>NC_081843.1:36152752-38552752 GCF_963259705.1 Myotis daubentonii | reverse complement strand
GTTTATACATCCATCTCCCACTAGACTTGAAGATCATTAAAGGCAGCACCAAGAATATGTTTCTGTACCCACTACCCCAAGTGCTGAATTGAATTGAATTTTACTCCAACCATGTCCTTTCCTGTTTCAAAGCCTAGAGTAAGAAAACGTTTGCCCATTATCCCAGAATAAAGTCCAACCTCCTGAAAATGAGGGCCTGACTCCTTTTCCTGCCTCCTCTCCATCACACATCTGTGACCGCCAAGTACACCCATGCATTCCTGTCCTGGAGACTTTGCTCCTGGTATATTTTTCACCTAGAATATCTGTTCCCACCATTGTGTTTGCCAGAGTTTTCTTATTCTTCATTGATAGTGTTCCTTCCAGGAAGTTTCCCCTCACCATCAAACTAGAATTAATCTCTCCTTCCTTGGTCTTCTCACAGATCTTCTCTGTCCCTTTCTTCGGTCACTTGTCACACTCTGACCCCCAATAGATTATTTGATGTGGCCAGGCTCTTCCCCAAGACTGTGAGCCCCTGGAGAATAGGAGCGAGTCTGCTTATCTTTATGCCTCTCACGTGTCTGGCTCAGGGCCTTGTACAGATTTCATCGAAATGAATTGTTAAAATGGCTAAATTAAAAATAACCTTATCCCGGTATTTAAATCTCTAGGAAAATTACTTTATGATATTTTATTCCTTAAAAATACTGGTTACATAAAGCATTACTTTAATCTGAAATTGATATTTTGAAAATATAACATGAAAGAAAAAAAGGTAATGATCTCTTAGAATAGAAATAAAAAGAAAAATTACACATGAAGAAAGCAGAGTCGTGGGAAACCCCTATTTCAGCAGCAGTAAGAACATCTAAAGGAAACTATGGTCTTAACATGAAAATTAACAACAGAGGGTTCCTGGCTTCCTTTTATTAAGAGTTTACTTTTCTAGAATCCAGTAATTGAATTATATTATTATATAATTAAATTGACAGCTATGGAATGAAGAGGAAATACAAGCCTAAACATTTCAGAGTGAGTTGTCACTGCTAATATTTTGATGATTAAAATTTCTTTCCATTATCTTTACTTTGCCTAATCACTTTGCTTATATTTTCAAAAGATTACAAAGGGTTGCCCTTCCCAACGAATACATGGGTACTCACTCTGAGCCACCCACAGGGCTAACCTGCCTGGGTGTTTTTATAACTCCCTCCCACATGATTACTTATCTACTTAGAGACCTAGCGAGCTTAACATGTTAAGCGCCCAGACTGTTTTGTCTTCCAGAGGGAAAGTATAGTGTCAGTCACCGGTGACTGACTGGGCGCTTAACGTGTTAAACAGTATTTGGAGTGAATGTTTACAATCACTTAAAGATAATTGTCCGTGTTAGGGCAATTTGAGTCAGGACTAGGGATTTTTATGGGGGCGGGCGGGGGGGAAATCCTTTTAAAATGAATGCCTTCCAAATTGTTAAATCCATTACTTGCCTATTTTTAACATTCTGGGGGTATAAATACTCAGCCCTGGCCCTCCACTCCATCATTGATGATCTGGTTATCTACAGTAGTCCAGAGGTTTGCCTCCCCACCCTCACCTCCATCCCAATGGCCAGCTACCCCCAACACCTGACCAGTGCCAAAATTTCTACAATATTTTATGGGGTTATTTCAAAAAGAGAAATCTGGGTAACTGGGTGGTAGACACCCAAGTGTTATGTTATTCTCTATACTGTTCTGTATGCTTAAAACATTTCATAATAAACTGAAATTTTAAAATATCCTGAAGAAGGAACCCTTCCAATGAATAAAACAGCGTGTTTCAAGCTGTAGGATAGATGAGTGTGTCTTTGAAGTGAGAAGCTCCTGAGGACATACTTAGACTTGGTAGCAACGGTCCTGAAGCTCAGCATCAGGAATGGAGGGCGTGGGGGAGCTACCAGGAAAACCCCAGGAAGTTGGTTTAACTTCTCCCTTTCCTTCTCAAAGAAAGTTCTCAACTGTCATTTTGCTTTCGAAGTTGAGAATCTACAAGAGCCCCCAATTTAGATCAAATGCAGACTTCTCTCCCCTAGAACTCCTGGCCCTCTGCTAATTGGTCTTTTCCTACTGTCATAGAGGGGATGGGCTTCCTTTGTTGCCTTGCTGTTTTTGGTTGCCTAAGTATCCATTAACACGTTTAGCAGCATTACCCTGATACTCTTTTCAGTGGCATCTCTCCCATTCTGCACAGCCTTAGAGGGCCTATACTTCAAAGTATCCTGTCAGCCCTAAGTCAATTGGACTCTAAATATTAATTTAGGTGAAGCAAGAGAGGAAAAAACAGTGGTATATTTTAACAGTGATGCCCTGGCATCATGACAAAGGAGTTGTGTTGCTGGGACCAGAACTGCTCTAGTTCCTGTCTATATCTAAATTAGATTCCTGACCTTTTAGGAACCACCCAATCACCCTAGTTAGCTTGAAGAAAATTCCCTTTGTCTTTAAGCTAGCAGAATCAGATTCAGTTGTTTAACTGCTGAGGGCTATAATTCTTAAGGAGAGAGAGAAACATCAATAATGAGAGAGAATCATTGATCGGCTGCCTCCGGCACACCCTTAACTGGGGATGTAGCCCACAACCCGGGCATGTGCCCTTGACCGGAATTGAACCTGGGACCCTTCAGTCTGCAGGCCAACACTCTATCCACTGAGCCAAACCAACTAGGGCTCTTATGCTATCTAAGTAGTTCTCAAAGTGTGGCCCCTGGATCAGAAACATTGGAGTCACCTGGTACCTGTTTGAAATGCAAATTCTGAGGCCCTGGCATATACCTCCCGAACCAGAAACTCTGCAAGTGGGGTCCAGCAATATGTGTTCTTAAAGTTCCCCAGGTTATTCTGATCATGGCTAATGTCTGAGAAGCGCTAAACTGTCCAATAAAGTCCCCACCAATGTCAACTTAGACCCTTTGGTCTCACCAGAATCATTGTCCCTGGCCAGCATCTCACTGTTGGGAGCCAGCCTCTCTGCCCTCATGCTCCTGGCTCTGGGAAGCCTCCAGGCCTGATTCTTAGCACAACTAGCTGGGATCATAGCACATAGGACATGTTCATTCAACTCATGAGCCAAATAGGAATGATCTCCCTGCTCCTTTCCCTCTACTCCCACACTTCTGTGTGCTCTAGACGTATCACTTCATTCCCGAAGCTTGACATGACTAATTCCAAGGTAAAGTGACAGTAAGTAATAACACCTTAGAGCAGCGGTTCTCAGCCTGTGTATCACGACCCCTTTGGCGGTCGAACGACCCTTTCACAGGGGTCGCCTAAGACCATCCTGCATATCAGATATCTACATTACGATTCATAACAGTAGCAACATTACAGTTATGAAGTAGCAACGAAAATAATTCTATGGTTGGGTCACAACATAAGGAACTGTATTTAAAGGGCCAGAAGGTTGCAAACCACTGCCTTAGAGTCATGTAACAATTTATAGTTTCCTAAATGCTCCCACCCACATTGCATCATTTATTTTTCACAACAATCCTGTGAGGCAGGTATGGCTCCTCCTCTATCAGATAAAGAAAGTGAGAGTCAAGAGAAACAGTAAGAAGCCTGACTATTCTCTGCAAACAACCAGTCAGTAGCAAAGAAAAGAGTCGAATGTAGATATTCTGACTCTAGGTCCTGTGTTTCATAAGCTTGATTTTACTCTTAATTCAGATATTTTGTTGAATGTACACACCAACACACATGCTGTTTGCGTCGATTATTTTTTTATGATCTTTTAACTATATTGTAATCTACAGACCTCATGGCAGAGCTAATCAGCCTGAGAGACTTTGGTAGTAGAATCTAATAGAGCACTACCAGGAGCCAATGTAGGAATAGGGAAATTCCTTGCCAGTGGGCCATTCTTTTAGAGCCAGACATGTCAATCTAAATGGAAAATTCCTCAATGATTATTTAGGAACAGAACCCATTGGTACTGAACAGCAGCACATGGGATAAATCTCAGAAATATTTCCATAGTGTTAGTTGATTACATTACAGTTAACTCCTCTCTGCATTCCAACCTCGCTGGTTGGATTATCCGGACTGGATGGCTATTTGCTTATTTACTTC
The DNA here is from genome assembly GCF_963259705.1 of Myotis daubentonii. Lineage (NCBI taxonomy): Eukaryota > Metazoa > Chordata > Mammalia > Chiroptera > Vespertilionidae > Myotis > Myotis daubentonii. The sequence continues at coordinate 38,548,661 of NC_081843.1, read as the reverse complement.
AACCCTTTAGGTAGATATTCCATGGCTTATGGAGAGGCTAAGGCTTTCAAATCCCCTGTGAGTGTTGCTGCCAAGCATCTCTGTGAGCTTAGAGGGGATGGGTCCAAGCTCTCCCTCCACACCAGCAGGTTGCTCATAACCCAGTCAGTTCTCTCGGAGCTGCCAGCATGAAACACATCCTGCCTGGCAAGGCGTGGCTAAATAGCTAATCTCTAGCACATTGATGAGCAATATTCAAAGTAAAACTTTAGAGCTTTACCGGGATCTCATTTAAATAATCTCAATCTCTCTCTCTCTCTCTCTCTCTCTCTCTCTCTCTCTCTCTCTCTCTCTGAAAGCAATAAAAAAATTTTTTTTAAAAAAGAATATACACAGTTTAGAGGCCCAAACATTCCAATACAGATTTTTGGTATAATCTATACTTGTCAAAAAATGGAAATAATGTAATATTGTTCAAAGAATTTTTCCATTTGCTAATTTATATATGTAAACTTGCAGCCATTAATGCTCACAGAGAACTCACCCTATACTATTACTACAGCATCTAAATGAAATCATTTTAAGATGAATGAGTTATACCCTTTCATTATGGAGAATACAAAGATAAACTATTTATATGAATCATGAGAGGAGTTTAAAAGACCATTGGTCCTGCTACCCAATCACCACCAGGGAGGATAGACATGGAGAGCCAGGCACTGGGCTTGAGCCTCAGGACCTATGATGGTTACTACAGTTCCATTCCTCTTATCTGTGGAAAGAAGCTAATTAATATCATTACTTTGCCTCATAGGGTGATCCGGAGGGTACAAAAACTTGTGAAATGAGCTAATACATATGAAATAGAGTATCTGATATATATATATATATATATATATATATATATACTAGAGGCCCGGTGCACAAAAATTTGTGCACTCGGCCGGGGGCGGGGGAGGGGGGTCCCTCAGCCCGGCCTGTGCCCTCTCACAGTCTGGGACCCCTTGGGAGATAACGACTTGCTGACTTAGGCCTGCTCCGGGGTGGCAGAGGGCAGGCCCAATCCCTAGGTGCAGCCCCTGGTCGGGCTCAGAGCAGGGCTGATTGGGGAGTTGGGGCACCGCCCCCTGTCATGCACAGAGCAGGACGGATCGGGAGGTTGCGATGCCACCCCTAGTCACGCTCAGGGTAGGGCCGATTGGGGGGTTGGGGCGCTGCCCCCTGTCACTCACAGAGCAGGGCCCATCAGGGGGGTTGGGGCTCCGTACCCTGTCACACACACAGCAGGGCCGATCAGGGGGTTGGGGAGCTCCCCCTTGTCATGCACAGAGCAGGGCCGATCAGGGGGTTGAGGAGCTCCCCCCTGTCATGCACAGAGCAGGGCCCATCAGGGGATTGGGGAGCTCCCCCCTGTCACTCACAGAGTAGGGCCGATAGGGGAGTTGGGGCACCGCCCCCTGTCACACACAGAGCAGGGCGGATCAGGGTGTTGGGGCACCACACTCTATCACCCACAGAGCAGGGCCGATCAGGGGGTTGGGGCGCTGCCACTGTCACACTCAGGGCAGGGACGATGGGGAGGTTATGGCTCTACCCTGTCACACACAGAGCAGGACCCATGGGGGGGGGGGGGGTTGGGGGCGCCGCACCCTGTCACACACAGAGCCACAGGGCGATCAGGGGGTTTGGGCGCTGCCCCCTGTCACGCTGATCCCGGTGCTGGGAGGCCTTGTGGCTCCGCTGATCCCGGTGCTGGGAGGCATATTACCCTTTTACTATATAGGATAGAGGCCTGTTGCATGGGTGGGGGCCGGCTGGTTTGCCCTGAAGTGTGTCCTGGATCAGGGTGGGGGTCCCCACTGGGGTGCCTGGACAGCCTGGGTGAGGGGATGATGGCTGTTTGCAGCTGGTCACACACCCTTCAGGGTGGGAGTCCCCACTGGGGTGCCTGGCCAGTCTGGGTGAGGGGCTGAGGGCTGTTTTCAGGCTGGCGGGTGACTGAAGCTCCCAACCGCTCCTTTTTTTCTTTCTTTTTTTATTCTGGCCCAGCTTTAGTTCTGAGGCTTGGCTCCAGCTCTTCGGCCTCGGCTGCTGAAAGCAGGTATCTGGTTTGTTTGGGTTCTATAATTGAAACACTGTTTCAACTCCAGCTCTCATATCCCGGCTGGCTGAAAACAGGTTTCTGGGGTTTTGTTTAGCCTTCTATATTTGTAACAATGTTTCAAACTGCAAGCTCAGAGGCCGGCAGCGGCAGGCGGGGAACGTTGGAGTCCTCCGTCAGTGAAGCAAGCAAGCCTCATGTTCGCTTCAAGCTGCCTGGCTGCCGGCCGCCATCTTGGCTGGCAGTTAATTTGCATATCGCCCTGATTAGCCAATGGGAAGGGTAGCGGAGGTATGGCTAATTACCATGTTTCTCTTTTATTAGATAGGATATATATATATATATATATATATATATATATATATATATATATATAAAAACTATGGTTCAAAATTTTTATTAACAGGTGTCCCATAATGAACGGTTTCAGTAACTGTTCCACAATATTTATGGGGTTGTGGTTAATGATCTCCTAGCATAAAGCACCTCATTTCAGGCTGCCAGTTTACTTTATAGGAGGTGCTAGGAAATTGATTAATCAGACTAAAAACTACTTTCTGAGGAGAATCTTGTCATGTCTTGTCAGTACTTCCTCAGCTCATTTCTTCTCTTGGAGAATGTCTTTTTATGCCTTTGTTAGAATGATCTCCTTATATTTGTCATTTTATTTGTCTTTATCCCACGTTAGGTAAGTTTCTTGGGAGTAGAACCTTGCTCTAATTTATGGTGTCTGCCATGTAGTAAGTTCTCAGTAAGTACTTGTTGAATGAATGAATGAATCCATCAGTGAGTTAGTGGGTTAATGAAGGTGAACAGCCTTTCAATTCAAGAAGTACCATTTCAGGTCCCACAATTTCTAAAAGAGGATGTCACTTCCCACCCCAACCAGCTGACCATTTCTACCAGAGAGCTTTGTGCTTAAGTGTACTCTGGGGGCTAACCAGAAGTATTATCTTTGGCTCAATAGTTAGCTTTCTAAAGCTTGAATGGAAGGAAACATATCCCAGAGAAGTAACTGAACTATAGTTCTTTTTTTTTTCTCTCAAATAGATACCCCCAAATCATTCCTGAATTAAGTGAGATCAGCAGGAAGCCACATTTCTAGACTACATCAAGTTTCCCTAGAATTGTTTTTATTGAATGGGCGAAGGTTACCAATTATTTTCTAATGAGTTAATTCTGAAATGAGATTTTATGTTGGATTTTATAGAGAGAATATTGAAAGGTACAGTGGGGAGGGCATAAAAAATATCAGATCAGCAAATGCAATAGTGGGTTTTATATGCAGCCAAAGGCAAACCATGTAAATAGTGAAAGTAATCTTTTCTTACTGTAATTATAGTCTACTTGGTATTGCATAGTTTTTTAATCCCCAGCTATTTATGATAATCTAGCTGGCAAATTCAACTGCACTCAAAGGCTGTGTAAGTAATGCAGACAAGGGAGGAGGTCAGAGCAAGTCAAAGAGGGAAGAGGTCAGAACAAGCCATATGGGTCTGGAGAGTTCATGACTTACATAAAACTGAATAAAGTCCAAGTTGGCCAGGTTAGCCTGTTTTTCAGAAGATGAAAATCCATATTTTTGTGTGAAATTTTCTCATTTATAAATGTTGGCAACTAATTCAAATAAAATAGAATTCTCTGTGTGGTAAACAAAACACATTTATAGAAAGCCTAACTGTAAACTTTATACTGGATTTTAGGCTTAGAATGCTATTTTCTTACATCTTTGATATATAGATTCAGTTGGCCAGAGGAGACGAGATCATGGAGGCATGTGCCTAGGAGGTTTCTAATGGGCTATATCAAGAAGTGGTACCTCACTTTTGCACACATTCCATTGGCTAGAACTCAGTCATGAGGCCACATTCATTGCAAGGAATACTGGGAAAGGTATTCCAGTTATGGACCCATGAAGAAGAGGGGAGCATAGATTTTGATTGTCATTTATCTTCTCTTGGATCTATACGTATTGACAATTTATCCCCAGAGTGAAGGACATTAGAAATAGTTTTATTATTATTATTATTCCTGTGAAATCTGGGATTAAAATGTATGTCATAAATAACAATCAAGTGGTATGACAGAGAATTATACAATATCCATTCATGTGTTGCTCTATGATATTTAAAGGACAGAAATATCACATTCCATTTTTTAAAAATAAATCAAATCTTATGATATTGTTAGGAAATTTGGTCTCAGTTATTTGGTAGAAACAGTAGCCTTCTCTCTTCCCTGGGGTTTGCCATCCAAAAGTTGAGGAACATTATTTTCGAGTCAATTGTAGCTGCCCTTTCCTCTGCTCTGTGCCCATGCCAATGAGCCCATTCAGAGACCTGTGGCTCAATTTTAGTTCAGTTCTGTCTTAACAGATTTTTAGGAGCTACAGGTCTATATACATAGCACGCAGAGTCCAACCATTTCTCTAAACCTGCCTATTTGAGGCCTTGCTTCCCAATAGACCTGGGTGGAAATGAAGTACGGTCCCTACCATCTGAAGAACCCCCAATACTTCATTTTCTTTGTTTTGGATGAACCAACTTCCTCACCTTAAGTTTTTTTATTTTCTTTCCCTTCTCAAAGCACCAGACTCTATCACCTTCCTACTTGAGGTATTTTTAGATTCTATTAATGAGACCAGGCCTCTCAACCAAAGGCTTTTCAGGTACTCAAGATTCCATAAATGAATGTTAATTTCTTCTCCTTGCATGTGAGTGAGGGCTAGTGTCACTGATGAAATAGGGGCAATTTCTCTTTATAATGTTGAAGTTTCCAGATTGATTTATTTGAAACTTACGGGATTGTCTAAAGAGTTATGTAGAAATGTATGCCTGGATTGTTGAGTGGAAATATAATGTATTTTGTATTTTATTTCATTGATAAAGAAGTATTAAAATTATTAAGTGAAATAAAATCTGAGCTGTTAACTTAGTAGCATTGAGATTGATTCTGATTGTTTATTTACATGTTAGATAGCTTCTAAACCCCAATGATCAGTCTATTATCCTTACTACGCTTACTAGGTGGTAACATCTTAAAGAGGAAATGTGAACTCTTACCCAAGAATCATGAGGTACAATAGTGTCACTGACAAGTTCTGAGAAGAAGAGAGAGACAGGATAAACACCTCTCCTTCCCCTCCGTAGCTTCTCCTTCACAATACCCCCACACTCCACACACTCCCCTCCCCACCCCAGGAAACTGGGGAAGTTGACTAAATTTAAGAAGTGTTTGAGCATCAACTGTTTGTATAAGACATTTCACCTCTGAGCATTCACAACAGACTGCCTGGGGTTAAAGGCCCACACTACTGGCTTACTAGTTGTGTGACTTTGGGTAGGTTGCTCCATCTCCTTGAAGCTCAACTTCTACATCTTCAAAATGATGATGATAAATATATCTAGCTAACAGGGTTGTCATGAGGATTAAATGAGTTAAAAGAAAATCTTAGATCACTACCTGCCACATCTTAAAACTTATATAGGTGCTTGCTAACTAATAAAACAAAACAAAAAACAAAACAACAAAAAGCCAACAAACATTCCTATGGTGAAAAAATGCTCTGAAAATTTAGCATCATGATTATCTGTAAAACAGGATAATCATAGAACCTGCCTCAGTAGAGTTGTTGTGAGGATTAAATGAGATGATTCAGGTAAAGGGCTTAAAATATTGCCTGGGACATAGCCAGCACTCATTAATGTTGATGTTAATTGCTGCTGCTGCTGCTGCTGTTACTGCTATTGCTTTATCCTGATTATCATTTGAAATATATGCTTTGACATGTATCTAACAGTTTAAAAGCATAAATTTTCAGTACCTGACTCCGTTTTGTTGAGCTTAACTCTTAAGTACTTCACTGTATTCACAATAAATACATGTCCCTGTTAAATCCAAAGATTTACTAATTCTTATAAGCACTAATTCTTGTGAGCACTTATTCTTTCTGCCCATGAGAAGAGTGTGTAGGAGACTGTCTGCACCTGCCAAGGGAGGCCCCAAGGAATGAATACTGGCGTCTTTGCTTACCTTCACCTGAATAAGAACACTGTGATTGTGTTGGGCAGCTGTTGATGCCACAGGGAATGGAAAACTACGGCTGAGGAGTTTTCCAAGGGAAAGAGATTATCTTTGATGCTTGGAGGTAATTCTGACCACACTCTTGCCCCTCCACCTTTGCCTCCCTAGTTTTTAGTATCTCAGGCCCCCTGAAAAATGTCTTTCTGCCTGATTCTCTCTAGTTCTTGCTTGACCCCATAAACAAACACCCCTACTGGGAGTTCTGGTGATGCACATTCCCCCTGTTGGAAATACAGTGCAGCCAGCTGACTTGGCCAAAGTGTGTTTGACATTCATTTTTGAATGCACATTTCTGGAAACTTTAGTGCGTCTTTCTTGGGGGAGCCAGGAGAGGGAGGAGGGGTTCGGCTGGCAGGTACTTTCCAAGAGATCTTCTTGATGCTATTCTTCACTTTCCTAATTTCAGTGCCCAAGATAGGACTTAAACTGTCCCTGTTGTATTCGTCTGTCCCTTTTCTGCTTTGGCTTTCCCACTCTCAAATACTCTGTCAGGAATTCCTCTAGCGTAGAAGCCCCTTCAATGGAATTGAATGAGGAATTCAGAATTGTGGAGAATTTACTTTTAAACAAGTAAATTTTAATGTCGTTTCCTAGAATGTCAATCTTCTGTTTTGAAAAATAAAAGAGGAAAGTTGTTTCTAATTTTGAAAATGTTAACTTAAGTAACTGCTTATATGCAGATGTTTATCACTTGTAGTGTTTCAAATATAAATAATTCTATCTTTTGCCCAATCTCTTCCCTTTGTTTTAAGTGCCCCTTATTGAGAGCTGACATAAACCCCACTGGGAGCCTACGGGGAGAAAGAAGGGGTCCAAGAGAGTTCTCTTGAGCCTTTATAACTGAGAAGGTATTGCCATCGCCTTGGAACTTGTAACAGTAATCGGCAGCCATATGAATAAATGATTTAGACAGACTTGTTTAAATGTTTGTGATTCTCAGAGAATAATCAGCTCAAGTGTTGGCAAATGGTTTAGGAATGAGTTACCTTAACCATTAAGAAGATCTAAAAAAATAACTCCACACCTTTTAAGCTCTTTTCATTAAACGCGTGTGGCAAGAATGTAATGCAGGAACTAAGGAGGACCTGAGCTTCTCGTAGAAAGGATACAAGTCAGTCACAGGATTCCAGGACAAGGCCAAGGAATGCAAAACCGAAAGAAATAGTTATTAATTGTTCTCTCTTCAACTATTTTTTGCTGATCCTAACAAGCCAGTCTTTTATCCTTCAGGCTTAATGGGTGCAGGGAGGCTTGGTTGTGAGTTGTTATTGTCAGTCCTCATGGAAGAACCAGTGAAGAGGAAGGATTTGAGGAGAAGTGGGAGGAGGAGGCTTGGCGATCACACGGGGAGGCTGCTGCCAGCCCAGGGGAGAATGCAGAGCGCACCAGGGTGGGAGTGGGAGCAGGAACAATGCAACCAGTCAGACTGGAAGTTCAGAAGAGGGAATAGGCGGAAGTGAGAATAGGAGGCATTATTCTGCTTTGTGCGATTTCTCATGAGAATACAGCTACATGTTTACATTAAGCCTTAAAACAAGTTATGTCCAGTTTGAGCTCATGAAAATGTTTCCCCCTCAACACTTCCAGCCATGAAACACACCCATCCCCAGAAATAGGGTTCATGAGGTAACCAAAGGACTTAGAGCTCTAGCAGAGTCACCCTTAAAAGGCCACAGTGTTCATCTAGTCATTGTAGACAGAAATTACACTAGATGGGGTGGAGCTCAGCCTGAACAACTAGCATGTCCAATGCTCATAAATGTATAATCTTTGGTACATTGGAATAGTTCAAAGGAGAACTAGGGAGAGACCCAGTTATATACTGAGGATAGTTCCATGACCATTGCCTAGGGCAGTGATAGCAAACCTTTTGAGCTCGGCGTGTCAGCATTTTGAAAAACCCTAACTTAACTCTGGTGCCATGTCACATATAGAAATTTTTTGATATTTGCAACCATAGTAAAACAAAGATTTATATTTTTTATATTCATTTTATATATTTAAATGCCATTTAACAAAGAAAAATGAACCAAAAAAATGAGTTCTCGTGTCACCTCTGACACGCGTGTCATAGGTTCGCCATCACTGGCCTAGGGTGTTCATTTTGCCTTTGGCCACAGATTTCGGAATAAGAAATTAGACCGTTAGGATGACTTCCTAGCAAATCAATCTTTGCCCGTCAGTTTCAAGTCTAACCCCTTTGGAAATTCATGCCAATAAAATGACATGCTTCTTAACTATCACTGATCTCTCATTCATGTCTTATGTATGTGCATTGTATTAGAGAATTGTATTCAAAAACTGCCTTTCAGTATGGCAAATTGAATTAAACTGGGAGCTTTTAAAAATACTAAATCCTGGTTCCCATCCCCCAGAGACCCTGATTTCACTGGTCTAGAATGCAGACAGGGCATCTGGACTTTAAAAATCTCCTTAGATCAATCTACTGTGCAACCAAGATTTAGAACCACTCCTATAAGGAAAAGATTAACAATGAGTAGGTTGAACCACATATTATACCACATGGTGTGTTAGTAGTAATCAAAAATTATTATGGGAACTGAGAGGAATCATCCGCAAGCCGGAGATGAGGATTGCTCAGGGAAGCCTCCAGGTGTGGGGGTGATACGTGAGCTGAGTATTAAATTATGTAGAGGAATAAGCCAAGTAAAGAGGAGTATGAGAGAGATCTAGGCAGAGGAAGCAACCTTCAAAGGAAGGGAGAGATGAAAGAAAGGGCCTAAATAAAAATCCAACAGACATGCCATATAGTCTATAGCTGGCTGCAGCCACTGGAAGATTCTTCAGAAACCCACTTGAGTTGGCAACACTGGGATTTTCAGGTCATAGCACCTTCTTTCTTACATCTGAGGAAAGGCAGCAATATCCTAGCACTCTGTATTATGGACTCTCAGTGGAAAAAGAAAATCTAGCAGTGCTGGGCGTTTCCAGTGAAGTTAATAGCTGTTGAAATGGATCCTGGAGTTATTTGTTTTGTATGGTGTGTGATACATGTCAACTCATATCAATCACAGAGTCACTTTTCTAGAAGAGCTTGAGCCCATCATCCCAAGTAAAGATAGTTTATTGTCCCTAAATTAAGTCACCATTGAACAGCAGGGAGGGCACAAACTAGGCAAATACTAGGAAACAAACTGAAAAAGAACTTCCTTATAGAGGAAGAGGTGCCTATTTCTTACTTATCTGACAAGAACTTTGGGGTTTGGATTGTTGCCACCTAATTATGTAAACAGACCCTGTTTTAGGTTCCCAGCCCTGTACTCTTTACTATCTTTCAAGTCTGATTGCCATACAAATACAGGTGGTTCTCAGGTAGGATAAACAATCTGTGTGTTATCTCCAGAGGAATATTTGAGGTTGTAGAAAGATTATCTTTATCTGATGTGGTGGAGTCACTGATATGACAATATATGCTCTCTTATACTGAATCTGGGTGGTCACTTCTGTAATGTGACTTTAAAGATCTGGAATGAAAGAAGCTTACGTCTTGGCAAACCTTTAACACCACAGTGAAAGTTAGCATAGAAACCAGGTCTTCTGATGGTTGCTTCTTTTTAGAAATCTTTACAAAATGTATATATTGTATATATAGCATCATGGCTTCTGATGTCCTTCACAAAAAAGTTTCCTCTCTGCTTGGATCCTCCCAATTTATAGAGAGAGTCAACAGCTGGTCCAAGGTTGAAGACTCATTGGTGTCATACTTAGAATACGCAGAATTAGACTCCAGCTCCTCAGAATAAATGAATAGTCCATTGTCTATAATGTACTTGAACTTGGTCAGGAAGCCTTAGTCTCCACTTTCTGGGATACTTATATCCTTTTTTGTTTTTATGAAATATTTTAAGGTTTGCATTTTAAACTTAACCTTAGCATTTTATGTACAACCATCTACATATTTTATTTATTTGTATGGCATCATGCAAAAAGTCATAAAGTTCAGCTCAGAACCTACTGTCTTCAGCATCTGGAATTCAGAGTTATAGAGAAGAAAACTTGGGAGATCAACTAACCTTCTCAGGTGGTTCTTAAGCCCAGTGATGTTTGAAGAACTTTGCTAATGGGTTACTATTTCCTCCATGACTATAACTGCTATAAAAGCCTTCAAACACAAGATGATAACTCAGAAACCATGGGACAGAAGGCCTAACATAAAATCCAATTGATTATGAATCTTTCTATAAAACTTAATTTTAAGGTAACTATAAATATTTCCCAAGCTCTATTGACTACCTTGGTTTCAGAAACTTAAATCAGTAAAGGGAAGATTTAAAGAAATTTAAATATAGAGAAAAGTCAACAACTATTGGATCCTGGTGTTTTCTAGGGCCACATTTGAATTTGTTGTCCTGATTCTTTTCCCCTAAGGACAGGAACTTGCCATTGCCACTCCAAGGATAATATTCAGGGCTCAGTAGGACCCTGTGTTGAGAAACCTAGTCAGGAAACACTGAAACCCGCCTGCCATTCTGAGAGTAAGGAAACTTTCACTTTTCCTCTTGGGTACATTGATTAGCCTTGGGACTTGCCCCATTCAGGTTACATCCTTAAAAAAAAAAAAAAAAAAAAAAAAAAAAAAAGAGCCTTTCTGTCATTGCCTTGGGGTCTGCACTGCCCATGGATCTGAGAAAGCTGAGTTAAAAGCTTTGCTTAAGGACTCATTCATTCCTTTCCCAAATATTTACAGGATGTCTATGGTGAAATATAGCAGTAAACAAAATGGGCAAAAAACCCTGCTCTTATGGGACTTACATTCTAATAGGGCAAGAGAGATGATAAGCAAATAAACTAGCAAGAATATAGAGTATCAGATGGTGAGAAGGCTAAAGACACAAATAGAATACAGAAGGGGGGTAAGAATCCTGGGTAGGGGAGCTGTTTCACATAGTGATAGGGAGAGTCCTCCTGCATAAGATGATTTCAGAGCAGAGGTGGCACCCAGTGAGAGTGTGAGCTCCTGGAATGTCTGGGGGAGGGCATTCCACCAGAGGTTCCAGGAAGGGCAAAGGCCACATGCTTTGCTTCAGAGCACAGATCTCTGCATATGAAGAGTTCCCCAAGAATGGCACCTCGCTTCAGGGTTAGACTACTTCTGTGTTGCAATCCCGATAGTGCAAGGTGTCATGCCTGAAGGCACGATTTCCAGGAAGAGAGGGAGTGATCCTCAACACTCCTCAGAAAGTGCCTCAAATCCAGCAAAATACCTGCCTATCAGCTCTTCATTGCAAGAGGGAAATTCAGGCAAACCTGCCCTTCCCCTGAAGGTGACTATTATGGCGTTTGATTGATTTGTGCCTGTCCTTTGAGTAATTACTGACAATAGTGCAGATGGTAACCTGATCATACAGGCGTCTCTCCCACACTTTGTGAGGGTAAAGTCCGTCTTTTCAAGTCTGTGGGTACAGTTGATGTTGACAAAGCCTGGGGCTGTTTGCAACCACACCTCTTTTCCCTACCATCTGCTCAGTCCTTCGGTCAGAAAGACTCTGTTTTTTATTACCAAGTGCCAAGTTGATATATATGTCCTTGGGATAGTCCAGCAGTCCATTATGCCACATTGTTGGAATTCACATTTTAGTATGTCCATAACATATTCCTCTCCTTTCTCTACTGAGTTTCCCAATTCAATTTCCCACATTGGAGATTATTTTACTAGTGAACTAGCTTCTCTTTACCATATGGGTTAAAGGCTGCAAAGCAATACTGGGCAAAATGTCCCTCATGTTAGCCAATACATTCTATTCTCAAGCCTTGCTGAGGTCTTTGCCTTACTTCTAAACCAGTTGATGAGAAACTAGAAACTTCTCTCATTGGAAAAATCCATCGCCAAAGCTCCATTCCATGTCTGACCTCTAGGGTCACCCTGAGAGTCCTTCTTATATGTTCCAAAAAGGCGATAGGATTTCCCCCAGTGCCTCCTTACAATCATGTTTTGGAGGTTTTATTAAAATTGGTGAAAGGCTTTCTGTTCCAACTGTGTCCATACAAAAGGATCATTATTGATTTGACCTTAGTTGCCAACTAGCTAGTTTTTTTCTTTGTTGATGAAAATCTTGGGCATTTCCAAAATGCTCAGTCCTCAGGTCACCCAGCACACCAGGCCAACCAGGTTGTCACATCAGCTGTGCACACTTCACCCAACAGCAAGTCTCCTAGCCACAAACATACTCAGGAAAGAGGTGAGAGCAAACTAATGGAAGACTAAAGCTTCTAATACCACCTCTTACCCTCTGAGAAGTAGTAATAACACCAAGAAGAGCGATCTTCAAGGACATGACCAAGGCCAAAGCTCCGCTTCACTTAAGAAAAAAGTTAGCAGCTATAGTTTTCTTTGAAACATTAACAATAATATCAACAACTTCTTTCCTAGCTTCTTGGAAGGAAAAGATACAGAGAATAATATGACCTTTAGTTTTCATTGAGGAAGGTACCAGAATTTCTCAATGTCCCATGAAATTCATTTGAATGGATCCTGTTTAAATGTGCCAGCTGGAGGAAATATTATTTATCAAAGCAAACAAGCAACACTCAGTAAGGAAGTGGAACCTGTGAAATAATGTGGAAAATTTTCCCCCAAAAAACTCGTGTTCTTAATGCTTTCCTCATTGGGGGTTTATATAAAATAAATTGGTTTTATTTGTTTCCAAAACTCCCCAAATCTTTTTTTTAAAAGGGAGCTCTTTCTGAGGATTTTTCTCATGGAATTTCACAGACCTAAGGACAAAGACCCAGTTGCCTAGAGTTTGAATAATATTTCATTTCAACATTGTCTTAGATGAATATGGAATCAGAATCTGAATTAAAAACATGTGTGATTCATGGAGATGAGGGCCTGTGTGTTATGGGGTCCCTACATAACTCACCTACCTCCTCTCCTGCCCCCCAGGTCATGTTGTCCTCCAGTCAGGGTCACTCCCACTTGGAAGAGAAAAGTTCAGAAAGTCACAGAGCTCCTTATGAAGTAGCCTCTTTTTTCACCACCTATGTTAAGATAAGTGAAAGTTGTGTTGGTGCCAAATCCTTCAACCCAAACATACTTGTTTCAAGAGAAACAATGGAAGTTCTTATCACAAAGTTTTAATATGGGAAAGGACAAGTTTGGTAGTTGTTCAAGCACATGAGCTGATCTTTAAAATAATCTGGATATCTTGATGGGAATACCACAATAGACCTGTCCAGCTCTTTGACCAGATTTCATACTCTTTTTAAAAAATATTTTTTTTTATTGATTTCAGAGAGGAAGGGAGATAGTGATAGAAACATCGATGATGAGAGAGAATCATTGATCAGCTGCCTACTGCATGCCCCCTACCAGGTATTGAGTCCGCAACCTGGGCATGTGCCCTAACTGGGAATCAAAGCATAACCTCCTGGTTCATAGGTTGACGCTCAACCGCTAAGCCACACTGGCTGGGCTGGATTTAATATTCTTATAACACTAAAAATGCAGGTATCTTCATTAAGTGTTTGCTTAAAGAGGCTTGTGGAGGATTGACTAAGAAGAGACAATCACTTGGCAACGGATAAATAATAGCACTTCTGTTTCCTCTATTAAAATTCATTCCCAATTTACAATGAATATAAAAATGTTACTCCTGATGATATCAGAGAACAGTTCAGGGACAGAGACCAGAAGCCAGCAAGTCCATTAGTGGCATCTCTCTCTGGAGCATAAATGAACTTTGAAATAAAATGAACTTCAGTGATGGGGGATAGAGGAAAGTGGGCCAAGATTTAAAAAATAATAATAAAGTAGAAGAACCACTGCTTTAAATCACAACATTCCCTGAAATGTATTAAAGTCAGAGAGATGTGAACATGAGGGGTTTTTTTGAGGGGTAGAAGGGTTGTTTATTTGTTTTTGCTTTCACTAGGGATATAGTTGGCTTGCCAAAGAAACCACTTTAGCCTAGGTGAAACTAAATGAGTGACAAAATTCTTATCTTGTTTTGACTGTCCTATGCCCAACCTGTGTGTTTTCTGAACCACAGATAAAATGAGCCGTCCATTACTCTTTTGAGAGTATTTCAAAACTTTAATAACTAGGACTTGGCTTCAAGTAAATCTAGAAGCTATGTCTTCAGAGACAACCCTCTTCACCTCTCCCGAGGTTTACTAGTAAACATGGTCACTCTTCTCCTTGTTGAGTTTTGGCCCATAGTGATTTTGAAGTAAGTTCTGTAATGACCTGAGAAATAAGTGCCTTTTACTGGAGAATAAGAATAAAGACTTCTTCTCCAGTTTTTCTACCTCCAATGTCCTGATGACAACTTGGTGATAGTTTTAATAAAGTAATTTTTTAAAAGAACCATGTTTTGATCAGTGTAATTTTCTACAAATTTTATTTAAATCAAATATTAAGACATTTATACTTGTCTTTAAAATACAAAAAATCAAGATAAAATGGAAATGTGGAAAAAACCACTATTTGTGAAGTGGATGAATTAAGTCACCTATGTAGTCTCTCCAAGGCCTGTGTCCCAAGACCCTGGCAGTGGTAGAAGCCATATGTGTGTAGGGCTTGGCAGGCTCCACCAAGGAGCCATGAAAATTCCCCAAGTGCAGAGCCTTTCCAGAAAAGTCTGTTTGCTCTCTTGTTTCTGCAAGAAAAGTAAAAGGAGCACAGGTTTCTCTGTGGACACCAAATACTAATTTGGTCTGTCAAGGCACTCCATCCTGGTAGCAAACTTCAAAGGGTGGTTTCTAGTTCTTTCTTTTATCATTTGCTTTTCCAGGCCCCACAAAACATAACATCTACTCTGTCCTATGGGAATAAAGCCTAAAGAATGATGCCCTGGAGTTCTCTCCACTTCAGATGCTCTTTTTAAATTTTTTTTAAAATGCACATAGATGTTTATTATACACTGTTTATAATAGTGAACCATGAGGAAAAATTAAATTTCTGTCGGAAGGGATCTGGTTAAACAACTAGTGCTGCATCCCTAACAAGGATACTATACAGATGCAATAAAGAATGATATTAAAGAAAGAATCCAAATAAGCTAGATGCATCAGTGCAAATATGGAATGTTCTCCACAATAAATCAGGGGTGGGCAAAAGTAGGCTCACAGTTGTTCATGCGGAAAATTAATACAATAATTAATAAATAATAGCAGAAGAGTAAACTGTGTTTTGGGTACTCAACACTGTAAACCTACATTTGCCCCACCCTGTATTCAGTGGAAGAGCAAAAAACAGTATTAAAATATGAAAATGTGTTTACTTGCATATATACCTAGAATACGCCTGAAGGACACATGAGAAACTGGTTCATGACAGCTGGCTCTGCCATGTCAGATGTTCTTGATGGCAGCACCTAAAAACTCAGGTTCCGTTTTTTAAAATGTGTTTATTTTTATTATTATAATGGTGAATGATTAGCCTAAAGTCTTAGAGATGTCTGACATTTTAAAACTTTTCGATTTAGACTGGCACGGTTTATTGTGTCTTTACACACAGAACCTTTCTCTTCCTAAATATTTAATCAGTGTAAAAGAATTAGGCGCGGTCAGCAGGAGAACTCCTTGTGCCGCTGGTTGTCATTAATGCTGGCAAGTGTCCCCAGCACTGGACACAGCTGTGCAATGTATGAGGACTGACCTGAAACACTGGACCAACATATAAATGTCAAAACAATAAAGACACTATTGCCTCCAACTTCTCTTTCTGTCCAATAATAACTTCCTACTCACTTGGATTACTCCCAGCGTTCCAGGACAGAAAACCGAGAGGTGCATATATATGTGGACTCCTCCTGTAAACTTCTTGACCAAGGTTGCCAATTTCCCATACATTTATTTGCTAAGAATTTTCAGGCTTGACTCGTCAACTCATTTTTTAAATCTCTATTCAATTTTTTCAAAAAATTTAACGTATCCTTCACTTTCTACACACGTATTCTGGGAAGAAAAAATGGCTAGATTTCTCTTAATTAGAAACTACTGGGGAAAATACATTACACTTGAGAAGAGCAGTGAGTCATGGCACTTATTTATTTGCTCTATTATTAAGTCACTGGAATGGCCTAATGAGTCAACATTCTGATCCACTTGGAATCAGTGCCACTTAACTTTCCTTCCCTGCCATCACACTGTCCTTGAGAGCTGTTGAGAAAAAAGATCAAGGTTCCTTTAAGGTAACTTCTGGATTTCCAAGCACATTTGTGTGATCTGTTATATTACTAAAACATCCTAACAAAAAGACAAAATAAGGGGTCCATCAGAAGTAGCATAATCTTTGTTTACTAATTACTTTTTATTTGTTCATTTAATAAATACTTGTTAATCACCTATGATGTGCCAGGCTCTGTGCACATACATCAGTGAACAACATAAAGATTGGATTGCCTCTGTCTTCAGGCACTTGCGGACTGGTGGAAGACACAATCAAGGTGGAAGACATTTGTAATGTCATTTGTAGTATGAAATGACATAGACGTGGAGACATGAAGCATGCATAGCAGCAGAGGGGTATAATGTTCCTTTCTTCAAGGAGGAGCATGGGCTTTTTCTGGAACAGAAATGTACCCAGAGATAAGGCTAGACATGTAGGCATTACCAAGACTGGTGGTAGCCACTGAGCAGCTTTGGATAAAACTAGATTGATAATTTAGAAATGTCAAACTGGCAGCAATGTGGAAAGTGACATGGAGAAGATGGGCCAAGGGAACCTATTGCAGCAACCTGGGTGGGAGGGGATGGCTTCCCTGGGACAGATGCAATGGGAACAGAGAGGAAGCAGCGTAGCTGGGACCCCAGGAGACTGAAGATGTGCAGAGGGAGCAGGGGGAACCCGGTGCGACACAAGAGCTTGGGCAAGAGGGCAAAGGTGGTGCCACTCACTGAGCAAAGAAAGCTGTTGAGGAACAGGTGGGGAGGGCAACAGAATTAATTTGATTTTGTACACATTGTCTTTGGTTTGCTGATGGGACATGAAAATTACCCATGGTCAGGAGTAAGTTGAAAATGCCGATCTGAAGTAAAAGTGAGAACAGGGTTGGAAACAGTTTTAAATACAAGTCAAGTAAACAACAAAGAAATTTAGATCCTCTTTTATATTTTTTTCTAGATTTTGGGGATAGTTAACTGTAATCTTCCACCTTTGTTCTTCAAATATGTGTGACAGCACCATAATTTCTAATTAGTTTATTTTTTACATCATTGCTGGTGACCAAAAAGAAAAGATAGCAATAAACCCAGCCGGTGTGGCTTAGTGATTGAGCGTTGACCCAGGAACCAAGAGGTCACTGGCTCAATTCGGTCAGGGCACAAGCCTGGGCTGTGGGCTCAATCCCTAGTAGGGGGCATGCAGGAGGCAGCAGATCGATCAATGATGTTTCTCCCTCATCAATGTTTCTATCTCGCTATCCTTCTCCCTTCCTCTCTCTCTAAAAATCAACAAAAACATATTTTTAAAAATTTTTTTAAAAGATAGTAATAAAACAAAAGAAATTACTATAGGAGGAGTTGAGTGAAGAACAGTTTTGTATTTCTTTAAATACCAAACATGAAATATTTCCAATTTCATAAAATTGTTGCAATAAAAATTAGATACATGTACACTTGAAACCTATATAATGTTATTAACCAATGTCACCTCAATAAATTTAATAAAATTAAAATTTTAAAAAATTAGATGCATGAAGAAGTACCATTTTTTACTGGGTTTTTATTTTTCAGTTCTTTAAAGGTTACTTTACTTCTCAAATTAATAATGTTCAGAATTAGTGCTTTGTGTCTGTTGATTTCTATGGAGGCAATTAAATACACAAATACGCAAGATCAAATCACTGCATTTAGTTATAATGGTGTTAGAATAAGCTGTATAAAAACAATTATATTGCATTCTTTGTCTCTCAGGCGATTTCTTCATTTCTAGCCAAGACAGAGACCTTGAACATTTTCACCACACACACTCACACACAAACTTACCCTTATTTTACTATGCATACAAAATTAAGAGAAAATTAGAGATGAAGTCATGAAAATCACAATAACAAAATATGAAATTTTTATCACTTGTTACAGTAATTAAATGTTATAAGCCATACAAATTTGTTCTTTACTATAAGATGCTTTAATAATAGCATTTTTGCAGGCAAGGATTCAAATTGAAAAACAATCCAAAATCACCACCAGCAGAATTTTTTTAACGTAGCAAATATTTTGTGCCAACAACTAACTCTCCTCAGTAGAGTCAAACAAGCCCATCCCTGAGGATAGCCTGCTAATTGCTTAAGTCTCCAATGAAGGTAAAACAGCTGTGGGTGTTCTGAACCTATAACAATAACATCGCCTAATGAGTGAAGAAAATGTGTTTGCACGAAAATAAAATGAGGTAAATGTGTTGTTCTGTGCTCCGGTAGCTTAAAGTGCCCAGTGTATTTTGACTTTCAAAAAGCAGAGAAAGGCAGATTTTAAATTACTGGTAAACTTGATATAAAAAAGCAAAACCACATAGTTTCAAAAATTTTTCTATCTCTTCAGCCAAAGTCTACCAACTGTCTGAGCATCTGCACCTTGAGAAAGGAAATAAAAATCATGATCATGACTTTAAATCCTCTTTAAACTAACATGACTGTTTCTCAAGCTAAGTTTAGTTCTTCCTACTGGGTTCTATAGTATGTATTAGGTATGCATACGCCTCGTCTTATTTCACAAGAAATTCAGATGGATTCTGAAACAGGTAGTACGTTTCCTGAAATTGAAATATTAAAGGGAAAACTGGTCTCATGTACACATCAGGAAATGTTCTATATTACTCAAGCAGTCAATCCAGAATCTTCAGAGTTGCCCAAATGCACTCTGATATTTTCCCTTTTGGAGTCTTTTTTCATCATGTTCCCTTTGCCCATTTTCTAGGGATAAATTCGCCAGCTGTCACAGTCAGGTCCCCAGAGCCCGCAGTTTTTCTCACTTTTGAATGTTGGATCTCCCCCATTGCCCTCTTCTGGTGATGCCTGTGCCTTGGTGACTCCGGAGAAGTCTCTCTCCCCTCCTTGGACTGTGCATGCTTTGTGCAGAGCAATTACGCTTCATCTCTGTGTAAGAGCCACCCTGAAGAGTGGCACCCATTAGTCTCCAAACAACTATCCATTATTTGATACTAAATTAAAAAATTAGGCCAGAGTTCATATAAACTTTCTAAAATGTGAACTCTAGAAAGCATTAATAATACAAATACATTTTATCTGACCTTTACCCCCGTATACATAAAGCAACCCAATTCACTCTTGTTTCATCTCCCTGATCCTTAATATACTCTCAAACTTAGCTCAGTTGATAGCCTCTAGGAAAGCAGTCTTTGGACTTGGCGGTCCCTAGAGCGCCTAGCACAGGGGCACACATATAGTTTGTATCGACAAGGACAAAACAGTTAGAGATAATGGGGTACTTTAGTTTTACTTAGAAAAAGTTCTGGTTACTTGGAGAATTCTAGATTGTTCATTAAAAAAAAAAAAGATGTTACTAAAGACTTTTAATTTGGGGTACTGGGAAAATATCCCTTAGTTTTCAAGAGACATTAATTTTCCAGACACATTTTAATCACAACAGTAAACATGAATGTATCCAGGAAATAAAAGCCACAATTGCCAGAGGTTATTTTCTGAAGGTGGGAATATGTACAAATGTCTTCCTGGGGATTAGTGGATGGTGGTCAGAAATGTGCAGTGATCCTATGGGACCTCTTAAATCTCCCTTTCTTAAAACTGAATTTATTGGGGTGACATTGGTTTGCAAAAACCTTACAGGTTTCAAGTGTACAAGTGCACACCTCAATAAAACACCATCTGCACTCTGCATCATGCGCCTCTTGCCCCAAGCAAAGTATCTTTCTGCCTTCTTTCCCCCCACTTTATCCACCTCTACCTAGGCTCTACCCCCCTTTCCCTCTGGTTATCATCACACTGTTGTCTGTATTTATGTCTTATATATGGGCTTTTTTTTTTTTTTGCTTAATCCCTTCACTATATATATATATATCTTTATTGTTGAAAGTATTACATATGTTCCCCTTTTCCCCCCATTGACCTCCTTTAGCCCACCTCCACCTTCACTTTCTTTTTTTTTAAAAAAAAAACATACGTTTTTTATTTTTTTTATTTCTCTTAAATATATTTTATTTATTTTTTACAGAGAGGAGGGGAGAGAGATAGAGAGTTAGAAACATCGATGAGAGAGAAACATCGATCAGCTGCCTCCTGCACATCTCCTGGGGATGTGCCGGCAACCCAGGTACATGCCCTTGACCAGAATCGAACCCGGGACCTTTCAGTCCCAGGCCGACGCTCTATCCACTGAGCCAAACCGGTTTCGGCCACCTTTACTTTCTTTCATCCAGTCCCCAGCTCCCCTCCTCTCTGATAGCTGTCAATCTGTTCCATGTATCCGTGCCTCTATTTTGTTTGTCAGTGTATTTTGTTCATTAGATTCCACATATACTAGTAAGTGAGATCATATGGTACTTGTCTTTCTCTGACTGGCTTACTTCACTTAGCTTAATAATCTCCTGGTCCATCGATGCTGTCCCAAAAGGTAACATTTCCTTCTTTTTTACAGTCAGGTAAGTATTCCATTGTGTAATGTACCACCACCTTATTTATCCACTCCTCTACTGATGGGCACTTGGGCTTCTCAGTTCACTGTGACCTTTTTAAGACTAAGCTTTGCTGTGATGATTACTTGCTGATTTTTCCTCTCTCCTGTCAGTACTGAGAAGAGATAAAAAGAAAATGAGACTAAGGGAGTGAAAAGCCCTGAAGGTGTTGAGATCAGATTTCCTAGTCTACAATTTCCATGTCCACTGTTTCTATGCGCCCTGCGTTCTCTAACACATCATTAGAAAGCAGTGTTCTGTCCTCAATGATGTGACCAGAACTTGTATGGAGCAAAGGCCCTGTTGCTATGTTAACTCAACCTCAAACACACTGACTGCCTGGGCCTTTTCTAATGAGGATAAAATCGCCTCCTAAAGAGGGTGAACAATGCCAAGTAGCAACTCCCCAGGAAGCCACTGGTGTTCTCTTTAGGAAATGTTTCCCACCTGAGCTCTGGATTTTGCAGACACTTCATACTCACAGCTCTTCTTCTATAGGGGAAGCACATACTCTTTTCATTCTACTGGTAAGCTGAGAAGAACATGACAATTTAAAAAGAAGTAAAACAGTTCTTGGAACCCTCAGGCAATGATAAGACAGCTGATTGCATGTACTTATAGTGAAACCTGACAACAATCTAAGTGTTCAATTGTAGTGCACCTCTGCAGTAATAAATGAGACAATCACTCAAAGTCTTGTACTCATAGAACATGTAATAACATTGGAAAATGCTCATCACATAATACTAAATGAAAAAAGAGGGATGCAAACCTGTATCACTGGTATGTTACCAATGCTATAAATATACTTGAATGTGCAGAAGCGGGGGGGGGGGGGGGGAGCCAGGAAGAAACATACCAAAATGTTATAATGGTGTTAGAATAAGTAATAGCTTAGTAAGATTCAAGTTGATTTACTTTTCTTCCCTAAATTTTCTGCTTTGACAGTGACTGTGTATTAACTTTTAAAGCACAAAGTAAAAATAATCATTAGTTTTTAAAGTAATACATTTAAATATAATCATAAAGAGGAAATTACAGAGAAAAAAAATAGCAAGGATCACTGCCCCAAGTGGCAGGGTTGTGGTCAAGAGCTTGAGCTCTGGAATCAGACTCTATGGCTTCATGTCCTTAGACTAACTTCTCTGAGCTTGCGTTTCCCTGTCAGTTGAATGGGGATATATTTCATCAAATCTAAGAATCCATGGATTGTTACATGTACATACCATCAGTTTATGTGCCAATAAGGTTTTTAAAATGCTGCCAATACTCTCTTTTGAGCCACATTCCTATTTCAGAAATGTGAAATAAAAATGTCTCAGAGAATCAATGAAATATGATATTTGTAACTACTTCATAAGCTTTTGTGAAGAATGAATAAAATAGTATACATAAAGTTCTTGGAAAAGTCTATGACAATCAATGCTTAACTGTGAGCCATTACGGCAGATTCATGTAAGAGGGCTAAAACAAACCTGGAGGGCGAAGGCAGAGATTTCGGTTTGAGAGGTCTGAGGATGGCAGGTAGACTGACATGGGAAAAGGGTGAAGGTGTCTGAGCACTAGAGAAGAGTGCTCTTGTCATGAAGACCAGAAGCCAGAGCTTGACTGGATGTGATAATCACAAGTAGAAAATAGAGCCATGGTTTTAAAAAGCAATATTACAGAGGGTCCCAAAACTTGAAATTGTCATATAACTGGGTAAGAAGTCAACTGCTGAGAGTTGAAGAGAGAAAAAGAGGAAGAGGAAGAAAGTTAGAGATTGAGTGGATGAAGTATTGTAGTCATCATATTATCTCATTCATCCACAGAGTAACCACAAAACACAGACTCCCTGCAGTTGCATGGGTATAGGGAGATAAAACTCAAGGAAAAACACATTCACAGTCTCTTTCCTTGAGGACTTTCCTAACAAGTGAACAAAATAAAAATTTACATGTAAGAAAATGTGCAATTTACATGCTTGTGATAATAAGCATAAATTATAGAACTGAATAAAGATAACTGCAAAACTGAAGACATGCTAAAAATATTTTTATTAAATTATTTCACATTTCCTAAGCTACAACAAGGCTCTAGGAAATCAATGTTTTTCTTCTAGCACTTTTTTAAAAAAAGACCTACTGTGATCAGAGATCAAGTAAGTATTCATGACTAACTTGGCTTAAAAGCAATAATAATGAAAAATAGTTATTAAAAGCATTAAAAAGCAATATGTTTAATCATATTGGTCACTCAAAGGGTAAATCTATTACGTTTTTATTTACTCATGTATAAATTAATTACCAAATATTTACCATGTGGGTGCTTAAGTTAGATGAGTGTAAAAGTGCTGGCACAAGGCACAGCTAGGAAATGAGGTAAAGAATGTTGACCAAGAGGGAGAAATCTGGCATAATGAGTCAGCCAGAACCCTGACCATTGAACCTTTTCAGGTTTTGTATAGAACAAATCTTGTATAGAAACAAAACCTGGCCTGAAAATGGTCCAGAAAACTAAAATACTCTATCATGCCAGGAATCGCAATGAGGTCAAACAAAGGGAAACAGGAAGTGTTGACAGAAAGATATTTTTATGTGCGCTTAGAAGGCAAATCCATTTTGGAGCACAGAACAGCAGCCATAGTGGGGTCCATAATAAACTTCAAGCTGATGGTGAATTTTGAGGCTCAAGAGAAGGAAGCACATGATTTTGGAATATACGAGCATGCAAGAAGAGCTAAGCCCTTCAGCTGTATCCTCTAACTTCCCTGAGAGCATGATGTTTGTTTGTTTGTTTGTTTGTTTTCAGGAGAAAGCTTCATCAGTGTACATCAGATGGGGGTCAAAAGGAATGACTGATTCTCAACACTTTGCATAGGTGTTGATTTTAAAAGAGTGATTTTAAAACTAGCATTGGTGCTTGCCAATTTTGTGTTTTGTTTTAGTTTTTCGGGCAGAATTTTTCAGGTTTTCATAAAATGATAGACTTTTTTGAATCCTACCTGGAGTGAGTATGCTTCATTCATCTCCCAGTGTTGCATTATTCCATGTTAACTCCCTGGGGGAGGAAAGGTATATTGAGGTCATGGTGGAAGGAGGCCCCTGTGAGTCATGCTGAGCTAATTTAACATATGCTCGCCCTCCTCCCTGGATTTAGAACAAAAAAAATTGTCCACCCTGTGAGGCAGTGACTCCCACTTTCAATTAGCAATAAAAGCCTTGTAGTGGGTCACTGCCTCCAGTGAGTGATCAATAAACATATCTTTGTATGGTCAGTTTTAACCATTAGACCAGAGGGCACAAACTCACATTCCTACAGGGACCAGATAAATCATATAAATAAGCTCTGCAGGTCAGGGTGAAAAAACCCAATTGAGCAAGTACAGTGATGAATGTTGACTGACACTTGGCCTCAATATAGGACACAGAGGGAGTGATTAAAGGGGCAGCCACCACTCTGCTCCCAGTGATTGCTATCTGAGAAATGTGGGCCCAATGGCCAGCTCCTCTGAATTTTCACCTGATGCTAACCTGTACTTAGAAGGGCCCACACTTGTGTTGATGCTCCACTGTCATAAAATCATTAATAATTTTTAAAAATAGTTTTGATTTTTAGAAAGAGGAAGAGAGAGAGAAACATCTATGTGAGAGCGAAATATCGCTTGGCTGCCTCCTACATGGCCCCCTGACTGGGAATTGAACTGGCAACCTTTTGGTGCCCAACCAATGAGCAATACCATCTAGGGCCTTAATAATTTTTGAATAAGAGTGTCTGCATTTTTGTTTCGCACTGGACTCCCAAAATGATGTAACCAGTCCTATTTTAAGAGAATCTGCATCTATAATTTCCTACAATATATTCCAATTTTTAAATATTGGCAATTAATTCCGATTTTAAAATGTAATGAACGTTACACATGTGCAAGCTGAGTGGTCTAGGAGTGGGCATGTTCTAGAATTTTGGAAGTTGGAGCTGTGAGATCTTCAATGCCACCTGGCCAATCCCCTTGTCCTGCAGATGAGGGAAGAGACACTGGGGATGAAAGTAGAAAGAGGCTGTCATATGTAACACCCACAATCTAGGCCTGCTGGGAGCAGCTTTTCCTGGACATCCTTCCCAGACACAAGGATCTGGGTTTTATGGCATCTTGGACAGTGTACTCTCTCAGCTTCGTCACTTTAATTTTTGGGATGGTGATTTTACTAAGAAAGATTCTTTCATCTTTTGGTGACATATTTTCCCCCAGTGATTTTATTATGATTTACATAATAAATACCCAAATAATTAATATCAATTGACTTAGCAAGGGGTCTCTACATTTCTAGGGCCCAGTCTACTGCAGGAAGTACACTACCAGATCCGGCTTTTATGTGAGCAATTCTTTTCTTTTCTTTTTAAATATGTTTTTATTGATTTCAGAGAGAGGAAGGAAGAGAAAGAGAGAGATAGAAACATCAATGATGAGAGATCATCAATTGGCTGCCTCCTGTATGCCCCCTACTGGGGATTGAGCCCAAAACCTGGGCATGTGCCTTGATCAGAAATCAAACTGTGACCTCCAAGTTCATAGGTCAGTGCTCAACCATTGAGCCACACTGGCCTGTGAGCAATTCTTTTCTTTAGTCCTCTCTGTATGCCACTGGTTTTGGTAACATACTATGTGATGCAAGAGGAGGGGGGAAATAGCATGCACAAATGTATAATCATATTCTGCCATGACTGTTTTAATTTCCTTTATTACTGGCACATTAGAAATGTGTTCATTACTGGGTTACTAGATATTACATAATTGCTATTTTTATAAATTTTAGTTTTGTGTTAGATTCAGCCCTATTTTTTAAGAATGTGAGATAAACAACAATCTCTTTTCAAGAGTTCCCCAGTTTATATGTCTTTGCTTTATGCTCCCATTTCTGTATCTTCCTCCTAGCCCTGCTCTATGGCATCCTATTCCTAAGCAAACTCTGGTGGGCTATCAGTAAGTGAATATGTGTT
Source organism: Myotis daubentonii (assembly GCF_963259705.1). NCBI lineage: Eukaryota > Metazoa > Chordata > Mammalia > Chiroptera > Vespertilionidae > Myotis > Myotis daubentonii. The sequence continues at coordinate 38,522,904 of NC_081843.1, read as the reverse complement.
TTGACAGATTCTGGAATGAGCAATGATTATATTCCTAATAGTGAAATTTTACTGTAAACCTGAAGCTGCTAGTGTAATCATTTTAGCACATGCACCTCAGAGTCTCATTTTCGAAGTAGATTAAACTTTTTAATGGAGTAGTAGGATTCAGAGACAACCTAATTAAAAGATATTGTGTTAGATCAGACAGGAGTTTCCAGGAATGGATTTGACAGACCTCAAAGTAAAATGTCAAAAACAAAAAACCTGTGCCTTGAATAGAGCCCCACTCCCTGCCAGATTAAGGGTGTGATTTAATTGCAGCAGTTCTTCCTTGGAATGCTCACCCTGCCTGTGAGGGTCTCTGGGCCTCCCCAGGTCACCCCGAGGGATCCAGCGGACCTTTTACACCCGGTGCTAGGCTGGAGTTCCCTCTCACAGAGACAGAGGTGGGCGGAAAGGCTGTGCGGCAGACAAGCGAGATGTTTTGGGGACGCAGCAGGATGTAGATGGGGTGGCTGCTCTTTGTTCATTCATGGTGGCAGCCCGCCGGGCCGCCTGGCCAACAGTGCCCTGTGTTTGTTCCTTTGTTGTTCTGTGCCATGTGGTGCCAGCAATATGCTGGCAGCTGATACCGTCAGCAGGTGCCCCTAAAATCCCCAGTAGCCCTGGGAAGGCAGGAGGAAATAAAGTTTGTGGCCACACAGGGCCTTGTGCCACCATTTCACAGGGACTTGGCTTCTGTGATTTGTTTATTATTTTTAAGCCAAAGGGTGTCACCCTTCTCTTTGTGGTTCTTTGAAGACAGCAAAACCTCGCTGATTTTCTCTGTTCCTCAGAAGGGTCATGTGTGCAAGATAAATAACCCCAAGATAATGAGAGGGAGCTGGACTGAGTTGAAAAGGCCACGTTTGGAATAAAACAAGTGAATAGCGCTGTCCAAGCAAAGCAGGAAAGATAAGTTTTCATTTTAAGAAATAGCTGCTATCACTTAAAAACATGAAGTGATGTGTATAGTTCTTGGTGTGTGCAGTGTGTTACTCTTCAAGGATGCATGATGTTGACACACAGACCATAAGAAAGGCTGCATGCAGGATCCGGCCACAATAAGCACACCGAAGTCATTGAGTACATGACCATCCAACTCTTCCTATTTACCTACATGTCTTGGCCTTGTTTTATCAGTGAAAACTACTGTAGTTCATAATAAGAGTACCTTTGGGCATATCTGTGACAGGCAGGGACTTCTTCTGGAAGATAATGACTTGAGGTTGGAAGCACTTTCAACCATCCTCAGCTTAATCCTGTCTCCACATTTATTTCTATGGAATGGAGTCATCTTTCAATCAAACTCTGGTCTATGAAAGGATAGCATTTTTTTCCTTTAAATTTCATTAAGTGATTGGTTCTGAGAGAAAAGATTCTTTACATCAAAGTACTTAGGATGACTTACCCAAGGTCAACTGTCCCCAAGGAAGAATGATGTTCTTATATACTTCATATGGAAAAACCTTATTAATCTTACAAATTATTTAAAACCTAAAAGTGACCTGGGATATTTGATTTCATTCAAGCAGTCATCAACACCTTTGGAGCCATTGTGGAGACTGGAGCCATTCTGGGGAGGGCTGAGGGGTGAGTGGGAGATGACAAATGGAAATAGTGAGAGTAGACAACTCTTTCAAGAAGTTTGCTTTTGAAAGGATAGCTAGAAGGAGATGGGGGATGAGCACAGTGGTTCATTTGTTAATTTGTTTGTAAGAGAGGAAAGTCTTATGCATATTTGATAGGTGTTAAGAATAAACCTAGAGAGGGGCAGTTTGAAGATATGGAAGAAAGGATGATCAGGAGGGTAAAGTTGGGTGGTGAACACACAATACAATATACAGATGATGTATTATAAAATTGTATACCTGAAACCTATATAGTTTTATTCACCAATGTCACCCCAATAAATTCAATTTTTTAAAAAGGAAAAAGTCTCGGTGAAGGTAGAGACGGGACACAGCATCTAAGGACAATGGGAGGGATGAGCTACATGCAGATGGAGGGCACCTCTTTCACTGTGACTGCAAGGCCAGGAGGAAAGGCTGATGCCTAGGCAAGTAACTCTGTGGACTTTGTGGCCTGAATTGGAGGGAGCTTTTGTCTGAGTTGTTTACCTAAGTGGGTTTTTTTTCTTCCTCTGTGTAGGTGAGGAAGGTCATCTGCAGAGAGTGAAAGGAGATTGATCCGTTTAGGACATTTGTGAATAGTATCGATGGCCTGACCTGGCCACTGTTAAAATCAGAGAAAGCTGCAAGAATCGCTGGCTCATTTTGATAACTCAGTTGAAATTAGAAACCAATACTGCACAGTGTCATGTCACTAAAGTGCAAGATTGTGAGGTTTTCTCCCACAGAACTCAGCAGCACCGATGTGATAAAAATCAAGGGAAGCACCAGGGATGGAGCGGGCAAAACAGGACAATGAAGGAAAATTGAGGCTGATATTGAGAACAGTTGAAGTGACAGGACAAGGAAACCACACTGGACTTGACTTAGCTAAGGGAGGCGGCATTTGAGGTCATTTGCACAATCTCCTTAGTTAACATAAAAGGAAACCACCAATTTTTCTGAAGATTTTGTCATAAAACAAATCATTATAATGTATTTCCCAGTTTCCTATATGACTTTGTAATAAATGAGGATGCCATTGCTGAGTTAAAACTTGGCTTCAAATGGGTGAACAGAAACAATAGTATGTAATAAAAGAAAAGAAAACTATAAATCTTCTTAAAATTTTGATATACAAAAATTATGCTAAGTCAAGAGAGACATATACGTGCTACCCATATTAACTGTACAAAAGGCTTCCATGTACCTTAATGTTCCTAGGAAGTACAATGTACTTCTTATGAATCTGAAATTAATATTCTAGCTACTTTCACTTAGGATACAACTTCTGTAAAAGCCAGGACTTTGTCGTTACTACAACAGTGTCCCCAAAACCTAGAACAGCACCTGGATGAGTAGGAATTTAATATTTGTTGAATGAATGAATACGTTAAACAAGCCTGGCTCTTCCCCTTAACCTCTTATAGGTACCTTACTGTCAAAATTGGATTTATTTTGTACCCTTGCTCACCCCACACACCCTTACCCCCACAAAAGAATCTGATCCTTTTCTGTGTTACTTATTTCAGTTAAAGGAGATTCTATCCACCTAAATAAACAAAACAAAAAACAGGGAAACATCAGTGATTCCTCCCTCATTCCCTAAGGGGACTAGTTGGTTTTCATAGTCTGTCAATTCTATCTTGGGAAACATCTGATCAATACTTTCCCCTCAGTCCTGCTCTATGCAGGCTTTATCATTTCTCAATTTTATTATTAAATTGGTCCTATATTTATGACCCAAATTTTTCCTCCATTGGTCCAGTATTATTTCCAAATACCCATCCACTGGATAAATTTATGATCCATCACTATTTTCTACATATTCAATTTCCTTAATGTGGCCTTTAAAGATGCATAATCAAGTCCCTTGCTTTGCTTTGGGTTTTGTCCACTTCGTACTGTTGCCATTCAGTATTGGTCAATAGTTTCATAATTCTATGTCTTTTCTCAGGCTGGCTTCTTCTGTTCAAGATACTTTTGCTTCCTAGCCCATCTGATAAAAATTGAAATTATTCTTTACATTTCCCCTCTATTATTAGCGCATCTTTCTTTTTTAAAAAAAATATATTTTATTGATTTTTTACAGAGAGGAAGGGAGAGAGATAGAGAGTTAGAAACATCGATCAGCTGCCTCCTGCACACTCCGCACTGGGGATGTGCCTGCAACCAAGGTGCATGCCCTTGACCGGAATCGAATTTGGGACCCTTTAGTCCTCAGGCCGACGCTTTATCCACTGAGCCAAACCAGTTAGGGCTATTAGCGCATCTTTCAATGAGCTACTTCCCTTGAAATGTATGTAGTGATTACTCAGTTACATTTTTGCTACTAATATTTCTCAAAAAACCCACTATTTTTAAAAGATATAAAATATTAGTGATATATTTAGAGTAAAATGGCCATTTTAACCTAATATTTAAACCCAATATTACAATAGACATAAACATGAAGAGATAAGATTTTTTTTACTTTCTGTATAATTAGACTAAAGTAAGTCAAATAACTATAAATAGGATGTCATTTTGCATCTTTCTAGTTAGCAAAATATAAACATTTGATTTTTAAAACAGGATAGGTTAGGAGATAGGCACGCTAAATACATTGTGAAATTGTAAATTGGTATAACTTTTCTGAAAGGAAATTTAACATCCTTCAAATTTTTAAATGCAGGCACCAACTGGCATTTAAGAGATTATTTCTTTTGTAGGCCTGTTTGTTTCTAATTCCCTCATTTTCTTCTTCTCATTAGAAGTGGAGATTCAGACAGGAGTGGGGTCCTAATGGGTACACGTAGGTGCTTCAGTGAATAAATCTCAGTCACTTTGGTTGTGTGCCAGGAATTTTTTCCCCCAGACATTGTAGTTTGTGTTTCTAAAAGAAATGAAAGAGGGCCCATTACAGGTTCAAGTGAACAAGCTAACCACAGCCAGAAGATTTGGAATGTCTGGACAGGAACTGTGAAACAGGATTTGTCTTCAGACAACGTGCATTAATACATATATGCCCTTCATATCTGAGAAGATTTAAAGAAAGTGGTTGGGAGACAAAGCCATTCCTTTTGCAGTACGTGTATCAGTGAGAGCAGCAAAGGGTAGCTTAGAGAGTAAAGATCCCTCATCCCCCAATCCACCCATGATAAAAACAGGAGCTAACCTAAACCCATGTGCTTTCGCCAGTGCCCTGGCCATACCCTGCCATCTGGATTAAAACTTCCAAAGCCTCTCATCTAGAAATTCTGAGCCACTAAGACCTGAGTTGACTCCCCTAACAACATCACTGGAGGATCAAATCAACCACAAGAAGTGACGGAGGGAGGTCTGACCTTTTTGACTGTCTTATTTTTAATCTGATGTGAACAAAACACCGGAATTTTAACTTAGGAAAACATACATCCAGTCTAATTTATCTTCCTTTAATAAGTCCACTGTAAAAAAAAAAAAAAAACAAAATCGAATTCCTTTTATTCTTTTCTATTTTAAGTTGATTTTTTTCTATATATTTGATGGCCAAACTATTGAGTGACTGCTGTTTTCTTGTCTTTGCTGGTTCTTTCTTGCGATTACCGTCTAGGAAGAATTTCTGCATCCTCCTAGAATCGTTCTGTAGTAAACCCTCAACATGGTCACACACACACACACTCTTCTTATTCTGAGGGTCATAAAAAAATTTCACAGCTGATGGACTTTGAAGACGTTCAGCCATTGTCCAACTTGAGAGCGAACTCTGAATGCCCTAGTTCCCTGAATCTATTTCCATTTCCATATCTTCCTTGTTTGGGTCCACATTTGCCTCACATCCTTTGGGTATCCAATACTTGACCGTACCTACTCTATCCTTCATCTTTTCTTCCTGGAAAGCCTGGGTTGCTCTTCTTCCTGGAGCCAGTCTGTCACAGCAATTAAAAGCCCAAACCTGGAGCCAGCTTTCTAAATGGGTTTTCAACCCATCTCTGCCACTTAGTAAGTGTGGTCTTTTACTTAAACTGTGCAACTCACTTTGTCCAATCTTCTGTGCCTCAGTTTCCTCAACTACAAAATAAGGATGCTAATGAGTTTCTGCCATGTAGAATTCTTATGAGGTTCTCATGAGTTAATACATGTAAAGTGTTTTAAATAGGAAATTTCACTTGGAAGATAGAACATACAATAGGAGAAAGCCTGACATAAAGGCTTCTATACAAGCTTTAGGTGTACTTATCTATCTCTTACCTTGAATTTACTTGAAATTAATAAGTATAATTGCTTGATTATGCCCTAATACTATAGCCAGAATTTTACCTACAATTTCCCTTCATGGCACTCCCAGCCCAGCCTCAGCCCTCAACCCACAGGACGGGTGCTGATTGCATCTGGCTCATTGCTAGGGGCTCACTGTGATCTAGGGCAGTCACAGGTCCCGCCAGCCCTGGCTCATCTCCATTCTAGAGAATTTCCAGAAGACCGGTAGCCTCAGCAACCCACAATGTGGGCAGAGCTGACTTTCCTGGGATGTGGTGGTGATTCCATTGGCCCTGAGAGAATTTTCTCTATTTCCTACTAGTACCTTAGGCTTCTAGAGCAGCGGTTCTCATCCTGGGTCGCGACCCCTTTGGTGGTCAAATGACCCTTTCACAGGGGTCGCCTAAGACCATCCTGCATATCAGATATTTACATTGTGATTCATAACAGTAGCAACATTACAGTTATGAAGTAGCAACGAAAATAATTTTATGGTTGGGTCACAACATGAGGAACTGTATTTAAAGGGCCAGAAGGTTGAGAACCACTGTTAGAGCTTATCAAAGTAAAAATGTCACCAAATGATTTATACCTGGCTTGGATTAGAGACACATAGACTCCTGAGAGGTGGGGAGAGGTACAAGATAGACAGAAAGGAAACAAATCTTTAACATCTCAGTAATACATTTTCCTAAACCAGTCCTGTTTCCTAGACTGACTCAAGACCGATGGCTTGGATCTTTTAGGCTAAGAAAAATTCCTCGTGAAGAGGAATCTCTCAAGACAGGACTCAGAAAATGCCAATAAAATCCCTCAAATCTTGAGTCAAAATAAGATTACTTGAATTTATCATACTTGGCCAGACTTTTGCACTTACTCTGATAAGGACCTGGATAATAGCAACAACAAACGTGAAAAAAGGAGTTTATTTGCCTTTTTCTGATAACATCTGCCAATTGACTATGGAGCAACATTTTATGGCTTTAAGGCTGATTGTAAAATAAAGGACTTCTGAATTACAGAGTTTGGGATCAGTGCTGCCGCCTAAATCTGCCACTTGTGTGCATGTGGTTTTATGATCACATTTAATCCCCTTATCTTTGGCAGGTGTAGCGCCATCAGGAACACTGTATATAGTTGGATAGGTTATAGCATGAATAAGGATGCCCAGCTGAGGGGCAAGGTGGCAGGGGGGGAGGGGGGACGCGGACGCGGGGAGCTAATATCCAGCTGCATTCTGCTTGCCTAGCTGAGCTCCTTAATTTAGGAAAGGATTCCCATAGGGGAAAGGGTACTTAAAAAATTCTCTCAAAGGTATTCCAATGGCTAATGCACAAGATGCATCTACCTCCATGGGGCATCTTTTAATAATGCAAGTGAAAGTGCTTCAGGGGATGCAGCAGCAATCTTGGTGGACAATTTTAGCAACCTGAACTCCTTACCTATGATGGAGCAATTCTCCATTACACAGGTCTTCGAGAGAAGCAGGGCCCACCACAAATACCAGACAGACCAGATCACTTTCTGGCCTCCTTTGCAGCCACAGTGAAAGATCGTGACCAACCAGATACACATTCCCTGGACTGGGACTTGGGAATTGGAGCTGCTCAAAGGGACATGGAGAATCCCTTGGGGAAGCAGCAAATTCCAGTTTCCAAAGCAGCAGAGGCAGGGGCAGGAGGAGCACCCCCCACCCAGTGCTGCAGGGAAGACTTTGCAAGCTGGGCTGCTTGTGACTTTGCAAGCTGGTTCTGGAAGGTTTAGTTGTTGTCTGGCTGCTGCATTGCATTCCCTTATGTCCAGCCTGTTTCCAGTCTCATTCTCAAGTTTCTCAGCAGTAAATTATTTTTGTGTTTAAATTTTGGTCTCAGTGGTTTACAAATGGGAACACTGAGTGCTTTGATGCTGACACCGCTATCATTTCGAGCTAAAAATTATCCTAGCAATGGTATCAGACAGAACTCTTCACCTTCTTACTACCACACATACAAGTGTACCTACTTCTTCTGGGCCAACACTCACCCAGCTTTGGATACAATCCTCTCCCACCATCTCAGGAATCTTAGAACATCAACTATTCATTTCTTTCTTGTATATTTAAACCCCTCCTCTCAACTAGATCCTTCCTATCAACACTTAAATATGACCACATAGCTCCCAGCTACGTAAAATGACTTGCCTGGAGCCCACAAGTCTAACTATATTGTTCTAGCTCACCGTTTACCAACTGAAGTGCCAGAGTACTGTATGTTCAGATTATAGGTGTGCCATGAGATAGTGCAGGTTGTAAATATTTATGGTAACAAATATTTGGTGAATTAGAATTTCTAGGAGTAAGACCCAAGGTGCCCCTTTTAAATTTTTCTTGCTAGAACTCAATGAAATTTTTAAGTCTGAGGAATTACATTTTCCTTCACTTCAGGAAATTTTTCTACCCGTTTTGCCTTCCCTCATTCTCTTTTCTTCCTTCCCGAAAAGCATGTTAGGCTTGCAATGGAGATTCCCCTCTCGACTTTATGTCTCTTAAATGTTCTTCCACATTTTCCATCTCTTTTTCATTTCTGTAGATTCTCACGATTTTCCCCAAATTGTCCACCAGTGTTTTAGGTCTCTTGTCTGCTATATCTATTCTACTCTTTATATCTACAGGTATTTTTCAATGATTATCGTTTTTATTTTCAAATGTTTACCTGATTCTTCTTCATATTTGTTTTTCCCCCATAATGCCGTATTCTTTCCACATGATTTTCAAAATTATTTTGAACATCAAACACCCTTCAGGATTCCTCTATGATTAGCAGTTCCTGGGTATGAGTTCTTCTATTTGTTATGTATGCTGACACTCCCTCTCAATGCAGTGTCAGCTTTTGTGCTTTTGTCATTTTAGCCTGTGAGCTTATCTTCAAGGAGGATTATTTCCATGGGAGCTCCTAATACTCAGTTCTAGGTGTGCCTCTCCTCGAACCCTCATGTTTCATTATTTCTGAACCATTTTTCACATTTTTTTTCTTTGCTCATGGTTTCTGTACAGCAAGATACACATGAATCAGAACCACACACCATACGTGACATAGGTTTGGGGTTCAAAATTCTCCAGGATGTCTTCTTTGCCACTCAGTTCCTACTTTCTTGTGCTATTTTTGAGTTAGCCATTTCCCCCAACTGGCAAGCCTCTTCCTAGTTCAAGTTTATGTACAGGGGAAGAACAGCCCCATCCTAGCCTCTTACCATGCACAAGGCCTCTAAGGTTGGATTCCCATTCCTGACTGACCATTACAACTCTAAAGTTTATATCTGCTCACAATGTTCCTGCAGGCTGCTTCGGTTCTATTCCTGTCCAAAATTATATTCTTGCTTGGAGTCCCATTGCACTTTCGATATCCAGATATTTTACTTTTCTGCTTTGCAGCTTTTATAATTAATTAATTAATTTATTTATTTATTTATTTATTCATTCATTTTGTCAAGGACATTTTTTCCCATTGATTTTTAGAGAGAGTGGAAGAGAGGGAGAAAGACAGGGAGAGCAACATCAATTAGTTGCCTCCCTGCAACTGAGGTAAATGCCCTTGACCAGAATCAAACCCAAGATCCTTCAGTTGGCAAGCCAACACTCTATCCACTGAGCCAAACCAGCTAGGGCTGCAGCTTTTTATGTTTATAAATCTGTAATGTATTTTTCTGTGTTACCATATGAATTTCATTTTAATCAATAGTGTGGACTGACATTTTTAACAAATTTACTAAGTAATCCTTACAGACTCTAACGTTTGTAAATCATACATAAAAGTTTGAAAATCACTGCCTTTAGGAATTCAATACTTGTTTTTTCACCACTGCTCATTACTCACCACCCCACAAAAACCCACAGCTGATCACCCAAATTCAATTTTACTTCCTAAATATTCTTGTCTTCCCACTACTCCTCAATTCACTTGGACTACTGAAATCCTTTCATAACTGAAATCCATATGACTTTCTCCCTTAAAATTCCACCTCATACTATCAGGGTGATCTAGCTATAGCATGCATTTGTTCAAGCCTAAAATTCCTTCCATTCCCTGCAAGATAAAGCCCAAACTTCTAGAACTATATAAAAGTTCATCCATAATCCAGCCTTTATCCCTCCTGCTTTTTATCTTAATATCTTGAACTTGGCCTCATGAGGTTTTCTAGATAGACAATGTTTATGAACTTTCAGTCTTATGCATGCTGAAATGACCTTATCCCTGAACCCATTTCTTCCTAAACTATTGAATTCCTATTCATGTTTCAAGATTCAGTTCAGGGCCATGGCTAGTTTGGCTCAGTGGATAGAGCATCGGCCTGCAGACTGAAGGGTCCCAGACTCCTGCCTGGCCTGGGCCCTGATCACAGCTTGTGTAGGAGGCAACCAATCGATGTGCTTCTCTTACATCGATGTTTCTGTCTTTCCTTCTCTCTTCTACTCTCTCTAAAAATCAATGAAAAAATATCCTCAGGTGAGGATTAAAAAAAAGATTCAGCTCAGGCAATATCTCCTCTAGGAACACTTCCCTGAAGATATGGAAGCAACCTAAGTGCTCGTCATTAGAAGACTGGATGAAGAAGATATGTTACACATATACAAAGGAATATTACTTGGCCATAAAAACAATGAAATCATATCATTTGCAACATGGATGGATCTAGAGCAGCAGTTCTCAACCTGTGGGTCGTGACCCCTTTGGGGGTTGAACGACCCTTTCACAGGGGTCGCCTAAGACCATCGGAAAACACATATATAATTACATATTGTTTTGTGATTAATCACTATGGCTTAATTATGTTCAATTTGTAACAATGAAATTGGGGGTCACCAACATGAGGAACTGTATTAAAGGGTAGTGGCATTAGGAAGGTTGAAAACCACTGATCTAGAGGATACTATGCTAAGTGAAATAAGTTACAGAAAATAACAAATACCATATGATTTCACTTATATGTGGGACCTAAAGAACAAAATAAGTGAATAAAACAGACTCATAAATCCAGAGAACAAACTGATGGTTGCCAGAGATGAGGAGGGTTGGGGAGCTGGGTGAAAAGGTGAAGGGATTAAGTAGAGATTGGTAGTTACAAAACAGTCAATGGGGATGTAAAGTACAGCATAGGGAATATAGTCAATACTTTAATAACTATGTATGGTGGCAGGTGGGTATTAGACTTATTGGGGGATCACTTCATAAATTATATGTCTAACCATTATGCTGTATTCCTGAAACTATTTTAAAATAATATTTTATGTCAACTGTAACTGAAATATATATATTTTTGCAAAGAAACCTTATTGGCCCTCTAGGCAATGCTAAGGGCCCTCCTTTTGTGCTCCCAGGGGACCTTATATCTCCTGTGCCATATAACATTATATTGAAAATTTATCTCTGTCTCTCTCACAAGACAAGGGCTTCCAAAGGGAAGGGATTATGTGTTATCTTTGTATTCCCAGCATGTGGTTCAGAGGCTGGAACATAATAGATAACATTTGTTGAACTGAACTAAATTATTGAGAATTTCAGAAAACCAGCTCTCTCTATTAAGCTGGATTCTCTCTTAGAATTTTATCTGCTTTGGAATGTTTAACCTGGTCAGAAAAACATATCCTCAAAAGCCCTAGAATAAAAAGATTTTCAGTAGATTATGTGCTTGGAAACTTGGGAGGAGTCCAGTAGAAACGTTCAACCCTTGTTGATATGCTCACTTGGCTCTCTCAGGTTGATATAAATACCACTTCTAGTATAATTCTTTAACTAATTTACAGAACTTTTCCCATTTGCTCCATCATAGGAGATAGTAATAACAGTCTTGTTGAAAAATAAAGAGGCTGAAAAAAGTAATAGAGAAACAATTAGATACGATATTTTCTTGCATTAAAAATATGCACAGTATGACTCCAGCTTCGGATAGAAAAAATAGAAACAATAGAAATGAACAAAGCCTGGATAGTAAATAACTATATACCACATTAAATCTCTTCAGATGACTTAATAGTTTTCCTTTTCATATATTGGGATACCTTGGAGTATTTTGAGGTCCTTCCTATATACTTTTCCCCCGATGATAGACAAAAATTAGACCAGCTTTCTTTAAGATATTTTGTGCCACAAAAATAGCATTTCTTTTTTTTCTTGTGTGTGTGTGTGTGTGTGTGTGTGTGTGTGTGTTAAGTGCACATGGGGATTATCAAAGGATTTAATGAATTTAAAAAGTATGAGTTGCTTTAAAAAAATCTTAATTTACATTTAAACAAAGAAAAAATATAATTTTAAGGCTAAAAATTATTTTTTTAAGAAGACTTTTCATTGTCTGTGTTCTCTACCTACTTTGAACATTTGAGAATCAAAGCATTTAATCAGGATGAATTCATTCATTCATGTGTAAATCCTGAGGTGGTTTTAAAAAATTCCATTTGTCATTAGAGAGTGAACCTCAAGCCACTTGCCTCAGATTACTATGTTGTTGACAAAGTTGGAAACAGGACTTAGAATTTTCCTGCTAGATTTCCTTGGAGCCATGAAAGTCATTGAAATAACTTCGAACAATGTAATGAGTGGGAAGTTCTGGGTGGGAAATAACAATTAGGGCTGGGATGTTTTTCTCCAAGTAAGAGCCAGAGCTTTGAATGTCTTGATGCAGTTTGCTGTTTTAATTATGGTCTCTTCATATTTACCCTAAGAAAGAAGCTGATGTAGTCCACAAATTTCTTAACTGTACTTCTATACTGTAGTTTGATTTCTAAAACCTGAGATTCCTTTGCTCCAACTAATTCCTTTTTTTTCTACAGCTGTAATTGGCCATCTACCTTTAAAAATGCAAACATGTTACATGAACCAACCCCCACAGAAGTCTCCCCCATTTCTGGAGTTGCTATGTCTACACTTGCCCAACTCACACTCATGCCTGCCTAAGTGCCCTCTTATATACAAACACGCACAAGTCCACAGGACACTCATATTGCCTTTGTGGCCAGCACCTGGCTCTTGTCTACAGATATTCCTCCAATTGACCTTTACAGATGTGCACATCAGAACCATCGGGAAGACTTTAAAACCAGATTACAGTCCCACAGCCAAACTCTCCCAAATTCTGATTGAGTGGCGCTAGAAAGAAACTTGAGCTGATATATTTTTAAAAAGCTCCTCTGATGGATCTGATGCACAGATGTCAAACTATAGAGCAGGAGGGAACCCTTAACAGACCCATTCTGAAAGGGTAGATGAAAGAGAGTGAGAAAGGCTCCTCACGGAATCAGCTTGTCTGATAATAATCACCTATGAGTTTATTTTCTAACAACTACTGGGTATCTATTAAAATTTACCTATCTAACCCTGGCTGGTGTGGCTAAGTTGATTGGGCATCATCCTATGCACTGAGAGGTTGATGGTTCAATTCCGGGTCTGGGCACATGCCTAGGTTTTGGGCTCCATGGTGGGGGGCATGCAGAAGGCAGCCAATCAATGTTCTGCTCCACATGGATGTTTCTCTCTCTCTCTCTCTCTTTCTCCCTTCCTCTATCTCTAAAAATAAATTTATAAAAATATATACTTCAAAATTTACCTATTTCTTAGGATATTGCCTTCTTGAGTAATTTTTGCTTCATAAACCCAGGCTTGTTTACCAATGGGATTTTTGTATTTACTATTGACAGTAGTACAGACTTCTTCCTTATAAAAAGAAGGAGAAAGGCCCTATGTAAGACATGAAAGGAATGCCTAATTTAGAAACCTATAATAGAAATTGTCTTACAAAACCTATACTAATAAAAGGGTAATATGCTAATTAGACCAGACATCCTTCCGGATGTCCTTCTGGACAAAGCCACGGTGGCAGGGGTCGAGGCAAAGGCAGTTAGGGGCAACCAGGCAAGCAGGGGAGAGCAGTTAGGGGCAACCAGGCTCGCAGGGGAGGGCAGTTAGGGGCAACCAGGCTGGCAGGGGAGGGCAGTTAGGGGCAACCAGGCAAGCAGGGGAGAGCAGTTAGGGGTGACCAGGCTGGCAGGGGAGGGCAGTTAGGGGTGATCAGGCAGGCAGGCAGGTGAGAAGTTGGGAGCCAATGGTCCTGGATTGTGAGAGGGATGTTTAGACTGTCAAAAAGTACGTATTTGTTGTGCATTTCCTGAGCTTTAGTTTCACAGAAGCTTGAATGGATCTGAGTCAGCCTAATTCTTATCTAGGAGTGATCAGATTCAGGCCAGGGTGTCTCAAGGATATATTTCTGAGGGCCTTACATTTCTAGATCTGGTTAGTCTCCTATCAGGCCAATGTTGTTCCCCCTATTATTAAGGATGCCCTATTATTAATTTGAGTCTAAAGCATAACTCATTAAATATGGCACCTATGGGTTTTCTGGGTCAGGACCAGAATAGGCAACTCACCATTTGTTAAACTTGGGATATCTTTAACTTATTCCTGATGAATAACTCACCTGATTATCCCTGTATCTTATAATCTCAGACGCTGGGAAGTTGTGACACCACAAGTCACTAGCAAGAGATGAGGCAAGTGGCTTTAAGCCCAGTCCACATGTTCCCCACCCTGCCTGTTATCCTTGCATATCTTAGAGATATTGATGGAAACAGGTTTAAAGGTCTACCTCTGAAATCTACTTAAAGATTCCTGTTTGGGAATTCAAATTTATGTGTTATCTTTTCACTACCAGCTTTCTTAATGCAATTAGAGAAAGCACATTACAAGAGAATGAAATAAGACAGATTCTTGAGCCCAACAAAACCAAGTAACAATCGGATTTGATGACTTGTTTTGTAGCAAGCACATTTGTCTAAACTTGTTAAAATATGCAATCTGAAACTTGCTAATATCTACATAGCAAAAGTTCACGTCACCACCACACCTTTTCCTCCCTGACTCTCTGCATGCTATTTACAAGTGACAAATGCTTCTTTTATTGGGTTATGCCTTTGCAACCCCATCTTGCATGCATATAACACAGTTCACATACAGATTCTGAAATTGAGTTTGAGGACTAAAACTGGTTTTAGGTTGTAAATACTGCTTAATGTTCACATCATTTCCCCAAATGCTAAACCATCCCCACAGAGCAGGACTGACACCTTTTAGTAAGAAAGTTCTCAGGTGTGGCAAATTGTGGCTATTTTACTATCATCTTTAAAGGTTTATTGTATAGGTTGCCCCAGTAACCAAGAACATAACTGCAGGAAAGCCAGGAACAATAGACTAAGCTAGGAATTTTCAACTTTTTTCATTTAATGACATACATAAACTAATTACTAAAATTCTGTGGTACACCAAAAATTATATTTCCAACCTGACAAAAAATGTATAATTTTGATTTCTTCACACCAGATGGCTATTGTATTGCCTCTTGTCATTTTTTTTATTTGACAATCTAAGGAAAAAAGTGGTCAGTGCCCCTGACTAAATACATAGTTAGGTACTGCATGTTTTAAAAATTCTTGCCACACACTGGTTGAAAAATCACTGAACTAAGATAATGATTGCCAGATTTTAGCTAAGAAAAGCAAGGGGTGAATTTGTTACAGTATTGGCAACATGGTTTACTTGTCATTGAGTGGACACAGATTACAATGTCACCAATACTAGGTAAAACATCATCTATCATCGTCAACACACATTCATAAGAAAGCATGAATGTGAACAAAATTGGGAGGGGGTTACAAAATGTCCTTACAATGAGACCTTCAAAGTGATGTTGCCTTGTAGCTCTTGGGCAAGTGAGCTTTTTTTGATTTTATTGATTTCAGAGAGGAAGGGAGAGGGGGAGAGAGATAGAAACATCAATGATGAAAGAGAACCATTGATCGACTGCCTCCTGCATGACCCACAGTGGGGATCGAGCCCTCAATCCAGGCATGTGCCCTTGACTGGAATCAAACCCAGGACACTTCAGTCCGCAGGCCAACGCTCTATCCACTGAGCCAAATCAGCCAGGGCTCACTCTTACTTTTAACACCGTAAATAGTTTTAACATATGAGATCAGGTCCATTTCACTTTAAACATAAATTTCTGCTATAAAATTGTTTCAACTTTTGCAATAAGAAGGCAGCAGTTTTTAAAACATTATTTCATGGGAAAATAATACATTATCATAGAAAATTTTCCATTTTGCTGCTTCCTCTAATTTCTCTGTATACTGTCCAAAGCTATTTCATGCCATATGAGAATCATTTCTCCTCTTACGATAATTTTCCTTGTCTCTACTTACATTTCTTTACAATTTAAGTTCTTTTAAGGCCACTATTATACTGGCTGAGCCTGTGTCCCCTTTCATTTCTCTGCTTTCAGGGCAGAGTGGAGTTTCTGAAGGAGAGCGATATTTACTGGGAAGGTTAACTTCATTAGGCTTCCTTTACCATAGAAAGCCCTTCAAAGTGACTTAAGCACCTTGGTGCCTCAGAATCTCAATTTTTCAGTTCTCAGTTCACTTTATGATTCAAGATATGTCACAGGTGGCTAATTTCCTCCCAGAAGGCAGCCCAGTCAAGTTCAAAGGGAGTGATGGTCACAGGCACAACAACCAATACCTGCCCAATCAAAAAGTTCTCATGGGAGGAAAAGCTCTTCATTATTTTTATAATCACATTAGAAAAACTTAGCAGCCTTTTTACATGGCAGATATGGGAATACTTTTTACCACCTGAATATTCTGTCCTCTCTGGTTTCTGTTTTCTTCCACCCACGTCTTCCTATGGCTGTTTGCCAATGATACCAGCACTTGCTGAGGTGGGGCTGAGAAACTGAAATTGCTTCATATTCAGCTTTGGGCCTTTGGGCTCTCTCTATCCCCCAGGGAGGATTGGACTGGAAAACAGCTTCCTACCCGGAGCTGATAGGTGTGACAATGCACTTCTCTCCCTGTTCTCCGGGTGTGATTTGAGATTGTAAGACCAAAGAGTAGATTTGGTGTTAGCAGGCATTGACTATTTTTTCCTTTCAGAAGACTTATTGAACACTCAGTTTTGTTCTGTGCCGAGTTCAGCCAGAAATATGAAAACTCATTTACTGCACTGTAGGTCTTTTCTTTCTCAAAAATACTGGTTGTCAGTCTGGTAAATGACTACTCGATAAGAATGATGAGGTAGAGTGACACTCACCCTCAAAAAGAGAACGCAGCAGGATCCCTTCATCTCAGAAATGCGTTTGTTTGACTGAATATAGACCTTCTAATGCTACATGAAGGCAAGGTGGCTAGTGGACATTGGTCCAGCTTATTTCTTTGAAGTTAGCAGGATCTCAATTATCTTTATTCTTTCAAATGTAACCCCAATGCGTACTATATTGAATGACCCGAGGCCAGTCTTTCTTGGTTCTCTGTGTGAGAAGGGCTTTAAGAGAAGGCTGCCTGCCTCCATAACTGTTAAGGTTCCTGGGACCTTAGACCTTAGGGATCCCAGCTACTGCTCCAGGTTTTAATCATGTACTCATCCCACTGCCCTTCAGCTCTGATGGCCAAGGAGTAACATGATATAGTGGAAAAAAACACTGAGATGGGGAGTCAGAAATTCTGGCTTGGAGTCCTGCTTCTTGTAGTTTTATTAGCTGTGGCTTTGGGCAAATCATGACATTTTTCTCTGCTTCCAGATTTGACTCTCTCAAATGCCATGGCTGAACAATTTGGTTTCAAAGATTGCACACAATTCTGTGTCATCAAGATTTGGTGGTTCTATTTGATTTCCTAATTTGTACTAAGGAGGGTAAGCCCCTGGCTCCAAACTTCATGATCAGAAATCAGACACTTGCTTTAAGAAATGGCTTTACAGAACAGGAAATGTCATCTTATCCAAACTCACCAAAATGTAGGACACTGGGTAGGATGAGGTATGTGTAGCCCAGTGCTGGAAGGCATGGTCTGGAGCCAGATTGCTCAGATTTGAATTGAGTCACTCTTTGATTTCGGGAAAGTTACTTAAACCTCTGTGTGCTTCAGTATTTGCATCTAAAAACAGTATTAATAGTAGTCCTATTTCATCAGGTTGCTATAAAAATGAAACGAACTAGTACATATAAAATTCTTAACTAGTACATAACACTTATTATGTTATAGGACATAGGTGGTCAGTAAGTGTTAACTTCTCTCTGGATTTCCCCCAGTAATGGTCTGTATATCATATGCAAATAAGGGCAGGCAACTTACTGTCTTTTAAGGCAACAAATTCAAACTTTGGACCATTTTATTGTTAGAAAGTTCCTACCTTATCATTAGAATTCATTCCTAAATAAAGGTTATCTCTTTAGCTTGTATTAATTTGTAACATCTCTTACATAAACACTATACAGGCATTTCTGGGAACTAAGACATATACTAGCAAACTCTACCTCTGTCTCTAATAACTGTTTATCCCATAGAGGGGAAAAATAGAGACTTGGCTCCAAATACTAGTAAAATCTTCCCCTGTAGTGAGTCAAGACATTTGTCTAATTACTGGGATTTTGTTTTATTTTTATTAGGAATTCCAAACCTTCTGGGTGTAGGGAACAGAATTAAAATGTATTTCTATAGCATGTTATAACATAAAATAAATTACTCAGAGGGGAAGGATACTCTAAAGACCTGAACAGTGTCAGCTGTGATTTCTAAAGTCTGACTCCTGGCCATTAAGTATCAACAGTGGTCCTGTGGGGCATAGTTCTTGGTCAAAACTGTGATGAGGCCTAAGGATTTGTGTATCAACTAGTTCCCCTACAAATTCATTAAATAAAATAAGACTAAGCTACATTTTGCATTTGTGGTTTGTCTTTCATTCCAGGAATTTTATTTATTTATTTTTTATTTCTTTAATCCTCACCTAAGGATATGTTTTTATTGATTTTAGAGAGGGGAAGAGGAGAGAGAGAGAGAGAAACATCTATTGGTTGCCTTCCATATGTGCCCCAACCAGGAATCAAACCCGAAACCTAGGTATGTTCCCTGACCAGAAATCAAACCCACAACCTTCTGGTGCACTGGACAGTGTCCCAGTCAACTGAGCCACCTGGCCAGGGCCATTCAAGGCATTTTACAAGATTCACCTGATCCACTCTTTGTCACTTTAGATGACTCAGCTAACTAGAATGGTCACAATAATCAGGATCAGTTCAGGATCCTCTGATGAATGACACTAAGACAGCTCAGAACAACATCTGGCACAGATAGCTCTTAGTTGGGTTCATCGAATCTTTCCTTTCTTTCCTAGGGTCTCTAGAGATATCATGGTAACCCATATTGTAAATGCCCCGCCACCATACTTCAATGGTACTCCTTTAAAACCAAGTCTGTTATATTGCCTTTCCACTTCTGCTAATTAGAGCTAGTCACACTTTAACATCAAAGGTTACCTTTAAGTAACCTAACAAATTAATGGTACCATTTATTAGTGAGCCTTGTGTTACTATTAAAAAGAAAAATCAGCATCTGGAATTGAAAGAACTTTGTTCAAGTCAATTGAGCTCTTACTAAGAGCCCATGATTAAATCTACTCAACTGTTCTGGGGCCTCAGCTCTTTCACCTACAAAATAGACACACTGCCCTGGCCAGTGTGGTTCAGTTGGCTGAGCATCGTCCTGTGCACCAAAAGGCCGCTGGTTTGATTCCTGGTCAAGGCACATGCCCATGTTGCTGGTTCAATCCCTGGTCAGGATGCACATGGGAGGCAACCAATCAATGTTTCTCACATCGATGTTTCTTGCTTTCCCCTCCCTCTCCCTTCCACTCTCTCTAAAATCAATAAACACATATTTTTAAAAAATGCAAAACAGAGACAACTAACATAGATGACAATTAGGTTTCATCAATGAGCAGTGGCTGCTGGGAGGGTAGGTTAAGGACTCTGAAGCCAGGTGTGCAACTCAGGATGAAAGAATCTCCAAATCAAAGGTCTGCCATGAAGAAAGAAGGAACACCCATGGCACATATTTGCCATCCCTGGACTTTTAAAATATTCACCCGAGGATTGTATGAATATTAAACAAAAGATAACAAGTTGATCTTTTAAGCCCAGTTGTATCCAAATGCTACTATCAGATTTATTAGTTTTATTATTAATGATGGGCTGTTAAAAGAGAAATGAAAGGAGATAGCTGCCTATACCTTCTGTATTCAAATCAAATTCTTTTGTATGGTAGCATTATCAGTGGCCCTCTAGAGATAAAACCTTTGTTCTATATGCTCTCTAAGTGCATGAAGGTGGGGTGAATGGGGTAGATTTCAGACAAGGTGGAGAAAAACTAGGCACTGGCAGGCCCAAGACAGAGATGCCATGGGAAGCGAGAGGTAGGGCCTCAGAGTGCTCCTCACATTATTCCATGTTGGCAGCCACCTACTTTGCCTAGGCATTGGGCCAGCTCTGGCAGGAGATTGGATCAAGGCTATTTGCATGTCTGTTTTCAGGACCTTAAGTTTTGTCTACCCATACAAAATGAGGAGGAAACCAATGCGATCATGCAGAGAACTTAATTTGGGAGAAGGAGGTGAAGGGAAAGAAAGACAAATTGCTTGCTTTCAAGGAAGTGCAAATTTTATTTCCTATAAAGTATAAAGTATGACAAAGACATCTTTAGAAAAGATACTTCAGTGTTTTCGTGCTTCAAGAGATAATGACAAAAATAGAAACATATATCTGCTACATTGCAAGCATAGTACTGGGTACTGTCATTTATGTGTTATGTCATTTAATCCCCATCAGCTCTATGAAATGGAACCCAGGGCCTGGGGATGTCATGTGTCTGGCCTAATTTCCCAGGGCCAATAACCAACCAAGCCCAGCCTTGGAATCTTAGGCCCTGATGCAAAGTATGTGGAAAGAACAAGAAATTTTAAACAGTGCTGGCAACTCTGTATTGAAACTCTTCTATAAATAGTTCCCTGATTATTTCTAATTCCCATTGACTTGGTATAATGCAAGCTATTCAGCAATGTAATACAGATAGATATTTCCTTTTAAAAATACTGCACAAATACATGATTTCCTGCTTCTGTCCACCCTGTCGGAGAAGTAGGAAAAGAGCAAGGTAATAGGAATTTACCTCCAAGCTATAAAACCTTCCTATTCTTTTAGTAATCAACAAGGGGAACTCCTAGTAACCAAGGAGACCATAATAGACTCCATTAGAATCAAGTACAACACTTGGGTTGCCTGGCTAGAGCATGCCAAAAGAGCAAAGGAAAATATTATCATTGCTGAAATCATTTGATGTCTATGACTAATAAAAAAGCATGTTGGCAAATTGAGTTTTTAGAAGTGCCCAAAGGGCTTGGTTAAAGCTGTGGATGAATAGTATACAGTCGTTCTGTCTGGAGAAAAGAGGTGGATGGGTGGAAGATGACGTTAAACTATTTTTAAAAGTATCTGAATAACAAAAGGGGCCAACAGAAATCTTAAACAACCAATCTAGGTCCTTCGTTCCATTTTTAAAATTTTAGGTTTCCCCTCCCCTTCTCCTTACAGCTAACTAGCAAAGTTGGTTCCTTTTGAGTCACATTATCCTTGAATTCATAGGCCTTGTTGGCCTTCTTACCTAACATCTCACAAATGCCGGATTTATCCTTAAAGAATCCCTGACAACTGTGCCCACCTTAGAGACGGTGAGGGCTGAGATGTCTATTCATGTATGTGCTGTGTCCCTTGGGAGCTACAGGAAGCCAGAGGGAAAGAGTTGGGGGTAAGCCAGACCTCTAATTACCTCTTAACCCAGGTCCCAGAGGTTGCAGTGGGCCTGCCTGAAGGTGTTCATCCGGTCTCTGCTTGATCATTCCCAGAGCAGGAGGCCTTTGCCAGGACCCATCCTATCTTGTTATGCATGGACACAGCTCTGATTGTTGGAGGGTGCTCTCTCGTGCTGCGCCAAAATCTGCTTCCTTGTATTTTCTAAGCATTGTTCCTCCTGGTACCTCTAGAACAATGCTGTTTGACTCAACTTCCTCGCCTCTGGAATAGTCCCCTAGATAACTGAAGTCAACTGTCTTGACTCTCAGGTATACTGTCTTCTCTGGATTAAATATCCTTAGTTTCTTTCTCAGATCATAAGTCAAATATACAACAGTTATAACAATAGTAAGAGGCAGAACATATCGTCACCATAAGAGAAAGGCAAAGCCTGAAATTAGATTTTTTTTAAAAAAAGAGTTAAATCTTTTAACTGAAAAGCTACAATTTTTAACTGATATTGAGAAACACTGTCTTTCCACTGAGTTCCTCCATGCTATCTATCAAGTCATCCTGTTAAAACAGAAATGTGCCTTGATGAGAAATGTAGAAATGTAACTTTTTCTTACTGATACCACACCAGCAGCCAATGATCATTCAGCAGTTCTCACCAGGTTGCATTTATTTTTTGCCTTTGTTTACCGTTAATGCCTACCTTGAGAAAAGGTTCTGGAAAAGTATTTATCTGCATAGGCATGTTTGTGGCATGATTTCAAAATTTGAATACTAACTATTAAGAATTAAGGGAAGGGCAATGTAAGAATACTAAATTTTTTAGTTCTTTTTCCCAATATTTTATTTCAAAAAATTCTAAATATACAGAAAAGTTAAAATAAATTTATAGTTAACACCCCTATACTTAATAACTGGATACTACAATTATCATTTTGCTATCTTCAATTTGTCACATATCAGTTTCTTTATTCATCCATCAACCAGTCTTACTTTTATTCGCAGATCAGCAGAAGTTGCCTTCATCAATCAGCACACCTAATCCCTAAAACTTCAGCATGAATATCATTATCAGTTCTCTTTTGATACTTTTAATTGGTGCTCTCTTTTGAATCCCTCTTGCTCTTCTTTTCCTCTTTCCCTCTGCTTTCTCAATTTCTATTCCTGCACCCTTCCTCCCACTTTCTATCCCCAAAGTTCTAAGCTGTAAAAGGAAAGTATGAAAAATCTGAGCATGGAGCAGTCTTGAAGTAGCATCAGAAAAGGTCACCGATGGTCACACAGGGCCTCACAGCTATTATCACCACAGACCTGGCACAGAAAAGACCCTCATGAACAAGCCGATGCGAACCAACTTACAACAGAGCGGGGTATAGATTAGCATGCCCACTTAATAATTTACTATGAGAAACCCAGCTATCAAATACCCAGTCTCCCCCTGAACTAACCTACATAACAGACCAAACTGTGAAGAGTTTTGGTGAATAGACTCAGAAGGAAATTAGTTAGACGGTCCTAGTGGCATGAAGCAGAGACCTTATCCTCGCTGATGTTTTGACAGCTGGCCTGCACAGGACCTGACACCAAAGGGCTGCTTCAGAAATCAGTACAGCCCTGACCGGTTTGGCTCAGTGGATAGAGCATCGGTTCTTCGGACTGAAGGGTCCCAGGTTCGATTCCGGTCAAGGGCATGTACCTTGGTTGCAGGCACATCCCCAGTAGGGGGTGTGCAGGAGGCAGCTGATGGATGTTTCTCTCTCATGGATGTCTCTAACTCTCTATCACTCTCCCTTTCTCTCTGTAAAAAATCAATAAAATTAAAAAAAATTAAAAAAAGAAATCAGTACAATGATGAAATGAGTAGGTGAACACTAACTACCACCGCCACACCACCAGGCACCTCTCACCTGGACTACGCTGGCTGAACCCAATTCCACCCCTCCAACTCCCTTAAGAGAACTTCCATGACTGCCATTCTCCTTTGAGTAATGCGTTCTCTTTTAGCCATGTGTATGCCATTAATTAAGCTTTCATCAAGTCCTGATCTTCCTGCTTTGGTCTGGAAAACAACCTGTCTTTAACATGGGAGGTCTGTGTCTTTTTAATCCCATCCTTGATAAATTGATTGTACTGGCTTTACTCTCATAAAAAGGGCGTGATCCCCTACTGCCCTAGTGTACTCCTTTCAGAGACCAAGGAACGCCATCTTCCCTGTGAGCAAAAACCATTCCTTTCCCTATCTTAAGATTTATGTCTGATAAGAAATGTTAGTGATTTCTTTTCTGGGCTTCCTAATTACCAGACCACAGAGACTTGGCAAAGCGAGCTCCTCAGTGGAAAGGCAGGACACAAAAGTGCAAATGTAGAACTTTTCACCATAATCAGCTTCTCCATAGTTGCAGGTAAATCCAATTTTAACAAATTAAATCCATTTTGAAATCCATAAAGGATCTTTCTAGCCATAAAGTCTCAAGGTAAATCCTTTGGGTGTATAGCAATTTCCTAATGTAGTTCTTTCAAAGGTTTGGATGTCATAAATCATATTATTTTACTAGTGCCCCGGTGCACAGATTCGTGCACATTGAAAGGAAATTAATTAGAAGGTGGCTGGCAGGGCAGGACTGGGCAAGATGAGCTGGACATGCCCTGGAGCCAATCTCCCTCTGGCCCTCCCTGGCCAGCTGCACCTGGGGCGGCTCCACGGCTCGAAGGGCATCTGCAGAGTGAGCAGGGTCCCTCCGGCAGGTAGGGTCCCTCAGCCTGGCCTGTGGGGATCGGCCAAAGCCGGCTCTCTGACATTCCCTGAGGGATCCTGGATTGCGAGAGGGCAGTTCTTGGGTGACGCACCCCAGAATCGGGCTCCCTCCTCTCTGGGTCTGGGGTGTATCACCTGAGAACCGCCACTGCCAAGTCACTACAGCTTGGCAGCTCCTGCTTTGAGCGTCTGCCCCCTGGTGGTCAGTGCGCATCATACCTACCAGCCGGTCGGACGGTCACTTAGCCTTTTATATAAGAGATAGCAAGGAATTCCTGTCCTCTCTTGCCTGAAACCATTCCTATCCCCGACCACTTTCCTTATATAAGTACCATAGTAAATATCTGTAAATATCAGCATTTCATGGTAGCTTCACACCCTTTAGAATATATTTGAAAGCAAGCCATTATGGTATTAGGGTGAAAATGACTCAGAATCAAGGCTTTGGCTCTTTCATGTGAATGTTTACTTACAGATTGGGAAAAAATCCAATACTTTTAGGCATTGGCACTACAGTGGTAAAATCCCAACTGACAATGAGAGGTCTTCTCTAATTCCTTCTCTTATAAGCAACTAAAACACAAGGTTCAGATCCAGATAAAAACCCTTCAAGCAGGTAAAAGAGCCCAGCCAGCATGCCTCAGTGGTTGAGCTTCGACCTTTGAGTGAGCAGCCAGATTGGATTCCCCGTCAGGGCACATGCCTGGGTTGCAGGCTCGATCCCCAGTAAGAGGCGTGCAGGAGGCAGCAATCAATGCTTCTCTCTCATCATTGATGTTTCTCTCTCTCTCTCCCTTCCTCTCTGAAGTCAATAAAAACATATTTAAAACAAAATAAGGTAAAAGATACCACACTGCAGAGAGTAGGCATTGATCGTTGGTGACTTGAGCTCTCTGACAACAGCACACACTCAGTCTCACAGCCTCAAACAGGACTCAATCCAGATAAACAGGGAGCGTTTCATCTCAGCCAGGCTTCAAAGGCCAGGTTCGTTCAGACATCATTAGTTCTTTTTATTCCTTTGATGTATCTGTCTCTAGTGACGGAAACTCTTTTTTTTTTTTTTTTTAAGAAACTAAAGCACAAAAGGAAACTGAAAAAGCTACAAACAGATTTGGCAACAGCTAAGCAAGAGGCTGCCATCACAGCCCTGGAGCTCAATGAGAAGATAAAGGCTCTGTGTGAAGGAAAGCCAGCCCCTAGAGGTCAGTATCACCACGTGACAGTCACTGGCCCATGATCCTGGGCGGTATATATAGTTTTATTGGCAACCAGGCAAGAAGCAAGGCCACAGTGCCAGGCGCACACTGGCCCAGCAGCATGCTGACCTGGCCTGACCTCCATTCGGCATGAATGGCGATATCACAGGAACTACTCACTCCAGACGAGGTTCCTTTCACCATAAGAGAAGCAGAGAATGAATGAATAAGCGGTTATTTAAAGGAAAGTCTCTGAAGCTGAAGAGCTGGACTGAAATAGATCTGATCCATGTCTTTGCACAAGCTGGGTGGCAGGGAGGGAAAGGCAGGGCCTAAGAGGAGAGACCCAAGGCCCCCAAGAGAAGGGGCTCTGGAGCTGGGCAAGGAGAGGGGCTCATCTAAAAGTGTACATGGGTTTATAGACTAAGAAGGCATTTGGAAGGAAAGAAATTAGTGCTTTAACAATAGTCAACTGAGCCTGAAACAAGTAGGGAAGGCTGGTTGGGGACAAAGTCTGGGTGGTTCAGAAAATTTTTAATAGCCACTTTGGTTTGGAATGTTTTGGTGTTGTTATTGTTGTATTTATTTTATTTTATTTTATTTATTTTATTTTATTTATTTTATTTTATTTTATTTTATTTATTTTATTTTATTATTTTATTTTATTTTATTTATTTTATTTTATTTTATTTATTTTATTTTATTTTATTTTATTTTATTTTATTTATTTTATTTTATTTTATTTTATTTTATTTTATTTTATTATTTTATTTTATTTATTTTATTTATTTTATTTTATTTTATTTTATTTATTTTATTTAGCATTCTCTAAGAGACTATAATAAACACACATCGGAGGGGGGAGGGTGACACCCAAAACCTCAGATTGTCATTAGCAATAATACAAGTTAACATTTAATACCATGGGCTAGGCATTTTGCTAAGTATTTCCAGTGTATTTAATTTTCAGAAGTCAGTACATTTATGGATTCTACAAGAATAAGCAGAGGCTTAGAGATGCCCATTCCCTTGCCCCAGGTTAGATGTGTCTGAGCAACACCTGGGCACTCAGCCTCCAGACAGAAATGAACCGAGCCCAGGTGGCTGTGCAGCTCGAAGCCAGTGAGGCCTTTGGTTTCTGCTGTGCAGCAGTGGAGCACACTCCCTCCCGCCTGCTGATCTCTTGCAAAACTGTGATTCCCTGGGATAAAGGTCTTCCTTTGATGTGTGGCACTCTTGTAACGCCAAAAACATGCCATTGTTCTTACTCTCTCTGGCTTCCTTTATTACTCATCAGTAATTCTGGAAAAAGAGGAGGAGCGTGGAAATAAACGGGAGGAGGAGAAAATAGGCGCTGTGGTGGCTCCAGAAAGTGAGACACTCCCAGCATCCTGACCACATTGCAAAGCTTTCAGTATGGATTTGGTTTTAATTTTCAGTTTTGAATAGCACTTTCCCAGGGTTGAAATGGCATGTAACAGCCACCTTGAAACATACGCTGAAGGTCAATTTGTTTTGCTCTTTCCACAGAAAATAAAGATAGTTTATGAATTTGCTTTTACCACCATGAAACCTAAAAGAATAAAATCTGTCAGAGAATCCCATCTATTTAAAGGTCTTTATTAATCTAAGGCAGGGGTCCTCAAACTTTTTAAATAGGGGGCCAGTTCACTGTCCCTCAGACCGTTGGAGGGCCGGACTATAGTTTAAAAAAAAAAACTATGAACAAATTCCTATGCACACTGCACATATCTTATTTTGAAGTAAAAAAACAAAGCGGGAACAAATACAATATTTGTATTTGCATGTGGCCTGCGGGCCGTAGTTTGAGGACCCCTGAATTCTAAGGCATCATAGCCAGATTTCAACTCGGTTGCATAATAAGAAGCTGAGAGAAGGTTTCAACTGCTCCACTATATTTTTGATCTAGTGAAAAAAATATATATTGCAAGTTAGCTAATTCTTATTACTCATTTTTTGACAAAAATAATATCATTAGATGTCTAATAACTTTGTTCCTTTAATATTTTGATAGGTCAAAATTAAAATAATATGAAGAGAATTGAAAACATTAAGTCCTACCTGCCTTCTTTGCCCATTTTTTTCTACATTTCTGTTTAAAAAAACAAAACTTATAGTGGGGGGGAGGGGGACCTACTGTATCATGAAAAGATACAAATTTCAATAAAGCCAGGTCTTCCACGTTCAATTACGGTTGAAAACAGGACTTCCTTTCGTTGCTTCTCTGATTTGGTGGAGGAAGACACTGAGTCTGTGGACTGACATATAGGACTAATGTCTTAAATTAAATATTTGCAAATTCTTACTTTCCCAGGGGCCCCAAGCAGCCTCACCCTGAATTCAATAGCCCAGAAGACTGTCAAGGCCGTTGTGGCCCCAGAGTAATATTACCTCTTATTCTCAGAGACTTTGGTCACCTTGCCCTACCTATCAATTCACTTCAAAGTAAAGTCTGGAACTATGTCAGTAACTCTCACATATAATGACCCCCACTTAACCACGGAACGATTAGAGCTGACCCACCTCCCATACACATTCCTCAGCCAGAACACCACCCTTCCCTTAGTTATCTTGTGTCCTTTTATAAAATGTTTGTTTTCAGTTCTCAGACCTTTGTTTGCAAATGACAGATGCCCCAGTCATAACAGCTTAAGGGGAAAGGGTGATTTATTGGTGCGCGTGTAAACAAACTGAGCAAGGGCATGCCATTAGTCTTGGAGTCTGATGGGTTCAGGGTCTCAAATATCACTCACTCTGTGTCTCTCATCTCCGCTTCTCTCTGCCTCGGGACTCCACTCTCTAAAGCAGGATGTCAGGAGAGACTAGAAACATGGCTCAAAGCAGCGATGGGCTGTCCTCCTTACCTGTCCTCCAGAGAGGAGAGAAAGCATTTTTTTCCAGCAGCTCCATTTAGAAGAAAAGTATAAGAACTCTGTCCTGGCATGGGTACCCCTGAGGGTATATGAATAATCTTTGTGGCCAGGGTCGGGAACTATGGTTGGACAAACTTCAGTCATGCACTCGCCACTGGGTGATGGTGTAGAGCAGTGGTTCTCAACCTTGGCTGCCCATTAGAATCACCTGGGAATCTTTTTAAAATCCTGATTTCTGGGCCTCCTCCGGAAATTCTGTTTCTTTGTTATGGGGTGGGGCCACAACATTAATAACAAAGAAACAGAATTTCCGGAGGAGGAGGCCCAGAAATCAGGATTTTAAAAAGATTCCCAGGTGATTCTAATGGGCAGCCAAGGTTGAGAACCACTGGTGTAGAGGGAAACAAAGATGGGGAAGGGGAATGTTCTGACTCAGTGGTCGGCAAACTGCGGCTCCGCAAACCGCGGCTGGCGAGCCACATGTGGCTCTTTGGCCCCTTGAGTGTGGCTCTTCCACAAAATACCAGCTCTTCCACAAAATACCGACTTCTGCACATGGGCCACGAAATTTCAATCGCACTGTGCGGGCGCGCCTGCACGTGGTATTTTGTGGAAGAGCCACACTGAAGGGGCCAAAGAGCCGCATGTGGCTCGCGAGCCGAGGTTTGCCGACCACGGTTCTGACTAATTGTTACTACAGGGCTAGATTGGGAGAAAAGCACTTCCTTAGAGGAAGGGATAGCCCATTACTGAAAAGAAAGAATGAAGGACCAAACCAACCTGTCCAATACATCCTCAGTTAGTGGTCAAATTAAAATGTAATGCTTAATGAGTCACCCATCCTCGAGTATTTGTACTTTTTAAGTAGATTCTTTTTGATGAACAAAAGAACGTAATGATCCAAGAAATAAATGTCCAATGGTATAATTTCAGACCCCATAATAGATTGAGAGTGAACCATTTTGGGAAAGGAGTCCCCTTCCAGCCTCAATCAAGTGACGTCATAGACACCTACTCCAAAAGCCTGTCTTATTGTAACATGAAACTGCAAGAGGGGAAAACAGTGTTGATCCTAAATGACATGTTAACTGGATTAACATAAAGCTACTTCTCTGTTATAGTTACAAACTGATGCCTACAGTTCTAACAAGCAAGTTGAGATATTTATTCCAAATAAATTAGAATTTCTTTTTACCCAAATATGCACTTTTAAGCATATTCAAATTGATGAAACAGTGAGCTACCAAACTTTTTTCTTAATACATAAACACAGTAAATTATTTCATTGGCTCTAAAGAAATAAATGATTTAAGTCCATGGAAAGTTCAACTGAAAAGAAAAACACCTTTATTATAAAACTGGCACAGCAGGAAACTTACTTACAGCCTCAGTGTTGTTTGTTGATTTTACTTTGTTCAAATAATCACAGCCCAGGGCAGATTCCTGCCGTCATTTCCACAGCCTGCACCTGAGGTGCTCACCGCTTTATTTACTAGCAGAATTCAGTGAAATGCCTATTGTACCCTTGCAAAACATGAGTCCATCTTATGCTAAATCTTAGTATGCAGGAACCTAAGGTTAAATTTCAAAACAATCTTTGCTTCCTTTGGCTTAGGAGGACAAAATTACTTTGCAAAAGACCTCATTGACTACGTCCTTTTGTTGGCACAGGAGCATTAAGTCACTTGCTATGATGAAAGTTCCTATGTTTGACCAGAACATCAGGGTCCAGGTTTATAAATTCCAAGGTAGCATACTAAAGGGAATGCACTCTTCTGGATTTTTTTTTTTCCCTTTTAATTCTTTTCTCTTAATATGCACAATGTGGTATCTAATCCTCACTTGCACATTCCCACTGTCCCGGTGGAAGCCATATCAACTTTTAAGTCATCTCTTTGTTTGAGGAGTTCCTCCCATGAGAGTGCAGGTGCATTCTGGGCCAGGCCGATCCAGGACTCAATGTCTGAATAGAGCCAGACACATTTTGAGGGGAGGCTTGTACAATAGGATTGACATCAGCGATCTTTTAGTGACACAAGACTGTTTTTAAACACTACCGCATTAATTTTAAGAATCAGACTATTGCTGTCCTATATTCTTAAGAGAGTCAGGAGCAATATCTCTTTGCCAACACCCAGAGCCAACTTTTAATCAACATTTTAAAGAGTATCTTTTATCATGATGTTCGCCTCGAGGCACTCAGCCCAAACTTTCTGTTCTTTTTATCTCTCCTCCTGCAAACTTCCTCCAGATTAAAGCTTCCATTGCTTCTAGGTCAGTGGTTCTCAACCTGTGGGTCGTGACCCCTTTGGGGGTCAAACGACCCTTCACAGGGGTTGCCTAAGACCATCGGAAAACACATATATAATTACATATTGTTTTTGTGATTAGTCACTATGCTTTAATTATGTTCAATTTGTAACAATGAAATTGGGGGTCACCACAATATGAGGAACTGTATCAAAGGGTCGCGGCATTAGGAAGGTTGAGAACCACTGTTCTAGATGTTAAGAAAAGAGTGATTTGAAGGTGTTAAGGCATTCTGGAATTAGATAGTGAAACTCGTTGCATTGGAATGTTACTACCATAAAACTAGTGAACTGTACATTTTACAATGGTTAAAATGGTAAATTTTACGTTTTAAAATTTTATTTCAATTAGAAAAAAAAGCTATTAAAACAATCCTCACTAAATGTAATGGCTAACACCCTGTCACATGTAAGTGTATTTTAATAAGTGCTTTGGGCCTAAATAAAATAATGACTTGGGAGAATTCCAAGAGAGAGGTCACATTAATATTTACTGGAGTAAGGCTAGTCTTGAGTAGTTGCCCATGGGCGCCTAGGTTTTCTAAACAATGCCATCCGTGGCTCTTTCTTCTTGCTGTCAGCCCAGCTCTTTGAAAGGCTGCTAGTCCCCAGACTAGGAACCAACTCCCTGACCAATAGTTCTACATGCAACCTTCTTTCCCCACTGAACACACATATTTCTTTCACTAGTCTACCTAGAGTTTCCTAAGAAAGCACAAGGAAGGTCTTGGGATCTCACTGTTTCGACTGCTGGGACGTTGTCCAAAAGCACCTCTCCCCACCCAGGTCATCAGACTGCATGGGGCTCAGCCTGCCATTTAGTCAAAGCACAAGCAAGCCCTGCTCTTCCTCCTGCTGCCAAGAGTGTTATTGCCTTGACAGAAAGTGACAAGAACTTGAGGAAAACAAAAGGTGGAGATTCCACACCCACACACATTATTATCCCAACATTTGCAGGAAAGGGTTTTCCTTTAAGCATTTACTAAATCCTCAGTGACAGAAACTATTCCAAGGTGGAATACTTCACATTTGAACCAATAAACACCAGCAATGACCTTTAGGGAAAATGAGAGGAGGCAGAAGTGATCACTTCAAGGGGTGCTCTGTAAGTATAATGAGTCCCTAAGGAAATAGAAATAGTTCTATTTATCCTATAATATCTAGGTTTCATTCAGAGATTGCCTATCAGGTTGATTTTTCCTTTGTCCACTGAAGTCTCCCGAAATAGTGCTACTTTCTGAAATGGAACCCCAAAGCCAAGGTCTTCTCACTACTTCAGAAGTCCCCTCAAGGATAGGCAACTGCACCAGGAGTCCCTGCAAACCTTAGGGATTGATTGCACTAAGATCTCAAGAAATGCTATGTGTTCAATATGCACAACTTTAGAGTGATTCTCATTTTCAAAAGGACATGCTAGAGACCTCTAGGTCTAAAAGTCACTGGTATAAAAACTAGGCGTTTCTCAGGAATTTGTTAGCTGCAAGTGGCAGAAACCAAAACGAAACTAGTTCAAGCGGAAAAGAAATTGACTAGCTCCTGAGGCTGGCGGGAAGACTGAGCACAGGGTTTCTGGGTTGCTCATTTGGCTCTTGTTTCCCTGTTGGTCCCCTCTGGGCTATTGCCGGCCTGGATCAGGAAAGATCCCCGGGCTGCCCTGGCTTAACAGTCCAGGGTGAACATCTGTCTCTGCCTGCTCACAACTATTTCCCCCTTCTTTAGAACAGAAGCATGATTTCCCTTTGGGGAAGTGTTCCTCTCCCATCCTCTGCAGTCCTGTGGGACCGTGATTGTGGTGTGCGTTTCCCCCTTGACTCAGGGGAAGGCTGTGACTAGCAGAGCCAACCACTCTTGCTCTTTTTCAGAATCTTGAATCTTGAGCTGACTTGAGTAAAAGAGGGCAGAAAAAGACTAAAAGACTAGAGCTGATTCATCCTGGAGGTTGGGCCTTGACCCCTGAAGAAGTTGTCTATTGCTTTTGATATCTTATCCCTAAGGCTACCTTTACGAGGTCTGGTTGTTAAGCTTTCCTTCAATACTGAGAACTACCTCATATCTTTCCAATAAACTTTCTTTTGTGTGTGTGCTTAAAGTAGTAAGCATTGGCTTATAATACTTGTAGCCAAAGACTCTTAATGTATTCTACCTCCAGAGAATAGAACTTCTTTCTCATGGAACCTATACAGAAATCTCAGGGAAGGAATTTGATTGACCCTACTGGTATCATATTCTTACCAATGGACCAATCAGTGTGGCCAAGGAAATGAGATATTATCATGGCCCTCACCTGGGTCATGGCCCGAGGCCAAGGGCAAGGGAAAGTTTTCAGAAAAAAGAGGAAGGGAAATTTTTCTGGACAGAAGACAAAAAATACCTCTCACTGTTCCCTTAAATCTATTTTAGTTAAACCTCACAAACTTGGAGAAGACAGCCATGAGCTGAAGATCTGTTTTATCTTGTCAGGAAAGTACCAAATCTCTCTTCTTTCTCTCCCCCTTTTTTTTTAAACTGCATATTTAGGCCCTTCCTTTGCAAAAGGCCTGGAAATCTATTTATTTTATAATTAACAAAGGGTAAGAAGATCCATTCTGAAATTTTTGGTTGGGGTCCAGTATTTGCTAGCTACTCCAGCTGTGGGAATTCAATAATGTCAAGGTCCCCTCCCTCCTTTGTTTGTAAGACTAATTTTGGAATTATACAATTATCAGGAAATGGTGTTCCCTTCCTTCTGTCCATCCCTAAGGAATGGGTTTTAAAAAAAAAGTCTAGTGACTTCTGTATCCAGAGAGGTTGGATGAAAGGGCAAGCCCCAGCTAAATGTCAGACAAGGCACATGGGAAATGGAGCTAGATCAATTAAAGGTTTCCTCCTTAAGCATGGAGCCTGCTTTGATTGCCAGAAGAGCACGTGCTGTTTGAGAATGCTATTACACAACCTGGAGGAGAAGGAAGATGCTTCCTTTCAGGAAACGTGAAGAGAAGTAATGGGTGCTCCTTTGTCAAACATTGGCAGATGCACATTTATTTGTCAACATAAATGCATTGGAGAATTTCGGGTTGCAAACCATTGTCAGCCAGCTGTCAGGACATTTGCAGCTATTCCTGGTACAAATCTCTTCATGCCAACATAGAAAAAAATCAATGATGTTCTCTCCTGTATTCTTCTAGAAACCTCAATATTATCTCATTTCATGACTAAATGTTTCCTGACAGATGTTGAAGTTAGAGGATAACTACATTGGCCGTATGGATGGCTTTGGAGGGCTTGAGCTCATCAAATCAAATTTAGAGAGGATGCATAGAACAAGATTCTTCTGCGCAAGTGGGTACATTCTGTTTGAAGGCACAGGATTTCTTTCTGGCCAGCGGGATAGGGTTAGATATGTACTCTTACGTACACATTAGATAACACCACTATGTGCATTGTAGTAGCCTGCAAGAATATTTGTTTTTGAAGACACACTTCCTTTGAACAGATTACCCTACCATGTCTCTAAAATTTCTCAATCAAATAAAAACCACATTTTGATATTGGACAAAGAACATACAACTAAGAAGAAATAAAGAGAAAGCTTAAGAGGAACAGCATTATTCCTGATTTGTTTAATATGCAGATGGGTCCTGAAGTAGTGTCTTAATGGTGCTGGCAGAATAATTGCTGCCTGCAAGATGCAAAAATATTATTGCTCTTCTGCAGTTGCTTTCTTTAATCCCAGAAATTATGGCTGTGGACATTGCTCTGATTTTCCAGGAAGACCCGTAAGTCCTGCCATGCCAAGCTGTCATCTCAACCTGGGCATACTGTTACATCTGCTTCCCAAAGATGCTCTAAACATGTTCCAGGGTCACTTTTCCCTTGGCCATTCCTAGTGAATAAGGAGGAAGCTCTGCTCCTATTTCAGGGAATTTTGGGTAGAATTTGGCACATAGAGAAGGGAACAGCCCTCAGCCACAAACTGAATTTATATTCTTATAAAATGATCAGTTATATAACTCTAAAAGGTGAATTTCTGAGGCCAAAAAAATAAAAGGATGCAAGAGAGATGCATGATGCTTCATGAATAGACAAGAATTCGTATGAGTCCTCAAAAGCAGAACAAATATTTACAGACATCAGACATAGGTCAAAAGGATAAAACTTACTTAGTTCTATACAATTCTAATATTACCCTAACTCTTAAAAAGTTCATAGTGTATAAGATAATAAGATGGCAAAATTTTGTCACACTGAGCTGCCTATAGCAGGATCCTGAGCTCAAGTTAAAGTCTCCTTCTCTAAGTTGACTCAAAATATGTCAACCCATTTGACAGTCTCTTCTAGTTCCTTTATCCCAAGTGACCAGAGTAACAATTTTAATAGCTTTTTAGGGTCAATAGGTCTGGCAAAACCTCTGGTCTTATTCCAGGTTGCTAAGTAAATTTCTGACAAAAGGTAGTTAATTTTCAATTTGCTTTCTTTTATTTTTGTAAGGTATGCCACCATTCATTTTAATTTAAAGTTAGATATAATGCTAATTAATATATAATTTTTATTTACTGTTTTTTAAAAATTACTTGGAGGCAAGACTGGTGTGGCTCAGTGGTTCAGCATCAACCTATGAACCAGGAGGTCACAGTTCGATTCCCAGGTTACAAGCTAGATTCCCAGTAGGGGGCGTGCAGGAGGCAGCTGATCAATGATTCTCTCATCATTGATGTTTCTATCTCTCTCTCCCTCTCTGAAATCAATAAAAATATATATATTTTTTAAATTACTTGAAGTTTTGAGAACTCTTTTAAAGTGCACTTTATGTTTCCAGATTTAAAAATTTCATATATCTATAGTGATCATATTATTAAAACTAAAAATCAAAACATAGCCTGACATTGTTCTAACATATAAAATTATATTCATACTCAAAAATATTTGAAATTAGGAGTGTGCTACAGGATCCTAAATATATTATTACTGTATTTATAGTTCAAGTAGGGTTGCATGAGAGAGTGGAAATACCACATTTATTTGGCTGATTTTACTTGTGATTTTAGAAGCTAAGAGTTTTGTAGGGTCTTCAATGTGAAGGTTAGTAGAATGTAATTAATGCCACAAATCCAACAGACTTTCGGGAATCATTAAGGAAAACAGAGAGCTGTTTACTCTGAAAGTGAGAATCAGTGCTTATCTTCATTAATTATATCAGAAGAAAAAATATTAGAATCATACCTTATATAATCCACCTATCTCAATGCTATAAATAACATATTCAGATGCAAGTGACTGATTGTTTCTTTTTCATAGCCATAACTTTTCTGTATGAGTCCCAAGAGAAGGTAATTGAACTTGAGAAAAGATGTCCTTTTGAGGTTGCTTTTGATCTGAAGCCAAAGGGAAGTAATTTATTTAGCAGAAGTTGTGGGTTCTAAACAATGTCTATGTGGTAATATTGGCAAACAAAACTAAATATACCTTAATTTATTTGTCAATAAAGCAGTACCAAGATGCTAAGAAGTCTCTTCAGGATAAATTCTTAAGGAAATGGAGATTGGTTGAGGTTTTCTTTTTTCCTTCCACATGAGCATAGGCTCATAAGCACTCTTATTTACATTCTATAAAAAGGTTTTGGTCCTTCAAAACTTTCCTGAAAAACACTGATCAACCTACCAGTCTTTTATTGCCTCATTTACATAAGCTTTTCTTTTGGTTAATTTAATCTAAGGCAATAAACAAACACTCTTACTCTTTTTTTAAATACTGATTTTACATGTATATTTCTATTTTGGTAATATTTGTATTATTCCTGGACAGATTGCATGTATGCGTTATATTTGGTCTTAGAAAGCAAAGCAAGAAAGAAAAAAATCTTAGTTGAATTTTAAATCAAGGAAGGGAAAGAACAAAAAATAAATATTACACTAGAGAAATAAAATCCACACCTAATTGAAATGATGTGGCGATATGCACTGAGAATTTCCCCCAAAATGCCACTGGGTAACTGAAGACTTTGTACCAGTTATTTCGTCTTTCTAAGCTGCCTTAACCCTTTACCCCTGTCTGCACCCCTGCCCCATTTTTCCTTCTTATCCTTCTTCAGAGTGTCCTTTGGAACTACCTCCATCGCCACTACCATCTCTCCACCCACTCCCTGGCCTTCTCATGAGTTATGCATCCATAAGCCTTGGGCACACTGCAGTCATAACACCTATTATTAATATCTCTTTGCTTAGCTTTCTTTACAAATAGATTATAGAATTCTTGAAGAGAAACAGATGGAGTCTTTTTCTTTGTATCCAGAGCCTAGCACAGCGCCTGATGCTTGATGGTCATGAAATGTTGAATGGACGGATATGGAATAAAATAATGGATTCTGTCCTGGCGCTCTATTGCTTGATATGTTTATGAATTACTAGGTGATGGAGAGAGTTTGCTTATTAGGTTAAAATTTTAATGTCAACCCAAGTGGCAGATTTACCAGAGTGTAATTTCAGATTGCCAGTGATGCCCATGGGATCACCAGCATAGCCTTCTGGCCCCCAGGTTGAGGGAGATGATCAAAGCCGAAGATTGATTGGAAGTATTCCTAGTTCTTCTGCACTGTATTGTAATAAGCTGACTTTGAATTATTGCTGTGTTATTTTATAAATTTTCACGTTACCATTTCAACTCAACAGTGTCATGTTTGACACTCAGGATTCAAATCAGAGCTTTGTTATTACATTGGCCAATCCTATAAAAACTAAACTGAACATTAGTTCCAAAGTCTTTTCTGAACTACTTTTAAATTGGCTGGCCTCCCTGCACTATTTGGCACTCTGGGCCAGCACCCAGCAAGCCTGCAGTGATGGGCCATGGTCTATGCCTTGAGCCACGCTGACACTGCCCATTGTGCACACCACGTCCTGATATCTCCTCTGGCCCTATCACTACTTGACAATTTTATGATTATTTATTTGGTTCCAAAACTCAAGGTGACTTCTTGGGTTCTTACTAATTCTGTGATTAATGGATATGTCCCCTGGCATATTTCTGCTTCCAGCTTTTAGGTAATATCTTGCCTAATCCTAGTTCAACCTTTAGGATTCTCTCTCTTGTAGCCTGATGTTCCATTCAAGTTGGTCTGGTTCCCATAAATACCAAGATCTGTTAGGAATTTAAGCTTCTATGGTCTGGCTGAAGTCAACTGTTGCTTATTTTCATTTAGATCTTGATTACCTAACCTCTGTTCCTTCACAAACGGTCTTGTTGTTTCTTAATTGTCTCAGTGCTTTACACTAAAGGCAGGTTAATTATTC
Source organism: Myotis daubentonii (assembly GCF_963259705.1). NCBI lineage: Eukaryota > Metazoa > Chordata > Mammalia > Chiroptera > Vespertilionidae > Myotis > Myotis daubentonii. Next base: position 38,484,979 of record NC_081843.1, on the reverse strand, counting down.
AGGAGCACAGGTTTGGTAAACTTACTTTCATAATCAGAAACACTTCAATGGCTTCCCATTGCCTGGGAAGTAAAGTTTATATGTTTAGCCTGGCTGGTTTCTACACATCTTTCTAGATTGGTTTTTAAAACTTCCTTTTACACACTCATATTCCTTTTCTCCATCACTTGCCTGATAAAACATCTGGTAGAAGTCCTCATCTCTCTGTCCACTCCTGCCTGTTTTCACTTTGTAGCATGACTATAGACCTCAGATGAGCATTTAACTTTGCCCAGAAAAGCAGCCATGATTTTTTACTAGAAGGTTGCTTTCTCATTCTCCAAGACAACTATTCTGTACCTTCATCTCTTCCAAGACTTCTTTCCCCTCCTCCACACTTACACCCATCTGATGACCTCACCTATAATTTGCTGAGAATACACAGGTCGTCACACGGGGACTCTCCCATCTTTCCAACAAATCTAAATTCTTGCTTCATGTTGACACCTGTGTTCTCCTGACAGCCTTTTGTTTGTGTTCCTCTCCCATTCAAGGCTCTATCCTTTGCTAGTGCGCCAGACCCCGTGGTTCTCACCTTCCTGGGTATGTCACTTATTTACCCTGTTTCGCACTTGCATCATCTACTCCTCTTTACAAGCTCATTCCTATCTGCATAGTTACATGTTAGCACTTTACAACTCTGCCAAAACTTTCTTTGATTTCTCATCACTCTTATTCCCACTCTTATTCTAAGATAAACAGCCCTACACAATGTCTTCACTTCCTCGCCTTCCTCACATTTGCTATTTAATCCACCTCAGTCTTGTTCTCTCCACCCTGTTTAGATGAGGGTATTTGACTGAAAGTGCTCTAGTCAAGGCCCCCAACAACCTTCATGATGACAGACCTCGTGTAAACTCTTCTGTGTTCATCTCACCTGAACTCAGAGCATCATACAACACAGAAGACCACTCCTTCCTTCTTGATACATTTCCAATCTTGGCCTGTGTCAAACCACATGGTCCTGGTTTTTCTTCTTCCTTATTAGTTACTTCTCTAACGTGTTGAATTCTACTTTATAGAATCTCTAAATATCTTCAAGATCTAGTGCCACATCCCCTCTTCTGAATCTTCTCTTATTCCCTGATTGTCTCATTCATTCTCATGGCCTTAAATATCACCTACAGTCTAATAATTCCTAAATTTGTATCTCTAGTCCAACCTTCTTCCTTTAACTCCAAACCTATATGTTTTCAGGTGGACTTTATATTTCTTGTTGTTTAGCTAACCTTCCAACCTAATCCTGCTTCAAACATGTCTTCCCCTATCTTCTTCCGTCTTAGGCAATGGCACCACCAACTCTGTTACTCAAGCTAAACAAATTGGTAAAAAGAAAAGTTATAAATTGGGTTCAGTGTGGTAAAGAGAGTTCTATGACATAAAATAGAGGTTGAAGTACAAGTGGAGAACATATTGATGATGTAGGCCAGCCAAAACCTCTTTAAGGAGGACATGCCATTTCAACTGGAACATGAAATATGAGAAGGAATCATGCCTATAGAAAGGCAGAGGAAGAGCACCCTCCTAAAGGAACTAGCAAGCATAAAACTGTTTTAGGGAAACAGTTCCATGTATTTTTATAATAGTTACACATAGAATAACCCAGGAGTGAAGTAAGTAAGAGGAAAGTAGCAGGGAATGAGTATGTAATGATAGGGAATAGATCAAAATGTGAGTATTTCAATAGTCCAGGTGGTGGTTTGGACCAGAAAAGCAGAATTGGAGAAAATGAATTTAAATTCTTTAAAAATTTTTAAAATTATTTTGAAAGTTTTATTGTGGTATAAAACACATGAAGTGTTTATCGTTTTAATCATTTGTAGGTGTACAACTCAATGGTATTGAATACATTCACGGTGCTGTGTAACCATCACCACTACTGATATCCAAAACTTCTACATCATCTCCAACAAAATTCTGTACCATCAAACAATAACTCCCTCTTCCTTATAGCCCCTGGCAATCTCTGTTCTACTATCTGTCTCTATGAATTTGTCCAGTATAGGACTTCATATAAGTGAAATCATGTAGTGTTTATCCTCCTGTGGTTGGCTTATTTCACTAAGCTACGCATGTTTTCAAGGTTCATCTGTACTGTAGCATATATTATTAATAGTGTGTCCCTTTTTATGGCTTAATGATATTCTATTTTATGTATAGTCCACATTTTTTAAATTTTAAATTGATTTCATCCTTTTTTGGGAATCAGAATTAGTGAGACATGATGATGAATTGGATGTGGGGAAGAAGGAAATGAAGGTAACAAGAGTGATTCCTAGGACTCTAGCTTGTGAAAACAAGAGGCAGGAGGTTAAGTGGGGAAGACTTGAAAAGAATATTTCTTAATCCTAATCAAACTGAATAAGAAGTCATAATCTATTGAATAGAGGGGGATTCCTGAGGCATAACCCCATTAGGGTCTGAAAGAATAAATATGAGTTAACGATTTTAAGAGATATGCATGGGAGGAAGTTAGATACAGAAGGAAATTTAAAAAGAGTAGACCAAACCATAACAGTAATAAAGATCTTTGTTTTATTTATTTTGCCTGGAATACCCACCTGTAATTCCTATGGCCCTCTCTAAAATTTTCCTGATCTTCAAGTCCCAAGTGAAATGCCAGTTTTTCAGAGTCCCTTACCCATTTATTTATTCTCTTTTATTTTTTTCATTTTTTGTTTGTTTGTTTAAAGTATTATAAATAGTAGTACATAGTCTCCTTTTCCCTCCATTGTCCTCCCCCCAGTCACCCCCACCCCCGACACATGTCCTCATTTTGTCCATTTCTTCCTTATTATACCATAAACTCTTAGAGGGGTGTATTGTGTCTTTTGCATATTTGTATCTTCAGGACTATTGCCTTACATAAAGAAGGCTAGAAGTGTTGGTTTTTAGCAGAGTATCATTATAAAAAATGAGAATGAAAGATAACGTGCAAACTACTAGGCTAAAACAAGCCAAGAGGCTATAATGAATATTAGTTACAAAAATTATTATTTGAAGATTTTAAAGTTTTTTATATCAGAATTAAATTGTGCAATTATTTGATGCCATTACATTTTTAGAACAATGAAGAAAGCCTCTAAATTACAAAGTAAGCCTCATAAAAACTTAGTATCTTAAAAGAGAAAGTAGACAATTCTGAGATAGCTAAGGGGCTGTTTTTGTTGTTGTAGTTATTATGTTTTGTTACATGTAAATATAATAACCAGAAAGATTAATTCCTACATGGAACTATCAGTACAGAAAAGTAAGATATAGTCATTTCTAACTTATATAAACATTGGTTCAGAATCTAAGATGCTGACATTAGTTGATATGTAGTGTAGATTTTCAAATGCCTTAAAATAATCTATGCAAACTCAAAATATATTCTCATTATAATTAGAATTACTTGCAAGTATGTATATAGATTTCAAATACATAGGTATAATGGAGAGGATTTAAATTATATCTTCACTAACAAATAGATAGGATACTGGTAGAGTTACCTTAAGCCACAGAGACCCAACCTGTCAAAATTCTAAACAAGAGCCCAGCCAGTGTGGCTCAGTAGTTGAGCATTGACCTATGAACCAGGAGGTCACTGGTTCAATTCACGGTCAGGGTACATCCCTGGGTTGTGGGCTCGAATCCTATCAGGGGGCATGCAGGAGGCAACCAAGCAATGATTCTCTCTCATCATTGATGTTTCTATCTCCCGCTTCCATCTTTTCTGAAATCAATAAAAATATATATTAAAAAAAATTCTAAACAAGAATATGTCAACAAATATGGAAAATAAAACAATAGCCAACAGGCTAGAATCATTCAATATACATCCCAATTTTTAAGAAAGAAGATGCCAAGTAGTGAAGTAACTATAGGGCCATTGCCCTAATTTCCCACGTAAGTAAAATGATACTCAAGGTGATGCAACAAAGGCTTGTATCTTATATAGAGCAAGAAATGCTGGATGTTACAGCTGGATTCGGAAAAGGAAGAGGCACTCGAGACCTAATTGTGAACATTTTGGATACTGAAGTGCTCCAAAGAATTTTAAAAGATTAGTGTATGTTTTACAGACTACAGTAAAGCCTTTGACTGTATAGCTCATGAAAATCTATGGGTTGCTCTAAAAGAACTGGGTGTGCCTAAGCACTTGACCGTCCTGATGGGTAACCTTTATTGTGGACAGGAAGCCACTGTCAGGACAGCATATGGAGGGGCAGAATGGTTTCTTATAAGCAAAGGTGTCAGATGAGGGCGCATTTTATCTATTTGTGTAATCTGTATGCAGAACATATCATAGGAAAAACTGGGCTAGACTGCGAGAAAGGAGGAGTAAAAACCGGTGGAAGAAATATCAGTGAATTAAGATACATTGATGACACCACCTTACTGACAGAAAGTAGCAATCATTTGAAACAACTTCTGAGGAAATTGAAAGAAGGAAGTGCCAAAGTAGGACTGCCATTGGAACATCAAGACAAAAGTCATGACTACAGAAGAAATATACAACTTTAACATAGACAATGCAGACATCAAAATTGGTAAAGATTTTGCTTGCCTTGGTTCAGTCATCAATGCAAATGGAGACTGCAGCCCAGAAATGAAGACTGAGACTCGAAAAGGCAGCAATGGAAGAATTAGGAGAGACCATCAAGAGCAAGGATGTGTCATCAGAGACCAAGGCTAAGATCATCCATACTGTCCTGTTCCCAATTTGTATGTGTGGTTGCAAGAGTTGGACAGTGAAGAAAGCTAATAGGAACCAAATTGATTCATCTGAAATATGGTGTTGGAGAAGGGCTCTGTGGATAACCTGGACTGCTGGTCCTAAGATGAACGAGTGGGTCCTAGAGCAAACTAAAGCCTGAGATATCACTGGAAGCAAAAATGACAAAACTGAAGCTGTCCTACCTCAGGCACATCAGGAGAAGGCAGGACTCCTTGGAAAAGTCAATCATGCTGGGGACAATGGAAGGCAGCAGGATAAAAGGAAGACCAAATAGGAGGTGGATTGACCTGATAACAGAAGCCACAGGCATGAATCTCAGGAGTTGAGCAGAACCGTTGAGAACAGTACATTGTGGCCATCACTCATTCTTGGGTCACCAGAAGTCTGAGCAGACCTAACAGCTTGTAACACATACAAATCTAATAGTTCACTTGGCAACTAGCACTGTGGTCCTGACATCATCTTATCATTGTCCAGTTTTATAAAAATGTGGCATTGTTTTATATGATGTTCTAAAAAAAAAAAGCCTAGATAATTATAGATTTTAAAGAAGGATTTAGAAATCGGTATTATAGTCAAATGTGAAAAAAAAATCAACAATCTGGTTAAATATAAACTCATGGTTCAGGGTTAGAAAAAAAAAAGCAGTATAGAGTAGGTTTATGTGAAAGTAAAATAACAGATAAAATAATGCTCTCCATTGTTTAGAGGGACAAAGAAGTGGCAGAAAGCCAAATACCACAGGAGACAAGATTAATATTAAGTATATCTGTCAACATCCTGTTTGAAAATCTGAGCCAGGATCTGAGGTATCTAAAAATGTCCAGAGGGGTTTCTCCTGAGAATGACTCACACTCTCTGCAGCAGAAAGCCCTAAAATATCAGCATAGGATGTTAGAGTCAAACAGACCTAAGTGACCATCTTGTCCAACTCCCATGTTTTATAGATGAGAAAACTAGGGCCCAGAAAACTCTTTCCACTCTGCAGCTCTGGGAGGCACCAGGAAGTAATAGACAGAATACAGACTTTGGAACCATACAGAAGTGGGTTCAGATCCCAGCTCAGTCGCTCAGGCAAGTCCTTTACTATCTCTGAGCCTCAATTTCCTCAAGTGTAATATGGGAATAGTTACCTTTTCAAGGTGGTTGTGAGATTAGGAATAATGTATCTAAAGCATTTGGCACATCGAGATTCAACAAGTGCTAATTCTTACTACCCAAAATGCTGAGGTTCATGGCAGAATAAGGACGCCCACCTCAATCCAAGTGTGTCCTCAGATACCTTTAGAAATCCCAATCAGCAGATCTCTTTCCAAAACAAGGGTAAGCAGAGAGGGTGGTACACTCTTCTATAAATACTTAGACCTTTAATAATCTGGAAATATCAAATGAGTCAGTATTGTATAAAATGCCAGATGGAACTTCCAAATTTTTCCAGGACTTCCACAAAGCAAGGAACAGTTCAACACCAGGGGCCAAAATCTAATAACTTTGGGAAAATACTTCTAAATACAACCGAAGGAATCTTTCTAAACTGGATCTTTCATATTTAAGTATATGTGGGGGTGGGGTATCAATGTTGCTTATATGTATGCCAAAGTAGGTTTTGTAAATTACACAATGGCTCTATTTTTTCATTCAGCAAAATTGCATTAGTTTTACCTAACATTTACAGCAGGGCAAAAAAGAAAAGAAAAAAATCCAAACCTTCAAAGACTAAATGAGTTATACAGAGAGCCAGATTCCTGAAGCTTTTATAAAACAGTGAGGCACAGCTAAAATATTCATTTGTCCTAATTAGCTATCTTATCTCCACTGTAAGTGTACATGGCACGGAAATATAGGCCCTACCATGTTTAGGATAAACTTAATGAATCACAAGCATTCTGACTGCTCAGACCTGTTAGTTCTATCTAATTCTAACCCACTGGTATAACATAGTCATTAGCCATGTAAAATGAGGATGGATAATTTAAGTTTCTACAACTAGGCATCTCCTCTACTGAGGAATAATGTCATCTCCTCTACTTCCCACAATGATACCTTCTTAGGATCATCCCTTTGAAACTAATATGAATGTTTCACACGGAAGCAGGATTACGTCTATAAGGAAACAGCTTGTAACTAGCTTCTCCTGGTTACTACTTAGGTTGTCTCCAGGTGCCTAGGGTTGCCAATATGGTAATGTAGATTTGGATTGCTGAGAAAGGTAGGAGATACATAGGATTTTGGAACCAGAGAGGATCTTAAGGCCAAAAATTAGCCTATAGGCTAAATCTAGCCATCTGAAGTGTCTTAGTTGTTCTTTAAACTATTAGCCTATGCTATATGTTAGATATTTTGCATTAGCTGCAACCATTTAACAATCATATTTCTCGTTGCAAGCAGGATCTCCAGCTTGCCTTGAAAAGTTGGACACTGGCAATCCTGCCTTTGAATTCTTTCCTCTTAACATTTGGTTAGAGCAGAACAGTGGGGCACCCTTAAGGGCATGAGCTCTCTCCAGTAGCCCCATTTCCCATCATTCCTGGTGGGTTACCCAGGCCAGTTCCACTTACCTTCCCAGCTCCTGATCCAGCCCAAACCCATATTTGACAGAAGAGAAAAACCAAAGCCCAGAGAAAGCAGAAGACTGAAACTAGGTGCAGAACCCAGATCTCCTAGTGAACTACGCCTTTGCCCATTTTAGAAAGTCTTTAATGAGTATTAGTTCGCTGGCCACCTCGTAGCAGATAAACACAAAAATATAACCTAGAGCAAGAGTTATAAGGAATGAAATACTTGGGTAACAATTGGTGCTGCCTCACATAAAATACTAGTTGCTATGTAGCTTGATCTTAGGTTATAAAATATTCTTAGAAGGAGACCTAATTGGCTTTGTATAATTTTTTTAATTTGGATTTCAAATATTAGCATACATAAGAGTCTTGGAAAATTAGTGAACTTTTAATTCCTAGGCCCTTTTAAAAGATGTTCTAATGTAGTATGCCTGAGTTGAAAAATAAAAATTTGCATCTTTGATGAGTTTCAAGGTGATTTATTACATTTGCTCATCAGAGTCAGAGGTCACTTTCACTTCTTCAGTTCTGATCTTGAGTTCCAAACCTTAACCATAGTACTCTGTACCCCTTCATTCATGGAACAGAAGTTCCCTGTAGTCTACGCATGTCAAACTCGTGGCCCGTGAGCTGCATGCCTCGTTTATTTGGCCTGTGTTAGCCGTTGAGTTTGACATGCTTGTTGTAGTCCCTGACTCTTTTCCTTCTTTTTCTGTGTTCTCTACTTTGTAGTTTATGAAAGAAAAACCCAAAGAAAATATCATGACTGGTATGGTATGAGGGATCTAAATGTAATTACCTAAATGTAATTGCTCAATCTGAATGTTTTTACTATGGTGACTAGGTTACTAGTATGCAATATCTTCTACCCACTCTACTGACTTTGCTCCTTTTTCTAAAGAATGGTTCCTTTGAATTGGAAAAATAATTTTATTAAATTGGAAAACAAAAATTTCCTTTATTTTTCTTTTTTAAAATATATACATATTTTTATTGATTCCAGAGAGGAAAGGAGGGGGGGGGATAGAAACATAAATGATGATAGAGAATCATTGATTGGTTGTCTTCTGCATACCCCACACTGGGGATTGAGCCTGCAACCGGGCATGTGCCCTAACCAGGAACCAAACTTGATCTCCTAGTTCATAGGTGGATGCTCAACTACTGAACCACAGTAGCAAGGCAAAATTTCCTCTATTTTTAAAGAACCAAGTTTACTATAAGCTTTGTACAACTTTAATTGAAAACGCAGGTCAACTTGGTTTGTGTTTCTTCCCTAAAACTTTTCTTCTTTAAAGGTTTTATACTTTATCTTCTATAGCTTTTAAACAGACTTTTAATATGACCAAACAAGAAAAATAAATACTGTTACACAGCAGGTCCCTCACATGGTACCATTATTTGATTCCACCAAATTGAACTATATCTCATATGCTATATTATATCAGAATCCTTTTAAGTTTATCTCATTTAAAGCAACTTTTAAGAGAAAACATCTATATTCAGTACAAAAAAAAAGGTTTAAAAAAATGTTTCTTAGAGAAACAAGGTTGCCAAAAAGGGATATGATCTTGGTCCCCAACCAATCCATATTGAAACACTGCAGAAATAACACCACATTACAGAGAATAAAGAAGAAGAAAAACTTCATCAAAGCATTGAGTTGAATTCCCAGTAGGATAATCCTGAATGTGAACATTAAGGTTCTCAGGTTATGAGTGCTTACAATGGAGTAATTCTTGATGTGAAAGCTGGCATACTTACTCAGGCCACTCTTTTAAGAACAGGTAAGGCCTTGGAGAATATTTAACATTATCTATGGAAACCAAACTTATGTATGTATGAAATAATACAATTTTAGAAGCTGGGAACATGCTGTATAGTGTTCTCTTTTTCAGTTTTCCTCCTAGGACTTATCCTTTAGAGAATTGTCTCATTCCTTTTTATCTGTCAAAATTTTGCATTTGGATCAGATGTTCTATCTCATAAAAGCATCTTTTTAAAAAACCATTTGAGGATGTGAAACTATTTAAGACTCTTTCAGCTTCTATTGTATTTTATTTCAAAAGTAATTTTTATCATACTAGAGCATAGGATAACATGCTGCAAAAGTGATCAATTGACGTGGCTCTATCTAGTAATTAAGACCCTCCCTTATATCAAATGAGAAGCTTAATGTACGTGGTCATATAACAGATCTTGAGTTAACTTCAGCTTTATCATTAACACAGGAATTTGGGAACCAGATAGCTTAAAAACATGCCAGAGAATATTTTAATGGCCCGAAAGGATTCCTAATATTGCCCAAATATTAGTTAACTAGTGGCCTGGTGCACGAAATTCATGCACAGGGGTGTCCCTCAGCCCAGCCTGCACCCTCTCCAATCCCCTCAGTTCTGCCTAAAGTAGGGCATGGGATGTTTAGGGCCTAAACCGGCAATCAGACATGCCTCTCGCAATCCAGGACCGCTGGCTCCTAACCACTTGCCTGCCTGTCTGATTGCCCCTAACCCCTCTGCCTGCCTGCCTGATCACCCCTAACTGCCTCTACCTTGGTCCCGCACCTGGGACCCAGGATTCCCTCCTCTGTCCAGCTGCAGGTACCCAGGACCCGGGCCGGCTTTGCCTGGGCCAGCCACAGGCACCTGGGACCGTGGGTGGGTAGCTTCGCCCGGACAGTAGCCACAGGCGCCCAGGACTGCAGGGTGGGCAGCGTGTCCCTCTCCTGGGCCACAGCCACAGTCGCAGGCACCTGGAACCACAGAGCGGGCAGCTTCTCCCAGGCCTGGCTTTGTCAGGAAGGACGTCCAGTCTAATTAGCATGTTATCCTTTTATTAGTATAGATAGTGGAGGAGAGCTGGGTTAGTTACTTGATCCAGAATTCCCTATATAATCGTGTGATCAATTATACATGCAATAATTTTTAAAAAGAAGGGGGGTTAAAATCATGCCCTACTTTAGGCAGTAGCAGTCCTGTTTTGCGGGAATGAGGAGGTGGGGGAAGCAGGGGACAAGCAGGACAGAGAGGGAGGAGGTGGGCATGAGCACAGCACAGAGCAAGAAGGTTGTTTGACCCCATGAAATGCCTAGGAGATGGAAGGTCCAACCTTTTGGCTCCCAGCTCTGCACAGAGCACCCATTCCTCAGCATTGGCCTGGCTGAAACAGTTCCAGGGTAAATCTGTATTTGGAACAGAATTATGATTTTCTAAATAAGCCTGTCGCCCTGGGACATATCTAATGAGGACAGATTTCCACTTCAGCAAAGGTTCCGGGACTCAGTTGTGCTCTCTCTGTGTTGCCTGTTATGGATTCCAGGGCAGTGATAACAGCCAGAGAGTGTATTTCTTAGAGTTGACTCTCTTTTTAGGAAAAATGTAAGAACTTTATAAGGAAGGAGTCACGGGCAAGCTTTGAAATTTAATTCCAAATGTTATAGAATGCTAATCGTTTTAAACTCCAAAGTAAAAGTTAGAATTATGTCTTTATTTCTGCACTTTGGGGTGGGGGTGGGCATGTGATTCTTTTCAACAAAACAAAAGAAATGCTTTAATACAGAAATGAAAAGAAGACCAAAAGGCAATCTTTCTAAGCAGACATTTGCCTGAGGAGAGGAATGTACAGGACAAGCAGTAGAAAGGTTAGGCACTTTTAGAAGTAGAAACCCGGGCCCCGCTCCCAGGCTGAGCCCCCTCAAGCATACAATTTGCAGGAGAGGGAATAGTTGGAGAGTGAGTTTCTAGGACAACAGGGGGGCTGGCTTAGTCATAAAGCTGCTCTGTCAACAAGCCCAGGGCCTGCTCCTGAACTTAAAGGGCATAAACACAGCCTCTCAACTGCCCTCCATAAATGCAAAATGTTGTCATTCACACACACACACACACACACACACAGAGAGAGAGAGAGAGAGAGAGAGAGAGAGAGACAGAGAGAGAGAGAGAGAGAGAGAGAGAGAGAGAGAGAAAGAATGAGAAAAAGGAGCCTTAAACTGCAAGCCATGACGACCCAATCACCCAGCAGAGAATCTGGGAACTCAAAGCTCATCTGTGGGCTTGGGGGAGCTCAGCTGAAAGACTCAGGCGGGATCTTGATTTTGCAGGACCAGACTCACAATTTGCAATGTTCTCAAAAATTGTAAGTTACCAAAACAACCTGCACATTTGTCTTCAAATATTCACCCAAATAGCCCTAATGTGTGCATGTCCCATAGGAACAGCAATGGTACAACAAGAGGGCACAGGTCTGAATTCTGTGTGGGACCACAGGTCTCCTCAGTGGTCACTCTCAAGTTCATGTTTCCATTGACACTTGAGTAATGGCTTCGGATCCCTAGAGAAAACAATTCCAGAAAGCACCTGCATCCACAGGTGTGTAGCATAATGTGCAGATTTATCTGTTCTTTCTCAGAGACATTTTAACATTAGCCTTGAATATCTAGTTCTCAGGAGAAAGAGTGGAGAGAAGCAGAAAAGCTGGATCCAGATCCCAACTCTGCTAATCCTAGTATGTGCTATGCCTCAGTTTCTTCATTGCTCCAAAACTGGATTTGTGTTGCAAGATCTTGTTGGCAAAAAAACATGGAAACCCCTGCACCATTCCTTCAGCTCCTTCCTTTTTCTGGAGGTGTCTGTTTCCTTCCAGAGATGCTACGCACATAAAGCAGGGTTGCATAATTCAACTCATCCTAAACTCGAATGTCCAAGTAAAATGGAATTATGGTTATTCTATTAGCTATAAAAGAGTACTAAGGCCAGTCCAGATTCAAGGGATGGGGAGCCAGATGTCACCTCTTAACAGAGTTTGGCCAGTTCACATTTTAGAAAAGCATGTGGGGTGAGACATATTGTTGTGGACATCTTTGGAAAATATGGTCAGCCACACATGGTTTGCTGCCTAACCCAATTTTGAAGGTCAAAAGCTGAGTATAGCCTGTTGGTATTTTCTTTGTAACAAACTCCAATTTCTCTTCAGGCAGACCATTGCTTACAGTGGACTAGTACAAAGGATTTTTAGATTCAGGAAAACAAAAGAGAAAAGCACGTTGAGTATTGTAAAACATTGTCACAGATGCACCTATGACTCACATAAATTGGACCTCAGGGGCAGAACTGCTTGGCTTCCTACTGACTTAGCTAACAAGTGAGAAGGGTAGAGCAAACGCTTATATTTAATTAGGTTTTCTTTAAAAATTATTTTTTATTAAAGCAGTATGTATAAAAGCTGATATTGCTTTGTGGCTCAAGTCTCACTAAATAGTTGGTCACTCTTCTGAAAAAGGACTGATTTGAGAAAAAACTTTAACTTCTGGGTTCAGAATAAAACTTTTTTCTCAGAGAACACATTATTTGGTTAAAAAATGCTTAAGTCTGTACAAGTTAGTTTTTAAGCAGAAATATAAACTAGGCTAAATAATGAAACATGATTTTGTACAGTGAAGGAAACCATCAACAAAAGAAAAAGACACCTACTGATTGGAAGGAGATATTTGCCAATGATACACTGATAAGAGGTTGATATCCATAAGGAACTCAAAAAAAAGCAAACAATCTGATTTAAAAATCAGCAGAGGACTTGAATAGACTTCCCCAAAGAGGACATACAAATGTCCAATAAAAGAGGAGGAGAGGTAAAGGGGGGAAGGGTTGGGAGATATCTGCAATACTATCAACAATAAAATGGAAGAATCTCCTAAGATTCTTGGATGCTATGCTTATTCCCTAAGCTTTCTTTGAAGCGGGTGCAAAAACAACCTTCTTATCCCTGAGTCTTTCAGTAATTATTTAATTATTTTTGGTTTAATTTCAATTGTGTTTGCTTTTCATATCTACACTAATGACTCTCCAATTTTCTCTATTAATTTTCAGACTATATGTGTTCACTTTTCTAATCAGTCAAATTCAGTAGGAACCTGAGGATAGCTTTGCAATGTGCCCATCACCTCACTTCATACACACACACTCACACATATTTTATAAGTAAATCTCCTACTAATCATTAATAAAAATATGAATGGGAGATAGGATTGGTGATACCCTCCTAAGCATTCCTCCTTGGCCTAGATCTATCCAAAATAACTACAAGTCACTGATGTTTATTCATGCCATTCCAGTTTTTGGAATCATAGATTTTTGTCACTTGGAATAGAATGGTTTTGCATGGCATTACCTAGCAATGTTATGATTTAACAAACCAGTTTAATTTCTTGAGGAATATTTCAGTGAAACAACATCAAATGAGTTTCATTACATAAGCTTCATGAAAGCAAGGAACACACCTTTTTTGTTTACTGCAAGTAGATGATTAATTTTATCATGTGGAATAAAATTGACTATAATTTAATATCATTTAAAAAAGTTTATCAAGGGCTATTTAAAACTAAAAAAAATTATTAATTACAGTTGGCATTCAATATTACATTAGTTTCAGGTGTACAGCACCGTGTTTAGACATTTATATAACTTGTGAAGTGATCACCTGATAAGTGTAGTACCTACCTGGTACTATACATAGTTATTACAATATCATTGACTACACTCCCTATCCTGTATACCATAGGGCTGTGGTCGGCAAACCGTGGCTTGCAAGCCACATGCGGCTCTTTGGCCCCTTGAGTGTGGCTCTTCCACAAAATACCACGTGCGGGCGCGCACGTACAGTGCGATCGAAACTTCGTGGCCCATGCGCAGAAGTCGGTATTTTGTGGAAGAGCCGGTATTTTGTGGAAGAGCCACACTCAAGGGGCCAAAGAGCCGCATGTGGCTCGCAAGCCACGGTTTGCCGAGCCACAGTTTGCCGACCACTGCCATAAGGAGTGTAGTCAATGATTGTAATTTTATAACTGCCAATTTGTACCTCTTAATTCCTTTACCTTTGTCTCCCAGTCCCGTAACCTCCCTCTCTTCTGCCAACTGTCAGTTTGTTCTCTGTACCCATCAGTTTGTTTCTGTCTTGTTCATTTATTTTGTTTTCTAGATTCTACATATAAGTGAAATTATATGGGGTTTGTCTTTCTCTGTGACTTAATTCACTTAGCATAATATCCTCTAGCTCTATCCTCACAAATGGTAAGATTTCATTCCTTATTATGGCTGAGTAATATCCCTTGTTTATATGTATTACATATTTTTTAACATAACAAACTTTATCATTCATGTTGCATGTTCAACAAAGATGTTCATCAACTGTATCACATATTCTTTATTTAACCATTTATTGGTAGGTATTTATGTGACTTCCATATATTGGCTATTATAAATAATGCTGCAATGAACATAGGGGTGCATATATCTTTTCAAATTAGTGTTTTAGATTTCTTTAGACAAATACCCAGAAGTGAGATTGCTGGGCCATATGATAGCTCATGTTTTAATTCTTCGAGGAACCTCCATACTGTTTTCCACAGTGACTGCACCAGTCTGCATACTCACCAGCAGTGCATGAGGGTTCCCTTTTCTCCATATCCTCGCCAGCACTTGTTTGATGTTGATTTTTGGGTGATAACCATTCTGGCAGGTGTGAGGCAATATCTCATTGTGGTTTTAATTTGCATTTCTCTGATGATTAGTGATGCTGAGCATATTTTCATATGTCTATTGGCCATTTTTAAAAAGCAAACACAATTGAAATTAAACCAAAAATAATTAAATAATTACTGAAAGACTCAGGGATAAGAAGGTTGTTTTTGCACCCGCTTCAAAGAAAGCTTAGGGAATAAGCATAGCATCCAAGAATCTTAGGAGATTCTTCCAATTTGGGAATTAGTCCTTCTTTTATCTATCTCCATTCCACACATTTTTGATGGTTCATCTCAAACTCCACCACCCTGAAACTACTACAATATTCCAATCCTTTTTCAATGTGGTCCCTTACTGACAGACATTAACTCAGAACATGTGCTTCCTATTTTGGCCCTTGATTGTGTTCTATTTTGCATCATTTCCCAACTGTATTTGTAGGCTTTGAAAAACTAACTCCCAAGCACAGAAGTAACCAGTCTACCATCAGGCCTAATGGTCAGCAACAGAAAGTCAGAGGAGAAATGAGTGACTATTTTCTCAACATGGAAACATGTCAGGTGAAATGAGGTGCAAAGGAGAGTATTAGAATGGGCAGGACAAAATCTGAATCTCCTTCAAGGTATTCTTTTTATAAAGATCCTTGGGACATGTACCAAGGCCAAAGTCTCAAGTGGGCAATACCAACCAGGTACCAGTCCCTGCCTTAGTCCAGCAAAAAACAAACAAAACTCAGTTTTCCCTGACCTCCCTGACATACCCACATCTTGCCCAGGGAGTTGGAAGTCCAGTGCTGCACCATAGACAAATAATAGTCTTAAAAGGTTTAGGCAAGGTGGCCAGGGAGCTGGCAGATAGTTTACTTCTCAACTAGATGAATGCCAGTGCAGAGGAGGATGAGCTCTTCCTCTACCCTCTTAGGTGTAGGGACTGGAGCCTGCAAATTAAACTGGCAGAGGAGATGAACAGGAAAAAAAGTATAAAAATGTATTTGATGTTAATATTTTTACATGACACTGGTGTTTTCAGAGGAATGAAATGAAAACCTCGAAGAACTGGTTAGGCCTGACAGTATATATACTATTTTAATAAAGGATGTTACATTGAAGATGAACATCTTCAAGGGAAAGGAGTTTGAGCTTTAGGGTGGTAAATTGAGGGAAAGTAAATATATAGGGAAACTAATAGAAGATAAGGGTTATTTAGTAAGGTGTGTTTGTATGGAGTATTCTCAGCATCTACTCCCTGACTCCAGTGATGATAATGGTCTTGGGAGGGGCACCTTTCTCATGGGAAATTTATGCTCTGCTTTTAGGCAAAAAGGGGGAGAGGGGAGAGTGTCCTTCTGACATCTGCTGTTTCTCGATTTCCTTCAGCTCAAAATAACCCATATGCACAAGCTGCATATTTTGGGGTGTCATGTTCTGACCCCCTCAATAGCTACCAGTTAAAACCTGAAAAATTCTGTCCAATGTCATCAATATCTTTTAAGAGTGTTTTTCAAAGAATGATCCTGGGATCATCTGCATTAAAATGAGATAGTGTTTGACACAATAAATAGTAATAATTTTTTTTAATGATGAAAGACACAAATTCAGAATCACGGGCCTATCCCAGACCAGCAGAGTTGGAATATCTGGGGTAGGGGTGGGGTACATAATCCACGTTTAATGAGTTTCCAGGCAATTCTCAGGTGCTTGGTTTCTTTGTGCACAGGGCTATTCCATGCACAGGGATGGCTAGAGTCAGGTGGCAGCCTCCTTTCCTTGGGGCATATGTGGCCAAGCTCACTCCCATCCTCACCAGCCCCCTCACTCCCTCACATTTACCTGAGTGGCCCAACCAGGAATTTACATATTCAACCTCCAGTTGAGAGCCTTCTGGGTTTTGTGATGAGGAAGGACCAGCAGCCTCTGAAATAACAGGCTTGCTAACAGATGTTTCTGGAAACCTCTTCTGCCTAATTGACTTCAGTGCAGAAAAAAAATCAGGTTAGAAAAGCTGCAACTCTACTATGGCAGATGGCTACGTTTTGTCTCCTGGGACTTAGGGAAAGCTTATGGCCTTTCTCTCTAAGGACACCAAAGAGTTGTCAGCAAGCTGTCCAGGAACTGATTTCCAGAGCCTTGTCCATGTCTGATGGCTGGAACCAGGGGATCAATACACAACATCTTTACGTCACTGCTTTACACAGCGCTGAGAAGTCATTAGAGAATTCAAGAGGCAAAACTAGGACAGTTTCCCAAGACCATGTTAATGCTGACCCGTGGGAACAGAGGTCAGGGGAAAATGTCAGAGGAGTAAGAGGAAGGCAGTGCTGCTAGAAAGTCAATGACTGCTGCAACTCAGTGACTGACAAAGAAACTGTTCATACATGCACATAAGCAGAGCACATCGAGATCAACATTCTTACATACAAGCTGATTAGTTTTGTCTCGACCAAAACTACAGTACTTAACAATTGTTCCATTAAAAATATTAACCAAATTGCCCTAGCCGGTTTGGCTCAGTGGATAGAGTCTCAGCCTGTGTACCAAAGGGTCCCCGGTTCAATTCCAGTCAAAAGCACATACCTCGGTTGCACGCTCCTCCCCGGCCCGGGCCCTGGTCAGGGGTCATGCAGGAGGCAGCCAATAGATATGTTTCTCTCATATCAATATTTCTCTCTGTATTTACCTCTCTTTCACTCTAAAAAATCAATGGAAAAATATCCTTGGGTGAGGATTTAAAATATATATATATTTTAACCAAATTTTTAAGCAAGATAAAAATTACCCATAATCTTATTGCCCCCCAAATTTTTCTTCATATTAGCTCTTTGCACATATATTTATATACATATGTAATTTTATAATCAAAATATTATATTTTGTGTTCTGCTATTTTAATAAGACTTTTTTTTCCATTTTAGCACTGTTGTGATGGATCCTAAACATGACAAATAAATTGTATATATGCGTGAATAATTACTGAGGAATATAAATCTTCAATAATAATAGCCAAATAATCTAGAAAAAACATGACAGCAGGAAGTTATAAAAAAGTGTTCTTTTTCCATTCTTAGATCTGGGTCCTGACATTCACAGCATGCTTGCTAAAAAAAACCAAAAAACACTTCCTGTCCTCATTCAACATTTATTAAATGCTCTTCAATGTGCTTTCATAAACGTTCCTTTTTTGGTCATCACCCCCAGTTTTCACATACCTCCTTTCCGTATGCATTCATGGAACATATATCATACTTGGCAGTGAATGTCCAGTGATGCACCGGCTGTTGGACTGGTCTGCAGCAGAGCATTCAACACCCTGCATGACTATGAAGTTGGAGGTAAATATCTACAAGCTTGCTGCCTGCCGTGGCTGTAGATGATTTTCTGGGTTGATGTGGCATCATAGAGGGAATAACCTGCTGGACAAGTAGCGAGGGAATGGGAGTATTTTTTGTAAATGATGACACCAGGTATTCTAGGCAGGTAGAGCCTCTGAGGTACTCTCGTGCCTCAGTGGTGAACTGAGCATGGGGGTCAAAATTCTTGCTCACCTACAGTTGTGCTGGGGCATGTGAGTTTAACTTGATTACCTCTATTTAACTTCCTTGCCTCTATCAGTTATGCTTCATGTGGTTGCAAGTGTCAGGAACCCACATTAAAGTTGCTTAAACTAAAAGGAGAATGTATACACTTTTGAGATAAAAATTACAGGCATGGCTAGATCCGGATGCTTGGATGATGTTATTGGGGGCCAAGGTTCTGTCTGGTCCTCCAACCCTGCTTTCCTGCGCAGCGGGCTCATTCTCAGGTGCGCTCTTCCCCTCAGGAGAGAGGTGTCCACCAGCAGCTCCACACCTGCATTGTACACGCCTAACAACCCCAGCGGGATAAGGACTCCTCTTTTAGACAATCTCGTCAAGTCCTACAATTCACTGTCTTATGGGAATTTTTTAAATGAATCGTTGTGATTGGATGATGTGAAATTTTGGATGGGCCAGCGGAGCCTTGTGTAAGGTCAGGAGCACCCAAATCATACAATCCGAGAACAGAAAAGGGAGATTACCCAAACAAAATTGGGATGGTGTTACTAAAAATAGTACTACCCGACAGAAACACAAAAAATAGTTCTTCACTACCAGTAGAAATGCTAAAAACTTGGTCTCAAGTTTGGTATTATGTGACCAAATTTTAAACCAATAGTTTGTAAAGTCTGATCGCATGTGGCCAAATTATTAACCAATAGTTTGTAAAAGAGATTTTTAAAAAACACAAACAGTTTTGCTCTAAAGTGGCAGCCAGTTATTAACATTATATTTTTAAAAGCAGATTTCATTATAATAAAATGTTGCTGTGATAGGTAGAATAACTAGCCCCCACCCCCATCATTACCAAAGATGTCCCCACCCCAAACCCTGGAACCTGTGACTATGTTACTTTACATGGCAAAGGGACTAGGACCTGGAGATGGGTAGAGTATCCTGGATTGTCCGCGTGGGCCCAATGTGACCACAAGTCCTTAAAAGCAGAGAACTTTGTCTGGTTCTGACCAGAGGGATATGTGATCATGAAGACGAGTCAGAGAGATGCACCATTACTGGCTTTAAAGATAGAGAAAGGGAACCAGGAACCAAGGGATGTGGACAGCCTCGGGAAAAGGGAAAACACTAGAAACAGATTCTGTCCTACCGCTCCCAGAAGGGAGCAGCCTACCATCACCTTGACATTAGCCCACTGAGACCTATCTTGGACTTCGGACCTCAGCCCCGTAAGATAGCAAATGTGGGTTAAGCTGCTGTTTGTGGTCGTTTGTTAGACCAGCAAAGGAAAACTAATATAGCAGCTATTGGGCACTTCCATACATCCTGTGGCCTAAATTCTCAGGACGTGGCTCAGACTGAATAACCTCATTTTGGCAGAGTCATTTAATGCCCACTCCATACACATGTTGTCTACCTTTCCCAGTCTCTGTGCAGTTAGGTAGGGTCATGTGATTTTCTCTGGCCAATGGACGTTGAGTTTAAGTAAACATGACATGCCCCAGGCTGAGACAAGGAAAGGCCTCTGCACATGCTCCCCACCTGGGCAAGCTGGAAGGCTCGTGTTGAGATGGTGGTGAACAAGCATCCTGGATCCCCAAGGCACTGCAGAAAACAAGCTGCCAGAACCACTGGACTTGCAGACGATTTTGCATGAGTGAAAAATCAATTTTTATGTTTTAAGTTACTAAAGTTTTCAGATTTATTTGTTTCTGTAGAATAACCAAGTCTATTCAGAGTAGTAGTATACTTACTTAGAGTAAGACTATCCCAGGAGACAAAGGACCCAACCTACCAAGTTTAACATAGAAACTATTTTCTAATTTTATCCCTCTTATTAATCTAGTAAATTGCATCTTTTATGCTTCAATTTCCCTGAACATACAATTTGGAGAAATGTAATTTTACATAGCAATTGGGAAAATATTGAATATTATATAAAAGACTATTTCACTTATTTGTGTTGATTATGTGGATACTAAGCTTCCATTCAAGTTTATATGATGAAATTGTATATGTAAATGATGAAGTGTGCTTTTTTTAATCAATATTTTACATTTAAGACATTTGCCAAAATATTAACGAACTGTAGCAAAACAGCCTGCTTATGGGCATCAAAAGGTACAGCTGACAAGGAAAAGTACACTCACAGTCTGTAATGCTTTCCTAAGAGAACTGGAATGCACAAAAGTAAACCAAAAGTATAGTCTATTTTAAATAGTCATGGCTTAATATTTTCCATTTAATCATCCAAGATGATAATAACAGCTCAAGGAGCGCCAGAGATGACCCACTTCCTCTTATTCATCTGATGGAAGAGAAAATTGAGGACTACAGAAATTAAGTAGTAATTTCTGCCAAGTAGCAGAGGGAGAGAGGTAACACCTGAAAGCAAATCTGAGTGCAAGTAGAAAGCAGCTATTTTGCTAAGGGAGAGCTAGATATACATGTTCAAAAATAACATTTATTAATTACTAGAGGCCAGGTGCATGAAGTTCATGCACGGAGAGGGGGGGTCCCTCAGCCCGGCCTGCACCCTCTCCAATCTGGGACCCTTCGGGGGATGTCCGACTGCCTCTCACAATCTGGGACTGCTGGCTCCTAACCGCTCGCCTGCCTGCCTGATCTCCCCTAACCACCTCTGCCTGCCTGATTGCCCCTAACTGCTCCCCTAAAGGCCTGGCAGCCCCTAACTACTTCCCTAACGGCCTGATCCCCCCCAACCACCTCTGCCTCGCCCCACACCTAGGACCCAGGATTCCCTCCCTCTGGTTGGCCACAGGCACCCAGGACCCAGGCCGACTTTGCCCAGGCTGGCACAGCCACAGGGGACCATGCGTGGGCAGCTTTTCCTGGGCCACAAGCGCATGCACCCAGGACCACAGGGCGGGCAGCTTGTCCCTCTCCTGGGCCCCAGCCCCAGCTGCTGGCACCCAGGACCATGGGGCGGGCGGCTTGTCCCTCTCCTGGGCAACAGGTGCAGACACAGCCACTAGCACCCAGGACCACAGCGCATGAGGCTTGTCCCTCTCCTGGGCCTGTACAGGCACAGGTGCAGCTGCTGGTGGGTGGGGCTGCGGAGTGGGTGGCTTGTCCCTCTCCCAAGCCGCAGCCTAACTGGTCCCCATTCCTCTCTCACAAGCTCATTTGTGCCTGGCTGGTCCCCATTCCTCTCTTACAAGCTCATTTGTGCCTGGCTGGTCCCCATTCCTCTCTCCCCAGTATTGAGTGTCTGAGCCGTTATGGAATGATGGTGTAAGGCAGTAGTCAGCAAACTGCGGCTCGCAAGCCACATATGGCTCTGTGACCCTTGAATATGGCTCTTCCACAAAATACCACGTGTGGGCGTGCATGTGCAGTGCGATTGAAACTTCATGGCCCATGCGCAGAAGTCAGTATTTTGTGGAAGAGCCACACTCAAGGGGCCAAAGAGCTGCATATGGCTCGCGAGCCACAGTTTGCCGACCACTGGTGTAAGGGCGTGGTGACCACTTGCATATTAGCTCTTTATTATATAGGATGGTAAAATATACATAACATAAAATTCATCATCTCAACCATTTTCATATGTACAATTTGGGGGCATTACATACAGTCACATTGTTGTGCAACCATCACCACCACTATCCATCTTCAGACCTTTGCCCTCATCCCAAAATGAAACTCTGTACCCATTAAATAACTCCTCTCCCCCAGCCCTCAGTAACCATTGTTCTATTTTTGGTATCTATAATTTGACTACTTTAGATGCTTCCTATAGGTGGAATTATATAATATTTGTCTGTTTGTGACTGATTTATATCATTCCACATAATGTCTTCAAGATTCATCCATGTTGTACCATGTATCAGTATTTCCTTCCTTTCTAAGGATAATATTCCATTTGTGCATATATCAAATTTTAGTTCACCATTCATCTGTCAATGGACATTAGGGTTGTTTCCATGTTTTGGCAACTGTGATTAATGTTGCTATGACCAGGGGTGCACATACATATCTGTTCAAGTCCCTTCTTTCAGTTCTTTTGGATATATAACTAGGAGTGGAATTGTTGGTTCATATGGTAATTTTGTTTCCTTTTCTGAGGAACTGCCATGCTACCTTCCACAGAAGCTGCACCAGCAAGGTGCAAGGGTCCCATTCTCCATATCCATGCCAGCCTTTCTGGGACTTTGGGGGGCTATTTTTGCTTTGTTTGTTTTGATAATAGCTACCTTAATGGATATGACATGTTACATCAATGTCATTTGGGGGGGGGGGGGGGGAATCACATCTTTTTACCACTGAGAAGTCTCAGCCCTGCCACTTTTTTAAAAATGTCATTCTTTATGAATTTGAAAATGTCTGACTTGCCACTTACCAGAGAAATCACACCAACAAACAAAGTCCAACTAACCCATAGGTTAGGAATCATTTAAATCCTTTTAAATTAACAAAAGCAGACTTGCTGGTGTTGCTCAGTGGTTGAGCAGCAACCCCTGAACCAGGAGGTCACAGTTGATTCCCAATCAGGGCACATGGGATTTCGAGCTCGATCCCCAGTCGGAGGCATACAGGAGGCAGCCGATTGATGATCCTCTCTCATCCTGGATATTTCTCTCTCTCTCCCCCTCTCCCTTCCTCTCTGAAATCAATAAAAACATATTTTTTTAAAAAAGCAACATTTTTTTAAAAGCAACATTTTTTTAAAAAATTAACAAAAGCAAATAAAATAATTCATTTGTTTGGGGGCTAATTTTTTCAAATTTTCTCTTTGAGAACAAACTTAAATTCAAATTCACCACACTTAAAACCTCTAATTTATATTATAAATTTATCTCAAGTCATTTAAATTATTAAATTATGTAGTTGAAAATTTTTTGCATATTATATTTTTAGCTATTATCATTCAATGTCACTATCACAGTAGTTTCAAATATGACAAATTCTTTCAATTCGTTTTTCTTGAGAGACAGCTATAGATAGATGTTAATGTCTGACAACTATTTCAAATTTTCACTTTATATTGGATTTATCTTAATCATCTATTTTAAGTCTTTAAAAATAAATTACCAAAAATCTTTGGTGTGAACCTGACTCTCCCCTAAATGGCACGGCCAAGGAAACCTCTAAGAATCCTGAGCCCTTCTACAATCAGTGAGATTAAAATAAAGTGCTAAGCCAGATATTTGATTCGGTAACGCATAGCATTCTGCCTTTCTGGACAGAAAAGGAACCGTTTATCAGCTCTGCAGATAGGATAATCGGGTTGTAATAAATAAGAAGTATATTGGTGAAGGAATGCAGCAGATTATTGTCTACTAAAGACTGGTCTTTCTAAGAATATAATCACAACTCAGAATGGCTTAATGTTATCATTTTGCTCTCTTGTGAAAGAGTCACGCCAGCTGATGCCTCATCTTATACAGACAGTCCTCAGGTTATGTCAGTCTCCACGTACATCATTTCATGGTTTCGTCGCCATCTCCCATTTATTTATAAAAAAAAAAAGTTCTGTCATTTCAACATATGTACATATGTGCTTTATGTTTTTTATTTACTTACCACATGTAAAGGTCAGGAATTGTTATCTTTCTTTTAATTTTTTGTGTGTTTCACTTCATTACTGCTGTGTATGTGCTCCGTGTGAATGATGTAGGTGCTTATGTAGATGGGTTCCAACTTACAGCGAAAATTGCATTACGTGGCACCGTAGAACGGGTCTCCCACTTAAACCCGAGGACCTACTGCACACACACTGACTACACACATTTCACGTCTTATTCAGCTCTGGAACAGCTAGCTTCACGGTTCTTCCCCAGGATGGATGATTATTTTGAGGAGAAAAATACTCAAAACATACTAATAGTCTAAGCCCAGTCCTTTCCCCTGGTCAGGTAATTTAGCAGTCCTTTAACATGGGACAAATCATTTTCTCCTTAGGAACTTAGAGGGTTGCAGGTTTTTACTAAAAAAAATAAGTAAAATATAGTTTATATGAAAGGGTTTTTTATTATAGTGTTTACAAAAGTTTAAAGAAATATTATTCTTAAAATTACATTACCAGTCATTCTTGTCTCATCTTTCACTTTCCCAAAACAGAATAAAAATTTCAAATAAATTAGAACATAGGTAAATTTTAACATCACTTTTCCTGAAAAAATATAACCACATTAGTGCTATCGGTCACTTCCTCAAGAAAACTTAAAACTATTACATAGGTCTTTGATCTGAATTTTTGTAGTGGCAGAAAAACAATGTTTTGAAATATCCTCTGATGTAATGTTGAGACTGAGTAATTTATTTTTATTTTTATTTCTCTGTCAAATTTTCTTTTGCCATTCAAGTGTAGAGACCTTGAATTTGAGGCTTAATTCTCAGGATAGGGCAGAGTAGCAACTGTATGACATAATTAATAATTAACCCTGGCATTAAAACTGAAATTTTTAAATCCCATAGGTGATAATCGGGCTT
Organism: Myotis daubentonii; assembly: GCF_963259705.1. Taxonomy (NCBI): domain Eukaryota; kingdom Metazoa; phylum Chordata; class Mammalia; order Chiroptera; family Vespertilionidae; genus Myotis; species Myotis daubentonii. The sequence goes on along the minus strand of NC_081843.1, from coordinate 38,460,169 downwards.
TGAGGAGAAAGAGTAATTTTCTCAAATTCTCAAAATCATATTTTAACAGGTTGAATCACAACCTACAAAATATTCAACCATTTTTGAGCCACACAAAAAAATGGAATTTTATTATTATTAAACCTATAATATACATATCAAGAACCCAAGCTTGGAAAATTGGCCCTAGATTATATCATAGAGAAGGAAAGGCAACGTGAAGAAAATTCTTACGTTACTATTGCTCAGAGGAGAAGCCAAAAATAGAAGATAGAACAGTTCTGTGAAGACTGTGGGAGAAAGCAATGAGCAGTGGTATTAACACCCAGTTAGACTGTGGGCTGATCCACTGCTTTCCCACACGAAGCCTGAGGACTGTGCCCTTCAAGATACCCCAGGCTCCCTGGCCAGAGTAGGAGCTCTCTGGTTCCCCATGTCTCAACACACTGTCCAGGATATAGTTCTCATGTGCCTCTACTCCAGAGGCAAAAGAGCTTGAGACCTGAAGTGCTCCAGGATTGGGACAAGGAGATGGCATTAAGACCTAGAGAAGATGCACTACTCAGAAACCAGGGCCTTTGGTGTCCAGTTCCATCAAAACATCAGAAAAGCAGGGGAAAGCAGTCATAGCTCAACAGACAGCCATCAGCAAAGGACACAGGAGAGCCCTGGGAAAGTACTGAACACAGGAGGACTACACAAGTATCAAGCATCTTTCTGGTATACTAGCAATGTGGTATATGAACTTCTGAAAGGCTTTATCATGGAAAAGTCTAGGAGAAGGTGGGTTCTCAGAACTGACTGACCTAGATCCTATAGGGACTGGGAAGTGACTGTTTTAAACTGCAAGGACATAGTTAACCTGAGTGGGCAAGTTCAAGTTCACTCTTTCCCCCTGTTGCCATGTGAAAATAGACCAATAAAAAGAAGAAATCAGTTAAATTCTGAGGTATACCACACTAGATTTAGATAAACATGTTCTTTGAAATGGTTTGCAATTAGGAAAAGTTTGCAACTTTTAAATTTGTTGCCAAATCTGCAATTTTAGTATATAATGGTCCCAATTTCAACAGGTATAAAGCTGTAAAGTTAAACAATTTGCCCACTGTCATTAGTTAAGTTACTGAAAGAACTAGAAGCAACACTCATATTTTCTGACACCTGGTCCAGGGTGCTTTTTCTGATAGTGTTTGTTTGTTTGTCTGTTTTCTATATATACTAGAAGCCCAGCATACAAAATCGCGCGGCCCAGCCCACCCACGCCAGTCTTTGGTCGTTATGGCATTAGGGCTACAGGCCTTTTATAATATAGACTAGAGGCCTGGTGCATGAAATTTCATGCACTGAGGGGAAGGGTCCCTCAGCCCAGCCTGCATTCTCTCGCAGCCCGCGACTCCTCACTCCTTACCACCCGCCTGCAGCGGAGGCAGGAGAGGCTCCCGCCACTGCTGTTGTACTCACCAGCTATGAGCCCAGCTTCTGGCTAAACGGCGCCCCCCCCACCCCCCCCGTGGGAGTGCACTGACCACCAGGGGCGGCAGCTCTTGTGTTGAGCGTCTGCCCCCAGTGGTCAGTGTGCATCATAGTGACCAGTCGTTGTGCCATTCGGTTGATTTGCATATTAGGGTTTTATTATATAGGACTAGAGGCCCAGTGCACAAAATTCATGCCCTCAGCCCAGCCTGCACCCTCTCCAATCTGGGACATCCCTCTCAGAATCTGGGACTGCTGGCTCCTAACCATTTACCTGCCTGCCTAATTGCCCCTAACTGCTTCTGCTTGCTGGCCCAGTCGCCCCCAACTGCCCTCCCCTGCTGGCCTGATGGCCCCCAATTGCCCTCCCCTGCTGGCCTGGTCTCCCAGAACTGCCCTCCCCTGCCAGCCTGGTCTCCCCCAACTGCCCTCCCCTGTTGGCCCGATCACTCCCAACTGCCCTCCCCTGCTGGCCTGCTCACCCACAACTGCCTTCCCCCGCCAGCCATCTTGTGACAATGTGGGGACAGCCATCTTGTGACAATCTGGGGGTGGCCATCTTGAGATGATGTGAGGGTGTGAGGGCCACCTAGGCTTTTATTAGTATAGATAGATAGATATTTTTTATATATACAAATATATATATATATATGTGTGTGTGTGTGTGTGATATATATATATATATATATATATATATATATATATATATATATGTATATTTTACTAACACCTTTTTAAAAAAATCTTTTTATTGATTTCAGAGAAGAAGGGAGAGGGAGAGAGAGATAGAAATATCAATGATGAGAGAGTATCATTGATCGGCTGCCTCCTGCACACCCCACACTGGGGATTAAGCCCACAACCTGGGCATGTGCCCTGACCAGATTTCGAATTGAACCATGACCCCCTGGTTCATAGTCGACGTTCAACCACTGAGTCATGCTGGCCGGGCTGTTTTAGTTATAAAGTGCTAAGACAATGATGCCCTGATGTTTACTAAACTAATAACAAATGGCTTTTTTTTCTGGTCAAGATAGAGAAATAGAAAAATTCAAAAGACTTGATCGGATAATATATATATATATATACAATTTTTACTTCTTAGAGATGACCAGAATCTCAGTTCATCTCCAAGATGGTTTTTATTATCTCTCCTATGAAAAAGAATCAATGCAAAGATCAAATGTCAGTACTTTTCAAATGTGCTCATTTTAATTTGGCACAGTTTTTTCACTTCCACTGTGTCTACCAAGACAAGTACCTGCATGAAAGATTATGTCAAACTGAGACAAAACAGAGGGCATACATATAAGAAGAATGTTATGAAGAAAAGTTGACCTTTCTGAGGCTCCAAATCCTCAAAGATCTCAGATCTGCATCTTCTGCCTGAAGCTAGGGGCTGCCCTTCCTGTCTTGTTTGCACATCCGCAAAGTGATCTCTATATTTATGGATTTCAAAGTGATGTATTGTAACATCTTCTGTTTACCTGTAAACTGGACCACTATGTAACGGGTCCCAGGAAGCCTTTGGCATCCTCACTTAAATAGAAAATGCAAAAGCTCAGCAGATAAGAATGGATGACTGTGCTTTACATGGGCTTCCTAAGTAATTACAAAGAATTCGTGTGCAAATGAAACCAGTGCTCTACCTTTCTCAGATTTGTTAATGTTTCCATTTTTATTAGCTAGCAATTGGTGTAGAATGGTGCAATATAAAAGGCAAGTTCAGCTGTGCATCTGAATGGTTGTGTAACAGGGATATCCAGACAACAGTAAACTCCGTGTTGAACTAGTTTAAATAGTTGTATGTAGTACAGTTCCCCCACCATTCCCGTTGTTTCCCCATTGCAATAAACCTGGGGGGTTCTTTTCCCATGCAGGAGCCATAAAAAAGCTAGTATCCAGTAGGAAACAGTGGCCCATTGACTGTCCAGATCACAGTATTTCACATGACCCCGGATACAGGCGAAGAGTAGTGTCCTGCCAAACCGTAGTCTATAGGGAATAGGCCTTTGAGGTTGTTTAAAAGTGGCAGACTGTGAGAGAGAAGACTATTTCCTTTCTTAGAGCCTAATTTAGCTGGAAAACAAAGATAGACAGCATGTGAGTTTCCTGTAGCTTCGTGAGTGTGTAATTTTATTAGACGTAAACAAACTTGCTCTAAATGACTTATATTAGCCAACTGGTATGTTTACTTTCATGTAAAATGTGACCTTCAAGCTATATATAGAGAGCACATCATCCAATAAGAACACAAAATAGCTCCCAACAATGCTCCTTCACAATCAGTCTCATCGTCAGATCCTGGATGGGAGATCCTTTAATGTCACAAGGCACGCGTTGAGTCCCACGATCTTGCCAAAATGTCAACACACATTTGTCGAACACCCATTGTGGCCCTCATAATTAGGGAGACCTGGACATAAGAAGTCAAGGGGTTTACATGCCGGAGGAGGAGACAGAGATGTAAGGAGGCAAATACTGACACTGATCCAGGGTGACCTGAGGGATGAAGAGAAGCTGGAATAATCCTGCGGCTGTTGTGCTCTAAATGCATGTATCCTACACCCTCGCCTACAAATTGGTCACGGGGAGCTAAAAATGCATACATTGTAAATGCCTCAGCATCACAAATAGTTGAGCTCCTCGATTTATGTGCATTTATTGATAGAAGTGGGTATATATAGAATTTTTTCCTCTAGATCCACAGTGGGGATGACCATGTGCAATAAATGAGAAAGAAGGAGAGGGTACCACAATTCTCTAATTTTGCCTTATTTTAAGTCCTATATCCACTTTTATTCCCCGCCCCCCCCCCCCCCCACCACCACCACCTCCACTTCTCACCAAAAAAAAAAAAGTTTTTGTCGGGAAACAACATGGAAATGCCATAGCCCTGAGACAGTGCCTCCAGGAGGCCGTCCCAGCAGCCTCCCCTGAAAGCAGAAATGGTGCGCCCACTGGGTTATAAAGATGTTTGCCTGTGATCGCCAACGAGAACCAGTTCCTGGGTTTAGGAGAAAAGGAAGGAACTGTGCTTTACATTTTATTCAGTGTGGTGTTTAGAGATTACACCAAAGACGCTGGAACTTCAAGCATTCCAGGAAGCCAAGGGCTTCTGGGCTTACAGCCGGCACAGGAGGAAACTGACTCCTGGGTCCTGGGAGGCTTCTGGTGTGGGCGGGCTTTGGCCTCTCTCTCTTGATCCCTTTTGGTGATAAGAAGGTGTTCACTGGCACTCCCACGTCTCAGACACCCAGGCTTGCTCAGGAAGAGGAACTCCATTCTCTGGCTTTTTTCAAGCAACGGAAATTTCTGCTGTCATTTCTCCTCTCCTGCTCAGCTCTCAGCGAGCTCCATGATGCTTCCAATAACACTTTCTCAGGCTTGTTATGTGGTTCCACAGGTTTACATCTCACCACAGAAGAACCACAGCCTGCTTTAGACTGCCCCTCCTGCCACCCTGTTACTTAGGTCAAAGGAAGTCTTTTCCATTTAACATCGCAGCAGTGCCCTGCACGGAGCCCTGACCGACACCAGGTCCCATCATCAAAAGTTAAACCATCCAAAAGCTCTTCCTCACTATGGTAGTATCTAGCCGTGGCTGTTCAGAGCAGAGGGAATATTCTGTTTTACATGTGAACTTTCTAGAGTCATCACAACGCAAGGACAAGTTCAGTGTTTTTAGAATCAAATATACATCTGAATTCCAGCTGTCATTTTCTGCCGTGACCTGGGGTAATTCCGCTAAACGTCTTAAGATGCCTATGGTACTGACCGAGAAAATGAAGCCCAGAGAAATTAAGTGGTTTGCTCCAAGGCACAGAATGAGTAATGGTCCAGGGAGAATTCCAATGTGCTTTACCATATTTTCTTCGGAATGGGGTCTTTAGCTCACTGGGGCTGGAATGCTCTACCCGTTTGGATTAGTATCTGCTATAAACCTATATTTACCTCTTCCCTGTTGGCCACCTTGGTAAGTAAGTAGTTCTACATCTTGCGGCCTCCCTGGCCACAAAAGAGAAAGAAAACATCCTGAGTCCCCTGGAAAAGAGATTTTCAGGATCAGTTCTATCTAGACTGCTGCTTTCTATTAGTAAAACCCAGCTGTGTTTCTGTGGATAAATAGGATGTGGAGATTAAGTCTATTTGGAGAATTTTTAAGCACATGACTTTAGGCTCCCTGGAGTTAAAGAGGAAGGAGCCTTAGAAGAATTTTCTCCCAGACATCTCTGGCGATCTTAGGGCTCTTTAATAAGAATAGGTAGTTTAGATTGGGATCTACTGTCAACTTCCTGAAATAAAACCAGATGGACTATCTGGAGACTAGACAGTTCTAACCAGTGGCGCAGGCATCATAGAGACATATGCTGGAGGGCAAAGTGAAGTGAACAGCTCCGCAAGTCTCATCCTTCCTGATTCCTTGACTTATCCCAGGTGGGGAGAATGGAAAAAGTAATCAAGAACACCCAGCAATTTGTTTGCTTTGACCCATCCTTGATGGTGTAATTGTGTGAATGTGGATGGAGATTGGGGGGGAAGGGGTATAACATTAAAATAATTGCAGGAGTCAGAATTATTATAACTTGATAAATGCTCCAAAACTAAAATAACTGCTTCTTGCAAATTATAGTAGAGGGAACAAGTAGGAGGGGAGATTGACCTAGTGATAATAAATACCATGGGGGAAACAAGTTTCACATTTTTTGGTTTGGAGAGCTGATTGGTTCAGGATGTTTAAAGAAACATATATTCTTGCTTTAATAAATCTTGTTAGAGCCACAGATGGAAATGTCTTCTATACTGTCTACCCTGACTGTTATAGGTCTACAATTTCTTATCTGAAAATTGGGAGCCAAATATGTTTCAGAATGCAGAATTTTTCACATTTGAAAGGTAATGCCAGTAGGGTCTGGGACAATATTCCATTATCAAATATAGCAATGTTTATACTGAATGAGAGGTATAAACACCATAAATAGCTTCCCATTAGTTCAGATCAGACTTTGCTGCCAATAAATTGAGATCAGGTCAGGTCAGATTTTGCCACCAGATGAACCATGAAAAACTCATTTTGCAGAGTATTTAGGATTTTGGAAATAAAGCTACAGAACTGTGAACTGTACTGTACAAATGGAAACTTCTTCTTGGCCATTCTACTGAAAAGAAACATCAGTTGATTTACAGGAGTATGGGGAATTTAGATTTGGGGAATGCTTAGAAATCATAGGTAAATGGTAAAAATAATGTAGTTAACATTTCTTGAGTAATTATTATCTGCCAGGCATTATTCTAAGAGCTTAACATGAACTAACCCATATACATCCTATCTAATAAAAGAGAAACATGGTAATTAGCATAGGACTGCAACCCTTCCCATTGGCTAATCAGGGTGATATGCAAATTAACTGCCAGCCAAGATGGCGGCCGGCAGCCAGGCAGTTTGAAGCGAACATGAGGCTTGCTTGCTTCAGTGACGGAGGACTCCAACGTTCCCCGCCTGCCGCTGCCGGCCTCTGAGCTTGCAGTTGGAAACATAGTTTCAAATATAGAAGCTAAACAAAACCCCAGAAACCTGCTTTCAGCCAGCTGGGATCTCAGAGCTGGAGTTGATACAGTGTTTCGATTATAGAATACAAACAAACCAGATACCTGCTTTCAGCAGCAGAGGCCTCAGAGCTGGAGTCAGAGCTAAAGCTGGCCCAGAATAAAAAAAGAAAAAAAAGAAAAAAAGGAGCAGTTGGGAGCTTCATTCACCCGCCAGCCTGAAAACAGCCCTTAGCCCCTCACCCAGACTGGCCAGGCACCCCAGTGGGGACCCCCACCCTGAAGGGTGTGTGACCAGCTGCAAACAGCCATCGTCCCCTCACCCAGGCTGGCCAGGCACCCCAGTGGGGACCCCCACCCTGAAGGGGGTGTGACCAGCTGCAAACAGCCATCATCCCCTCATCCAGGCTGACCAGGCACCCCAGTGGGGACCCCCACCCTGATCCAGGACACCCTTCAGGGCAAACCAGCCGGCTCCCACCCATGTACCAGGCCTCTATCCTATATAGTAAAAGGGTAATATGCCTCCCAGCACCAGGATCAGCGGAGCCGCGAGGCCTCCTGGCACCAGGATCAGCGTGACAGGGGGCAGCGCCCAAACCCCCTGATTGCCCTGCGGCTGTGTGTGTGACAGGGGGCGGTGCCACAACCTCCCTATCCACCCTGCTCTGTTCATGACAGGGGAAGGCGCCCCAACCCCCTGATTAGCCCTGCTCTGTGCCTGAGAGGGGGGAGCTCCCCAAACCCCTGATCAGCCCTGCTCTGTGTGTGACAGGGTGTGGCGCCCCAACCCCCCCCCCCCCCACGGGCCCTGTTCTGTGTGTGACAGGGTAGAACCATAACCTCCCCATCGGCCCTGCCCTGAGTGTGAGAGTGGCGGCACCCAACCCCCTGATCCGCCCTGCTCTGTGCATGACAGGGGGGAGCTCCCCAACCCCTTGATGCACCCTGCTCTGTGCGTTACAGGGTACGGAGCCCCAACCCCCCTGATGGGCCTTGCTCTGTGACAGGGGGCAGTGCCCCAACCCCCTGATGGGCCCTGCTCTGTGCGTGACAGGGTACGGAGCCCCAACCCCCCTGATGGGCCCTGCTCTGTGACAGGGGGCAGCGCCCCAACCCCCTGATGGGCCCTGTTCTGTGCGTGACAGGGGGCAGCACCCCAACTCCCTGATTGGCCCTGCTCTGTGCGTGACGGGGTGGTGCCGCAACCTCTCCATCGACCCTGCCTTGAGTGTGACAGGGGGCGGTGCCCCAACCCCCCAATCGGCCCTACCCTGAGCGTGACTAGGGGTGGCATCCATCGCAACCTCCCAATCCGCCCTGCTCTGTGCATGACAGGGGGCGGTGCCCCAACTCCCCAATCGGCCCTGCTCTGAGCCTGACCAGGGGCTGCACCTAGGGATTGGGCCTGCCCTCTGCCACCCGGGAGCCGACCTAAGCCAGCAAGTCGTTATCTCCCGAGGGGTCCCAGACTACAAGAGTGCACAGGCCGGGCTGAGGGACCACCCCCCCCCCCCCCGCGAGTGCACAAATTTTTGTGCACCAGGCCTCTAGTCTTTTATAATACTGTGAGGTACTGTATTTATGTATTGATAGACCTATTTACACATGAGCAAACTGAAGCATACAGCAAGTGATTTTATATAACTTACATATGTGCACAGATTGATATCTTTCCAGAACAATAATACTTCAGTTTTATCTTCTGTAGAAAGAAACCAGTTCTTATATATCATTCCACTCACATTCCTTTTAACTATAGGAAGCTAAGGGATACATTTTACATTTAAAGCTATTATATCTTCTCAAGATGCTTGCTTTCTTCAGGGAATGTCTTTTGAATTAGAAAACACATGCAATTCTTTATCTTGAAACTGGGCCAATTAACAGATTATAGACACAAACAAGCATATTATAAAAATATAAGAGGAATTGAGCATTAGAATATTTCCCTAAGGGTCAAGACTGGCTTAGAATCACTGTTTTATCCCCGAGGACTTAGATGCTTATGTATAATAGACACTTTGTGGGATGAATGAGTGAGTCCAAATTTCCAAAAACCCCCAAAATAACTGAGTCCCATTCAAAAATGCGAATTTGCTTAATTTTACTTACTTTTTTTATCTTAGTTGATGCTAATCCATTAAACTTTTTTATGAAACCAAACTTTTATGTTGGTTTTTATATAAAACTATAGTATTCTTGATGGAGTGGTAGACAACTTTGTATTTCCTTGCATATGTTATTTTAGTCAGTCTCTACTGGCTCTGGTCATGCTTACGAGTATATGTATATGTATTTATAACTTACATATGCATACGGAATGTGTGACACAGCCAGATAGGATCAGGCCTTATTCAAGCAGCACTTGGAAAATGATGCTGCTTATCCAGTTTTACCACTCCAGGTACTTGATTGCTAGGGTCAGATGCTTCCACCTGGTTCCCATGTCTATCTCCAACAAGATCGGAAGGCTTTTTTGACGAAGAACTTTGTAAAGATGAATGGATTGATAAGGCCTGAAACCACACTATATACAGTTTTCTAAATTTACCTTAAGCAAACCATGTAGTTCTCATGTTAATATCCAATCCTACTCATCAAAGAATTTGTAGATAAAAACCAGCTCCTTTCTGGTCCTGTTCCTGTTTTGCATCATTGCCATGGTTCTGCAGGATTCACTGTTCTCGCCTGTCCTGCACTGGTCCCAGTTTCAGAGTGTATATGGCAGAGTCACACTTTTGTATCAGGGCTTCTGTACTCGAAGCAGAGAATTCTCCGTCTATCAGCAGATGTTCAAAATTCTCCCTCAAAGCACAAAATTTTTCTCTCTGAAATTTGACAGAGGATTCTACTTTACAACTGCATAAGACAGTGCTGGGGATCCCTATTTTTCAAAGCATCCTCGTAAAATTGCCCAAGGATTGCTCATTCCTGTAGCTTTTCCCTCAATGCTGCTTCACTACATCTCCCTCTCCCCCTCTCCCTCTTTCTCTCTCTACCTTTGTTTCTTCTATCCTGTGCTGCAGGAGCAGGGTGGGCTATTTTGATAGAGAGCAACTTTCAGGTGGGTAAGTTCCCATACAAGATTCCCCCTTGAATCCTTTGTCTGGCCTTACCCTCCGCTACTTCCTGTGTCACATTGTCGACTTCCTCTCTGGATATTCTTGGGCCACACAGACAACATTTACACGTGCGGAGACCCACACACCTGCACGCCTATACCACCCTTCCAGACAGATGATGATTTGAGGATTTAAACTGTCTTACTGGCTTTTCAAACACTTATTATACCAATTATTAGCATTAAACCAATTGTAAGAATCTTCTTTTCAATTTTAATTAAAATTCCTACTTGAGAATTTCACTCATGTGCAAATATGTAACTTAGTGGTTTATCATCAATAGGGCTCATAGTTTCCAGGAAGCTAAAAAAAAGCCTACAAAGTATTAACCAAATTATTTCTGCCCACCTTTTGTCCTTTTTGGTTGTTTTCCGATATTTGGGGTCATAGTGACATTAGACAGATACTCAATAAACTGTTCACTCCTACCCACCATTTGCTGAAGAAGACAGAGTCACAATCATCATCAGTATCTCCAATTTAACTCAACAAGAATCCAGCACTTATTATGAACCCATTACTGGGCAATATAGGTGTCTAATGGGCTGTTATACCAGGTATATGAAGCTTAAGTACCAACATGTAAACTAACAACACAATACAGTATGTTCAATACCAAAACAGTTTAGAATATATGCCCAGAAGTTCAAAGTCCCTAGTACAATTATAGAATACAGAGCCAGGAAGAATTTTCATTGATTACATAGGTTCATATTTTTATTTTATAAATAAAGAGGCTGACACACAGAGGGACTGATTTGTGCAAGACTTTAGGAAATTATTGTAGTGGCCATCCATGTACGTGTAGGAAGCTGCCCTTTCTTCTCATGCTGAATCATATAATTCACTTCCTGGCTCTTAGATACTATTAATTTGTCCAAGGGTAAAATTATATATATAATTGTATACAGTAGCCATTTTGGAAATGATGACATTCTGGCATTAAACATCACTATGCACCAAATAATACATGCTACTAAAAATATTTCTTCTTATTCTTATTTAAAAAGTCTCTTCAAATGAAAAACAAATATCAGAGCCAAATTTGAACCTAAACTAATTGAATTCTGTGTGAGTTCTTTAGCCAAAAAAAAAAAAATTAATTCAATTTCCCCAATATCAAAATGTCACAATGAATAACTTCTTAATCTTTTTCAAACCAATAAATGGTATTCAAAATTATCATCTTATTCTGCTAGAATTTTGATACTGGTGTAGCTTTTATTACATGTTTTCTATAAATTTGATTCTTATTATTTGCTTTACATGAAGCTATCTTCTAGACAAGAATTATCCAGTTTATTGAAATTCTTATTAGCAAAATGGCTATAATATGAAATTCATAATAATTGGAAGAGATCTTTCTTTATTCATTATTCATTCACTCATTCACTTCTCTTCCTGACTTCCTTTCACTTCTGTCAGAAACTTACTGTTATACAAACAAAATAGAAAGAGACTCATAGATACAGAGAACAGAGTGACAGCTGTCGGAGAGGAAGGGGTTATGGGGCTGGATGAAAAAAGTGAAGGGATTAAGTGACGGCAGGGGGAGCAGGGAGAGGAGGAACAAAACAAAAACCTCAGACACTGATAACAGTATTGTGATTACCAGAGGGAAAGGGGGGTGAGGAGAAGCAGGAGAGGGTAAAGCGGCAATAAATGGAAGGAAACCTGTCTTGGGGTGGTGAACCCACAATATAATATACAGATGATGTATTAGAGGATTGTACCCCTGACACCTATATAATTTTATTAAACAGTCACCCAAATAAATTCAATAAAAATAAATATATAAAAAAGAAAATCACTGATGTTGTTATAAGCTTCAACATCAATTGCATATCCCATCCATTGGTTCAGAGATTAGTTTATAATCTAACATAATTTGTCTCACCTACCCCAGAATGTTAATGTGTATTAGTCTTAACCAATCATGGTTATTCTATTTCTTTGTCTAGAGCCAATGGAATGTGAGGGATATTTATGGAAGCTTATGGGAAAGAAAAGCCTCCTATTTTTTCTGTAGTAGATATTTAGGGACATTCTTCGGCACTAGATAGAAAGGAGGAGGTTTATCCCTGGAAGACAGTGGCAGTCATCTGGCTACCAGAATAGTACCAGGTTTAGAAAGAAGTTGACATTGTAAAGAAAGAGCAGAGAGACCAAAAAACCTTCAGTTATTTAACTGGGTCTACTGGTTCAGGTCTTGCCTGAAACTAGCCCTATCTCAATACATTCTCTTAATTACTTAGGCCATTTAGAGTTGGGCTTCCAGGTTTTTGGGCAACAAAAATGGTAGTGAATGACCCTCTATTATTGGCATTTTGTATAAAAACAGTTTTGTTCACAATGGCAGACCGTTAGTCACCTGGACAAAAGACACTATTCTTTTTAATAAGAACTCCAATTTTATTCATAATTTAGTTGTATAATGTATTTCAGGCATTCTCCCCATGCACCCCAGAATGTTAATGTTTATTAGTTTTACCTAATCATGGTGATTCTATTACCTTGTCAAGGGCTGCTTTAGGAATATAATATAACCATGGATGAAATATTTATATATATATATGGTAAATTCTGCTGTGATCATCATAGAAGCTTTCCTAAATCTTTAAGAAAGGAAGGAAGGAAGGGAGGGAGGGAGGGAGGGAGGGAGGGAGGGAGGGAGGGAGGGAGGGAGGGAGGAAGGAAGGAAGAAAAGAAAGAAAAGAAAGAAAAGAAAGAAAAGAAAGAAAAGAAAGAAAAGAAAGAAAAGAAAGAAAAGAAAGAAAAGAAGGAAAAGAAGGAAAAGAAGGAAAAGAAGGAAAAGAAGGAAAAGAAGGAAAAGAAAGAAAAGAAAGAAAAGAAAGAAAAGAAAGAAAAGAAAGGAAAGAAAGGAAAGAAAGGAAGAAAGAAAGAAAGAAAGAAAGAAAGAAAGAAAGAAAGAAAGAAAGAAAGAAAGAAAGAAAGAAAGGAAGGAAGGAAGAAAGAAAAACCGGCCATGGGGAGATGAGACAAGACTCCTTTCTCTTTCAACTTTTAGACAATGCCCTGTGAAGAATACAGCTACCTCAACAAATAGAGAAAAACAAGAGAATCTAACAAAGCCAATCTGGCTTTCTTGAGCCACAGAATGAGCTAAGCCTGGAATTCCCCCAACTTCACCCTGTGCAATAATAGACTCCCTATTGTCTAAGTTGCTGATAGTCACTTGTTCTGTTATGTGGAGTTGAAATCACCCTGACTGACATAGTCACAAACGATATTGATTCTATGAGGCCAACTGCAAGTAAAAGTTTACCTTACTTGATTGACTAAACCCAATCTGAGTCTTTAAAAAAGAAAACCAGATATTTTAACAATTTTAGGCACACTTTCTTATTTGAAGACTTAAGTAGTTGAAAGAATAGAATTGACCAATTAATATATAATACAGATTAAATTTAAACAATTCCTATATCTTAAACCAAAGACAAAACTGAAACCTTGGCCTGCTGAAAATTAATGTGTCCCTAAGCCTTTGTTTATCCAGGTGGCTAGAACCAGAAGACACTGGGAGGATCATCTTGGAAAGTAGCCAGAACAAATGCCCACAAGTCTTAATGGTAATCCTGCTGCCAATCTTAAGATTCCTATTACCTTAGCATTTTCTAGTTCAGAAATTAATAATAAATAGGGGGGGGGGGAGAATGAGACACCTAGCCTGTTGTTTTATTCAGGAATATTTCATAAACAATTGAGAAATACTTAGACTATGACCCCCATGGATATGCTATAACCCAAGACCAGGAGAATATGTTGATGCAACAAGAATTATATGGGCTTACATGGATACCTGACACTAGGGAGGGGGTGGTATGAAGTTGAAAAGCAGCCTACACATTTCAGACCCACTCTCTAAAAAAAAAAAATACATTTTTATTGATTTCAGAGAGGAAGGGAGAGGGAGAGAGATATAGAAACATCAATGATGAGAAAGAATCATTGATTGGCTGCCTCCTGCACTCCCCCTACTGGGGCTCGAGTCCGCAACCCAGGCATGTGCCCTGACTGGGAATCAAACCATGACCTCCAGTTCAAAGATCAATGCTCAACCGTGCTCAACCACTGAGCCAAGTTGGCCAGGCCAGACCAGCTCTTAAGTGAGAATTTGGGTACTATTGGTCATAATAATAGAAATATGATGTAAACATTTACTCTGCTTTAGTGTGATTGCTAAACAAGTTCTTTTTTTTCATATATTTTTATTGATTTGAGAGAGGAAGTGAAAGGAAGAGAGAAATAGAAACATCAATGATGAACGAGAATCATGGATTGGCTGCCTCCTGCATGCCCCCTACTGGGGATCCAGCCTGCAACCCAGGCATGTGCCCTTGACTGGAATTGAACCTGGAACTCTTCAGTCCACAGGCTGATGCTCTATGTACTGAGTCAAACCAGCTAGGGCGCTAAACAAGTTCTTAGTAAAATACCATAAAGTAGGAGCTCTCTAAGTGTTCATTTCTTTCCTCACTTCCCTTTCTTCCTCTCTTGACCTCTTGTCTTATGATTATAACTAGAGGCCCAGTGCACAAATTCATGCATAGGTGGGGTCCCTCGGCCTGGCCGGTGATCAGGGCCATCAGGGGGGCTGGCCAGTGGGAGGTATCGCAGGAGGTTGGTCTACTAGCCCCCCATCAGGGCTGATCAGGGCAGGGGCTGGCCAGGGAGGAGGGCCTGTGGGAAGTTGGCCAGCCAGGGGGAGAGGGGCCGTGGGAGGTTGGCTGTGGGAGTGCACTGATCACCAGGGGACAGCTCCTAAGTTGAGCGTCTACTCCCTGGTGGTCAGTGCATATCATAGCGACTGGTCGATCGGCCGTTCCAGTCGTAACAGTCACTTAGACTTTTATATATATAGATTACAAAGAAGGGCTATAGAAAAAGTAAAACCATAGTTATAGAAGTTCTTTGACAACTCTAAAATTATAAATATTATTTTTCTCATATTTTTGTATAATATGTTCAAAATACATACAACAAAACTTCCCAGTATAAGCCTGGAAGCCTTTTGCTGAATACTGTACTTAATCTCCTAGACCAGCGGTCACCAATCTTTCAGACCTCACAGACCACCAGTGGTCCGCGGACCACTGGTTGGTGACCACTATCCTAGACAATATTTTGTGCTTCTCTAAAGTGCATTAGATTTAAGCTGAACCTGAAAAGAAGTTCTTTACCATTAGCTTTAATAATGTTCTTGAGGCATATAATTTATGTGGTCAAGTATGTAACTAATGGGAAACCATCTATCAAAATTAATGCTTGTACCAAATATTTGAAGATTTTCTACATAAAGAAAAGCTTGTTTGCGTTCCCTCTTGGGATATTTCTCCATCACTTTTGAATTACATATTGAAATTTCAAAAAAACATATAATCAACTGATAAAAATGGAATGGCATTCCACTGGGAGGAGGAATTGAAAGGACTGTGTTCCACAAGCTGTCCTCAAGAACAGGGCATTTTTATGCTGCCCATTTAGCAACGTAGCAGAAACATCCCTGGCCCTCATCCATTTCTGAGTCCGTTTTTACTGTTGTCTTATTACTATAAAATTTAAAGTAACAGAAAGTTGCAAAAAATGAAAGGGAATTAATAAAAAAAATTAGATATGATTACCTATAGAGGAGGTAAGATTGATAAGCAGTGTTGGTTTCTGTGAGCAATTTCTCTCAAGTGTGCAAGGGCCCTCCCACTTTGATGCTTTTTACCTACTTCAACTCTGCTATTTCTTCTCATGCATTTAATCCACTTTTATGTCTCCTTCTCTACCTCTTGATCTTTTCTGAATTGAACCCTGTATGTCCAAGTGCTCACGCGGGCCACTCTAAAGCCCATTTGTGTCATCTGATAAGTGGTCCTCACCAGCTTGTTAGTTGCTTATGACAAATTACTATTTTTATAATGTGACGAAAGCTGGGGAGGAAATAATGGCGTTTGAGAAAGTCCTTAATAAAATAGTACCCCAGCCCTGGCCAGTTTTCTCAGTGGTTAGAGCATCAGCCCACAGACAGAGGGGTCTTGGGTTTGATTCCTGGTCAAGGGCACATACAAGGGTTTCAGGTTTGATCCCTGACCCTGGTCAGGGCATGTGCAGGAGGCAACCAAACAATGTCTCTCTCACATGGATGTTTCTCTTTCTCTCTCTCTCTTTCCCCTCTTCCCTCCGTTCCACTCTCTCTAAAAATCAATTGAAAAAATATCCTCAGGTAAGGATTAACAATAACAACAACAAAAATAGTACTCTAGAGAGATTAAGAATGTAATTTTTGAATGAGGTGAAGGATTTTGCAGGAGCCTGACCTAATGGGTGTGGACCCTATTACATAAAGTTAGGAGTTTAAATCAACAGAACTCTGTAATAAGATGGATGGAAGAGCGTGGAAGAGCAGAGGAGGAATCTAATGTAAATCTCAGATCTGATGTTAGCACATAGGTGCACGATGATGCCATTTTACTCAGCTAGTGAACACTGGAAAGAGATCAATTTTGGAAGTTAGATAATGAGTCCAGTCTTGTACATATTGCATCTGAGATGTTTATGAGATATATCATTGGGGTGGTGCAGAGTCCAGAGCTCAGATGTAACCTAGAGTGGTAAGTGTGGGCCTCATTCACACAAATAGATTGCAGCCAAGGCCACAGGCGCTACTGAAATTACCTATGAAGAGAAAGAAGAGAGTTTAAGACAAGGAATATAGGGATATCTATATAGTAATTGCTCTGAGAAGGAGCCCACAAAATGAGACCATAGGAGTAGTCACAAAGTTTGGAGGAAGAGTGTCATATTACAGAAGTGAAGGGAAGGGTGTTTTAAAGGGGCCTGTCAACTGTGACAAATATTCAGAGGTCATTCAAGATGATCCTGCTTTCTAAACCTCCCTATTTCTCAAGTACTCTGACAAGCTTGCTGAGAATTATGGATGGAGCCTTAAGAGTTTCCACTACTTGATGTTTTACATAAGTAAAAATGCCGGTAATGAATTTCAGCAAGATCATTCTCAAATGACAGAGTGTTCAACACTTGGAGAATTTGTTCTGGGTGATGTGAAGATCCCATTAGCAGGAGTTGATTTCATCATTTTAAATGGTCCAGGGCAAAATAAATGAACAACCCAAATAAATTCTTGTGATCCTTCAGCTGCTATTCTTAAAGAAAACATTATTCTGACACTTGTTAAAATGGTAAGGAAGACTATATTCAGGACTAATGGGGTAGACAATCACATTAGGGAAGAGAGGTTGGCTCAACTCTGAATATAACAAGGAAAAGTGGGGATTTGTAGCCGAAGAGCAGAGTGGTAGGATGCACAGATAGGAGATGGCTAAGAGGAGAAGGAAGGTGGGCCACAATGATCAGGTATCACCTGAAGGGTTAGTGAAAGATGAGAAATTGCATCAGATATTGAGAATGATCAGATACCAAGGATGGGGGATTCTCTCTAAAATGACTTAGCAAGGTTCTTGCTACAACTGGGCTCTTAAGGATTAGTCAAGACAAGGCTCAGATGAGCCTGATTAAAGTTTGGTGAAGGAGGAAGTCTTTGTCACTATAGTATTATTTGCAATTTATTACATCGTATGCACTGACTCCTTAACTCCAGCCAAGCAGTACAGCAGTACTGAGTCTAGACCTAGCACTCTATCTAGGGAACTCATGAAATTCAATGTTCCTATCACTATCATCCTAAAGCTACTCAGAAAATGAGTAAGATTTAAGGAAGAGAGGGAGCCATGTACTGTGAGGTTTAGTTGTCTATGTCACTCAAAATCTTGCACACAAAAATGAGTGTACCCAAGTGTCCTGTTGTTGGGAACATTTAAGAGCAGTGTCAAGTCCGCAAAATCAAAATGACTTGTTACCCCTCTTCACAAACCACGTTCCCTTGCATAGTTTAAACAAGCAAATCCTGATCAACAAAAATAATGAATCCTTTATCCCATCTTTCAGCACACATGCACACAAAACAACCAATTGTCGTTATCAAAAAATAACAAACCCTGACAATACTATTATTACTAGAGCATCATTTTATTTCTCAATGCCACACAGCACAGAAACTGGAATATCTTTCGAAAATTAATATCAATAAACTAAATTGGCATTTCTCATTTTATAACCCCTGTGCATCAGGAAGAAACACAGGGGAAAGGCTCACTGTTAGATGCTCTAGTGCAACAGGCAGTCCAAATAATGTTACATAACCTCTACTCTTATTCCTCTGATTGACCTGAGTCCATACTGATCCCATGTCAGATAAGCATAGAAACAGTCCTCATCTATTGTCTCTTCTTTTCCTTCCTTTCTCACAACCCCTTAGGTCTCTCCCTCTCTTGAATTTCCTGTTCTCCTATCAGGATCCATTTTTACCTTGTTGGCCTCTGGCCAAGCTGTCCGTCATTGGGCTCATTCATTATTCTCTTCAAAGGGGACTTCAGGTCCAGCTAAAAGGAAAAGGTAGAAGAGCTTCAAAAATAAAATAAAAAATTTAAAAAAAAATAACAAACCTTTCTTCCGCTTAGATTGATTTTTCTCTTGCCATACCTCAGGTGAATTGTTATACTAACAGTGTTTGTGTTGTTTATCAACCCTGTCGAAGAACTCCTATAGAATAACCTGATGTGATCCGAGACCCTGGAGGGGTTGGGAAGGATCCCTGCCCAGAAAGGGAGCTCTTAGACTAAGTTACCCTGTGCTGTTCTACCCTCACCCAAGTAAAACATCTCACGCCAGTGGTGTAGATAGAAGGTGGAAAACAGCACTGCAACCTGCCCAGCGGGCAGTGTGTGGCCACTGTTCCATATACAAGCCTATATTCATGTACTTATATTCTTTTTGAAACATCCTCACTCGCTTTTCCACAAAACGCCTCTCCCCGCCTCCTGCACTACTGCCAAGATTTCACACAGCCTTCCGTGACAGTGTTCTTAACGGTCCTCTTGGACACCGTCGCTGATTCTAGCGTCGCTGATTCTCCCCGCAGAAAACCTTTGATTCAGAGCTGCAGAAAGGGGTTCTATTCCTCCCTGTGTGGCAGGGGTAGCTGCTAGAGGAGCTGGGGAGCCACTGTGCTTCCACCGGAAGGCGTGATCTCTCCCTTCCCCGCCCACTCCTCGTGATTAGGAAAAGAGAGACTCCTCTCCAGACCACTTGTGAGGAAGGGGTTCATCCCTTCCCTGGGAAACAGAAACAGAAGCCAAAACAGAAACAAACCCTAAAGAATTCCTCATTTTCTCTGGATATTCTGGAAATAATTCAGCCAAGTTAGCACTGACGAGGTGCTGCTGAGCTTTGAGCTAGTGAGAGGAGGGGTGCCAGAAGGACCATGGATGCATTTGGTCAGCGAGTAACGTTTACAGGCTGAGCCATGTCAGGTGACAGGGCAGAGGCACAAGGACTATGTTAGAGGTGCTCTCTCTCCTCTCACTGTGGGATGGCAGTCTTGTCAAGAAGAGGCTTGCCTGGGAGATTTCTGGCCTACCTTTTAGGATTTAGCCAAAAGCTTAGTTCATCGTGCCTTGTTACAGGTCAGCAGAAATTAAATTGCAGAAACCTGGCTGATCATCAGAATTACCTGGAGAGCTTCGTAAAGATATAGATTCCTAGACACCCCCCTGGATTCACTCAGCAGAATTTCAGCAGCGAGGCCTGATTCTCCGCACAAATGAAGCTTTCAGCTGTCAGCTTGGAGAACCATTTTTATAGCTCACAGAATCTAAGTCAGATCTGGGAGAGATCTATTCTAACTTTTCCATTTTTTTAATTAAAAAAGAACTTAAACTCAGAGTTTTTAAGTGCAATGTTGTACAATCACGACAATTTATTATCTGGCAAAAAATATGCAGTAATGAAAAACTGTGTGTGAAAAAAAATATGTGCCTGGTGAGGAAACAGGAACCAAACTAATGATACACCGATTAAAACCTTTGGGCCAGCCATTGCTATCATATATGCACTTAACTTTCATTCATCTATTCACTAAAAAAAATGACAATAGCCCTAGCTGATTTGGCTCAATGTATAGAGAGTCAGCCTGCAGACTGAAGGGTCCCGGGTTTGATTCTGGTCAAGGTCACATGCCTGGGTTGCAGGCTCGATCCCCAGTAGGGGGCCTGCAGGAGGCAGCCAATCGATGATTCTCTCTCCTCATTTTTCTATCTTTCTCTCCCTCTTTCTTCCTCTCTGAAACCAATAAAAACCTAGTGTGGGGTGAGAGACTACCAACAAGGGAGAAATAAAATACAGAGTAATCAGAAATAGCATGTCAGTGATAAAAAAAACAAAAACAAAAACAAAAAAACTAAAACAAAAAACCACCAGGAAACAGGGATTTGACGGGTTTAGCAATCGGCGTCAGGTTGAAATTGTAGGCAAGATGGCCAGGGAAGGGTTTCATTGTGTGAAGGTTACTTTGGAAAGGAAGGACCTGAAGGAACTGAGAGCTAATCATATATGTATCAGGGGTACAATTATCCAGGCAGAGGAAATAGCAAATACGAAGGCCCTGGGGTAGGAGCACGCCTGGTCTGTTAGGGCCGAGGACAGTGGGAATGTAGCAGAATGAATGAGGAGAGGAGGAACAGGAGAGGTGTCGGAGAGGTAAAGGGAGGGGGTAGGGGAGAGGGGATCATATAGGACCTTGCAGGGTACACACTTGGGTTTTTAGTCTTGCCTGAAATGAAACATCAGTAGAGGATTTTAGACACAAGAGTGTCAAGACCCAACATATATTTGAATGAGACATCTCCGTGCAGAGTTGCAACCAGACTGAAGGGCAGTAACAGAAGTAGGGTGGCCAGATATGAAGCAACTGCGATACTTTAACTACATGTGCTGGGCAAGAGAATTAATATATGCCTCAGAGTGACATAGGAGGGAGGCGAGGAGTCTGCAGTTCCCTCCGCCTGCTTGGCTCCCACACATCCTACGGTGAGAGCATTCTGCCGCCACCGGAGTGATGCTAGCAGTTACAGGTGAGTGATTTCCTTCCTCCCTGGTCTCCAAACACCAAGTCCTCAAAGCATCCACATCAGTCAGACCCCTTGTGCTGGTTCTGGAGACAGGTGAGGGCACAGCATCAGCATCTGTTTGAGGCCCTATGAACATGA
This sequence comes from Myotis daubentonii, assembly GCF_963259705.1. NCBI lineage: Eukaryota > Metazoa > Chordata > Mammalia > Chiroptera > Vespertilionidae > Myotis > Myotis daubentonii. The sequence goes on along the minus strand of NC_081843.1, from coordinate 38,438,913 downwards.
GGCAACAAGTGCTTCCTACAGTCTCTCTTGCGCTTCTTGTTTTTCCCAAGTGTTTTTGCATCGAGTGTTCTATAAGCTCTCTGATCTCATTGCTCCCGAAGAAACTAACTTCTCCATGTAATTAGGGCTGCAGCCTTTCCATCATTGTTGCAACTAAGTGTCTTGTCCCCTCCAGAGCACTTATTAAAACAGATAATTTTAAGCTTTTAGGTATGGAGCTGTTGGGCTGTTTCTAGGTGAAAATATATATTTGCTCCAGTCTGCCACTGCACTTCAAATGTTTCCTCTAGAGCAGAGGTCCTCAAACTTTTTAAACAGGGGCCAGTTCACTGTCCCTCAGACCGTTGGAGGGCCGGACTCTAGTTTAAAAAAACACTATGAACAAATCCCTATGCACACTGCACATATCTTATTTTGAAGTAAAAAAACAAAACGGGAACAAATACAATATTTGTATTTGCATGTGGCCCACGGGCCGTAGTTTGAGGACCCCTGCTCTAAAGCATAATCCTGTAATGTGAATGGTTATCAGCCCTGGCCAGTGTGGTTCAGTGGTCAGAGCATCGCCCCACACACCGAAGAGCCACAGGTTCAATTCCTGGTCAAGGGCAAGTACCGGGGTTATAGGTTCAATCCACACTGCCCCAGTTGGGATGTGTGCAGGAGGAAACTAATCAATAGGTCTCTCTCACATCGATGTTTCTGTCTGTCTGTCTGTCTCTGTCTCTCTTTCCTCCCTCCCTTCTTCCCTCCCACTCTCTCTAAAAAATCAACAGAAAAAATATCCTCAGGTGAGGATTAATAACAACAACAACAAAAAGAATGGCTATCATTATGAAATGGAAAGTTTTGTAATACATATGGAAAATTCCTAGCAAATATCACACTGTATTTTAATCCTTTTAACTGACCATACTGATTTGCCAGTCAAATCTGTTCTTATAATGCTGCTTGTTTTTCCCAAATCCACAAACACCCGCCAACTTCAGATGTATTTTAAGTGTCCGCAGCATTAGTAGAAAGACATCGAAAACCCTTCCAACTCAATCATTTGCCACTACAGAGACTGGTCTCTATACAAATAAAAACATCAAAGGGGGAAGGTAGAGAAATCTTCAAGAAGTAAAACTAATCTGATTTCCAAGAAGTAAAATATTTGTGCAAAAAATAAGTGGATCATCTATTCCAGAGAATTACCATTCTCAAATGTTCACTGGGAAAGTCTAGAGAAGGATAGAAAACTAGGAAGGTTTTTATTGTCATTTTGTTTTTTGTGCAAGCAGTGAGAGGAATGTCTTGACAGATGTGCCAGTTTTCAAGTCCAAGTATGACAATAGTTGAAACTGGACTCCCTTGTGGTTACTGAGAAATATACACAGCTTTCAAAACCAACATGTAGGTGAGTCAGAGTGATGGGCATTTGTACAGAGGAGGAAGCTGACATAGTCTTTCAGGCCAAACAGTAAACCTGGGTGGCTCTGGCGGAATGAGGTATTTAATCACCTCACCCTTAAGAGTCTTTCTTCTTGAGTAAATAGTTGGCAGCCTTGGTCACTAGCTTGAAAGGCAGAGAGAAAAGCAAGGGTTCACAAGTGAGTACCCAGCAGAGGTGTTTGTTTAGGCTAAATCCTAAATGTACTGTAGGGCCCAACTCAGTGTTGCCTCTTCCCTGCACAACTGTGACTGTAGGAGCCATCGCATCTGATTCATTCTCTATGTGTCCCTGTGTCCAATTACTGAATAAATGAAAGAAGAAGATGACCGTGGAGGATACCTGAGACCCAACTGGGAACATGTGTGCTTCCCATTGCTAGAGGTATCTGAATCAGAAACTAGATCAGCAATTCTCTGTTCAAGGAGTGGTAGCATAATGAAGGGATCAAACGGGGAACAACCTTTTTAGAAATATTTAGAAAAATCTAAAAAAAGCTCTCCAACCATTCACTGAGCCACCCATCAGCACTGCATCACTGTTTACACAGAACTATTAACTTCCTGGATTCCCCAGGCAATGCTTTCAGGTAGCATAGGTTCTTGGACCTGCCTCTCCACCACATCTCCTTTCTCGAATTAGCAGGTTGCAGCCTGCTTTCCTCCCCTATGTCCCTCCCAGCCTTCCACACCTGTCGGATAGCTCTGTAACAGTGGGTAGCTGCGTGATGGCAAAACACAAATTTTATTCATTGATTCCAATTGGCAGGTGACCTCTGAAGAGCTGGAGGGACACCAGTGTCTAAGAGCCACTCCCTTAGAAAATAATCAGCTGGGGGTGTTGTGGAAAAAACTCCTAAACAGGCGGGACCACATTGCTCGCAAAATGCACATTCCAATTCTCAGCGTCTAAGATAATCCTTACACTATGATTTGTTCTGCTGTGAACTATTTAGTCATTTTGACAGAATTCTCACGTGGCACTTTGCTAAGAGTGCTGAGAATATGAAGAATGAGAAGTTGGAAATGGTCAAAGGCAAATGTCACAATTTCTTCTGGGCCTTTTTTCTTTCCAGGCTGACATTACAGAACTAAGCATAGTCTGGCCCAGCTGTGGGCAGAGGTTTCCATGATCTATCCTCTTCCTGAACCTTTCTAAACCTGTGCAACTACATCACCCCTTCTCCTACCTCCTCTTCGCCATGCCCGAATGCCCTCATTCTCACTCTTGGAGGCAGAAAGAGAGGCATTCGTGAAAAATGGCATGTGCTTGTGAAAAACCTCCACAACAGTAGCCATTTTAATGAGTTCATATTCTGGCTGTGGCTAATCAGATTTGCACCCCCTCTCTGACAGATGAGAAGAATTTCTCTTGTCTCTGGTTCTCCTTGAGCCTCTGGTATGGGTTCCACCTAAGATTATCTGTTCAGATGACAAAACCTCACACTGCAGGTTAGCCATGGCCTTGGCAAGGCTACCTGAGCTGCTAGGGAAAGCCTCGCAGAGACCACAGGTGTTTGAGATTTGGGGACATGTAACACTGCCGGGACCTTAGGGCCACACATCCCTTCCAGATTAGGGAGCCTCAACTAGGAGATAGCAGGTCTTGAGAAGGTTAGTGGTAGAGTCTGGAAAACTGTGGCCTTGGGTTATTTCCAATACTAATAGGATCTGAGACTCCTGGAGTCCCCCACTTTGTTGAAGAGTTTAGAACACTTTTGATGTTTGTAATGTGTTTAGAAACAGACAAACATATTTTTGTTCTGGGTGTAAAGAGGTTATTTAGTAGTAAAATACACTTGTTATGAGAAATTTCTTTTTTGGTGTATATATTCTTTAACTTACCACATCATCATTTTCATTTAATACACAAAAACGGTGCAGTAGGAATAGAAGGCCTCATGCCATCTCTCCTTTTCTTACCTTCACACTCCTTCTCTACTCCTTTTCCAACTGTCTTCACCCTGTGCTACAGTCTGAATGCGCCCACCCCCATATTCATGTGTTGAATCCCTAACCTCCCATGTAGTAGTAGAAGGAGTTGGTGCCTTTGGAAATTAATTAGGTTTAAATGAGTTCAGGAGGATGAGACTCTCTTACTAAGATTAGTGCCCCTATAAGAAGAAACACAAAGAGCTTGTGGTTTCTCTCCACCAGGTGAGGACACACAGAAAGGTGGCTATCTGCACACCAGTAAGGGAGTTTTCACCAGAACGCAATCATGCTGGAACCATGATCTTGGACATCCAGCCTCTAGAACTCTGGCAAAATAAATTTCTGTTAAATCCCCCAGTCTATGGTATTTTGTTATGGGAGCCTGAGCTGACCAAGACACCCGGCCTCTTTTTCTCTACTACTACTCTCTTCTGGGAGGACAGAGACAGAAATGTAGACCTACTGACAACAATGTCCATGGAATGCCACCTGCTGCATTTTTGCCCTTTTATCATTAGAATTAGGTGAACAAACTATTCTACCTACATTGCAAACTATTTTACCCTTTTGACTAGACTGCCTTCTGGAGTGACAGTAAACCCTTTCTTCATCGTGCCAATTGGTAGAGAGAACTTTTCCTGAAAGGAAGGGGAACACTGGGGAAAGAAAAGTTTGGAGGGGCCTGGTCGGTATGGCTCAGTGGTTGAGAGTTGACCCAGGAACCAAGAGGTCACTGATTTGATTCCCGGTTAGGGCACATGCCCGGATTGCAGGCTCCAACTCCAGTAGGAGGCAGCCAATCATAGATGTTTCTCTCTCATAGATGTTTCTATCTCTCTATCCCTCTCCCTCTCTCTCTAAAATTAATTTTTAAAAATATATTTTTAAAAAGAACAGATTGGAGGAGAGGTCAAAGAGAAGGTGACAGGCCTGTACCAGGTGAGAGGCTCCTGATGCACCCCTCCATTCCTGAGCCTCTCTGAGGCCCAGGTTTCCCCATCCTTTCCTTAGCATCTTCCCATTGCCTCTTGTTGCCATTCCCATCTTTTCTCTTTTCTTTTCTCTCATTTTAACACATAAGAACCCATCCTCCCAAGTCCCAATTATCATGCCTCTACCCTCTGGGGTAACAGAAAGGCAACCTAGGTATGTGCTAAGAGTTGAGGACCAGTCCTCGTCCCTCCCAAAGAACAATTGTACACATTAACTAGAGTTATGTACAAGGAACACATTCACCTGGGCCTCAGAGAGCACTCATCCAAAAAGAAACTCAGGATGTAAAAGGTGAAGAGATTGAGAAGTACAAATTGGTAACTACAAAGTATTCTTGCAGATGTAAAGTACAGGATAGGGAATATAGTCAATAATATTGTAATAACAATGTATGGTGCCCAGTGGGTACTGGAAATATCAGGGGGGACATAGTGATTAGTACATGATTACCTAACCACTATGCTATACACCTGAAATTAATACAAAATAATATGAATGTAATTGAAAAAAATTGTTAAATAAAAATAAAAGGAAACTCTAGCCCAGTCACTATTCTATAGAAAATGATGAGTCACAAATAATATTTTAAATTTTTTAGTAGCCACATTTTTCAAAAAGTAAAAACAAATGAGTGAAATTAATCTTTAAAATGTATTTTAACACAATAGATCCCAAGTATCATTTTAATATATAATTCTTAAAATTTAATGAGATATTTCACATTTTTTAACCTAAGTCTTTTTATTTTATTTTTAAATATATTTTATTGATTTTTTTACAGAGAGGAAGGGAGAGATATAGAGAGTTAGAAACATCGATGAGAGAGAAACATCGATCAGCTGCCTCCTGCACATCTCCCACTGGGGATGTGCCCGCAACCCAGGTATATGCCCTTGACCGGAATCGAACCTGGGACCTTTCAGTTCGCAGGCCGATGCTCTATCCACCAAGACAAACCGGTTTTGGCAAACTAAGTCTTTTTAAAAATATATTTTTTTTATTGATTTCAGAGAGGAAGGAAAGAGAGAGGTAGAAACATCAATGATGAAAGATAATCATTGATGGGCTGCCTCCTACATGCCCCACTCAGGGAATAGAGCCACAACCCAGCATGTGCCCCAACCTATAATGCAACCATGACCTCCTGGTCCATAGGTTGACGCTTAACCTCTGAGCCATGCTGGCCAAGCTAAACTAAGTCTTTTCAATCAAATGTGCATCTCAATTATAGCATATCTCAATTCAGATTAGCCACATTTAATTAGTTAATGGCCACATATGATTAGTGGCTATCATATTGGACAGCACAGCTCTGGCAGGTAAAAGGAAAGGTGAGGCCCTGGCCTATTGCCACATGGACTCCCACCTGGGCATAAAAGCACAGGCCTACTGGAGACGCAACAAACTAAAAGCTCCTTTAAGATCTGAGATTTTTTCATGGCTTTTAAAGAAAGGTAATAAAAAATACATATTCCTTAAATATTATTGTTAGAATTTCAAATGTTCAGAACAAAAATTTCTCCATGGTTTCTTGAAAGCTAAGTACGTTGATAATAATTTCTAGGAGCAGAAACAGTCTGATCTCTCCTCCCATCAGTTTTATGAGGCCAAAAGCACCCTGCCCACTGTGTAATTCAGTGCACAAGCTTTCTCCCTGGGCTCCCTCAGGAAAGTGATGGCTTCAACTTAGTCCTATTTGCTGAGAAATGGGTGACTGCCTGCCTTCACGGACTCCCACAGCTAAGCCGTCTCATCTTCAGCAGCTACACAATAGTAGCAGGCTTTGTATTCTCAACCAGAAGTGCAGCTGTGGGGTTTGTTCTCACTGGGGATCGAGTGAATGCTGAACCTTCTACTATAGCAACTAGCTATCAAGGCCATCAGATTCATCCATATGCTACTGGCTCTATTATTCCTACAATTGAACCCAAATGTTGGTGTCTCTTCCTATCGCTGAAATCTGCCTTTTTTATATAACACAAGAAATAATTTTAATGGTTTTTGGAAATTTCAGGATGAGAGTGTTAAAGAAGATGTTGCTAAAGTCTAATGGGATGAGGTTTGCTTTCAGCAGCTAAATTTTTTGATGATTGAGTGAGATTTCTTTTCAAGGATTTCCGGCTGCCGGCCACTAATCTTTCACCCATTTGTTGGAGCCTTTCCCTCCTTGCTCAGGGCTTTATCCTTATCTGAGGAGTTAAAATGATAGAAATTGATAAAGGATAAGATTTTATGTCCAGGAAGTATTTGTGATTTTCATTAAGAAATGCTCAGAAGCCTTCAGACCTAAAAGAAACAAATCTCTATGGGAGATCCCATGCTAAGAGAGTTTTTCTAGATCAGCTCAAATTATGCTCTGCCAATGCTAAAGAAACTAGTCTTTTCTCATTACCACTTCTCCCAGAAGGGGCAATGACCTTCTCCCCTCTCCCTCACCCGCCCCCCTTTGAATTAAAATTCAAATTGAAGCATATTTCTACTTGAATGTAGCTTTTGTGAAAGTCGCAGTGAAAGGAATAACATGCAACTTGGGATGGCTTTTGTTTTTAGATTGGATTTTCAAGGACCGCCTATTCCCAGGGTTAATTGGGAGTTAAATGCGCATCAGAAAGAGTTGGCAAAGACTGATTCTGCTCCCTCTCCAGGGGCTTCCAAGTTCTTTTTTCATGAGCACCCAGAATCTTTCCCCCTCAGTGGGATCCAGATTCTATTCTCAGTATCTTTGACCAGATGATGCAACATCTGTGTTGTCTTTTAAGAACGTGAGAAAAGACGCTTTTCATCTTCCCTCTCTTTGAGTTCTGGGAAATTCAATTAAAACCACTCAGACTTTCCTTTTCCTGTTTGTTTTAGAAGACAACTCACCGGAAGAGTCCTGTGGCAGTCTCCCGCCTGTGGAAGAAGGTGATCGGAGAATGAGCCTGATTATGGAGTTGTCAGCCCAGATTTCCCTTCAGACTGAGAAGATCACTCAGCTGCAAGAAGTTTTAGAGGAAAAGGAAAGGAAGATTCGGCAGCTGGAAGCTGAGCGGGGGGCTCATCCTGCCCAAGAGGCCCAGGACTCTCCAGAATGTTTACAAGAAGCCCCAAATTTATTTAATAACAGCCTTAGTTCTGTCGTCTCTGATAAGGACATGTAAAGATTCCCAGTAAAATAAATAAAAGTTTATTGTTATCAAGGTAAAGTCCAGAACCCAAGTAGACTCCTCATTGACAAGCTCAAGTTCAATTTCATGGGTTTGAATACATCTTATAATGTTCATATTGAAAGGAAACAAAACAAAAAAAAGTATTCAGAAGCAAACATTGAATGTTTCCCCTGAAGGCATTAGTAGTCATGTGACCCATACTATATTTTCAGGCGTTCCTGGTAACAGTGGGAGAGGGAAAATCACAAAACTAGACAGAGTCAAAGAACTTAGCATCATCCTCTTATGAGAGGTTTGTCACACTGCATGGGAGGGGTGCCCCCAATCCCATTTTAGTGTACAGCTCAATTGTGAACAGAAAGTGTCATGGAGGGCAAGCTTCAAACAAGTAGCCATGAGGTCCATCCTTTCGTGTCCTCTAGAATGTGTTTGTTTACAGCATTCAGTGTTTTATTAACAGTTAGCATGTGTAGAAATTAAATAAAACCAAAGCAATCGAAAGAAAGAAAGGAAGAATGGATGGATGAATCAGAGCTGTAGTCCTTTGGGAACAGTGTCCTGGGACAGCATCTCCTTGGGAAAACACAAAACGCTGATTTTTCCCTTAGGAACAAGACCAAGAGCAGAGCAAAATATATTGCTCTGTTCTGAATGTACCAAGAAGTTGTGAACAGCACAAAATATTATCAGGAAAAATAGAGGGTGGGCAAAGGAAAGCTACCTTGTAATCAGTGGAATCAGTGGAATAGAATGAGTCATATTTCTTCTCCATGTGTTCCCCTCAAATGAACTATTTTCCATCCAAAAGGAGCAGCTAGGCACTAACTTTAAGGAAGACTTTGGTACCTAGTTCTTACTGTCCTAATACAGCATGACTCAGGCTAACAGCTCTAGCTCTTCCATTATTCTGACTGTATTACTATCTCTCTATTTAATTCAACCAGTTCAACAAATACTCATTAAAACTCTTCTATCTACCAGGCATAATAATAGATGTTAGAAATAGCACAGCAAACATGAGTGTCACAACTTTTATCATCCAGGATTCATAGAAACACAAGAGTCTCCTTAAATGTAGGGGTGATTGTAATGAAAGATGGGAAATGGAGAAGAGAATGTGGGGGTGACTGTGGTAAACCTGATTAGCACAGCTTTAGTAGAGGTTCTCAAATTTATAAGCATGGGTGATCAGTAAGAATGCACAATCCTGGGCTTAGGTGTACAGCCTGGGAGTATGCATTTTAACAAACACATGTGGCATTCCTGATGACTGTATTTCAGGAATTACATTTTATTTTTTAATTCTTTTTTTTTCTTTCCATCACCATTTATCTTTCCTATACCTTCTTCAACCTCCAACCCTGCCCCAGTCACCATGCTATTGTTCATGTCCATGACTTCTTTCTCTCTTTTTTGCTCAATTCCTACACACACACACACACACACACACACACACACACATCCCACCCCAAGAATTACATTTTAAAACACATTGGTTTAGGGCTGGCTTCAAGCAAAGCTGTCACACATTTGCTCCCAGATTGAAAGACTATCCCCCTAAAGGAGAACCATTCCTTGCAAACCAGGGTGAGGAGTCTTCTACCATATTTAACTAATTTATAATCTGATTGTGGATCCTGACTATCTGCAAAACAAAGTTTCTAAACTTGACCTTTTTTCTTAAGGATGTAATTGAGTTTGGGACTCAAAATAGTTTTGCAACATTGACTCTAGAGTTTCACGTAAACAAACAAACAAACATGAGTTTGACCAGTAGGTCCTGTTCTCATACAAAACTAGGATCTGCCTATATTTGTTTATAACCTCAGAGTTTCACCTGAAATGTCTGCAACTATGCATAGACACAGTCTATCATCAGAAATGGAACCAATGTGCAAATGTAGGAGTGATTGTAATGAGAGACTGTAATGAGAGAATGTATGTACTCATTCAAATCATGAGTACATACCTCGCCCAAAAAATGACTCAAAGCACTTTTCCATGGAATCTAGTTTGACCCCTACAGAATCCACTTCAGAAGCCCCTTCTCTCTGGTTCCTCCTTTTTACCTCCGTAAATTCTATGATCTCCTTTCTCCCAATTCCAGGCTTGAAGTTTTGCCTATTGCTTCTAACACCATGGTGAGGCCTGAGGTCAGCATGTCCTTACTGTGAGAAAGCTTTATATCTCTGTTAAGAGTGGACTGTCTCCAAGACAAACTATCATCTCTGCCATTTTGATATGTTATGATAATCAAGGTTCCATCATTTTATTTTACCAAAGATTGTCTCAATCCCATGAAATATTGAGTGTGAGCTAGATGGAAAGGGAGTGAGAGAAAAAGAAAATCCTATTACCTCCCAGACAGGGTGATGGTAACTTCTAGATCAATTTCCCCTGGCGCATGCCCTGGCTGGCCCTCAGCAGGAAAGCAGCAGAGATAAAATAACAGGCAGAGCTGAAACTGCTGTTAATAATTAATTAAGCCTGTCATCTCTCAATAGGCAAGGACCAGCCAATGAAGAAGAAAGCCTCCAGGGTCATATTACCCTGCAGTTATCTTTACAAGAAGCTGATCTTGACTGAGGTCTAGGTTATCTCCAAATCAGAAGTGGGAAAGAGATTTGGCCCAACAATGAATATACTAATCTCTATTAGTGACACCTTGGTAATACGAATTCTTTAAATATCCAGGTTTTATTGAGGTATGGGGGTGGTAAGAAACAGTGTTACTGACTCTAAGGCATTTCTAAGTAAAAAATGTCATATTCCCAGGGGAACATTTATGCCATTGTATGCCCCCCAAAGTTTATTTTTAGTTTCTACCATCCCCCCCCCCCCCAGATTTGAAGAGTAAGCTTTAGCTCTACTAAAGCTGTGCTAATCAGGTTTAACCAAACAAACTAAAAACCAGATTATAGCCCATACTATAAATCAAAATCTCATTTTCTTGCCAGGCCAGTGTAGCTAAGTGATTGAGCATCATCCTATGAATCAGGAGGTCACAGTTTGATTCCTGCTCAGGGCACATGCCCCAGTTACAGGCTCAATCCCCACTAGGGGGCTTGCAGGAGGCAGCTGATCAATAATTCTCTCTCATCATTGATGTTTCAATCTATCTCTCTGTTCTTCTCTGAAATCAGTTAATCCTATCTAATAAAAGAGAAAGATGGTAATTAGCATATGACCGCTACCCTTCCCATTGGCTAATCAGGGCGATATGTAAATTAACTGCCAGCCAAGATGGCAGCCGGCAGCCAGGTAGCTGGAAGCTAACATGAGGTTTGCTTGCTTCAGCAAGCCTCTGGGCTGCAACTCTAAGCAACTATGTTACAAATATAGAAGCTAAACAAAACCCCAGAAACCTGCTTTAGTCGCTGGGCTTCAGCCAGCAGGATCGCAACATTGTTTCAAATACAGAAGGTAAACAAAGGCCAGAAACCTGCTTTCAGCAGCAGAGGCCTAAGAGCTGAAGCCTCAGAGCTAAAGCTAGCCCAGAATAAAAAAAAAAAAAAAGAAAAAAAGGAGCAGTTGGGAGCTTCAGTCACCCACCAGCCTGAAAACAGCTCTCAGCCCCTCACCCAGACTGGCCAGGCACCCCAGTGGGGACCCCCACCCTGAAGGGTATGTGACCAGCTGCAAACAGCCATCATCGCCTCATCAAGGCTGGCCAGGCACCCCAGTGGGGACCCCCCACCCTGATCCAGGACACACTTCAGGGCAAACCAGCCGGCCCCCACACGTGCACCAGGCCTCTATCCTATGTAGTAAAAGGGTAATATGCCTCCCAGCACCAGGATCAGCGTGACAGGGGGCAGCGCCCAAACCCCCGATCGCCCTGCGACTCTGTGTGTGACAGGGGGCAGGGCCACAACCTCCCTATCCGCCCTGCTCTGTTCATGACAGGGGAAGGCACCCCAACCCCCTGATCAGCCCTGCTCTGTGCCTGATAGGGGGGAGCTCCCCAACCCCCTGATTGCCCTGCGGCTCTGTGTGTGACAGGCTGTGGAGCCCCAACCCCCTGATCCGCCCTGCTCTGTGTGTGACAGGGGGCGGTGCCCCAACTTCCCTATCGCCCCTACTCTGTGAGTGACAGGGGGAGCTCCCCAATCCCTTGATGGGCCCTGCTCTGTGAGTGACAGGGGGTGGCGCTGCAACCTCCCCATCGACCCTGCCTTGAGTGTGACAGGGGGCGGTGCCCCAACCCCCCCCATCATCCCTACCCTGAGCATGACTGAGGATGGCATAGCAACCTCCCGATCCGCCCTGCTCTGTGCATGACAGGGGGCGACGCCCCAACTCCCCAATCAGCCCTGCTCTGAGCCCGACCAGGGGCTGCACCAAGGGATTGGGCCTGCCCTCTGCCACCTGGGAGCAGGCCTAAGCCAGCAGGTCATTATCTCCCGAGGGGTCCCAGACTGCGAGAGGGCACAGGCCAGGCTGAGGGACCCCTGCCCCCCCCCCAAGTGCATAAATTTTTGTGCACCAGGCCTCTAGAGAGAGAGAGAGAGAGAGAGAGAGAGAGAGAGAGAGAGAGAGAGAGAGAGAGAGAGAGATTCATTTCTCAGGAACAGTCTGGGTTGTTGAAGTGGTCTACTGATCTTTAAAATACCTGGTGTAAATAGCACAAAGCAATTAGCATAATGATGAACCTATTTCTTAATGAAAATTTGACAAATCATCAGGTTATCTGAATCAAAAATAACTAGGAAATCCAGAAAAATATTTAACAAGTAACTTATGCCATTCTCTAATAGTCTCAAAACATTTAAATAAATATATGCATAATTTTAATCTTCCTTTTTACTAGTCATTAACTTTTCTCAGAGAGTTAAATTGAATGTGTGATATGTCTAACTAATTTAAATAAATGGTTGAGTTAACAACTTAGTTTCACTATTATGTACATGGTGAGCTGAAATCATAACAACACACTTGTTCAAGGTTAGTAGGAAAGCAAGTCATTGAAGAAAAAATGCCCAGAAATCTGGAGGCAGAGGGTGGGGGAGCAAAGTTTAGCAAAAGCAAATAAATTCTAATACTTTATGCCTAAATGCATTTCTGGGAAAGAATGATTCAGTCAAGTTATAATTATCTCCTAAACTGCTGTGCTTATCCCAAAACACAATCATTTGTTTTTACATTACACTGTAGTAAAGAATTTTTCCTTTAATGAGACAAATAGAGAAGTGTTGATGAATGTTGCAGGCCTAAGTTAAAATAATATTTACTTGGCAATTATCAAGAAAGGGTTTGCAGGAATAGTTCCAAAAGATATAACAAAACACTTTTGAAGGACTTAGAAAATCAAAAGTCTGAGATTCAAAAAGTCTGGCTCTCATAATTTAAAAAAATCAGACAAAAACTAAAAAATAATAAATTGTAACGAATAAATTATTAGTATAATTTTCCCCTGCTATTACAATAAAATCTTTTCTTAAGATTTCTTGAGGAAAAAATATATTTCATAGATTTTCCAGACACCTGAGAGCTTTTTTGCTAATAGAGGAGAATCAAGTTCAAATAGGAAATAATCTTTTTTAAAATAAAAGTACTAGTACACTCAGAAAAAGTTCACAGCAACAGACAGAGCTGGCCATGAGATTTCTGATAGCCAATGAAACTGGGACTTTTATGAAATAAAACAAAACCAAAAACAGTTCCTATTCCCAGCTTCCCAGAGAAATTGACCATCTGGAGTCAGATGTTCAATACATTTCCAATAACATGAGCCCGTGGCAAGATGACCATTTTCATCTATGAGGTTTGCATTTGAGTGTGTGCGTGTGTGTGTGTGTGTGTGTGTGTGTGTTAATGACTCATACTGCTCAAATTCAATAATACCCAATCCTTTGTTCTTGGATGAAAAAGTCATACAGCAAATGGTCTAATAATTATTTTAAATCCATCTTCCTAAATGTCACAAGTCATCTTTGCCAAGAGTTTATTATCTGATGTCACATTTTTTCATAGAATGAAATCACAGATAAAGAATGAAAGCAAAAAGTAAGAGAAAGAACGAGTCCAGAACAAGCTTTTTGTCATATGAGGTCCAAACCATGACAACAGTGAGCTCTAGTTAAAAGAAAAAACTGATAATATAATCCTTGGCCTTATAGTAAAAGGTGTACCTTATTGATTAGCTCCTATTTCAATGAAGTTGATATGATTATGGTGAAAGAGAAAAGCAGGTACAGTGGATGCCTTATAATCTTGTTAGGGACCAGCATTTACTAGCCATCAGTTATTGCTTTCGGGATATAGCAGGCCCTCAGTGAGATTACCCACAAGGAACGTGAGGCAGATGAATTCTGAGGCGCAGGGTTTCAGGCCCTGTCAAGAGTCCCATCCCCATGTGTGGCTTGGATAAAACAAAGCAGCAGATCTGAGGGGACCAAGCTGACTAGGAAGACAGGGGACTCAACATCATCAGAGGACAGAAGGGTCTCAGAACCAAGACTCCTGGCATGAAGCCAGTGAGAGAAGAGACCCAGAATGACTGAGGTCAAACTTCTTGCCCCCCTGGTGGGATAGGGACTCCAAGTCCATATTTAGATAATTTATAGAAAATAGAGAAAAGGAATTCCTGCAGACTTGAGTTTGCAGATTGAGATTCACATGAGCCACACTATTAAAAGTCTCCATTAAAAGTATAAACCACAAAGACTCCACACTTCCATCCAGAAATTCCTGCTGGGTCCAACTTTCTGTTAAGTTCTGCTTCCCAAGAAATGTATGGAAATCACACCATATTGGTGACTCAACACCTCAGACTGCTGTTCTCACCCTGACCCACTGATGCTTGAGAGGGCAATCCCCTGCCATGTTCTGACTGTCCACCCCATGTCCCCACACTTTCCCTCTGCTACCCTGATGAGCGCAGGACACCATCAGAAGCATCTCCCTTAACTCTCCGAAGCATAACCAAGCCATGCTATGGTATTTAACAAAACTTTATTAAATGCTTGGGAATAATCAAGATACGGTGCAAAAAATCACACAGCTCATTTAATTTACTCATAGTCCTAAACTTAAGATCGCAAGTTCTTGCTTTGTTCTCAGTAGACACCAGCTTAGCTATTACCCTTGGAATATCATACAGATACCCTAACTCTTCCTCCAGAGAGAGGAATAGGTCTCTGCTTCCCCTAGTCCAAAACTGTTCATTTTGAATCCTAGGATGACTAATTATGATAATATTCTTCTTCAGGAGAAAACTCCACCCTGCCCACAGGGTAGGGTCTGACTTCATGAACTCCAACCATATGTCCTAGAACCTGGGTTATTCAAGCTTAAATAACACCCTCTGTGGGATACCAACGATCCTATAAATATCTATGCTTCCGAGGAAGTATTCTCAATATAGACTACTTTACAGAGGTGCTAAGAATCAGCCTGCACATCTCCAATCGTGTATGTAGCGACTTCATTCTCAAGAAAGAGAAATAGGTATTTGCTTTACATTTCTCTAATTAAATGAGCATTTGTGCCATTTTTCAAACATAAAGGCAGGCATCCTCCGAGATGAATTAAAATCACGACTCTAGAAATCCAGCTACTGATTTCCAGAGCTCTTGTGTTCAAACAAATAAAATCACTTTATCTGACATATCATCCCCTACCATTCCAAAGACTATGCAGAGCAGCACCACTATAAATCGAAGTAGCCATCTTTTCACCACACTGCCATTTCCGGCAAAAGTTCCCATTTTCTTAAAAATAAAGCAAGAGACAGAGTATATGTTCTGTTATTCACTCAATAAATATTTACTGAGTACTTATTATGTGCTTGTACTTATTATATGCTCTATCAGTCATGTCAAATGTCTAGATTTAGCTCAAATTTACATATACAATAATAGAACGTTTATTATTGCCTCAGTTGTTTACTATAACATTTAAGTTTGTTAAATAGTAAGTTCAAGAAATGTCTGGTTAAAAAAAAACCAGGAGAGAGGCTTTCTTCACCACAATTCCTTTTATAAACACAGTTGGGATTGAATAGAGGAATTTTTTTTAACTCTCCATGGACTTTCTTGAGTGGATGAATGCGGTGAACAACATTCAGAGAGTCAGCTCATGTACAATCTGCTGCGGACTGCAGATTGAGACCTGGGGGAAGGTCTAGGGATAGAGAAAGCTGCGACTCTTGGTTCTCCATTTAACCTCCAACCTAGCAAAGATGCCAAGATTTAAATTAACCTGATTATACTCTGGGAGTTACTCCATCTTAGTATTTTACCACAGAAACTTAAACCCATTCCTTGAGGTTTTCACTAGATTGAATCTTGCTAAGAACGTTAATAAGCTGAGATCCTAAAGACAGAGAATTTTTTTTCCATCGTGTTGTTTACTCCACAATTTTTAAGCACAGCAGTTATCACCTAAAATGTTAGAGAGCCTGAGAATCAGGAGCTCAGGCTGCAATGGTGGAAGCTGTTTGCAGCACCAGCCCACTGACAGATCCAGGAGACCTAATCAAATATGGAAATTGAATAGGCCCCTAGAGTGATATATAATTTCACGGAACACATTCCCATCTGCTATTTTTTTCTGCTAAGAACTGGAAAGCTCAATGCATACTGAGAAAACAGAATTAGACTTAAAAAGGGAGCCTGTGTTTACGTCAAAACTTCTTTTCTTTAGTAATTAAAATCAGAAAATTAAATACTTGCATTTCAAAACAAAGATATGGAAAACTCTTCTGGAGATTAAAGCCCAAGAAACCCCATCTGTTCCACTGCTTCACTAAACTCTCTAGAGGAGTAATAAATCACTTTTTAAATTTTTTATTGAATTTATTAGGGGCAGATTGGTTAACAAAATTATGTTTCAGGTGTACAATTCTATAATACATCAGCTATGTATTGTATTATGTGTTTACCACCCCAAGTCAAGCCTCTTTCCATAACTGTTTATCCCCTTTACCCTTTTCTACATCACTCCACCCCCTTTCCTTCTAGTAATCACCATACTGTTGTCTGTGCCTACGAGGTTTTTTTGTGTTATTTTTCTTAATTCCTTTACTTTTTAAATATATTTTTATTGATTTCATAGAGAAAGGGAAAGGGAAGGAGAGATAGAAACATTAATGATGAGAGAGAATCATTGATTGGCTGCCTCCTGCACACCCCGCCCCCACTAGGCATGGGAGCCCACAACCCAGGCATGTGCCCTGCCCTAACCTGGAATTGAACTGTGACCTCCTGGTTCATAGGTTGATGCTTAACCACTGAGTCATACAGCTTTTTTATCCACTTATCTACTGCTGGGCACTTGGACTGCTTCCAAATCTTGTCTACTA
Organism: Myotis daubentonii; assembly: GCF_963259705.1. NCBI lineage: Eukaryota > Metazoa > Chordata > Mammalia > Chiroptera > Vespertilionidae > Myotis > Myotis daubentonii. The sequence goes on along the minus strand of NC_081843.1, from coordinate 38,422,101 downwards.
TAAATAATACTACAATGAAAATAGGGGTGCACATATTCCTTCTAATTAGTGTTTTGGTTTCTCCAGATATATTCACAGAAAAGAAATTGCTGGGTCATAAGGCAGTTCCATTTTTAATTTTTTCACATAACTCCATACTGCTTACCACAGTGGCTACAGCAATCTGTATTCCCATCTACAGTGCATGAGGGTTCCCTTTTCTCCACACCCTTGCCAACACTTGTTGTTTGTTGATTTATTGATAATAGTCATTCTGACAGTTATGAGATGATATCTCATTGTGGTTTTCACTTGTATTTTTCTGATGATTAGTGATGTTGAACATCTTTTCATTTGTCTATTGGTCATCTGTATGTCTATTGGCGAAGTCTATATTCAGGTCCTACATCCATTTTTTATTTTGTTTGGTTTTTTGGTATTGAGTTGTATAAGTTCTTAATAAATTTTGGATATTTACCCCTTACCAGATATATCATTGGTAAATATGTTCTCCCATTCAATGGGTTGTCTTTTCACTTTGTTGATGGTTTCCTTTACTGTGCAAAAACTTTCCAGTTTGATATAGTCTCATTTGTTTATATTTTCTTTTGTTTCTCTTGCCCAAGGAGATATATCAGAAAAAAATATTGCTATGAGAAGTGTCTGAGACTTTACTGCCTATGTTTTCTTCTAGGATTTTTACAATTTTGAATCTAACATTTGTCTTTGGTCCATTTTGAGTTTATTTTTGTGTATGGTGGAAGAAAAGTAGTCTAGTTTCATTATTTTGCAGATATCTGTGCAATTTTCCCAACACCATTTATTGACTAGTAGACTGTCATTTCCCCCATTGTATGTTCTTGCCTCCTTTTTCAAACAGTAATTGGCCATAAAATTGTGGGTTTATTTCTGGACTCTATCTGTTCCATTGATCTATGTGTCTGTTATTATACCAGTGGCATGCTGTTTTGATTACTATGGCCTTGTAGTATAGTTTGATATCAGGTATTGTGACACCTCCAACTTTGTTCTTCTTTCTCTAGATTACTGTGGCTATTTGGGATCTTTTGTGGTACCATATAAATTTTTGAGATATTTGTTCTAGTTCTGTGAAATATGCCATTGATATCTTGATAGGAATTGCATTGAGTCTATAGATTGCTTTGGGTAATATGAACATTTTAATGATGTTAATTCTTCATATCCTTGAAGACAGTTTATGTTTCCACTTATTTGTATCTTCTTCAATTTCTTTCTTCAGTGTCTTATAATTTTCTGAATGCAGATCTTTTACATCCTTGATTACATTTATTCTTAGATATTTTATTTTTTGATGCTATTGTGAACAGGATTGTTTACTTAGTTTCCCTTTCTGATACTTCATTATTGGTGTATAAAAATGTAATCGATTTCTGTATATTTATTTTGTATCCTGCTACTTTACTGAGTTCATTTATCAGTTCTAGTAGTTTATGGGTGCAGTCTTTAGGGATCTCTCTATATAGCATCATTTCATTTGCAAAAATAATAAATCTTTAGATGAAATGAAAATTTCTAGGTTACTATGGAAAACAAAGACAATTTTTTCTTGACATACTATAGTTTGTACTTTATGTTTTATTAAATCATGGTCATTCCATCTGTCTTGAGCTGGATTAAATTACAGTCATTCAATTAGATTATGGTTGTTCCAGATGTGACTTGAGTAGACACAATTAATTATGATAGCTAAAGACAGAACAGGGAACTGCCAATTTGAACTTCTCAGCACTTCTCCAGATATAGGAAAACACAGTGTTTAATGTGTTTGCATTATTTCCAACAAACACTAATGACAATGAGAACTGGGGGCAATTTTCCTCAGGGTAAAGTTGATTAAAATTTTCCCTAAAGAGAGACAACTTGGAAAAGCACATGTCTTACATATAGTAGATACTCAGAGATGCTTCTTCATTCTTCCTGGTGACCTAAGTCATGTTGGACTAAAGGGAGTATTGTCGCAGCTTTATAAAATAAACAACTTAATTTTCCTCCCTGTTGGAGAGTACTTCATGATACTTTTCATTCTATTACATTTCTTTGAAGAATTTTACAGAATCAGAGTGGGGTTGGATCATGAAATGGCACTAATATACCTTTCACCTTAAAAATAACCCACACATGATTAAGAGAATTATCATTTAAAATATACTTGATAAACAAGTGGGATTACATCAAACTTAAAAGCTTCTGCACAGCCAAGGAAACCATCAACAAAATGACAAGGTAACCTACTGAACAGAAGAAAATATTTGCAAATTATGTATCTGAAAGGGGCTACTATCCAAAATACATAAAGAACTCATAAGTCAATAGCAAAAAGAGAAAAACCCCAGTTTAGTTTAAAAATGGGCAGAGGAGGATCTAAATAGACATTTTTAAAAATAAGATATACAGATGGCCAACAAGTACATGAAAAGATGCTCAACATCGCTAATCATCAGGGAAATAAAAATCAAAATCACAATGAGATAGCACCTCACACCAGTTAGAATGGCTATTATCAAAAAGACAAGAAATAAGTGTTCGTGAGGATATGGAGCAAAGGGAACCATTGTGCACTGTTGGTTGGAATGTAAATTGGTACAGATGCTTTTAAGTTTGATGTGGTGAGCAGTCGTGGGATAATTTAAGGCATTGGCTCATGTGATTACAGAGGCTGGCAAGTCCAAAATCTGCAGGGTAAGCTGGAAGCCTGGAGACTCAGGGAGAAGTTAATGTTGCAGTGTAAGTCCAAAGGCTTTCAGCTGACAGAATTCTCCTCCTTCAAGGGAGGCCAGTCTTTTTCTATCAAGGCCTTCAGCAGCCTGGATGAGGCCACCCATACTGTGGAGGGTAATTTGCTTTACCTAAAGTCTGCTGCTTTAAATGTTAATCTCATTTAAAATATACTTTCACAGAAACATCTAGAATGATGTTTGACCAAATATCTGGGTACTAGGTTGAAACATAAAATTAACCACTGCAAGGAGGGAACACTTGCCAACTCATTTTATAAAGTTAGTATTACCTCAATGTCAGAATCAGACAAAGAACACTAAGGCCAATATCCCCCCATGATTACGATAGAAGAGCCTTAACAAAATATTAGCAATATAGTATTCAGCAAAATTATACATCATGACCTAATGAGGTTATTTCAGGGATGCAAGACTGGTGTGATATTCAAAACCTAAACAATGTAATCCAGCATATTAACAAGCTAAAACAGAAAAATCATATAACCATATTAATTAATGTACAGAAAGCATTTGACGAAAATTTAATACCCACTTATGATCAAATACTCTCACAGAAATTGTGATAGAGGGAAATTTATTCAATTTATTCTCTTATGAAGAATTCTCTATTTGCAGATTTTTAGAAAATTCCAGGATCTTAAAAAGAAAAAAGAAAAAAACTTCTAAGACTAGTAAATAAATTCAGCAAGGTCTCAGGATACAGAATAAAGATACAAAAATTAAATTAGTTGTTTTGCTATGTAATAGCAATGAACATGTAATAAAACACTGAAATTAAAAAATGCATTGCCATTTACATCACTTTATTTTATAATTTAAAAAGTTTTCTAGTAAATTTAACCAAACATGTACATGATTTATATACAGAAAACTGTAAAATGCTAATAAAAGTAATCAAAGAAGACTTAAATAAAGGGAAAGCCATATTGTGTTCATGGATTGGAAGACTCAACATAGTAAAGTTATCACCTCTCCCCAAATGGATATAGAGGTTTAATCAAATCTCAGCAAGATTTTTTTGGATATATAGAAGAAATTACTCTAAAATTTTTATGTAAAGGCAAATAAACTAGAATAGCTAAACAATTTGAAAATATCTAAAATAAAAATGGCTGAGAACTTTCCTAAATTAATAACAGACACCAGATCACAGATCTATGAAGCTCACAGTCTACCAAGCAGGAGAAATGCAACACACACACACACACACACACGCACGTACACACTCACACTTATGCATATTATACTCAGACTCAAAGATCAAACAAAGAGAAAATCTTGAAGTAAGCCAAAAGAAAACAACACTTTACCTACAGAGGAACAAGGATAAGAATTATATTGGAATTGTCACAAATCTAGCAAGCAAGAAGATAGTAAAACGAAATATTTAAAGTGTTGAAAGAAAAAAGCCACTAATCTATAATTTTATACCAGCAACATTATTTTTCAAAGGTGAAGGAGCAATAAAGAGTTCTCATAAAAGCAAAATTATAGAAATGGAGAACAGATTAGTGGTTGCCAGATGTTAAGGGCTGGAGAGGCAAGTGTGTGTGGTTATGAGAGGACAACACGAGGGATCCTTGTGGTGATGGGATTGTTCTGTACCTTGACTGTTTTACTGCAGTTTTGCAAGTTGTTGCCATTGGAGAGACTGGGTAAAGGATATACGGCATCTCTCTTTATTATTTCTGACAACAGCATATGAATTTAAGTTATCTCAAGTAAAAAAAAAACTGATAGGAAAAATAAACTCAGTCTGTTTTTCTTTTTAAATCAAGAATATTTCTTATGTTGTAGAATATAATGAACAACATAAACTCTGATAAAAAAAATAAATAAATAATAGATCCAGAGACAGAGAAGCATCGAACAGACTGTCAAACCTCAGAGGGAAAGCAGGAGGTGGGGGAGTAAGTCAGAGATCAACCAAAGGACTTGTATGCATGCATATAAGCATAACCAAGGGACACAAACACTGGAGGGGTGAGGGCATATACTGTGGGGTAGGAGTGGCTGGGGAGAGGTCAATGGGGGAAAAGGAGACATATGTAATACTTTAAGTTAAACAATAAAGAATTTTTAAAAAAATAATATTTATTTGTCCTCATCCTCAGGTTGATGCTAATAAACTCAGAGGATGTAAGCAGATGGCGCTCCCTCAGCAGCCAACAGGAGGTGTTTATTTCTGTGTCAAGCCCATGCTGGCCTCTCAGGTGTGACTCACCCTGTCTTATTCCCATGGTACTTGCAGGGACTGCAGACCTTGACCTGGTTCCCACATAGTACTGGTATCTGCAAACATGGAAATATGTGGCCCTGATCCCCTGCTAAAGATGTAACCCTTCATTCCAGGCACAAGACCCGCGGAGCCCAGAGGCTTCCCCCAGCTTCTATCAGTCACCTGCTCTTAGACTGTTGAGTGCCTTTGCCCACAACTTCAAATGCACATACAGTTAAGGAAACTGTCTCTGGCCCCCTACTGCTAAACTATGCCACCAGTTCTCACCAGTACCAACCAGCTGTCACATCAGAATGGCATGGGAGGGAGGGGGCAACTCCCTGAGGATCACTGTTCTATTTTCTAAACTGCACACTTACTCATATCTACATTCTCCCGGGCTTGACCACAAGAGAAACTGGTTCTACAAGGGTACTTGTGATTTGTTCCATCTTTCGTTTAAACAGGCGGCTTTGAACTTAAAAACTGAGAATATGCTACCTTTGTTATTCAGGTTCCAAAACACCTACCTTCCCCGAGGCCATGTGCAACTTACGTCTCATTTACCTGGACTGCAGAGAACTCTCTTGGGGTAAAAAAGTAAAGAGAAGAAAGTTAAAGAGCTGGGCAAAAAGGACAAAGTACATCAATGAACACATGGGGGACCATGTCTGTAAAGTATCTATAGTGTATGACGGGCACACATCAGCAATGCTCCCGAAATATCAACCTTCCATAGCCTGCAGGGCTGCAGCTCTAGGCCTCAGCTATGATTGCTGCACACGATTTATCTTCCAAAGACCATCCAAACCTACTATGGACCTTCAGACTCAAGAGGCTCTTTGGAAAGACTTATTCATGTGAATGTTTTCAGGTTTCTTTAAAAAAAAAAAAAAAAAAAGGAAGAAATACATGGAAGAAAAAAAAGCAAAAGCGGAAAACCTTGAACACAAACCCTGAGGGAAATGGACCATTTGCAAACTGTTGTCTTAATTTTATCTTGACAATAAGGCTTTCCTTTTCCTTCCCTCCTTGCTGCCCTCCAGCTTCCGGATACCTTCCACTGAGCTGAGTCTGCTTCCACGCAGGCCCTTCCCTTCGTGATGCCTTCACTTCGCACACAAAGGCCCTTTTCAGGAACTCTGGCAATATACTTGTTTGCTACTAACCAGCTGCTTGCTAAGTCACCCCACATCCTGGTGCCCAGAACACTATAGATCATTTAAGTTGTAAATTCCCTGTAAAAATCCAGGCCAACGTTCCTTTGGTCAAAGATTTCAAACACAAGAAAATCCTTTGTGTGAACAGGAAACTGATTTGCGTACTTACTGTTAACTAGACAAACAACTTGTCAGTGAATTGCATTTGTTCTCTTGGCGGCTCTGTTTGTCTAAAGAGGCTTAACTGAAGATTAAGACAAATTCTATCTTAAAATATTGTGCTGTAAAACCATACACCTGCTTGGAGTTCAAAGGACTGTAGTTATTTATTATAGATTGCATGAACATCAGGAAAATTTTACAGAGGAACAAACCTAGACAATCTAAGGCCAAGCCTCCCCAAGTCCAAGGTTTTCTGGGCTGGTAAATTGGAAAGACAGAGTCAGACTATCAGGTTCTGAAGGAAGGCCAGCTAGACAGATAGTGCGGAGCTTTGAAAACTTCCAAAGTATTGCTGAGAGGAACCGATGAGTTCTAGAGGGTCGAGGAAACATAAAGCCTCTTTGGGATTCTATGACAAGGATTCTGCTAATTCCAGAATAATTGTGGTTTTGGAAAAAACGCTACTTCCTAACCCATGTGGTGATTACCCTTTATTTACTATCAAAGATGAGTGTGGGCCAAGAGAAACAGTAGTTACTAAGACACATAGGATATGTTTAAGAGAAGCAACAGGATGTTCAAGCTTTCACCAACATTGAAACTTTCTGGAAACTACCCACATGCAAGATAATAGTAATACAACCCAGGTGTTCAGTGGGTGTCAAAGGGAGAGGCCCATTCATTCAGGTGTTAAGAAAATGCTGTTTTTCTTGCTACCTGCGATTTTCAAATTAATGACCTAATGCTGCTCAGGATGAATAGACCACCTCTTAGAGGATAGTTGGATGTATTTTTTTAACCCAAAGCAGGAAATGCTCTTTCTGGGCTCTGTCCATCTCCTGAAGCTGCTCCGGGCAGCCTGCCAAGGATTGCTCACCAGGCCCCTATTGTCCTTTTTTGAGCTCATTCAATCCTTTTGCCTTATGCTCTCACTTCTTTTCCCATTTTTCTCTGTACTGTACCTCCTGCATGTTAGGTAATAGGAGTGACCTGCTTTCCCTGCCTGCCTGCTTAGAGCAGGCCACGATCAGTTGGGCAGATGGAAAAAATCAGTTGTGGGCTTCATCTTCAAGATACTGGGACACATAAAAATCCACTAAAAGGTGGGACTAAACTGGGCCTACATGGGGCTCTAGGGTGACTGCTTTTCTTTTGGACGACACAAATGATCTTCAGGAACTGGAGTTATTCCTGTGGCTCCTTCCTGGGGGAGTGCACACAGGTGGGTCACGTGTGGGCTGGATGCCAATGAGTCCTCCCGGGGGAAATCACAGAGCGCACAGCGGCAGCTTTTGATCTCCGGTCTCATATAGAACAAGATACCCGATCTCCTGGTAAATCAGGCTCTGTTTATTTCACTGGAAGAATTATGTGTTAATTACTCACTTTCCAGAGAAACTTTCTTTACATAAGCTCCCAAATTTAAACCTCTTAGCAGCTTCTTGTCAGTTTTAGCAGCAATTTCAAATGAACTGAACTCAGAAACACACTCATTATCCAGTCTCTCTCCCAAGCTCCCCTTCTCTTCAAATGTCTCTTCTGGGTGACTAACATATCTACTTTTATAACTCCAGCTGAAATCGCCTAAAAATAAAACTTGCAGGGCATTCGCTCAGGTAGGTAGAATCATGACAGTTGCATGGAATGCCACCTGTTGAGTTTGCTTCACTTTTACTATGGGAGAAGTCAGCACTGTGGGAGCTGTTCACCAGGCAGCACCCTCTACAGAGCACCATGCTGCCCACTCTTTCATTTCCAGCTATTTCCAAGGGCAGCAGAGCATCCTGGTTCAAATCCCCATTATACCACTTCCTAGCCGTGTAACTTTGGGGATTAGTTAGCTCACTTTACCTCTCTGAGCCTTGGTTTCTGCCTTAGCATCATGCCAAACAGTCTTATCTGGTCTTCCTCTCTGGGTTTTCCCTTGGAGTTCGAGGCCATTTCCACCTAAACTGGAAAAGACAAAGCACTGCCACACAACTAAAGAAGAATTGAGGCCTTTCCCTTGACCCTGCCTTTAAAAGATTTCCCATTTCCTGCTACAGCTGCTGAAATTAGGAATTTACTGACTTGAACAGTTGCTATTGACTCATTTCTCATCTTCCTGTGATGTCCACAACACTTGTTATACATATGAATGACTTTTATACTTTGCCACACTTTGTAGTATCAGAATTACACACCAAAATGACTAACTGATGTCACTGAAAAGATGTAGTTTTTTGAACAGGAATCTTCCTAGGCCATCAGGTTCTCCTATCAGTATTGTTCAATGATGCACCCAGTGTGCCCTGATTTTCCGGGTTGAAGGAGGTCAGATTGTCTTGTCTGTGACTTGTCAGGTGTTTCCTCATGCCATGTGTCAAAGGCTGTTTTTATGCAGACTCAGAATTCTCACAGTGCTAGAGTAAAGAACAAAATCCCAACTACGAAACGATTTAGAAAACACTAAAAGTATAAAAACTGATAACAATAGCTATCTCATATGGTCATGGCAAGGATTAAATGAGGTCATATATGTTCTATGCTGAGCACAGAGCCCATGCATGGCAAGCTCTCAGTAAACATCAGCCGTTATTTTTTCTGAAGTGTAAAACAGCATTTTGAAATCTCACAGAGACTGCAACTAAGCTAAAAGCATGCAATAATGCTTATAAATATGTACAGGGGTGAGAAAGATAAGGGAAGGGTAAAAGCAGAACAAGGATGTGGACCCAGAGGAAGTCTAGTCTTGCCTTGATCCACAGGGCGGCTCTGGAGCTTAAATCGCGCCACCTACCACCTTGCCTCAGGGGGCTGGCCATTTGTACTCCCATATCCATCAGCCATTTGCTATGAGCTGCACCTCCTTCCTCTCTCAAGAAGATGGGTCTTAATCCCTAGGACACTGCAGTCCCCTTCCACTGAGGGCAATTCACCAGAAAAAAGGAGGTATCAGAGAGCACTTGGCAGCTAACATTCGCAGAAGTAGAGGCATGGGTACAATAAATAGGTAAGCTAGACTGTTTGCAAAAATGAGGCCAATATTCTCCTTTCTGTATTCATGCCCCTTCCAATATGACTGAAGATTCCTACCCTTTGTTTCTGGATTGGATTTCTGACTTATTTTAACCACCAAAATATAGTGGAGCCTGGCTGGTATTTCTCAGTGATTAAAGCATTAGACCGTGGCCCAAAGGGTTGCAGGTTTGATTCCAAGACAAGGGCACGAATGTGGGTTGCAGGTCTGCTCCCTGCCCCCAGTTGGGACACATGAGGGAGGCAACCATTTGATGTATCTCTCTCACAGCAGTGTTTCTCTGTTTCTTTCTCTCTCTTTCTCTTTCTTTCTTTCTCTCTCTCTCTCTCTCTCTCTCTCTCTCTCTCTCTCTCTCTCTCTCTTCTCTCTCTCTCTCTCTTTCTCTCTCTCTCTCTCTCTCTTTCCTCTTCCTCCTTCCTCCCTCCCTCACATCTACTCTCTCTGAAAAGCAATGGGAAAAATATCCTCAGGTGAAGATTAAAAACAACGACAACAAAAATAGTAAAAGTGACATTTGGCCAGTTATAATCCTAGGGCTCAAGAGGCCTGGTGAGTTTCATGCCTGATGCTACCACATGAACAAGTCTGGTTGGCCTGCTGGATGATGAAAGACACTGCTCCAGCCAACAGCCAACCAGCCAACCATCAGACAATGAGAAGAGTAGCCAGATCCCAGTCACCACTCAAGCTGAACACAGACACTTGAGTGAACCCAGCTGAGCTCAGCTGAGCCTGGACAGATCAACAGAACTGCCAGCTGACTGGTACACTTAGGAAGAATAATAAATGGTGGTTGCTTTAAACCACTAACCTTGGGGGGAGTGTGCCTTTAGAAACAACAGTAGATAACTAATACACCCAAAAAGGGAACGTGGACAAAAATATGGAGTTAATGTAGGTGATCAAGCATCTTACAGCAATAATTTCTGTAATCATGCTTGTAATTGGTTTTTGGTGTGTTTTTCTTTTTTCAGGAATAACTGCTTCTATGACCTTTAAAAATATAAAAATCTGATGTGTCAGAATCAGGCATGTTTTATTTTCAGTAAATATTGAGTCCAGCCCCTGCAATCTAGTTTAATCCCTGTCTAGCCTCAGGGATACATATCTAGACTTAAAATCAGCTTTTGTCTAAGGACACTGATCACACTTCAGTCATTAAAGAAATCCACATGGGGTGTACTTAGAGGAAGTTATTCAGGGTTTGATATTTTATTTGCATAATTTGGCAAAAAAAGAAAAAAGAAAAACTTGTCTGGATCAATTTTGTCATGTGTTACATGAGGATAATATTCCACATCTCCTGAGAAAATTTGTCAGAAGGCTCAAATGAAATATCAACATGAAAGACTAGGTAAAGTGGAAAAGTGTTCCACAAACATAAGTGACTTCAAGGGGACTTAATCCTATTTATTTATTTATTTATTTATTTATTTATTTATTTATTTATTTATTTTAGAGAAAGGAGAAGGAAAGGAAGGAGGGAGAGGGGAAGAGAGAGAGAGAGTGAGGAAAAAAAAACACATAGATTTGTTCTTCCACTTATTTATGCATTCACTGGTTGTTTTTGTATATGCCCTGGATCTAATCTCTTATATCTCCTCAGGAACTCTGGGATAAAAAGATAAACAACCAGGAGTCCTTGTTGTGTGAAGGTCCTGAAATTCCATGAGATAAATGTGAAGTAGATTTTGAGATAACATGTTCAAAGTTTGAGACTGTGATTATATTCCCTGAAAGGTGAGACAAGGTGGTCTGCCCTTTCTCACCCTGAGGAAGAAGACATCTAAGACATGCCTCTGCAAGGGACTCTGATTAATCATGTCCAAGGAAGAGCCTTGGGGCAAAGCCCAGAATACTTCTGACCTGACCTTGAGACATTTGTTTTAAATTCTTCAACAGAGGGAACAATAAAATTGAAAAGTCCTGGTTACATATTGAAGTCTTAAACAGAGTTGATTTTCCAGTTCAAGTTTGGCTAACTGAACACAAGGTTTTCTCTCTAAAAAAAAAAAAAAATTCCCACTAAAATGCCAGAAAAGTATACATAAAAAGAATAAATCTTAACAGAGTGGTAAATTTGAAAGAGATGCCACCGACCGAATTTCTGGAGGATATAGCCATTCAGACCAGGTTGAAAGTAAAACCTACTAAAACTAAGGAAGTCACAATTTCATATAGAAGAAAGAGAAGGTCAAAGGAAGTGTGTTTTCTCCACTGTGTACCAAAATAATCCAAAGAGCAGAAACAGTGGGAACTAGGGGAAAGAGCAGTTGGCAAGGTAATTCAGTAAGAGTGACAAAATATTTACATCAGTATCCACCCTCCACCCCCCTGTGGTTGTAAAGAGAGTGGCTACTTCTTAACACTATAGACTCGTGATTGGTCTTCAGATTCAAGCCATGAGGGTGGCACTCTAAAGTGGGAGTTGAGGCACAGGGAACTTTATAGTGGAAGAAGCTGGAAAATCAAAGCAAGGACTAGACAGCCTGTGCTTACAGGAGGGCCTGGGACAATGGTCCCACACACACTTCCCCACACTAGCTGCTAGAGCCCAGCTCCTATAATCAGAACCTGTTTCAGTATTACATGAGCAGTGATGTTTATTTTGGCTAGAAATCACCTCTTCTTCTGGGAACAGAAAACTACAATGTATAAATATTTGAAGAAAACAGAAAAAAAAATCATAAAAAATATATATATTTATACACATATATTTAAAATAAGTTCTAAACTGAACAAGGACAAGAATTAACCCATGAGGGAAAACACGGAATCCAGCAAATGAAAGAAAACTACAAGATAATATAAACAAAGGAAATTAAATGAAACTGCAAAGTAAGTATGATAAATATCCTCAAACTGGTTAGAAGGGGTATTGTGTTCAAAAGAAAATACACTGCAATACAAAAAACAACAAGGGAAAGTTAAAAATATCAGCCAAAACCGGTTTGGCTCAGTGGATAGAGCATCGACCTGGGGACTGGAAGGTCCCAGGTTCGATTCCGGTCGAGGGCATGTACCTGGGTTGCGGGCACATCCCCAGTAGGAGATGTGCAGGAGGCAGCTGATCGATGTTTCTCTCTCATCGATGTTTCTAACTCTATATCTCTCTCCCTTCCTCTCTGTAAAAAATCAATAAAATATGTTTAAAAAAAAATATATGACCAAAATATAATGGACCAAATAGCAAAATGCACATAGCTGAAGAGTCAAATGGTCAGCTGGAAAATAATGAAGAATGATTAACGCAGAAAGAAAAAGGGGGAAAGTGATGGGGAAAACCTAAGGAACATGAGAAAAAGATCTGGAAAAATAATCACCCATTTAATGGAAATCCTAAAAAGAACAGATGGGACACAGAGGAAGAAGTAAAAAAAATAATAATAGAGATAAAGGCTCTTATCAGATCTTCAGATGAAAAGCCCCTAATTAAAAAGAAAAACAAAACACAATGCTAGGCTTGCCCTGGTGAAATTTCAGAATCCAAACAAGAAGACACTATCCTAAAACATGTTAGAGAGACAAACACTGCACCCATAAGGAAACAATTGGATGAACACTGAACTTCTGATCTGAATAATAGGGTTGCTAGAGAATAAAAAACCAATATCATCCCAATTCTGAAAGCCATCCTGAACCTAGAATTCTGTCCTAGCCAAAATCTCACTGAAAGAAAAGAACAAGGGAAATAATTGAGAAGCATGTACATCCTTAGTCAGAAGAGGTGCCACTGAAACACTCTTCCAGAAAGAATATCTGAATGTCACAATAAATATGTTTCACTTAATACATATGGAGAGAACAGTATACTTAATAGTAAAAGAAAATACATTCTTTTTAAGCTCTATGGAATATTTACAAAGATTGGCCATGTATTAGTCTGCACACACATTTACATGAATGCTCCATAATTTCAAAATGGAAAATTTATTTCAGTCACATTTTTCTGACTCTAATCCTATATTATAAAAGGGTAATATTCAAATTGACCCTCATGGCAGAATGCCCACTGGACCAGTCACTATGAGGTGCACTGACCACCTCTTGGTCCCTTTCCCTGGCTGGCAGGCTCCGATTGCCCAATGGTGAACAGGGAACTGGGGGTGGGTGATGGCGGGGGGCGGGGCTGGCTGCAGGCAGTCAGGGAAGATGGCCCTGATCGCAGGCCAGGCCTAGGGACTATACCTGTGCATGAATCTCATGAGCTGGGCCTCTAGTTCATAATAAATGGGAAAAAATAATCTATTTATTTGAAAATTGTTAAACATTTTTCTGTAATAAACCCTGAGTAAAATCCAAAGTAAAAACCAAAAGTATAAACAAGTTAGAGCTGAATGACAAGGAGAACATGAACTATAGGATGTGACCTAAGCAATATGCAAAAGAAAATCCAGAGCCATAAAAACATTTATAAGAGAACATTAAAACTGAAAATAAAGTATCTGCATATCAAAATTTAAAAGTTAATAAAAGTAAAAAGAAATTAGATATAAAAAATTATAAAATAGGAAAGCAAAATAAATAAAGATTTGATTAATAAAGTAAGCCAAGTATATGTCTTTATGAAAGATAAAAAACTAAGTGAAAACTTCAGAAAATATAAAAACAAGAAAGAAGTCAGCCCCTCTGGAAAGGTAGGTACATACAAATGAAAAGGATCTTATAAGCTGAGGTGAGAGGCTTAAAATGAATTCTAACCATCATGGGAGAGTCTTTATAGGGATTGGTAAGTAGAGGAATGATGTGGTCAGATTTATGGTTTTGAGGGAAATCCTTCTTACAGCAATGTATAAGCAAGCAGGTTTTGTAAGAATCTTAACAAAGCAGCGACAGTAGGTATGATGGTATCAAGAGTCAAGAAGGATTCACAAAGAAATAAAGTGCAGGCTTTGGTGACTAATTGAAGTGAAAGTGCAAGGAAGAAATGAAAGAAGCAGGTTTGGGGGTAAAAAGGAGGATTTTGCTTGGACATGTTGAAATTGAGGTACTTAAGTCATCTAGGTAGAGATAGGCTGTGAAATATTCAGAAACTCAGCTTGGGGGTTCATCTTGGTCCAAGACTGATGAACTATGGGTTCGAATAGATTTGGTGCCAATTTAGATCAATCTAGAGATTAGATTTAGATGTGTGTTGAGGTGTACAGAGTACCAGGATAAACCAGCAATGTGTACCATGGGTGTAGGCCAGAGGTGATAGGAGACATGCAGTAAATTCACTCATCCTATAATAATAAAAGGGTAATATGCAAATTGACCATAACAGCAGAACAACCAGAAAGACGGCTCAACCAGTCACTGTGAGGCACACTGACCACCTCTTGGTCCCTTTCCCTGGCCAGCAGGCTCCCATTGCCCAATGGTGAACGGGGAACTTAGGTGGGCGGAGGGGGACACGAGCGTCACCAGGCTAAGCCCCCCACCTTGCTGGTTGCCCCACACACAGAGGATGACCCACTGCAGGGGCAGGGCCAGCGAGCAGGCAGGAACGGCAGACCTCTCAGTCCCTTCCCCGGCCAGCAGGCTCTGATCGCCCGATGGCAAATGGGGAACCGGGGGTGGGTGGCAGCAACGGGCAGGGCCGGCTGTGGGCAGCTGGGGAAGATGGTCCTGATCGCAGGCCAGGCCTAGGAACTGTACCTGCACACAAATTTCATACACTGGGCCTCTAGTCCTGTTATAAATAGTAGCTGAAGCCATGGATGAGGATGAGTTTGCTCCCAGACAGCATGTAGCTTGAGAAGAAAATAGCGATTAAGAGGGATCCAACAGATCATTAACATTTAAGGAGTAGATAAGTTCTGTCTTCACACATTCAGCAAGTTTTATCAACCTCGTTTTTAGCATTTTACTCTTATCACATGGAGCCACAAGGAGCTGTGCCTATAAATCCGTGGGGCAATTTGAAAGTTGCATGCATCAACTAATTTCACTGCTTTCTAACTACATCCACAAGAATTTGAGCTGGAAGAATTGTTAATAACAATGCTTGGGTTAATTGTCCCAATTTTTATTAACAGAACAGAACACCTAACCATTGCCTTATGTCTTTTATCTGAGCCTCATATATTTTAGACCCTTTTAACTATAACCCTAAATGAACTTATAGAACAAATGCTATCTTTGGCTAACCTCAATATACTTCATCAATTTTTTCTCTCTGTCAATGAAGACAGGAATAGCCTACTATCCTTTTTACATTTAAATTAGGCTACAATTTTATGTACTAACTAGAGGCTCAGTGCATGAAATTCATGCATGGGGTGTGTGTGTGTGTGTGTCCCTCAGCCAAGCCTGCACCCTCTCCAATCTGGGACCCCTCAAGGGATGTCCGACTGCCCTCTCACAGTCCAGGACTGCTGGCTCCCAACTGCTCACCTGCCCGCCTGCCTGACTGCTCCTAACCACTCCCCTGCCAGCCTGATTGACACCTAACTGCCCTCCCCTGCAGGCCTGTTCCCTCCCAACTGCCCTCCCCCGCTGGCCTGATTGCCCACAACTGCCCTCCCATGCAGGCCATCTTGTGGTGGCCATATTTGACCACAGGGGGGTGGCCATCTTGGGTATTGGAATGATGGTCAATTACCTCTTTATTATATAGGATACTGAGTTCTTAAGAATAAGATGGCCTAAATCAGAGTGGGAGAAGACTTTCATAAACATCCTAGAACATAAAGTCAAACTGATATTACAGTACTCTAGAATTTTAATATGTTGCTCATGAATAAAGAGATAATTTTTACTGCATTATGTTGTCATATAAAAGACCTTATACTAGAAGACTGAAAGCATGGTTTTAGTCTGCAGTGTATCGAGCCACTATGAAACTTTGAGCTAGTTAACTGGTTGTTGGGTGGCCGACACCCTCATCTGCTTCAGGCTTTCCCAGGTTCCCTCCAAAAGCACTGCAATCTGGATGGTTGGTGGGTCACCATATTGGTTGCTGTCCATGAACCTCAATTTTCTCATTTGGCCCTGACCGGTTTGGCTCAGTGCATAGAGCATCGGCCTGCGGACTGAAGGGTCCCAGGTTCAATTCCGGTCAAGGGCATGTACCTTGGTTGTGGGCACATCACCAGTAGGGGGTGTGCAGGAGGCAGCTGATTGATGTTTCTCTCTCATCGATGTTTCTAACTCTCTATCCCTTTCCCTTCCTCTCTGTAAAAAATCAATAAAATATATTTTTAAAAAATTTTTCTCATTTGTAAAATGGGAAGACTAAAATGACCTGTAAAATCTGTTTGCTCTAAAATTCTAAACACAGATAAATTATATATACCAAAAACAGTGGCTGTCTGCATACCACAATTTTCCCAGCACCAAAAGGCCAACCTATTGATCACACTTCCTCTGCTATGTAACACAGTATTTTAAATCTATAAGATTTATACAACAAGATTATAGAGATGGGTCACAACCTCCTAGCAAACAGAACGGGATTGACATTTGGGGGAGGGGGGACCTAAAGCTGGGAGAAACTAGGAGCTGCTTCTCCTAGC
This sequence comes from Myotis daubentonii, assembly GCF_963259705.1. NCBI lineage: Eukaryota > Metazoa > Chordata > Mammalia > Chiroptera > Vespertilionidae > Myotis > Myotis daubentonii. Next base: position 38,405,284 of record NC_081843.1, on the reverse strand, counting down.
TTTGGAGGAAATGAGGGGCGTAGAGAGCCCTGTTTTGGAACTAAGAGACTTCCGCCTCACAGTTCTGCCCATCCTGGCCCAGCCAACATCAGACCTTTTCTTTTATTCGGTGGTCATCAACAGAAAAGGTCCTGAATAGAGATCAGCCTCCAATTAGGATGAAGGCAGGGCTTTGTGAAGCCATGAATGCAGGATGCAGTGACCTGGTTAGTACAGGGTTGGTTAAGATAAAAGGAAAGCTTTCTCTAGTTGAGACATCCAGGTTGCTTATCTTTGCAACTCCCAGCATTGAGTCACTCAGAAAGATAGCAGGTCCAAAGGAGTGTATGTGGTTGTTTTCCTGCTACTCTTCCCATGAACAACCAACTTCAGACATTTCCATTCTTCTGAGACACAAGCAGTTCTCAGTGGGGCCATCTTGTTAGCATCTCTCTGGGAGGCATCTGACAGCATCAAAAGAAAACTGGCCTGTTTCTTACCAATGAAGAGTTCATCAAGTATAAAAAAGTTGTCTAGCCCTGATCAGTGTGGCTCAGTTGGTTCAGCATCCTCCCCTTCACCAAAGGCTGCCAGTTCAATTTCTGGATAGGGCAAATGCCCGGGTTGCAGGCTCCATCCCCAGTAGGGGGCATGCAGGAGGCAGCCAATTAATGTTTCACTCTCACATCAGTGTTTCTTTCTCTCTCTCCCTCTCCCTTCTTCTCTCTCAAAAAATCAATTTAAAATTTTTTATATAGGAAAAAATAAAGGAAAACTAAATATCAAACATTAGGGTCCTATAGTTCATGTCTCACCATCACTGATTTCAGACAGCTTAATAACTGAGAGTTGAGTCAGATGTTCTTACCTGGACATCTCCAGCAGCAAAGCAAATACAACAGTGTCTTCTCAAGGCTCTGAATTGTGGTGAGTATACCCTTAAAAGAATGAGAGCCCAAGCCAGTTCTGCTCAGTGGATAGTGCATCGGCCCGCAGACGAAGGGGTCTCAGATTCAATTCTGGTTAAGGGCACATACCTTGGTTGCAGGCTTCATCCCCAGCCCCAGATCAGGCGTGTGCAGGAGGCAACCAATCTATGTGTTTCTCTCGCATCAATATTTCTCTCTCTCTCTGTGTCTCTCACCCTCCCTTCCACTCTCTCTAAAAATCATGGAAAAATATCCTCTGGTGAGGATTAACAAACAAATAAAGAAAGAATGGGAAATGGATTCAGAGATGTATCTAGTTCCAGGAAGAGGCAGACATAATTTAATAAATTGTACTTAGTAAATTAAAATTTTAGTGCTGGGAAGACATGAGAACCATATAGAATATTTCCAATCTCATCTCCCATTTCTGAGCTCAAACCTTGCTCTCTAACTACTACTCTGTTTTAACCATCATTTCCATCAAGTATTCCTATGCCTTTCCATCTCTGTGCCTCATTATACAATGCCTTCCACCTGGACTGCTCTCCAATTTCTGCCTTCCTCTCAGAATCCTATTTATGCTCCAGTCTCCATTCTTTTAGAAATCTTTCCCGAGTTCTCCAGCCCACAGTGATTTCTCCTGTTCCTGAGTTCCTATAGCACATATTCAACAGCCTACATTAAGCACTTAAGAACCTAATGTGGTAGATGTGGTTTTTTTCACTCACACATCTTCTCTCCCTAACTAGATGCATATATCATTATGGGCAATGACTTTTATGCCTTGCATTTCCCTTCACTGTTATTAAATTGAAATAGTGCAATCTACTCAGTCCTGGATTAGATCACAAAATCATATTCTTCCCTGGGGATTAAAAGACTTGCCCATTGGTCTGAAACAATTTAAAGAAAGAATTGAAGCTGGAAGGATAATAATAGACTTTAGAAGGGTAATAGATAACAGATAATGACAAATAATAATAATAGACTCCAGAAGGGATTCTAAAACTAGATACAACCGGCCAGCCACTTGTTCTAGGCCAAACAGAAAATAGAATGGAAAATCTGGGTTTATATGACAGTAACCATTGACCAAGGAATAGAAATATTTAGCCAAGGAGTCTATTATTAGGTTGTCAAACATTGATTCAGAGGTAGGTGTTTTTTTTTTTGGTTTTTTTTTTTGGTAGTGAATTGGCATAGTTAACTAGTATTAAAGGAAAATCAGACTGAGGGTTCTACTGAACACCAAGCCAAAACTAGAGTAAGTTCAATTTCCTCCTTTCACTGCTCTTTTTATTAAATTTATCTTCACAAGAGACTGTGTTTTGGCAGAATAATTGAGTGTATTTATTGCAAAACTGAGGGAAAATTAGAATCTGCAGGCAGATGATGAAATTTGTTCAATGACTGTTAGCAAATGTTAGTTAAGACATACAGATATGATGTAAAAGACACTGAACGTTTATAAATGAGCCTCTCAACTTTCCAGTAGGGGCTCATTATGAGATATGTTGTCTAGTTAAAGCCCCATTAAGATCTCATATGTCTTGCTTTATCTTTTTCTCCCTCTATTTTTAGTACTTCATTTTCTACAAGACATATAGAGCTGTGCTGAGAAGCAAAAGTGAATTTAATATGCAAGCTCAGAATCACCAAATATAAAACAGAATTACCGACGAGAAAAAAATTTTCAAAAGGAAAGGAACTTTAAAAATATTATTTGTATTGATTCTAGAGAGGGAGAGAAAAGAAGAGAGAGAGAGAAACATTAGTGATGAGAGGGAATCATTGATTGGCTGGCTCCTGCATGTCCCACACTGGGGATCGAGCCCGCAACCAGGTATGTGCCCTGAGAAATGAACCATGACCTCCTGGTTCATAGGTCAATGCTCAACTACTGAGCCACGCCAGCTGGGCAAAAGGAAAGGAACTTGATGGCCAGCAAGAAGGAATCACTTTTAGGAAGGCACACTTGATTAAAAAGACTTGATATTTTTAAAAGACTTGATTCTTTTAGCCCTGGATGGTGTGGGTCAAATGGTTGAGCATCATCCTGTGCTTAAAAGGTCACTAGATTGAGTCCTGGGCGGAGCACATATCCAGGTTGCAGGTTCAACCCCCAGTCAGAGTACATGCAGGAGGCAACCGATTCGTGTTTCTCTCACACATTGATGTGATGTGTTTGTGTGTGTGTGTGTTTTTCTCTCTCTCTCTTCCCTCCTCCTTTCCTCTCTCTCTAACATCAATTTAAAAAAAAATCATTTTTAAAAAAGATGATTTTTTTAGAGCAGGTCTAGATTTACAATAAAATTGATAGGAAAGTACAGATGTTTCCCATATATCCTGTCTCCCCACATCGATAGCCTTTCCCATATCAACATCATTCACCAGAACTGTATTTTTGTTAACCAAGTATAAACCTACATTGACAGGTCATAATCACCCAAAGTCCATAGTTTACTTTATAATTCACTCTTGTTATTATACATTCTACTAGGGGCCCAGTGCACGAAATTCGTGCACTGGGTGTGTATGTGGGGGGGGGAGTGTCCCTCAGCCCAGCCTGCCCCCTCTCACATACTGGGAGCCCTCAGGCGTTGACCCCCATCACCCTCCAATCGCAGGATCGGCCCCTTGCCCAGGCCTGACGCCTCTGGCCTAGGCGTCCGGCCCGGGCAGCGGGGACCTGCAGTGGCAGCGGGGGGCGCCGCGATCGCACGGGCTCTGCCCCTGCCCCTGCAGGATGCCTCTGGCTGAGGCGTCCGGCCCGGGCAGCGGGGACCCACAGCTGCAGCGGCCCCGCGACCGTGGGCTCTGCTTTAGGCCCAGGCAAGGGGCCCCTAGCTCCTGGGACTGCCAACTTTGACCGTGCCCAGCTCCCATCGCTGGCTCCACCCCTACTTCCTGCTATCACTGGCCAGGGCGGAAAAAGGCACCTGATTCTCCGATCATGGCTGGGGGGCAGGGCAAAGGCCGCCCGCCTTTGCCCTGCCCCCCAGCTCTTAGCTTCCCCCTGGGTTTCTGATCACTGTCAGTGGCAGGGGGCTTCTTCCTGCTTTCCCTTTCGCCTCCCTGCATTGTGCCTACATATGCAAATTAACCGCCATCTTGTTGGCAGTTAACTGCCAATCTTAGTTGGCAGTTAATTTGCATATAGCCCTGATTAGCCAATGAAAAGGGTATCGTCGTACGCCAATTACCATTTTTCTCTTTTATTAGTGTTGATGAGTTCAGACATATGTAATGAAATGTATCCACCATTATAATATACAGAGTGTTTTTATTGCCCTAAAAATCCTTGGTGCTCCACCTATTCATCTGTGCCTGCCCCTTTCCCCACCAACAACCACTGGTCTTTTTAATTGTCTCCATAGTTTTCCTTTTCAAGAATGTCATATAATTGGAATCATACAGTATGCCTTTCAGATTAGCTTCTCTCACTTTGTAATACTATTCACTTAAGGCTTCTCCATGTCTTTTTAGAGTTTGATAGATCATTTCCTTTTAGTGCTGAATAATGTTCCATTGTCTAGATATAGCATAGTTTATCCATTCACTTACTAAAGGACATTGTGATTGCTTCCAAGTTTTAGCAATCATTAATAAGCTGCTATAAATATCCATATGCAAGTTATGTATGGACCTAAGTTTCAACTCCTTTGGGTAAATGCCAAGAAACATGACTGCTGGATTGCATTGTAAGAGTATGTTTATTTCCCTAAGAAATCATCAAACTGGCTTCCAAAGAGGCTGCAGCACTTTTCATTCCCACCAGCGATGAATGAGAGTTCCTACTGCTCCACATTCTCGCCAGCATTTGGTGTTGTCAGTGTTCTGGATTTTGGTATGTAGCTGTATCTTGTTGTTTTGATTTGAATTTCCCTAATCACATCTGATGTACAGCATCTTTTCATATGTTTGTTTGTCATCTGTATATGTTCTTCAGTGAGGTGTCTGTTAAGGTCTTTGACCCATTTTTTTTTTAACTAGGTTGTTTGTTTTCTTATTATTGAGTTTTAAGAGTTCTTTTTATATTTTGAATAAATGTCAGATGTATTTTTACAAATATGTTCTCCCACTCTATGGCTTGTCTTCTCATTCTCTTAATATATATTTATTTTTATTGTTGAAAATATTACAGATGTACCCCCTTTTTCCCCTATTGACCCCCTCCACCCTGCCCCCACCCCTCCCAGGCCTTCACTGCACTATTGTCTGTCCATGGGTTATGTATATATGCATTTAAGTTATATGGTTAATCTCTTCCCACACCCTCCCCTCCTTGTCTCTGAGATTCATCAGTCTGTTCCATGTTTCTATGTCTCTGGATCTGTTTGTTCATCAGTTTTGTTCATTAGATTCCACATATAAGATCATGTGACACTTGTCTTTCTCTGACTAGCTTATTTCACTTAGCATAATACTTTCTAGGTCCCTCCATGCTGGGTCCTGGGTGCTGGAGGGAAGCGTGGGTCCCGGGTGCCAGAGGGAAGCCAGCGCCGGCAGCTGGGGGAAGGAAGGCCTACTCTTACACAGATTTCGTGCATGGGGCCTCTAGTATGCATATATGCATTTCATAGACACAGACAACAGTGTGGTGAAGGCCTGGGTGGGGGGCAGGGGCAGGGCAGGCTAGAAGGGGTCAATGGGGGGAACAGGGGGACATCCACAATACTTTCAACAATAAAGATATTTTAAAAGGCTAGAATACTACTCTACCGTAACAACAACAACAACAACAAAGGAAATCTTACCTTTTGTGACAGTATGGATGGATCTGTAGATTATTATGCTAAGTGAAATAGTCAGTCAGAAAAAGACAAATACCATATGATCTCACTTATATGTGAAATCTAATGAACAAAATAAACTGACGAACAAAGTAGAAACAGAGGCATGGGTACATGGAACAGACCAACAGCTGTTAAGGGGGAGAAGAGTTTGGGTGGATGGATAAAAGAAGGTAAAGAGATTAATCACAGAGATACTGACAGCCAGAGGGAAAGGGGGATGGGGGTAGTTGGAGTTGGGCAAAGGCGGGGTGCGGGGGGATGGGGAAAGAGACTTCGCTTGGGGTGATGGGCATATGATGCAGTGTGCAGTTTTGTTGGCTTGTACACTTGAAACTTGTATGATTTCTTTGTGGACTAATATCACAAATTCAATTTTAAAATGGTAATAATAAAATAAAGTGGAATGATGAAAAGTACAGAATCTGGGACCAGACTGCCTGGATTCAACTACTAGAATCTTACATATCTGACCTTGAGTCATCTAAATTCCCTCATCCATAAAATGAGCATGATAAGTGTATGTCATTTACAAGAATGTGTGAATATTAAACAAGCTAATGCAAATAAAACTACCTGTCACATTAAAAAAAAAAAAAAAGCTAACTCAAAACTGAAAATGTATGTGTATATACTCCATATATTCCTCAAAGATTTCGTTGGGGTTTTACTTATGATAGAACTTACCTAATAATTCACACCTTGTAAATACTTTACAAAGCTTGATAAATTATTAATTTCAAGGTATGCTCTTACAAGCCAAACTGTCTCTGCCTTCAAGTAAGATTCCTCATATTTGGGAGACTAGCATTGCTGTGGTTGAAAATATTGATATCCAAGTCAAAAAATTAGTTCTTTTCTTTAAAGTCATTGTGGGGCTATTAAGAAGCAAGGCATTTAGGAATAAGTAGATGTTAAGTTCCAGGATGACCTAGCCAGGTCTGGCTGCTCACCACTGTGTTACTAATGCTCATCACATAGCACTATGTGCTTATTGGCACTCAGTGTGTGGAATAAATGGACAAGCCAAGATGTGTAGAAACAGAAGTGAACAGGGTTTCAGGAAAAGAGAAAGGGTATATTACCCAAAGATAGCTACCCAATGAAATAATTAACATTAGACATGCAGTTATATTATGTAAACTATATTACGGATTTTGTATCATTGTCACTTTCCTAAACATGTTATAGAAGGAGAAGAGTGTTTGACAATAGGGGAATACCAAATGCTTTGGTTTAACTGTGCATTAAAATTTTAAAGTTGATTTTAGGTACTCAGGACTGAGACATAAATGGTATCTTTAGATTCTTATTAAACTTGATAATCATATTATGAAAGTACAGGGTTGATAATTTAGTCAGTTATCACCCTCACAGGAGAATATTAGGTTACCTTCAAATTATTCTTCAATCGTCTCTAGGACTATCCTGGTACTAACTAAAGATAAATGTATTTACTTTGTGTGAGACCTACCAAGATCTCCATTGCTGGCATGCTCAGCCCTCCTTTTGCTGTACCCCAATCTGCATTAAGTTATCGCAGAAGGTATTCAATTTTTAAAAAACTTTCAGATACTTTAAAATTTAAAAATATTTTAAATTAATTTTAAAATAAAAATCACTTGCATTTAACCCTTTGGGTGAAAAACGAGAAAAGCGTATCCCTAAACCTATCAAGCTAAGAAAGTCTCACAAGAAAAAAAGGAAGGAGAGAAGACAGGAAATTTAAACAGCTGGACTGGGCGGTGGGAAGATAAATGAAGACCAGAATACAAGAAGATGGCAGGCAGAAGTACCAAGGAAATGAGATACAAACACAGCCAATACCCCTCCCAAACTGCTACTTAGGCAGCCCTGCAGGAGGCAGAAAAAAAGAAGACAAATGATACTTCCTATTTACTTTATCGTTCCCATTCCTAAATCTCCTCCCTAAATCTGGCTTTATTACCTGTCATCTTCAAGGAAAAACATGCCACTAAAGGCCTTCTTTGTTGTTCCAATCTCCAAGACAATGCACAGAGATCGAGGAATAGTGCTAAGCCCTGGGGTGACCTTGGGCAAGGAAACAGGAAAATAGGAGAGAGCTCTTTTCCCAGACTGTGGGGACTTCGCTTTGGTTCTGGTTAAGTGTCTTTTTTGGGACGAACCATTTTCTTCTGAATTCAGACAGCAATGCACTGTAAGCTCAGAGCAGCCCATAGTGAGCTGCAGCAGCAGCTCCTGAGTCAAGCTCTTAGGGCTCCTATCTACACGAAGCTTCTGCTACAAGCACTTCAACACCCATCCTTTTCCTTTTCTTCCTCACGATTAAAGCTGATTTCCTAAGCTAGCTCCTGCTGCAGGGCTCAACCTAGGTGAGCATCAGACCCAGGGCCAGATGGCACAGAAGACCTCACTCTCCAGGTGAGCTCCCACTTGCCTCTTTTTCCCCAAGTGCTCTCTGTTCCTCTTCAGTCCTACACAAAATCCCACACTGCATTCAAAAAAAATTTTCAAAGGCATCTTGGTGAAATTTAGGAAGGCATTCTTTTTTTCTGTAAGGAATATTTTTAAATAAGTATTTTAGCTCTATACGTATATATTTTTAAATGCAGGTTTTCTTAACATTTGAATCCTTTGTGATGTTTAATTATACTCCTTGCTCCTCTGAATAAACATTCTGAAAAGGCTGCCTTCCTTACCTCAAAACAGCTAGAGCCTTAGCACATTACCTACAGCATTTCATAACCTGTTTAATTAGGCTCTAGTCCAGCGTCCACAGCCCTCAGTAGTTTAGCGTTTTTTCCATGTCTACAAATGCCAGAATTATCTCAGAATATTTCACACACTCGCTGAAATATCTATAAGGGAATGTTGTTTTTTTACCTGCAGGAGAACAGTTAGTACAAATTGAGTACATTTACATCCTCCATCCCCCTTGGCCAGTGTCCTTGTTCAGGCTTTTCTCCTCCACATTTCGCTTGAAAGGAAGAACACAGAGAATGTTGTTGCCTATCCAAAAATGGGTGACACAGCCTCAGATTCAATGGGAGAAGGAAAAAGTCAACTATTACTGAATGCCTGCTATGTGCAAGACATCGGTGCTCTGTTTTATCTGTATTTTCTCTATTTAATCCTCACAATACCTATATGAGGTAAATACACTTATTTCTGTTTTACAGATGATGGAACTAGAACACTGAGAGGTTAAGAGTTCTAGCCCTGGCTGGCTGCTCAGTGGTTAGAGTGACATCCTGCAGGCTGAAGGGTCCCAGGTTCAATTATGGTCAAGGGCAGTACCTCATCTCTCTCTCTCTCTCTCTCTCTCCCTCCTTCCCTCCCTCCCTCTCCCTCTCTCTCCCTCTCCCTTTCTGTCTATCTCTCCCTTCCACTCTCTCTAAAAAAATCAATGGGGAAAAAAATCCATGGGTGAGGATTAACAACAAACAAACAGAGTTCTATCTGATGCCATCACACTATGTTTTTATCAGTTCACCAGATTGTTTATATTAAAACCAAGCACGTAGCAAAGGCAGCTCTAAGGACCTAAGTTTGGTCCTGCTTTGGCTGGTGATTTCACAAAGGCTCTAACAATGAGAAGGTAACCACATTTCCTCTGCTGAGCTGCTGGAAGTCACAGGGTAGCAGCGTTGCTGAAACCATGTGCTGAGCACTGGACGGGCAGGGGCATCAGGTCAGAGACTGAGTCTGGGTCCTAGTTAGCTCTATGACCTTTGGGTGAGTCTGGGTCCCCGTTGGTCATGTGACCTTGGGTTGTTAGCATTCACTCATTCATCCATTTATTTTCTAAGTACTTGTTGAACACCTATTAAGTGCCAGGTATTCTTTTAGATGCTCAGAATATAGCATGAGCAAAATAAGTCAGGCTCAAGGAATGTAAAACATTATGCCTCTACGTTCTTCCTGTATGAAAGGAGAATGATCGTGCCTCCCTCATGTCTTTGTGCTAAACATGAATTAAATGAATCTATATGGTGCTTACCACAGTATCAGGTACATTGTAAGCATTCAATAAATGGCCGTTGTTATTTTAAAATGGAAATTCCTATCTGTAGCACAAATTGGGCTAAAGTACTAGTAAATATAGGTAGCCAGAGTGGGACTTTTGGTATATAGAGATGGGGTGGGGGATGGAGAACAATTGTCCCCTGAAGTGTCCAGAGTAATTTCCTGCCACATTTAGTTGAGTCTACAGGGCTCTAATGTGCGCTGCTTAGCTAGCATTCACGTGAACACTAATGGAAAAGTCAGGCTGCAATGAGTCCTGTTGCCCTGCAAGTTTCAGCATGCAAGTGGTCCTGAGGTTTATTTTCGCCTAGTACAAAAAATTGAGGTCTCCTCAAAGAAAGCAAAGTGCAGGTATTATGGTAATTATATTAAATAATGCAAGCATAAGAAGGAGAGCTTTTCCACAATACCTTTGGAAAATTAGACTTTTTTCTCTCTCTCTCTCTCTTGTGTTTTCAGGAAGCTGGAGCTGTACCTAATCTGCTTTATAAGCTTCAGGAGCTAATACGAGTACACAGAACAACGATGTGATTGGTTAATAGTTTCCTACCTATTCTAAGGACAATACAGCATCAGGAGACTGTGGGAGCCAACCCAAGTTTCAGACAACTTCCTGAAGTCAAGGGGTGGGGATATAAATGAGCCACAGCTACCAAAAGTAAAATACTTAAGTAAAATAAGCTTATTAATCTCCCCAACATCTCAAGTAGCAAGACGTATCTTCTTAGCTGTCCAAGCAATGATCCCAGTTTCTCCCTTTGATTGCAGACCTTGGAATTTAAAATCCATACATTTTGTTCTGTTTATTTCTGAGAATATTTTGATGCTCTTGATCAAAAAAATAAGAAAGGTTTCTTTTAAACCTATTCATTGGGATTTCAAAGAGAAACCCTTTCATTTAGCCTGTGTCTTAAATCAATATTGATGGATTGATCTACCTGGGCTTCAGGGTTAGTAAGTTAGTGTGGTGGCTATGGGTTTGATACAAGTTTCAATTTGGTTAATTCCCTGCCCTCAAAGCCTAAAAAGACACAGAAATGAAGTGAAATATAAATAAGAACAATGAGGAAAGACATAAAGGAATTCCATAGGAGACATTTTCTATACCAAACCTTCCTAATAATGAAAGTCCTGGTTACAACAATTCTATTTCCAGTCACAGAAATTCTCTTTCTTCTTATACAAAATAAAGCAACTATGATTTTCCTATCTCCTCAGGAGTCTCAAGTATAGCGCCAGGAAAGAGCTTTGAATATTTTTCTGAGGTCTGTAGTCCAGACCTTTCAAAGATGAAGGAAATATTTGGCTGAGATCTGGGGAGGCCGGCAGACCTCTGTCATACAAGGCACCCTAAAGGATTATTTTAACCAACTGTGCCTCTCTGGGTTGTACTGTGCAGTTATTAGTTTCTGACTGGAAGCCAGTGCTGTAACACTTCCAACCTACAGTTTTCTGAGATGCAGGAGGATCCTGGCAGTCCGCCGGCTGAAGTATCTAAGTTGCCTCCCATGAGCACTAACTGCAAGTCATTTGCACCTAAACCTGGATGCCAGCTGGTCTGTATCTTTGATCAAAATCCCTGAATTGTTCTGTATGTATATGTGACAGCACTACCTAGCTTCTCTGCCAATACTCCCAAGAAATAGCCCAGCACTTTCACAACATGTAAGGGAAAGGGAAGGTATTGAACATGAAATTGTATGAGGTTGGCTTATTTTAAACCACGACTCTGCCCATAAACGGAAACTGTGAATACACAATAGAAATTAACACAAAGAACAATTATTTACTCAGGAAAAGTACACTCTAATATTTGCCAAGGGTGAAAAATAAAGACGTGATTTTATTTTTTCCTACTGAGTAAGAAGGCATGGGAGATTTTTCAGGATGACTGTGAGAGGTCAATATCATGGAGGGCAGCTACCAGGCTAAGCCACAAAATAGCCTTTAGGTTTCCTGGCCCAGAGAGGACGCTTCCAAAGTCACCGAAGAGAAAGAGGCTGACACCAGCTCATATAGAAGGGCCTCTGCAGTGTCACAAGACCTGAGTTTGCATCCTGACTGTGTGATCTTGGATATCTCACTTAGCCTCTCCTGGGGTAAAATTTGATACTGTATGGGGAGAGACTCTGTGCCAGGCATCCCAGTAAGGTCAAATGACTGGTTGTGCCCAGGAAGTAGGGGGTCTGGTGATTCCCAAGTCTATTTTATGAGTTGAACTGCATATAAGTAAGAGGTAGTTGTGAACTTGAACAGGAAGGTAAGTCAGGAAGAGAAGGAAAATAGTATTATAAAGAGGAAATTAGCCTGGCCAGTGTGGTTCAGTGGTTGAGTGTCGACCTGTGAACCAGGAGGTCATGGTTTGATTCCCAGTCAGGGCACAGGCCCGGGTTGGGGGTTTAAACCATAGTAGGGGGCATGCAGGAGGCAGCCAATCAACGATTCTCTCTCATCATTGATGTTTCTACCTCTCTCTCCCTCTAGCTTCCTCTCTCTGAAATCAATGAAAACATATTCTTTTTTAAAAAATGTTAAAGAGGAAATTATGTCTAATTACCAGGCCTATGGGGTGAGGGCCTAGAACAGCGGTTCTCAACCTGTGGGTCGCGAATCCTTTGGCTGTCAAATGACCCTTTCACGGGGGTCGCCTAAGACCATCCTGCATATCAGATATTTACAGTATGATTTATAACAGTAGCAACATTACAGTTATGAAGTAGCAACGAAAATAATTTTATGGTTGGGTCACAACATGCGGAGCTGTATTTAAAGGGCCAGAAGGTTGAGAACCACTGGCCTAGAAGCTGAAGTGGTTACTTCCTTGTTCTAAATGTTCTGAGACGTGAGCTCCATGTGTGGGTATGTGTAGAATCACTTGGGAAGTTCCAGAAATGCCTAGAGGAAACTGAAGAAGAGGAAGAAGATTGTTGGGATATTCAGCAGTAAGTTTGTAAAGGATCTCATCCAGGGAAGTTGGGGTAAAAATGTCAATATGACTTTTAACACAAGGCCATTTAATCCTCACAGCCCTAACCGGTTTGGCTCAGTGGATAGAGCCTCACAATAACATGAGGAGGTAAATATTATTATCCCTACTTACCCCTTTTCTGAGCTTCAGACAGTTTAGGTAGATAGCTGTACTACTGTTTATATGTGTGCAATGATTTGAATCAAGGTTTTACCCAAAAGCAAATGTTCTTTCCAGTAGCTCACACTGCCTTTAAGCCTTAAATCTTATTTATTTGCCTATTCACAGCTGTAAATTTCTTAAAACAGACAACTGAAAGGGATACTCTATTGTTTCAGATTCAGCAGAGTTAATAGAGTCAAAAAAAATAGGGAAAGCAGAAATTGATTTTGAGAACAACCCAGGAATATAAATCAGGAAACTCAAATCTTTATACTTTCTGTATAAACACTTTCCTTTCTTAGATTCACAAGAAAGCAGAGTGGAAACACTGGGTGAGATCACTCTCACTGTTCTACTAAAGGTCAAACACTTTCTTTATCTAACTCTGATTTTTCTTGGGTTGTGTGGAATTTGGTGAGTTTGGTTTAATCATTGACGACTCTGGCACTTCATGTTGGAGATTTAAGCCATTTTGACTTCTGCCTTGGTTTGTCTTGAGGTAATGCAGTGAGCAGCTTTTCCAACACACAGTTTTGATTGTTTTTAGTGTGGTGACCTTAGGTTGCAAAGAAAAATCTCAACAAAATTGAGATATTCTCTAGCAGCTTTAGTTTTACTTCATGTCATGTCTGAGCTACCTGGATTTCTTGAATCCTAAACAGAACTACACAAATCTTGCCTTTCCCAAGAAGAAATTTCAGTCATTTATTGTTAACAAGCAGAGAGTTCTTTTCATGTTTCAGAGACACAACATGTGGTTCCCTGGGCCAGGATCTCCTTTCCTGCATTCTCAGGCTAGCTCTGCCCAGGGAAATCATTACACCTGTTGATCTTAGAAAAAATCTATACTAATAAAAGGGTAATATGCTAATTAGACCAGATGTATATATATTTGACTCAAAAGTTAGCCTTTATGTTTCGGCATTACTTCATTGGAGAGTGCTTTACACTTTCACATCCATTTTTAAAAAGTGCTTTCATGTTATTTACTCACTTGATTCTATGTGGTTTGGAAAGGCATTTAGCACTGTCCCCACTTTATAGGTAAGTCTAAGAAAGCTTGGTTGATATGATGAACATCTTAAGGCTAACAAATGACAGGGGTAACAAAAGGCTAACAAATGGCTCCTTATTCTATGCACTGATTCATGAGTGTTCCATTTATCTATTGCTATGTAACAAACTACCCCAACTTAGTACTCACAGATTCAGAGCAGCAGGGAATTTGGACAGGGCACAGAGGGGATGGCCCATTTCTGCTCCCCAATGTCTGAGGCCTCACAGGTAGGAAGAAATGGCTGGGGGTGACCAAAATGCCTGGGGTTGGAATCATCTGGAAGCTTCTTTATTCACATGGCTGGTGCCTAGGCAAAGATAACCACTCATGCAAGACTATAAACCAGAATACCTGCATGCCATAGCCTCTCCATGGGGCTTGGACTCCTCACAGCATGGCATCTATACAGAGGAGCATCCCAACAGGGAGCATCCTGAGGGGAAAAGTTTCGAGAGAACTAGGCAGAAACTGAATGTCACACAGCATACCTTCTGCTGCATTCTATTAGTTATAAGTGAGTACTTAACCCTGATTCAATTAAAGGGAATTTTGGTGGAGAAGTGGCAGGGTCACATTTAGAAGAGCACATGGGATGGAAACGTTATTGTAGCCATCTTTGACAAATACAATCTTCCACAGTGAGCAAAATATCTTTCCTACACAAATAACGAGGGATAAAAGACAAAATTTTCTGAAGTAGGGTTTAACTGATTATAAAATAAGCAAATATTAAGAGCTTTTCCACATACCAACAATAGGTAAAAAAATAAAGCGGGGGGAAAAACATGCCCATTGACATCAGCACAGCAAAATATATAAGAATTTAGAAAAAGTTAAAAAATTATACAGGACTTGTGAAGAAAACATTAAATATTCTGAAATATAACTTAAATCTGAAATAAAGAAAGGGAGATATATTATGTTTCTTGATAATGTTATTTCCTTTTTTAAGAATGTAGCCTTGAGAGCCACTTATCTTTTTTTTAATATATTTTCATTGATTTCAGAGAGAAAGGAAAAGGGAGGGAGAGATAGAAACATCAGTGATGAGAGAACCATTGATTGGCTGCCTCCTGCATGCTCCAGACTTGGGGATCCAGCCTACAACCCGGGCATGTGTCCTGACCCAGAATCAAACCATGACCTCCTAGTTCATATGTCAACACTCAACCACTGAGCCATGCCAGCTGGGCAATAATGTTATTTCTGACCAAATGCAACACATCCTGCTCTTGAACAATATTATTTCTGCTAAAAATGTAACTTAATGCCCAGAAAAAGCCCAACATAGACTTATGTGAATTTGATAATATGAATGTAAAGTATTAGAATTAAAGAGTAAAAGTATTAGAATTGTCAATAGCCTTATTAATAAAGAATAAATAAGGGCATAAAAAGCATACGAGGTAGTGCCCATGGCAGTGCCAGATCTGTCTCTTGCTTCATATTTGGATGGAACAGACCCAGGGATGCTCCTTCTTCCAGCCTCCAGCCACTCTCCTGCATCTTATCCAGTCACCACCTTCAGAACCACATCCAGGACCAGCCAACACACCGGTGGTTTTTCTCCTACCTTAACTCTTTATTGCTGAACAACCATGAGCTCCCAAATGCGTCAGAATTATTCCACCAAGGTGGAGGCTGCGGTCAACCTCCTGGCCAACCTGTATCTGCAGGCCTCCCATACCTACCTCTCTCTGAGTTTCTATTTTGGTCATGATGATGTGGCTCTCGAGGGCATGGGCGACTTCTTCCTGAGTTGGTGGAGACAAAGCGCCAGGAGGCTGAGCCTCTCTTAAAGTTGCAAAACAATCGCATTGGCCTCATTCTCTTCCAGGATATGCTGAAGCCTTCCCAAGATGAGTGGGGCAAAATTCAGGATGCTGGGAGAAACCAAGATGGCAGCATAGGTAAACACCTGAACTTGCTGCCTCGCACAACCACTTCAAAAACACAACTAAAAGACAAAACAGACATAATTCAGAACCACAGGATGGCTGGCTGAGTGGAAATTCTACAACTAGAAGGAAAGAGAAAAGCACACTGAGACTCAGAGGAGGTGTGGAAGTAAAGTGCAGAGGTACAGAGTTGCACACGGAAAGGGCTGGCAACTGAGGATGTGGTTGTCTTTTTCAATCTGGAGGGAGACACAACCTCCTGACAGCCCTGAACTCCAGTTCTGGGTGAGTCTCTGGGGACACAGACTCATACGGGGAGAAATTAGACTGTCTGGCATCAGGTGGAACTCGAGGGCGGCTTTCTCTCAGAGGTGCTTGCAGCGATTACCATGGGACACTAAGACCCAGGGCACCTTAGGGCAGGACTGAGGATCAGCCATAGCTATTTGTTCCGCGCTGTTGATTCCCTGAGAACCCGCCCCAACCCAAGCTGTGCACAGAGCCTTTTGCATATGAATGGCCTGGCCCTTTGCAATCTAAAATTACCTAACAAACTGCAGCTGGGTCAGAGAGACCCAGAACATCCAAAAGAAGGCTCAAGGCCCCACAGCAGCTTGCATTGCTTCACAGCTGGACCTCATCTGGGCACCTCCAAATCCCAAACAAAGAAGAAGAATCTTCAGATCTCTCCATAGCTCCTGCTGGGTAGCCTCAGGCAGAGGCTAAATTAGCACCTCCTTAGAGATCCAAGAGCCAGTGTACCCAGTGGTCAGAGTGGGACCATCCAGATTACAACTCCTCAGATCCATAAGGGACACACTCAGGGTGCAGACTCAGTGAGCACCAAAGCCCCACTGAAGCAAGTCTTGCCCCAGAAGGGTGTCTTCAGCACAGAAGTTCTCCCACCGTAGACACAGCTGATTCTCACAGCCAAGTGGCCTGGAGGTCAATTCCTCCCAATGATATCAACAACAATTAAGGCTTAACTACAATAAGACTGTGCACACAGCCCAAAAAGGGGTGCAACAAGTGTGTCCACCTCAGGTAATTGGGGAGGCTGAGCCACTGGGCCCTATAGGACACCTAGCACAGAAAGCCACTCTATCAACACAGGGAAGCAGCCAAAATGCAGAGACAAAGAAAGAGGTACAAGTGACAGAAATGGAGGAAAGCAAACTACTGTATATAGTTCAAAACCACGGTTATAAGGTTTTTCAAGAATTTTCTAGAAACCGCCGATAAATTTTGTGAGACCCTCAAGAAATCTAGTGAGACCCTCGAGGATATGAAAAAGGACCAACTAGAAATTAAGCATACACTGAAATGAAAATATTATACAGAGATCCAACAGCAGACTATAGGATTGCAAGAATCAAGTCAAAGATTTGAAATACGAAGAAGCAAAAAACTCCCAACCAGAAAAGCAAAAAGAAAAAAGAATCCGAAAATATGAAGATAGTGTAAGGAGCCTCTGGGACAACTTCAAGCATACCAACATCCAAATTATGGGGGTGCCAGAAGAAGAGAGAGAGCAAGATATTGAAAACCTATTTGAAGAAATAATGACAGAAAACTTCCCCTACCTGGTGAAAGAAATAGACTTACAAGTCTAGGAAGCACAGAGAACCCTAAACAAAAGGAATCCAAAGAGGAACACACCATACACATCATAATTAAAATGCCAAGAGCAAAAGACAAAGAGAGAATCTTAAAAGCAGCAAGAGAAAGAAAGTCAGTTACTTACAAGGGAGTACCCATACGACTGTCAGCTGATTTCTCAACAGAAACCATGCAGGCCAGAAGAGAGTGGCAAGAAATATGCAAAGTGATGAATAGCAAGAACCTGCAACCAAGATTACTTTATCCAGCAAAGCTATCATTCAGAATAGAAGGTCAGATAAAGAGCTTCACGGATAAGAAAAAGCTAAAGGAGTTCATCACCACCAAACCAGCATTATATGAAATGCTGAAAGGTATTCTTTAAGAAGTGGAAGAAGAAAAAGGAACTCTTACCATTTGCCACAGCATGGATGGAACTGGAGAGCAGATAAATACCACATGATCTCACTCATTTGTGGAATATAATGAACAACATAAACTGATGAACAAGGACTGATCCAGAGACGGAGAGGCATTGATTGAACTGTCAGGCCTTGGAGGGAAGGTAGGGGAGGGTGGGGGTAAGGGGGAATGATCAACCAAAGGACTTACATGCAAGCATATAGGCCTAACCAATGGACACGGACAACGGGGGGGTGAGGGCATGAGCGGGAGGGGGGGGGTAGAGGGTAACGTGGGGACAAGAACACATATGTAATATCTTAATCAATAAAAAATATATTTTTTAAAAAAAGAAATAATGACAGAAAACTTCCCCAACCTGGTGAAAGAAAGTGCAGAGAACCCCAAACAAAAGGAATCCAAAGAGGACCATACCAAGACACATCATAATTAAAATGCCAAGAGCAAAAGACAAAGAGAGAATCTTAAAAGCAGCAAGAGAAAGACAGTCAGTTACCTACAAGGGACTACCCATACAACTGTCAGCTGATTTCTCAACAGAAACTTTGCAGGACAGAAGGGAGTGGCAAGAAATATTCAAAGTGATGAATACCAAGAACCTACAACCAAGATTACTTTATACAGCAAAACTATCATTCAGAATTGAAGGTCAGATAAAGAGCTTCACAGATAAGAAAAAGCTAAAGGAGTTCATCACCACTAAACCAGTATTATATGAAATGCTGAAAGGTATACTTTGAGAGGAGGAAGAAGACAAAGGTAAAGATACAAATTATGAACAACAAATACACATCTATCAACAAGTGAATCTAAAAATCAAGTGAATAAATAATCTGATGAACAGAATAAACTGGTGGTTATAATAGAATCAGGGGCATAGAAAGGGAGTGGACTGACTACTCTGGGGAGGTGGGGGGTGGGGGATGCCGAAAGAGAGTGAACAAAAATTGTACACCTATGGATGAGGACAGCGAGGGGGGGGGGGTAGTGGTGAGGGTGGAGGGGGGGGTGGGAACCAGGTGGAGGGGAGCTATAGGGGGAAAAAGAGGAACAACTGTAATAATCTGAACAATAAAGATTTAATTTTTTAAAAAAACTGATAAAAGCAGCATTTCTCTAGTCAAAGTAGGTCAAGGGCCAGAGTCCCACTCCCTCCTCTCCTTGAGCAATATTGAAGGCTTCCCTAGGGGAACCTTAGGCCTCATAGAACACTCCTAAAAACCTTTAGTCCAGATAATTTCTAAAGCCTTTCCATATTTAAAAGTGCATAATTTTTATTTACTAGATGTAATTTATGAGAACCAGGCAAATGAAAGCCCCAATGAGTGTAGTACTACATTTGAAAGCCCCAATGAGTGTAGTGTAGATAGAATTTGAAGGAGAGGCCGAAAGAAGTAGCATTTATTGCACTGTTAACCTTGTGTAAGGCATTTTAGTACCTTCTTTTGTTTAATCCTTACAGTGACCCCATATCCTTACCCTTATAAGGATGAGAAAACATGGAGATAAGTAATTGCCACAGGTCACCCAGTAAGTACTGAGCTGGAATTCTAACCAGATTTGCCTATTTGGAAAGGTCACATTAGAGTACAGTGTCTTACTAGAGAAAAGAGGACATAACTAAAGATAGTAATGCTGGGGTGGGGAGAATACCAAGAGAGAGGAGATGGGAGGACTCATACTTTTGCCTGGGATTATGCCTTTTAACAATATATCTGGGGAGCTAAGACTCTCCTATGTGAAACAAGGAAAATTAGAGGCAGCATGTAATTAGCTGTATAACTACATGGTATATTCTAGAATTTGGGGAGCTCTGAGTTGCTTTTTCAGGAGTGATGATAAATTTATACCATTCCTGTTCCACCCGCTCCTGATACCTGGGAGAGGTAGGATTGTGGTCAGTGCCTGTGGTCCAGGCATTGCAATATGTATCCAACACCCATGAGAATGATGTACTCACTCATGAACACTATAATGCTCCCAGAACATCTGCCTCATTACATCACCAATGGACCTAAATGCCTAACTTAATAGGTAGGGTTTTTCTGGATGCTAAATGACCTGTATGCTAATTGTCCCTACTGGTAACTTCCTATTGTAATTTACATTATTTTCCAGGTAACTGATTCACTGGAACAGCCAGTCAAGAGCTGAGTCATCTTGGAAGAGAGCCCCAAAATCTTCCCTGCACAGCAAGCTTTACAAAAACACCATCCTTTGTGGAATGCAAACAAAATGGCCTCTACTGTTTAGTAATGTTCACATGAGACTCGGTGAAGAAGAATGGATAAAAACAAATAGCACTAGAGAATTTATAGAAAAGATACATGTAATGAAGATTAATTTAAAAACAAAGCAAGATTAGCAGGGTAAAATTATATAGGAGGACAAGGAAGATTGAAAGAACCTAAAAGGTACCCCAAACATAGAACATGCTTGGAGAACACTACTGATATTATAACATGACTAGAGGCCCAGTGCACGAATTCATGCACCAATGGGGTCCGTTGGTCTAGCCTGCAGGATTGGGCTGAAACTGGCTCTCCAACATCCCACAAAGGGTCACGGGTTGCAAGACGGTCAGGCCAGGCTGAGGGACCCCCACAGGTGCACGATTGGGGTCGGGCAGGGCCACGTTGGCTAGCTGGGGAGGGATAGTGGGAAGGCTCAAGGGTGTGTCTGGCCTATCTCACTCAGTCCCAATTGACCAGACCCCAGCAGCAAGCTAACCTAACAGTCGGAGAATCTGCTCCCTAGGGGTCAGTGCATATCATAGCGGCTGGTCAACCGGTCGACTGTCTGCCCCCTGGTGGTCAGTGCACATCATAGCGAGCAGTTGAGTAGCCTTAGCATATCATTAGCATATTACACTTTGATTGGTTGAACAGACGACTGGACACTTAGCATATTAGGCTTTTATTATATAGGATTTTAGGGGGAAACCCCCTCAAAAGAAAAGGATAGCCAAGATATATGAAGATGTTTACACTGGAAGAAAAAATTGAGTGAGAATTTTAGCATAAGGCTCTAAATGTAGAAATAATTTCTTTTGGGTACGAGACCAGTATTTATATAGCCCGATGCTTACATTTATAGTTATGTAATAAGTGGGGTGGCACATTGAGTCACCAGGTAAGCACTCATAGATCTGGTTGGTATGTATATTGAATTCTCTAATCACTAAATGAACAGCTTGACCAGATGGCACATAGGAATTTTCCACTGCCTATAGACTGGGCCCTCACTGCCATGAAAAGTAAATTAATTTCTTTACAAAGAGCTTGGTGGCTTCAAAGGGAAAACTACAGATTAAATCTCATCTCATGTCAATGAAAGATGAAAAGGGTTAGTTGCTACCAATTATGAAACACTTCTATTGTTGGCTATTTGGTAGTTAGGTGTCATTTTTAAAAACTGGTTTCACTGATAATTATGCAGCATAAGGTTTAAGTTCTAACTTCTCTGAGATCTGGTCAGTGGTTTCTCAGGTTTGAAACAGAAGTAGGTTCTTTGCAAAACTATATTCTCAAGTGCTTACCACATCAAGTTCTGATTTTGGGAATCAAAAACTCTCTGTGAAAACATCATGATTAATCTAATTAGTGAGTTGGATCCCTTTAAGAATTGTTTTAAGTAATACTTAATAAAGAATGAATCATTTCTTTAATAGCCAAGCAAACGAGCTTGTAGAATTTCACAGTACTCACCAACCCCCACTCTAATCCTATGAATTGAGTTGTTCAATACAGTTGCGAAATGTATTTGCAAGAACTAAACAAACTCAAGCACATAAAGGACATGTTAAGCATCCGGTGAGCTATGAAAAAGTAACCCTTGTGTTATAGAACAGAAGAAAAAAAGAATAATTGTGAACTAATCCAAGTAAACAGGATGTGCTGTCATAACCAATTTCAAGTCAAATACAAGGATCTGGCAATCTGAATCAGGAATGAAAATAAGGAAGAGCTTCCCTCCGCCAGCACTCCAGAAGGGTGCCAGCCCTTGTAGATGTGTGTCAAGGGAAGTTAGTGGGGGGCCCACTGTTGCACAGATCCTTTCTACTCCCCACCTTGTTCAGCCTTCACTCTGTGGTGTGGGCAAGACACTCATTCATTCAACAAATATGTAGTGATGTATACACTGAACCAGATCCCTAGCATACTGTACTCAATGCCTTTTTTTGCTAACAAAGAAAAAACAAATACCCTTGCTTTCCTTGATTTAGCAACATATTATGGGGGGAAAAAACCTTTGATGAGACAAAATGATGCAGTTCTAGCTCATGTTGGATTACTTATTAAATATGTGATCATGAGCAAGTTAGATCCTTGTTTTGCTCATTTGTAAAATGTCTTGTAAACAACTGCCCCCACGTATGGCCAAATATAAGCACTTATAAAATTATGTGATGATAAATATTAAGCAAGTTGCTATGTTTTTCATCGAGAAGGTTTGTTAAATCCCAGACCAACAGATGTCAGAGAACGTTTTGTTGCAGAAAGGGATGATTGATAGTTCCAGCCTCCTTTTGCTCTACTGCCCATAAAATGGCCACTTGAAATACCTTCCTCCTCCCCTTGACAGTGATGGACACACAGTGCAAGACAGGCCTGTTGTGTCACATAATCAGAGAGCTATCGGGTGGTGAGCCGGAGCTCTGGTAGCCATGTCCATACCATGTGAAAAAAGCTGGTGTGGGAGAATTAGGCCAACACTCTGCTTCTCTAGCAGAGATGAGAGAGAATTCTGAGGGAATGTGCACTAGTTCTCGTCTTCTGGAGACTTTCTCAGGGCTTGTTCTCACGTCTTCCTCCAGTTCTAGCCTCCTTTTATGTATTAGCTAATTTGGACTGGTTTCCATCACCAGTGCAATGGCTGAACCATGGAAAAAGGCAGATACTCACTCACATTTTCTTTGCTCTTGGATTAAGGCTACCTATGAGAATGGGGCTGGGAACGTGGCCAGAACTTTTTCATAAGGGAGATTCAAAGCCACAGTCTCTGGCTTTGTTGGATAAGGATGGATGCTGATTTTTGACAGGGCAGTGGCACTGTCAAGACGGCAATAAGCCTGGGTTCCTCTGGCTCCCAAAGCTATGCCGTCCTGACCTTTACGCCACAATTAAGATATTAGAGGTAGAAACAGGATATGAATCCTGGAAGTGACCACTAAGTTGTGACTTTGAGCCATTCATCTCACCTGTCCAGGCTGGCTGTCATCTATAAAGTAAGGTCTCACATTGCAGAGTGTTGTAATTCTTGAAGCTCTTGTGAAAAGTTACTTTAAACCTAATAAAGGGTAACCATGAGAGATGCCATATGAAGAGTGGATGGGTAAAGATTTAGATGAAAATAGTCCATTGAGACTATTTTTAATAATAAGATTTATAATAACTAAAACATATAGCATTACTATATGGCAAGCACTGTTATAAAAGCATTACCTGTGTTAACTCATTTAACCCTCACTTCAACTCTATGAGATAGATAATTATTGTCCCCATTTAATAGTTGAAGAAACCAAGGCACAGAGAAGTTGAGTAACTTGCCCAAGGCTACACAGCATGTCAGACAGAGGAACTTAACTTACGCAATTAGTGTCCAAAACCCAAGCTCTTAAAACTATGCTCCACATCTGCTGCTAAATGCACCTACTTCTCTGCCTGGCACAGAGTAGAATTCAACAAGTGCTTATTAAATGTTAGCAGCTGGGTGTGTTCTCCCTCCCAGAAACACATCCCTTGCCTTTCCCTTCTCCCTCTTCTTCCCCCCACAGGCCTGAGTCTTTTAAACTCTAAGGGACCCCATGAGACTTGCAATCTGGGAGCGATGGGCAACGGCAGGCCCTCCTGGGCTAACCCCCTGAGCCTGTCTCCATGGCCCCCTTTCCCCCGACTCTCCAATGAGCTGACAGCAACCCCGCCTTGATTCACTTCTTTCCCAAAACATCTCTAGGGAGCAAAGCACCCCCGCCTAGGCTCTCTCCTATTGCTTCTTCTATCCTAAACCCTTCCTTTTTTTCACTGCCCCCAGCTTTAATAAACATCCTCTCACAATTGCCCGGGGCGGGGCGGGGCGGGGCTGGGGGGGCAGGGGGGAGGGGAGGAGGGGAACTAGCAGATGAACAAAGGGACCTTTGTGAAGGCACTGACAGCAACCAAGTGATACATTTTTCCAAGTCACACCAGTGGCAGTAATGGAGGGTCCATGGGACAAGATATCCTCTGTTGGGGATACTTTGCAGCCACACTCCCAAAGGCGGTCATTTTTGTCATGCTTTGCCTGGAGTTCTTAGAGCATTAGATCAAAGGCTAAGTCAATGTTGTTACAGGTAGGACAACCGTTTGTGTCATTTCACTGGAAACTAAGATTATACTAAGCAGACTGGCTTTTGACAAGCAGTCTTACCTCAGGCCAATGGGCAAAATCAGGAAATAAACTACTGGGAACAAAGAAGAGCAGAAGAAGAACATGGTCACTAAAAATACTCACTTTCCCCCCATTTATTAAATAAAGGCACCATTTCCTCTCTCATCAGAGGGCTACATGAAAACTGCTTTAAATCATGACTTGTTCAGCACCCACAGAATTGGCAGAAACAGCTTCTGTAATTAGCATCTATAATTTGGACAGTGCCCTTACAATAAGATTTATTATAATATTATGTATGAAGTAGATTAGAATTTAGGTGAAAGTAAAATTTTGATAAGTAACCTCATTGTCCCTTTAAGCAAGAATCAAATTTTCTTACATTAATTTTACTGTGAAGAATTATGTTGCCAGAATCAAACTTGGTGGTTTGATAAAACCACTTCCTCATTGGAATGCTGAGATCAAGTTTATTAATCCATACCAGCAGAGCTTATCTAAGCAATGGGAAAGGCCATTGTAATGATTATCTACCGTGTGGTTTTACAAAACAGCCAAAGTTTAGCAACTTGCACTTTTATTGTCTAATGGCTTCAAAGATCTAAGGCACAACATGGCTTAAGATTAATTGAAACTCAAATCATGACAACTGCCAGGGTTTGGAAATGCTAGATTATAAGGACTACGGATAGCTCTCATGTGATCAAAACAATAGCTGTGGAAAAAAACTATTAGGTCACTGCTTCTACTGATCCCCCTGTCAGTTCTAGAGAAGCAATTAGAGCCTCCCTTGCTCCCCGTTGCTTGGCTGTGTGCAAAGGGACAGCGTTAACTCCTTGTGGTGTAGCCAGGCTGGCTGGGGTGAGAGATGGGGCGCCATCCATCCAGCCTGTTTGCATCATTGTGTGTGTGGGGGGGGGGGGGGAGGGGGGCCTGCCCAAGCTGAATCCTGGACTAAGCCCAGGGTGTGCTTAATAGTGGATTTTAAACAGGCCCTTCTGGGACTCTTATTTTGCAGAATTTCCCATATGGAAATGTAGCCAAAGAAGCTACACCTTGCCAAGCCCTGAGAAGATGGAAACAGTCCACACAGGGGACAGTCTACTGAGCTCAGCCCACGGAAAAGCCCTGCCTGTTGGAGCTCACACGTCTCTCCAGTCGCACGAGGACTCAGGTGCATGGCCTCACTTGTCAGATGACTTTTGAATTATTTGCACAAGCCATGAGACTGTGTGGATGTAACACTCTCTAGATGGAAATACAGCTTTAAAAAAAAAAATTAATCCCCACCTGAGAATATTTTTTCCATTGGTTTATAGAAAGAGTGGGAGGGAGGAAGGAGGAGGAGGGTGAGAGAGAGAAACATTCACATGAGAGAGATATATGGATTGGTTGCCTCCCATATGTGCCCCAACCAGAGCTGGGGATGCAACCAAGGTACATGCCCTTGACCAGGAATTGAACCCAAGATCCTTCGGTCCAGTGGTAGACACTCTAACCACTGAGTAAAACTGGCCAGGACAATATGGCTTTTTTTTAAGAGACTGTACTAGAGGTTTGAGGGAGCCTCTATTGTGAAGATAATCTTGGTGTCAAAAAGAGGTTGTGCATACAAGAAAAGGAGGTTTGGAGTGATCAAAAGGATTTGCCCTTATTCCTACCCATGAAATTAACTAATAAAAGTAGAATTAAAAAGGTGAGTTCTTTCTGCCCCTTCTGAAGGTTGAATAGATACAGTGACCCAGAGATGCTAGACTGGAAATAACTTTCTGACCATGGTCCCATAATTAGATGCCTTCAGAAGACTCCAGAAGCATTCCATACAGTATACCCCATGCTGTAGCAGAAACCTATGGGAGAGAACTTTGGATTTAAACTTGTAGATAACTTACTTTTTTAAAAAATGTATTATTCAAATATTTCTATAACCCAACATAGACTATAAATTACTCGAGGGTTGAAATCAGGCTACTCTCTCCCCTGTGGGAACACACACTCCCTTTAACAGTGTTCACAGCTATTACTGTAGCCAGCTCCAACACAGCAATAGCTGTCTCCCACATTGTTCCCAAGTTGGTTTGTGTGAGCAAGAGTATGGCAGAAGTAAAAGGATGTCACTTCTGATACTAGGTTATAAAGGACAGTGGCTCCACTTTGGTTCATTCTCTCTCCCACTCTTATACACACATCACCCGCTCTGG
Source organism: Myotis daubentonii (assembly GCF_963259705.1). Lineage (NCBI taxonomy): Eukaryota > Metazoa > Chordata > Mammalia > Chiroptera > Vespertilionidae > Myotis > Myotis daubentonii. The sequence continues at coordinate 38,378,898 of NC_081843.1, read as the reverse complement.
GAAAAAGCAGTGTGCCTTGAACGGCCTCATAGAGAGGTCCACGGGACCAGGACCTGCTGGCCTACACACAGCCAGCGAGGAACTGGGGTCCAACAACAGCCACATGAGTGAGCTTAGAAGCAGACTCATTAACCCCATTCGAGCCCTGACATGACCGCAGCCCCAGCCAAATGCTTTGCAGCGTCCTCTTGAAAGACTGAGCCAGAGCCAGTGCCTGAATTCCAAAATAAGTTGCTACATTTTAGGGCAACTTTATTACTCAGCAACAGATAACTAATATAATTACGAGCCTATATTCCTTCTCCTAGTAGATATTCTACAAAACTCTCTTGACTGTAGGCATGAGGAAGGCAACCAGGGACATAAACAGCTGATGAAGAGTGCAATTGGGTTACAGATTTTTCTCAGTGGCCCAGACCTAAATACTTCTGCCCAGTTACCCGTAGGCCTAATCCATCTTCCTTGTCTGCTGCGAAGGTTGCGAAGTCTTGTTCTAGTTTGACAATTTCTAATTTCAGTTGAAGATGAATTGTGCTCATGTAGTTTGCTTTAAGCTGGTTCTCCTCCTGCCTGAATTGCATGAGATGCCCCCATCACTTGTCCATTTATTCATTCACTTAACAAATATTTCGTGAGTGCCACTGTTCTAGGTGCTGGGGCTACAACAGTGAACAAAACTAACTAATAAGACCCCTGGCTTTAGGAGTTTACATCTAGCATACTCTCCTGATAAGCTAAGTCTCCCCAACTATAGAGCTGATCTTTCAACCTCTTCTACCAGCAACCTGGGCTCTGAATCCCCATCTAAGCTCTTGCTTATGGGGACCCATCATTAGACAGCATTTTCAATGGAAGTCTGAGAGACATAGTTCTGTAAGAGGCAGCCATTATCTAGCCCATCATCCAGACAACTGTACAATGCAGTTATGGGCACACACCATACTTCCATCCCTCTATGTATATGTTCCATGGCACTTAACAGTGTTCCTTACACTATAAAGTTTCAATATTTCATATTTTATCCGCTGATAAACATCTAATGTGACATTTCGAGCCCAACACCCAAGTGGAGCTAGACCAGTGGTCAGCAAACCGCAGCTCACGAGCCACATGCGGCTCTTTGGCCCCTTCAGTGTGGCTCTTCCACAAAATACCGACTTGTGCGCATGGGCCAGAAGTTTCAGTTGCACTGTACGTGCGTGCCCGCACGTGGTATTTTGTGGAAGAGCCACACCGAAGGGGCCAAAGAGCCACATGTGGCTCGCGAGCTGCGGTTTGCCGACCACGGAGCTAGACCAATAGGGGATGTGCAAGAGGCAGCCGATCAATGATTCTCTATCATCATTGATGTTTCTATCTCTCACTCCCTCTCCCTTCCTCTCTGAAATCAATAAAAATATATTTTTTTAAATGGACAATAAATAGTGTCTAAAATACTTATAATCCTATTTCCATGCCTCAGAGGCTTTTTCCTCTCACCTTGACTCACTTTAATTCCAGCACTAATTCTAAGTTGGAGGAAAACTCATGTTTCCTAGGTCACTGCAGACTGAAAATAAATATATTGTCTAAACAATGGTCACAAAACAGTATTTTCTGACTCTGCCCCACTCAGCCTCAGTTCTTCCTAATAAGTATAAGATCTCAAAGATGGCTTCCTCTATGTTCTAACCTATGTATTTCCAGAATAACAGTTATTTGTGAAAGTCTCCAGAAAGTCTGGAAAGCCCAACTTGAAACAAGTCTACAGACCAAAAATGGAATTTTTTATTCATCCCACTGGAATTTATCGATCAACTCCTATTTCCTGCCTTCAACATTTTCATTAAGTTACTAAATTTTCAATCAAAGCCAAACAGGTTCATCACCTTATTCAGTAGGGTAATTTTTAGAAAGACTTTGAAATACATGAATACAAGGTTAACCCATTATAAAGAAGAGAACATCTTCTTAGTTGCTAGGAATGAAACTATTTTGTTGGTATTGTGTTTAGCTGTGATTTTAAAACAACAACAAAAATAGTTCTTTTTCTGTGTTTTAGAGTGTAAAGAGGGTTTTAACTAAACAGTTAAGACTGAACTCAAACTTCATTCACAGCTTTTTTTTTTCACCCTACTTATTAATTACTTGGGTGTGTTATTTCTTTCCTTAAGACTACATTTTATAAGATAATTTTTTTCATAAAAGGTAAATTTTGCATTAAATATACTTCAAAATAAATTCATTAAGCTAATTAATTAAAATATATAACAGCACTATGAAAAACAAAATTATAGGACTAGGTTTAAAATGATGATGACCATGGTATTTCAACTTGCCTAAAAAAAATAACAAAAATTAGAGATATATTTGTACTATACTATGCAACAAATGTAATATATAATTCTGCATTTTCTTTTCCAGTTGTCCATAATAGGACCATCTATAATCTATATGCTACATTAAGCTAAAATTTGGCTTTTAAAAAACTGGTCGTAATGGTCATGGAACATTTCCTCTGATAAACACATACATTCCTTTTAGATAATGAAATAAGTAAATATAACCAGAAGTATCAAAATATAAATAATAAATCCTGAAAAAGAATGGATAAAGGAATTGCAAAGCCCTAATATGGATTATTTCAGGGTGGGAGAAACAGGTAATTTTTTTCGTCTTCTTTACACTTTGATTTTATAATAAAGAGATTTATATTAGAAGAGGAGAAGGAGTCTGGCCTGCATGGCTCAGTGGTTGAGTGTCAATCTATAAACCGGAAGGTCACGGTCTGATTCCCAGTCAGGGCACATGTCCAAGTTACTGGCTCAATCCCAAGTGGAGCATGCAGGAGGCAAACGATCAATGATTCTCTCTCATCATTGATGTTTCTCTCTCTCTCCCTCTCCCTTCCTCTCTGAAATCAATAATAATACATTTTTTAAAGAAAGAAGAGGAGGAGGAAAAGGAGAATACCTGCCCAGCCCCACCTATGTGTTTGTCCCTTTCCTTTGGTAGAACACTGTAAAAATAGCTTACACAAACCTAGTTCACCGAAGCCCTATTTATTAAGGTGTTGATACTCTGTCCCACGGCAGTGTCTGGAATGGTACACACTTAGCGGCCAGGGAAGACCATGCAGACTGTTCTTTTGGTTTTGTACACTAACAAGTGCAATGAGCAATGGGTGCTTAATGTCCTTTTTCATTCACAGAGGATGACAGTCACATTTAGAATGTAGTGAGCAAAGTTTGGCTTTATGCCTGAGTCTTCAAGAAGGGAGGGTCACAATGTTAGGATGGACATGACAAGAGAAAAGCAATAGTCAAGGCAGCAAATACATATCTTCTCCAGAACTTTGGACTTTGTGGTAGGCATATCTGACAATAAAGATCTGTATATTGCTTTTCATAACACTTCCATTTTTATATTATATTCCATCCATGAGCTATGAGCTCAGAACACAGCCTCATAGTCCGCTGGACTTGTTTCCCTGCATCCAAACAGAACAAAATAAATGGAGCCATTAAATGCCTGGGAAAATTTTTTAAAAATCTATATGTACAGGCATGTTCACTGTAAGTGTAAATAGCAGGATATTGGAATAGAGAAGGTATAAGATTATTTTAGGGTATCCAGACATTAATGAAAGCCAATTTGCAATTAGGTGATTAATGTTAAAAGCCAGTGGTAACAAGCAATGTGTTCTCATTCCAAACATCTTCACTACAAATTGCTGTTAAAAGTTTCTCCCTGTATTTTCTCTTTATATTTTGACTGCATGGTGATAATATAAGGTAATTGCCCAGCAACTGCAAAATGCTGCATGTTATTTCATGCAAGCCATTTAGTAACTCTGTCAGGTAACCATATGGAAAACCCTTTTAATTACAAGATATAACAGCTATAGTCTCTCTGGTTAACCTTGAACCAAAGGTTTATTCCTAAAGCTCCCATTTGTCTCTGGTCATGCTGTGCCAGCTGCCAGGGCTGCAATGACTCTGGTTGAGTGCTCCTGCAGCTTTAGGTATGGAGGGATGCTCCCTTGTTTCTCTGTGCTGGGTACCAAGCAAGGGCTTGGCTGCAATCGCTACTTGCATCCACCTAGTTCTGGTTAGCAACGCCATAAAGATTCTGCTGCTCATAGACTCTACAAAAAATAAATTGATAAACAAAATAGATGCAGAGACACAGAAGCATGGAACAGACTGATGAATCTCAGAGGGAAGGGGTGGGGGATGGGGATGGATTAACTAAAGTACTTATATACGTACTAGTTGCCTGGTGCATGGATTTGTGCACATTGAAAGAAAATTAATTAGAATATTTTAATATCGCTAGTCACCCTTTCTCTATAATAGAAGTGTCAACCAAATTCATAATCAACAATGACAGATGGAAACACATGTGTGGGATTGGGTCCAGCAAGACTTCTTATATGTATTGCACATGTGCGAGTCAATGTTTATTTTTAAATTGACAGTGCATGTCGTATGTACTGGTCAGTTGGTTGGACGTATGTACAATTGGTCACTTAGCCATATATATATATACACACACACACACACACACACTAGAGGCCCAGTGCACAAAAATTTGTGCACTCAGGGGGTCCCTCAGCCCGGCCTGTGCCCTCTCGCAGTCTGGGACCCCTCGGGGGATGTCCACCTGCTGGCTCCCTGAGGGATCAGTCCTAAGCTGGCAGTCAGAAATCCCTCTGGTAACCCGGGAACCCTCGGGGGATGTCCACTTGCCAGCAGGGAGCAGGCCTAAGCTGCAGTCGGACATCCTTAGCACTGCTGAGGAGGTGGGAAAGGCTCCTGCCACCACCGCTGTGCTGGCAGCCATCAGCCTGGCTTGTAGCTGAGCAGAGCTCCCCCTGTGGGAGCACACTGACCACTAGGGGGCATCTCCTGCATTGAGCGTCTGCCCCATGGTGGTCAGTGTGTGTCATAGTGACCAGTCATTCCCAGTTGTTCTGCTGTTAGGGTCAATTTGCATATTACCCTTTTATTATATAGGATAGAGGCCTGGTACATGGGTGGGGGTTGGCTGGTTTGCCCTGAAGGGTGTCCCGGATCAGGGTGGGGGTCCACACTGGGGTGCCTGGCCAGCCTGGATGAGGGGCTGATGGCTGTTTGCAGGCTGGCCACAGCCCCTTCAGGGTGGGGGAGTCCCGCTGGGCTGCCTGGCTAGCCTGGGTGAAGGGCTGAGGGCTGTTTTCAGGCTGTCTACAGCCCCTTCAGGGTGGGGGTCCACACTGGGGTGCCTGGCCAGCCTGGATGAGGGGCTGATGGCTGTTTGCAGGCTGGCCACAGCCCCTTCAGGGTGGGGGAGTCCCGCTGGGCTGCCTGGCTAGCCTGGGTGAAGGGCTGAGGGCTGTTTTCAGGCTGTCTACAGCCCCTTCAGGGTGGGGGTCCACACTGGGGTGCCTGGCCAGCCTGGATGAGGGGCTGATGGCTGTTTGCAGGCTGGCCACAGCCCCTTCAGGGTGGGGGAGTCCCGCTGGGCTGCCTGGCTAGCCTGGGTGAAGGGCTGAGGGCTGTTTTCAGGCTGTCTACAGCCCCTTCAGGGTGGGGGTCCACACTGGGGTGCCTGGCCAGCCTGGATGAGGGGCTGATGGCTGTTTGCAGGCTGGCCACAGCCCCTTCAGGGTGGGGGAGTCCCGCTGGGCTGCCTGGCTAGCCTGGGTGAAGGGCTGAGGGCTGTTTTCAGGCTGTCTACAGCCCCTTCAGGGTGGGGGTCCACACTGGGGTGCCTGGCCAGCCTGGGTGAGTGGCTGATGGCTATTTGCAGGCTGGTCAAGCCCCCCAGCAGGGACCCTCACCCCATGGGGATGTGGCCAGCCTGGGTGAGGGGCTTAGGGCCGTTTTCAGGCTGGCCACACACCCAGGCAACCCAAGCACCCAGCCTCTCCTTTTTTTCCTTTTTTTTTTCTTTTCTGGGATTTATTTATCTTCTATAATTGAAACTTTGTAGCCTTGAGCAGAGCTGAGGGCTGGCCAGGGCCAGCGGGAAGCTTGGCTTCCTCCATCGCTGAGGGCAACCGAAGCCTCCTGCTCGCTCCAGCTCTGTGGCCACCACCATCTTAGTTGGGTTAATTTGCATACTCGCTCCTGATTGGCTGTTGGGCGTGGCTTATGGTTGTGGCTTGTGGGCATGGCTTGAGCGTAGCAGAGGGGTGGTTAATTTGCATGTTTCTCTTTTATTATATAGGATGGATAGATAGATAGATAGATAGATAGATAGATAGACTAGAGGCCTGGTCTAGATAAATTTTTAAAAATTAAAATAAATGAAAGCAAAAATATAATTGATGACTCAGACCCCAATGAGGAATAAACTAAATAGAGCTTCCTTAACAGCTAATTTAAGAACATACATACATACATATATACATATATTCACTGTAAGTAACATAAAATTTGGAATTACTACCTTTTAGCATTTCTTTCTAATTAAGAATGGTGACTCACTTAGCTATGTGTGGCTAAGAATAATATATGGCCTTGGTTGCGTTTGTGTCCTCTTTTTCATCATCTTGGTTACAGGTTATCTGCTGGAATTCCTCTGTTTTATGCTGCTCTACTTCCTACCTCAGTTATCTGTCAGAGCTAGTATTTCCTTTAGCAAGGTTGACATGACAATTCATAGCGCATATTCAGTATCTTTGATGGTAATTGCTCAAAATTCAATTTCTAAATAGACATAATGAATTGTATGTATAGCTCTAGCTAATGCTCTTCCTAATTTGCTATGGAACAGATACTGAAACTTAGAGAGATACTCTCCTTTCCTGGGCCCTCTGTAAAAACTCCCCATCCAGGTGTCCTGGCTTTTGATGACAGTGTGAGAACGACTCCCAGGCTGGATGCTACTGTGAGGGAGAAACTAGATTCTATTGTGCATAAATGGATCACTGTATTGAGCGCTTTCAACAGCTACAGCTACGGTGGGCCTGTTGTTAAACTAGCTCACAACCACAGACATGTCAGTTACCACTGCTACGTCTAAAAGAAACCTCAATCTTATTCTTTTTCCATAGTATGAACAGTGACAGAAAGTTTAAGTGGAACTTTTAGATCAACACTAGAAAACTTTTATTTTATCTAAAAATTGCATTCTTAAAGTATATCAGGACCCTGGGCACTTAGTTCAGTTGGTTAAAGTTTATCAGGTTAAAACATTTCACATTGGAGAGAAATATCAATGTGGTTTTTCTGAACTCCAAAAAGTTTCAGTACTTCTTGTTCTTATAAGGGCTTATTCATAACAAAATCCTGCCTTGGGGTGCTGAGTTAAAGAGACATTTCCACATGCCTGTCCGAATCCACCTCACATTCGGTACCAACTCTCCCCATCCAGGCCTCTTCCTAAACTTCCTGTCTTGGTCAATACTCCCCACCCCTCCAGAGAACCCAGACCAGAACTTAGACAGTCTTCATTGACTCCTACTCACAGACATCCACACACATCATCAGGTAACAAACTCCTCTATGTTTTGAACCCTAAAGAAAGGAAAGGCATATCATTTTTTCAGATATCTAATGGAAATAACATGTTTGCCATCAAACCACATGGATTTTTTTGTTTGGGTTGGAATTCTTTTACGTCAGTATGGTAACTTATCTCAGGATCATTAAAATATTCCACTGGCTTTTGATGGCATCAGAATCCCTGAAACATGAATGTAGATCAGACTTCACTTTAAATGTTCATCATGTGATTGACCTTGGATATGGACACAGTGACAACGACCTGCAACTGAAAGCAGTAAAGTATTTTTAAACATCTACTCACTTGCTCAAGTTTGGTGCTTATCACCACCAGGACAGAGCCTTTGATGATTACGAGCTGTTAGTTACAATGTGGATGTGTTATCATGGGAAAAATAATGATCTCATATGGAACATATTTCTCTTTGTTTAGTTAAATCCAGTTTACTTCATAAACTACTCTTTTGAATCATAGAATCACAATTGGTAGAAATATGAGAATTGCCAGTATAGCCTACCTACCGAATTGCTCTTACCTCCATCCGCTTCTCCCCATTCCAACTGCATTTGCCCTCATTTACTTCCTTTCCTTTTACTTGGGCTGTTATAAAAGACTTGTACTAGACTTCCATCCTTTTGCCTCTCTTAATTATATATATATTGCTGCTCAATTAATCCTGATCAAAATTCAAAATTGTCAATCTCTATCGATTAACATCCTAAGTACAAAATTACTTACCCTGTCATATAAGCCTCCTGAAATACAGCTGCAAGCTTTAGGCTAAGCCTTAACTCCCATTACTGCCCAATAAAATGCCTATGTTCATCAAGATGTACTGCCTCCTACTATTAATATAGCAGTTAGACTTAATGGTCTGGGTTGTTGCCTCCATGAGTTCAAATCTAGACTCTGTGGCTTATTAGCTCTGTGACTTTAAGCAAGTTTTTTAATCCCTCTGAAACCTAATCTCCTCGTTGGCACAATTAAAATAACTCCAAAATGTAAGTATTATTATTATTTAAAGTGCTCCTCAGTTTTTTGCCTCTCAAATTTGCTCATACTCTTTCTCTGGGTTAAACACTCGCCATTCCTTTTCAGTCTCCGGAGCAATGTTTCTCCAAGTGCTGTCTCTGAAAAAGCCGGGTCACCTGAAACCCTGTTAGAAACAGATTATTTCAGGCCCCAATCTGTGTTTCAACAGCGCCTCCAGGTAATCCTGGTGTGTGCTAAACTTGGAGACTCAAGATCCTTCTCAAATGCTACCACCCAGTTCTTCCCTTCTCCCTCCCAGGATACTTGATCTCTTCCCCCAGTCACACCTTCAGAGCACTCTGTACCATCCCTTAGCCCTTATCTTCTCTTCGTTGCCTTAACCGTATGCGTATATTTTCCACTTTACCCTTGCCAAATTATGAACTTTTTACAAGAAGGAACATTGGTTACTAATCTTCAAATAGGAAGCGGAGCTTAACAAAGTTTCTCCCAAATATTTATTTGACTAAATTGAATCAAATTATCTTAGTACTCAAGGTATTAGAGACTAAATAAAGAACTAGAAATAGAGGAACAACTTTCTTTTTAATACCTATAGGCATGACTCATTTTATTGCACTTTGCAGATGTTGTTTTTACAAATGAAGGTTTATGGAAACCTTATATTGAGCAAGTCTTTCAGCACCATTTTTCCAACAGGTTTGGATGATGGTTCGCATGTTTTAGCAATACAACTTTTTTTAAAATTAAGGTATATATATTTTTAAACATAATACTATTGCATGCTTAACAGGCAACAGTATAAACATATATGCACTTGGAAACCCTAAAATTTGTGTGACTCACTTCCTTGTAGTGGTCTGCAATATTGCTGAGAGATATGCCTGTATTAAGAAGTCCCATGTTGAAAAATATAGCAGAAATATGGATTGAATGCTTCAAGTTCTTCATTGGAAGCCAAGTTTCAAGCTAGGCAGAGGGGTTAAATTTCCACCCCTATAATCATTTCTTCATTCCTTGATTCTGTAGCGTGAGCTATTTTTTAAACGTAATTTTCTAAATGCATGATAATGGGTGAGGGAGGGTAATATCAAGGGTTGAGGCAAAAGGAGTATATAAAACTGGTGATTTTTATAAAAGTACTTTCTATTTTATCTGCTTACAAAAGGTATGTTATTTATTTTCCCCAGTTTGCTTAAGTAATTTTGATCTTGGAAATGAAGCCAGGGTTGGCCTATTAAATTGCAAATCCAGTAAAAACAACATAATCTCTATTCTTTCTGAACACATGGAGTCTGTCATATACCAAAGAAAAGAAAGAATAGTATTTGTTAAAACATCATTCACTAATTAGTACCAATAAGCAATTTTTTTTTAAAGAAGGAAATAGTACCTACCTAGATTTTTCAAATCATGTGAGCACAGTTGTATATCCATAAAAGAGATTAGGAACAAAAACTCTTATGCTTGATATCATCCAACTGATAGTTGGGCAGTAGTTGAGTACAAGCCTAATTTAAGCAGTTTATAAGCTGGTGTGACTTTCAAATAATAAAAAAGGAATCCACTGTTATTGATGAAAACGTGGTTTCTTCTACTCTAGTGCTTGGGCTGCACAATTTACTTTCCTTGGGGGCACCCTTAAACTCTCCACACCAGAGAAAATCAGCGAGCACGAAGTAGTGCTATTTTAACAAATTGACGCACAGCCTGGACGCCTATGCAATCAAAGACACTGTTATCACCCTGTTCTAACCCTAACAGAAGGCTGTTTTCCCCCTTTGGCAAAGAGTCCTGTGCTGCTGCCCTGTCAAATGTTAGGCACCGGCCTGTGAAACAAAATACAAGTAAAGATGACCAAGAGACTCTCCTGACTTCTAAACTGTTTCACAATCCTAGTACCTACTTTCTTCCGTCTTTATTTGAGGAGAAAAGCAATAGCTGTGTTAATGACGGAATGCTGGCGGCAGCTGCCTGGCAGATAAAGTCCAATCAATATAACTTCTAATGGGTACTTGTATTGTTTCCTATTTCTGAGGCTCTTGGCTTTAAAGATTACTTTTAGGAGGATCTACAAAGAGAGCTCTTGGCAAAATTCTAAGAGACACCTAGAATATGTTTGGAACACTCTACTTGCTGTGGCTGGTTATGGAACAAGATGATAGAGATTTTGGTGGCGCCCACACATGAGTCACAGAATGAATAATCAGCACACAAAACTCTATTCACCTGCTGGTAAAAGCCAAACAAAAGACATGGTTCTAGAATTCTTACCTTTGTGATAATTATACTTTGTTTTCAAAAATGGGGGGTGGGGAGAAGTAGTCATATAAATAATAAAATATTAATTAAAAGAAGAGCTTTCTTTTGGAAAGGGCACTAGAGAAAATACAAGCTGTATTGCAGAGATCTAAAAAGAAATGCAAATTATAAAAGCAAGCAGAGATGAACTTTGAAAACATTACTGTAAGTGAAATAAGCCAGACCAAAAAAAAGAGCAAATGCCATAGGACCTCACTTGTATTAGGTACCAAGAATTGGCAAATTCATAGAGACAGAAACTAGAACTGAAGTTACCGGGGACTGGGGAAAGAGGCGAATAGGAAATTTAATGGGCTCAGAGTGTGGGATGATGAAAAAGTTATGAAAATGGATACTGGTGATAGTAGCACAGCACTGCAAATGTACTTAATGCCACTTAATTTTACACTTCAAATTGGTTTGAAAAGGTAAACTGTACTATGTATATTTTACCACAATAAATATTATATGTAATGAAAACAAGCAAATGAAAAGAGCAAGCAGGGAGTCCTTATGACAGAAAGTGACTAATGCTAAAATGTCATGAACCTGGGGAAAAGAAAAAAAAAAATCAGAACTAGAAAAAAGATGAAATTAAACCGGATTCTCATCTGCAGAATTATATTGTGCTTTCCACGGAGGAAAAATAATAATAGAACAGGCGGCTCTCTCTGTGGAGCAGGCCAGCGCCTTTCCCCAGCCCCTTCCCAGGTGCACTGCCTTACCTCTCTTTCTCCTAAGATCCACGGGCCCATCTTTTGCCTCTGTAACCTGTTCCCAAAGCCCATTTCTTCTATGGCTCACTTTTTCTACCTCTTTGACTTTCTAAATAAACTTTCTCTCATAGTTTGAAGGAAAAAGAAAAAAAAATCAGCTAGCACTAAGTACTGCTATTTTGAGATGGAACATGACCATAGTTTGAACTGATTAAATAACACCTTGTCTATGTACAGTGCTTTTGTTAAAGTCAATGTATCCCTTAGACCAGTGGTTCTCAACCTTGGCTGCACATTAGAATCACCTGGGAATCTTTTAAAAATCCTGATTTCTGGGCCTCATCCTCCGGAAATTCTGTTTCTTTGTTATGGGGTGAGGCCACACAACAAGGAGGGTCACTGATAAAGGAAGACAGAGTCTTTACCACAGAGTCCAAGGGTACCGGGTTAAAGCACAAAGTGTAAAACCGTAGTTAATGCCCAATAAAAAAGGGGGCAAAAAGAAGGAAATTAGAAAATCTGGCCCTGTGGGGTCTGTCCAACACCTGAGATTCAGTGGTTTGGTGATGCGGGGAAGGTCTTTAGAAACATTTAAACACACAGTATCTAGCAGTATAAAGTGTTTGGTAAGCACACACCAGGATCACAGAAAAGGGTTTACTTTTGTTAATAAATAATTCCCTATAGAAAATACCTCTACTGTATTTTTGAAAGCAGCGTTTCTTCAAGGGTGGTTGCCAGACCAGCAGCAATCGCATCTCCAGGGGGTGGTTTGAAAGGCCAGGTAGGTCCTGAGCTTCACCTGAGACCTACTGAATCCGAAACTCCAGGGGGTGGGGCCAACAATCTGTGTTTTAATAAATCCTCCAGGTGATTCTAATGCTAAAGTTTGAGAACCAGGGCCTTAGGAAAGAACTGGAACTGGAACTGCCCGGCTGGCGTGGCTCAGTGGTTGAGCGTCGACTTGTTAACCAGGAGGTTCGATTCCTGGTCAGGGCCCAGGCCTGGGTTTCCGGCTCGGTTGGGGCCTGTAGGAGGCAGCCGATCAATGATTCTTTCTCATCATTGATGTTTCTATCTCTCGCCCTCTCCCTACCTCTCTGAAATCAATAAAAACATATTTACAGAATAATAAAAACCCAGACATGAGAGAATGAAGACCTGAAGAAATAACTGGGGCAGAAAGCTTTTATACCTTTTAGACAAACAATTAATTGTAAGAAATAAGACAAAGGGTTTAGGATAGAGGCAACAAATTGTGGGAAATGACTAGGTGATTTATGGAGGGGCAAGATAAGGAAGATAAGGTTATTTTAGTAAATTTGTTTGTACAGCTCCATTTCAGCATCAATTCTCAATCTCTACTGATAAGGACATTCTTCTCTTCATGGTATAGGGAGGGCATCTTTCTCATTGGGGAATTTTATGGCCTGTTTTTAGGCAGAAAAGGGTAGGCCAGCGAGTCCTTCCTGCATCTGCTACATTTCAGGTGCCTCAACTCAAAATAATCAACATGCAAAGCAGCATGTTTGGGGGTGGCAGGTCCTGAACTCCTTCGGGTACTAACCCCTTGTGACCATTTTCACTGGCTCCTTGAATTATGTCTAATTTTGGATGCTCCTGGTAACAAGTGCACAAGAGCTAGGAAAGAGCCCATCAAGCAAGCATTTCTACCAGTCTTCCTGAAGAGAGCTGGGCTCAGGAACCATTTTTAGAGTCACACCATAAAAAAACAAAATTTAAAAAGCGGGTAAGTAGAGGTTTTCAATGTAGCTTGGGAAGGTTCCTACAAAAATAAAAACAAAGATATTCACTCGTGCTGGTGCCTGCTGACGGCTAAACTCTGAAGGTGACCTATCAGCTGCCTATCTGAAAATCTGTGATTATGGAATTTATTCTTAATGAGAAGGATAATGCAAAACACTCAAATTAGACCTTTTATTAAGGTGTGGAGGATTGCTGAGCCGGTGAAATTGAGAAGAAAGGAAACATCTTTTCTAAAACTTTTGACCAAAAAGGACATCATTGTTTAATGTCATGAAAATATGCATTGACAGGGTTTCAAGGAAATAAGGTAGCCTGAATAAAGAGGATTAGCTGGTGAGCCAAATGGAAAATTTAATGCACTTCTTCCTCAGTCCTATTTTATTTTAGTTTGACATTCCTGGAATCTATGTTTGTGGAAGAACTAGGAGTTTTACATGCAGCAGCAATATTTATATGTCCCCAGTACTGACGGCAGAAGCCAATACTTTAGCTCCATGCCCCATTAAAAGTGCAAATGTTTGTGAGTAGTTCTGTTCAATTCACTAGTAATAATAATAACAACAACAACAACAATAATGATACCATGATGCTAGGCTAAGCTGCAGTAACAAAAAAAACACACCCAAATCATAGTGCCTCGACACAATCAAGTTTTATTTCATGTTCACACAAAGCTCCCTATAGTCCAGAGCCCTCCTGGGAAGTTCTCCTTTGCAAGTGACTCAGGACTCCTTGCATATTACAGCTATATCACCAAGGTTGCTGCTGCAGAGGTAGAAGGATATGCAGGAAATACACTGGATTTTAACTGTCATGGCCTATAAATGCCACGCCACCTCACATTTCACTGGCCAGAGCCAGTCACATGACTCCTAACTACAAGGTAGTCTGGGAAGTATAGAAGAACATAGAATATTTAGTGAGTCCCACAATCAGTGATGATTTACTGATCAATACAATCTATATTCCCAGCACTGTGCTAGCTAATTTACATGCATTATCTCAGATCCTCAAAAGAACCTTTCAAGATTTGTATTACTAATTTCACGTTGCAAATGAGTAAACCAGGGCTCATCCAAAAATGAACCAATTTACAAGTATTACCTCAGATTCTCACAGAAATGTTTAAAGGTATGTATTATTAACTCCAACATACAATTGAGGCTTATAAACATAAACAAATTTCCCAAAAGATAAATAGCAAAAATGGGATTTGAACTCTGAATGGCCCAACTTCTTGTTTTTCCACATGCTGTGTGCCAAGTATAATGTTGTGCTCTGGGAATATCAGAAACAAATGGGAATGGAGAAAGAGAGGAGTCCACTTCTATGACCATGACAGCAGATAATGCAACCAAAGCATGGTGCCTCAATGGGATATTCACACCTGGACCAAAGATATAAAGAACCATATTTCCAAAGGCAACAAGCCCAGCCCGGTGGTGTGGCTCACCAGTTGAGCACTGGAGCAGAAACCAGGAGGTCACCATTCAATTCCTGGTCAGGGCACATGCCCAAGTTTCAGTCGCCATCCCCAGGAGGAGGCATGCAGGAGGCAGCCTATCAATGATTCTCTCGCATCACTGATGTTTCTCCCTCCCTCCCCCTTCCTCTCTGAAATCAATAAAAATATATTTAAAAAAATAAATAAAATCCCAGACACTTGGTCACAGTCAGGTTTTCTGTGAAGCTAATAGCATTTAAGGTGCAGAATCTCACTTTCATAGGCACCTTCCAAGGCTCTGGGAGGGATGCCAGTAATATACTCAGAGAATATCATGTTTCTATAAAATATGGGAAAGTGAGATCTTGTAAAAGCAGTTAGTTAAGACCACTGTCTCTTTCCACTCCTTTGTCCTGACTGTCACTTAACTTTTCATGTTGATGGTGGTAACCTGCCTGTACGCATGTTTAAGGTTTGGTTAAGGAGAAATTGAGTGCAATATATACTTACCTCTGTTTGAATGAGGTGTACTCATGTGATTCACAATCATTTCCACGTATAAATAAGTTATCACTAGCCATCCTAGTGTAAGGACTGACTTTCAGGAATATTCCTAATGTTGACTCAGCTGACACCTAGTGTGCAGAACTAGAGGTTGTACTGTGACATGAGCATATCCTATGATGAGTTGACAGAAGTGGGTGAAGGAAGAGTGAAGGAAGAAACATAGGAAGTCAGAAGCTAATCTTTGGAAAATTCTCCCAATCATCAGACTTGTAAAATTGTAAAAGATACAGTTCCCATAAATGTCTAGTCAAAGTAGAAGTTCTCTTTCTGTCAGGAATATACTCAGTAATGCAGTATATGCAATTGTAAACAGCATATTTTTTTCTTTTGGTGGCAATTACATGAAACAAAACTTATTACAATTTCTGTGTTTACAGGAATATTACAGAGAGTACACATGTAGATGAAACTTTTAGAGGTTTCCAAAATTTAATACCAATCTATACTTTTCATGATTAATAATGGGTGGTGGAAATAAAACAAACTTTTTAAACTATCAATAATAAATAAAATAAATAATGCTAGTGGAAAAATTTATTTTATTCTATTTTCTCTACAGAAAATGATATAAAAATTTTAAATTGTTGGTATATGAAGAGGCAATCAAATGCATATCCCCAAAAATATTGGGAAAGGGGCAGATAAATTTCAGATATTTAACTTAATTATTTTAATTTGTGGTATTTGTCAGCTCTTTTAAATTTCTTTTTTTGGGTGATTTCTTTTTGTGAACATACTTGCCTACTTTGTGTTCTTTTGTTTGCTTGTTTGTTTTTGTTTTCTTAATCCTCACCCAAGGATATTTTTATATTCCCATTGAGTTTTAGAAAGAGTGGAAGGGTGGGAAAGAGAGAGAGAGAGAGAGAGAGAGAGAGAGAGAGAGAGAGAGACATCAATTGGTTGCATTCTGCACACACCCTGAATGGGGCCAGGGATCGAACCTGCAACCCAGGTATGTGCCCTTGACCAGGAATCAAACCTGAAACCCTTTGGTAGCAGGCTGATGCTCTAACCACTGAGAAACCCAGCCAGAGCCTACTTTGTCTGTTTTTTAAATATTTTTATTGATTTCAAAGAAGAAGAGAGAGAGCTAGAAACATCAATGATGAAAGAGAATTACTGATCCGCTGCCTCCTGCACACCCACTACTGGGGATAGAGTCCTGACCTGGAATTGAACCATGATCTCCTGGTTCATAGCTGAATGCTCAACCACTGAGCCACATCAGCCAGGTGTGTTCTTTTTCTTAAAGAGTTCCTCAATTATGTAAGCACTCACCAGCCATGAGCCCAGCTCAGGGCTTCGGGCTGAGTGGTGCTCCCCCTGTGGGAGCACAGTGACCACCAGGAGTGGGGAGCAGCTCCTGCGTTAAGCATCTGCCCCCTGGTGGTCAGTGCATGTCATAGCGACCAATTGTTCTGCTGTTCGGTCAATTTGCATATTAGCCTTCTATTATATAGGATTAGGGCTTGCTAGAGACTGAATGTTTGTAGCTGTCTCCACCCCCACCACTAATTCATATGTTAAAAACTAATCCCCAATGTTATAATATTAAGAGGTGAGCCTTTGGAAGGTGCATGGGTCATGAGGGTGGAGCCCTCATGAATGGGATTAGTATCCTTATGAAAGAGACCTCAGAGCTCCCTTGCCCCATCCAACATGGGAGGACACAATCAATGACAAAACAGCCATCTAAGACTAAGGAAGCAGGCCCTCTGCTAGTGCCTTGATCTTGGACTTGCCAGCCTCCAGAATTGTGAGAAATAAATTTATGTTGTTTATAAGCCACCCAGCCTATGGTATTCTGGACTAAGACAGGCCCCTGAAAACCTGGATTCCCCTGTGCATGGTTATACATCAATAGGTAAAATACCTGTCTCATATTGACCCAATAGAACTCCTGTTGATGTAACTTTTGAAAACCGTGAAAAAATAAAATAATAAAGGATCAAGATGGCAATAATGTGGTTAGTTCACATGCCAACCATTTCAAAGCAAAATAAGTTTTTGATGTTTTAAATTATTCATCTCAGGAGATAAGTAATTAATCTGGAAAGACATGTGGATTTGAAATTCCACTGCCACGATAAAGAACAAAGTCTCTAGATTGTTACTAGTTATATCTAGTTCTGCAGTAATATTTATCAATCATTGATACTATTCAACTTTAAAAGATGTCTATGGCTAAATTAGGCCAAGGAATAAAAGTCCTTGGATAAAAGTGGCCTTCATAGAACTAAGAAAGACATCCTTCTGATCCACTCTACACAAAATGAAACAATTTAAACTCTCTAGGGAGAATTAGTTTCTATCTGGCACAAAGTGAAGTCACCTTCTTGTTAGTGGATATAGGATACCTTTAATGATCAAGATATGCGAAGGAATTGGATAGTTCCCTGAAAAATAGGCGGGGTGGGGGTGGGGGTAACTTAATGCTAATGATTGGAAGCTTAATAAATAATGTTAATGCTTATGCTTAGTAAATATCTGATTGATTTTTCTTTTAAAAGGTTTTGCTATAACCATCAACACTTTCAAAAGTTCCTCTGGGAAAGCAGAAATAGTATTTCTTATGTTGAATATTTTAATAGCATGAAGAGGAAAATGAGACTAAAATAAGACATCTTTATCACCTTTTATCAGAATATCTCAAAACATGATATAGAAATTAACTTGGCAACCCTTAAATTCTAGATAATTATGCAATAATACTACTGTTGGTTAGCTGAGCAATCTGTAGCCTAGAGAGATAAACAAATGCAGAAATAAAGGTGAGGAGAAAGGGAATAGAAGCTAGAATCCCGAACACAAATTCGTAGACTAACCCATTCCAGTAAGTTTCTTCTTAAGATAAATGATTCTGTTTCTTCTGAAGAAGACATTAAAGCCCTGTTTTCAATGAACTAATATAGTCCCAAAGACAACTTAATGGTCAAACTGAGAGTCATTTGAGTGGATCTAATTCTAATTATATTCCCATGGTTCTAAATAAATAAATTTTGAAGAATTTGGTTCACAGAAAATGTACAGAACAACAAATCAATGGAGAATGTGTTTCTGGTAGAAAATTCCTACTGTGTAAAAATAGTCCTGTTCACACTTTGTATCTCCTCCAAATTCCATTTCACTCAAATTCTGGGAAATCTAAAAAAGAAAAAATTCTAAAACTAGATGGATAAAATCCAAAAATTAAAAAAAAAAATCTGGAGGGGATCTCATCCAATCATCCAATCATCTTTTATCTTTCTTGTTCTACAGACAAGTTTAAGTGACTTGTCTGAAATAGTCATTTAGCTAGAGGCAGAGCTAGAACCAGAAAACAAATCTCCATTCCTACTACCACAGGACTATCACATATCACGCTGCCTCTTCCCAAATCTATACTCATCTCCTGGAATTATAATAATAATAATAATAATAATCCTATCTAATAAAAAAGAAACATGGTAATTAGCGTATGACCGCTACCCTTCCCATTGGCTAATCAGGGCGATATGCAAATTAACTGCCAGCCAAGATGGCGGCCAGCAGCCAGGCAGCTTGAAGCGAACATGAATGAGGCTTGCTTGCTTCAGTGACGGAGGACTCCAGCATTCCCCGCCTGCCTTGCCAGCCTCTGAGCTTGCAGTTTGAAACATTGTAACAAATATAGAAGCTAAACAAAACCCCAGAAATCTGCTTTCAGCCAGCAGGATCTCAGAGCTGGAGTTATACATTGTTTCGATTATAGAACCCAAACAAACCAGATACCTGCTTTCAGCAGCAGAGGCCTCAGAGCTGGAGCCAGAGCTAAAGCTGGCCCAGAATACAAAAAAAAAAAAAAAAAAAAAAAGGAGCAGTTGGGAGCTTTAGTCACCCGCCAGCCTGAAAACAGCCCTCAGCCCCTCACCCAGACTGGCCAGGCACCCCAGTGGGGACACCTACCCTAAAGGGTGTGTGACCAGCTGTAAACAGCAATCATCCCCTCATCCAGACTGGCCAGGCACCCCAGTGGGGACCCCCACACTGATCCAGGACACCCTTCAGGGCAAACCAGCCAGCCCTACCCATGCACCAGGCCTCTATCCTATATAATAAAAGGGTAATATGCCTCCCAGCACTGGGATCAGCGGAGCCGAGAGGCCTCCCGGCACCAGGATCAGCATGACAGGGGGCAGCACCCAAACCCCCTGATCACCCTGCGGCTCTGTGTGTGGCAGGGGGCAGGGCCACAACCTCCCTATCCGCCCTGCTCTGTTCATGACAGGGGAAGGCGCCCCGACCCCCTGATCAGCCCTGCTCTGTGCCTGATAGGGGGGAGCTCCCCAACCCCCTGATCGCCCTGCGGCTCTGTGTGTGACAGGGTGCGGTGCCCCAACCCCCTGATCGGCCCTGTTCTGTGTGTGACAGGGTGTGGCGCCCCAACGCCCCCCCACCCCACGGGCCCTGCTCTGTGTGTGACGGGGTAGAGCCATAACCTCCCCATCGGCCTTGCCCTGAGTGTGACAGTGGCGGAGCCCCAAGCCCCTGATCAGCCCTGCTCTGTGGGTGATAGAGGGTGGGGCCCCAATCCCCTGATCTGCCCTGCTTTGTGTGTGACAGGGGGCGGTGCCCCAACTCCCCTAGTGGCCCTACTCTGTGAGTGACGGGGAGTGGGGGGAGCTCCTCAACCCCCTGATGGGCCCTGCTCTGTGAGTGATAGGGGGCAGCGCCCCAACCCCCTGATTGGCCCTGCTCTGTGCGTGACAGGGGGTGGCGCCGCAACCTCCCCATCGACCCTGCCTTGAGTGTGACAGGGGGCGGTGCCCCAACCCCCCAATCGGCCCTACCCTGAGCGTGACTGAGGGTGGCAGCCTCCCGATCCACCCTGCTCTGTGCATGACAGGGGGCGGCGCCCCAACTCCCCAATTGGCCCTGCTCTGAGCCCGACCTCGGGCTGCACCTAGGGATTGGGCCTGCCCTCTGACACCTGGGAGCAGGCCTAAGCCAGCAGGTCGTTATCTTCCGAGGGGTCCCATACTGCAAGAGGGCACAGGCCAGGCTGAGGGACCCCCCTTTCCCCTCTGAGTGCACAAATTTTTGTGCACCGGGCCTCTAGTAATAATAATAATAACAAGATAAAGGGAAAAAAATCTTATAGTGGATAATCACACTGAAAAATAGTCCTAGGTCACATGAGCATAATTCCTAAGAGCCTAGATTGTTTTTTAATTCAAATGATACTCATTGTCCCAAGAGATAGACAGTAGGAATGCTATTTGTCTTTTAAGGTTAGGGATGGTATTTGCACAGAGGTGAGAGAGAAAGCTAAATGAGGGGGAAACTACACAGAACTATATACTCAGCAACCCTATTTGAGCCATATGCTGGATGCAGAGGAAAAGGAAATGAAAAGCTTTGAAATGCAGCTGTCCCACTCCCTGCTATTTCCACTCAAACCCAACTATTTTTCCACCAGGATTCAACACATGTGCAGTGACACATGGAAACAGGGTGAGCTCATGAACCCAGGGGAATAGAGAGTCCAGTGCAGCACCCTGGAAGCACATGGCCACTCCCAACCTCCACTCCTAGGGATGGTAAATGTGACGGAAAAACCCACTTCACAGCTGAAAAGGCAAGCCAAAAAGTAACTCGGACACCTGCCATTTAGTAATTATGCCAGCAGACAGAATCATTACTCCATCTTTTCTTCGTGTTTGTATGTTTCTGACACTGCTGTGTTAACATTTCAAACTGAATCTTTAAATAATCAGTTATGAGAACCACATTATTGGGAAGCCAGGCTCAATAGATGACCTTAAGTGAGGTAGTCAGCTGCGTGGTTTCGGTAATTTGGTCTTGTGATAGATCCTTTTTCTCCTAGGTATGAGACTCTGGTTTGAATTAAAGTGTGCAGCACGCCCTGAACTGTGAGGGTAACTGAAAGGACTTGTTTTCAGCTGGTGGCCAAAAGGCTTCCTTGTCGTTCATAGCATACAGTTTATTCATTTAATTACTTGCTCGTTTGATGAGCATTTATTGACATTCCCCACACACACCTCATGCCAAACACTGTGCTAGGTATCAAACATGACCTAGTTTCATGCCCTGTTTTTGCCAAGTATTTACCTTACAGCGGGGCATGATATTTAACCCCTCTGAGCCTCTGTCCCCTTAGGTTTATGATAATAACTGAATGAGAAAATATAGATGAAATAATAAATAGTGGTTTTTAAAAGACCTCTGCCCTTGCGTAGCTCAATCTGAAAATATGACAAGTACATAAAAAAATTAAAATGTAATCTGATATTTGCTACCACAGACAGGGTATGAAACAGATAATATGAGAATACAGAGAAAGGGGGTAGCTAAATCTGTCTGGAGTGGGGATGGGAGGAGGTCGTCAATAAAGAAAGCATCAAAGAGCAGGTGACCTTGAAGTATGAATAGAGGGGCAGGAAGAGACATTCAGAAAAGCTAAGACTGAATCCACAGGTCCCTGGAAAGTGAGAGATCTCTCCTAGTAGCAGCAGAAAATTCACTCCTTCAGGCTGGCTGTGTTCTCAGTCTTAAAGCTGGAAGTTGCTCAGGTGTAGGCCATTTCCACCTTTACTCCACACTATCTGGTCCTGTGGCCATTTCTTCCCACTCCTAAAATATACACTGAGGGGCCTGACCCCCCTGAGGTAGCAGATGAGTCATGGGAGGAAACGGGGAACTAGTGGATAAACATGGAGGTAAAAAACAAAATAAAGGCCACAAAATACTCAGGGTACCTGGGACTTAGTATGCATTCTAACAGTAGAAAACATTTTTAGTCACCAAAATATTGGAGTGGCTGTTGCTTCTAACATATAAGGATAGTAATCTATAGTCACAATGCAGTAAGTTTATCACTAATGAAGCAGTGAGCTAGAATGAAGATGGCAATTGAAAACACCAGTGCCCTCTCCCCATTCCCCAGACAGACATTATTAGTCAATCTTGGCAGGCTTTCCACCTCAGAATCTTGGCCCTTACTGTCCTGCCTGAACTGGTAGCTCTGTAGAGAATATGCTAAAAAAAAATTTTTTTTTCAATGAAGAACATTCTATTGTGCCTACAGAAAGGTCAGGATTGCAGACTCATTGGTGTTATTAAAAGAGCCGTATGCAGCTACTCACTGGTGAGTTTGCCAGCATCCGCTTGTATGTGTACTCTTGCTTCTTTCACAGCGGTGCCCTATGAGACTTGCAACCAGGGAGGCAGCAGCAGTCAGTCCCAGGCTTACACCCGATGCTGTCTCCAGGAACCTGAGTCCTCTACTCCTTCTTTTTCTTCACCTAAAAAACTCACTTTTGCTCTAAAAAAAAAATAAAATAAATAAATATCATCTGCACAAACCTAAAGTTCAACTAGGCTAGATATTTACTGTAAAATGGGGCTGAGACACTAAGTTGGATATTGAGGATTGGCTTACTCAACATTCATACTAACTCCCTTCTAGAATGCAGAAGCTGGAAAGCTAAGAAACATTACCTGGTCCTTTTACTAGTAAATGTAGGGTTTCTTTCAGATTTTGATTCCGAAAGACCCTCATGGAGAGCAAGGCAGGGTTCTGTGTCCATTTTCCTGGCAAGGTTTGTGATGGACACAGCCTTGTCCCATGGTCAGCAGCATGACAGGGACTTCCTGATCCGGGGACTTGCTGGCCCTGGTGGAGGAAGGTTTGCCGCATTTCACCCCCATGTCCAGTTCTGTAATCAAGAGTCATTCCTAGAACCTCAACCTGGAGTTTGCTTCTTCTGTTCCCTCCTCCACAATGATTTCACAAACCTCTTAATAGCCAAGTATCTTTCTGCTTAAATAGGCTAGACTCTGTTGGCTACAACTGAACTCTGACTGCTAAAGGCATGAAAACAACCTACCTTAAAACACATTTGTTGGAAGAGAAACATTTAGTAAAAATAGTTTTATCACCATGAATGTTTTAGTTAAAGTTCATATTCTTATAGCTTCAGCTATTAGCTCTGTGAAAATGAACTCAAAATCTGTATTTCTACCTCCAACTTCTGACCCTTTCTGCCTTCTCTTATCTCAAATTGCTTCCTGGACTTCTCCACTTGGATTTCCTGCCAGCACCAGGAAGTCATATAGCAATAGTTTTATTTTTCATCTTCTCTTTCATTAACCTGGTCACTTGAACTCAAAATACCAGCATAATTTGACTTTCCTCTTTCTACCTTCCCAAGTCCTGACAGTTCTTTTCCATAATCTCTCTTTTCCATTGACACTATCATCAGATTACTTCAGGCCTTTTCCAGTTCATGCTTGCACTATTATATTATTCTCCTGTCTGGTTTTCCTGCTTTCAGTATCTCCCAACCCGGCTTACCCCTCAAATTTACCCTTGCTATGCAACCCAGTTAATATTCCTAAAAATCATTCTCATCTTGATACTTCCTGCTTAACATTTCCAGACTTTCAATACTTAGAATATAAAATTCAAACCACTTAACTTGACACTCAAGGCTTTGTCAATCTGACTGCCCAAGATTATTTTCCACTGCTTCCCTCCTTGTATCAACACTAGAGCCAATTATAGCCAAATCAACACACTATTTTGAAGAACCATGTCTTGCACACATTTCCCCTTCTTGAAGTGCCCTTATTCTCTTCTCTGCATTTCATGTAATGTTGAATAGAAAATCATAATTCTTCTCCATTCCAAGAAAAAAGAGGGGAGGAAGCAGACTCCAGAAGCTATCTGAATGACAAAAGAATTTACTAAATTAGGAAAGTAGCATTTTAGATGATTTTGATTGTTTTAGTGAACTATAAGAAACATTTTATTTAGATTCTGAGAGAGCTGCAGCCTAGTGTTTGTCTTCTGGTTCTCCAGGCAGAAAATACTGTTCAAATGGGCAAAAGTCATCAAATTATCCATATTGGATAAGAAATAGTACCACTGACTTATAGAAATAACTTTTTGGGTGAATATAATTGTCAATAAGGCCAGACCAGAACTTGGTTAACTTTAGCCAAGTGAGACATGGAGGCAGATGACTGGCAAGCCGAAACCCTCCATCTCCACCACATATTTTCTCCATTTTAGGACCTGCATCAGGAATGCATTATTCATTTTATCAATCTCACCAGATGGCGTTAACTCTACTTGTAGAACAATAAAGCGCTTTTCTTTTCCTCCATCCTCTGCTCTTTTCGGCGGTATGCTTGCACAAATAGGAAAACTGATTCTTTTAGCTTCTTGACCCACATCACCTCTACTCTAGGCCTCCCTGCTACTGCACTTTCCCAATGGGGCTCTGGCACAGTAGACCAAGTGATGCATCTGAATTCACACTTGCTGATTATGGTTCTAGGCCCCTTTTGTGCAACTTGTTTGCTATCTATATTCCTATTACACAAAGGATGGATGTCTAAGGCTTCAAGTGTTATATTTGGTCTCCTGACAACTGTCACTAGCCAAAATCTGAACTGATCCCACAATCTTCCTATGTCACCCAACTCTTTCCCAGAGGGCTAGATGTTTCTCTTCATCCCCTCCATATTGGATTCAAAGAGCTTTAGACCAGGCAAATGCATTCTTCTCTATTCTAGTAAGATGTACCCCATCCCTAGACAAAAGTCTATTTTCCTATCGCTTGCATCCGTGATTTAGAGACCTAAATCCCACTCTCAGATCCCATCTTGGTCATCACTTCTTATCTTTTAAATCCTTACTGCCCAAATATGCTTTCAAATCCATTCCTTTTCCAGAAAATGGACTCAACAAGTGTTTTTAGACTTTCCATCCCAATTGTTGTGCTACAAAAGGACAAGCAATAGGCCACATCAAATCTGCATATAACCACAAACAAGGAATCACAACTTCCATTTTTTACTTCAAAGGTTAATTTCCACCCAATACCAAGGCCCTCTTTGACGAATCAGGATTGGAATCTGAAATGGAATCCTCATTCTTTGTGCCCGCTTCCCATGACTGCTTTGGTTGACAAAATGATTAGTCATACATTTTCCTGCCAAAGAAACTGACAATTGCTCTGGAAATTACCGTTGTAGTTCATCCACCTACTCAGGAGTGGGTGTCTTGGGCCCCTTCAGAACTATAAAACACTCCTCTCTCCCATCTTGCAAACTAGACCCTGTTATGTGATCTCAGGGGGCTCTATACCTTTCCTTTATACCCCTGTTCACAGTTGTTGTCAATTATTTGAATGATTATCTGCACAGCATCGGATTTCTTAATATGGACACCTACCATCACCCTCCAATCTGCTACTTGCTTCCCAAAGTATGGATCCCAGGCAATGGGTTTCATAATCATCACACAGACTACTCAATGGTCTAATGGAGAGCTAACATGTCAGCCAACAGCAAAGGCAAACAAGAATGATGATGCACTTATAGGCATGTGCTCTGAAGGCAGATAGGGTACCAGTCCACAGACTTCAGAAAGCAAATGGAGTTACCGCTCAGGCTGCAAAGTCACTGCAGAAGGTTATATAAACATCCTTGCTTGTGCCAGAACCTCCTGGGCAATAGTCACAGGAGACGTCTCGGTGGAAAAGGCTGCTTGGCTTCAACTCTAATAACCTGAACAGGCTACAGGGCAATTAGCTCGGGCTGTGGCCCCCCGGGTATGCTTTTGGTCACTCTGCAACAGGCAAGCCTTCCTCATGGGGTCCAGAAAAACCCCACACCACTCAGCCATCCACGTACCTCTCTCCCCTAGGAAGAACGAAGTTTCTTTTCTCCTGCCCCACATTTTCACCCATTAAGTAATTGTTCTCCTGACGTTTTAGAAATTTTTGGTGACTTCTTACAAACCCCTGTTGTGTTTGCTCTTAGGTTGTGAGAATCAGAGGTAGAACAACTAATGACAAAAGAGAACTTAATTCTAATCTTAAAGGAACTTAATCCTAGGACAAAAGAGAACTTAATTCTAATCTTGATTGTTGCCTCAGGCAAGTCACATTTCTGGACCTGTTTCTTCAGCTGTTCAATAAGGGAGCCATCTGCTTCAGGGTTTAGTTTGGTTTTGTTTTTTTACCTAAGGTGGATTCTCTAGGACAATTTTTTCAAACTGGGAGTTGTAACTCACTCACTAGTGGCTCATAAAAAACTGTTTTTGTAATAGCATGGGATATATCAGAGTATATTGCACAGAATAAGAGTATTGTTCTATGAAACTTTTGTTGTGTCTATGTGTGCATCTGAGTTGGATGTCCAACATATTTTTTGTTGTGGCTACAGTAGAACATTTTAAGACTCTGCCCTACAAATATAGTGAGACAGAAAGTAAATTAGTGGTTGGCTAGGACTGGGCCAGAAATGAGGAGTGACTGTAAATGAACTTAAGATTTCTTTTTAAGGTGATGGAAAGGGTCTATAATTAGTTTGTGGTAGTGGTTATATAACTCTGTAAATATACTAAAATTCATTAAATTGTACACTGCAAATGGGTGGATTTTATGATGTTTAAATTACATCTCAATAAAGTTATTTAAAAATAAAACTGTTCTAGAATGCCATGGATTTGCTTCAGGATATCTATAGATCCTGAGAAATTATATCATAAATTTTATTTTTCTAAGAGGAGTTAATAGAGCTTTCATCAGATTCTCAAATGCATCCAAGATTCACAGAACTTTTAGAACCAACTTGCTTCTAGAACTAAAATTCTATGATTCTAAAACCCTAAAGTTTATTTTAACTTTATTTCCTCAAAATTACAATTATAAATAAACTTTTGCCTCCAAAGTATTTGCAAGAATCCATTTATCTATCCAATAATCTGAGTGGATTAGGTTATGTGTGCTATAATACTTTTAAAAGGAAATTATTGTGAATTTGACTTAATAGCATTATCATTATTTGATTATATGTCATTATATTTACTTGCATTTGGTCTATATCCACAGGATTTTTAATCATAGCTGCATCTATAATTCATATGCCAATTATATATTACAATGATATTTGAAAAAGAGAAACTGGGATGTTATTATTTATTTATTTATTTATTTATTTATTGCCTCAGCCGAGGATATTTTTTCCATTGATTTTTCAGTGAGGGTGGAAGGGAGGATGGATAGGGAGAGAGAGAGAGAAATATCAATGTGGGAGAGACACATCAATTGGTTGCCTCCCACTCGCACCCTGACTGGGGAGGGGATTACACCTGCAACTGAGGAATGTGCCCTTGAGAGGAATAGAACCCTTCTGTCTCAGCCGAGGTTCTAACCACTGAGAAAAACTGACCAGGGTAAGACTGGGATTTTTTAAGCAAAGTGGCAATCTGGAGGCAACAACACATTTCTGAGTAAGAGAGCTGTTTATGCAAGAGGTTGGGTTGAATTCTTGTGTATATACGTCATGAACTGTCAGCCAACTACATTTAATAGCTTAAAAGTATTCTGATGGCAAGAAACATGTCTAGTTTATCTAATAATGCTAAAAATAGGGCTTTATACACAGTATTAAAAGTTTGTTAAATTGCATTGTAATTTTACATTGCACACTGGTTGGTAATAAGCAAAGGACCAGATATAACTTAAGTGTCCATCAAGAGGAGACTCGTTAAATAAATTGGCACTGTCAAATCGTTACAATGAGATATGTTTATATGTGCTATTATAAAAATAATCTCCAGAATATACTATTAAGTGTAGAAAACATTTTGTAGAATATCCCCATTGAAGTAAAAAATAAATAAATAGGGAGATTTTATATATTATGTATTTCTGGAAAGATGCAGGAGTCTGTTTATGGTGAGTGCCTCTAGAACTGAGTATTATAGGTAAACAGAGAACTGCTTTTCACTGTAAACCTTTTTATCCTTTTTGGATCTTTTAATTTATAAATTCATTATTTTGTATTTAAAATCTTTTAAAAATAGTATCACAGACAACAATTCAGTATCAGCATGAGTCAGCTCTTTCACATACCTTATCACATTTAATGCAAATGACAATTCATCATATGAATGAAGAAACGGAAGATCAAAGACCATAAACTGGTACAACCTCACACAGCTTGACAGTAACCAGCCTATCTAATACTGGACCCAAATTCTTGGGCTTCACATCCAATGACACTATTTTTATTTATTTATTTATTTTTTGCAACTTCTACAGACCAAATGCATATGGAGATAAAACCAGGGTATATTAGTCTAGCCAGCGTGGCTCAGCTGGTTGAGCATCATCCCATGCACCAAGAGGTTGCTGGTTCGATTCCTAATCAGGGTACACACCTGGGTTTCCAGCTCAATCTCAGTAAGGAGCTTGCAGGAGGCAGCCCATAGATGTTTCTCTCTCATCAATGTTTCTATCTCTCCCTCTCCTTTCCTCTATCTCTAAGAAAAAAAAATCTATAAAAAAAATACTTTAAAAGCAAAGTACACTTAACATCGTTCAGTTGGTTTCATTCTGTGTGTTCAAGGATGTCGCTTTTGCTATAGATGTTAGGGTAAGCTTTAAGTACTATGTAATATTGTCCACCTCCTTCTCCACAAACTTCCTTCTTCTAGCCCTTATAACTCTTTCCTATGAGACCCAAATTCTTCATTTAGCTGACTCTTATCTCTGGCTTGACAATAGGGGAGTGCACCTTTGTACCAACTCTTGTTTCCAGCTTATACATTATTTCTATTCCCCCGGCTGTAACAAGACCCTGAACTCCTGATCTGCCATCTTGGTTCTCCCATGCTACATTCATTGCTCCTCTCTAGTATCTTTCATTCTCTTTTTCTTCACTGAACTTTAACATTTATTTCCATTTCTTTTTTTCTAAGTACTATGTTATCTCCCCTTACCCTATAAAACTTCCCATCCTCCAACCCATTCCCAAATTCCCAAAATAATCTCTGCTAGAAGTTCCTTATCTTATCCTTTGCTTATCCTCCACTGAGCTTGGCTGTTTTGATACCTTTTACTCCAACACAAGTATTTTGATATTTTTACAATTTTGATAGTTTTACAATTTTATCACACTCTTTAACAGCAACTAAACTGCACTTCTCTGACATTAAAATGATATATAACATACCTCAAGAATACTTTTTTTAACTGAACAAAACCATAACCTCATAATAGGTAGTATAGTACAGTGATTAGAAGCATGACTCTGAAATTAGTTAAACCTGGGTTTGAATATTAGTTCTGCCAATTAATAACTGTATGATCTTGGTAAATTTCCTTACTCATATCTATTTTCCCATTTGTAAACTGGTGTTACATATGGTGGAAAAACATTTTTAAAGTGAGATAATAGCATGTACCTGTATAGGTTTTCTGTGG
The DNA here is from genome assembly GCF_963259705.1 of Myotis daubentonii. Lineage (NCBI taxonomy): Eukaryota > Metazoa > Chordata > Mammalia > Chiroptera > Vespertilionidae > Myotis > Myotis daubentonii. The sequence goes on along the minus strand of NC_081843.1, from coordinate 38,349,373 downwards.
ATAACAAAAGCAAAGTGGTTGAGGTATTAGTGGGTTCAATGTAAGTGCCAAATAAATGCCCCTCCTTTGCCCTCATATCTCCATCAATTCTCTATAACCTTGCAAAAATCCATGCTCCCTTTCCCAACCCCCATTCCACCCACCTTTCATCTTCTTGGAAAGCAAGAAAGTTAATTTCATCATATCACTTATATTAAGAATTTTATAGAAAAAAATACCAAATGGGCATACGATATTTTTTGCTTTACCCTTTAGGCCGTAAAAAAAATCCCCTAAATCATAAAATTCTAGATTCTAATCTCAAAGAGCTAACCCAATTTGGGGGTAAGCAATGAAAATCTTCTTGTGCTGCATTAAAATTCACACACACACAAAACTCTCCGGTATTCATTTACATTAATTATAGTGGTGATTGCCTGTGGCTATGCCAGAGAATGTATTCCAGGCTCAAGTTCTATTTTTAGACAACTGCTCTGAGGATCATCAGACACCTGTCCTATTTAACAACTGGAATATTTAAGCACCCTAGTGATTTTAAAATAGCAGACAAGCCAACCACAAAGACACACTTTAAACAAAGGGGTTTTAGTATCAAAGATCATGATTTGAATTCTTTCAATGCTCTCTTAATAGAAGTATATTAAGATCCAAGATAATACAAGCCTGTGACTTCAAAGTCAAAAAGAGAAAAAAAAATGAATTTTTCTGGAGACAAATGAAAAGAAAAATTTCTTCCTCACGTTTCCACTTCAATACCTTGATTGCAGTTCCTGAAATCAAATAAGGATGGATCAGTTTCCATAAAATTCCCATTGGAATGGAGAAAGAAAAATTTTTAAAAATCTAATAGGCCAAGGTATCTTTTGAGCTGGAAGGAATCTTCAGTGATTTCCCTAACCCCAGTCTAACTCCAATCCTCTTGCTTTACAGCACAGAGAAATGAGGCTCAGAGAGTAAAAGTGACAGTCCCAACATGGATTCCAAAGGCTACCAAAGGAATCATGGTAACAGTAGGATTCAACATAACATGACTTGTATTCCTCACCCAGCGCTAGCATAGGAAGCAAAACTGGTCTAAGTGAGCATGGTAACCCGTCCTCATTTGGTAGAGACTGGGTTACAAGTAAGTAAAGAACCCAGCATCAGTCAAATAGATATAATGGAACTTTCTATGGGGGGTGATTTCTGAAGGGATTTTATCTCTAATAAAAGAAGAAAGAATGGAGAGGACTGTATCGTCTTCTGGTTGTGAATGCAGTAGTTTGAGGATGCAACTTCTGGAGCTACAACAGTCACATTGGAATCTGGCAATGACAAGCATTGAAGGAAGGATGGCAGAGAGGACAGGTGCAAAGAGTGGTGGTCATGGATCATATTGTTGAACTCCTGCACCCAGGAGAGGTAATTATCTTTAGACATCTTGTTGTCTGAGATAATTAAATATCTTTAATATTAAAATAGTAATCATTTGCTAGTCAAATAATATATGACTTACAGTCAAATGCATTATCATCTACAGGGCCAAAAAACCCTACAGTCTGTGATAATTTACTACATTTGTAATCCTAGAAAGCAGGAATTATGGCTTGATTGTCTTGAAAACAACAATGAACCAGCACAGTCTAGAAAAGCAGTAGCCTCAGAATGTTTGTTGTTGTGGGATTATGAATAGCATGGCCACTCTGATAGTTAAGATTGGTCATAAGTTTACCAGATGACCCAGCATTTTCACTCCTAAGAATCTACCCAAGAAAGTCACAATATATATTAACACAAATATTTCTACACAAATGTTCATGGCAACATCCTATATAATAAAAGCCTAATATCTAAGTGTCTGATCATCCAGTCATCTGTTCAACCAATCAAAGCGTAATATATGCTAAGGTCACTTAGCCACTCAGCTATGACATGCACTGACCACCAGGGGCCAGACAGTCGACCAGTTGACCAGTTGCTATGATGTGCACTGAAAACGAGAGGGCAGACACTCTGACCGGTAGGTTAGCTTGCTGCTGGGGTCCGGCCAATTGGGACTGGGTGAGATGGGCCGGACATGCCCTGTAACCCTCCCGTGGTCCCTCCCCAGCTGGCCAACCTCCCACGTTCCTCCCCAGCCCTGATAGTGCACCTGTGGGGTCCCTCAGCCTGGTCTTCATCCTCTCGCAATCTGGGACCCGTTGGGGGATGTCAGAGAGCCGGTTTTGGCCTGATCCTGCAGGCCAGGCCGAGGAACCCCACTGGTGCACAAATTCATGCACCAGGCCTCTAGTTATTCATAATAGCCCCAAACTGGAAATAACCCAAGAATTCTTCAGCTGATGAACAGTTAAATAAAATGATATTTCCTTATAATGGAATCATATTCAGTAATAAAAAAGGAACAAAATAGCCCTAGCTAGTTTGGCTCAGTGGATAGAATGTCAGCCTATGGACTAAAGGGTCCCAGGCTTGATTCTGGTCAAGGGCACATGCCCACATTGTAGGCTCAATCCCCAGTCGGTGGTGTTCAGGAGGCAGCCAATCAATTCTCTCTCATCATTGATGTTTCTATCTCTCTCCCTCTTTCTTCCTCTCTGAAATTAATAAAAAATATTTTTTAAAAAGGAACAAAATACTGAACTTTCTACAATATAGATGAACCTCAGAAACAATTGCTAAGTGAAAGAAGTCAGAGACTACATGTTGTATTAATCTATAATAATACAAGTGTAATATGCTAATTAGACTGGACAGCCAAAAGACCTTCTGGACATCATTCCAGACATCCTTTTGGACAAAGCTGCCATGGCAGGGGCCAAGGCAGAGGCAGTTAGGGGCAATCAGACAGGCAGGCGAGCAGTTAGGGGTGATCAGGCAGCCAGGCTAGTGGTTAGGGGTGATCAGGCAGTCAGTCAGAGGTGGTTAGGGGAGATCAGGCAGGCAGGCAAGCAGTTAGGGGCAATCAGGCAGGCAGGTGAGCAGTTAGAGGCGATCAGGGAGGTGAGTGATTAGGGGTGATCGGGCCTAAACTGGTAGTTGGACATCCCCCAAGGGGTCCTGGATTGCGAGAGGGTGCAGGCTGGACTGAGGGACCCCTATACTCCCCCACCCCTGTGCACGAAATTTCATGCACTGGGCCTCTAGTTCCACTTATATAAAGTGTCCAGAATGGATAAATTTATAGAAACAATAAAAGATAAGTGATTATCTCAGTAATCAGTAATACTGGGAGTAGAACTAGGGATTTGGGGAGGAGGGATAATTGAAATGTTTGAAAACTGGATTGTGAGGCCCTGACTAGGTAGCTCAGTTGGTTGGAGCATTGTCCTAATATGCCACAGCTATGGGTTAGATCCCTGGTCAGGGTACATACAAGAATCAACCAATGAATACATAAATAAGTAGAACAACAAGTTAATGTTTCTCTCTCTCGCTCTCTCTCCCTTCCTCTCTCTCTAAAAATCAATCTATCAGTCTATCAATCTTTTTAAAAAATAAAAATGTTTTAAAAATGGATTGTGGTAAGCGTTACACACTGTGTACATTTACTAAAAATCACTGAATTGTTCACTTTCAATGGGAAAAATTTATGGTGTGTAAATTATACCCACCACAACTGTTAAAAATCAAAATGTACACAGTTATTGAAACAAATCAAAAATGTGGAGTTATGGAAACACATAAACTCACCCAGTCAAGGATTTGACGTTAATTGAACATTAATTAATACTGCATGGCCCTAACCAGTTTTGCTCAATGGATAGAGCATTGGCCTGCAGACTGAAGGGACCCAGGTTCAATTCCAGTCAAGGACACATGGCCAGGTTTCAGACTCAATCCCCAGTGGGGGGCCTGCAGGAAGCAGGCAATCAATGATTCTCTCTCATCATTGATGTTTCTCTCTCTCTCTCTCTCTCTCTCTCTCTCTCTCTCTCTCTCTCTCTCTTCCTCTCTGAAATCAATAAAATTATATTTAAAATTTTTTTAATATTGCACATATAGCATAAAGATGCAACGATGTTGCCTTCTGGTGGGTTGAGAGACATTATAGACAAATTATAACAGTTCAGTCCAAAGTGAATGAAGCAGATTAAAGAGCACTAAAAGCTCAAAGGGAGAGACAATCATTGAGAACTGGATTTTAAGGAAGATATTCTGAAGATGCAGAAACTTCAACCAGGTTTAGAAGAAAGGAAACATTTGGGGCAGAAGAGAAAACTGCTGAACATATTCTGGCAGTGAAAAAACAAATTAAGGAAGAGAAAATGCATAATGTTAAGTGTTAGGTTAGGAGTTTCCATTTTTTTGTTCAGAAAGGGCGATTTACAATTACTTAGGTTTCAAATTAATATTCAGATTTTGTTAATTTAATGTTTTCTTAAACCTTTGAGATGGACATCCAAATCTTCTACTTAAAAATCTAATAATTGTTATGTAAAACAAGAAGTTACTTTCAGATAGTCTATAATTAATATTGAATTAACTCATGTTGAACAGATTAAAATCACATAAGTAGTTCTGTTTAAATCCTTAGTAAATTACATTTTATTGCACATTTTCAATTACACACTTAATAGATTTGATTTTTTGTAAGCATTTCAAATGCCTAAATAGACACACTTACAACCCTAACAAGTAACACCTTCCTTGGTTCCTTCCTCTTACAGATTTACTAAATTATATCTATAAAAAGTGTGAATCACAACTGTTCTTAAATATTACAAAGCTGATTTTTTTATTTTTAAATATATGTTTATTGATCTCAGAGAGTAAGGGAGAGGGAGAGAGAGATAAAACATCAATGATGAGAGAGAATCATTGATCAGCTGCCTCCTCCATGCCTTCTACTAGGAATCAAGCCCACAGCCCGGGCATGTGCCCTGACTGGGACTCGAACTGTGATCTCCTGGTTCATGCAGTGACGCTCAACCACTGAGCCACACTGGCTGAGCGCAAAGCTGATTTTAAAAATTATTTAAATTCTATTATACTTTTCCACTAAAGCCACATGTGTAAACCAAATACATATTTCAAACAAAAGTCACATGTGTAATCTCTCAGATTAAATAACAAATGCACATATTTTCTTAAGGATTGTGTAAAAATGTTCTTATATAAAATCATAAGTACCATAGACTCCATTTACTTCATATTTAATTCTAAACCTTCCTGAATGTCAAGACATTTACTTAAATAATGGGGACTTATTGCCCTGGCAGGGTGCTCAGTTGGTTGCAGCAGCATCCTGTACACCAAAACGCTGCGGGTTTCATTCCCAGTTAGGGCACATACCTAGGCTGTGGGTTTGATCCCTGGTGTGGGCACATACCAGAGGCAACTGATCAATGTTTCTCCTCACATCAATGTTTCTCTCTCTCTCTCTCTTTCTCTCTCTCTCCCTTCTCTCTCTAAAATCAATAAAAACATACTCTCAGGTAAGGATTAAAAAAAAAATAGGAGTGAGTTTAAAATAATAATAATAATAACAATAATAATAATAATGGAGATTTTTCATCCACTGGCAGAAAGATGTTATTAAATCAAAGTCCTAGGACCTTGATACAATTGCTTCTTGTTCAGAAATTTGAGACCAGGAAGTATGACTTGAGATCTATAGCTCCCTGATTTTGTGGGAATCACAAAAGGACTGCACCTTTTTTGTAAAAACTGTATCAATAAGCCCATGCCACTCATCCTATCTATTTTAATTACCTAACTGGTATTGCTAGAATTCTGTACCCTCACTCTGGTTGCAATTAACTTCCTTCATGCTTTGATTTGATTCCATTAATCTCTTTACTGCCTGCTGGGATTCTGCAAACCTTCCTATTCTTTTAGTTCTGCTTGGATCTTGCATGCTTTGGTCTCGCTCTACACATAACCTACAATCTTTTTAATGACACAATTGTCTTTGCAAGAAATCTAGCCCACAGTGTCCTATTTCCTTCAACAGAGATCTCTTGCCAAGAACAAGTGCCAAAGGAGGTCTACAAAGTCATGAAACTGATGCCCATGTCATAGAAAGTTCAAGATGGAAAATAATCTACAGTGTTGAAATAGAATCAGAATGGATGTCAGGCAAAGAGTGAATTTAAGGGGGCCTAGGAAGACTTCACTGACTGGGTGAATTGGTAATAGTTGCCTGCGAGAGGAGGAGCAGAGAGGATAGCAGCTATGAGAATGTGGCCCTGAAGGAGAAATGTCTCTGTTCAAAGTCTTTGGAAAAATTCATGATGAGCCCTGGCTAGTGTGGCTCAGTTGGTTGAGCATCGTCCTATGCACTGAAAGGTTGCCAGTTCAATTCCTAGTCAGGGCACATGCCTGGGTTTCGGGCTCCATTCCTGGTAGGGGGCATGCAGGAGGCAGCCAATCAAAGTTACACTCTCACATCAATGTTTCTCTCTCTCTCAGTCCCTCTTCCCACTCCCTCCTCTCTCTCTAAAAATCAATAAAATAAGCATTATCTTCCCTTACTCAGAAAACAATGTTTTTTACAAAAGAAAATTCTTGATGATAAAATCCAGAGTAATGTTATGATGATAAAATCTAGGATAATGTCATGTGGAAAATATGCAGGGCAGGTGAGAATGTTATAGATTAAAAGATTTAGAAGGAGCCTAAAGTGAACAGTGAAGATATAAAAAGCATTAGGGTTCATGGCAACAGTAAAGTGAAGAAAAGAATTTGATCCCAGACCTAAATGGTTTGGCTCAGTGGATATAGAACGTCGGCCTGTGGACTGAAGGGTCCCAGGTTTGATTCCAGTCAAGGGCATGTACCTTGGTTGCAGGCACATCCATGTCTCTAACTCTCTATCCCTCTCCCCACCTCTCTGTAAAAAAAAATTAATAAAATATATTTTAAAAAAATAATTTGATCCCAGAGCTCTAGACATCTAGTAGAGAGAAACTCATGGCAAAAGTATCCCTGCTCAGCCCTGGACAGTTTGCTAAGTGGTTAGAGCATCGGCCCAAGAACCGAAGGGTCTTGGATTCGATTCTGGACAAGGGCATATACCTTATTTGCAGGCTCCATCCCCAGCTCTGGTCAGGGGGCATGATGGAGGCAGCCAATTGATGTGTCTCCCACTTTGATGTGTTTCTCTCTGTCTCTACCCCTCCCTTCCACCTCTCTAAAAATCAAGGGAAAAAATATCCTCAGGTGAGGATTAACAACAACAACAACAAAATTTTTTAAAATCTCTGTTCAACACATTCTGGATGACACAAGGATGTCTAAGCAAAAAGGCAGCTGCCCCATCATTTCCAGCAACATATGAAACATCAAAATTTCTAATAACATGAACTGAGAAAATACAGTCACTTTAGAGCTCTTTGTGATAATGGAATTTGACATGTGATAACTTTAAAAATAGTTTTATTGAAAATAAAGTTATGAAAAAGTGATAAAAATGACATCCATGTTCTTTCACCACATTGAATTAATTACATCCATATTAAAATTTAATTTCAGGAAGACCTATGTAATACTTTCAACAATAAAGATTTTTTTAAAATTAATTGCCAACGTTGATTTGCATTATTTTGTATATACTTGCAAACGTTTTTTAATTAGGTGGCCTTGTTTTAAATACAAATGCTAAAAGGCAATAGGTTAGAAAACTTTTCATTTCCCATTGAATTCCTAGCAAGAAACAGGAAGAAAAAATATTTATGCTCAACCTATTTCTATAAACACTGCATGGCTTCATCATCCCATCCTTAATTCAAGTGTACTTAGAAACAAATGAAGACAAATTTAACTCACTTTTTATTGGAGATACTGACTACATGTTTGGTGAAAATTTTAGTTCCAAACAGAGTTGCCATATTTATCAAACAAAACTACAGAATACTCAGTTAAATTTGAATTACAGAGAAACACTGCTTTTTTGATATAACTATGTCACACAAAATTATTCATTGTTTATTTGAAAATCAAATTTAACTGGGTGTGCTGAATTCATCTGGCAATACTTGTATAGTGAGTAGAGTTTAGTGACTTGAAATCAAAGGGCCATGAACCAGGAGTGTTTATTTGATAAATACCAGTAATAAGGTTAACAATCTAATCCAAACCACTAATCATCTTCCACTCCATATCCTTCATTCCCATCCCTTTGATATATTTTTAAATTTTAGTCTATATTCTTACACAGCCAATCAGAGTCAAGTGAGTAGCAACTTAGCAAATCAGCTTGACTCTAACAGAAAATCAATTCTTTATCAGTCAGAGGACATTCTTAATTAAAATTCCTCATTTAGTTATGCCAACATTTTTAGCTAATCCTATATTAAAAAAGTCTAATATGTTAAGTGTCTGACCATTTGACCATTCGACCAGTCACTATGACACGCACTGACCACCAGGGGGCAAACGCTCTGACCGATAGGTTAGCTTGCTGCTGGGGTCCAGCCGATCAGGACTGGGTAAGATTGGCCAGACACACCCTGCAGCTCTCTTGAGGACCCTCCCAGCCTGATTGTGCACCAGTGGGGTCCCTCAGCCTGGCCTGCACCCTCTCGCAATCTGGGAGATGTCAGAGAGCCAGTTTCGGCCCGATCCCCACAGGCCAGGCTGAGGGACCCTACCAGTGCACAAATCCATGCACTGAGCCTCTAGTAAGAAAATAAGCAGCTTGGCTGGAGTGGCTGTAGGTTGGAACATTGTTCCACCCTTGGCTACACCTCCTTCCCCAGTTTACAGAGTTCCTAGAGATTGTCAAAGTGTTGGCTACCACCCAGCTGGTATAGCTCTGTGGTTGAGCGTGGACCCATGAACCAGATGGTTATGGTTCAATTCTGGTCAGGGAACATGCCTGGGTTTCAGGCTCAATCCCCAGTAGGGGTGTGCAGGAGGCAGCTGATGGATGATACTCTCTCATCGCTGATGTTTCTATCTCTTTTCCTCTCCCTTCCTCTCTCTGAAATCAATGAAAAACATCTTTTTTTAAAAAATGCTGGCTACCCACCTTTTTGCATTGGAACCTACCCAGGTGGCTATGGTGACATAGATACTATTTTTCAGTCACAAAATAAAAATAAAAAATTTAAAAAGGGTGACTCCAACAAATATTTAAGTTCTGAAAATAGAAAACAGTTCAAAATTTTGATATCTCTAGGAAAGCTGCCCTCTGTTAAGCATATACCAGGAATTCACAACTTTAAAGGATGTTTAAGAAAAAAGATTTGGGTGTGCATATGAACAGTTAATGTCATTTAATATGTGAGTAATCAAGCAGAAGTATTACTTATTTTTTAGAAAATTGTGTTTTATTATATTAGTTTTGTGTTACAAAGGACCTTAAAGATAAAATAATCCAACATCATCCATTACATAAATGCCTTTTCACCCATTCTTCATGTGACATAGAAATGAATTGTTCTAACAAAATTAAGACAGAATTCTTAATTGGATGACAGTATGAATAATTCAATAGTGCATTGATGCATTTATAAAGCTAAAAAAACCTTGTCTGTTGTCTATAAAATTTCTCAGGTGAAATTGGAGAAAACCCACTCAGCAATAGAATGAAAATTTAGCACTTTAATCTTAGATAATGAATTGGTTAAAGAATTTGATGGTTATTAAATAATTTGCATTCATTCTCAAATATAGCAGTACTGTGGCAAAAAAAATCTGACTTACAATAGAATGTGATGCATTTGCTAACAAAGAGTGATCATGTAATTTAAAAGCACAGCTAGAAATTAACATGTTAACCACTACATCTTTTCAAATCTTAAATTCTCTTCTTTTTGGATAGATTCAGCAGAGTATTTTAAAGAAAAGGCCCCCAAACTTGACTTCTCTCAAACTACTTCTCCAAGGACAGGTGATTAATTCGTGACACTTTCTAACTTTGTGTGACTTTTGCACATAAAAGATGATATTTACCAGTTGAGAGTATATACTTTTCATGTACATTTGGGAATTATTTAAACAAAACACAGTTAGTTAGTGTTGGTTAAAGAAGGCATGCTTTAACAATGTTTTGCGTACACATTTGGGTTTTTTGCTTACCTAACTTTCCTTTCTTGTTTTTATTTCTCAACATCACAAAGATTTTTAGTTTATTCTAGAGGATTCATCATTGCTCAACTTATCATTAGAAGCTAAGCATGATTCAGAATATCCTCAAATTTTAGCCCTCTAGCGCTTCTGGTTACCTAAAGTTTACCTATCCCTGATGTCTATATCAGTCAGCTAAAGTCAGCTAAACTGTGATCCTACATTGCAATGATTTTCCTCAGAAAAGTGAAGACAGCTATTGGGTAGTCAGCCTGAAGCATTTTCCTTCTATAATAATAAAAGCATAATATGCTAATTAGACCGGATGTCATTCTGGACCAAGCCGAGTCTGCGAGGAAGCCTGGGCCCAGGGTGCCAGAGGGAAGCCAGGGGAAGGAAGGCCTACTCTTGCACGAATTTCATACATCGGGCTTCTAGTTTGCATATAAATCAGGTGCTTCTTAAACTTCAGCTCATCCTTTTCTTATCTGTATTCATTCAGCAGCTGCTGAAACTGTACTATATCTTCCAAAGTATTTGGCATTTTCTCTGCAGAATTGTAAAGTTAATACAAATCAGCCAAACGCTTTTAGAAGCGGCAATAAAGGTCCTGAGGCAAAGTCAATGAATGATACGGTTGCTGATGCATGATTCTGACTTAGGTCAGCTTTTAGGTAACTGCTCTCATTTGAAGATCAAGGATGAATCCATGTGAACTGATGCTTTTATTTGGGTGAAATGTGTAATAATTTGAACCTGCAGATGTTAACTGCATTTATTATACAACATGAACATCAGCACCTTCTAGAAATAATGGATGAATGCTCTGCAGCTAAAACCGACCAAGAGAAAAATTCCGTGGGTAGACAGACTGCATTGATTCCATGGGCCCTCAGGATTTTGCATTCCCTTGAGATATCTGTCTGGGGATCAGCTGGTGGAGGAAAGGTCAGAGTGACCTGCACCATTAATAAATAACAAAGAGGCACAATGGGCAGCTGGAGGTGGGGGGAGAGGAGAGACTTCATAGTGGGAATAAGAAGAAGAGAGAGTTCTGAGAAAATAAATTAATGGCTTCTGAATTAAAAGAAATAACACTGGGCGCTATGGGAATAGCTCATGTCCAAACTTGGAGTTATGATGAAATGTGACTCATCCTTGGAATGGTTTTATTTCTATAATTTCTGATAATCTAAATAAAGATCCCCTATAATTCCAAATTTCTTCTCCAAAAGTTAAAGTATCAGTAAAATCAGAGGATATACTAATAGAATTTGTAAAACAAAATGTATATTTTATACAGCAGTGGGCCAAAGTATATCTACAGTTGTGGGTACATGAAAGAGTTTATTCTTGTATTATTTATTGATTATTGTATTAATTATTTGTAAAACTACGTTTGCCAACCCTTCTACATTATTTTGGCATTGAATTTTCAGACTTTCTCATTATTTAGTTTACTCCAAGCGTAACTTTGGGCTATAATTGGTGGATCTATATCTAAATTCTCATTAAGTATAAACATACACAATCTACGCATTTCAGAAAGATGATATGAGTAGTTAGTATTTTTTTTAAAACATCAATGAAAATCTACTTCTAATTCCCACTTAAATTACCCTACAAATACTACCATTTCAAAGGTTTATAGTTTTTAAAGCGAAAAACAGGGACATTTATATAAGTTCAGTATACCAAGTAAAGAAAGAAGTCATTTTAAATGTTTGTTTAAATTTTAACTTTAGCATATGGTAATTTAGAGAAAAATTTTTAGAGATCTTTTAGTCTAATTCCCTTCATGGTACAGGCAAGGCAACGATACCCACTAACATTCCAGGCACCCAGGTTCACTCTGCGAATCAAGGCCAAAGTCAGAAAGTGAATCCAGGCCTCCTAATTCCTTTCCTTGCATTACACTTTACTAGAAAAATACTTTTTTAAAATCAGTGAACACTATAATGCTAAGATATTGTCAGAAATGCTCCATTGGTAATATTATGTTTTATCCCACTCAGTGTTCAGTATAAGTGGACTATAATTAAAATTAGACAGTAGACGCAAAGAGGAAACATATGCTGGTACAGTTACCATATTTTGATAATGTGTTTGTCAAACTTAGGGGAAAAACTCTGCGATTCAGCTGCCCAGATATAAGTTATATTTAAAGAATGGTATTCTGGGAGAGTTTTTCAAACAAGAGAAAAATTAGGATCAGTTTCACTGTTAGTATAGCAGTAGGAGGAAGAGAAGAAATTCATCATCATTTTTTTTTTTTTTTTAGTGAAAGGAGATGACTAACATTCAACACTTTGCATACACCACTATAAGAAATTAAAGATATTTTGACATTTCTTTCTTTTTTTAAAAAAATTTATTTCAGAGAGAGAAACATTAATTTGTTGTTCCACTTATTTGTGCATTCATTGGTTGATTCCTGCATGTGCCAGGCCAGGGATTGAACCTACAACCTTGAGGTATCGGGAGGATGCTCTAACCAACTAACTACCTGACAGGGCTTTTCACATTCATTTCTTTTCTCATGTCCAAGAGAAATAAGAATTGCTGAGGCATATTATGATGACTGGGCATAGATGACTGAATGCAGTGATGTTTGTCTTATGGTTTTCAGACTTGATTAAAGTGACTGGTGGAATAAATGTGTGTAGTAGTTGATAGCCTTCTAAATTTGATAAAGAAAACTATAATTACAGCCAATCTTACCAGATGCTCTAAACAAAATATTTAGAGCATGCAGTGGAGACATTGTTGTCCTATTTATGACCTGTAAAACAGCTTAGAAATTATAGCTTAGCTGTATGCCTTGATACGATTAAATATATATTTAGCTGCCTACCTAAGGTTCACATGACAGAAATAAAAATGTAAGCCAGTGTTTTCTTTTCTTTTTTTTTTTTTTTAGTTTCTCTAAGAATTACTTATGTTTGAAATCAGATGCATTTTTTTTTAAGCAATGCCTATGAGAAAGAAATGAGAATAAAAGATACTATACTTTTTCTCAAAAGAGGACTTCTAAATTTTAACTAGGTCTAATATTTAGGGGACTTATGTAAGTCTAGAAAGAGATTTGGAGAGACTATAATAAAAAACTGTAGCTGTTTATCCTGTTTAAAATATAATCATAATTTAAATCTTTTACTTAGATTTTTTCACTCTTTATTATCTTCACATTTTTCCTTAAATTTTCCCTAATAGCACAAATCTCTCCTCCCATGACTTGAGTCCAATTTTCATTTTCCACCTTTGACAGAGATAGAACCATTGAGTGGGGCCTATCATACAGAAAAGCAATGACTAGTTTACAAATGTTTTATACTGTTAAGGAGGGCTTAGAAATACGTGGCTTCTATTGAAATTGGGTATGCTGGCGAAAGTTCAGGACTTTCACTCTGATTACAGACTGAGGTATAGTTTCCTCTCCTGGTCCTCTATTTTTGTTGTACCTAATGACAAAGAACTCACTTTATCCAATGAGAGGCAGGTAGGTGGTGGGATGTGGGGTAAGAGAGGTTCATTTTTCTCAAATGAGAAATTCCAGAGGTAGTCATACATAACTGCTACTTAGATCCCATTATCGAGAATTGAATTAGTTGGCCATACCCAGCTGCAAGAAAGGGTACAAAAATGCAGCCTTCATGTAGGGTAGCCATGTGCCCAGATGAATACGAAGTGGAAAAGAGGTGGAAAATGGATTTAGGGGAAGAACCAGCAGTCTCTTCCACATTCCACACCACACATTCTAACATTGTATTAATAATCAAATCAATTGTGCCTAGGATTCATCTTAGGAATTTCTTTAATCTTTAGTTGGACCTTTACCCAAAGTAACATTATTCATAGTTCAAACTACTCCATTGTACTTCATGCAGAGAAAGGATAAATTGGCACCAAGGTCAATATAGAAAAAAACATAAAATTTATAAGCATTAGGTTACCTAGAATTTACAATAAGACATGCTCATCATATATTTTAAAATTGAAAAATACTTACATAAATAGGTCTCACTATAGGGAAATGTTTTTTGTTTTTTTTTTTTGTTTGTTTGTTTTTTAATATATTTTATTGATTTTTTACAGAGAGGAAGGGAGAGAGATAGAGAGTTAGAAACATCGATCAGCTGCCTCCTGCACATCTCCTACTGGGGATGTGCCCGCAACCAAGGTACATGCCCTTGACCGGAATCGAACCTGGGACCTTTCAGTCCACAGGCCGATGCTCTATCCACTGAGCCAAACCGGCTTCGGCAGAAATGTTTTATTTAAATTAATTTACTTTCTATTAAGTGTTTGGCACTGATCTTTTTTCTAGTTACTTGCTGCAGGTTCCCAAAATAATATAAAGTGTTACATAAAGGGACAGGATTTAATCACAAAACTTAGCTTTGTTTGGGAATTCTAACACGTGGCCAGTTTATTATCATGCCAGAGGATTTCAAGGTGCTTCACAAAAGATGTACAATTACTTGCCGACAGTAATGCAATCTGTGGTCCCAAGATAAGGATTGAAAGCAGGAGGAAGCAAGTGAGTCATTACAACTATTGGCTTCTATTTTTGATAAGATTATAAAGGAATTGCCTGCCTTCAGTCTTAGCTGCTTCCTATGTGAATATGCACAAAGAATGTAGGTGTGGTAAATAAAACAAAAGAAGCTATTTCAATACATTTTTATAACATCTTGCGCATTCTTTTAAACTGAGTTCATTGAAGGCAATATGATCTTTAAAAAAATTATATTACATTGAAAATCAAAATAAATTAAAAAAGAGAGTTCTTCCTATTCTCGCTAAAATAAGGTCCCAATTTAGTGTCCTCTAAATTCCTATTTACTTGTGTTCTATGTAATATGATTTTAATTACCTATGTGGAATCTTTCACTGTTTAAATGTGTGGGCTTTTCTTTTTTTTTTTTTTTTTTTACCTTTTTGGCCAGGACTATTGGGTATACAATCACTAACACTTCTAGGTTTTTGGGTTTTGTGTAAGAGTTGAAGAAAAATTAAATAAGGATAAATTTTTTTCTTAAACAATTATATGCTTTTCCGACTTACTATAGCCTTAAGCAGAGAGTCATTCTCTGGTCCCCATTCTTCCGGTGGGTTCACAGCTTTGTCACTAATGCCTTGGACTTCCTGGTCTTTGTTCACTTTTAGCTTTGTGCCTCTGATAAGGATACACAAAAACCTGAAGAAATGCCTTGAAAAGATGACTAATGGTCAGAACGGTAAAAACAAATCTGGGATTTCCAGTGGGGATTTTCTATGATGAGTTTAATTTTATTTCAAATTAAAGATCACTAGCAGCACCTAGCAAATAAACCTTACAGTGAGGGTTGATACAAATCACAGGTGCTTGGGGATGGAGAACACACAGTACAGTGTACAGGTGGTATGTTCTAGAAGCATGCACCTGAAACCTGGAGAATTTTGTTAACCAGTGTATTGCCCCAATAAATTAAATAAAAAGGGAAAACAATAGTTCTACCAACATTAGCTCTTCAAAAACAACAAAACTAAAAACCAGAAATCCTAAGTACTATACTGCTAAATGTTTATACTCAAGTGTTCAACACATTTTTAGTGTTAATAACAGTATTGGTTGCTAATATTTATTGAATTTATCGAACATTTACTATATATAGACACTGTTCTATGTACAGTATATATTTTCTTATTAAATGCTCAAAACAATCTACAAGGAAGAAATCATTCTCTTTTCAGTGTTACTATTAAGGTAACTGGACCACAAGGAGGTCAAGAATTTGCCCAAGTTCAAACAGCGAGGATGTTGCAGATGGGAGCTGCCTACAAAAACAGTCTTAATACAGAACCCACACTCTTGCTCTTGACACTAATTCATCTTCCTCCTTTGTTCATGACCTAAGTCAGAGTTGGAAAAACATGTTTTTCTTAAAAGTAAAATTGAAGATATCTGGGAACCATTTGTAAGTTTTGTGGCTCTATTTAGACAGTATTTGGGTTGCCGCTTCCTTCTCTGATAACTATTCTCCACTCTCCTTCCTTCCATATGGCTATAGTGGGAACACCAATTTGATCCTGTCTTCTAGACAACCATTTGTTGGGCACCTGACTCAAGATGAGCCCCCAAGACCTTTTCCAGAATATGGAGAGTTGGTTGAGCTTCCAGTTTTAGCCTGGCCATCTTACTGAAGAGCAAACATGGAAACTAGGAAGCTGGTAGCATGGCCATTTTCTACCACATGGACCAGGTAAGAGAGAAAACTGGCATCAGTGAAAGAAAAATAAAGCAAAATTTTACCGAAAAGCAGAGATGACTTCCTGGGTTTACTGTAGGAGATAGATTGCTAAACTGGCCGCAGTTCTCCACTCCCCTTCCTGGATACAACCCCCTTCACAGGATGACTTTGCAGTTCTTCCCATCAAGAGGCAGAGCCTAGTAGTACCTCATGTCTTGAATCTGGGCTGGACTTGTGACTTGGTGAAAGTGACAGAGTGCCAGTTTCAAGCCTGGACCGCCAAAAGCCCTGTGTGTTTCCACTTTTTGTCTTTGACCCATTCAGTCCTTGAGGACATACTTGGCTAGTATGCTGGAAGGAGAAGAAAGATAAGATGCCCCATCCAAGGCCATCCTAAACAACCAGCTTCTAACTAACACAGCAGCTGACCAAAGAGACATTAAAAAACCCAGGCCATCCAAGCCCAGCCTAAATGAACAGAACTACCCAACCAACCCATAGTCTCATGACTGTGACCATACCTCTAAGTCTCAGGTTGTTATTATACAGCGCTAAGTCTCGGTTAGTTATGCAGCATTAGCTCACTGACACACTTCCCTGCCATGTTTCCATCCATGGTTCTGGAGGCCCTGATGTATCCCAGCACTGATGTTCCATGGCTCACACTTATAGTCTTATAATACACCTTTTAATTTGTCTTGTTTCCTCAATTGAGGTGAGTTGTTTTTTTTAATTTGCAACTGAAGGAATCTTTTTTTATTATTATAATTTTTTGTTGTTGTTAATTCTCATCTGAGGATATTTTCCATTGATTTTTAGAGTGGAAGGGAGGGAGGGGGAGAGAGAGAAAGAGAGAGAGAAACATCAATGTGAGAGAGACCAGGGCCAGGCTTTGATCCTGCATTGAGCCTGCAACTGATGTACTGAACTTGGCAAACTCCAGTCCACAGGCCAACGCTCTATCCACTGAGCCAAACCTGCTAGGGCCAAAGGAATCCTAACTATGTTTTTTTCTGGGATCTAAGAATAGCAGGGACAACATCTTACTCTTATATAGACTTCCATAAGAAGTACCCAAGTATGTGATAGGGTGGCTCAGGATACTGGGTAGGGGAAAAAAGGGAGCTGTTAATGAGCTTCTAGTCAAGAAAACAAAAACCAAGTTAAATATTCCAATTAGAGAAAATTCAATTCAAGCAACTGGTTATAAAAGTACTGGGAGAGAGAAAATAGGGACTTAGGGGAGGTGGAGGGTGAAAAGCAAGAAGAATATGCCCAAGTGATAGAAACTGCCAGTGCTCCTGAGCCGGGGTTCCCCGGCCTGGACCTCCCACTCAGGGCACCAAGTGAGATCCTACTGCTGGCAGCTCCAGACCTGCTGATGAGGTGCTGCCTCTCCCAGGAATGGAATTCTGGCAACACCGTTACAGCAGTAAATTTCATCCTTGCTGCCCAAGACACTCAGAAACTGGAAGGCACAGGTGAATCCCTCTTCCTCACTTTAGTCAGTGCCTTCCATTAGCCACCCTAACCTAAAGCCTGCTGGCAAGGAACCCCAGGAAATGCAAGGTGCCGACTTTCAGCCCTCTGGAATATTAAAGGAACAAGAAGAGCAGCAGGCGCAGAGCAGCAAGCAAACACATGACCAGTACAGAGGAGTTAGCAATAAGCTTTAAGGCAAGTTTCTTGGAGGGCTGCTAAAGGATCCTCATGGTCAAAATAAGGTAAAAAGAAGCTGAGGTATCGCCATTCAAACTCTCACAGAACTGGACAAGGAGCATGTCCACAGCGCGTCTACCCACGGTTAGACGTGTGGGCTGCACAGTGTCCGGGACTCTTGACAGAATCCTGTAACAGGGGAAAGGAAATCTGACAAAAGGATAGCAATGAATTTTTCTGTAACCCAGGCAAAGAGAAATCAAGATGATTACATTTTATTAGGAGAAATAAAACAATGCGACATTTGTTACAACCAGGGCATTCAAATGAGAATCACACACACTAAAGAATTGTGGGATTCAAAGAAGCCTCATCATTCCACCTACCATGGGATGAGGAAGGAAAGCGGGAGAGTTAATGACATGCCCATGGATTGCACAGATGTTACAAAGCCAAGTGAATGACTTCTGAACTAGCCTTCCCAAAGGACCATGCATTAGAAATTGATATGTCATGAGCTCCACTCTGAATGTTTCAATGTATTTGAGGCCAGTTTTCTACCTTTGTGTTGTTGGTGGTAATGTTGGCAGTTTTTTAAAATTATATGATATAGGAATATATTCTCATTGCAACAATAAAAATATACATGTGTAAATATATCTATTTAAAAAATAAAAATAATAAATGTGTGTGTGTGTGTGTGTGTGTGTGTGTGTGTGTGTGTGTGTCTGCCTGGCCAGCATGGCTCAGTTATTGAGTGTTGACCTATGAGCCAGGAGGTCATGGTTTGATTCCCGGTCAGGGCACATGCCCAGGTTGTGGACTTGATCCCCAGTGGGGGCCATGCAGGAGGCGGCCGATCAATTATTCTCTCTCATCATTGATGTTTCTATGTCTCTCTCTCTCTCCCTTCCTCTCTGAAATCAATAAAAATATATTTAAAAAGTAGAGGCCCAGTGCACAAAATTTGTGCATGGGTAGGGTTCCTAGGCCTGGCCGGCAATCAAGGCAGATCTGTGAGGCAACTGGCAGGGCCATCAGGGCCCCTGCTCGCACCTGCCCTGGCCTGGCACCACCCGCTCACCTGCTCTACCATCCCACCGCGGTCCCGCTCTCTTCAGGGCCCATCAGTGCTGGCAGTGACTCCACTGCCTCCTGCTGCCAGCGCCACATCACTGACACCCACCTGTTCCGTGCTGCCCCCTGGTGGTCAGCACATGTCTAACTCCCTGTGGGTCAAAATCCTGCATGTGGGGACAATTTGCATATTAGCCTTTTATTATTAAAACTAGAGGCCCAGTGCATGACATTCATTCATGCACTGGGGGGTGGGGTTCCTCAGCCCTGCCTGCACCCTCTTGCAGTCCGGGACCCCTCGCTCCTTACCACCCGCCTGCAGCGGAGATGGCGGGAGAGGCTCCCGCTACCGCTGGTGCACTCACCAACTATAAGCCAGGCTCAAGGCTCCCTATGGGAGCACACGGACCACCAGGGGGCAGCTTCTGCGTTGAGCATCTGCTCCCTGGTAGTCAGTGCGCATCATAGCGACCAGTCGTTCAGCCATTCAATTTGCATATTGACCTTTTACTATATAGGATGTGTGTGTGTGTGTGTGTGTGTGTGTGTGTGTGTGTGTGTGTCTAAAGCATGAAAATGCAATCCCTCGTTGCCACTCCCACCCATAGTTAAGACCCTCCTCAGCGGAGTCAGTGTAGGAGCTGAGATATTAACAAGGAACAAGAACCTTGAACTTGTATCTTTATTGAAACTTGGCCAACTGAAACCTGGATGAAGAAGATAATAGCCTACAAAACTGTCAAAGGAGTGAACTGGTTTTTATTGTTTGTTTGTTTTGCAGTATTGAATCTTCTTTCAGGGAAAACTACTACTTAGATCTGAAAATCCTGAATAGGCCATTATGTCAGTATTAAACTAATCCCTCATCTGAATAGAAGGTGTTTGAAATGATGAGCCCCCCAAATTTTCATGTTTTAGTACGAAGAGGTTCACACAGGAGGCTTACACACACATGGTATTTACAGTGTGACAGGTATTATTCTATTTGAGAAATGTTTTGTTTTATACCTCTGATTTGAGATCTCACTATTCTAAAAATGGCACTTGTTCTTATAAATAAAATGTGTATACTTGTTTGCAGGCTTGCTGAGCTCTGAGAAATAGAAAAACCTGTTTGCTCTGGTTTTCGTTAGAGTCATGGCACATGTCAGTGCTGCTTTGAGGTGATGGGCAGCCTTCTGAGCACTGTGAGATGGGAGGTCCCTTCACACAGGCAAGGGGCGCCATGAGTAATGGTGGTGGTGAGGCACCTTCAGGGACCATTCTAGTCAGTGAACATGGACCCAGGGGAGCCAGCCGGCAGGGAGGAAAGAAGGTGCTAGATACCTCCTGGAGATCAGAACAGGTGATTGCACCACAATTAGATATATCAATACAGGCCCAGTTTTTAATCATAGATTTTTAAAGCTTACAAACCGCATTAAGAGTTTATATAAATATATACCCTTCCCAAATTTGTTTAGTTTTTGTTTTTTGAAGGATATACACCAACATAACAGGAGTAAGGGTGCTTACAAATTCTTTGTTACTTTTGCATTTGTGTATTTTCTATTATTTCAGCAATGTACATGTACTAGTTGTATACTTAAAAAAAACATAGCTAAGCCCTAGCCAGTTTGGCTCAGTGGATAGAGTGTTGGCCTGCAGACCCAAAGGGTCCCCTGTTCGATTCCAGTCAAGGGCATGTTGGTTGGAGGCTCCTCCCCAGCCAGCCCCATGCAACCAATCAATGTGTTTCTCTCACACCCATATTCCTCTCTATCTTTCCCTCTTCCTTCCACTCTCTCTAAAATCAATGGAAAAATATCCTCCAGTGGGGATTAAAAAAGAAAACACAGTGCCCTGAACTCAATAATTATTTGTTGAATGAATCAATAAATGAATGAATGATGGCCTAGACTAGAGACATTTAATCAACATGCTTTTAAAAAAATAATCACAACATATATATAATTTAGGGTTTATATCATTGGTAAAAATGTGAAAACCTGCTGGTTCCCAATCCCTAAACTTTAGGAATATTTGAAGAAAACTTCTACATGCAAATTGTAAAAACACAATTGATTTGTAACAT
Organism: Myotis daubentonii; assembly: GCF_963259705.1. Taxonomy (NCBI): domain Eukaryota; kingdom Metazoa; phylum Chordata; class Mammalia; order Chiroptera; family Vespertilionidae; genus Myotis; species Myotis daubentonii. The sequence goes on along the minus strand of NC_081843.1, from coordinate 38,328,337 downwards.
TATTCTGAGTATCAAAAAAATAGAAGGAAACCAGAGCTCTAGAGATCCAAATATAAATCAAGTGGGGGGGGGGTCTTTTTGTTTTGTTTTTTTTAATATATTTTTATTGATTTCAGAGAGGAAGGGAAAGGGAGAGAGAGATAGAAACATCAATGAGGAGAATCATTAATCGGCTGCTTCCTGCACATCCCCTACTTGGGATCAAGCCCACAATCCCGGGCATGTGCCCTGACCAGGAATCGAACCGTGACCTCCTGGTTCATAGGTCGATGCTCAACCACTGAGCCACGCCAGCCGGGCTATAAATCAAGTTTTGAGGGTAATTTTTAAGATCTGACAACAGTGTATGTGGTAGCCAATCTCCAAGGTGACCCCGCAGTGATTCCTACCTCCTGGTGTTCATGTCTTATGCAACATAACCCATTACATTAGGGTTAGCTCCACATAGCCAATAGTAAATGGCAGAAGGGATGGATTGTTAGTTCCAAGATTAAGTCACAAAAGACAGTGCAGTTTCTATGTCCCTTCCCTACAAATTCCTTCTCTTTAGATAATTTGCTCCTGAGTAAATGAGCAGCCCTATGGAAAGGCCTATGTAGTAAAGAAATGAGGCCTCCTGACAGTTACACCTGTCAGCTGAGAAGCAGGCACCCCAGTTAAATGAAGCCTGCAGATGACTGCAGCCCCAGCTGAGACGCTGAGCCAGAGCCACCCGGCTACGCTCCTCCTGGCTTCCTGTGTGTACTAATAAACATTGGTGTTGAAAGCTACTAAACCTTGGGGTAATTTGTTATGTAGCAATAGATAACTATTATAGTAGAGAATAGAAGTGAAAAATATGTAGAGATCCCAGACTTAGGCAGCATTATAGGCTTCTCTAGAAAACATAGAACTGATGAAATTCTATAATTCCTAGTTTGCCTTGGGCCTTCCATCCTATTAATTCCTTCCTCTCCAAAAGTTTTCAACACACCTGACTGGAAAATTTCACTCTCCTGTGGAAACATATTTTTAATTGCATAATAAAAGTCCAAAGAAGATTTAGATTTATTTTAAGTTGCTCATGACTTTACTCTAAATATTAATGTTCTATTCTTAAATAGATGTATTTTTCTTATAACTACTACGAAACTCATTATGTGAGAAACATGGTCTTATGTATATTAAAGTGTTTAATCTAGAAGAGAACAGTTGATAAATTTTAATTTCATCATAGGATTTTCTTACTTTTATGATTGTGACAATAGATAATTTTCTAGTTGAGTCACCTAAGGATGACTGCTTCTGGTATCTCCTCTGTAGATGCAGGACTAAAAAACCTCTGAAGGTGTTGCAACCTACTGTCAGATTAAATGAATTCACTCTTAGAAAAAGCTATTCTTATTAAAGGAAAAAAAGGATTTCCTTTCTTTTACTGGTCTAACAGTGACAATGTATTGCAATAAACATCTCCAAATAAAAATTAGTGTGATGAGAGTGTGATGAAAATGTGATGGTATGCATAGTTTGTCTCCCCAGTCCCTCTTTTCCTCCCCATCATTTACATGACTATCAGGGGATGCCCACCAACCATGTCCATCAAACATCACCCCTAGACCCGAGCTGATTGAAGGTGAATATCTACTAATCCTAGAAATCTAAAATGGTAAATGGGGTAGAGAGATGAGGAAGGATTGGAATTGATTTAGTTTTTCTCAGGATGGCTGAACCTGTGATATATAATGGGTTTATGTTACTAGAGAATAAGGGTTCTAATACAGAAATAATGTAGTGATATATTTTAATAAAGGCAATCGGGAGAGATTTATCTAAGCAGTTATTGATCACAGCATTGAAAACACTAAACATTTGATATATAATATCTATAATGTGCCAGCTATAAATCATTGTGTAGGGTAATACTAGGGTAGGACTATATGTTTATGTACATGTTGATGAAAAAAGAAAGTTTTGGAAGTTTATGTCCCAAGTGACGACATTTTTGTTTTTAATTATCCATACATAGGCATACAAAAAAGTATGGCATCAGATGAAAATGTCAATAGTGGTTCTCTCTGAATGGTGGGATTGCAAACATTTTTATCCCTCCAACCTTTTTTAAAATCTCTTTATCAATATGGACTTGCACTTCTTGTGCATTAAGAACAAATAAAGTTTTACACTAAAAGTAAACTTAAAATAATATATGGAATGTCTCTCAGTCCACAAGTTGAGTAAGTAAAACTAAAATCTGTAAAACTTTAAAAAAGAAAGAACTCAGCAGTAGCTTAATATCCATTGAAATGAGATAATATGATAGTCATGAGAATTGAAGTAGGAGAAAAAAACCCTCCTGCAAATGAATTACAGTTTGATTGTCACAGTTACATTGTGTAGATAAACAACAAGTTTATAATAACAAATTGAATAAACAGTATGTGGTTGGTAAGGCTCACTCATTCTCTGTGGGCAACAAGCCACAGTCTCAAATCTCACTCATACAGTAACTATTTGATCCAAAGTGTAAGTCCAACAGATAACAAACATCCCCTAGCGGGATATTGTTTGCTAAAATCTAAGCCCGCTGTGATAAACTGTCATTTAGATTTAAAGCAGATGGTTTTAAAGGACCAACAAGAAAATATTCCATGGAAAAGTAGAAAATGATCAGATTGCATATTGAAAACATTTGTACAGAAACATATTGTCTAAACTATGACCCATTCAAATATAAAACATCAAAACCAAACTCTCTAAATACCTGCTTGGCATCTTACCTCTTCTAACCTGTTTTTTTTTTTTTTTTTTTTTTTTTTTTTTACCAAAGGACTCCAATCACAAGATAGGGTTGGCAGTATTTCAGAAATGCTTTTCAACTGTACCAAAACCTTTTTTTAGAAACTAGGATTAGGGTAACACAAATATGGGTATGTAAAAGTAGGCACCGAGTTATGCAATATTTATTCAAGTGGAATTCTTCCAATATTTTCTGAAAGAGATGTATTGGCCACTCTGTTGACCAACATCTTAGGGATAGTGCTTATGAGTATTCATCTTTTTTAAAAATGAGTATTCTTAAAAATAAAAAGGAATAAAAGTGAGAGTAAGATAAATCTTACATTTTCTATGTAGTAAATAGCTGATTTCAATAAAGATTATTTAGAAATAAAATATGCTCAGGATTTTTTTTTAGACAGAGGTTGTCTCCACTACCTTTTTTCCATTTTTCTAAATCCTTGGGAAATTTTACTTATTTCTATGAGCTTCTACCTTCCCTCCTGTTCACTCATACCAAGTTTGTTATGTGTCAGGAGTGAACTAGCTCCATACATTACCTGTACAATAAGCTATCTACATTACTGTCTCCATCTCTTCACTGTGTATTATCTATTTCAATCTTAAGCCTCTTCAGTTTGGCCTCTGACCTGATGGTAGAATTGAACTGTATGGTCTCTCCACTCACCCGCCCTTACCCAAAGCCCTAAATTCTTCTCTTTTCCTGAGTGCCCAATATCTGCCCTTCTTTTTCTTCTTGACCCCTGAAACCTGATGAATATCTGAAATTTAGTCCATAGCCTTAAGTTCATAAAGTCTTCTTTTAGAGAATTCATTCACTCTCAAGATTTCACCTCTCACTTGATTCCTAAAGTTCAGTCCCAACTGCCTGCTAGGCATTAACATTAAATTAGGGCCTCATGTAGAATAGAACCCATCACCTTGCCCTCCAAGCTGACTATCCTCATTCTTCATTGTTTTATTACTAAGTTTTACCAAGTCTTTTATAAAATCTGAAATCCATCTCTTGATTTCTCTTTGCAATTACCTTTCTTTGGCTATGGCCTGATTATCACACTAATTTCTCCCTGTCTGATGTCTGACATTGGTTATCTCAAAAGAAGAGCTAAGACATAGGCTTGCATATTGGTGGGAAGTGATCCCAAGAAGCATGATTGACAGCCTGAGGTTGCGGGACAGAGATAGAAGGAGAGCCAGTTCTAGGATAACTTATGGAATTGGCCAACACTACAAGTAATTGATGCCAGGTCTCACCTGGATCTTTTAATGAGCCTTATAGAATGTGTCTCTGAAAATCTCCTGAGAGTAAAAGGAAGAAATATTTACTTATAAGCTCCTGTCCCGCACTGATTAAAGATGGTGCTAATGGCAATAACTCCCCTGTGCTTTTTAAAAAAAATATGCTTTTGATTTTAGAGAGAGAGAAAGGAAGAGAGAGAGAGAGAGAGAGAGAGAGAGAGAGAGAGAGAGAGAGAGAGAGAATTGATCGATGGGCTGCTCCTGCATGGCCCCTATTGGGGATCAAGCCCCAAATTTGGGCATGTGCCCTGACAGGGAATGGAACCTGCAACCTCTTGGTACATGAGATGATGTTCAACCAACTGAGCTACATCAGCCAGGGCTCCCCTGCACTTCTTGATTGCACAAGCATGAGTCTGTGCAATTCTGCTGGCCTTCACTGTGGCATTAGAGAAGCCCTAGGCAAGAAGTAGTAGGATAAACAGGAGGAGGAGGAGGAGGAGGAGGAGGAGGAGGAGGAGGAGGAGGAGGAGGAGGGGGAGGAGGAGGAGAATGTTTTGAGCTTAGGTAAATTTTGTTCAGTTGTATCCATAAGACATGGCACAAATAGGAGTGGAAGGCTTATAAAAGGAATGATATATCTTATAAATTCATTTTCCATGTGTGTCCTTTGTCTCTTCAATGGTACTCTAAGTATCTCAGTGACATACAGCCATGCAGTTGAAAATTTTACCAACAATTACTACCACTCCTCCCTGGTCCAGCCCTCAATGTTGATGTCAAAGAACTCCCCACCTACTGTTTTTAAATACCCATTGTATTTTGAATTCTTTTCTCATGATACTACTGTGTTCCTATATCAGGCCAGCAGAACTGCACAGACTCATGCTTGTGCAATCAAGAAGTGCAGGGGAGCCCTGGCTGATGTAGCTCAGTTGGTTGAACATCATCTCATGTACCAAGAGGTTGCAGGTTCCATTCCCTGTCAGGGCACATGCCCAAATTTGGGGCTTGATCCCCAACAGGGGCCATGCAGGAGGCAGCCCATCAATCAATTCATTCTCTCTCTCTCTCTCTCTCTCTCTCTCTCTCTCTCTCTCTCTCTCTCTCTCAACACCATGGCACATTTATGTAGGAAGGCTGACCAGTTTAGCAGCATAGCCACTGGCTAAAGAAATAAAGTGAGTGGACTATCTGAAATTGAAACACTGGACTCATTACAGTCCAGACAACTAACCTAAATTTATAGACTATGTTTTGAATTTTTTTACCCCTGGTTTAGGGTCAAATTGCTCTAGTAATTTAAGTTTGGTTTTTATTACAATTACTTATCTTTACATCCTATAGCTTGGATAAACATTTTTTGCATTCTCTTCTCTAATCTATTCCATCAAGATCAGTTGCAGACTTTAGCAGTTGTGAATGAAGTCCAAGTTACAATGACATTATGTTTATGTCCTACAAACCAGTAGTGTTTATTTATAAAATGTTCTAAAACTGAAAAGAGAGAAAGCAAATCTACTTTCTTTACCCTTTGGGTACAATATGACATCCACAGAATTTATCAAGTTCTTTATGTACTGTCAGTGGTTTTCAAATGTTGAAGATAAAGTTAACAGAATACGTCCCTTATCAGAAATTTGGGGAGTTCTTTGACCTGAAATAAATGTCCTTAATGTTTTTAAAGAAGACTTTGAGAATTTGAAAAATGTACTCATTCACTTAAGAAATATTTATTGAGCACACTGTTGTGAAAAAGTCCTGTAAGATCTTGTTCATCACTTTAAAAACTAGTGTTTATTTTTCCCCTTACAAAACATTAAATATACCCTATGCAAAACAAATAAACGAGGGAAAAACTTAGAAATATAAAAGTACCTGTAAATACATCATTTGAATATGAAGACTATTCACCTCTGATGGATGTCTCTATTGCTACTTTGGTGGACTCCTCTCAAAAATGCTTTCATTAGAACAAATTGGAGGTTAAAAAAAATTCAAGAGTCTCTATTTGAGTAAACTCTACAATATTCAGATACTGGGATTATATCTTACTCTTCAAGGTATTTTACTGCAAGGGATGACACATATTGTATGCTAATAACAATGTTAGGGGATAGTTCCTGGGTCTCATTAAAAACCAAACCAAAACAAAATATACTAATACAGCTCAATTCCCCCACAGTGCCTGCTATTAAAGAGACATTTAGAATGCCTAGTTACATTAACTCTTTCTGATCATAAAGAGATATTCACCAACCTTGAATAGAGTTTCTCTTTGTTCATCATAATAACCTTTGGTGTTTAATTAGAAATAGAATTTGGTGGTGTAGGCAAGAAAAGTCTATACTTAGGTAGTTACCAAAAATCAGGAATGTGGTATCCTTTGGAGCACAAGGATGATGGTGTCAAATTCTCTACACTCCTTCATTTTGCCCCAGTCAGAGGTGAGGCCAAGATTAATTTATCATGTCAGTGACTTGTTTTTCACATTGGCTGAAAGTGACCATACTATAGTAAAATTATTGTCTTAGTATTTCTGTCAGAAGGCTTAAGGGTTAGAAAAACTAACCAGAAAATTGAAAAAAGAGTGAGAACAAAGCCCATTATTTTGTTGTTGTTTGGGAACTACATAGTACTGTCTTTCAGTCAGAAAATATGTTTTCCAGCAGTTATTTGTATGCTAGATATGAGCAATTAGCCTGTTTTAATACAGAGTATTTTCCCTTATATTTTTAATATAAGAAGGAAGATTCTAATAAATCTATGGGGAAGAATACCTTTCCCCTGCCCTATCTTTGCATCCTCAGGAAATAAAACAAATATTTCCAATCTCCTTAAGTACAGAGATGGGTCTATGTTTGTAAAATTAAGTTATTTTTGCCCTTAAGGAAATGAAACCAGCTTTTAAGTTGCCAGTGATTTTTGCTATGGGTTTTTTGGTTTGGTTTTGTTTTAGAAAAACCACAGGGTTTTATTGTTCTCCTCAAGTGCTTCCTGTACTGAATTATCCAATTATAATTGTAGACCTGAACTATTGTCTTTTTATTGTAAATGATGCTCTGACTTGGGAAGGCAATCTTTTAAGTAACATGTTAGAGTTCAACTTCCTTCTTAGAAGACCGAGAACACTTAAGAGAACTTCTGTATTGTAATAGATGCCAGTAAATCAGGAACAAATTCCACATCCAGAAAGCCAAGTCTAAAGTTGATGTCTATTCTGATATGTCATAGTCACAATTCTACTTTTCTAGTAGTAAAAGATATAGTCAGATTGTTAGCATAGGTAGTTAGATATTAATAAAGGAAGGAAGCAAAAGGAATTAGACATTAATAAGTCTAATGAACTGGGAGGTTGTATCCAATATTGGGCCTGCTTCACTGGGAAGCTACAGCTTCACACACTCCCCAGGAAACTACCAGTCCCATCCCCACAGATTACTGGTGGGGATGGATGAGACAATAAAGGAGAAATTCCTCTGCTGGACACATGCCAGCAAAGTCACAATGGTGCATGGGGAGGTACTTCCACTTTGAGGCATGCTCAGTAGGAGCAAAGATGGTGACCAAAGGGGTCTGTCTGTCTAGCCTGAGAAAAGGATTGCATAGGATAAGGGACACAGAACCCCAGAAAATCTAGAAAATGGATAGGTTAGGGGGAGGTTCCAGGACCAGCCCGTGAATACTTGGAAAGTTGATTGGCTAATGTGAAAGGGTCTCTGTCCTTCCCAAGCCAGAGATCAGCCCAGAATACAGACTAAGCTAGCCAGATGGTGACAGGGACTAGACTTGGACTGAACTTTTGGACATTGGCCTTTGCACTGGGCTTGATAAAGACAAGATTGGACTTTTTCCATGGTGGGACAGGTGGAGATGGGACCCTAGAAACCCAGGGCAGGCCTTTGATTTTGCCTCTATAATGATTCTTACCACAAAACCTCATCCTCCCATGTGTGAGTCTCCTGAAATGCTTTTCTCACGACTCCATGAAAGGACTTCATTTCCACTGGCAATGAGATGAGAATATAACTGGTTTTGATGTATTTTTTTTTTAATCCTCACCTGAGGATATGTTTTTATTGATTTTAGAGAGAGAGGAAGGGAGAGGGAGAGAAAGATAGAAACATCAATGTAAAAGAGAAATACCAATTGGTTGCCTCCCTCACACACTTTGACAAACTCATGACCCTTTGGTGCACAGGACAACGCTTCAACCAAGTGAGCAACTTTGGCCAGGGCAATATAATTGGGTGTGTTTTTTTTAAATTAATGCTTGGTTTAATTGAAATTATTTGCTATCATTAATAAGGCTGCCAAACTAGTTCTTTCTTATGCATTTTGACAGGCTGTTTGGTCAACTAAATGGATGTTTACCTAATTTTATTCAAGTCTACTATAGAATCAGTGAGGTATTCTTAGCTCCGGTATTCACGCCCCCTGGCGGGCCAACAAATTGTAAACCTGCTAGTCTTCAGGGAACACCATGAAGTATTTACCTCTTGGCAACTTGAATACAAAATGGAATAATGCTTTCATGCCAAGTGAGCAACTCAAGTGTTTTTAAAATGCATTTTTATAAGATACAGTATATATTTTTAGAACTAGCAAAAAATCTATTAATATATATACCAATTATTTAATATCACAATAAATAAAACATTCATTGACAAATAAAATAGCAATTTACCAATTTAAAGTGGTGAATTAATAAGCATGTTTATACTCCACCGCAATTGTATAAAGAACACCTAAGATATTTTTAATATGAGTAATGCTTTCCCAAGCAAAGCAAACCAAATATGTATCTGGTAAATTCAGGCAACAGAAGAAAACTGCAATGTATCTTGTTGCAAGTAAATTTGAAGGGAAGTTACATAACTCCTGCAAGCAATATAACCTAATATCTAGATCTTCTGACCTATCCTAAATATTTAGGATTTTGCTCACTTCAGCTACAGGGACCTTGTGTTCATGGCATTATCAAATGGCAAAAAAAGATGATATCCATAGATAAGATGCATTTTTCCCACTAAACCATAGTGACCCAGTAAATGCTAGGCATTTATAAACAACTGATGACATGAGAGGATTACATAAACAAAGGTATCACTTTTCTGTTTCTCCTCTCAGGGGCAAAAAGCCAAAGAGATGAAGAGGATATAGATTGAAAACAAAAACCAAAAACCCACCCCATGTGACATTCCAGGGCATCCACAGGAAGCCAGAAAGAGGTTAAGAAAGATAGAAACAGATCTTAGCAGATGTTAATTTTCTTGAGTCACCCACAACTACAACGAATTCTAAGGCAAACTTAACAATCAGGAAAACACTGATTTTGAAGAGTTAGAGTTTAAATGAATATAAGCAAAAAGTGATGAATCAGCAACTGAATAACTACATAAGAAATGCTAATCCAGGAATTAAGCAGACTAACTGGTATCTATCACATGGGTCATTATTAGAACTAAAAATCACCATAATTTCCCATCTGCCACTGGTCAAGGCAGAAAGGCTTATTTTCAAACATCAATAATAACTAAATATTTTTGGAGTGCTGGCTGTATTAACAGCTTCACCGGATTTACTTCAATTATTCCAACAGCAACCTGCGGGTACTGCTCAGACCCCCAGAGTTGGTATGAAGATGATTTTACACTAAAGACATTTGAGATATAACATGCTGAAAGAAGCTTTTTGAAACTTCTCTTATCTAATTAAGATAGAAACTTCTAGGATTGAGGCTACCATAAATCCCCAAGCAGAGGAGTTTTATTGGACAGAACAATGAAGAAGACTATTTGTACCTGTACAAACAAACATTATCAAAAACTTTACCTCCCATTGTTCCCCTAGAAACCCATCTGTTTTTCCCATAAGCCTTTTCTACCCACTCCTTCCCTTATTAAATTAGGTATAGGTAGGCAAACTTTGAAGATATTGCGGTTGGGTTCCAGACCACCATAATGCCCTAAAACGCATAGTAATCTTTTAGCTGGTAAAGGGTCTTGTCTCAATTTGAAAAAAAAAAAAAAAAAAAAGCAACACCTGTGAAATCCAATAAAGCAAAGTGCAATAAAAACCCCATCTTTAGCTGTTTGGAGAGTCACATTTTTCTGTGTGCTCCCACTACTCAGGTGAGTAAAAGCTGTCAATTCTTTTGCTAATCTGTCTTTTGCCAGTTCAATTCCCATATCCCCAGTTATTGAACCCCAGGGTAGAGTAAAAAATTTTCCTCCTACAAATCCTATCATGTAAGTATATCTCATCCTCACTGTAGACATGAGAGAACCCTTAAATGCATGGAAATTAGGAAAAGTTGCCCAAGTTCACTTAAACAAAGGAGTCAAGATCAATGCCATGCTAGTATATATGCTACTATCAATTCATTACATTGTGTATATTGGGTCTAGAGCAGCGGTTCTCAACCTGTGGGTCGTGACCCCTTTAGGGGTTGAACGGCCCTTTCACAGGGGTCGCCTAAGACCATCAGAAAACACAAATATAATTACATATTGTTTTTGTGATTAATCACTATGCTTTAATGATGTTCAATTTGTAACAATGAAAATACATCCTGCATATCAGATATTTACATTGCGATTCATAACAGTAGCAAAATTACAGTTATGAAGTAGCAACGAAAATAATTTTATGGTTGGGGGTCACCACAACATGAGGAACTGTATTAAAGGGTCGCGGCATTAGGAAGGTTGAGAACCACTGGTCTAGAGGCTCTACCAACCCAAGTGAATTGTCAAATCTTAAAAGCAATTCTTCCAAGACCTTACCATTAATGCCTTAATTTTGAATGTTTTGGTATTTACCAGGAGGAATATTATTTGGAAGACTGCAAGGTGTACTTAAATTATTTGGGAAAAGCAAGGATAAATGAAGCATTTAACTTTATTTTACTTCCCTCAAACTAGTTTTTAAGGTTGGTATTATAAACTAAAATTAATTTTAGATTGTGATAAAGAATAATAAGCAGTTATTTGAGCAAAAAGAGCTGCAGCCCAGGAGACACAGATTTAGGTAGCAACCTAAATTCTACATTGTGTTTCACAAAGACAGAGGGGAGGCCACCTGTTATAGAGTATGTTTCTGCCCAGGTTATCAATTAGGTTCATTTTATGTAAATGAGGTATCTAAATTATGTAGTTCTTTTTTTTTTAAATATATATTTTATTGAATTTTTACAGAGAGGAAAGGAGAGGGATAGAGAGTTAGAAACATCGATGAGAGAGAAACATCGATCAGCTGCCTCCTGCACACTCCCCACTGGGGATGTGCCCACAACCAAGATCATTGCCCTTGTCCGGAATCGAACCTGGGACCCTTGAGTCCACAGGCCGACGCTCTATCCACCGAGCCAAACCAGCTAGGGCTGTAGTTCTTATTGGATGGGGCAGATCTTCAGTGGTTGACTCACACAGTGTAAATAAGCCAGGCATAATGTGGGAAGCTGAGGATTCACTCTAAGTTTTTCCCAGTACACAGAGTACTGAGGAGTCCATCAGCAAAGGCCCCTAGACAATTATTACTCATAAAATTTGGGCCCTTGATTGCCCCGGGGGAGTCCATCTCAGCAGATAAATTCCTTCTTGGGGTCCATATCAAATGGATCTTATTTCTTGGGGTCCATGTTATGTTTAATTCATTGGAATAAATTTCTTATATAGAACTAGTGACCCAGTGCATGAAATTAGTGCACTCGGGGTGGGGGATGGGGGGCCCCTCAGCATGGCCTGTGCCCTATCACAGTGTGGGAGCCCTGCAACCCATCACCCCAAAGTGGTAGGCCCCACCCACCCATCCGGGGCTCCTCGATGGATTGCCCCAAAGAGGTAGGCCAGAGCCGGGGGAGGCCTGTGGACCCCCGGGCCAGGTCACGGCGGAGGTCTGAGGACCTCCACACGCCTGCAGACCCCCAGCCAGACTTACAGTGGAGGGGCCTCTCTGCGTGCCTGCAGACCCCTGGCTGTGCCTGCCGCAGAGGGGCCTCTCTGTGTACCCGCGGACCCCCAGGCCGGCACAGGGGGGCAGGAACGCGAACCTCACGTCCCGGGCCCATTGCCAGGGGTGGGGACGCAAGCCTCATGTCCCCGGGCTGGCACAGGGGGCGGGCACCCAGCCTGCTGATGGGTCATTACATGACAACGTCCCAACCAATTTGCATATTATCCTATTATTAGATAGATTAGATAGATTGGAAAAGTGACTCAAGGTGAAAGAATACAGCATGAGTAAGGGTTTCATTTTTCACATGCCCATATGAAGAAGTTGAGCAAATAACACAGAGAACCTAGACCAATCAGAGACCAATATCTCAGAACTCCTAGACATGCCCTAACTTTGTAGCTGAAGAACCAGCCCTCAAACAGCCATTACTAGCAGCTGTTGTGCCCAGATTTCAAGATTCCCAAGGGCCCACCAGGGAGCCAGCCAGTCCGATGCAAAAGCAAAGATTCCTTCATTTCGAACTAGTTCGGCTCCCCGACCACACTCACCGATGCAATGGTAAGCCCAGTGGCCGAGAGAGAGCGAAGCCTGATGGGACTGTGGGTTTTATAGGGGGGTGGAGTGAGGGCAGGAGAGGGGACTGTGGGCCCCGCCCATTGGCCAGGCGCGAAAGAAATCCCGGGCGTGGCCAGCAGGGGCCTGGGCTTCCGGGAAGAAGGTACTCTCCTGAGCACATGGCGGCTGCCCCAAAAATGGAGGACCCAGGGCAAGATGGAGGGCACAGTCCTTGCCCCTCGATAGGCGTCCTTCCCCAAAGGCCGTAGGCCGCTCCCCAGCACCCAGGAGCCCGGGGCGCCGTTCCCCTGCTGGAGGGGGCTCGGGCCGCCCCTGCTTCCCCCAGAGCCCCGGGCCCGCCCCCTCTCTGTGGCCCTCGGCCTTCCCGGGAAGGAAACTAGACCGGGGGCGGCCAACCCAGCGCTGGTGCCAGGAGACGGGCGGGGACAGGCTGGCGGGAGCCCGCCGCGGGGAACGCCGGGACCGACAGCGGGGAGCGCTGGGCATCAGGGCCTCTAGGTTGAAGTCTCGCCCTTTCAGCAGCCATGAAGGAAGGTAGCATCAATATAAAACAATGTCCAAACCTGTAAAGAATTTTTATGGCCTGAAGATGGGGGTGAAAGGGAAGGGATGGAGGTGCAAAGGCAGGAAGAAATGTCCTGTGATGGACACAGGAAAGCAAACAGCCTGTAAAGAACTAGACTGTTAACACCACAAAGCCAGCTGTGTTCCAAGAAGCCAGGATAGACATTACTACTTCCCTCTAGTGAAAACAATTGGGATGAATTAACATGAATAGATTCACAGGACATTTTTAAGAAAAAAAAATCAAGTTCCAGGAAAATATGTCTAACATTATTTTTGTTTTTGAAAATCCATAGAGTAGTATGCATTTCCCAAGGGTACATATAAATTTCCATCTATAAATTCATAGTAAAGAGACTGGAAGGCTATTGTAAAAATAAAGACCACCAAATGAGCACATTCAGGCTACTTCTTCAGGGCTTGCTAAATAAGTGTAGTGCAGAAGTATAAGGGAGGAGATATTTTTCTCTACCCTCAAGGTTCTTTTTGGCTGCTCTAATAATCAAACAGACATGCGACAGATTAGCAGGAGAAAACAACTAAATTGAATAATCATGTATGGAAACCCGGCATGCCTGAGAGAGACCCCACACACAGGAGAGGTTTGGAGACAGAGAAGGAGCGCAGGCGTATAGAATATTCTGAGCTAGGGATGAGGTAAGTAAGGTGCCTTGGGGGCTTCAAAGGGTCCAGACAGGTCAAAAGAGGTTATCTGTGACAGTTTCCCATTATGGGCAAGGCCCCTCATTCAAATTCTTCCAGGTAGTCAAGGGTGGGGCAGAAGTTTCTCCTGAGGCCAAATTCAAGTTGCCCTTGGTTCAAAACAATCCACATTCCACAGAAGAGCGTCTTGGGGTTGAGAGAGCATAGGGATTTGGGGCCAGCCGAAGGAATGCCAAATGACCAGAAGGTACACCAGATGTAAAAAAAAAAACACTGTTCCGCAATCGCAGTTGATCAAGATTTCACTCCTATATGACCTTCCTGGGTTGGCAGTAATGAGCACTCCCTCATTTTGGCCCTCACAGCCCAGGCTGGAAGATAATTGCTAAGCAACCCTACCGGAGGAAATAGCTCCACCCAAAATGGAAAGCCTGCCTCTTTCAAAAAGCCCTCCTTTTCCCGAAAGCCCACTTTATCCCCAGATTATAAAAGCAGCCAAGCAGAGCCAGCCCTGAGCCTGTTCGGAGGGCCTTCCTTCCTTCTGTGCCATCTCCCTTGTGCTAGAGCATACGCCTAATAAAACCTGTCTGGAAATTTCTCTGGGGTTTCCTCTTGAGTTCTATTTTGGGGAACCCAAGAACTCCAACGGCAGTAACAGGGTGGCTAGCTCTGGACCCTCCTAGGGGTCAGCCATCATCACTGATGTTTGGCAGGGTCTCAAAGACAGGCAGAGGTGTGGTGAAAAGAAGTGTTATAGTGGAAAAAAGGGAAGGCTTCAGGTATGCTGTGATTGGAAATTGTTGGTATGGGAAGCTAGAGATGGACTAACTAGAAGTAGACATCTTATGTGATTGGTTTGGGCAGCTGACTTTCTCTTTGCTCCTGAGTTGAAAGCTGACAGTCATTGGCTAAGCTGTGACACTTCTGGACCATTGCAACAGAGCTTGAGTGTCAGAGGTCCATTGACATATATAGTCTGGCCCTCCTTGACTGTTCACTCAACATGCATCAAACTGATACTAGTGGTTACTATTGACAGGTGGGAAAGGGTATGGACATCAAAGTCTAACTCCCTTATCTATAATAGTTTATTATTTTATGAGAATACATTTACTCATTAAAATATATATATACTAGAGGCCCGGTGCACAAAAATTTGTACACTCGGGGGGAAGGGGGGGCCCTCAGCCTGGCCTATGCCCTCTCGCAGTGTGGGACCCCTCGGGAGATAACGACCTGCTGGCTTAGGCCTGCTCCCAGGTGGCAGAGGGCAGGCCCAATCCCTAGGTACAGTCCCTGGTCGGGCTCAGAGCAGGGCCATTTGGGGAGTTGGGGCACCGCCCCGTCATGCACAGAGCAGGGCGGATCAGGAGGTTGCGATGCCACCCCCAGTCACGCTCAGGGTACGGCCGATTGGGGGGAAGGGGCACTGCCCCCTGTCACACTCAAGGCAGGGTCGATGGGGAGGTTGCGATGCCACCCCGTCACGCACAGAGCAGGGCCAATCCGGGGGTTGGGGTGCTGCCCCCTGTCACGCACAGAGCAGGGCCCATCAGGGGGTTGAGGAGCTCCCCCCGTCACTCAGAGAGTAGGGCTGATAGGGGAGTTGGGGCACCGCCCCCTGTCAAACACAGAACAGGGTGGGTCAGGGGGTTGGGGCACCGCCCTCTATCACCCACAGAGCAGGGCCTATCAGGGGGTTGGGGCGCTGCCACTCTCACACTCAGGGCAGGGCCGAAGGGAGGTTATGGCTCTACCCCATCACACACAGAGCAGGGCCCATGGGAGGCGGGGGTTGGGGCGCCGCATCCTGTCACACACAGAGCCACAGGGCGATCAGAGGTTGGGGAGCTCCCCCGTATCAGGCACAGAGCAGGGCCGATCAGGAGGTTGGGGCACCTTCCCCTGTCAGGAACAGAGCAGGGCGGATAGGGAGGTTGTGGCCCCACCCCCTGTCACACACAGAGCCGCAGGGCGATCAGGGGGTTTGGGCACTGCCCCCTGTCACGCTGATCCCGGTGCTGGGAGGCATATTACCCTTTTACTATATAGAATAGAGGCCTGGTGCATGGGTGGGGCTGGCTGGTTTGCCCTGAAGGGTGTTCTGGGTCAGGCTGGGGGTCCCCACTGTGGTGCCTGGCCAGCCTGGGTGAGGGGATGATGGCTGTTTGCAGTTGGTCACACACCCTTCAGGGTTGGGGTCCCCACTGGGGTGCCTGGCCAGTCTGGGTGAGGGGCTGAGGGCTGTTTTCAGGCTGGCGGGTGACGGAAACTCCCAACTGCTCCTTTTTTTCTTTTTCTTTTTAATTCTGGGCCAGCTTTAGCTCTGAGGCTCCAGCTCTTAGGCCTCCACTGCTGAAAGTAGGTATCTAGTTTGTTTCGGTTCAAAACAATGTATAACTCCAGCTCTGACTCCAGCTCTGAGATCCCAGCTCGCTGAAAGCAGGTTTCTGGGGTTTTGTTTACCTTCTATATTCATTACAATGTTTTTTAAACTGCAGGCTCAGAGGCCTGCAGCGGCAGGCGGGGAACGTTGGTTTCCTCAGTCACTGAAGCAAGCAAGCCTCATGTTAGTTTCAAGCTGCCTGGCTGCCGGCTGCCATCTTGGCTGACAGTTAATTTGCATATCTCCCTGATTAGCCAATGGGAAGGGTAGCGGTCGTACGCCAATTACCATGTTTCTCTTTTATTAGAATACTAGGGGCCCGGTGCACGAAATTCGTGCACTGGGTGTGTGTGTGGGGGGGGGGGGGAGTGTCCCTCAGCCCAGCCTGCCCCCTCTCACATACTGGGAGCCCTCAGGCGTTGACCCCCATCACCCTCCAATCGCAGGATCGGCCCCTTGCCCAGGCCTGACGCCTCTGACAGAGGTGTCAGGCTTGGACAGGGGACCCCCATCTCCCCCTGATCACTGGCTCTGGCCCCCACCCAGGCCTGGGGCCTCTGGCCCAGGAATCATGCCTGGGCAGGGGACCCCCATCTCCCTTTGATCGCTTGCTCCACCCCCGCCCAAGCCTGACGCCTCTGACCCAGGCTTCAGGCCTGGGCAAGGGGACCATCATATCCCCCCAATCCCCGGCTCCGCCCCCCACCTAGGTCTGATGCCTCGGCCAGAGGAGTTGACCCTCATCATCCTCCGATCACCAATCACCGGATCGGCCCCTTGACCAGGCCTGAGGCCTCTGGCAGAGGTGTCAGGCCTGGGCAGGGGACCCCCAGCTCCCCGCGGTTGCAGGCTCCGCCCCTGCCCAGGCCTAACACCTCTGGCTGAGGCATCCGGCCCGGGCAGCGGGAACCCGCAGCTGCAGCGGCCCCGCGATCGTGGGCTCCGCTTTAGGCCCAGGCAAGGGACCCCTAGCTCCCGGGACTGCCAGCTTCGACCGTGCCCAGCTCCCATCGCTGGCTCCACCCCTACTTCCTGCTATCACTGGCCAGGGCGGCAAAGGCGCCTGATTCTCCAATCATGGCTGGGGGGCAGGGAAAAGGCGGCCCCAGGGCCACCTTTGCCCTGCCCCCCAGCTCTTAGCTCCCCCCTGGGTTTCCGATCACTGTCAGTGGCAGGGGGCTTCTTCCTGCTTTCCCTTTCGCCTCCCTGCATTGTGCCTACATATGCAAATTAACCGCCATCTTGTTGGCAGTTAACTGCCAATCTTAGTTGGCAGTTAACTGCCAATCTTAGTTGGCAGTTAATTTGCATATAGCCCTGATTAGCCAATGAAAAGGGTATCATCGTACGCCAATTACCATTTTTCTCTTTTATTAGCTAGGAGATATATATATATATATTTCAGAGAGAGGAAGGGAGAGGAGATAGGAAACATCAATGATAAGAGAGACTCATTGATTGGCTGCCTCCTGTATGCTCCCTACTGGGAATTGGGACTGAAACCTGGGCATGTGCCCTTGACCAGAATCAAACCCAGAACCCTTTATAGTCCACAGGCTGACGTTCTATTACTGAGCCAAACCGGCTAGGTTTACTAATTATTTTACTTGTATAATTTTTTAAATTCTGAAGCAAACTGAAAGAAGGGTGGTAGTTGTCATCCCTAATCCTTGCAACACTACAAGATGAGTTCTATTCTTATTTTAGATTTGAGGAAACTAAGGTACTAAGAAATTAACCTGGTCAAGGCCACACAGTTGATAAATAGCAGACAATTTAACTCCAAGTATATCTGATTCTAAAAGTTACTTTTCACTATGCCATACTGCTGCTTACAGAAGTGTAACTATTTTAACATTAAAAGAGAAAATGGTCATTTGTACTACTTACAAAAGGTAAGTATAGACATGTTGGAGTAGAGTAATTTTAGCATTTATTGGTACAATATTATAATCTACCTACAAATAAAATATTAGAACTCAGAAATAATTGCTGTCCTGTTCAAATTGAATTTATAAAACTATCATATAACCGTTATGGATAAATTATTACAAGGCTAATCCTTTATATTTCCAGAAGGATAGCTTTGGCTTTTGGGGGAAAAAAGTTTAAAATGCAGTATAACTAATACAAAATGAGGATAGTTTGGAACCTTTTTGTATCTCAGAGAAATCCTTGTAGAACACAATTTATCATCTATATTATTGATGGAATAGTGTGTGCCAATTTCTCTTCTAGGAGATACTAATGAATTCATGGGTTTAAAGCAGGATGTAAATCAGTTGACTGTTTTCATGTGCTAATGTATCTAAATAACTTTGATTCTCTTATTGATCAAGAGCTTATAAAAATGTCATATTTACCTCAGACTTAAGAAGTACAAACCAATACTTGAATATTTGAAGGCCTGAACTCTTCTTTTTTTAAATCTTTAGTTGGAATTAGAGGTTTTGATGACCTGTGAAATTTTGAAAAAAATTTTATATTAGGTAACTATGTTATCATCGTCATTAGCTAGTTATTAACATTAATAATATGAAGAAAGCAAAGGGGAGGCCAGGCATTATAAGCATAGTCATCTGGGCAGCTTCACTAGAAAGCTGCAAGTTTCACACTCCCCACAGAACCACCAATCCATTCCCTGCAAATCACTGGGGGAAGGGATCAAAGGAGAAGTGGGCACATATAGCAGTCGGGGTGATATATGGAAGGTGTTTGTCAGTCTGACCTGGGAAAAAGACAATTGGCTACGTGGGGCAGGGCCACTGCAAGAGCACAAA
The DNA here is from genome assembly GCF_963259705.1 of Myotis daubentonii. Taxonomy (NCBI): domain Eukaryota; kingdom Metazoa; phylum Chordata; class Mammalia; order Chiroptera; family Vespertilionidae; genus Myotis; species Myotis daubentonii. Next base: position 38,309,395 of record NC_081843.1, on the reverse strand, counting down.
ATAAACTGATGAACAAAACAGATCCAGAGACATAGAAGCATGGAACAGATGCATCTCAACGGGAAGGTGGGTGGGTGGGGGAGAGATTAACCAAAGAATTTATATGCATGTATGCATAACCCATGAGCACAGAGAATAGTGTGGTGAGGCCAAGGGTGTGTGTGTGTGTGTGTGTGTGTGTGTGTGTGTGTGTGTCAGGGGATGGAAGGGTCAATAAGGAAAAAAAGGGGACATCTGCAATACTTCCAACAATAAAGATAAATTTTTTAAGAAGCATACAGCCTGGCTGTTCTCAGTGTGGACCAATGAACCAGGAGGTCATGATTCCAGGTCAGGACACATGCCCAGGTTGCAGGCTCAATCTCCAGTGTAGGGTGTACAGGAGGCAGCCAATCAATGATTCTCTCTCATCATTGATGTTTCTATCTCTCTCTCTCTCCTCCCTTCCTCTCTAAAATCAAAATATATATTTTTAAAAAGCATACAAAAGTTGCTTATTAGGTCATATTTAAAGCAGAACTTTAGGGAGAGAAGTTAATAGAGATTTTGTTGTTCACTTTATACCTTTTTGCTTAATATAAAATTTTATTTTACCATATATAGTTATCAATATATATTAATATATATGTTATATTACATATTTGATATATATATTTGTCATATATAAATTGACCTCTATATTTATATTATGCAATTATAACATTTTATAAATATGTCATTAATACATAAATATATATTATATGATATAACTATTATCTATATATTATAATATAGTATATGTGGCATATTATAATACAGTACATACTTTATATTATTACATAATTTATAATATATTATATATATTATATGTAATATATTTCATATAGTACATTACATGTTATATATTTTATATACTATATTATATATAATATATTAATACATGTTATTCACATTGAGATACCTTTTTATACCAATGACTGGAAAAGAATGGGTTTTTATCCTTTCTAGATGATATTTTAAAATTTATTTTATAATAAAATATAGTAAGATAATATGCCAAATATTTTTCTTCTCTCGGGAAACTTTTAGCAAATATTTGAAGACATGGTAAAGAACCTTAAAAATAATATCAGTCTTAATAATACCCACTTGGAAAACAGTTTGTCATCTATGGTTTGTCACCTTGTATAGATGATTTAACACCATCTATTCAAGGTGAAGAATATACCGTATGAACTACCAATACCTAAATATTGATCCTACAGAAACTTACACATATTCCTATGATGTGTACTAAAATGTTCACAGTAGTCATGTTCACAATAGCAAAAATAACCTGAACCAAAATATTAATTAATAGAATGGCCACATTAATGATGGTATATCCATACAAGGTAACACAATAATGTTACAAAAATAAAGGTACTATGACACAAACAACAACATGGATCAAATGCATAAACACATGCTGAAAAGAAGAAAGACATAAAAGAAACATGCAGTGTGAATCCACTGATATCATGTTTAGGGATATAACCTATATAATAAAAGGGTAATATGCAAATTGACTCTAATTGCAGAACAACCAGGAACAACCGGTCACTATGACATGCACTGACCACCAGGAGGCAGACACTCAATGCATAAGCTGCCCCCTGGTAGTCAGTGCGCTCCCACAGGGGGAGCTCTGCTCAGCCACAAGCCATGCTGACTGCTGTGAGTGCAGCTGCAGTGGCGGGAGCCTCTCCTGTCTCCTTGGCAGTGCTAAGGATGTCCACTGTGGCTTAGGGCCTAAGCTGTTAGTCGGACATCCCCCAAGGGCTCCCGGGCTGCCAGAGGGATGTCTGGCTGCCAGCTTAGGCCTGATCTCCTGGGGAGCTAGGCCTAAGCTGGCAGGTGGACATCCCCAAGGGGTCCCAGGCTGCAAGAGGGTGCAGGCAAGGCTGAGGGACATGCCTGAGTGCATGAGTTTTCATGCACTGGGCTTCTAATATATATATATATAGATAGATAGATAGATAGATAGATAGATAGATAGACAGATAGATATAGATATAGATATAGATATAGATATAGATATAGATATAGATATACAAAAAGTAAAGCCAAGAAAACGATAGTCACAAAATCTCTGGGAGTGGGATAAAAGGGGTGTGATCAGGAAGGGGCATACTTGGGAGCTACTGGAGACCTCACAGTATTATGTTTCATGACCTAGATGCTGATTTGCAGATACTTGCTTTGTAATTTTCATCAAAATATACATGTTATAAACACTTCACTGTATGTTATACATAATAATAAAAACTACAAAAATAAAACAAAGCACCTACTACCATTCTGCATCAAAAACTTGGCCCACATAGATCAATGTTCTTTGATTCCGAAGGACATCTTCTGTGAGTTTCTAAGGAGTCATCCTTAGGCGTGCAGGATGAATTCTAAGATTGGGCATTTATAACCCCAAAAGAATGTACAGAGAGACTGTGTCCAAACCATCACAACAAAAATCAGTATCAGTACTAACAGTAGATTCTATATTTAGATGAGAAGATAGAACTTTGATTCCTTCTTCATTATTAGATATTTCATATTCATACCTAAATCAGATGTAGGCCATTCCTCTTTAAGAATATTATATTTCCTGATTAATTTACTACATAAATTGCAAATCCTTTTAAACAATTATATTAATATATCGTTCCTATCATCATTGCTCACATTCACATAGCCTGCACAGAAAGAAATCTGAGAACTAAACAAAAGAAGTACATGAAGCATGTCCAAGAGGCTTCAAATCATCTAGTTAAAAGTCTCTTCTCAACTCATGTCCCGCATCAAAATATATGGTGGAGAGGAAAAAGAGAAGCTTTGAATTGCTATGGTACACACACACACACACACACACACACACACACACACCACTTTGTAAGGGAAAACCCTTACATGTTAGAGCTATGTGTTAATTTTCACTTAATATTTGTAGGTTCATTTTCAGTTCCACTCTATATAATAAAAGGCTAATATGCAAATTGTCCCCTCCACCAGGAGTTCAACCGGAAGTTCAACCAGGGGCGGGGCCAGCCCGCCAACCACCCATGGCTCCTCCCCCTGGCTGGGCCCACCCCTGATCGCCCCCCCACACTCTGATCAGAGGTGGGGCCAACCCACCAACCACCCGAGGTCCCTCCCTCCGACCTGCCGGATCAGCCCCGATTGGGGTGGGCCGGCCGGACCCCACCCGTGCATGAATTTGTGCACCAGGCCTCTAGTGTTAAACATAATTACCATTTTAATGTTAGTAATAGAACCTTTATAACCCTTTAAAATTCAAGTTTCTACCCATTGGCAGGACTCATCATCACAGGGAATTCCAGAACTCCAAGTGTGTGTGTGTGTGTGTGTGTGTGTGTGTGTGTGTGTGTGAAGTTGCTTTTTTTCACTCTCTAGTTCCTCCTTCCCACTGACTGGAATATAGAAAGATGTGAGTAGCTGCCTCTGACCCAGAAATGAGAGCCTCCTGGTGAGAATGGCAGAGCTACCTGGCCTGCTTGAGTCGTGTCATTTCTGGATTGTTGTCTGAGTAAAAGGTAAATGTCTATCTTATTTAAGCATTGAAATTTGAGGATACTGATAAAGTAGACTTTAACATAAAAGCTTAAATACTCAGTTAAATCATTTGAAGAAAACTGCTAAATCATTGCCTCACACCAAAGAAAAGATAAATGTTAGAATAATCAGAGGATTAAAAATAAAAACTTTATACTATTAGTTTTATGTGTGATGGCAAAGGCCTCCAAGCATTATAACAAAGTAAAAATCACAAAGAAAAAGATTGAGATACTTGATGGCAATGCACTTTTTTAATTTTTTGATTTGAGAAAAAGAGAGAGATACCAATTTGTTGTTCCATTCATTCATTTCATTCATGCATTCATTGGTTGATTTGTTCTTGTTTGTGCCCTAACTGGGAATGGAACCTGCAACCGTGGCATATCAGGATGATGCTCTAACCCAGTGGTCGGCAAACTCATTAGTCAACAGAGCCAAACATCAACAGTACAACGATTGAAATTTCTTTTGAGAGCCAAATTTTTTAAACTTAAACTATATAGATAGGTACATTGTTATTAACTTAATTAGGGTACTCCTAAGGCTTAGGAAGAGCCACACTCAAGGGGCCAAAGAGCCGCATGTGGCTCGCGAGCCGCCGTTTGCCGACCACGGCTCTAACCCCCCCCCATGAAAATAAAACCAACATGTATTTTCTTTATTAGCCAAATATTATCAATATCAAATTGATCTCTTATAAATATGAAATTTTGAGTCTATATTCTAGAACTTTGTGTCTTCATGTTATTGGTAGAAGTATAGTACCCACTGGTGGAAGTGGAGGATCCCTTTCCCCACTGAGTCTTGGTCCCTATGATATTTTGAGAAAAAGAATTTTCTGAGATTCTCATGGCAGGATGAATGATTCTTATTTGCATGAAATTACATCCCTTATTTTTTAAAGTCGCATTTCCCTTAACCCAGTCCTGGAAATGTGTGGCTGGGGATTCAGCAGAGTCAGAGTCCAAAGTTTCCATTTCATAGTAGAGCTGGGTCTGGTTTAACATTAGGCTAGTTGCAGTCCCTTAGTCCATTGTGTGGGGGATCCACACGGCTCTGGGCCATGTAGGTGGATGCAGGAGTGTGAGAGCCCCTCAAGTCAGGAGCCCGAACCAAGAGGCAAGAGCATAAGGGCCAAGAGAGCGTGAATCAAGAGAGGAACTCCTTTGTTCAGGAGCTTATGCATCTCAAATCTTCCCACGCTTGCAGTAGCCATGCCTACTCTGGCCAATGACTTGTTCCCAGATGTGACTGATAAGAAAGTACCTTCCCTATTTCACGCAGACTTTACTGGGCATGTCTCTAAATTGCAGCTTTCTGGCAAAGCTGCACAAATGAATGGCTATCTTATTTGGCCTTCCCTTTGTTCCTGGCCCTCTTGCTCTTGCCTCTTGGTTTGCCCTCCTGGCTTGCAGGACTCTCACGCTCCAATCCTGAGCACCCGGTGGGAAGGGGATACCCCACTTCCACCAATAACATTTAGAAATTGGTTAAAATAGAGATGGACCTCTGGTTCAAATTTCTTTAAAAAAACAAAAATATATATATTTTTTGACTAATCAGAAGAGTTGATACCCAGGGCCATAGTCTAAGTCAGCTGTGGTGGCCCAGTTTTAAGTAAAAACAATTAATTGTACTGTAAAAAAATCTGTCTTTACCTTTATAATCACCAATTGTTGTTTTTTTAACTGGCATATTGAACCTAATAGTTTTGGCCCACATTTAAAGGAAGAATAAATTACTTGGAAAGAGCCCAGAGGAAAGTAATAAAAATAATTACGTACTTAGAAACTGGGCTCTAGAATGACATGCAAGAGGAAATCACTTGAAAAGTAAAACCAAAAATAACCTTACATTTTATGGGTTACCATAACCTCTGAAGAAAAAAAAAAGCAAAAAAAATTAGAATCGTTAGAAGAATAATTTTGTTTAGCCATTAGGAAGAATGCCTATTCTTTGAGTGTATTACATGTCTAATGCTATGGCTGTAAGAACTTGTAACCTTTAGAGTATGTTATTGGCGTGCTCTCCCTCCTGGGAGCATGCCCTGTGCCTTTCCCTTCCCCCTATTCTTCCCCCACAGGCTTGTATCTCCTAAACTCTAAGCCTTAGAGTCTAAGGGATACCGCAAGGCTTGTAACCAGGGGAGCAATAGGCAGCTGCAGCTCATCCTGGGCTAACCCCCTGAGCCTGTCCCCCAAACCCCCTTTTCTCTGACTCTCCAGTGAGCTGACAGCAGCCCCACCTTGATTTCTTTCCTATAAAATTTTTAGGAATCAAATCAGCACCCACTCCACCCCCACCCCCGCCTTCAGGCTCTCTCTTGTTGCTTCTTCTAACCCAGAGGCTTTCCTTGTTTCACAGTTTTTAGTTTTAATAAATATATTCTCAAAAATTAAAAAAAAAGTATTTTGTTTTTTCTTTAAGTGTCAAAGATAGAATAATTGCTCTATTTTTTTTTAAAGTTGGGACTTACTACATAATCCTTTAGGATCCCTTCCATGTTTATGGCTTTTTGAATTTCAGGTATCTTAAATAATTATAAAAACATTTCTCAATTATACTTGTAGCTTTTTGAAAGTGAAAACATTAATTAATCATAAAGGAATGTAATAGAAGATAAAAAAAATCAGGTATTTTTCATTAATAGTGAAGAAAATATAGGTATGTAATTTAGTTATGGGATGCACTACAATATTTGACTTCATAAAGGGGGACATTTAAAGTAGTTATTAAGGTATGTGCGTGTTTTGTAAGTATTGGTGTGTTTTAAACCTCTATTTTTTGGAAAGTGAATGCAGACAAAACGTTCCTGTAGCATACTTTAGCATATAACATACATTTAGTATGTAGTGATTTCAGTGACAAACCATTAGTTTTAAGGGTCCCGTATAAGGAAAAATGAATTTAAGATGAACAAGAAAGAAATCCTCGGTCGAGGCTGTTTCACCTCCCCAAAAAGTGGCAGCAAAATGACATTAACAACTGCTTTAAAAACCGAAAACCTGTGACAGTAACGAATGGCTTATCTGATACTTAAATGCACTCCAATGCCTCTCAAAAACAAAACAAAAAGCAAAATTTAAAAACTAAATAGGACAGTCACAAAAAGAATACATTTTTAAAGGTTTGTCTTAGCGTTACTTTTTTTTAATAACATATTAAAAGTTTAAACACCTAATATACATTAGGGCTTACCATGTATCAGGCACTAAGTGCCTTAGATACTAATTCATATAATCCTCATAATTCTAGGAGGTAGTACAATTATTATCACTATTTTGCAGATGAGGAAATTGAGGCACAGAAGTCACATTAGCCCAAGTTCACATGACCAGTAACTACTGAAACCGAGATTCAAACCCAGGCAGTCTGGCTACGGAGACCACATCACTGGAATAACTAAACTATTCTGTAAAACTATTTGCTTCTACATATTAATATTTGATAACAATTTTGAAGTTTGCAAATGTTCATAGCCTGCAGAGTTAGATGTATAGAAGTAAATCAGTGGAGATGAAAGGTAACTTTTCCAATACAAAATTTGAGTAGAAGAGATTTCCTTGACTAGCTTTAAGACATACATACATTGGTAGAATGAGGAATGAGAAAAGACAGATATTACATTTATTTTAAAGGCATTTGTCATGAACTTACTGCTTGGATAAGATTCAAATTCAGTAGAATCGTGGGCTGTTTTGAAAGACATAATTCACAAATATGATGCCCGGCCAGCGTGGCTCAGTGGTTGAGCGTCGACCTATGAACCAGGAGGTCATATTTTGATGCCCAGGCAGGGCATATGCCCAGGTTGTGGCTAGATCCCCTTTGGAGGGCGTGCAGGAGGCAACCAATGGATGGTTCCCTCTCATCACTGATGTTTTTTTTTATCTCTCTCCCTTCCCTCTTTAAAATCAATAAAAAAATATATTTAAATATTAAAGAAAAAGCACAATCAGATTTTGATTATTTAATTACATGACTGACTTTAAAATGTTTATAATATTTTTAATTAAAGAAGAATGTAACTGGAACTTAGGCAAGTGAACAAAATTATGACGAAGAATAAACAAGCTTCTCTCAGTAACTTTTTTTCTATGATAGTATAATCACTTTATTTCTTAATGGAAATACCATTGCCCTAATCTGTATGCTACTAAAAAAGGAAAACCATAACCAGGTACAATGTAAGCATAGCACATTAAACTCACTGGAAAACAAAAGAGCTGATTTCAAAGATTCTACATAGTTCTCACATGTTCTAATGCTAAAGATATGTAGGTCTAATATAACTTATTATCTCTTTTAGCATTTGTGAAATTAAAGTCCTTTCTAGTTATAAAATTCTAAGTACATTCAATACATAGTACTAAGTACATTGAAACAAATATTGCCAAAGGCTGACTTTTTGACAAAAAAGGAAAATGAGCAAAATGACCTGGGTACTTCATCATGGCACTAACAATGAGTCTGTTCTCCTCAAGGCTAGTGCCTAAATGGACACATGGTGAAACTAATAACCAAATGTTTGCTGACAATAAACTAAAAGGAGACCTCTCCTAAAGTGTTTCTGTGAGTTTCACATATATATTTTGATTATATCTCCTGGAACACTTGCTCTCCCTCTCATTACCCTTCTATGATATTGCACAATACATGTTAATAAATTCAATATGCTATATTCACCTCTCATCTTTCCCCACCTCTTGGCCCAATTTAACACAGCTAATCCTACTTTGAAAATGCCTTCATCTGGTTTTCTTCTCTTCCCTCAGGAATTATACAACGCTGGGCCCTAGGCCATCTTTTGAACTCTATACCTAAGTTGCTAGATATGGCAGCCTCTAGCCCATAGGGCTCTTTAATAAACTTAAAATAATAAAGTTACATTTAAATTAAAAATTCATTTCCTTGGTTGCACTAGGCATTTCAAGTGCTCAATAGCCACAGGTGGCTCGTGGCTATCATACAGGGCAGGATTCCCATCATCACAGGAAGTTCTATTGTATAGTGCTGCTCCACACCATCCCGGAGTGGTCCCATTCATGTCTGTGGGTGAAAAAAAAGGGGTTCTGTGGAAATTTACCTCAAGGGTGATCTGATCATAAATTCCTAACTGGGCAGGTCATGGTGGGTAGTCATGCCCCTGGCATATATTATTTTAGTAAAAGTTTTATCTTTGCCTTAAGCAAGCCCTGTCCATTGTTTCTGTGTGTCCAGATAAGCGGTTCTCAACCTGTGGGTCGCGACTCCTTTTGGGGTCGAACAACCCTTTCACAGGGGTCGCCTAAGACCATCGGAAAACACATATATAATTACATATTGTTTTTGTGATTAATCACTATGCTTTAATTATGTTCAATTTGTAACAATGAAAATACATCCTGCATATCAGATATTTACATTACGATTCATAACAGTAGCAAAATTAGTTATGAAGTAGCAACGAAAATAATTTTATGGTTGAGGGTCACCACAACATGAGGAACTGTATTAAAGAGTCGCGGCATTAGGAAGGTTGAGAACCACTGGTCTAGATTAACACACCTTTGAAATACACCATCCTTAAGAGAGCACATTTTCTTGTTAACTATCCTGTAATCCAATCCCCACCTTGCTTTCTTCCACCTCCATGTAATCTTTCTTACATTCCCTCCTTAATTTCAAATGCATAAATAAGCTGCAAAACTGTATTTCTATGGAGCATTTGAGAGCTTGCTCCCTGGCATATGTCATCAGATTGGCTCAATAAACTAGTAAAAAAATTATCTATAGGTTTGCATTTTTTTATGTCAACATGTCCATGGTGTCAGTTATCTATTTGCAGAAGTCCCCCACATATGTACTCTCTTATACAAACTTCCCCTTTGAGCACATAGGAGGCATGCAGGCGGCAGCCAATCAGTGATTCTGTCTCATCGTTGATGTTTCTATCTCTGCCTCTCCCTCTCTGAAATCAATAAAAAAAAAATATTTTCTTTTAAAGTTCTAGAATAGACAGACTCATTAATCTCTTACCACTCTTGCCCCTTAATCACTATGCTTTAACCAACTGGCTTCAAGCTCCCTAGACGGGTCATGTTCACTCCAAGAGGGCTTTTGTCCACAATGTTTCCCTTTTTTGAAACTCCCCTGCAAATTAGTTTAATCCCAATCAACCTTCAGACTTCAGCTGAAAGGTCACTTCCTTTCTAAGTTTGGTCCCTCTATTTTACATTCTCATTGTACCATGGTAAGAGATTAATGAGTCTGTCTATTCTAAAAGCCCTATAAAACCATTAATGGGTTTCCAGGGAGATAGAGAGGCACATGATCAGATTTACATTTATTAACAGTCTCTGGTTATTTTGTGGGGAAAAGATTGGAAAGGAGCAAGAATAAGCATGAAAAGATAGGGGATGGAACCCATTACATGGGCATGTGCCCTGAGCTGGAATCTAAGCATGAGCTCTTGGTTCATAGGTCAATGCTCAACAACTGAGCCACACCAGCTGAGCCTGTCCTAGAACTTCTCAGTTTGCACTTACACATTTTTTAATTTTATATTTTATTGATTTTTTACAGAGAGGAAGGGAGAGGGATAGAGTCAGAAACATCGATGAGAGAGAAACATTGATCAGCTGCCTCCTGCACGTCCCCCCACTGGGGATGTGCCCACAACCAAGGTACATGCCCTTGACTGGAATCGAACCTGGGACCTTTCAGTCCGCAGGCCGACACTCTATCCACTGAGCCAAACTGGTTACGGCTGCACTTACACATTTTTTGAGTGACTGTTTATTATTATTACTATGCATTTATTTGTTTTCTCCAACAGACATCTCAGACTGAACTCCCGGTATTCTTACTACCCAAGGTTGCTCCATTCAGCATCTCCTTATCCAAGAAAACAGCAACACCATTTTCCTAGATGCTAAGACCCCAAACCCTTGGATTCTTATTCATACTCTATATTCATCAGCAAATTCTATTGCTCCCTCAGAATTCAACCACTTTCCAAACATTCTCACTGCTACCAACTGTGGTCAAAGCCACACCACCACTTCCTGAACTTTTGTTATTACCTCTTAACACATCTCCTTGCTTCCCTCTTTGTCCCCACCCCTTACTCCCTTGTATATTTACAACAAGGCAGCTAGACTGATCATTTAAATCTATGTCAAATCACGTCATTCCTCTACTCAGGATAACTTGCCATCTGCCAGGGATGGAATGGTGTCTCCCCGCTCCCCCCAAATCCATATATTGAAGCCCTAACCTATGTGTCTTTAAGGAGGTGATTAAGATTAAATGAGGTCATAGGGTGGAGCCCTGATCAGAGAGAACAGGTGCCTTTACAAGAAGAGACACCAGAGTTCTCTCTTCAACATGTGACCAGATGTGAAGGTGGCATGCTCCACTCACTCACCAAAACCTGGCCATGATGGCATGCTGATCTCATCTTAAAACTGCAAGAAAATAAGTTTCTGTTTAAGTCACCCAGTCTACGGTATTTTGTCAGGGCAGCCCAAGTTGACTAATAGCCTATCCCACTCAGGGTACAAGTCAAAGTCCTTCCAATAGCCTAAGAAGTCCTACACAATTTGGTCTGTTATACCCCCAATGTGTGAACTCTCTGACGAATGGGCTTTGATTCTCCCCATCCCTTAAACGGTTTCGGCCACACTGGCCTATGTGAAATTCTGTGAACCTGCCAGCCATGCTCTCACCTTTGGGCTTTTGCTTTTCCTCTGCTTGGAATGTTCTTTTCCCAGATATTTGCATCACCCACTTCCTCACTCAGACGTCACCCTCTCAGTGGGGCCATCCTGTGGAAGATTTTACCACCTCCATCTCACATACATATCCTATTTCTTTCCTTAGCACTCAAAGCACGCTCTATATTTCTATATTCCTATAGCATGCTATATACTTTATCATTTGATGCTCCCCCCTTCCCCCCCAACAATGGGCTTCATGAGAGATAGTCTGTCTGGCTCACTGCTATATCCACAGAACACAGAGCACCTCATGGTAGGTGCTTACCATTTGTGCAGTTCAATGAATGTGGAAATAGCCACCTAATTAGCTCGGAGCTAAGCGGTACCACCAGGTCAGCTACCGAGGCAGCAATGCCCTGGTAGAAGTGGCACTGCCTGAAGGACCACCTGATTTTTCTGGCCTCTTACGGTTTTCTGGTATTACACTGCTCAAGAGGGGGTTTAAGAACCACAGCTACATGATCCAAGGGTGGCTCCTTCCTCTCTCCTTCTTTACAACGGAGACAGTAAACTGAGACGAAAAGCTGTGCAGGTCCAGTAAGATCATGGTTATGACAACGTTTTAAAAACAATCTGGTTGCAGCTCTCTTAACAGCACTGTGTTTTCAAACAGTCCTGCACACTCTGCGGCTCTTCGATCACGCTTCTAGGGTTCGGCAAAGGACGGTGTTGGTTCCCATAAATAAAACTTAAAAATACATATAAACACATAAAAGGCAAGTGACCGAAGAAGTCATTCATTGTTCTATGTTCATGTAGGGCTGTGGGTAGAATTTAGGTTAAAAATGGATTCTGTTAAGGAAGTTGCAAAATAATTACTTTCCCCTACATTTTACCTGCAGCGGTTCTCAACCCGTGGGTCTCGACCCCTTTGGCGGTGGAACAACCCTTTCACAGGGGTCGCCTAAGACCATCCTGCATATCAGATATTTACGTTACGATTCATAACAGTAGCAACATTACAGTTATGAAGTAGCAACGAAAATAATTTTATGGTTGGGTCACAACATGAGGAACTGTATTTAAAGGGCCAGAAGGTTGAGAACCACTGAGAGAGAAAACAGACCTGCAAGAGGACCTTTCTGTTTTGGTTAAAACAGAGGATTCTTCACCACCTCCGTGATGTCGAAACTTCCCGGTTAGTTACTGCTCTCACATTCACTTCTGAACTTCCTCTCGGCTTTGGAAATACCGCGTTTAAAGTCGTCACGAGACAACAGGGCATCCTAACTGATCTCCCTCCTCCCGCCTTCAAACATCACCGCTGGTACAGTAAGGTGTCCCTGGGGTGTGGACACACCCACGGCATCTCCACTGGCGAGTCTCCGGTTACGCAAGCCTCAGGCTGCCCTGCGGGTGCGTTTACACCTCGAAGGCGGCAGCGGAAACCCTGCCTTCCCCCAGGCTCAGGCCCGGAGCGAGCGCGAGAGTCGCCGCCGGCGGGAGCCCCGCGCAGGCCTCCCCGGGAGCGCGCCCCGCCCGCCACTCCGGAAGCACCTGCGGGCGGGACCGGAGCGCCCCCGGCGTCCTCCTGAGGAGCTCGGGTCCAGCACCGCCGCGGGTACCACGCGCCTCAGGGGAAGCGGCCCTGCAGCATCTCGCGAGATCTCGCCCGCTCAGCACAAGTACTGCGAGTTCAGAACTTAAAAAAAAAAAAAAAAAAAAAAAGGCCAGTGGGCTCGAGCCTCTGAGCGGCCGCGGTGGTGGCAGCGGCCGCGGGAGCGTCCGTGATCCGCGTGCGCCGAAGCAGGGCCCGCGCGCCTCTCCGCTGCCCGGTTTCCCGCGGTCCCGGCTGCCGGCCCGCGGCCCGCAGCCCCGGAGGCGGGGAGAGAAGGAGACAGCCGAGGGCCCACTCCTCAGCACCGCAGAGCGGGGCGGGGGAAGGAGGTGGAGGGGTGGGAGGAGGGCGACGGAAGAGGAGGCAGCGGTGCGAGATCTTCCCGGCGACGGCGGTCAGGCGGCGCGCGGCCGCTCCCCGACCGCGTGGCTCGTGCTGCCTGAAGCGGGGCGCGGGCTGGGCGGACACGATCCTCGCGCGGGTCGCTCTCGCGTGGGGCCACGCAGGACCCCAGGAGGGCCGGGCGCCCGGGGAGCGTCCGCGGGCGTCACTGCAGGACCGCGGTGGGCGGGCTGAGGGGTGGGGCGCTCGGGCCCCGCCTCCCGCGTGCTGCAGCGGCAGCCGCCACCGCCGCGGCCGTGCCGAGCCTTTAAACAGCGGGCCCGCCCCGCGCCGGCCGCACTCTCGCGCTGACTCGGCTGCCGGCGGGTCCGTGCCGGCCCGGGCTAGCGGCGGAGAGCCGACTCCTGCTTCTGGCGTTGCGACCGCGGCCACCGCCGGCCAGGGGCGCTGAGGGCGTGCAGCCCGCGAAGTCCGCCAGGCTCTCTGGTCCGCCGAGGGTCGGAGGCGATGGATCCGGGGCCTCCGGCGCCCTCCTCCGGCGTCCCCAGGCTGCCCGGGGTCGGAGAGACGCCGCGGGCCGCCTCCGGGGTGAACCTGCCCGGCGCGGCCGTGTCCTCTATGCCGGAGGATGCTGCGGCCGCGAGCCGGGGCGGCGGCGAGGGCGTCTCGGCGGCCGGGGACGGGCTGGGCAGACCGCTGGGGCCCACCCCGAGCCAGAGCCGCTTCCAGGTGGACCTGGTCTCCGAGAGCGCGGGGCGGGCTGCTGCTGCTGCTGCGGCGGCGGCGGCGGCGGCTGGTGCCGGGGCGGGGAGCAAGGAGACCTCCGTGGACGGGAAAGCCACCAGCGAGAGCGGGCCGGCGAAAGGCAGTGAGGAAGCCAAGGGCCGCTTCCGTGTGAACTTCGTGGACCCGGCTGCCTCCTCGGCCGAGGAGAGCCAGTCGGATGCGGCGGGGGTCGGCGGCGACGGGCCCAACGTGAGTTTCCAGAACGGCGGGGACACGGTGCTGAGCGAGGGCAGCAGCCTGCACTCGGGCGGCGGCAGCAGCGGGCACCACCAGCACTACTACTATGACACCCACACCAACACCTACTACCAGCGCACCTTCGGCCACAACACCATGGACGCCGTGCCCAGGATCGACCACTACCGGCACACTGTGGCCCAGCTGGGCGAGAAGTTGCTCCGTCCCAGCCTAGCGGAGCTGCACGACGAGCTGGAGAAGGTGAGCTCTCCCGGCCCTCCCCCTGCAGCCCTCTCGCCAGCCCTCCCTTCGTTCCCAACCTCTGGTCAGCGCCGGCCACAGGATGTGGCCTCCTGCTTTCTCCCGGTGAGGTGGCGGGAATGGATGTGCACGACTCGCTAGCATCTCTGGATTCAGCTGTCAAGGGTGGAATTGCAGAGGAATGTAACTTAATCTCTGAAAAGTTTGCAGCGGGTTAGGCTACTTACGCGATACTGGAGAGGCTGCATTTAACCACCTTCCCCATCCAGTTATATATCTCAATTACGCTTGGTTTCTCAGCCGCGTTGAACAATTAACCATCTCTCTGCATGACAGTTATGCTTGTGGGCCCCCTAGGGAATGTGCAGGAGGTTTAGGTGAGGACGCCTCAGGAGAGCACACCTACCATTTGTGTCCTTTTTAAAGGCTGTATTGTTGTATGGCTCATGTACACCCATTAGGGATCCCAAGAGTAGGAACTTTAGTGTTGGAGGGAAAATTCTTAACAGGGCGTGTTTGCGGTCCGTGAATTATTAAAGCTCAATTCCTGCAACCTTGAATATGCAAAGATCATAAATCTAGAGACATGCTGTTCTTGATAATGCTATAAATCCATTTTTAATGTAAACCTTTAGGGAGAGGGCTATAAAAAATAAGATGGGGGAGGGGGCGCACAGGAGAGATTGAGAGAGCGGCAGTGAGTTTTTTCTGTGGAGGAAGTCCAGAAAGACTGTGGGGTCTTGCATAGATAGTTATACTTTGTTAACAGAAAATCATCCCTATACTGTTTCTGTAATTCCATTTTATGGCCACATATGACTTTTATTTCTTGATGGTACAAAATTGTTATTTCGCGATAACATTGATGCTTTTGAGATTCAACTAGTTAACTATTTTATGGGAATACTTGAAGTTTGCTTTTACAATATGTAATGACTACATTGATGAAATCTGGTGAATGCAAAGAGTTGGTACCATACAGATTGAAAAGATCTTAGTATGTAAAGTTTAAATACAGAAGTATGTAATTTCTTTTTGATGTGATTATTTGATCTCATACAGTCATTTCATACAAAACTACTTGTCCCAGTGTTTGATAATCTAGCATTCATACAGTTTGAAATAATTACAGATGTCTCAACCCTTAACAGCTTATTGATTAGAAGCCTGACATCATTTGGCTTTGGATAATGCTACTGTTATTCTATTGTGGTATTTTGTTATATTAGAAGAAAAACACTTTCTATAACACTCATACTCTTGTATTTTCTCTCAAATCTATTATTTTTTCCTTTCAAAACTAAAAATCTTTGTAAAGTACCTATGTAGCTGGTAATTTTCCTTTTTTAAGAGAACTTTTATTGAAATTATTAATGCAGGTAAATTTCAGATATATTTCACCAAAGCTGAGTAATTTGGCAGTAAAGCACTCTATATTTACCCATGAGTTTTAGAAAGGCTTTATGTGTGTGCGTGTGTGTGTGTGTGTGTGTGTGTATACACACACACACGCGCGCACACACATTCCTATACTTTGAATTCAATATATATATATTGAATTCAAAGAGGAAGAGAGGGAGAGATTGAAGCTTCAATAATGTGAGAGAATCATTAATTGGCTGCCTCCTGCACGCCCCCTACTGGGGATGAAGTCTGCAACCAGGTATGTGCCCTGACCTGAATCAAACTATGACCTCCTGGTTCATAGGTCAACTCTCAACCACTGGGGCACATCAGCTGAGCTAGAAAGACTTTTTAAATTAAAGTATGTTATATTCCTTGAACTTGTATGCTTCCTAGGAAAACTTTTGTTATTTTAAATTCAGTAACCAAGCATATGAAGTTCTCCAAAACATCAGGGTTTTTATGTTTGTTTTGGCATTTTTAGTTCAGTTTACATTGTCTAAAAAAAGAACACCTGTATTGTAAGCTGTATAGTAGTTGAAGTCACCCAGCTTGTCAGCCTCAGTTTTTTCAACTTTCAGGGTTATTTTGAAGATGGGGGGGGGGGGGGGGATGCACAGAAAGTCCCATGTGCAGTGCTTGGAAAATAATTGCTAATGTAGTTATTATTTTGATCTTATATTGGTCCTTCAGAAAGTACATAGTTAAACTCTAGGATTTCAATTTTCGATCCTAATACCTACATTATTAAATGAATGTAGCATGTAAAATGTTTTGTTAAGTTCCATTTATGCAACAGATAGTATGATGAATTCTTTGTAGTTTTTTTTTTATCATCTACCACTCGGGTCCTTTATGGCCAAAAAAAGTTTCATTAATATATGTTAACTAAGCATAGAATCTCATATTGAAGATAATTTTGTTTAGAATTCAGCAAATGGATTATAGAAATGTTTTGTGTTAAGGAGTACAATCTGGCCATACTGCTGTTGAAGGAGGGCAGGTGAGGGGTGATAGCATAAGTTGGGCAGATCCCTAAAAGTTATTCCTCACCCTATCTAAATTGAGTTCTAGCTCCTTAAACATTTTTCTAATGCTTCAGCCTTCAGTGAACCCTATTATCACTTTGATTATCATGTAGTACTTTGGTCACTAAATGCTTTAAGTATCTACCAGGGATCTGTGTGCTAGGAACTATGGAAGAACAAAAAAAGTAAAAAGACAGGCACTCCAGAAACTTCTTGAGAACTTGTCTTCCTTCTACTTGAATTCCTTTCATTGCCTAGCACTGTGATTTTTAAAAAGTATTTTGCCTAAAAATTCAACTGAAGGGAAATAGTTAAATATCCATGGCATATCTTGCTGTATTATGCAGCCATTCTAGGGCCAGGACTCAGGAGTTTTCTGTTTCAAATATTTATTGGTGAAAGGACACATGGCTGTGGCACTGTGAAATGATGCAGTGATTAGGGAAACAGATACTGACTGACTCTGCTTAAACATACATTAATCAAATAGTTGTACATATAACATAGTTATAATTATTTTTTTAATGCTAGGAAGAAAAGTATAGGCTTCTAGTGAGGATATAATAGGACCTAATTTTAATTGGGTTGGAAAAGCCTTTTTCCAGAAGTATATAACATTGAAGCTGAAACTTTAAGGATTTTGAAGATATGGTAGGAAGACATTCCAGGCTGAAGAGACAGCATTTGTGAAGGTAGTGAGGTGAGAGAGGGATATATCTAAAGAACATAAGGTGACCAGTGTAAGATTTCACCATAAATGTAGTCCGAAGTGATTGAAGGATTTTATGTGAGGTAGCAACATGATCTGTTTTGTTTTAACATTGCTTACTGCTGGGTGGAGAGTGGATTGGCAGGAACAAGAATGGAAGCAGGGAGATCCAAGCTCTTAACTGTGGTCTGGGTAACAGATAATAAGGCATGGTGGCAGATAGAATTGGATGTAGGTGGATTGAATGCGGGAGTGGAAAAGAAGCTGATTCCCAGGTTTTGGTCTTGAGCAACTGAATAGATGGCAGTACTGTTGCCTGAGATGGGAAATACTGGAGAAGGAATAGATTTGAGGGATAAAAAAAAGAATTCTCAGTAGCCTGTAAGACATCTTAGTCCATGAATCATTATGAGGGAGGGGAGTAGAAAAGTGTATGTATGTATATGTGTGTGTGTGTGTGTGTGTATTAGAAAGTATAAAAATCATGTATATATGTGTGTGTATAGTGTCTAAGGTTATGAATGAAATTATTTAAGGAGAGTGCATAGATAAGAGAACAGGTATATGGTCTGGGATTAGGCTTAGAAAATGTCTAAAGGAAGGTCTGTTAGAGATTGAGGAGACACTAGCAAAGGAAATTAAGGAGCTGCTATGCTGGTTAGAAATAACTAGGAGAGCTGTTTCAGGAAAGCTGAGAGAAAAGTTTTCAAGAAGGCAGAAACTCTTCAAAGCTAATGCCTGGAATTGTGTTTTTTTTTAAAGTATTTCAAAAAATCAACCCAAAGTAATGATTCCTGCCTCTACAGGAAGAAAAAAAGTGGAGGGAGGGTAGCATGATTATCAAATGTGGAAAAATATGGTGTAGACAATCTATAATAGCTCCTACTAGATTTAAAGCATTAATGTTATTTGAAATCACTGGTTTTTTTAAAAAATGATTGATGTTTAAAAATTTTTTTTTTTTTAGAGAGAGGAAGGGAGAGAGAGAAACATTTTTGTTCCACTTAGTGATGCATTCACTGTTTGTTTCTTGTATGTGCCCTGATTAGAGATCAAACTCTGAACTTTGGCATATCGGGACGGTGCTTTAACCAACTGAGATACCTGGCCAGGATAAAGCATTATTAAAACAGTTTTAAAAGGTAGCATTACCTTGGCACAGTTGTCCTTAGGCCATGGCTTGGGAGCCTTTTGCTGGTTGTATGTGGCCTATTTTAGCCTTTTTTTTTTTTTTTTTCTAATTGCCCTTGACCAGAATCAAACCTGGGACCTTTCAGTCTGCAGGCCGACGCTCTGTCCACTGAGCCAAACCGGTTAGGGCTTTAGCCTTTTTTATTAATAAAAAGGGAGCATTAAAGAGAACAACTATATCATCAAGTGTCTTTTATGTCTTACTAAGCTTGTGGATTTTTTAATTACTATGAAATAGGTCTTGTACACATTTTACTCATGATAAAATGGGTTCATGAAGCTGAAAAAATTGCTTAGTGTCACTCTCATAGAAAGTGATGCAGGTGGAATTCACACCCAGGTTTTTCTGACTCCAATGCCAGGATATAGTATCCTCTTTCTTATTATCTTTTTTGTTTTAAAGATTATTTAAAATTGATTCTTAGAGAAGAAGGGAGAGGCAGAGAGAAACATCGATGTGAGAGAGAAACTTTGATCTGCTGCTTACTGCACACCCCCTACCAGGGATCTAGCCCACACTCCTGGGTATGTGCCCTGACCAGGAATTGAACCTGCAGCCTTTTGGTGCATAAGAGGATGCACAGGGCGACACTCAACCAACTGAACCACACAGGCCAGGGCTTTCTTATTACCTTTTCTTCCTGCCTATCCCCCAGACCTGCTCTGAGATGGCAGGGGGGTTGAGGGGGACACGATGGGGATTACCACCATCACCTCTCTACCATGACCTCCTGAGAATGGAATCCTTATATAATAAAAGGCTAATATGCAAATTGACTGAATGGCAGAATGACCGGTTGCTATGACGTGCACTGACCACCAGGGGGCAGATGCTCAACACAGGAGCTGCGCCCTGGTGGTCAATGCATTCCCACAGGGGGAGTGTCGCGAAGCCAGAAGCCGGGCTCATGGCTGGCGTGAGCCTCTCCTGCCTCTGTGGCAGTGCTAAGGATGTCTGACTTTAGTGGGCCTAAGGACATCCCCTGAGGGCTCCTGGACTGCGAGAGGGCACAGGCTGGTCTGAGGGGACACCACTCTCCCCCCCCCCCCCCCAGTGCACAAATATCGTGCACCAGGCCTCTAGGACTACATAACAGAAACGAGGAGGAATTCTTATGATGTATGATATGACTGTCTCTTTCATTGGATCTGAACTTGTATCTCATTCATCTCCATATAGAGAATAGGTACTTAATAAAGATTTGTTCATTGAATGTCTCAGGGTGGACAATTCCTCCCACTTAACAAAGACTTCCTGTAAAACAGAAACAAGTATGTTATCTCCTCTAATGCCTGTAACTGCTTCTGAGTGGGCTGTATTGATTCTTGGACAAGAAATTTCATCCACTAATTCAGTATATAGCTTGAGTTCTTAAAAGTCACCCTGAAGGAACAAGAATGGGCCATATCCCTGGGGTTAGGGAGTAGAGTAGTTCCAGGATTGAGTAAAATTAGGACCCTGATATAAAATACTTGTATATAGCAAAGTCAAGATTGGATTATTTCACACTTTCGCCAGAGGCTTCACCCTGTTAAACCCATGCCACCAGCGCTGAAGTCTGGTTTACCCATAATACTGTATACATTCTCCAAGTATACACCAACTGACTGCCTGGGTAAAAGGAAAGATAAATTTGGGGATTTAAAATGTGGAAAATAATCTGTGCAATGCTATCATAATTGATGTTTTCTCTATGTATATTTGTGTTCAGATTCATATTTCCAATGCTGGGCATTTGGAGTCTAAAGGACAGAAATAATGTTTCTTGGTTCTTGTGTATTGAGTATGCTTGCTTCATTAATATTTAATTACATATTTCATATATGTGTTTGGAAAGTGTGTAGTACTAATCAAATTGGTTCCTTGCTGAAGTAAAACAAATATGAATTTGGTTATTCAACAAATTGGGTACCAGCAACACTATTCTAAGTGCTGGGGATAATACAGCAATGAACACAACAGAATCATGGGGCTTTCATTTAATAGTAGGAGACAATGAACAAATAGATCAGATATAATTGAAGGAGATAGATGGCTATGGCTGGGGTGAGCTGTTTTAGAGTAGAGAAAGCCTCTCTGATATGTGAGCAGACGCTAGAAGGGAGTAAGGGATCACCCCAGGCAAAATACCTGGGGGAAGAACACTCTAGGTCAGCCGTGGGCAAACTATGGCCCGCGGGCCGGATTAGGCCCGTTTGAAATGAATAAAACTAAAAAAAAAAAAAAAAAAAAAGACCGTACCCTTTTATGTAATGATGTTTACTTGGAATTTATATTAGTTCACACAAACACTCCATCCATGCTTTTGTTCCGGCCCTCTGGTCCAATTTAAGAACCCATTGTGGCCCTCGAGTCAAAAAGTTTGCCCACCCCTGCTCTAGGTAGAGGAATTGCACACACTAAGACCCTGAGATGGGAGTGTCTTGGATTGAGAAATAAGGAGGCCAGCAAGATGAGTGACAAGGGGGAGAGTGATAGGAGAGGAGGTCAAAGCAGGAGTGAGGAATAAATAAGTAGATCATGATAAAGATTTAGGTTTTCACTCTGAGTGAGATAGGGAGTTGTGGAGGGTTTAATGCACAGACTTGACATGATCCGACTTATGTTTTTAAAATATCACTCTGATTGTTCTGTGGAGAATATCCTTCTGTAAGGGGGTAATGGTGGAAGCTGGGAGACCAGTTAGAACAGTATTTCAGTCACGATGATAGGACTTTTATTAAGGTAGTAATAGTGTTTGATACAGTGAGAGCTGTTCATATACTGGGTATGTTTAAAGGGTAAAACTGTTGGGATTTGCTGATGGTTTAGATGAAGGGGTGTATGGAAAGATTAATGCCAGGGTTTTCCACTGTTTAGAATGGAGTCTGTAGATATGGAGATAGGGAGGGCTGTGGGAAGAGCAGGTTTGAGAGGTGCACGAAAGAGTTGGGTTTCATTCTATAAATTAGTTCTACAATGGGGCAGACACATAAAATTGCAGCTACTGGTTAGTGAAAGAAAAGAACTTAAGAAAATGGTTTTTAAATAATCGCATAAAAATGTGCTTTTATGCTACAAATTTAGGTAAAGCCATGAAAATCAATTTTTCAAAGAGAATACAAAGGGGTGGGGAACTAATAGGCTGAAACATAAAGTGAAAGTGTTGAGGGACAGACTAGGGAAAACTACTTAAAATACTGAAGTTAAAAACATCAATGGCTTCCTATTTAAAATATGAAAGCTGTCATCTGCCAGTGGCTTTATTATTCTTTCATTTTTCACTAGAACCAGTACTGTCTTAAAGCAATTATACAAACCATGGAGCTGATAAAGAACTTGGGGATTTCTAATTAGAAGAAGGGGAAAATCTGAAAAGCAAAAATAGCTTAGTGGAATGTTATCTCTCTGCAGAAGCTAGTAACAGGCAGGTGTGTTTGTACCACCCTTGGGCTCAGAAATTTCTCTGCTTTAAATGTTCACTATGCTGTTTCTGAACATTCACAAATTAGATATTCATTTAGGTTAAGAATTCTAAAAACCCCTGGCATGGTTCTTTGTCAGTTGGTGTGAATTAGTTCTTTAATTAGTGTAGCTTTGAGTTTAGTATGCAAATCATTTTGGAGTTTTTTGGTAAGGTGGCTTGGTAGGTAAGGCTTGGTTACTCCTGTGGAGGGAAACTTAAAGGATCCATGACCATCTGCTGTAGTATGACTTCTACCCCATCATTTCACCTAAATAGTTGTTAAAGTCACCAGTCATCTCCATTCTTTTTTATTTTTTAAAAAAATTGTATTGATTTTTTACAGAGAGGAAGGAAGAGGGATAGAGAGTTAGAAACATCGATGAGATAGAAACATCGATCAGCTGCCTCCTGCACACCCCCTACTGGGGATGTGCCCGCAACCAAGGTACATGCCCTTGACCGGAATTGAACCTGGGACCTTTCAGTCTGCAGGCCGAAGCTCTATTCACTGAGCCAAACCGGCTAGGGCAGTCATCTCCATTCTTATCACCAATTCCAGGACACCTTTTTTTCCTCCCCAGCAGCATTCAAACTTCCAATAGCATTTAATGTTCCTTTGCAGTCTTTTCATCACTTCCTCAGCTTCCATATAGCACTTTCCTTTTTTTAAAACTTACATTTATTGATTTTAGAGAGAGAAGAAGAGAAACATCATTTTGTTGCTCTATTTATTTATGTATTCATTGGTTGCTTCTTGTATGTGCCCTGACTGGGGATGGAACCCACAGCCTTGGAGCATCATGATGGTGCTCTAACCACTGACTCACCAGGCCAAGGCACTAGTCTGTCTTTTCATTTTTCTCCCTCTCTGGCTCTTTCAGCCCAGTGTCTTTTGCAGTTTCCTTTATCTCTAAACTAAGCCACCTTCAAGGCTTGGTTCTGTCTTTTCTTCTGGCTTCTTTCTTCTCTCCCTAGATAATTTTGTCATCCACCCATACCCCTTTTCTGAGTTCTAGGCATCCAATGCCTGCTGACATTTTTGCTTTGTATCTCAAAGGCACCCCAGACTCACAAACCTATAATTGCCTCCTTCCCCCTTCAGAAACAGAACAACCCAAGTCTTCTTTCAGTGTGTCCTATGTCTCTATGAATGGTACCACCATGCATCATATTGCACAAGTGAGAAACATGAGTCATTCTTGACACTTTCTTTCATTCCTCCGCATCCAATTCATCTCCAAGTCCTGTCACCTTTATTTCCTAAATATTCTTTTTACCTTCACTACTACCAACCTAGACCCAATTGATGCACGTCGCATCTTACAGTAATCTAACTGGGTTCTCCGAATTCACTGTGCCCTCCCATCACTATTGTGCCCAGGAGTATCTTTTCAAAACAGAAAATTGATTATGTCATCCATTAGCTTAAAACTAGCCCTGCATTGTCTAGCTCTGGCCTACTTCTTGAGTGTTAAAATTACTCCAAGGCACAATACCTTTGACCATATTTATGATACTGTTAACTCTTCCTCTGTTCCACCTTATACACACAGTTAACATTTCAGTTTGGAGATTTCTCTTTAATCCTTATTTCCTCAGAGAGGAAGCCTTATTGTCCTCTGGTCCAGAACAAGCCCCCTTTCCCTTCAAGTACTTATTTCATGTATATTTATTAATATGGTTATTTGACTCAACTGGATTGGACTTCAAGCTGCATGGGAAGCAGACTATGTTTATGGCTTTTTATTATATTCACGGTACCTTGTATATAGGCCTGACACAGCACACCCTCAATCAGTATATGTTGGATAATAGAACTAGTTTTTTAAAATAAATTAATGTAGTACAAAAAAGTCTTAAACTCTTATATATCTTATATTTGTTATGTAGACTCTCTATAGTTCATTTGACAGGCATATTGCCCCAATTTGCATAGTTGGAGTTTAACACTCAAAAGCAGCTAAGGAACCCTTATAGAATCATAGGGCCTGTAACAGGCAGCACCAGGGTTGGAACTTGCAGCAAACATTCTGACTTCCAATTGGTGCTACTTTCAAAGATTTGTACTCTTCACTTTCACTGTATGGATATATCTTTTCCTAGTAGAAATACCTTCAAAAAGAAATATAAGAAAGTATCTTATAAATGGAATCTTCCTAACTTTTTTCCCATTTCCTCTGACTTTCCTTATCCATGTCTCTCAAAAGTGCAACCTAAATTTTTAAAAGTTCTAGGGTTGTGTTTTTTAAAATTCTGTAATCACTAGTCACATGTGGCTGTTAAACTCAGTTTAAATTAAAACTAAAGCTTCAATTAAATTACTCAAGCCATATTTTAAGTGATAATTGCCTACATTTGGCTGATGGCTATTGTATTGGACAATGGAGATATAGAACATTTCTGTCACCACAGAGGTTACTATTATACATTCCTTTTCTCTTCCTTCTTTCTTTTTTTCTTTCATATTAAATACTCACCACAAGTTTAAAATTAGTCACATTCAGATTTTCTTCTAATTTTGTATGGGGTTCTTCCTCAAAAGTTTCTAGAACAGAGGCCTCAGTGAAGTATTTGTTGAATCAGGGAATTCATATTTTTTCTATCTGAGAATTAATTGGAAAGGCTGTGGAATTTAATATTGTATAAATTGTTAGATTTTCTAAAGCACTCTTAAGCTGCATATCTGTATTTGGTCTTCAAATCTATCTTTGGAGGAGTTGGGTTTTCAGAAAGTCTTGGAGTAGGAGTCTCATTTTGCAAGGTTGTGATTTGCCTAAAGCCACATAACTAATACTTGATGAAGCTGAATTTTTTTGAAATTAGGTTTCTGTCTCCCTATCCTTTTCTTCTGGACCAGTGACCCCCAAATTTCTAAAAATTTGGAGAAAAATTACAGATGTCTCTCTTTCAAAGAATATACAGGTAGCTTTTGAAAAACTTTCTGGTGACTCTCAGAAAGCCAGGTTTGAGAAGCAGTGTCCTAGAACATGATGAGAGATATACACTTTGATGGCCCCTATAACTTAGTACATAGTTATTTTCTTTGATGTGCTGATTCTCCACTTTGAAATACCCTTATATAGACAAGTGTTAACAATCAAAGATCTGGCTTTAACCATTAGATAACTGTATACTGAATTGTATTAAGTATTTTTAAAATTTTATTTATGTATTTATTTTTAGACAGGAAGTGAGAGGGAGAGAGAGATAGAAACATCAATAAGAGAGAAACATACATGTTCAGTTGCCTCCTGGGAATTGAGGCTGAAACCTAGGCATGTACCCTAACCCAAATTTGAACCGGTGACCTCTTGGTGCATGGGCCGACACTAAACCAACTGAGCCCACACCAGCTGGACTTTTTTCTTTTAACTTTAGTAAGGTTCCTAATAGTCTTCTTTTTTTAAAGATTTTTTTATTGATTTAGAGAGAGAAACATTGATGTGAGAATGAAACATCAATCAGCTGCTTCCTGCACCCCCCTACTGGGGATCAAGCCCATAACCTAGGTATGTATCCTGACCTGGAATCGATCCAGCAACCTTTCAGTGCATGGGATAATGCTCAACCAACTGAGTCACACCTGTCAGTGCTCATCAGTATATTATTAATTAATACTGGAAGGTACAAATTTTCTGGTAATTTGAATTAAAATACTTTCAAGTTATTAGCTTGTTGACATTAATAAGTTGTATGGGATTTGAAATGATAATTATGCTATTCTTAATGCATTCTGTTGTAACTCAGTCTTGAATGATTAGTAAAGAACATGATGGGCTAGGTAGAGGACTGAATTTTTTAATTGCAGTCAGCAGTTCTGACTCGGTTTATTGTAAAGTCACATGGCCACACCATCACTTTTCTCTGTGGCACTTGAGTTTTGAGCTTTGCATTAATGCCACTGGATACTAATAGACCATTGTTAACCAGAGCAGATTGGATTCCTGTAAAACAATACTTGGTTTTGAGAGAGTAGTCTGTATGGGGAGCATTACACTGAATACACCAATCACCGACAGCACGGATAGGAAAAGTTGGTAGCTTTGGGATGAAATAATTGGCTAAGGCTTGATGAAAAAATTGTTAGAATAAATCCAGCCACTTTGGCATCTAAATTTGCATATGTGTGCATCATTTTTAGTTACTCATTTGGCTATGTGTCATGATATTAACACTTTGCCTTTGCTTACCTTAGTATTAAAGCAGATGCTATTAAAATATATTAGAAATTTTTATCTTTAAAGTATCTTTATTAATACTTTATTTCAGAGGTTTGTTTTTAGAATTTTAATCATAGTTTTGGGTGACCTTGAACATTTTTGAAGTGTAATTTGGAGTTTATTTAAATCAATAATAAGATGCTTGTAAACAAAACAATAAATTATTTTATATTAACCGTGCCCTGAAATAAAGACTTCCACTCCTTTGGCTGTCATTAGCAAAGATTTAATTTGCTTAATTAAAGCTGGGTCCAGAGGTTTTGCTAATCCAATATGAACCTAAGCTAGCCCTGCTGTAAGGTGCATGTTGGTTGCCACTAAAGGAAATAGGGAAGGGAAGAAGTTATTTACTAAGCACATTTTTAGTTAAAGAGAAGTTGCAAAACATTTCTAGAATTGCTATGGCCAGTGTGGCTCCATTAGTTGAGTGTCATCCTGTGCACCAAAAGGTTGCTGGTTCGATTCCTTGTTAGGGCACAAAACTCAGTTGTGGGTTTGATCTCCGTGAGGGGGTATGCAGGAGGCAGTGGATCAATGTTTCCCTCTCATATTGATGTTTCACCCTCTCTCTCCCTTTCCCTTCAATAAAAACTCTGTTTAAAAAAAAAAGAACATAGTTCACTCTTCAATCCTGTTTAAAAAATATTTCTAGTAGTGCCATCTTTGATCATCAAAACCCACATTCTTCACACTATACCCTACTGACTTGCTGATGGTATCTATAATAATAAAAGCGTAATATGCTTATTAGACCGGCCAGCCAAACAACCTTCCGGATGTCCTTCTGGACAACCTTCCAGAAAAAGCCAGGGCTGTGAGGGCTGAGCCCCTTGCACGAATTTTGTGCATTGGGCCTCTAGTACATAATAAATCCTTTCTCACCAGGCAGAATGGTGATGCCATGTTTATATGTAAAGTTCATCCAGAGGTAATCTTAAACTCTGTCAATATCAAATTTTAAGACCTATGTAGTAGAGTCTAGATGACTGATGTTTTGCAGTATTTATTTTTATGTGTTTGTTCAACATCCAGTTATTTAAACTCATTACATGGGCAGTTGTAATAATAGATCACTTATTTCTTGTTTATAATATTAGGCAAAATTTATTTAGCACTTACTCTGTTAATGTCAGGCAGTATACCAGACACAACTTATTTTTTGTTTACCCTTTTAAAAGCCTTTCTTTTTATTGTGGAATATAGCAGAGAGAAAAACCCATAAATATATAACTTAATCAAATGATCCCCATCCACGTCAAGAAACAGAACCTTGCTGGCACCCCCAGCCTCTGTACACTATTTTCTGATCCTTCCATCAAAGTATCTGTTATCATGACTTAAGGGTAATAATTTCCCTTGGGCCTCTGTCCTGACTTTTCCCCACCCAAAACGACTTTTGCTACCTTTATGTATTCCTGAAGAATATTACAGTTGACCCTTGAATGGCACAGGTTTGAACTGTGCTGGTCCACTTACATGTGGTTTTTAATTGGAAAAAGAAAATTCTAGGTACATAGAAATGGAATGACTGGCCTATTTTACCTATTCTCTCTACCAAAATAGCCTCCAAATAAACTTCCAAAGTTAAATAAACACATAACTCTATCTACTACACAATTTCATACTTAAAACATTGGACATGCCTTCCAGATGCATTATGTCTGGACACTAGCAATTCTTTCTCCTCTATGGGTGGTCGTTGCAGTTGTCTGTAATCATCCTGTAGGGCAGAGTATCATAGACACTGTAAATCCTGGAGGAATTTCTACAAAGCACAGAGATTTAAAAAAAAAAAAAAATCCCTCTAGTGCCATCCAGTGCAGAACTGATGTCGTTTTTATGAGGACCATGTCAGAAGCTCTTAGGTTTGGAAGCAGAGAAAGAAGGAAAGGTAAAGTAAGGTGGTGAGTGAGAATAGCTGGGTAATTGGGAAGTTCAAGTAGGACAGTTTCCTGAGTTGGGTGAGTTGTCTATCTTTTGTCCCCTTGCCCCAAATAGGTACCTAAAATAATTTTCCTTGTGTAATTCTACTATTTGGAGGATTCTCTGCACTGTCACATTAATAGATATATGATTTGGGGTAAGTTAACCTCTCAAAAGACGGTTTCTTCATTTGTTAAGTGGGGGTAATAGTACCTACCTCTCAAAGATGGACAATAGGACAATCTGCAAAGAAAGAAAGAAAAAATATGAGATCATTGTCAATTCAGGATAGTAGGACACCTAAGCGTTAGGGAAGTGTCTGACACACAATTGGCTTTGAGTAGATTGTAGTTGTTATTAAAGTAAGCCCGGCAGATTATGAGAGTCTCACAAATGAAGAATTCTTGGTTTATCGGACAGGTAATCAGTAACCAGACCTGGATGATGTACAACCAGATTTTATGAGAAACACTTGTTTCTTGAAGGCAGAAAAACTATTTCGTTATATCTTGCAATATTACTTAGCAAAACCCCAAATCTGGTGTATGTCACAGTAAACTTGAATTGTGTTAAGGTTCACTTAACCCCCAAATATGCAAAGCCAAATTATTTCCTAACCTACAAACCAGTTCTTATTAAGAAGTATACTGGGATGTTCAGTTGACATGTGAAAAAACTCATCCCTTCCCATTGTATTTTCAAAGTGTTTGTGTAGTTATATCAAATTGTAAGGGGATTGCTAAGAAACATATGGCAATAAAGTATATTTAACTACTAAGGCAGTTTGTTACACTGCTAATTAGGCTTTTCCATCTTGTTTTTCACCCAGTGCAAGTGTTAATTGGGGTAGAATTTAAAATTAACTTCTGGAAGAGATTGCTGTATTATTGGCTTTATTCGTGTGTGCTTTTCCTTAATGTTGGACTTATAATTCTTTTGGTAGTTGTAGAATTTTTTTAGCATTTAAATGATGTGGTCTTCCAGAATAATTTGAGTTTGGATAACCTGAATAAGGTAAACATTTATATTTTAAAATTTCTGAATGCTCTACCATAGCTACTACCTTGTACACAGCACCTTCTTCTGAATAAACAGTTGTTAAATGCATTGAAACTTTCTAAACCCCCCCATTTTTCCCTGTTCATGTTTTTTTTTTAAATATATATTTTATTGATTTTTTACAGAGAGGAAGGGAGAGGGATAGAGAGTTAGAAACATCGATAAGAGAGAAACATCGATCAACTGCCTCCTGCACACCTTCTACTGGGGATGTGCCTGCAACCAAGGTACATGCCCTTGACCGGAATTGAACCTGGGACCCTTCAGTCCGCAGGCCAACTCTCTATCCACTGAGCCAAACCGGTTAGGGCTCCCTTTTCATGTTTTTTCTGTCACTTTAGATTATTGAGTAAGGTTGATTTACTGTGTAAAAAGGTACATGAATGATGATTGGGATCAAAATGGTATTTCCCAGTTCAGTATGGTTTCCTAGTCTTCATCTGGCAGGATTAGTCATTGTTTGAACCATGTTTGTGACAGCCTGGTGCTGATTAGCCAATATGTATTGACTTCGTCTTAATGAAAAACTAAAATGATCTCCTATTTTTTTCTTTCTTTGCAGCTTTCTTCATCTTCAATAAATAATCACCCTTGTTTTTTAGTATACGTGCTGCCGAAGTGAGCACTCACCCTTGTTTATTTTTTGTAAACCAATATCTTATCTTACACAGTCTTTACATTAACTATGTAAGTTAGTGTATTAGTTTAAGAACCACTTTCTAGTTGCAGAGGTGATGCTCAAAGCAAATTTTGTTCTTTTAAATAAATGGACCTTTATATAGAAGCATAGACTCACAATCCTCCTATCTAATAAAAGAGTAATATGCAAATTAACCATCTCTTCATGATAAAGATGGAGGCACACACAGCCAATAAGGAGGGAATATGCAAATTGATGTGACAAAGATGGCGGTGCTGGCTGGAGCCATGGAGGCAGCTGGAGAGCTGGCAGGAAGCCAAGCCTGGTCAGGGAGTGGGAGAGTGGATGGGAAGCCAAGCCTGGCTGGGAAGCAGGAGAGCGGGCGGGAAGTGACCCAGGAAGCCAAGCCTTCCTGCCCACTCTCCCACTCTCGGCTCTC
Organism: Myotis daubentonii; assembly: GCF_963259705.1. NCBI lineage: Eukaryota > Metazoa > Chordata > Mammalia > Chiroptera > Vespertilionidae > Myotis > Myotis daubentonii. The sequence goes on along the minus strand of NC_081843.1, from coordinate 38,278,861 downwards.
TGGCCAGGCTTGGCTTCCTGGGTCGCTGGGGCCAGAGCCAGCAGATACACCCTTTATCCCTAAGTCTCCTCTCATTTCCAGAAAATAAAATGTCCACTGTGTACCCACCTTTTGGCACAGCCTCTGCCCACCACGGACGCCCCCTCCCCCAGCAGGCAGTGCCATGTGGCTCCTGAGCACCCATCTTCCCATACCTTACATGGTTCCCATACCTTATATGGACAAATGCGTGCAGGCAAAGTCAGGAATTCAGGCCCCTGACGTCAGCTTCCAGCTCATAGGGCACCACACGGGAGAACGAGGGGATAGGGTCGGGAGGAGGGGAGAGGATGGGGACGGTGGGAAGGAAGGCCAAGGCCCTTGCATGAATTTCATGCCTTTGGGCCTCTAGTAGTAAAATAAAAATCCAAACATTTCTCCCTCCTTGGAAATTAACCCCTAGAGTGCCGGGAGCGCTATCACACTCCTACTGTCTTTCCCCAAAAGTGCCGGGAGCGCTATCACACTCCTCCTGCAGTGTCACTATTAGATGCTCGTAGTTCACTCTTTATTGACAGATGACACCTAAGTCCAGAAAACAAATGTAGTAAAGGTTTCCTTAAGTTTTTGAATATGTAACTTCATTTACTTGCAATTCATAATTTTTTTCCTAAACTGCTGTAAAATCAGCAAAAATGCCTTGGCAATTTTAGCATAGTTCCTAGGATATTGGTTGGCACTCAGAGGGTTAAAAAAAATAGTAGGTTACTGTCTTTTTGCCCACTATGGCCTAAAATTGCGGAGCAGACCCTTTTGCCCAGGCTTTGTCAGTTAAACTGTAAAAATAGAATAAATTAGTATGAAGAATGAATAGATTGGTAATAAACAATGCCAGAAATGTGTTGTATTAGTATTTTAACTTATTTAGAAGCTGCACTGTTCAAATGATACAGATTTCTCTTTGCACTATGATAAACACCTTTGTTAACTTACTCTGGAAAAAAATGTGATCACAAATCATTTGATTACTATACAATCATCTTTCATGGGTATTAAGTCCTTGGCTAGTGACATTGCAAAGACCACCCATGCTATGCTACAGTGCATACCTGAGATAAAAATTTTGTGAACTTAGTAACTGGGATGTTCAAAGAAAGAAAAAACCATGCTATTTATACTTAAAGCATTTAACAATGAGAAGCACGTTAGTGTACACATTTGGGAAATGAGAAGGATGTAATGTACACAGAAAACAATCCTGCACTCTAGGTTACACAGCTGGTAAAAGCACTGTTACAGGTTTTTTAAAAACTTAATTAAGTATTGATTTTTATCCATTATTTTAAAAAGACATCTGAGCCCGGTTTGGCTCAGTGGATAAAGCATCAGCCTGTGGACCAAAGGGTCCAGGGTTTGATTCCAGTCAAGGGCACATGCCTTGGTGGCAGGCTTCTCCCTGGCCTGGGCCTTGGTTGGCTCGCGCAGGAGGCAACCAATCCTCTCGGTCTTTCCTTCTGTCTTTCACTCTCCTTAAAAATCAATGGAAAAATGTCCTCAGGCAAGGATTAACAAAAAAAGACAGCTGATTTCATAATAGGTTGTTGCTAAAATACTGAAGGAAATTCTAGTGTTAGGGAAGAAATAATAGCTTGATTTTTAAGAATTTTTAAACTGAAAAATAATTATTAAACCAAGTCATTGTGTTATAAGCAGTATTTTCTCAAGCATAATTGAAATATGACCTTTGTTATGTAAAAGAATTTGAATTTGTTAAAAGACAAGTTAACTTTTGGATAATGGAAACTGAGAAAACTTTATAAATATTTAAGACTTGTGCAATAAGGAATAAATATAAAATGTATTTTACATCATAAAGGTTTTTAATTATTAAGAATTTACTATCTTCCTGGCCAAATTCTTTTTTTTTTAAATGTTTTTATTGATTTTTAGAGAGGGATGGCGAGATAGAAACATCCATGAGAGAAAAACATCATCCATTGGCTGCCTCCAGCATGCCTCCTACTGGGGTTTGAACCTGCAACCTAGGCATGTACCCTGACTGGGAATCCAACTGGTGACCTCTTGATTCATGGGTCAACACTCAACCACTAAACCACTCTGGCTGGGCCAAATTCTTTTTTCTTTTTTTAAAAAATATATTTTTATTGATTTCAGAGAAGAAGGGAGAGGGAGACAAAGATAGAAACATCAATGATGAGAATCATTGATTGGCTGCCTCCTGCATGCCACCTACTGGGGACCAAGCCCGCTACCTGGGCATGTGCCCTTGACTGGAATCGAACCCGGTACCCTTCAGTCCCCAGGCCAATGCTCTTACCTACTGAGCCAAACCAGCTAGGACCCAAATTCTTCATTTTTTTTTCTTTTGTTGTTATTTTTAATCCTCACCCGAGGATATTTTTTCCCATTGATTTTTTTAATTTAAATTCTTTATTGTTTAAAGTATTTTATGAGTCTCCTTTTTCCCCCATTGACCTCTCCCCAGCCGCTCCCTCACATCCCTACTGTCTGTGTCCATTGGTTATGCTCATGCATACAAGTCCTTTGGTTGATCTCTTACCCCATCACCCCACCTTCCCTCATAGGTTGGATGCTTCTATGTCTCTGGTTCTATTTTTTTAAAATATATTTTATTGATTTTTTACAGAGAGGAAGGGAGAGAGATAGAGAGTTAGAAACATCGATGAGAGAGAAACATCAATCAGCTGCCTCCTGCACATCTCCTACTGGGGATGTGCCCGCAACCAAGGTACATGCCTGCCGGGGTCCAACCCCAGCAGGTCCAGGGGTCCCCAAAGGTGTGGACGGAGTCGGCGAAGAAGGAATGACACGGAGACAGCGTTCAGTTGATCAGCAGCCTAGCCAGGATCTCCAGCCAAGTTCTGGTCTTGATCTCCAGAGAGGCTCTGCTTCGGATCTCCAGCGAGGTTCTGTAGCCATGTTCCCTCGCTAGGTTCTCCAGCCAGGTTCTGTCCAGGCTCTCCAGTCAGGTTCAGTGTCCAGGTTCCAGTCAGGTTCTCCTGCCAATCTCTGTAGTCAGGTTCAGTCCAGGATCCCTTGCCATGTTCTCCCGCTAGGCTCTGTCTCTAGGCTCCGAGGCCAGTCCCGGTCCAGGATCCTCTGGCATGCTCTCGCCAGCGAAGTTCTTCTGTCTCTAGGCTCCGTGTAGGTTCTGTCTTCTGAATTCTGTCTCCTGAGTTCCGAGTCTTTCTGTCTTGTTACAACTGTATTTATACCAGTTGATTCAATCCTATCAATCTCTATTACAAAGGTTAGGGCGTTTCTTATCTCCATTCCAGGGAGAAAAGATTATGTAGTTTAAGCATGATTGTTCGTAGTTAAAGGGATTAATTACCCGCCTGGCACTTAGTTGAGGGGTTTTATTCCCTCCCTAACTTCAGGGGAAAATCCCTACCTGGGGATTCAACCTTTCTCGGAGAGGTGACTTTGGTTAAAACACAGCGCCAAGAAGGTGAGCAAACATATTAAGAAAAGTATGCCATATATGCCAGGTCCCTTGAAACAGCAAGGATGGACCGGCTCCCGGCACATGCCCTTGACCGGAATCGAACCTGGGACCTTTCAGTCCGCAGGTTGACGCTCTATCCACTGAGCCAAACCAGTTTTGGCTGGTTCTATTTTTGTTCATCAGTTTATGCTATTCATTATATTCCACAAGAAATATCATGTGACATTTATCTTTCTATGACTGGTTTATTTCGCTTAGCATAATGCTCTTCAGTTCCATCCATGCTGTTGCAAATGGTAAGAATTCCTGCTTTTTTATAGCAAGGTAGAATTCCACAGTTTCACTCATTTACTGATGGGCACTTAGGCTGTTTCTAAATCTCAGCTATTGTAAATTATGCTGCCACGAACATAGGGGTGCATATATCCTTTCTGATTGGTGTTTCTGTTTTCTTGGGATATAGTTCTAGAAGTAGAATTATTGGGTCAAATGGAAGTTGCATTTTTAATTTTTTGAGGAAACTCCATACTGTTTTCCACAGTATTTCTTTTTTTCCTTTTTTTATATATATTTTATTGATTTTTTACAGAGAGGAAGGTAGAGGGATAGAGAGTTAGAAACATCGATAAGAGAGAAACATCGATCAGCTGCCTCCCGCACATCTCCTACCGGGGATGTGCCCGCAACCCAGGTACATGCCCCTGACCGGAATCGAACCTAGGACCCTTCAGTCCGCAGGCCGACGCTCTATCCACTGAGCCAAACCGGTTTCAGCTCCACAGTATTTCTGATAGTTAAGTGTTCACTGGAAAATTCAGGAAATAAGAGCTAATCAAAAAAGATAAATTATTTTTCTTTTTATTTAGGAAAAGTTGCTGTTCATCACACATTGACAATTTCTTATTCTCATTTGGTAAGAATTAGAATAGTAAACATTATGAAATATCTAAGTGGCAACATCAGTATTTACCTATACCAGGCTGAAATTCAGAGGTGAGGTCTGATCCAGAAATGAATGGAGGCCATCACTTATTACTTAAAACATTTAGATGCTGCTTATAGCCACAGGTCTGGTAAGAAGACCTTACAAAGAAAATATAGAGTGGGAAAAGGAGATGGGGTTAGGACCAAGTTGAAGGGACTCTTACTATTTAATTGCTTGGTAAAAGAGGCTGAGAGAAAATGTGGTATTTCAAGAAATGTTTCAAGAAAGAGGGAGTGGTTAACAATATATCTAGTGTTGTTTCAAAAGTCCAGCGAGTCAGGGACTGAAAAATGTACATTAGATTTGGCATCAGTGAGGTCTATGGATGTCTTATAAAACTAGTTCAGTGTTGTGTGGCAAAGCTAGGTTGCTGTGTATTGAGGAATGTGCTGTAGTATTTTAGCAAGTTTGGTTGGGCTTCTGGTGACAGGTAAGGGAAGTGGTGTGCAATATATGTTAACCACAGTTACAGGAGAGAGAATGATCAAGTTGAGGTGGAAAATTGAGTATACAATTGAGTATACAAGAGAGATATTATCCACAGTGTAAAAATTCTTTACTCCCTGCAAAGAAATAATGACCATGGAGACCAAAGTTCCCTTTGTATTTTCTGTATCCCCAGAAAAATGTTCAACTCCTCTTGCCTTCTCTCTGTAAGTTTCTCTTTTCATTCTGTTACCATAGCTTCACCCACTGGCTTGTTAGCCTGGCCCCTCTCCTAAGTTCCAGTCATGAATTTTTTAACTGCCTGGTAGAATTCTTTAATCATCTCATGACTCCTCAAATTCAGCATGTCCAATTTCAGGCTGACATAATTATTTAGTAGTTCTCTATTTCTTTCATTAAGAGATCCTTTTCGTTACTGAGGGTCTTCCTATCTGGGTCTTCCATTATCTCTTCTCTTTTCCTCACTTCCCCAATCTATTCTCACCTCACTCACCCTCAATCCCTGCTTGGTACATTGAGAATCACAGTACTCCTTTTTTTGAAGGGTTATTTCACCAAATAAATCCTAATTAATTTATCCCACCTCATTTAATATGGTGTTATGCATAAAATCATTTATGTTGTTATTTTTTTGGCATTTTATTCATAATGTGAAAAACAGTAAAAAAACAAGCCCATCATTTCTATGAAAATGGGAGACTGAAGATTTTATTTATGTACCTTTGTATCAGAATAATTTATAGTTCATAATTGTGTGAAATTTTCCCAATTGTAAGTTTTAATGTGCAGACCAAATGTCCTACCCAACAATTTACTTATTTCTCTGAAACTGATTTATTTAAAGAAACAAAATACAGGTACCCCTACTTTTTGAAAGTTTGTTTTATGCCACTTTGTTAAGACCTGCAGCCAGGCTGGTGTGGCTCAGCAGTTGAACGTCCACCCATGCGCCAAGAGGTGGTTGGTTCGATTCCCAGTCAGGGCATGTGCACTGGTTGCAGGCTCAATCTCCAGTAGGGGACATGCAGGAGGTAGTCGATAGATGTTTCTCTCTCTATCCCTCTCCTTCCTTTCTCTAAAATAAATAAATAAAAAAGACTTGGATTAGTATCTATTTTCGCTAACTGAAAAACAACAACAAACAAAAACAAACAAACAAGAAGGATTTTTGCTTTTATGGAAAAAAGGCAAAAAGCAAAAATAGCATTCCATATTTGTTTTGCAGTGAGCCATTGTGGAGGCAGGGCACAGTGAGAGTGGCATCACTAACCTGCTTCTCTGGGAACCGCACTCAGCAGCTTGGTATCAAGCTATCATAAGCTTTGAACTAATTGTCTGTGAGCATCTATGTTTTATCTCAGTTTATTTTGTGCATTTGTTAGCAAGATGCATTTTAAAGTAATTACTTCTTTGCTTTATGTCATTTCAGCTTATGAAAGGTTTCATGGTCACGCTCTACTTCTAGATAGTGGGAGAAACCTGTATGTGTATTCTACTTTGGTTTCCTATTACTTCCGGAAGTTAATACAGTTGTAAACCTAATTTCATTACATTTAAATATATTGATTGAACTATAAATAATAGCATATTTGTGTTTTAATTTTTGAGTTGTATATTTGAGATTACTAACACACTTCCTGAAATATAACTATCAGAACATGATGAGGATTCCACATTTTTTTAAAAATATATTTTATTGATTTCTTTACAGAGAGGAAGGGAGAGGAATAGAGAGTTAGAAATATTGATGAGAGAGAAACATCGATTCAGCTGCCTCCTGCACACTGCCTACTGTGGATGTGCCCACAATCAAGGTACATGCCCTTGACCAGAATCGAACCTGGTACCTTTCAGTCTGCAGGCTGACGCTCTATCCACTGAGTGAAACCGGTTAGGGCGAGGATTCCACATTTTATGTGGACCCCATCTGTTAAAATACTATTTCATATATTATAGAAAATCTTACTCTGTTTTTTAATATAGTTGATCGCAATATAGTGGAAATTAGTATAATTACTACTAAACCTTCAACTTTGAAGTGGAATTCTGATAGACATCCACACAAAAATTTTAAGTTGCCTGCATCCCTTCCTTTGCATTGTAAGATACCCACATCAATATGTGGCCTTGGAGAAAGTAGCCTACTACATACACACATCTTTAACTTTCTTTTAACAGAGATGGAAAAAGAGATGTCTTTTTGTGTATACTATGCACAGTTACTTTTTCTGGTGATACTTGGAGGTTATGTAATATTTTAAAGTCATAAATTAACTGAACAGTATCAGAATGAAAACCGAGCAACTGCTGTCTACTTTAGTTATTTAAATTTACACAAACATTTTTTGTTCTGACTTTTATTTGAATAATTGAACAGTTAAGTCATCAGTCCTTATGAAGGATCTTTTTTTAAAAAAAATCTGGGATCGTCATTGATACTTGACCATCTAGAAGACATCTAACAGTAGAAGTAACCAAAAGTGGGTTGCTCTTGTAAAGAGCAACTTTCTTTTCTATTTATACATATTTCTAACAAGTTTAATGGTTATTGGTTTCCATGTGTACATGAGTCTAAGCAAGGGAAAGAAGTAACAGTAGACAGACACATTGACTGAAATGAGGAGTGACAGTCTGCAGTCTGATACAAGAGATGAGAAAAATTATCAGAAGTAGTCATTTCAAAAAGTTTTCATGATCCCAAAATTCCGTTCCTAGGTAAATGAAAACCAATGTCCACAAAGAAAAACTGTAGACAAATGTTCACAGCAGCATTATTCCTAATAGCCAAAATGTGGAATTAGCCCAAATGATCATCGATTAATGGATGGAAAAACAAAAGTTTTTAAAAAAGTTTAGTGGATTGGGATAATTAAAAAAAATTTTTATGTGAGTGGTTAGTTCTATATAGAATAGTATGTAATAATTGATACAATAGTTTTGAAACTTTTGAAAGGTAAATTATAATTTTTCTTAGGATTTATCTTAGATTTTTGAATTATCAGAAGTGGTTAACATTAAAATTCATTTAAGTTCTTAGTGATCTCTGAATGATTTATTTTCTATGTATTTCACATAGTCAAAGTTATAGCTGTCTGTTAATGCAAACATGGGGATTAGTTGAAAATTTGATTATTTTTCTCTTAACATCATTAAAAAGCTTAGGTAAAGTAATTTTCAAAAGATACACTTAAAGACATTGTTGGATCTAACTTATTATAATATTTCTTTTTTTGCATAAAAATCTAAATATTAGCAGTAGTTAAAATATATAAATTGGAATCTAAGAGCTACTCTAGGTTGATAGTACTTTGAAAAAAGATATAGCAATAATGCATTGAACAGAATTAAATGAGTCTACTTGGCTAACACATTGGTCAAGGAGAATAGGGAAGTTTGATTATGACAGGTTTTGCTCTGAGGTAACACAGAACTTGCAACAGCTCGTTTCTATGAAAATGTATTTGTGTTGAGGATATCAACCACTGAAAATGGTTTTTTAAAAAGTGCTATAGAAAATCTAGATCAGTTTTCAGGATTAAATAATAATTAATTTAGTTGGCTCTTCTGTATTTAAAGAATGATGCTTGAAATATAGCATCATTTGTTCCCTGCTGTTAAGAATATGGGTAGAGGAAGAACTATGGGGATAGTATTAGGGACATGACTCTAGATCTAGAACATTTTCTATCTCTTAACTTCTCCTTTTACCCTTTTATGACCTGTTTAAAGCACTGTTACTGGTTTGGAAATTTGTCATGACTTGGGTGTATTGAGACTGAACAAAAGTTGAGAACAAAGGACAGAGGGAAAGAGAGAAAATAGGGGACAAAAAACTAAAAATGATAGAATCAGACATGAAATAAAAATTTAAGGAGGGAACACTTTTATGGAAATGCATGTGTAACTAGCTCATGTATGAATGTGAGACAGATTACAAAGGAAAAAGTGAAGAGCACTGAGTGACTGAATGCAGATAAGGAGTAACAGGAATTGTGAGTGAATGTTGGGATCCTTGGTAATCCTGCTGTCATGGATTATAAAGAGAAAATTGTTCATTATTGGTGAAGAGGAGTTTTAAATTTTTTTATTATTATTGATTTTAGAGATAGGAAGGGAGAGAGAAACATCCATTGGGGATAGAGCCTGCAACCTGGGTATGTGCCCTGACCTGGAATTGAACCCACCACCTTTTTGTTTACAGGACAACACTTCAACTGAGCCACACCGGCCAGGAAAAAATAGTTAACGTTGAAATTTCAGATATGGTAAAGATGTCAATTAGGCAATGTGAATTTGTGGCTGGAGAGACAAGGTCTGAATTGACTGACCTAGCTAGCCTATACTGAGCAAACAGTATTCACTGTGTTGTTCCAGACATTGCCAGAGTGTAACTAAAATTGGAAATGATTAAAATGGGTTTCTGTCATAAGATTTAAATTTTTCAAAACTTAATAATTAAAGTTTCTTTCACTTTATTGCTTTATATTTTCCTCAGGTAAGATATTCAGAAAACCTTGGTCCTTGGGAATCTGTACTATGTCCTTCTAAACATGGTCAAGTGTATTTAGTGATGTTTGTTTTTATCAGGTGATTTTAAATAATTCTTAAGCATAATTCACATTTTTCCTTTTATAACCAGGAACCTTTTGAGGATGGCTTTGCAAATGGGGAAGAAAGTACTCCAACCAGAGATGCTGTGGTTACATATGCTGCGGAAAGTAAAGGAGTTGTGAAGTTTGGCTGGATCAAGGGTGTATTAGTATGTACATATAGACTTAATTTTAGAGTTACAGCATTTCTATTATTTATAAAATCTTCCTATTATTCTCATCAATCGTCGAGAACTTTTTTCTTTTTTTTAAACTTTTTTATTTGAGTACTATAGAAGACCAAATAAATAACTTGTACTTCCTTCCCTTGTGCATATTAAATTCAGTAAACATATTTTTAATTTAATCGTATTATACTTGATTACCTCGAAACTGTATTTTATTGCCTCTTGCAAATTTCACATATTGTCACCTTTCAGTACAGGTGACAGGAGCTTCGGAATCAGGCAAGCTGAGCAGGCAATAGGGTTGAAATATGCCTGTTTCCTTTTCTGCTACTCCCATTACCTTTTGATGAGAAATGTATAGAAGTTACAGGGAATATAATAAAAGGAAAATCCTTTTCTTAAGTGTTGGGGTCACTTCAGTAGACAGTTATAGGCGACTAAGGTTTAGATTTACTTCTGTTTTTCTGTGTTTGAATAGCCACTAAGGATCTGATTAGAGTAGATAAGCTAAAATAAGCTCATTGGAACTTTGAAGGCACTTAATTGGAGTTGTATTGACATTTAGGGGAGGGGCAGAGGGAAATCCCAGTTCTGGTAGTAATTTTATTGCCTAGCTAACAGAGTAAATGTGAAGGTCCAAATAGTTTAGTTTGCCTATTTTTAGATTTTAGTATTTTAGAAGACTATGCTCTATGAATGAGCATAATAAACAAAGTAAAAGTAAATTGGGGAAACTGTCTTTTAAATAGTATTTTTGAAAGATATGTGAACAATTGGCATTTTGTGTTGATAAATATATAAAACTTAAATCTGTAGAAATCATGAAATGAGGATGTTATAAAACAAAAATTAAACTTACGTGGATTGATAAAGGGGAACATGAACTTTTTTTTAAGGATAAGTCTTCCTACTTTGGTTGCTTCTGCTGCTTCAGATAATTGTGATGGGTATGTGTATATATAGGTTAATACACATAGTCACATATACTTATATTAGCTCACATTTAAGTTCTCATTAAGCTCTTTTAAAAAACTGTTAAGGAAAAGGGTGGAGTAAGAGTTATATTTAAAAGGACTTTCTACGTTTTAAATATAGGTATTCTACTTTTGGCTAGTTTAGCATTTATTGCTGTATCATACTTGATTACTTTTTTAAATCTGTGAATTGGCCTCTTTTCCTTTCCCAGGTACGTTGCATGTTAAACATTTGGGGTGTGATGCTCTTCATTAGATTGTCATGGATTGTAGGTCAAGCTGGAATAGGTAAGTGAAGTTACATGCTTCTTGTTTCATTTGAGAATGAATAAACAAAAGTAGCTGTGTGCGTGTCTAGGCTCTGAACTTCATAAAATACAAGCAACTGGAATCATTTTAAGCTTTGTTCTCCTTTGTATAAGATTATTGTTTTAATGTTACTTTCTCCCTCATAATTCTCATTTGATTTCTCTAAAATGGGATAAAAATAAGGTTATTATTACAAAATTCCATATAAATGGACTAATCATTTCTAAATATGGCAGGTTAAATAAGGTGTAAGTTTTCTCAGTCCCTTTTCTTCTTCTCTAAAGGTCTGTCGGTCCTTGTAATAATGATGGCCACTGTTGTGACAACTATCACAGGATTGTCTACTTCAGCAATAGCTACTAATGGATTTGTACGAGGAGGTAAATTCAGTCTTTTCACATCAATTGTCATCAGATTACTGTTACTAAAAAAATGAGATTTAAATCTTATTATTTTTTTACCTTTAAAAAGCAGCATATTGGTCTATATAGACAAGAAAGTTGCTACTAAGCACTTTCAAACTAGTATATTTATATTGACCCAACATGTATGCTTTAAGTTTTTAGGTTGTTGAATGTATTTGGTAGCAAGAATGGAGCTTCTAGCTAGGTTTCTTCTCCACAGGGCTGCCCCTTGTTTCCTCCTCTTATGCTTTAGCCCTTGGATCAATAGAGCTAAAGGATCATCTTTTTTTTTTTTTAATATATTTTATTGATTTTTTACAGAGAGGAAGGGAGAGGGATAGAGAGTTAGAAACATCGATGAGAGAGAAACATCGATCAGCTGCCTCCTGCACATCTCCTACTGGGGATGTGCCCACAACCCAGGTACATGCCCTTGACCGGAATCGAACCTGGGACCTTTCAGTCCGCAGGCTGACGCTCTATCCACTGAGCCAAACCGGTTTCGGCGTAAAGGATCATCTTGCATTTGGTCTGTATTGTACAAGTGTAACCTCATTCCTTCTCATTGAAGGAAACAGGCACAGTTCTTTCCCCATTATCTAACAATTTTTGTGAGTTATATGTGGGACCCTGAATTCACAACCTCAACTCTAACTATATTCTGAGGTTCCTGAGGCCTCTTTCATTGGAGTTCACAAGATCTGTCTAGTAAGATTTTACCCTCCCCAGGAAGAGCACCCAGGAGACCAGGAGAGTGGCCATGGAACCCCTATGAACAAGAAGAAAAGAACTCCATTTTTCAAACAAAGCTCATCATCCAGCTAGAGAAAGGAAAAAGAAATATGTACCAGCTTCTGTAAAGTCATCATAGCAGATCACCTGAGAAAAAGATCAACCTGTTCCATCTGCCTCCACTATTTTTCAGATCTGTACTGGACATTATATACACACTAGAGGCCCAGTGCACGAAAATTCATGCACTTGGGGGGTCCCTCAGCCCAGCCTGCACCCTCTCGTAGTCCAGGAGCCCTCAGGGGCCTAAGCCGCAGTCTGGCCTCCCTCTGTGGGAGGCGACCGGCAGGCTGATAAGGGGATAGTGCCGGCCCGAGTGGCCAGCCCCGCCCCCCAATTACCCCTCTGCTGCCGCCGTCGGTTGTCACTCCCCCGATCGCCGTCCCCTCCCTCTGTCCGCTAGCACGCACCCACCTTGGTTGGCCTGGCGCCACCCGCTTGCTAGCTCTGCCCCCCACCGACCCGTCATTTCGCCGTTCGGTCACTTTGCATATTAGGCTTTTATTATATAGGATAATTTCTTATTTATCTGTATTCAGTTTTGGGGTTTTTTTTTTGTTTTTTTGAGAGAGAGACCCAGATTGAGTGTTTCATTTTCCCCCATTATCTTCATATTTCTTACTTACCAGAGGATTCAAATCATTGTTGTCCTCAGGGAAGCTGGTAGCTCACATCAATATGATTATGACTATGCTGAACATGAATCACTATTTGCTGAAGTTCCATGTGTACATGAGTCTGGATTGAGTGATATTTGAGTGTAAGATGTGTATATATCCAGAGTTATCAGGTAATACTGGAAGTTGCTTTTTGGCTTATGTACTGGATGCCCCGTGTTTCATTTCTTTCTGTTACTATTGGGGAATAGAAGTGGAAGGAGAAAGGGAATGGGGTATTAGCTACTTGAGGGAATCAGAAAATCATCAAAGAATTTCTCTATTAGCTCTTCAAATCTAGGTTGTGAGCCTCAAGGGGGATGGGACATGAAGCCACTGGCAGCATGAACCCTGGACAGTTTTCCACATGAATCCAAATTTATGGAAAGTATCGATTTTCCTGCATTATGACTAAAAACCCATTTCATCTTTTAATACTACCAAAAGTTTTCATATATATTCACAAGTATATCTCAGAGACTGTCCTAGTCCTTTGGCCTGGAATACTAAGGAAGTATGAGAATGTGGAGTGTGTCCCAACAACTTATCATATGTTGCAGTTTTGCCTGCATTCCCTCAAAATGATAGAATCAACTCACTAAGGAAGAAACTACAGAGAAAAACCCATTGGATCATACAATTCAGAATTCTTCTGTTGTTTTCAGATATTCATACAAATGAGAAAGTAAATACATTTGTTGAAATAATGAAACCAATAGAGGAAAAAAGGGAAAGGCATTAATTTAAAGAAATAACCAAGTACTTGGAAGCTATGCTAGAAGGTATTCATTTTTCACTTGCCAGTTGTTGACTGGACACTTGGCTGGTCCTTTACAGAATATAAATGAGCTGCGTCATCTATATTAAATGTTCCCTGGAGATTCCTTCAATGAATATAAGCCCCTTCTGTCTTCTCTGCTTTATGCACTTGGAGAATTCTTAACAGGATTTACTGGTTTCCTGAGAAAACCATATTTTCCACATGGAAGTAAGTAAATATAGGCATAAAACTGATGAAATTACATTGCATCCTGAACTCATGATTCTAAATTGAAAGTATCAAGTCAGTATGACTCATATCCAGAAAGGACATATTTCTTAGCTTTATCCACCCCCAGTAGCAAGGAGCACCCCCAGTGCCCATATTGTGTATTTCTATTAAGGGGAACCTTGGTTGCAGATCTGGGCAGGAAATGCACTAGAGGAGTCTAGACATCTTTCACCTCGTAAAGTAAAGAAGGTAACAAAAACTAATTTCATTTCAAAACTAATTTCATTAGCTTGAGGAAGCTAATACTGACTGAAGTTTTTTTAGTTTGAACAGTAATACTACTACTGCTAATAACTGATTTGGATGGAAACATCTAAAATCCGTAAGATCACAAATACAACAAAAAAATCCCATTTTTCACCTCTGAAGAATGCTATGAAATTGATAAAGATAAATGTTGAATAAAGCTTTCATAAATGAAAGTTTCTTTGTCTGAACTCAATGTAACCAAGAAATTAATAAATGATTTTTTCGTTATATAATTTACATAAGTGAAGAAGGAAAGAGAATTAGAAGATTCCAACTTTGTAAACCCTTTACTCAGTAGGAGTACCTGTGAAATATTGTTTCCCAACAAATTGAATCTGAAATGTATCATGCCTACAGCTCCAGGAATCATTTTGTAGAATATGCACACAGGGGAGCGAAGACTATATTAAATGACTAAAGGCCTGGCGCACGAAATTTGTGCACGGGTAGGGTCCCTAGGCCTGGCCTGTGATCAGTGCTGATCTTCCCTGGCAGTTGGCCCCAACCCCCACAGTCACCCACCCCTGGTTCCCCATTGGGCAATTGGAGCCTGCCTGCCACGGAAAGGAACCGAGAGGTTGGCTGTTCCTGCCTGCTCGCCGGCCCCACCCACCGCCACCAGTTGCCCTCTGTGTGTGGGGTGACCAGCATGGTGATCAGGGCCCCCCTCGCTTGCACTCGCCTTGGCCTGGCGCAGCCCATGCCTGCTGCCACCCACCCGGTTCCCCGTTCCACCACTGGGCGATCTGAGCCTGCTGGCTAGGGGGAGGGACCGAGAGGTTGGCCAGCAGGCCCCAATCAGGCAATCAGGGCCTGCAGGCTGGGGACAACTCCTACATTGAGCGTCTGCCTCCCTATAGTCAGTGTGTGTCATAGCGACTGGTCTTTTTGCAGTCCAGTCGATTTGCATATTATGCTTTTATACACACACACACACACACACACACACACTATAGGACAGTAACAGCAAATAACACACTGGCAATCTCCCTGGAACAAGAAATTTTAATTCAAAATTTTCCAAGGAGCAAAAAAGATAGGGAGTTATGGTTGAGAACAAACTTTAAGAGTGTGACTTTGTTTGTAGTTCTTAACAGTAAACCATTTTATGTTTTAATAGGGTAGGACCAAAATGCTGGATTGGATCTCTTCAAGCTCAGCAACTGAGGGCTTAATTTGGACTGTTTCCTTATTGAAAGGTCTGCACAGAGAGTAATAGAACTAGAACTGTGCAGAGGATCAAGGTGCCAAAGGCTTAGATAGGAGAAATGGAGGGATTCTATGGGAATAATGATGTGTAGAGACCCCTAACAGGATTTATTTTGGTTTACTGAGACCCATCTTAATTTTCTATGAACTTAAAGTTGTTAATAAGGGAATTAATAGGGAAATATTTAAAATTTGCTTAAAGGTTGCAGTTCTGTTTAGTAATTTCAATTTGAAGAGTTCCTTTTTAAACTTGTGTAGTTATCTTATTAATAGAACTATTGAGGTAGTACTTGATAGTTTAATTTTATTTATCTTGATTCTTATGACATTTACCTATATTTTATATTGAATAATATTTTATTCTTGTTTTGTAAGGTATGTGTTTCCATTCCTGTGAAAATATGTGAAATGTGTACTTTTCCTGATGTTGTGCTTTTTGCCACAGGAGAGATTTAATATTACTAAATTGGTTTTATCAGCATCTTTTAGAGATTAAACAGATACCAATCTAGAAAAATGTAGGTTGATTTCCCAGACAGAAAGTGCTAGGAACCTTTCTTTTCCTTCTATCAGCAGTGGAAGTCATTTTTTAAAATATGAACTGCTTGTAAACATGTAATAATGTTCAATTATGAAGCCTAGGATAAAAATAATATGGAAACATTCGGTGTTTCTGAAAAAAAAAAAAGAGTCAAAACTTAGAAATAAAAGAGGCTTAAAGATTTCAGGCTTGATTATATTTTAGTGATGATTTTTTGGTGGGTACTGCTTAAAGTTACTGGCAGCAGATTAATTAATTATCTCCTCAGTTCTCTGTCTCCACAGAGTAAGAATAGTGTCACACCTTACCTTCATCTCTGGCACAGTCCTGCCTTGACAGACAGTTATGTTCTATAGATTACTGCAGTTGGCTGGGAGCCCAGAGCTCTTTCCTGTTCTGCAAATCTTGTCAGTCTGGAGAGTTTGGATTTGACAGAATTTACTTGGGCTATGGGCAACAGGTTCTGTGACGTAGGTAGTCCTGGCCAGCAGCCACTTTCACTCAGGCCAGTATTTCCTAGACCAGGAGTGGGCAAACTTTTTGACTCGAGGGCCACAATGGGTTCTTAAACTGGACCGGAGGGCCGGAACAAAAGCATGGATGGAGTGTTTGTGTGAACTAATATAAATTCAAAGTAAACATCATTACATAAAAGGGTACGGTCTTTTTTTTTTTTTTTTTTTTAGTTTTATTCATTTCAAACAGGCCAGATCCAGCCCGCAGGCCATAGTTTGCCCACAGCTGTCCTAGACTCACAGACCAGAGTTCTCCCACCCTCAGTCTGTGATATGGACTCACTTATGAATTAGGGGACATCCACATCTTTTTATAAGATGAAAGTGTAAATTCCGGTATTTTCATTCCCTTAAATGTGTCATTCGAAGAGTAGTCTTACCTTTTTGTTATTGTTGTTAATCCTCAACTGAGGGTATTTTTCCATTGATTTTTTAGAGAGAGTAGAAGGGAGGGGGAGAGAGAGAGATACATCATTGTGAGAGAGACACATTAATTGGTTGCCTCCTACATGCACCCTGACTAAGGCTGGGATCAAGCTTGCAACGAGGTACATGCCCTTGATCGGAATTAAAACTGTGACCCTTCAGTCCTCGGGCTTTATCCACTGAGCCAAACTGGCTAGGGCGAGCAGTCTTAGTTTTGATTACATCTAAGTTACCACTTTTTATTTCTTTGTTGGATTATGCTTTTGGTATGTTATATAAGAAATCCTGCCTTGTTAAAGGTCCCAAAGCTTTTCTTCTAGAAGTTTTATAACTTGAGGTTTTCAGTTATATCTCTCATCATTTTTAGTTAATGTTTGTAATATGTACAAAATAGGAATCAAGCCCATCAAGAGTCATGTGGATATCCAGTTACTCTAGCACAATTTGTTAAAAGATTATCCCTTTTTTATTTCATTGCTTTAGCATTTTCGTAAAAAGTTAATCAACCCTAGTTATCCAAAGCCATCTATAGATTGAATGCAATTCCTATCAAAATTTCAATGACATTTTTCACAGAAATAGAAAAAAGTAACCTAAAATTAATATGAAACCACAAAAGACTCTGAATAGCCAAAGCAATCTTGAGAAAGAACAAAACTAGGTGTTAGGAAAATTGGATATTCACACGTGAAAGAATTAAAATGGACTCTTATACCACTCATAAAAATTTGCTCAACAAATATTAAGGGCTTAAATGTAAGCCGTGAATCTGTAAAATTCCCAGAAAACACAAGGAAAAAGCTCCTCGCCATTGGTGTTGACAGTGAATTTTTTTTTTATATGACATCAAAAGCACAAGAACAAAAAAGCATCAATGTATTTCTCTCACATCGGATATTTCTCTCTGTCTTTCCCTCTCTCCCACTCTCTCTAAAGATCAATGGAAAAATATCCTCGGCTGAGGATTAAAGAAAAAACAAACAACAAAAAAACACACACATACACACAAAGCAAAAATTAACAATGGCACTACATCAAACTAAAAAGCTTTGGTGCAGCAGAAGAAACAACAAAATGAAAAGACAACTAAAAAATGGGAAAAAATAATTGCAAATCACTTATCTGATAAAGGGCTAATATCCAAAATAGATAAAGATCTCATATAACTCAATAGCAAAAAATAACCAATCTGATTAAAAAGTGGGCAGAACACTTGAATAGACATTTTTCCAAAGAAGACAGCAAGTTAATGAAAAGATGTTCAACATGACTACTCATCAGGGGGATGCAAACCAAAACCACAATGAGTTAGAGTGGCAATTATAAAAAAAAGACTAGATAATAAAAGCTGGTGAAGATGTGGGGAAAATGGAACTCTTGTACATTTTTGGGAATGTAAATTGGTACAGCCACAATGGAAAACAGTATGGAGGTACCTCAAAAAATAGGACCACCATATGATCCATCAATCCCACTTCTGGGTATTTATTAGAAGGAAATGAAATTATTATTTGGTAGAGATGTTTGCACCTATATTCATTGCAGCATTATTCATAGTAGGCAAGACATGGAAACAACCTAAGTGTTCACTGATGGATGGATGAAGAAAATGTGATGTATGTGTACTCACACGCACTCACTCGAGAACTATTATTCAGCCACGAAAAAGAAGATTTTGCCATTTGCAATAGCATTGATGAAACTGGAGGGTATTATGCTAAGTGAAATAAGTCAGAGAAAGACAAATACTGTATAATCTAACTTACATGTATAGGGTGTCCCAAAATTCACGCAAGATTTGAATTTGCGTGAGCGTTAACAACAACAACAACAAAAAACAAAAGCCTAATTTTACTTGGTTTATTGAATCAGATTCTAATATCTGTTGCCCTTTGATTTCAATCCCTTCAATTTGATAAGCATTACCAAGTACAAATTATGGCCCAGGAGCAGGGACAATGAAGATCAATGAAGACCACGGTTTTGCGTATATGCCAGCAAAGCCATGGAGGCCGTTGACCCGATGTGCTATTCCATACATAACCCTATACTGTATACTTTATGAATCAATAAAAGTTTTACAATTTTTAAGTATAAACCTGTGTTTTCTATCAAAATTACTTCTTGCGTGAATTTTGGGACACCCTATAGAATCCAAAAAAGTTGAACTCAGAGAAACAGAGTAGGAAAGTGTGCTACGGGGTGAGAGAAATGATAAGATGTTGGTCAAAGTGTGCAGATTTCCACTTATAAGAAGAATAAATTCTGGGAATCTAATAGGAAGCATAGAGACTATAGTAAACAATACTGTTGTATACTTGAAAGTTGTTAAGAGTAAATCTTGAATATTCTTTTAACAATAATAAAAAATGGTAATTATGTGAAGAATATGTTAACCTTATTTTGGCAAACATTTTGTAATGTATATGCATATCAAATAATCACACTGTACATCTTAAACAATGTTATATGTCAATTATATATTAATAAAGCTGGGGGAGTTTAATTGACCCTACATGCGTGATTTTATTTCTGGAATCTATGCTGGTCCATTATCTATAGATCTATCCTCAATCCAGTATCATGCTATCTTGGTGTACTGTAGCTTTATAGTAATTCTTGAGACTAGGTTGTGTGAGTCTTCCAACTGTGTGTTATTTTTCCAAAATTGTTTTGGCTGTTCTACCTTTTCATTAAAAATTTTACAATTACCTTGCCAATTTCTGTGAAATATCCTGGTGGGATTATGATGGGAATTGTGTTGAATCTAGAGATCAATTTGGAGAGAATAAACATCTTAACTATGTCTTCCACTCCATAATTGTGGTGTACCTATTTAGTTCTCCTTTGGGTTTAAGTTGTTCAGTACACAGACCTTGCAAATATTTTTTAGATTTAGACTTAAGTATTTCCAGTCTTTGAGTACTATTGTAGGTAGGTTACTTTTTAGAACTTCAGTTTCTAATTGTTCATTAGTAGTACATGGGAAAATGGTGGATTTTTATATATTTACCTTGTAACATGTCTGTATTAGCTTTCTTTAGAGAAACAGAACCAAGTGTGTGTGTGTGTGTGTGTGTGTGTGTGTGTGTGTGTGTGTGTGTGTGTGTCTAGATTTATTTGAAGGAAGTAATTCCCATGATTATAGAGTCTGGGAAGTCCAAAACCTGCAGTGGGTTTGCAGTCTGTAGGCCCAGAGAAGAGCTGATGATGTAGTTCCAAGTCTGAAGATTATCTGCTGCAGATTTCCTTCTTTCTTGGGGAAGGTCTGTCTTTGTTCTATTCAGGCCTTCAGCTGATTATAGAGGAGGACAATTTTTTTCATGTTTATTGTTGAAAGTATTACAGATGTCCTCTTCCCCCCTCCCCCCCATTGATTTATTCTAGCTGCACTCACACACACACACACACCCCTCTCCCCACCCTCACTGGAGGAGGACATTTAAAATACTAACTTTAGTACTATTCTTTTTTTCCCTTTTCTTTAGGAGGAGCATATTATTTAATATCTAGAAGTCTAGGGCCAGAATTTGGTGGTGCAATTGGCCTGATATTTGCTTTTGCCAATGCTGTTGCAGTTGCTATGTATGTGGTTGGATTTGCAGAAACTGTGGTGGAGTTGCTTAAGGTAATTCACCTTTCTTCTAGTCATTTGTTTCCCAAATCTTTATTGAGGGCCTATATGCCACTCTCCATGTTAGATGCTAGGAAAGCAGTGATGAACACAAAACTCATCCTTCAAGAAGTTCAGTGTATGAGGTAGACAAAGGAAAATCATTACAGAATGTCAGAAGTGGGTAACTGTAGAGACCTTGGCAACACAAAGGAGGATCACTTGACTTACCATCCAGAAATGGGGGTCGCAGAGGAGTGTCAAGGAAGGGAGTCTAGGCTTCAGCAGGCAGATAGGAGAGTGGGAATGTGAAATGAGGGGAACAGTGAAGAAAAGGAAACAGACCTGGAAGGGTGGAATATGGTGGGTTAAAAACCCCCCACTATATTTTTGTATGACGAGTACAAAGTGGCAAGAGATTTAAGACTAGAGAAAGGAAAAAGTATCAAGTCAGGAAGGGTCTTGTTTGCTATTAAAATAGAACTTACCTAGATTGGACTGGGGGACCATGACATGATCAGATTATCATGATGTGACCTAAATAAATACCTGATCACGGAGTAGAGATTGGATTGAGTGATCACAATGGGAGATTGAGACCATTTAAAAGGTTGTTGTAGTTATCCTGGGAGAGGAGATGTGGCTTATATTAAAACAATGATGAGTGGGGCTGGGGAGGTGTAGGTGAATTTGACAGATTTAAAAAATGTTGAATAAGTGAATTGATGATTAATGGGATGAGGGAGACTAAAGAGAAAGAAGGATTTCAAGTTTATACACAAATTTCTGAGTTGGGGATTTAGACAGAATGTAATATCATTCACTTGAGATAGAGAACATAGGACAATTTAATTTTAGGTGTCTAATTTGAGGAACCAGAGGTGTATCTAAGTAAAGCTGGCCAGAAAGTAGTTGATATACTGCTCTGAAGTTTACAAGAGAACTTGTTTGGAAAGAGTCATAGGATGTGTTGAGTTAAAGCAGAAGAGAAATAGCATTTAATATTGTTAAATGATAGGAACCTCAACTGACACAGTTGTTCATGTCAGGGCTATTGTAACTCTTTTTCTGCAGTAGTATGTGGTACATTAGGATATGTAAAATTTGAAAACACTGACATTTACATTGGCATTGCCCTCATCCATGTAGGCTAAACGGATGAATGAAAGGTAGGGCTGTAAGCAAGCAAGCAATATAATCAATAAGAGTTCATGTTCTTTCATTGTTTAATTTAGTATATGTTTCTCATTTCATTGATACTCAATCACAAATACTTTTTTGCTTATAGAATAGGAACAGTGTTTTGGATTACTGCATGACAGTATATTCACCTCCTTTTATGCAAACTAAAAGACTATTTAAAGCTTGACTTTACTAATCAAAATGAATGCAAAATATTTCTGCTATGTACCTTAAGAACATTCTATTAAAACTAGTTATATGATTTTTATTGTCAGCAATTCCCTTTTTGATATACCACATCTGATTAAATATAGCATTATTAATTTAATCATATTCTTTTTTTTTTTTAAATATATTTTATTGATTTTTTATAGAGAGGAAGGGAGAGAGATAGAGAGTTAGAAACATCGATGAGAGAGAAACATCGATCAGCCACCTCCTGCACATCTCCTACTGGGGATGTGCCCACAACCAAGGTACATGCCCTTGACCGGAATCGAACCTGGGACCTTTCAGTCCTCAGGCCAATGCTCTATCCAATGAGCCAAACCGGTTTCGGCTAATCATATTCTTGATGTCATCATATACTTGAATGACACATCAATAGTAAATATTCCTTTTTCATTGGTCTCCCTATTCATTTGTTAAATAGGCATTTATTCACCTACATGTAAGGCACTGTGATATCTCTAAAATGTTTCAAAAGAAATAAAGACTATCTAAAAGAACTAATATTGCTTATTTATAATTTTTCTAGGAACATTCTATTCTTATGATAGATGAAATCAATGATATCCGAATTATCGGAGCCATTACTGTGGTGATCCTTTTAGGTATCTCAGTAGCTGGAATGGAGTGGGAAGCAAAAGTAAGTAATGGTATCAATGGAATATCGGTAAATATTTAATATATGAACTTTAAAAGCTTTTATTTTAAGAATGCATTAAATTGTGGTAACATTTTTAGATTTTAAAAGTTCCTAAGTGGCCTTTTTCAGGGAAATTTATGTATAGGGTTATTTTCTAATTGACAAGACAGGGGATATTTGAAGATAGCCATCAGTTCAGGATCTAATTAAACACAGTATTTTAAAAATTTTTACTTCCTACCTCTCCTCCAGCCCCTATTGTATGACTTAAATTATTTAGAGATGCTCAGGTTAGTTAGGTAGCCCAAATTAAACTGCTGGCTTTATAATTTATTTAAAAGTTCAATTTCAAAAATAAACATAGGGGCAGTAAACTTCAAGTTAGTGCCATTAGGGATTAGAGAAGATAATCTTGTTCCTTGCTTTTGAAATCTCAGAAATCATCACTACCCAAACAGGTACCATTGTTTCGGGGGGGAAACTGCTGAATTCACATGTTAATATATAGGCAAAGCACCCAAATACATATATTTCTGTATCTTTGAGGGACTATGCCATAGTACAGCTCTTGTTTCCTGAATAATGCATATCTACAAAGATACTACTGAGCATCTCAAAGTCACTTCAGGTTCGTGTTTATAGACTGTATAAAATTACATATTTGTATTGTATGTGAGCTATGATAATATTTATCAGATCAAGAATTAGCAAAGTCTGAAAGAATAATTTTTCCCTGGTAGGTAAGTCATTAGTATAAAATTAAATCATTTACTTATACATTTAACAAATTGACTTTACTGAAAAGAATTTCATACAACAATATAAGTGGTCCTTATTCCCACAGATGGCAGTTTTTCATGAGCATCTTCCCAGTGTTATTGGGAGGTTAAGAGTGGAGAAGAAGAGGTGGGGTGGGCAAAATGGGTGAAAGGGGTCAAAGGGTACAGACTTGCAGTGAAAAATTAGTAAGTCATGGATGTAATGTTCAGCCATGGTGACAATCCTATCTAATAAAGAGGGAATATCCTGATTGACCCTCATGCTATGGCAAAGATGGCGGTTACTACAGCCAAAAAGGAGGGAATATGCTAATTGACTGTCACGCCCTCAAAGATGGCAGCGCCCACAGCCAATAAGGAGGGAATATGCTAATTGACTGGCAAGCACTCAGAGATGGTGGCGCCCAGTCCCCTCAGCCCTCCGGCTTTGCTGCTTGCCTGCCTCCGGAGTCCCCCAGACCCCTCAGCTCTCCAGCCGCCCAGGGCTGGCCCAAGGCACAGGCAAGCCTTGGATGGCGGCTCCCCAGCTGCCTAGGGCCGCCTGAGGCTCAAATAACCAGGGCTGGCCGAGGCTTGCACTGCCTGTAGTAGCAGCAGCAAAAGTGTGATAGAGGCATTGCCTTCCCCTGATCGCCGGGTTGCCTCCCACGCCTGAAGGCTCCTGGACTGTGAGGGGGCAGGCCGGGCTGAGGGAACCCCCCCTACAGTGCATGAATTTTCATGCACTGGGCCTCTAGTAGTTAATAATACTGTATTGTATACTTGACAGTTGTTAGAGTATATCTTAAAAGTTCTCATCACTGAAAAAAAATGTGTAACTATATAGTGATGGATGGAACTTCTTATAGTGATCATTTTGCAATATATAGAAATATCAGATCATTATGTTATATACCTGAAACTAATATATTGTTATATATCTGTTATATCCAATAAAACAAAACAAAAAAAGTGAAAGAGGAGAGATGGTAGTTCGCATGGATTATTCCTTTCTTCCAGTCCCACTGCTACTTGAATTCCCCTCCTGGGTATTGTCTTCTTTTTATACTTTTCCTTATTTTCATATCGCTGTCACACATTCAACATTGTGTTTGGACTTGGTATAAAACTTGGGTTTTTAGCAAATATGTTGTACTGTATGGTGGAGGGGACTGGAAAGAATGATGCACAGAATGAAAAGCCTACGGTGTTTTGGAATTTATAGTGTTTTATGATTTGTAGGAAGGCATGCGCATCATTAATAAATTTCAAAATATATGGCATCATTCTACTTCTGCCATCATTTTTTTTATGGCGTGCCTACCCTGTGCTTGGCATTGTTTGATGCTCTAAGGAAACAAGACAGAAATCCTTTCCCCCATGGAAGTTGTATTCTAATGGAACTGAATGTACAACATAAGATTTGAGTTTTATTTTTAATGTTTAAAATTTCAGGCTCAGATTGTTCTTTTGGTGATTCTCCTACTTGCTATTGCTGATTTCGTCATAGGAACATTTATCCCATTGGAGAGCAAGAAACCCAAAGGTTTCTTTGGTTATAAATGTAAGTAAAAAAGCTAGAATATTTTTAAAGGTGTATATTATACCATTCTATTAGTAAATTTAGTACATTTTAGATATTTTGTAATGTAAGTAAGTTTGGTATAATAATTCACTAATTGGCAATTCAATTTAGTTTTGTATACTTAAGTATGTTACAATTGGAGTTAAAAAATCATTTTTATTTGTATCTTTCCTTTTCATTATTAGCAACAAAAGGTAATAGAATGTAAAAAAAAAAAATCAATGCTACTGAAAAGAGATGCTTTAGTTCTCAAAGCAATTTTGGGAATTTGTAAGTGAAAGGTAACTTGTTCTGATGTTGACTTTTTCATTATTTTAGTTGTATTTTAGCACAACAGTCTAAAAGTGTCTGAGACTGAAAGTAACTAGAAATTCAGTTTCTGTGTAATTGCACTTTTTAAGTTTTTCTACAATTTGCAGTATTATTGTTTTTAAATATATTTTTATTGATTTTAGAGAGGAAGAGAGAGGGGGAGAGAGAGAAACATCAATGATGAGAATCATTGATCAGCTGCCTCCTGTGTACGCCCCACACTGGGGATTGAGCCCGCAATCTGGGCATGTGCACTGACCAGGAATCAAACTGTGACCTCCTGGTTCCTAGGTCAATGCTCAACCACTGAGCCACACTGTCTGGGCTGCATTATTAAATGTGTGAGAATTTCTCAGTTTTTGTCTTCTATAACCCTTTTCATTCCACATCTAATTGTCACTACTGGTGAAATTTAATTGTTATTTTTTCCTAAAGGGTCTATCTGTATCTCCCAGCCCCCACCCTTACTCCCTACCCCAGTCCTTATCTTCTCCCCACTTAAATGAGCAATTCTGAACCTATCTGCACAAAATAAAATGAAAGTGGGAAAGAATAGTTGCAGTAGCATCAGAGAAGCTTATTACTTTGGGTTACAAGCCTGTCTGTCTTCAGTTGACAAAGCACTAGGCAGCGGTTCTCAACCTGTGGGTCGCGACCCCTTTGGCGGTCGAACGACCCTTTCACAGGGGTTGCCAAGACCATCCTGCATATCAGATATTTACATTACGATTCATAACGGTAGCAACATTACAGTTATGAAGTAGCAACGAAAATAATTTTATGGTTGAGTCATAACAT
The DNA here is from genome assembly GCF_963259705.1 of Myotis daubentonii. NCBI lineage: Eukaryota > Metazoa > Chordata > Mammalia > Chiroptera > Vespertilionidae > Myotis > Myotis daubentonii. Next base: position 38,252,941 of record NC_081843.1, on the reverse strand, counting down.
GAGGAACTGTATTTAAAGGGCCAGAAGGTTGAGAACCACTGCCTAGAGGAAAAGGCCAGGTTCTCCTGCATCTTATTGCTGACTGGTAACAACATATAGTCCTTGGATCATATGTGAATAAAACTGGTTTAGTCTATATCAGACTCTGGCTTAGTTGGCTGGGCATTTTTCTGATATGAATTGTTTCAAGGACCTTGCCCATTATTTGTGCCTACTGGTCCTGGGTTGATAGTGTGATTTTTGTTCTGACTACTTGTGCTCTTGCCACCTTCAAAACTGGGCATTAAATTCCTGATTTCCTGGATTGGGGGAAGAGGTGTCTACTAAGCATTCCAGGAGTAAAAGTTTGCAACATTAGTTAGGTAGGTAATTTTCTGTACTTTATGCTCTCATAAATTATCTGATTATGAATGATTTTTACATGTTTTATTATATTATTATGTATGTTTCTGAACATTAGTTTTTGTCACTTTTTTTTCTAAAGGAAGTATTAAAAGTTATAGTGAATGATTACTTAAAATATTCCTAATATTAATATATTTCTGTTTATTACTTTAATTGATTTAAGTATATTTTCTAGGCCACATTTTTCATTTCCTTATTTTCAGAAATTTGGCCACTTATAGAAATATCACATAGTTAGCTAGAATAATAATTATATTATGTTTAAATAGCACATCTGGGCCTATTTCAGTCTGAGATAAATAAATCTAAATATACTTTGGAATGTGACTTTTCTTTTTTTGGTGGTTGATACTGCTTGGTTCTCCTCTTGTTATACTAAGGCAGTGTTGGCAGTAAACAGGTTATATTGATAAACTTGTCAGTTCAAATGACTACCTAATAGGGGGATTCATTTTTCCTCTTTTTTCTTTCTGACATGAGAAGTCTCTCTCCAGTGCCTCTGCTCTATTCTGGATCCTATTTTACTTTCTCAAAGACATTTATCCTTTTACTAGAGGCCTGGTGCACAAAATTTATGCATGGTGTGGGGGGAGTGGAAGGGATCCCTCAGCCCAGCCTGCACCCTCTCCAATCTGGGACCCCTCAGGGGATGTCCGATTGCCGGTTTAGGCCTGATCCCACTAAACTGGCAGTCGGACATCCTTCTCGCAATCCGGGACCGCTGGCTCCTAACCATTCACCTGCCTGCTGGCCTAATCACCCCTAACTGCTCTCCCTTGCCAGCCTGATTGCCCCTATCCATCTCTGCCTTGCCCCCCACCACCATGGCTTTGTCCGGAAGGAAGGCAGGACGACTGGAAGATGTCCGGTGGACCCGGTCTAATTAGGATATTACCCTTTTATTAGTATAGATAATTGACTCTCACTTCCTTGTTTCAAAACTCTCACCTCTATAAAGCTTATGAACTTGCTCTAGTAATTCTCATCCTTGAAATGCTATCTCGTCCTTTATTCTCCTCTAGTTACCACCTCATTTTCCAGTTCCCTTTCATAGACAAACTTCTCACTTATGTATTATTCCAGAATAATGTCAAACTTACAGAGAACTTGGAAAATTGATATAATGAATTCCTTATATCCTTCATCTAGATTCACTAATGATGAATGGTTTTATATTGTCTCTGCCACATTTGTTTTATTACTTCATATGTATCTATTCATTACTACTATGATGGCTAAAACTTTTAAGAGAAGTTGCAGAAATCATGACTTACCTCTAAACATTGTACTTAAGCATGTATCTTCTAAGGAAAAGGACAATTCAAGAAGTTTAACTTTGGCACAATGCTAATATCTAATATATGGGTTGTATACAAAATTTTCCAATTGTTTCTATAAAAATCTTTATAGTAGCTTTTTTTTCCCTTTTCTTTTACTGTTCCAGGATCCAGTTCTCTAAAAAAAATTTTTTTTTTGCTAATCCTCGCCCAAGGTTATCTTTTCCATTGATTTTCAGAGAGGGAAGGAGAGAGGGAAGGGGAAGAAAAGGGAGGAAAGGAGGTGGGGAGAGAGAAACATGGACATGAGAGAGACACATTGATTGGTTGTTCCCACATGTGTCCCTACCCAGGCAGGGATGGAACCTGCAACCCAAGTATTTGCCCTTGACCAGAAATCAAACCTGAGACCCTTCAGTGCATGGTCCAACACTCTTACCACTGAGCAACACCAGCCAGGACCAGGAGCCAGTGAATGATTATGTATTGCATTGAGTTGTCATGTCTCTTCTTTTTTTTTTTTTTTTTTAAATGGTTCTTTACATAATCTTCAATCTCCTTGAACCTGAAACAGCTCCTTTGCCTTTGTTTTTCGTGATAGTGACATTTCTCAAGAATATAGGCCATTTGTTTTGTAGAACTCGCTCCAGTGGGTTCATCTGATTTATTTTCATAGATTCAGGTTATTTGTTTTGCCAGGAAAATAGCATGAACGATATGTAATGCATCACATTAGGAGACACATCTTTTTTTCCCTGTCAGTGATGGTTTTAACTTTGGTGACTTAGTCAAAGTGGTATCTGAGAGGTTTTTTTATTGTGAGATTGCCATTTTCTACTTTGTAATCCTTTTTAATAAAGAACTAATATGCAAATGGTCGTAATGCCCTTAAGCCATAACGGCTCAGACACTCAACACTGGGGAGAGAGGATTGGGGATCAGCCAGGCACAAATGAGCTCGAGAGAGAGGAATGGGAACCAACCAGGCTGTGGCCTGGGAGAGGGACAAGCACCCGCCACGTGGTCCCGGGTGTCTGCTGCTGTGGTCCAGGCGAAGCCACCTGCCCACAGTACCCTCTGGCTGCGGCCAGCCCAGGAGAAGCTGGCCTGGGTCCTGGGTGCCTGCAACTGGCCTGAGGAGGGAATCCTGGGTCCTGGGTGTGGGGTGATCAGGCCAGTAGGGGAGCAGTTAGGGACAATCAGGCAGGCAGGCAGGCAGGCAGGCGAGGGTTAGGAGCCAGCGGTCCTGGATTGTGAGAGGCAGTCGGATATCCCCTGAGGGGTCCTGGATTGGAGCGAGTGCAGGATGGGCTGAGGGACAGCGCTCCTCCCCTCCCCCTCCCCCCCATGCACAAATTTTGTGCAGCAGGCCTCTAGTTAAGTAATAATATGTTGTAGGATACTTGGAGACTGCATAGCCTACTTCCCATCAGACTTTTACCAAATGTTTTTATTTCCTTCATTAAATCCTTACCTGATTTCCATCTGTCAAGGTGACAACCACATGGTACTAGATCCAGTGTGCAGTATTTTAGTCCTCTGCTTCCCAGCAGCATTACACTTAGTTGTCTCATTCTCCTTGAAATACTTTTCTTGTTTTGATGTCACATTGTCACTGTCTCTATTACTCCTTTTACCCCTTCTCTTCCTAGTTTCTAAATGTCAATTGCACAGGTTTGGCCTTGGGCCTTCTAATTGTATTCTTTCCTTCAGTGAGGTCTATTCTCATGGCTCCAAATGCTATCAAGAGACTGACATGTTTTTATTCCTGGATTTCTCTTTTTAAATTCTGGATATACATAACTACTTATATGATGTCTCTCCTACATAATCCTTTTCAGACTTTAACGTTTGAGTACAGTATGTGGAAAAAGCCAGGATCTCAATGTTCCCTACCTGCCCCTTTACTTTCTAATCTTCCTCTATACTATTCTCCCCTCATAGATTGAACCATTGGAGTAACCTCCTAGTGGGTCTTCCTGCTTCAGATGTTGATGCTGTTGGTCCATTATCCACACAAGCCTTAGTAACATCATGTCATTTGCATGTTTCTTAGCCTACCTTAGCTTTTCATTATATTTAGGATAAAATCTAAAATAAAATTTTGCATAGTCTCACCCCCACTGATTTTACAAACCTGATTTTATTCTCCATGTTACTATGATAAGAGCTTTACATTCTTTTAATTCCTCAAAGAGCTAAGCCTTTTTCCTACCTTTGGGCCTTTATAAATGTCATTTCTTATTCCTGGTGTAATATTTTCCCTAATCATCACCTGGCTGATTCTTGCTCAGTAAATTATCTTTTTAAGTATTGTTTCCATAGTTACATCCTTTAGCCTTCTGTAACCACACTGAATTAGGTTCTCTCATTCTTTATCACAACATCCGATTTCCATCAGTCTACTTACTGCTATTTGTAATGACTTGCTTCTTTACTGACTGTGTAGCTCCCAATTGGGATTCTTAAGTTCCATAAAGGTAGGAACAATGTCTAGTTTTTTGCTACTCTATTTCTTGATATAACTAGATGGCTCCAGTACAGGACCTGACACATTGACGCTCAAGGATGGGTGAATGGATGAATAAATGACTGTTAATTGGTTTAGTGTCAGGACCTATCAGAATAGATGGAAACAGTAGGATTAGTTGAAGCTTTCATTATTGTTGAAATGGAAAGGACCTTTACCTAATTTGCTTATGCTAAAATTATTGGAAGGCCCAAAAATAGCCTCAAAAATCAAACAAGTTATCACTACAAAATAGATAAAACTGTACAGATAGTATTTATGTTGGATGTTAAAAAAAAAAAAGGTTCCAGATTAGTATGATGTTACTTTGTTTTCCTACCTCCTTTCTTATTTCTTTGACCTCTGAGATTGAGGGATTTATCCACACTTTGATTTACATTTGGACCAGCGTTAATAATCAAATTAGAGGTGCTCAAAACTTGATTATGAAGGTACACAAAATAGTAGGAAATGTCCCAGGTCAAATCATCATTTTGGTATATACTGTTCCCTCATATAAGAAAAGAATTAGGTGTGAATTAGGAAATATTCAAGAGTTTATCAGTTATTTGAACTGAAGAAATGTCAGGGGTCATGCATACCACTTACTCTTGACCTAATTATTATGGTCTACTCTATCTATTAATTACAAAAAATGTTTTGTTCTCTACAGCTGAAATATTTAATGAGAACTTTGGACCAGATTTTCGAGGGGAAGAGACCTTTTTTTCTGTCTTTGCCATCTTTTTTCCTGCTGCAACTGGCATTCTGGCTGGAGCAAATATCTCCGGTGATCTTGCAGTAAGTACTGTATTGATTTATATTAAAAAGCACTATATTGATTATATATTAAAAATGGTATACATGTATTTATTTTTAAAGGTATACTTAAAAAAAAAATCTTCTTGTCTTCTAGGATCCTCAGTCAGCCATACCCAAAGGAACACTCTTAGCCATTTTAATCACTACGGTGGTTTACATAGGAATTGCAGTATCTGTAGGTAAATAGCTTTACATTTCTTTATGTTTCAGAAATTTTAGTTATTTTTCAATTCAGAAATATTTCAGTCAAAAGACATGGTGTTGCATATTTTCATTAAAATTAGTTTTAAGTAAACTAGTAAGTGATTTTATCTAGATATTATCTAAACCACCAAATGCTCCTCCTCCAGAATTTAATTATATTAAGTTAGAAAATATATAAAATCTTATCTGCAAACTCTTAAATTTCAGAAATATATTTATAGAAAATATAATTTATATGTAAAAGTAAATGCATTTAACTTTGATCTTTACACATTCTTGAATATTTTTGTTTATGGTGGTTATTTAATATTTTCTCATAATCTTATTATATGAAGATTGTTTCAAGGCCATTAAGTGCGGTGCCTAGCATTTTTTTTTACCATAAAAACTGATTTTGATGAACAGTACATAGTACATTGAATTAAAAACTTACTAATGTCTTAGTAAATTGAATGAAAATGGTATTTAACCATTTTATTACATTTATGGACTCATAGCATTTTAGAACTTGAAAGGACTTAAGTGGTCAACCAATCTCTAAAATCACTTATAGATGATGGAACTGGAGCTTAGAGATTTCACTACCAAGGATAACTGGTGCTTGCTTTATAGAATTGCTTTCAGATAAAGTGAGTTTTGGTTTGTTTGTGTTTTTTTAAAATAAAGTCTTTAAAGGCTATTTATAATAGTAGGTTCTTTAAGTTAGAAAAAAATTAAATAACTTAATTTACATAAAATTTGCATGCAGTGATTAGAGGAATTGTCTCAAATTTACTACACTTTCATTAAAGTATATACCCAGGAAACATTCTTAAGATGTAAGCATTGCTTTTAATGTATAAACTCTAATTCAAATTTTATTGTTAAATGTTTTAAGCACATTGCAAAATTAAATCTTATTATAATACCAATTTAAAGAATTACAGACTCTAAATTCATAGACTATAGAATAAGGTTTCCATAGTATTTCAATAAGAAAATTTTATTTTTGCTGTACATTCTGTCATTTTTGGGAAGTCCTGACAGAACTGTTTTTACAAACTCTTCTGCTAATTTTCACAAATGTAATCCTATATAATAAAAGGGTAATATGCAAATTGACCCTAACAACAGAACCACTGGGAATGACTGGTCACTATGACACACACTGACCACCAGGGGGCAGACACTCAATGCAGGAGCTGCCCCCTGGTGGTCAGTGCTCTCCCACAGAGGGAGCTTTGCTCAGCCACAAGCCAGGCTGATGGCTGCCAGCACAGTGGTGGTGGCGGGAGCCTCTCCCACCTCCTCAGCAGCGCTAAGGATGTCTGACTGCAGCTTAGGCCTGCTCCTTGCTGGCAAGTGGACATCCCCCAAGGGCTCCCGGGCTGCCAGAGGGATGTCTGACTGCCAGCTTAGGCCCATTCCCCTGGGGGAGCGGGCCTAAGCCAGCAGGTGGACATCCCCCGAGGGGTCCCTGACTGCGAGAGGGCACAGGCCGGACTGAGGGACCCCCTGAGTGCACAAATTTTTGTGCACTGGGCCTCTAGTATTGAAATATCTGTAAATGAAAGTTGGAAATTCTAATAATCAGTATTGTAGCAGGTTAAACTAAAATTTAAAAAAGGAATTAGTTTTCATTTAGCCTTAAAATCCATAGATAAATCTAATTTTTAAAAAACAAATAAACTATATGCTATTTGTAATCTTACCAAAATATTTTTGTTCCCTTAAAAGTTTCTACCTAGTGTTCTTATATATTCTATACATAAGCTAAAGAAAATTTAGTTTTAATTTCACAAATGATATAAATGAATATATTTCAAATTAGAAACTAATTTGTTATAGCAGTAGCAGATAAGTGTTTTCTGTTTGTTTCTGACCCTCTAACACTACTGGCCCACATAATCATTTTATTCTGCCTACATTAGCCCTTGGAGCAATAGAAGTAGCCCTTTCTCCCTGGTCTTCAGTGGCTGAACCAGTAAAGATTGCATCTACACCAGTGATTGTGTAACTAGTTCAAAGCAATGAAGCCTTTTGGAATGTGAAACACATAAAACACATAAAAGAATAATTGCTTTAGGCATAGACAGGCCTCAATCCCTATGGTTTCAGAAGTACCTTCAAGGAAACATGGTTTTTCAAACACTGCTCTGAAAGTTAGATGAAGAAATTTAAGAATAAACCATGCGTAGCTCTTGCTGGTATGGCTCAGTTGGTTGAGTATTGCCCCATGTATCAAAAGGTCACAGGTTCAATTCCTGTTCACGGCACTTACCCAGGTTTTGGGTTGGCCCTGCTCAGGGTACATATGTTTCTCTCTCTACCTCTCCCATCCTCTCTCTCTCTTTAAAAAAGAAAGAAAAGAACTATGTGTAGTCTGTTTAGTCATTAAAATATTCTTCCCTTTATTGTTCAGTTTTTGCTATAATGCCTTATATCTGATTAGATAGTATTAAAATGCTTTAAAAGTAAAAATATATGAGGTCTAAGAAACCATTATTACTTACTATACATCATATGTTATTTCAAATAGTGAATTGCTTTCTTCAAGAAAACTTTTACAATTTTTATTATGGGAATTTTCAATTCTGTACGAAAGTAGAGAAAATTTTCTAATGAGCCCAATATAACTATTACCCAGCCTCAAAAAAGTTTTCAAGAATTATTAGTACATGGTTGGGGGGACGGAAGATGGCGGCGATATAGGCAGACGCGTCCCAGGTTGTGTCCCGGAGCAAATGGAGTCAGCAGCTGAAACTAATAACACCCACACCGAATTGGCGAAATTGCTCAGCTGGTGAGACGGTTTGCAGCCGGGAAGAGCAGAACTCCCCTGGAAAGCAGATCCAAGCAACAGCAACCTCCTGAGCACCACACCCTCTGCTGAGGAACAGCAGCTGTACGTGAAACCTCACCCCACCAGCCAGAAGAGCCACCACAGCTGTGAACAGCACCCACCAGAGGAGCTGCTGCCAACTGAAGAGCAGCTGCTACCGCAACCGCCCGAAGAGCAACCACAGACCAAGGAGTCACTGCCACCAAGGGAGCAACCACTGAACAACTCAACGTCTAGATATGTCAGTGAGATCAAACATGGGTAGACAAAGAAACCCCCAAAGGAAAGAGGAGGACTCTCCAGAAAAGCAGCTAAGTAATACAGAGGCATGCAACATGACAGAAAAAGAATTCAGAATAAGGGTCCTAGAGTGCATAAACCGGATGGAGGAAAAAATTGACAACCTCTGCAAGAAGCAAGAAGAAACAGATGAAAAAATCGATAACATATGGAAGAAGCTAGAAGAAACAGATGAAAAAATTAACAACTTAAGTAAGACCCAAGAAGAAATGAAGAGTGATATAGCTGCAATGAAAAACTCCATTGAAAGTATCAACAGTAGACTAGGAGAAGCGGAGGACCGAATTAGTGAATTAGAAGACAAGGAAGCAAAACACACCCAAAATGTACTGCAATTGGAGAAAAAAATTAAAAGACAGGAGGAGAGCCTAAGGGAGCTTTGGGACAACATGAAACGAAACAACATACGAATAATAGGGGTACCAGAACAATAGAAGGATGAACAAGGATTAGAAAACCTATTAGAAGAAATAATATCAGAAAACTTCCCTGAAGTGGGGAAGAAAAAAGTCACACAAGCCCAGAGAGTCCCAAACAAGGTGAACCCAAAAAGACCCACACCAAGACACATCATAATTACCATGGCAAATGTTCAGGACAAAGAGAGAATCTTACAGGCTGCAAGAGAGAGACGGAAAGTTACATACAAGGGATCTCCCATTAGATTGTCAAATTATTTCTCAACAGAAACACATCAGGCCAGAAAAGAATGGACAGAAATTTACAAAGTGATGCAAAGCAAAGGACTGAATCCAAGAATACTCTATCCAGCAAGGCTATCATTCAAGCTTGAAGGGGAAATAAGAAGCTTCACAGACAAAAAACGGCTAAGGGAGTTTATCACCACCAAGCCAGCAATGCAAGGAATGCTAAAGGGACTGGTATAAAAAGAAGAAATAAAAACCTCAGAAAGAAAACAGCCACACAAAAAAAGAAATGGCTACAAACAAGTACCATTCAATAATAACTTTAAACGTAAACGGACTAAATGCTCCAAACAAAAGACATCGAGTGGCTGAATGGATAAAAAAAACATGACCCATACATCTGCTGTCTACAAGAAACCCACCTCATTAGAAGGGACTCACACAGACTGAAAGTGAAAGGATGGAAAAATATCTTTCAGGCAAATGGAAAGGAAAAGAAAGCTGGGGTAGCAATACTTATATCGGACAAAATAGACCTCAAAGTGAAGGCCATAACAAGAGATAAGGAAGGCCACTTCATAATACTAAAGGGATCAATACAACAAGAAGATATAACCCTGGTAAACATATATGCACCCAATGCAGGAGCACCCAAATTCATAAAAAAACTCCTGGAAGATATCAAAGGAGAGATCGACAACAATACAATCATAGTAGGGGACTTTAATACACCACTGACAGCACTGGATAAGTCCTCTAGACAAACAATCAGCAAAGATACAGCAATCCTAAATGACTCACTAGATCAGATGGACTTAATAGACATCTTCAGAACACTTCACCCCAATGCCACGGAATATACATTCTACTCAAGTGCTCATAAGACATATTCAAAAATAGACCATATATTGGGTCACAAGCAAAGTATCCCCAAATTCAAGAAGATTGAAATCATAAAAAGCGTCGTCCCAGACCACGATGGCATAATATTAGAAATAAACTACAATAAAAACAACCCAAAATACTCAAACACCTGGAAGCTGAATAGCATGCTATTAAATATTGATTGGGTTACCAATGAAATCAAAGAAGAAATTCAAAACATCCTGGAAACTAATGACAATGAAAACACAACAATCCAAAACCTATGGGACACAATGAAAGCAGTCCTGAGAGGGAAGTTTATAGCTCTACAGGCCTATCTCAAAAAACAAGAAAAAATGGTAGTAAATCATCTAACTCTACAACTCAAAGAATTAGAAAGAGAGCAACAAGAAAACCCCAGAGTGAGCAGAAGGAAGGAGATAATAAAGATTAGAGCAGAAATAAATGACATAGAGACCAAAAAAACAATACAGAAAATCAATGAAACCAAGAGCTGGTTCTTTGAAAGGATAAACAAAATTGACAAACCTCTAGCCAGACTCACCAAGAAGCAAAGAGAGAGGACCCAAATAAACAAAATCAGAAACGATAGAGGCGAAATAACAACAGACCCCACAGAAATACAAATGATTGTTAAAAAATACTATGGACAGCTCTACTCCAACAAACTAGACAACATGGAGGAAATGGACAAATTCCTAGAAAAATACAACATTCCAAAACTCAATCAGGAAGAATCTAAAAATCTCAACAGGCCAATAACTATGGAAGAAATTGAAGCAGTCATCAAAAAGCTTCCAGCAAACAAAAGCCCAGGACCAGACGGCTTCACAGGGGAGTTTTACCAAACATTCAAGGAAGAACTAAAACCTATCCTCCTCAGACTACTACAAAAAATTCAAGAGGAAGGAACACTTCCAAGCTCATTCTATGAAGCCAGCATCACCCTAATACCAAAACCAGGTAAAGACAACACAATGAAAGAGAATTACAGGCCAATATCCCTCATGAACATAGATGCCAAAATCCTCAACAAAATCTTAGCAAATCGGATCCAGCAATACATCAGAAAGATCATACACCATGACCAAGTTGGATTTATCCCAGGGATGCAAGGATGGTACAATATCCGCAAATCAATAAACGTGATACATCACATAAACAAATTGAAAGAAAAAAACCACATGGTCATATCAATTGATGCAGAAAAAGCATTTGACAAAATTCAACACCCATTTTTGATAAAAACTCTCAGCAAGGTGGGAGTAGAAGGATCATACCTCAACATAATAAAAGCCATATATGACAGGCCCACAGCCAGCATCATACCCAACGGACAAAAACTAACACCATTTCCCCTAAGAACAGGAACAAGACAGGGATGCCCACTCTCTCCACTCCTGTTCAACATAGTACTGGAAGTGTTAGCCATTGCAATTCGGCCAGAAGAAGAAATAAAAGGCATCCAAATTGGAAAAGAGGAAGTAAAACTGTCCTTATTTGCAGACGACATGATATTATACATACAAAACCCTAGAGACTCCATCAAAAAGCTACTAGACTTAATACATGAATTTGGCAATGTAGCAGGATACAAAATTAACCCCAAGAAATCTGAGGCATTTCTATACACCAATAGTGAACTTTCAGAAAGAGAGATTATAAAAACAATCCCGTTTACCATCGCACCAAAAAAATTAAGCTACCTAGGAATTAACTTAACTAAAGAGGTAAAAGACCTCTACTCAGAAAACTACAGGACGTTGAAAAAAGATATAGAGGAAGACATAAACAGATGGAAGAACATACCGTGTTCATGGATTGGTAGAATCAACATCATTAAAATATCCATACTACCCAAAGCAATCTATAAATTCAACGCACTTCCCATTAAAATACCAACGGCATACTTCAGAGATCTAGAACGAACTCTCCAAAAATTCATCTGGAATAAAAAAAGACCCCGAATAGCTGCAGCGATCCTAAAAAAGAACAAAGTAGGTGGGATCTCAATACCAAATATCAAGTTGTATTACAAAGCCACTGTTCTCAAAACTGCCTGGTACTGGCACAAGAATAGGCATATAGATCAATGGAATAGAATAGAGAGCCCAGAAATCGGCCCGAACCAATACGCTCAATTAATATTTGACAAAGGAGGCAAGAACATACAATGGAGCCAAGATAATCTCTTCAATAAATGGTGTTGGGAAAATTGGACAGATATATGCAAGAAAATGAAACTAGACCACCAACTTACACCATACACAAAAATAAACTCAAAATGGATAAAGGACTTAAATGTACGACAGGAAACCATAAAAATTCTAGAAGAATCCAAAGGCAACAAAATCTCAGACATATGCCGAAGCAATTTCTTCACTGATACAGCTCCTAGGGCACTTGAAACGAAAGAGAAAATGAACAAATGGGACTACATCAAAATAAAAAGCTTCTGCACAGCAAAAGAAACCATCAACAAAACAACGAGAAAACCCACTGTGTGGGAAAACATATTTGCCAATGACATATCTGATAAGGGCCTAATCTCCAAAATTTATAGGGAACTCATACAACTTAACAAAAGGAAGATAAACAATCCAATCAAAAAATGGGCAAAGGACCTAAATAGACACCTTTCAAAAGAGAACATTCAGAAAGCCAAGAGACATATGAAAACATGCTCAAAGTCACTAATCATCCGAGAGATGCAAATCAAAACAGCAATGAGGTACCACCTCACACCTGTCAGACTGGCTATCATCAACAAATCAACAAACGACAAGTGCTGGAGAGGATGTGGAGAAAAAGGAACACTTGTGCACTGCTGGTGGGAATGCAGACTGGTGCAGCCACTATGGAAGACAGTATGGAGTTTCCTTAAAAAACTGAAAATGGAACTCCCATTTGACCCTGTGATCCCACTTCTAGGAATATATCCCAAGAAACCAGAAACACCAATCAGAAAGGATATATGCACCCCTATGTTCATAGCAGCTCAATTCACCATAGCTAAGATCTGGAAACAGCCTAAGTGCCCATCAGTAGATGAATGGATTAGAAAACTGTGGTACATCTACACGATGGAATACTATGCTGCTGTAAAAAGGAAGGAACTCTTACCTTTTGCAACGTCATGGATGGAACTGGAGAGCATTATGCTAAGTGAAATAAGCCAGTCAATGAAGGAAAAATACCACATGATCCCACTCATTCATGGATAATAGAGACCATTATAAACTTTTGAACAATAATAGATACAGAGGCAGAGCTGCCTCAAACAGATTATCAAACTGCAGCGGGAAGGCCGGGGAGGGTTGGGGGGCAGGAGGTAGGGGGGTTAGAGATCAACTAAAGGACTTGTATGCATGCATATAAGCATAACCAATGGACATAAGACACTGGGGGATGGGGGAGGCTAGGGGACTGTCTAGGGCGGGGGGAAAAAATGGACACATATGTAATACCCTTTGTAATACTTTAAGCAATAAAAAAAAAAGCAAAAAAAAAAAAAGAATTATTAGTACATGGTTAATCTTGTTTCGTCTATACCCATTCACTCTGCTCTAAAGGTTATTTCTAAGCAAACCACAGATAACATGTATTTTCTTAATATCAGGTTAGACTTATTTGAGACAAATGTTTAAATAGAATTATAATTTATTAATATTCAAATTGTTTTCCTGTACAGAAGAAATTACCTGAAGTCTGATCTTTGATAGGTTTCAAATATAAAGTACTTGAAGTATAGGAAAATGCTTCTGCCATGTGGAACTCTTTGAACACAAGGTTTTTATATTTGCTTAAGGACACATTAACCAAATAGGCCAGGGAATAGTTTTCCTAATATACCATTTATAAACAACTATATTTCACAAGCTTAAGTGTATATGTGTAGGTACTACTCTTTGTAAGGTTCTATTTCATTAAGATATTGGGGACAATGATGCTTTCCCAGTTCTGTTCCACATAAAGCTATCTTAACTGTAAATGCAGTGTGTGCTAATATAAGCAAGTTTATATGCAGTCAGTATCATTTCTTTATGGGTATATATAATTTGAAATGAACATAAACATTAGCTATATTATCTGTTCTCGTTGTCACTTGTGCTTCAGGTGCTTGTGTTGTTCGGGATGCCACCGGGAACATTAATGATACTATTGTGACAGAGCTAACAAACTGTACTTCTGCAGCCTGCAAATTAAACTTTGACTTTTCTTATTGTGAAAGCAATCCTTGTTCCTATGGCCTAATGAACAACTTCCAGGTGAGTATTAAATTTATATTATACACATTCTATACTTATCTAAGGTCAGACTACTATCAAATCTGACCATTCAGAGTACAGCAATAACTTAGAAAGGAGGACTGTTTTTATATTATATCTAGATTTTTTTTTAAAAGACTGTAGGTAACTAACTGGACAAACAGAAAAATATGAAAAGTTAAAATCTGAAGCCATTCAAGAGCAGAAGGACCTCCAAGGGTAATACCAAGAGTATAATATATGTAGAATACTGTTTCAGAAAGGAAGAAAGCATCAGAGGCATCTCACATATGGTTATGTTTGCTGAGCCTATTTCTGGATTCTCTGCCTATTCCATTGATCTGTGTGTCTATTCCTCCACCAATGCCATACATTATTGATTACTGTAGTTATAAAAGTCTTAAAGTCAGATTGATTGATTTTTCCCATTTTATCCTTTTTCAAAATTGTTTTAGCTATTTTAGTTCCTTTGCTTTTCCATATAAATTTTAGAATAATCTTATGTTTTTATTCTATCTGCAAAAAACTTGTATATCAATTTGGGGAGCATTGACATATTTACTATGTTGAGTGTTCCAATCCATGAACACAGTATGTTTTTCCATTTACTTAAAACTTCTTTGATTTCTTTCATTAGCATTGTGTAGTTTTCAGAATACAAGTCTTAAACATATTTTATTAAATATACACCTAAGTATTTCATTTTTATTTTGAGCAGTTTAGATCCAAACTAACCGAAATGAGTTTAGTTTTCTAATTAAAGTATCTCAATTACTTTAAATATAAATACTCCTTTAAAAGTACTGGTTTTATATATATATGCCTAAGTGACCCTTATGACCGAATGACCGGAACGGCTGGTCAACCAGTCGCTATGACACGCACTGACCACCAGGGGCAGGCACTCAACGCAGGAGCTGCCCCCTGCTGGTTAGCTGGTTGGTGTGCTCCCAGAGCCAACCGCCCGTGGTCCCTCCCCCCGGCTGGCCGGCCCCCTGGTGCTAAATCATTCATAGACGACCAGCTTCTGGGTCAGAGTTTCATACAGAGCAGAGCAGTCCCCTTGCTGCGATCTATTGAAAATCAGCCCTCAACACAAGGGTTTGTCTTGCTCCTGTCCTCTCCCTTCCCGGGGGGCCACCCACCTGCCATGGTGGTAGCACGGCGGCAAGGGAATGGGGGCGGGGGGGGGGAGAAGGAAACTGGGAACCACTGGGCGCCGATGGCAGTGTCCTTTCCTTCTGTGCCCAGCAACCATCTCCCAACACCGCCAGGACCTTTGGGGCCTAGGCTGGGACAGGGAACCAGGGGTGGGTGGCAGAAGATGCGGCCTCTTTCCCAATGGGGCCAGCGGCCAACCTCCCACAGTCCCTCCCCCCACCGGCCCCAATTAGCCCTGATAGCCAGCCAGGCCTAGAGACACTGCCCATGCATGAATTTGTGCACCAGGCCACTAGTTTTTTTTAATAAAAGTTAATAGGTTTTAGAAACTGAGAGTCTATATATATAAAGAGCCAAGGACTGTAATATCCAAAATGACTTAAGACTTGACCGAACACTGGAAGTCAGTCCTGCAGTCAGTGCTGGGTTGCCATGGTGACCCAGCACTGACTGCTGAGGGGGTTGCAGATCAGGCCCAGAGAGAGGCATGGAGAGAGAAGCAGGGTCTGATCTACAGCCTCAGTGGCAGCTGTTGATCAGCCCTTGTCCCTCTTTCTCTCCAGGCCTTGCCAGCAGCCGTGGGGGCTGCTGATCAGCCCCGCTCTCTGATCAGGCCCGGAGATAGGCCTGGAGACACTGACTGGCATAGAAACCAACCAGAATCAAATCTGGGTGAACTGTGAGGAGCCAATGGCTGCCTAGGAGGTGGAGCATTTGACGCTGACTTGCATAGAAACTGACCAATCAGAACCTAATCTGGGTGAACTGCGAAGGCAGAATCTAAGATGGGGGCTGAGGAGGGGTTTTAAGGGCAACAGCTGTTTGGTGTAAGGTGTAAGAAAGGGGTTTCATTTTTTTTCATGATCAGTTTGGCAGTATAGTGCATATAGCTGGCTATCAGTCCAGATATAGGGATTATGTGTTTTTGTTTGCCAAGAGCATCTCCTCCTCCTGAAAAAGGCTCCCCCCACCCATTTAAGCAATCCTATCCTATATAATCTATCTATACTAATAATCTATACTAATAAAAGGGTAATATGCTAATTATATCAGATCAAATGGCCATCTTCAGGACATCTGACTTCCTTCTGGACAAAGCCATTATGATGGAGACCAAGGCAGAGGCAGTTAGGGGCAATCAGGCCAGCAGGGGAGGGCAGTTGGGGGCGAGATCAGGCCAGCAGGGGAGGGCAGTTGGGGGCAAGAAAAGGCCAGCAGTGGAGGGCAGTTGGGGGCGAGATAAGGCCGGCAGTGGACGGCAGTTAGGGGTAATCAGGCAGGCAGAGGCAGGTGAGCAGTTAGAAGCCAGGGGTCCCAGATTGTGAGAGAGATGTCCGACTGCTGGTTTAGGATATCCCCTAAAGGGTCCCCGAATGGAGAGGGTGCAGGCGGGGCTGAGGGAAACCCCCCGCCCCCATGCATGAATTTTGTGCAGTGGGCCACTAGTAGGTTATATAAAGGGAGAAGGAGACCTAACTAGTTTGCCTTAGTGGATAGAGCACTGGCCTGCAGACCGAAGGGTCCTGAGTTCAGTTCTGTCTAGGGCAGCCGTGGGCAAACTATGGCCTGCGGGCCGGATCTGGCCCGTTTGAAATGAATAAAACTAAAAAAAAAAAAAAAAAAGACCGTACCCTTTTATGTAATGATGTTTACTTTGAATTTATGTTAGTTCACACAAACACTCCATCCATGCTTTTGTTCCGGCCCTCCGGTCCAGTTTAAGAACCCATTGTGGCCCTTGAGTTAAGAAGTTTGCCCACCCCTGGTCTAGGGCATGTACCTTGGTTGCAGGCTCCTCCCCACCTGGGCTGCATGCAGGAGGCAACCAATTGATGTGTTTTTCTCACCTCAGTATTTATCTCTGTCTTTCCCTCTCTCTAAAAATCAATGGAATAATATTCTTGGGTGAGAATTAAAATAATAAAAAATAATAAAAAATAAAGGGAGAAGGAATTACGAAGATAATTTTGAGAGCTGCTTGTTAAGTCATAGAATGCTAGAAGGAAAATAACACAAAAGATGTAATAGATTCAGGAGACTAAAACATCTATTTTTATAATAGATATAAATTTTTATAATAGATGGTTCTACTAATTCAAAGTAAAAATTTTGCTTCCTAATGTTTTCCCAGTATTATGTAAACACATCAAGCAGAATAGTCGAGGATTTAATATATTTCAGAAAATTATAAATTTTATGTAGAATATATAAATTTTATATAAAAATCTGGGACTTAAATTTTTAATGGCATTATTTTTATTTTCTATTGTATCATTTCAAGCAATTGACTACACTTTCTGTGGTTCCAAATATTGAACTCAATTATGTAACAGAAGTTTGTTTTTGCTAGTCACAAGACTAGGCAAAATCATAGGAATGAAAGAAAGTATTCATGTCCAACTAATGATTCAGGCCAATTCTGACATTGATATTGTGTATGAAAGGCACAAATGTTGGTCTCTGCCCAGTGACTGAAATGCCAATCAGATTTCTGCGTTGCTGCCTTAAAATAGAAAAGTACGTTGTCTTTATCAAGTCTAGTACGGACTCATTCAAATAAAGAGGAGTTTTGTATACATAAATCTGATTTTCTAATTAATCGAAATGAAAGAGAGAGAGAGATTGCCTCCATCTATGTGCCCCTACCGGGACTGAACCTGCATCCTAAGTATGTGCCCTCACACTGGGAATCAAACCTGAGATGACACTGTAACCAATTCAGCCACACCTGCCAGGGCTCAATTTGGTATTTTGACAAATTTCAAAAATGCAGAAAGAACAGTGCAATGAATATCTGTGTACCTACCCTTCACTTATATTTGCTAGCTGTTTATATTTTGCCCCATTCCTTTCTATGTATGTCTATTCTTTCTCCTCTCAAACATATAAGAATAAATTGTAGACATTGCAACATGACAGTCACTTTGAAGTATTTAAAACATTCTGTACAAGCACAGTACAATTATCCCATTCCGGCAATTTAATGTTGATGAAATACTTCTATCTAAATATACCATATTCATATTTCTCTGCTTGTCCCACAAATGTCGCTTATAGCTATTTTTCCCACATTTAGGATCCAAACTGGGATCATGAATGGCAGTTAGTTACCATGTTATTTTAAAATCCTTTAACCTAGAGGAGTCCCTAATTTGCCTATTTTAATCTTTCAGTATGCTGACACTTTGAAGAGTTAGGGCAGGTGTTCTGCATTGTACCCCTCAGTTTGGATTTATCTGATTGTCTTATGATCTAAATGATCTATCCATTTTTTTAAAAAAGACTTCATTATTGGGAAATGTTTGAACATGTACAAAGATAGGGAAAGCAAAACAAACATTCAAAAAACATAATACCAATTTATTAACATCCAAAAAATAACCTTCCTGATGGAAGTATATCACATCACCTTGAAATATTCTTGCTAGAAAATTTATACTTCAATCTGATTAACTCCATATCTACTGAGCAGTTGGCTAAAATTCAGAGGTGAGAAGAAACAGGTTAAACAACAAAGTGGAAATGCTGTCAGCAAAATCCAGAGTGGGGGGGAGGTTTATAGGAGAAACGACATAAAAATAATAAAATGTAAAGGAAAAGATAAACCTGCATATTTAAAGAGACTTTTAAGAGACACATTAAATGTAAAGTATAATCTTTTTGCCAATCCTGATTTGCATAAACCAGTTTGAAAAGCAAGAAATGAGGGACAATTTGGGAAATTTGAATGCTGTGTGGCTATTTAGTGCTGTAAAGAAATTAATTTAGTATTTAAGCAGTGACAGGGCTTTGCAGTTACAGGTTTTAAAAGTTCTCACTCATCTATATATATAAAAGCCTAAGCGACTGTCCAGCCGTTCTACTGGAAGCTGTGATGTGCACTGACCACCAGGGGCAGATGCTCAACACACAGGCATGGAAACATGAAACGGACTGATGAATCTCAGTGGGAAGGGGAGAGAGGGAAGGCCGGGAAGAGATTAACCAAAGATCTTATATGCATATTAGAGGCCTGGTGCACGAATTCGTGCACTGGCGGGGTCCCTTGGCCTGGCCTGCGGGGATCAGGTCAAAACTGGCTCTCTGATATCCCGAGGGGTCCCGGACTGCGAGAGGGCGGTTCTTGGGTGATGCACCCTGGAATCGGGCTCCGTCCGCTCTTCTCCCAATATTGTGTCACTTTCTCTCTGTATCTGTCTCACTTCTTTCATCTCACTTTACCCTAAGTTTGGCAGTAACTGATGACTTGTGGTCATTTAACTGCAAAATGTAATTATTTAGCAAACAGGATATACTTAGCCTGGAATATAGTTGGCCTAGGGCAGGATCCTGCTCAATGTCAGGCTCCCATGCAGGCCCTTCCACCCAGGTGGAGTCCTGTGGCGGCGGGAACCTCCTCCTTCCCACCTGAGCTGCTCTTTCGCCTCCTTCCCTTCCCGGAGGTTGCCCACTGGTGCTATTGTCCAACCAGAAGGAGGGAAGCCACAGCCAGTTTCCCAACTGAGACTGGTAGCGGGAAAATATGCTATCTCCACTGGAAATTGATATTAAGTGGATTGCCCAGCATGGGTGCCAGATGTCGGGGCTATAGCCAGTAGGTCCTGCATTTCTCATTATTTAACTAATTGAATCTGAAAGTTTCTGTAAGGCCAAGACCCACGACCTCTGCAATGGGCAGAGGACTCATGCACCTGTGGGGTCCCTTGGCCTGGCCTGTGGGGATTGGGCCAACATCCCCTGAGGGGTTCCAGATTGTGAGAGGGTGGTGTCTTGGGTGGTGCACCCCGGAATTGGGCTCCTTCCTCTGGCTCCAGGTGCATCACCCGGGAACTGCAGCTGCCAAGTCACCCCAGCTTGGCAGCTCCTATGTTCAGTGTCGGCCCCGATGGTCAGTGCGCATCGTAGCTACTGGTCAGCCGGTCTAATGGTCGTCCAGTTGCTTAGGCATTTATATATATAGATGATATCTGTAGTTTGATTGACCATAATGTGCAGATTGGCCCTGAGTAGGTCATTGTTGAAACTAGGTGATGGATCCTTAGTGGTTCAATATGCTCTTCTGTCATTGTGTGTCATCCTAATAAAAGAGAAACATGGTAATTGGCATACGACCGCTACCCTTCCCATTGGCTAATCAGCGAGATATTGAAATTAACTGCCAGCCAAGATGGCGGCCGGCAGCCAGGCAGCTTGAAACTAACATGAGGCTTGCTTGCTTCAGTGACGGAGGAAACCAACGCTCCCCGCCTGCTTTGCCGGCCTCTGAGCCTGCAGTTTAAGAAACATTGTAACGAATATAGAAGCTAAACAAAACCCCAGAAACCTGCTTTCAGCGAGCCTGGACCTCAGAGCTGGAGTTGATACAGAGATTTGATTATAGAACCGAAACAAACCAGATACCTTTTTCAGCAGCAGAAGCCTCAGAGCTGGAGCCAGAGCTAAAGCTGGCCCAGAATAAAAAAAAAAAGGAAAAAAGGAGAAGTTGGGAGCTTCAGTCGCCTGCCAGCCTGAAAACAGCCCTCAGCCCCTCACCCAGACTGGCCAGGCACCCCAGTGGGGACCCCCACCCTGAAGGGTGTGTGACCAGCTGCAAACAGCCATCATCCCCTCACCCAGGCTGGCCAGGCACCCCAGTGGGGACCCCCACCCTGAAGGGTGTGTGACCAGCTGCAAACAGCCATCATCCCCTCACCCAGGCTGGCCAGGCACCCCAGTGGGGACCCCCCACCCTGATCCAGGACACCCTTCAGGGCAAACCAGCCAGCCCCACCCATGCACCAGGCCTCTACCCTATATAGTAAAAGGGTAATATGCCTCCCAGCACCGGGATCAGCGGAGCCGCGAGGCCTCCCGGCACCGGGATCAGTGTGACAGGGGGCAGCGCCCAAACCCCCTGATCGCCCTGTGGCTCTGTGTGTGACAGGGGGCGGGGCCACAACCTCCCTATCCGCCCTGCTCTGTTCATGACAGGGGAAGGCGCCCCAACCCCCTGATCAGCCCGGCTCTGTGCCTGATAGGGGGGAGCTCCCTAACCCCCTGATCGCCCTGCGGCTCTGTGTGTGACAGGGTGCGGCGCCTCAACCCCCTGATCAGCCCTGCTCTGTGTGTGACAGGGTACGGTGCCCTAACCCCTCCCTCCCCCCCACGGGCCCTGCTCTGTGTGTGATGGGGTAGAGCCATAACCTCCCCATCGGCCCTGCCCTGAGTGTGACAGTGGCGGCGCCCCAACCCCCTGATGACCCTGCTCTGTGGGTGATAGAGGGCGGCGCCCCAACCCCCTGATCCACCCTGCCCTGAGTGTGACAGGGGGCGGTGCCCCAACTCCCCTATTGGCCCTACTCTGTGAGTGACAGGGGGGAGCTCCTCAACCCCCTGATCGGCCCTGCTCTGTGCATGACAGGGGGGAACTCCCCAACCCCTTGATTGACCCTGCTCTGTGCGTGACAGGGTACGGAGCCCCAACCCCCCAAATGGGCCCTGCTCTGTGCGTGACAGGGGAAGGCGCCCCAACTCCCCAATCGGCCCTGCTCTGAGCCCGACCAGGGGCTGCACCTAGGGATTGGGCCTGCCCTCTGCCACCCGGGAGCAGGCCTAAGCCAGCAGGTCGTTATCTCCCGAGGGGTCCCAGACTGCGAGAGGGCACAGGCCGGGCTGAGGAACCCCCCCCGCCCAAGTGCACAAATTTTTGTGCACCGGGCCTCTGGTTTATTTTATAAAATAAAAAGTTTTCTAAGGTAAGTGCTAGTGGTCGATCTATTTCTGAATTTGTAATGCCCATAACAATTTATTAGTGTTTACTATTATCAAATTTTCCCCAATATTAGTCTCCTTCATTAGAATAATGATGTAAAGTATTATGTTCTTGTTTTTAAGACTTATTTTTCTATTTTATCACTTTTTTTTAAGGTAATGAGCATGGTGTCAGGATTTGCTCCATTGATTTCTGCAGGTATCTTTTCAGCCACTCTTTCATCTGCATTAGCATCCCTTGTGAGTGCTCCCAAAATATTTCAGGTAAGTACTTTCATATTACAATCTTTATTAAAGGAGAGTTTAGGCAATATTGTCTGAGATTGTTAATATTTTTAAATGAATTGCTTCTGTCAATCCCAGATGTATATTATTATAACACACATACACACACACGACTGGTATATTTAACTTTATGCATATGAATGTGAATATATATATATATATATATATATATATGTATATATATATATATATATTTGAATATATATATTTATATAACATTTGTGCATTTACATACAGTTAGAGTGCAGTCTTTGAATTGTGTTTCTGGAAGTAGTAATAAATTTTTGCTTTTTTGGATATTCTCTGTTAGCATAAATTTTCATAATGTTGTACCAAAGATAAGGAGTGCGGTCCAAGACCATAAATCAAAAGAATTAAGGTATCTTGTTTCCAATAGCATGACGCCAACCTAAATGTTTTATTTTACAGATGTCTGAATGCCTAATATGTGCTATACATTGAGTATAATGATGAATGAGATAGATATTATCTCCTTTTAATGAGCATTAAATGAATAGCTGATACTGAATAGGAAGTATTTTTTATTACTAAATCGAATCAACAAAACGTTGATTCTGCAGCTTTGTTTTTAATGTTGTAGTTGTAGCCAGTTAGTACAGTGAAGATTTAGGATATCTTTCTTAAAACAGTTTTCAGGCCCTGGCCAGTTTGGGTCAGTGGTTAGAGTATTGACCCAAAGACTGAGGGGTTGGAGGTTCGATGCTGGTCAAGGGCATGTCTCAGTTGCAGGCTGAGTCCCCGGCTCCAGTTGGAGTGCATGTGGGAGGCAACCAATCAATGTGTCTCTCTCACATAGATGTTGCTCTCTCTTTGTCTCTCTCCCTCTCTCCCACTCTCTCTAAAAATCAATGGGGAAAATATCCTTGGGTGAGGATTAACCACACACACACACACACTCTCAACCAGTTTCTAGTAGTGTTTTAAGAAAAATAATTAAGTTCTGTAATTAGGATTCTTATCTGCTTTAAGTCTAGTATTTGGACTTGTTGTAAAGCAGTTCCCATCTCTGTCATACTTCTCAAGCTTCTAAATTTCTTTTATTTGTATGCCTTCTTTCCTGGTTCCTTCTTCATAAAGAATTTCAGCATGGGGAGGGAGTAAGGTGGATAAAAACTTTTGGTATTCTATACTCTTTCTGATTCTTAAAATGTTAAGACTCTCCTGTACAGTATGTAGGTGAAGCAGTATGAGATAGGGGAAATTAAGAGGACAAAGAATTAGAAACATGGACTCCATTCCTGACTAACCAGTTGTCAGTATAAGCAAATCTGTATGTCAAAATGTTTCATTTTATTGTTTACATTTTTTCATTAGGCTCTATGTAAGGACAACATCTACCCAGCTTTCCAGATGTTTGCTAAAGGTTATGGGAAAAATAACGAACCTCTTCGTGGTTACATCTTAACATTCTTAATTGCACTTGGATTCATCTTAATTGGTTAGTCAAATAAATGGTGTGCTAATGTAGGTTTTGGTGCATTTATAATGTTAGCTCTAAACATTGAATTATTAAATAATAAATAATGCTACTTTGCCTAGTTTACTAAATTAGTTTCTGATCAAATGAAAGAGTGTTTAAAAAATACTGCAAATAATAGCACTCAATACATATTTTCTTAAATTTTTACTATCACTAAGTCCCCATTAGGGGTAGAAAGAACTCTTAGGTTGTTGTCCCTAAAAAAAAATTTAATAATAGCATAAAGAAAAGGATTTTAGGATCGCCCCTAAAAGTGGGGCCTCTACTTATCTGTTCTTTGCCTCTGATCACCAGTCCATTCGACTTTTATTAAAAGTCTGATTATACCACCAGGTGTGGAAACTAACTCTCATGTACTGCTAGGTATGTATTTGGTATAGCTGCTTTTTGAGAACAAGTTGGCAACATTTAGTAAAGTTTTCCGAAATTCAGCAATTCTCTCTAGGGGAATGTACCCTATAGAAACTTGCATTTGTGCCCATATACAAGAATGTTTTAGTGTTAATTATAATAGTAAAAAATGGAAGCAACCTGAATATCTATCAGTGGAAGAATGAAACTGCAAAATAATATTTAGCAGTAAAAAAGAATGAACTTGGTTTTTACATATCAATATGGATAAACTTCAAATATAGAAAGTGTGAAGTCGAATTTCATGTAACTTTTAAAATACCCCAAACATTACTACATAATACTGATTGACTATGTATGTAGTAAAACTATATAGCATTGGAAAAAGAATATGCCAGTTTTGGAAGAGTGATGTATACAGGGGGTTTCAACTGTACGTTTCAGATTTGATTTCTTAAAAGTACATGAAGTATACATGGCAAAATGTAGTTATTAAATCTAGATGGCCAATATGCCATTATCTAAAGTTTTGAAATAATTCATAATTTTGAAAAGTTAAAAATGTCTAATATGTCAATAAATATGCCTTGTTTCTTTTGCAGCTGAACTGAACGTTATTGCTCCAATTATCTCTAACTTCTTCCTTGCATCCTATGCTCTGATCAATTTTTCAGTATTCCATGCATCACTTGCAAAATCTCCAGGTGATTTTACACTTTTAAAAAGTTTTTTAAATGTAATGTCTTTGATTCTAGAGGAAATAAAACACATTTTAAAAAATAGTATGTGTGGGATTAGCTCATTAATGCTCAGTCTGCCTTTATAATTGAGTCAAATTGAGTCTTCAAAGATCTCTTTATTGTGAACTTTACTGATAATATTCTGTATTTTGTTTTAAAAATCTGAGCAGCACTGTGAAAGACTTACTTTGCTTTTTTGTTTTATTTTTGTTTATCTGCTTTCTCTTTCAGTTCTAAGAATATTATGATACTGGGGGTCCAGTGCATAAATTTGTGCACCTTGAAAGGAACTGTGGGCCGCAAGGCTGTGGTGGGCACAGGGGCGGGTCTCGGCCAGCCCCTTCCGCTGTGGCCCCTGGTCCCCTGTCTGCCAGCAGCCCTGCTCCCACCACCACCACTCCCATGCGCTGACAGCCTCCGTCCTGTTTGCACCTGCTGAAGGCGCAGAGCAATTAGGGCCGGCGCCAGTAGCAGGTACAAGCAGGATTGGTGCCATCAGTGGGGGCGAATGGCGGCTGCTGCCCCGATCACCCCTCAGGAGCTGGGAGAGGTGGAGAAGCCCTCAGGGGCAGTCAGGGCCAGCAGCTGCTGCTTGCACACGCTGATGGCACCAAGCGATTGGGACTGGCACCAGGGGCTGGCAGTGGGTACGAGCAGGGCTGGCACCAGCAATGGGTGCAAGCGGGGCTGTTGCTGGCAGTGGGTGTGAGAGGTGGCTGCTGGCCCCGATTGCCCCTCAGGAGCAGGGGGAGGTGGAGAAGCCCTAAAAATCAAGAAAGAAAACCACCACACTATTTAAGACTCAATTTAAACTTCTTTTTAAAAAACCATCTTTAGTTTTAAGTGTTCACTATGGTAGGTTGATTTACACTTTTTTTGGTAAAGAGTTTATTGGATACAGAACTAGTAAGATAAAATAATGTGGAAGTAAATAGGTGTGCCCTTTTCATGGCTGTCAAGAATTGTGAAATTAAATCATGATCTATGATCTATGACTTTACTGTTATGTATTAGTTTTATACTTACTGTTTAAAGCCCTCTCTTGGAGCAGCCATAAAGAAAGTTATTTTTTGCATACATATGAACTATTGTCTAAAGCAGATAGATGATGTATGTGAGTGACTTGTATTAATCTATTTTATTTGTTATTGATAGGATGGCGTCCTGCATTCAAATACTACAATATGTGGATATCACTTATTGGAGCAATTCTTTGTTGCATAGTAATGTTTGTCATTAATTGGTGGGCTGCATTGCTGACATATGTGATAGTCCTTGGGCTATATATTTATGTTACCTATAAAAAGCCAGGTCAGTAACCTTTTCTATTTAGTATTTCAAG
The DNA here is from genome assembly GCF_963259705.1 of Myotis daubentonii. NCBI lineage: Eukaryota > Metazoa > Chordata > Mammalia > Chiroptera > Vespertilionidae > Myotis > Myotis daubentonii. The sequence goes on along the minus strand of NC_081843.1, from coordinate 38,226,673 downwards.
CTACAAACATTAAAAGTTCTTTGTTATTTTTCATATCTAAGCATCATCTGATATATAATTAAATGGTACTTTGTATAGCCAAATTGGCCAGGGCTGTATAAAACTTCAAATATTTTATTTCCAAATACATGTAGTTTTAATGAAAGAATTGTGACATTTTATTCTATGGAATTCCATTCTTTTCCATAAATTAAATTTAATTTTATTTGTAGGAAAATAACAAAATCATATATTTAACATTCTGTTGCACTCAACAAATTTTAAAATTATTATTTGAAAGGCTTTGATTTGCAGTATTATAGAAGCTTGATAGCTTAATAAGCATATGTATGTATGATCGATCTACCTACTGTACCTACTGTAATACCATGGAATTCACAAAATACCAGAAGACCTATTATCTTCCCACTAGTTTATGTGTGGTGGGGAAAATTGGACAAACATGTTTTAACTGGAAAATGGTCACAGATTACCTTGAATGTGTTTTATTAATAACTGTTGGTATATCTTCACATAACAGGATGCTAAGATATATTAGGATTGGTCCACTATTCACTATGGTGACCTGTAACACAGAAGAAAGATCCAGTGATATAGGTTTAAAAGGTTTTGGCTTAACAGAATAGATTAGGAAGAAATTACAAGAGTAGTTGCAGTGTAGTTGTGAGGAAACATTTCGTAATTATAATACTACAGGATGAGGTTTTGGATTACAGTGGTGGCTTTAGAAATGAAATGGACAAAGGATACTATTTTAACCACCTTAGAAGCAATAATTTCTCTAATATGCTTATTAAGTCTCTAGAGTAACAAATGCCTAAAATCATTTGTGTTTAGGCTGTTTATCAATAAGAAAAAAATTTGCCTATTAAAATAACTTAAAATTGTTAAGTACTATAAATAACATTTGGAGAGCTGCCTCTTTTCCTTTCAACCTTTGGCAATATAAACAATAATTTTAAAATGTTTCCTTTATTTATAAAAGACTCTTGAATTGCACCCATAGCATGTCTGCGGCCCTGTCATCTCCGTCTTTTCTAAATTGTACTCTCTCTTTAAATGCAATTATAGTTCACATTAGCATTTTCTTAATGTCATGCTGTGAACTTGAATTATTAAAAGTTTCAACTATAATAGTTTATTTTAGCAACTGACTTTTTAAATGGGAAAGCATTGTTTACTTCTCTGTGTGTCTCATTGGTTACTGATTGGCTGTTAATATTGGTGTTCTGCTGCATGAACACTATCTTCCCACAGATGTGAACTGGGGATCCTCCACACAAGCCCTGACTTACCTGAGTGCACTGCAGCATTCCATTCGACTTTCTGGAGTGGAAGACCATGTGAAAAACTTTAGGTAAGTGATAAGGTAATATAGAAACATTTGTCTTTGGTGGCAATCAGTTATTCACTTATTGTTCGGTAAATTTTTATATACTGATACTTCATGAGAAGTTCTCAAAAAGTATACATAGAATATTTGTTGTTGTTGGACTTGGGCAGTTAATTCAAGAACAAGGTTGAGGTTCTTAGTTATCAAATTTTACAAAGAGGTAAATTATCTACAAAATATCATCTGAAAACTTCTATTTTTATATTTTTTCATTGATTTTTAAATTTTATTTTCGAGAGAGAGTGGAAGAGAGGGAGGAAGGAGAGAGACAGAGAGAGAGAGAGAGGAAGAGAGAGATATCACTGTGAAAGAGATACATTGATTGGCTGCCTCCCACACATGCCCCAACCAGAGCCAGAGATTGAACCTGAAACCCAGGTATGTGTGCTTGAGCGGAAATCATATCTGTGATCCTGTGGTGCTTGGGCCAACACTCTAACCACCGAGGAGCAACAGTGGTCAGCTTCCTTATTAAAGGACACATCCTGGAAACAGGAATATCATGTGGGCTGTAAATCAGTCATGAGGCTAGTTTTAGCTGCTAGGAAGGCTAAGAAATGTAATCTGTACCTGGGAGCCCACCTAACCTGCTAAAGCTCAGATGGGGACAGTGGACTATATTAGCAGGCTGGGCCATAGAGGATGATTTCACGTTTGATTGCTCCAAAGCAGTTCGGGAGACAGAATTGGTTTTTTAGATAACTTGCTAAAATTATGAATGTTAGTATATTTTCCATTTTTATTCAGGCTTTCATGCTTATTTTATGAGTACAGTCAGTAACTACCGTAATAATTAGTGATTAAAGCAGAATTTTTAGTCTATTTGCTTTTTGTTATTTTGTTTTAATTGTACAAATTCTTGTTTTAAAGAATTTTTGCTTATCTGTTTGAACTTATAAAAAGGATACCTAAATATTTTTTCATCAAAAAACTGATTTCTATTTGTAGTCAGGGAAAATAAATATGAAAGTCATGCCACTGTTATTTTAATTGAATTTTGGCTCTCACCATAATTAATTAGATTCAAAATGTTTAGTCCAAATAGAAGCCATAAAAGCCTTTTTTTCACCATAGGTGCATTTACTTATATGGCAGCAGCCATAAAAATTAAGCTAGAATGGAGAGGGCTAATATTACAAAGCCGAAGTAATTATCATGTCATCAAGCTAAGAAGGACAGTCACCTGTTTTTTTGTACATGAAGGCAAGGCCATGCTCTGAAGAAGTTCTGTGAATTCCATGAAAGAACTGGGATATTTATTACCTTTACAAGATGCAAAGTTGTTACATAATTTTTAATCAGTATGGTTATTTCCTTCTGTAATACCTACCAGAATCTTGATGTATCATATTACCTATTACTTTCGAAGAACATTTGGCATGATGTTTGTTCTAAGAAGGTTCTGTTTCTGCATTTCTCATATAGCAAGAAACCCTGACTAAAAGTCATCTTTTATGAGAATCCTGTGGCATGTGTCTTAAAGACACCTACATGAATGAGATTCTAGTGTAATAATATATTCTTAGAGAAACAACTTAAAGTCATGTCTATGTTACCAAAAACCTAAACTCTAATTTTGTTTTTATTTTCAATCGTAAATTAGGCCACAGTGTCTTGTTATGACAGGTGCTCCAAACTCACGCCCAGCTCTACTTCATCTTGTCCATGATTTCACAAAAAATGTTGGTTTGATGATCTGTGGTCATGTACATATGGTAAGTGTTTGTTTTGTTTTCTATATTAAAACATTTTTTACTCTGTATGTAATTTGTGGGGCTTTCTAGACCTGAAATAATTTGATAAGATAAACAAATCTGTTGCATGTATTTTTTTAAAAGGCAGTTATTTTTGTCAAAATATTTTTGCTGCTAAACTGTCTTAAAATCTTATTTCTAACACGATATTAGAATTTGAAATCTTAATTGTTTTTCTTATTTATTTTGGGTAGATTTTAGCAACCTATATTGCCCTTATGGAATGGTTTGGTTAAGCAAAGTAGCTTCTTGATAACTAAGTAAGGGAGCTAAATGAAAGGTAGTATGTATTTTTTCTTACTGATATTTCTCATAAAGTCCTGAGAACACTGGGAATATTTACTTACCAGAAAAAAAAGTTGGAGGAGGTAGACAAATCACCATGAATATCTCTAGTATCTACACTAATAAAAGAGAAAAATGGTAATTGGCATACGACGATACCCTTTTCATTGGCTAATCAGGGTTATATGCACATTAACTGCCAACTATGATTGGCAGTTAACTGCCAACAAGATGGCGGTTAATTTGCATATGTAGGCACAATGCAGGGAGGCGAAAGGGAAAGCAGGAAGAAGCCCCCTGCCACTGACAGTGATCAGAAACCCAGGGGGGAACTAAGAGCTGGGGGGCAGGGCAAAGGCGGCCCTGGGGCTGCCTTTGCCCTGCCCCCCAGCCATGATCGGAGAATCAGGCGCCTGTGCCGCCCTGGCCAGTGATAGCAGGAAGTAGGGGTGTAGCCAGCGATGGGAGCTGGGCACGGTCGAAGCTGGCAGTCCCGGGAGCTAGGGGTCCCTTGCCTGGGCCTAAAGCGAAGCCCACGATCGCGGGGCCGCTGCAGCTGTGGGTCCCCGCTGCCCGGGCCGGACGCCTAGGCCAGAGGCGTCAGGCCTGGGCAAGGGTCCAATCCTGCGATTGGAGGGTGATGGCGGTCAACACCTAAGGGCTCCCAGTATGTGAGAGGGGGCAGGCTGGGCTGAGGGATACTCCCCCCCCCACCCAGTACACGAATTTCGTGCACCGGGCCCCTAGTCCAGTATATAGGAAGAATAGAGCGAATGCTGAATTTCCAAGTTCAAACACTTTTAATTACTCATTAATTTTTGTTTTAACCATGAGTAAAACAATATTAAAAATAGTGGTAAGCTTTTGTCTAAAAGTAGTTTTCTGTTTTTTGGCCTCTTGGCTATTGAAAATAGTCACTAGAAGATGGATCACCTGTTCTGCATAAGTATTGGAGTATTTATCAGGTTAGCTTTTCTCCCAAGCTCTATTGTTTGGTGCTAGAAATGTGTGTTGTATGCCCATGTCCAAGCCCCTGCTAGAGTTGCTCTTCTACTTAAATAGTAGCAAAGTCAAAGCTGTGTTGTGTGTGTAGGGTGGTGGAAGAAGACATTTAGACACTGATCCCATTTGGGACCTGAGGAGTTTCCTAGTTTGTCTCCAAGTTCATCAATTCAAGTTGGGATCTTGAGCACAAGAAATTAGATATGGGGCAATTTTTCTATGAGGAAAGATAAGTTGTATTTTTCTTTTGCGTATTCATGTGTAATTAGGGAATGCTCTTAAACTTATTTTTAGATTTTTGCTTTATACATTTGTATGTAACATATTTATGTGTTGCTTGCAAGGATCAAATTGAATTGCAAGTTTAAAAAGCTCATTTCCTGCCCTGGCCAGTGTGGGTCAGTGGCTAGAGTGTCAGCTTGAGAACTGAAGGGTCTTGGGTTTCATTTCTGGTGAAGGGCACACTCCTGGGTTGTGGGTTGGGTATCTGTCCTCTGTCAGGCCCGTGCGAGAAGCAACCAGTGGATGTCTCTCTCTCACCCCATTCTTCCTTCTCTTCCACTCTCTAAAAAGCAATGGAAAAAAATATCCTCAGCTGAGGATTAACAATAAGAAAGAAAGATGTCCTTTATTATTTCATTGTTTAACAGAAGTATGAAGAAAAAATGCATTTATATTGTATAGCTGACTTTGATTTTCAATGATATTTCTAGGTTACTGAAAATTAATAACAGACATTTGGGATAAACAGAGAACAAGCTGGGAAACTTTCTGTGGAACAACAGAAAGCTCTTTTTTTCTGCATAATATTTTCTCCAGATTCGATAACTTCTACTTGCATTTACTTAAACCAAAAAACTTCTTGTTTTTCAGTCTGTGTTTCTTTCTCTTCTATTCTCTCTTCTACAGGCACTCCCTGTGTGCCTTTACTATTTCATCAACTCCATCTTTTTATAATCAAGTATTGGAAAGAATTCACTTACATGAAAATGAAATGCCGTTATTATACCTTTCTCCCCAGCCCTCAATGTTTAGGCACCTTGTTTAAGCCAATATAATAGATTTTTATAAATGTGGAATAGATCATCTTTCAATTAAAGGTATTATTAATATTTTTACCTTACAGGGGCCACGAAGACAAGCCATGAAAGAGATGTCCATTGATCAAGCTAAGTATCAGCGATGGCTTATTAAAAACAAAATGAAAGCCTTTTATGCTCCAGTACATGCAGATGACTTGAGAGAAGGAGCACAGTATTTGATGCAGGTAAATTTCTTATGTCTTCCAAATGACATTTTAGTTTATTGTAAGCTTTTAAAAACTCTTATGCTAGGTTTCATTCTTCATATTGATATAGATGGTAAACCTTTTAAAAAATCTTTATTAAAGTAAATTAAGATTTGTATAATTTGAGAGTTAAAGGGACTATAAAAACAATGTGCTTTTGGCTTATTGAAGAACCTATTATCTTAGCCTATTTCTCTAACCTTATTGGGTTTGTTTTTGTTTTTTTGTAGGAGTATGATGTAATGGAAGCCCTTATTTATTTTTTTTTAAAAAAATTCTAGTTCTTTATTGTATTTCTCACTATTTACTAGTACTAAACTTAGACTTCTTTTTCAGTTTTGTGTATAGCATAGTAGCCCGATTGTGGGATTTAGAGTCAGCTGTAGGGTTAAAGGCTAGCACTGCCACTTCCTTATTATGGATTTGGGACTGAGCAAGTTAACAAAATACTCTGAAACTCAGTTTCCTCTCCTCTGAAACTCTAAAGGTTGTGGGAAGAAAAAAAGATGGGTTGATACAGTGTTTGCCAATAAATTTTTATAGGAATCCCTTTCTTCAAAAAAAGCTTTCTCATTGTGTTAATTGTGGAGCTATTTTGCTAAATAGAAGTTGGAGGCTCAGTACTGTCATCTAAGCCCTTTCTGTTTTGTGTTTCTTAAAACTTGACAAACATAGGGTTAACAATAGGTTAGGCCAGTGGTCGGCAAACTGCGGCTTGGCAAACTGCGGCTCGCAAGCCACATGCGGCTCTTTGGTTCCTTGAGTGTGGCTCTTCCACAAAATACCGATTTCTGCGCATGGGCCACGAAGTTTCAATCGCACTGTACATGCGCGCCTGCACGTGCTATTTTGTGGAAAAGCCACACTCAAGGGGCCAAAGAGCAGCATGTGGCTCGTGAGCCGCAGTTTGCTGACCATGGGATAGGCAATCCTCAGGATTCATAAGAGGTGAGAGTGGGGTTGCTTTGGCAGATATCATGAGACTATAGTAATTAAGACACTGTGGTGTTGAAGTAGCAATGAAAGAAATCAGAAGAAATAGAGCCACCCATTTAGGAAATTTAATATTTGACCGAGGTGGCATTGAAAGGATCAGCTGGAACAATTGATTATCCATGGATTAAAGACCTGTATGAAAGGCAATTTTTAAAATCTTTTAAAGTATAGGGAAGACTTTTTAAAAAATGAGACAATGCTTTCCTGCTTATAATGAAAACGAAAAAAAGGAAGCCACACACCAGAGATAGATCAGAATATACAGGGTGGGTTTACAGTTATAAGTACTTGTATTATTATTTGCTAACTATCATATTATTTTCCAAACGAACAACTGTAAACCTACTTTTGTCCACCATGTATAAAGCAATACTATCTACATATATAAAATCCCAGTATGCTAAGTGTCTGACCGTCTGACTGGTCGCTATAATGCACACTGACCACCACGGGGCAGATGCTCAGTGCAGGGGCTGCCGTGATGCGCACTGGCCATTTACAGAGAACAGCACCACGGACCTGGCTCCCACAAAGCAACACTCAGCTTCCCCCAAGTGAGTCACAGGCCCTGCCATCACCCCAGAGCAACACCAAATCTCAGCCCACACTGCAGAGACCCCATGGCACAAAATGTGGCCCACAGCCCAGCCCAGCCCAGAAATGGTGGCTGTGGGCACCAGGTAATGACATCACGTAGCAACGCCCGGCTTCCTTTCTCTAGCGACTAGCCTCCTTGGAGTTTGTTCAGCCCAGGAACACGACTTGCTTTATAGCCAGGCGGAAACATTTTACACTTTAACCAAATGTCTGTGAAGTGTTTTCCTACGTCTCATCTCATTTGATCCTCACAGAAGTCCTGGAGTAGGAGACTCAGTGGAATCCTATTTTCTTTTCATTAGCTGGAAAATGGAGATTTAGAAAGCTTAGAAACTTGACCCGACTGAAAAGAAGAAATGGTGAACCTTGAAAATGACTTCAGGTTTTCTCACTGTGCAGAATATAGTCAAATACTGCTGGAGTTAAATATTTTACCTTTTGTTCTCCCTGCATCTATAATAATAATCTGCTTCGTGTTGATGTTTACTGCTGTGTTGCTGACAATTACCTGAAAGAGAAGTTGGGGTGCTTCATTCGGCTGGAAAAAGTTTAGCTAAATCAGAAAGCAGGTCTAATTAAGCAAATTTATCTTTATATATATATATAAAGCTCTCCCTGGTGCCAACTGCATACGTGTGTTTCAGTCTGTCATTGTTGATCGTGAATTTGGTTGACACTTCTATTATAGAGAAAGGGCGAATAGTGATATTAAAATATTTCTTCTAATTAATTTCCTTTCAATGTGCATAAATTCGTGCACCGGGCCACTAGTAAATTAGTAAGAGAAAAAAGGAAGCAAAAGATACAAGGTGAAGAGGAAACCTAAATGATAGAAATAAAAATTAAAACTGCATACCCATCAGAGTGACCAAAGTTAAGCCTGCAAAGTGTTAAAAATTGTGTAGAGAAATTGGAATCGTTGAACTGTGTGGTAGATTGGACAATTACTTTGTACAGCAACTTGGCAATATCCTGCAAATTTCAAAGTGTGGATATCCTAGGACAGTGATGGCGAACCTATGACACGCGTGTCAGAGGTGACACGCAAACTCATTTTTTGGTTGATTTTTCTTTGTTAAATGGCATTTAAATATATAAAATAAATATCAAAAATATAAGTCTTTGTTTTAGTATGGTTGCAAATATCAAAAAATTTCTATATGTGACATGGCACCAGAGTTAAGTTAAGGTTTTTCAAAATGCTGACACGCCGAGCTCAAAAGGTTCGCCATCACTGTCCTAGGACATGGGTACCCTAGGACATTCCATTCTTAAGTGTATACCTTAGAGAAAATGTAACATGTGAAAAAGGCTATCTGAAACTTCTTACAAACATCATTTGTGATAGTGGAAGAAAAAAAATAAAGAAGAAACTTCAGCCTTCAGTTATCAATCACAAAATTAAATTGTGGTGTAATAATACAATGGAATTCTATATAATGGTAAAAGGAGCTATATATATCAACAAAAATAAACTTGAAAAAGTATGAAGGAAAAACTGCAAGTTATATGAATAATTTTAAGATATAAACTTTTTAAATATATAAATTTAAAATATATACGTATGTGTGTCTAAATAATGGAATACATAGTGAAAATAAAAGGGGGCATGAGAATGGGACACTTGATGAGTGTTTGTAATGTTTATTTTTTTAAGCTAGGCAGTGGGTACATGATTATTTATTACTTTATTCACCTTTGTATGCAAAATATGTAAATATTTCAAGTAGAATGTGACTCCTGTTCATAAAGTTGGTTCTAGTGGGTAAATCTTGCTTGCTCTTGTACAGTTTATAGCAGGGGTCCTCAAACTACGGCCCGCGGGCCACATGCAAATACAAATATTGTATTTGTTCCCGTTTTGTTTTTTTTACTTCAAAATAAGATATGTGCAGTGTGCATAGGAATTTGTTCATAGTTTTTTTTTTAAATTATAGTCTGGCCCTCCAACGGTCTGAGGGACAGTGAACTGTCCCCCTGTTTAAAAAGTTTGAGGACCCCTGGTTTATAGGAATATTTTGATAACTACTTATATATTTAATAAATGTTATGAAAATATTTTCTTAGAGCAATGGTTCTTAAACTTCATTATGCATGAGAATCACCTAGTAGACTTGTTAAAACACACACTGCTAGGCCCCACCTTTGAAATGATTTCAGTAGGTCTGGGGTAAGACCCAAGAATTAGCATTTCCAAAAAGTTTCCACGTGATGCTCTTGCTGTATGGTTCAGGCACTATACATTGATATTTCCACTTGTAGGAAATATCTAGGATAAGCAAATTCATAGAGACTAAAGGCAATGTTACCAGGTCTGGAGGAAGTTGAGAATGAGTGATTATTGCTTAATGGTTACAGAATTTCTGCTGTGTTTGTTTTGGAAGTAGGTGGTGGGGTTAGTTGTACAACATTGTGAATATAATTAATGTCAACAAATTATACATTTTAAAATGGTTAAAATGGCAAAATGTTTTAATTTTTTACAATCACACACACACACACACACACACACACACACACACACACACACACACACACCCTGGGAATCAAATTTTAAAATCTTACAAAAGGAGTGCTTTATTGGCTTTTGGGGCATTTAGTGTTGACGTGATTCAGAACTGTAACCAACAATGCATTTAGTCTTTTGCTTATAGGTTTTAGTTTTCAAAATATGTAACTGAGAAAACTGTTACTATGATTTTTATAAAAGACTAAGTATATCTTTAAAGTTGTATTTTTCGTTCATTTTAGGCTGCTGGTCTTGGGCGTATGAAACCAAACACACTTGTCCTTGGATTTAAGAAAGATTGGTTGCAAGCAGATATGAGGGAAGTGGATATGTATATAAACGTATTCCAGTAAGTATCCTTTTAATTCAATAACTTGGTTCAGAAAATGTTAATTTTGAAAGCTTGCACTGATTTTTGAAGCCTGTTTTTCATAATAGTCTCTAGTAGAAGCATAAGAATGAAAAGAATCACACGCTTACCTGGGTTTTGAATTGATCTATTAATGAAACATTTTGACTGATCTTTTCTTTGTTTTTTTATAGACATGAACATTCATACACATATAGGGTGTCCCCCCAAAAATGTACACACACCATTTGAATAATTATAAAGGCAGTGTTTATTTTTTATTTTTTTAAATTTCTTTATTGGTTAAGGTATTACAAATGTGTCCTCATCCCCCCATTAACCCCCAACCTCCCCACCCCCCACTTGTTTATTAAAAAAACATTTACTTTGCAAAAGTGAACTATCAGCTAAGGTGTGTATACATTTTTTGGGGGAAATCTTGTGTGTGTGTGTGTGTGTGTGTGTGTGTGTGTGTGTGTACACACACATATACATGCGCGCGCATATAATTTGACTTCCCATTTAAGTTAGTTGGCTTTTTCACATCCCTACAGCTATTGTCGAGCAGAGTTCCTGAATGTTGTCAGACCCATCCCCTTTTAAGTTATCCTATATAATAAGAGAGGGGTATGCTAATTCGCCCTGGTATGCTGATTAGTCATGACCAGTATGCAAATTGACCATCACTTAAACACACAAGATGGCCACCCCCATGTGCCACAAGATGGCCGGCAGGGGAGGGCAGTTGGAGGCAACCAGGCCTGCAGGGGAGGGCAGTTAGGGGTGACTGGGCCTGCAGGGAAGGGCAGTTTGGGGGGGACCAGGCCTGCAGGGGAGGGCTGTTGGGGGCGATTGGACCGGCGGGGGGGGCAGTTGGGGGCGATCGGGCTGGCAGGGGAACAGTTAGGCGTCAATCAGGCTGGCAGAGGAGCGGTTAGGGGGTGATCAGGCAGGCAGGCAGGTGAGCGGTTGGGAGCCAGCAGTCCCAGATTGTGAGAGGGATGTCTGATCAGCAGTCGGACATCCCCCAAGGGGTCCCAGATTGGAAAGGGTGCAGGCTGGGCTGAGAGACACCCCTCACCAGTGCATGAATTTTGTGCACCGGGCCTCTAGTGTCATTATAATATCTGATGCTGAGGAAGGCATATCATCACTGATATCAACCTCAGAGGTTAGATTTGTTTCCCACTCAAACTAATTTTGCTGTTAATTATTTGGTTCATCTATTAGGTTATTTACTTTTCTTCTTTGTTATTTATCTTTTTTAACTTATTGGGGTGACACTGGTTAACATAATTATACAGGTTTCAGGTGCATAATTCTGTAACACATCATCTGTACACTGTATTGTGTTCATCACCCCAAGTCAAGTCTCCATCCATCACCGTTTATCCCCCCATGCCCTCATCCACTTCTTTCATCCCCCTCTCCCAAACAATCACCACATTGTTGTCCATGAGTTCTTTTTTAAAATGTACTAATATGTTTTGCTTTTACACCCCTTAAAGTATAAGTTCAGAGTTCACTATTCACGGTTAGTGCTATTTCCAATGATCTTTACCAGTTGGCTAAGTTTTTATTTACATCATTTTAACTTCTCTGTTAGGGGTTTTCTAGTGTTTGTTTTGTTACTTTGTCTTTCTGATTTTACTCTGTTCATATTATTTTTTATTTCCCTTACTGGAACGCCTTTTGTATCTATAGATAAAAGCACATAATTATTTGCCTGTATCATATAGGATAGTTTTGTCTTCACAGATGCCTTAAAACAATTTGAGGAAGTAGGCAGATCTCATACTTTACTTTTAAAATCTCTATTGATTATGTAAAGTAGATGATAAAAAACATAATAAAGTATACAATGAATAAGATTTCCCAAGTAATTGTTAAATGCTTTTCGTAAAATGAAAGCTTTGCTGGTTTGTCACACATGTGTAACTGCCCTTTGGCTTTGGGTTTATACTTTGTTGTAACCCAGGATTCTCCTACTGTAAGCCAATTGCCCCTCAGTGGAACAACCTGAAGTTTTGCAATTTCGAACTTTTTTAGTAGATCTGAGGAGAACTTGGGTTTATGTGATTTATGGTGTTAACGAAGTTTATAGAATTAAAGTCTGGTTTTAGAGTTGTGTACAAAGGTTTAATGTATATTATATACGTATGGGATGCTCCCATTTGTGTTTAAAAAAATCAAAACGACTTTTGAATACATGTCTGCAAATGTATATAAAATCTTAGTACTTTTTAAAACTAGTTTTGTAAAAAATTGTAAATTACTTAAAAATACCCTTTCTCCTTTGAGAAATGATCCCTTCATCCTCTACAATATGATCTCATTCTCAGTAATAAAATCCATCTTTGTCTTCATGTATTTCTCTTGACTTTAGGGGTTTAAGTTTAAATTAAATAATGGTTTGACTCCATAATGTTAGCTTGTTTCTAATAGGATAAAAATAGTTACTGCTTTAAATAGCTGCTTTAAGTAGATTATCAGTATTATAAAGATCTTCATGTAAATAGTTTTAGAGGCATTACAGAAAAAGGGAAAAGGAATGGTATAGTATTTGAAACTATCTTGGCTCTCACCATAATGTTTTAAGCATATTAAAGAATCAAATGTTAAAGCTGAAAGTAATTTTAAAGACCTTCAATTATTGCCTTCATTTTATAGAGGAGGGACAAATTTTTTTTATATTTTTCCTATTATAGTGATGCCTTTGACATACAATACGGAGTAGTGGTTATTCGCCTAAAAGAGGGTCTGGATATATCTCATCTTCAAGGACAAGGTAAATCTTCTTTGAAATAATTTTTTATTTTAAATATATAAATTAAAATTAAGTCTTACAAGTCCTTCAATAATTTTAATATTTACCATCTGTTGTGAATGGCATTTTAAGATCAGATCTGGCCCTGCCAGTGTGGCTCAGCGATTTGAGTCAACCCATGAACCAGGAGGTCATGGTTTGATTCCTGTCAGGGCAAATGGCTGGGTTGTGGGCTTGATCTCCAGTAGGGGGCATGCAGAATACAGCCAATTGATGATTCTCATCGGTATTATTTCTATCTGTTTCTCCCACTCCCTTCATCTCTCAGAAATCAATAAAAACATATAAAAACAAAAAAACACAAAAAAAGGTCACATGTTTGGCTCCACCAAAGTTTGTGCTTTTTCATTCATTATACTAACCTGGATGATGGCTAGTGATTAGAGAATAAAATTCAATCCACATCATCAGTTTAAGAAAAACAAACATTAGTAATGATTCTAAATCGGCCAAATTTGTAAAAATATCCTATATAATAAAACCCTAATATGTAAATCGGCCAAATGGCAGAACAACTGGTTGCTATGACACACGACTACCAGGGGGCAGATGCTCAATGCAGGAGCTACCCCCTGGTGGTCAGTGCACTCCAAGGGGAGTGCCACTCAGCCAGAGTCGGGCTCACGGTTGGTGAGTGCAGTGGCAGTGGTAGGAGCCTCTCCCGCCTCCGCAGCAGCGCTAAGGACCCCTCAGGGGATGTCCTACTGTCAGCTTAGGCCCGCTCCCAGGCTGAGGGACATCCCTCCCTCCTTCTCAGTGCACAAATGTCATGCACCGGACCTCTAGTATCCTATATAATAAAAGCATACTATGCAAATTGTCCCCTTGACCAGAGTTCTTCCGGGAGTTTGACCAGTGGGTGGGCAAGCTGGGGGAAGGAAGGAAGGCCCTGGCCAGCAGTGGTGGCAGGCAGCCGGGGGATAGGAGGGAGTACCTGGCCAGTAGCTGGCAGCCGCTAGGGACCCTACCAATGCATAAATTTCATGCACTGGGCCTCTAGTAATAAATAGAATTGTTGGAGAAAAACAAAATTAATGAGTGCTAAATTGTTAGACATGATCATGTTTATGAAAGTCATGCTTTATATATAGAGGCACATTAATAGTGAAAAACTAAACTCCGGAAAAGACCCTAGAAATCATTTTTAAATCATTTTATTCTGAAATAATTATAGGTACACAAGAAATTATAAAAATGTAAAGAGGTCTTGTGTACCCTTCATTCATATCCTTCGTTCTGCTGTTCGGTCGATTTGCATATTAGGGTTTTATTATATAGGATATTTTTACAAATTTCTCCCAATGGTAACATCTTACATATCTGTAGTTCTATACATGCACACACATGTGTACTTTGTGGTATGTATCACATATTTTGATTTATGTAATCAGCACCACAATCAAGATACAGAACTGTACCATCACCACAAAGATCTCCCTTGTTCTACCCCTATATAGCTTTCACCATATTCTTCCTCGCTCTCCATCCTTAAACTCTGACACCCACCAATCTCTTCTCCAACAATATAATTTTCAAAGCATTTATAAAACAAACCAACCATTTTTTAAAAAGTGAACATTGAAACCAGTTATGGTATAATATTAGCTTTTGCAAACTTTTAAACTATGGAAAATTCCATAGCCTCTAATGATTTAAAAAAAATATTAAAAGCTTAAGAAAATTTGCATACCTAATATTTTACCATTATCAACTGAATAACCAAATCATCCAAATTAACTAAAGCCTAAATAGCTGAGAGACATAATGAACTTTTGTCATCTGTTTCTAACCATAATTTAAACTGTTTTATTCTTCCCACTCCCTCCACCATTTTAAGTATATTGTGCATTCCCGAAAGGAATGCTTTAAGATCTTTATCCATATAACACAAAAGTATGGCTTGCTGAAAATGCACTTTCTTACTCTATCTAGAGTATGCCTTGCAACATACAACTTTAATTCTTACTTGCTCTGAGAGTAATTTAGGTTTAGGGTTAACTCTGCATAATTATTTGTAGTGTCCCCTTTCATTCAAAAATATCACAGTTTGGCCAATAAATTACATAATTCTATAATTTACTGAGATTTTGAATATTGGAACTTGAAAGTATTTTTATGTGTTTTCAATCATGAAAATTGTTTTGAAATCCTTGTTATTCATCATTAAGATTTGAAGACAGGGATTTGATTTAGCACAAGGATTAAAGAACAGAGTCATATCTGCTTTAGAAATCCCAGTATTTTTTCCTAGGTAGTTTTGTAGTCTGGGCAAATGTATTGACATCCAAGCCTCAGTTTTCTCATCTGTTAAAACATAATTACTTCATAGGGTCATTGTGAAGATTAAAAAAGATGTAAGGCCTGTGAAGCTTTTAGCAGTGCCTACACAGAAGCTCACATAGTTTCTACTGTTATTTCTCTTAATGCACAAATCAGTGATGAGGATTATGGATAGATGATCAAATTCATATTATGTTTATCTTCATGAAAATATTTTTATGGTGGAAGTTAAATATTTCCTAACTCTTCCCAAAAAAACAGAAAATGAAGAAATGGTACTTTTACAATGAGTTTGGTAAAGGACTCTATTCCCTAGTTTGGCTTTGTAGTTATGGCTGTAATTTTTCAGTGTTGTCTGTCCTCTTACATTATATATGAACATCTGTCACATTTTACATTTTTCACTTGTGTAAATGACTTTGAGAGTAGAGTTGACTCACATTTCCATACATTATTCTTTTGTCTGCCAGATTCTTGCGTTTCATGAATCTCATTCATTACTGATTCCCCTGCACTTAATTCAGATGTCTGACACTTAGTTGTGGCTCAAGATATTGAAGTGAATAGTCATTTCAAAACAGATTAGCACATTCACTTATTATAAACTTACTAGAGGCCCGATGCACAAAAATTTGTGCACTCGGCGCGGGGGGTGGGGGGGGGGTCCCTCATCTGGCCTGTGCCCTCTCGCAGTCAGGGACCCCTCGGAGGATGTCCACCTGCTGGCTTAGG
This sequence comes from Myotis daubentonii, assembly GCF_963259705.1. Classification (NCBI taxonomy): domain Eukaryota; kingdom Metazoa; phylum Chordata; class Mammalia; order Chiroptera; family Vespertilionidae; genus Myotis; species Myotis daubentonii. Next base: position 38,210,661 of record NC_081843.1, on the reverse strand, counting down.
CCCGCTCCCTGAGGGAACGGGCCTAAGCTGGCAGTCAGACATCCTTCTGGCAGCCTGGGAGCACTCAGGGGATGTCCACTTGCCAGCGGGGACAGGCCTAAGCTGCAGTCAGACATCCTTAGTGCTGCTGAGGAGGCAGGAGAGGCTCCCGCCACCACTACTGTGCTGGCAGCCATCGGCCGTCAGCCTGGCTTGTGGCTGAGCAGAGCTCCCCCTGTGGGAGAGCACTGACCACCAAGGGGCAGCTCCTGCATTGAGCGTCTGCCCCCTGGTGGTCAGTGTGTGTCATAGTGACCAGTCATTCCCAGTGGTTCTGCTGTTAGGGTCAATTTGCATATTACCCTTTTATTATATAGGATTTTGTAATAAACTTTGCTTGAAATGGTCATTTAATTGATATTATACCATCATGCTTTCCTTAATGTTTAAAATAAGGTTTAGATCATATTTTAAATACTTTCATATCTACAGAAGAATTATTGTCATCACAAGAGAAATCTCCTGGTGTCAAGGATGTGGTACTAAGCATGGAGTATAGTAAGAAATCAGATTTAGATACTTCCAAACCATCTGGTGAAAAAACCGTTACACATAAAGGTAATTTTTATTCAAACAAGAAATTTCATTAATGGTAATGTTTTAATTTGGAGAGAAATAGCTTTATTATGTAACATAGCTAATAAGGTAACCTGTCCTCAAATTTTTACTTTTCATTTCTAGTTGCTCAAAATTTATGGCTTTCAAAACTATCTACAGATGAACAAGAATAGATCCAGAGACAAATGAGTTGCGGGGGGGGGTGGGGGAGGTTAGAGAGCAATCAAAGGACTTGTATGCATGCATATTAGTATAACCCCATGGTCGGCAAACTGCGGCTCTTTGGCCCCTTGAGTGTGGCTCTTCCTAAGCCTTAGGAGTACCCTAATTAAGTTAATAACAATGTACCTACCTATATAGTTTAAGTTTAAAAAATTTGGCTCTCAAAAGAAATTTCAATCATTGTACTGTTGATATTTGGCTCTGTTGACTAATGAGTTTGCCGACCACTGGTATAACCAATGGACACAGATACTGGGATGGTGGGGGCTTGCCTGGAGTGGGAATGGCTGGGGTGGGGAGGGCAAATTGGGGAAGAGGGAGACATATGTAAAACATTAGACAAAAAAAAAACTGTCTACAAAATAATTAATTTATAAGGCATTAAAGTGGATCACAGAACAGAAACTATACTAATTAATTACCTACTAATATGCTCTTGTATGTTTTTATTTATACTTGCTTTAAAGAAAACATTTTAATTTGAAGCTTTGGTTAAATCTGAACTTGTAAAGAAACATAATTTTAGAGCAGCAGTTCTCAACCTGTGGGTCGCGACCCCTTTGGGGGTAGAATGACCTTTTCACAGGAGTCGCATAAGACCATCAGACACCACATATATAATTACATATTGTCTTTGTGATTAATCATTATGCTTTAATTATGTTCAATTTGTAACAATGAAATTGGGGTCACCACATGAGGAACTGTATTAAAGGGTCGCAGCATTAGGAAGGTTGAGAACCACTGTTTTAGAGTGATGTACCTATTATAAGCATGTGATAATATTGAAAGAAATTAAGTTTATGTAATTGATTAACCTTTTTTATTCTTTTTAGTAAATCAAGGTATTTAAATGCCAAGGCTTTTATTTATGTGTTGATATATTCAGAATATTTCTACTTCTGCATCTGAAGTTTGGGTAAAACAATGAAATAAAAAATCAAGTGCAATTTTACTTCTTAATTTAGTCTTTCTGAAGAAACAAGCTATTTGTATTTGGGTGCTGAACTATTCAGCCATAATTACAGACATAATACCACTGGTAACTTATGTGCTCTAAGCCACAAAACAATTTCCAGGTTTCATGAGACTTTCAGATAATTTCATCCACAAATCTATATGTAATGTTTATGAGAAGGAAAGAGAGATGACTTCCAAATCTTACTCTCCCACCCTCACTCTCCTACCTCTGTTTAGTTTAGTATCTCCATCTGTCCTATTCCCAGTTGACATGCAACAAGAAAAATCTGCACTGTAAATCATCAAACCATATCATATTTTTTATTTCTGTAAAATAATTGCCATTCTTTGTCTGAAATTGATAACATTGGATAGTTCCTGTCTCAGAAAATTGATCATTTCTAGATTTAGAAGCATGCATTTATTTATTTCCTCCTTATTTAATTTATCTGTTTGCTTAGAGAATGGTAGTTGAGAGCTTAGTTGAGACCCATTGTCCCTTTCAGTTCTTTGCTGGCTTGGGATTATAATTTTTTCTTTTTCATCTCAAAACTCTATAAACTGATTATGACAGAACTGTTCTTATGTTCCTGCATTTATTTTTAGTTTATGGTATTCATTCTTTCATTTCCTCTTACTTTTCATTTGTCCTTTTCTCTTGCCTAAAACAAATCCTTTCCTTTACAGAATCTGTTAGAAATTAATAGATAAAACTATGATGGAAGGGGAAGAAGTAATATTTATCAAGCATCTACTTTGTGCCTTCCACAATTTAATAGATATTATCCATACATTAGCTCATTAATGTGTCATAATCTTATGAATCATTATTTTTATGAAATAGGAAACTGGGTCAGTATATTTCTATTTATCTTCTTGTTATAAAAATGTAAATAATTTTAATTTAGTTTAAATCAAAATGTCAATATTTCCTTGATTTTCTGAGCTCTCTGAAATGAATACAGAATGTCCATAGTTATATTTATAAATGTTTTTTATCTTCAAAGACAGATAATATCAAATATCTATAGGAACAGTATTTAATACTAAGAAATTAAAATAATTGAAATGTTTCTTGTTCCATTAACAGGCGTAAGAAATTAGCATTCAAAAATAGCATTAATATTTTTTGTGTTTATTTTCCTATTTTTCCAATTATTTTCAAAATTATCATAGAAATCATAGGAAAGTTTATACAGTTTTAAAAGTCTTCAGAATTATAAACATTCTGGTATGGTTATTATGTAGTCGTAGATATTTGATATTTCTGCCTTGATTATTGAGTATTCAAAAGAACAAAAGGAGCACCCTTTTATTTTGTGCTAAGCACTGACTTAAGTGCATTAATGTTTGCAATATAATAACATTAAGAGGTAGGTATTGTTCATCCTCTTTACAACTGAGGAAAGTGAGGAGTTGAGTCACAGCCAGGAAAGGGGTCAGTGGTAATACTGGAATGCTGGGAGTCTGGCTCAAGAGCCCACTGCAGTGTGCTCTTCCCTGACCAAACTGGGAGTTTTATGTGCCTTAAACAAATAATGCAAGCTTATGTTTTAAAAAAATAAATAAATAAAAAAGAAGAGAGAGATTAGGAAAACTGTTAACTCCAGGAAAACATTTATAGGGATTTAAATGTCAACGGACAAGTATATGCAGACATACTTGCATATGCATATATACAACTTTATGTATTTGAAAAAAAAATCGCTCTCCTGTATAACCTGGCATTTTATATAAACCAAGAGACTCTGGCTGATCAAATTCCTTAATATTTCAAGTGGCAAATGATTTGAACATATACCAAATATCCCTTAAGTGTTTCCAAAATTACTTTTCAGTCATTTGCATAATGATAAAAGTTTATGTGTTATCTGAAACATCAATTTTTTAATGCCATATTCCTACTCTATTAGCCATAGTTCAACATCTTGTCATCTGATTTCAAGCATAAAAGTTTAAAAATTCTGCTAAAGTTTTGGTCAGTTGTAGAGGAATAAAATTTTAGGGGTGTTAATCAGTAGCCCCATTGGAGAGGTCTAAAATGTTTGCTTTTTTAAATCCTGAACACTTAGTGCAGAAAATATTGATCTTCAGTCTTGATTATTTTTCAGACTGTTTCTTCGTACTATGTTTTGTTTATAAATGTGCTCTATTTACATTTTCATTATTTTATTAATATAAAGGCAATTAACTTATATTTTGTGTTTTTTAAACATAATCTAGATGAGGAAGAGGATGGCAAGACTCCAACTCAACCACTGTTGAAAAAAGGCAGGCATTTTTCATCATTTTATTTTAACCCCTTTTTCATACTATTAACTCTTATTTATTATTTTCTTTTTTATCTTAGTTTTTATTTTCATGGTGAGGTGATGTTACAGTTATTTATTAAATGCAGATTAGAAAAATTATCATTAGTGTAATTAAAGCGTTAAATCATCCCAGGAAAAGGTGATATATCAAATATAAATTCTTCTAAGTCATCATAGCATTTCTGAAATATTCAAACCCTGAAAGTCAGTATTAATTTTTTAATTTTAACTGCATGGTTTAGATGATAAGTAGAGGCACTGAAATAGGTTTATTCACAGTGTCACTGCATTCTTTACCATCAGTGGTACCAGCCAAGTCCTTAATTTTGATACTAATATATTTTTCATTTCAAAAATTACAATATTTCTCACAGTCCTGCTGCGTTTGGGAGATACACTGTCATGTCAACGTACATGAATTTTATGAGAAGGAGATAGAGGTGAGAGTTATGGAGCAGTGTGGTTTGGTAGCCATATTACTTCATCATGCAAATCATTCGTCATGTTTGCATACATCGTGGCAGCATGAAAAGTGAATGATAGGCATTCTGCAAACGTGATCAGATTTCCTATGGATTTTTGCTTTAAAAATTTGGTCTAGGAGTTTCACAATAGTCATTTTTTTACTCACAGAGCCAGTGTTGATTTCTTTTTTTTAATTTACTGGGAATATAAATGGGAACTCCCTTGGTATATTGCTCTTTCAACTTGCAGTATATGGGTGCCCTTCCAGGGAGTTCCCACCATCTTTCTGTGGTTTAAAGAAAGATGTGATGGTTATGTGGCTTTATAATTGGGTATCACATATTAATGGGACAAATGCTAGATAAAAATGAGAGTTTTTTTTCCTTAGACTAAGGTTTCGCTGTGATAATTGTTAAGATTGTATTGGTATGTCTTCCATTTCTGTCTTCCATATAACATTTTATTTAAAATTTTTTTTTGAGCTTTAAATGGTTTAAAAACTAGACTAGAAAAGAAAAGGCATAAACTTAATTTGTCCAGTTAGCCTAAAAAATCTTTTCAAAAATCAAAATCCAGCAGTTATAATTTTCTTGATTGATATTTATAATTCTCTTTCATTCAGAATGCTTCAAAATATTGGAAAATAGGCAAGATGGTCTAAATGAGTTTAACTGTTGTGAAGATGTGTTTATCTCTAGCCATCTTAATTGTATGTTTAAATTATAAACAATTGAAAGCTTATGATTGATACCATATACTACTATCTGCGAAATATGTAAAAGTTAGGAAACTGTAGGAATGCAGCAAAAGGGACTTTAATATTTAGCTTCCTTACATCTTCTTTTTCTGCTTAATCCTTTAGAATCCAAAGGCCCTGCTGTGCCTTTAAATGTAGCTGACCAAAAGCTTCTTGAAGCTAGTACACAGTTTCAGAAAAAACAAGGAAAGAATACTATTGATGTCTGGTGGCTTTTTGATGATGGAGGTAAGGTTGTTAATACATTTTTTTTAACAGTTTTAAATTTACTGAAGTTGTGGGAATAGTACTAAAAATTGGCATGTATTCCTTACTCATAGACCACATTCCAGTTTAGCCAACATTCCCAAAAGCAACAGGATTAATTTCGGAATCAGGTGTTGCACTTAGTTGTCATCTCTCTTTATTGTCCTTTAATTTGGGAGTTGCTAGGTCTTTCTTTGAGCTTCATGACCTTAATATTTAAATATTATAGACCAAATATTTTATAGAATGTCACTTAATCTGGAGTGCTATTTGATGTTTCACCATAATTATTTTCAAGTTATGTATTTTTAGCAGAAATATCACAAGTGATGCTGTGCTCTTCTGTCTATATCTCATCAGGTGGCACATGATGTTGCTTTGTCTCATCACTGGTGAAGTTAGCTTTGACTATGGAGTAAGGTGGTTTTCACCAGGGTTATTACACTGAAGAGTTACTGTTTTCCCCTTTTATAATTGTAGGCATTTGGGGGATGAGGAGTTACTTTGAGACTATGTAAATATACTATTGTTACTGCAACTGTTACCACCATCTTTAGTATCCATTGATATTTCTGCCTGAATTTATTATTGTTATGGTTTGTTTGTGGTTGCCAGATGATAATTTTCCAGTCCTATTATTTCTTCCCATGGATTCCTATTTTATTCACTGGGATATGATTTGTCATTCTCATTATTTGTTTTGATATTCAAATTGTCCCAGATTTCCTGTTTAGTCTGACTGTTATGTCCATGTGGCATGTCCCAACCACTCTTTGTTTTCTAATACAGTAAGAAGTTCCAGGCTCAGTTTTGTACTTCCCTACAGCATCCGTTGAACCACCCTTTATCTAAGAAGCCCTGATTACTTTTAGTGGAGAGTGGTATTGAGGAACCAAAAACGGGGCATTAGATGTGCTCGTTGGTATTAGGGTGTCATTGCTCCCAGGCCCTCTCAGTGGACAGATCTATGAAATACACATAGAAGTGTTTGTATGTATACTTACAGGCTGAAAACTAATTCCAGCCCAACACTGCAGGGTTCAATCCAGCTTCTCCCTCTATGTTTCTCATTTTAGTGAGAAATGTTGCTCCCATTAGCTTCAGCAAATATTCTCCTTCCTCCCTCTTCCTGTAGGGGACTAATCTCCCAACTCTGCCAGGTCACAATCCCATTTCACTGACTTCCTCACATGGGCCCTGACTCCACTGGGTCTCCCTTCTAGTTCAGTCCTGCCTTATGGCTTTATGACTGAATCAAGGAAGGATAGAAAGAAAAATTTAGTTTTACAGAGTTGTTGTAAACATGTTTTTAGAGACTAAATTGAATTAAAAGTTTTTATTTAAGAAAATAGTACTTAGTATATGATTTATTTTTATGATTCAGGTTTGACCTTATTGATACCTTACCTTCTGACTACCAAGAAAAAGTGGAAAGATTGTAAGATCAGAGTATTCATTGGTGGAAAAATAAACAGAATAGACCATGATCGGAGAGCGTAAGTCTACTTTAAATTGAAGGACATTTATCTGTAATACTTTATTATTACTATATAGATTTGATAGAATAATCCATAGGCAATCCATAAGATGTCAGTTATGTTGCTCTATTCTATGCTGAAGCTGAAAATTCTCAAATAAACCATCTTTAATTTTAAGTTAGTCTTTACGTTTAAGTTGTAGATTGTTTTACTGATATGTAATATTTTTAAATATATTGACATTTTAGAAAGTATTAATATTTATGGCATTAAAGTGTTAAGCAGCTCTTTTTTTTTAAATCGGGGGAGAGTGTGCAGCCATTGTCATCTACTCCCTGTCTGTGTTGTCACAGTTCTGGTTCTGGGTTCAGTGCTTCTCTAAGTGCCTGTGGTGTCTCTGACCTGCTTGCATGTATTTTGCACATTGCTCCCAATTTCAGGTTTGGAAAGCAGAGCTTGATCTCATGATTCCTCTGCCCAAAATACTTCATAACTTTTCCTCTGTAACATAACAGAGAAGGTCTATGCTAAATGTGGCAATCGAAGTCCTTACAATCTACCCTCCTATTCCCTATTGTTATCTCTTAGTCCCCCAATTGCCTTATACTTCAGTTTACATTTCTGTACCTGCTTTAAAAATGCAGATGGTTTCAGACTTTCACTCCTTTGCTTACTCTCCTCTCTCTACTATTAATAGCTTTGTACTTCTCAGTTAAAATACTCCATCCTTTAAAGTTCAGGACAGTTGCCACCTTCTTCATTACACCTTCCCTAATTTTCTCCCTTGTCCCCCACTAGTTGTTACATTTCCTTCCTGAATCACAATATACTTGATACCACTCATCACATTCTGGGCTTCTGTTATATTTATTTTATGCCAGAATTCAATTAAGTGTTTATTCATTTCAAATAGTGAATTATGCAAGCAGTATTAGAAATAACTAAAAAAGTTAAACCTGTTTCTCATCTGGGTAAAACTCATTAAGAATAAAATCCTGTTTTGTTCATTGCTTTTACTGTTTATATGTTTCAACTTTTCTATTGTTGCCACCAAGGCTTCATTGCCAACTCTGCCTCCAAAACGATATTTACTGAAAAGCCAGAGGCTGTTGGAGCTCCTATCCCATGCCTGTCCAAGTTCAATCCCCCACCCCTCCCAAATACTGTGAACTTAACCTACTCTCAGTTATAACTTCAGTTTGGTCCAAAAGGTTATATTTGGACCTTTTGAGATATGCATTCAACATGGAGGGAAGAATAATCCAAAAATAATTAAACAAATAACTAGTTTTTATTGAAATCCTTATACTTAATATAATTCCACTAAAATTAAATTTAAAAATACTAGTTGTATTCAAACTTCATTATTAATGTCTTTCACTGTCCATTACTGGGTGAGATTCAGAAAATGTAAAATAACAGAAGTCTCTTCTCAAGGAATTTTTTAGATCCACTTTGTTAATGTACAATGGAAATTAATTCAGATGGGTTTGTTTTGTATGTGATAGATATTTTTCCTATAAATCATGCTTTTCAGATACATAGATTCAGCTCTAAATAGAATAGAAATGTGTCTAAGTGCTATTTATTTTTGTTTTAGGATGGCTACTTTGCTTAGCAAGTTTCGGATAGACTTCTCTGATATAATGGTCCTAGGAGATATTAATACTAAACCAAAGAAAGAAAAGTAAGTTATTGAATAAATTACTTTGTACAAATTTCTGATACTTTTGGATAACCTGCTCAGATACTCCAGTAATAGATCATTCAACTTAAACTAATATATGGCCTTTTGGCCTGCTGTTAGTTACATAACTTTTTAAATTTAGCACTGAGAGTTGGCATGCTTATAGCAGATTTCAAAGTAAGTCTAAAGGCCTTCCATTTTCAGAGAATTCAATTACCGCTTTATAAGAAATTTCTGAAAATCATTAATACCACAGAAATTCCACATGGTTCTTTAAATTTCCATTGTTTATGCCCACGTTCATTATGACCACTCAGTCCCTACTCCACATAGAAATTATTCACACTCTTTTATTACTAAAATAGAAAAGTCTAAGTGCATTTACAATTCTCAAGAATGAAAAGATTTGTGGAATAGTGTATCTGAAGATGGTAATATTATGGTTGTTATCATATATATATTACTGGACAGAATTTTAATTCTCAGATAAACATTGAATAAATGATGAAGTTGGTGTAAAGAATCCACTTTAAATTAAAAAATAATAGTAAGATTATATTGTGTAAGATTGTAATCAGGGAGAGATTTGTTTCCTGTTATAAAACAATAAAAACCAGGAGCTTTGTATGAGACATACTTGAAAAGGGTGTTCAAGGACTCAATTCCAATGTATGTGTGGAGGCTTCCCACACCAACCAATTCTCAGACAGAAGCAGAGTATCGAGAATTCAACTCGATTAGGACACCATCTACCCAAAGATAGAATCAAATTACACAGGTAAAGGGCTCAGCCTCACAAGAACTGCCCTCCACTTAATTTTTTTTATTTTTAAAATGTTTTTATTAATTTCAGAAAAGAAGGGAGAGAGAAACATCAATGATGAGAGAGAATCATTGATCAGCTACCTCCTGCACTCCCCACACTGGGGATTGAGCCCGTAACCCCGGGGCATATGCCCTGACCAGGAATTGAACCACGATTTTTGGTTCATAGGTCAAAACTCAACCACTGAACCACACCAGCTGGGCTGCCCTCCACTTTAGATTCCAGCCACAAGCACAGGTTGTTACCTATACTTCTGACAGACTAGCTATAAATCAGAGGTTCACATGACTTCCCTCTCCAATTTCAGTTTGCTAGAATGGCTCAAGAAAACCCATTTACTCATTAGATTACTAATTTATTACAAAGGATACAAATTAACAATCAGATGAAGGGATACATTGAGTGAGGTCCCCAACAAAGGAGCTTCTGGCCTTGTGGAGCTTGGGGCTCAGCAAGGTGGCACCTGGAAGCATTCTGGTCTCCAACAAAGAGGGAAAAGGACCAAGGAGCTGTCCTCCCAGTTTTTCTGAAGCGTCATTACTTAGTCATGATTGAACTTTTGGTATAATAAAAATCAGTTCCATAATTAGTTAAAAATTAGTCATGACTGACTAAGTCATTGGTCACTGGCAATTATACTCAATCTCCAGCCCTTTCCTTTTTGTGGGACACTGGAGGTTTGTAGGGGGAGACAACTGAAAGATCCAAACCTCTAGTCACAAGGTGGGTTCAACTGGCAACCAGCCCCACCCTTGGGTTGGGTCCAAACATCATCTCATTAATTAAAAAAAAACACCTTTATAACTCTCAACACTTGGGAAATTCCAAGGGGTTGGGGGAGCTGTGAGCCAGGAACTGTAGATGAAGACCAAATATCTTATATAAATCACAATATTGCAATACTGAAAAATGTTTTTCACATTCATAGAGGATTAGAATGCTGTTCATGTTCTTTTAATTATCTTTTGTCCTATTAAGTATTTTTGGATCTAGAGATTAATTCTCCATCTACTTAAATGTTTAGTATCTGCCTGTCCCTCCCTTCAAAATGTTCTAGTACCTTTTCTTATACTACTTTTCTTTAGTGGTATTTGAACTGGGAAAGGGAAAGCCTTTGAGTGTTTTGCGTAAAGGAATAACACAATTTGACTTACTGCTCAAAGGGATCATTCTGGCATTGTGGTGAAAATTTACTTCTATTGGGGTGGGTAGTTAGACATAGGAGCAGGGATAGATGAGAAAGATCAGAGTAGTTAAAGGTATAGAGGGGAGCACAGTAGATGGAAAACAATAACTGCTTAATTTATAATTTTGTGTTTCAAGATAATACTGTTAAGTAATTCAAAATAAGGTTATCAGTATTCTTTCTATTGTTTTTAAGTATTATAGCTTTTGATGAAATGATTGAGCCATACAGACTTCATGAAGATGATAAAGAACAAGATATTGCAGATAAAATGAAAGAAGATGAACCATGGCGAATAACAGATAATGAACTTGAACTTTATAAGACCAAGGTATTCTTTTTTATTTCTGCTTACTTTTCATTAACCTTCCATGTGATTTTTAAAAAATACTAAGACATAAAAGTATCAAGAACTGCAGTTTGTTACAGAAGGACCCAGTTGTGTAAATTAAATCTACTTTAAGTTGGATTTATATGTGGTCTTTGTAAAGAATGATTTTTTAAAATTATGGAACTGATTTTTATTTACCAAAATTGATTTTGGTTTCTTTTTGTCTACTTAGAGTTTTATGAACCATGATAGATTCCAATTTTCAAATGGTCTAGGCATGACTTTGTCTTGTTTCATTTCAGACATACCGGCAGATTAGGTTAAATGAATTATTAAAGGAACATTCAAGCACAGCTAGTATCATTGTCATGTAAGTAATACCTGCACTAAGATTTTCTTAGGTATTAATTTTTATGATAATGCAATTAGGGTTAATTTCTATACAAGTACATATCTATTTAACATTCATAATGACCTAGTAGTTGTAAGAAGGAAAAACAAACTTTAAAATACACTTTGCTCTAAGCATATGGGAAGAAATTAAGTAGGAGGAAAGAAAAATCTTAAGCTTATATGAATCTAAGTAATTTTTTATTATTGTATATTTTGCAATTTTCCCACCTTTTAACTGTGTTTAACTTTGCCATCAACCATATGGGGTATGATGGCCTGAAATTCAAATTTGGACCCCAGGCACCTTGGTTCTCAAACTTAATTCATTACAGAAGGCAGTGCCAGAAGCGATTTGTTCGCAAACAGAATCATTTTTCCCCATTAGAAATAATGTAAATTAAATTAATCCATTCCAGACCCCCAAATACAATGCATGTCTATTGTACTGTTTAGTCTATAAACTTATTTCCTTAAATTTATCGAACAAGCCCCCTACTAGCCTTAAAGGAATCAAACACCTTCAGCACTTGTTACAGAGGTGTCTTTCAGGTCAAAACGCTGTATCTTTGCTTGTTCATATATCACTGCCTCCAAAATGCAGTCACTAGCTCACTGCTTTTCCTTTATCCAAATCAACAACAGTTTTTCTACCTCTTCAATTACCTGTGATCATTGCTTCTTTCACAACCTTAGCAACTCTTGATGGCCTCTTTATGTTTTAAAATTGTGCTAATGTTGATTTCACCAGCAACGTAAGCATCCTCTCCTTTGTTACCTTGAGACGCTTTTTGTCTTGCTAAGGTATCACCAGAAAGGGTTGTCAGGTTAAAAACTGAAGTTTGGTTCTACCACTGAGACATTTTTCCTGTGAACATCTTGGTTGAGAACCAAATTGTTTGAGATGGAAGACTTTGAAAAATGAGGTTTAACTGTAATAAAGTTGCTTGGAGGATTACATTTTTAAAATGGTTTCCTGTCTGAATCCTGCACCAAGTTCCCACACACAAGACTTTACATATAGACACATTGTCCTGGCAGTGAATATAGCTAACTCTGGCTTTCCTTCCACTGAACCAGGTTAGCTAGATATTAACTTGAACCCAAATTCCCTCTGTCCTATAACCTGGGTTCTTAAATGGGTGAGAAAAGCTCAGGCCTTCAAAAACATGGCAAATGATTGAATAAAGTTAACACCAAAGGATTGTGCTTCTGATTAACAATAAACATTTATTATTACATCAGAAATTAAGTTTTGCCAGTAATCATACATCTGTAATGGAAGATGGTAAAACATAGAATCTAGAAACACTATAGAGCAATTGGCCGCTACTACTACTATCGACAAATAGAAGTGAAAGCACAGAGAGACAAGAAGATAAAAATGAGTATCTAGAAATAATTGTTTGAATTTTATTTATCTATTTTAGTTTCCACTTTTACCATCAGATGGAAACATCATCTTCTCTTAAAAGAATTCTATACTTACTGAAGAAAGGGAAATTTAGGGCTTAATGTTAGATACCAAATGGGTTATGGTATTTGTGGGAAGAAATTTTTAAACATATTTTGTTAGAACTTGAAAAAATAGGAGTAGTGTTATGGTAGTATAGTAGTTGCTATACTTTATGCAGAATTTCCCCACACTTAATATTATCTGCTGTAACTATAGTAACTTTTAATTACTATATTTTGACATAATCTAATTTTTATTACATTTTATTCTTCTCAACTTAAATGCATTGCTGAATTTCCTTTCTCCTTTTGATACCAGGAGTCTCCCAGTTGCACGAAAAGGTGCTGTATCCAGTGCTCTCTACATGGCCTGGTTAGAAGCTTTGTCTGAGGACCTGCCACCAATTCTCCTAGTTCGTGGGAATCATCAGAGTGTCCTTACATTCTATTCTTAAACTTTCTACACAGTGGACCGCCCTTCAGACAGTACTGCATTGCCTAGTGAAGTAACTGAAATCTTCAATGACACGTTAACATCACAATGGCGAACTGTGACTTTTCTTTCACTATTTCATTAATTTGAAAGCACACAGGGAAGTTGATCCATTGACATGTATATGGAGACTTCAGTTTTAGTCATTAATGTATCTCAATTTTAATGATGATTCCTTGTTGTTGGACTAAAGCTCATGAAGTAAAGTTTTCCTTTGCTACTTAAATAGCAATAAAAGTATGTTATTTTCTGACTGATGAAAGAAATACAAAAAGCCTTTAGCCTTGAGGTGCCTTCTGAAAATAACCAAATTTCATCCATATATCCTCTTTTATAAATTTATAGAATGTCAAACTTTGCCTTCAACTATTAGTTTTATTTCTAGTCTCTTCTACCTTAAAATGGACACTGCTTTTCTTCCATTGACCAGTTAGTGTTGAGTACTGTACGTTGTCTATTATTTTTGTAAAGGTTTATGTTAGACATTAAAGGTGCGAGTTAGGGCAAGTTAATTGGGGGGGGGGAAAATGGGAACCAAAAAGTGACCCCAAGTTTAGATTGTATGAGTATGTATAAATGTAGATCTAGGGGGAAAAGGCCCAATAAATCTTTTTTTTTTTTAACTTCTATGTGGTTCTTATTTGTATCTTCATTCAATATTACTAAAATGTTAGGGAAGGTTGGAGATTTATCTAGTACTTCTATATACCGCTGAAAAATTACATAGTCATTCTTTAGACAAATTATATAGTTATTCTTTTGACAGAAATTCTCAAAATCAATTGTATTTATTAAAAGAGATTTGTCCTAATTTAGAGTTTTCTTTAAATCTGAGGGACTTTTAAGAAATGCTAAATAATTTTTCTGGAGGAAAATCATTGCCATTTCATAGAATATTTCAAACACTACATGGAATTTCACTATACCATCCTTTACAAGTCATTAAAATAATGTTTCATCAAATGGTTAAATGGACCACTGGTTTCTTAGTGAAATGTTTTTAGGCTTAATTCATTCAAATGTCAAGTACACTTAGTCTTAATTAATATACTCAGGTTTGAACAGATTATTCTGAACATTTAAATTTAATCCATTCTTAATACTTTAAAACTTTTGTGTTAAGAAAAACTGCCAGATTGTGCTTTTGAAATGTCTGTTTTGACATAGTCTACTAGTACAAATATGACAGTGCGTATGTACTGTTATTAAAAGCTTTATATACAATTATTAATGTAAAGTTTTTCAGTTTTTATTCAAGGAAGGATTTCCTAAAAACATTTCAAGGGATCTATATCTACATATATGTATGTGTGTGTGCATATGTATATACATACACAGATGCATATGTATATATAATGACATTTACGTTGCTTTTTTTTGCATTTTAAATGATCAAGAATCATTAGATTAAAATGGTTTTTGTTTGAGTAAACGTAAGTTCAAAATTAGATTGAAAGAGACAGGTTTCCTGGAGAACAAAGGTGGTTATTTGAAGGGCATGTAATTCACACAGTTATCATTCAGATAGAAAATGGGGAACATTTCATCTAAAGTACTGTTTGTGGGTTCATTGGTATAAGTTTCAATGGTGAAGAATTTATGCAGGTTTTAATAAATCTTGATAGAAATTATAAAATTATTGTTGTCAACAGTGCAGTATTTTTGCTGCATAAGTATGAACTAAGTTAACATAAAAATGAAGATCTGATAATAATTTTGAATTCAGAATGTTAAGAAAATGAAATAATTGTTGTTTTCCAAAATATTTTTTCCTCTGTTATAACGCACAACATTGTTGCTTTTATGGCAGGTTTTATAGTGTTTGGGGGTAAGAATGGTAGAAATGTTTGATTAGTCAATAAACTATTTATGTCTGAATTTTTAAAATGGATAATAGGGCATGAACTAAGTGCTGCTATCTTGAAATGTGCACAGGTACACTTACTTTTTTTTTTTTTTCAAGTTTTTCCCATTCAGGAAAACATCATTGTGATTTGTACTGCAGGAACCAAACGTCATGCATCATACATTGTGTATAAAGTACATAAAATATATCTAAATATGCATAATGGGGGGAGGGTAATATTGTCTGTGAAATAATGTAAGAAGCTTTTCACTTTTTAAAAATGTGCATTACTTTTACTTAACACTAGACACCAGGTCAGAATTTTTAAGGTTAATATAGTGCGCTAATAAAATTCAATAATTAATTCTTAGAGATGCTAGCTAGTGTCAAAGCTATTCTAGTCTTTTATTTATACTGAATTTGATTATTTTAATGCCATTTTTTTTTTTTTTTTTTAGTTCTAATCATTCGTGGTAACTTGGAAATAAATAATTATGCAATGGCATTTGAGCATTCATTATTCCTAGAGGTAAAAATTCAATGGGTTTAGAGAGAATGGTGGTGTTACGCTGATTATTAATGGTTAATTAAATCAGATATTTATTTGTTACATTACTTCATTTGTATTTTAGGTTTTCTTTTACATTCTTTTTATATACTTTCTGATATTACATATTTTTAAAGACTATGGAAATAATTTAAAGATTTGCGCTCTGGTGGATGTTTACTAAGTTTGAAAATGTAATATTTTGATAATATTGTATGATAACTGTCACACATGCTTTTCTAATGTTTTAACATTGAGTATTGCAGTTGCTGCTTTGTACAGAGGTTACTGCAATAAAGGAAGTGGATTCATTAAAACTATATAATGTCTACTCATATTTTATCTGTTTTGTAAGTCTATGTCAGCTTTAACTTAACCTCATTTATATAACTACTAGAGGCCCTGTGCACATTGAAAGTAAATTAATTAGTAATTAGAAGGTGGCTAGCAGGCAGGACATGCCCTGGAGCCAACCTCCCATGGTTTCTCCCCAGCAGGCTGCACCTGGGGCAGCGCAGGGGCTCAAAGGGTGTCTGCAGAATGAGCGGGGCCCCTCTGGCAGGTGGGGTCCCTCAGCCTGGCCTGCGGGGAATCAGGCTGAATCTGGCAGTCAGATATCCCTCGAGGGGTCCCGGAGTTCGAGAGGGCACACTGCAAGGTTGCTGTCGCTTGGCAGCTCTGGCATTGAGCATCTGCCCCCTGGTGGTCATTGCATATCATAGTTACCGATCAGTCGCTTAGACTTTTATATATAATACTAGAGGCTCAGTGCACAAAAATTTGTGCACTCGGGGGTGGGGGGTCTCTCTCAGCCCGTCCTGTGCCCTCTCGCAGTCTGGGACTCCTCGGGGGATGACCACCTGCTGGCTTAGGCCCGCTCCCTGGGTTACTGGGCCTAAGCTGGCAGTCAGACATCCCTTTGGCAGCCTGGGAGCCCTTGAGGGATGTCCACTTGCCAGAGGAGAGCAGGCCTAAGCTGCAGTCGGACATCCTTAGCGCTGCTGAGGAGGCGGGAGAGGCTCCCACCATCACCGCTGTACTGGCAGCCGTCAGCCTGGCTTGTGGCTGAGCAGAGCTCCTCCTGTGGGAGTGCACTGACCACCAGGGGACAGCTCCTGCATTGAGCATCTGCCCCCTGGTGGTGTGTGTCATAGTGACCAGTCATTCCCAGTCGTTCTGCTGTTAGGGTCAATTTGCATATTACCCTTTTATTATATAGGAGTGCCTGGCCAGCCTGGGTGAGGGGCTGATGGCTGTTTGCAGGCTGGCCACAGCCCCTTCAGTGTGAGGGTCCCCACTGGGGTGCCTGGCCATCCTGGGTGAGGGGCTGAGGGCCGTTTGCAGGCTGGCCACAGCCCCTTCTTGGTGGGGGATCCTGTTGGGATGCCTGGCCAGTCTGGGTGAGGGGATGAGGGCCTTTTTCAGGCTGGCTAAGCCCCCCAGTGGGGACCCTCACCCCATGAGGGTGTGGCCAGTCTGGGTGAGGGGCTGATGGCTATTTGCAGGCTGGCCACAACCTCCAGCCACTCAAGCTCCCAGTGGAGGCTGGCTGGAAGCAGATATCTGGGATTTATTCGTCTTCTATAATTGAAACTTTGTTGCCATGAGCAGAGGTCACAGCCGGCTCACAGCAGGCGGGAAGCTTGGCTTTCTCCATCGCCTGGGCAACCAAGCCTCCTGCTTGCTCCAGCTCTGAGGCTGCCAGCCACCATCTTGGTTGGGTTAATTTGCATATAGTTGCTCTGATTGGCTGGTGGGTGTGGCTTAGGACATAGCGAAGGTACGGTCAATTAGCATCTTAGTTTTTTATTAGTGTAGATATACTAGAGGCCTGTTGCACGAAAAGATTCATGCAATAGGCCTTCCCTTCCCCTGGCTGCTGGCACTGGTCTTCCTCCGGCGCCCGGGACCCAGACCTTCACTCCGGCCCGGAGCCGCCTTCAGTCTTTGCTCTGCTGCTTCGTGCCTACGTATGCAAATTAACCGCCATCTTTGTTGGCGGTTAATTTGCATATCTCGCTGATTATCCAATGGGAGGTGTAGCGAAGGTATGGTCAATTGCGATGTTTGTCTATTATTAGATTAGATATAGATTACTGACGCCTGAGTTTTTAAAATGGCTTTTATCTTAATATTCATGCCTTAAGAAAGTTGTTTGAAATTCTTCACTATTCCTAAGCCTTTGGAATAATCAGTATTGATGCTGATAGTGTGATTGAGCCATATAAGATGCAGCTCATTTTGATTTTTAAAAAAATGATTTAGTTTTTTTAATTCTGCTTTATTTATCTTTGGGCCAAATCAGGCATTTATAGGGTGTCCCAAAATTCACGCAAGAAGTAATTTTGATAGAGAAAACAGGTTTATAATTAAAAATTGTAAATTTTTTATTGATTCATAAAGTATACAGTATAGGGTTATGTAGGAATAGCACATCAGGTAAATGGCCTCCATGGCTTTGCTGGCACATACACAAAGCTGTGGTCTTCATTAGTCTTCACTGTCCCTGCTCCTGGGCTGTAATTGGTACTTGGTAATGCTTATCAAATTGAAGGGATTGAAATCAAAGGGCAACAGATATTAGAATCTGATTCAATAAATCAAGTAAAATTAGGCTTTTATTTATTTTTGTTGTTGTTGTTAATGCTCACGCAAAATTCAAATCTTGCGTGAATTTTGGGACACCCTATATAAATGAGGAAACTGAAGATTAAATGGACTCATAGTTCCCTGAATATAATCTAGTTCTTTTCTTCCTAAGATATTTGTTTGACTAAGTTGATTTTATAGTTTTAAAAGCATTTTCACTTTCTCATTTGAACATTACAGTAGGTGTGCTATATACACAAGTCAGCAATTAATCCCTTTTTTACTCTTGAAAAAGCAGTTTGGAGCAATGTAGGGAGTTTCCCAGATCATGTGGTAAATCAAGGAAGGATGTTTGCCTAGAGCCCAGGTCTTTCATCTCCAGGAATATTTCTGTTATGCAAGTACTGCTGATGAATCCATAACTTAAGAGGGTTGTGCTAGATTTGCTAGATTGGTAATTTCCAAACTTTTATACAGTTAAGAAAATATAGATTGTCCATTGTATGATCTTTGCTTCTTGCTTATTCTCAATAAGTTACTATTCAGGCTAGTTTATTCACTGCTTTGGGGAGTTAAGAGACTTCTAAGGCAACTATGAATATAGCATTTCCTAATATCAGGAATATAATTCCTAAAACAGGAATGTAATTCATCCTTGATCTAGCAGGGTTTTTGTTCATTCATTAGGAAGAAAGATAAATGCATTTGATACACTTCTGTCTTTATCTAGTAAGAAGATGTTTGTAGGGTTTGAGCAAATAGTTGGTAGTTTAATGTTTAACTATTTGAGTATGGCTCAAGTCGTAGGATATACTCATCAGAAAGTACTGTTTAGTTTATCTAGTTCACATACATAAAATGTTTTAGTGGCTTAATCAATTTGATATATATATATATATATATGACTACTAAAATACCTAAAGATCTAAGTCTCAATGCTCTTAATATAATTCGAAGGCAATGGTCATAGCTCTGTGTTACATGTGTGATATGCATTTCAGATAGGCTATTAAATGCAAGCATTAAGAACTTCAATCCATTTTTCCCCCTCGAATCTACCATTGAATTTTGTTTTACACAAGGTAAGAGTTAGAACTATTGTTTTAGGGAAAACGTGAAGGCCTCTGAATTTGTCACCTGCTATTATGCAACCTTATTTGTGGCTCCTGTCCTCACAGATCAGGAACTCATTCTCAAAAATGAAAGTGTCTGCTCAACACATGCTTTGTTCCACTATTCTAGAATATGAATGCAAAATATCAAGATATTCTGCCCATGGCTACAAATGAAAATAAACTTCCTTTTTTGATCTATGGATATGCAAAGACAGAGGACCCCGACTCCGTACTTGTCAAATTTCATTAGAATATTGCTGAAGCCTCTGAGGTGGAGAACTGTGCATATTTTGTCATGAAAGTGTTAACTTATCCAGTATAAGAAGGAAAGTAGGTTGCTGTGCAATTTTATATCCAGCTCTTATATCGCTAATGATAGATATACCAAGGAAAAGTTTTTAAATTAAGATGGCAGTGTTTTTTATTTGCATATGGTACATATAATGGCATAGAATTACTACAAGACTCACAATTACACTTGCTCTTTTACATTCTAAATAAAATTAAGCCCCAAGTCATTTTTAAAGGAGACAGTTACAATTTGAAAAGCAGTGCGTTTTAGTAATTTATCTAAATAACCAATAATCCACATTATTTTAAGCCCACAATTTTGCTTAAGCCATGAAAAACTCTCCTTTGAGTTTCTAAGAAATGTCACTAGTTAAGAAACTTAAAAGATGACAGAAACAATTTGGGGATGGGGGTCTGACAATAGGATGGAAAGTTATGCTCTAAGAAAAGAGGTTCATAGATTATGGAAGATTTGCTTCTTTCTGGCTAAAAGTCTTGCTGTCATATTTTTTGGAGGAGAATCATAAATTTTGAAGAATGGAAGTGAGGTGTTGTGGTTTTTGTTTTGTTTTCTGAATTTTTACCTATGTTAAGCAGCATCTCCTATTAGCTACATGGTACCAATCTCAGAGGTATAACCTACAGCTTTCAGGTAATCTATTTATGGCTTTTCCATTAGTAAAGATAGTCTTTTGTTTACTGTCTGTGCACCTGTGAGTTTAGCACTGTTGATATAAAATTCACACTTAGGTTTGTGTGTTTTTAAATTGATGGTAAGGAAGCACAGGTGTATTATGTATTGAAACACTCGAACAGTGGTTTCCAAACTTTAGTGTGGTCAAAATCACCTGGAGGATTTGTTAAAATGTACTTTATTCCTGCCAAACAAACTTCTGAGTGAAATTCCTCCCTGTCACAAGCACTGCTTCTCAGTATAACCCTCCCTTATGTTTGCTTTGTCCTTTACCCATGCTTCATCTACTGTGTTTCTTCCACAGCTCTATGTTTGTTCCTCTCCTCACCAGCTTTGAATTCAAATAATGACCTCCCAAATTCAGTGTTTTCCTTTTAAAATAGTTATATATTGGTCAGTGGCAAGAACAGAGCCCAAAGTAGCCCAACAGAAAAAGGAAGTCCAGGAGACAACTGAGTTCAGGAACTCAGGTCAGTGTAAGCAGGGAGACAAGACCATGTTATGAGGGTTCTGTCCCTACCTTTCCGTCTCCGGTTCTTCAGGTAAGCTGTCACCATTCAGTGTCCTTGATGGCTTCTGAAACAACTATAGTTAAAAAGAAAAAAGTGGATGTTGGCAGCAGAATAACCTCATCACCTGTCAGGAGCCATACCATCTCCCTGGGGTTTGCCCTTGGAGTCTGGGCATTATATAGCCCAGGAATTTAGGGAAAGGCCTCAGATTTCCAGCTCACCATGGCTGGCTGCTCCAGGTGCTAGGCTGCCCAGGTTCCAACTATTGATTTAAAGGTGAATAGCTTTGTAGGCCAAACCTGGGCTACTGACACCGTTACTAGGTTCCCAAACCTGCAGCTAAATGCTTATCAATAGACACTCCCAGCTTCCACTCCAGCCCAGCAGCCAACAGCATCCCCAACTCAAAAGTCTGTTCAGAAGGCATTAGGCAGAGGTTTCCTGCTTCCTTGTCTACAACAGCTGGATCTGCAGCACCTCTCTATTTATTATTTATTTTTATTGTTTAAAGTTTTACATATGTGCAGCACCTCTCTTGTCCTTTCACCTCTGCCCACACCAGGGGGCAGCTTATCCTTTATTTTCCTTCTCCTTTCCATGTCTTCATGACCCGTGGGAAAATGCAGAAAAGCTCAGCTAATAGGCTCTAGATCACAGAAGTGTCTGCTTTTCCTGCAGCACCTAGAAATGCAATAACCACTTAGCAATCCCTTTAGAAATGCAATAGCAGAGTCTTCCCTCAGCAAAACAGGCAGAGTGTACTTTTTCTAAAGCAACTGAAAACAATCTGGTTAATTTTTCCTATTATGTTGCATTAAATTGTTAAAACAGCCCACCCTGCTTCCCTTGAATGTCATAGCCAAGCAATTGTAACACAGCATAGGTTGTTGGGAACATAGGTTGTTGGGAAGACATTCATTAGTACCCAAACTAAAGTGGGAGGGAGCCAAAGGACACAGGTGGCATCAGTACCAAACAGGAGGTCCTTACAACAGTTCAAGTGAGAGATGACGGGAGGGAGGGACTGAACCAAGTGAGTAACAGAACAGAAGAAGAGTTTAGATTCAGAAAACAGGGAGAAAGAATTAAAAAAGCAATAACTTATAATACTCATAAAAGTTAAAATACTTGGCTGTTCTCCCCTTGCGAGACAGCCCGGCAGGTCCTTCTCCTCTAAAAAAGCCTGTAGTCCTGGCTAAAAAAAAAAAAAGTTAAAATACTTAAATGTAAGACCGAAAACCATGAAACTGGAAGAAAACATAGGAATAAAGCTCCTTGACATTGGTCTTGGAAGTGATTTTTTGGATATGACAACAAAAGCACAAGCACAAATCCACGCACCAGGCCTCTAGTACTGTATAATCTCACTTATATGTGGAATCTTGCAAAATATCATAAAAAGATATCAGACTTCTGGTTCCCAGAGGCAGAAGCTGGGGGAGGCAGAGTTGAAGGAAGATGGTCAAAAGGTACAAACTTCCAGTTGTAAGATAAATATTAGGGATGTAATGTATGACGTGATGATTATAGCTAACACTGATGTATCATATACAGAAAAATTACTGAGAAAGTAAATCCCAAGCGTTCTCATCACAAAGAGAAAATTCTTTTACCTTTTCCTTTCTTTTTATTGTATCTACACAAGATGATGGATACTAGCTGAACCCACTGTGGTAATTATTTTCCACTAAAAATCAAACCATCACACTACATGCCTTAAACATATACAGTGGTGTATATCAGTTATTTCTCAATTAAACTAAGGGCAGGGCAATAGTGTAGATAGGAGGAAAGACTGGGTCATGAGATGAGGATGACATTCTGGCTAGGGCCATGAGTGGATGCTGAGATTGATAAAACAGGAAGTTGAGTAGGTTTGGGGAAAGATATGCATGTGGGAGGAGAAAAGGAGCTCTTTAGTGTGGAGACAAGTCAGAATGATGTAATATGGGAGACAAAGAGACGGTCATTTTTGGTTACTATTCACTTATGTTTTCTATTTCTTGCTGTGTCAATTTTAATAATCTTGTTGTATGTTAATTCCTATGTATCGATTTTTTTTTTTTTTACCAATTAGGTAGAGCATGCTTTTATAGTTTCAAATTTTATACACTTAATATATTTTTCTTTCTTTCTTATTTTACTTTTTCTTCCTCATTTCTTAATGGATTTCTTTCTGTTCCCTAGAAGAGACACATTTTTGGATTTATCTATCACTTTCATTAATGTTCTCAGGTGTCATGGCGGAAGAAACAAATGCAGAGAAGCAATGCTCTATGTTTTAATTCTCACCCTCATTAGAAATGACCTAATTTCAATGAAACATGTTTTTTTCTCATAATCCTTAAAAAATACACTATAAGATATCAATCTATGAAAATATATTCACTGTGTTTTTAAAAGATACCAGTATCTTGCAAATCTGTTAGCTATAACCATCTGTTAGCTGTAATCATCAGATAAATCTGTAAAGGAAAACTCATGCTCTTATCTCCAACAGGCTTAACTGTTTCAAAACATCAAAGTAACTCTCCTATTTCTAAAACTGTGGCACAAAATTAGCTCCTTGGCAGGAAGCTGCACATTGAGCTCAGGTTGCACAGAGAGCTGACATGTTCTGTTGGATGAACTTCTTGTACTGGGATAGCTGATAAACAAGAGTTATCTCTTGAACTTTTAAAAAAGTGATGAACCAGTATGGTTCAGTGAAAGAAATATTGTCTGCTTACTACAGGAGACCGTGTTCATCATCCAATCCTATTGATGATTCTTCTAAATATCTCAAATCTTTCTCTCACCAACCAATAAATTAGCTACATCAGTTCTGGTTTCCAGCATGGTGAGATTGGCCATGTTAGGACAGTTCTAAGCCTAATGTTATGAGAAGGCAAAGTTGGGGATTATAAAAGCCAGGGCAGAGGAAGAACTACCCAAATCTGGGGGAGGTGGACCCTTGGGTGTTGTTGCAGACCACACTTGTCAGCTCCTCCCTCCTGAAGGCTCTCTCACTCCACATGCCCTGAATGGGGTGGGTGCAAACCCAAGGAATGAGGGGCCACCTCAGAGCTACACCCACCAACGTGTACCTTTATACTGTCCCTCCTTTGCACTGTTTCTCTACTAGTTCTTCAGCAAACCCACGCAAAGGCCATTTAAGATGATTCCAAATCTTTATTCTCCGTAGTGCTGTAACTCAGACTCAGACTCAGACTTGTGGATTGGCCAACATCAATACTATTTTTCTCTCACATTACTGCAAAACATGTTTCTCATATGACCCTTCACCTCCCATAATTACATCATTCTGACCCATATCCACCCGAATGTCAGGGTGAAGTTTTTAAAACAAAGATTTGATTGTATCACTCTTCTGCTTAAAACCTCTTCTGGGCTCCCTATTTCACCTATTTCCAAGTGCTTCCACACCGTCTAAGTCCTTCATGCCTCTCTAGGTTAATTTTGAGCCACTGCTGCCCCTTGCCTTCAAGCTCTCTACTCCAGCCAGAATAACCAGCTGCAGAGGACTTTGGCTTCTAGGCAACTGCATGTTCCTTTTTCTCTGGCTGGTCTGTCCTTGACCTCCCTCTCTTCAAGAGGAAGCTCAAAATCACCTGCTCTGGGAAGTTTTCTCTGATGCGACCAGACTGCATTAGGGGCCCCTCTTCTCTGCTGTGCTCATTCATTTTCCCCTCTCATAGCCTCACTAACTGCAGTCTAGTTACCTTGCTTTGTTTTGTTTTACACCAGTCTGGGAGCCCCCGGCTAGCAGCGACCTCACACAGGGTTTACATCTTAATGTTGTGGAATATGTCAGTAAATGAATAAAGTGAATGAATAAATAATTTACTTGTTTTTTTATCTTATGAACCCTCTGGACCAAGTAATTAATTTTGTCTTTCACTTAACCTTGACTAATAGTTAAAGGACTATCGGGAGTTTATGATGGGTAGTCAAGGTATTAGGCCTATCCTGTCTTTTCACATCATTTTTCTTTCTTACTCCGCTCCTACTCCTTCTTCAATGATACTATAATATCAATACATTCCTGTAACTAAGTGGAAGTGTTAAAATCTGTAAAAACTAAACAAATTTGTTTTATCATTGTGAAAAAGCCAACTGAGCATCTACCATCAATGCCTTTATCTTGTCAAGTATCTGAGGACTAAATGCCTCTTAAACCCATGCTCTTTTTTAATTATTATTATTGATTTCAGAGAGAGGAAGGGAGAGGGAGAGGGAGAGATAGAAACATCAATGATGAGAGAGAATCATCAATCAACTGCCTCCTGCACGCCCCCTACTGCAGACTGACCTCACAACCTGGGCATGTGCCCTAGACAGGAATTGAACCATAACCTCCTAATTCATGGGTCCACACTCAACCATTGAGCCACACTAGCCGGGCAAACCCATGTTCTTTATACATACTTTATGAATGAAAAAAAATGCTATGTAAACATTATTCATGACTTTTCCTAATTGACAAAATCCTGCTCTTTCTATATGACACAGCTCAAAAGTCACCTTCTCTGTGAAACTTCTCTGACATCCTGTAGCCATACTCCTGAAACCCTCACCTATTCTCCTGAGCCATTTCATTGTTACTTATTTGATTTCCCAATTAGATTGAGCAACTGAATCACTTCATATCTCCAAAAGCTTATCTTATTTGTGAGCAGCTAGGAAATTTCAACACAGGATTTAATTAATATTACAAATATCTATTGAACTATCATGTCATAAGCACTGTGAGAAGGGCTGGGGACATAAAAAGGAATAAGACACAGTTCCTGTCCTCAAGGAAATCACAGATTCCTGTTGTAAATAAGTAACTGCAAAGCAATGCCAAAGTCCAAGAACAGTGAAGCAGGTTTTTTAAAATGCTCTAGCAAAAACACTTGCTGGGGGAATAGGTTAGAACAATTGGCTATTATGGGCCTTGAGAGTTACACATGGATACCTTTTTCATCTACATAGTTCATGAGTTGGGATGCAAAGAAATGCAGGAATTTGGATGCCTGACATGAAGGAACAGTTAGCAACTATTCCCATGTGTTATCTCATTTATTCCCCAAATCTCCAATTAGGCAGTTTCTATTATTATCCCCATTTTACATAAAAGAAAAGAGGAATTCCAGAGTTTAGGTGATGTTCTTGACGAGGACCCTTACTTTCACCTTAGAGAAAAATTAGGTGTGGTGTCCTGCCAGGGGACAGAAAACTAGGAAGCCCTGACACTCAGAAGATGTCAAAAGGAGAAGCATAAACATGCCCTGCAGCCCTGATTTCAAGAGGGATGTGAACCAGACCTAGTATGTAGGATGCTGAGCCTCATGGGAGATGAATGTGGCCTTGTGTTCCCTTTCCGTGCTAAGCAACTGAGGAGTGGGAGAGGGGAGAACAGGAGGAGAAGAACTGGGGATGGGACCTGGGACTGGAGAGCTGGACATCCTTAAGAAGCCACTCACAAGTGACATGAGCCACCAAACCAGACCAGAGAAGGAAGTTGGGTGGGCAGTGTGGTGGGGCAGCCAGCCCTGGGGCTCCTGCCCAACTGGCAGGGAGACAGTGGGGCTGGGAGTGAAATGCTGAAGTCCAGAAAGGGAGCCAGTATTTAGCTAGGCGTTTAAGTATTTGCTTAAGAATTAAACACCTGCTCAGCCAAGTTCAGGCACCAGTTTATATTTTAACTGCCCTTTAAATACTTCTTGGTGGATTTGTTCTTTGAGGATTATTGAACATTTGAGTCCCACAGGTGTCTGCTGTTTTGAGAAAACTTTATGCTGCAAAGTACACAAAGAAAGTAAATCCTTATTTATTACTAAACCTCCAGTCTTTTGAGAGGTTCTTTTCTGAGACAGGTGACTCTGAAGGTGGACCTAAATAGAGCAGGGGATTCCTGCTTAACCAGTTGCTCTCAACTCAGGTGCAGACCAACAGAAGCCTTGGTGGTGGTGCCCTCCCTCCCTCCCTCCCTCCCTCCCTCCCTCCCTCCCTCCCTCCCTCTTCTCTCTCTTCCCCTCTCCTTTCTTCCTTTTTCTCTCCTTTCTTTCTTGTCCCCTCTGTTCCAATTACTATAACTGCAGTTCTGACTTAGTTCATTCTTTTCTGTCTTCTTTGTGACATTTCTCAAGTTTCATCATTTTATTTATTTATTTATTTATTTTGGAGGGGAGTGTTTTGAAGGGGGAAAAGTGACTTGAAAATATTTTCTTTTAAAAACAGATCTTTTTTCCTTATTTTGACTTCAGTTTTATTAAATGCCAGCCTGCAAAGTGAAGACTAGATGGGGACCCTTGCTTGCTCTCTGGGGTGCAAGGTGGGGGGAGGGGGAAGAGTGAGGGCAAGTCTCTCTCATACATTAACCTACTGCAACCCGGCAGCGACCTCCACTGGAGCCCGGGCGGCAGAATCTGATTTTATGCTGACAAGGGCTCCCCCATGTGGCCTCAGGGTTAGTAAGATCTATGACATGAATACTATTTACTTCTGTTCTCTTTTTAGCAGAGGAGACACTCTTATTTTCTTTTGAGCACATTTTTGTCTCCAATAGAGCAGAAAAAATTCTCAGCTTTTCTCAGGATAACATGGACTCTGACAGAGGAATTTAGCTACATCCAGTTTTAAGAACCAAATCCTGCCTGGGAAACAAGTTGGGGTAGAATTATTGCAGGATGCCCAAGGCTACTCTTGCCAAGCAAATGAGGTAAAGGGGAAAAGACCTAGATGAGCTGAATATTCACCAAGGGCCCAGCACTTTACATCATTATTTAATCTTAGAATATCCTGATTTAAGTAGGGATTGTCCCCATTTTACAGAAGAGGAAACTACGGCTCTCAGAGGCCCAAGGTCTCAAAATGATATAGGCAGGCGTCAAACTTAGACCTTACCAAGTCCAAAGCTTTGCACTAATGAGACCTGATACAAGAAGGGATAATTTCTTCTCTCTAGAGTCGTCACACTCAGAGAAAGTTCCTTATGTTTTAAGTCTAATAGTCTCACATCTTTATGGCATCTATATGAATTTTTTATTTTAATGGAGCCAAATTTAACAATTTTTTATTTTGTTGCCATGCTTTTGATGTCAAATCTAAGAATCTATTTCTAAATCCAAAGTCATGAAGATTTACCCTTATTATTTCTTATAATAGTTTTATAGTTTTAGCTTTATATTTAGGTCATTGATTCATTTTAAGCTAATTTTTGCAAATGGTGTAAGAATCCAATTCAATCTTTTGCATGTGGCTATCCAGCTGTATCAGCACCATTTGTTAAAAAGTCTATCCTTTTCCCCACTGAATGGTCGTGGCAGCCTTGTTAAAAATCAGCTGACCATAAATAGATGGGTTTATTTCTGGACTGTGATTTTACTCCATTGATTATATGTCTATCCTCATATCAGTATTACACTGTCTTGATTGTTGTTGCTTCACATTTAAGTTCTGCACTTCTTTTGTTAAATTTATTCATAAGTAATTTATTTTTTGTTGATGCTATTGTGAATGGACTAATTTTCTTAATTTTATTTTCAGTGTATAGAAGTATGATTCATTTTTGTATATGGAGCCAATATATTTTTAACCTTAATCTGTTGAAATTGTATTTTTGGTACTTGAAACTGAAAGAATGCTAACCAATATTTTTCTCCAGACCTTGCCATGACTGGCTTCCCCAGAGGTTGGGATATAGAAATATATTTAATAATGTTTACAAAATGCTTTCACATGATTTTACTTATCCCCACTCATCTTGTAAGGTATACAAAGTGGGTATTTTTATCTGTATTTTAAAGGTGAGGAAACTGAGGCTTTGAGAGGGTAAATTACTAACCGAGGCCTGAGCTTAATAAGTGACATATCTGATACTAGAACCCAGATCTTCAGACTCCTGCTCCAAAGCCTTTTATGTAGTGTCATCCTGAGAACCTCATTAGGCCTCACAGATTCACTGTCCTAATGGGCCTGCTGGGAAGCAAGTGCAGGGCAGAGAAACAATGCCTCAAATAATGACATAGAAGCAAGGTCTCAGAGAATGAGTCTTGACTGAGTTGAAACTCAAGGGACTAAATTCTAGTGACCATCCCAAGGAAAAATGATTACTTATCAACTGCAGAACCTTTTTTTAAAAAAAGTCATAAGAGTATGGAAAATGAAACCACAACTCCCCTTCCCCCGCAAATGGTTTAGAATATTTGTGATAGATAATTTACACTATCTTAGGAACTATACAAACTCTTTAAACTTTAAGGACAAGTTGGCATTGCATTTTAAAAATAAACATAATTATAATGAAAATTGAGAGTTTCTCCTCACAGGACTTCAGTCGGGCCCGTCCTCCCTCCACTGCAGCCCCAGCTGACAGACAGGGGAGAAGTAAGGAAACCCCAACTGGCAGGCGGTCCGTGAGGTCTGGAAGGTTGGCGACCACTGGTCTAGAGGACTGCCTGGATATTGAATTGGAGTATTCAAGAACTGGTTTCAGGACTGAAGAGCTCAACACTCAGGCAGAGCAGAAGTGAACCCCTGAATACCCAGGCAGAAGGCCTTCATGCTAAGCCTCTTCCTATCATCTCGGTTGGACAAAGCAACATGTTGACTCTTCTCAGCAGCTCTCATCACTCTCCTCCCTTTTACATTCTCCATAGCACACAATCACTTGTAGCAGCAAGAGCTGCTTTTTCATTCTCCCCTTTTCTTATTGTTTGGCCTTCTTTTAGGGCAGTGATGGTGAACCTATGACACGCGTGTCAGAGGTGACAGGTGAACTCATTTTTTTGGTTGATTTTTCTTTGTTAAATGGCATTTAAATATATAAAATAAATACCAAAAATGTAAGTCTTTGTTTTACTACGGTTGCAAATATCAAAAAATTTCTATATGCGACCCGGCACCAGAGTTAAGTTAGGGTTTTTCAAAATGCTGACATGCCGAGCTCAAAAGGTTCGCCATCACTGTTCTAGGGACTGATTGGACCAATCACTGTGTCCAGGACACATAGGTTTCACAGTGAGGAGATTAATCTTACAGTTTTTTAAACTTTTGAATCACTTTTCTAAAAGACTGACTTTAGGAGGTCTCTAACCTACTCACAGTTCTCTTTGACACCTAGAGGGAAAAATAAAAAATGCTTGCACACAACTAGCACATCGGCACAGCAGCACAGTTTGCAACTCTCCCCATACTATGGTGTTACAAGGGCCTACAAGTGGTCAAAGTGAAGACAGGGGTAGGAACAATTCTGCAGCCTTCCACACTGGGATATTATGCAGAAATTGGGAGGCTCCTAGAAGACATCCTCTCAACCCCCTTGCTACAGGACCAGGCACAGCACTTCTAAATGGGGAAGCTCAGGAAGATGAGCCTCCAGGACTACCAGGAACACCCATCAGCTAGGCTTACTGGACAAGCTGAGCTTAGGAGGAGCGAGGCACCATTCTTTCCATCCCAACATAGGCCTTTCTGCTTGTCATGCAGATCCATAGTAACAAGAAAGAATTAGGGTCCTGGAATACTCATCAGGTGTTGGAGCAAGGCCAAAGCAGAAAGACAGCTATCACATGGAACTGCCCAAAACCTTTTTCATCCCTGTTCTGTGTGTGGCACTTTATTGCCTCAATAATTGTTGCAAAGTTCCAAGGGCCTCTTTAAGCACTATAAGCACTGAACTATAGATGCCCTCCCCAAAGTCTGGATGACAACAATAAAAACTGCCATGACAAACGATTTCTTCACTGTTATTACCAACTGTGTGATCTGGGCAACCCCAGAACTGTAACCAAAACAAGGCAAGGAGAATAGCTTAAGAAGAACTCTTCCACAGAACTTTCTTTGGTTGTTGTTCTAGAGTTCAGGAGATAAATCTGAGATTAGGTAAGTGTGCATAACAGGAGCAGATGCTATAGGTCTGGAACATGTGAGTCCAGAACCATGAGTTGTTATTCTAGCTCTCAGTGCAGGAACAGACAATCAAATATAACTTTAAACCCTGCCTGTGAAACTGACAGTCAACATTATACTAAATGGGCAAAAACTACAAGCATTTATCTTAAGATCGGGAACAAGACAGGGATGTCGGCTTCCACTACTCTTATTCAACATAGTACTGGAAGTCCTAGCCACAGAAATCAGACAAGAAGAAAAAAAAGGAACCAAATTGGAAAGGAAGAAATAAAATTGTCATTATTTGAAAATGACATGATACTGTATGTAGAGAACATAAGATTCCACCAAAAACTACTAGAACTGATACATGAATTCAGTAAAATAGCAGGATACACAATAAATATCCAGAAATCAGTTGCATTTTTATCCACCAATAATGAGCTATCAGAAAAGGAAACTAAGAAAATAATCCCATTCACAATTGCTTCAAAAAGAATAAAATACCTAGGAATAAATTTAACCAAGGATGTAAAAGACCTGTACACAGAAAATTGTAAGACACTGAAGAAAGAAACTGAAAAAGATACAAATAAGTGGAAGTACATATATTAACATTGTTAACATGTTCATGCTATTCAAAGCAATCTGTAGATCCAATGCAATTCCTTCAAGATACCAATTGTGTATTTCACAGAACTAGAGCAAATATTCCAAAAATTTATATGGAACCACAAAAGATCTTGAATAGCAACAGTGGTTTTGAGAAAGAACAAAGTTGGAGGAATCATGCTACCTGATATCACACTATACTACAAAGGGTATAGTAATCAAAACAGCATGGTACTGACATAAAAGCAGACATGTAAATCAATGGAACATAGAGCCCAGAAATAAACCCACACCTTTATAGTCAATTAATATTTGACAAAGGAGGCAAATACATACAATGGGGTAAAAATAGTCTATTCAATAAATTGTGTTGGGAAAATTGTACAGATATGTGCAAAAAAAAAAATGAAACTAAACCACCTTTTTACACCAGACACAAGAATAAAAAAAGGATTAAAAACTTAAATGTTAGACTCAAAACCCTAAAAATCCTAGAAGAAAACATAGTAGTAACTTCTCATAACAATATTTTTTTTTTCTGATATATCACCTTGGGCAAGGGAAACACAAGAAAAAATGAACAAATGGGACTACATCAAACTGTAAAATTTTTGCACAGCAAAGGAAACCATGAATAAAATGTAAAGACAACCCACTGAATGAGAGAACATATTTGCCAATGATACATCTCATAAGAGGTTAATATTCAACATTTACAAAAATCTTATAAAACTCAACACCACTGCCAACCATTGATCTTTTGATGGTCTCTATTGTTTTGCTTTTTTCAGAATGTCATATGGTTGGCAGAGGTTTGAGGAAGTGGGGCAAGATGCGTGGATGTTGCAGATTTTTAGGGCAGTGAAACTATTCTGCATGATACTGTAATGGTGGATTCATGACATTATACATTTGCCAAAACCCATAGAATTATACAACACAAAAAGTGAACCTTAATGTAAACTATGGACTTTAGTTAATAATAACGCATTAGTATTAATGCATTAGTTGTAATGAATATACCACACTATAATACAAAATGTTAATAATAGGGGAAACACTGTGTGTGGGGGGGCAGAGGTGGTATATAGGAACTGTGCACTATCTGCTCAATATTTGTAAAAAATAAAAATTCTTTTTAAAATATGAAAAAAACACACCTCAACACCAAAAACCCCCAAACAATCCAATTAAAAAACGGGCAAAGTGTGGGGGAGGGCGGGGGAGGATGGAGAGTAATGTGGGGATAAGGACACATATGTAATAACTTACTCAATAAATTAAAAAAATAAAATAAAAAATAAAAAAATGGGCAAAGGACCTGAATAGACACTTCTCCAAAGAGAACATACAGATGGCCAATAGCAGTGGTTCTCAACCTTCCTAATGCCGCGACTCTTTAATACAGTTCCTCATGGTGTGGTGACCCCCAATTTCATTGTTACAAATTGAACATAATTAAAGCATAGTGATTCATCACAAAAACAATATGTAATTATATACGTGTTTTCCGATGGTCTTAGGCGACCCCTGTGAAAGGGTCGTTCGACCCCCAAAGGGGTCACGACCCACAGGTTGAGAACTGCTACAGATATATGAAAATATGCTCAATGTCATTAGAAAAATGCATACAACAATGAGATATTACCTCACACCCGTCAGAATGGTTATCATCAATAAATCAACAAATAACAAATGTTGAGGATTTGGAGAAAAGGGAACCCTCGTGCACTGTTGGCGGGAATGCAGATTTTTGCAGCCACTGTAGAAAGCAGTATTGAGTTTTCTTAAATAATTCAAAATAGAACTGTATTATTACCCAGTGATTCCATTTCTGGGAATTTACCCGAAGAAACCCAAAACACTAATTCGAAAGAATATACGCATACTTCTGTTCACTTCAGCAGCACTATTTACGACTAGAAGCCTGGTGCACGAATTCATGCACGGGTGGGGTCCCTCGGCCTGGCCAACCATCAGAGCCAATTGGGGCCGTCTCGCCCAGTCTGGGGGGAGGAATTGTGGGAGTTGGTCGGCTGGGGGGAGGGACTGTGGGAGGTTGGCCGGCTGCCCCAAACGGGGCGAACTGGGGCCAGCCAGCCAAGGGGTAGGGACCACAGGAGGTTGGATGACTGTGGGAGGTTGGCTGTGGGAGTGCTCTGACCACCAGGGGAAGCTCCTGCATTGAGCATCTGCCCCCTGGTGGTCAGTGCATGTCACAGCAACCGGTAATTCCGCTGTTCAGTCGATTTGCATATTAGGGTTTTATTATATAGGATATCTCGCCAGGATTTGCAAGCAGCTCAAGTACCCATCAGTAGATGAATGGATAAAAAAGTTGTAGTATATTTAGACAATGGAATACTACTCGGCCAGAAAAAGAAAGGAAATCTTACCCTTTGTGACAGCATGGATGGACCTAGAGAGCATCATGCTAAAGTGAAATAAGCCAGTCAGATAAAGCACCATATGATTTCACTCGTATGTGGAATCTAATGAACAAAATGAACCTATAAACAGAATAGAGACAGACTCATAGACAGAGAGCAGACTGACAGCTGTGGTAGGGTGGGGGCTGGCTGAGGGAGTGGAGGGATAGAGCAAAAAAGAAGAAAAAAAAGAAACTAAAAAAAATTAAACTGTCTGTAAATAATCGATTTGAAGGTGAAATCTATTAATATCTTGACATTTTTGCATTAGAGTTTTCTTGGAATATTTAAAGCAAAGAATATGGAAGGTAAAGATGCAGTAGAAACTCTGAGCAAACAGGCAGGAAGTTGTCTGAATTTTACTGGTATTCCTTCCATTTTGTTAGCATTTCTGTAAGTATGGACAGGCATATTGCCCATATTTTTTAATAGTGTTTAAAGGAGAAATTATAAGTTATCTTCGAGCCTCCTGGTGGTATTCCTTTATCGTGTCTTTTTACTTCCTTTTGTTTATATCTTGGAAAAATGCCTCTTGGGTTTTAAAGAAGAATGTTAACTCTTTATTTGTAAAATAAAAATGTAAATTTTAAACTAAAAAAAAAGTTGAAGCAAAGGAAATTTGGTAGTATGCTTTATTTGGCATATAGCTAAACTGGAGTTAAGGCCAATGAGGGAGGTTCATTATTTGGTCTGAGTGTTGAAAAATTTCTTTGTAATTGTTCTCCACTGTGGGTCTTTTTTTTTTTTTAATTTAAAAACTGTTCAGAAAAAAGCTTTCGAGGAGAACCAAGATGGCGGCATAGGTAAACACCTGAGAATGCTGCCTCGCACAACCACTTCAAAAATACAACTAAAAGACGGAACGGACATCACCCAGAACCACAGGAAAGCTGCTGAGGGGAAATTCTTCAACTAGAAGGAAAGAGAACAGCATACCAAGACTCAGAGGAGGCGCAGTGTGGAAAATACGAAAGTGTGGAGGCGCGCGCAGAGCGGGCTGGTGGCTGAGGGCGCGGTTGTCGTTTTCAATCAGGAGGGAGGCTCAGGCCCTGAGCTCCAGTTCTGGGCGAGTCTCTGGGGACCCAGACTCAAACGGGAGAAGCGGGACTGTCTGGCATCGGTCAGAGCGCGAGGGCAGCTTTCTCTCCGAGGTTTGCAGCGGTTGCTGGGACTCTGAGAGGCAGAGCCTCTGGGGACTGGACTGAGAGCAGCCATAACTCCTCGCTCCGCCCGCCCTGTTGATCCCATGCGACCCGCCCTGCCCAAGCCCTGCACAGAGCCATTTGCCAGATAGCCTCAGGCAGAGGCCAGATTAGCACCTCCCCAGAGGACAGAAGTTTTCCCACTGCAGACACAGCTGACTCTCACAGCCAGTTGGCCCGGAGGTCAAATCCCCCCAGTATTAACTACAACAATCAAGGCTTAACTACAACAAGACTGCGCACAAAGACCACTAGGGGGTGCACCAAGAAAGCATAAAAAATGCGGAGACAAAGAAACAGGACAAAATTGTCAATGGAAGATATAGAGTTCAGAACCACACTTTTAAGGTCTCTCAAGAACTGTCTAGAAGCCACTGATAAACTTAATAAGATCTACAAGAAATCTAATGAGACCCTCGATGTTATGATAAAGAACCAACTAGAAATTAAGCATACACTGACTGAAATAAAGAATACTATACAGACTCCCAACAGCAGACCAGAGGAGCGCAAGAATCAAGGCAAAGATTTGAAATGCGAAGAAGCAAAAACACCCAACCGGAAAAGCAAAATGAAAAAAGAATCCAAAAATACGAAGGTAGTGTAAGGAGCCTCTGGGACAGCTTAAAGCGTACCAACATCCGAATTATAGGGGTGCCAGAAGATGAGAGAGAGCAAGATATTGAAAACCTATTTGAAGAAATAATGACAGAAAACTTCCCCTACCTGGTGAAAGAAATAGACTTACAAGTCCAGGAAGCACAGAGAACCCCAAACAAAAGGAATCCAAAGAGGACCACACCAAGACACATCATAATTAAAATGCCAAGAGCAAAAGACAAAGAGAGAATCTTAAAAGCAGCAAGAGAAAGAAACTCAGTTACCTACAAGGGAATACCCATATGACTCTCAGCTGATTTCTCAACAGAAACTTTGCAGGCCAGAAGGGAATGGCAAGAAATATTCAAAGTGATGGATGCCAAGAACCTACAACCAAGATTACTTTATCCAGCAAAGCTATCATTCAGAATTGAAGGTCAGATAAAGAGCTTCACAGATAAGGAAAAGCTAAAGGAGTTCATCACCACCAAACCAGTATTATATGAAATGCTGAAAGGTATCCTTTAAGAAGAGGAAGAAGAAGAAAAAGGTAAAGATACAAATTATGAACAACAAATATGCATCTATCAACAAGTGAATCTAAGAATCAAGTGAATAAATAATCTGATGAACAGAATGAACTGTTGATTATAATAGAATCAGGGACATAGAAAGGGAATGGACTGACTATTCCTGGGGGGGGGGAAAGGGGTGTGGGAGATGCGGGAAGAGACTGGACAAAAATCATGCACCTATGGATGAGGACAGTGGGTGGGGAGTGAGGGCGGAGGGTGGGGTGGGAACTGGAAGGAGGGGAGTTTTGGGGGGAAAAAAGAGGAACAAATGTAATAATCTGAACAATAAAGATTTAATATAAAAAAAATAAAAACTGTTCAACCATATTCTCATACTTTAGTAGGGCTATGCCATATATAATTGTATGCATTAATAGTGTCTGTTAATTTAAAAAAAAATGGTTACAAAATTCTCCATCATACTCTTAATTGAGTCAAATTCAAATAGTTCCACTTAAAAGATCATGTATTTTCTTTTACTTCTTATTCATCTGTCATGGTGGACAGTGATTGAGAGCAAGTAGGTGGTGCCAATAGTACCTCTGCTTGGTTCAATTCACAACTGAAATGCCAGTGGTTCACCCAAAGGAGAAGTGGTACTGATGGAGGTGGAGGGCTGTAGGCTATTTCATAATTTATAGTAGGGAGGGGTTAGAAAATTCCTCATTCATTAGAGTCCTCCCCGACTACAATTAGCTACGTTTCTAATGACTCCGTATCTATTTGAGAACTAGAAATCCTGTTTACAATTATAAATTATTGCACATGAAGAATATAAAAAAGAAAGGTTTGGTATTTAGAAATATGTACACACATATTCATCTTTATCCACTACCTATATGACGGCAGAGAAGTCATAGATAAAAATGTTAGACTCAATTTGATGACCAAGTTGATATTCAGAGGGAACATTTACTAAGTGAGAAGGACTACATTTCAGAGCAGAGGGTGAGGTAGAATGGATATCCACACTCAGTCCACAAGCTGGAAAATATAGTACATGCACCTTATCTTCACTATCCTGTGTCTCAATGACCCAGTTTAGTGGGTAAAGCTTCCACGAAGGCCCCCAAGCTGCAGTGTTTTCATAGCCTGCTCCCCACCTGAGAGTTCTGTGGAGGACAGCCTTGCTGCTGAGTGTGGGTCCAAAGGCCCAGAGCAACTTGGACTCTGGCTGCCACCAATGGGGTGCTCCCTCCTTCTCTAGGGGAAGCAGCCAGCCACCTGTACCCTCCTTTATTTCCCTGTCTTTCTTCTCTCATATGGAAAAAGAAACAGAAAGAAGTTTTATCTTTGTTTTACTTAGGAAAACCTCCCCTTTCTCCTGACATATAACAAAGAGTGTAAGGTCCTTATGTCCCCATTGTCCTAAGAGAGTTCCTGGCATATAATTGATTCTCAATGAATTTTATTTATTTTTTTAAATATATTTTATTGATTTTTTTACAGAGAGTAGGGGAGAGGGATAGAGAGTTAGAAACATCGATCAGCTGCCTCCTGCACACTCCCTACTGAGGATGTGCCCGCAACCAAGGTACATGCCCTTGACCTGAATCGAACCTGGGACCCTTGAGTCCGCAGGCCGACGCTCTATCTGCTGAGCCAAACCGGTTAGGGCTCAATGAATTTTATTAAAATGAACTGACTATGTAATCACTTTTATTGCACTTGTGATTCTGTTTACTTTACCTCAACAACGCTGGGTGGTTTTGTGGGGCTTTCCACTTAAATGTTCACCTCTCTGTTTTTGCTTTTGAAGATCAGGAGGAAGTTACTACTTCCCTGTTCTAGCTGAAGTCCTGAGTCCCGATTATGTGTTTATTTGGCAATAGAGAAATGTTCATTTCAAGTAGAAGTGGCCATTTTCTTGAGATATCACAAAAGGCTGAGCCAATATAAAGATCCCTCAAAAAAATTTAAATGCCAGTTTATACAAAAAAAAGCAAATGCAAATATTTATCCAGGAAAAAACGTTCTCTCCAGTACAAATTCAAAGAAATGCAAATTAAAGCAAATTTGAGGTGTCATTTGCCACTACTAAATTAGGAAACATCTTAATTTGGTCATTAGATATGCTAATATGTTTGTAGTGAATCTGATTTATTTTTACAGCATACTGGGAATCAATCTGACAATATTCTTATCTACCAATAGGATCTCAGTGAGTACAACTTCACAATGTAAATGTGGCCCTCCACATAATGTGTATATCTTGTAACCT
Source organism: Myotis daubentonii (assembly GCF_963259705.1). Lineage (NCBI taxonomy): Eukaryota > Metazoa > Chordata > Mammalia > Chiroptera > Vespertilionidae > Myotis > Myotis daubentonii. The sequence goes on along the minus strand of NC_081843.1, from coordinate 38,172,144 downwards.
TTGCTCCCAATTTTTTTCTTATAGGACATAATACAAAGAACTTAAAAACTGTATGTGAAGGTATTGAGGACTTCTACTATTAGTAACATTACAGACTTGGTTACCTGAAAACCTTCCTACTAAAAACATCTTGAAATCACAGATAAAATATAATACATATAATAAATATCAGTTAAAATAAATAAATCAGAGTTACATGTATCAATATGACTACATTTCAAAAATGTTAGCCAAAAAAAAGTTGTTCATACAGCATGATGACATTTAGGAAAAAATGTAAGTGCTAAATAATATAGCATATTGTTTTTAATACATACATCTATAGAAAAATGTAGAGCCAGCCAGTAATAATACCCAATTCACAATACTAGTTACCTCTTCTGAGACAGTTGGGAGTGCTTTATCAAGAATGGGCTTCCACCCTAACCAGTTTGGCTCAGTGGACAGAGGGTTGGCCTGCAGACTCAAGGGTCCCAGGTTCGATTTTGGTCAAGGGCATGTACCTTGGTTGCGGGCACATACCCAGTAGGGAGTGTGCAGGAGGCAGCTGATTGATGTTTCTAACTCTCAATCCCTCTCCCTTCCTCTCTGTAAAAGATCAATAAAATAATTAAGAAAAAAAAGAATGGGCTTCCTACAATATCTTTAAATTTTATTGTTTAAAAACAAAATATCTGAAGCAATATGGCAAACACTTGGTGACTGTTAACATTTGGCAAAAGTAGTTGTGTGCTAAAAATATTTTATAATAAAAAATATAGTCACTCTAGTATTTAAGCAACAGAGACAACAGAAATGTTCAATAAATTCTGGAATGATTAGATAAATCATGCCATTTAAATTTTATACATTATGCAGTTGTTAAAAATGAGCATTTATAAGGCATATGGTGTAATCAGAATAAAAGGAGGCAGTTTTGTAAATAAATTTCATAGAGAAACTCAAAGAATTATCACTCTGAAATCTAACAAATTATTAGAAATCCAATCTTCCAATCTAAATCTCTCAAACCAATATTAAAAGCTCCTCCATTCTTAAAGCACAATCTGCTCTGTTGAAGATGGTGGCACAGGTAAACGTGGCACTGGCATCCTACCACCACCACATCAAAATTACAACTAGTAAACTTGAGAAAATTATCACTGAGAATATTATATTTCTGTATCTCTTATTACTATCTCACAGGTGAGATTAGCTACCTAGAAAGCCTCTATCCCTCTTTCCTCCACATTTTTAACATGACTCCCAAAACATTTCATTACTTTCTTGGGTTCTGGATTTATTTAATTTTTCTATTGCCAGTAACTCTGAGCTGTTCCAATATAAACCACTCAAGCATGTTTCAAAGCCTTTTATTCTTTCGCCTGATCCATTGTCTCAATTCTGCAAACTAAAGGCCCTGAAACTGAACTGACAAAGAAGGAATTCTTAACCGGTGAAGGAGGGGGAGTGGCCATGAACAACCATCATTAATAACTTATTTTTCCTGCTAGTAAAAGCAAATAAAATGTTTATGATCTATTGTTAAGCAAAAAAAATTCATGTTTGCTATGACTTAACTATAGATTTAAACTGAAGTAAGTTCCCACTTCTAGTAATAAGGTGAGCTAGATATTTCAATCAACCTTCCCAGTGGAGGGAAATAAAAAATGGAAAATATTAAAAAATATTTTTAAAAAGTATCAAGTGCTAAAAATAAGAAATTATTGAGCTAATATCTAAGTGAAGGTGGGCACTGAAAAAGCTAAGTACAGTGGGGCCTTTACTTACGAGTTTAATTCGTTCCGTGACGGAGCTCGTATGTCAAATCAAAAAGTGAATGAGTAAGACACGTGATGCTGGGCTGATGTTGTGGCGTTCACTGTGACATTCGCTGCGCCAACTAGCGGTGGGGTATCTGAAGCTGGCTCGTAACCTGAATTTTAGCTCGCAACTCAAAGCAAAAAATTGGCTGAGAGACAGCTCGTATCTTGAAAAACTCGTTAGTCGGGACACTCGTAAGTCAAGGCCCCACTGTAGACCCCTCAAGCCACAGTGCCCAGAAAGCATTTTCCATATCTTCCCAACATGAGCTTCAGTTTTTAGGACCTTAAAGGGCACATGAGACCAGCGGAAAAACTTCCTGGTACACTCAAAGTAGATGTCTAGCAGAAGTTCCTCTCAGAAATGCTGAGATCTCAGAGGTTCACACCCTCAAGTAAGGGTTCTCCAGGAGTTAATCAGTCTAATCTAACTCTAGAATAATACATTGACAATTGCTTGAGTAAAAGAAAACAAACAAAAATAATCAATCGCCAGAAGCTCATCTCTACAAGGATGTGTAACCCGAATTTAATTATCTTTGTGGTCCAAAAAACTCTATGAGCTTAACTGATAATTATCCCAGAATAGTAAAGCCCTCAGGTACCATGAAGAAAATAATACTTGATAAACTTCACTGATCTTCTTCGAAGGTATGTACTTCATCCTATGCCTCATTGAACTCTCATAAATGATTTTCCCAAGAAATTAAAAGTTAACTGGACTCGCTGTGATGCTTATTTTCACATGTCAACTTGACTAAACTAAGGGATGCCCAGGTAGCTGAGAAAACATTATATCATGTGTGTCTGTGACAGTGTTATTGGAAGAGATTAGCATATGAACCAGTAGACCAAGTAAAGAAGATCCACACTCACCACTGTGGGCAAGCATCATCCAATTCCTTGAGGGCCCAAATAGAACAAAAAAGGTGAAAGAAAGGCACAGTTTTGCTCTCTCCCTTGGGCAGGGAATTCCATCTTATCTCGTAGGTTGAAGCTCCTGGTTCTTGGCCTTTGGACTGGACTGGACTGAATTCTACAAATGGCTTTCTTGGTTCTCCAGCTCGCAGACAGCAAATTGTGGGATTTTGTGGCCTCCATAATCGCATGAGCCAATTACTACAATAAATCTTTCTGTTTCTCTAAAGAACTCTGACTAGTGCACTCACCATAAGCAAGCACTTGTCGAAACAAAAGAGAAACAGACCCACAAGCTCCATACTGGAATTTTCACACACGGGCTATGAAAATTTTTGTTTACTTTATTGAACAAAAGAAAAGACAGTGTAGGAAATATCTATGGGAACACAAAGCTGTAAGCTTTTAAGAACAGAGTTATTTCCCATTGACCTCTCCCCGCCCGCTCCCACCCCCCAGCACATGCCCTCATCCCCCTACTGTCCATTGGTTATGATTATATGCATGCATACAAGTCCTTTGGTTGATCTCTTACATCCTTCCCTGCCTTCCCTCTGAGGTCTGTCCGTCTGTTCGATGCTTCTATGTCTCGGTATCTATTTTTGTTCCTCAGTTTATGTTGTTCATTATATTCCACAAATGAGTGAGATCATGTGATATTTATCTTTCTCTGACTGGCTTATTTCACTTAGCCTAATGCTCTCTAGGTCCATCCATGCTGTTGCAAATGGTAAGAGTTCTTTCTTTTTTACAGCAGCGTAGTATTCCATTGTATAGATGTACCACAGGTTTTTAATCCACTCATCTGCTGTTGGGCACTTAGGCTATTTCTAAATGTTGGCTATTGTAAATTGTGCTGCTATGAACATAGGGGTACATATATTCTTTCTGATTGGTGTTTCTAATTTCTTGGGATATATTCCTAGAAGTGGGATCACTGGGTCAAATGGCAGTTCCATTTTTAATTTTTTGAGGAAACTCCAGTATGTTTTCCACAGTGGCTGCACCAGTCTGCATTTCCACCAGCAGTGTATGAGGGTTCCTTTTTCTCCACATCCTTGCCAGCACTTGTCATTGGTTTATTCGTTGATGATAGCCATTCTGACAGGTGTGAGATGGTACCTCATCGTTGTCGTTTTGATTTGCATCTCTTAGTTCATTAGTGACATTGAGCATGTTTTCATATGTCTCTTGGCTTTCTGTCTGTACACTTTCGAGAAGCATTTGGGTCCTTTACCCATTTTTTGATTGGACTGTTTATCTTCCTTTTGTTAAATTGTATGAGTTCCCTATAAATTTGAGAGATTAAACCTTTATTGGATGTAACATTGGCAAATATGTTCTCCCACATAGTGGGCTCTCTTGTTGTTTTGCTTGTTTATTTTGTGGTGCAGAAACTTTTTATTTTGATGTAGTCCCATTTGTTTATTTTCTCTTTAGTTTCCCTTGTCCTAGGAGATGTGTTGGTAAATATATTGCTATGAGATGTGTCTGATATTTTGCTGCCTATGGATTCTTCTAAGATTTTTATGGTTTCTTGTCTTACATTTAAGTCCTTTAACCCTTTTGAGTTTATTTTTGTGTACGGTGTAAGTTGGTGATCTAGTTTCATTTTTTTGCATGTATCTGACCAATTTTCCCAGCACCACTTATTGAAGAGACTGTCTTGACTCCATTGTATGTTCTTGCCTCCTTTGTCAAATATTAATTGAGCATAATGGCTTGGGTTGAATTCTGGGTTCTCTGTTCTGTTCCATTGTTCTATATGTCTGTTCTGGTGCCAGTACCAAGCAGTTTTAAGAACAATGGCTTTGTAATATAGCTTGATATCTGGTAGTATGATCCCTCCAACTTTGTTCTTCTTTCTCAGGATTGCTGGGGCTATTTGGGGTCTTTTTTATTCCATATAAATTTTTGGAGAGTTTGTTCTAGGTCTCTGAAATATGCTGATGGTATTCTAATGGGGATTTCAATGAACCTATATATTGCTTTGGGTAGTATGGACATTTTAATGACATTGATTCTACCAATCCATAAACACAGTATATTCTTCCACTTGTTTATATCTTCCTCTAGCTCTTTTTTCAGCATCCTGTAGTTTTCCAAGTATAGGTCTTTTACCTCCTTAGTTAAGTTTATTCCTAGGTATCTTTTAATTTTTTTGTTGTTGGTGGTGCAATAGTAAATGGGATTTTTTTTTTTTTTTTTTAGTTTCTTTCTCCGTGAGTTCATTATTGGTGTATAAAAAGGCCATAGATTTCTGGGTGTTAGTTTTGTATCCTCCTATGTTGCCTAATTCACTTATTAAATCTAGTAGTTTTTTGATGGAGTCTTTAGGTTTTTCTATGTAAAATATCATATCATCTGTGAATAATGACAGTTTTACTACTTCTTTTCCAATTTGGGTACCTTTTATTCCTTCTTCTTGTCTGACCATTATGGCTAGCACTTCCAATACTATGCCAAACAGGAGTGGTGAAATTGGGCATGTGTGTCTTGTTCCTGTTCTTAGGGGAAATGGTTTTAGTTTTTGCCCATTGAGTATGATGTTTGCTATAGGTTTGTCATATATGGCTTTTATTATGTTGAGGTATGATCCCTTTATTCCCACTTTGCTAAGATTTTTTTAATCAAAAAAGGGTGTTGGATTTTGTCAAATGCTTTTTCTGCATCAATTGATATGATCACGTGGTTTTTGTCTTTCAATTTGTTTATGTGATGCATCACATTTACTGACTTGCAGTTATTGTACCAGCTGTGCATCCCCAAAATAAATCCCACTTGGTCATGGTGTATGATCTTTATGTATTGCTGGATGCGATTTTGCTAATATTTTGTTGAGGATTTTAGCATCTATGTTCATCAGGAATATTGACCTGTAATTCTTTTTGTAGTGTCTTTACCTGGTTTGGGGATTAGGGTAAATGTTGGCTTCATAGAAAGAGCTCAGAAGTGTTCCTTCCTCTTGAATATTTTTTGGCATAGTCTGATGAGGATCGATGTTAGTTCTTCTTTGAATGTTTGGTAAAACTCCTCTGTGAAGCCATCCGGACCAGGGCTTTTGTTTGCTGGAAGTTTTTTTATTACTGTTTCAATTTAATCGGTAGTTATTGGTCTGTTCAGGTTTATTGATTATCCCTGATTAAGCTTTGGAAGACTGTATTTTTCTACGAATATGTCGATTTCGCCTAGGTTGTCCAAGTATGGTAGAATAGAGTTGTTTGTAGTGTTTTTTGTTTTTTTTACAATCCTTTGCAATTCTGTGGGGTTGGTTGTTACTTTACCTTTTTCATTTCTGATTTTATTTGGGTCTTGTCTCTTTGTTTCTTGGTGAGCCTGGCTAGAGGTTCATCAATCTTGTTTGTCCTTATCCTTTCAAAGAACCAACTCTTGGTTCTATTGATGTTTTGTATTATTGGGTTGATTTTTTGTTTTGTTTTGTTTTTTTTGTTTTGGTCTCTCTGTCATTTATTTCTGCTGTGATCTTTAATATTTCCTTCCTTCTACTTACTCTGGGCTTTTCTTATTGCTCTTTCTAGTTCTTTAAGTTATAGAATTAGATAATTTATTATCAGTTTTTGTTGTTTTGTGAGGTAGGCCTGTAGTGCTATAAACTTCCCCCTCAAGACTGCTTTCATTGTGTCCCATGGATCTTGGGTTGTTGTGTTTTCATTTTCGTTTGTTTCCAGAATGTTTTTTATTTCTTCTTTGATCTCTTTGGTAACCCATCCATTGTTTTATAGCATGCTATTTAGCCTCCATGTGTTTGATTGTTTTTAATTGCTTTTATTATAGTTGATTTCTAATTTTATGCCATTGTGTTCTGAGAAGATGCTTATTATGATTTCAATCTTCTTGAATTTGTAGAGACTTAGCCTATGTCCTAATATGTGGTCTATCTTTGAAAATCTCCCGTGTGCACTTGAGAAGAATGTATATTCCATAGCTTTGGGGTGGAATGCTTTGAATATGTCTATTAGTTACATCTGATCCAGTGAGTCGTTTAGGACTGCTGTTTCTTTACTGATTTTTTGTCTAGATCCATGGTCGGCAAACTGCGGCTCTTTGGCCCCTTGAGTGTGGCTCTTCCTAAGCCTTAGGAGTACCCTAATTAAGTTAATAACAATGTACCTACCTATATAGTTTAAGTTTAAAAAATTTGGTTCTCAAAAGAAATTTCAATCGTTGTATTGTTGATATTTGGCTCTGTTGACTAATGAATTTGCCGACCACTGGTCTAGATGATTTATCCAGTGGTGTCAATGGGGTGTTAAAGTCCCCTATTATGGTTGTATTGCTGTCAATCTCTCCCTTGATATCTTCCAGAGGTTGTTTTTATGTATTTGGGTGCTGCTGTGTTTGGTGCATATCTGTTTACCAGAGTTATGTCCTCTTGTTGAATTACTCCCTTTAGTATTATAAAGTAGCCTTCCTTATCTTTTGTTATGGCCCTCACTTTGAGGTCAATTTTGTCAGATATAAGTATTGCTACCCCAGCTTTTTTTTCATTTCCATTTGCCCATAAAAAATTTTTCCATTGCTTCACTTTCAGTCTGTGTGAGTCCTTTGTTCTGAGGTGGGTTTCTTGTAGATAGCATATATATGGGTCACGTTTTCTTAACCATTCAGCTACCCTGTCTTTTGATTGGAGCATTTAATCCATTTATGTTTAAGGTTATTATTAATAGGTACTTGTTTTTTGCTATTTTTATTCTTTATGCCTGTATTCCTTCTTCTTTTTACAGCAGTCTCTTTAGCATTTCCTGCATTGCTGGTTTGGTGGTAATAAACTCCCTTACTCTTTTTTTTTCTCTGTGAAGCTCCTGATTTCCCCTTCAATTTTGAGCAACAGCCTTGGTGGGTAAAGTATTCTCGGATTCAGTCCCATGCTTTGCGCCACTTTGTATACTTTATTCCAATCCCTTGTAGCCTGATGTTTCTTTTGAGAAATCAGCTAATAGTCTAATGGAGATCTCTTGTAGGTAACTTTCTGTCTCTCTCTGGCAGCCTTTAAGATTCTTACTTTGTCATTGATGTTTGCTAATTTTATTACGATGAGTCTTGGTGTCGGTTTTTTTTGGTTCACCTTGTTTGGGATTCTGTGTGCTCTTGGACTTCTATGACTTTTTCCCCCCAAAGTCAGGGAAGTTTTCTGTCATTATTTCTTAAAACAGGTTTTCTATTCCTGGCTCAGCTTCCTCTCCTTCTGGCACCCCTATTATGTGGATGTTGTTTCATTTCATGTTGTCTCAAAGCTCCCTTAGACTTTCCTGCTTTTTGTTTTTCCAGTTGTTGCTTTCTTGGGTGTTTTTAGTACCTTGTCTTCTATCTTGCTGATTCAGTCCTCAGCTTCTTCTAGTCTGCTGTTGAAACCTTCTCTACCACGTCGTGCCAACCACTGTGGAGGTGCTGACTGAACAGCACAAAATACAACACAACACAACACAAAAGGACCAGAACACAAATGTACACAAGACACCTATAACCCCAATAAAAGTGACCACCAGAGAAAAGAGGACCAGTAGAGAAAAAAGAGAGAAAAAATGATAGCGAGACAAGATAGTAAAAAAATAAAAATAAAAATAAAGAATATGGGAGAAAACACAATGAAACAAACAATTAAACCAAAAAGTGCAAACAAAAAATACCCAGAAAAAGTGGGGGCAGAATCTATAGAGGCAAAGCTTAAATACAGAAAATAAGGTTAAGGAATTGGATGAATAGGGGAAGTACTATGGTTTAGTATAGAGAAGGGGGAAAAAGAATGAGTGGATAAGAAGAAAAAATTTAAAAAATATATAAAAATGAAAATATAATAAATTAATTAAAAAATTATTTACTTATTTATTTTGAAAAGGAGAGAGCAGACAGGCCTGAATTTAGAAAGTCACACTAATTAAAACATTAGAAGAAAAGAGCAAGAGAGGAGACGGGGGAAAATTGAGTAGCGAAGAAAGAGAAAAGATAAATGGAAATTGAGTAGGAGCTGGGAAGAGGACATTTTAAGTATGAATAAGCCAACAGAAACTACAATAAGAACATATCAATAAAGCAAATAAAGATGATCAATTTTTTAAATATTGATTTCAGAGAGGAAGAGAAAGGGAGAGAAATATCGATGATGAAAGAGAATCATTGATTGGCTGCCTCCTGCACAGCTTCCACTGGGTATCAAGCCTGCAACCCTGGAATGTGCCATTGACCAGAATTGAACCAGGAATCCTTCAGTCTGCAGGCGGACACTCTATCCACTGAGCCAAACTGGATAGGGCAAGAAGACCAATTTTTAACATGGGGCAAAAGGAAAGGAAAGAGAAAAGCTGAAGCAGGGAAAGGAGAAAACAGGATGAAAAAGTGAGAAGGAAGAAAAAGGTGATAAAGAAAAAAAACAGAAAATAACAATTAAAAAGTAAAAAAATACTAAAAACTTTTTTTTTTAATTAAAAATAAAATAACATAAAGTGAAGTGTTGTTTCCTTTAGCCGTGTTTTAATGCCCCATAGGGGCTGGTTTAGGATCCCACTCTTCTGTTCTGTCTGCCAATTCTGGGCTTCCTGTTAGGTAGTTAGGTGCTGACCACTGTCAGGCACTGTCTTTGGCGTTTAGCACCCTGTTGAAGCTCCAAGTGACCCACTGATCCTCTGCATGTGTCTGTCTCCACAGGCCTTGGCTGCAAGCAGACGGGACCAATATTCCCGCTTTGCCTGTCTGCCAGCTGTCTATCTTAATCACTCAAGCATCTGTTTCTGACAGGGCTTTAGGTGGGGGTGGTGTTTCTCTTTCCAGAAATCAGATTGATGTTTTTTCCCTGACTGAGAGCTACTCCTCTGCGAGTGGTCTAAGCTATTACTCTGGCCTTGGTTGGTCAGAGATCCTTGTATGAAGACCAGTGGGGTTGACTGGCAACCTGGAGTTTTTAATCAGTCTGGTTCCAGGAATAGTGGTGCGGACCAGCTCCTCTTCCAACCCAGTCATGGAAGGCTCTTTGGGGCTATTCAGAGCCTTTGTTTCCGCTGTATAGCTCAAAATGCAAGCAGGGTGTGGCAGGCTGTATTTTCTGCCTTGAGGCTACTGGCAGAGGCTGGCTGGCTCTTCAGGAGAGAAATGGTCACTTAGGTTTGGAAGGTTACAAATGTCCCAACGCTGGAATCCTAGGGATGTCTCCCTGCCCTGCTTCCCTCCATAGCTTCTCCTCAGGCACCTCAAGTCTGTGCCTTTCTCCCTGCTCCAGAGTCTCGGGTGAGTTCTTGTAACCGAAAAGTCCTACTAGTATGTTCTGGGTTTAGCAAATAAAGACAAAATAAGAGCAAAACCACCACGAAACTGTGGGCTTCTCTCCTGCCTGCACTGCACTGCGCTGCTTGGGCTGCTTTTCAGGGTGCCTGTTGGGGCACAGCCTTTTGCAGCTGCGGTCTTAGGTCTAGATTCCTGGGCACTAGCAGTCCTGTGGGTTTTCTTTTTCTCAGTTGGGTATTATACCTGTTGCCAAAGGATGAGGCTTTGGTGCAATGCAGCTTCCACCTCACCCTATCGACCTGGTGGCTGATAGCCCTCTCCTGCCCAGATCTCTGTTCCTACCGTTCTCCAGGCATCCCCTGCCCTTCCTTGATGATAACTGTCTCCTCAGCTGTGTCTAATTTGTTAATTCCGGGTGGATGATATCTGATTTAGTTCTTTTTCCAGTGTGGCCCTGTGACGAGGTGCATGACACGTCTATTTGGCTGCCATTTTCTTCTCCAATACTTAACATTTTAAAAATTGAATGGACATATTTAATAACAGATTCAACATGGCTGAAGAGATAATTAGTAGGCTAGAAGGTAGGTCTGGAAAAGTTATTCAGAATGGAGAAATGAAGAGATGGGAAATATGAAAGAGAGAATGTGAGCTAGAGTGAGAAGGTAAAAATACATTTATTAGGAATTCACAAATAAGAGAAAGAATGACATGAGACAAAGGCAATTTCTGATTAGAACACAGATTTTAATGGGGATTGCATTAAATATGTATATTGTTTTGGGTAATATGGCCATTTTAAATATGTTGATTCTTCCAATCCATGAACATGGAATATCTTCCCATTTCATTGTGTGTTTTTCCATCTCTTTTAATAAGGCTTTGTAGTTTTCAGTATATAGGTTCTTTATTAAGTTTGTGCCTAGTATTTTATTCTTTTTTTAAATTTTCATTTTAGAGTACATTTATTAAAGCAGCAGGAGAGGGACTAGGTGGGGAAATGAGTCTAGGCTTGGTTGCTTAGGTTCACTACAATGTCAAAGAAAGGGGGGCTTGGGGACAGGGTCAGGTGGTTAGCTGGGGATGAACTGCAACTGTCCATTGCTACCCTGGTTGCAAGCCTCATGGGGTCCCTTAGATTTTAGTAGATGCCCCACAACTGAGAGGGAAGAAGAGAAAGAAGGGAAAGGCATCGCATTTTATATTTTTGTTGCAATTGCAAAAGGAATTATTTTTTCTTTTTCATTCTTTTTGTTTTTACTATTAAATCTTTATTCAGGTTATTACAGCTGTTCCTCTTTTTCCTCCCCCATAGATCCCCTACACCCGGTCCCCCCCCACCCCCCCGCCACTGTCCTCATCCATAGGTGCACAATTTTTGTCCAGTCTCTTCCCACATCCCCCTCACCCCTTTCCCCCCAAGAATAGTCAGTCTACTCCCTTTCTATGCCCCTGATTCTATTATAATCAACAGTTTATTCTGTTCATCAGATTATTTATTGACTTGATTTTTAGATTCACTTGTTGATAGATGTGTATTTGTTGTTCATAATTTGTATCTTTACCTTTTTCTTCTTCTTCCTCTTCTTAAAGGATACCTTTCAGCATTTCATATAATACTGGTTTGGTGGTGATGAACTCCTTTAGCTTTTCCTTATCTGTGAAGCTCTTTATCTGACCTTCAATTCTGAATGAAAGCTTTGCTGGATAAAGTAATCTTGGTTGTAGATTCTTGGCATTCATCACTTTGAATATTTCTTGCCACTCCCTTCTGGCCTGCAAAGTTTCTGTTGAGAAATCAGCTGACAGTCATATGGGTACTCCCTTGTAGGTAACTGACTGTCTTTCTCTTGCTGCTTTTAGGATTCTCTCTTTGTCTTTTGCTCTTGGCATTTTAATTATGATGTGTCTTGGTGTGGTCCTCTTTGGATTCCTTTTGTTTGGGGTTCTCTGGGCTTCCTGGACTTGTAAGTCTATTTCTTTCACCAGGTAGGGGAAGTTTTCTGTCATTATTTCTTCAAATAGGTTTTCAATATCTTGCTCTCTCTCATCTTCTGGCACCCCTATAATTCAGGTGTTGGTACGCTTTAAGCTGTCCCAGAGGCTCCTTACACTATTTTTGGATTCTTTTTTCATTTTGCTTTTCCGGTTGGGTGTTTTTTGCTTCTTCGCATTTCAAATCTTTGACTTGATTCTTGCGATCCTCTAGTCTGCTGTTGGGAGTCTGCATAATATTCTTTATTTCAGTCAGTGTATGCTTAATTTCTAGTTGGTCCTTTTTCATAACCTCGAGGGTTTCACTAGATTTCTTGAGGGTCTCACTACATTTATCGGCAGTCTCACCAGTCTTTTTGAGGGTCATATTAAATTTATCAGCGGTTTCTAGAAAGTTCTTGAAAAACTTTAAAAGTGTGGTTTTGAACTCTATATCCAGTCGTTTGCTTTCCTCCATTTCTGTAATTTGTGACCTGCTTCTTTGTCTCATTTTTTATGCTTCCCTGTGTTGGTAGAGTGGCTTTGTGTGCTAGGTGTCCTATAGGGCCCAGTGGGTCAGCCTCCCCAATTACCTGAGGTGGACACTCTTGGTGCACCCGTTTGTGGGCTTTGTGCACAGTCTTGTAGTTAAGCCTTAATTGTTGTAGGTATCACTGGGAGGAATTGACCTCCAGGCCAATTGGCTGTGAGAATCAGCTGTGTCTGCAGTGGGAGAACTTCTGTGCTGAAGACACCCTTATGAGGCAAGACTTGCTTCAGTGGGACTTTGGTGCTCACTGAGTCTGCCCCCTGAGTGTATCCCTTATGGATCTGAGGAGTTGTAATTGGATGGTCCCACTCTGACCTCTGGGTACACTGGCTCTTGGATCTAAGGAGGAGCTAATTTAGCCTCTGCCTGAGGCTACCCAGCAGGAGCTACGAAGAAATCTGCAGATTCCCCTTCCTTGTTTGGGGTTTGGAGGTGCCCAAATGAGGTCCAGCTGTGAAGCAATGCAAGCTGCTGTAGGGCCTTGGGCCTTCTCTTGGAAGTTCTGGGTCTGTCTGGCCCAGCTGCAGTTTGTTAGGTAATTTTTAGATTGCAAAGGGCCAGGGCATTCATATGCAAAAGCCTCTACCGCAGCTTAGGTGGGGCGGGGTCTCAGGGAATCAATAGGGTGGAGCAAGCAGCTATGACTTATCCTCAGCCCTGCCCTAAGGGGCCCCGCATCCCAGTGTCCCGGTAATCACTGCAAGCACCTTTGAGAGAAAGCTGCCCTCGAATTCCGAGTTCTGCCCACTGCCAGACAGTCCAGTTTCTCCCTGTATGAGTCCCCAGAGAATCACCCGGAACTGGAGCTAAGAGCAGTCGGGGGCTTGTGACTCCCTCCTGATTCAAAAAGACAGCCACGTCCTCAGTTGCCAGCCCTTGCCACGTGCGCCTCCGTAACTCTGCACTACCGCACCTCCTCCGAGTCTCAGTGTGCTTTTCTCTTTCCTTCTAGTTGTAGAATTTCCACTCAGCCAGCCTTCCTGTGGTTCTGGATGATGTCCATTTTGTCTTTTAGTTGTACTTTTAAATTTGTTGTGGGAGGCAGCAATTTCCAGTGTTTACCTATGCCGCCATCTTGGTTTCTCCAGGAATTATTTTTTCATTTACTTTTTTAAATTTCATTGTTAGAAATGCAGAGGATTTTTGTACATTTATTTTGTATCCTGTAATTTTATTGTATTTATTATTTCTAATAGATTTTTTGGTGGATTCTTTCTATATAAAGAATCATACCATCTGCAAAAAAAGTGAAACTTTTACTTCTTCTTTCCCAATTTGGACACTTTTTATTTCTTTTTCTTGCCTGACTGCTCTGGCTAGGACTTCCAGTACTACATTAAATAAGAGTGGTGAGAGTAGACTTCCTTGTCTAATTTTTTATCTAGGAGGGAAAACTTTCCATTTTTCACTATTGAGTATGATATTAGCTGAGGGTTTGTCATATATGACCTTTATTATGTTGAGGCACATTCCATCTATACCCATTTTATTGAGTATTTTAATCATAAATGTAATTACATATGTATCTTATCAAATGTGTTTCTGCATCTATTGGTTATACTCCAGAAAACAATAATCAAAACAGCATGGTACTGGCATAAAAACAGACACACAGACTAATGGAACAAAATTAAGAGCCCAGAAATAAAACCACATATATATGAGCAAATAATTTTTGACAAAGAGCCAAAAATATACAGTGGAGAAAATGGGGCTAAGAAAATTGGAAAGCCACATGCAAAATAATGAAATTAGACTACAGTTTATTCCTAAGTACAAGAATTAATTCAAAATGGATCAAAGACCTAAATATAAGACCTGAAAGAATAAATTTCATAGAAGATAGGTACTGAACTTATGAACCTTGGTCTTAGAGATTTTATGAATTTGACCTCCAAGGCAAGAGATATAAGGGCAAAAATAAACAAATGGGACTATATCAAATTAAAAAGCATCTGCACAGCAAAAGTAACTGTCAACAAAACAAAAAGGCAACCAACCAAATGGGAGAAGATATTTTCAAACAACAGCTCCGACAAGGGGTTAATATTCAAAATATATAAAGAACTCATACAGCTCAACATCAAACAAATAAACAATCCAATTAATACATGGGCAGATGACCTGAATAGACACTTCTCCCAAGAAGACATACAAATGGCTAACAGATAAGATGCTCAACTTCACTAGCTATTAGAGAAATACAAATAAAAACTACAATGAACCCAGTTGGTATTACTCAGTGGTTAAGCATCGACCTATGAAGCAGAAGGTCCTGGTTCAATTCCCAGGCAGGGCACATGCCCAGGTTGCGGGCTCGATCCCCAGTGGGCAGCCAATCAATGAGTCTCTGTCATCACTGACATTTCTATCTCTTTCTCCCTTCCTATCTGAAATAAAATTATATTTTAAAAAACTACAATGAGATATCACCTCATACCTGTTAGAATGGCTATTATCAACAAGACATGTAATAACAAGTGTTGGGGAGGTTGTGGAGAAAAGGAATGCTCATTAACTGCTGGCGGAAATGTACTAGTAAACTGGTACAGCACTATGGAAATAGTACGGAAGTTCCTAAAAAAATTAAGAATAGAGTTACCATATGATCCAGCAAGCCTCTTCCAGGTATCTACCCCCAAAAGTTGCAAACATTTATGCAAAAATATATGCACTTCTATGTTCATTACAGCATTATTCACAGTGGCCAAGAGATGGAAACAACCAGTGCCTTTGATAGATGAGTGGATAAAGAATATGTGGTACACATATATGATGGAATACGACTCAGTCATAAAAAAAGATGAAATATGCCATTTGGGACAACATGAATGGACCTTGAGAACATTGTGCTAAGTGAAATAAGTCAGTCAGAAAAAGCTAAGAACCATATGATTTCACTCATATGTGGGATATAAAACTGAAACTCATAGACAGTATGGTGGTTACCAGTGGGAAGGAGGGTGGGAGGATAGTAAAGGGTAAAGGGGTCCAAATATATGGTAAAAATATGATTTTACTTTTGGTGGTAGGCACACAATGCAATATACAGATCATGTATCATAGAACTGTACACTTGAAACCTATATAATTTTATTAACCAATGTCACCCCAATAAATATAAAAATAATTACAATAGCACACAAATATGTAATTACACTAAACCCAAATGAACTGCATCCTCTAGTTAAGAGCAAAAATAATGCCTGCTTGAATATACAAAATCAAAGCCATATGTTGTTTAACAAGAGACATATCTAAATCATAAGGCTGAAAGTAAAAGAATGGAAGAGAGTACACCTGATAAAGTCTAAATATAACTGGTGCATTTATATTAATATTCAACCAAAGAAACTTTCAGGCATAAAGCATTACTAAAAAATAAAGGTTGCTCTTAAAATAGAAAATGTTCAATTTACAAGGGAGATATAATAATTTAAAATGTACATGTATTTAATACTATATCCTCGTCCTATATAATAAAAGCCTAATATCTCTCTCTCGGCCACTGGGCTACCTTTGTGTGGTCGGGGAGGTGAACTAGTTCGAAATGAAGGACTCTTTGCTTTTGCATCGGACTCGCTGGCTCCCTGTGGGTTCTTGGGAATCTTGAAATCTGGGCACGACAGTCAGACAGAACCAAGATGGCGGCATAGGTTAACGCCGGAGTTTGCTGCTTTGAACAACTACTTCAAAAGTGAAACTAAAACACGGAACGGACATCACCCAGAACCACAGGAACGCTGGCTGAGTGGAAGTCCTACAACTAGGAGGAAAGAGAAACGCATACGGACACTCAGAGGAGGCGCAGTGCTGAAGTCAAATTCTGAGGTGCGGAGGGCGCGGTTGTTGTTTTCAATCGGGAGGGAGTCGCAGACTCTGAGCTCCAGATACAGGCGAGTCTTTAGGGACCCAGGCTCAAACGGGAGAAGCGGACTGTCTGGCTTCGGTCAGAGCGAGTGCAGCTTTCTCTCCGAGCCTTGCAGCGGGTGCTGGGACTCAGAGAGGCAGAGCCCCTGGGGACAGGACTGAGAGCCGCCATAACTGCTCTCTCCGGCCCACCCTGTTGATCCTGTGCGACCCGCCCTGCCCAAGCCCTGCACAGAGGCATTTGCCGGATAGCCTCAGGCAAAGGCTAGATTAGCACCTCCCTAGAGGACAGAAGTTCTCTCACTGCTGACACAGCTGATTCTCATAGCCACTTGGCCTGGAGGTCAAACCCTCCCTGGAATTAGCTACAACAATCAAGATTTATCTATAAGACTGCGAACAAAGACCACTAGGGGGTGCACCAAGGAAGCATAACAAAATGCGGAGACAAAGAAACAGGACAAAATTGTCAATGGAAGAAATAGAGTTCAGAACCACACTTTTAAGGTCTCTCAAGAACTGTTTAGAAGCTGCTGATAGACTTAATGAGATCTACACGAAAACTAATAAGACCCTCGATCTTATATTGGGGAACCAACTAGAAATTAAGCACACACGGTCTGAAATAACGAATATTAAACAGACGCCCGACAGCAGACCAGAGGAGCGCAAGAATCAAGTCAATGATTTGAATTGCGAGGAAGCAAAAAACATCCAACGGGAAAAGCAAAATGAAAAAAGAATCCAAAAATGCGAGGATAGTGTAAGGAGCCTCTGGGACAGCTTCAAGCGTACCAACATCCGAATTATAGGGGTGCCAGAAGATGAGAGAGAGCAAGATATTGAAAACCTATTTGAAGAAATAATGACAGAAAACTTCCCCCACCTGGTGAAAGAAATGGACTTACAGGTCCAAGAAGCACGGAGAACCCCAAACAAAAGGAATCCAAAGAGGACCACACCAAGACACATCATAATTAAAATGCCAAGAGCAAAAGATAAAGAGAGAATCTTAAAAACAGCAAGAGAAAGTAACTCAGTTACCTACAAGGGAATACCCATACGACTGTCAGCTGATTTCTCAACAGAAACTTTGCAGGCCAGAAGGGAGTGGCAAGAAATATTCAAAGTGATGAATACCAAGAAACTACAACCAAGATTACTTTATCCAGCAAAGCTATCATTCAGAATTGAAGGTCAGATAAAGAGCTTCACAGATAAGGAAAAGCTAAAGGAGTTCATCACCACCAAACCAGGATTATATGAAATGCTGAAAGGTATCCTTTAAGAAGAGGAAGAGGAAGAAAAAGGTAAAGATACAAATTATGAACAACAAATATGCATCTACCAACAAGTGAATCTAAGAATCAAGTGAATAAATAATCTGATGAACAGAATGAACTGTTGATTATAATAGAATCAGGGACATAGAAAGGGAATGGACTGACTATTCTTGGGGGGGAAAGGGGTGTGGGAGATGTGGGAAGAGACTGGACAAAAATCGTGCACCTATGGATGAGGACAGTGGGTGGGGAGTGAGGGCGGAGGGTGGGGCGGGAACTGGGAGGAGGGGAGTTATGGGGGGAAAAAAAAAAGGAACAAATGTAATAATCTGAACAATAAAGATTTAATTAAAAAAATTATTTAAAAAAAAAAAAGCCTAATATGCTTAGTGTCCAGTCATCTGGCCATTCAACCAATCAAAGCATAATATGCTAATGATATGCTAAGGCCTCTCAACCGCTTGAGATGATGTTTACTGACCACCAGGGGGCAGACACTCTGACTGGTAGGTGAGCTTGCTGCTGGGGTCTGGCCGATCAGGACTGAGTGAGACAGGCCGGACACGCCCTGGAGCCCTCCCATGGTCCCTCCCTGGCTGGCCAACCTCCCATGTCTCTCCCCAGCCCTGATCATGCACCAGTGGGGTCTCTTGGCCTGGCCTGCACCCTCTCGCAATCGGGGACCCCTCGGGATGTTGGAGAGCCGGTTTCGGCCTGATCCCACAGGCCAGGCTGAGGGACCCCACTGGTGCACGAATTCATGCACTGGGCCTCTAGTAATATATAAAGTAAAAATTGACATAGGGCCCAAGACAAAGAGACAAATCTAAAATCACAGATTTTCTCACACCTCTCTATAGTTGGTAGAAAGATTAGAAAGTCACAAGGAAACATGCAAATAAGAAAATACTGGTGGGGTAATGCTTGATTTTTTTCCTTTTTAAAAGTTTTCCTCACCTCATACTTGTTAGAATAGCTATTATAAGACAGACAAGAAACCACACGTGCTGGTGAGGATGTGGAGAAAAGGAAACCCTGGTACACTATTGGTGGAAATGTAAAATGGTGTAGCCACTATGAAAAATAGTATCTAGTTTCCTGAAAAAATTGAAAACAGTAATCTCATATTACAGCAATTCTACTTCTGGGCATTTTATCTGAAGAAAATAAAAACATTAAATTAAAAAGATACAGGTACCCTATGTTCACTGTAGCATTATTTTAATAGCCAATATATGGAAATGAGTTAAATGTCCATCAATGGATGAATGGATACATTAGATGTGATATATTTTATATATATTATAATGCACACACAATGGAATACTAATCAACCTTAAAAAGAATGCAATCTTGCCATTAGTGACCACATGGATGGATCTTGAGGGCATTATGCTAAGTGAAATAAGTCTGATAGAGAAAGGCAAATACTGCATAAGCTCTCTTATATGTAGATCTTAAAAAACAAACCAAAAAAACCAAGCTTATAGATACAGAGAACAGACTGATGGTTGACAGAGGCAGGTGGTGTGAGATGGGAGACATGGGTGAAGGGGGCCAAAGGGTAAAAAACAACCAAGTCCCCTAATTTAAATTTATAATTACAGTTGAACAAGAAACAGAGGAGCTGAAGTAAGGCTCCCATGGATTTGTGTCTTGAAGGAGAATAGAAGCTGAGGTTGCCTATCTGTTCCTGAACATCTCAGTGGCCATTAGTGACTATAAGCAGCAGAGGGGGAGGGAAGAACGTGTGGGTCAGGTATTAACAGCATTTTTTCCTAACCTTCTCCTTCCTGCTTTTACCAATAACTTTGGTTTTGGAAAGTCCTTTGTGCTGCTCTAAAGTAAACTACGTTGCCTCCCCTGGGATGTGCTGTGGCCTGGCTCTGGGCTCTGTCCACTTTGATCCTGATTCCAGGAGGGAAATGACCTGGAAAGGAGTTGGCATCCAGTCCTGCGGTGGAGACAAACTCACTTCCAAAGATGTGAAAAATACCACTCATTCTAAGTCATTTTGCTTCCTGCCTCGGATGTGAAAAGGGGCCCTTGTTCTCAGTGAGGGGGTGTGCAGTGTATCCTGGTATGAGGTAAAGGCACTTTATATTATTTTATTGTCTGTGCAGAATGAACTGTCACCTCCTAGATTATTACACAGGAGTCGTACAGTCTTACTTAGAATCAGAGGAACACACCCAGGGGCCAGAACAGTTCACCAGAGACTGAGCTAACAGCGGAGTGTGGAAGAGAGCCATTCTAAGATGAAAGATGTTTCCTGGTGCCGAGTGAGGTGATGGAAAAATAAAAAGCCAGACAAGTATGTACACAAATGTAGAAAGGGTACCTCTTCTCCAACTCCACGTAGTACTTAGGGCTTGCTTTCGCGAAGTGCCTTTCATACAAACTCTTTCCAAAACCACTTTACAGTTAATAAAAAGCTCTGCATTAGCCATTTGTTGGTGTGTGGTAATAAATCATGGTAGAGGCAGAGGAAAAATTACATTCAGGAGATGACACTGCTTCAACTGTCTATGGTGGGGACAGTTGAAGACCTGGTGCTGGGGCACAGTAGGACTAACTCCACTCTTGCAGGGTCTTATGTGGCTCTGTCAATTGAGGGTAAATACTTTGAACAGTAGCCATAAAGATTGACTTCTTGATATTTCTCAGACTTCCGCCACCCTCCCTGTCGAATTTGTAAGGTGGAGATACAAATTGCTATTCTTTAGGTCAGTCTTAAGTATGACGATTGAGGGTGAAAGGTTGAATAAAGACAGATAGACAAGGTACAAAATTTAGAAGAAATCTGACTAAATTTAGCCAAGACTCGTTCTCAATCTAGAGCCACTTTGGGGCCTCAAAAAGAGATTTTCAAACAGTGAGCCTCTATAAGTCAGAGTTTATCCTGGAAGTTGAAATATAAACTGAAGTATTCGTTTTATAAAGTAGAAAAAGTTTTGCAGCTTTACTTTGTTCAGAGCAAGCAGATTCTCTTCGGTGACTGTGAAGTGGAAACAGTAGATGGCAATGTTGCCCTTATTTTGGGGGATGGAAATAGCTGTTTGAAGGGGATGAACTAAGTCAAGAACATTTAAAATCTGGAATTAAAATGTTTGTTGTGTTAAAAACATTGTATGTACTATATCCCACTAGAAGATAAAAAGTTTCCCTAAACTTTTCATGAGTTTTTTTATACCTTTCTGTGATGTTAAGGTTATACTTTTATATTGCAAGTTGTGATCAGAGAAGTAGGTAGGTATAGATAAGGTAGGAAATGATACCAAACCAAGGCCATTTGCTCTGACCTCCTAATATACTCATCAAAGGAAGCAATCAGGAACTGACAAAAATCTACTGAATTACTATTTTTGGAAAAAGTACCATATATTTTTTGGATGAAATGGTAGAAAAATTGCAGAATTGATATGCTGTCACAATAGCAAATTTCAGGAAATGATAATAAAAAAGTAATGACAATAATATTAATATTACATATATATCTACTATTTGTGTGTTTTCTATGAGCCAGGCATTGTGCCAAGTATTTTACATGTATACTATTATGTAATTCTCAGAAAAATCTAAAAGGCAGGTGTCATGACTCCCATTTTACAGATGAGGTCACTGATTCTCAGAAAGATTAAGGACTTTTCCTGAGGTTTTAGTCAGTCACTGGATTGGCCAGATTCAGTGTAAAGCCTGTCTGACTTTTTACTGGCCACTCTGAGCCATAAAAAGAATTTCTCTCACTTGTCTATAGCCAGTCAAGATAAAGGCAAGTTTACTGTTTTCAGAATGAACTTTCAAAATTTAGATATGAGACATATAAATTTCAGAAACGGGAAATAAAGACGTCTGTGGAGATAGAGGAAATTCTTAAAAATTTTTTTAGAACCTCCTATATCCCTATCCAAAATAATCAGATCGAGTGTGTGTGTGTGTGTGTGTGTGTAATATATACTTAGAATCTTGAAAATAACTAATATGCCAATGGCATTATGTGCTGAGAAGCCTGCCCACTTCTCTTTTAGTGGTATTATTGCCAATTCAAAAGAGCTATGTGGTGCAAACATAAGTTTCACAAACTACTATATCATAAAATCAATAAAAAATCTTTCTTAACCATTATATCCTTAAGTATAAATTTATTTCAAGGAAACACTTTTCCCATAGTGAACCAGGCAATAAATTTTCTTTACTGGCAAACTGCTATTGACTCTGAGCCCATAATGATGCCTGGCATCACAACCTTGCATGCTTCCCTTCTACTGGGAGGTTCAGGCAACGATGGATAAGCCCACGGTCAGTACAGGTCACTCAGAATCTCTGAGCACAGAGTACATGTGCCTCCTTTGTGAAGTCAAGGGAAATCCTTAGAGCCAATCAAATTCTTCTGAAATGTCAACATGATAGGAAAGAATTCCCTGAGTATGTACTTGTGAAGGTAGTTACACTTCAGATAAGCACAATGAGCAAACGTATAAAAACCTTTAAAGGTTGCCTTTGAAATATCTGGACTTTGAGAACTTAGGTTGAAGAACAGGAGAGGCAGAAAAAAAATCTGCCAATCTAGTTGCCACTTGGGGTTTGCTCATTCCTTTGAATGTGAATCAAGGCCAAGCAAATCACACCACATCTCCTTTAATTTACTTCAGAATAGTCTGTGAGTCTTTATGGAAAGTGGACAGATCTGGGTGAATATGAACTCCAAATCCATAAAAGTGTTGAGGCCCACCCCTCATGTTCACAAGGTTGGGGCAAGAGTACAAATGAATCCTATTTTCATTTGGATTCTATTTTCTCATTTTAATGTTATAAATCACACTAAAAAACTGTTGAATAAAATATGTTCTATTATCCTAAGTTGACAAAGATACCTTTCTAATGTCCTGAAAAAAGTCTGGATTCTCAGAGCCCTCAAGGTTCTGCATGGGAACATGAACATGCAGGGGAAGCTGACTCCTGGCTGCTCAAGAGACCCTCTGTGCATGTGTGTGGACACCCCTGTCTACATGTCCATTCTCCAGGTCTGTCCATTCTCCTCACAAAGTGCTGTGCCTTGCGCTTCACCCCATCCCCACCCTCCCCAGGCCTTTGGAGTTAGGACTCAAAGAAGAAACTGGCACCTCTTCTAGGAACTGTCTGGGCCATTGGAGTGAGAAATTCTGGGAATCATGTTTGAGTTGGGGGTGGGGTAAGGGCTCTGGGTCATCATGCTCCCTTGACCCTGCAGACTTTCCATTCCATGGAGAAGGGCACAGTAGAGGATGGGCAGGGCACACAAAACATGGGTCCTGGCTGAGGCCCTTTTGAATTAATCTAAATGCACCAAGTGTAAGATGCTTTATAACTGGTCAAAAGTATCTTTAAGGCTCAGCTCTTTCTGTAGAAAAGAGGCCATGAGAAGAGATAGAATATCAAGAGCAGGTAAGGAAGAAGAGTCAATAGAAAGTTTCTCAAAAAAAAACAGGAGGGGTATAAGGTGATAACATTGCACGGCTCAGGCAGATGACCCAAGTAGCTCGAGGAAAGACATCCCTTCCTGAACTGTGAGACCAGCATTTTAGAAATTAGAGATGTGCATCTTTTAGAAGCACTGTCATTGAAATAAAAGAAAAATCCAGTGTCATAGGAGTTAACATTCTGGTCTCTGAAAACATAAATTAGAATCATGCTACTACTATTTCAAGTTGGGAGGGACAGAGACGTGCAGGGGCCCTCAGTTACATATAGAGGGAATGGCCCAGAGCCCACTGTGAGATCTCCTGGGAGGTGCCCTGCTGTCATTTACCTCAGCTTTTGCTCTCATTTCTTCAGGTGGCCACTGCTCATACATCCCCACTCTTAAGACTCAGACTTCCCCCTACACCATTTGCTATTTCTACTCCTTAGTGTGGCCCATAGGCAAACCTTTCCAAGAGACATTCAAATTAGATTGTCCTTACCCACTATGAAACACAAAATCTTCTCAGGCCCCTCCCAGCATCTGCTTCAGGAGGTGACTATTAGCTGAGCTACTGAGTACTTCGAATCCACCCTGGCCAGGGGGACTGGTCACTTGAGCTGTGGCTGAGGGTGGAGAGCGGCTACAGTGTTTGGACAGGTTCAAGCCTCGGAGTAATGAGAGGGCACAGTCCTCTCACTGCCACGTGCAAGTCCCACCTTGGAGGGCAGAGCCCTCCCAGCACAATTATAGCCAACAGCTATAGTTGTAAGCTTGAACCTATGGTCCGAACACGTGGCCCCCACGTGTCTGAGTGATGTGGGCTTGATAGAGTTCAGGTGCATGTAGTTGAGTAAGATTGAAACCCACAATAATGTTGTAAACATCTTGACCACACCCTTACTTTGCCTGGTGGGATCTGTCTATAAAATAAAGACACAGCTTGTCGTCCGTGGCGCTGTCTCTCCATCCGGGAGCAGCATCCCACCCAGACCCAGCTTTTTATTCTCGTCTGTCTTTTCTCCATCCTTCATCACCCCCTCAGGGTCACTGAACCTGGCTGAGCTGGTGTGGCACATAAGGCGCCCTGGGGCTGGGTATGCCATGGCCATGCCGGCTTGCCACAGCTGAGGCAGGCCTCTGGCTCATACCCGACCTAATTCATGTGCCCAGCTTCTTTTCCAAGGTTGGCTGCAGGATGTAACCTAGGCTAGTCCAGACCTGAGGCCAGTAAGTTAATTTTGTAAAATACGGCAAACCTTGCCTATGATGTCTTTTAACACTCAGCGAAAGGCAAACACACAAAGGAAATGATTGAACATAAGGGAAGGCATCACAGTGGCCAAACTTTTACCAATATTTTGCTTTGGCTTGCTGCTCTGTGAAATGAAATGTTTGGATTCAGTGGTCTCCAGGTCGTTTCGGGGAGTACATTTCTTCAATTTGACTTCACGTCCTGGGCTGCGCTGAGGCCTTGTGGAGGTGAACACAGTGCTCGCTGACGTTGTGTAGCTCCATTCCCATGCAGTAACCGCCTGCTCTGCTTTCGTTACCCCCCTGGAGAGCGGCGTCACCTCCCTGTCCTCTTTCCTCTAAGAACTAGCTGTGTGCCAGACCTCAGGAGGTCATTTTCAAAATCCACATCTCAGAAAAACACAGACCTCTGGTGACCACAGTGTTGAGGGGGAAGCTTTGCCAGGAGCCATGCTGTTGATGCTGGCAGGCTTTCTGCCCTGATGTGGACAGGGCATGGGAGACTAGCCTCGCCTTGCTCTCACTCCCTGTTCCCGCTCCCCTGCTGTGCAGAAAGGCCTGGGTTTCGAAGACTCTCAGTGGGAGCCAAGCAGCTTGCCTCAGGCCAGGGGTTTGTGGCCTGTGCCCGTGGTCTCCCGAGCCAGCCTTAATGTGCTCAGATGAGCTTATGCCCAGAGACCCACGGCTGGAAAATGACTCAGGGCCAGATGCAATCAAACCCTGGACCAGTCAGGTTTTAATGAAAGCTGCAATACTGCAGATCACACCTAAAATATACATCATATAAAACAAATGTAGTGGGAGGATGTGAATTACTAACTGGAGTTCCACCTCTTTCCATCACTATGTCCGTGCCAGTTGGGCTGAGACCAGAGCCTGGCATTGTCCCTCAGGTTGGGGAGGAGTATCAGGAAGAGAGCTGGAGAACAAAGACAGCAGTCCGAGCTCTTAATTTCAAAATACCTTGGGTTTGGGTATTTTAGGACCTTGAGACAATCAGCCACACCTAGTACTCACCCCTAATAGATAAAGGTGCTTTCTAGGCTGGGGGAAGGGGATATTGAAAAGAGAAAGAAAAAAACATTTTTAATTGACTTTGCCTATAGTGATGCTTGAAGGGGAGGGAGGACTCAACCTGAGTCCTTATACTTCCTGGGCCAGATCTGGGGAGGAAATAATATCCCCACTGGGTCGGTGACCCTATGACTTAATTCCCAGAGTGCAGCCTTGGGAAGCAATTCCACGTCCAGTGTGTGTTCTGTGAGGCCAGCAGACCTAGGCGAAGCTCATGGAGGCTTCAGCAAGCCCAGCCTCATCCTTCAAAGTGCTGGGAGAGACCACCCAAAAGTTTCCAAGGCCCTTTGATTAGGGCATAGAAGAGAACAGCAAGAGAGAGCCTGCAACCCTGGGGGCCATGCCTGTCAGGTAAGGTGGGCACAGAGTAACCTGCAGAGACCTGACAGATTGAGGCCAGGAGTCCCTGGATACAAGAAGAGATGCCCATGGGGCCAGGTTGAGGGCTGGTAGAGGGCGATGATAAGAGGACTATGATAATAGGACTACAGATGTCACTGGGAATCCGGTGAACTGCTTTCTGCTTGGCACAGCCTTAGGTACACTCCTCAGCTCTTCTCTCTCTCCCCCAGGGTTTTGGTGGCAGGTTTCTGGGGGTAATCTTATATTTGTATATGTGTAATCGATATATTTTTTTATTTCATAACTTTTTGAAAATTATACTTTAGCATCTGCATAGTCCCTCTCTCTGACTTAGTAACTCTCTTGGCATAAACAAATGAGTCTGGATCTACCTGCCTTAGAATGTATGTATGGGTACTTGTTACTCTTTGTCCTTGGTTGCAATTCCAAGAAAGAAGACATCCCACTTAATATCCTGTTTCGAGTAGATATCATCACCATTTTACACATGAAGAAAGAGAGGCCAAAGGTCACATAGATAATAGCAACAGAGGTGGGATTCATACTCCAAGCCTGCATGTTTCCCAACTCTTTGCTTTTCCATCACATCAGACAGCCTTCTCTACTACTAGCCTGAGTCAAACATCAAGTTATATATGGAGAAATAATCCAACATGGAGTAACCATTCACACACACACACACACACACACACACACACACACACACGACAGAGCATAGGTGTGAATAGGAATCCAGTGGACTAGTCTGTGCTTGAGGAAAGAGAGAGAGAGGGCGGTGGGGGGGGGGGAGAAGGGGGTGAGGGAGGGTTAGAAAAGAGAAAGAAGGAGGAGGAAGAGAAGGAGGAGAAGGAGGAGGGGGAGGGTGGGGAAGGAGGAAGGGAAGAAGAGAGGGAGGGGGAGGAGGATAAGAAGAGGAAGAGAAAGAGATGAAGAGAGAAAATCTCCAACCAATTCGGAACAAAACAATACAAACTTAAACCTCATAAAATAACTACTTTTTGCTTTATCCACAGGCACCCCAAATAAAACATGACTCACACTGAGTTCATGTCCTGTCTTCCACTCCAGTCTGCTCTTCCTCAGATATTTCTGAACTTGATTGGTACCAATAACACCTAAACAATGTCCCCCTAAATTAGAAATTAGGTTGTCATTTTTTATTTGTTTCTTCCCAACCCTCCTCTCTGCTGGAGCCAAACTATTAGCCTTCAGAGTTGGAATACTCCTCAGTAAATCCTTTTCTTCCTGTTTATTTCTTCTGCTGATACTTAAGAGTGGTCTTGGCATTTTCCCCCTCACTTCTCTCCTAAAATAAATTTTTAAAACTATGTAACACCTACATACCATCAATGTTTCATCATAATTTCAAGTGTCTGCAAAGGATCAAATCCAGCATATTATGAATACTCACTATTGTAAAGGAAAGATTTTTATTACTTACTAGAGGCCTGGTGCACGGATTCGTGCACATTGAAAGTAAATTAATTAGAAGGTGGACAGCGGGGCAGGACTGGGCAAGAGGGGCTGGATGTGCCCTGGAGCCAACCTCCCTCAGTCCCTCTCCGGCCAGCTGCACCTGGGACAGCGCTGGGGCTCGAAGGGCGTCTGCCAAGTGTGTGGTCTCCTCCTAGTAGGTGGGCTCTCTTGGCCTGGCCTGTGGGGATAAGGCTGAAACAAGCAGTTTGACGTCCCCCAAAGTGTCCCTGAGTGTGTGAGGGCACTCTGCAAAGTTGCGGTCGCTCGGCAGCTCCTGTGTTGAGCGTCTGCCTCCTGATGGTCAGTGCGCATCATAGCTATCAGCGAGTTGGCTGGTCACTTAGGCTTTTATGTATATAGATTGTTACTCTTTAAAATCTATTCAATATCTAATCACTAAATACTAGTGACTGAGACTCAGTATACATTCATTAAAAAAATGTCTCAACAAATGGCATTGGTACAAATGGATATATACATGAAAAAATTTGAAACTCACTCCATACATCAAATTTTACAAAGGAATTAACTCAAAATTATCACAGACCAGCCCTAGCCAGGTAGCTCAGTTGGTTAGAGCATCATCCTGATACGCCAAGGTAGTGGATTTGATATATGGTCACAGCACATACAAGAAGCAACCAATGAATATATAAATAAGCGAAACAATAAACCTTTCTCTCTTTCTCTTCCTCTACCTCTATAATCAATAAATAAAAATTTAAAAAATTATCACAGACCTAAATTTAAAACCTACAACTATAAAATTTCTAGGAGAAAATTTTTGTAATCTTGGGTTAGTAATGTGATTTTAGATGTGACACCAAAAGCACATTCTATAAAAGAAAAACACTGATAAATTAAACCTCATAAAAATTTTGCTATGTGAAAGATACTGTAAAGAGGTTTAAAAGACAAGCCACTGACTGGGAGAAAATATTTGTAAATCATGTATCTGGCAAAAGACTTGTATCTCTCAAAACCCTATATTAATAACAAAAGAAAACCAATATAATTTTGACAAAATATTTGAACACCAAAAAAAGATACATGGATAGCAAATAAGTACATGAAAAGATTCTCAATGTCATCAAGGACATGCTAATTAAAGCTATACTGTAACTAGAGGCTCAGTGCACAAAATTCATGCAAAGGAGGGGTGTCCCTCATCCCGGCCTGCACCCTCCCCAATCTGGGACCCCTTGGGGGATGTCCAACTGCCAGTTTAAGGCCAATTCCTGTGGAATCAGGCCTAAACCAGCAGTCAGACATCCCTTTCACAATCCGGGACTGCTGGCTCCTAACCACTCGCCTGCCTGACTGCCCCTAACTGCTTCTGCCTGCCAGCCTGATCGCCCCCTAACTGCTCCCCTGCTGGCTTGATTGACGCCTAAGTGCTCCCCTTCCGGCCTGATCACCCCCAACTGCCCTCTCCTGCTGGCCTGGTCGCCCCAACTGCCCTCCCCTACCGGTCTGATGGCCCCCACTGCCCCCGCCCCCTGAAGGCCTGATCTCGCCCCCAACTGTCCTCCCATGCCAGCCTGATCTCGCCCCCAACTGTCCTCCCATGCCAGCCTGATCTTGCCCCCAACTGCCCTCCCCTGTCGGCCTGATATCGCCCCCAACTGCCCTCCTCTGCTGGCCTGGTCACCCCCAAATGCCCTCCCCTGCTGGCCTAATGGCCCCTAACTGCCCTCCCCTGCTGGCCTGGTCTCGCCCCCAACTGCCCTCCCCTGCAGGGCTGGTCCCCCCTGTCCAACTTCCCTCCCCTGCAGACCTGGTCACCTCCAACTGCCCTCCCCTTCTGGCCATCTTGTAGTGACCATCTTGTGGCAGCCATCTTGTGATGACATCACACAACACCACCTAGGCTTTTATTATATAGGACTAGAGGCCCGGTGCACAAAAATTTGTGCACTCGGGGGAAGGGAGGGTCCCTCAGCCCGGCCTGTGCCCTCTCGCAGTCTGGGACCCCTCGGGAGATAACGACCTGCTGGCTTAGGCCTGCTCCTGGGTGGCAGAGGGCAGGCCCAATCCCTAGGTGCAGGCCCTGGTTGGGCTCAGAGCAGGGCTGATTGGAGAGTTAGGGTGCCGCCCCCTGTCATGCACAGAGCAGGGCGGATTGGGAAGTTGCGATGCCACCCTCAGTCATGCTCAGGGTAGGGCCGATTGGGGGATTGGGGCACCACCCCCTGTCACACTCAAGGCAGGGTCGATGGGGAGGTTGAGGAGCTCGCCCCTGTCACTCACAGAGTAGGGCCGATAGGGGAGTTGGGGCACCGTCCCCTGTCACACACAGAGCAGGGTGGATCAGTGGGTTGGGGCGCCGCCCTCTATCACCCACAGAGCAGGGCCAATCAGGGGATTGGGGCGCCGCCACTGTCACACTCAGGGCAGGGCTGATGGGGAGGTTATGGCTCTACACCGTCACACACAGAGCAGGGCCCGTGGGGGGAGGGGCGGGGGGGGGTTGGGGCGCCACCCTCTATCACCCACAGAGCAGGGCCCATCAGGGGGTTGGGGCGCTGCCACTCTCACACTCAGGGCAGGGCCGATGGGGAGGTTATGGCTCTACCCTGTCACACACAGAGCAGGGCCCGGAGGGGGGGGTGTTGGGGTGCCACGCCCTGTCACACACAGAGCTGCAGGGCCAATCAGGGGGTTTGGGCACTGCCCCCTGTCATGCTGATCCCGGTGCCGGGAGGCATATTACCCTTTTACTATATAGGGTAGAGGCCTGGTGCATGGGTGGGGCCGGCTGGTTTGCCCTGAAGGGTGTCCTGGATCAGGGTGGGGGTCCCCACTGGGGTGCCTGGCCAGTCTGGGTGAGGGGCTGAGGGCTGTTTTCAGGCTGGGGGTGACTGAAGTTCCCAACCGCTCCTTTTTTCTTTTTTTTTCTTTTATTCTGGGCCAGCTTTACCTTGAGGCTTGGCTCCAGCTCTTAGCCCTCCACTCCTGAAAGTAGGTTTCTGGCCTTTGCATACAATGTTGCCATCCTGCTGGCTGAAGTCGGACGGTATTTGTTACAATGTTTGAAACTGCAGGCTCAGAGGCCTGCAGCGGCAGGCAGGGAACGTTGGTTTCCTCCGTCACTGAGGCAAGCAAGCCTCATGTTAGTTTCAAGCTGCCTGGCTGCCGCTGCCATCTTGGCTGACAGTTAATTTGCATATCTCGCTGATTAGCCAATGAAAAGGGGAGCGGTCGTATGCCAATTACCATGTTTCTTTTTTATTAGATTAGATACCATTAAACACCCATTTAAATGGCTAAAATTAAAAAACCTAAAATAAAAATCTGACATGATCAAGTGCTGGTGAAGATGTGAAGCAACTAGAACTCTCATGCATTGCTGATGGGAATGTAATACAACAAAAAGTTTCAGTTTCTTTTAAAGTTAAACTCATAGTTGCTACATGATTCAGCAATCCCACTTCTATTTACCCAAGTGAGATGAAAACCTATTCTCACACAAAGGCCTGTATGCATATGTTTAAGGAGTTTATTCATAATGGACAGAAAACTGGAAATATGCCCTTCAACTGGTGAATGGAAAAACACACTGTGATCTGTCCACATAAAGGAATATTACTGAACAATAAAAAGGATGAATTATCTGATGAGCAAAATAGAATGGTTACAGTCAGACCCCAAAGGTGGTATGACTCCATTATATGACATTTTGGAGAATTTATCACAATAACACTATCAATCATTACTACAGTGGGTACCAATGGTTGGGAATGGAGGAAAGATAGACTACAAAGAAGCATATGAGGATTTGGGGGCGATATAACTTTTCTACATCTTGATTGTGGTGATGAAATCATTTGCCAAAATCCACAGAATGGTAAACAGTAAGAGGAAATTTTACTGTATGCAAATTTAAAAATATACATATATATATATATATATATATATATATATATATATATATATATATATATATATATAAACTACATCTTTTTTAAAAATTAAATCTTTATTGTTCAGATTATTACATTTGTTCCTCTTTTTTCCCCCCGTAACTCCCCTCCACCCAGTTCCACCCCACCCTCCGCCCTCACTCCCCACCCACTGTCCTCATCCATAGGTGCACGATTTTTGTCCAGTCTCTTCCCACATCCCCCTCACCCCTTCCCCCACCCAAGAATAGTCAGTCCACTCCCTTTTTATGCCCCTGATTCTATTATAATCAACAGTTCATTCTGTTCATCAGATTATTTATTCACTTGATTTTCAGATTCACTTGTTGATAGATGCATGTTTGTTGTTCATAATTTGTATCTTTACCTTTGTCTTCTTCTTCCTCTTCTTAAAGGATACCTTTCAGCATTTCATATAATACTGGTTTGGTGGTGATGAACTCCTTTAGCTTTTCCTTATCTGTGAAGCTCTTTATCTGACCTTCAATTCTGAATGATAGCTTTGCTGGATAAAGTAATCTTGGTTGTAGGTTCTTGGTATTCATCACTTTGAATATTTCTTGCCATTCCCTTCTGGCTTGCAAAGTTTCTGTTGAGAAATCAGCTGACAGTCGTATGGGTATTCCCTTGTAGGTAACTGACTTTCTTTCTCTTTCTGCTTTTAGGATTCTCTCTTTGTCTTTTGCTCTTGGCATTTTAATTATGATGTGTCTTGGTGTGGTCCTCTTTGGATTCCTTTTGTTTGGGGTTCTCTGCGCTTCCTGGACTTGTAAGTCTATTTCTTTCACCAGGTAGGGGAAGTTTTCTGTCATTATTTCTTCAAATAGGTTTTCAATATCTTGCTCTCTCTCTTCTTCTGGCACCTCTATAATTCTGATGTTGGTACGCTTGAAGCTGTCCCAGAGGCTCCTTACACTATCTTCGTATTTTTGGATTCTTTTTTCATTTTGCTTTTCCAGTTGGGTGTTTTTTGCTTCTTTGTATTTCAAATCTTTGACTTGATTCTTGCGATCCTCTAGTCTGCTGTTGGGAGTCTGTATAATATCCTTTATTTATTTATTTTTTTTAATTAAATCTTTATTGTTCAGATTATTACATTTGTTCCTTTTTTTTCCCCCCCATAACTCCCCTCCTCCCAGTTCCCGCCCCACCCTCCACCCTCACTCCCCACCCACTGTCCTCATCCATAGGTGCACGATTTTTGTCCAGTCTCTTCCCACATCTCCCACACCCCTTTCCCCCCCAAGAATAGTCAGTCCATTCCCTTTCTATGTCCCTGATTCTATTATAATCAACAGTTCATTCTGTTCATCAGATTATTTACTCACTTGATTCTTAGATTCACTTGTTGATAGATGCATATTTGTTGTTCATAATTTGTATCTTTACCTTTTCCTTCCTCTTCCTCTTCTTAAAGGATACCTTTCAGCATTTCATATAATCCTGGTTTGGTGGTGATGAACTCCTTTAGCTTTTCCTTATCTGTGAAGCTCTTTATCTGACCTTCAATTCTGAATGATAGCTTTGCTGGATAAAGTAATCTTGGTTGTAGTTTCTTGGCATTCATCACTTTGAATATTTCTTGCCACTCCCTTCTGGCCTGCAAAGTTTCTGTTGAGAAATCAGCTGACAGTCGTATGGGTATTCCCTTGTAGGTAACTGAGTTTCTTTCTCTTGCTGTTTTTAAGATTCTCTCTTTATCTTTTGCTCTTGGCATTTTAATGATGATGTGTCTTGGTGTGGTCCTCTTTGGATTCCTTTTGTTTGGGGTTCTCCGCGCTTCTTGGACCTGTAAGTCTATTTCTTTCACCAGGTGGGGGAAGTTTTCTGTCATTATTTCTTCAAATAGGTTTTCAATATCTTGCTCTCTCTCATCTTCCGGCACCCCTATAATTCTGATGTTGGTATGCTTGAAGCTGTCGCAGAGGCTCCTTACACTATCCTCGCATTTTTGGATTCTTTTTTCATTTTGCTTTTCCGGTTGGATGTTTTTTGCTTCCTCGCATTTCAAATCATTGGCTTGATTCTTGCGCTCCTCTGGTCTGCTGTCGGGCATCTGTATAATATTCGTTATTTCAGTCCGTGTGTGCTTAATTTCTAGTTGGTTCCCCAATATAAGATCGAGGGTCTTATTAGTTTTCGTGTAGATCTCATTAAGTCTATCGGCAGCTTCTAAACAGTTCTTGAGAGACCTTAAAAGTGTGGTTCTGAACTCTATTTCTTCCATTGACAATTTTGTCCTGTTTCTTTGTCTCCGCATTTTGTTATGCTTCCTTGGTGCACCCCCTAGTGGTCTTTGTTCGCAGTCTTATAGATAAATCTTGATTGTTGTAGCTAATTCCAGGGAGGGTTTGAACTCCAGGCCAAGTGGCTATGAGAATCAGCTGTGTCAGCAGTGAGAGAACTTCTGTCCTCTAGGGAGGTGCTAATCTAGCCTTTGCCTGAGGCTATCCGGCAAATGCCTCTGTGCAGGGCTTGGGCAGGGCGGGTCGCACAGGATCAACAGGGTGGGCCGGAGAGAGCAGTTATGGCGGCTCTCAGTCCTGTCCCCAGGGGCTCTGCCTCTCTGAGTCCCAGCACCCGCTGCAAAGCTCGGAGACAAAGCTGCACTGGCTCTGACCGAAGCCAGACAGTCCCGCTTCTCCTGTTTGAGTCTGGGTCCCTAAAGACTCGCCCGGATCTGGAGCTCAGAGTCTGTGACTCCCTCCCGATTGAAAACGCCAACCGCGCCCTCCACCGCCAGCCTGCTCCGCGCACTCCGCACCTCAGAATTTGACTTCAGCACTGCGCCTCCTCTGAGTGTCCGTGTGCGTTTCTCTTTCCTCCTAGTTGTAGGACTTCCACTCAGCCAGCGTTCCTGTGGTTCTGGGTGATGTCCGTTCCGTGTTTTAGTTTCACTTTTGAAGTAGTTGTTCAAAGCAGCAAACTCCGGCGTTAACCTATGCCGCCATCTTGGTTCTCCTGTATAATATCCTTTATTTCATTCAGTGTACGCTTAATTTCTAGTTGGTCCTTTATCATAACCTCAAGGGTCTCATTAGATTTCTTGTAGGTCTCATTAAGTTTATTGGCTATTTCTAGAAAACTCTTGAAAAACCTTAAAGGTGTGGTTTTGAACTCTATATCCAGTAGTTTGCTTTCCTCCATTTCTGTCATTTGTCTCCTTTTTCTTTGTCTCCGCATTTTTTATGCTTCCCTGTGTTGATAAAGTGGTTTTCTGTGCTAAGTGTCCCCTAGGGCCCAGTGGTTCAGCCTCCCCAATTACCTGAGGAGGACACTCTTGGTGTATCCCCTTGTGGTCTTTGTGCACAGTCTTTTTGTAGTTAAGCCTTGATTGTTATAGGTATCACTGGGAGGAATTGACCTCCAGGCCAATTGGCTTTGAGAATCAGCTGTGTCTGCAGTGGGAGAACTTCTGTGCTGGAGACACCCCTGCGGGGCAAGACTTGCTTCAATGGGGCTTTGGTGCTCACTGAGTCTGCCCCCTGAGTGTGTCCTTTATGGTTCCACGGAGCTGCAAACTGAATGGTCCCACTCTGACCTCTGGATATACTGGCTCCTGGATCTCTAGGGAGGTGCTAATCTAGCCTCTGCCTTAGGCTATCCAGTAAAAGCCTCCCTGCAGGGCTTGGGCGGGGCGAGTCCCACTGGATCAACAGGGCGGGGCTAGCAGTTATGGCTGCTCTCATAGGCCCCACTTCTCAGTGTTCTGGCAATTGCTGCAAGCCCCTCAGAGAGAAAGCTGCCCTCGAGTTCCGACTGATGCCAGACAGTCCCGCTTCTCCCATATGAGTCTGGGTCCCCAGAGACTCACCCAGAACTGGAGCTCAGAGCCTGAGACTCCCTCCGGATTGAAAACGACAACTGCACCCTCAGCCGACAGCCTGCTCTGCGTGCGCCTCCGCACCTTGGTATTTTACTTCCGCACTGCGCCTCCTCTGAGTCTCAGTATGCTTTTCTCTTTCCTTCTAGTTGTGGAATTTCCACTCAGCCAGCCTTCCTGTGGTTCTGCATGATGTCTGTTCCGTCTTTTAGTTGTATTTTTTGAAGTGGTTGTTCGAGGCAGCAAACTCCAGTGTTTACCTATGCTGCCATCTTGGTTTCTCCTGAACTACATCTTCTTAATTGAAGATTTTACACCATTCCATTTTCCCTTTAAATATGTATTTCCATTTTACTGCCTCCAAGAATTTTACCCTAATGTAACATATTTTTATATTTGAAAGTCTGTTATTGAAATCATTATGTTTTCAGTTTATATAAACTGAAAATTAAAATTTTTTAAATTGTGTATATGTGATTTAAAAATGCTGGTTAGAGTTATTTCTGACATTCATAATAGTTCATAATGGACCAAATTAGCAGAAATAGACTATATATTTTGGTGATAAATAAAAATTTATGTAAAAAGGCATTTACATAAAGAGTAACAATTTTTTGGAAATGTTATCTCCTAATGAGATGGATGTTTATGTTTTGACTTGTCCCTTTGTTTGCATCTTCTTCCTCCCAACCCCAAGTATTTCCAACCCAGGATATTACACTATAGTAAAACTCTGACTGCTTTACTTGCTTTCATGAGGTGGGAGAGGGTGATTGTGGAAGCAGAATCAGTCTACCACTGCAGGCATGTTCTTAGGCTGGACATGCCTGCAGTTTGAGGAAAAAGGATATAGGGATATTAAATAACTGCTTAGGTAGCACTTGGAATGACTTGGATACCTGCTGCATTAGAATTCATCCTTCCCATCTCTGCCTTGGCTGTATTAACAGCTTCAATCCCCCATGCCCCTTATCTGTTCACTACCCAGCCATCAGGCTTATCTCTCTGAATGACAGACTTGACCATTTTCCCCCTTGGCCTTTAAAATTCACTGTCTCCCACCTTCCATACACAACACCCTCTTTATCTACTATATCCAAACTCCTGAGCTGCTCCTTTATGACCTGGGGCATGAACACTCTCATTACATCCTTATCTGCCCCCACCTCTGCCCTTATTGCTTTGTCTCCCCTCTAGTCTGAGCATTTTGAGAGAAAATCCCATACATTTCTCAGCTCTATTCCTAGCAGAATGAAAGGCTTTTTATTTCCAAAACCGGTTTGGCTCAGTGGATAGAGCGTCGGCCTGCGGACTGAAAGGTCCCGGGTTCGATTCCGGTCAAGGGCATGTGCCTGGGTTGCGGGCACATCCCCAGTGGGAGATGTGCAGGAGGCAACTGATCGATGTTTCTCTCTCATTGATATTTCTAACTCTCTATCTCTCTCCCTTCCTCTCTGTAAAAAAATCAATAAAATATATTTTTTAAAAAAAGAAAGCCTTTTTTTTGGGGGGGGGGGAGGACAAAAAATTGAATGTCAGAAAAAGGGAAAGAAGAATACTGTTAATTTTTTTTAAATAGCCATAAAGTGTTTTAGTGTGGAATAGAAAGGGACAGAGAGAACTTACACCTATCAAACATAAGGTTTATAGGACCCTAAAATGATTGGTCCATGCCTGTGTGGCATTTTAATATTTTTATGGAAAGGATATGCCAGATGTGGGCCTTGCCTCCTTGGGCAGTAAAGTCTGATTGGGAAGGGGCCACGTGTGTGTTCTCTCTATTGCTTCACACAGGGTGGGCTCTAAATATATATTAAATGACAATGAATTGCCAGAGGGTTAGGCTGGTTTGTTAATCTTGGCACTCAGGTTAGCCATGGTGATGTTAATAACGAAATTCCCTTTCTGAACACAGCCCCTTTTCATCCACAACATGACATGCTGTGGCTTTGAAGTCTCATTTTATGAAGGGAAGAACAAAAAGAATGTTAGTGTTATAAAGTCCCAGTACTGTTTCCCATAAATGCATCTTTTAATTGTACTTCCATAAAAAATATGCTCGATTGCAACAGATAGGGACCTTTCTTGTTCTGTCCAAGAAGGAAACTGAATGAACAGAACACTTGCCAAGTCACTTGGAGTGTGTGGATTTGTATAGTGGTAGCAGCCCATGGGGCAAGGCTGCGCGCTGTACCCTGGACTCTGAATCAAATCTGTGCCACCAGAAGGGACCAGATAAATCTCAGAGGGAAGGGAATGCCATGTAGTCCAGTGAGCAACCAGTCAGCAACCTTCACGGTGGATCAAGGTCCAACCACAGAATACCTTTGGGTTCTGGCTCCCTTTTCCCACCAGAGACTTGACTGGCAACCTTACAGTATTTCAGTTTTACTTATTTTTAAAAATTCACCAGTCTTTATTCAATTTGGCATCTCCATGGCCTCTCCAGATAATGTGCCGCAGACACACATGGGCCTTTTGGAAACCCTGGGGCTTCCTGGCAAGGTGAGTGAGGGAAGCATTAGCAGAGGCAGCTACAGGCAGGGGATTTAGCTCCATCCACTGTCAGCCTGACCTTCCCTCTGGTCCCAGGCCAACAGTTGCTCTAAGACACACAGCTCTGACAGATCTCCCAACTTATTGAGATTACCAACAGCTTTAACAGGCTTCAGTGCTGAATGTAAAACCTGTAAGTGGAATGAGTCCGGAAATTCAAGTAGAGAAACTTGCTGGCTTTTTAACTTAAAAAAGACAGTGATATATACAGGTGGAGGACTCAGGAGAGGTGGTGGGAAGGTAGAGAGAAATTGCTGAATGTTCAGGAATAGGAAAAAAAAAAAAAGACTGCCTCCTCTCTCCTGTAGCCAATGGTATGTGCAACTCCCTGGTATTAAATGCCCTTAGAAAAAAGCTAAGAGGACAGAGAAACTTTTTAGTGTCCTACTTTGGCTTGGTGGCAGTGGCAACTCGGAAGAAGGAGGTAGATTTGGAGAATGGGGATAGGCTGAGGAAGGGGGCAGGTTTCAGGAGGGTGGAGGTAGCAATGCCGTAGCCTTTGAGGGCCCCGGTTCCTGGAAGTGGGAAAGAGACTACTTTTCTGGGAGAGGGAATTAGGCTAAAAGAGGTGGGAGACCTCAAGTGTAGGCCCAGTGGCCTAGGGTCCACTGCTATGAACAGGAGAAAGTGAAGTATTTATTCTAGGGAGCTGTGACAGAAAAAGAACCCGGGCCTGGATCAAACCTGTGCATCCTCTAAGATTTTCACCTCAGACCACAGTTACTTGAGGAAGAATTTTAAGAGTTGTAGCCTCTTGATAGACTATAGCACTGTATATATTTCTTAAAACTTTCTCCCATGTTCACTCTGAGGGATAGTACCATATCCACCCTAGTGAAGGAAGCTCTGAGAAGTTGTAAGCCTTTGAGTTAACTAGTATATATTTATGGGAAAAAATAAGTCAGGACAAGAAACGGACTTATAAAATCAGGTCAAGGTGGGAGGGACCACAGGAAGGATCTGGATACAACACTTCTATTCTACAATGAATTGAAACAACAAAACGTTTCTTCCCTGGGTCACACAGCCATAGTAGGAAAATCAGACAAAAATGCTTAGTGATTGCTAATTCAGTACAATTTAGCACTGGGTCCATACTACCGTGTGTGTGTGTGTGTGTGTGTGTGTGTGTGTGTAAAAGGAACAAAGAAGTGGGGATGGGTACCCATGGGCCCACAGCACACCCACATATATACTTTTAGGCTGATTTATACTAATCCTTAGCAATGACACACTTACCATTGGTGGGCTCTCTCATCTCATAATATATACATACCCCCAGCCTGGCTGTGGTGATAGACAAACACAATTACACCCGCGTATATCTCCTTTGATGGGGCTGATTCACTGTCTTCACAAGCTGCTGGCTAGTTTAGGGAATGGTTCACTTCCCCTGGAAGAAGTCATTGACTCTTAATGGCATTCTGGGCCCTTGACTGTAGGGACCCAGGTTTGCAGCTTTGTGATATGTGACCTTGAGGGCAGGCAGCAATGCAGATTCCTGCTCTGAGTAGGATTGTATCCTTCTGAAACCCTGATGTCCATCTGACCTGCTCTGGCCCTACCTAATTCACTGCAGCAAAGTTAAAATTTAAAAAGTATAGGTAATTAATTTTTAAAAATTAATATACATAATTTTAAACACCTCCTGTGAACATTTATTAGAGACATTAATGCCAACCGAGGGACGATGAACATATGTGGGACCTCTGTTTCATCTTAATTATGCTTCGCTTGCACCAAGGAATTGAGATTTGATTCTTTCTAAACTGTGCTATTGGCTGACCTTGCTGGAATTAGGTCATTAAACACCAGTAATTCTAACTCAGATTCTCTGCAGACACTACACATTTGAGCAACCATTTGTTTTACTGTCCCTCTTTGCTAAAGCATCTGTTGTAGTTGGCATTGTCCCAATCCCACTTAATCAACAAATTAAACTTTCCCAGGAACAAAGAATAGTCCCCAAAACTTCTTCAACCAGCCCTGGCTTAAACACAGCCCGGTAAAAGCTGAAGGGTGACTAATGCTACCAAAAATGGGTGTTCCGACTCTTACATGGTGGTCTCCTTGGCTTGCACTGGGGCAGCATCCCACATACCACAATGAATGTGATATACAGATGGGGATGCAAGCATCTCACAGCAGGGCCAGCTTGTGGGCACTATTAAATAATGCAAGAAAACCTCGGATATGTTAACTATTTAAACCTCACATTGTCCCACAGTTGTTGTTTTTATAATTTAAATTATTTATTGTTGAAAGTATTACATATGTCTCCCCCCCCCCCACCCACTGACCTCTCTGTCCCACAGTTTATTGCTGGAGCCACATGGTAAATACTTTCTCCACTCCCCCAAAAACACATTAGCATGGTTCTCAATACTGATGAGGTAGTCACAAATATTTTATAAAACGTGCTTTTAAAAGTTAACCTCAACTTAGGCAAGGTCTCTCCTTTCTCTCTCCCCGCCCCCCCCCCCCCCCCTTTAACCAAAAGGGTTTTCTGGCTCCAGCTCATATGTAAATTCCAATGCTCTTTCCTGGCTATCTTCATTCAAATGATACCTCACTTTCCAAGCCAATTATGGTGCTTTAGCTTCCTATTGCATGTGCCCCCCCTTTTTATTCTGTAACAACAAGAGGAAAAGTAATCCATAAACCTGAAAAGTTACCCAAACTGAACTTTTGGAGAAGGAAGCTCAAACCCACCCTGGATCAGGGTAAAATTCACAGGCTCCCAAGACTCATACTTCGCTTTCCTTTGATCAAAGTATAATTTGGGCATGTCCTGAAGAACTTTACATTTTCTAGAAGGTTTAGGGATGGAGAGGCTGGTGTGACTAGAAAAGGGAGCTGATATTTCTGGGTTGGCAGGGATTATGTGCTGTGTGGCAGCTATCTGATGACTGAAGTATTGAAAAAAAAATCAGCCAAATTATTGCAAAAATTTATTTTGACACTCAATACTAAAGATAGTTGGAGGTCACACCAAAATAATTTGTTCCACCTCTTCTAACCTAGACTTTATCCATATGGAGAGAAGAGGGGGAGGCAATCAGTCATTTGAGTCTTGAGCTGAACATGGGAGAGTGTTAACTGCAGGAAAGTTGGTATTGAATATGGAATGGAGGTGGGAATGAGCACCTCACTCTGTGCTTAGAGTTCTAAATTCCTTACTTCCTTTAATCCCACTGACAGTTTTGGGTAGGTAAACAGTAGCCCCTGCTTTCACTGAAGTGAAGTGATTTGCTGAGGTTCTGGGTCATGGAGATAGCACACGCCCAAGCTGGGCCTGGAACCCTTGTCTAATTCTGAAGCCTATTGTCTTTGCACTGTGTTACCCTGCCTAGGGTTAGTCTAGATGTGAAACAAGAATGTTCTCTTTATGTCCAGTTGCTAGGAACTTCTTTACTCAGTGATGCAGTCCATTTAGAACTCATTTTTTTCCTAGAATGTCCAGAATTTACCCACATGAAACCCACAAATTCAAATCAATTTCTCCCCTAAATTTCAGTAAACTATTTCAAAAGCAGTTTTCATATTTAGAAATGATGATGAAACACCCTTCCTCCTCCAAAGGCACTGCTACAGACTGAATATTTGCGTCCACCTAAAATGCATATGCTGAAACATAATCCCTAATGCGATGGTATCTGGGGGCGGGGCCTATGAGAGGTGACTAGATCATAAGGGTAGAGCCCCCATGAACGGGATTACTGCCCTTAAAAAAGGCGTCTTCTACCATGTGAGGACACAGTGACAAGACAGTCATCTATGGCTCAGGGACTGAGCTCTTTGCTGGTTGCCTTGATACTGAACTTCCCAGCCTCCAGATCTGAGAAATAAATTTCTATTGTTTATAAGCCTATGGTATTTTTTTTATAGCAACCCAAATGGACTAAGATAGGTACTTAAAATAAAATTCACCTTCAAGAGAAAATTCTTTTAGACTTTGTGATGGGCTAAAAAAGAGGACCTATATTTTGATTTTAGTCATACAGTGACTTCTCTCCTGTAGCTAAGGAGTTAATATCCTTGTACACCAGTCTTTTAATGGTTAACTCTGGGGGAGAAAGAAAACCATAAAACCACTCAAGAGTTCTGTGGCAGGTGTTCCACTACTTTATTTAAGGGCCATACTTTCCAAATCGGATCTCTAACCAGACCTTTGTACAAGGGCCTCCCTTTGGCCATCCCCCAAAGTGCCTTCCCATATACATTTGGGGGAATCCTTCCTCTGTGAGCTCAGAATGTAGTCAGATTGCCTGAGTCTTCTACAACACATAAGGCAAGGATTTCTCTCGGAGTTTGACAAATGATTTCTACTTCCTTTTGCACAGGTAGAATACTGAGAGAAGTGTTTAGAGCCTGCTGTAAAAATCTTTTCAGAACACTTAAAAAAAAAAAAAGGCACCACCACAATGGAAAATAACTTTGTCATCTGTTTCTTGTTATTTTCTTATCTGTGTCTCATCCTTCATTTTGATAGGTGAGGTTTTATTTTTAGACTCTTGTCTTTCAGGCTAGAGGGTTCTTGCTGTGGTTTTCCATACATTTTCACCTCTATTCCCGTCAGTACCCTTTTAATGGGGGATTGTTTGGGTTAACTTGACTGCTCAAGTGTAAGTGCTGCTGGCATATAAAGTGCTGGGTCTGTGCTTAAAGCATGTGTGTGGGGAGTGTTACATCTGCAAGCTGAGTTTCGGGGTTGTGGTTATTCTACTCAGCATTTCCATTTTTAAATATCTTTGTTTTTTTGAACCATTCTTGTGGCAGATCTGATCATGATGATTAGAGCCGGGCTGACTCGCTCACCACCACTTCTGGAAGAAATGCCTCTTTATTTAAGAGCAGTTGGAGGAAGGGTCCATTTCGCTGCTGCTTTGAGAACCAGGATTAGAGGACAGACACAGGCGGCTGTCTGGATCTCTACTAATTGCTAACGGGATAGTGATTAATCACTGAATATTTAAGTTGCTTTCCGGTGCATGTTCTTCCTTCCTGAAGTTACCAGTAATATTTTCTATTCCTTATTTTGCATGCTGCCAGATCTTTCTATTTGCCTTTTTCTTTTCTTTTCTGAGAGGATAACCACATGGTGGTGATGTTTCACTAATCCAAATTTATCAAATGTCTTTTTTTCTTCTTGGATATATTCATAGGGTACGAGAAATTGGGATGAGTTGTGGCGCTTTGTTTCCAAGAGCTGGGTTCATGTTCTGTTTGTGAAATGGATGTGTAGGGCTGGGGAGGATTGTGAAAGCAAAGTGACGCTTCGGGAAATCTTGGTTTCAGATGACATCTTCTTTTTTGAAAATTGATTTTTAGAGAGGGAGGGAGGGATACAGCAACCAGTTGCCTCCCATATGTGCCTTGACCAGGAATTGAACCTGAAACCTTTTGGTATACAGGATGACACTCCAACCAACTGAGCCACCTGGCCAGAGCTGGATTATATTTTCTTTGCTCAATAAAGCCCATGTGGCTTCCACATATAAAGAATCCTCATTGGATACGGCAGTTAGGAGAAAATATTTTTCTGTCCATTTATTGGATACTTTTGATACTAAACCAGGCTGTACTTTAGGGCAACAGCTTCCTGGTGGGGAAAAATATTTTAATGGGACTCATATCAATCTGGTGGAAGGGACAATTCAAATCTCTAGCTTGGAAGAAATGTATGGTGGTTTTAAAAAGTTCATTGCAAAGACCCTTTACCCTTTGTGGAGCTCCTACCAGAGCAACTAAAAAGGGACACAATGAAATTACCTAGTATTTTTCAGAATACCATTGGTTAAATGATAATGAAGAAATGTTCTCACAGGGAAAGTGTGTCCTGGTCCCAGCAGAGAACAACAGTGGCAGTTTTTGGCAGGCTCAGTCACCATTCAGGGAAGCTCCTTAACCAATGTCATCTTTTACTCCTTTATTTTCCCTTTAATATTCCATACCTGTCTCATCAACAAGTCCTGTGGGCTCTACCTCAGATATACCCAGAAGCAACTCCTTTCCACCACCTCCATCACACCTCCCTGGGTTACTACAGTGACCTCCTCTATGGTTCAACTTTTGCCCTTGGCTCTCCATGTAAAGTTCACAGAGAAGTTAGCTAGAGAGGAGATCAGATCATTTCATTTCCTGCTTAAAGCGTGGTAATGGCTTCCTATTTCATTAAAAATAAGATTAACTCATAAAATTCAGTGTCTTTGTATAGGCCTCAACTTCCTTCACATTTCCCATAACTCTAGTACCCCCTCTCTCCTTCTCTTTTCTCTGAATTCCAGTATTAACCTCTTTTCCAATGAACATTCCAAGTTCAGTCATTCTTTGAGTCCTTAGCACTCACCATTCTCTCTACCTGAAGTTTCTTTCCCCAGATGTTTGCATGTCTGACTTTTGTCATTCAGGTCTCAACTCCTTAGCCCTGCCCCAGACATTCTCCACAAGGGTCATCATTACTCAGTTTACTGCCTTCATAGTCCTTGTCACTAGCTCACGTTTTCTTCATTTTTTTTGTCTCCTCTCTAGCATATATGTTACACAACATTGGGACCTTGGATATTTTTTCCTTGCTGAAAGCTCAGGGCTTAGATAATGTCTGCATATCGTCGGTTTTTAATACAGTGAATTTTTCAGTGAATGAAGAAAGCAAGAAAGAGTACATACTCAATAGTACATACAGAGAAGATGGTAAACTGATTACAAAAGGTCTTACTACCTATTCATGCTGCATTTTATCTTCAATCTTCTTCTATTTATTCATTTAATAAATCTTTAATTGCCTACTATGTGCAAGGCACTGTTCTAGGTCATGTCGATGGAGCATTAACCAGACAAGATCTGTGCCCTCATGGACATACATTTTAGAGTGAGGACACAGATAACAAATGCACAGAATATCAAATGGTTATAGGTGTAGAGAACTCTAAACCAGATTAAGAAAATAGGTAATGTTGGGGCAGGTATGAATGTTTGCAATGTTAAAGTAAAGGGTCATCAGGAAAGGTTTCTCACAAGATTACATTTGAACAGAAACAGAAAAAGACATGTGGGTATCTGCTGAAAGAGTGTTCCAGGTAGGGCGTATCCACTGACCTTAAGCACAGGTCAGCCTGGTATCTTCAAAGAGCAGCAAGATGGTCAGCAATAGCAGGAGTGGAGTGAGCGAGGAGAAGAGTAATAGAAGTTAAAGAGTTGGAGATGGGGCAGATCACCAAGGGCCTTGTGGGCCCTTGTGAGAGACACAGGAAGCTGCAAGGTTTTGAACAAAGTAGAGAAGTAATCAGATTTACATTTTTAATGGATCTCTTCGGCTACTCTGAGGTGAGAAGACTGCAGTGGGGGAAAGGGTGGAAGCAGGGAAGACAGTTGGGACACTACTGCAATAATTAGAGCAAGAGGCAACAGTGGTTTTAGCCCAGTCAGCGGAAGGGGTAAGAAGT
Organism: Myotis daubentonii; assembly: GCF_963259705.1. Classification (NCBI taxonomy): domain Eukaryota; kingdom Metazoa; phylum Chordata; class Mammalia; order Chiroptera; family Vespertilionidae; genus Myotis; species Myotis daubentonii. The sequence goes on along the minus strand of NC_081843.1, from coordinate 38,127,157 downwards.
GGTAACATGTTTATTATAATGAAGGTGGTGCCTAGAGGATTTGATTTAGAGTGTGAGAGGAGAGGAGTCAGGATGACTCCTTGAATTTTAGACTGGATGGTCTCAGAGGCCCCATCCAGTCCTACCTGATCCATTTGCACCTGATATGCAATAAAAATAGAAATATGCTGTTCCATATTTGAGACATAGACATTTCAAAGACACACGGGAAACAGAATAAGCACCAGGATTTATAAATAAGTTTACTCATCTGGACTGCCAGGTTTATCCTGAGGAGCACAGAAATCATACCTAGTTGAGTTCTCTTCAACAATTGCTTTGCTAATCATGTGGACGCTAAGTTGTATAAATGACTAGATTTTGCTATTTGTGTTGGCTAGTAAAAACTAAGTGCTACTTTCTTTTGCATAGGTAGAATGTTCAGAGAAATCTTTGCTATATAACAAATCCTCGCAAAGTTAATGTTTTAAACAACAAACATTGTATATACTATTGGTTTAGTGGGTCAGCAATTTGGGCTGGACTCAGCTGGGTGATTTTTCTTACCGGTTTGTTGTTGTTGTTGTTGTTGTTGTTTTTAATGCAGCTGCAGTCATCTATTGGCTCAGTGGGTACTGGCTGTTGGCTGGGTCAAGTGTCTCCAGCAGCCTAGCCCATGGCTCCTCACATGGAGGCTGGGTTCCAAGAGGGAGCAAGCAGAAGCTGTAAGACATTTTGAGAAATAGCTTCAGAAGTTGCACAGTGTCATATACACTGCATTCTATTGATCAAAGCAAGTCACAAGGCAGTCCAGTAAGCTTCTCTTGATGGGAGAAGCAACAAAGAATTTATGGCCATTTAAAATATACCACATGCCAAATCTGTGGTTCAGAGAAAGTATAAAAAATTGAATATTTTATTAGGTTCAATTCACTCCTGGCTTTTTTGTATGACCTATGCTTATCTGCACTTCACTTTACTTCCTATTTATGTTACCTTGCTATATTTCATACACATTGCAAAACTATCTTTAATACTGTTATTTATTATACCTCAATATAATTTACAATATACTTTTTACCTCAATATCTGGGATGCTTTGTTGTAAAGAACTTTGCCCTCAGCTTTCTGTGAATTTCAAATGAACTCAAAGTTACCAGATATTTGAGGGAATTAATATCTTCCCATCTGGGTCTGGCTACCACTCTCTCCAAAAACTTATTCCATCTTCCTTCAATGAAAAGAGGAAGTTCCAGCATGTAAGAGTGACAAACCACAAAAATTGCTTCAATGTACACCATGGGAACATTCTATTTTAGTTTCATCTGTGATTTGATGGACTCTGAAACTCATCCACTGAAAAGAAATAAGAACTCTAGAGCTGGTGGATTCAGGGAGAAACATGATCTTTTTGTGTGGTTTCCTTCTTCCCCCAAGCAGCTGGAGAATGAAACATATCCAATAGTAAAGTGAACACTGATGTCCTTAGCAACTGGAAAATGATCTATCATGATCAGATTTCTTTGAGGGTTTCTTTGCTATCTCTCCTTATATCCAACCACCAAACCAAATTCCAGGAGAGCTACTGTGTTGTTGAGACCAGCTGTCCTGTTACTCAATTGGCTTCTCTGGTCATGGGGGCTGCTGAAAAGACCTCTTTTTCTAAATAACTAGAAGAAATGTATTTTTTTTAAGTCACCTTATTAAAAAATGGCAGGGTTTGAGTCAGAGCAACCCTTCCATTGCTAATGCCACGGCTAAAACCACTGTCACCTCTCACTGATATTATTGCAATAGCCTCCCACTTCCTTCCCAGCTTCTACCTTTGTCCCCATTACTGTCTTCTCACTTCACAGGAGCCAAAGTGATGCATTTGGATCCCAGATAACCAGAATTCTGATTCTTTCCCCACTATAGATTAGTTTTGCTTATTCTGGAATTTCTACAAATGGAATCATTCTGTTAATGCTCTTATGGAAGGCCCTTTCATTCAGAATATTTTTAAGATTCATCCATATTCTTGTGTTTATTACTTTGTTCATTTTTACTGCTGAATAATATTCCATTGCATGAATATGCCAGTTTGTTAATCCATTCTCTTATTGTTGGACACTTGGCATTTTTGTAGTTTAGGCTGTTACAAATATAGCTGCAATGAAAATTCTTATATGTCTTTTTATAGATATACTAGAGGCCCGATGCACAAAAATTTGTGCACTCGGGGGGAGGGGGGGTCCCTTAGCCCGGCCTGTGCCCTCTCGCAGTCTGGGACCCCTCGGGAGATAACGACCTGCTGGCTTAGGCCTGCTCCCGGGTGGCAGAGGGCAGGCCCAATCCCTAGGTACAGCCCCTTGTCAGGCTCAGAGCAGGGCCATTTGGGGAGCTGGGGCGCCGCCCCCTGTCATGCACAGAGCAGGGCGGATTGGGAGGTTGCGATGCCACCCCCAGTCACGCTCAGGGTAGGGCCAATTGGGAGGTTGGGGCACCGCCCCGTCACACTCAAGGCAGGGTCAATGGGGAGGTTGCGGCGCCACCCCGTCACGCACAGAGCAGGGCCAATCAGGGGGTTGGGGCACTGCCCCCTGTCACACACAAAGCAGGGCCAATCAGGGGGTTGGGGCACTGCCCCCTGTCACTCACAGAGCAGGGCTCATCAGGGGGTTGGGGCGCCGCCACTCTCACACTCAGGGCAGGGCCGATGGGGAGGTTATGGCTCTACCCCATCACACACAGAGCAGGGCCCGTGGAGGGGGAGGGGGGTTGGGGAGCTCCCCCCTATCAGGCACAGAGCAGGGCTGATCAGGGGGTTGGGGCACCTTCCCCTGTCACAGAGAAGGGTGGATAGGGAGGTTGTGGCCCTGCCTCCTGTCACACACAGAACTGCAGGGCGATCAGAGGGTTTGGGCGCTGCCCCCTGTCACGCTGATCCCGGTGTCGGGAGGCCTCATGGCTCCGCTGATCCCGGTGTTGGGAGGTATATTACCCTTTTACTATATAGGGTAGAGGCCTGGTGCATGGGTGGGGCTGGCTGGTTTGCCCTGAAGGGTGTCCTGGATCCGGGTAGGGGTCCCCACTGGGGTGCCTGGCCAGCCTGGGTGAGGGGATGATGGCTGTTTGCAGCTGGTCACACACGCTTCAGGGTGGGGGTCCCCACTGGGGTGCCTGGCCAGTCTGGGTGAGGGGCTGAGGGCTGTTTTCAGGCTGGGGGTGACTGAAGCTCCCAACTGCTCCTTTTTTTCTTTTTCTTTTTTTTATTCTGGGCTAGCTTTAGCTTGAGGCTTGGCTCCAGCTCTTAGGCCTCCGCGGCTGAAAGTAGGTTTCTGGCCTTTGCTTACAATTTTGCGATCCTGCTGTCTGAAGTCCGGTGGTATTTGATACAATGTTTCTTAAACTGCAGGCTCAGAGGCCTGCAGCCGCAGTCGGGGAACGTTGGAGTCCTCCGTCACTGAGGCAAACAAGCCTCATGTTAGTTTCAAGCTGCCTGGCTGCCTGCCGCCATCTTGGCTGACAGTTAATTTGCATATCTCGCTGATTAGCCAATGAAAAGGGTAGCGGTCGTACGCCAATTACCATGTTTCTCTTTTATTAGTGTAGATGTTTGCATTTGTCTTAGGTCAACAGTGGAATTGCTGGATCATAGGATAGGTATATAGAGTGTGTGTGTGTGTGTGTGTGTGTGTGTGTATATATTTTTTTTATAAGAAAGCGTTAGGCATTTTCCAGAGTGATTGTAACATTTTACATTCCATCTAGTAAAATACGAGTCTCCTTGTTTTATATCCTTGCTAACATTTAGTGTTGTCTGTAGTTTAAATTTTAGCCATTCAGGTGGTTATATAATTACATTATATTATGGTTTTAATTTTCTTTTTAAGTTTTTTATTTTTCAACTACAGTTTACATTCAAAATTATTTTGTATTAGTTTCAGGTGTACTATATAGTGATTAGATAATCATATACTTTACAAAGTGGTCCCCCTGATATTTCAAGTACTCACCTGGCATCATATATAGTTATTACCATATTACTGACTATATTCCCTAGGCTGTATTTTGCATCCCCAGGAATATTTTGTTACTCCCAATTTGGATTTCTTAATCCTGCTACCTTTTTCACCCCCCCTCCAAACCCCCTCCCCTCTGGCACATAGTTTTAATTTTTATTTCAACTATGACTAATTATGTCGAATACTCTTTCATGTGCTTAATTTTCATTTGCAGTTTTCATTTGTGAAATATCTGTTCAAATATTTTGATCACTTTAAAATATTGGGTTATCTTATTATTGAGATATAGCAGTTCTTTATATATCTTGAGCACAAGTTCCTCTGAGCTAAATGTTTTGTAAATATTTTCTCCGAGGTTGTGCTATGTCTATCATTTTCCTAATGATGTCTTTTGCTGAGCAGAGATTATACATTTCAGCAAAGTCTAATTTATTATTTTTTTTCTTTTATGATTTTGTTTTATCATTTTAGCTTTTACATTTAGATCTATGATTATTTCTTTTTTTTTTTAATCTCACCTGAGGATATTTTTCCATTGATTTTCAGGGAGAGTGGAAGGGAGAGAGGAAGGGAAAGGGAGAGGAAGAGGGAGAGAGGGAGAGAGGGAGAGAGGAGAGGAGAGAGGAGGAGAGGGGGAGGGGGGAGGGAAGGAGGGGGGTGAGAGATAGGGAGAAAAAAACATCAATGGGAGAGAATCATTGATTGGCTGCCTCCTGCTGATCCCCTATTGGGGAGTGAGCCTGCAACCTGGGCATGTGCCCTGACCTGGAATCAAACCCTGACCTACTGGTTCATAGGTTGATGCTCAAACACTGAGCCATGCAGGCTGGGCTTGCACCTTATTTATTGTATATATTACAATAAAAAGAGAAGTTGTAAGTGGGTTACATGAAAATTCATTGGTGAGAGCTTAGGAAGGTGGGAGAAAGAAAAACCGGGAAATCTCTGGGACTGGATAAAACGAATACTTCTTTTACATTTATGGGGCTCTCATAACTAACAGTCAACAATTAACCCGGTAACAATAACAATGAGGGGACTTGTGGTCTCCGCTCTAGTGCTCATGGTTGTGCCCAGAGGGATCTGGGAAAACGGAGGAAGTTACCCTGACATTCCAAAAGTATGTCATCCTAGAAGCAAAAAGACAACAGACAGGCTCCGTTAAGGCAAAGATTGACTTTTGTCAGGGAAGACACCAGCCTAGGCCATGACTACCTGCCACGGCCTGCTTTCAGTCAGGACGTTTTCATTTCAGACCATCTCGTGTGGTTACTTCTGGTCTCCGAGTTTATCAGGCTGCCACACAGGCCTCGCTCGAGCTTGTTAGGTTTAGTACGTGGCCCCTTTTTTGTCCACAGGTTATTCCAGCACTATCTGCTGAAAATATTATGTTTTCCTTATAAAGATTATTTATAAGATTCTGAGTATGCATCTCTTGCTTTTCTAATGTTGCTGCAGCTAATTACTACAAACTGAGTGGCTTAACAAGGTTACCAATTCATAGTTCCGAGGGGTCAGAAGTCTGACACAGGGACCCCTGAACTGGGTCAAGGTGCCGGCGGGGAAGGGGTCTTTTCTAGAAGCGGTAGGGGAGACCTGTTCCCTTACCTTTCCCAGCTTCTAGGAGGCACCCCATTTCTTGGCTCAGGGTCCTGGGCCGGCTGAACTGCGTCCTCCGAAGTCCTACTTCCTGGCGCCCGTGAACCTGAACTTCCCTGGAAACACAGTCATGCGCCACAGAACCACACCCTGGTGGAACGGCACATAGGACGACAGGCGCGGAAGATGAAAACTGAGCTAAAAATGCCCTATGCGCTGGTGACGAGCACGTTGCAGCTGCGGTGACGTCGTAGCCATCTTGACTTCGTAGCGTGCAAACGTCAGAGCGTAAAACGTCGTCGTAGCCGTGTAGCGTGGTCACGTCACAGACGTCAGAACCACGCAGCTCAGGGGAAGGCGTCGCCGTTGGCGCAGGCTCGGCCTGCGGAGGGTGACGTCACCGGCTAGAAGCGGCCCGCGGCTCTCAGTGGCCCCGGGGGCCTCCCACAGCTGTCTCCCCTTCTAACCGAAGTGAGAACTGGACGCACCTTGTAGTTTCTATTACGATTGCACGATGCCCTTCCAGCGATGACCATTAGGAGACTTTGAAGAAGAAGAGTTTATTACGTACAGGCCCGGCGTGTACAGGTATGTCAGGGGCAGGCAGCCAGGTCAAGGCGGGAGGCGGGAGAGGAGGGAGGAGAGAGAAGGGAAGATTCCGCTGGGGGGGGGTGGGGGGCAGGGGTCTAGGGTCCTGCTTTTATTGGGGTCCAGAGTAGGGGTCTAGGGTTTGGTGGGACCACTCTTTAATGATGAATTTATAACGTAAGAGCGGGCATTTGAAGACGGGGAAGAGATAAAAACAAATAGCCCAAAGGATCCAACTCGTCTGACGCCAAGGGGCCTCGGCGGAGAGGGGCCGAGCGCCGTCCCTAGCCCTGCTCCTGGCTCTGTGCTTGTTCCAGGGCAGGCTTTGAAGTGGAAGCCTCCGCCATCAAAACATTCAAAGCTTCATCGGGCGCCACCGTTACAGAACCAGGACGAAAAGCCAGCCGTCGGGGCTTGCACGTGTTTGCGGCAGTGCTGGTGTAAACAGCCGCCCCGCACGGCCAGCCTTAGGAGCGTGTAGCCCGTACAGTCGCCGTACCGGGCTTGCCATATAGGTTTGTGTAAGTGCATAATGATGTTTGCATAATGACGAAATCGCCCGGGGACACATTTCTCAGAACGTGTTTGCATCGTTAAGTCGCACATGACTGTAGGTGTAATTTAGAATGAGGTCATCCTGGAGGAGAGTGGTCCTTTAATCCAATATTGTTGGTGCCTTTATAGAAGAGGAATAGGAACACAGAGATAATAACACAGGCAGGGAGAAACTGTGATGGCGGAGGCAGAGAGTGAGTGCTGCAGCTGCAAACGAGGGAATGTCCAGGGTTTCTGGTAAACCACCAGATGCCAGGGAGAAGCAAGGACGGACCCTTCCCTACAGATTTCAAAGGGAGCATGGCCCCACTGACACCTTGATTTCAGACTTCTAGGCCCCAGAACTGTGAGGCAATACATTTTTTATTATTTTAAGCCACACAGTTTGCAATATTTTGTACAGCAGCTCTCAGAAACTAATAATGCCTCTGTTACCTATCTTCAAAGCAAACAGTGATGGGGGGTTGAATCCTTTTCAAGTGCTTTTCTCTGATCCTTCTGTCTTCACATCTCTCTCTGATCACAACCAGAAAGGTACTATTTTAGTCAGTTTCAGGCTGCTGTAACAAAATACCATAGGCTGCGTGGCTTATAAAAAACTCTCTCTCACAGTTCTAGAAGCTGGGAAGGCCAAGACCAAGGGGTCAGTGAGGCCCTGCCTCCTGGTTCAGAGACAGGTGTCTTTTGCTGTGTCCTCATGAGGAGGTGCGGAATGAGGAAGCTCTTCGGGCCTCTTGTAAGGACACTAATCCCCTACCTGAGGGCTCCACTCATGACCTGTCATCCCCTAAAGACCCTGTTTCCTAACACCACCACATTGAGAATTAGAACGTAGGAATTGGGGGGGAGGGGTGTTACAAATTCAGTTTATAGGATAATCTCTGCTTTCAGGACTCATGTGTTTACATCGGGCCCACCTGGATAGTTGTTCAGGAACATTTCCCCATCTTCAGGTCCTTAGCCGTAATCACATCAGCAAAGCCTTTTGGGCCAGGTAAGGTTACATAGTCACATGTTCTGGGAATTAGGATGTGGACATTTTCTATGGGTGCTATTAGTTCGCCTGTCATAACTCATACTTTGCAAATCCTCTGTAGTGAATTTTAGAAAGCATTTCTATATCCAGAAATTAAAAGTAAATGTTATTTTAAAAAGTCAAAGATTCTAAGATTGGGTAAAAAACAATTTGAGCCAAAAAACCTCTCCCCGTTGAACATATAATATTAATAAGCTCCAATTATGAAATTACTGTTTCATTGTTAACTCATTAATGCATATGAACATTACATGAATTACTGTTTTGGCTTATTAATGTATGTAAATGTTAAGCTTATGATACTGTATTTGGCCAAATATATGTTGCAGAGTGTTGCTTAATGTGTTAATTTTATAAAATTTTCACATTTTATGGAGTATTTACCCAATAACTGTATTATGAATAAAGTACAGGTTTGGAGAATTTGTCTTATCCCGAAATAACTTCAATGTTAACTTTGGTTATTATAAAGGTCAAGTGATAGATGTATATGTGTGTGTGTGTGTGTGTGTGTGTGTGTTATAAGAAGATAAATTTAACACAGAAGTAATTATTCCTGCAGTATGATATCTTAATTGCAAGTTTCAGATCATGTTTTGAAGAAGCATTTTAATGATAATTTTAAAAGCATTATAGTGAGTGATTTCTTTGTAAAGATCTTTACTATACATCGATAGGATGAATGAAAATAATAAACTGTCCTAAAACCATGCAAATGAGCACTTTTAGCTGGGGAAAGACTGTAGTACAGCCTCCTGAAAAGTGCTGTGTCTCAAAAGTATTTAGGTGACACTGGAGAGAGCATGCTTGGGAAATCTGTGTTAAATTATTTAAAATAATTTGAAAAGTGCAGAGCATACCGATATCAAAGATGCATGCAAGAAATTGAAATAAAATTGGTTTGTAAAATGTGAGTGTAGAAAAAATTTAAATAAATATATTAAATGTGATACAGTTTTTAAGTAGGTATGTAACTAAATTGACAAATAGAAAGTAAAAATTATTTTATGTAGTTCCTAAAATTTTAGATTCAATTGGGAAAATGGGAGCTTATGTTACACTTGGAGTTGCCTCGCATTCAGGCAAATAAGTTACTTTAGGAGGCATGATTTGTTTGAGGGCTTGTCAGGTGGCAGCTGATGAAGTCAGGACCAGGGTCTCAGAAACACAACTGCTCATCCTGGCTTTCTGATCCCACAGTGATTTCCGTTTCCTCTTGTGAAGAGCGATCAGGCAGTCAGAGCCCTTGCCATGGAAATGGCTGCTATTAGGAGGACCCTGGAGGGACTCTCACAGTCACTGACTGTCCCTTCATCAGCCCTCGAAAAAGACTTGAAGGAAGTGAGGGAAGTGGATGTTTGTAGTTTATGGACAAGATCTATGCTATAAAACATATCTTTTTTTTTTTCTTTATTATCAACAGTAAAAGGCAACTTACAGATATATAAACTTCCAGGGACATGGTTGATATCTTTCCTCTATTTTGTTTTTGCTATAAAATAAATACAAGGACAAAGTTAGACACATAAAGTAGATAAAAACAAATTTAAAACAGACACCGGAAAGCATTTTTCTTTCTATTCTGAAAACCATTTGTGTGTAGTGTAGCCAAGGAGACAAGGGTGAAGAATTAAACTGCCACGTTGCTGGAGAAAGAGTTTGCTGACATCACTGGCATTGGAGAAGCTAACTCCTTGAGATGTGAATTGGTTTTGTTAGGCCAAATGCATTTATTCTTTCAAAAATGTCTTGTGTAATTATTTATTCTACACAGAGCCTCACATGCATGTACTCAATCAGCCCATGGGAACAGTTTAGCAGAATATTGCAGGAAAAGCAAAGGATGACAGCATGGAAAGAAACTTAATTAATTAAAGTGGTTGACATAAAACGACAGCATTTGATTTATTTCTCTCCTACTTAGCTGTGCTATTTCCACCCTTCTTTTTGGGCATAATCCTCGGAGATCATGAATGGTTCTTATTGCAGTTTTCCTTGGTCCTTCGTGAAACGTAGAAAACTTGCTCCTGGGAGAGCAGACCCCACTTTTCTCCAGCATGTGCGTCAGAAACAAAGAAGCCTGGCTGTGGTTTACCTTCCTGGGCCTGAGCCCACCGTGGCCTTGCCCAACTCCATCTTTCCCAAACTAGAGAGATGGGAGGATGCAAACAATAATGAATTCAAGTGGCAAAGACCTTGTGAACAGTGAACCAACCCATCTGGAGTAACTCCATTCTGGCTTAGTTATTCCTGGCAATGGATGGCACAGGAGATGGGATTGAGGAGAACTCAGGGTCCTTCTTGACATTATTAAAGCAGATGCTGGTCTATTGCATGCCCTGTATTCTACAGACCCTATGCTTAGAGATTGCAATACTTCTCATCCTCATAACAGTCTTAGGAGTAGGGTAGACATTAGACTTAAGATGCAAGCAACAACTTATTCTGACAATAAAAATAACTGACTGCAAGGATAGCTTGGAGACTTGAAAAAATGGAAGAACCAGGCTTAGAAAGAACATAGAATGGATCAGCTCCTGGGACTGAGGTTGCAGGAACAGACTGACAATTCCATTGGGGTGCTACTTGGATGAATGCAAGAGCTGGTATCTGCTCTTGTATTATTCTGTTCAAAACTCAAATTCCAGGGAGAGAATGGAGGCAAGTAGAGATCCTTGAAGTCCTAATATAACTGTGTGCCATGGTGACTGGGTCATTACCTAAAGCAAAGTTGGCATGTTATCACAGAAAGAACTGGGAAAGGATGCTGGAAATGCAAAAAAAAACAAAAAAAAAACAACAGATGTGCCACAAACCGAGAACATGACTACTATGACCCAGGAAATCAGTGCAGCCAGAATATAAACCCAATTATTTTTGCCACAAAGGCAACTCTTTTCCCACTCTGCCGTTCAGCCTCTCAGGTCTACATGTGGACAAGGATCATGAACATGGTTTGTTTTGTCATTTATTGCAACAAAGTGACTAATGTGAAAGAAGGAATGAAGATTGGAAGGTGTGGTGAGTACATATGGGTAGAAAAGGAGATTTGATTTTGGTAGCAAAACATTCTCATAATACTTTTTTCAAATACTTCCTGTTTGGGCATCCTGACACTCCTCTCTTCTGGTTTTATGACTACATCTCCACTTTCTCTTCTTTCCTGAGGCGCTGACAGCTCTTCCTATTCTATTTCTAGATATGAGTTTCCTAGGGCTTGGTTCTAGGTCCTCTTTTCTTCATCAACTCTTACCCACACACCAATGACCCCTCATTAGTTATTGACAACAGGATAAAGTCCACATTGCGCAGCTTGAATTTTAGGATTCCTCACACCTGAGCTCCACACTACCTAATAATTTTTTGTTCTTTTTTTGTTTGTTTGTTTGTTTTGTTAATCCTCACCTGGGGATATTTTCCCCCTTGCTTTTTAGAGAGAGTGAAAGAGAGGGAATGCGGGGGAGGGAGAGAAGCATCGATGTGAGAGAGACACATTGCTTGGTTGCTTCCTACATGCACCCTGACTGGGGACAGGGAGTAAACCTGCAACCCAGGTATGTGTCCTTGACTAGGAATCGAACCAAAGACCCTTCGGTGCACAGTCCGATGCTCTGATCACTGAGCAACACCGACTCGGGCTTATCTTTTGTTCCTCATGGTACCATCATTCAAGTCTCAACATTTTTTCACGCGATTCTATCTTCAAGGAAGTCCTTCCTACTCTATACCTTGTTTCCAAATCCGCCTCATTGTACAAGATCCAGCTCATCTCCCACCATCTCCAAGAGACTGTCTCCAGTAGCTCTACATTTCAATGACCTCTCCTTTTTCTAAGGCAAAGTCTGGGCCATTTGTCTGAGAATATATATTCCCTATGGTCCTTAACCATACACCATTTTATAATTTTATGTGGTTATCCTGTTTCTTTGAGTTGACTGTAAGCTTTTGCAGGGAAAATCTTTTTAGTATTGGGTAATAGATACTCAACAAATACTCATGTAGTCAGTTTGTTTCAAAAATGAGAACTGTGTAATCTCCTTCTAAGAAAAGTTATTGGGCCTCTTCTGTCATCCACCACACCATGCAAGAAACAGCATCTTCAGCCCAGCTCTGGATTGGGGTCTTCTCATGTCACAAACCCAAGGTATAGTCAGCTTCTGCATGGACGGGCTTCCTCAGTCCAGGGGTGCTGAGGTCAGAAAGAGCAGGAGGCAGGAGGTAGACCAGGAGTGGAAACCCAGGCAGATTATGCAGGCCAAGGGGCTGCTTTTCTGACACATCTTCAGGAATTGGCCATTCACAGCCTCTCCTGCTATTTCATTAGTGGAACTCATACATGTAGCAGTAGTTGTCTGGGGAAGGCTATGAATATTAACTTACCCTATGGTTTGCTCTAAAAATCATGTAAAGCATTTTCCTGTTTTTCTTTGGAAAATGTCTACACTACATCCTGACATTTCATCTGCAGCCCTAACAGAGTGACTAATGTGAGCTCTTGGTTCGTGGCTATTTCAAAAGTAAGCCAATTTAATCTAGTAGTAATATCTTTTTTAGGCTCACAGGAAAAGGGGAGAAAAAAAAAAGACAATTAAACAGCACAAGCAACCAGTGTGCTTTCCTTAAACATTCTCAGTAAAACAAATGTGTATGTGTTTTTAAGTTTTGAAGGTCTGGTTTAAATAAAATGTTTAACCCTTTGAGAACCAAAGCTCTCATGTTCTTTTAGAGAGCTATAGGATTTAGGTGGGGTCTTCTCGGCGGCAGCCAGTGTTTTGGCATTCTACTGTGTACACAAATCTCTGGTCTATAGGCGGTTGGGAGCAGTTACACAGAGGGTGGGGTAGACAAAACCAAAAGCAGAGCTTGAAGCCTGCTTGGAAAACATTTTTGGATTCAATGTGAGCCAAAACCATGGGAACTGGCCCATATCCTCAGGGTTTAAAAGAGATCCAAATAGGCTTACCATGTAGTGGAAATATGACTAGCACCACACTACAACCAGGCCACCAGGGCTTTGGTCTCACCTCGGTGGAAACCAGCAGTGTAGTTAGCTGGGTTACAGCTCTGGGACTCAGTTTCCTCACTGCGCAATCTATGTTGGTTTCTAAAGGCTTTTCTAGCTCTGACATTCAATGACACTAAATCGTCCCAAAGGGATTGTCAGATGTCCGTGTTCTCCTTCAGGTTTGGTTTCCTGGGGTATGGGGTGGGGGGTGGGGGGTCTGTGGATGTGAGGGCTCTGTCTGGGTTTGTGGCATGGGCTTCCAGGGTGGCAGCCCACGACTATAGTCAGTGACGAGCAGGGTGGAGATTGTAAAGGCTCAGGACCATACCAGGACTTCTAGAGTCTCTGGAGGTGCTGACCACGCAGGAGACATGGCCTGGAAGCTATTTATCTGAATGTGATCCTACAGTTCAGAGAGAAGGTCAGTTTCAGGGCCAAGCATAGGAAAGAGCTTTGTAAGAGGACAGGGGCTTATTCTCCTACTGGTGGTTATAGTGGGGGAGAAGGAAGAGTGCTTTGTGGGCTGGGCTGGCCCTATGCTGACAGTGTGGCCTGTACTATCTCACTCAATTCTCTCAAACACACTGTAGGGAAACATCAGCCTGGAAGAGAAACCAAGGCTCAGGGAGGTCATGTAGCTTGTCCACGGGGACAGATTCAGACACAGGTCTGCCCAGTGACATCAGCATCATGGTAGCCCGAGTTGTTCCCTTTTTCTCTCCCCTTTTATTTACAACTAATTGGATAGTCAAACTGAAAAAAAGTGCCATGCACATTACACCAGGACACCTGGAAAACGTCTACCCACCTGGCATCCAAAAGTGGGTGGTGATGCCCAGCCCGCGTGGTAGAGGTCTACCTATGAGCCAGGAGGTCCCAGTTCAATTGCCGGTCAGGGCACATGCCTGGGTTGCAGGCTTGATCCCCAGTTGGGGGTGTGCAGTAGGCAGCCAATTAATGATTTTCATCATTTATGCTTCAATCTCTCCCTCTCCCTTCCTCTCTCTAAAATAAAACAAAACAAAACACACATTAAAAAGAAAAAGTGGAGAGACTCTCAGGCTGCAGATCCAAGGAATCAGCCTGCCCCCCCCCCCCCACACACACACAGATGTTCTCTTTCTTTTACTTGCAAGGTGATACTGCCCCAGAAGTTAAAATGCTGAAATTTTAATGAGCTGTACATTGTATTTCAGGATATCCACTGCTCTGTACATGTAAAGGATTTTAAGGAAAACTAGAGTTAGAAACACATATTCCTTATTAAGGAAGGTAACTATGGTTTTGTATTTATTTGAGAAAGTAATCATGCTGAGAAAAGAAAAGAAACCAGAAACTTCAGGCTGGCTGAGATTGCAAATACGCTGTCCCCCTTATGTTCTCTGGGGTGTTCATGAATCCCCCTCTTTGCAGTCTCCAGAAGTAAAGATTCCTGAAGCCCCCCCCACACCCCCTTTTTAAACATTGTACTGTATTTTCACCACTCGCAATGGATTTGTCTTCATCTTCAAACAGATTCCAGTAATCCCCTCAAGGTCCCAAATATGTGTGTTCGACTCTTTCCAAAGTTTTTGGAGCGTGAAAGAAAGTAGCTGTTTGAATAAATTATGTATAGTCTCCTGTGGACTACTGTAATACATTAGGAGTAGAATGGGCCACAAGCAACATGGAAAGACATGAATGGAATTGGTTCTTTCAAAGAAAAGGGAAATTTTCAGTCTATTCTTGAGAAATGTGGATACTTCTAAACTATTCAATTGAACCAAATGAAATTGCCATTTTGTAGGTCAAATGTGGCCAAATATTGGCAGTTCCTCATGGTTCAATTTAACAAATGAATTGACCCGTTTACCTTGAAGCATTAACAATATGAACCTAAAGAATCGTAGACTCAAGTAGACTGATGCTTTGTAAATTTTAGTTGTTTTTTCCCACTTCCCACCCCAAGCATTTATTCTGTGAACCAAGAAGGCAATAAATGCAAAACAAAACAAAATAAACCCCTAAGAATATTGAGAAGGGACAGATTATATGAATAATCCTGTTTGATATTCCTAGATAATGAAAAAGGGCACATGTTTGTATTGAGTAAAATTCTTATATATTATCCTGAATTATTTTCAATGCTCATGTGAAAACATGACCAAGTTTCATCTACCATAAATAAGCAGCAAAATCAAATTTAAAAAAGCTCCAAATCTAAATATTAGTGGAAAGCTAATCCATGTCAGCTGAAGAAGAAATTATTGCTTATCAATAAGCAATAATCCAAAACCTATTTGGTTTATATGTCAGGGCTTACATCATACTTTACTCTTGTGCAGTTTTTGTAACCTAGCCGAGGTAATTTCTGAGGGGACAATGAATGAGGATGACAACATGATACATACAATATCATTAGCAGTTAATTACCAGAGACACAAATTAATCATGACTGTGTCAGTGCTCACACTATGAGAATTGCAATCACGCTACCAGAGGTGCCTAAGAAGGTTCTTCCGTGAAGGAGCATCTTGGACTAGTCATTTCCCTGTAGTTACATTCTTCTGTGTAAATCCGCTAATGGGCCTTTATGTTTTCTGTGTAAAGCACCTAACAGTGTAGATTCTCAAGTGTCCTCAAAAGCAAGTGAAAGCTAAACTGGGACTGTTGCCTTCTCAGTTAGAGAAGTTTGGTTCCAGGTAATTTCATATTACAGCGCTCATGCTGTGCCAATAATAGATGCCAGATGAAACAGAATACGCATGTTAACTTTTAAAGGATGCCCCGAGGCAAATACATATTTTCCTTACTCCATGCAGCTGATTTCTGATTGGCAAAGTACAGCATCAAGATTAGTCATAATCTTTCCTTGTTTTCTTATTCCTTGGATGAAAAATTTAACCACACAAATTCTCAAACCTGATATCGAATTAACTTCCAAGATGTTTACTCATTTCAACAGTGAGTCAGAAGAGAGTTTGTGTTAAATAACGTGTCATCTCTAGCCACTTCTCCGCTGAGGAAAAGTGGGTGACACTGCAAGAGATAGGACACTTTGGATGATTTAGGGTGAAGATGCCTTTGGGCCTGCTGTACGCCTACGTACTTTTGCTTAACAACTCCAGTTCAGGAAAACCCAGAAAAAGGCAGGCTCTCTGAGAGAATGTTTGACTTCCCCACAGGTGGTTTAGGGTGCTTTAACACAATGGCACTCAAAGCACATGTGAGGATGAAGTGGAGAAATTCTGAGGTCTTGGAATTTCTAGGAGGCTTGGACTCTGTTTGGAAGTGAACAGCTAACTGTGGATTGTGTCCTTCTATTTGAATGCGACTTTAAGTGGTACTCGTCGGTTGAACACTGCTGCTAACTTTGTGTCCCAGATTTGACAACCTTCCCTTGTCTTCCTATAAATGGACCTCCCTTGCCTTCTGGTACTTTCTTTCATACAGGTCCCCATAAAGCCAAGCCCCTGCCGCTCCCACAAAAACAACAGGGGTCACAGTCCCATAAAACTCTTCAATCAGAAAACTACCCCAAAATAAGCTTTATTGCAAGAAAAGTGACATATTTGATACATAGACCTACAAAAACAAACAAGACCCAAAACCATAAGTTTTTCCTCACAAACACTTGATTACAAATTTACACTTTCTTTTTTTAGTTATTAAAACAAAAGAACCCCAAACTGGATATAACTGGTGACTAATCTTTGGTCAGCACAGGTGTGAGAGGAACAACCCAGAGCCTGCATGAGCTTTGGCCATTTCACATATGAGGTTTGGTCACTGGTCCAGGGACAGGTTCTTGGGTTGAGAAGAACATGGGAGACGTACTCTTATTATAGCACATCTGGTACAATATCTTTTTAAATGACTAAAGCAAACTAAAAATCAATTCATTGTACAAACATCTTTCATACACAATAGGCTATGATAAAATGAGGCATATGGTGTATAACTACAGTATTAATGAAAATTCTAAAAAAAATGGATTTAAAAAAACAACATATATTCCTTGGCTGTACTGCATGATTTGTTTGCACATATGGCAATCCTGAAATAGCTTGAACATAATAAATGCACCATTAATCTAAGACAGCACCAAACACTACAGAACGCCAGGTGTTCCTTTTCAAAGGAACGGCAGTTCTTCAGCTGCCTAAGTACCACAAGTACGCAGCACACCCTGGGTACGAATGAGGTGTTGTGGGGAGCACGTGTGCTTCCTTGAGGTTATGAGAAGGAAATACAGTACGGTTTGGCCTGCAACGCTACTGGTCTCACAAGCAGTCAAGGTATTTTGCTACAGTGTTGTGCTTCATCTTCATTGCCTGGTGTGTCTGGTGATGTGAAATATCGTCACAATGAGCTGCTCTGGCTTTGATCTCCTTCGTAAAGGAGCAAATGACACTTCCGTCTTTTAAATTATTGATTACACTGCCCATTCAGCTCTGCGAGGCTTTCTTTAAGATAATCAGATGTGTACCAGTTGGACGACTGGCAGAAAACCAAAGGAAACATCTCTTGAATCTACTGAATTTTTAAAAAGCACCTCTAAAAGAAATAGCTCAAATTTATAAATCTAAAGAAAAACAAGTGAGTTTCCCTTTTTGTTTACATAGTTTGTTCATTTCTCCATATATTACTGCATTAAAAATAAATAAACATCTATATTTTTTTTAATTAGCAACTATAGCAAAATACCCAAAGTGTTACAGACTGCTAACAGGAAAAAAAAAGCTCACATTATTTTTGTGCATTTAGTGCCATATGCTGATCTCTTGAACATTTACGTTTTGTTTTTTTTTAATATATTTTAAAGTGAAGTTATATAAAAAATACAGTAACCACGGTTGCCTTTGTACTCAAATCTTTGGCCACACCAGAGTCTAAATTATCCCACCCTGTGAGGGTCAACATTCTGAAGCTGAGACAGGGAGGAAAGAAACAAAAGTTGTCTTTTTTTCCTCCTTAAAATTAGTCATTGATTCTCAAAGGCTTCTGAAGGCTGGCTGTGCAGGGATTTGAGCCTGGAACCAAGTCTGCGAGTGTTAGTAGAGTTGAATCTGCAGCCTCATTCTGAGAGCCTCCCCGAGTTCCCCTAGGAGGTAGTCATCCTCATTGCTGTCTTCCAGTTCCTTAAGCTCCTTCTTCTGGTAGAGAGGGATGCTCGTGATTTCCAGTGTGTAAGTGCCAGGCACCGGCTTCCTCTTGGCCGTGTGCAAGTAGCTGAGCCCGTTCCTTTGGTGGATGCGGAAGATGCCATCGTCATTCCCTTGGGAGATGACATAGCGGATGTGGTTGTTGAGGGGCTCGATGGCGGGCATGAGTTCCAGGATGTGCTCCTTAGAGCCGAGGCCGGAGAGGTTGAACTTCATTCTCATGGGGCTGTCCATGTCCACACTCTCCAGGCTGATCTGTTCAACCTGAAGAAAGAGCAGGAAATGATGTGGGAGGAGCAGCTGCAGCACAGGAGAGGACCCGGAGGGGGACTGGCTGCTGGGCTGCAGTCACAGCAGCAACCTATTGCTCCCCCTTTCTGCCCTTTAAGGAGTACTGCTTGGGAAGGAGGTGACTTTAGCTTCATGTGGGCTGGGAGCAAAGGTCAATTCCATAGTGTGTGTCCTGTAAAGCTCTGGGCCTTAACCAGGTGACATTACAGGGCTGAGCTTACAGACAGCATTCACATTTCAAGTTTTTCTGATGAGTTTGTGGAATACCAGGCTTCTTAATAAAGATAATTTAGAAAATAATTGCTTTTTTTTTTTCTTGCTGGGGTCAAAAGAAGTGCAGCTGTTATCCACCAGCAGGGACTGTCCCCAGATGAATCTGCACTCAGAAGGCTTGGCTTGGTTTGCAAGACCCACAACGCACAAGCAGAGTGCCGGAGTGTGTTTGCTAAGAGCCCTTGGTGCAGAGAGAGGGGACTGCAGTCCTCAGGGCTCAGATTTGAATCAGTGGGGCAGGGACCAGATAAACCAAGTCTTACTTGATCAGAGGGATGGGAGTTTAAGGATGTTATCTTAGTAAAATAAATAACAAAACAAGAAACAAACAAAAAAAGACAACAACCAATGCTATGACTGGGCACCTGTTGGCTACAGTGGCCCCAAGTGCCCACCAGTGTTCTGACAGACTCACATTCCAAGTCCCACATTGGGAAGGTTTCACAGAATTTCTGGATTTGATGAAAATCTCAATCATCATATTTACCTCAGTGAGGTACCTTAGTCTATTTAAGGTAGATGTAACACTGGCCTATTTATTATTATAAAGTAGAATCACAGACCTTTTGGCTAGAAAAATCTCGTTTTATAGATAAAGTTTCTGAGCAAGTTGCCCAGTTCACACAGCCAGTTAGCTGTTTTTGGTGGAGGAATTTCTCAATAACATTCACTGAAGAGGGTATTGCTATCCCTGATCTTAGGGAAAATCATCATCATTTCTAGATATTACAAGTGAGATTCACTGAACAGGTGTAATATACATGCCAGGTACCGTTCTAAGCACTTCACAGTATCAACTCAATTAATCCTCCCATCCCCCTTCAGCAGTATTTTTATTCCCATTGTATAGGTGAAAAAGTTGAGACAGAGAGAGGTTAGGTAAACATGCCCCATGTAACGTGAGTAACAAGTGGAGGGCCAGGGGACGTAGTCAAAATCAGGCAGCCTGTGGCCCACCCCTCAGACGTCTCTGCTAAAGGCCATTTACGACCAAGAAACACCAGCAGCAGGCAATTTAGATACTCAGTTCTTTACAAACTACAAGTTATCTGGAGATATCATCTTATGGGAGGAACACCTAACTTACAAATGTCACAGAATAGGAGACCAGACCTACTTGGCTTACCTACTGAAAATTAAAATCAGCCTACTTTACTATCTACACTAATAAAAGAGAAAAATGGTAATTGGCGTACGACGATACCCTTTTCATTGGCTAATCAGGGCTATATGCAAATTAACTGCCAACTATGATTGGCAGTTAACTGCCAACAAGATGGCGGTTAATTTGCATAGGTAGGCACAATGCAGGGAGGCGAAAGGGAAAGCAGGAAGAAGCCCCCTGCCACTGACAGTGATCGGAAACCCAGGGGGGAGCTAAGAGCTGGGGGGCAGGGCAAAGGCGGCCCTGGGGCCGCCTTTGCCCTGCCCCCCAGCCATGATCGGAGAATCAGGCGTCTTTGCCGCCCTGGCCAGTGATAGCAGGAAGTAGGGGTGGAGCCAGCGATGGGAGCTGGACACGGTCGAAGCTGGCAGTCCCGGGAGCTAGGGGTCCCTTGCCTGGGCCTAAAGTGGAGCCCACGATCGCGGGGCCGCTGCAGCTGCGGGTCCCCGCTGCCCGAGCCGGACGCCTCAGCCAGAGGCGTTAGGCCTGGGCAGGGGCGGAGCCTGCAACCGCGGGGAGCTGGGGGTCCCCTGCCCAGGCCTGACACCTCTGCTGGAGGCCTCAGGCCTGGTCAAGGGGCCGATCCGGTGATTGGTGATCGGAGGGTGATGAGGGTCAACTCCTCTGGCCAAGGCATCAGGCCTGGGCAGGGGGCGGAGCCGGGGATTGGGGGGATATGATGGTCCCCCCTTGCCCAGGCCTGAAGCCTGGGTCAGAGGCGTCAGGCTTGGGCGGGGGTTGGAGCAAGCGATCAGAGGGAGATGGGGGTGTCCTGCCCAGGCATGATTCCTGGGCCAGAGGCCTCAGGCCTGGGCGGGGGCCAGAGCCAGTGATCGGGGGGAGATGGGGGTCCCCTGTCCAAGCCTGACACCTCTGGCTGAGGCATCAGGCCTGGGCAAGGGGCAGAGCCAGCAATCGGAGGGGTCTGGGGGTCCCCTGCCCAGGCCTGATGCCTGGGCCAGAGGCATCAGGCCTGCGCTGGGGGCAGAACCAGTGATGGGGGGAAATGAGGGTCCCCTGCCCAGGCCTGACACCTCTGTCAGAGGCGTCAGGCCTGGGCAAGGGGCCGATCCTGCGATTGGAGCGTGATGGGGATCAACGCCTGAGGGCTCCCAGTATGTGAGAGGGGGCAGGCTGGGCTGAGGGACACTCCCCCCCCCCCCCCCACACACACCCAGTGCACGAATTTCATGCACTGGGCCCCTAGTAAATGCATAAAACAGAACTGGGCACATTTAAAATAATTTTTTGAATCATTTCAAATAAGTATTTCTAAGTGGGCATCTTATTCCCTTTGGCATAAATAAAAAAGAAAAAACATATGACATGTGAATCTTAAAGTCTTTCCCCACCCCCCATCCTTGTGTTTTGAGCTAAAAATCAACTTATTTTATTTACTTGTCTCTGCCATGTTGTCCATTAATTTAGCCATTAAATTTCAAGCTAATTTTAGCTTCACTGAGCCTGAAACCTACATAAAGGTTTACTGCATCATATACATGACTCCATATGGATAAAATCTGATACAAAACAAAAGTGAGGTTTACTCACAGCAGGGGGTTCGGGCTCATGAACACTTCTCTTCTGCCTGCCTTCTTTCTTAGAGTAGCCGTTGATTTTGCACTCATAACAGGCTTCTGGGGACAGAGCATTTTCCTCATCCACCTCTGTGTCCATTGGCAGGTACTGCCCTTTGTTAAATCCCATTCCTGAGACACAGTGGCTATTTGCAACAAGAAGCAAGGTGTTGTTAGATTTTATCCTTAACTTTGACTATAGCTTTCCAGTGGTAGAGCAAAGACTTTTCAGAAAAAACACCAACAAAGCAAAATCTAAGCTCATACAAATAAAAACCTAGTAGTCTCTGTAGCTCTTTTCTTTAACACTTCATACACAAGATTTTCCCTTATTTTGAACAGCAAAATTCTGAGAGAGAGAGTTTTAAGCTTCCCCCAATTATTTTCTTTAATATACCTTTTAAACTTAAGCATAGTTGGTATACAAAATTATACTAGTTATATTAGTCTCAGGTGTGCAATATAGTGATTCAGCATTTGTATACCTTATAATGTGATCAACCCACTAATTTTAGTAGTAATCACTCATCATACAAACTTATCACAATATTATTGACTATATTCCCCTTCACCCTTTTCAGCAATCCCCCCATCTCCCTCCCCTCTGGCAGCCATCCTTTGGTCTCTATTTCTGTGAGTCTGTTTGTTGTTTACATTTCACATCTAAATGAAAACATACATTATTTTTCTTTCTCTGTCTGACCTATTTTACTTAACATAATACTCTCTAGGTCCATTCATGTTATCACAAATCACAATATTTTGTTCTGCATAATGTTCCACTTTGTATGTGTACCACATCTTTTTTTATCCATTCACCTATCAATGAACATCCAGGTTGTTTCCATGTCTTGGCTATTGTAAATAGTGATGCAATGAGCACAGGGGTACCTATATCTTTTCAGATTAATGTTTTCATTTCCTTTAGTGGAATCCCCAATTTTTAATCCCAATTAGATGAAGCACTTGAGTGTAGTTAACTGGGGAAAGCAAAAGCAGAGTATGAAATTCCAAGAGAGTGCTAAGAGAAGTCCTGTTCACAACAAAGCTCTCTGCTGTAATGACTAAGATTTTTCAAGTCTTATTTGAGTTAGTGAAAGAGTCAATGTCTAGAACAGTGATGGCGAACCTTTTGAGCTCGGCATGTCAGCATTTTGAAAAACCCTAACTTAACTCTCGTGCCGTGCCACATATAGAAATTTTTTGATATTTGCAACCATAGTAAAATAAAGACTTATATTTTTGATATTTATTTTATATACTTAAATGCCATTTAACAAAGAAAAATCAACCAAAACAATGAGTGTCATAGGTTTGCCATCACTGGTCTAGACCATGCCTTTTGTTTCAAGTATTATTATGTAACAACTAGAGGCCCAGTGCATGAAATTTGTGCAGTGGGGGTGGGTCCCTCAGCCTGGCCTGCATCCTCTCCAATCCGGAACCCCTCAGGGGATGTCCGACTGCCTCTCACAATCCGGGACTGCTGGCTCCTAACTGCTCGCCTGCCTGCCTGATCGCCCCAACCACCTCTGCCTGCATGGTCGCCCCTAACTGCTCCCTTGCTGGCCTGATTGCCCTTAATCGCCTCTGCCTCGCCCCGCACCCAGGACCCAGGATTCCCTCCTCTGGCGGGTCACAGGCACCCAGGACCAGGGCTTCCCTCCCTCTGGCTGGCCGCAGGCACCTAGGACCCGTGGGCGGGTGGCTTCACCTGGGTCATGGGGCAGAAGCTTGTCCCTTTCCCAGGCTGCAGGTGCAGGCACAGCCACTGGTGCCTTGGACCGCAGGGCAGGTGGCTTGTCTTTCTCCCAGGCTGCAGCCTGGCTGGTCCCCATTCCTCTCTCGCAAGCTCATTTGTGCTTGGCTGGTCCCCATTCCTCTCTCCCCAGTGTTGAGTGTCTGAGCAGTTATCACATGATGGTGTGAGGGCATGATGGCATGAGGGCATGACAACCATTTGCATGTTAACTCTTTATTATATAGGATGGTGGACAGATGAGTCCACCCCCCTCAGTGCCTGTCTCATACACTGCTCTGAGGAAGAGGACCCTGAGTGACTCCTCAGTTCCCACCTTCCATGCTGTTGAGCACAGGCTGCCTTGATGGAAGGAGGCAGGTGGCCAGCACCCCAGGCCCAGCCCACAGGGCTTGAGAGGTTGCACTTGGGAACGTGTGATGGGCTGGGGGAAACCCAGCCCTGTGGAGCCAGCCTGGCACTGAGCAGTGCCACACCAATGAGGCAGGTCTTCCATGGGCAATAATGTAAAGCCTGATGAACCAAGAGAGGGACACACTAGGAACCACTAGGCTGGCACCTGTCAAAATTCATAGAAAAATCTAAGAGAAGCCATTTCCACTTGTGCTTCACAACCCAGGTGTCTACAGCAACACGTAAGCTGCATTTTAAAATATCTGCTAGTCTCTGGCCTTGAGGGACCTGACTGAATGAATTCAGGCCTTTATGTGGGGCAAGAAAGTGCTGTTTGTTTACAAGTTCAAGTCTCATGCACACCACACGGGAGGTAATCCTGCAACATGGGTATAATCCATATGCCTTCTTAGTGCTTCTCCCTCCTATATCCTAAGTGACCAAGGCTTTCGTCTCCTGGGCTTCTAATAACTATTCACTTCCTTGCAGTGCCAGGCGGCCCGAAAGCCTGAACTCAGGGAGGAAACCTGAGTTGGCCCCACCCTGTTGGACCCCCTTGCGTTCCTGTGTGCGAGAGGATGATGGCCTTACCCTTGTCCCACTCGGTAGTACCCAGGCGGGCAGCCACAGAGGTAACCCCCCTCCGTGTTGGAGCAGCCGTAATTGCATGGGTTCTTGGAGGATGAGCACTCATTCACGTCGTGGCAGGCACTGGAGAACTGGTCAAAGGAGAACCCGGAGGGGCAGGCACATTTGTAACTCCCCAGGGTGTTGTAGCAGGAAGCAGAGCCACAGGCATTCGGATTGGAGCATTCATTCTCGTCTATGACAGAAAGTAAGAAAATATTATCTGAGGTGACACAGAGGAGGGCCTGAGTCTCAAAGTACCTATGATTTCACAGGAGAAAGAACTCTACAACAGCATTTAAAAAAAACATTTCGTCCAATGGCTGACTTGTAAAGTATGTGAAAATAAAAAAATAAAATGCCCAAATCCAACAAATCCTCCTAAATTATAGCTGTAAAAAACCCTGCCCAACACTTTTTTTGTTGTTGCTGTTAATCTTTGCCCGAGGATATTTTTCCACTGATTTTTAGAGAGAGGGAAGAGAAGGGAAGAGACAGAGAGAAACATTGATGTGAGAGAGACACATCAATTGGTTGCCTCCCGCACTGGATTGAGCCTCCAACCAAGATATGTGCCCGTAACTGGAATTGAACCTGGGACTCTTCTGTCCGTGGGTGGATGCTCTATCCACTGAGCAAAACCAGCTAGGAAATTACCCAACACTTTTATATAGTTTGTGCTGTTTATGAATCTGCTGGCAGCCCTTTGGGACAGTATTTGCAGTTTGCCTACAGAATCACCCTTCTATTCTCTTAACAGCAGGGTAGTTCACCAGCCCACACCTCAGATGAGCAGATTCACAGGGACAGCAGATTACTCACTGTGCGGCTGTGGGAGCCAGAAATGAAGAACCATACTAATGGGGGTGAACTCTTCGGGGTGCTGAAAATGCTGTGGTGTTCCTGGTGGCATACTCTTGTGAGGACATACTAAAAACCATGAACTGTACACTTTAAAAAGATGAATGTTATGGTATGTGAATTATATCTCCGTGTTAAAAAGCCTACATCTGTATCTGTATTTGTGTCCATTCTCCCAGCAATCCCCAAAGCCTTCATTATATTGTAGATGGAGAAAACATAAAAATCTAAATACCCTAAGTGAAAATACTTGAAATGAACATTATTTAATTGGGTCTATTGAACCAACAATCAACGTTTGCCTGCGTGAGGACCCCTTAGGTGCAGACTGTGCCTTCTGAGACTGTCTGCATCCAGCCATCAGCTGACACCGACATTCCTGGCTTCATGACTAACATTAATACTGTAAATGCCTGACAGCAGGATAATTATGTTATACCTTCAGTTACATTTATCATTTTAAATTCAAAGAGTGTGCTTTTAAATTTGGAGACTACAACTTAGCTCTTAACTGTCTGGTTGGTATATAGCCCCTGGCTGGGCTCCTTCAGAGTTTATTATAATTCAAATTTCACCCTGGGCACTAGTCACATCTGTCCTGTGGGAAGTTCTTTCAAATTCTGTGACTCCAATGGAGCACAGTGTGTCTGTTTACTTAATATGTGATAAGTATATGTTTCAGGCCACGTGGGGAAATGAGCCTATTTGCAAGAGAGTGTGCGCCTGGAACACAACAGGCAGAGGGAAGGGCAGAGCGGCATGGCTCAGGGAGGTTATGGAAGACGCAGATGGCGTCTCAGCGAAGAGGCCTCTCAGACAGGAAATTAAACTCCATTAAGTACGGCACAGAGGTTACTGAGAGGGTAGATGTTATTAGGTACATTTTTGTATCATGATTATAGTTTCAGAATTAAATCAGACCGCCAAATGTATAATTCTTAATCACTGGATATAAAATCTGCTATGATTACCTAATATGTACCAATTCTTAGCCTTCATTTCATGGGAAGGAGATATATAAATAAATTCATAATAACTAAGCTACCTGTGACATAAATATAACTGCCATTTTATTTCTGCCACAAATGCTCCTCTGATTTTATAATTAAATCGGACCTTTATATGCACCATTTCTCTCCTAATGGAGAATGTAAATTAGGTTATAATTTAACAAAATGAACTTTCTATGAATATAGTATTAGACATTGTGTTAAGTAGAAAATGTACCAGGAAAAACTGAATAATTAAATAAATTCCATTTTAACATACCAATGACAAGAAAAAATTTAAATACATAATATTTTTGGGAGCACCATTATATATTTCATGTTTATATGCTATAAATGTACATCATAGTATAATTTTATTAGACTTACTTAATCTGACTTTTAAAATGTGTTCCTCTGTGAGAAATATTTTGAGTTGACTCAAGCCTCACCGAGCTATGTTCACATTATTTTGAAAGGGCATAGAAGCAACTGGAAGTAACTAACACTAAATAACTAAAAACTTCATATATTAAGACATAATTTTTCTTCATACGCAAATGTTAATAATATTCACTTATTTTCAATTCTGAATAATTATAATGCTTGCAAATATTGGAGAATGTTACCTACATCTGTATAATCAATGCACCAGAATGGGATAAATGTCCTATGGTACTGGCTGGAAACTTCTCAAATTATTCCTTTGAACTAAAAGCTTTTGTCAGTATTAACACTTACAGAGAAATGTCATTTTTCTTTCTTTCTCTTATAAAGATTTTTAGAGAGAAAGGAAGGGAGAGGGGGAGAGAGAAATATTGATGCATTAACTAGCAGTTCTGTTCCTTTACCAGGAGATCCCAGATAAATCTATTTGAAAGACTTCATTCTCTATCTCCTCTCAGTCATTGAATGAAGACATTCACACACATAGTGACACATAAAAATGATTTGTGCCTTTTAATTTGCACTTTGTCATAATTCTTGTACTTTTATTAGTTCCTGATGGGCTGTATAATGCTATTCTTGTTACGTATTTCTGTTAAAATTCCAACTGTGTTATGTGGATTCAAGGCAAGAAAGTCTGCAGTTTTATTAGAGACCAGCTGGGTTCCTCAACCCTGCACAGAAAAGTCTAGAACCTTTCAAATAAATGTCTGTTGCCTCTTGCTCACTCAGGGACCTGCTGCTTACAGGTGCCTATTTTAGCAGAGCAAGCTCACAAAAGAATACTTGTAGTTGGGGATATCTGCTTATGTGACTTTAGTTTTGAACTCATCTTTGAAAACATTTATCCTTCTGTCCAGAGGGTCCCTCCCAATTAGAAGGCACAGGGGTGTCTGGCTGGACTCCATTGTGAGATGTTCTGGAGTGACTGCCGTGCTGAGGTGCTCAGTCCAGGAGACCCCACAAAGGGGACCTGGGATATACCACACAGTCTTGATTTTAAGTCAGACCAAATTTAGTAAAAGCCTCCGTAGCTATATTTGCACTAGATGTTTACAGACAGAAACTTCAGGAAACTTAAAAACTTGGAAATTGAGTTCATACTCCACACATAATCCTATTTCTATTTATGACTGCCTTAAAAAGAAGAATTCTATATAAGCTGACACGTGAAATATTAGAGGATCATTCTTTTGCATTTAGTTTCATAGAATTAACCAAGAAGTCCATTTTATTTGCTAAATAAAGTACTGGACATATGTTATGAACAACACAATATAATAAAATTGTTTTACACTTTTAATAGCTATGTAAAAAAATACCATTCTCTATATTTTGAACAGTGTGCATACACTTTGCCTCTTTATGAATCAAGATATCAGGGCATAAGGACTTTTGCGACATATTTTGTTTTCTTTTTTTCTGTAAAGAGAAAAAATAAATTACATTTCTGAGATTATTCTGGTTGATAGCCTAATTCTGTGGTCGGCAAACTGCGGCTTGTGAGCCACATGTGGCTCTTTGGCCCCTTGAGTGTGGCTCTTCCCAAGCCTTAGGAGTACCCTAATTAAGTTAATAACAATGTACCTACCTATATAGTTTACATTTAAAAAATCTGGCTCTCAAAATTTCAATCGTTGTACTGTTGATATGTGGCTCTGTTGACTAATGAGTTTGCCGACCACTGGCCTAACTCATCATTTCGACATCCTTTAAAACTTTGTCCTTAAACTCGTGATCAGTAATAGTGTTTGCATTTCCTGCCATGAGGATGTATCCGTGGTGTGACCTGGCACACAGCCATGGAATAGTTGTGACTTTCAGAGTTGGTTCTTCTCCTTTGAAATTTATCTTGTGTTTTTTTTTTTTTCCTTAATTCACTAAACTGTCATTTGAAATTTCTTGTGAGAAGACCATAAAGGATAAAATCAGATTAATTGAACGAGTAGCTCGAGCACAGTAAACTATCTGAAGTACATGTGGGGTAATTGAAATCACTACAGAGAAACAGGAAGCACCCTGCCATCTCCCTGCAGTACCACTGTCCTCCTTTCTGCTCCGTTATGTTAGCATCTAATGTCACAGGGTATTGGGTGGTGTGTCTATGAAGTGCATTCAAATGGAACCAAGAAGTTAGGCGGGTAAGTTAGCTGGTTACTCAGAGAACGGTGCTCTCTTTGATCAACCTCTCCTTAAAAGGAGAGTTTCCATGACGATCATCAATGCAAGAAATTGAGCACAGTGCCTACTAATTTGATTTTACAATCACTTCTGTCTGGAGTTTTTAATGGTATCTGCTGTAACTAGGTACTATTTCTACCTTAAAACAATTCAGCTCCTTCATTACATCTATGTGACTGGACAGCTCAGATGGATGATCCTCATTAAGTTGATCTGAATTCCTTTATATTTGTCTGAGGGGGACAAAAAGCCCCTGATCTTGGCAAATGAAAATGATGATTCTTAACACAAACTTCAGAAACTTAAACTTATACCTAGCAGAACATTAAAGTTTTTATAAAAGCTCCAGTTGCATTACTGTTCAGGTACTTAAAAACCATGTTCTCATTGTGGGTATTTTCAAATATACACAAGTATAAAGACTAGAATAATGGATCAGTCCTAAGCACTGTTTTATTAAGTTCTAGGATTCAAAGTTTACATAGAAACAGCAACTTTTATTATTTGTTCATTTTACTTAAAGCTACTTTAAGGTCAGAAAAGCAGATGCTATGTAAGAAGTGAGTGCTCACCAACACACTGATTCCACTGGTAATGCTGAATATACCCTTGAGGACAACCACACCTGTAGCCTCCCAGGATGTTCTGGCAGCCATGCTGGCACCTATGGTTTCCATCACATTCATCAACATCTGCAAAAACAAGCCCAGCAAGATCTTCAGGTAAGTTTTTTCTACTATTCTTAGATACAGTCCAAACACAGCCTGGGATAGCTATTATCAGGGGAACAAACAAGACACAAAGAAAGGCTGTGATTTTTCCAAGTCACATGGTTATTAGTCAGTGGTGGTACAAAGAATGTTTCTGAGATAAGACTTCATTCTTATACTATCCACCAGACCACACCACATCAATGCTCTAAATAACATTTAATTTCATCAACTCAACCACAGCAACCACAAACGCTGTGCATTTTGGATGGATTAACTTGCAGATGGTCTGATTTATTTGGTAAGTGATATAAATATATTTGCAGTACATTTCTAGTAGATTTAAAAGTGATTGACTCTGATCTTCATTTTCAGGAAGATACCAGCACTAAAGAGATACCTAAAATGTATAATTGTTTTGCCTGCCAGTGTGGCTTAGTGGTTGAGTGTAGACCTATGACCTAGGAGGTCATGGTTCAATTCCCGGTCAGGGCACATGCCTGGGTTGCAGGCTCAATCCCCAGGAAGGGCCATGCAGGAAGCAGCCAATCATGATTCTTTCTCATCATTGATATTTCTATTTCTCTCTCCCTCCCTCTCCCTTCCTCTCTGAAATCAATAAAATTTAAAGAAAGTATAATTGTTTTGCAAGCAGAAATTTTTTTATTACCATTCAAGATTAATTAGAGGCAAATTTTAAGTATTTAAGAATGTTATTTTTAGACACGATGTGGTATTATTACACATATGGAATAATTTCTTTGTTCATACGTGCATACTCTTTTGGAATGACAATGAGGCTTTGAAATCTACCCATAAAGAGTGAAATAAAATTGGCATGTTTGATGTGTATGTAACAAATTTATATGGATAATTAATAAATGGTATCTTATGTGGATAGTCACAAGCTGAACTCACACGTGGCAAGCAGCTGTATGTTCAGAATACTTTCAAAGTCTCAATGACTTCAAATGTAAAATATTAAAGTAGAAAAATTTAAAACTAAATTTTTCTTGGTGGCAAATTAGATACATATATAAAAGCCCTACAATACTTATAAAGAGTATCTTAAAAACTTAGAATATATTTCTAGAATTCATAATTTATTTCTTTTAAAACTTTTCATTATTGTTGAAAGTATTACAGATGTCCCTCCCTTTTTCCCCCCCATTAACCCCCTTCATCCCACACCCGCCCCTCTCAGGCCTTCACCACACTATTTTTCGTACCCATGTGCTGTGCATATATGCATGTAAGTTCCCCAGTTAATCTCTCCATAATCTTATATTTCTAAGAATAAGTAGAGGGCGACTAAAATAAATAAAACACAAACTGCCATCTGCTAAAATCTATATAATTAGCAGCATGCTTTCGATACATTTTTCCAGTTCTCTATGACAATTGGTCCTTTTTCTTACACTTAATGTTATACATTCAGGTATCATAGGACAAAAGTCCTCTCCCTTTTTTTTCCTGGTACAGTATACTCACTACTGTAAACCATATTAGGTATAGAATTCTTTTTCAGTTCAATTCTTTTTTAGATCAATAATGAAGTAAACAGTTCAGTTACTTTAGAAGCCAGTTTGTACTCACCAAATTTTGTTTCAGCACATAATTATTCTGCCCTCAGAATAATTATGGAAACTTATGAACAAAAATAAATTGCTGGGTCCTAAATTTTTAAATATATTTTTCTTCTTTTGAGATGATCAACATTTCTCATTTAGTGGCTCGGGAGGAAAAAGAAAACAGCATGCTGTATGTGATTAAGGGTTTTTGAGCAAATAAACTCACCTTCACAGTTGAGTCCAGTGGCATCAAGGGAGAACCCTCGTTGGCATTCGCAGCTGAAGCTCCCAGGGGTGTTCTGACAGATCCCCTTTGCTCCACAAAGGGAAGGCTGAGACCCACATTCATTGTTGTCTAGCAAAGACAAATTATTACATGATTCAAATTTCACTACATAAAGTAAAAAGTGAACTATGAAAGGCTAAGTTTCCCAATGTGAAAAGAGCACTTTAGGGAAATGGATGCCAGTATTCACTGTCATATAAAGGTAAAAGTAGGAAGAAAGAGTGTATTTCAAGAGATGTGAAAGTGGAACATATTTTGAGTTGACCGAGGACAAGGTTTTCAATGATATGACCAAAAGAGCCTTAACATATGTGTCTTCTAACATTAAAAACCCCAATATGTTCATTAACATGGTCCAAATTACAGTGAACCTTTGATCAGATTTTATCTGAACACATATTTAAAATGCAATATAAAGGCGCTGCTTGGAAGATGCCTACTGTGTGTGTATGCTCAGACTACACAGTATAGGTCTTTTTTCCCTTTGAATATCATCCCTGAGAGAGAGAAAAAATCTATATTATTAGCAACATTTTTATTTAATTTTATTTTTTAAATATATTTTTATTGATTTCAGAGAGGAAGGGAAGGGATAGAGAGAGAGAAACATCAATGATAAGAATCATTGATTGGCTGCCTCCTGCACGCTCCCTACTGAGGAGGATTGACCCCACAACCCAGGCATGTGCCCTTGGCCGGAATTGAACCTGGGAACCTTTAGTCCGCAGGCTAACGCTCTATCCACTGAGCCAAACTGGCTAGGGCAAGCAACAGTTGTAGACCACTAATTATGAGGAATTGGTTCTAACTATAAGTACTGAAGACATTACCATTTTAAGTACAAGTTTTATGCATCTATCAAAGTTTGTAAAATTTCCCATTTGTAGTTTTGTCTTACCAATACATGCAGTGTGGTGCTGGGTGAAACCAGGTGGACATTTACAGGTAAAACCTCCCAGAGTGTTGACACAGAGAAACTGGCAATTGTGCTGTTTGGTTTGACATTCATCAAGGTCTGAAATGAGAGAAGCCCATGCAAATCAGAGCAGTGGTGTCTGGATATGCATCCTTTGTCGTGAAGCCACACGAGATGTTTGATCTACTGGGAATATTCTGCCAAAGTTTTTGCTGGAATTTTTATAGGCTTCAATATGCATATGACAAGCAGTTCCTTTTTTTTCCTTTTTTGACAAGCAGTTTCTTTTCACATACCTAAGCAGCATAAATATTATGGGCTACTGTGATAGACTGATGAAGGTGATACATCACACTAAGTTTTCTTAAAATAAGAAATTGAATGAAGGAATCACTGTGGTTTCCATGAATTGTTCTCAAAGTTATTATTCAAAGATTATAATTCTTGTATTGAATGTACAGTTTAGTACATGGCTGGTCACTTATTCCTATTAAGGGAGAGGGTTAAATAAAAATAAAACAGAATTTGGAAATTGATGTAGGTCTTAACACAAACATTGAGTCAGGGTCTCGGGTTCCAAATGAAGTCACCATCATAAACACCAGAGGAAGCAAAAACACAGCACCTGTGACTCTAGTCATACCCGGAAGTAATAGCTGGACTGGACTGACAGAAAACTCAAAATGTGATTTTGGTTAGATTGGAACTTAAGATAGAAAAATATATTTAAATACATTTACAAAGCAATGTAAGATATAAACAAGATTAATTCATTATTTTAAAGTTTAAAAACACACGTTTTAGTTGTACTCATTATAAATGTGCAAAATTAAACTGACTCATAATGGTTCACTAAATAGGTACAAGAGAACAGTACTGCTTGCTATTTTTTTATTTATTGGAAATAAAACCTCATTTTCTTGAGCATAATCTGTATTTCAAAAATTTAATTAGACAGGAACTTCCTCAGTCTAATAATTCCATACTGATGAGATTAATATAAAATTCAATATATGAGTATAGTATTGGAGCTATTTTAATTATCTAATTTAGTTTGATAATTACTTTTAATACTAACAAAGCAAAAAAATTTAAATTTAACAATTCATTTTTAGACTATGGCAGTAATAAAGATAGTTTTTAGAAATGAAATCTTAGATAACAAAAAAAAATCTCATTTTAGTTATTTGTCTTAATCTCTTCCCTCACCAAAATTAATTTGTTTTAATTTTATTTGTTTTTTAATGTGTGTGGGTTACTCTAGGAAGCAAGCCACTGCAACATGGGTTTTAATATTGCCTGCCTCCTACCCCATGTCCTTTATTAGAATTTTCTATGAGTAATAAAATGGTCACTAAGAAAATGAGATTGAAGGAGGTGCATGTGGCATAATCCCCAATTAGCTAAATTTGAATCTGAAAGAAGAGACATAGACAAGGGTCATAAATGCCAGAAGCTCTTCCCCACCTTTGCACGTTTTCCCATCCTCCTGCAGGACATATCCCCTTGGACACGAGCACTGGTAGCTCCCCTCGCTGTTCTTGCAGATGAAATTGCATGGTTTCGGGGACTGGGAACATTCGTCAAGATCTAAATCAAAGTGATGTGAAGATTAAATTCTTGGTAAAAGAAACAACTAGCTTCTTCCCTCCCTCTTTCTTCTTACTTCATTCATTTAGCTTTTTCTCTTCAACTTAAAATGGAAAACAGCCAGGGAGAAATGATGCACAGAACAATATTCCCTCAAGTAATGCACTGGTTTACTTTGTAGATCAATCTATGGATCTTGGCAGTTGACCAAGGTTAAAACACCCACTCAATTCTTTAGATTAATGTACTTTGGTTTACAATTTGAGAGCCATAGACTTAAAAGCAAGAGTTTAAAAACATTTTTTGACATGTAGATGTAGCAGAATTTCTCTTAAACTCTCCAGGCTGACACTCCCTGAAGTAGCTTGTGGGGTCATGGACTGTGCTGGAAATCTTCCACTTGCCTGCCAGGTCCAGTCCTCTCCCTAGTCCATGCTGCTCATGGGCCCAGGAGCCTGCTCTCTTGCTCTCTGTCTTCTGGCTGGTTCTTGTCTCCTCAACTCTTTCCCCGCAAGGTGGGCTCAGGCTGACTGAGTCATGGGATCAGAGTCCTAGCTCCTCTCAAGGCATCCCTCTGTGTATAACTTTCTCCTTCCAGGTCCCAGCAGCCTCTCCCTCCCTCCTTTTGGTCCAGGAGTAGTATTGCCCTAGTACACAGCACCCTTCCTGTGGTTCTGCAGACACTGTCCACACCACTATAGACGGTTCCTTTGTTAAGCCCTCCTTAAACTGTCCTCATTCGACTATGCCACCTTTTTTTCTGCTAGGACTCCGATTGATAGCAAACAATTTACATTTTCTCCATAAAACATATTGATTGATACCCACAGAATGCTGAAAGCTCATGGTTAAGAGCCTATTCTCCCTTACTTTCATGCCCAACCAAGTGAGACAAATGCTTACTATGAGTCAGTTTGTTTTTTCTTAACTTTTTCATGCCAGGTGTGCTTCATTAATGAAATAGGCAGTTTAGAGAATATCATGCTAAGTTGATGAATCATAAAGGAGAAAATATTTTTTTTCTTCAATGAAAACAAAGTTGAATATTTTGGGAAGACTCAATAAAGGCAAATCACCTTTGTCCCCAAACTGTGATAGAATCACATGGGTGAGACAATAAAAAAATTAAATTAGAAAAAGAGATTGTAAAAATGTAGAAGGTTTCTGTACTGAAACTGTTTTGCTACTGGACATTTATATTATGCAAAAACCAGCAATGAGAAACAAGCACAAAGCATTCCCTCTTTATATACAAACACACACATCCACAACCAAAATCCCCTTTCTCTCATCAAAACAATGACAAACAAATGTCATTTATACATCTTAAATTAAAATATAAAATGTTGGAAGTTCATTTTTTATAATTGAACAGTTCTGTGTCCCAAATGATTGGACAAGGCCTCAGACAACTACGATGATACCAAGAGCCACATTACTGAAAGGAGTGGCATCATTTTAATAACATGTACATTGCAGTAGAGTATCTAATAAAGATACTCTACTGACAGTAAGTGACTTGCAGGAAACAGTAGCCGACAAGCTCCCAGACACAGAGATGTCCTGCCTTACCTACACACGAAGTTCCGCTGATGTCTGTGGTGTAGCCCACCTTGCAGAAGCACCGGAAGGAGCCCATGGTGTTGATGCACTGACCATTGGTGCACAGGTTCGGCATAACCTTACATTCATCAATATCTGTGGCCAAGACAAAACCGAAACCAGAACCAAGGAGAAGTCAATATATATTTGAGGTTAAAACTGTTTAGAAACCAAGAAATTTAAGGAATCGACACGAGATAACTAACAACCAACATTCAGGGTGCCTTTTCATCATTCAGATAAATGGCAACATGGAAGGGACATAAAAATAATCTGCAGTGATGGGAAGAGATAAACAAACGAAGACTGTGTTGAAAGCCCTGTTTAAGTTTACTCGTTTTGCAACCTAAGTATGAATTATTTTGGGGGGAATCTAGAAAACTTTCTTTGTGAAGTTCCACTAATTTGGAATTTGTGATAATTTCCCATGGACTGGCCTCAAATCTGCACTAGCCTTAGACTCGAAAGAAAGGGATTTATTAGCAAATAATCAGACATAGGGTTTGGAATCTGTATAGGGATAGAGGAAAATGGTATTTTTCAGGAAATTAGTTGGTTGTACAAAAGAAATGGAAACCACTAATCAATTATGAGAGTTGCTGTTTTGTAAACATGTTAAAACAGACTAAATTTTGGTGCACACTCAAATAAATAAATAACATTTATTTGAGTCAATATAGTTTGGGGGTTACAAGCATGGCCTTTGGGGGTCAGACAGATATGTTCCATTCCTGGGTCCATCCCTTAAAAAGGGTGTGATCTTGGGAAAATTACTTGTTATCTTAGCTTGTGTTTTGTTTCCTCATCTGTTAAAATGGGAATAATAAATTCTACCTCTTAGATTTGATACAAAGTCTCAAAAGTATTAGCAAAAAGCATATACAAACACATACATAAAAATATTTTAGCGATTATTATTGTAGTAGAGGCCCAATGCACAAAATTCATGCAAGAGTAGACCTTCCTTCTCCCAGCTGCCGGCACCAGCTTCCCTCTGGCACCCGGGACTGGCCTTCCCTCACAGCCCTGGCTTCATCTGAAAGGTTGTCTGGTCCAATTAGCATACTATGCTTTTATTATTATGGATTATTTTTATTATTATTTTTCCACGTTTCCTTCAAACTAATCCTAATGAATGAAGTTCACTGTTGGATAATATGCACCAATTTCCTCAACTCCTTACCTCTTCCATCAGTGGTGTATCCCGGGCCATGAGGACATATCTTTTTGTACTGGGCAGTTCCAGGAAGTGGGCAAAGCTCACACTGGTGACCCCAGCCTCGCCCCCCATCGCAGCAGCATTCTGACTTGGTGACGAGGTTGCGGCTGCTGGATGCCATCTGACACATCGTTTGTAATACCTCTGCAAAGCAGAGTCCCTGTCGATTGTCTGAAATGACAGCGCAGTCAATAGGAATCAATGTCATGGAACTGACACTTCATTATCTTGAACTTCAAATTAAACAGGACAATCAATACTTTCATTCTTAGCTATAACTTAACAAGGTAAATATTCTTTGATATGAACAGTCACACTACGATGGTTTAACAATCATAACATTTTGTTGGGAGTTAAGTTCATAAAGCGTTCTATCACTATAGACAGTTTGTTAAATTTGGACAAAAAGTGACACTATATTTTAGAAAAATTATTTTTCTTTAATCCATCAGCAACTAAGTGATAGTAAACTACCATTTCTGTAGAATCCAAATAAAAATCAAATTATTTTCCTTTAAATAAGCAAACAAGTATCAGAAGTTGTTTTTGAAAAGAAAATTCTAGACTATGTTATAAATTTGGTAATATTCAATTTAATCTTAATTTCTACATCTAAAAGATGGTTCAAACATTTAGACTAAGTAGGTGTTTTTAGAACAAGGATAGGGATCTCTCTGATGTAGAGAGGCAAGAAATCATTAATATGGTTTTTATGAACCATCCTAGTGAAACTGTTATTAATATAAAAAGAAAAGACCACTTTTTATATCTGAAAAGACTGATGGTTAGTAAAGGTCTAGACTGAACAAACTATATATTTTCTTGACTAATAATTTCCTAGGATTTAAAACAGATGACATCATTTTGAGAAAAATCTGATGTAGTTGAAACATGCTGTTTTTACACCAAATCAAATGATGAGTAATCTTATTTCTCTTGGTTTGCCTTACGTTTTGCTATTCCATACTTTTATACCTGCTCATAATGTACTAAAATGGCTTATGATACATGCATTATAATACAACACAATGTTTGAGACTTATATTTTCCATAAGAAAATATTTTCTAAAACGTTTTTCTGTACCATAAAATAAAATTTAACCTTTATTGCATTTTTAAAATATGGCCTTTACTTTAATATCATTAATTCAGCAGAGCTTACCACACATTAAAAATATTTTCTTTTGGAATTAAATCATCATCCCCTGATGTAAGTTTTACTAAAGTCACATTTTCCATAGACTTTAATTAATATTAATCTTGGGAAGACTATTTAAAATGTTATTTATATGACACATAGATGTGCAAGTAACGCACATATGGACAAATATGTCATTTTAATAGGTGTGTATCTTCAGGAAGAGGTATGTGGATTACTAAGATTGAGAGATTTGTTTAGTAGACAAGGATATATATGTAGAGCTTTTCTGTGATGACATCATAAAACAGATGTTTTATTTACCAAGTAAAATACACGCATATATCAACTTACCAAGGCATTCAGTGCCTGAGGAACTTGATTGAAATCCTTCATTACACTCGCACCTGTAGCTCCCAATAGTGTTAACGCAACGCCCATTTTCACAGATTCCTGGCTTGGTTCTGCATTCATTTTCATCTTTAGAAAAATAAATAATGTGAATAATGAATAGATTATAAAATTATAATTTAAAATTACCTTATAATGGATTATATCTTGTTTAAAACATCTTCACTAAAGTACTAATATGATGAGATAAAAACTAGTCATGTGTGAATACTGATTTATTTTCAACTTTAACTCATCTTCCAGGTGGGTTCTTTCTTAACAAAGTGTGCTCTTCCTCCTTGTCCCCCCTTGCAGGGACGGGGTGGTGTTTGATGAAGAACTGGAAAATTTACCTCCAAAAGGGATAGACACCAGACAAGGAGGAGAAGAATCTTGGGGAAGAGGATGTCATTTTTGTGCTATCAGAGAAAAACTGGGGCATAGGGGTGGTAGGTGCTAGGGAAGGCTGGTGAGTATATTAGCAAATTGTTTTTTTAAAATTCTCTATACACCTACTAATTGTGATTATTTAATATTTTGTAAATTTCATTTGAGGTTTTTTTCCCCCAACACTATGTTGTTAGGAGTGTAAAAAAGTGCAAGACAATGAAATCTTTTTGATAAACTGTTTTTTATATATTTTTAAATTTTCAATTTATTGGTTTTTATTTTGCATGTGCTTTCTTTTTTTAGCAATTGCCTTGAATATCTTGTTCCAATCCTTTATTTTTAACCTCTCTCACATTCTAATTTGGTACATTTCTTGTAAAAAGCACCAACCTGGATTAAAAATTTTTTTAGAAGTACATTTATTATTAACCAGCCATTTCAACTACTTGTATCTATTATGATTACTGATATATTTGAATTTTACCTGCCATTTTATATTGTTTTATATCTACCATGCTATTGCCCCCTTCTCTCAATATTTATTAAATTAGTCTACTTTTCTATGCCATCCTCTCTCATCCCAAACTCATATTTGGAAGTTATAATCTTCTTTCTATTCTTCTAGTGGTAACTATGGGACAACTTCAATACACACTCTTAATACTTTCCTAATACGTATCTGTTTAAAAAGCTTCTGGCAATAACAAGTACCTTGCCATGAGTTTACTTCTTTCTGTTCTCCCCCTGTGGTACTTGCCAGGTTTTTGTGATCTAGAAATTTTTTTTTAAATATTTTACCCACCATGAGCATCTATTTTAACCAAATTATGAGGTTTACTGGTTTTCTTGGCTCACCATTGTTTCATATGTACTACTACTTCCTCCTGAATTAATTAAGAAAATATATGAGTATATACTTTGGTTATCATTCTAGAGAAGGTACATGTGTGGTAAATATTCTAAAATACACGTCTGACAACTTCTCATTTTGCTTGTTTTCTCACTTGGATTGAGTATAGAATTTCAGTTCCAAAGTATTTTTCCTTGGAATGTTTTGAAAGTATTGTTCCATTATTTCCTTTTACCCAATTTTCCTGTTCATGTGTAGGGAATCTGGTTTTTCTCTCCTTCTAGAGAAAAAAGGATTTATACAGTAAGGGTTTACATTCTGCTCTTAACTGTTCTGAAATTCATCATGATGTATGTTGGTGTAGATACTGTTCCCCTTTTAGCAAAAATAACTTGTGCGGAAAACTTAAAATATATGCCGAAGGATTGAGCTAAGGTATTGATTTAAGTAATTGCATAGTGTCTGTTATTTCTAGAACTTGAGGGTTCAAGGTCTGTCTTCTTGATTTAATCCTATCCCTCATTCACCTTTATTTTTATTTTATTTGTTTGAATTGAGCTATTTTTTTTCAAGAAGGGCTCTTGTGGGATATACTTCTCGAGTGCCTCGACATTTGATAATGTATAATACAGTTTTTATACTTGAAAGATAACTAGATATGCCTCAAAATCCTAGCTTACTTTTTTTTTTTAAAAAAAACACGCATTTTTATGGATTTCAGAGAGGAAGGGAGAGGGAGATAGAGAGAGAAACATCCATGATGAGAGAGAATCATGAATTGGCTTCCTCCTGCATGCCCCCTACTGGGGATTGAGCCCGCAACCCGGGCATGTACTCTGACCAGGAATCAAACCCATGACCTCCTGGTTCATAGGTTGCCGCTCAACCGCTGAGCCACGCAGGCCAGGCCTAGCTTACCTTTGTTATGCTACCATTGGCATTAACAATTACTGAGAGAACTTGAAAAAAGAGTATACTGATTTTTTCCCCACCTTGCAGGTAATTTCTTTCTCTGCCTGGTCGCCTACAGCCAACAAAATTCATTTCCCATCTTTACTTTCTTTTTTTTCTGTTGAAATTTGTAAATCTACTAGGGTGTATCTTGGTGTGATATTGTGCCACCTATGAAATTTTGATTTCCAGCATTCCACTTTCTATGCTTTGGCAATTTCAGGATTGCCAATGACCCATCACTTCACTGTCCATTATACTATGCACACTCATTTCCTTCTACCTACTTGTGCCTGATGGAGTGCAGCAAACAGACTAGGTCTTGCTTTAGTGCAAGACTGAAATCTCAGACCGGTAGTGATACTCCCTTGACAATCCTACTACCCTTCCTAGTATGTCCACACTCCTGCTTTCTAAAATGACTATCACATATTAAGAACTCATTCATCTCCCCACAATGAACCACCTGTCTGCGCCCTCATTTTCAATCTCCTGTTCTTTTTCAACAGCTGAAGTATCTCTGGTTTTTCTCAAAGGTCAAGTGTTTGAACTTGTACTCTGGATTACCTTCCAGACTTCACAATTCTCCTTCTTTTCAATGAATCATTCCCTCAGCGTGATTAAAAAAAATAATCTCTCTCAACATATTATCCCTCCAGCAACTACCACATTTTAGTTCCCTCAGGGCAAAATTTCTTTTTTTTTCCCTGCTCAGTTCTCTGACTCCTGTTTTATTTTACTCCAGCTTTATTGAGGTATAATTGACAAATGAAAATGTGAGATAAAGTGCACACCATGATGCACATATTTTCTGAAAGGATTCCTTCCATCAAAGTCATTGACACTTCCATCAATCACAGATTTACATTTTTGTGTGTGAGAATATTTAAGTTCTACTCTCTTAGCAAATTTCAATTACATAATACAGTGTTACCAACTATATCACCATGTTATGCATTAGATCCTCAGACCTTATTCATCTTATAACTGCAAATTTGTACCCTTTTACTAACCTGTCATGATTCCCCCAACCCCTGCCCCTGAGGAACCACTTTTTCATTCTGTTTCTGTGAGTTCAACTTAAAAAAAAATTCTACATATAAGTTATAGCATATTTGTATATTTTTTTTTAGTCCGTTCATCCACAGACACTTAGGATGTTTCCATACCTTGACTATTATAAATAATTATAATTGAACATGAAAGTACAGGTATCTTTTTGAGATAATGGTTTTGTTCCATTGGATATATACCAAGAAGTGGAACTGCTAGATCATATGCTAGTTCTATTTTCAATTTTTTGAACACCCATAGTGGTTGTACCAATTTACATTTCCACCAACAGTGCCCAGGGTTCCCTTTTCTCCACATCCTTGTCAACACTAATCTTTTTTTATAACAACCATCCTAATAGGTGTGAGGTAATATCTCATTATGGGATGTGTTTTTTTCCCCATTTACCTCATGATTAGTGATGTTGAGCACCTTTTCATATACCTGTTCACCATTGCATGTTTTCTTTGGAAAAATGACTATTCAGGTCCTTTGCCTATTTAAAAAAAAATCTAATTATCATTATTATTACTTGCTATTGAGTTGTATGAGTTCCTTGTATACTTTGGATATTAACCCCTTACCAGTTCCGTAGTTTGCAAATATTTTCTTCCATTACATAGGTGGCCTTTTCACTTTGCTGATGGTTTCCTTTTCTGAGCAGAAGTTTTTAGTTTGATACAGTCCCACTTGTTTATTTTTGCTTTTGGTGTTGAAAGAAAATCATTGCCAAGACCAATGCCAAGGAGCATACCCCTATGCTTTATTCTACCAGTTTTATGGTTTTAGGTCTTATCTTCTAGTATATAATTCATTTTAAGTTGATTTTGGTGTATGGTGTAAGAGAGTGGTCCAGTTTCATTCTTTTGCATGTGGCTGTCCAGTTTTTCCAGCACTACTTATTGAAGAGACTATGTTTGCTTACAGTATTCTTGGCTCCTCAGTTTGCTGTTCTCTCCAAAACTGACCTGTGTGTCTGTTTTTATACCAATACCATAATATTTTGATTACTATATTATAATATAGTTTGAAATAAGGAAGTATCATGCCTCCAGCTTTGTTCTTCTTTCTCAAGATTGTGTTGGCTATTTGGGGTCTTTTGTGGTTCCCTACAAATTTCTTGAAAGAATGACCTATGGTTGCCGTGTCCACTTCCTAATCTTGGGTCCTTTCTGTAACCCTCCTGGTCTACCCCCAACATGGAAAGTACTCCTGAAGAGATCACCAAGTCTAATTATTGCTTCTCTGTCTGTGTCTTATTCTATATCTCAGCAGCATCAGGCACAAGTGACTACTCTCTATGTGTTTGAATAATCCATTCTTGTAACTCCCACAGCTTCACACTGACCTAGAGAACTTCCTATCTTGCGGGAAACTTATTTTTAGTCTTCTTGATATGTTTTTTAACATATATTTTTATTGATTTCAGAGAGGAAGGGAGAGGGAGAGATAGACAGAAACATCAATAATTGGCTGCCTCCTGTACGCCCCCTACTGGAGATTGAGCCCACACCCTGGGCATGTGCCCTTGATTGGAATCAAACCTGGGACCCTTCAGTCCGCAGGTTGATGCTCTATCCACTGAGCCAAAAAGACCAGGGTGTCTTCCAAACATTTTTAATCACTCTAAATATTGGGGTGCCCAGAGGTCAGTCACTACTTCTTCCACTCTCTATATTCTTTCTCAGTGTTCTCATCCAATCTTATGATTTTTAAACACTACCTATTTGCTAGCAATCTATAAATATGGCATACTTGGTGTTATCACTGGAAAGCTAAACCATATCTTATACTTCACATGGTCAAAACAGAACTTTATACTTGTAATCACAACTTGTTTCTTCCAGTCTTTCCCTTGTCAGTTAATAGTAGTTTCATCCAACCAATTATTCCAGTAAATGCCCTAGAACTCATCTTTTATACCTCTTCCTTCATCCACCATATCCAGTCCATCCATCAGCTAGTTCTGTTGATTATCTCCAAAGTATATTCTGAATATGTCAATTTCATCACATTTCTATTCGTCTATGCTTTTATCTGAGCCTCCTTCACCTCTCATCTGGATGATTTAAATAGCCACCTAAATGAATCCTGCTTCTGCTCTCACACCCTTACAATGCATCATCTACAAAGCCATCAGAGGTCTTTTAAAATGTAAATTATAGAATAATAACAACTAGCCCTTAATCAAAATGTAACTATTTTTCAAGGGCTGTTCTAAGGATTTTTTACATGCATTCCCTAATTTAATGCTCCCAATAATCTTTGGAGGTAAATGACCCCATCATTCCTATTTGTTTTTAGATGGGGAATTTGAGGCACATGGGGAGGCAAACTTGCTCTAGGTCATAGAGCTAGTAGGTATGAAACTGGAGTTCTCATACTTACCATCCATCTTTAGGGCACACACTCTGAGTTACTCTGCCACATGCCCTTAGCATAAAACCAGCTCTTTACCATGGCCTGCAATGCCCATGCCTACCATTGGGCTTCAGCTATACTGGTTTTCATTCCTGTTCTTTGCTCTTGCTATTTCCTTATTTTTTCTAGTTCCCAGTTCAAATGTCACTCATCAGAGAAGGCTTCCTTAGAAGTGTATTCTAAAGTAGTTCCCATCCAGTCACTAATCTTACTTTCTTGAAAAGATTTACCACTCTATGAAGTTATCATGTTGATTATTTCTTTATTTGTTTGATGAATGCTCTTCCTGACTAGAACATAAACCACTTGAGAGTGGGGTTGGGGTGGAGAAGGGAAAACTTGTCCTTCCAGTTTATTATGATATCCCAAGAATCACAAACATAACAGATGTTTGGTAGATAATTGAATAAATGAGTGACTCTTCGCAACAGTGTTCCATGGAGCGGTGGGCTCTTCTGATATGCTGAATTAAATATTTTCTACAAGAATTTCTTCTACAAGTACTCAAATATAGTTAAACATTTTTTCCTGTTTTATTTTTTAGTTTTCTTTTTTCTCCAGGGACTTCATTTATACGTATACTGACTTTGTTTTCTACCCCTGTCGTCTTCTTATTAATTACTTCCATATTCACATTACTGGCTGTGTTGTCATCCCTTTCTATTTTTTATTACTTCTAATGTGATGTTAATTTCTGTGGTAGCTTTATGTTTTTCCTAAGCTCTGTTAGACCATTATCTCTTGATATTGCTTTATCTTTTTTCAATATCTTCTATTTGAATTTTGATATCTATTAGAGTTACCAAAACATTTTTTAAAAATCTTCTTCTTTTGTTTTCTGAGGCATTTAGTCTAATTCTTGTTTATTTTGTCTTCTTTCTCTACCCACTTCCCACCCCAGTATATATATGCATTAGTTGTAGTTTTGTGTAGTTATTCATCTCTGAACAATTTTCTCCAGTTCAGCTATTTGCTGAAAAATGGTGTAGGAGATCACCAGTGCTGAACTGGGCACAACCCATAGTTTCAATTCAAGGCTGTTGTATAAATAAACTCTCACCAAATCTGTGATGCTCTCTGTCCTAGGGACATGTACTCTCAAGCTTTCAGGTAACTTAGGAGGTCAGTGTGGCTC
This sequence comes from Myotis daubentonii, assembly GCF_963259705.1. NCBI lineage: Eukaryota > Metazoa > Chordata > Mammalia > Chiroptera > Vespertilionidae > Myotis > Myotis daubentonii. The sequence continues at coordinate 38,082,462 of NC_081843.1, read as the reverse complement.
TGAGTAAAGTCTTAGTATGTCAACACGATTTCTCTTTCATTTCTGCATCTTTTGACACTGCAGTACGGAACTGGGCTGCTACAGAAATATTCCATACCTCTCTCATTCACCTATGTCCTTTATCTTCTAATCGAAGATTGTCGGATGAACATTTTATTTTGTTTATTTTTTTAAAACATATTTTATTGATTTTTTTACAGAGAGGAAGGGAGAGAGATAGAGAGTTAGAAGCATCGATGAAAGAGAAACATCGATCAGCTGCCTCCTGCACACCCCCCACTGGGGATGTGCCCGCAACCCAGGTACATGCCCTTGACCGGAATCGAACCTGGGACCTTCCAGTCCCCAGGCCGACGCTCTATCCACTGAGCCAAACCGGTTTTGGCCGGATGAACATTTTAAATTGGGGCAGTTACTTTTAGAGATATATGTATTCTGCCAAAGCCTAAAGAAAAATATGCTGCTGAACATCTGTGTTTTTGTTTGAAATTTTCTATTATTTCAAGAATATTTTTCAGCCTGTGGTTGTGACCATTTCTTCACTTAATCTAAAACAGTTCTCTTTCTCCCTTGTCATAGTTCTAAAATTTTCACAGGATGGGAGTGAAGTAACACATTTTTATTCCATCGTCTTTAAAATGAAGCCTTCTCATCAATTACATTTATATAATGTTAATGAATTCCCAAAAAGTATTTTGTTGGCATTTATTGAAGTATAATTCAGATGCTATATAATTTGTGTTTTAAGTGTGCAATTCAATGATTTTTAATAAATTAAGTGTGCAATCATTGCAAACTAGTTTTAGAACATTTCCATCTCCCAAAGGGGTCCCTAGTGTCCATCTGCATCCACTCTCTATTCCAGGAAATCGTTAATAGATTCATTTGAAAACTTATTTTGTTTTTTACCAAAATAATAAATTATTAGTAATCTTCAAATGTTCCTCCAAAATAACCACATTTCTCTACGTACTGGAGGTTAGGAGGGAGCAGCAGGTTCTTAATTAAAGGAGGGGAGCCACCCATTTTCAAGGAGAAGGAAGACTGTGTAGTAAGTAGGCTTCAGCGCCCCAGGTGACAGCACCTTTGGGAAGAAGTGCTGAGATAGCATGCAGGGGCCATGGCCAGCTTACATGGCATGAGACTTTGGCTTGCATTATAAAATCATAGCATTTTAAACCCTTGAAGTCATCTCAGAGAAACAGCCCTACCTCTTTGCTTTATAGGTAAATTAACTGAAGTTCAAATATGTTGAAAATATGGCCAAGGTTAGAGATATCCAGCCTGCAATAGGTTTCTGGAGATTATCTGTGTCTACTCTCCTTATTCATGGAATGATTAGAAAAGAGATAGAGACCATTAACTCATACTTTTATTTTGTTATATGAGCACAATTGCTGCAAGTTTTTTACCCTTCTAAATTCAGTGCTTTAGATTTACAGGACACAGAATTAAGAAAAACAAGAGGGGATATATTCTAGGATGGGCATAATTGCCACTGCATTATCCAGAACCTATTGCATTGGCTGGACCCTGAGATGGAGGAAGTCTAGCACAGCTTGAAACAGCTGGGGAAATAATTGCCTTGCCGTTGGGATGATTTTGGAATAGTGCCATAAATCTATCTTGGAGTAGAAATATTAAATAAGCGACATCATTCCTCATAACCTTACCTATGCAGCCTTCTCCGTCAGGCCTCCGGGTCATTCCAGGCGGGCAGATGCACATGAAAGTGCCGATCAGATTCTTACACATCATGCCTCTGGATTCACAGTCATGTAGTCCTTCAGCACATTCGTCCAGGTCTGTAAAATAATTTTAATAAAAAATATAAAAATAAGAAGTTCTCAGAAACAGACCATTGTTTAGCACTTTTAAAAAATATTTTTTATTGATTTCAGAGGAATGGAGAGAGAGTTAGAAACATCAATGATGAGAGAGAATTACTGATTGGCTACCTCCTGAATGCTCCCCAATGGGGATCAAGCCTGCAAACCAGGCATGTGCCCTGACCGGGAATCAAACCATGAGCCATGCCAGTCAGGTTGTTTTGTACTTTTAAGTCATACATTTGGTTTTTGGAGTCTGAAAATGTAATCATGTAGGAGCTCCATCTTTTTAAACTATTGGCTATATTCTAGATTTATAAGTTTCAACATTGGTCCTACTGGTAAGAAGTCCTGGAAAGGACAATCTTTTCTTTATGAAGAGCCCAAGAGTGTGACAACTGGTGAGCTCCTCAACCCATCTTATCTTTGACTTGACTGAACAGATCATCAAGTGTCTTGTTTCTAGGTATGAAAACCTACCAGTAAAATGCTGTCATAAACATTTCTGTAAAGCTCTGAAAGAAGACTGCTGAGAACGATAAATCATTAAGACATAAGATATTCCCAGCATGGCAAATAAAGGTCTAACCACTTCCTTGCCTGTGGCCTTACCTTTGCACATCTTCTGGTCTTCCCTGAGGGCGTATCCAATTGGACATGTGCATTCATAGGACCCGAAGGTGTTCATGCAGCGGAAAGCACACAGCAGAGGGTTCTGGGCACACTCATTGATATCTGATCAAAGAGACAGGCAGCCAGGGGCTCAGCTGAGGGCTCTGATTATTTGTTTAAATAAACACTGATGAATTTACTTGGCAGTTACACAGAAAGCAATAGGATAATCTGACTTCCACTTCTGGTATGGAGACAGTATCACTTACTTTCACTTGCCTAACAAGCTCATCCTCCCACAAATAACTATAAACTCTAAATGCACATGCATGTGCACGCACACACACAAACACACACAAAAACTATCTAAAACAGTTTTTTGGTGATAGTTGAAACTCAGCAAACAACCAGCAAGGAATAAGTTCCCAATTTACTGTTTTAAAAATTACAGCACCTGGCAGCTAAATTTTCAGTAGAAACTTTCTTGGTTTCTGTAGGAGTCTTGGGGCAACCAAGATGGCTGAAGAGTGAGGGGGAACTCCAAAAAGGAGAGGGCCAGAGACTTAACCTGGCGTGTGTGTGTGTGTGTGTGTGTGTGTGTGTGTGTGTGTGTGTGAATCAAAGGGGCTAGCCACTAAGGTGTAAAGAACAGAACTGAAATCTGAACCACTGTCTTCCACATGCCTGTCAGTCTGCTTTCATTTTCATCCAAGTTAACTGCCTGCTAAGAAAAAAGCATCCACATTCGTAGAAGCAATCTAACTGATTCTAGAAGATATCATTCACAATACCCAGGGTATAATCCAAAATTAACCAACACAAGGAAGAGCCAGGCAAATGGCTCAAGGGAACAGACAATCAATGGATGCCAACTCTGAGATGACCCAGATGCTAGAATTACCAGGCAAGGGCATTAAAGCAGCTATTGTAACTATGCTCATTGAAGTAAATACATTTGTGATGAAATACATTTGTGAAGTAAATATCACTTGAATATCAGGATACTATAAATAAAAACTGAGACATTAAAGAAGAAATGATAAGAAAGTATCACTTGCCTTCACAATTCATCATGGGCCCTGGCTCAAAGCCTTCATTGCAATTGCATTCAAAACTCCCAATAACATTGGTACATGTACCATTTCCACAAGGATTACCAATTGAACATTCATCAGTATCTGAAGAAGAGTAAGAAAATGCCATAAAATTTGGTGGAGTTTTAGTAATCAAAGCACACCCATGAATATCTACCTGGCCCTCACACATTTCCAGGTTCTACGCAGGGCATTCTTGACTCTCGTCTCCCACCTCAAACCCCTCCCTCGGCCTTGGCTGACCAGCCTTTGTGAAGTGCAGAGGACTGAGGACCCTGAAGGATCAAGTGTGCTCTGAGCCCCCAGACAGCCATGCCTGCCCTGAAACTCAAACTCAAGAGAGGGATGTGGTCTTCTGCTGCAAGAGCGGGCATGCAAAGTCATAAAGTAAAATGGATCTCTTTCCCAGTTAGTGGTTTTGGCAACTGTAAATCTCTAGACACATCAGATTTTGTATATTTTGGTTGAAGGCAGAGTTTGGGCAACTCTCTCCACTTTCACATAAACCAGGCCTACTGGAAAATGTAGGATGGGAATAGAAAGAGCAGTTACTAGCCATTTATCCTGGCTTTGCAAATCCCACCACCACCCAGGGTACCAGAGAGACCTTTTGCTGAATATGAGACATAAAATAGAACTTTAGGTAATGTGGATTCAACACTCACCCACACAGCGTACTCCAGTGTAATCCAGGTTGTAACCCATTGGGCATTCACAGCGAAAAGACCCATCTGTGTTGATACACTGACCATTTGAACAAATGCCCGGGCTCTCAAGACATTCATTGACATCTAAAATACAGAATCGCCCAAGAATGTCCTCATATGGAAAGATATGCTGAAGCTACCTATTCAAAATTTCTAAAACTTATAAACACTTCTATAAGAGAAATATATATTTCATATACCACAACATGGTCTTACAAGTGTAATGCATGTGATATACAAAAAATACTGAATATGTATACTAAATACAATATGCTAGGTATTACACAGGAAAGTCAGCAGGATTTATAAAATAAAGAACAATAATATATTCATATAAAAGAAGACTATAGGAGTGAAATATATCCAACCACACCTTCTCGAGTATCATGAAGACTAGGAACAGTTCCATGGCCATAAGGACACAAATCCTGGAATGCAACTACAGAGAAAAAAATAAAAATTCTTCATCATTGAAGAGTCTCAACTACCAGAGAACTTAAAAGCTGATAAACAATCTATGTGCAATTAGACTTCTTTTTTTTTTATAAAGCTGTTTTTAATAAGAGCCTCTTATTTTATTTTTATTATTTATTTCAAAAGCAGCACTGAGCTTAGAGAAGATCTCCTGAGCTTTCCCAGCTCCCCCTGGGGTGCCACCTACTGAGGGCTTCTGGTTCTCTCTGCTCTCTGAGCACTGAGCAGCTAAAGAGCCCTCTCTCCTCATTACACATAGATGCCACTTCTGACCTGGAGGCCAAGCCAGTCCTGAGCTTGCTGGGAACTAGCCTACAATTCAGTTGTGCTAACAAGACCTGGAGGCTCTTGGTCTCTTCCAGCAAATGGCCATTGTGTTGACTCAACTTCCTTTTAAGACCCTGAGAGCCCTAGTCTGTGATACAATGGGACTCCCACAGCAATTTGGAATATAATTTTCATTTTCTTCTCGCACCTTTCTAATTTTATTTATTTTTAATTTTAATTTTATTTTATATTTATTTATTTTTTTATATATTTTTTATTGATTCTAACTTTTTTGAAGGAAATTAATACTAATCTTGGGTGTGTGTGTGTGTGTGTGTGTGTGTGTGTGAAATAGCAGGGTAACTTCCTGTGCTTACACATGTTGAATACAGATGTCAAAAGAAGTCCCTCAGATTAGGTTGCTCAATGAACCATTCAAGTTTATGTGTGAGGGGTTAATTTCACCTTCAAAATATTCATAAATTATGTAGTCAAACCTACTCCTAACAAAAATTCCCAAAACAGTGCAAAGGGGTGTTTTAGGTTGTTGATCTCACCTTCATCATCTTTGGGACACAGCTCACAGGGGTCCCCCCAGCCCTCTCCTGGCATCTTACTACAGCAGCATTTTGCCTTTGTGGTGTTGAAAGCTTTGGGTACAGAACACTTTCCATTTTCAAAGTTTGTGAAGCAGAAGCTCTGGCGAGTATCTATTCAAGAAAGCAAAATCACAGACCTCCTTATTGGTCATTTAAAAAGGTGGAATAATTTGTATAAAACTCTATTTCTGAGAGAACATTTCTTATGGGTTGAACATATGCAGATCAGATTAGCAATTAAAAGACAGGTCTGGAAATCCTCAATGGCTGATTTCATTTGCCAATTTCAGTTGACTTGTTTATAAAATATTATTTAATTATTTAAAATGATTAAAATATTTTTATAATGTGCCTTGGAAATTTGAGAAATTATGCTCAATATTAAAATGATTTCCAGATCTCTTTTCTACCATCACACTGTTGCCTAAAAAAAACAATGTAGGTAACTTTCATTTAGTTAAATCACACAAAAAACAATTAATATATGAATGTACATACAAATCTATGTCAACAACATAACAGAAGAGTAAAACAAGAATTTTTCATGAAAAATTTAAAATATGAAGAAACAGAGCCAATAAATCAAAGTACCTTAAAATTTGTCCAGTGTAAATTCTTTTGAGACCTACATTTTTAACTCAAAGATGATATAATTGCCATAGACATGTATAGTGACAGAGATCAGTGTAATGGGTTACTGTCTAACTTTGACGTTTCTAAGAGTGAATTATGACAGAGAAGTGATTTTAAAGCTTACCGAAGCATCTCCGTCCATTATCAGACAGCACAAAGCCAGGGGGGCAGATACACTGGAAGCCCCCAGGAGTATTGGTGCAGGAACCAAAAAGACAGATGTTGGGATCTTCGTCACATTCATTTATGTCTGCAGAACAGCAGAATTTATTGATTTAGTCAAATCAGCACACTGCTCAATATTTCAAGATAAATAATTTTTTCATACTACAATAGTCCACTACCCATGGGCTATTTAATATAAAACAAGATATTATATGAATTTTATACTTATTATTTAAAAGTAAACTATTATTTCTTAGAAGTCAAGGATTATATCCAATTTCAATCAACCATATGCCCTGATATCTCAAGTTAATCTCTGGCTCCCTGCCCTTGGTCCTTAGGGGCGTATGTACATCCACCTGTCCACCTGACATGACCAGTTCAATCAATATCCTATGGGCAGTGCAAGCTCAACTGGTTCCCTTCTCTGATGTTCCTCTGAGCAACCTAAGTTGGGATCCTGTAGTCACCTTTATTCTTCACTCTGACCTTTTAACCTCCATTTACAAACAGCATGAGGCCTATCAATGCTACCTCCTTTGTACATTCAAACTCACTATCATTTACCACTGGGATTATCGTAAATCTCCTGACTGCAGTATCTCCCTCTTTTACCCTTTTCTCTTCACAATGCCATCAGGGCTGTCTTTCTAGTTGAAAATCTGTGCCTATGGAATTAGGACTCAGACGTGTTTTGAGAATTTTATTGTTCCCACTTCACCCCAAAATGGTTCCTTAAAATAAATAAGGATTCCTTACCAGTGATGTTTAGCTTTTTTTTCCATTGGAGGTGCTTATGTAATGGGTTATTTTAACTGAATGAAGAAACATTACATAATTCCAGACATGAGAGAATGCAAGCTCCATGAGGACCTGACATGTCTGTCTGTCTGGAATACTAATGCCCCTTCAGCTTAGTCTAGCATACTATCTGGCACATGCTATGTTCTTAATTTATATTGGCAGAATGTTCACGAGTGAGTTATATTCCATTCTTTCTAAAAACAAACAAACAAACAAACAAAAAACCCTGTAATGCTTCACACTGCCTGCAGGACTAAGTTCCATCTTGTCAATACCCTTTACCACACTTGTGTTACCTGTGTCTTCAAATGACCTCCTCTGTGCTGCCCCTTTCCTTGATTATAAATTCCTATCAATATTTAAGAGCCACCTCGAGTGTCACCAATCTTTTGTGGTGAGCTTCCTTGGCATACCACCTGTCACCACTATCATCATTATTCCCAGCCTCCTCCTCCGCTCCCACATCCTGGACATGCCTCCAGTATAGTGTCTCTCACACTGGATTATAACTATCTTTATAAAACAGGTTTACCAACACACAATATGAATTTCCTGTTAGGCAGTAAGTTACCTGAGGCAAGGCCTGTATTCCAGCACCTAAAAGGTGCCGTGGTCACTATAATATCCATTGTATGTATACACGTGTAAACATATGTGTTTGTGTGTGAGTGTGTGTGTATATAGTCATGTTAAAAAGCATTTCATCTGGGAAAAGTTGATAGAGATTCTAGTCTGAAGAAAACAATCTTACAGTGAATTAAGTTAACTAAAAAACAACTTTTCAGAGATGCAAAATGGTGGCACGGCCAACAATGGATAAAAGAAATAAAATATTTATGAAATGTAATGAAATGTAACTGGATCATAGATGTTTTTCACCAGGAGAAAAGGTAGCTGAATCTTTCTGACACAAAGCAGCACATCTATATCTATTCCCTCTCAACGGGTGATACACTGCTACTGTCACTTTTCCATAAAGGGGTGGAGCACAGGTACAATGAAGACTGAGATTAAATATGGTAAAGAAAATGAAAGAAAGGATCTTAAATATTTCAATTTTGCATTAAGGTGCTTCTATTATTTTTTTTTAAGTATTAAAACACTAGACAATCTTACAGTGAACTATACACATCAGACAGAAAAGGGAAAAGGTATAAAGACCAAATTGGAATGACTAGGGATACCCATTATATGTAATTATATGGGATGAAAACTAATTAAGTTTGATGAAGTAAACTGTTCCCTTCAGTTCTGTTTGTATATGTCCCTTGAATGTGAAAAGTAGAGTTACATGGAACATTTTTAAAAAGTAGATAACTCAAAGGACAAAAACCACCTTATCAATCACACTAAGATTCTGGTGCTTCTGAATTTCAACAAGACTGTAAAAAATAATTTGTATAAAAGTGAAATCAAGTAACTGTAAAAAGTTCGGCCTGCATCACATCCACCAGGAAATTCTGGGACCCACTTCTGATGTGGTTACAATGTTCTTGTAAGCTGGAAGAGTTTCAACAGAAAAACATCTGTTACGACAAACGGATTAACGTTTTCTGTTCTGACATGAGGCCTTCCCAAGGAGAAAAATGTCTCAACAGCAATGTCAAGGTTTTCTGCTCCACATTTCTAGGACTCTGGACACCTTTAATAGATGTTTTAAAATTGGTTGCCAACGATTACATTTTGTTTTTATAGACACTCTTTAAATTCAATAGGAAGTCTCTGTTGGCATTTGGAAAAAAGATTAGAGCACACTGAAAATTCTTTTCCTAGTATAAGACTTGTGTTAATGAAAAAGCCCACATCCCTAGACCCTGTATTCCCACCAATACACCTTCAAATCATTTCTGAGGATTCAATAAGACATATGTAGGCAGCGGTATGCTTAAACTCTTTGGGTCAGCATGCTTGGACTGAGTAGACTCCCACAGAGTCTGTAGCAGGTCTTATTACACTGACCAGCTCGGGGGCCACAGCATAAATGTTAGCCTCACCGATGCAGTTCTCGCTCTTCACTTCGTACCCCGGGGGACAGATGCATCGGAAGGATCCCTCCAAATTCTGACAGGTCCCGGGAGAGCAGGAACCGGGAAGGGCTACGCACTCATTAGTATCTTGAAAGAGAAACAAGAAAAATTATTCAAATATGAGGTCACTGTTGTCAAGTGACATAAACATTAATACAGCTTGGGCTCTCTGTTCCTCCAAGTCACTATGGACAAATACGCCCGAGATTCTCTTTTGACATCTCGGGTATTACTCATTTGACAAGAGGCTAATTTCCTTGTTTTGTTTCCTTTGTCTACTTTTACTGAGACATGGATAGTTTCAAGCTCTATCCTAATAAACATTGTGCACATGAGTCATTTCCAATTGTTAGCTTATTCCTTATAAGAAACATTTCCCATGATAACCTTAACTTGTTCATGTGATCAGATGAACAAATGGAAATGTGAATGAGTCCTTAAGTGGAGCTTGGGGGAGTCACATCATTATTTTACAAAACAACTTAAAGACTTTATTATTTAGATACTTACCTATACAGTTCTTTCCATCTGGAGTTAGTTCATAACCTTCATTACATAAACACTTGAAGGAGCCAATTTCATTAAAACACCGCCCATTTCTGCACACCTGACCAAAAAAGGAACTGCACTCATCTATGTCTGTAAGCAAACATGAGTTGGATTTTAGGAGAGAACTCTCACATGTATACTGTGTCACAAGTTGCAACTTAAAACCATATTTCTTGGAACACATTCACAAAAACCCTCCACTACAATTCCCCATCAACACAGGGAAATAGCTCAGATTGTAAGCATCACCTGCCTTATAAGGTCACATAGAGCCCTACTGTATTTCAACCACCAGGGCACATTTTTGATATTTCTATAACTCAGGAATTTATAAGCAAATTTATAAGTTGAAGGTTTAAGGTAAAATGTTCCCTTCTTTCCAGTTGAAAAAATTTCTTTTCCCAGAGGCAGAAGGATATATAAGTTTAACTTGACTGCGTAGCTTGCAAGTGACCTCACCTGGAGATAAGCTGACTATATTCAAAGGACAAGTAATGGAGCATATTAAATATAGAAAAATCAATTATATTAAAAAGACTAGAATTGCTGGTAGAATATAGAATCTGGAGGAGGGGATTGGTGTTAGGTTTCCAGTTAAGCTTAGGTTTGACTGCATTTGAGTAATTCTCTGGGTTGCTTGAACATTGTGCTTTGATCAGAGCCATGTCCCTGTCTTTAGTTCTCCATGGCTGTGCAAAGTGTCTGAGAAATGATAGACAAGATGGTGATAGTTGAATAAAATGTCCAATTAGCTCAAAAGTTTTCCCAGTGCAGAATTTTGAGACAAAAAAGAAAGAAAATAAAACAGAGGAACATATGTTTGGTTAAATTGGGAGATAGGTTTGAGCAGGGATCGTCCCATAATGGTAGAAAGCCTGAGTTACTTTCACATACCTTAAAGGACCATGTGAATTAAGAGATGTTATGTTTAAAGTACCAGTATAGTGCCTGGCACATGATAAACAAGAAATACTGTCAATGCTGGTTGTCATTTCTCTTACCATCTCCTCCATCACATATAGGCACCTCCCCTACTCACTAGCAATTATTATTTTCATCAATATCTGTTAGGGGCAAAGGCTAAAATCCTGTACCAGTAGACAGTTTTATTTTCCACTGAGAATCTAAAGTTGGTCCCAAAAAGATATCAGCACATGCTGTTTCTGTGGGAAAAAGCATCATCCCTGGCTTCAAAGCTGCCGGAAAATAGAATTTCAACACACAGCATGTTGTTAAGTTGGAGACTGTCAGTATTTGAGCATTAACCAAGAATGGAATATATTAAATACTAGCAACGGAATATATTAAATACTAGTAATAACGCTGAAACAATGACAGGTCTATTTCAATGCCATTTAAGAGGTAAAAAATAACCCCAAACCACAGCACAGCCCCAATACATCTACTATCACCTGCATGGCCCTTTGCCCTGAATCGACTGGTTGATGAAGTACTCAGCACAGCAGATTGTTTTGTGATTATTTATGCCAGTACTAAGGCTTGAGTTAACTAAAAATTAGTCAGCAGTATCACATAGCGTTTGGCACACATTTGTAATTTTAATGATAAAAATATTTATTCTCTGGTTTTATTTTTCATTTCATTATATAATGTGTAAACAAAGCAGAAGCAATAACCAAGATGGACTGAGTACTTACCCAGGCAATCATTATTATGAGTGAGTTCAAACCCTGGATAGCAGAGGCAGTTATAGGATCCAACAGTGTTTTTACAGGTTCCATTTCCACATGGGTGCCGCTCACACTCATCCACATCTACAAAGAAACATTGGCTCAAAGTAATTCAGTGTTTAATTAGAAAAACATAGCCTATTAAACATTCACATTATCTTAAACTACTGATTTATTTAGATTGTCCTCATTCAGCATAAGGAACTCCTATTTATTTAAGGAAAATGAGTATGAGGTAGAGAAAACTCTGAATTACAAAATTACTAGAGGCCTGGTGCACAAGGTTGGAGGTCCCTCAACCCAGCCTGCATCTTCTCCCAATTCGGGACCCCTCTGGGGATGTCAGGCCTAAACTGGCAGTCGGACATCCCTCTCGCAATCCTGGATGCTGCATGCACCAGTGACCATACTTTTCATACAGGTGAAAGGCATCTTGCTATTGTATGGGCAGCTACATTTTGTTGCCCTGATTATAAAAAGTAGTACATAACATGATCCTTCTGAGACAGTAGTAGGCTGACCACAAAAAGTGCAAGTCCATGTCATTGCTGCATCATCCTGTTTTTTCAGTGTTCGAGTAGCCTTGCCAGGCTTTAATTTTTAAATCTAAGAGACTGTTCCCAATATATAGGGTAGGGTCCCTAGGTCTGGCCGGCAATCAGGGCCATCTGTGGGGCAACCAGCCGGCAGGGCAATTGGGGGGCCCCTGCTGGCACCGGCCTTGGCTGGTGGCCTGGCGCCGCCTGCTGGCTGGCCCCACCCCCTGCTGCTGCAGCCAGTGCGTGTCCTAGCAGCCAGTCATTTCGCTGTTTGGTCGATTTGCATACTAGGGTTTTATTATATAGGATAGGAAAACGGTGACATTTAATGACTGACAGGCAATGTAACACTCAGAATGAGGCTAAGCAAGCATCCCCTTAGTGGAGATGTTTTAACAATCAGTTGGCTTGTCAACTGTAGGGAAACTAATCTTTTGAAACACTAAAATAATTTTGTTCTATTAAGAATTATTAAACACTCCTCCAGACATTTATAAACCTTAATTTGATCAGCACAACAAAGATACACTTTAGGTCCTAGCGTTTATGAATTCGTGAAACCCAAATTGAAGCAGTAGATTAAAACTGAGGATCATTAGCCTTCAAAACAATGAAATTAAGAAAATATTTACAAGGTCATTCTCATATAAGAGACCCGATTTTCTGGACTATGAATTTAAGCCTGCTGAGACTCCTCTACCGTGCAAAAAAGATACTGGTCCTTAGGAAGGAAGCGTTGTTTAAGAGAGGTATTACCAAGGAGTCTATCTGACTTTTATCCTGGGTGAATTGTTAGGATTTAGGGCAGATTTCTCCATATGAATTTCTGAATCATAAATCTCATATTTTTTCTTAGCAAATCCTATTCTCTAAGAGCACAGCCAGGAGAAGCATGTATAAGCAAGCATTCTCAGAATGTTCCTGCCAATAGGACCAGATTCTGTTTGTCCTTTGAATAAGCATCTCCTAGAGAAGTTTCCTAGGGACAAGTCCATAGTGGGGCCCTTAGGAGGCAATGAATGAAGGAAGATTTTCCTGGTGGTCCATACTCTGTGGCAGCTGTACCATACACGAGTTCTGCAGTTCCGAAATCTGACTTCACTCTTCATACAGATAGTATCTTGAATACCCAAAGAGTAGATGCACAACTTTAGCTTTCCTAAACTGAGAACATGCCAATTATAAACCATCAAGTTACAATTTGATTTTCCTCCTTCAAACTCAAAGCGTGGAGAACTCTTTCTGCAGAGCCAGGGCCAGTGGCTGACATCAGATTTAAAGAGTTACTCTGAGTTCCAAGGCATCCAGCCATCTGTTTCTGAAATCTTATTAACCAACAGCTCAGCAATTACTTACTGAACACTATTATTGCTTAACTAATCATTACATTGGCTTCTGTTGCTTCTAAAAAATGTCTTTAAGAGTTAAAACACAAACGAAGCAGATAAATCCCATGTGTTCAATGATTTGGGGGAAAAAGTGTATACATATATGCATGTATGTATGTGCATGCATATATTGTCATTTCAATACTGTCACTCTTACTACTCCCTTTTCCTTGAGTGGTACCAGAGAGGGTGAAGGACAGCTGGTACTGCACTGACTTCCACATGACCCCGAGTGTCCCAGAGCCCAGGTTAAACATGTGAAAGACATCTGGGGAAAAAGGTTGGAACACTGAACCAAGGAACATTTGTAAGCAGTGTGTCCCTGGCTTGAAAATTTTATATTGAATGAAACCATAAACAGTTTAGCATAGTTAACTTTTTGCAAGATTGTTTCTTATAAAGACATGTTAATTTGGCAAGTGACCAAACTGTAATCTCTTCTCGACGCTCAGCTCCATTTCACCCCTGGAACGAATGTTCTCCTCTTACCCATGCACATGGTCTGGTCCTGAGAAGCCTTAAAGCCATTGTGGCAGATGCACTGGTAACTTCCTTGCAAATCAACACACAGGCCATGACTGCAAACATTAGGAATTTCTAAACATTCATTTCGATCTGAAACAAAAATAAGACACGTTACACGTATCTGATTTTTATTAAGATTCCTTCATTTCTTTCACAGGCATGTTTCTATAACCTGTTATTAATTATTACAGATAGTCTGAAAATGAACCATGACAACAGCTGAATCAAAACAAAGCAAGGCTTTCAAGCATCCAAGACTCTCTCTTTTAAAATCATGCAGTTTTTATATGTTGATTGCTATCTCGAGGATACTATTTTATTTTTGGGTCCAATCCTAGGAAAATCCACTGAAGGGACCTCTTTTTTTAAAAAAATATATTTTATTGATTTTCCACAGAGAGGAAGGGGGAGGGATAGAGAGTTAGAAACATCGATGAGAGAGAAACATCGATCAGCTGCCTCCTGCACACTCCCCACTGGGGATGTGCCCACAACCAAGGTACATGCCCTTGACCGGAATTGAACCCGGGACCCTTCGGTCCGCAGGCCGACGCTCCATCCACTGAGCCAAACCAGTTTCGGCAGGGACCTCTTTTCTGAACAAAATAACCTAATGTATATGGTGAAATAGGTTCAATATTAATGAATGAATTTACCAGGAAAATCTTCCCAAATTATTTTTGGAAATATTTTTTTATAGAAATGCACACACGACTTTTCATTGTAGGAAATCTAAGGAATGCGGTGCTCAGCGCTAGAGAATGAAATTAGTCTCCTTCTTACCCACACAGGCTCCGTTGGGTGAGAGCTTGAAACCCGCAGCACATTCGCAGCGGTAACTGCCAGGACTATTGATGCAGTCTGCGTTTCGCTGGCAGAGATTATCGCCATTGCTGCACTCATCAATATCTGGAAGAACAATGATTTCATTGTTGCATTAGTATTACATTCACTTAACCATTTGGTGATCAACTCCTACACACTGAGAAAGGAGCTGTAAAAAAATGACAAAGCTGTCTAAATCATAAAGCTGTCTAAACCATTTTTGTCTGCCAAACTTACTGGGATAAAGGTCATACATGATTGAGATTACCTTCACAGACCAGGAGCAGATCATTGTAACTGAATCCTGTAGGGCATTCGCAGCGGAAACTGCCAATCTGGTTGATGCACACACCATTTGCACAAATGCCTGGAATCTCTTTACATTCATCAATGTCTGAAATTGAACAGATTTGATCAAATATATGTCGTTCTGCTTAATGTACTTACCATAGAACCTTGTATAATGCCATATGTACACTGGGATGCAAACTCACTCAGTGTCACAGAAATCAATTCTATACTGGTATGAATGACTTTGTGCTTCATAAAAGCATACAGACTGTAAAATACACTATTTCCTTTAAACAATGATGGAAAAATTTAAGTAAGCTGATCAAATATACCAAGTGCTTTTACTGTCAATGTAGCAAATGAACTTCCTGGGGAATCACACCTTCTCTTCAGGTTACATGATAAAGAAATCTATGTTTTCTTAATTTTATGTACTTTTGTATATAGGCATTGCTAATAGAGACTTAAAATTACATTACTTTTATAATCTTTGAGGAAAAGTAGAATGAGAAATAGAAAGTACATTTATAAGGAAGGAAGGGATACAGCAAAAATACAACAGAAACTTAAACATATACGTATGAAAATAACAACTAAAAGTTAAAATAGGGAGGGTTATTTGGAATCCCGCAATGTCATGTTCATGAATAGGAAAACTACAGTTTTAGCTTGCTTGACATGTATGAAATCTTGAGATAACCACTTAACTATCATAACTTAATCAACAGACTATGTCGATACAATACCATTATTAGCACTTGATTAGATTCTGTAAACATGCTATCTCTTTCTTGTCTCCCTATATTATATCAGAATTCAGATTATTACATTTTATGGTACTTCAAACTTTAAAGACATTCAATAGAATTTTACAAAATGCTACATAGATGTATTAAAATAAGCATAATATGTAAAAACTCACCAACAGCTTTTCCTGTGTGAATGTCAAAGGTGAATCCAGGAATATTTCCACATATGGTTTTAAAGTCAGCTTTAAAATACAAACAAACCAAATTCACTCTTAAAATTCTCAAACTCCTTCAAAATAACATTTTACATAGTAACACTTTCACTGCCAAATATCTTATATTATTCACAACCAGAGATTTTAATTTCAATTATATTAATTTGCAAACAATACCTGCTCATAGATCCAAAGAGTAGGTCTAAGCATTCTTTATCATTATTGTTATTATTGTTAATTGTTATTGTCATCGTTAACTTTTTAATGCTGATATTAGAAGATAAATCATTATAAGATAAAGTATATACTTTAGGCACATAAATTATTATTTTTTTAAATATATTTTATTGATTTTTTACAGAGAGGAAGGGAGCGAGATAGAGAGTCAGAAACATTGATGAGAGAGAAACATCGATCAGCTGCCTCCTGCACACTCCCTACTGGAGATGTGCCCACAGCCAAGGTACATGCCCTTGACCAGAATCGAACCTGGGACCCTTCAGTCCGCAGGGCGACACTCTATCCACTGAGCAAAACCAGTTACGGCCATATAAATTATTTTTCTTTTGATATGCAGGGCTTTAAATGATTCAATTTATATAGATTGAAAAACCAGAGTAGAGTACAAATTTTTAAAAGGATTACTCATTGCACAAAGGCATAGGCATAAAAATAATTCTGTGGTGGTCAAGTGGGTCAATAATGAATAATATATGAGACATAAATTTTGTCTTTTTTAAAACTTAAGTGTCTATTTGTTAAAATGTGAAACTTGAGGCATCAAAAACAATGCATCTTGGAATAAAATCGAGATATAAGAGTTATTCCTACACATAATTCACCAAACTAATAGAAATTAAAAACAAATTCCAATTTTTTAGAAGCAGGTTGCTACCGATGCCCACTGCTACACACATGAGCAAAACTCTTGAAAAGAGTATCAGGTAAAATATATACAGCATACTATATACTCCAAGTGCTATCAGGGCAGTCTCTTTGTCTATTTCATCCGCCATGCATCCAGAAGATATAGAGAAGCACATAACAGATGGTTTCTAATTGCCTGGAAACTTGTGAACTGTAATTTATATATATCATCTCGTTTAATCATCCTTATAACCATATGAATTAATTACTGTCATTGTTGAATTATCGGTCCTATTTTATATGTGAGGACCCAGTTTCAGAAAGGATAAATAATCTATACAAGGTCAGACAATAAGTGGTAGAACTTTAATTTAAACATAGACCTTCTCCCAAACCTAAGCTCTTTACTTCCTTTTATAAAAAAAAAAGTGGTATTTCATTCCCCAAACCAATTGTCAATTTCTAACTGATGGAGTTTTTAAATTAGAGACTTGTAAAATGTTTCTATTAGATGTTTCAAAACACAACTATGGCAAGATAGGGCTAAGAAAATCTATTTGCCCATTGAATTTTAGCCACTAGGAAAGATCCCATGTGTCACTTTTTATCAAGTTTCTCATTAATTTTTCACCATCACATTCAATAAAACATTTCAATACATATATTCTAAGTAATATCTGGTAACAAATGCATAATCATTGTTTTACATTTGTCCCATTGGATAAACTAACTCTTAGCATCTAAAACTATTAAAAATGAACAGTTTCCAGGTCATAGACAAACTGAAATAGGCAACATTTTTAAGATAATTTTTTTGCTTGTCTCTATTTTCTTTCAAAAGAATCTGTGCTTGTAAAAAACATTTTACCGTGTAACATTAGTTCTATTTTCTGCCTAAAAATTTCAGAAAGTTTGAGGGGGGGAAATGCTAAAGACTATTTTGACAAAAAGCTGCTTTTCTGTAAAGTTTGCTCAAATCCATTTTTTGCATATATTTCAAAAATTGAACCAAAAAAAGGCAACACAAACACCTTACTGCACTTGGTAGAGTTTAAATCACCACAAGGTTTTCATCAAAATATTACATCTTCCAGGTCTAGCCCAATGACACAAAGTAGGTATTCAATAAATATTTGTTCAGTGAATAAATGAAGAGTTAACCAGCATGGTATAAGATAAAGAATTTAAACGGACCAGTGCTGTAAACATGAACTCTTCAGCAATGGGGCTCGTTTTCAGGATCCAGACTCCTATTCAACAGATAGATCAGAATTTAGTGTTTCAATCCCAAAGAGGGCCACTTGGGCTTCAGAACTGAGCAGGTCTGGTTTTAGTATGTTTGCTTTTACTATCCTGCCATCTATATTCGTGTGCCACTGATCTGGCCTTCAGCAGAAGCAGGAGCTATGTGCTTACCTGTTCCTGGTGTTGGGCAAGGTTCACAAGGTTTGTTCCAGGCTTTTCCCACATTGTACGTGCAGCAGCACATCCTCTTTGTCACATTAAAAGGCAACTCATTCTCACAGGTGGTTCCATTATAGCTTCGGTAGCAAAAGCTTTTTCTCATGTCTACATATAGAAAAACAATAAGCCAACCAATCATATTAGCAAGAAGCTAATAATGAAGCCCATGCACCTGGGTATGCCAAACTGTCACCATTAACACAACTCTAAAAAGTTTCTCAGTCATTTAGGGGTATCTTAAAATAATTCTTTAAGTTGAACATAGATCATTTATAGGTTAACATCTCTCCTGTTTTTAAATAAGGGATTTCATTTCTAATTTTTTGGGGAAACAAAGTTAATAGATATTTGTTTCTACATTTAAAGGTATTTATTTATTTAAAAAAGTATCACATATTAAAATTTAAATGTTCTCATTTGTAAAATAATGTTAACTTTATAGAAATGAAAAATTAAAATTATTTAAAGACATGTAATTGTAACATTTGATGAAATTTTCTACTTCAGACTCATTTAAAAAAAAATGAAACAATCTCTTTTTTCTTTTTAGCACTAAAGTATAGCTGATATACAATGTTATATTAGTTTCAGGTGTACAACATAGCGATTCTATATTGATATACCTTAGGATGTGATCATCCCATGTTTAGTAACCATCGGTCACCATACAAAGTTATTACAATGCCATTGACTATGTTGCCTGTGCTGTACATTACAGCCCCATGACCTATTTATTTTATAACTGCATTAAGGAGTAACAAAAAAATGTAACTACACAGCCGAAGTCCAAAACCATGATACAGAGCCAGAAGTTTATAAGACTTTGAAATACTTATTCATAAAGATTTTCCATATTTTATGCAATAATTCTGAGATATAAGCATCTTACATGGGAGTCACCAACTGTGACCTAATTAATCTCAGAGACCTTTACATACCCATGCAGTTGTGGCCTCCGTTGACCTGCATGTATTCAGGTGGGCAAATGCAGGTGTAATTTCCCAGAGTGTTGTAGCAGGTCCCAGGGCCACACACACCAGGATGTGCAAAACACTCATCAATATCTAGAGTAAGCAAGAATATCCATTAATTAAGATATTTCCACACGAGTCTTTATTATTTAAACTACTGAACAAAAGCATAAGGTGATTCCCCAAAATCATATTTTCATAAAATTCAGAATTTAAAGCAAATACTTGAAAATACTTCAAAATATGATGTATCTTTCTTTAAAAGAAACAACCGAATATTAAAAAAATATAAATGATCAAAAGAAATTATTTCAAAGTGGCAGAAAATAATTTCAATGGCAACTGCATTTTTTTAAATTGAAATTTCATATTCTTCAAATGGAATTGCTTTAAAGTGTACTTTCCTCTTATGCCATTTAAACTAAATTTTAGTGTCAACTTTAAACTGAATCCAGTTAGGAGGGCCTTTCTGTTCATAGTAACCTTCAAATTAGTACACATTAAGAGATTCTAGAAGCCATGCAATTGCTGATTGTTCTCCTTACTAAATCATATTTCTTCCAGATGTATTTAACTAATATGTTCCAAAAGAAAGGTTATAATGGAGATGTTTACAAGTTTAATGTTCATCTTTAGAAGCCTTCATTGATACCATCAATAAACATTGAGATTTACCTGTAAGCCAGGACTCATAGCTACAAAGATAAGTAAGCTACAGACCTTGCCTCAAGAAGCTCCCAGTCCTGTGGGGAGATGGCCCCCTAAAAGGATGCCTATGGTGCCAAGTGATAAGTGGGGGATGGAAGCAAGAAAGGTATCTGCATCACCTTTGAATTTCTTCATAGTGGTCCAACGTGTAGTCCAACATATTAAAATTACTGAAAAATATTAACTTAATAGTCTCATTCAAGCTTACCTATAATCCTAATTAATATTTGCATTAATAACTTATATGATATTGAATATCTTCAACCTACTCTGGTTTTCCCCATTTATATTTAATTAATCCATTTACTCAGAGAAAACCAATAGTAAATTATTGCAAATGAGCTGTGAATTTATTTATCTAGCAGCATTGACATGAAAAGAAAAAAAGCTATGAACCCGTCTCAACAGATACTTGGATAGAATGTGAGGATGGAACATTTTCCCCAGGCCTGATCAGGAATTTTGTTTTAAACAGCGCTGACTGTTTTTTAGGTGCAGATTCACCTCACCTTCACAGATGCGGGTTTCCTCGCTGAGGTAGTAGCCCTGTGGGCACTCGCACTGGAAGCTCCCGAAAGTGTTGATGCAGTTTCCTCCCTGGCAGAGACCTGGTAGCTCCTGGCATTCATCAATGTCTGCACAAGGGGAGACAGCTCACTTACAACAAAGACTATCCCAAAGGACAAGAGTTTCTGTTGCTTCCAAACACTCCATGCGCCTGCGTGAATGCACACTTAGCAGGTTTATTCTGACCATGGAGATTCTTGGCTTTGTTGTGGAATTTTGCTATAATCTGAGAAGTTTTAAAGTAAGTTGGGGATTATTAAAGTTGGGGGATATCAGTAAAGACAGCTTCTCTGTGGAACAGACACAAAATCTGCAATGGGTCATATCTATCTGACTGCAAGTTGTTATTTAGCATCCTGGTAATTGACTGTCCATCTGTAATTTTGCAAAATAATCTTGTTGGGATTGCTCCACAACTTTTTTTTTAACCAGCTTTTCTCTAAAGTAAATGCTTGACCTTGGTTACAACTGGGTGAATAGTGGAGCTGTACTCACCTTCTAAAATGATTGTGATGGGGTTAGGTCTGAAGCCCTCACCTCCAGGACACAAGGTGTAATATTCAGCTACAAAACAATGAAAAAGAAGAGATCTGACACCGGTGTCCAAGTGGTTGAGACAATGAACAGGGGAGGTATCTACAGTTTCCTTAGTACCTTTTCAAATACATTTCAAAGTATATTACATTTTACGCAAAATAAGATAATTACTTCATAAGTGATATAGACAGGATAACAAAAATCATTTGTTTTTAATTGAAGAAAAAACTCCTTTGCAGACAATTTATATCACCACTTTTTTGGCCAGTAAATAAAAACTCAGACTTGACAATTGACAAGTTTCATCTATGTCCCTATCAGAACACATGTTTCAATTTAAGGCATAATATAATTGACTTCAGGAATACAACACAGCTCTCAACCTGAACTAGAACAACCTCTGAGAAGAACCAGAAATGATTTAATTTATGTGATACCATGGAGAATTGATATTATCACCATTCATATTGGATTGTGGTTACAATTATTTTCTTTTTTTTTTTTTAATATATTTTATTGATTTTTTACAGAGAGGAAGGGAGAGAGATAGAGAGTCAGAAACATCGATGAGAGAGAAACATAGACCAGCCGCCTCCTGCACATCCCCCACCAGGGATGTGCCCGCAACCCAGGTACATGCCCTTGACCGGAATCGAACCTGGGACCCTTCAGTCCACAGGCTGACGCTCTATCCACTGAGCCAAACCGGTTTCGGCCAATTATTTTCTTTTTATCATATCATGAAAAACAATAAGAAGAGGAGAATTCAAATTCGCTTTATATAAAATACTCTTGGCTGGTTTCAGCATAATCATTGAAGGTAATCCAAAGGTAAAATTTTGGCCCTCACTATTTCTCCCATCCCCGGCACAAGAATAAAATTGTAACTAGTCTTCAGCTACCAGAGTTTGTTCCCTTCCTCTTCTTCAGCTCCATACTCACTGCTATTGACAGGGGGGCATGTCTCGCAGGGGTTTCCCCAGGCCTTCCCTAGGGAGCAGCAGCAGGAGGAGCGACTGACGCCCACCCCAATTTCGGTGTTGCAGGACAGGCTTCCGTCTCCTCGCGGACCGAACTTCAGGTAGCAGTTGCCCACACGGTTGTCTGCAGAGCAACATAGGAGCTTAAAATTGCCCTTCACGTAGTAAGAATTCCTTTTAAGAGAAAGATCACTCAACTGATGAAATTCAAGCTCTTGTACATTAGTATAAAAGGTTCATTTTTATCCTCAGTACAAAACAATCTTTTGCATAGTAAAAAAACCTTACTAGAAATTTTAATAATAACTGAATCCTAAATAACTCAAATTTTTATTTCACATTTTGTTTTGGTTTTGAGGATACAGTATATATACCTGAATGGTCCTATGAATGCAATGAACTGTCAGCTCTCATGCATGAACCCAAAACGTATCCATTTTGTAAAAGCTGATTCGACATTTCAAACACATCTCTAATAGGTTCTAGCTTATCATAACTGCTCATTCTTGTATCATTAAAACACATATCTAAAGACATTTCTGAAAACTTTAACAGCTCATAATTTTGTTGAGAGGGCAGCTGTTTTCTTTGCTCCACAAATGGACCTATTTTCACTTTCAAGGAATCAATACCAATTAGATTCATCAATGATTTCCTTTATTTCTACATTGCATATTTCCTTCCAATAACCCTTGTCTAAACACTTGGCTTCACCATTTGTCTATCTAAGAATCTATCAATTAAACTTTGGATATGGGAGAAATAAGAACCTGGGATGATTCAGGTTCTTGTGCAAATACTGCATGTTGAATTTCTTGCTGACTAACAAACAAAAATACCACATTTCCTTTGTTTATAGAAACATATAGTTCACCCATTCTTTGATTCTTGAATGTGAAAAATTCCATGTAGGATATCAGCCTCTGAAGACTCATAGCCTGGCATTTTGCTTATATGATCCATTTCACCTCTTTAGAATCCAGACTAGAATGCTGGTCTCGGTTGAATTCTTCTTCTGACACATCTAACAACTGTAAAATGTTTTCCACTGTCAATTTTCTTCTTGCCATTATGGCCAAAAAGTGAAAACTTCTAATTTTTCAACTGGTTCAATAAATGCTCAAAGAAGGTTCAAAATATAATGTTTCCAGTCTTCTTTTACACCTTCTTGAAAGGTGACTTAATAATTCCCTTGGGCAACACAACAAGAAAATTGAAAAATGATGCAACAGTGACATTTTATTTCACTATTGTATCATCCTTCTAGGTGACACCATCATTTCCCACTTTAATAATTTTATTCTTTGTTTTTAGCATCATTGGGCATAACTAATGAGTAATGATGAATAAAATGGTTCAAAACAAAAGAAAAATAATATCACTAACATCTCATTTCATGCAATTTCACACTTATAAAAGGGTCCAGTGAACCGTTACGGTATTTGTGAAACAGAATGAGTCTTTATTCTTTGGAAAACCTCTAAGGAAGGATAAAGCTATGAAGTATCAACCCATATAAACAGAACTGCTCTAAAAAGAAACTAAAAAAAGAAACTGGCTATATGCTGACAGTTAATCTGAGTACCGCAGTCCAAACTCTGCAGGGCTGTCCTGATCTATACTTCCACCAGCAGAACAGAGGGACTTTTGAGGTCGCTGAGACCAACACCGCACATTACCCAGTCTAATTGTTGCCTGTCCGTTAGATATAAAGTAATACTTATATAATTGTTTTAATTTGATTTTTCTTACCCCTAATAGTTTTGGGTATTTGTTTATGTTTGTTACCTTTTGGAGTACTTCCTTTTTATTAGTTGCCTTTCATAGCTTTTGTTTGCTCCAAAAAAGCTTTTAAGAAATGCTGAGGCTCCAGTGACTACGTTTCTGGGAGCAACGCAGGCATCATAACAATATTAGGGTTCCAAATGGGATTTTACTGTACAGCTAGGGTTGAGAACCACTTTGTGACTCCTTTCCTCATGCTCCTACCCCTCACTCCACTCCTGCTCCCCAGCCTCATTGCTGTGTCTCCAACACCAGCATTCTCCTGCTGCAGGCCCTGTGCAGTGGTTGCTCCTTTGCCTTGAAGGCATCTCCTCGCAGAGGTCCAGTCAGTTTGCTCCCTCCTTTAAGACTCTGACTCTCCCATGCTCCAAATAACAGCACTTATCCTACAACTACCTCCAGTGTCAGAATTTCTTCTCCCTATGTCTGTCTCCCTGCCACCAGAATGGAAACACAAAAGCAGAGAATTTGGTTCCTCTGTTCCCTCTGCAGCCCCTAGAATATAAAGCACTCAATATTTACTGAACAAATAATTCTGAAGGAAAAAGTCAGAACTTGGAGGAGCCATACACCATAACTCAATATATTCTCTAAAATTTGTAAACATATAAAACACAGCAGCAAAGATTCCCTCCACATACTGCAAGGTCTGTAAAACTGCCGCTGAAGACAGCAGGCAGATTCATACTGAAATAAGACTTTTCTTTTCTTTTCTTTTTTCTTTTGTCTTCTGTCAAGAAATTCTCCAGACCACTTACTCCTCTAGTGAAACGCTCACTAAGGCAGATGTCAAAAACTGAACAATCCTATCTAATAAAAGAGAAACATGCAAATTGACCATAACCCCGACACCCTTCCCATTGGCTAATCAGCAGGATATGCAAATTAACTGCCAACCAAGATGACGGCCAGCAGCCACGCAGCTGAAGCGAACAGGAGGCTTGCTTGCTCCAGTGACGGAGGAAGCCAACGTTCCTGGCCTGCCGCTGCTGGGCTCTGAGCTGCATTCTAAGAAACAATGTTGCAATTAAAGAAACTAAACAAGCTCCAGAGACCTGCTTTCAGCTGCCAGCGGGCTCAGAGCTTAGAGCTGCAGTGATGGCAACAGAGTTTCAATTATAGAAGCCAAACAAACCTAGAAACCTGCTTTCAGCCCTCAGAGCTGGAGCCAGCTCTCAGCTCCAGTGACAGCTATAGAAGGTAAATAAATCCCAGAATAAAAAAAAAGAAAGAAAAAAATGAGAGGCTGGGAGCTTAAGTTGCCCTCCAGCCTGAAAACAGCTCTCAGACCCTCACCCAGACTGGCCAGGCACCCCAGTAGGGACCCCAACCCTGAAGGGGGTGTGACCAGCTGCAAACAGCCATCAGCCCATCATCCAGGCTGGCCAGGCATCCAAGCGGGACCCCCACCCTGATCTGGGACACTTTCAGGGCAAACCAGCCGGCCCCCACCCATGCACCAGGCCTCTATCCTATACTACAGGCAGGGTGGGACAGCGCGAATGCCATCTGGGCCCCATGTACAGCCCTGGGCAGCGGGGCATAAGCCCCGCCCCCAGCCGGGACCCCTGTGTGCCACCTGAGCCCCCAGCTGGGACCCCCGTGCCGCCTAAGCCCTGCCCCCAGCCGGGACCCTATGACTACTGGAGAGCAGGAAAGTGCCGCTGGGCCCTGGGTCACTGTGGTGATCCGGCCATTGATAAGTAGAAAAGTGCAGCCTGTAGGCAGCCCCTAGCTGCACCTTCTCCCTGGTTGCCATGAAGATCCGGGAGCAGGAAAGCAAGCCTAGCCTCCAGGCAGCCTCAAACTTTACCTGCTCCCCAGTTGCCATGGTGATCCGGGAGCAGGAAAGCAAGCCTAGCCTCCAGGCAGCCTCAAACTTTGCCTGCTCCCCAGTTGCCATGGTGATCCGGGAGCAGGAAAGCAAGCCTAGCCTGCAGGCAGCCTCAAACTTTGCCTGCTCCCCAGTTGCCATGGTAATCTGGGAGCAGGAAAGCAAGCCTGGCTTGAGGGCAGCCCCCAGCTGGGCCTGATCCGGGAGCAGGAAAGCAAGCCCGGCCTGTGGGCAGCCCCCAGCTGTGCCTTCTCCCCGGTCACCATGAGGATCCGGGAGCAGGAAAGCAAACCTGGCCTGTGGGCAGCCCCAAACTTTCCCTGCTCCAGGGTCACCATGGGGATCCGGGAGCAGGAGAGCAAGCCCGGCCTGCAGGCAGCTCCAAGCTGGGCCTGCTCCCTGGTTGCCATGGTGATCCGGGAGCAGGAAAGCCCGGCTTGCAAGCAGCACCCCCATCCTGGCCATAGCTCAAGGGAGAGTACAACATGCGGTGGAGGCCAGGAGTCTGAGAGATCAATGCAGAGGGGCTCCTGCTCCAAGCCTCCGTGGTGTGGCTGGGGGCAGGCCCCCAGCAGACACACACACACACACACACACACAGTACCTGCTCTGAGCCTCCAATTGTGGCTGGGGGCAGACACCCAGTGGACACACACACACACACACACACACACATGGCAACTGCTTCGAGCCTACATGGCGCAGCTGGGGGCAGCCCCTAGCAGACAGACAGACACACAAACACACACACACACACACACACACACACACACACACACACGGGACGCCTGCTACGAGCCTCTGCTGCCAGACTGTGGCCATCAGTAGAACATCCACTGAGGGCTCCCGGACTGTGAGAGGGGCAGGCTGGGCTGAAGGAACCCCACCCCCCAGTGCACGAATTTCGTGCACCGGGCCTCTAGTTATTTTATAAAGATCAGAGACGTCAGGAACATTGAAGACAGATTCTTAACCATTGTTACTGCCTTCTTTGCTTCTCCCCAATCTCCCAACTTGCTTCACTCCAATGGTTTGGCTCAAGAAATCCAGTTCTCCCATTCCTCTCCTCTCATCATTCACTTATTACACCCTTACATGACCCTGCTCATAGGAGAGATAAATGTAGTAATCCATTAGTTCTACCACTTTGAGCTGTTCTGGCCAATGCACTGGACAGGGCGCCCAGCAGTTTAGGACTGGGCCTCAGCTCTGCCATTTGCAAGCTCTGGTTCCCAAGCCTGTGAGAGGAAGAAGTTGGAGCAGATATCTTGAAAATTTGTTTCTAAATATGTCTTGGCAGATAAATATGGTAACAATGGCCATATGATTTGATAATCTAGACTTCCTTAAGGAAAATAACTGTTTTGTTTGCAAATTAATTGTAGCAAATACTCACCACAGTTCATTGCCAAGAGTGTTTGAATATTCAGCTCTAAATAATTCTATTTGTTTCAGATAGCTTTTACTTACCAACACAACCCACACCAGTAGGGTTCAGCTGGAAATCAGGTGGGCAGTTACACTCATAACGACCAGGTGTGTTGACACACAGGCCATTTACACAGTTTATGGGATCTGCACATTCATCAATATCTAGGAAAACATTTAAAATGCCCATGTTAAGATCTTTACTTTCTCTATGCATACTGCTGCTCCAAAAAATTTGGTGGATTTTTTGTGTAGATCATTATGAAGACCTCAGCATAATAAAATATAGATTAAATCCTTGTATATAGTACACCTAAAATGGTTTCCATAGATCAATCACATGGTATTTATGATAATGTCATTTAATGTCCTTAATTGGTAAGTAAGAATTACATGGTAGAATTTTGATGAAGAAAAAAATTGTCACTATTCGCTTAACTAAAATTTTATACACACACACGTACAAAGAAAATATAGAAGATATTATTTCTTAGTTCCATGTTAGAAATTTAATATTAGGTTGTTTATATAAAAATGGAAGAATTCCATTTAAAAATAAATGTATCACAATGCAATTTTCTGTTTCAAAAAAAATGTATAACTCAAGGCGTAGTTTAGCTAAGTAGAAATCTGAGGAATTTTTAAAACTAGCACAAAATATTCATTTCATCTAATAAGAACACAATCAAACCCTTTGCAAACCATACCTGTACAATTCCCGCCTGTTCTGTCCAATTCATACCCATCATCGCAGATACAATGAAACATTCCAGGCAAATTATTACATGTTCCAAAGACACAGATATTTTGGAAGGAGCATTCATCAATATCTGAAAAATTTTAAAAAATAGTCATTTCTTGTTTACAGGGCAGTTTAAATATTTTAATGTAAAAAATTAATGAATTTTTCTATCTCAGATATTCTTATGCAGTAAAAGATAAATAAATGGCAAGCAACTAATACTTATCTAAGAACAAATATTAAAAAAAACATTATTTTATTTTATTGACAGTATTTTAACTGTCTTGGGTTATAATATACTTAAAAAAAAGAATTCTGCAAAGGCATAAAAATACAAAAATTAAATATGGACATGTGAAAGGAACAAGGCTGTGAAAATTAAAAATAAAGACCAATAAAATTATAAAAGAGGAAAAAAAAGAAAATTAAGGATAAAAACAAATTCAAAGATTCTTATAATTTAGTGCAAAAAGATGTTTTTAAAATACCTACAACATATAAAATATATCTTATTTTATATATTAAAGATCTCATTAACATTACTTGTTTAATTTTTAAAAATTTTTATTCTATAATCTGATCTGTTATAATGTCAGTTTAAAAAGGGAAATAATTTTTTTCCTAAGAGCATGAAATAAAATCATCCCTTGCCCCACATTCCTACAAATTTCATTAAAATAGCTCTACTGAAGCCAGAAATTCAGTTTATGAAACTCTTCCACGAGGCTTTAACTCAGTCAATAAATAAAAAAATCACTCCTCATTCATATTAAAATGAAGGCACGTGTGTGTGTGTGTGTGTGTGTGTGTGTGTGTACAGCTGCAGAAATAATCTATATTTCTTCACATAGGAAGAGGGTGAACATTTCATACACAAATTACCTCATATTCTGAGAATGCAGACTAGGCATGTCATTTTAGGCTGGACCATGCAAATTATCCTAAAGTGCTGTCTTTAGTCAAAAAAGGACTCTGGTCAATTAAAATATGATAATTAATATTAAAATAATGAGTTTCAACTAACTTAGATTTAAGTTCAAACTGTTTTTAAAATTTCAGCTGATATTTAAAGGTGACTCTTTCTGTGTTGCTGCAATAAACAAAATTATTCTCTTTATATAAATGAATAAAGACTCATTAAGCTAGTTTATCACTGTATTGTGTTGATCTATAACTGAAAATGGAATTGTGTTATCAGCCCTCTGAGTATGCATTTCACTTTTAAAAACTTCTTGTGTTAAAAAGTACTTCCATTTAAATAATGTAATAGTGGTGTAAAATAGGTTTTAAAGAGATTACTGTATTGTTTTTATAAAATTGCTCAGAAATTCAAATAATACAGAAAAGTATTGATATCAAATGGAAGACAGGAAACAATACAGAAAAATAGCAAAACCAAAATCACTTCAAAATGCTTCCATCCAGAAGAAACTGTAATTGATAAACATCATTCCAACTATTTCTCTATGCATATTCAGAGAATGAATCCGAAACCATTTGTATGCATCAGATCAATTTTTCTTTACCTCAACAGTTTCTAAAATACTTTCTAATGTTAAGAATTGATGCAAAACACAAAAAAATTATCATCTTTTGGCTTTATGTTAAAATTCAAACATAATCTTTAGACAGTAGTAAGGAATACTATACAACGAATGATAGGAAAATTCACATTCATATATGCTTCCATCTTATTTTTGTTATTTATATTATATTAACTTAAAAAAAGATTTTATATTGAATTTTAGAGAGAAGAAAAGTGAGGGAGAGAAACATCAATCGGCCATGCCCCCTACTGGTGATTGAGCCTGCAATCTGGGCATGTGCCCAGGCCAGGAATCTAACAGGCAACCCTTTAACGCACTGTACAGCACCCAACCAATGAGCCACACTGACCAGGGCTACCTTCACCTTTTAAATGTTTATGGCATTTACCACTATCTCTACAGTATATTCGCACTAATTCTCTACTTAAAGTAATATTTTAACTGCATCTTCTCCATTTATTCTTGATTGGCTGTGTTTCATTGCTAAGTTTTTGCTCTTTTTTCCCCCTAAGAACGGAGAGCCCATAGGTGTTTTCTTCCTCAATTATTTCATATGTAAAAAGATATACCTGTTGTCTTTATAATTAACTAATTAACTATGAAATTAATTGCTGAAGTATAATATTATTTTAAAAAATGTTTTATTGATTTTTTTTTTTAGAGAATGTGGGAGAGAGAGGGATAGAGAAATATGCACATTATATAAATGAGAGAGAAACATCTACTGACTGTCTCCTGCACATCCCTTACTGGGAACTGAGCCCACAACCTGGGCATGTGCCCTGACCTAGACTCAAACCAGTAACCTATTGGTTCATGGGTAAACACTCAGCCACTGAGCCACCCCTGCTGTGAGGTATAATATTCTTGGGTCACATGTGCTCTCAGACCTTTGTGGGCACAGTGTTCTAGTTTCTTTTGATATTGAATGTTTCTGTTTTGTTCATGACTTGCCTTTTTTATCAGTGTCTGAACAATTCTACACTATGACATAAGTCAACAAAAATAATAAGGCTAAATCTTAGTCTAATGGTTTACCCTTTCCTGTACATTCAGTTCTTTGTTCTACTTCAGGAAACTGTTTAGTACTTTTTTCTATTCAATTTTTTGGGGTGTTTGACTTCTGAAACATCAATTATACTTCTGTTAATGGTCTTTGTCTTTTTTCTAATAGTGTTAATTTCTTTCTTTCCTATTCACTGCTATTATCTCAAGTTTATTCCATATGTTAGTAGTTATAATGTCATCTCTCTCTACTGTTCTTTGCTGTTTATTAGTTCTATAAATTTGCTGTATTGGTCCCCATACTTTATTTCCCGTGACACTGCAATCTCCCTCTTTGTTTTTGTCCTTTTTTTGTTTTTATAATCTCTTTGAACTTGTTCAATTTTATCTTATTAAGGTCATCTATCATGGCACAAAGTACCTATGGGAAATTTGTTTTTGTCCCTTGAACAGTATTTTTCTGCTCTGGGTTGGTTCTTTATCTGCTTTCTGAATGTTCTTTTTATTGTTGTTGTTGATTCCATACGATGCCTAAACAGGTACCACTGTTTTCTTTCAGTCTGTGTACACACTGTTTGGTCAGCTCTTTCAGGAGTTTTTATATACCCTGATACAGTTCAGATAGAGCTTCTTGACATTCTCCTTTCTTTACCTGGAAGACATCTTGGGGTATGAGTTTCATTAAAGCTTCTATTCTATAGTTTCACTTTTCATAACAGTTTCATAAAGTGGGGATCAGGGAAACGTGGATGGAAAGAGCTACACTGTGCGCTCTCTTTAGATATTAAACTAGAGGCCCGGTGCACGAAATTTGTGCATTCGGGGCAGGGGGGGGTTGCTCAGCCTGGCCTGTGCCCTCTCACAGTCCAGGAGCCCTAGGGGGATGTCCTTAGTGCTGCTTCAGAGGCAGGAGAGGCTCCCACCACCGCCACTGCGCTCACCAGCTGTGAGATTGGCTTCTGGCTGAGTGGCACTCCCCCTGTGGGAGTGCACTGACCACCAGGGGGCAGCTCCTTCGTTGAGCATCTGCCTCCGAGTGGTCAGTGCGTGTCATAGCAACTGGTCATTCCGCTGTCTGGTTGATTTGCATATTATAGCCTTTTATTATATAGGATAGCCTGTGTCTAGGTTTAGTCCATCTGAAGTTATCCTAACATGTCCCTTAGAAGGTTCCTCCAGGTTTTGTACTCTCCCATTTTGTTAAGAAATACTGGAAAATGCTCAACCCAGCAATTTTTTAGACTCTAGAAATGCTGAGAATTTGTGGTGAAAAAATAGATGCTGAGTGGATCATGTTGATCAGAGGGTCAATTCAGAGGGGCATTTATTTGTAAGATGGAAAGACATCAAGGAATTAAATTAGTACATTCAGTAGAAACTGGATGGGCCAGATTTTATAGGAAAAGAGAAGACAAATACAAGGAGAAACAGGCACAATCATGAAAGTACATTTTTAGGATCTCAAAAGTTGGCATTTAGTTAAATGGAGCAGTGTTTAACTGAAGGTGAACTATAGGTGTGCCACTCTCAGTTACCCTGGCAACTGGGATTTCTCTTGGTGGTAATGACATATGAGAAAATCAACATGTGAAAAAAGTACAGTAAATAGGAACAGCATCAACTTGGGAGAGGTCTGGGAGAAGTTCTGGAATGTTCTATGCCATAGATAAAGGAACAGAATTATGAAGAGGAAAGTCCGTGTTACGTATAAAGAATTAATTTTGAAATTTTATGTTGGCAGAAATATCTGGCTACTGCTTACTTGTTCCTTTTCCCACTAACTCTTGTCAAACTGACATGGGTAATAAATCATGTAATTCCATAACCATACTGACTCACATTTTCTACTGACTGGCTTCAGTGCTTAGAAGAAACCAGGCCTGGGGGGCGGGGAACGAAGCTCACTGTACAGTCGCCTTGTGTAAAGTGGATTAGACGCTGCCCAATCTAGCGGCTCAGTGCAGAGAATGGACGCTTTCAATTTCTAATATCACCTTCCCCAAGGCCCACTATTCATCCTCTTATCAGAGTCTCTCAAAATTGGTGGATATTTATGAAAAATTCCATGATCTTGTAGACACACTTTCTTCAGTGCCACTTCTGTAAGTGAGTCAGTCAGGCCCGACTTCAAGCCAACCTGGATTGTATAATTTGGTCTTGTTGGATTGCTGCTGGTGAAGTGTGTGTGAGTGCTGCTATTTACTATTTCTGTTCATTTGATTAGACACTAGTGTAGGAAGAAGAGCCTGTAATCTGGTTTCATTTTATAATCTTTGCTTAGCAGCAGTCAGCCTGAGTTATTTTTTAAAGGTTTTCTATGAATCACTAATTTTGTTCAAGCCTTATTGTTTATATGAATTGTTTTCAATCTTTTTCCTTTATTTACATTTCGATGAACTCCTTATAAACACAATGATGGCTCAAAAGATATGTAATGCGAACTGAGTCTCCAATTTAAAAGGAAATCCAAATTCTTTTTCTTGGAAAGATATGATACTAGTCACAAAGTCCCATTTCTAGGAAAGGGGGATGATGTCATCACTGAGAGGAAGGAGACATTGCTATTAGGCAAAGTACTGTCCTCAATGAGTCCCCGAGGAGGACTTCCAGTCCCAGCCACGCAGACAGCAGACTAAAACACGAAGGCAAATGCCCAAAATGGGCTACTTAGATTTTGATAAACACATTAAGTAGCAGTGTTTGGGGTAGATAGCATATCCTATTTTTAAAAACTGAATAGTTTTTCCACATGTCATTCATTTAGTGATAAAAAAAGAAATGGTTAAAAAAAAAAGAATGAGCCAAACTTCCAAATATTGGCTCATGCCCAGGAAAACTTCATAAGAGATGAAAGCTGCCTTCCTCATTATTCATTCGGCAAAATAATCCATGCTTAAACGAATGACTTTTTTATGTGTAGCATGTGCTGTGTATTCTGTTTCCAGGTGGAGCCCGTTCCAGCCTTTTTTGTGGCTTCATTTGGTGTAGTTTATCCAGCTTGGAAATGAGTTGGAATCCTGGTGACCCACCTTGGCAGGATCTGCTGTCTGAGGCTGGAGTGAAGCCCATCTCGCACTCGCAGCGATATGCACCCGGAACGTTGAGGCATTGTCCATTCTCACAGAGATTTATGTTTTCTGCACACTCGTCAACATCTGGGGGGTAAGCAAATGACATCTCCGTTAAGTTCCAAACTTCATGACACGCTTTCCCCTTGTTCTATAACTAAATCAATTTCACTGGCTTGAGTGAGTGCTCATTAACATGAAGCAACAATTAATCATATTCACCTAAATAAGGGTATACAACTTGATAGTGGAGCTATTTAACCTACACCCGAACATTAAATTCTAACATGACTAACAGGAGGAATGCAGGTGTCTCTCACATTTGTCTTAGTTCTATTTAATGCCAATTTCTTGCATCGGTATTATACCAACATCATTTAGATAGGACAAAGACCATTGGTGTTAAAATGGTGTTAATTCACTTGAAAACATTATAGTGTTAGAAGAAATAACTAATTCTTTCACTAGTTTAAGCATTTTTAAGCAAATTAGAGACACTATAAGAATTAGGAAAGGCTTTTTCCTATTATTACAATCATGTCAAAATATTTCCATGTTAATTATGCAAATGGACATTATTCACAGACCTAAAGGATAACTTATTAATTCCATTGAATGGAAAAAAGGAAGGAGAACAGAAACCAATATTTATTGAGGGCCAATATTCGCCAGGTAGTGTGCTAGTTGCCTGACATGAATTTTTTTATTTAGTTCACCAATCATGTGAAGTTTAGAAGAAGAACCAAAGCCAAGAGCAGCCAACTGAGCTGTGGGAGCCCCAGCGAGTTAATCTGTGGCTGAGCCAGGATCTAAGTACAGTTGTATCTGACACCAAAGCGATGCCCCTCCCTTCACATCGTGGTGCAGAGAAATTCTAAGAGAGATGAAATAGCCAAGGTTTAAAAGTAATGATGCTTTAAAATTGAATAGACATGTTTTCTTAAAAAGGCATTTGAAAATGATGAGTCTGTATAGTTATGGGTTTAAGGTGTGTACTGAAATTCAACTACAAAGACTTATCTTAAAAACAAAAGCATCGTACTTTATGTCCAGGAAAACGATATAACTTTAAAAATGAATATAATGAGATGTTTTATCCTCAAGGAATATGGAATGAATAGCAGCTAAGTAGCAGCTAACATTTATTAAACTTGTATGATGTGTTTTTCTAAGTCCTTTATGTGTTTTATTTCATTAAGTTCTTTCAAAACCATGAGATAAGGTAAGATTTTGATAAACACATTAAATAGCAGTGGTTGGGTAGGTCATATATCATATCTGAAGATGCTGAATAGTTTTCCCATATGTCATTCATTTAGTGATAAAAAAATAACAAAATAAATGGTTTCATTACTATCACTATGTCCATTTCAAAGGCTTCTAGTATACAGTCAGTAAGCAGCACAGGCAAAATCTGAATTCAGGGGGTCTGATTCAGACACAGCCTGCATTTTGGCCAATGTGTTAATAAATAAACAAGAGACAATGATAGTCATTAGCAATAAAGAAGATTACTAAATGTCATTATTTTAAATCTTCCAAAAATGTTTTAGAAATTTTTTTCCAGGTTTGTGTTTAATGTAAGAGAAAGATACCTAGTAACCTGTAAGTTTTTAAACAGAGGTAGGGATTTCAGCCTCCTTTAACTAGTTTTCTTCAAATAAAGAAAGCATGTAGAGTGTTTCAGAAAGTCATGCCAGAATGCACAGCAGGACTCTCACCTACCTGAGCAGGTAAAGCCATCTCCAGTGAACCCTTCAGAGCAGGCACATCGGTAGGAGCCTGGGGTATTCACACACTGAGCGTTGATGCTGCACTGGTGGGTTCCATTAGAACATTCGTCCAGATCTTCATGCCAAGAAAACATAGCAAAAAAGTTCAGAAACAAAAATAGAACATTGAAACATTCAGAAAGGTTTTCATTTGTCTCAATTTAAATGTAAACTGGCCAAACAGAATGTGTTTTAGTTTATCTCTAAAGTTACAATTCTAATTCTCTAAGATGTCAGACTCACAATCTAAAATGCTCATGCCATGAACAGGGGCCAAAAGTACAAATTCAAGCATTTTGTAAGGTATCTTATAAACTAGCTCTTTAATGACAAAAGAACAAACAGCCGAAACCGGTTTGGCTCAGTGGATAGAGCGTCGGCCTGCAGACTGAAAGGTCCCAGGTTCGATTCCAGTGAAGGGCATGTATGTGGGTTGCGGGCACATCCCCAGTAGGAGATGTGCAGGAGGCAGCTGATCGATGTTTCTCTCTCATCGATGTTTCTAACTCTCTATCTCTCTCCCGTCCTCTCTGTAAAAAAATCAATAAAATATGTTTAAAAAACAACAACAACAACCAAACAAACAAACAAAAAACCCCAAAACCACACACAAAAAAACCCTAGGGCCATATTCCATTCTGGCTTCTACTCAGAGTGGATTTTGTCACTGGTTTCATAATCAAGACAAAAATGGTCAATTTCTAAGATATTACTGAATTTCAGAGCAGGGAAAATTAGCAGATTTTAAAAGTTCATTGTATAGATGAGGACACTTGTGATTCTTGACCACATGAAGCCCACTGTCTTGTGGGAAAGATTTAAACACAGAAAACGAAATTAAATATTGTTATATGTACTAGGAAGAAATGTTACAAAGTGCTATGAAAGACTAAAGAGGGCATCTAATTTGGAGTACAGGAACAAGGAAAGTTCTAATAAGAAAGTAATTTTTAGTTAACTACACACGTAAATGATGAATAAAAGCCTGCTGAACAGAAGTAGGGAAGGGTGTTGCTTACAGAGGGAACAGCACATATAAAGACACTGAGTAGGAAAAGAGCTTGGTGTGACAAACTAAAGGAGGTCAGGTGACAAAGCATAGTGCAGGGGAAGAGGGTGATGGAAGAAGAAACTGGAGAGATAGTGGAAAGATGCTATAGGGTCTTATAAACCATGGAAGGAAGCCAGATTTTATCCTAAATTCAATAGATTAAAATGACAGTTGTGAAGACATCATGATTTAAAAGATTTGTCTGGTGCCCTGACTGGTGTTTCTCAGTGGTTAGAGTGTTGGCCCAGGCATGGAAGGCTTTCAGGTTTAATGCCTGGTCCGGGCGTGTTCAGGGGCAACCAATCAATGTCTCTTTCCCACTCTTTCTCTCCCTCCCTCTCTCCTTCCCTCCCCCCACCTCTCCCTCCTTCCCTTCCTCCTACTCTATGTAAAATCAATGTAAAAATATCCTTGGGTGAGGATTAATGAAAAAATAAAAATAAAGAAAACATTTGTCTGGCTGCTATATGAAGAGTGGATTAGTAGGAGGAACAGAGAGGATGCTGAGAATGGTTGAGACCAGGGCAGGGGAATGGAGATGGAAAGGAGTGAGGAATCTGGAGGATATTTTGTATTAGAGAAGCCTGGGCACAGCAGAATCTTTGGTAGTGGAGGAAGGCTATTTTGCAATAGCTTGCCAGAGTGATAGGGGACAAGAAGCACACAAAAGGGAGGCTAAAAGAGAGAAAAAGAGGAGTCAAGTGGGACTAGACAAATGGGAAGTGGGATATGGCTGAAAAGTTGTGAGATTAACGATAGAGATGGCTGGACTAGGAGTGGGCAGCTAGTGGACTAGACTTGAAGCCATCATAGAACATTCCTTAGCAAAGTTACTTGGAAACTATGATAATTTAAATTCTATAGTCAGCTCATAAAAATTTGAAAAGTATAAAACAATTAAATGGATGAAAATGCATATTTAAATTAATATATTATTGATAAGAGATTTTAAGGCTATTCTTTAATGCTTACTGCAGGCTTATAAGATTTTAATGGGCAATCATGGGGAGGTCAGTTTAGCTTGCTTAATTTTCTACTTTAAATAGACTTGCATAAGTCTTACCATTTGGAAAATGTTTTATTGTTAAGGCATGTAAAACACTGAGCACAGTAAGCAGCACTGTGCATGACACCAAGGGGAAAATCCAGTCTTCTGCCTCACAGTTACAAACACTTATTAATCTTTGGCTAAAGATCTATAACACTTGGAATATGTCAACTGTTTCCCCATTCTCCTTTCTTTAAATCAGACCCCTTGCAATCCAGCAAAACATTAATATTTCTCTGGAAGAAAAATTCTATTTTTTACTAGGAGGCTGGTATGGACTACTTGCTGCAGAATTAGGTTATCTGAAAACACCTTTTCATTCCCTTCATTTATTTCAACAAGTTTTAAATCTTACTGATTATGAAAAGATTGGGGAAATATATTAGTCATTTTCATCATACAGCTGTTTGAATTTTTGGCTACACATCAAATAATTTTTACTGAACTACACACTGAAAAACAGATGCCAAGGCATACTGTTGTAATTTGATCATTTATACTATTGTTAAAGGAAACTCTTAGACAAGAACTATCTTGCAACTAAAGATGGCCTTTGGTTTTCAAGAGAATAAATAAAAGAGCATGCTCCTCTTCAAATATGCGGGTTAACAACTATGTAAAGAGAGCCTCTAAGAATTTGGTCTTAGCCAAGGTTAGTTACATTTGCAAACTCACCAATACATTTGATGCCATTTCCAATCCAGCCTTCTCTGCAGCTACATTTGAAGCTTCCTGGGACGTTTAGACATGAGGCATGCATGTCACAGTTGTGGGCACCAATTTCACACTCATCCACATCTGAGAAACATAGTTAATATGAAGAAGATAAAATACAAGCTAATTAGTTCTACTTCCCACTATATTTCTGTGCAGATGAAATTTTAGAATGTGGAGGTACCTAAAACTGTATAAAGAAAACATTAACATTTTTATTTTTCATAGAGTCCAACAAGATTTGAAACGTCATGATCCAAATCAAGTAAGCCCTTCCCTAGAAGAAACTGCCAGCCCTTTTCCAGTGGTGATGCAGCAGCTCTTGTCCTGACAGATGTGTGTACCAGCCCCTACCCACACCAGCAACCCTTCCCCTTCCCGGGCCCAGACAAAATTCCATGTAGAACTATAGACAAAATTCCATGTAGAACTATAGATGACAAGAGAAATCTTATTTCCAAAAAGAGACTGTTTTTCTTCCTTACGCATGTCTCCTAGTTGGGCAGCAGTCCTCCTAGGAAAGTGGACGCTGCCGCAGGAGCCACCAGAAACACATCAGAGCCACAGGGCCCAGACTCCACACCCACTCTCGACTCCACCTGTGGGCCCACAGCCAACTCTGCGGTGGGGAGTAGCTGAACGGTGTGCCACCACAAAGAAGAGCCAAACACCTCACACATGCTCTGTGTCAGCTCCTCATCACACATACAGTCACAGCCTGGTGTGGGTAACAGCCTAACGGATGCTGGTGAGCAGATGATGTCAAAGGTTGGCCTCTGAAACATAAGAAGCCAAAACATGGAGGATACAAGCTTGAGACTTACCTGTGCATCCTGTGGTCCCCTTCTTCACTGAATAACCCAGCTGACAGTGGCAAATGAAGGATCCCTTGGTATTCTCACACTCTCCAAACATGCAGATGTTTGAATTTAAGTCACACTCATTCACATCTAGAAAATGTATTTTCAATATCTTGGTTAATACTTGTTCATCTCAGGAGTTCTAAAGCAATCTTTTAACTGAATAGTATAATGTTAAAATACACAAATAAAATTTAAAAATATAATCTATTTGCAAGATAGTGTTTCAGATAAATATAATGTAGTTAAGGATTTTTTCCAAATAAATTCTCCATTTCAGCTTTTACATCTTTTAATAAAATTGTTTGAATTTTTAAAATAACTGAAAAAGCCTCTTCTTATGTTTATAAGTGTGTACGTGCATAAATGTGCCTAAATTTGGATGTGTGTATGTATATATATATATATATATATATATATATATGTGTGTGTGTGTGTGTGTATATGTATATATATATATACATATATATATATATATATATATATATATATATATATATATATATAAATATTTATCCACTTTTATGGTACCCACCGATGCATGTTTTCATGTCCATTGAAGCCATGAAGCCATCATAACACAGACAGCGATACTCTCCAGGAATGTTGGTACACTGGCCACCATCACAAATATCAGGATTGTTTTCACATTCATCAATATCTGATGATACAAAATTAACATCAAATGAAAGAAAGGATGGCTTTGAGTAAGCACAGATATTTTTCCCCATCCAGTTCCACTCAAATTATCTGGAGCCAGATGTGTAAGATAAAATTAATTAAACGCACAAAGTGTGTGTGTTTTCTTTTCTGTACCTGCGCATGATCTCCCATCAGGCATCAGGGCATAACCCTCACTGCAGCTGCATTCGTAGCTTCCTTCTGAATTGGTGCACTGGGTGTCGCAGCCTCCGTTCATTATCATGCACTCGTCAATATCTGTGAAAACATTGCCACCACATTGCTTGTCAGGGCTACTTCCTTAAAAATAAATAGCTTTTCTTCATTTGAAACTTAAATAGTTTTGAATTTTTCTTCCCATTATTCATGTTGCTTTAGCATCATACCATTAATCTTAGTTTTTTTTACTGCTTTTTAGACAGCATTCCATTTGACATTTAGCTCCAGTAACCTAAGAATAAAGAGCTCAAAAGCATAATAACTATGGAGTTTAGGGAGTTTTTTATGATAAAACCAGAGATTCCTCTGCAAAACCACCAAACCATGGCATCTTAGATTCATTTTTAGGACAAATAACTCCCATTGACTTCATTATAGAGTTAGTGCCAGCAGCTGTCCTAGGCTGATCTGAAAAATACAGGTTCCAGACCCCCCTGGCCTAGTCTCACCTGTACAGCCCTGCCGGTCAGGTGTGGCCTGGTATCCAGGATTGCAAGAGCACTGGTAAGTTCCTATCATGTTCACACATTTTCCATTTCTACAGAGATTATCACTCAGGGAGCATTCATTAATATCTATAAAAAGAAACACAGAATTAAAGTTTTACACAATTAAAAACATCACACAAACTATCAAGAACATGCTGCACTGGAGCCATGGTCTGCAAAGGGCTTTGTGTACTTCAGAGGGAAGTAAAATAATCTCCCTGGGCACTATCTGGAATATTAAGAAAATTTTGGATTCTATATTTCTTATTTCTACCCACAACAGTGCTGTCCAGTAGAACTTTCTACAGTGATAGAACTGTTCCACATCTGGGCTGTCCAATATGTAGCTCCTACTGAGCACTTGAAACATGGATAGTCTGAGTCAGGAATTGACTTTTTACTGTTATTTAATTTTAATTAAACTTAAATAGCCACATGTGGCTAGTGACGACCACATTAGACCACACACATGTAGCACATGCCGGAAATGAAGCTTGCTCACGTTGAATAGATGGGTTTACATTGGCACGCTCAGCTGGTCCTTTCAGATGGTCAAGTGTTGATGTCTCCTGAGGGAAGACATCTGGTTCTGCAGAACAGAGGGGCTGCCTACAGGGCCCTCACCTGTTCATCTGTTTTCACTGAGTTGTGCGTTCAGTGTGCCTAGAAAGGTGGACCTACATATTATGCCGCCTATTT
Organism: Myotis daubentonii; assembly: GCF_963259705.1. Taxonomy (NCBI): domain Eukaryota; kingdom Metazoa; phylum Chordata; class Mammalia; order Chiroptera; family Vespertilionidae; genus Myotis; species Myotis daubentonii. Next base: position 38,041,444 of record NC_081843.1, on the reverse strand, counting down.
TAAAATTAACTAACCCTTATAAGATTAACAAGTGCCTTAAAAAAAACTCCTGCAAAGATCTATGAAATAAGCTAGTAGTAACGATGAAGTCATAAGAGAACAGCAAGAAAAAGGTACTGACATTTTTCATCAGACAAACTCGCTGGCAGACACAATATAAGGTGAAAACAATGACAATATAACTGGATATAGCAAGAAATTCATCCTCAATTCTCAAAATTAGTAAGACGACTATGTGACATACAAATGTATGTCTATGATCATTATATGTTTTATTCTATATGCAAAAATATGTACCTTATATTGTATATTATACCTTTGAAAGGTACATTTTTTTTCAGTTCTAAGATCCATAAAAACCAATCAACAAAATAAGCTGACCTTAGAAACTGACCTCTGAGTCACTGTTTGACAACCATGAATAAATATTTTGTAATTATTTGTGTAAAAACACTATTTGTACCACTATTAAAATGAAATAAAAATGTTTAAAGCTTTTAAATTTACCTTTAAAAAGTGTCTGTTTAGTCTGTGATTTAAGATTCATCTAATATATTAGGATCTCACTATAAATAGAGTTTATAAATAAATATACTAAGATGTGCTTAAATTATGTTTGTGTGTGATCTGCTCTATCTTACACTGTCTTATTTGTTTATACTTTTAAGAAAAATGTCTGTGAAGAAAATGTTTCTTGGCTAAATCCAAGTTTTAAAGCCAGTATATAAGAATATAGTAAGCACAGAGGCCTTCGTATATTTATGAAAAGCAGTAGGTGGGAATGCTCCGAGACCAACAGCTGGTCTTCTCCTGTGGCCCCTGACATCCCTACTGAGCTCAGGGACAAGGAAGAGACCTGGTATTTCTGTGAGAAGAGGGAGTAAGGGGAGCTCACATGTTCTCACATGTGCTAGTAGAGCCTAGGACAGTGATGGCGAACCTTTTGAGCTCGGCATGTCAGCATTTTGAAAAACCCTAACTTGCCCTGACCGGTTTGACTCAGTGGATAGAGCGTCAGCCTGCGGACTCAAGGGCCCCAGGTTCGATTCTGGTCAAGGGCATGTGCCTTGGTTGCGGGCACGTCCCCAATGGGGAGTGTGCAGGAGGCAGCTGATCGATGTTTCTCTCTCATCAATGTTTCTGACTCTCTATCCCTCTCTCCTTCCTCTCTGTGAAAAATCAATAAAATATATTTAAAAAAAAAAAAAGAAAAATCCTAACTTAACTCTGGTGCCGTGTCACATATAGAAATTTTTTGATATTTGCAACCATAGTAAAACAAAGACTTATATTTATTTTATATATTTAAATGCCATTTAACAAAGAAAAATCAACCAAAAAAATGAGTTCGTGTGTCACCTCTGACACGCGTGTCATAGGTTCACCATCACTGGCCTATGATGACAGACATGGGCACAGAAGCAGACTGCTGAGTGACTGCACAGGTATATGCACTGGTGAACTATCAGGGAGCAGGCCTTCCAAGAGGAGCAGCTATCCCATCCCATCTACCTGGAGGAGGGAACGACATGGCCTTACACAAAGTCCCTCACCCAGGATCCTTTCAGGTGCACTTGTAATGAAAAAGAGCCTACCAGGACAATGCTGGCTCATTCGCGTGTGTCCCCAAAGCATTCTCTAAAGATGGCCTTAATCCAAATGTAGGGACTCTGAATTTATCATTTTTAATCAGCTAGATTTCACATGGCAGAATCAAGTTTATTAGAATCAACCACTGATCTTTATCATCTTCACTAGCTGACCTGAGTGGGTTTATGTGCTGAGGAGACAAACTCACCCACACAGTCCTCACGGGAAGGGGATAGCTCGTGTCCCAGTGGGCAGTCACACTGAAAACTGCCCTCAGTGTTCACGCAGGTGCCACCCCTACAAAGGAGAGGGTTACGTTCACATTCGTCAATGTCTGAAAGGTAAAAATGTGAGATCCATTAAAGAACTCTGAGGAAAAAACATTCACGCATACAGCATGGGAGAAAGAATCATTATGCAAGGTAAGTGTGACTCAGTGGAAGAGATAGGCTGAATAGGAGATGGAATAATGCTCACCTTACCTTTTCTATTGTCAGTGGATAAATGGTTAAAGTTCTACTCTTAAAGACAGTGAGCTCCCAGAGAATTTACTTGTATGAAATAAACAGGTTCACACAAGATAAAAATAAACAATATTTACTTTATATCACTCTAAACTCCAGATATCATTTATTGCTGTCTATATCTCTAATCAAAGTGAAAGAAAAATCTTAGACTGTGCACATCTACACAGCATGAATGAGTCCTATAGGCTGCTGAAAATGAGTGGGCTAACACATGGGCAATACCAAAGAGTTTGTAATAACACACAAATAAGGAAAATATCATGAGATTCACATGAATCTAAATTTTGGGATCACCACACAATGTCATACATTTTAAATGAATCCTTCCTGGGTAGTCTGTGTAGGTTTTAGATTCTATGAATAAACAGAACCCAGCCTCAGTATCTCACTGCCATTAAGGTGCCAAGAGGTTGGGGCTCCCCAAGAGCCATCTGGGAGCAGACTTCCTGTCTGACATGTGAGGGTGTTCTCTCACACCACAACTCCTTGCCAAGCAAGCTGTCAACAGCTCTGAGACAAGCCATGGTCGAGCCAGAGTCTGGGCTCGATTGGTTTCAAGTCTGGAGAGGAAGAGCTCAAGCCGCTTACCCATGCAGTTCTTCATCATCATGAACCCACTTTCGTAGCCTTCGAAGCACTCACACTCAAAGCTGCCTGGCGTGTTGACACAGATCCCACTTCCACAGAGATCAGGGGAGATCCTGCACTCGTCGATGTCTAATTCATAGGGTTTAAGAGAAATAAAAAAATAGAATGAGATGAGAAGGTGTTAGAGATGAGAGAGATTTGGCCTTCCAAGTGAAGGTGAAGCATACTGGAAATGTTGGGGAAGTCAGTGGCTTGTGGTTTGAGGATGCATTTTCAGCAGATCAGCTAGAGGGGATCAGGCCTTGGGCACATTCCTTTCCCCAACTGCCAAAACTGTCATGGCCAATGGGCAGGTGGGGCCTTTTGCCTTTAAGAATTCCGGAATTGGGGATTTCTTTCTGTGGCTTTGAAATGGTAACAGATGGATAAACCAAGCAACTTGCAGGAGGAGCCAAACTAGGCAGATGGCAAATGAGGAAGCAGTGGACACAGGAGGAAAATCTCGCGCACGATGCAAAGACCATGCTGGTTCTGCGACACTAACCCATGTCCACTCTGGTGTCAGAACAGCGGGCTGCTGCCTCTGAGCAGAGTGACCAACCACAGAGGGACAGCCTCGGAGGCAGATGTAGCCAACTAACTCTAAGCCAGAGAGCACTCATATTTGGCAGGGCCTTGGAATATGCCCTAATTTCTGTGTGTGTGTGTTTTTTATGTCACATTCAGATGTGATCTAATTTTAAAAATATAAATTAAAAAAATGTTTGTTACTTTTTATATACTATAGTAATTAAGAATCTTCAATAGCAGCATTTATGTTCTAAAAAACAGGATTCTTGGAGAAACCTCCCATGCCTGTAACTAAGATTTTTCAATAGAGAAGTCATGTCTATAAAATATAATGAAGAAAACATGACTTTTTAAAAAAAAAATTGTCACAATGGGAAAAAATGCTTTGCCAGCATCTGTTTATTTTGCTGAATTTCAATTTTTAAGTTTCTCTATAGCAGGATTTATAAGTCGCTAACATATGCACGCACTGCTTTCTCCCAGCTATTAATACATAGAAGGAAGTCCCTAGGCAGATGAAGGGGGGCTGGGATAAAGGGAGATGACAGCAAAGAGGAACTGTCCAGATGGAAGTCAGAAATGTTGGAGGAGTACAGGGCAAGAGATAGCTCCTAGGAGTCATCTCAACAGAGGCCACCCATGAAGTCATTAAGGTAGATGCCATTCTGAGAGGTAGAATGCTAAGAGAGCAAAGGACTGTGGAAAATACTTAAGGAATGAAAAATGCCAAAGTCAAGAAGAATCTGTGAAGATTAGAGAAGAAACATCATTGTCAAAGAAGGGCAACTGAAATAGGAAAGTACCATGGAAACTAAGAGAAGAAAAGCCAGGAGGGGATCTAGCCAGAGGTCGAGGAGAACATGCACAGATGAGGAAAACATGTTACAAGTTCTCTATTTTAAACTTCACCATTTTTAATAGGATACTATATCAAGTGTGGACAACTGTTGATTTAATGGCTATGTTTTCTAGTACTCATATACACTGAAAATTATATATATATACATATATGACATATGTATATAACAAATATGTATATTTGTTAATCCTTACCCAAGGATATTTTTTCCCACTGCTTTTTAGGAAGAGTGGAAGGGAGAGGGAGAGACAAAGAGAGAAAAACATCGATGTGAGAGAAACACATTGACTGGTTGCCTCTTGCACATGCCCCAAACGGGGCCAGGGATCAAGCCTGCAACCAAGGTATGTGCCCTTCAGAATGGAGCCTGAGACTCTTCAGTCCGTGGCCTACGCTTTAACCACTGAGCAAACAGGCTAAGGCAGAAAAACATGTTTTTATGTTGTTCTGTAGATAAAAGAGCATTTTCATTCTATTTTGCAGCACTCTCACAGGTTTGGAGAAGTGGTTTAAGAGTAGGAAAAAGGAAACAGAAAAATGGAAAATTGTACATGTTCTCAACAAGAGGATGGGCTTTTAAAATATATATATATATATATATATATATATATATATATATATATATATATATATATATATTTTATTGATTTCAGAGAGAGGGAGAGACAGAAACATCAATGATGAGAATCATTGATTGGCTGCCTCCTGCATGCCCCCTACTGGGATCGAGTCCGCAACCTGGGCCTGTGCCCTTGACCAGAATCGAACCCGGGACCCTTCAGTCCACAGGCCAAGGTTCTATCCATGGAGCCAAACCAACTAGGGAGAGGATGGGCTTTTGATGGCAGTGCTTTCAAACAGCAAAAGGAAGAGAGCCAGGGCTTACCAAATACAAGGAGCGGTCTTACCTGTGCAGTTTCTTTCCTCCATGTCTAGAGCAAAGCCATTATTGCAACGGCACTTGAAACTTCCAATTGTATTTCTGCACTTTCCATAGGTGCACATTCCAGGAAAAGCTTTGCATTCATTGATATCTAAAAGCAGAGTAAAGCCAGACTGAAGAGTTGGTTGATATAAAAGAGTAGGCCTATCATTTTCAGCTTAAAATCTATTATGATGGAAAAGAAAGTATCCAAGTCAAAAATGTCAATGATCACATTGATGCCACACAAAAAGTTTCAACTGTGAAAAAGATTCTGTGTTCTTCATGAAGAATTTTGATGCCTTTATTTCTGCTCGTTTGTTTTGTAAAGTTCAGGGATCTAGAGAAGTTTTCGCTACATTGGGGCTGCATCTAGTTGGGCGGTGCTAAGGAAAGCAGAGTTACAGTAGAGTGATAGTAGGAAAGCGAGATTAGCAGACTGTTTTGTATCTTTACTTCCATATCATCTTATATAGGTGATTTTCACACCTGGGATATAAGGTTGGCCACAAATTATGCCTAACAAAGAAAATAAAGTGGGAAATCAAATGTCTGAAGCAAAACCAAATCTCAGAGAATGTGGAGGGTGAGTGTCAGTGTAGGGGAATGATGTGCCACTCAGTTACCTTTGTAAAATGGCCTTCCAGTAAGGACATCCCCTCTGTTAGCAAAGCCAGGACCCCTGGGGCACAGGGTGTCGTACTCCTTGGTGCCAGGTTTGGGGCATTCCTCACACTCGGTGCCCCAAGCTGCCCCCACGGCACAGCAGCAGGCATCCATGCGGAACTTCCCGGGAACAGGATGGACGCATTCATCTTCATCCCACTTCAAGTAGCACTGCTCCATGCGGATGTCTATGCGGAGGGTGAAATTGCAGTTTGAGATGAAGTTGTAACACTGAACATTCAGATACCGAACTTCTGCTCGGTGCCTGGCATGAAGCCAGGCCCTGGAGACTCAGCAGTAGGTGAGAACCACAAGCCCAGCACCTCCTGGAATGGAGTCCATAATGACAGTCATCTAATGAGAGTAAGGTGGGTTCTCCTTCAGTATTACTTAATTCTCACAAGCCACCTTCAGGAGAAAAGGTTCCCTTGTGACAAGGCTCTTCCATATCATCACCTATGACCCCCTTCTTGTATTGCTCACTTCAGAAAGAATGAATAATTTCAGTGACAGATTCTTCTTGTGAGTGGCTTGTGAGCAGTCCTGTTGCATCCTAGTTATAAACAGTAATGATCAACTTGAATCTACTGGCCAATTGATACAAGGATTAAAATACCTTTATAAAGAAAAACTATTATTGCACTTAAAGTTTTTTTCCTGCCAAACTTATCTTTTCACCATGGTTTTTGCCCTAGGTTATGTAAATCTGCTCTAATAAGGGGCCAAATTATTTGTTTAAATGCCCCATTTTCCCTTCAACTTCAAAGCATACTAAAGTCTCCGCATGCTAGCTAGGACCTCAGAAGATCAATCAACAGTCACAAAATAGGGTAAATTAGCATAATCTATAGATAACACATTTATCTGTTAGCCAGTAGAGTTGTTGGTCAAACTACAGTCAAACACTTGGCTGTTAAATTGCAAATATGGATAATGAGTTCAGAAAAGGCTTTCCTTAACCAAATAACATGTTTTACTTGCTAAGATTATTTAAGATATTAAATCCTTTCCTCAACCTGAAAACTGTTTAACAGAGGAAAAGAGATCCCTAATGGAAATGTAAACACAAACAAATAAATGTGTTTTCTATTTTACTGTCAATACTGATTCTTTCAAGTTCTCAACCAGAAGTAATATCAACTCTAGCTACTTCCTTTAGCCTAGTATTACATACATTTCCAAGTATTATAATTAAGAAGTCCTATTTTTAAAGAAAAAATAACAGTGGTAAATTTTTATTTTGATTTGGGAGACTGAATATAGATATTCACAGTAGGTGATTTTGCCCTAGATAGCTGCATTAACAACAACCAAAAGCCACATTCTCCATCAGTGTGAGATGTAACAGTAATCCAATGAGTCTCCTTACCACAAGACACTCAGGGACTGGTCTCACTTATAGCCAACTTTATCCTATTCTGTCACTAGGGCAGTAAGGATCTTAACAAGATGTGACAGTTTTATTTAAGTACAGGTAGCCTGAGAACTCTGGCTTGAGTCAAATTGTTTCTGATGTAATTGAGGTAATTTGCTCAAGAAGCTATTCTGGAATTAATCTCTCTCTTTTTCTTTTTTTTAACAAAGCATTTGAACTAAGGATGTAAAAAGTTATGATAGCCTGGCAGAGTAATCTGGTGTCTTTACTATGCAGATTCATATCAGTATTTTACATCAGGAATCAAAACACTGTCAGCACACTTGCCACATAGGGTCTGTGAATGTTTTGATTGGCTTGCACAGAAACTAAAATATAAATTTGGAAGCGTCTGGATGGTTTATGTACTCTACAGTTTGCTGCAATCCCCACCACTCCTTATTACCACCTCACTCATTTATATTACCTGCCTGTCCCCTCAAAGTGTTGCGGTTTGGGACCCCTGATTTAGATAAATTCTATCAAAGCAGTTTACCTCTATTTTTATTCTCAGAAAATTTTACATTTTCATATGTCAATCTCTTCTCGAAACTTTCTCACATCTCCAGCTACAAGCAATTAATGTAGCATAATTCAAGTAATGAAAAAAACATTTAACCAAAGTACAGAGATAAAAAACTCAACATATCATTTTAGAATATTACAGAAGGTTTAATTTTGAGGGATGTTATTGGGAATTAATTCTGCTTAGTGATGATTCACAATCCATGATATATCTTCATAAACAGTATCCTTTGGTTACTGAAGGCAACTTGATTTCATTAGTCACTTAGCATACTGGCACTCTGTCATCTTCAAGAGACACTTAACTTTTTTCTAAACTTTGTAAATAATTTAAGCATAAAAATCTGAAAAGAATTTTTCTTTATACAGACTTTGAATATTATAATTTCTAAACATTTCCATATGATTTTACAGTCGTACCTTATATTTAAATGTCATAAAAATTAACTTAAAATCTGTGTTAATTATAATAACTAAACTGTATAATATTGCAAACATTTTTTTCTTACCACTAATTTTAAAAATCACTGATGTATACATAAATGCCTTAAGGATCTTTGAGTATAACATTACCATTGCTCAGGCTTTGTCTATAAACTTAAAATTAAAATACAAACCCATATAAGGTTATTTTTAAAACTTACTTTTCCATTGCATATTGGAAAAATCCGTTAAGTAAATAAAAGATTGTTTAGATACAGAATTAATACAAGTTTCTTTTCAATCATGAAACTCAACTTCAGTCAAGCATGACATTGATAAAGAGTAAGGTCAACAAGGCATTTCTATAATACAATGTTGAAAGAAAAAGCTTCTTCATTTTTAGAAAATAAAGCATTAACAAAATTTAAACTCTAAAGGAAGTTAAGGAAGAAAAGGGATCGGTCAATGTTTTCAAAGAGAAACAACATAACTTTGACCACGACTTCCCCCACTGTTGTCTAAGAGCACAGCTGCATTGAGCTAGTAAATGTTAACTTCAAATACTAGTCTCCAATTTTTCTTCCATGTTCAAAATATACATAGTTCTCTTACTCGATTGACTCAGTGTGAAAGCTTGAACTTGCCCAAAATATCTGATTAAAGAAATTTAATTTGGGAGGTAAAATTTTGAGCAGTATCAACTTTCTGTATTTTACAGAAATCATTTCATTGAAAAACGTTTATTTAAAAAATATCCATTAGTGATTTTCCCTCAAAATATATCATTTAAAGTGTTTCCAGCTACAACCTAACGGTTTTTGACTGGTCACTGCCCAAAGAATAAGAAAAATTCATGGCTGGTTTCATGCATAAAATAACACAAGGGCATGAACCTACCCAAACACACACGGCCAGTTCCATCCAATGTAAGGCCTTCAGGGCACTCACAATGAAAAGATCCTTTGCTATTGATACAGCGTCCATTTGGACAAACACCAGGAAACACCTCACACTCGTTAACATCTGCAGGGAAATGAAGCAAGTGCAGGAATAAAGATGTTACAAATAGAAAAGGCAGGTGTAGTCTTACTTCCCATATAGTATATTCAACTTGCAATATAATGTGAATTATTACTTGAGCTAAGTAGAAATATTCCACAATACAGCCACTGGTTTCCTAGACACCAGCTGTGAAAATGACCACAGCCCTGCCTGTCCATAGAACACAGCCCAGACGTGTTCCTCTGCCAGCTGCTCTGTGCCTCAAAGGCTATTGGTGGCCTCATGAAAATTTACGCAATGGTATAAAGAGGAAGAATGGGAGACTCTAAGCTGTTTCCTAAGGGTAGTATTCTAAAACATTTATTGATTACATTGAGTATTTTTATTGAAACTTCAAGAATTTTGAAAATGATAAATATTTCCAAAGTGTCATGGAAATGACAATTTTACATACTGTTCTAAAGATTTACAATATCATCTGGGAATACACTCACCTTCACAGGTAACACCTTTAATCCTGGCAAAACCTCTTGGGCAAGCTGTATCTGTGAGAACAACAGGACACATTCTACTTCATTGTAAAAAAAAAAAAAATGCATCTGTTTGAAGCTCAAGAAACAGTATAATGGAATCTAAATGGAACTAGTAAAAACCATAAGCTGGGGAGTAGAGGACAAGGATGCCAGCTGCCCTCTGCTGAATTCAGTGTTGCACATGACATGCTGTGGTAACACCATCAGTGATGACCCATATTGTAGTCCCATAATTTCTCCTATGAAAATTCCTTTTTGCTTTCACATTGCCAATGGAATTATAAATAAACAAATAAAAGATTTAAGGAAACATCGTGTTCTACAAGGACATATGCCAATAAGGACACTAGAAAATATTGATAGTCATCCAGCAGCTAAATACCAGCTGACTCCCTTCCTTGTCTAAAATATTCAGAAGGGCCTGGCTGGGTGGTTCAGTTGGTTGAAGCATCATCCTATACACCAAAAGGCTGCGGTTTTGATTCCTGGTTAGGGCACATACCTAGATTGAGGGTTTGATCCCCAGTCGGATGTGTATGGGAGGCAACTGATCAATGTTTCTCATATCAATGCCTCTCTCTCACACTGTCTCTGTCTCTCTCCCTCCCTCGCTCTAAAAATCTATAAACATATCTCCAGGGGAGGTTAAAAAGAAAAGACATTAAAAAGGTTTGGTTACATAAAAGGATAAACCAAATACATATTTTAAGAAATGAATAAATTCTACCATAAAAGACAACATTTTAGGGAGGTAATGATGTTGTAGCCTTCCTCACTATGGAAATACACAGTGGACAAGGTGCCCAGTTGAGGAAGAACCTTTCCAATGAGAAGCCAAGAGCCCCTTGCTCAGGCTCCTACCTAGCTCACAGCGCTCACAGGGGCTCCCCCAGGCGGCTCCAAGGGTGGCACAGCATTCAGATTTCAGAGTGGCTCCATTAATGTTCACCTCACAGCGATTGTCCTGGATGTTGAGCCAACACGTCCCTTTCAGGCTGTCTAAAAATGAACAGGAAAGGATGGGGAGCTTTCATCTTTTGTATACACCAAAAACATTTTCATAGTATTAAAAGACACAAAAGGGTTATTTTTAACAAATGTTAATAGCATATCCTTTGAACACATTTACATGAATATGCACTTAAATACAGTATATTACATACATGTAAATAAAATATTGTACTATATGTATCTCACACAATATAGTAATTCAATAATTATACCTGCTGGTATTCTAGGAGCGGCCACTATTGCCCAAGGTGTTATGCTTGTACTTGCGAACACAAAGCATTACCATAATAAGATCACTACTTTTGTGAAAAATAGTCGTAAGATTTGATCTTTATGATAACTGCTTTGATATTTAAGATTTTGTCAAATAATAAAATTCCTCAAATAATCTCTACTTTCCACCCAATACACCAGTATTTCTCCAGCTGAAGACACTTATTTGATGAATAATTTGAAAACACAAAAGAAATTAAAAAGGTAAAGAAGAAAATAAACATCTCCTATAAAACCACCAATAAGACATACCAGGGCTAATATTTGATGTATTTTCTTGCAGGCATTTACCTATGTGTAGTTTTATTTCCAGTTCAAAAAGCAACACATATTTACAATAAAGAATTTGAAGAAACCAGGCAGCAAAGAAAATATAAAACTCATCTGCAATCCAACTATCTAGCGATAACTACTACTGATATTTTTAGACCATGTCTCCACATCAAATTGAAGTTCCTCCTTCCATGACTGTTAGGTAACTGATTCTGAAGCAGCAACAAGGAATCCAGTAAAATACTGACATGGCAAAAAGTAAGTGTGTAAAATATGTCATTTATAAAGTTTCCCTTGTAGAACTGGGCACAACAGTTACCAAAGCTCTTGGTAACATGCAGATTCCCAAGTGTCCAGGTGTGAAGCCCCGAATCTGCATGCGACAAACTCCTTAGATGGTTCCAATGCAGGTGATGCGTAAAACACAGTTTAACAAAATCTTAATAGCATACGTGACACACAGATTTGGAAAACAATGAAGAAAGAGCATATCCCAACATTCATTTAAAACTCGATTATTTTAAAACTCAATTAATACAGTTTTACTGCTAAAATTCAATAATAAAAACAAAACATAACCAGAAACACAGAAGAGGAACTACGATGAAACTGGCAGGTCCATGAAGGGATAACTGGTAATTTCTGGTTCCATATGGAACACAGCAGTGGGCAAGAGGAAACTACCTGAAACCCAAGTCCTCTGGGACAGAGGTTGAAGCAAAACAAACAACTCTGTCCTTGACTGGATACAGAGAGTTACGGGGCAAGGATGTGGAGGAGAGATGGACAGCCACTCTGCCTTTTATTGTTTTGAGATTCAGTTTGAGTAAAAACTGTATACAAATGAAAAAGACTTGCTCATGGGCATTTGTATCAGGCCTCAAATTACAGGCTTTTTATAGGCTTAAACCTGTAAATTCCATAGCATAGAGGAAACAGAAGCTCCTGTGAGGCTACTGTGTACTTAAATAGGCCATACTACTACCGTGTATTTTAAGGACCAGGACTAATTACTAATGATCACCTTGGTTGTAGTTATTTTAAGTAAGATAATATTGCAATAGCACTTGCTAATATTTATTGAGGTAGCAACAAGCAGTTAAAGGCTTTCCATGTATAAGCTTATTTACTTAAACAACCCTATATGTTATGCACAATTTGCAGATGAGAAAACTGGGGCAAACTGAGGTCAACTAATTTATCCAAGATCACCCTGTTAGTGTCAGCATCAAGTCAAACCTGCATCGTCTGATTTCAGAGCCCTCACTCTGTAACATCATGCATACTCTCTCTCTCTCCATCTGTCTTATTTGTGTGTATATGTACACACAAAGGATATACATGTAGTTATATAGTCAGGAGCTAGAGAAGATGAAATACTGCCATTTGACAACATGGATGGATCTTGAGAATATCGTGCAAAGCGAAAAAGTCAGACGGAAAAAGTCAATAACCAGATGCTTCCACTCATATGTGGGACAGAAAACAAGTGAACATACAGGACAAACAAACAAACAAAAGCTCATAGACACAGACAACAGTATGATGGTTACCAGAAGGAAGGGCGGTGAGGGGAGGTGGAAAGGGGAAAAAGGGTCAAATATATGGTATTTAAAGGAGACTTGACTTTGGGTGGTGAATACACAATGCAATATATGTGATGTATTATAAAACTGTACACTTGAAACCTATATAACTTTATTAACCAATGCCACCCCAATAAATTTAATACATTTTTAAGCCTCTGAAAAAATAAAACAGGGAAAGGAGATTGGAGGCTACAGTAATAGTCAAGAAGAGAAATAATGATGGCTGAGATTGAGGGCTGCTGGTTGTGGTAGTTGAAATATGGATACACTTCAAGTACAATCAACAGGATTTGCTGATGAATTCAATGTGAAGTTTGAGAGAAAGATATAACAGATGACTGCAAAGTTTTGGGGGCTGGCAACTACAAGAATGGAGTTATCATTTTCCTGAGACAGAAATGATTCTAGGATATACGGGTTCATGCTGAAAGATACGTTAAATTTGAAATGTCCATTAGAAATGTCTCCAAATGGAGACAACTCTGCAGACAGATGGAAATACAAATCTGCAATTAGTAGAGAGATGAATTTGAGAGTCTATGTAGAGGTCATCTAAGCATGACTGTAGACACTGGAGAAGCTAAGAGGTTCAAAGGTTGACCTTTGGTACACTTCAAGTTTGAAAGTAGGAAAACATGAAAGACTTAACAAAGGAAACTGAGAAACCAGGCTAGAAAAAAGAAAGGAAAAGAGATAAAAAATAAAAAACTTCTTGAGAAGAGGTGAGTGATGAACTGTGCCAAGCATTGCTAATATAGGCTAAGATGAGGAATGAGAATAGACCACTGGGTTTGACAACAGAGAGGTCACTGCCCTTGTCACATCCATGCAATCTGAAGATAGGATGCAGACCCAAACCAAAGATGAAGGCAATGATTGTGTAGAGCAGTGGTCGGCAAACTGCGGCCCCTTGAGCGTGGCTCTTCCACAAAATACCACGTGCGGGCATGCACATGCAGTGCGATTGAAACTTCATGGCCACACTCAAGGGGCCAAAGAGCCGCATGTGGCTCGCGAGCTGCAGTTTGCGGACCACTGGTGTAGAGCCATCAGAAAAGAGCAATATAATGCATTAATCAAATTTTCTGTTCTATTATCTATACCAGTTGTTGGCAAACTGCGGCTCATGAGCCACATGCGGCTCTTTGGCCCCTTGAGTGTGGCCATGAAGTTTTAATCACACTGTACGTGTGCGCCCGCACGTGGTATTTTGTGGAAGAGCCACACTCAAGGGGTCGCAGTTGCCGACCATTGATCTATACTAATAAAAGGGTAATATACTAATTAGACCAGACATCTTCTGGACATCCTTCTGGACAAAGTCACAGTGGCGGGGCCGAGGCAGAGGTGGTTAGGGGCAATCAGACTGGCAGGGGAGGGCAGTTAGGGGCAACCAGACCGGCAGGGGAGTAGTTAGGAGCATCCATCCGGCAGATAGAGGCAGTTAGGGGCAAACAGGCAGGCAAACGGTTAGGAGCCAGTGGACCCGGATTGCGAGAAGGATGTCTGATTGCGGGTTTAGGCCCGATCCCTGTGATCGAGCCTAAACTGGCAATTGGACATCCCCCAAGGGGTCCCGATTGGAGAGGGTGTAGGCTGGGCTGAGGGGCGCTCTCCCCCCCCGCATGAATTTTGTGCACTGGGCCTCTATTCCTATATAATAAAAGGCTAATATGCAAATCAACCAAACAGAGGAACGACCAGTCGCTATGATGCGCACTGACCACCAGGGGACAGATGCTCAATGCAGGAGCTTCCCCCTCGTGGTCAGTGCACTCCCACAGGGGGGGTGCCACTCAGCCAGAAGCTGGGCTGGTGAGGGCAGTGGAGGTGGCGGGAGCCTAAGCCATCAGTCAGACATCTCCTGAGGGCTCCTGGACTGCGAGAGGGCGCAGGCCGGGCTGAGGGACCCCCCCCCCACCCCGAGTGCATGAATTTCATGCACCAGGCCTCTAGTAGTTAATATAACTTTTCACCAGAAAACAATCCTTTTATCAAGCAGTTTACAAAACAGTTTAAGATTATATTTAGGAAGTTTGCAGAATAGATTCTAAATTCCTAATTATTCTAAGTATCTAACTAATTAATGTGTTCTAGATTAATTTTAAATTTGTAACCACATAGGGGAATTTTTATTCTATTCTAAATTTAGAAACCCTTTGAAAGAGCGGTTTCTTTGCAGGCTAAACACAGATTAGAGTCACTAGACAGTCCTATTTAAAAAATCCAGCCCTAGTTGGTTTGGCTCAGTGTTTGAGTGTCGACTTATGAACCAGGAGGTCATTGTTTGATTCCTGGTCAGGGCTCATGCCCAGGTTGAAGGCTTAATCCCTAATGGGGCTCGTGTAGGAGGCAGCCAATCAATGATTCTCTCTCATCTTTGATATTTCTAAAGTTCTCTTCCTCTCCCTTCCTCTCTGAAATCAATACAAATATACTTTTAGAAATCCATAATTTTTCTGTAAATATATTTTATTATTTATTTCATTTTAAAAATAGAATTGTTTTAAATTTTAAAAAGCAGATAAAATGATGTCTAAATTTTTAAAATATTAAGTAACTATCTTTCTGAGCAGCTTTAGGCTAGAATATTAAAATTTGTTCATAATGAATAAAAAAATACATAACACATTGGCTGAGAAAAATATGGTGGTAATAGTTGCCCAATATAATGACTTGGGAATAGAAAGCCTTTGTTCTTTTTTTCATCAATAAATATAAGGGTAAAGGCCAAAATAATAGAAGTGTTTATGATGAAGCAAAGCTAAGATATCTTTGATTGTCCAAGTGGCACACAGATTTAGTATTCTGAGACATTAATTAACTAATGCTGAGTTCATTTCCTTTGCATAATAAAATAACTCTATCTCAGTTGGAAATTGTGGCTTAGCAAAAATACTTCTGCCTCACCAGATCCAACCCACATGCCTCCTTCCCCCACCTCCCAATCTGGAATTCTATAAGAAGAAAAGAAATGCCCCAGGCAGTCTATTTCCTAATATGGAGAGCTGAGCAAGCCTCACATTCCACCAGCTAACCTGGCATTTCCAAAGGGAAGGTTTTCATTGGTAACCTTGGACTTGGTCATTTCTCTTCATGTTACAAACAGGTACTCTAGCATTATCAAATTATCAGCTAAATATTGTTAACATCAGATAGAATACTGAAAATACTATTGTCTTTGGCAAATATTAAATTGAAAATACGCACTGGCTAGATCACAAAAACTTTCAGTGTATTTGGCACTATGTAAAATTGAAATATCTTCCCATTTGCAAGTATACATTTAGCTCACTTTTAAGGTGAATGCTAGCTAATCTATAAATATAAAAGCCTAAGCGACCTTTCGACCAGTAGCTATGACGAGCAGTGACCACCAGGGGGCAGATGCTCAAGGCACAGGCATGAAAACATGGAACAGACTGATGAATCTTAAAGGGGAGGGGGAAGGAGGAAGGGTGGGAAGAGATTAACCAAAGATCTTATATGCCTGCTCCCTCTCGCAATCCGGGACCCCTTGGGGGACTTCAGACTGCTGGTTTTGGCCCAGTCCCCGCAGGCCAGGCCAAGGGACCCCACCGGCCTCTAGTGATATATACACTGTGATATGCCCAGCCAATGAAGCCATAGACACTAGAAGCAGGAAAAAAAAAATCACAGAGATAGTCTTATTTTACCCTTTCATGTGATGAATTGCTTCTTATGGTAATTGACCAGATGATTCCTTTTATATATTTGTCCTACTATCATTATCATAAGAACTGACCTTAAATATTTTGAGATATATTAAAAGATGATAGTTTAGAAGTTTTGGAATCTTTCTCCCTTAGAGATTTCCAAAAACAGGAAAATGGTTTTCTTCTCTTCCTTGAAGCCCATAAATTTATGATTGATGGGAAAAATGAGAAAACAATAAATTCTTTCTATTTGTTTAAAGCTAAAAAATCTTCAAATTCTTGTCCTGTTAACTGAATCCAAATGCTATCATATTTTGTTTACCATAGAATGTTGTTTATAAAAAGTCTGCAGCGGGATTTGATTGTATTGATGCCTAAGGCATTCTTAGAGTAACGAATATAATTATGTGTGTGGTATGGAAACGCTTCTAAATTACAGAATAATATATTATTTATATGAAAAGAACACTTCCTATAATATAATAAAATTTAAGAGCCTGTCCAGTTTATGTTATCCTGTTTTACACCTATGTTGATAAAAAGAGAAAACAACTAGAATAACTCCTAATTCTTAAGCTTCCTGTAATCACGTTCTGTTTTATCCAAAGTAAGGCCTAAGGTCTCCGCTTATCTCTGCAGGGAAACCGAAACATCAGCACCGTCATGCGTCTTACCAATGCAGATCAATCCTGTTGAGCTGAGTTTGCTGCCAGGAGAACATTCACAATTGAAAGATCCAAGGTTGTTCCTGCAGGCCCCATTGACACATGGGTTGCTTTCACATTCATTTATATCTACAATCCAGAAGGAAAAGATTCTGTTAGAACTGCCATGTGTTTCTGGAAAATATTATTCCAACAAGCCATGCTATGCCAGAATGTCTGGTAAACTTGGCTCTTGTAATTTTAATATGGATCTATGAGGCATAAAGTGAATGGAGGACGAAGTCATGCATTTTACAGCGTGGATACACACATACAGGCCTGGGGACCCAGTAGGACTGCAGAAAGCAGCCTATTTTAAAAGGGTTTAGTATGCAATCTTCACTACTTTACTATAACTTTACATAAACTGGATCAATTTTCCTCCGTAATAAGATGTAACTGTCTTGTGGGAAATTTGAAATTTGGTTCCATGGAAAGCAACACATTGTTAGGTGCCATGTGCTGTGTACAAAGGTTGACTGTCATTTATGGCTTCATGAGCTTTTGGAAGAATTTAAAGAACCTATAATAGAGATAAAACATCACCATACTGGCTTTAATTCCAAACTCCTGAAAATAAGGTATAAGAAAATAAGGGATAGAACTTCAATGCCAGGTGTAGCTTTCTCCTCCAGTCCTTGCCCACCTTCCTCCTATAGCCTGTTCACATTTATACATGTTTGCTGTGGAGAGTCTTTTAAAGCACATATAAGTTTGGTAAAATAAAAAAGAGAATAAACTTTTAATTGCTTCATATAGACCTTACTATCATTAATTTCATTTGAGTCCTAAATCAAATCATATACCATAATCTAAACAATTCCTATTGACAGTCAGAAGTAAACAGAATTAGAGTATGCCTATGTTCTCAGGTGGTGACTAATGAAAATGTCAAACCAATAAAGCTTAATATTTTAACATGAGTTAATTAAAAATATATACCAGTTTCAGCTAAAGTACTAGCAATAATATCAAAGACTGACTTTCAGTATAAATTCAACAACTTAATTTAAAGAAGAAACATACAGGTTTCTTTTTGTATTTGATTAATTATCTGAAACAGATCAGCATACCTTAAGACATTTTCTTTTGTCGAACACTAGGGTTTCTAAGTTCACCAGAATACTTAGTGTTTTTTTAAACACCTCTTTGAATTAAATATAAAATACTATATTGAGGAAAACATGCAGATAAATAACTATAACACTATAATGCTTACTCTTGACCATCTCAAGTCAAATGTAAACTAAACTGGTCGTGAAAAGGCAATAGAATTGAAATGCAAATTTAAAAATCAATGTGGAAAACAGGTGTGTTCCTTCTTTCCTAATTCAAAACTAGTAAAGAAGTATCCAGGTAGTCATTTAATTTTTGAAGTAAAAATTGTTTGAGGAAATATAAATACATCTTTCTTTCAGGTTGTCTGTAGCAAGAAAACCTCTTAAAAGAAAAATACAAGAGCAGGTTTTGTAAATATAGCACAGATTTGGAATGAAAAAAATCTATTCCAGAGTACTGAAATTCTTTCAGTAAAAACACAGTGTAAAAAAGGAATCAGATGGTCAAGAAGCAAATAACTAATCTGAGGACTGCCTATATAGAGCTCACCTATTCATTTCATTTGTAAGAAGCTCCCCAAAGAAAAAAATGTGAATATCATATATTCTCAAAATCCCTATTTTAAATTAAGCAATTATGAACTCCAAACTATAAACACATGCAATGACAGCTAGAGATATCAACTGTTTAATTTTTCCTTAAATACAATGTTTTTATGTTATAAATGTCATGGAACCAGGAATTGAAACAGTTCACTGTACATTCCTGGAAATAAACTTCAAAGCACATCTGGTTTACATTTAACTAGTTATGTCACTGGAAACACAATCTAAACCACAGTGCTTGCCGTAAAAATTTTAACTTTCACAGGCTCTCAGAGCTCAAACAAAAAAACAAAATAAATTTTTTTGTAACTTCAGTCTGAAATATCAGAGGAACTTTATTATTACTGCTATTATATATTTAAAATAGCCTATTCAAAACGTGAATGACAAGCACAATTAGTGAATATAGCAAATATACACAGAGAAAGTTAGAATCTGTATTAAATCTGCTAATAATTCCCTGTCTCGTCTTTCGAAATTAGTTTAGGAAGAATAGAATGAAGAGAACTGCTTCAGGCAGACAAATTTACTGTGAGAATTCAATGGTGGCAATAAAAAAGAGACCCAAGGGAAAAAGAGATTTGTGGCCTTCAGGTCTACTTTTTTGGCAAAACATTTAATAAAATGCAAATAACAGTGGGAAGGAAATAAAAAGTTATTTGGTTAGGTTTCTCAGGATAAATCATTTATATTTCCACCAATGTCATAGGTTACAGCCAAAATATTTCTCTATCATTTCTTTTTTATTTACATAACATGAACTTCTGCCTTATGGATGACAGATATAAAATATATTTCATATTAAAGAAAAGGCTCAGGTTTATCAGGAACAATTACCCTTTGGACAATATAAGTGAAGAGAACTGTTCCTAACCCTCAACATTGTCTGATTTTGCATTAATGTGCCGTAATGTTTATGGAATCATCCAATGTTATATTATTAAATATCATTTGCTCCTATTTTCCACTTGTTCGTGTAAGTACGAAAGTCCTGCCTTTTCCTCATTTTTTTGTATGTTGGCTCTTCGTATCCTTCAACTCCATCTTGCTTGGTAAAATGGAGGAAATACGCTATAAATATTATTGACAATTCAGTATACAAACCAAACTTTGACCAAACTGAATCAAAGGCACTGTCTATTTCAGAGGTGGGCAACCTTTTTGTGAATGCGTGTCAGCCCTAATTTTTTGAGAACATGTTACGCCTACTTGATATCTCTTAAGGTGTACGTATGTGAAGAACCTTGAAGAAATAATAAAATTCATTCGAGCGACAAAAACACAGTATATGATGATGAAAAATACATTTATTTTTTAATGTATACATGTACACTGATAGTCCGACAGAAAACTTTATGACTCCGTTTGATACTATCAGTGGGACTTTTGCTGCTGCATCACTGATGACAGAGATTTTACATCAGGTTTATATTTCGTGACCTTCAGAGATAAGAACGAGCTACTACTTTCATCTGTTAGGCTATTCCTATTATGAGACTTAACAAAATTCATCACTGAGAACAAAGAATCACAAGCGTATGTGGACGAAACCAAAATACTGGTCGGATCTAGGAAGGCAGGGAGAGTTAAGGCAGAGGCATAAATTGCTCTTCCCCTCTCTCGTCAATCCATGTCTATGGTCTTTAAGATAACTTGTTATATAAAATTATATATTTATCTAAGATGCACCTACACTGAATTTATCTGAAAAATAAAAGTCGATATTAAGAAAAAATTGTAAATGGAAGATTATAAGAGAGGGTTTCACGTGCCAGCAAAAGTTACTGGCGTGCCAGGTGTTGCCCACCGCTGGTCTATTTAGTTCTCCATTAAATGTATCTCTCACAATAGCCCTGAAGGGTACTGCTGCTGCAGCCGCAGTAATAATCAGCTTCCTAGTTACATCAAGAAGCTAGTATAACCCGATCTTGCTTCCAGAGGTTCTTAACATTTAACAGAAGCTTATCCTCCAACAGACACTAGACAAAAGGATAAAAGACAGTGGGAAGCAAGTGGGAATAAAGAAAGAAATGATTAATAAACTCTGGAAATCTTTACTCCCACCCACCAAATTCCCTACTCATGGAGGGTAGAGAATAGTTTTTTACGGAGTATGTTTCTCAGAGCAATTTTGAAGAATAATAGGTTGGGGTTGGTGCGAGTGGGTGCTAGAAAATAAAGCCTCTGGGTGAATATATTTAGAAGCCTGAGCTAGTTTAAAGTGAGAGCTTTTATATCTCACAGAAAGATATTCTAAACTCTCAAATGTGCCCCTGGTCATCTATGGAGAAGATGAACCTTCAGATACTTTAACTGGGAATGGAATGAGCGCTTTTTTTTTTTTTTTTTTTTTTTTTTAAGGAGCTTCTGCAAAATGGGGTGGGCAGGAGGGGAAAGAGTTATCAGAACTAAGATTACAAAAACTGTATTTTACACTGTTTTCTTTCTTTCTTCAGGCTAATTACTGTTTTTCAGTGGTCTCTCCAATTCAACTCAAATTTAGGTTTGCACTTTGTAACTGCATTTCATTGACTTCAGCTGAATCATTTGTGTTCTGGCATCTTGTTCCAGTCCTAACTTGTTTCTGTTCACAAGAATGCTTTGAAGTTAAACAATAAGATGAAGAGAGAATGTTAACATCTTTTTGCATAATATTACCACTGCAGTTTTCTTGGATTTGGAGTCCTAAGAAACCAATACTTAACAGATAAGGAAAGGGCTACTCAAAATAATTAAAGATATAATCTCTTTTTAAAAAATTACTATTCGGAAGTAGCTATTGCATTTGATAGTGTCATGGGACACTTCTGTAAGCTCATATAGTGAGACTTAAAAGGAACAATGGCTAGTAGTCATGCAACAAATTATTCTGAAATACACAGTACTTTGATCAGGAAACAAAAACATAATTGAATACACTCATTACTTAGCTGGTATCTCACTAAAAACGAGTCCTTCCCTAAGCACTTAACTCATTCATGTAACTTCCACTGCAGAAAAATGTGGTTAAAAGAAAATAAGCTTTTAAACACTGGTTTATGAGCGACAAGCCCAAGCAATAACTTTTAAATGATCAAATGAAAAGGACAATTTTTTTAGACTATAAATTTAATTAAGGTGACCATTTTTACTCAGGTCCCATATTTTCTGGGCCAGCCTCTGAGGTATAGCAATCATTTCATAAGTAAAATGCTTCAGAGCTGAATATGCCAATACAATTCAGGTTCCCCTAGTCTAATGTCTCAAAGTAGTTTTTAAAAAAGGGAAAACAAAGTAAACAAATATCTGACGTCTTATTTCAGCAAGTAAAACAAACTGGCTCCTTTCATTTTTTTCTTCACTTTTGTTTTCAGACTGCAAAATGTTCCAAATGTTTGTTGTTATTTTATCTGAATGGAACAAAACTGAAAGTATTCATAAACTGTGTTAGGTGCACACTATTTCTAAAACTGGAAGATTAGCTGAATGACACTATAAATTCATAAAAAATATTCACACAATCCTCTTTTTACTATATTACTTTGTCGATATACTGGACAGTTTTGCCTCGCTAGGTGCTTGCTTACTCACATCTAAGGCAAGGAAGACAGCGCTTACCTTCACACGTCTCCGTTTCAGTCCTGAACACATACCCAGGGGGGCACGTGCAGCTGTAACTTCCAGGTGTGTTCCGGCACAGGCCATTGTCACAGAGCAGTCTGTTCACCAAGCACTCGTCAATGTCTGGAAGCAACCATCAGAAGACAGGAGATACACATGTTGAAACATACAGCCCAGTGGCCAGCAATGTTTTCTTTTTCTTTTTTCTCATCCCTCTCCTTGACATAGTCTCTTTGTAGTCACAGCACATTCTTTGATCCCAAACAAAATATATTCAGTTTTATTCAAATGGCAAATTCTTATGCTGGTGGCCACTTTTAAGATGTTTTGAAGTCCCTGGGGAGTATGTTGTAGTTTGGAAAAGATACATTACTGGTTTGTTCTTCATTTTCTTACTGTCCTGTAGTGGTATTATATTATATATTATATATATTTTAGTACTGATGAAATTAATTAAAAGACGAAACTCATTTGCCTATATATGCCTGCTTATGTGCAGTAAGAATAACAATTTTAAAAAACGTTTTGATTAAAATTCTAATAAAAATGCATTAAGTGGCAGTTAAACAAAAGGTATTTACTAATCCTTTCTCATTATGTTTTTACCCCAGAAACAATTAATCATTAATGGAAATTAATGATGTATTTATATATTCCTTTACAGTCTAGAACAGCCTAGAAGGCATTTAAAGCTCAAATTTAAGAAGCTGAGATTGAATTTTATTTTTGCAAGTATAATTAATAACAGAAAAAATTAAAATTGCAATTTGGGATGAAGAGTTCCTTTCACTGAAAGTTACATTTTTAGCCTTGCAAATAACAATTGTTCTTGACCAAACCACATTGTAAAAATTTGGAAACCAGAGATTGAAAAAAACGTTTCCCATAATTCTATCACTACTACTAATATTAACGTTTTGTGTTTTATCTGATCTTTTTTCTTTGGATATTATGCTTTTGTTCCAATTCTGAATCTTTATTTTTAAAAATCAGCATTATATTTTAAGCTTTACCATAATTTCCCCCTATTGTTTATTTTATCAAATGCCTGCATCACAATTTAGTTACCCATTCCCCCATGGTATGGGTTGAATTGTGTCCCTCAAAAAAGCTATGTTAAAGTCCTAACACGGAATGTGACCTTATTGGAAATAGGACTGTTATAGAGGTGATCCAGTTAAAATGAGGTCATTAGTGTAGGTCGTAATCCAACATGACTGAAAGGTGCTCATATAAAAAGGGGAGAGACAGACACACATAGAGGGAAGATGATGTGAAGACACACAGGGAAAGGATGAACATCTGACTACAGTGACACATCTGCAAGTCAAGAAATGCCAAGGATTTTCTGGCAAACACCAGAAGCTACGGGAGGAAAGGAAGGCTTCTCCCCTCGTGCCATTAGAGGGAGCATGACTCTGTGGACACCTTGACTTTGGACTTATGGCTTCCAAAACTATAAGACAAACTTATAAGCTATAAATTTGGTATTTTAAGCAACCCAGATTTTGGTATTTTGTTACTGCAGCCCTAACAAATGAAAGCTGGAACCTGGCCTCATTTTAATTTTTAAAAATCTAGTTGTAATTTTAATCAAAATTATGCATACACCTAATTTAAAGAGTTAAGCAGTGCCATGAATGGTGTTCAATGTGGAATGCTTACTGATCTGTTTTCAGTAGATGCCTATGTGCCCAACTGTACTTGGAAAGTATGCTGGAAGCAACTTGGCTTTTGGTGAATAAAAAGCTAGCTGGTTTGCATATTTTGTAGATGTTCAATAATCTTTGGCTAGTGCCTTTCTTTCTAGGTGTCAAAATCTATTATAAGTACTTGAGATTTAATACAGTTTTATATATCCACCTGTATGTACTTCTTCAACTCAAGATCAAATGGACATATTCAATAATAAGAGCCAGTACCATGAATGCAGGAAAATGTATTAAAATTTTTAAAAAATTGTAGAGAGGAAAAGGGGGAAAGAGAGAGAAAGAGATAGAGAGGGAGAAATGTCGTTTGGTTTCCTCCCACATGTACGCCATTTGGGGATCAAACCTACAACCTGGGTATGTGCCCTGACTGTGAATCGAATCCACCACCTTTCAGTGCATGTGATGATGCTCCAACCAACCGAGCCACACCAGCCAGGGTGAAAAATGTATTTCTTTCTAATCATAATAATCAAGATTTAAATGCAAGATTCATCATCAGTGATTAGATATAAAAATTATTCTGTATAATGATGGATCGAATAACATTCATTTTGGAAAGTGAACTCAAGTTCTCTTTAGAAAAATCTAGATTCTTCACAAATTCTTGAATATATGAACTACATACTTGAATGTTTTCAAACATCTATAATAATAAAAGTGTCATGTGCTAATTAGGTTGGACATACTTCCAGACATATTTCCAGATGAAGTGGGGCATTGAGGAAAGCCCGGATCCTGGGTGTCTGCCTGCGGCCAGAGGGAAGCCGGTGCCAGCAGCTGGGGGAAGGAAGGCCTACTCTTGCATGAATTTCGTGCATTGGGCCTCTATTTCTCTTATATTACAAAACGAGACACCATCTCAGTGAGCATGTTTAGATATGTTGTAGCATATAAATTAAAGTCTGTCAACCTGTAAGACTTTATTTTCTTAACTTACAATTATCCATACTGCCCTATTCATTTAGTATATACCCATTCATTTGAGAAAAGACAAATTTAAATACTAAGCTGTGCCACTAAGAAGTTTGTTACTGTGTGACAGAATTTGTCTGATTCCAAAATTTTTATATGTTTGTGTACTAAGAAGGAAACAAGGGAAACTGTAAGATTTATAGTTTTAGAAATTTATTTGTATTTTGATTTCTCCTACAATCCATGGGATTAAACTATATGAAAGGCTCCTATATAAATATAACAAGTAACTTACCAATACAGTTTCTTCCAGAGGCATCTGGTTCATAGCCACTGTTGCAATTACAACGGTAACTACCACGTAAGTTTTCACAAATTCCATTGGCACATATATCGGGATCCAAAGCACACTCATTGATATCTGCATCAAATGTTGAAAGTTTAATGCTCATAGACATTTTATCATTTGTTGATACATTCAGGTCTAATAAAGATCACTCAACATATGAAGTGTTTAACTTGGCAAACCCACAATTTGCCTACCTTTCAGGAAGGGAAAGGAAATGAAAATAAGGAGTAAGAATAAAACTGAGAAATATAAGACACTTTCCTGGTAAGCCATAAGGAAAATGAAGGGAACTGGCATAAATTCAAAGAATTAAACCATGTGATGTGCCTGTATTTATGATAAAATTAATGAAGAAATGTATAGGCGGTTGGCTCAAAATCCAAAGAAAAACTCATCTTGATAGGTATTATAACCATCTAAGCAAAAGACAAAGATTTACTAGGGTGGCCTATCTAATTTCATGGTCCCCAAAGGCATGGTATACTTGTATTTCATTATCATATTTTTATAGTCAACTAAATAATATGATACTTAATAAATGTTTTCTGTTGATGTTGAAATTAATGGAGAGGACAGCTAAAACACGGATGCTTGAGAACATGATGTTTTGTAATAAGCCATGAACATGTCTACTTTCTGTCACCCATGTGCAGTGGGACTTTGAGGAAGGATGAGCTTGCATGAGCAACAAAGCAGTTTTAACAGGTGGCGGCTCTGTTGGGGAGGCCTTGCTGAGGTGGAATAAAATACAGAATAGGGATAAAATAAATTTTTGGTCACTATGCTCAAATTTTGGTGCTAGCTATTGTTTTCTAGAATTTGGAAGACCATAAACACTCCAGAAATGTCAGCCTTTACATTTTATTTTTGGAAGAAACACGTTTTAAAAGTTTTCTTCTTTACTCTGGTTTATGATATTCATTGCAATATAATAAATTATATTGTCAACTAACCTAAATTTATCTAAAGTCTTCTCAGACATAAAAGTAGAAGAATATATATGAAGAATAAAATGAAGATTAACAGCACCCTTCAGTTTTATTTTTAAAAAATGAAACTATATGTATATTAACATATAAGATAAACTTAAAATATAAACACACATGTATTTAATACTTAAATTTCCATTTTAGAATTCTGTTAAACATATTACTAAATTTAAAATAAGAAAACTTTAATAAATTTCATTTCTTTAGTTATATAAAAACAATTTAGTATTCTTAGGCATAAATAGTCCTAACAATTTATTTTTAGGGTCGTATATTGCAAACTTCCATATCAAATATGCCTCAAACATTTTTTTTAACCATGTCAGTACCATTTTTTAATTTTTAAATAAAAATTTACACACTCTTTATTTTTTTAACCTAAATACTAACTGTAGCCTCTTCATAAGCAATGGTCTCCATAAAATCATGGGTGTAGTTGTTCCTGACATTTTTAACAATGAATATTTAACAGATACATCCACTATGAAAAAGGTGCATCTGCATGCCACTTCATAATCTAGCTTATAACCATTGTTCTAAGAAATAATTTATCTTATCATTTTACCCTAATATGTTTTTGTAATATTAAATATAATCATATGCATAATGTTACAACAGAATCATAAAGCTATACAATTATATAATTATTATAACATGGAGAATAGAATAGAGTTACCTCTTCCATCCACTGTGATACCTACTCCACTACTACATAGACCATGGAATTCAGCTATATGATAAAAACAAATAGAGAAATTAAATACTCTAAACTATATCTGTTTTATACAAGTTACTTAAAAAATTCCAAAACTATCATTTGAGAAAATTACATGCATTAGTTTTTAAAATGAAAAAAGACTTCTTTTTTTAGCACATAATTATTACAAGAGTTCCAATAATAGTCCTTCTTTCCCTAAATGTGCCAAGTTACCCTTCTATAAGCAGGATAAGAGAATATCCATTTTGTATACCTTCTTGAACACTGGGAAAAATCAATCAATAATCTAATAAACAAAAAGCACATCTTATTTTACTTTTAGAAAGATTGGGCATTTTTAAAATCTGGTAATGTACTGTTTGTATTTCTACTTTGTAAAATCTTATTTGTGCACATTGCCACTTCTAAGAGCATTTCAACTTCCCTTCTTAATTAATGTAAATTCCTTATACATTAAGAAAAATATTTTCCAATTTATATGTTTTAGTCTTTAATGTCTTCTTTGAAAACCCTTTATCATTACAAAATAAACAAAAGTTTATATATCCTATAAGAAAATAATTTTTATAAAATATAATGTTGGGAGCTAACTTCATATTTTTTTCTAACATTTATCAACAACTAGAGCAGTGGTTCTCAACCTTCTTAATGCCGCGACCCTTTAATATAGTTCCTCATGTTGTGGTGACCCCCAATTTCATTGTTATAAATTGAACATAATTAAAGCATCGTGATTAATCACAAAAATAAGATGTAATTATATATGTGTTTTCCAATGGTCTTAGGCGACCCCTGTGAAAGGGTCATTCAACCCCGAAAGGGGTCGCGACCCACAGGCTGAGAACTGCTGAACTGCTTGGTACACAAAATTTGTGCGTGGGTAGGGTCTTCATTGATGTAAATGC
Source organism: Myotis daubentonii (assembly GCF_963259705.1). Taxonomy (NCBI): domain Eukaryota; kingdom Metazoa; phylum Chordata; class Mammalia; order Chiroptera; family Vespertilionidae; genus Myotis; species Myotis daubentonii. The sequence continues at coordinate 38,013,449 of NC_081843.1, read as the reverse complement.
TGTGTTTATCATATCTTATATTCCCATTTATTTCTAGATGAACTCCCATTGTTTTGCTAAGGTTTGAACAATCCATTTAGGATTTTTATGGAATGACAAGCCATTTCCGTTGCTGGAGTGCTTCTCTTCTATCTGTCTCATGGGAAGTTCTTATTTTTTTCAAAACCAAACTAAACATTATGCCCCTCTCTTTCCCAGCTTCCCCAGGCAACTATTTCTTCCTTTATGCTCTCCCAGTTCTTTATGTCCCTTTAAAAGGGTTAATCTTACTACACTATATTTTCAACTATCTCCAACTTAAAAAAAAAAGATTGTGTATATTTTTTAATCCACATTTTGCTTACATATACTCAACACAGGCTTATACATTTAATGCAGGTTTAGTATGAGTAAACAGGATCAATCTTATCAACCTAAGAGCCTGTAATTACTGATAGACTGTGATATAAGACCATTCTGTGTTAAGATAAAAATAAATAAATAAAATCATGTTCTGGTAAAGTTATTACAATCTTGAAAGCAATAAGTAAACTTTGTGCTATTTGTCTGAGATCAAAGACATTGAGACTAATACATCCATGTAAAAAATCTGCTTTAGCAATCATAATTGGATCAACAAATACATTTTTCTATTCACCATGTGTTCTCTTTATCTAGAGATTTTAGGTAAATACAAGCCAAATCTCATTAATTGTCTCACATACCAACACAGGTTTGGACTTCTTTTCTTCAATTAAAAATAATGACAAAACACATCAGACTTGACGTACTCCTTGGCCAAATATCTAATATTACATTTCCAGATTCTTTATCAGGTGTGAAACCAGCCAATGGGACTACCTGAGTTTTTAGCAGGGCATGGCTGGCAGGGCTCTCCAAAACCATAGTCTGGATTGGCACAGCAGCACTCGGACTTGGTCACCGCACCCGGGAAGGGACGGACACACACTCCCTTCTTGATTCCACCATAGCATGTACTGCGCATGTGAGTATCTGAAGGACACAGAGGAACAATGATTTGAGGTAGTGACAAAGAAAAAGGGGGTTCAAAACTGAAGGCTTCTTTTAGCCTAAGTCTGGAAGCTTCTAGAGGGCATCTGCCACTTCTTTTTCTTTGTATCTTTAGCATCTAATAGTGTTAGGAAATCAACAAATGTTTGTTGAGTGAGGAAAAAAATGAGCCCACATCAGCAACTCATTTTCTCCAGTTTGATGTGTTGCACAAGCAGCCATTATCCCACTTAAACTCACTGGCCTTTTGTTGAATCAGGTATATTCCCACAGTTATAAACAAGACTCCAAGCTCTAATCACTAGCTATCTTCTACTCAAAATGACACATTATTATTTCTATTTTAGAAGTTCTCATGAATAATGAAGTGCAGTGAAGTTAAACTACCTTGAGATGACACTGCTTGACCATCACGTTTTTTACTTCCTTTTCAACCCCCATTTACTATGTTTTGACCTCAGACTCTCAATAAATCCAGTTTTTAAAAATAATAACAACCATTATGTGTCCTTGGCATTGCACTAATTGAACATTCAGGTCAACAACTCCCTAGAATAGTGATCATTCCCACACATTACAGATGAGAAAGGTGAGGTTCAGAGGGACTACATAAGTAGCTCCCAGTCCCAGGCGATCCATTGCCTGAGCTTGGATTTAGGCTCACACTGTGTGACCTCCAAAGCCCTTCCTCTTGGTACTGTGTCATGCAACGTCTCAAAGAAGAATATCCTGCTTAGTTTTCTCACCCTAAATTCTCATAAAATATGCTAAAATTTTATGAGCTAGTATCCGATGAACTATAAAAAACTCAGATCATAATAGAGCCCAGAGAAGAGTATAGCTTTTAAGTAGTGTAGATTGACATGTTAATCCCACCAAAGAGACAACCCTTATTATAAATATTTATAATTATTCTCAAATTGTTAGAAATTATTTTATATGCTTGTTATGCAAAGTGAGTCACTCAGTGATTTCCTATGATCTGGTAGTGTTTCTCATTAAAACAATGAGATTCATGGCTGCACTAAAACAACGCGCTGTGTATATGCTCAAATGAAAGCGGGCCATGAGATTTACCACGCCAACCCTATGGAGAGCATGTGTTGCTTCAGCTATGGAAGAGTCTGACAGTTTGCTCTGAGTTATACACAAGTGTAGGACTCAATGCAAAGACAAATTTGCACAAAGACTACATAGTTCATGATTCCCAATATTTTTGTGCATCCTACAAATTTTACCAATTATGTCAGAAGGCATCATTAGAATGGTCAAAGTTATTTCTGTTTTCATGTGAAGAACATAAGCCACACAATTTTTAGAAGTAAGTTGATAAAAAGCCTATGGTACTCAGTTGAAGAGTAGACAGATTACATACTGGTTTTGTTTACAGGTTAACAACACCAACACCAGAAGATTCATGAAAAGAGAAAGTAATGTAACTCATGTGAGTGTTTTAGGGACATGAATATGTCTCATCCCTGTGGGATCACCTTACTAAATTAATTAACATTTTTATCATCACTTAAATAAGGATGGAGTTTTTATTATATATGAGAATGTGCTTGTTAAACATTAAGCACAAAGCCTAGGACACACAGGAAATACTCAAAAATGGTGGCAACCGTTTCTTTCTTCTTTCTTTAATGAGGATAGTTGGCCTTTTCCTATTCAAGACTGGAACCCTAGTTCATATTATACTCTTCAAATGTAACTCAGCCACTGCTCACAGGTGGACAGGGTAAGAGGTGCCAATGCCAGGGGCACACTCAGAACATGCCCACAGGAATGCTTTGGCAGGGAATGGGCTTAAATGCTAAGCAGTAAAAATTACAACTAAAATACATAACAACCATCATCCAGAACCATTGGAAAGCTGGCTGAATGGAAGTCCTCCATCTAGAGAAGTAAAGAAGAAAGCGCACTGAGACTGGTAGGAGGCGTGGAGGCGTGGAAGGGGCTGGTCTGACAACCACTTGTGCCGCTTCTATAATTGGGAGGGAGATTGCCTCTGCGGACGCTGCCCGGAGGAGCAAGGGGACCTAGCCCCACACCAGACCCCCTGCCCAGGATCCCAGAGCTGGAAAAAGAAGTCCCTATGGGCAGTAAGAACTACGGGCTGTAAAAACCAGTGCAGATTGGGGGTTAGTGACACAGAGGCTGCTGGAGACCCAGCTGTTCCTCTAAAAAGGCTGGCACCATGAACTGAACTTATAAGTTCCTGCCTCCTCTGAGCTCCAACACCAGTGCCAGGCTCTTGGGGACACAGACACATACAGGAGGAACTGGATTGTCTGTCATCGGGGCAGGAACTCGTGGGTGGCTTTCTCCCAGATGGAGGTGCTTGCAGGGATCATTATTCCTAATCTGGGACCTTCCTGGTCACAGGGATGACTGTTTGTTTGCTTGACTTGGTGATTCACTGAGACTCCACCCCACCCAATTTACAATCCCACCCAAGCTATGTGCAGTGGCTTTTGCATATGAATGGCCTGTCCTAGCTCAGGCTAAAAGCTCTCAAACAACTTGCACTTAGGTCAGAGAGCCCCAAACCTATCAATAAAAGGCCCAGGACACAGCACCAGCAGCAGCCAGCCTTGCTTCATAGCTGGGCCTCATCCAGGCACTTCCAAACTTGATATAAAGAGGAGGAATCTGCAGATCTCTCTGGAGCCCCAGGCAGTGGCTGACTTTGCACCTCCCTGGAGACCCAAGAGCCAGTGTACCCAGTGGTCAGTGTAAGACCATACCAGATTACAACTCTACACATCCATAAGCCACACACTCAAGGGGAATACTCAGTGAGCACCAAAGCCCCACTGAAGCAAGTCCTGCTCCATAAGGGTGTCTCATGCACAGCAGCTCTCCCACTGTAGTTCCAGCTGGTCCTCATAGCCAATTGGCCTGGAAGTCAATTCCTCCCAGCGACACCAACAGCAATCAAGTCTCAACTACAACAAGATTGTGTTCATTGCCTACAGAGGGGTGCACCTATAGCTCTCAGCTCAGGTGACTAGGGAGGCTGAGCCACTGGGTCCTATAGAATACTTACTACACAAGGCCACTCAACCAACTCAAGGAGACATGGCAGCTCTACCCAATACAGAGAAACACAGGGAAGCAGTCAAAATGCGGAGACAAAGAAAGCTGTCACAAAGAAAAAAAATGGAAGAAAGCAAACTACTGGATATAGAGTTCAAAACCACAGTTATAAGGCTACTCATGAATCTTTTAGAAACCTCCAAAAAGCAAAAAAGGAGCAGTCAGAAATTAAGCATACACTGACTAAAATAAAGAATAATATACAGGAATTCAACAGTAGAGTAGAGGATTCTGAAAATCAAATCAATAATTGGAAATATGAGGAAGCCCAGAAATCTTGAAGCCATCCTAGGAAAGTATCAGTGTGTCTGTCTCCTTCCCTCCCCTCATGCACTCTTGCCCCCAGTCAAGTCAGAAAATGTCCTGTTCATGAAGGTTATACCTGCCTGTGAGTCAGGCTCCTTCAATGTACTAGTTACAAAAACAGTTTAATTTTCTGAAAATAAAACCCCACATCTCAGTATTTAGGGAAACGAAAACAAATAAAAAAGAAATCTAAAATTAAAATGCTACACCAAATACTAATTCATCACAGTGATTCATTTCTAACTAACTCCAACATTCAGTGGATCTCAAAAGCATCACCAAAGTCAGAAGACATGAAGAAAACATATCTAGCATGTTATGGGAAGAGTAACATAACTTTACACAGAAAGGTGTTTTTATTAAAAAGTTTAAGTGAGCACAATGGTGAAAAAAACGGAGAGGGCTTTCCAACCATTTTTGATGCCTTTTCAGTATGTGAATGATTTTGCGTGTTTGAACACTGAATTCCTAACAACTACCTAAAATATGTTGGTTGCTTAAAATAAAAATAATTTCTCCCTCCAAAACTGGTTTTGTACTCACTGTAGATTTTGACAGAATCATTTAGGTAAAGGAAAAAGTCAACTAAGTGTATCAAAGCAACTGAAAATCTTTGAGCTATTTAAGCAGGAAGGAGCTACATTCTTTTAGTTGCTGTATTTGAAATATCCCTGAACAGAGTGCTGACAATTTTGTAAGCCGAAATAAGTCCTAGATGGGATAGAGTGGATGAATTTAAACAGACAGATTATTTCCATCTGCTGTTGCTTCTTTCTCTCTCTCTCTCCCCCATCTTCCTCCTCCTTTGGCCCCTCCGGGATCCAAATGTTTTGATTCCCACAGGTAAAAGTAAAGCTTTATCATACTATACCTAAGAAAGAATTTCATTTCTCTTAAAATTATTTTTAAACCAGTATGTCTGCCGTCTAGAGTATAACCTGAAAAATAGAGGGTGCACAATAGCTAATGTACCCGGGAGGTCTCATGAAAGCACTTCAGAGGAAAAAGGCAATAAATGTATTTTTACAACTAACTCACTCTGCCACTGTGATCATGAGAACATAGTGGTTGGTTTGAAATGCCAATAACATTTTTATCTTCCTGCTTCTTTAAAGCTGATGACTGGTAACACTGATTGATTTTCATGGAACACTTTTGACAAAAGCATCCAAAAGAAATTTCGTATGGCTTAAAATAAATTTTTTTCTCATGCTTTTCTCTTGTTTCTATAGTTAATTGCACAGTGATGAATAATAACTATATAAAAACATTTCTAGCTTTTGACATAAGTCAAAGAGCTAGGGTACTGATTATTTATATTTTAATTTTGTGTGGGTACAAACAAGAGTTTACTTAAATATAACTATAATCCCTGTTTCCTGCCTTCTTTGTTATTAATTATGAAATCTAAATCCAGTGTATTTAGAAACTCAAGTTATCTAACATCATCAAGGATGCTGGGTTAAGGACATTTTTTTCTTCTTCTCCGGCATTTAAAAAACAATTTTTATTCATTTCAGAGAGGAAGAGAGAAGGAGAGAGATAAGAAACATCAATGATTAGAATCATTGATGGGTTGCCTCCTACACACTCCCTACTGGGGACTGAGCCTGCAACTCAAGCATGTGCCCTGACTGGGAATTGAATCATGACCTCCTGGTCCATAGGTCAACGCTCAACATAGGTCAACGCTCAATCCCTGAGCCACACCGGCCAGGCACCTGCATTTTTGACTGGCCTCTCCTCAGAGCCTTCTGAGGGAGCTAGCTGGGGTATCTATCCATTTTTAAAAACAGTTTTATTGATATATGATTCATACCTCATAGATTTCATCTATTTAGATGTGTACAATTCAATAGTTTTCAGCATATTAATAGATATGTACAATCATTACTACAGCTGATTTTAGAACATTTCATTACCTCAGAAATACCCTTTAGCTATCACCTCCTCTCTTGCCACCCTACCCTCTCTCTTCTAAGCAACCACTGACTTGCTCTGTCTCTGTAGATCTGTCTATTATGGACATTTCTTATGAAAGAAATTACAACCTATGTGGCCCTTTGTAACTGGCTTCTTCCACTGAGCCTGTTTTCAAGGCTCACCCTTGCTTTCTCATGTGTCCGTATTTCATTCCTTTTGGTGGCTAAACATTATTCCACTGGATGGATCTATCTCTGCCCCCTTTTCAAAGATCATTTGGACACTGGGGACACATTATAGAATGTTTCACTTACCGACACATACACGTCCATCCACACCCACAGCCAGGCCTGGGGGACAGTCACAGCGGAAGGACCCTTCATTGTTGATACAATGCCCATTCATGCAGATTCCTGGGGTTTGGCATTCATCAACATCTGCCCAGAGGGGAACACAAGCCAGGCCACAGCTGGGTAAATTTAACTTTCTTTTTCTCTATTATCACTGCTCTATACGTTCAACCTTTTGTTTTTAATTTTGAAATTTGTGGGAAAACAGATGTTATAATAAATCTTTTTTTAAATTAAATTTATCAGGGTAATCTTGCATCTTAATACAACTCTAAAACATTTTCAGAAAGACTAAGTGAAAGTTTACCCATTCGGAAAAAAAAAAGAGCCTTACTATTTTTTCATTATTTATTTGGCAACCCTGTTTAACATACATAATATTTAATCCCAATTAGTTAAGTGAAACAAATTCTTAAAAGTAAGGTAAACTTTTGTAATCACCTTTTATTTACACACACACACACACACACACAATTCTAACTATGAGGGATGTTTTAATATTAACTTTATCAGTTCATAATATCAAAATAGTTTGGGGTATCTCTTCTAATTTTCAATCTGCTTCAAATTATCAAAGGTAACTCACAATTAAAAGGCTCCCCAAATGATGAAACAACCTTCAAAACACAGGGCTGCTAAATCATGAACATTTCAAGTCTTACAGACTACAACATTTGTAATAAGAAAATTAAAAAATAATTTCAAGAAAGCAGAAACTGGTGAGATCTAGGTTGTCTTTCTATGTGTATTTAATTTTCTTAAGAAATTGTGAAATAAAGCACATGCTATAATGTAATGCTACACACTGGATGGAACATAATGCTAATCTCATATCCTGTGTTACATCCAACCTTGAGATGACTTCCGAGTGATGAGCTCAATCAGCAAAACTACAATGGTTCTATTTAATCCTGTACTCTCCTTTCTTGAATAGTCAAGAAGCAATTTTTTGTTCAGAAACACGAGAATCAGTCTTGATTTTTCTCTCTAAGGTCCCTGGAATTTCATTGAAATTATAGGGATTAGTTATGAGTCTTATTTGGTATTCAAATAAATTTGTGCAATTGAAGGCAGAAATCATCCTCAAAGTTAATTTTGTCTAAAATGAGAAATCTGGGGGGGGGGGGGGGCGGTGATGGGGCGGAACAAGCTTGTTTCTAAGTAGGAACTGCAAAATTTGTTGCATCTTACTAAATTCCAATTGTGGGTTTACACACATAAGATAGCCTTATTTGTTTCCAAGAGGCATTATCTTTTGCTAAGTTATCACTTGAGCTTGGCCTTCAAAATGGCTTTATGAACAAAACAACTGATAGGAATATTTAAATTATTTCTTCACTAAATCAATGTAAGATTTTTAGATAATGATATAATCATAAATTATCTGTATATTAGCTTTATGGAAAAGTGTAATTCAAAACTAGTTCTGAGAATACACAAAAATGAAAACCTTTCAAGATTTTTTTCTTCCCCTTTTTAATTTAGGGCAGAGACAAATTATTTCTATGTTTTCTCTTTCAGACTTAATAGAACCTGTCATTCTCTTAATTTTTCTTATATCATTATTAGTTTTGTAAAATATTACTGTTCCCTAAACCACAATATGTGTTTTTCTAGGAAGCTTTAGACACCTGCCTTACTGAATTAGCAAGAGATGTGAATAATATAAAACCCACATGAAGAAACTGAAGTAATTCTTGCGTGATTCATTCAAAGGAAAAAGATGGTTTCAATCACAATGATTTTCCTATCTCAAAGCCACACATACCAGTACAGTAACGCCCATTTGGAGCCAAGACAAATCCTGGTTTGCAGATGCACTTGAAGCTGCCATCTTCATTAATGCACATCCCATTCAAACACATGTTGGTAGTTGTACATTCATCATGATCTGTGGAGGAGAGAGAGGAACTCACACCACTGGCCTTGAGGGAACCAGTTTCCTCTCCTTCCACAAACAATCAAATTCCACTGCGTAAATGAGCCATGTGCTCATGAATTCCTCCCAGCCCCCCTAATATGAATGGAAACTTAGTGAGAGCAAATAGTGTAGAGAATGTGTATAAGGGATGTAAAGGAAAAGAATTAAGTAAATTTTGTGCTTAGTGGCTATTAAAACCACATGAGTAGCTTTTATTTTGATTTCCAAAAAAATTAATATGATTTCAGGGATTATTTTTCTTTTGTAAGGGAGAAGGACGCAATGGTAAACTTCATTGTAAGTGAAATGATCTCGACTTTTATTAGTGGGTGAACTATGTGTTGCTGTGTGAATAGAATATTTCTGTGAAGTACTGGTACCCGCTGTAGTACTAGACATCACCAGGAACACAAATTTAGAGATTTGATTTTCACATATGCCAAACATTTTTATTTCCCCCCAGAGTGAGGATGGGGGAGACCTGTTCTATTTTGTCAGTGTTGTCACCCCAACATGTGAAATGCAGTAGGTAGTAATAATTATTACAAAGAATAACTGCTACTTACAATTAAACATATACCACAAGGAAATTTCCAGAAGCAGTGAAGTGTTCCTTGTTATAACATTTGCCAAAAAAAGAAATAAATAAAAATCTGTTGTTTCACTTTGTCTTATGTTAAAAGCATTTATATTTTCCCTAAGTCACCTGAAGAACTCTCACATATGTGTTGTGTGATCTTTCATGGAAATAGTATATGTATGCTTCTAAATAAAAATGTATATCCTTTAAAAATCTTTTGCAAAGGAGCAGGCAATTTCCATACCAACACAGTTTTTTCCATCTGTAGTTAATTCAAAGCCGGCATTGCAAATGCACTGGAAACTTCCATCTGTGTTCACACATCGACCATTTTTACAAAGAACCCCATTCTGGATGCACTCATCAATATCTGGGAAAATTAAGAATGGCCAAACATTTTTATTTTACAATAATTAAAGATACAAACAGTAAGATAATAAATTTAATTTCAAATATCCAGTTTATTTTTACATGTAATATACAAAATCATGCTGCTTCTTCAGCAAAATTTCCATTTCTCACTAACCTTTCATTTTTTCTTGGGTAGGTAGATGTAGCAATTTTAAAGCCTTGAGTAATTGAAGAGGGAAAGAGAGAAAGATGACATGGGTGTGCAGTGAACCTAATCGAGGGCAGGTAGGGGAGCTGTTTTTGACACAGTGGTTGAAGACCTTAAACATCAGAGCAAGGAGTTGAGTAGGAATCAAGTAACTACAGAATATTTGGATTAACAGCAACATGATGAAAACTTCTGGAGCAAGTTTGTTTAAGCAACTACCTGTGGATGAATAGGAAATGAACAAGAAGACAAGCAGAGTCATCTGTGAAAAGAATTCCTAGATGAACCAGCAGTGAGGTAGAGAGTTTGAACCATGGTAGAGACCAGGCATAATTTGGTGTTGAACTGTGTGTGAGGTTCACAGGAAACAGTAGATGAAAATGACTATAAATATTAAATTCCACTAATAGGAGAGCAGTAATGCTACTGGTGTTACTCAGAAAAAGAAAGCTGTGATTTAGGGAAGAAAGATAGACTGAATTTTTCTGAAGCCAGATACCACAATGCCTGGGTTATATATGCAAATAGTGTTTATGTATAAACGGAGCCCTTCTGAAGGAACAGAAATCTGTAATAACGGAACAGCGCTTATTTCATTCCATGTTTTATTTTAATAAATCTACTTTTAACCTCAACAGCCTGGGTCGCTGTATTTCACGGAACATTTTCAAATGTGAAAGCAAACTGCCTTACCAATGCATGCTTGCTTGGTAGGAGTCCTCTGGAATCCAGCATGACATTTACAATAATAGGATCCAGGTGTGTTAACACAATCTCCATTAGTGCAAGGATTTGATGTGCATTCATCAACATCTGTGAGCAGCAAAAGAAACCATTATAGACTTCACTCCATTTCTAGAAATGTTTGTTTAAAATACATTTAGGCCCCCTAAATTTGAGAGGCTAGTCAGTGGTAATAGTCTAAATAGCAGAGTATTTATAAATGAATGAACATTCCTTTCTTTAAATACAGAGGCCAGTATGGAGATTTACAAAAATATTGCCTATTGGAGAGTACAAGCAAATTTACTTTAATCAAGAAATAATGATTTTTCAATCTGAATAATGCACAATGATTAAAAGCATGGACTCCTTACTATAGTTAGTAGTCTGGGCAAGTGAATAGCCTCTCTAGCCTCAGGATAGTGTTAGAAGATCAATGGAAGATTTTTGAAAATATATATTTATATTACATGTTGTCACTTCTATTAGTTTTAATGAAAGAGATAGCTGGATTATGGGATTCATCATTTTGTGAACTCAACTATATAGGTAACTATATATGCATGGAGGCTTGGTAATATTTTGTAGTAACAGAGGGTGGGGTAAAAATGGAAATTAAAACAAAGTCTATTATTTTCAGTAGCTTCAGGTTTTACTAGGATCTTAATATTGGCGCAGGATTTTTTTTTTTTTGCATAAAACCAAGTTTTATGCAAATACTAGTTCTGATCCTAAATGGGAAAAATGCCACTGCTTTTCATTCAAGGCTCCCTAAGGCCTGATTAAATGCAAACCCATCGCAGAATTCAGGAACTGCACAACCAAATGGCAGTCTCAACAGTCTGGAAGTCAACTCCCAGAAAAATCACATGTTAGAAAAAGTTTAATTCATCTTCTCTCAATAATGCCCACTAAACAGTATTTTGAATGCTGGCAAATTGAAAACATGGCTGGCTGGGGAGGGCATAATGACTTGCCATTTCACATACATGTAGAAGCCATTAACATATACAATTTCAGCTAAATCAGAGAGCACAACAAAATCAATTCACAGGTTTAACATTTTAATAACCAGATTACTCTTTTCACAGATGTTCTTAAAACAGGAACTGTACTCTATCAAACTCACAACCTCAATTATAAACACTCAGGCGGAAGGCAATTAAGCTCTCTCTAGTAGAGGGGGGCGGGAATCTCACAGCAAATAAATACAAGAAAAAAACACCAAGATTAAATGTTTTTTTCAGTTCATCCAAAGACACCTTCAGCCCATTAAGACTCACTCACATTTAAACTTCTGGTCGATAACATCAATTCTACTAAGCCAAAGGAATGAAGCAAAATGAAAAAAGAGAGTTTAGAGTGTTAGTAAGCATACAAAGTATGAATAATGAACTTTCCAATACAAAATTTCATGTTCAGTGTGCAGTGTTGAAGATCCCTTAAGTTCTATGTCTTTGTAATATTGACTGTAACAATTAAAAATGTGCTGTAGATGCATCTCTATAGAAGCTTCATTGTAAAGATGTGTTCTAGTGAAAAACATGCATCCAATCCCCTTTCTTTAGATAAACTTGCTGGGAAGCCGGGTCACTGTCAGAACCTCTCCCTCCCCTTAAGAACCTGTTCCCAAAGCCTCTAGGTCCTAGGATTGCCTCTGCCAGTTATTTTGCCATTAAAACTCCGATCCATTGCTGTTTCTGTAGCTCCTTGGCTAAAGAACCAGTACTCAGAGAAGAGAATTCGTTCACTTATTTATTTTTATTTTGGAAGGACGACAATCACCAAAAACCTATAAGTGACTAAAATCCATGACTTTCACACCCCAATTGTTTTCTAAGTTAATGGAAGACTAATCATAAAGGAGCACTGCCATGTTCCAAAATATACACCTCATGCCCCTACTTTATTCTGAGTCTCACACTTCAAAGTGTTCCCCTTTGTTTTGCCTTGTACAGAGGAACAGGGGCACTTAAATTTTACAGTCTGTATATTTTGATTTCTTCCTATATTTTCACTGTGGACTGAGCATTTTTAGGCAAAATTCACAAGATTTTAAACTCCTAAAATAAATGAGAAAATAATTTTAACTCCTAAAGTAATTGAGAAAGACATCATCAAAATGGTTAAATTCTCAGATACTACCGGTATAAGAAATAGTAACCTTTGAAAAAGTACTTTATATTCCAACTTAGCAAACACTTTTAATTTGCAAGGGCTCTACGATAACCTTTCGCCCAACAGAAACAAAAATTATTTCTTACTCTTCCGAAATAGAATAATTTAAATGGAATTAAAAACCACTGCTAACAGCAGTCTGACTTAGACAACAAAAGAGTCACAAAAATTCATTTTAGAGGAGAATTCTCAGGAAAAAGAGAGAATAATGTGATGAGTAAATACCACTTTCCAGATCTCAGGAGTAACTCATAATAGCAAAATGGACCCAATTCTATTTTCCTGGTCTTTGATTCTTTAATACAGTTATTGACTTACAAGTTATACCACTTCCTCAGTATCTAAAGCAGCGGTTCTCAACCTGTGGGTCGCGACCCCTTTGGGGGTCGAATGACCCTTTCACAGGGGTCGCCTAAAACCATCGGAAAACACGTATATAATTACATATTGTTTTTGTGACTAATCACTATGCTTTAATTATGTTCAATTTGTAACAATGAAATTGGGGGTCACCACAACATGAGGAACTGTATTAAAGGGTCGCGGCGTTAGGAAGGTTGAGAACCACTGAAAAGGAAGTTCCCAAATAGCAAGGGCAGTTTGTTATTTTTCAAAACACAGGTGCAATTAACATAGTCACCACTTTATCTTGGGTTTATGTCCTCTTTAGCTTTTTCTGACATCTCAACGTGTTGTTTATAAACTCAAACACAAATTGGCCAGAAGTTGACACTAGAAAGAGTATAGGATAAAAAACATTAAAAACTTCTCTTCTGAAAAGATGCCCAATACTAATCTTTGTCCCTAGGTATTACAATGGAAAGATAACTCTGCCTAGGCTTTAACTTTTCAGGGCTGGATGATGAGATCAAACTAGAATGGAACTGTCTGTAATAATGTTTGGGTAAAACTCAGAAGTTTAAGATTTATGTTAACATACTAACTGTGCAGACATACAATCCCAATATTACATTAGACATAGAGTTTATTAAAAGGGTGGCAGCAGCCTTTCTCACCTGGGTTCCAGGAAAAGTACCTTAAGTCATCCATTTCATGTGGTTAGTTCATTTCCTGAGCACCCAGCATTGTACTAACCATGCACCACCTTTGGGAGAAGTGAAGTTCTGCAGGGCCTCATTCTCTACAGGAACCCTGGTTAAGAAGGCTGGACCAGCAGCATGACTACAGTAGGAGCTGCTGAGCCTTAAAGACAGTTTATCTTTATGCCAAAGGTTTGCAAGCTCCCCCCTGAGTGGAGGTGCTTTACTAGCTAGAATAAAGTGTATCCAGGCGCTAACATGAAATAAATGGTGGTTTCTGGCCAGTTTACAAAAAATGTTTAACTTCTGCCTATGTTTACTTGTTAATTAGTGAATCATGCAGTGACACATGAATGACAAATATTAATAGCAAAGCAAAAATAGCCAATAAAACTTCAGTTTGACAGATTGTAACTGTGTATGTATGTGCAAGAGGGAATATTTTATATATTGTATACTTACAATAATGTTTTCTGGTAGTAAAATCGTTTTCAAGACACATAATAAGAATAGATATATCAGTATTTCATGATGTTCCCCAACTAACCACGTGGTCTATCACTTAAACAAGCATCGAGTGTTACCCGCTCAGCGAGGCCTGCTGTGTATGGTTGCACTGCACAATCGAGGGTGCCCATTTCTGTGTGAATGGTACCTGCTACACTTGTGCAGTGAAAAACCTATGCAACGGTACATAGGGATCCTGAATTAAGCCTTATTTGATCATTCTCATCTTGTAACTCTGTACATAGTTTAGAATAATCATTTTTCCAAAACATTGTATTTGGCTCACATTTTCCTTCATAATCATAGTCCACTTAGATCTTTTCAGTTTAACTTAGCAAAATTATAATCCTACTCTCTGTTCCTGGTTTCTCATCTATATTTTGTAACAGAAGACCTGAACCCAAATCTGGTATTTAGTGTTATGCTAATTATGAAACATACACATGATCATTTGTTAATATAAAGAATAAATAAAAGAATAACCTCAAAATGGCTCAATTCCCATAGTCCTAAAACTACTCTTAATAGATCCTCAAATCCTGTTCATTATGAAATCTAGTAGATTCCCCCCCCCCTCTTCATATTTGATTTTTCTGCCACATTTAACACACTTGACACTAGTTTTCTCTTGAAAGTGTACCTTTGCATAGCTTCAGGGACATAATACTTTCTGCATTATTTTTTCCTCTCTCCAACACTATTACTGTTTTCTTTATGAACCTATGTTGTTGTTCCACGGGATCCAGCCACAGAACTACTATTAATCTTTTCATCCCATGGTTAATATCCACCTTATGTTACCGATCTGTACCTCTGGCACTGAACACTTCTCCTAGCTTTCTTTAGACTTTTATAATTAAACACTCTACACACCTAAAACTTTACATGTCTAAAAAAATTTTCATCAGCCCTGGCCAGTTTTTCCTAGTGGTTAGAGTATTAGCCCATGGACCAAAGTGTCATGGGTTCATTCCAGGTCAAGGGCAAGTACCTCAGTTGTGGATTCAAACCCTGGCCCCAGTCGTGGTGCGTGTGGGAAGCAATCATTCGATGTGTCTCTCTCACTTCAATGTGTCTCTCTCTCTTACCCCACACCCCTTCTCCTCCTTCCACTCTCTTTAAAGATTAATGGGAAAAGTATCCGTGGGTGAGGAGTAAAAAAAAAAAAAAATTCATCAGCTCTTTCCTCCCAATCTGTACCTTCCTGTGCACGTTAATGACACTATCATATATCCAGGGTTGTTCAGCTAAGAAGGAAAGAAAACAAGGAGAGACAGAGACAGAAATCTCATATTTAGGGTGGGGGGTTCTTGATGTGGCCTAGCTCAGCAGTAGGTTAAGGAAGCATACGGAAGACCATGCACACAGGACAGACAACTTGGAAATTAGCTTTACTTCAAAAGACTTTTTTTCTATCACATTCAGTCCTATTTATCTGTACAGTGTAAAAGCTATCAAAGACTAAGAAGGATAAAAGAGTCAAAAGCTTACCTATGCAATCCCCATTTGCATCCTGCTTATAGCCCATATTGCACTCACAGCGGTAGCTAGAAACAGTAGGTATGCAGCGTCCGTTTAAACAGAGATTAGCATGGTGCTTGCAGATATCTATTGTCTGGTTCAGAATAGCTATGGAAAATTAAAACACAAGGGATAGTTCATCATTACATGGATTGCTTTTCTTAGAGCTAATTTTTAAAAGGATATTTAATACTACATTACGTAGGTGTATATATCAAAAGCTCACATTATTCTATTGTATTAAAACTTTAAGGTTGAGGATCTTAAAAATATTCTTGTGACACATGGTTGTAACTGGTATTTGTTAAGTTATGCATCTGGAGACTTTGCCCACAATAATGTCTTTAAAATGTCAGGAATGTTCTACTGTACATTTGAATGCTTTCCATTTCTCTTTTTTTGTAACTGTGCTGAATATTCAGATACAGTATACAGGCAATATGCCAAAAATAATAAACACCACACCGTGGGACATCATAAAATATTATTAGCAAGAGCAGTTCTTTTAAAAAGAATGAACTCAAATGTCAAGTACACCGATGCCAATTTTGGCCTGAAGCCCACGGTTCTCGATTTCTTAAGTTATTCAACAAAAAAGAGTGAGGAAAAGAAAGATATTTCATTATAATATTTGGATAGGCACAGAGCAAGCCTTATTCAGTTTATCTCAGTTGAGAAATGGTTCTGGAACTAATTCAAGGGTTGTATGAATAGGGCAGCTGCAAAGGGCCAAGTGAAATACACTGGAACCAAAAACGTGCTTTTGAATGGCGTCATCTGGACTGGAGTATCACTGTACTCTCATTTCTCCTTTTAAAGAAAGCCTGGATCACTCATTCTTTTATCCAATTTGGAAAGTTAATGAAAAACACAAAAAAATAATATTTTTCTTAAGAATTCTATATTACTGCATTGTATTTTAGACCCTGAAACAGATTTTTACACATATATGTATACATGCACACACACACCTTTTGGAAAAAAATGTTAGGGATTATAATATCGTTTAAGGCAGAAAACTAAAGAGTTTACACAAAAAAGTGAACACTCACTTAGTCCAGTGATGATGGGCCCCTGTCCCCCGGCCCCTACACCCGCTCCCCCAACACCAGGAGAAAAGCCATTGCCTCCAGGGATGGGGATGAAGCCTGCCCCTCCAGGGCCATAGCCATTGCCATTGCCATTTGGGGCAAAGCCATTCCCCCCAGTGCCTCCAGGTCTGGAACCAGCACTTCCTGGAATCCCTCCTATTGGAAGTCCATCCATGCAAAGTCTTTGATACTCCTCTAGAAAAAAAAGAAAGTTCAGTTACACACAAACGGCTGTCTTTCTGAATAATAAAAGCAATCTGTGTTGGCTTATCTGTACCTACATGATGTGAATAAGTAGTGCATTATCCTGGTAAATATTTTCAATGTTAACAGTAGCAGAATACATGTTTCAGAAAAATATTAAAACCTATATGCCATATTTTAACTGAGTTGCATAACCCAATAATTGTCTGTATGAGTATTTTGAATTTATGTCCCTTAGTGAAACTCTTAAAATTCTAGATATAACTATGAATGCAAGAAATTTATTTGAATGGAAGAAAATTAAAGCTTTAAATACTTCAATCTATATATTTTATTTTGCTTGAAATGTCTTCGGTATTGCACCTATACATGTTTCCTATCTCTTTTCTTGTCTTTAAGGGATTAATACGGCTTCAGAGTAATATTTTTTTCCAATGTGGATTTTAACAGAAGATGGTATTTAATAAGCTTTAAAATCTGCTCCTTATTTGTCCAAGTATCACAGTTGAGAGAAAAGAAGCAAGGAGAGTGATTGCCTTTATTTCCTTAATTGTTCTCAAAATTAAGAAACTATATCAGAAGAAATGAAAACTATTTGGCTCAAGTAATTGTTTCAGTATTAATATTACTATTATTTATTATTATTAATATTACTATTATTTATTACTAGTGGAACTATGAGTTTCCAAAATTATATACTATGTATTAACACTTTTTAAAAAAATTTTACTACTTGGTTTTGATATTTTATGGCTTAAAGATTTTGAAAGAATGTGCCTTGTTTTTCTCCATAACAGTACATATAGTTACATATTTTATAAGCATAGTTCAAAAAATTAGCTTCCATAAAAATTATAATTTAATATGAAGACAATACAATAACATATATTGATATACCTTTATGTGATAAGGTATATCAATATATGTTATTGTATATTAATTGTACTTTAACTATTCTTATTATTTTAATAAGAGACACTATTGCTCATTCATCCTAAAGTGATTTTCCGATTTAGCCTCAGTTATATGGCAGTTAATACAGCAAAATGAATGAGAGGCATCCTCCTATCCTTGTATTCTTAATGTTCAGGTCATTAGAAAAAAGAAAAT
Organism: Myotis daubentonii; assembly: GCF_963259705.1. Lineage (NCBI taxonomy): Eukaryota > Metazoa > Chordata > Mammalia > Chiroptera > Vespertilionidae > Myotis > Myotis daubentonii. The sequence continues at coordinate 37,995,326 of NC_081843.1, read as the reverse complement.
ATCTTCAAGATTGGGACAAGATAAGATAAGGGCACTCCTGAAATAAAATATAAATGGAGGTTGAACTTTTTAGTCAAAGATATTCAAGATATTCAAGCTCTGGAATGAAAGATCAGGAGGTTTTAAAACTGAATTGAAATACGGGCATTCAAAATAATTTTTAAAAGTACTTCACGAAGACCGGGGGTAATCAGCTTTTAGGTATTATTTTAATATCAATAAAGTAGGTACAGTCAAAATTGATCCCAAGTAAATAATGCTATCCCAACTCTCCCCAAAATACCCAAACTGTCTTCCGTTAAATCAGGAAGACAGTAATGGGAATATAGACATGACATGAGTTCAAAAAGAAGAGCAAAGTACATTAGTACAAATTTTCTTCATGCTGTCTGTCTTGAGGAGACTAGCAGCCAGCCACTCACCAGAGCCTCTGACGGGACAGGCTTCAGGAATGGTTCCAAGGCCCCAGCAGCGGCCGGGCTCACAGCAGCATTGCATTTTTGTCATTCTGCCCGGGAGCTCTTGTGCACAGCGACCATTCACCAGGCCTGAGAAACATGTGCCTGATCTTTGATCTGAACATGTGAAAATAAAATAGAAGGCATGGTAGAATTATCTCAAGTTCTTACTTCATCATTTCACACATTAGAAGAGGTTAAATGAAGTGAGTTATTTTACTTAATCTCTAGTGTATCTATTTATTCTCTTCATTTCTATTACATTTATTCATTCCTTTACTTATTTACTGAGCAAACGTTCATTGAGAACCTATTCCATGCCACATCCCAGGGATACAAACATGAAAGACATAAAGCAGATACGAGTCCATACTGCAGTGAGAAGCCAACACAGCCAGGTCTGGAACTTGAAGAAAAGCAGAAAGGCAACAACCCAACCCCATCCTAGATCCTCCAATCCCAGCTGACCTGGAGATGTGTGCTGTTTTTGGCCACTCAGATTTTTGTGGATGTTTGTTACACAGCAGTATCTGACTGATAGAGGCCTACTTTAGAAAGGTTGATCAGAAGCATCTCTCTGAGACAGTCACAGCTGTGAAGAGACTTGAATAAAGTCAGATCACGAACCATGTAGCTATCTGAAGGAAGAGTAGTTCAAAGAGAAAGAAGGGGATGTGCTTGATGTGTGTGAAAAGCAAAAGTCCAACGTGACTAGAGAAGAACATGCAAAAGGGAGAGACTATGAGCTCAGAGAGATATCAAAGGCAAGATCATGGAGACCTGAGGACCATTCAGGAGGACTTTGGATGTTATTTGGTGTTCTTTAAGATTAATCAAATGGCTTCAATTAGAAGAAACACAATAGTTTACATTAAAAAAAAAAAATCTCTTTGGCCTCTGACTGTAGCAAGCACAGGAAGACCTTCAGGTGAGAGATGATGGTAGCCTGGATGAGGATGGCAGCAGTAAAGATGATGACATATTTTGAAAGTACAGACAATGGGAACTTGCATGGGTGTGGGGTCTGAGGGAAAAGAGAGAATTTCCTAAGTTTTTGATTTACACAGTTGAGACGGGGATGACAATTAGGATTAGAGGACATAATACAAAGCTTCTCTTTAACGTGTTACATTTGGGATGTTAAATATATGAACCTGGAACCCAGAGGAGTGGTCAGGCTGAAGAATATCTGTGAGTTATCAGTGTATCTACCAGTACATAGGTATTATAAACTATGAGGCTAGGTGGGACATTTTCAAGAACCAGGGGCAATAGATCATGTCAAATGGTGATAAGAAGTAAAGTAAGGTGCAGATTCAGAAGTAACCACTGGGTTTGGCAGTATTGCTATGATAAGGATTGTGTGTATTATCCTACAGTATTGGGGGAAGAGAAGTGACATGATCAAATGTGACTATGATAAAGGTCACTCTAGCAGCAGGGTAGAGAATGGATTAGAATGGCAAATAAAAGCTAGAAGATATCATCAAAAGATTACATAAAAAGCAAAACTGCATAAGGATCAAATATTAGGGTCATCTGTGGGTTTATAACTAAATCTACCTTTATTGTAAGCAATGGAAAAAATTGTGTCTAATTTCCTATGTATTATTCAACTTTTATCAAGAAGCCTTCAAAGGTATTTTGTCTATGACCACCAGAAGAAAGATGTAGCACAGCAATCAGGAGCTGCATATTAATAATGCACTTGAAACTATTAATCACAAATAATCCCATTAATAGATAAAGCCCATTTCTTTGCATTACATATAGTTTAAAATAAATACATTTTCTCAAATGGTCCATAGTATACCTTGGGTTGCTTTGCTTCCAAGTTATCCTATATAATATAGAGCTAATATGCTAATTAGACCGGATGGCAGAATGACCTTCTGGAATGACCTCCCTGAACGACCAGTGGGTGGGGCCATGGGGCTGTGAGGACAGAGGCAGCCGGGGCTGTGAGGGCCTACTCTTGCACGAATTTCATGCATTGGCCTCTAGTTGTTAAATAAAAGAATTGAATTTAAAATGCTCCATGTAAGAATCAGTACACCTCCCCCTGTATCCCAAAAGAAACCTAGTATATCCCAAAGCAAAGTACAGATGGTCCCCAACTTTAGGCTGGTTCGACTTAACAATTTTTTGACTTTATGAAGGTGTGAAAGCAGTATGCATTCAATAGAAACTGTACTTCGAATTTCGATTTTGACCCTTTCCTGGGCTGTAGATAACGCGATATGGTATGTTCTCCTGATGCTGGTCAGGAGCTGTGAGCTGCGGCTCCCAGTGAGCCACACAACCACCAGGGTAAACAACAGATACTCTATAGTGTGCTGTGCCGCCGTTTTCTGAACATGTTTACGGTAGGCTAAGTTAAGCGATGATGTTTGGTAGGTTAGGTGTATTAAATGTGTTTTTGACTTACAAAGGGTTTATTGGAAAGCAGCTACATTATATGCTGAGGAGAATCTGTACTAAATTTGGTACATGCCTGCGTGCTTGAAGACACTGCAGACATTTCATAAACTGCATAAGTTGCTGTCACTGGGAATGATTTCACAGGTAAGTTTCTATTCCCAAGAATGATCCAGGAAAATAATTTTGGAAATATTCATTCCAGAAACCCAAAGTACCACATTCGTATATTTACTGGATTGTTACACTCCTCCAGAACAGGATGTAAATTAGAAAGTCCCAAACTCTTAACAGCAATCACTGTAATGAAACAATACTACCAGGTAGATTGAATTGTATTGATCTCTTCAAGGTTTCCGCAAGGAGGAGACTGCACCTTAAGTTTTGAAGAAGCAGTGGCCTTGAATCGGGAGACCTAGGTTTACATCAAAATACTAATTGATTATGCAATATATTGAACTCTTCTTTGTCCTGGAAAAGGGTTGGTGGGTGAATTAAAGGAAACAACATATGTTCTGTTTCTAGCAGAATGGAGGATTAGCTACTCTGAATGTCCCTTTCACTAGAAATATCACAGATAAAACAATTAAAAAAAATACATCACCTGGCTGGCATGAACTATTTAAAGAATATGTTACCTGGTGGGCATGAAAGAAATGAAAAACAGTCTCAAAATGAAGTGAGAACAGGAACCATAGGAGGTAAGTGAACAGAAAGTTTTCAGTTTTAGGGCTTACTTCTGCCAAATTCTACAAACCTGAAATTTCAACTCTGATACGTTCACAGGACCCCACACCTGCACAAGAGATAAGAAGCCTAGTCTCTCTCCTCCGATGTGAATGCAACAGGGGACTCCCTGACGAAGCAGGGGCTCCACAGAGTTGTATCCCTAGAGTAAGGTTAACGTAGAGAAGGGAAGCTAAGAGACTTGCCTGTCTCTGCCTCAGTCCTGGGTGGAGGAAAAGAAAGACCTTTCCAAAGAATCTGTAACCACAAACTCTTCCTCACACAGACAGCTTTGATGACTCAATTCCTATTAGGTCTGAAAAACTTCAAAGAAGGAATCTAATGTAAAGATGTCCTCAGGTAGAAATATTTCAAGCAACAGGCAAAAACTAATACCACTGAGGATTTAATATTGACATCAGGTCTGAAAGAATTCCCACAAATAAAATTCCAAGAAAAAGAGGTAGCTAACAGGAAAAGAATAAGTAAACAAATAACACATAAGGAAACAAGGCTCAATGAAAAACAGCTAGCTAACTGAACAAATAGCAAATTTCAGATACTGAAATGGTCAGACTAATTCTGACCATTATTAATTAATGATAATTTACCAAATGTTAGTTAATAACTACATTATAGTTAATATGTCTATGATTATTAAAGTATAAAAATTTGAACAAAGAGAAAGAGCCCATAAAAAAGGAAAGAACAGATTTAAAAGAATTCAGTGAAACTTCTATAAATGAAAATGATTGTAACTGAAGTAAAATGTTCTGTGAATATATTAAACAGTTTTGCACATAGTTGAAGAGAAAATTACTGAGCTGGACGATACAGGTGAATAAATTAACTTCATTGTAGGTTAGAGAGACAAAGAGACAGAAAATGTTAAGAAGTTAAGAAATATGGACATGAGCTTGAAAAGATAATATATATCTAATAGGAGTACTAGAAAGAGGTAACAAACAGAGGTAATTGGGAGAGGCAATGTTCAACAGATACTACTTTAGAATGTTCTAACAAAGTTGCAACAATCTCAAATCTAGGAATTCCGGCAAATCCAAAACAGGAAAAATAAAAAGAAATCCACAGCTTATCACATCACTGAAACCACAAACCAACAAAGGAAAAGCAAAGATCTTAAAAACAGCTAGAAAGAAAAGACAGACTACCTGCTAAGAAATGATATTTAAACAAGCACTGACTTCTTAACAGAAACAATGGATGCTAGACACAATGGAATATTATTTTCTGTCCACTTAACATTCTGTATCCAAAGAAACCATCTTTCCAGAGGGAAAATCAAGGTCATTTTCAGGAATTAAAAAAACAAAGAAAATTTTCCCTAAAAGTTCTCTTAAAGAAAACTTTTGAAGAGGTGATTTAGGCAAAATAAAAATGATTCCAAGTAGAAGGTTTGGAATGTATAAAATAATGAAGAGGAAAAATATTGTTAGGTACCTAGGTAAAATCTAACAGGCACTAAAATATCAAACAGCAATAATAATGATTAATTTGTTGCAAAGAGGGAGTGGCAGTAGCTAGAATTTTTTATTTATTTTTTCAAATTTTGTTTTATTGCTTAACGTATTACAAAGAGTATTACATATGTCTCCTTTCCCTCCCCCCCTTGACATTCCCCTGATTCATAGGTCAACACTCAACCACTGAGCCATGCCGCCAGCCCATAGTGGGATATTTATACAACTCTTTCAATAACTGACAAAGTAGATAAAGTTCAGTAGATATAGAGAAAACCATAATAGTATAGTTAATAAGTTTCATCTAATGGCTATATCTATGCAACAACTGGAGAAAACAGTTTTTTTTTTTCAAGCCCACATGGGAGATTTGCAAGCCAGAAAAACCTCTTACACTTCTAAACAACTAATGGGCCAAACACAATAGCACATTGGAAATAAGTGAATAAATATAAAAATGAGTAGGTGCTCATCAGGAATCCCTCAGGAATCTACATTTACCACTCTCAAACTTTGGGAGTCTGTAATATTTTAAGGGATCCACAAATCTTACACTGAACATTGCAATGCATATGAGCAACACCTCACAGTATGTAGGTACTACATAATTCCTGCTTATGAAGATTCCTATGACTAATAAAATACAAATTCATTTAAAATTATTACTTAATACTCAGTAGTATTTTCATTATGTATTTTCTCAAAGATACTGAATTACCCTCATATGTCCAATATTATTTATTGAAAGAAACCATGTTACTGATGAGAAGGTAGAGGGGCAGAAAGTGAGGATTGGAAAGTAAATCATAACTTTTTTCATAAATTCCACAATTATTATCTTCTAATAACATCAAGGAGGCAAGGAAGTCACCTCCAACCTTTGAGTCAAAAACATATCAGGATGAAATACAGATCAGTGATGTCTCATTGTTAAGGTCTCCCCAAAAATAGATTTCAAAGGCAAAAGAGTGGCTAGGAGTTAGGTTCTTTGCTTTGCATATCTCTGATAAAGTACTGTGTTGGAAATGTGTCATATGATAAAATATTTGAAATAAAAAAGGGACCTCCCACAGAACTAACCTAGAGTTATCGAGGCAGACTCCTAAGATAGGGAATTATTAGGAGCAAAGGCAGACGAAGCATATTTATGACCCATTAGGACAAATCCTTCTGATGCTTGATATATGTTTAACTGTAGGACTGATATGTCACTGGAATGAAAACAAGTCTATTCCTCCAATAATAGCCTATCGCCCTCACTACACTCCCAGAGCAAGGTTTACATGAAGTCTTATTTAAAGCCACACTGAAAAAGAGGAAGCAATCCATCTCTTCTGATTAAAATATAAATCTATCCTGAAGCAAAATAATGGTACCATTATCAGAGTTTGTTTCATGGCTTGACATTCAGTCTAAACTTGATTTAAGAGAAGTAAAGGTTAATTATACATTGTGATGAAAACTTGGTAAAATTGGGGGTTGTACCTTGAAATAAATATGTCTCCTGTTGAGTGAGCTTTGCTTGTTAAAAATGAAGGGTTCAGCCAGAAAACACGGATGAGGTTGGCTTAAGCCAGAATACTAGTAGTGATAGTAGGTGTTCGGTAAATAGCAATCATTGTCTCAGGTTTTATCCCCTGATCCTGGAGGCTGCCCCGCCTCTTTGATGGTCTGGCGCCAACATGGGTTTCCCTTAATTGATTCTGCAGATTCGGACTATTCCTAAAATACATTCATGTTGCTTTCTTGTTTCCGTTACACAAGACTAACTAGAACTAGGAACAATGGTTCTTAGAGTTACTTCTTTCTTTAAAATAGTGAACTGTTCCTTCCTCACTGTCTAAGCTTCTATTTCTGGGACATTCTTTCTTAATTAAAATACTATCCCTGATCCACCAATCACCTATTACATAATTCTGAAGTTAAAACTAAAACAATATTCAGTACTTTGTTTCATCCCCATCTCCCCTTCTCCTTTAGTTAAATATTTAGTTTTTGGTCATCTTTCAAGTGTTGTTATAAATGTGTATATGCATATATAATCAACACCCATCATTCACATAAAATGCTGCATAATAACAGCACATCCCCACATCCTTCTACATCATCGTATCATGATCTTCCTCATTTCGTTATAACAGTTTTCCCCCATTGATTTTTGTCTATGTTCTGCTCAAAAGTCTTGATGGGCTCTCACTGCCCTTAGGACCAACCTGGAACTTTTTAGATGGCAGTTAAGAACTTTAGCAATAGAACCCTTCATCTCAACCCATCTTTCCCATTTTATTCAGCAATCTTTCCCAGACATGCTCTTCTCACCATCTTCTGAGTCCACCAAAATACCCAGCACCTATAATCTTGCTCACACCTTTCTCCTTGCTCAGCAGACCCTAATTCCTTTGGGAGCTCCAGCCCATTTTTCAAGATCAACATCAGTGCTCATTTCCTATGATCATTTTTTACTACAATAATCAGGACTTTCATTTCAACTTATAGCATTTATTGCCTAAAAATTACTTAGCAATTAATTGCCTCAAACTTTCTCTCCTCCCCACCTCCCACATTATGTTTTCCAGTTTTGTTTTCTCAAGAATACTCCAAGGCAATATTGTGCACAGAAAATTTTGTTTAACGCTCACGGTAAAGCACTTGGAAGTTGTGGCGAAGTCATGTTACTTCAAGGATTTCTAAACCCTTGCTCTCATTTTTTGAACTTCACTCGCTGCTGACTGGCACTGGGGAGTCCCACTGCTGAGGGTTCCTACTAGAGCTCTGTCTACACAACAGCAGCAGTGACATTATTTTGCACACAGAATTTGCTCCATGCTTGCTGCTTGTCAATTCATTATTTACTCATTGGTGGCTGCCAGTCACTCTTCTGCCTATATTACAATCTAAAGCTTAGGTATTAAAAATGCCATAGGTATGACAATGACACTGACTTCCAAAATGATAAAAGGGCCATCAAGTTGTGTTACTAAAAATGCTCCTAAAAATATTATTAGGTATGTCTCAACTCTTTAGAAATGACATACATTAGTACTCTGTTAAAAATATAAAGCTCTTTCCTGGATATTTAAAAAATTTGATGAAACACACCAGATAAATTTAAATTAGGAATTTGACTTTTATAGTTAGCATGAAATTAAATGGGGAAACTATCCTCTTTTACTGGTATAATTAAAACTAGAGGCCCGGTGCATGAAATTTGTACATGGGTAGGGTCTCTAAGCCTGTCCGGCGATCAGGGCCAATCTATGGGGTGACTGGCAGGGCAATCAGGGGGCCCCTGCTGGCACGCACCGTGGCTGGCCTGGGGCCTGTGGGCTGGGGGCAGCCGCTGGTGGTCAGTGTGCATCATAGTGACTGGTCATTCCACTGATTTGCATATTAGGCTTTTATTATATAGGACTAGAGGCTTGGTGCACAAAAATTTGTGCACTCGGGGGGGGGGGGTCCCTCAGCGTGGACTGTGCCCTCTCGCAGTCTGGGACCCCTCAGGGGATGACCACCTGCTGGCTTAGGCCTGCTCCCCGGGGGATTGGGCCTAACATGGCAATCAGACATCCCTCCGGCAGCCCGGCAGCCCTCGGGGATGTCCACTCGCCAGCAGGGAGCAGACCTAAGCTGCAGTAGGACATCCTTAGCGCTGCTGAGGAGGCAGGAGAGGCTCCCACCACCACCGCTGTACTGGCAGCCATCAGCCTGGCTTGTGGCTGAGCAGAGCTCCCCCATGTAGGAGTGCACTGACCACCAGAGGGCAGCTCCTGCATTGAGCATCTGCCCCCTGGTGGTCAGTGTGTGTCATAGTGACCAGTCATTCCCAGTCTTTCTGCTGTTAGGGTCAGTTTGCATATTACCCTTTTACTATATAGGATAGAGGCCTGGTGCACGGGTGGGGGCCGGTTGGTTTGCCCTGAAGGGTGTCCTGGATCAGGTTGGGGGTCCCTCTTGGGTGCCTGGCTAGCCTGGGTGAGGGGCTGATGGCTGTTTGCAGCTGGTCACACCCCCTTCGGGGGGGGGGTCCCCATTGGGGTGCCTGGCCAGCCTGGATGAGGGGCTGATGGCTGTTTTCAGGCTGGCCACACCCCACTAGGGTGCCTGACCAGTCTGGGTGAGGGGCTGAGGGCTGTTTTCAGGCTGGCTGGTGACTGAAGCTCCCAGCCTCTCCTTTGGTTCTTTTTTAATTATTATTATTCTGGGATTTATTTACCTTCTATAATTGAAACTTTGTTGCCGTCACTGGAGCTGAGACCTGGCTCCTGCTCGCTCCAGCTCTGAGGCCACGGCCTGCTGAAAGCAGGTATCTGGGGTTTGTTTAGCTTCTATAATTAAAAGTTTGTTGCTTTTGGAGACCAGAGCCGGGCCGCGGCAGGCGGGGAACCTTGGCTTCCTCCATCACTGGAGCAAGCAAGCCTCCTGCTTGCTTCAGCTGCATGGCTGCCAGCCGCTATCTTGGTTGGGTTAATTTGCGTATCGCACTGATTAGCCAATGGGAGGCATAGCGAAGGTACGGTCAATTACCATGTTTGTCTATTATTAGATAGGATGTCTAGTTAAGCTCTCATGCCATATGAAAATATTTTCCTACACGTAAAAGAAACAGGCAGTTACTGTGACCAGGTGGCTGAGTTGGATGGATGGTCATCTGGTACACCAAAAGGTTTGTGTTTGATTCCCAGTCAGGGCACATACCTAGGTTGTGGCTTAGATCATAGGTCGGGGTATGTATGGGAGGCAGCTGACCAATGTTTCTCTTTCTCTTCCCCTTCCTCTCTCTCTAAAAATTAATAAAAAACATATCCTCTGGTGAGGATTAAAAAGAAAAAGAAGAAGCCAGTTTGTTGATGCTTTACAATGTGGGATAGACTTTGGATATATTTGTTAACTAGAATAAGCAAGGGAAGCATTCAGCATGTGCCATTCTTAGAATAAAGCTGCAGATAACATGCAGTTTCACATTCAAAAAAATATTTTGAGTTCGTCCAACTTATTATAGTTAGCATATATTTGGTTACAAAATAAATAGCATGGGAATATCTATGACCTACAAAATTCAATTATAAATAAATTCAATCTAAGAAAATACACCCAGATTTTAAAAAATCAAAGTCAAAGATTTCTTACACATTAGAATGTTAGATTTATTTTTTTCTCATGTATAGAAAACATGTACTTATTCCAAATGTAACATAGTTATTCAAAAAAATTTTAAGTTGCTCACTTAATTTTAACATTGATTTCATAATTTTAGAGAGTCATTCTCCCCTCCTGAGAGGTTTTCCTCTGTTCCTGGCTTAGGATGTGATACTGAAATGAACGGAGACTCATGCTTTGCACAGGACTCACTATGCCTCACTCTTAGGAACTCACGCAGGCTCTGAGAGCATCTAGGACCACAACTCAGTACCACCACATCATGTCCAACAGGGTGAGAAACAATGAAAAGCAGTTATTAACCAGCATAAAATTCTTACATTTGATCTGATCTCATTCATTCATTTGTTGGCTGGGCTATTCATTCAGAGAAGACTTATTGAGACCAAACTTGTATGCAAGATACTATTACACAGACATAAAGCTGCATAAGGCAGGACCTAATGAAGCTCACAGTTTGGCCAATGAGTGAAGCACAAGTTCCTGTGACAATATGGTAAACCCAGGAATGAAGAAAATTAAAAATAATACGGTAGGAGCTGATGAATTTTGTCCAAGAGAATGTGGATTAGGTAGCAATGGCTATAAAGAAATGTGGTATCTGATTGGGGACTTGAAGGATCAGTTGAATTTTTGTTGTTGTTTTTTTTTAGAATTTTAAAAAAATGTTAAAAAGCACTTTTACTAAATCATTAATAAAATGTGAGGATTTTCACATTTTCATAAACTAGGTCGGTCAGGCATCCTATTCGTTGAAGGGCCAGACTTTCAGTTAGTTTTAATCAGCACAGAGGGGGACATCAAGATGCTTCAGGTAGAGGGGATATTGTGAGCAAGGACCTGGACTGTGCTCATGTTCACAATGAGAGAAATGTGTTGGGTGAAAGATGAGTCCTGAATACAGTCTGGATCATGTTCTAAAGGGCTTTGAATGCCCAAGAAAAGGCTTAGGACTTTTATATAGCTAGGCAGGAGATAAAGAGAGTTTATCATGATTTAATGGTAAACCAAATATCTGACATTAAAGAAAACAACCACCTCAGTAAATCATTAGAAATCTTGATTTTTGACTATCTGAATATGATGAAGAATATGCCTCCTTTTCAATGCAAACAACAACAAAAAAGAACAAGTGTCATCTGACTAAAGAAGGATTTAGCAATTTAAGAAATCAAGGATAAAGAAATAATTTAGAAATATGATATAAAACAGTAATATTTATTATGCCAAGTTCTGCCTTCTAACTAGCTTGTCTTTCTTCTTACCCCTCCCCAACTCCATTCCAATTCATTCTGAAAGGCCTTCCCCACTTGCCTACCAAATAAAATGTTACATATACCTTAGTTGATATTTCCAGAAATTCACAGTAAAATCCTCATTTATTTCTCCAGCCACATTTCTTCTAGCCATATTCTAGAACAACTTTCCTGAAGCCAAAATCTATGACATACAGCCATTGATGTTCAGTAATGACTCCCAAGTTGACATTTTTCCTGCAGAGTTGAGTCCATTAACTGTTTCAAGCAGATGATTGTGTGTGTATGCATTATTTTCCTATATAGTTAAAGAAAATTAGCCAATTTTGGTTGTTCTACTAATTTTCAATTCTCATAGCTGTTAAATTATGTTAAATGAGCCCTGGCTTATGTGGTTCAGTTGGTTGGAGCTTTGTCCCATACACTGAAAAGATTACTGATTCAATTCCCAGTTAGGGCACATACTTAGGTTGTGGATTCGATCCCTATCTAAAGCAGGATCTATATCTCTCATATTTACTGTTGGATGGAAAGAACTAGCATAGTGTCTGGCATATCAGTACATTTTAGTAAATGAATTCAGGCCTCAGCCCTTTTGTTGGGGCTGACTCTGTATTTCCATTTCAGCAACCCAGTTCACTTGGGCACCATCATCAGGATCTACAGAGGCCTGGCAGTCAGTTGCTGACATATCCTCCTGGTGGGGATAGGAGACTGGCATTATCCAGATGACCATCCTCTAGTAAACCAAGCAACTCCATTTTTGGGTGCTGGCTTAATTTTCCTAATTCCTGTATCTCATAATGCCCCCAAAGTCTAAGACTTGCTCAATAATGGCAGACGTACACATGATCAAGAAGCACTGTTCCGTTTCTCTAAACAAAGAAGAACATAAAATATATTTAGCTTTAATTTGAATGTGTTAAAGAACAAAATTAAAGGTGTCCATTACTTTTCCATCATAAATATTTTCACTAGAATAAGCAAGGCCTAAGTAAATAAGATACTGACTATACTCATGATTCAAAAGAACATTTAATTACTACATTCTTCTCCAAAGCAGAATTTTTAAAATCTTTCTCATGCCTTTGTGTCGCTAATGCTGGGCAAAAGCAATGTCTTGAGGAAGTTTTTCTTCATTTCAAAAATGACTCTGACAACATAAAACAAACCCAGATGGCTTCTGAAACTGAAGTCTTTGCAAAGAGCATCTGGTCTATCAATCTCTCAATAGTGGTACCGTTTATTTTAAACAACTCTTTCAGCCATTTTCCCAATGGTTTTATAATCGTTGCCATCTTCATACCTGTTTGGGCTGTTTTGTCATTATAAAGAAGCAGTGTATTGTGCTTTCAAAAACACAAGGCTTACCAATGCACCGAGAGCCATCAGTTGAGGTTACGTATCCACGTGGACAAATGCAAAAATAGCTTCCCACGGTGTTGGAGCATTCGCCAGTTTCACATATCCCAGGAATGACGCTGCACTCATCGATGTCTAATCAAGGGAAGAAGGAGAAGACAGTGAGAAAGGCCTTCATTAAATAGCTTTTAGAAGGGATTTTAAAAAAAAAGAGTATGAGTGCAATCATGGTTGATTAGGTCAGATCATATAACCCTGAAGATACTCTTGTTTCAGGCCCTAAAGAATTTCTCACACATATCTATGGGAACTTAGATGAAAGTAAACTCCCATGGCAGTAAAACAAGGCCAACTAAAGCAAAACTCTATGTCCTTTTTTTCCCCTCCCAAATGCAATTTAAATTGGAAATAAGTAAAAATGTCAACGTTTTAGTTTCCATTCTACATCAGTTAGGAATTATCCTACTACAGCCTTTATAAAAACACATACAGGAATTATATTTTAAAATATGGAGTAGCTACATTTAAAATTTTTACAGCTAATTTTCACACTAATCTTTTGAACCAATGGAAGGTGGCAATTTTTATTTTTATTTTTTGGTCTATTTGGCTTCAGGAAATGTTTTTGTACTTACATCTGAATACGGGTATATTTGACATTCTGGGAATTAACTCCAAATCTAAAATAATATAGAAACACCACAAAGGGCAAACTTGGGAGGTGTCCAGTTTTCCTATTGTACCTCCCTGCTAATTCATTCAGTTTACTCAATGCTGGGACTAGTCTATTCCCTTTCACATTAATGAAAGGTCTGCTTTCTTTTAAACTTTCACTAAAGCAGGAAACCTGGCCATTTATATAAGCTTTAATGTACTTTTCTTCTAGTTCAATAAGCATCGAGAGGTGGAAAGTCAAAGCTATAATTTGGTATACTGGGCACTAATTGTTAATACACTGAAAAGGAAATGAGCCATTGTGAGGAAAATCCAGCTATGCCTGCTGGGAGTTGGCTGTCCTTTCTAAGGAACAGAGCTAGTAAAGCCCAGTGAATACAGAGACCAATACTAAAAGACACAAACAAATAATTACTGAAATATGAACTTGAGCATTTAGTTTTTTTAGTTACATTTATTTTTTTTAGAAATGTATTAATAAAAACAAAGGAAAATGTTATTGTAAATACAAGAAAAAATTATTATAAAAATAGTTGGCAATGCCTTTCTTTTTTTCAATATATATTTTTATTGATTTCAGAGAGGAAGGGAGAGGAAGAGAGGGATAGAAAAATCAATGATGAGAAGGAATCACTAATTGGCTGCCTCTTGCATGCCGCCTACTGGGGATCCAGCCTGCAACCCGGGCATGTGCCCTGACCGGGAACTGAACCGTGGCCTGCTGGTTCATAGATCGATGCTCAACCACTGAGCCACACCAGCCAGGTCGGCAATACCTTTCTTGAATTCCTCTATAAGTCTATTCATTTATCCTTTTCTTTCCCATTTATTCTATCACTCTTGCTTACAAGCTGCATCATGAAATAACTATATGCTCATGCGTTTTCTTGGAATATGCATATAAAAAAATTACCAGATTCAGACATTCTCTAAAATAATATCTTTATTTGAGGCTTAATAGTCAACCACTGAAGGCACAATTGTACAAATCAAAATCTACCAACTCCCCAGGAGAGATCCGAATTCTAACAGGAACTGACTACAGGAGGGGCATATATGTAATTTGGTGAGTTACCATCAGACTTAATCCAACAAAATGAAACCATGTGTACAAAATTAAGACCCGTTGCATCTTGTGTTTGCTGTCTTAGCTCAGTGCATCCTAAAAAAACTGAACTGGATGCAGAAGAGAAAGAACACTAGAATAGTTGTACTTGGTTAACCAAATAAATTAATCAATCACTTCTGGACAAGGAAGACAAAAAAAAAAAAAGAGAGAGAGAGAGAGAGAGAGAGAGAGAGAGAGCGAGAGAGAGAGAGAAGCACACCAAGCACAGCAGCAAGAAGTGCAAAAGTGGAGAGCCAGAAAACCTGCCTCTGACCCTCTTACATCCACAGTTATACCAACAGTCAAGGCACTTACGGGGCTCGGGATTAATCCAAATTCTTAAAAATTAAGAACTTAAGTCTTTCATTTAACCATTAACTCTCATTTCTTGGCATTTCCTTTCATAATAAAGAACTTCTTTGTTCTCTACTTCCAAATATCCTTCCTGACAACAAAAAGAGTAAACAACTGAAAGATGTTTAACATTTTCTTTTTTAAGGAGAAAAATATTTGGAACATAGAAGATCTCATGAAATGATATTAAATTTGTGGGTTTTGTGTTAAATATTTTATTGTTCAAAAACTCCATGTTTCACAATTCTCCTTAGAATTGAGTAGGAATTTTAAAAGGTTACAGTCAAAATAATTACATGTAAAAGGCTCTCGGCAAAGTATTTAAGAATTCTATATGAAAAATAAGAATGTTTTTCATTTATTTTTGAGCTAGACTCCCTCCAAAAATTTTTAAATTAAAACATTTGGTGTCTTTTTTTTCTTTTTTTACTGCATTTCAATGTAGCCATGCCCAATATTTATTCATCCATTTAAACTTAAATTTAGCATTAATATTTATGTTAAGAAGGATGTATGCATTTAACTCTTTTGTAGTATCATTTCTTCAAAAGCATCCTATATAAAAAGAGAGGAATATGCTAATCAGCCATTATGCCCTGAGGCATAACGACCAAACACTTCATGACCAGATCACAGATCAGCAGGAGGGTGGGCCAGCGAGGTACAAGCAGGCTGCTGAGAGCTACAGGAGGGGGCAGGGCAGCAAGCTATGGGGGCAGGGGCGGGGCGGAGGGAGCCACCGGAGGATGGGGCAGTGGGTGGACAGCTACAGGAGGGCGGCAGTGACCTACTGGCTACAAGCAGGTGGCAGAGAGCTACAGGACGGGGCAGGGCAGCAAGCTATGAGGGGTGGGGGGTGGGGGAGCTACAGGAGGTCAGAAGCCGGTGGAGAGCTACAGGAGGGCAGCAGCGACCTACTGGCACACAGATTCATGCGCAGGGCTACTAGTATGTTTGGAAGTATTATCTTCTCAAATATAAAGTGTATATTGCCTAGATATATACAAATGTGCCTATGTATATTCATGGGGAAGCCATTTGTTTAATGGGAATTATTTTCATTCATGCTCTGCATACCTAATGTGCCTCCACCTACCTTCTATTAACTTTTTTAAAAAGTTTATCAGTTTGGAGGCTTTGGTCTGCATATAATAGAAAATCTGATCCAAACTGACATTAACCAGAAATTTAATAGCTTGCATATCTGAAAGTTCAGAAGGGGCATGGACTTCAGGACTGGTTTCTGTGAGATACACTCAGCCATGCCCTCCTCTGTGCTCCGACGTTATCCTGAGGGTGCCTTCCTTGATAGAAGCAACATGGCCGTAGCAGTTGTAGGCTAGACCTTTGACTGGGACATCAAGCAGAAGAGAGGGTGTCTCTTGTGATTCTCTCCTAAGAGCAAGAAAACTTTTTCCAAAGAAAACCAAGCAAAGCTTACCCTTTGTTTTAATGTCCTCAATGAGTCACATGCTTATTTTTGAAAACTCCTCTAGTCAGGAGAATGTGCTGATTGGAATAGAGTCCTGAACCAATGACAGTGGCAAGTGGGAATGCAATTAGCTTTAGACTAATAATAGAGAATGTGACACAGAGGGAAGAACATATTTTGAGATTAAGTTGAGTTTGGGACATTTTGAACTTGAGATGTTTGAGAGAAACAGGCAGAAATTCCAATTGCGCCACTAAAAATTTGAAACTCAGTAAAGATGTAAGGCATAAATATGTACATTTGTGATTTATCAGCAACTCCATGAATTGCATTTTGAAGTTGTAACAATAGATTGGATCTCAAAGACAACACATAAATGAAAAGAGTTGAACTTAAGGAGGGAACTCTGAGAACCACCACCATCTAAGTGAAAGTCAAAGGAAGAAAGGCCAGTATAGGAGGCTGGGAAGGGAAGGTTAGGGAAGTAATAGGAAGAGTATGATGAATGGAGGCTAAGAAAGAACACTGTCAAAAAGAAGGCGGGCCCTGACCAGTTTGGCTCAGTGGATAGAGCGTCGGCCTGCGGACTGAAGGGTCCCAGGTTCGATTCTGGTCAAGGGCATGTACCTTGGTTGCGGGCATATCTCCAGTGGGGGGTGTGCAGGAGGCAGCTGATAGATGTTTCTCTCTCATCGATGTTTCTAACTCTCTATCCCTCTCCCTTCCTCTCTGTAAAAAATCAAAATATATTAAAAAAAAGAAAGGAGGCGGTTTTTAAGTGTGCCATGGAAAGGTAAAGAGAGAGGAGTGGAAAGTGTTTGATAATTTGAAGAGGCTGAACACGTTTTTTTTGTGTGTTCTTTTTTATAAAGAAAACTAGATCTAAGCAAAACCATCTGACAGGTTACTGACTGCCAAACCACATAACCTCATATTTGTCAACCAACATTTACAACATTTACTGTAAATCTTACTCAAAGCAGAATATAATGAATAATTTGGTAAGTAGTGCTAAGTGTGATCTCAGATATCACTGAATTCTAAGAACAGTGCCCTAGAGATTGTCAGTTCCAATATGTACATGTCATACATAAAAGCAATCCATGGAACAATTGTGTTACAGAGAATTAGAACATCAACAAATTTTGTTTTTTTAATGTGTTCTTAGAATATTTTATTTCCATGTATGCCAAGGAACTTTATGTATTTGGCCATTCTGTATAATTTTTTTTTGTATAAAGAGTATATTCTGTTTGATATTCAACTTCTAATAATTCATATACTGTTTAAAATTAGGAATATTCATGACCAAAGTTTAAACACAATAAATTGCTAACTATTTCAAGCTTTTTAAAGGACATAAGCATTATTGAAATAAAAGAAGTTGTAATGGAAAATTAATGTTTTCTTTCCCCTTTTCAGATTTTGAAAGCAAGGTATACACAGAATTTCACTGTATATTTATAAACAGCCTTATTTAAATACAATAATTGTGTGGTAATGTAATTCACTTTTATTTAAAGTATGAAATTCAATGGTTTTTAATATATTCATAGGATTGTGCAACCATCATTACAACCTAATTTGAGAACATTTTCATCCTCCCAAAAGTAGTTCCATCTCATTAGTAGTCTCTCTGTCTTCTTCCAAGCGCTAGGCAATAACTAACCTATAACTAAGTAATACTAACTAATCTGTCTTTATAGATTTACCTGTTCTAAACATTTCATATAAATGGATTCATACAATATCTGATCTTTCATGACTGGTTTCTTTCACTGAGCATAATGTTTTCAAGGTTAATCCATGTTGTGGCATATATCAGTACTTCATACCTTCAGATTGTTGAATAATATTCCACTGTATGGACATACCACATTTTATTTATCCATTCATCACTTGATGGTATTTGAGTTGTTTCCATTTTGGGGCTATTATAAATAAAGCTGTTATGCACATTTGAATACTAGTTATATTAAGATATGTTTTCATGTCACTTGAGTATATACACAGAAGTGAAATTGCTGTCGTATAATAACTATTAAGAAACTGCCAAATTGTTTTCCAAAGTAGCTGTAATATTTTACAGTATCACTAGCAATATATGGAAATTCCAATTTCTCCACATCCTGCAAACACTCATCATTATCTTTTTTATTGTAATGGTGTAAAGTGCTATCACACCACAGTTTTGGTTTGCACTTCCCTAATGACTAATGATGTTGCACACATTTTCGTGTGATTACTGGCTTTTTATAACTCTTCTTTGGATACTACTATTCAATTATTTTGCTCAGTTTTTAATTGAGTTGTATTTTTATAATTGAATAGTAAGAGTTCTTTATATATGTCCTACATATGATACATGATTTATATATGAATTTCCATATGAACCTTAGAATCAGATCGTCAATTTCTGCTAAAAAAAAAAAAAAGCATTTTAATGAATAATGTGTTTTATTTAAAGATCAATTTAGGAAGCATTGCCTTCTTAATAGTAAGTTTTCTGGTCAGAAAGAAAGAGTATCATGAGGGTGATTAAAGAGATGGAGGAGATGCCCTAGCTAGTTTGGCTCAGTGGATAGCTCATCGGCCTGCGGACTGAAGGATTCCAGGTTCGATTCCATACCTGGGTTGTGGGCTCTATCCCCAGTAGGGGGCATACAGGAGGCAACTGATCAATGATATATAAGAGCTGGAAGAGAGAGCTGGAGGAGAAAAGTTCTGTGTTAATGTGTATTAGGATGGCTTTGACTGTAGGTAAAGAGGAGGTGTCAGGAAAGAGAAGAGATACAAGCTAGAAACTTAACTAATTAATGGCAAGAGTTAGAAGGAGTCTAGAACAGTGAAAGAATTAAGTGCAGAGTTGGAACATTTTTTTCTCTGGAAAGATGGAAAGATAA
Organism: Myotis daubentonii; assembly: GCF_963259705.1. Lineage (NCBI taxonomy): Eukaryota > Metazoa > Chordata > Mammalia > Chiroptera > Vespertilionidae > Myotis > Myotis daubentonii. The sequence continues at coordinate 37,975,996 of NC_081843.1, read as the reverse complement.
TTCATCAAACTCAGGGAAATGGAAAATGCAGATGTAGTAATAGAGGGAATCTGAGCTTGAATAAGTTCACATCAAATAGCTCAGTCTTTTCAATAGAATAAAACAGAGTACTTATGTACAAAACTTTCATGTGCTTAAGAATCACCTGGACAGCTTATTAACACATGCAGATTTTGACTTCTAGTCAAGATACTTCAGTACTCCCCTTCTGCTCCAAACACATAGCAGTGACAGATGACATATAAAAAGAGAAAACAAAAAGACCCAGCTGGTTTCAAAATACAAGATAAACATTTCCTTGGACCAGAAACAGAACTGCAAAGCAGAGAGACAGCTGAAACTAGGGGTTTGCTGGACTCCTTCCCCAGAAGCTGCCAGTGGTGGCCAGGAGATCAGAGTTATGCCCAATGATGACATTGTGTGATAAAAACTAGAGGAGAACAAGTGCAGAGGAGAAATGGGTCAAGAAAAACTTCCACAGGAAACTGACAGTTAAACTGAAACATAATACATAGGTCTACCAGAGGCTATGGCAATGAAATGGAATATTGTTTTCCAAGCAGAGTAAAGAGCACACACAGAGACAAGGCAACAGAGAGCATAATTTATTTGAGGAACTAAGTAAATGTTAATGTGTCTTGAGTCACAGAGCATGTTGGAAGAAAGGAGGCTGGAGAGGTAAGCAGAGGACGACATGCAGGAACTTTATCCTGAGAACAGGGGATTCAAACAAGGGAGTTACATGACTAAATTTGTGTTCTGGAAAGATCACCATGGCTGCAATATGGAAAAGGGAATAGAGTGCAACAAGCAGGAGATAGAGAGACCTCAAAGAAAGCCGCCCCAAAGATAGAGAAGAGAGACAGTGGTGATGAAGGTAGAAAAGTGGATCAACTCAAAATATATTTAGGAAGTAGAATCTATCCAAATGTCTTGGGATAAAATGGTTGTGTCAGGAAAGGGAGGTATTGAGAGTGGTACCCAGATTTCTGTCTTGGGCAAGAGAATGGATGGATAGTTGGGTCAATCACTGAGATGGATGACATGAGAAATGCTGGTAAGGAACATGTAGAGTGGGTTTAGTGGAGCTAAAGTCTGTGTATGAGTGTGAGCGAACTGTGGGACATTGAAAGCACGCATGACTCAGAGGCAGCTACATAGGAGAAATCTGTGTCCTCTTTTGGGAATCTTACTCTATAATTTTTTTATAGGAATGGGAAAAGTCCATCTAGTGATCCTGATGAAATTAGTTTTACTTGACTGGTGAGGATATTCCCTAAATTACAATGCGTTCAAGAATAAGTCAGAAGAAAGAAAGTAGAGAATGACTGTAAATAATTCTAAAGTTGGATGTGAAGAGAAAGGAAAAAAGAGGGCAGTAGCCCAAAGGGAAAATGAAAAGGATACCATTTTTTAGAAAGACAGAAAACACCAGGGGCCATGTAGAGGACAGAAGCCTACTATCTGTCATGTAATGTCAGAATTTTTGTGTTATTTCAGGGTTTTACCATAGAAAGATTATATATTCCTTCTTGATCCCTTTTTCCTCTTGTTATTGATCTAGGGAAGTACATTTTTAAAATAGTTTCTGTTTGTTAATATTAATAGGAACTTTTTAATTAAGAGTTTTGGGTCTACGTGGGCAAAATAATAGCATTATTAAAAGGGTTACTATGGTAGCAATGTAATGAATGGTTCCCTTTTGGCTTGAAATTAATACTGCACCTTTGTAAGTACTAATTTGGAGTAAGTAACTCAGGCATGAATTAAAGGCAACAAGAGGCAATTCCATCACAGTGCATTTTAACATTACAGCAACAGTTGGAAAGCTATTTCTATTTCAAAATGCATTAAAGTTACTGATAACATAGTCAAACATTATGAGCTTAAATTTTTGGTCTGCATTCCAAAATGGTATTTCTTTGGAAGTGTAGCTATTTGCCAGCAGTGACTTTTCCTTTCCTTTCTTTCCTTCTCTTTTTTCTTTTCTTTTTAATTTACTCTGGGTGGAAACATTTTGTTAGTCCAAGATAAATAAGACCAAATTATTTATAATTTTTAAAATATTGAAGACTTAAGATGATGAAGCTGAGTTTCTTTAGGAAAATACTTTTAACAATTGAATGGTAAGCTGTTAAAATTATGTCCTCCAGAATCTTCCTTTCTTCTAATCCTCCCTGCCTTCTACAATTACCTAAAAATATTTAAATATAGGGAAATTAAATCAAAAGGCTCCCTTACTGTTGAGTAAAACCTACACTTTCAACAACACAAATGTCAGGAAATTCCAAAGTTAAATTCACTATAACCATTTGGACTTGGCAAAGATGCAAGAATTTAATATTTTCTGTTCCCATTTTTTCTTGTTAAACATCAATACATTAAGATGTAATCATAAAATCCCCAGGATTTTAAAAATATTTTGGCACAATGCAGTAATAACGGCAATTTAAGAAATCTTGATCTTTTATTGATACTCTAATGATGCATCAAGTCACTTATTTTGTATCTTCTAAATAAATGACATCCAGTGGAAAAGAAATCTATCCTATATTCCATTATAAAAGTATCTCATACATGTTCATTAATCTCTGTGCTTTTCATACTTATTACCATTAAAAGAAAATAACAAAAATGGTATGTTCAGTTACAAGACTGTGAGCAATTCTTATAAAGAAAGTTAATCTTTGAATTAGTATAGATGTGTTTTCTTGGGTTTGTTTGATTTCCTTATTTCCTTATTCATCTGACAGGTTACATTGATATACAGTCAGTTTAGATTCAACAAGTAACTGTACACACACTGAATTACAGACATATCTGTGTATTATACACAAAACGCATACAAGAGCAGATATGTGAAGACAGAGAGCTCATTCCTAAGGCTCAGCTTCAATTAAACTGATCTGTTCAACGGGGTGATGCATGCTATCCATTAGCATTCTCTGAGCCAAGTGGCAAATTTAAAATGGCTAACATGGGAGGCTCAGCAAGACCTTGACTGGATCTCACTCAGGTCACACTCTAACCAGGCTACTGGAGCATAGACACATTCACACTGCATCTTGAATGATTACTTTATGGTGCAGGACAGAACTGTTACTTATCCATAGGAAGTTATCTGGACAACTCATCTCCTTTCTTTGAGGTCCTGATTGGGCAGATGAGAAACATACATTCACTCCCCACACTCTGGTTCATAGACAACAGTTTCCAAAAATGATCCTCACTACTGTTAGTTCTCTTCAACCTCTTTAAGGATTCTCTTTTTACACAGCCTGGAGGTGAGGTATGAACCACTGAAGGCAGGACAATCTTCCCCTTTCTCTCCACCTCCTTTTCTCCCTCATCTCATTCCTATTACTCAAAAGTTATGCAAATGATAAAGACAGTAGTTACATATTGTATAGTAACATTCCTAAATTTTAATTACTTTCTTAAATAGGAACATATTCTAGAACATTTTACTTATGAGATCTACATAGTTTGATTCCAGATAGAAATATTAATATTTAATTATCTAGCTACTATAAATCCTATATACACTAGTATCCAGTTTATATAAAATTGCAACATTATACTTTGTGAAAAGAAAACATCAAAAATAACAATCTTCCATCTTGAAGCTATAAGGAAAAAATATACAGGAAATACTTTAAAATATAAAATCAAATTTCAAATAAATGCCAGAATGCTTTACTTCCTGTTTTTCTTTACTAGTTAATTATGAAAAATATTTTTCTATCATGATAAATTAAGAGAAAATCTTCCATGTGGGAGAAAAAAATTATGATAATCTAATTTGTGAATAGCTGTATTGTATGAGTTTGTTAAGTTGAATTAATTTTCTAAGCCTACAACTAAATATTCACAATATGGTTTTACTAAAGAATTGGACGAAAAATTTTTTAGTAAACTTCAAATGTTTTCTATTACAAAGTATCTTCAAAGGCTTCAAATCTGTTATGCTTAGAACCAACAAAACAAGAAAGCAACCTCTGATATTTTTTTCAAAATATCATTAAAAGCACTTTTGTATATTCCTTCATGTTAAACAGAAGTTTTAGGAAAAGTTTGCTAATATTTTTGTTCCTTTTTAAAAAATAAAATACAATACTGACTGCGATAACACACACATCGCTTCTTTTTGAGTGATGCACTGATTCATATCCCATATAACTTACAGGTAGATGCATAAAAGTAGAACAACCTGAAATGACATTAACAATGTTGAGAGCACTTTCTTTTAATTTTAGAAATGGCCAGGTTTCCAACTGCACTCTAGGTAATAGTAGAGATTAGGAAAGGACCAATATTATATAAAGAAGGGCAGCAAGAATAGAAACTTGTAGTTGGAGGTAAGAAAGGTAGACCTACAAAGAAAGATAATAAAGCTAAATTTACCACGATCTTTGCAGGGCATTATTTTCCCTTTGGAACTCTTTGGCAAACATAATGGCAACTCTGAGTTCCAGTTGAAGAACATTCATTTTGGGAAGTCAAATAGCTTTCTGATGATGATGATGATGATGATGATGATGATGATAAATCTTACAATATCATTTTTCAAACTCCAGTCATCAAAGAGCCACATCTCCTTACCTATTGCTTTATCACTGAATCATCTATAGTATTACCTTTTAATATATATATATATATATATATATATATATATATATATATATATATACTAGTGGCCCAGTGCATGAAATTCATGCACGGGGAGGGGGGACAGGGAGGGTGGTCCCTCAGCCCAGCCTGCACCCTCTTGCAATCTAGGAGCCCTTTGGGGCAGTCAGACATCCCTCTTGCAATCCAGGACCTCTGGCTCCTAACCACTCACCTGCCTGCCTGCCTGCCTGATCGCCCCTAACTACTCTACCTGCCTGCTTGATCGCCCCTAACCATTTGCCTGCCTGCCTGATCACCCCTAACTGCTCGCCTGCCTGCCTCTTCGCCCCCAATCACTCACCTGCCTGCCTAATTGCCCCTAACTGCTTACCTGCCTGCCTGCCTGATTGCCCCTAACTGCCTCTGCCTCAGTCCCCTCCGCTGTGGCTGTATCCAGAAAGATGTTTGGAACGACGTCCGCAAGGTCATTTGGCTGTCCAGTCTAATTAGCATATTACTCTTTTATTATTATAAATGTGTTAGAATTTCTCTTTCCCACAGCCTTGTTAACAGCTAATAGTACCTCACTGTATAATAAGCCAGTCTTTATAGTTTTATTAATATACCAGAGGCCTGGTGCACAAATTCATGCACATTGAAAGGAAATTAATTAGAAGTAATATTTTAGAGTCCTGGGAGGAACTGCAGGAGATTGGCTCCAGGGCATGCCCAGCCATCTCGCCCAGTACCCTACCAGTTGGAGTGTCTGCTCCCTTGTGGTCAGTGCATGTCATAGTGACTGGTCGAGCGGTCAACCGAATGGTTGACCGATTGGTGGGACACAGCATATTAGGCTTTTATATATATAGATATATATTTCATTTAAAAAATTTAATATGAGAGAACTTTTAGGGCAGTGAAAATACTCAGTGTGATACTATAATGATGGATACATATCATTTTAAATTTGTCCAAATCCATGAAATGTACAACAGAACTCTTAGGTAAACCATGGACTTCGAGTGATTATGATGTGTTGATGTGGTTAATTACTGTAACAAACGTATCTCTCTGGTGGGGATGTTGATAATGAAAGATGCAGTGCATGTGTGGGGGCAGGGAGTATATGGAAAATCTTAGTACCTTCATCGCAATTTTGCTAGGATCCTAAAACTGCTCTAAAAAATTAAGTCTTTATAAAAAAAAAAAATGTAATACGATCTTTGTTCTAATCAACAGTATTTTCTGGAATAACATCCATAAACATGTATGATGTACTACTTGTGTGTTTTTTCTTAAAACATTTTATTAAAATTATTATAACTATTAAAATAAAAAATTGTTTATCCAGGATCCACCTAAAGTCATCTATCTAGTATAGAAAGTCATCTATCTAAGAAAATAGCTGCAGAATTAGATAGAGACTATTTGAAATAAGGCAAGAATAGTGGTAATCAAAAATGGGCTAGCAATCTGAAACCCACTGCCTGTTTTTGTAAGTAAAGTTTTCTTAGAACATAGCCATTCTCATTCAATTATGTATTTATTTTCTATGGCTGCTTTTACATGTGTGTTAGGATACCAGAGTTGCATATTTGCAAAAAAGAGTGACTTCCACATCCTAAAATGTATTATTATCTGGCCCTTTACAGAAAAAGTTTGTCGACCCTTGATCTAGAAGGGTTCTGAGCTTAAGAGTGTCTCACAAGCATCTTGAGGAGTTTGCTTTAATTTAAAATAATAAAACTGAAAATCATAGCATTTGGGTAAAATTTGTATGAAAATGAAAGTTCAGGATGTCATTTGGGAAACTAACCTCAAAAAGAAGACCTGTATCAGAGAATTGGAAAATGAAAGTCAACAAACAAGTTTTAAATTAAACTAGAATTCTAAAGTATATATTAATTTTCTGATACTTTCTTTTACCAGATTTAAAAGAAAATTAAAGTATGCCGTTGTGCCGGGAGCCGGTCCATCCTTGCTGTTTCAAGGGACCTGGCATATATGGCATACGGTTCTTAATATGTTTGCTCACCTTCTTGGCGCTGTGTTTTAACCAAGGTCACCTCTCCGAGAAAGGTTGAATCCCCAGGTAGAGATTTTCCCCTGAAGTTAGGGAGGGAATAAAACCCCTCAACTAAGTGCCAGGCAGGTAATTAATCACTTTAACTACGAACAATCATGCTTAAGCTACATAATCTTTACTCCCTGGAATGGAGATAAGAAACGCCCTAACCTTTGTAATAGAGATTGATAGGATTGAATCAACTGGTATAAATACAGATGTAACTAGACAGTAAGACACAGAACTTAGGAGACAGGGCTTGGAAGACAGGACCAAGAGAGACAGAGCCTAGGCACAGAACCTACACAGAACGTTCTCTAGAGACAGAAGAACTTCGCTGGCGAGAGCATGCCAGAGGATCCTGGACAGGGACTGGCCTCGGAGCCTGGAGGCGGAGCCTGGTGAGAGAGCATGGCAGAGGATCCTGGACTGAACCTGACTGCGGAGATTGGCAGGAGAGCCTGACTAGAACCTGGTGACTGAACCTGCCTGGAGAACCTGAGCAGAACCTCTCTGGAGATCGAGACCAGAACTTGGCTGGAGATCCTGGCTAGGCTGCTGATCAACTGAACACTGTCTCCGTGTCCTTCCTTCTTCGCTGACTCCGTCCACACCTTTGGGGACCCCTGGACCCGCTGAGGTTGGACCCCGGCACCGTTGGTATTTTAATGGGGATTGCATTGAATCTATAGATTGCATGGGTAGTATGGACATTTTAATGATGTTGATTCTACCAATCCATGAACACAGTGTATTCTTCCATTTGTTTATGTCTTCCTCTAGTTCTTTTTTAAGCATCCTGTAGTTTTCTGAGTACAGGTCCTTTACTTCCTTGATTAAATTTACTCCTAGGTATCTTAATTGGTTTGTTGCAATGGGATTGTTTTTTTAGTTTCTCTTTCTGTGAGTTCATTATTGGTATATAAAAAGCCATAGATTTCTGGGTGTTAATTTTGTATCCTGCTATATTGCCGAATTCATTTATTAGTTATAGTAGTTTTTTGAAGTCTTTAGGGTTTTCTATGTACAATATCACGTCATCTGCAAATAATGAGTTTTACTTCTTCTTTTCCAATTTGGATGCCTTTTATTTCTTCTTCTTGTCTGATCGCTATGGCTAACACTTCCAGTACTATGTTGAACAGGAGTGGTGAAAGTGGGCATCCCTGTCTTGTTCTTGTTTTTAGGGGAAATGGTTTTAGTTTTTGCCTATTGAGTATGATGTTGGCTCTAGGTTGTCATATAAAGCTTTTATTATGTTGAGGTATGATCCCTCTATTCCCACTTTGCTGAGAGTTTTTATCAGGAAGGGGTGCTGGATTTTGTCAAATGCCTTTTCTACAACGGCATACTTCAAAGACCTAGAACAAACTCCAAAAATTCACCTGGAATAAAAAAAGACCCTGAATAGCTGCAGCAATCTTAAGAAAGAGAACAAAGTTGGAGGGATAACAATACCAGATATCAAACTATACTACAAAGCCACTGTTCTCAAAACTTCCTGGTACTGGCACAAGAACAGACATATTGACCAATGGAACATAACAGAGAATCCAGAAATCGACCCAAGCCATTATGCTCAATTAATATTTGACAAAGGAGGCAAGAGAGTCTTTACAATAAATGGTGTTGGGAAAATTGGACAGATACATGCAAAAAAAAAAAAACAAAAACAAAAAAAAACCAGACCACCACCTCACACCATACACAAAAATAAACTCAAAATGGATAAAGGACTTAAACCATAAAAATCCTAGAAGAAGCCATAGGCAACAAAATAGCAGATATTTGTCGTAGCAATATCTTTACTGATATAGCTTCTAGGGCAATGGAAACTAAAGAGAAAATAAACGAATGGGACTACATCAAAATAAAAAGCTTCTAGACAGCGAAAGAAACTATCAACAAAACACCAAGAAAGCCCACTGCATGGGAGAACAGATTTGCCAATGTTATCTCTGATAAGGGTTTAATCTCCAAAATTGATAGGGAACTCATACAACTTGACAAAAAGATAAACAATCCAGTCAAAAAATGGGCAAAGGACTTAAATAGACACTTTTTGAAAGAAGATATACAGAAGGCCAAGAGACATATGAAAACATGCTCAAAGTCACTAATCATCTGAGAGATGCAAATCAAAACAACAATGAGGTACCATCTCACACCTGTCAGAATGGCTATCATCAACAAATCAACAAACGACAAGTGCTGGAGAGGATATGGAGAAAAAGGAACCCTCTTGCACTGCTGGTGGGAATGCAGACTGGTGCAGCCACTGTGGAAAACAGTATGATGTTTCCTCAAAAAATTAAAAATGGAACTCCCATTTGACCCAGTAATACCACTTGTAGGAATATATCCCAAGAAAACAGAAACATCAATCACAAAGGATATATGCACCCTTATGTTCACAGCAGCACAACTTATAATAGCTAAGATTTGGAAACAGCCTAAGTGTCCATCAGCAGATGAATGAATTAGAAAACTATGGTACACCTACACAATGGAATACTACGCTGCTGTAAAAAAGAAGGAACTCTTACCATTTGCAACAGCATGGATGGAACTCGAGAGCATTATGCTAAGCAAAATAAGCCAGCCAGAGAAAGATAAATATCACATGATCTCACTCATTTGTGGATAATAAAGACCATTATAAACTGATGAACAATAATAGAACCAGAGTCATAGAAGCATCGAACAGTCTGTCCAACCTATGAGGGAAGGTGCAGTGAGGGGGTAAGAGATCAACCAAAGGACTTTTATGAATGCATATAAGTATAACCAGATTGGGGGGAGAGTAGTGAGGGCATGTGCTGAGGGGTGGGGGCAGCCGGGGAGAGGTCAATGGGGGAAAAAGGAGACTTGTGTAATACTTTAAACAATAAAGAATTTAAATATATATAAATAATAATAATAATTCAGGGGAGATAAGACCTACTGAACAATGCCTATCCAAAGTAGACAAGCCTAAAATAAAAATTTAAAAAGCAAACAACAACAAAAAATTAACGTAAAAAATACTGATTTTGCTGGGTAAGAGGTATTCTTAATGCAGACAGGAACAAAATGAAAAGCTGCTTACTTTTATGTGATAGAACTATTATGATATTCTATGACAAACAGAAGGAAAGGAAACTTTTATTTATAGGCACATAGTCCTGGAAGCATTTTCAAGAATTTGGAAGATGAAACCTATAGCTGAAGAATATGTTTATGCGACACCTTACCATCAGCTAAAGGCAGTTAAATTAAGCCACACTAAATGTAATTTGATTGCATATAGCTGTTGGTGAATATTGCCTAAACTATCTTCTGTCATTCACTAGAACTTAGCCACATTCCCAACTTAGCCATGCATTTGCCCTAAATGTGCTGCTGCTGGACTGGGACAAAAATATATACCAGATAGTTTTCACAGCTAAACTGAAAAAGACATGTTAGCATGTGAAATATGAAACTACAGCCCATTAGGAAAACTAAAGCTTACATTTAAAAAAAACCCACAGTAACCAATCTAATATCCATATGATGACATTAAAAGAAACATACTCATACCATAGCTAAGTTTATTTATTTGTTCATTTATCTTTAATTTTGTGTCCTTGAAATAAAAGCTACTTAAAATAGTTATATTCTGAAAGTAAGGAAAACAATAGGTACTTGGAGAAACAATTTACCTCACTTTGACCAAGAGCAGGTTCTATAGTTAAAATGTTCAAAATCATTCACAGTATCCTTAAAATGTAATTAATTGTACTAAAATCTAGCAAAGGCAGGGTAGAGATGAGAAACATTGCACACTGAAATATGAAAGGATTGCATTAAGAAAAAGATTCCTAGGTCAGGACTAAGAAAGAAAGATAATTCAAGCATTTCACAGCTTTGATTATTTATATCTGTACTAAATGGAAGCATCTAACAGAAATTAGCAGCCTGGAACAATTTTCACCAGTCCTTCATATATTTTTCAATGCCTGGGTATTGAATGAAGTATACACAACGTCAGTAAGTGATAACACTTGCAAGAAATGCAGTCCTGGATCAAGGTATTGTATTTCAAGTTCTGTTACATTTTTACTTGACTACAGCAGGATATTTCTTTAGAGTAGACTAATTTCCTTCAGGCATTGAGCCATGGTAATTTGTGAAATGGCCTGTTTCTCTCTCTCTCTCTCTCTCTCTCTCACTTTTGTCTCAACAGAAGCTAAAGGTATATTTCAGGAATATTATAAAAGTAGGATTTTATTTTGTTTATTTTTGTAGGCATTATTACTTTTCCATTTCTACTATGAAACAAAAATTATTTAGTAAGTAAAATGAAGAAATAAGGAGGTATGTTGCGGTTTATATCTTTTTCCCCTAATGGCAAAGCTCAAAAGCGTTCATCTGATCCTTTCATTCCAGGGTAGAATAGATTTTTCTATCAATAACAAACACCTAATTTTGTTTCTAAGAAAGGTGTTTTGGAGGCTCTCAATTTTTCCAGTGATCTTCAGCAGAAACCGAACTGCAAAAATAATGGAAATTACTTTACCAGGCTTTTTTTTTTTTTTTTTTTTTTTTTTTGTATTTTAAAAGGGATTTAAATATACGATGGCACAGGGAAAACAACATTGGTCCCCACCATTTGGGAAAATTCCTCAGAATCCACTAAAATGCAATTTCCTGACCATTGTGTTATGCTAAATAAATCAAGTTCTCGGGGTCTCAAATGTCCATTTCTGTAATTTGGGTGGAACTGGGTTTGGGGGAGTAAAAACAGGCTGGAACCAGTCAAGAATTAATGGATAACCTAAAACCACAGTTCCGTGTTTCCTCACCTTGATGATGGATTTGAGTCTATTTCATTGTTTGTGAATACTGTCATCAGATTAGGCAAATATGTATTCTAGTAGGTCAATTTTGCTATTTTATTTTTTTTTTAGGATTAAAGGAGTTTGTTTATTCATAGGAAACTACTAAAAGTCATAATTGAAATGTTATATTAGAACTCTTTTACAATTAATTTTTAAAGATCTCAACTCACATGGTTTACTGAATCTTTTAAAATTAATTTGTCTGTACTATCTGTGCATTCTTTAACAAACACCTAAAGTGTCAAATGCTTTCTTTATCTAATATAATACCATAAAGACCTCTTGCAGAAAATACCATTGTCATCCCCATGGTAAAGATGAAGGCATTCATTTGCTAGAGTTCACACAGTTACCACAAGGTTCAGCTGGAGCACAGATCCCGACATTTGGGTCCCAAATCTTGGGCTATTGACCACCATGCTCTCTTCTCTCTCAGCATTTGTTTATTTTTAATTGTACTTAAAACTTAAATTGTCATTTCTCTTTACAATGTTCCTCTTGTTATTAGAACAAAACTTTAAAAAATAAATGTGTTATAAAAGTTAAAATGTGGTGTGAATATTCCCAATTTTGATTTACAACCTGGATGACATGGGAAAGAATAACTTCTTGTTGAATTTTTTATCCTGGAATCTATCTTTTTCACAGACTTCATGTTAGTAATGATGATGTTACCCACTGTGCCTCAAATAAAGAACTCTTTCTTGTCTAGGCTTTCATAGAAAAGTATATGTGCAACTTTCCATGTAAGCCATTTTGTTTGGGTTGAAGTTAAAGGGGTGAGGTCACTTTGGTAACTCCCTATGAAATATTGCTGTTAGTTGACTAAGACTGTCAAGGTAATGCCCAAGTAACTTAACTCAATTGTTTCATTTGTGGGAAGAAACTAAAAGAGTTTAGATTGGCAACTTCTGATAAATATGCTCGGAGTAGTATGTGCTAATTCTGCCTCAACTGTCAGCTTTGGGCTGCTGTTGGCTGCCCCGTTGGACATCCTACCAGTCTTCGCACTACCAGTCTCACTTTCTTGGATATGACCTTTTCATTCATGAGATACATGGGGGCTTTTAAACTCAATCCTGAAAATCCCACTGCTAGCCTGGTATATGACCAGTACACCCTTTCCAATGATTTAAAAAAGCATAAATGGTTCATATTTCCATTTTAAATTTTATTTTATAGACAGGCAACAAATTTCTAAGCTACTCAATGCTCTGCTTCCAAACACAAATGCACCATGAAAGCAGATTCCTAAGAGCAAAGAACTTTTACTATCAACTGATTACAAGTAATTGCCTATTTTATATGGAGAGAGGAAGAAAGATAGAGAATGAGAGACACACACATCCTGCTGAAAGTCATTTTTGCTTAGCATCCATAGGAAAGCATGGCAAGTTAAGACAGGCTTTGATTCTCAAAGCTATTAGTTCCATTAAAAAAGTTTATAACATATAATAAAAGTTTATATGTCAATTATACCTCAATGAAAGAAAGAAGACCAAATGAAAAGGCTGGAAGAGAGTGAGCATAGGGAAAAGAAAAGGAGGGGAAGAAAATGGAAAACATAATCCATTCACTCACTCCTGTTTATTCAACAAGCACTTATTAAGAGAATACTCTCTATTAGGTGTTGAGGCATTGTGAAAAGTTCCTGAAAACTAGATCATAAGAATGTGGTTGGGGAGTAGGAATTATAATGAGGAATTGAATTTAACCCAATTTACTTTTGGGTTCAAGGTATCACAAGGAGATGACAAAAAAGTTTCCATTATTGTCCCTGTGTTAAGAAAAATTTATAATTTTGCTCTTGGGGAAAAGAGTACGGGGAACTTGGAGGAGGAAGGGTTAGGGTTAGGGTAATGTTGAAGTACTTCTGTTTCTCCTTTATGATTTCTTGACCTGTATTATGAGCCCAAAGCCTAATGGAAGAGCCCTAAAGAGTGATCTAGATCAACTTAGCTTGTGAGCCGGAGTAGGATTACTGACCACTCAGCAGATGCTTCCTCATGAAGCTAGGAGGAGGCCTGGGCATCACACAGGCCTGGGATGAGGTTGACGTCACCCTAACTGAAGAGTGTTAAGTATGAGGGTCTTTATTCCCCAACTGGGCACCAAGCAACAGTGGGAACAAGGCTCCAGAATGCTAGTGATGGAGTGACCTAAGCTGCTTACACAGACATCAATCATAACAGAAGTATGAATGAGACACCTTTTAGAAATAAATGGATCAAAAGGAGGACAAATATTCCTCTGGAAAATCAAAATGACTCTGGCTCCATAGTTTGTTCTATGCTGAGCAAACTAGTGGGAACAGTGGGCCCTACTCTGAAGGAGACACCTAGTTACAAAAGTGCACAGAGTGTATGTGTCTGGAACAACATGCAACTATGTAGGTCAATTATAACATTTTAAAAATATTTTTATTGGTTTCAGAGGAATGGGGAGAGAGATATATAAACATCAATGATGAGAGAGAATCATTGATCGGCTGCCTCCTGCACACCTCACACCGGGGATCGAGCCCGCAACCTGGGCATGTGCTCTGACCGTGACCTCCTGGTTCACAGGTTGATGCTCACCTGTTCATAGGTTGATGAATTATAACTTTTAATATTAAATGAAAAAAGTAAGTTCCATAACAGCATTAAATCTTTTTTTTGTAAAGTTTTAAAAACTGAGATGTATAACAGTAGTAGTAATAATAAATGGAGTGTCTATAGGTTTAATAAAAGTACCTTTAAAAAAGGCAAGACATGTTGAATCCCAGATACAAAGTGATAGTTATGTGGGGGAAGGGGAGGCATCATGGGTAGTGCAGGTAATTATCATAGTCCTAGATTTTGTTTTTGGTGGTTTCATAGGTGCTTATTTTATTATTTAAAATAATTAACTAAAAAAAATAAAATAAAATAAAATAATTAACTAAATAAAAGCAGGCTATAGGTGGAATAATAATGAGATTATGTAATAAAACAAATCCTATTATTAATATAATTCTGTGAACACAGAGAAAGAGCTACATATTATATAAACGCATATGTATGTATGTAGAGAAAGAGTGAGAGTGAGCAGGAGAGAGAGATGAATTGCTGAATTAAGAAATGCAAACACCATAAAGTAGAAAAAGATTGACCTGTTTTCTACTTAGAAAGGCCTAACCCACCCCACTGAAAGGAGCAGCTGTATTCTGGCTGCTCCATCAGTTCTACCTTCACTGGTAGAATGCAACTTCTTTGCAGTTGATGACGAGGATTTTATCAGCTTTTGTTAAAACATATAATGACGGATATCTTTTTTTCTTCACAATAGACTTTCACATACACCCTTTTAAATAATGTTTGTGTTTTTGTAAAAAGCAAATTATAATCAGTTTCATTGTAATTATCATCTCTGGCTCACCTCTCCCTTACTGTCTATTTTACTCCTTCTTCAAGCCACTGCACATATTTTAATGAGATTTTTTTTCCTTGACAATTAATGACAATACCATTAAAGTGAAACACATTTCATTTGATGCTTCTAAGCACTTAATGATTTATACAAGTAGTAGTTTTAAGGTTAAATGAAATTCTGCTCAAGTTCCAGATTTTCATTCCACATGTGAGAAGCACTAGATGTGCATATATTGTCTACTTGGCAGCACATAATGTGCCATGGACACAGTGCCCTGGGGGTTACGGTTGCAATGCCCCATTACAAAGGCTCTACTAGGGTTGTACTCACTGTTCCAGGCAATCAGGAGGGAGACAAGAATTCTGCTACAGGAATTTGTTGAGAGTTTAACAGAGAAAGTAGCAAATAAATGGGTCTTTTCCTTCCTCTTCGTTTTTATTTTTTTTTGAGTAAATAGTACATTTACATGGCTCAAAGTAAAACACATATTAGAGCACTCAAGAAGTCTTTTCTGTCTCTTTCTCCAAGCCAGTCAATTTCCATCCCCACAATATCAATGGACACAGATTTTCCAATATCCTTCTATGGACATTCTATGCATAATAAGCATTCACACACGCTTTATCTTTTTAAGATGAAAATGTTTTACAACTTGCTTTTGTCACATAATAAAATATCTTAAACATATGTTTATATCAATATATAAAGTCAACAACCTTTCTTAAGGATGAATAGTTTCCACTGTGTATATGCTTCACAATTTAACCAGTTTACTCTCGTGCGTATGTTACTATATTTTGCTATTACAAAAAAGACAGGAGGAATAAGCTTGTAAGTCCATCATTTGATTGAGGATAGGATAAATTATTAGAATTAAAATTATGAAATAAATGTTATGTACATTTTGATAGATAGTTCTAAATTGCCCTCTACCAAGGTAGTACCAATTTTACACTTATCAGGATTTATGAGTGTCTATTTCCCAAAACTCACACGGAAGTTTTTCCATTAGAATTTTTGTTTTATCCAAATTTATAGGTAAAAAAATGTTATCTCATAATTTTATTGTGCACTTTCTTATTTTATTGGGTATTTTCTTATTGATTTGAAGAATTTTTTATGTATTAGAAACATGTCTTTATTTGTGTTATTAGTTGCAAGTGTTTTCCGAGTTTACCATCTGTCGTTTATTCTTACTTGTAGTGTGTGTTTTTTCTTTTTATTGCCTTGCAATTTATTTTATTTAATGTAGCTGAAATTTCCAATCTATACCTCTAGAACTTTTAGGTGAAGTAACATATAAGAAATACTTTCTCAAATCTAAGACTGTATAAAATCCCCATGATTATTTTAAATCACTATACCTCTTTTGTTGATATTTACATCTCCGATTCAGTTAGACTCTATCTTGGTATAAGATGTGATGACACCAAACTAATTTTTTTCCCAAAAGATACCCAGTCATTTCAATATCATTCACTGTATATTGTATCATTTCTCCCATTGATTTAAATATTATATATTTGTGTAATTACACTAGAATTTCTATCGTGTTTCATGGGGCTGTTTGTTTACAGGCTAGTAAATAGTATCTTAAATATTTTAGCTTTCTTACAAGTTTTATATCTAGAAGAGATAATTATCAACTTTTCTTTTGAATGTTTTTCCCTTTCTTATCTTTTCATAGAAATAACAGAGTATATTTGGCTATTCTAAAACTATTTCTTTAGACCTCTACTATTGACTCCTTTCTATAAATAAATACTTCAGTTCCACTTATTCCTACTCTTAATCTCCTAAACCTTCAATTCCAATGCTAAAGTCATAGTAAATGAATTACTTAAGACATTTTAATGAATAGAAAATACAACAAAAATCCATGATTAAGTATCTAACACATCAGCCATGAGAGGCAGTAGAACATACATTGAAGGGAAAGGTTAAGTTTTTCAAGAATTAGTCCTTGTGGGCTATCCTTCCAAAAGGTTCCTTGGAAACCAGCTACATCTGAGTGCTTATATTGATCAATCTGCACCCACATCACAAGGCTTGGACCCCTGAACCCTGATGACATAAAGGAAAGGTTCCCCCACTCATGAAATGTGAGGTGAAGAAAAAGAAATGGAGGTCAAGGTTCCATCTTTTTTCAGACTTTATCATATTTGAGGAGAGAGGCAGTGCTTTTATCAATCATGAAAATTCCACTGCCAGTGCCAGGACCACTAAACTGGGTGTAATTGTGGCCTTTTGCTGGATCGCAGGTCATACTACATAATACAATAAGCAAAGAGAGAATTGTGCTCATATTGCTGCTGCTGTCTTCATGAATTTCCCCCCTGAAATGTACTCTGTGGGCTGGGATGTGTGCTGCCAGGTTATCCACCTTTGTTTGCTCAACAGTCACTAAGAGGGGAAGCTCTAGAGTGAATCTAGCAGGTTGGAATCCTGGCTCTGTGGTTTCCTACCTTTACAACCTCGAGAAAGTTACTTAGCCTCTCTGTGTCTCAGTTTCTTCATCTATAAACTGGGTTCATGGTAGTAACCAACCTCACAGCCCTGTGTAATGAGTAAATAAGAAAATCCATGTAAAGTAATTTAACTATTGTCTACAATATATTAAATGTTCCATAAATATTAGCTCTTACGAAGATGTTATTTTGGTACGCACAATCTGCTAGCAGAATCAGATAAGAAAAATAATTAAAATACAATGTAAAAAGTGCCATGAAGGAGGAACAGCTTAATAGTTATGGAAGCAGAAAGTAGGTTTGGGATTTTAGCAGCCTAGCTTTCTTATTTAAGAAAGAGGAAATTTATGTTTTAACTAGTGTTCTAAATGTCTTTTTAAAAGAACTTAAAAGATGATAGTTTTGTGGTTTTTAAATTGATTACCTAAAAAGTTTTATCTCTTTCCAATATTTACAATCCCCTTACTTAAATCTCAATTTTAATATATATAGCTTTCTTTTTGAGGAATAGTCAATGAATTTATTTAGCATTTATTTTAAAGTTAAAAAATATAAAGTTAATACACTTTTGGTACTATGAGTACAAGCAAGTACTTTTCAGTTTAGAACAGAAGTTTATTTTTCATGGTTTATCAAAGCGGAGTTGGAACAGCAGCTATAGCTACTATGCCAACAAGTTTTGTAAGTTTCATGAGCATAAATAAAATTATTTGTTGTCAAAGATTTCAAACAACTAAATGCTGTGGTAATGGAACAAAGCTGAAGACTCTTCAGAATAAATTGTAAACAACTATTTGGCCTATAAAGAGGCACTGAAGGGAAACTTTCCAATACAGTGATGCTATTTTCCTGCCTTCCATTTAAGCCAGGAAAGAATAACTAGTTCCAGGAATGTTAAAGAAGGTATAGTCTGGAAGGGAGGATCATGCAAGGACATCTGGCACCTACGTGTGCTTTATCCAAGTGGACTAAAATTCAAAATAGCATTTATTATAAAAAAGAAAAATTCTGGAAAGTCTTCTGATATACCATTTCATATTATATTAATGGGTTCTGCTTGCCTTCTTCATTTAAATTAAACAAATACTTAGATGAATGAATCTTTGAATAAAGTAAGTAACCGAAACAACCTTCTCTTTGGATGTGAAGACATAGTTTACTGCACCAAAGAATCATTTTGCCGACTGTGTGACAGAAATGGGGAAAGCTTTTGTAGCCAATCTGGCCCACGAGAAATAAGACATGACTTCAGTAGGCATAAGAGGTTTTATTAAGTCTGGGACCCTAACTGAGTAAGAAGGAAAATAACTGATTCTCTTCTTTCTTACACACACGCACACGCACACACAGATTCCTTTCTGCTTTGGGCTCAGAGTTACAGCTTGGACAGTAGTCTGTATCTGAACATGCATGAGAAGAACCCATATGAGAATCCACCCAACCAATGAAATAAAACAAAACAAGTCTCAATGATAGACACTGAGTCATATGCTTCAAACACTGAACTGGGAGATGAATATCATTCCACCTTTTTTATTTTCATTTTAGTATAAACTGTGTATGTTCAAACTTAAATTTCCAGCAGAACAAGCCTTTGAAGATAAGATTTTAGTTAAGAAGAGACATCCAAGTGAACAAGCAGAAGAACATTCTTCCTTTTAAATAGAGAGCAAAGGTGTCTCACCTCAAAAGCATTAGCTGCAGGTGAATGAAGAGGGACAATGACACAAAGATCTAAAAATGCCAAATTGCATTTAATGTTTATGCTCTTGGTCTTTGAATGGCAAACAGAACAAAATAAAACTATGATAAAAATGAAAAAAGTCAGATGAAGGAAAAATTCCTATGATAAAGATCATTGGCCTCTTTCCAAATACAATTTTAACTGTCCACAAATTTCAACTTCTTTTTGGACATTCAACCCAAGTCAAAGAAATTAACTTATTATGCACACCACTCCCAACTAATCAACACATATTTTTTGGAGCCTACAAAACATCATGAACAATTCCAGGAAACATCATTTTGTTTTTGTCCTTAAGGAACTTACTCAAGTGTTGGAGTGAGATGGTCAACAAACAAAGTATCAATAACACAATTTTTAAAAGTTAATAAGCTAACTTTGCAGTTTATTATTAATGCTACAACCATTTCCTCAATCACTCAGATCCAAAACACTGGAACGACCTTTCCTATTTCTGAACAGACTTAGTAAATTAAAGATAGAAAAAAATTCTTTAGAGAATTTCATTGCCATATAAACAGAAATATGATATGTGCTATAATGAAATAGGAACAGCATCATTTTAAAATAAATTTTCCAAAACTACTTTATTTTATATTCACATTTAATCCACATAAAAAACTAAAATACATTACCTTTGACAGTTTGTCAAAGGTTACTGTTATGGTTGTATTTTTATTTGGAGCAAACACTAAATTTATGTCACCATCTTTACATTGATAGAATATAAACTACACATAAACTGACTATAATTTAAAACCTGTCACTGAGTGAGGCAGTAGTTTACAGTATTTCCAGATACATTATACTACCAATTACATTAAATAATTTACATAAGGAAATGCCACTTTATCTTTTGCATAGAAGAATACTATTACCCAAAGAAAATCGATAATGTTGTCACTCTTAAGACCTATCTAAATAAGTATGACTTATACAAAAAGTAAAGACTTCATAAATCCTTTAGTTTTCAAATTCTAATTACCACTTCTTCCAATTCTGCTATTCCCCTCCAATCCCAAATATTAAATCACATAATTCTTTCTGGGCAGTGGCTAACTGAATTTGGCTGCCTGGGCAGGAAGCAAGGAAAGGGATGGCTGGATTCAGGGCTCAGGGTGGTGCCTCCATTACATCAATAGCCCCCTTTCCTAAAGAACACAGACAAGTGTGAATACAGAGTTGCACTGTCTTTCTCCAAACTCTGTCTTGGCTCTGTATGTTGTTTTGATGAAAAGTGATTTAGAAAAGGCTCATTCTATTTTCAACTAAGAAGAAATATATATTGTTTGATGATTAATGGAAATGTTACACCCATTTAAATCAGTCAGTGGCTGTGCCTTCTCATCTATAATCATACACAGTCTTTTTGTTCCTAAATCTACCATCCTTGAGTCTTGTTCGGATATTATTCCAGAAGTACAAAGTGAAGGGGGTGACAAAAGCTTGAGTGATAGAATCAACCCCCAAAAATGTCAGTAGAAGAAGTAAAAAAAAGTAGTAAGGATGCAGCAGCAGCACTACCCAAGTTTTTTGCAGATTCCTAACCCTGGTTTAATTCCTGTGCTAACTCAGATAATTTTCTATTTTTCTTAACCTTCCAATATAGGCAGACTTTGATTATCAACATTGCATTTAAGTAGTATAAACTAGTTGAACAGTCATGCTGTCAGTTACAGAAAGAATTTATTTGGTCTTTAAAATAATTAACCACATTTTATTATCTTCTCTTTTGGGTGAGCATGAACTTAAGTTTAATAATGCAAAAATTTGTGAGGATTATTTTGGAGCTAACTATAAATGAACTAAGGCAAATAGGAAATATAGAATGATACATGTCCCTTGGGCTCAGATAGCATGTGCACCTACTCTATCTCCTGTCTAGTGAAATCATTCATGTTCCTGTTTGCTTTCTTTAATTAAACTCTAGAGTTTACCTTTTCCCATTTTTTCTTCTACAGAGAGGAACACAACTTTTTATAACCAAGTAACAAAAAAATAAACAGAAACACTGCCGTTTGAAAGGAAAAGAACAAAAATATTATATACACCAGAGGGTTATTTTAGTTATTGAAGGTAAGGGGGTCTAAATGAACTTGTGACCATTTTTTTGCATAGGAAGCAATTACATGCTTGATACTTTTAGTCTCTGGAACTCAGAAAATGCTTCCAGTTATGATCATAGTAGGCAATATGGAATAAATTGAAAATACTGAATTTCCCATATACATTTTTCCTCCTCAGTTAAGCTAAGATTGGCAAAAACAAATTTTTAGAATAAAATTTTCTAAACTTTGAGATGAGAATGCTTACATCACACACAAAAAATGAGGATATACTGTATTATTTTTAGAAAACTACCTCAGTTGAAATAAATTGATTTAGGTAATATAATAATTGAAAAGATAAACATTATACTTCAATACTAACAGAAGCATAACGATTATTCCAAATATCCATGTTCATTAAACCTCAACACACTTAAAAGCTTCTTGAATTTTATAATGATGAAGCTTTGGATCACAATTGTAAAAAGTTAATTTATTTTATTTGAGTAATGCTGATGGAATTTGTATTTCAATACTATAATCTAAAACTATATTCTGGAAAATTATTATTATTTTAAAAATATTTTTGCCCTAGCTGGTTTGGCTTGGTGTATAGAGCATCAGCCTTTGGACTGAACAGTCCCAGGTTCAATTCCAGTCAAGGGCACATGCCGGGTTGTGGGCCCGATCCCCAATGTGGGCCTGATCCCCAATGGGGGGTGTACAATTATGCTTGTTTTTCAGTTTGGTGGGCAGTCAAGCAATAATATTCAATATAAAAATTAGAATATTTATTGTATAATGTATGACAGAGTATGAAAATCATTGATGTTTCTATTTCTTTCCCTCTCCTTCCTCTCTGAAATCAATAAAAATCTATTTAGAAATATTTTTGAGCATGTATTGGGGGTGGCAGGGGAAAGATCAATGGGGGAGAGAGGAAGGAGACTTATGTAATACATTAAACAATAAAGAATTTAAATTAAAAAAAGAAATTTGAGTTTTCTCATCATAAAGGTGATAAATATAGCCCAGTTGCTATCCTTAAGAGCTCTCAGTCTAGCTATCTTACGTGGTGGGAAATACTCTTTTTAAAAAAGGAATTGTGAACTATCAATCATAATGCTTTAAACAGTTATCAAATTTGTCTTTGTAATTAAATAACTATGAACTATATAAGAAGTCAATATCATCAGCAGTATTGAAGTGAGGCAAAATAAGTATTATCTTTTAAGGTGATTTTTGTATTATTCCTCAGTCAAACATTTTCTCACATTACTCATACTTTCAGCATTAAAATATGGTTTTTTATGTAGTTTATGCAAAACATTGAGCTTTTATTATTAAAAATATATTTTTTTGAGTAAGCTATTCTTTCACAGAATACCTGTTTTGGTAATTTCCAAATCCCCCCTGAGTCAATTATGCTTGTTTTTCAGTTTGGTGGGCAGTCAAGCAA
The DNA here is from genome assembly GCF_963259705.1 of Myotis daubentonii. NCBI lineage: Eukaryota > Metazoa > Chordata > Mammalia > Chiroptera > Vespertilionidae > Myotis > Myotis daubentonii. The sequence goes on along the minus strand of NC_081843.1, from coordinate 37,953,346 downwards.
TAATATTCAATATAAAAATTAGAATATTTATTGTATAATGTATGGCAGAGTATGAAAATCATATGAATCATTTTACAAAGGACACTATATTTCACTTATACTTCTCTTTACCCAATTTTAATATTTATATAATTTTGTAAGTGAAATGGCAAAAATTCATTATGGAAAAATTCTAAGTGGCTGGATTCCATTCTCATTACAAAATAAAAACTGGGATACTACACCAGATGCAAAATGCTCATTGGTTCTTCCCAAATCAAACCCATTAAATATACAAACCAATATAAAGTTCTTCAAAATTAAAAACGAAGGTATGTTTTTGGGATTCAGAGTCATCAATTAGATATATGGAGACACTAAAAAGTAGAGACACTCACCTTCACACTTCTGAGTAGTCTCACTCTGCTTGTGACCAGCAGGGCATTTGCATTCAAAAGAGCCTACTGTATTGATGCAGTTTCCTCCCTGACATATCCCAGGAATAGCTTGGCACTCATCAACATCTGCAAAAAGAAAGCATTTTAAACATAGATACCACTGATTTTGAGACTATCTTTTTTTTTAATGTATAGTAAAAGTTCGGTTTTTCTCAAGAGAATGGTGTGAGTCAGGACCCCTTTGTATGCATATTTTTATTTTATTTATTTTTTGTATGAATATTTTTAAATTAATTTAAAGAATATGTATACGTTATAGATTTCATTTTGTTTCCTGATTTTTTTGTTTTGAAATTTTATTTATAAAATCCTTCCATGTTATTATACGGACAACAAATCTCTTGCTTTGGTGTGCTGCAGAATACTTCTGAGTGTGTTCACTCTCCTGGGGATGGGCACTCAGTATGTACCTCCAACTTCTCACCACCTCAGTAAATAATACAATGAATGGGTTCCTACTATGTCTCTTTATGGAGTTGAGTGAACGTGGACTTGAAGGACTCAAATGATTCCTTATTCTTTTGCTGTAGACACAAAACAGAATTACTAGATAACAGGGTATATATACAACCAATCTATAATAATAAAAGCATACTATGCTAATTAGACCGGATGTCCTTCCATCCTTCCGGACAAAGCCGGGGCTGCTAGGGAAGCCCAGGTCACAGGTGCCAGAGGGAGCTGGTGCCGGCAGCTGGGGGAAGGAAGGCCTACTCTTGCACAAATTTCGTGCATCAGGCCTCTAGTGTGAATAAATAATGCCCAATGGTCAGAAAGCCCTCAGTAGTCTTAATACCACCAGCAATCTACACACCTATGAGTAGTCCACACACCTCTACTGTTCATGAGGATTCTTGTGTTTTCTCTTCCTTGCCATCACATGATATAATTATCCAATATCCTAATTTTCTTTGGCCTAATAATTGTAAAAGCATATTAATGATCAATTTTAGTTTTCATATACCTAAATATTAGTTTCATGTTTGTAATCTTTTAGATTTCCTCATCTGAAAGTTGTGTTTATCCCTTAAGCATTGCTATACTGAGGTGGTTGTATTTTTGTTTTGTAAATTTAAAACCTTTTCTGTTTTAGACATGGCAATTATCTTTCTGATCCTTTAAGCTATTAATTTTATTCACTTAGGAACAGATATCCTTAATGTTGACAAAATTAAATTCTAGAAACTATTATAAAGATTTTCAGACAAATCAAAGCTGAGACTCTACAAAAAATGTTAAAGGAAGTTCTTCAGGAAAAACAAAAATACGATGGAAATTATGGTCTACACAAAAAAATGAAAGGCGCTAAAAATTATAAATATTTTGATAAATATAAAAGACATGTTTCTCAGTTTTAAATAATCTTAAAGATTACTGGTTGTTGAAATTAACAGCAACAATAACAATATTGTATTCTGGAAGGTATAAAATACATAGAAGTAAAAAGTTCAACCACAATAGCATAGAGGATTAAAGCAGAAAATGGAAGATTACATCAATTATTACAAGTGAAGTGGCATAATATTATTTGAAAACAGACTGTATTAAATTAAATAAGAAATGAGAAACAAATTACAAACATAAACAAAGAGGCAGAGTTAATAATTCAATTTTGGAGATAAAATGAAATACTAAAATATACTCAGTCTAATAGGGGTAGGAAAAGAGAAAAAGAAATAAAGAACAGGTGAGATAAAAATACAGGAAATAGCCGAAACCGGTTTGGCTCAGTGGATAGAGCGTCGGCCTGTGGACTGAAAGGTCCCAGGTTCGATTCCGGTCAAGGGCATGTACCTGGGTTGCGGGCACATCCCCAGTAGGAAATGTGCAGGAGGCAGCTGATCGATGTTTCTCTCTCATCGATGTTTCTAACTCTCTATCTCTCTCCCTTTCTCTCTGTAAAAATCAATAAAATATATTTAAAAAAAATACAGGAAATAGTAAGATGTAGATTTAAACACAATAATATTGATATAACCTAAAATGTAAATGATATAAAGAATACAATTAAAAAGGCTGAGATGATCAAATTTAATGTAAAAAGGCAAAATAGGAAACCCACTTTGTCAAAGATAGCTTAAAAAGTAAAAGGTGACAAAACTATATCATGTTCACTAATGAAAAGAAAGCTGGAATGGCTATATTAATATTATACAAAGTGTTCATCAGAATAAGAAATATTACCATGAATAAAGATGGATATTTCAGGATGACAAAGGGCTCAGTTCATTAGAGGACATAATAATGTTAAACGTGTATGCACAGATAACAAACTGTTAAACACTCAAAACAAAAACTGACAGGACTGAAAAGAAAAAAAATAAACAAATCCACAATTACAATTGTAAATTTCCACATCAGTCTCTTAGGAACAAACAGAATAAGTGGACTAATAGAATAAGTAGACTAAAAATCAGCAGCAATCTACTATAAGAGCTGAACTATACTTTCAACCAACTTGTCCTAATTAACATTTATAGAACACTCCACCCAACTTTAGCAGAATACACATTATTTTCAAGAGCACACAGATATTTACCAAGATAGACTATATTCTGAGGGCATGTAAAAAGACTCATCTATATATATATATATAAAAGCCTAAGTGACTGAATGACCAAAGGACCAGTCGACCAGTCGCTATGATGCGCAATGACCACCAGGGGAAGATGCTCAATGCAGGAGCTGCCCCTGGTGGTCAGTGTGCTCCCACAGTGGGAGTGCTGCTCAGCTGACTGACTGGTGCCAGATGCTGCCGGGCTCACCACTGGTAAATGCAGCTGCGGTGGCGCGGGCCTCTCCTGCCTCCACAGCAGTGCTACCAAGTGGTAGCGTTAGATGCAGCAGGGCCAGGATGAGTGGGAGTGGTGCAGTGCCCAGCGGGGGCACAGGCTCCTCCCAAACCGCCTGCTGCTTTGCGCACTACTACATCCCTTGGGGGATATCAGACTGTTGGTTTTGGCCCAAAACAGGGGATTAGGCTGAAACTGGCAGTCCAACTCCCCCAAGGTGTCCCAGGTTGCGAGAGGGCACAGGCCAGGCTGAGGCACTTCATCAGTGCATGAATCCATGCACTGGGCCTCTAGTTTAATGTAAAAGGATTAAAATCACCTAAACTACGTTCTCTAAAACACAACAGAGTTAAACAAGAAATTAGTAACAGAAAATATCTGGGACATCCACAAATATGTGGAATTTAAACAATATACTTGGAAATGATCCATGGGTCAAAGAAAAAAATCACATAAAAAATCAGAACACATTTTTAATTAAATGAAAATGAAAGCACAAGATATCAAAATTTGTGGGATGCAGGTAAAGTGGTATGTAGAAATAGATACATAGCATTAAAATGCTTATTTTACAAAGAGAGAAAGATCTAAAATTGGTGATGTAAGTTTTTATATAAAGCAATTTTAAAAAGAGCAAATTAAACCTCAAGTAAACAAAAGCAAAAAAAAAAAATACAGAACTGCTGTCAAACAACAAAGAAAATCAGTAACTACTGGCTAGTAACCTGGCTATCTTTAAATAAGTAAAACTGACAGATCTCTGTCAAGACTGATCAAGATAAAGAAGACAGAGAACAATGAATGACCAGTATCTGGAATAAGAGTGGGTGTTATCACTACAAATTCTGTAGAGATTAAAAATAAATAGTATTGACAGCTAACTATATGACATTAAATTCACCAATTAAGACAAAATGTACAAATTCCTTAAAAATCCGAATATTAAGGCTTACTTGAGAACAAACATGAGTAAATCTATGTCTATTAAAGTAATTTAATCCATACTTTAAAAATCTTTTCACAAAGAAAATTTCAGATCTACATGGCTTTACTGTTGAACTCTTTCAAACATTTAAGAAGAAACAATAGTGGTTATATACAAATTCTTACAGAAAAAAAGATAAGAGGGGACACTGACTTACTCATTTTATTGAGCTAACATCACCCTGACACCAAAGCCAGACAAATATATTATGAGAAAGAAAACAATAGAATAATATATTTTTAGAATAGGCACACAAAAATTCTTAGCAAGTCAACTTTATCCTATATAATAAAAGCCTAATATGCAAATCAACCGAACGGTGGAATGACCGGTCACTATGATGCGCACTGACCACCAGGGAGCAGATGCTCAATATAGGAGCTGCCCCCAGCCCACAGGCCCCAGGCCAGCCAAGGTGGGTGCCAGCAGAAGCCCCCTGATTGCCCTGCTAACCGCCCCGCAGAGGAGGCGACCAGCAGTGATGGTGGGGGGTGGGGCCAGCTGGCAAGAGGGCTGGCACCACCCCCCGTTCACACTGATCATCTCCCAGGGGGCAACTGGCAGCGGCAGTGGTGGGGGGCGGGGCTGGCGAGTGGGTGGCACCAGACCAGCCAAGGCAGTTGCCAGCGGGAGCCTCCAATGGCCCTACCAGTTGCCCCGCAGATCAACCCTGATCACCGGCCAGGCCTAGGGACCCTACCCATGCAAATTGTGTGCCTCTAGTTAATATATAAAAATGGTAGTACATCATGACCAAGCGGGGTTATCCCAGGAATTTAAGGTTGTTTCAACATTCAAACATCAATCAGTTTAATTCATCATATTAACAGATTAAGGAAGAGAAAAGATGATTATCTTGTAGATGTGAAAAAAGCAAGTGACAGAATTCACCACTTATTCATCATTTTAAAAAATCTCAGTAAACCGGGAATAAAAGGGAACTTCTTCAACTGATAAAGAACGTGTGCCAAAAAACTACAGCTAACATACTATTGGGGATTGGGGAAAAATCCTTTGACTTAGAGTTTTTTAATCTATCATTTTATATCTATGTAAATTTGCCTTATTTTCTCTCTATGTAAAAGATAATCTCTAATTCAGTGTACTGTCATGATAAACACTGAACATAAAATAAATATAACATATAAGCATATGTAAATTTGCACTATTCAAATTAAAAGGTTAACATACATTTATTAATATATCTTTAATTACAAAACATGCTCATTGTAATAAATCTTAATGATACGAAAATAGAAAATTAAAGATATAACCATTAAAATAAGTTAGCTGTCTGTTCTTTTACTCTTATACATTCAGAGTGGTGGTCTGTTTAACACAAATAAGATCATACTTTGTGTGTTGTTCTACGTCTTGCTGTTCTCATTAAAAAAAGATTTTGTGGGTACATCTCTATGACAGTATATACTGATTTACCCTATTATTTTTTGATAAGCCCACAAGTTTGGTGTATGTTAGCTTGTAAAAGAGAATCCAAGCCTACAAAAGAACCTAGCATCCATATTATTTCTTCCTCACTTTAGCTATCTATATATATAAAATCCTAATATGCAAATAGACCAAACGGCAGAACAACCAACCAAACAACAGGTCGCTATGACATGCACTGACCACCAGGGAGCACAACAGGCATCGGCAGCAGGCAGCAGAGCACGAAACATGGCGGGCGTCAGCTGCGGCAGAATGGTGGAGCAGGTGATTGGGGGCGCCAGACCAAGGCGGGGCACTGGTTGCTGTCATCGGGGTGAGCCTCTGATAGTTACTGAAAATTCTTTGCTCCCACGCACCACAGTCCCGCCTGGCGCTTGCACCTGTTGCCAGCACTCTGCACCGGTCCAGATTGCTTGGCGACATCAGCATGTGTGAGCTGTGGCTGCAGGCCCTAATCACCCCTGAGGGCTTCTCCACCTCCCCCTGCTCCTGAGGGGCGATTGGGGTAGCAGCCACCACTCGTACCCGCTGATGGGACTGGATTTGCTTGCACCCACTGCTGGCACCAGCCCCAATCGCTCTGTGCCATCAGCAGGTGCAAGCGGGGCTGGCACTGTCAGTGCATGGGAGTGGCGGCGGAAGGAGTGGGGTTGCTGGCAGAGAAGGAACTGGGGGCCACGGCGGTAGGGGCCAGGTGGGGGTGGCGAGGATGGGCTGAGACCAATCCATACCCACTGCAGCCTCGCAGCCCACAGTTCCTTTAAAGGTACATGAATTCATGCACTGGGCCCCTAATCTGTCAATAAAACTGATTACAACAGCCCAGAATAATTTTATACTGAAATTATGGTAGATGTCTTTTAAAAATTTTTAAAAATTTTTATTAAATTTATTGGGGTGAGCTCTGGCTGGTTTACTCAGTGGTTAGATCGTTGGCCTTCAGACTGAAGGGTCACAGGTTTGATTCCAGTCAAGGGCATGCACCTCGGTTGCAGGCTCCATCCTGGTCCTGGAGGCAACCAATCTATGTGTCTTTCTCACATTGATGTTTCTCTCTCTGTGTCTCTCCCCCTCCCTTCCACTCTCTCTAAAAAATCAATAGAAAAAATATCCTCAGGTGAGGATTAACAAAAAAGAAAAAGAAAAAAATTTTACTGGGGTAACATCAGTTAATAAAATTATATAGGTTTCAAGTGTACAATTCTATAATATATCATCTGTATATTGTATTGTGTGCCTACCACCCAAGTCAAGTCTTCTTCCATCACCATTTATCCCCCCATACCCTCTACCAGGCTAACTCTGAGTAGGTGAAAACCTAAGCAATTAGAGTTGAACTCTTAGGTGCCTTTCCTTGCTTAGTACTACCTGCTCATAGGAAATGCCTCCCAATACATCAGCCAGAAAGAGGGCTCTTATCATCCAGTTTCCTAATCATGTTGACTGAAGGCAATTACTGTGATACACTACTATATTATCATGTAAAACGGGTCTTAACTGAAACCCTTATTAAAAGGACCTAAAAAAATGACAAAACTTAGTACAGATCTAAAATACTAACCACAATCCAATCTTGGCACCTTTACATAGTTATTTTTATTTTATGTGATCTCTCAGTCCACAAAAATAGTCTTATTAAAGGATATCTGACTCAAACAAAAAGCAACTACAGTGAAATATATGACAAGAAGTTTATACACCAAACAGTTTAATTCAGAACATCCAAACCGCATTATTTTTTAAATGTACTACATTTCCACTCTCATTACAATGTGGTATAAAATATCCCTAGAAACCTCTTTTCCTGGCAGATATATCAGAGAGAATATCATGGTATAAGCTGGAAAACAAGGCCAAACCTATAAATCCCTTAATACTATTCATAAAATCTTTTGACTACATATTTAGTAGATTCAGTAATTTTTCAAAGGAAAAAAGCAAACTGCCTAAATAGTATTTTCCTAGAAGGAAAGATGAAACCTTTATTTTTTTAAGTATCCTAGACTACATAGCTATACAGAATTAATTTCTTTTAGGTAGATCAAGTTAATCATGAAAAAATAAAATTTTAAAGAAACCTAATAGAAATAATGAACTTGAACCTAGAGGCATACACAAATGCTCTATATAAAACTAAAAAAAAAGGCAAGACTCAGACCTTCAAACTATATGAGTTTCTACATCTTCAACATGCTAACATAAGCAACTACTAATGTCTGATTAGTTTTCCACTGCCCAGATTACTATACAGATGTGTTTCCATTTAGCCCTTCAATTCAGGCACAATGTTATTATTTCTTTACATGTTGAATTACTTCAAATCACATGTAAGAATTTTATGGAACAAAATTAAATCTTTTGAAATCTAAACCTTATATAATCACTTCAGTCTATTCTATACGGTTATAAATAATGTAACAAAGCAATAGTAATTCTAGTTCATGAACTCATTTACTCTCCAACTTCTCCAAATAAACTTGCTATAGAGAATCAAACTAATTTTATTATATAAATTAGTACTAGATGGTATATTACTTTTAGTTCACATTAAAATATGGAAAATTTGTGCAGTGGTACATATAAAAATTGTTCATTTGCCCTAGCTAGTTTGGCTCAGTGGATTATAGTGTTGGCCTGTGGACTGAAGGGTCCCAGGTTCGATTCTGGCCCAGGAAACATTTGATTCTGGGTTGCAGGCTTGATCCCCAGAGGGGGTGTGAAGGAGGCAGCTGATCAATGATTCTCTCTCATCATTGATGTTTCTACCTCTCTCTCCATCTTCCTTCCTCTCTGAAATCAATGAAGAAATATATATAAAAAATTGTTTATTTAATTTATATCTGTGGGAACCAAGGACCAATTCTTATTACTATATTTACTAGTGAATGTTTCTGAACTTTGCTTGTCACCAAATTAGATCCACTTTTAAAATATAAGTTCTTGGAGAAACCAAGATGGCAGCATAGGTAAACACCAGAGTTTGCTGCCTCAAACAACCACTTCAAAAATACAACTAAAAGATGGAATGGACATCATCCAGAACCACAGGAAGGCTGGCTGAGTGGAAATTCTACAACTAGAAGGAAAGAGAAAAGCATACAGAGACTCAGAGGAGGCGCAGTGCAGAAGTAAAATACTAAGGTACAGAGGCGCACACGAATTTGTGCATTGGGCCTCTAGTATTTCCATAAAAATGGATGTTAGCCATATTGGTTCCATTTCTAAAATGTAAGTTCTTATTTCTTATCTCAGTGATGTTCCACATGGTATTTGTTTTTCTATGAAAAGGAATGTCAATCTTTAAGTACAACAATTGAAGACTAGGTCTCTCTCATTCTGAAATCTGAGAAAAACAGAGTATCTTAGCAACCATTCAATATGGTTCGATTCAGCCAGAATACATGTTCATGTACTCACATAATTCAAACCAATAAATGGTCATCTCATCAAGCAAATATTAGTAACACCACCTGTAGGACTCTGCACTTGTAATAAAAAGACCAGAGCATGGTTCCCTCTCAATGTTCCTTATCTCAACAAATGTCATCATCATTTATTCATTGTCAAAGTCAGAAACCTAGGCGATAAACTCTGTTTCTCTTGTCTCACATCATTCCATCAATAACAAGTTTTACTTCCCATATATGCCTCAAATCTCCCCTCTGCCTCTACTCTAGTCTCAACCTCCATCATATACCACCTGTACTATTGCAGGCACCTTTCTTTGTTTCCACTCTGGCCCCCATAATTAATACTCTACCAAGAAACTAATTTTTTTTCAATATAAGTCTAATCAAGTACAGATTCTTACCTTAGAAGTGTGTAGACACTGCTACACTGCTTTTTGGTCAATGAGATGCTCTACAGAAGTTGGAGAGGAGTTGGGATATTCCCTTTATTTAAAAAAAAACACCACTTGCTTATTCTTCCTTATGCCCACAAGATTCTCTTTTCTTTTTATTATAGTTTTGTGCTTTCAATCACCTTTATCTATTTTAGAAAATTTTTCTATTTTATCTTTGAGCATATTTTCAGTTCCTTTCATCAGCTTTCTCTAGTCTGACTTCATTATGTATCAGTTTCTTTATAATCATTCTTTACTGTTCTTTGACATTGACTATTGATTTCCTTAAGCTTACCCATTGTCACTGATTCTTTTCAGTTACATATATGTTTGTATATAAATATGTATACATGCATTATTTCCCTTCCACTAGGTAAAGATTTAAATCCTTTTTCAATTTATTTCTTGAGTATTATCAATTCATTTTTATCTCTGAGTGTCTTTACTGAACTTATAACTCTCCCTGTAAGTACTTTATAAAAGAACCTCACTGTCTTTCATTTACTTGAGATACGAGAGAAGTATATGAACTTGGTATTTATTTAGGAACTCTTTGAAGCATATTCATCTGCCTTTTTTTTTAATATTCTTCTCTCCTTTTTTCAGATTTTTTTGTTTGTTTTTTATGTAAGCCTTTTCTCTTTACTACTCTTTAAATGGTGTTATTTCCTGCTGAAGCAAGAAAGGGGGTAGATAGCCAAGAGGAAATGGATTGGTTTAAAAACTTCCATAGGAAATATTGCTTGAAACAGTTTCACACCCAACTCCCACCATTCCACACCCCTCCCCGGGGTATTCATTTTCAACTTGCAGGTGGTGATGTGGCTCCCACCTTATGCCTTTTCAGATACTCACTCTGTTTTGCTCATGAGTGGTTCTTACATCCTCTTTTACATTCCCTCTCCTTTACCTCAGAGAGTGTCTCTGAGCTGGAAGGCTGGGTAGTGGATATGAGAAATGGTTTGCCTCCAAAGTTTCTCCTTCACCATCCCTTCTTTACTCTGAGGGTGTCCAGTAGATCTATCTCACAGGGACATTCTCTTCCACTCCAATGGAACATCCACAACCACTGAATGGCATTTCAGGATGTTGGTACTCATAGAAGATTCTCCTTGTCCCAGTGACTTCCAACAACTGCCTGTGTTCCTCACTTCTTTTAACTGGAGGGTTGTTGAGCTTTATTTTAGCATGCCTTGTTTTCTATTATCCATGTTAGAAGAAGGGGAATATTCTGCTATTTTAAATAAGAGTGTCTATAATCAAGTATATTTTAAGTAAAATTTTTTAATTGTATTGGAATGGCTTTTATATTCACACAATATGAATTAAAATTGAACTTTGCAATGATCTGGTTAACTTAGTCAATGTAGACAGCCAAGATAAATTTGTCTTTAATAACTTATGCTAATCAAATGAACCAAATCTCCTTTTTATTTAGTGCTATATAGAAGGCCTAGAAATAACTTTCTACTTTGGACATCTTCCTCCGTCTACAATGGAGGAACTAGCCATATTTATCTGATTTTAGCTGAGATTAAACTTCTCTACATTATTCATGTGCAGTATAACTAAAGGAATTAAATATTTCTGTACAATATACCATTGGAAAAGAGGTCACACCAGCATTTGTTGTGCAGGGAGTGACTTGGGGTCTATACTGCTTACCGAGTTGTAATTTTTAACCATATTCTTTTCTAACTCAGTTTTTCCTTTTTGTCCTTGAATTCCACTCTATTTGATGTTGATTTTGCTATTTTGGCTTCATTTTATTTATATTTTTCCTGCAGTTTCCTTGTCCTATTTTCACTCTTTTTTTGTTAGTTATTGCTGTTAATCCTCACTCAAGAATATTTTTCCATTGATTTTTAGAGACTGGAAGGGAGGGAGGGGAAGAGAGAGAAAACAGCATATGTACATTGCAGTTTAAAATTTGTAAATATTCTTGAAAAGGGGCCTAACACCAATTTTTAAAACTTTGTAAGTTTCTCATTTTATGATAGCTTAAATCTTTAAGATCTATGTTAATTAGTTTTGGTCCTTTTACTATATAATAAAATAGAAGAAAATACCATACAAGATTACATGTGATTAGCCATAGGCACAGAGGCTTGAACTGAAATGGCTCTCAATATGGAAGGAGTCAAGACTCGCCATGCCTGACCTCATAGCACCCTAGGAATGCCCACCTTTCCAACACTGCTTATTTAAGGCCAGAAAGTCAATATGGCAACAGTTATATTAACTGCTTTCCTTATAGCTTAATTTTTGAAAAACATTTAATTTTCTGTTGGCCCTGATTTTTCAGTTATTCTGTTTATTACATGATCATGTTTCAGTCCCTCTTAGGCCATTGACAGGGTAATTTTCTAATTGCGTCACCTATGGGATAACATTATGTTCAGAACTTCAGAATGTCCACCCTTCATTAATATAAACCATGTTTTAGAACCAATATTAAGATATTTACAGTTATCATCTACACAGCTGAAATTTATCAACTCTATAAAAACATTTAATTATCCTATTAAAAGATGACTATTATAAAGAAAAGTATGACATGTACATATCATGTTTTATTATGTTATTTTTTCATGCCCTATATCTTCCAAGTTAATTTGGCAGCAGTATTTGGGAAACAGTCTAGGAATTTAAAGGGAAAAATAAAATCACAGTAAGATGTGGTCTTAAAATAGCCTAAACTGTGGATTACTATTTAATTGAGAACTTTCTGACTATGCCATGACTTTGAAATAAAGCAGAACTTTTTAAACTTGCTTTTCCAGGCATTTTAACCATGTGGCAAATTTCATTTTGCTCCTGTGGCTCTATTAATCTATTAGATTTTTTTTAGGGAAATGGAGCCCAAAACTTATCTTTGCTACATAAACATAATCAAATAAATAGGACTTCAGACATTACCAAATCCTGAAGGACATTCAGAAAGTTTGAGATCAGGTCATACATTTTTAGTAACTGTGTTCAGAAAACTGGAGCTCTCTGACAAAATAGCAGGCTAGAAAAGCGTAAGTGCAAATACAGAAGATGAGGAGAGTCAATAACTTGGGATTTTCTGGTTGAAGTTAAAGGCTTTTCTCAACCTGGACTATTTCTATGAAAAGTGGTTTTGGGAAGTATTTTAATTTTAATCACATTTATTAATTCAAAAGATATTTACTAAGCATCAATTGCATGTTAGACACTAGAATTAATGAATGGAACAGAGACATTAATGAATAAAACATATATCTTCCCTAATGAAGCTTATATTCTAGCTGGGGGAGAATAAAGACAATAAATAAGCAAGTATATTAGAATAAAACAAAAAGTGCTACTCTAACAAGTCTAGTCAGTATTAATCTACTAAATCTATACAGTTCTTCATCTTTAATGGTAATCTATGTAAGTTATATGGTAATTTATATACTAATCTGGGAAATCTATGTAGTATAGTGAATACTAGATAATCTATAGTATAACTTATCTTCTATTTAAAAAAATTATTGCTTTATCAGGAACTATATGTAATCAGACTGATAGTTGTATCAAATTGAGCCTATGTACAAACTCTGCAATCTACAATTCTCATTTGAGTTTTAGGACACTGGACTGGCTTCCTGTAATATGCGATTTACATGGCTGAGTAGATGACATCTCTGCCTCTGCCACGGGATATTAACATCAATTTGAAAAACTTCAGATCTAGCTTTTTATATGATTTAATTATAACAAATAAACCTAACTTCCATGTCTAAAATATGAATAATACAATTTCTTTTAATAATACAAGAGTACTTTTCCATGATCCTACTGCCTTTTGAGAGTTCATTACAGAGCTCTGTTTCTAAGCTCTAAAAATGGGTTTAGTACATATGGTATCAGAGAAGTAGACAAAAAAAATGATAAGAATCATGGTGGCTTGAAATTAAGGCAATTATCCAGTGACTATGTAACAAGTTTTGGCTACTTGGCTTGGAATTTACTGTTGCAGTATCCTCAGAGACCTAATCTAGCCCTGATATATAAAACTAGTGGCCCGGTGCATGACATTTGTGCATAGAGGGGAGCGGGGTTCCCTCAGCCCAGCCTGCAACCTCTCCAACTGGGGACCCCTTGGGGGATGTCTGACTGCCCGTTTAGGCCCGATCCCTGTGGGCCTCGAGCAGTTGACATCCCTCTCACAATCTGGGACCACTGGCTCCTAACCGCTCACCTGCCTGTCTGTCTGATTGCCCCTAACCCCTCTGCCTGCCTGCCCGATCACCCCTAACTGCCTCTGCCTGCCTGCCTGATAGCCCCTAACTGCCCTTCCCTGCTGGCCTGATCTCGTCCCCAACTGCCCTCCCCTGCCAGCCAATTTGGTTCTGATTGGGCAGTTTCTATGCCAATCAGCGTCAAAAGCTCCGCCTCCTAGGCAGCCATTGGCTCCTCACAGTTCACCCAGATTTGGTTCTGATTGGTCGATTTCTATGCCAGTCAGCATCTCCAGACCTATATCTGGGCCTGATCAGAGAGGTGGGGCTGATCAGCAGCCCCCATGGAGGCCCTAAGAGAAACAGAGGCGCAGCTGCTGATGAAGCCGGAGAGAAAGAGAGAGGCAATGGCTGATCAACAGCTGCCACAGAGGCTGCAGATCAGACCCTTCCTCTCCCTCCTGGCCTCTCTCCATGCCTGATCCGTAACCGCCTCAGCAGTCAGTGCTGGGTCGCTGCACCCGCACCAGTGGCCGTCAGTGCCGGGTCACTACTGCAACCCAGCACTGACTACAGGACTGACTTCCATTGTTTGGTCGAGCCTTTGGTTGGTCATTACAGACCCTGGGTTTTTATATATTAGGATATGTATCAGAATGAGTTTGGGAAAATTGCCTGCAGACAAGATAGCAAACAACCAGGTTATAAACTCTGAAATAATTGGAATCCTAGAAGTCCACACTTTGTCTTTGAAGACACTATTAATTGGGTATTGGGTAGCTCTCTTCTCCCTGTTGCCTAGGCTCGGGTTCTCATTTCTTGAATGAGATTAGGAAAAAGGAATAAAATGTTTTTTTCTGAGTATTTACATGTGTATAGTTTGAGGAGCTGTGGAAGAGAGCATAGAGTGCCAAGTGGATGAAGACATCGAATGGTTTGTCTTCTGACTCTATTAAATATCTTAAACTGTATTTTAAAATTTTGTCCAATTTTTCATATTACCTCTCGCTTCTCCATTTATGTCAAGAGTTGAAAAATAATTAGTTATTAGGTGCCCAAAAGATAAGCCATCTCTGGTCATGCTTGCTAATGAAGCTGCTCTCAGAAATGGTACAGGGTTAAAGGTTACCCCCCATAGTGGCAGGTCCTTCAAGTGCAGTGAAAGAAGACCTGACATGTGGGTGACTCTGTACATAGGCAGACAGCTAACTCACCTTGGCAAGCTCCAGTGCGGATGTTGGGGATAAAGCCCCGCCGGCAGGGCTGAGGCTGGGCGGGACACATCTCACAGGGGTGGCCCCAGGCCCGGCCAATGGTGGCACAGCACAGAGTCTTCGTGCAGACAATGCCTGTCAGCTGCCCTTGGCACATCTGGTTGTTGACCTGAGTGAAACATGGGCCAGTCCTGTAATCTGGAATGTGAAAGAAGATGAAAAGACAGGTTTACTGATCACACACCAATCTTACTCTAGTATCTCCAAATACATAAAGCAGAGTCTATTTCTTCTGACTAAAGTGGCTAAAGACAAAAGGTCAGAAAGTTTCATTTTGAAAATTCATTTTTCAAAACATGAGACTTTAGTGTAGTCTACAACATTAGACATTGTAAGTGGGTGGCTCAGGGGCTGTGTCTGGGACACAGATGTGTTTTCTTGGCCCGCATAATGTTTTAAAAGAATTTAAATTTAGTAGCCAACATTTTTAAATTGGGAACTTTCACATGAAATTTTTATTTCTGGATTTTCTTGAAAAGCTGAAACTCTGGCCATGCTAGCCTGCCATGCTTCATGGCAGCGATGGAGCCATGTGCACCCTCTGTGTGACACCGCTCCCCAGCCACTCCCAGCACTCCTCACTCATTCACATGCCCCGCCTGATCCCTGGCGCCTGCTTGAATAACTTCTCTTACCTAGTGAAGATTTTCTTTCCTTACTAGGTAGATAACAGTTCACAAAATCAAAACAGAACCGATAAAGATATATCCTTCCATATCACAAATATATTTGGCCAGTCTAATAATTTATGAATATCTAGGTCTAACAATTTGATTTTTGTTTGTGTGTCAGTCTGTTTAGTTGTATATGTAGCTCAGCTAGCTAGAAAGACAGTACTAAGGAGGCTCATAGTCATGGATTCTTTCTAAGTAAGTTAATATTATATGACCTCCATTCTCTAGAAGATGACTATACCATTGTTCAACTTTGTTATGATGGCAATAAAAATGTTTGCAAATGTATGTCACATATGATCAGTAGGAAGAGTTTTCTGTGAATATTAAGGACAGTCTATTTAGACCCCCACATCTCAAAGTGTGGTCCATGGACTAGCAACTTACTGGTAGTGCATCACTTGGGAGCTGGTGAAAAACGCCAACTCAGGTTCCACTTCAGAATCACTGAACCAGAATCTGCGTTTTAACAAGATATTCAGGAGGTCCATATGCACTTTAAGGTTTAAGAAGGACTGATCTAGACTGGGCAACTTGAAAGTGAGGCATTCCTACTTTACACCTCTTCCTGCTATAATTTACTTCAATGAAATTTTTAGATGATCAGTATATGTACTTTTAAGCAGAACTGAAACATTAAATCATTTTTAATTTGAATGTTGTTGCTGCTGTTTTGAGAAACACAGAAAATAAAGGTCAGTTTCCTGAAGACTGACCAATTAAATGATTAATATTTCTTAAAAATTACAACAGAAATATGTGGGGGAAAATTTCCCTTTCACAGAGATGTATGCATGCAGCTTATTAACTCTTGGGAATGTAACATAATAGTCAGGATTTCATAACAAGCCCTAATGCAAGGAAAAGCCAGAACAGTTTATTTGAGATTTTTAAAAGACAAAAAATATCTCACATTCAAAGGAACAAGACTCAAAGGAAGCATGTGGAGGGGCGGGGGTGGAGAGGGGGGATACAGATGAGAGGAAAACATTGATTGGTTGCCTCCTACACAAACCCCACCCTGGGATTGAACCCAAAACCTAGTTATGTGCCCTGACCAGGAATGAAATCCACAACCTTTTGGTGTATGGGGTGATGCACCCACCAACTGAGTAATCCAACCAGGGCTGTTGATGAGGTTTTATGAAAAACTGTTACTGGACAATATCAAACTTGGATATAATTTAACATTTAAAATGCTTAGATATCATCTAAATGCTATAGAATGACAAAAATACAACTTAAACCCACATAAAACTTCTATTTTTTTAATGAAGAGTGAGGTTTTCTCATATAGAGAACACTTTAAAAGTTCATTATAAAGAAACAAAATTTGAAAGAGGGAACACCTTTTTAGCAAGCTGCTTTAACATTCTGTTACTCTGCAGCTGAAGTTCAACCAAAATAGTTCACTGTAATCCCTTACATAAGAACAACAGATGTGCTGGCTACAAATCACATTTCTGAAAAAGACCATCTTTGTAGTATACACGTAGATATGTCAACCTTGTAAATAAGCATGCTTCACACACCACAAATTGCCAGGTTATAAATTTTTTAAACCTACTCTACTGTCCTCCAGAGAACACATTATTTTGCCATTTTAAATAAATATTAGACTCACAACAAAGTAAGTCAAGTTCTGAAGAAATTGAGGAAAAGTTTTCACAAAAAATATAAAATGCTTATTTCTTTGGTAGATTCATGCATATATACCTATGTTGACATTCTGTACACATTTAGGATTCCCAGAGAGAAGCCTGCATAATCTCTCTCATAATCCCATTCTTAAATAAACCAACTTGTCAAGAAATTCATTCCTTCTAACTGCAACGCCTCCTTAGAATTATGTCCTTTCAGTCTGTCTCTTTAGAGAAGAGGTGTATCTGGAAAATGATAGATGTGTGTCCTTTCATGTTGAAGGTTCTAATAAAGCCAACCTCAGACTCCCCTCCCTAAGAACAGAGTTTATGCCATTCCTTATTTCTTTTGCCTAAATTTCCTTCCTTACAAATTGTGATGAACCTAGTTTCTTATATGATTGTGTTTTACTTTCGGGTTGGCAACTGATTACTTTAAAATTTAAACTTACAATGTCACCTCATTATTCAAGAATTACTAACATGTATGTGAACAAATATTAGAGATTGAAAAGGGATTTAATTTTCTTAGATCAAAACATTCTATTCCAAACTTTACAGTATTTTAATTATGGTCAAAGAGTTCTAAATTAAATGTTAATAAGTTCTTAATTAAATGTTATTGGCTATGGATTCTCTTCACCAAGATTTCATCATGGGTCAGATATTGTATGCCATCCTAACCATGCATAGTCAAGGAAAGGACACACTTGCAGTGTGTTAACAAAGTATAAAAGAAGAGACCTCCTTATCACTTTGGTAGCTGGAACCAGTGGGTTAGAAAGAGGTATTTCCCTCATTATTATATGAGCAAGAAAATGTTGTTTAAAATTAGCTTGTGAAATGCCGGGAGCCGGTCCATCCTTGCTGTTTCAAGGGACCTGGCATATATGGCATACTGTTCTTAATATGTTTGCTCCCCTTAGCGCTGTGTGTTTTAACCAAGGTCACCTCTCCAAGAAAGGTTGTTTCCCCAGGTAGGAATTTTTCCCTGAAGTCAGGGAGGGGATGCCTCTCCTAGAAAGGTTGTTTCCCCAGGTAGAGATTTTTCCCTGAAGTCAGGGAGGGGATGAAACTCCTTAACTAAGTGCCAGGTGGGTAGTGAATCACTTTAACTACAAACAATCATGCTTAAGCTACATAATCTTTACTCCCTGGAATGGAGATAAGAAACGCCCTAACCTTTGTAATAGAGATTGATAGGATTGAATCAACTGGTATAAATACAGTTGTAACAAGACAGCAGAACACAGAACTCATGAGACAGTATTCAGAAGACAGAACCTACACGGAGCCTGGAGACAGAAGAACTTCGCTGGAGAGAACATGGCAATAGATCCTGGACTGAACCTGACTATAGAACATGGCAAGAGAACCTGACTAGAACCTGGTGACTGAACCTGGCTGGAGATCTGAAGCAGAACCTCTCTGGAGATCCAGACCAGAACTTGGCTAGAGATCCTGGCTAGGCTGCTGATCAACTGAACGCTGTCTCCGTGTCATTCCTTCTTCGCCGACTCCGTCCACACCTTTGGGGACCCCTGGACCCGCTGGGGTTGGACCCCGGCAGTGAAACACAAATATTATTATTTTGATATCCTAATATCTAAGAGCAGTATATCATGTTAACTTGTTTTATATAATTTCACTTTCATTGACATTAAGCAAATGGTGCAGTTAACAAACTCATCAAATGATTTGGTGCTTGCTGCTTCTTTCTGTAACTTCATTAAAGTACAACTTATATATCATATATTTACCTGTCTTAAATGTACAATCCAATAATTTTTAGTAATTGCACAACCTTTACTGCATTCCAAATTTTGTTTTTGTTTTGTTTTGATTTTGGCTTCTCAGCAGGTATTTTTTTAAAAAATTATAATTGACATACAATATTATGTTAGTTTCAGGTGTGCAACATGGTGATTAAACATGTATATACCTTACAAAGTGATCACCAAGGTAAGTCTACTAGTCATCTGTCCCCATACATAGTTATTATAATACTAGAGGCCCGGTGCATGAAATTCGTGCACAGGGGGATGGGGGTCCCTCAGCCCAGCCTGCCCCTCTCACAGTCCGGAGCCCTCAGGGGAGGGCCGCGGAGACTCGGAGCAAGCACTCTGTGTGTGTGTGTGTGTGTGTGTGTGTGTGTGTGTGTGTGTCCCCGCTGGGGGCCTGCCCTCAGCTGCGCCACAGAGGCTCACGCCTGCGTGTTGTTCTCTCAGGCTTGGGGCCACGCCCAGCCCCTCCTCCTGAGCTGGTTGTGATCATTACGGAGCCCCAAACTCATTTGCATATTACATATATATATATATATATATATATATATAAAATTAAGTATATTCTCTATGCTGTACTTTATAACTATTTGACTTAATTTATAACTAAAAGTGTGTACTTCTTATCCCTTACCACAATCCGATTTTGGAACGTTTGCATCACCCCAAAAAGATTCATTGTGCCAATTTCCAGCCCCAGTCATCCATGAATCTACTTCTGTCACTATAAAATTGCCTTTTCTGGAAATTTATATGAGTGGAATCATATAATATGTTGTCTTTTTTGGCTGGCTTCTTGAGCTTAGCACAATGGATCATCCATGCTATGGCATGAGTCAGTTCTTGACTCCTTTTTCCAGCTGAATAATATTCCATTGTATGAAAAAAAAAATATTCCATTGTATGAATATAGCACATCTGCTAATCAGTGGCCATCTGCTGAGTTGTATGGCAAATGTATGTTTAACTTTTTATGAAACTGCCAAACTGTTTTCCAATATAGCTTCGCCATTTTATATTCTTACCAGCAATGAATGTGGGCTCCAATTTTCCACATCCTTCTAATATCTTTTATTTATTATCTTTTTAATTATATCCTATGTTACCATTTTACTTTAAATAAACATAATTGAATATATTTGAGAATTTTGCTATTTGTATATATAAAAGGCTAAGTGACCGGCAGTCAATCCAACTGGCTGGTACAAATGACACACTGGCAATTTAAAAATAAACGTTGACTCACGCATGCATGATACATATAAAGCTCTCACTGGCACCACTGCTATTATAGAGAAAGGGCGAATAGTGATATTAGAATATCAAATCCTCTGGTTTACAGGACAGCACTCCAACCATTGAGCCACAGAGGCCAGGGTTAGAGTCCCAATTTTTAAACATTCTCATGTTATTTGCAAGTATTACTAATTAAGATCTATCTATCTATCTATATATATATATATATATATATATATATATATATATATATATATATATGGCTAAGTGACCAACCATCCGTCTATCCGTCCATCCGACCAACCAACCGGCCGGTACAAATGATGCACTGGCAATTTAAAAATGAACATTGACTTGCGCATGTGTGATACATATAAAGCTCTCGGTGGCACCATCTATTACAGAAAAAGGGAGAATAGTGATATTAAAATATTTTTAATTTTAATTTTATAATACTATCCTATCTAATAAAAGAGAAAAATGGTAATTGGCGTACGACGATACCCTTTTCATTGGCTAATCAGGGCTATATGCAAATTAACTGCCAACTAAGATTGGCAGTTAACTGCCAACAAGATGGCGGCTAATTTGCATATGTAGGCACAATGCAGGGAGGCGAAAGGGAAAGCAGGAAGAAGCCCCCTGCCACTAACAGTGATCGGAAACCCAGGGGGGAGCTAAGAGCTGGGGACAGGGCCCTGCCCCCCAGCCATGATCGGAGAATCAGGTGCCTTTTCCGCCCTGGCCAGTGATAGCAGGAAGTAGGGGTGGAGCCAGCGATGGGAGGTGGGCACGGTCGAAGCTGGCAGTCCCAGGAGCTAGGGGTCCCTTGCCTGGGCCTAAAGCGAAGCCCACGATCGCGGGGCCGCTGCAGCTGCGGGTCCCCGCTGCCCGAGCCGGACGCCTCAGCCAGAGGCGTTAGGCCTGGGCAAGGGCGGAGCCTGCAACTGCGGGGAGCTGGGGGTCCCCTGCCCAGGCCTGACACCTCTGCCGGAGGCCTCAGGCCTGGTCAAGGGGCCGATCCGGTGACTGGTGATTGGAGGGTGATGAGGGTCAACTCCTCTGGCCGAGGCATCAGGCCTGGGTGGGGGGCGGAGCCAGGGATTGGGGGGATATGATGGTCCCCTTGCCCAGGCCTGAAGCCTGGGTCAGAGGCGTCAGGCTTGGGCGGGGGGTGGAGCAAGCGATCAGAGGGAGATGGGGGTCCCCTGCCCAGGCATGATCCCTGGGCCAGAGGCCTCAGGCCTGGGCGGGGGCCAGAGCCAGTGATCGGGGGGAGATGGGGGTCCCCTGTCCAAGCCTGACACCTCTGGCGGAGGCGTCAGGCCTGGGCAAGGGGCCGATCAGGCAATCGGAGGGTGATGGGGGTCTACGCCTCTGGCCGAGGCATCAGGCCTGGGCAAGGGGAAGAGCCAGCAATTGGAGGGGTCTGGGGGTCCCCTGCCCAGGCCTGATGCCTGGGCCAGAGGCATCAGGCCTGGGCTGGGGGCAGAACCAGTGATGGGGGGAAATGAGGGTCCCCTGCCCAGGCCTGACGCCTCTGTCTGAGGTGTCAGGCCTGGGCAAGGGGCCGATCCTGAGATTGGAGGGTGATGGGGGTCAACGCCTGAGGGCTCCCAGTATGTGAGAGGGGGCAGGCTGGGCTGAGGGACACTCCCCCCCACACACACACCCAGTGCACGAATTTCGTGCACCGGGCCCCTAGTATTATATATACTATTTCGACATGTAATTTTTTGTAGTACTGTAATTACCACACGAATCTTTCTTCTAATTAATTTCCTTTCAATGTGCACAAATCCATGCACCAGGCTACTAGTAATTTCATAAGTCCACTTAATATAGCTAGAGATGCTAAACAATGCTAGATAACCAAAGCTGAGTATTATTTCTATGCAGACAATCAGACAACCTTTGGAGAGGTTACTGGAAGGTGAAGACAGAAATAGGTCTGGTGGGGGATTTGGGGTTTAGGAAAAAGAGATTTTGTTGTTATTTTTTTAATGTTATAGTTTTCTTCTGTTTTGTGGAAAAGATGAGCATTTCTAAAAGCCAATGGGAATGAGATGTAGTTAAAGGGGAGGGATTATAATTACTAAAGGAATAATAATATTTAGTACAAGATCCCTAAGGAGTCAGACTGAGTGAAACCGGAATTTGTGTGGAGCAGTTACCATAGATAGAAGAAAAGCACTTCTCTTGTAGCCTGAGGGAAGAAGGGCAGGACGCACAGAGATACAGGCATATTTATATAGTAGAGGGAAATGATCAATGTCCGCTCCCACCTATGTCTACTTCATGAAACAGGAGATGGGATGATAGGTCTTTGGTGGTGGGTGGCTGGAAGTCTGATCTTTGAGGCTGAAATGGTACTGCAGATACTGTGCATCAGAGCTGACCTGAGAACCCAGCAGGTTCCTAGGGGACATCCAGGGCCTCTCTTTGGTAGATGAACAAGATGAATTTACAGTGCCAACAATCAGCCTATTTTCTAGTGACTCTAGGCAGCTGACAGGCTCATTCAGAGATTAGGGTTCATCCATGGTTAGGGTTTTGTCTATTAGATGTGAAAAATAAATTCAGATGGCAAGGGAGTTTAGAGTATTGTTAATACATATTTTTAAATGATGGACCATGGAATCTATGGTGGATTAAATGGGAAGTGAGAAAGAGAGAGGATTGGAAGATTAAGTAGTAGGAGAAGGATTGTGAGAAACTGTTTATTGCCTTCACTATCTGATAAGCGTAGACAGAGAAACCCCCCCCCCCCCCACCACCACCACCCCACCAAGGCTGGGAGCCTTTGAAGCCCTAGCAAAGATTGGAGCTAGGCGCCACCTCTGTTTGTCCAGACAGTGGTAGCTGAAACTACTCCCCCATTTATTATTATGTAAATCTTTGCTGATGGGCTAGTCTGCCTGTTGCAGGGGGTCACCTGCCTAAGGGCTATGCTATGGGTGCATCCCAGAATCAATAAAAGCTTGGTGAGGCCTGAGCACGGGAGGAAGTCCTTCCCTTTGAGTTGGACTTGCCCGCCTGGCCCCCCAATATTCCAAATTATCTCTTGTCTTTTCATTTTCATTTGTGTGCGGCTCTGCTTCCAGTTCCTGAACCCTGACCCACGCGGGACGTGGGAAGGAAACACCCAACAAAGGATTAATGGACTAGGTGCCCCTATAAGGTCTCACATGAGAAGGGAAAACAGTTACAGTGATAGTAATAAATCATTGGCTACCCATGTGGCTGAAATAGCATTTACTTAAATGTCAGAAGAATATAGTTATGCTATACAGCAGCAGAGATTGTACACCGCATAACAGGGAGAAGCTATCCACACATACTGTAATGTAAATGTCATCACCTCACACTATGCAATGGGATGCCCTGTTAGAGACTTTACATGCTATAACTACAAGTCAAACAATGCCACAAGGTATCAGAATTCCATCCATTCCCACTTTAGTACAAAGAATTGCCAGATCCTAGAAAGTATATGAAAATATATGGAATTTCCATCAAGCTGCACAGTCTTTGGACTTAGGCAAGAAGGCATTTCCATTCTCAGGAACCAAAGAAATGCAGCATGTAATCAAGTGATCATTTGCATGAGAGCTGCATACATGAGTGCATATAATAAACAGCGAAATGTGTCTAACAATCTGGCTATGTGACTGTCTCCTTTGTGTAATAGAGTTTTTACACAGTAATTATAAATAAGGTTTGATATATCCTATTAGGATAATAATTGAGAATCTAGTCAGTATGCCAGCTGAAATCTCTGATCATAGACATAAATGGAGGGTACCTTTTATTGAAACTATAAAAACTATTACATCATTTCATATATTTGGGAAGTTTCCTTCTCTGCTTGCGAATGTCTGCAGATCCAGACTTCATGCTGGGTTAAATATTCAGGGTTAAATAAACTCAAATAACTGGATGGTAATTATCTTCCTTGATGTCAATCTTGGGAAATGAGAATGAAGTACAGAAATGTTTAAGAGAATCAAAGCCATTAAGTGAATACTTTTCCTTTAAGAAATCTGTGCAAAAATTATGTACCTGTAATATTTAACAGCATTTGGTCCTTTCCATTAGATTGTCCTGTAATCACAATTTAAAATAAATAACTCATTTCTTTAAAGTTGTGATTTTTAAGTTAAATGTGACTATGCATACATACAGAATTAGGTCATTGAAATGAAATTCAAGTTTTATAAATTAATACTTATAGGTTTGAGTATTGATACATTTAGTTTTTAATTACCTTTTTAAGAGTTGAGTAGTTGCCAAGATTTTTAAGTTGCACAATTGAAAATATTACATGTATCTAATCTAATAAAAGAGAAATATGGTAATTGGCGTACGACCGCTACCCTTCCCATTGGCTAATCAGGGAGATATGCAAATTAACTGTCAGCCAAGATGGCAGCTGGCAGCCAGGCAGCTTGAAACTAACATGAGGCTTGCTTGCTTCAGTGACGGAGGAAACCAACGTTCCCCGCCTGCTGCTGCAGGCCTCTGAGCCTGCAGTTTCAAACATTGTAACAAATATAGAAGCTAAAAAAAACCCCAGAAACCAGCTTTCAGCGAGCTGGGATCTCAGAGCTAGAGTCAGAGCTGGAGTTATAGATTGTTTCGATTACCTACTTTCAGCAGCAGAGGCCTAAGAGCTGGAGCCTCAGAGCTAAAGCAGGCCCAGAATTTAAAAAAAAATGAAAAAAGGAGCGGTTGGGAGCTTCCGTCACCTGCCAGCCTGAAAACAGCTCTCAGCCCCTCACCCAGACTGGCCAGGCACCCCTGTGGGGACCCCCACCCTGAAGGGTGTGTGACCAGCTGCAAACAGCCCTCAGCCCCTCACCCAGGCTGGCCAGGCACCCCAGTGGGCACCCCCACCCTGATCCAGGACGCCGTTCAGGGCAAACCAGCTGGCACCCACCCATGCACCAGGCCTCTATCCTATATAGTAAAAGGGTAATATGCCTCCCAGCACCAGGATCAGCGGAGCTGAGAGGCCTCCCGGCACCGGGACCAGCGTGACAGGGGGCAGCACCCAAACCCCCTGATCGCCCTACAGCTCTGTGTGTGACAGGGGGTGGGGCCACAACCTCCCTATGCGCCCTGCTCTGTTCGTGACAGGGGAAGGCGCCCCAACCTCCTGATCAGCCCTGCTCTGTGCTTGATACGGGGGAGCTCCCCAACCTCTGATCGCCCTGCAGCTCTGTGTGTGACAGGGTGTGGCGCCCCAAACCCCCCCCACCCCCACGGGCCCTGCTGTGTGTGTGACAGGGTAGAGCCATAACCTCCCCATCAGCCCTGCCCTGAGTGTGAGAGTGGCGGCGCCCCAACCCCCTGATCGGCCCTGCTCTACGGGTGATAGAGGGCGGTGCCACAACCCCCACCCCTCCCACTGGCCCTGCTCTGTGTGTGATGGGGTAGAGCCATAACCTCCCCATAGGCCCTGCCCTGAGTGTGAGAGTGGCGGCGTCCCAACCCCCTGATCGGCCCTGCTCTGTGGGTGATAGAGGGTGGTGCCCCAACCCCCTGATCAGCCCTGCTCTGTGTGTGACAGGGGGCGGTGCCCCAACTCCCCTATAGGCCCTACTCTCTGAGTGACAGGGGGGAGCTCCTCTTGCTTTGCTTCTGGTTTCTCCCAAAGATGAGTCTCCACCTTGCAAACTAGTGTATCAGGGAGAAATTCTCTCTCTAAATTGAGACCCTTGGTAAATTAAAGACTTTTGGTCCTGCAAATAGATGAGTAATTACTTTAATTACCACAGTTTCACTGAATCATCTTTCTAGCATAATACCATTATTTAATATTTCAGAGGAGCATGAACTCAGTAAAGACAGATCCCTTGCACCATTTTCTAGTCTTTCAAAGCACAAGGCTACTGCAGACATCAAAGGGCTTTTTAAGAATAAACAGGCAGGGAAGGTAATTAGGTGTTGGGCAATGATGCAAACAAAATTGCTATCTTTGATGTCATGTTTCATAAGGATGAAGGTCATCAAAGACATGGTCCCAAAATTCATGGCCTATGAACTTCAAGTGCACTCTCCCAAGAGCAAAGCCAATTAACTTACTTCAGGGGCAACAAACAATGCTGACAATTAAAAACTAATAAGATTATTCAAGCAGAAGGATATCATCAGTTTTGAAGGAGAAAATTAAAGAGATGAAAATATTTTGTTGTGAGTTAATAAGGAGGCTAGAAACACAAATGGTTCACAACAAAAGATGGATCATACACAAGTCAAATTGACAAAGTACCAAATTTTATGGTATCTAAGAAAAACCTATATGTAGTTAAGTAGGCCTGAATAATTCCAGGAAAAATTGGCATATTCTCATAAAGCATTTTTTCATTATTAATAAACTCAGAAACAGAATCAATGAAAACCAGTGCTTGAACAGATCTTATATTTCCCTTGATCCAAATACAAGACTGGATTGCAGTGGCAGTGAATAAAATACTATGTTAGATACATTAGTTGACAAAGCCTTTCTATAATAATATGGATTCAATATACTACTTTCTTTTTTCAATATATTTTTATTTCTTTCAGAGAGGAAGGGAGAGGGAGAACTAGAAATTTCAGTGATGAGAGAGAATTATTGATTGGCTGCCTCCTGCACAATTGGGGATCAAACCTGGCGTATGCTCTGACAGGAATCAAACTATGACCTCCTAGTTCATAGATCGATGCTCAACCACTGAGTGACTGTGGCTGAGCCAATATACCACCTCCTTATTGAAATTTCTGCCTAAATCAACTCCTCCTGAGCAAGAAGCAGCTGTATGAATATTATTGAGTTGATGAAATCAATAAACCCCACCCTTCCCAGGAAATCTAAAGCCCTTCTTCTATAATTCTGTCCTGACATCCACTTCAAGTATAACATCTAACTAAAGGGGCTGGGGGCTTTCCTGAGGAATGAGAAAGTGTCATGTAACTCATTACTGGGGTTTTAATTACTTAGGAGTTTTAGGAAAATGCTAAAGAGCAAGGAAGACCACACACCGATCATATGCCCTTCTAAGGGGACACAAGTAGCATCTGTCAATGAATCCATCAGATTCAAGGGGGAGCCCTGACTCTGTTACTTGCTGCATGAAGTGTGGTCAACAGATCTTGCTGGCACAAATGGCCCAGCATGGGAGGTAGTCTACACTGGGGAAGTGAACCATTCCTGGACCTCTTGTTGGAGCCTTATACCTGTTCCTCATACATGAACCCTAGGAGGGGCTCAAGAACAAAGAGATCCCCCTGAAACATCTCACTAGAAAGGTCAAAGTACTATGACATCAGCTCAGTGAAATAAAATAATCAAATCTTACACAGCCAGTAAGCTTCTAATTGCAAATAGAAGCCAGTAAGCTTCTAATTGCTGGAGAAACCCATGTAGCCTGACTGGTATTGGTACTGAGAGAATTTGCTTCACAAATGCGCATATAAAAATTCAAAGTCTAAAGTCTTTCTTTGGTTCAGGAAAGTAAACCATTTCAATATTCAGAACAGAAAAATGAATGGCCACTGCTTCAAGCTAAATTAATTGTCTAGAAGATCAATGGAAGAAACAGCTTATAACACAGAGCAAAATTTCTAAGCAATTAATATCATAAGATAAGATTTAGAAGACAGAAACTAGAGACCAGAATATAAATAATATGAATTTCAAAATAAGATTTTAAAAATAGAGAATAAAGAAATACTAGGAAAAAATTATCTATGCTTAAATAAAAAATAGCCCTACATCTTCTTGTTAAATGGCTCATGGGGTCCTAGATAGCAATAATGAATAAAAGGTTTATCCCCAAAAATACAGCCTTGTGAACTCTCCGAACCTCTGAACCCTATGACTAAATGAAAACAACAACAAAAAATGACTTTCATTTCCATAAAGAAAGAACAGGGTCACTGCAAAAAAGTTTAAATAACTTAACATTAGTTTTCTCACCTGTAGTATGGAGTTTTAAAATACAGTAAAATAAGATATACAGGTTATCCTATATCAGTGATGGCGAACCTATGACACACGTGTCAGAGGTGACACGCGAACTCATTTTTTTTGGTTGATTTTTCTTTGTTAAATGGCATTTAAATATATAAAATAAATATAAAAAATATAAGTCTTTGTTTTACTATGGTTGCAAATATCAAAAAATTTCTATATGTGACACGGCACCAGAGTTAAGTTAGGGTTTTTCAAAATGCTGACACGCCGAGCTCAAAAGGTTCGCCATCACTGTCCTATATAATAAAAGGCTAATATGCAAATTGTCCCCTCGGGAGTTAGACCCACAAGAGTTCGACTGCTTGCTATGATGTGCACTGACCACCAGGGGGCAGTGCGTAACAAAGGAAGGCCCCGGTCAGCAGCTGTCAGCCAGGGGAAGGAAGGCCCCAATTGGCCCTGATAACCTACCCATGCATGAATTTCGTGCACCGGGCCTCTAGTTAATTCATAATTTTGAGAAAGAATTCTGGAAACAAAAGAGCCATATGATAATAGCTTGAAATAATAATGTCAGGGATGGGGGTGCAGAAATATTTGCCATGATGAGAACTTAGAAATTAATTATTCCTTAAGAGCTCAAATTGGGACTGGGAGATATAAACAAGTAAAATGTCTCTTGAGATAAGAGAAATAGGTATTATTTAATTTCAATAGTATAGTATATAAAAGTTGTAAGGGAGAAAGAGACAGATTTCAATATAATGGGAAAGACAGAAAAGTAATCACAAGTTTAATGAGGAATATAATAGAATTTCTTAATTAAGGAAGAAAGGCAATGCAAGTACAGGAATGAAACATTAAGCCAAAATGATAACAAAGGTGAAATGAGGAAAACTACAAAAATACAATGATACATATATAAAGTAAAATGGTAGAAATAAACCAAATACATTGAAATCACAATATATGAATATGCTTAGTTTTTATTCAAACAAATAAATCATCTGTAGATCTGATTAAAATAAAATTCAGCTTTATTCTATCTATAAGAAAACTATCAGACTTGGAACAGACTGACAGCTGTCAGACAGGAGGAGGACTGGATGAAAGAAGGTGAAGAGACTAGTCAAAGAACATATATGCATAATTCATAGACACAGACAACAGATTAATGATGGACACAGGGAAGGGGGCAGGGGCTGGATGGAGAAGAGCAAAAGGTGGGGGGAATGGGGACATCTGTAATAGTGTCAACAATAAAAATAAAGTAAAAAGTATAAAATATTAAAAATAATAAAACCATCTAAATGAAATGTTAAAATAAGAGTGAAAGCCCTGGTGGTGTGCTCAGTGGTTAGGACATCGGCCTGTGCACCGAAGGGTCATGAGTTCAATTCCCAGTCAAGTTGTCCTGGGTTAGAGGTTTGATCCCCGGCTCCAGTGGGGGCACATGCGAGAAGCAACCAATAGAGGTGTCTCTCTCACTTCAATGTTTCTCTCTCTCTTCCCCTCCCTCCCTTCCAATCTCTAAAAATCAATGGAAAAAAATATCCTTGAGTGAGGATTAACAATAACAAAAAAGAGTGAAAATAGGAAAAGGAAACAGCAGGAAAAATATAAATAAGATGAAGCTGAAGTAGCAATAATCAATATCAGATAGAGTGGAATTCAAGGACAAAAAGGAAAAACTGATTCAGAAAAGAATATGGTTAAAAATTACAACTCGGTAAGAGGATACAAGATTCATAGACTAAAGCTATAGTGACATACCAAGAGCAAAAACTACAAGAAGAGCTTAAAGTTGTAAAAGAGGTCTTTTCAAATTTTATTTTCAAAACAATAAGAACATCACAATAAAAAAGCTTGACTTAATAGATGATTTACAATTTTGTACCATAACAGAAAATGTGACATTATTCTTTTGTTTAAGAGAATATTTAGATGAAATACTTGCTCATACGCACACCATTATTTCAGTGAGATTCAACAGATCCCTGGGGATATCTACTGAATATTTTCTCCTTCACAGTATGAAAGTCTGAAACTTTCCACAGTATCTTGCATAGAAGGATTTCAAGTAATGTGGCCAATAAATTCACCATAAAAAATACCCTGTTCCCTCTTTTAAATTAATGCTAAATTAGTTGATTCCTTTTAAAGGGATCACCACCAACTTTTTAAACTGTAGAATCTTTGACATGAAATTGAGTGTTTTAGAGAAATTTTAGCAGTTACAAGATTTCACACCAATGTGGTTTGTTATAATCTATAGCTGTGCTGTCCAAAACAGTATCCATTAGCCACATGCGGCTTTCTAAATTTAAACTTTGAATTTAAATTAAATTAAACAAGCATTCAGTTCCTCAGTCACACCAGCCACATGTCAAGTGCTTAAGGGCCATGTGTGGTTAGTGGCTACTGTACTGGCAGCACAAAGAATATTTTCATCATCCCAGAAAGTCCTACGGATGCACACTGGAGGAGCTGACAGCGTCTGGTGCTGAGGCACCAGTTCTTTAAGAGGTTATGTTTGAAACTATAAATCATTTCTATCCTTTTTAGTGCCAACCATGAAGTCTGCGCAGGGCATTATACCCATCATTTACAGTTATCTGTACAATATCCTTATTTGGTTGGCATGAATAGCTTTCCTTTACAGATGATTCTAGTAGGCTTGATAGGTTAAATGAAATTACCCAAAGTCACAAATTACCCAAAGATAGTGCTTAACGGAGCCAAATCTGAATGACAAATATATCAGACACCAAAAATCATGTAGCATTGATCATGGAGGGGGAGAGGTAGGGAGAGAGGTGGAATCTTGTGTTTAATCAGTGGTTCCTGCTCAGCATTAAATTCTCTTTTCTGTATACATTTATTCCTTCCTCGGTTTTAAGGCTGCGACCCCTTCTTTCAACTAATAAATGAAGCCCAGCTCATTAAATGCTTCACTGGCCACTTTGATATGCCTCCAAAGAGAGCCACCACGTCTCAGATGGCTAAATGTCTGCCTGGATTTAGACTTTCCACTTCTTTAGTACACAAGTACTTCTCAGCTATGGAAATTCTTTCATCAGGCGCCCCATGGCATGGCAGCCAACCCACTTCAAATCATATCAGCAGCTTAGCTTCTGTTCTCTGAGTGAATGGACTATGAACAAGTGTCACTTCAACACTTGAGAGTTTGCAGTGCTGGGGTTGGTCTACAGACAATGCTGGCCAAGTGTCCAAGAAGACACTGTATCTACAGAAGATGAAACTCAGTAAACTTCCAATCCAATTGGTAGTATTAGGTAGGTGCTGGGTTTTACTGCCAGCTTCCCAAAAGGAACCAGGCCGTTCTAGATGAGACATATAAGAGCATTTTGAGAACTGTAAAGTATCACTTAAATTTTAATTATTTTCAATAACAACTTTTAGATGGAACACCCTTAAGAGATGACCTGATCTGATCATGTGATTAAAGATGAGAAAATAAAGGCCAGGAATTTCAGCAACTGGCATCAAGATAAAACAGATTTGATGTAACAGCTTAGGTGTCCTGACTCATTCTCCTGCAGGATCTATAATAATAAAAGGGTAATGTGCTAATTAGAACGGACATCCTTCTGGACAAAATACACCTGCTGAGCTCAGATTCAGAAATATGGTCTAACTCAGTAGTTCCCAATATGTGGTCAATGGAACACCAATTTCACAGATTATTCTGTAAAAAAAAAAAATTATGTGGTCAAATACAGGGGTGGGCAAAAGTCGGTTTATAGTTGTGAGTACATGAAACAACTTGTATTATTTATTATTTGTATTACAACTGTAAACCTACGTTTGCCCACCTTGTACATATTAGAGTTGAACAAAGACATAATCTGTGTGTGTGAGTGTGTGTGTGTGTGTGTGTGTGTGTGTGTGTGTGTGAAACTTCACAACTTTCAGAAGCCTTTAATATACTTATGTGCATTATTAACTGCCAAGGCAGTGTTCAACATTTATTTGCCCATAAAATATTTTTATCCAATAGTACACCTCAAGACTAGTATGGGATGAAACGCACTTCGGCAAACACTTATCTAACTTTATCAGCAGATGAGTCCCTGTCATATCCTCAAACATCGCTGCCTGAAATAGATTTAATAAAATGATATCTTTGGTGTGACTGGCTTTCCTCCAGATGACATCACTACTACCATAAATATCACAGAAAACTTTAGAGACTTGTGACATGATTGTAGCTCTCAAACTGTCTTAGCAGTGCTAAACTATTGTCTAAACAGCTAATAGTATTGAAAATATTTATAAGTGATCATAGTTCAGAGGTTTTTCTGTTTCTTTGCATTATTTCTCTATATACCAAGGATCCCATCTATTCTTCTTGAGCTTAAGATCTGATGTCCCATAACTGGTGATAGAAAGCACATGGTCCCATATTCCTGTGTAGGCTGTTGTCAGCAATGCAAGGCAGAGAAAATTGTGACATGTATAGAAATAGCGATAGAGTAATATATATCACTACTAGCATAAGTTACTTAACTCAGTTTCCTTAGTTGTAAAATTGCTATAATAAAGAGAACTTTACTTACAGTTTATGATGTGGATGTGTGCATGCCATGAGATGCACACATGCATCTTGAAGTTTACTTTAAGAGTACTTAAAACTTCAAGTACTTAGCACAGTGCCTGGCTTTTCAAAAATGCTCAGTACCTGGTAGCTGTTCTTATTATGGCTATCAATAAACAGTTTAGAGCACTCTCTAGTTTACAACACACTTTCCTATGTTTTATTTCATCATGGCCATTATTTTGACATTGCAAGGTGAAGGATGAAGGAGGCAAAAAGGCCTGTACAAACCTCATTA
Source organism: Myotis daubentonii (assembly GCF_963259705.1). Classification (NCBI taxonomy): domain Eukaryota; kingdom Metazoa; phylum Chordata; class Mammalia; order Chiroptera; family Vespertilionidae; genus Myotis; species Myotis daubentonii. The sequence continues at coordinate 37,920,225 of NC_081843.1, read as the reverse complement.
TGGCTTTGTTCCTCATAATTCTATATGGATACAATTTTCTTGGATATGAAAGCTGGAAGAAACCACTTAAATGGAGAGGAGGATCCTTCCAAGATGTACTATACTTCCTTATGGGGTTATTTTCTGTATTATTCAAGCTCCCTCTTTCCCAAATATCTGCTTGGAATCAAAGCCAGGTTTCACAGCCTGAAAATTAATACTCTGCAGCCAGAAATAGATTATTTTGAAAGGAGAAATACCAGACACACATAATTTCTACTCAGTGAAAAAAAAAAAATCTCCCTTTTTACCTAGCCAGCAAGTATGATGGACAAATACAAAGCAGAACATTTACCCCCCATATGGTCTGTAAAGAAGAGCACCTCTTTTGATTCACAACGCTTAGCCTTCATTCCAGCAGTACTGCCCTGATCTGCAATTAGCCCGGACATTTCCTGGTTTTCTGATTATCGATTTCTACCTGCAGCCTTGATCGACTTGCTGGGGGACTGAGCCTCGTGCCGCTGCGTAAGCCCTGGGTGGGGAGGAATATGGCACAGGATGCAATGAGATCCTGCAATGAGATCCTCAGGGTCTGAGCCACAGGAGAGGCTCTGCCTGCTTGATGATGAACATCAAAGGAAACCTCAGTTAAACATCCACATGTTTCCAAACTTCGCTAACTTTCCAGATCTAGAAAAACATCCTGATGCTAAAGTAAATTTTCGAATTTCCAACCAGATGTTCGCTAGGTTGAGTATGTGTATCTGATTGCCTTCAAAAATTAGAGGATTCTGATTCTTATTATTTTATATTATCTATTTACTAGAGGCCCGGTGCACAAAAATTTGTGCACTTGGGGGGCTGAGGGGGGCCGTCCCTCAGCCCGGCCTGTGCCCTCTCGCAGTCTGGGACCTCTCAGGAGGTAACGACCTGCTGGCTTAGGCCTGCTCCCGGGTGGCAGAGGGCAGGCCCAATCCCTAGGTGCAGCCCCTGGTCGGGCTCAGAGCAGGGCGAATTGGGGAGTTGGGGCGCCGCCCCCTGTCACACACAGAGCAGGGCCAGTGGGGTGGGGGTTGGGGCACCGCACCCTGTCACACACAGAGCCGCAGGGCGATCATGGGGTTGGGGAGCTCCCCCTATCAAGCATAGAGCAGGGCTGATCAGGGTGTTGGGGCGCCTTCCCCTGTCACGAACAGAGCAGGGCGGATAGGGAGGTTGTGGCCCCGCCCCCTGTCACACACAGAGCCACAAGGCGATCAGGGGTTTGGGCGCTGACCCCTGTCACACTGATCCTGGTGCTGAGAGGCCTCTCAGCTCCATTGATCCCGGTGCTGGGAGGCATATTACCCTTTTACTATATAGGATAGAGGCCTGGTCCACGGGTGGGGGCCAGCTGGTTTGCCCTGAAGGGTGTCCTGGATCAGGGTGGGGGTCCCGCTTGGGTGCCTGGCCAGCCTGGTGAGGGGATGATGGCTGTTTGCAGCTGGTCACACACCCTTCAGGGTGGGGGTCCCCACTGGGGTGCCTGGCTAGTCTGGGTGAGGGGCTGAGGGCTGTTTTCAGGCTGGTGGGTGACTGAAGCTCCCAACCGCTCCTTTTTTTCTTTTTTTTTTCTTTTTTATTCTGGGCCAGCTTTAGCTTTGAGGCTTGGCTCCAGCTCTTAGGCCTCCACTGCTGAAAGCAGGTTTCTGGCCTTTGTTTACCTTCTGTATTTGAAACAATGTTGCGATCCTGCTGGCTGAAGCCCAACAGACTAAAGCAGGTTTCTGGGGTTTTGTTTAGCTTCTATATTTGTAACATAGTTGCTTAGAGTTGCAGCTCAGAGGCCTACAGAGGCAGGCAGGGAACACTGGAGTCTTCCGTCACTGAAGCAAGCAAGCCTCCTGTTAGTTTCAAGGTGCCTGGCTGCCGGCCGCCATCTTGGCTGGCAGTTAATTTGCATATTGCCCTGATTAGCCAATGGGAAGGGTAGCGGTCATACACTAATTACCATGTTTCTCTTTTATTAGATAGGATATTCTCTGTTCCTAATTAGTAAAGGAAATCAAACTTGAAATTTTCTACTAGAAAAAAACACATTCTTTGAGCTACTATAAATATACTCACATATTTCATATTATTTTTGCTTGGTACATAATCCTATCTAACAAAGAGGGAATATGCTAACTGACCCTCACACCATCACAAAGATGGCAGCGCCCACAGCCAATAAGGAGGGTACATGCTAATTGACTGCCCCACCCTCAAAGATGGTGGCGCCCACAGCCACAAGATGGCCGGCAGGGGAGGGCAGTTGTGGGTGATCAGGCCAGCAGGGGAGGGCAGTTAGGGGCAACTGGGCCAGCAGGGGTGGGCAGTTAGAGGTGACTGGGCTGGCAGGGGAGGGCAGTTGGGGGAGACCAGGCCAGCAGGGGAGGGCAGTTTGGGGAAACCAGGCCGACAGGGAAGGGCAGTTGGGGTGACCGGGCCGGCAGGGGAGCAGTTAGGCGTTGATCAGGCTGGCAGGCAGAAGCAGTTAGGGGCAATCAGGCAGGTAGGCAGGCGAGCGGTTGGGAGCCATCAGTCCCGGATTGTGAGAGAGATGTCCGACTGCCAGTTTGGGCCCGATCTGTGGCATTGGGCCTAAACTGGCAGCCGGACATCCCCCGAGGGGTCCCAGATTGGAGAGGGTGCAGGCTGGGCTGAGGGACACCCCCTCGCCAGTGCCCAAATTTCATGCACCGGGCCTCTAGTACTATTATAAGAGTTATCACATTTCAACTCACTAATTGTTCCAATTCTTAGGTAACTACAGAAAGTTTACCTTAATATATGGACAGTAAATAATAAATCCCTTGTGTTGTTTCCGTAATTGATCATATATTTTGAGGGTGATCTAAACTTTTTACTAAGAAGGGTCTATTTTAATTCTTTATAAGTTTTAATAGTTGAGACCCATATGGCTGCTATAACATTGTAGTTAATATTGTTTCATTCTAAAGCTGAACTCTCAACAAAAATAGGTTTATAGAGTTCATGAAAAGCCTGGTCAAAATATAAGATAAGCTATGTAGAGAAAATGTGAATATATTTGGCCTGTCCTGCAACCAAACTGTTTCCCATTTAGGAGAAATCTCCATTGTGTGAATCTGTGGAAGGAACAGATGCAAAGACAAATATTTAGAAACTTGTCTCAGCAGCAAGAGGACAGTGGAGGTAACAAAGGAATTAACCAGACAAGACCTCACCTGAGTTTTCTGCTGGGAGCCTCTACTGGCTCTTACCTATTCTCCAAGCTTGCTTCTCTGGACTGCTTGTAGATTCTATAGTCACCCAGTGCCTTTCTACTATATTCCTTTTGTAACTATTTTTAATTCAATGAGCCAGATTCTGTTTCAGTTTTCTTGCAGCCAAGACCCCAATGATACAGGTAGCATTTTATTCACAATGGGAATTTTAAAATAAATTTTAAGTGTTTGATAAATTTAAGGACTCTATATAATTTTTTCTATTGTACTTTTGCAAGTATGGAGTGAGGTTCATAGGCAGCTATTATCATTCTTTGAATGTGTATCTGAGCTTTAATTACAATTGTAGAACACTGATATATTAATATTCAGCATTAGAGTCCCTTTTTTTTTTCAGGGAGGGGGCGTTAATCCTCGCCTGAAGATATTTTTTACATTGGTTTTTAAAGAGAATGGAAGGGAGGGTGGGAGAAAGGGGAAGAGAGAAAGAGAGAAATATCCATCTGAGAGAGACACATTGATTGGTTGCCTCCCACAAATTACCCACACTGGGCAGGGGATTGAACCTGCAACCCAGTTACATGCCTTTGACCAGGAATCGAATCCTCTGGTTTGCGGGACAACACTCCAACCACTGAGCCACACATTGTTTACAAAAGCTAAGTTCTAGAAACAGGCCAAGTGTCCATCATTAGATGAATGGGTTAAAAAACTGTGGTACATTTACACAATGGAATACTATGCAGCTGTAAAAAAATAAGGATATCCTAACCTTTTCAGACAGCATGGAGGGAACCTGGAAAGTATTATGCTCAGTGAAATAAACCAGTTGGAGAAATACAAGTATCATAGGATCTCACTTATATGTGGAATCTAATGAACAAAATAAACTGAAAAAGAGAAAAGATCCAGAGGCATGTGAAGCATACAACAGACTGACACATTTCAGAGGGAAGTGTGTTTGTGTGTGTGTGTGTGTGTGTGTGTGTGTGTGTGTGTGGCCAAAAGAGTTTAACTAATGAACTTATATGCATATATGCATAGTGCATGAATAGACAAGAGTGGGGAAGGCCTGAGGAAGGGATGGCAGCGGGGTGTAGGGGATCGATGGGGAGAAAAATGGAGACATCTGTAATACTTTCAACAATAAAGATAAATTAAAACAAAGATTATTTGTACTCGTTATACATGAAAACCTGCTCTTGTCTAATTCATACTACCTTGCCAAGATGTGAGACCAGCCATGAAGATTCTAAAAGATATGAACAAAAATGAGACAGGCGGCACAGATTTGGGGGTGACACAAATAAAAGACACTGTATGAAAGGTGCCATGCAACAAGTCATGAAGAAAATGCAGACTAGCTGAAAACGAGATCCAGCCTTTTGGAAAATTACTTAGGACTGGCTGACTATTTAACTTATCTTAGAAGAAGCTGACAGTCCCAAAGCAATCTCTTACATTTGGGGCAGCAGACTCAGGAAAGCTTAAAGCCCACCCATTTCCAAGTTCTGAATTTTCACTAATTCTATCTTAAAAGTTAATGAACAACTCAAGACAAGTAGGTCTGTGAGGTACATAATATGTTAATAGCTTTGAGCCCATAAAAGTATTACAAGCATTGAAAAAAATTGAGTTGCCTGGGGGAAAAGACAAAGAATTTTAATATTTTGTGTGAATCAGTTCTTAAAACATTTTAAATGATAATATTTGGAAAAAAAATTTAAGTATATAATAGTTCTCTTCAATAAAAATCCTGTGTATAGAGTAGATGAATCTGGCTGCCAGTAGAGGCACTTTAACGTTTCAGTTCTACTATCATGTCTGACTCGATTGCTGTGATGGAAGCCAGTGAGTGACAGGGCTGTCTAACATACTCCTATAAATTAAATTGCATATGTCATAGGCAAGCATAGGGGTGGAAAAAAAACTAATTATTTAATGTAAAAAAGTTAATTAATTTTTTTTTGTTTTTATAGAATTACAGTTTATTTTTCATTCTGTTATATCATCCATATTTGAGTACATGCATTCTCATTCATATTCATTCTCTCAATCTCTCTCTCTCTCAATCTCTCTCTCTCTCTCTCTCTCTCTCTCTCTGTTATTCTAGGTTATTTTAAGTTATTACTACTTAAGCATTAAGCAAAGAATATGAAGTATTTTAACATACCTAGAAATTACTTTTAAACAGAAATCACAAGGGAAGATATTAGTAAAAGGGAACTATTTAAAATTAAAATGTTCTATATAAGAAAAATCACTAAACCAAATTTCAAAGGCAAACAACATTCTAAAAGCAGATAGTGGAACCACAGAAATATACATATTTATATGTATTATATAGTTTTATAATATAATATATGTTATATATACATAAATCTTTTGTTTATGGCATACATACATCTATATACATACAAATGCCATAAGCAAAGAATTAGTGTCTCGAATATATTACAGACATATGCAAATCAAGAAGATAACACCTTTAGAAAAATAGAAAAAATGGTAATAAACAATTCACAGAAGAAAATACAAATAGTTGATACATATATGAAAAGATATACAAACTCATCTGCAGAGAAACAAAATTAAGCCAATAAGGTATCATTGGATACACATCAGAGAAGCCAAAAACTATGGCAAGCATTGTTCTAAGCATCTTACATAGTTTATGTCATATAGTCCTCATGAACTTAATCATGCATGGCTATTACTACCCTCATTTTACAAATGAGACAAGCAAGACACAGAGAAGTTAGTTCAATGAGCTAATGAATGACATGACAGTCCATGCAGCCTAACTTCTAAACCTAGCAACACCAAGTGTTGGATAATACTGGATAAAACAATCCTGGTTAAGAGAAGACTGTTTTAATGGTCAAGTCAACTGTTTTGGAGAGCAATCTAACAATACTTAGTAAGAGAAAGATGGATATTTCCAAACCGGTTTGGCTCCGTGGATAGAGCGTCGGCCTGCTGACTGAAAGGTCCCAGGTTCGGTTCCGGTCAAGGGCATGTACCTTGGTTGTGGGCACATCCCCAGTAGGAGGTGTGCAGGAGGCAGCTGATCGATGTTTCTCTCTCATCGATGTTTCTAACTCTCTATCCCTCTCCCTTCCTCTCTGTAAAAAATCAATAAAATACATTAAAAGAGAAAGATGGATATAATCTTGTTTAGTCAAGAGAAATTCTTGCACATGTGTACAAGAAAACATTTTAAAAGATGTTCACAGTAACACTTTTTTATTGGGAAAAAGATAAATAATCTAAATGTCTGTCAGTAAAAAAAAATGGATAAACTGCTTTACATGTATGTAATGGAATACTTCACAATAGTTAAAATAAATAAATTAGTTCTATAGTATTAACATTACAAGATCTCAAAAACAATGTTGAATAAAAACAGCACGTTGGATAATGCATGGAAACTGATAGTATTTTGTGTTCACTTAAAATATAAAACTGAAAGTATTTTGCAAAATAGGCTTCTTGAAAAATAATAAATGTTCATAAAACATTTTGAGCATCATATTACTATAGTGGGACATATCTTAATTTTTTTTCTAATTATGTTAGCTTCTTCACAATGACTATGACTTGAGTGTAATATCAATGAAAAATTAGCCATCTGTCATTCTACTAATAGTGTTATTTTCCTGATGTTTAAAAAATAATTCAGATACTGCATTTCAAAAATAAAAACATGCGAAAAAGAAAGCAAATATATATGAATTTGTTGAAAAGTAGTTGAAAGTAATACTTATGCATAAGTAGACATCTTCCTCTCTTGTTTATTTTTTTCTGTTCAAAAATATATAAAACTGATAAATCATGGTAACACTGGATGAAGTTAGTGTATAAAAACATGGACTAAATACACTACAAGTTCATGACATTACCTCTGGGAAAGGAGAGGAGAGAGAGAATGAATGAAAGAAACATAGGGGATTCTAATTTTATCTGCAAAGTTTTATTTCTTTAAAAAAAAAAGCAGATGTGATCAGAAACAATTTTTTAGAAGTTAGTTTTCTTTTCATTTGCCGGTATGCACATGAAGATATTTTGAAATGTCCTTTGTTATATACCAGACTTTAAAAATTATCCAAAGTATTTTACTTAAAAAGATCACTTACTTAAAGAACAGAGCATTTCTAAACAACTGAGTAATCAGAGGACTAAATCAAACTTATCATTTAAGTACAAAATTTATTTAGAGCTATTTCTCAGTTTATTTAACTGCAGGAGATCAGACATATCTCACTAATGCCCACATATAAAAAGAGTTTTAAGGTTATAATGTTATCTGCCCTATATTCTTTTACTTTTCAATTTTAATCCTTAGACTACTTTCTCTTCTAAGGACTATCAGAGCTAAGTCAAATTACCGAAGAAACAAAACACAGTTGTTCTTATAAACTTAGAAGGCTTTAAGTAAAAGTCTTCTAGAGAAAAATTAGTATATCATGACTTCTTATTCCAGACAACTGTGCATCTACCATAAATGGAGTATAATATGGAAAACTTTCACAATCTAAAGATAATCTCCAATGACAATGAATGAAAAGTCAAGTAGCTCTAGCTGGTTGCTCAGTGGTTAGAGTGTTGGCCCACAGACTGAAGGGTCATGGGTTTGATTCTAGTAAAGGGCATTTACCTCAGTTGCAGGCTTGATCCCCAGCCTTGGTTGGGGCACATGCAGGAGGCAATCAATTGATGTGTCTCTCTCACATTGATGTTTCTCTCTCTCTCTGTCTCTCCCCTTCCCTTCCACTCTGTCTAAAAATCAATGAGGGGGAAATATCCTCAAGTAAGAATTAACAAAAAAGAAATTAAATGATAAATAATTAGGAAAAACATTTTCAGCATATTAGTTACTATTACTATATTAATATTTTTAATGGCAGATAATTATTTAAAATAATGATCTCCTAACCTATATTTAATTGTATAAAAATTATCTTTCACAATAATCTAATTATTATTATTAGTTTTTTTTGGTCTTTAAAACACACCTCTTTCCTGTCAGTGTTTTTTCCTATGTAGTCTCCTTTTCAAGAACTTTATTCCTTCAACTCTCTAAATGGCCAGTTTCTTGTCATCCTCAGGCCTACAAATCACTAGATGTACCCATGTCTTGTGATATTTTTTTAAATTTATTTTAATTTTATTTATTTATTTATTTATTTATTTTTGGTGTGCTCAATCATATGAGAATAGATAACACTGTCAGGCAAAAACCTTTAAGGGCCAGTGTACAAGTCACCAGATTCTCCTTCCTTGTTTCGGTTACCATGGAGGCATGTGCTGAGGTAGTCTGCTTTGCTCTGCATGCCTGAGATAAACAAAGCTCCCCAACAACATTGGACACTTGGTTATGTAGGGTGAACAGAAATTAGCCTTTGTTTATTAAGTAAACAAATTGCAAAGATTTTATGATTGTTTGCATAAAACCATAACCTAAGTAACCTAGATTCTAGGTCCTAGAACATCCTAACTAATACAAAGTCTCAGATTAAATAGCATCTCCTCAAAGTGGAATTTCTTATACAATCATTTAAAATGGTTTTAATTCATTATCTTAGAAACCTCTTTGTTTCCTACAGAACATATATCACTATACAGACAGTCCTCAGGTTATGTTGGACTCAACGTATATCCTTTCGTGGTTCGTCACCATCTCCCACTTATTTATAAAAAAAAAAGTTCTATCATTTTGACGTATGTACATATGTGCTTTATGTTTTTTATTATTTGCCACAAGTAAAGGTCAGGAATTGTTATCTTTCTTTTAATTCCTTTTTACTGTTTCACTTCATTACTGCTGTGTATGTGCTCCATGTGAGTGACATAGGTGCTTATGTAGGTGGGTTCCAACTTATGGCGAAAATTGCGTTGTCGCACCGTAGGAACGGACCTTCACCATAACCCGAGGACCTACTGTATATGTATACTAGAGGCCCGGTGCACAAATTAGTGCACAGGTGGGGTCCCTCAGCCTGGCTGGCAATGGGGGCCAATCGGGGCCATCTTGCCCAGCCCCAATCGGGAGCGATTGCGGGGCGGGGGGAGGGACTGCGGGGAGGGACCACAGGAGGTTGGCTGTGGGTGCACACTGACCACCAGGGGGCTGCTCCTGTGTTGAGCGTCTGCCCCCCTGGTGGTCAGTGCGTGTCATAGTGACTGGTCGACTGGTTGTTCTGGTGGTTTGGTTGTAATGGTCGCTTAGGCTTCTATATATATAGATATGGTTTCTATGTTTTAAATTTTCCCAGACTGTACAAAAGGAATTTCAAATGTCTTGGTTATAGTGGTTTCCCTAGTACCCAGCACAGTGATCTGCAGACAACATCTTCTTAGTAAATACTTGTTAAATGAATGTTTCACTTTATTTCATTTAAAATAATATATTATGCTCTTTACAAATTCTGATACATAGTCAACATGCTTGGGCAAGAAATTCCAATGACAAAAAAAGTTAAAAGGTACAATAAATTCTCACAACACATAAAAGTTCTAAATTTGAACATTGGCATGACTTACAAGCTATCTATTTTACATTTGGAACCCAACTGCTTCAATTTAGAGAATATCAATTACAGATTCCTTCATTTATCAAAAAAAATAATTTCAGATAAAGTTAGTCACAGTTCACATCAAGTGTAATTAAATTTATCCAATATATAAAAAACCCTAAAGTTATAAAAATGGCATTTTATTGAAGTTATAAAAGACACATATCCTAAGCTAGAGTCCTTATTTTACTGCTAGCAATTTAATAAATGTTTCAATCACATTTATGACTATTTCATTTTCCACATATCTTTTGCTGCCAGGCTAAAACCCTTAGTAGTTCATGCTACAATAAACCCAGACCAAGAATCTATTACAAAAATGAATTTTAGGTTGGCTTCCACTGAAGTCTTCTTGTTGAACTGCCAGGGTCTAAGGTAAAAACAGTTACTACACTAACAATCTTTGTCAGCTGCCATACTTTGCCAATGACTACATATCAACCATGGATTGTTGGTGAGCTGCAATTTATCATACATTTTGTGGTAGAGTTTAGCATGCCTGGTGGTCTCCACTCAATGACATTTCAAAACTACCATCAGACAAGCCAAAATGCCAGTACTAGAAAGCAAATTTAAACTAAATATGTTAAAAATGAACATTTCTATGCAATCATGCTAAATCAATAGTAGCAATTACACCTGTGGCAATTTAGCTTGGATTCCTACTCACTAAGAAGTATTTGACCAAGATAGCCCACAAAACACCTGATGAAATTTTACTTGGAGTATTTGTTCTTATAAAAATTATTTAATTATATTTTCCTCTAATATGGATTTGTTCTTTTCTCTTTTAGATGTTTTTATACTTTTATTTTCATATACTTGCATTTAAAATATATTTTTTTCCTTTTAATACTGCTTAAAAAATGTTTACTGCAATCAGACAATGCATGCCTCTATACCATAATGATAAAAACCCTGGCCTTCTATAAATGTGTTTATATCTATATCATGTAATCATTAATGAAAATAATAACAGCTAAATTCATTTTTAAAAGGAAATAATTCTGATTATTTATAATAAAAATATTATCAAATAATTATAAAATACTTATAAGCATGAGGCATTGTTCTAACTGCTTTATTAACAATAATGCGTTTACTTTTTATAGTGAGATAGGTGTAACTATTATACTCATTTCACACATGAAGAAACAGAGGTTCTTCAAGGTTAGGTGCTATGTTCAAAGCAATATAGCAGCGTAAAAAAAAATGTATGTATATGTTATTAGTGTAATGTACACCCAGGGGAAAAAATAGTATAGAATAGTAGTACAACAGAAAGAGTAGACTCTGGAATCAGGCAGACCTGGGTTCCAATTTCAGTGTCATCATTTACAAGCTTCTTGACACTTAGTGACATAATTCATAGAAAGAGCCTTACCACATAGCAGGTGCTCATTTAAAAAGCTATTTATTGTATCATTATTTAGACATGCATTCAGTAACTTTCTGATAACAGCATTTTCCAAGCATTTTAAGAAATATAAATTTTTATAAAAATAAATAAATAAATCATGCAAAAAGTTATTTTAGCCAGGCTGGTGTGGTTTTACCCATGAACCAAGAGGTCACAATTTGATTCCTCGTCAGAGCACATGCCCAGGTTGCAGGCTCAATCCCCAGTAGGGAGAATGTAGGAGGCTGGCAATCAATGATTGTCTCTCATCATTGATTTTTCTCTCTCTTCCCTTTCCCTTCCTCTCTGAAATCAATAAAAACATATTTTTTAAAACTTATTTTATTATTTTGACAATTTGAGATTAGAGCCATATCCAATTCAAGTATTAAAAAAGAAAAAATAACCAATTTCATGCAACTTAATTTCAACATATATAAGCCATATTGATGGTGAGAAAGGTTTGTGAAAAAGAAATGTTAGTTATGAGAACTTCCACTGACATTTCTTCTGAAGACAAAACCAATACTGTTGTGATTATTCATGGAAACTGCAACAAATGCAACATAATCTATATAATAAAAGCCCAAGCAACCATTACGGTGGAACAATCCGTCGCTATGAAGTGCACTGACCACCAGGGATAGACACTCAACGCAGGATCTGCCCCATGGTGGTCTGTGAACTCCCACAGGGGGAGCAGCCACTCAGCCAGAAGCCGGGCTCATGGCCGGTGAGTGCAGCAGTAGTGGCGGGAGCCTCTCCTGCCTCCGCAGCAGCGCTAAGGAGCAGCGAGCCGAGCGGCAAGGAGTGAGCAGGCAGGTGGTAAGGAGTGAGTGATCCCGGATTGCAAGAGGGATATCTGACTGCCAGCTTAGGCCCAATCCCCATGGGGAGCATGCCTAAGCTGGCAGGCGGACATCCCCTGAGGGTCCCGGACTGCGAGAGGGCACAGGCCGGGCTGAGGGACCCCTCGCCAGTGCAAGAATTTTGAGCACTTGACCTCTAGTAATTATAATAAAAAAATAACAAAAATCTCCAACCCGTTTCTTAAAATTCTACAGCTTATTCTTCTAAATAGAAACTGAAAAACAAGAGTTTACTTCTTCATAAATGAAAATACTTTATGTATTCGAAAGTGGAAATATCAATGCAAATGCCCACACTGAGACATTGAGTACATACAGTAATGAATGTGCCATCACCAGGTTTATGTACCCCAGACACTCTTCATTTCTAATGTCATCCACTTATATCCAGGTATACAACTTAACATTAGCAGTAATAAGTATACAAACAATAAGTAGCAATTTTTCTACTATACTGACTAATGGCTTCTATGAAAAGCAAACAAGTTATTCATCTATTCCTTATCCATCAATGACCCAGAAATCTTGGAGTGCATTTTCCCTCCAAGTAGAGTGGCCCTAAATTTTTCTTCATCTATTTCCATAATTATTAGTTGACCCAATATTCAGAAAAAGTAAAAACAAAAACCATTCACCGTATGTAATTTCTTCAAGTGTTTAAATGATGAACGTAACACCCTGGGTCTAGAGAAAATGGTAATATGAGGTGAACAGAGATAATAAAGTCATTTTGAGTTAAGAAGACAGGAGAAAAATGTCAAAATGAGAAAAGACCTCCTTCTTTGGGTTACAATTAAGAAAGGGTACATACAATCTGTACTAGGCTTAAAACTGTCTTTCACAAGTTCAAATAATCTTTAAAAAGAACAGCAAGCTCTTTACTGTACTTTCTAAAGTATAATTGGAATTTTCTTGATAAGACACTTAAAGTTTCTACAATGTAATCAAATGTTCTTAGAACATTGTAAACTATGCTCTTTCTAGGCAGTGACAGACCTTGAGATCCTGAGATTTACTGAAAACAAAAGCAGATTATTGGCAAAAGCCGTGCTGGCATGCTTCCTGCCAGATCAGGTGGTAACAGAACTTAGGGAATAATCACATTTTGTCCACACAAGAACTGGAGCACGTGAAGATTGTTAGGAATACTGTGTCATTAATGCTACCAGAGCTAGGTACAGGCTACAAGCCTGATGACTTTGACACAATGCTGTCATTTATTTCATAGACAATCTTCTTACTCTTTAATAGCACTAAAGTTATTCTCCAAAGTCATCTCAACATCTGAAGGGGGTACTTTACTAATGTTAAACATGAGCAGGGGAAGCAATGCAACAATAATAACAAACCAAGAAAAATCCCACCTTGATGAATAAAAAAAAATCTGTCACCAATTTTAAAGGTGAAAAAACAATCTCTGAATGATGGACATTTTTTTCTCAACATGAACCAAGATTACCCTACTATTAAATTCTATTGAGGGAATTAATGACAGAGGGTTTATTTTCAGATTTTTTTATTTTTAAATTATAGTTATACAATATTATATTAGTTTCAGGTGTACAATATAGAGATTAGACATCTATAACTTATGATGTCTGGTACCCTTCGGACACCATACATAGTTATTACATTATTAATGACTGTATTCTCTACATTGTACTCTACATCCCTGTGACTATTTTTAGAAGTGCCAATTTGTACTAATGACAATTTTTAAAAATACTTTTTTTGCCATTCTGTATCTGACAAAGTGATACTATTTTTTAAAAATGGTCAGAGAAGCTTAAGAAAAACTTAGTGACCTCTAGATTGTCCTTAAGACAGCATTAACTCTATAATGTTCTTGGTATTTAAAAAAGCATACTCTTCATAGAAATTTAGTTAACATCTTAAAAATGAACATGTATATATGTTGTTTAGATAAATGTAATCACCATAAGCATCTATATGGTCTGGGATTTTGTTTTCATTTTGAAATGGGAGCTTTCTTGTTTAAAAGTTTATTAAAAACTAAAAATTGTTCTGTAAAAATAGAAAATAAAAATGGTCAGAGAGGAAGAAAGTTGAAGAATTAGAATATAAAATATTAAAAGGATAAAATTTGGTACACAGAGAGAATACACAGGAAGAAAATGGCAGATGAGAAGCTCCATGAACTTGGTCCCCAGAGAAATAACTATAAATGTTAAAAATATTTTTTAAAACAACCATTTCAGGTCTCTGAATATTGTCCTGTGGGCATAAAACAAACAAAGACACACTTATTCAAGAAAATCTATTAAATCTAGGTAAGAACAACGTTCTGTGTCACTTGAGCCACAACTTTCCCCCCACAACTCCCCACCCCCGCCCCGCTAAATTCATTATGATAGAAGCTCCAATCCAGGCAGGTATAACCAATAAAATGGGGCTGGCTTCCTCTCCCCCTCAGTTCTAGGTCAACAGCTATGGTATCTCCCCAGAAGGAGGAGCTGCCAGAGTTCTCCCCTCAGCTTTGCGTTATAGAGGCTAAATTCCAAGTGAGTGTGGCAAGAGGTTGGGGACCTCTTTCTTCACCAGGCCCCACCACTTGTAGGATGGAGGCTTCAGCCCAGGTGCAGCAGACTAAGAATACTCACTGCCATCACCCCGGCATGCTAATAGGACAGAAGCTCCATGCCAGGAGAGGCGAGCCCAAAACACCAAATGTTACCCAACCCACACAGCATCCTACTCATAAAACTGGATGTCCCTTTTAGACAGACCACTATCCCCGCCTCTAATCCAGAGCAGCAGCTCAGCAATTTTGTCCAGAGGGAAAGGCAGGTCAAAAGAAAGAGGGTTGTGAAACCCTCACCAAAGGTACTGACTTTGTTTGAAAACAAGAGATTTCAATGGTAAGCAAGGCTGATAGTTCCATGAGGCCAAAAAGCTAAATTATAGGACAGATTATCAGAGAGAACCAGAGTAAGACACAACTAAAAAGAGTTTTCCTTGGGTCAGAACAAATCTCAAAGACTGAGACTGGTCAGAAAAACTACTCCTGGAAAGAGGCCTGCATTCAACTGGATCAGATTGTAGAACAATTTATGACTCAGGGCATTGTGAAAAAATAAACAATAAGCAGACCATTAGAGAAGCCTAACAGTTGGATGTGATAACAACAAAAGCAGACAGCTTAATACAGAGATCAGGAAAAGAGGGCCAAAGGGAGCCCTGCTAAAACCACTGCCATTTCAGGTGACTGGATGTGTCTAAGGCAGGGCTCTCTACGGAGTAACATTAGAGGCTTCACACTGCAGGGGCATAAATGAGTTCAACAAAGTCATTACGTGAACAAGTAAACAACAGATGGCATCAAACCCCTGAGAGGGAAAATCCCTATCAAGTGTTGCTGCAGAGAGAACCAAGATGGCGGCATAGGTAATCGCCTGCACTTGCCGCCTCCCACAACTACATCAAAATTACAACTAAAATACAGAACAACCATCATCCAGAAAAGCCAGAAAGCTGGCTGAATGGAAGTCCTACAACTAGAGAAGTAAAGAGGAAAGCACACTGAGACTGGTAGGAGGCGCGGAGGCGTGGAAGGGGCTGGTCCAACACCTGTGTGTGCTGCTTTTTCAACTGGGAGGGAGAGTGTCTCTTCAGAGGCTTCCCAGAGGAGGAAGGGGTCCCAGTCCCACACCAGACTCCCAGCCCAGGGTCCCAGAGTTGGGAAAAGAAGTCCCAATAAGCAGTAAGAACTGTGGACTGTAAAAACCAGTGTGGATTGGGGCTCAGTGACACAGAGGCTGCTGGAGACCCAACTGCTCCTCTTAAAAGGCCAGCACCGTGAACTGAACTTACAAGTATCTGTTTCCTCTGAGCTCCAGCACCAGGGCAAGGCTCTGGGGGTCCCAGGCACATATGAAAAGAAACTGGACTATCTAGCATCAGGGCAAGACCTTGGGGGATGCTTTTTCTCAGACAGAGGTGCTCACAGGGATCATTGTTCCTATACTGGGACCTTCCTGGTCACAGGGCTGACTGGCAGCCATTATGTTTGCTCTGCCCTGGTGATTCCCTGAGACCCTACCTCATCCAATTTACAACCCCACCCAAGCTGTGTACAGTGACTTTTGCATATGAATGGCCTGTCCTTGCTCAGGCTAAAATCTGTCAAACAAGCTGAAGCTGGGTTAGGGAGCCCCAAACCTATCAATAAAAGGCCCAAGACCCAACACCAGCATGAGCCTGCCTTGCTTCACAGCTGGGCCTTGTCTGGGCACTTCTAAACCCCATACAAAGAGGAGGAACCTGCAGATCTCTCTGTAGCTCCTGCTGGGTGGCCCCAGGCAGGGGCTGACTTTACTCCTCTCTGGAGACTCAAGAGCCAGTGTACCCAGTGGTCAGTGTGAGACCATATCAGATTATAACTCTTCACATCCGTAAGCCACACACTCAAGGGGCAGACTCAGTGAGCACCAAAGCCCCACTGAAGCAAGTCCTGCTCCATAAGGATGTCTCCTGAATAGCAGCTCTCCCACTGTAGTTGCAACTGGTTCCCACAGGCAATTGGCCTAGAGGTCAATTCCTCCCAGGGACACCAACAGCAAAAGGCTCAACTACAACAAGATTGTACACACAGCCCACAAAGGTGTGCACCTAAAGTGTCCACCTCAGGTGATTGGGGAGGCTGAGCCACTAGGTCCCATAGGACACCAGCTGCACAAGGCCACTCTCTCAACTCAAGGGGACTTAGCAGCTCTAACCAATATATAGAAACAAGCACAGGGAAGCAGCCAAAATTTGGAGACAAAGAAACATGTCACAAATGACATAAATGGAACAAAGCAAACTACTGAATATAAAATTCAAAATCATGGTTATATGGTTATTCAAGAATCTTTTAGAAACTTCCAAGGGACTTAGTGAGACTTTCACGGATCTTAGTGAGAATGTCACAAAAAAAGGGAAAAGGACCAGTCAGAAATTAAGCATACACTGACTGAAATAAAGAATAATATAAAGGGATTCAACAGTAGACTAGAGGATCCCCAGAATCAAATCAATGATTTGAAATATGAGGAAGCAAAAAACATCCAACCAGAAGAGCAAAGAGAAAAAAGAATCCAAAAGTATGAATATAGTGTAAGGAACCTCTGGAACAACTTCAAGCATACCAACATCTGAATTATGAGGGTGCCAGAAGAAGAGAGAGAGCAAGATATTGAAAACCTATTTGAAGAAATAATGACAGAAAACTCCCCCCACCTGATGAAAGAAATAGACTTACAAGACCAGGAAGCACAGAGAACCCCAAACAGGAGGAACCCAAAGAGATCCACATCAAGACACATCAAAATTAAAATGCCAAGGGCTAAAGGCAAAGAGAGATTCTTAAAAGCAGCAAGAGAAAAGAACTTAGTTAACTATAAGGGAGTGCACATACGACTGTCAGCTGATTTCTCAACAGAAACTATGCAGGCCAAAAGGGAGTGGCAAGAAATATTCAAAGTGATGAATAGCAAGAACCTACAAACAAGATTACTCTACCCAGCAAAGCTGTCATTTAGAAATTGAAGGTCAGATAAAGAACTTCACAGACAAGAAAACGCTAAAGGAGTTCATCGCCACAAAACCAATATTATATGAAATGCTGAAGGGTATTCTTTAAGAAGAGGAAGAAGAAGAAAAAGAAAAAGAAAAAAAAATATGAGCAACAAATACATATCTCTCAACAACTGAATCTAAAAATCAAATGAATAAGAAATCTAATGAACAGAATAAAGTGGTGAATAAAATAAATTCAGAGGTATGGAAATGTAACAGACTGACAATTCTCAGAGGGAAGGGGTGTGACGAGATTAAACAAAGATCTTATATGCATGTATGCATTACCTATGAAAGACAATAGGGTGGGGAAGGCCTGTGGTGGGGCTGGAACAGGGTGGAGGGGAGCCAAGGAGGGAAAAACAAGGGACATCTATAATAATCTCAATAATAAAGATTTTTTAAAATGTTAAAACAATAAAGAGTTGCTGCAGGCCAGCCAGTGTGGGTCAGTGATTGAACTTCAACTCTTGAACCAAGACATCACTGGTTTGATTCCTAGTCAGGGCACATGCCCAGGTTGTGGGCTTGATGCCCCATAGAGGGCTTGCAATAGGCAGCAGAAAGGTAATGTTTCTCATCAATGTATCTATTTCTCTATCCCTCTCCTTTCCTCTTCCTACAAATTAATAAACATTTTTTAAAGTTGCTATAGTATGTTACTTTAAATGTACAGATTTTAACAAAAAGTATGAGACATCTGAAGAAATAAGAAAGTAGATCAATTATATGTAGGAGGGAAAAGCAAACAACAGAAATAGCCTGTGAGAGGACCCAGATGTCAGGCTTAACAGACAGACTTCAAGGCAACCATTATAAATTTTTAAAGGCCTAAAGGAAACCATGTTGTAAAGCAAGGTATGATGACAATTACTCACCTAGGGAAAGCTATTAATAATAAGACAGCAATTATAACAAAGAACCAAATGGAAATTCTAAAGTTAGGAAGTATAATAATTAAAATAAAAAATTCTCCTTCATTGACTGGCTTATTTTACTTATCATAATACTCTCCAGTTCCATCCATGCTGTTGCAAATGGTAAGAGTTCCTTCTTTTTTACAGCAGCATAGTATTCCATTGTGTAGATGTACCACAGTTTCCTAATCCATTCATCTACTGACGGGCACTTAGGCTGTTTCCAGATCTTAGCTATGGTGAATTGTGCTACTATGAACATATGGGTGCACATATCCTTTCTGATTGGTGTTTCTGGTTTCTTGGGATATATTCCTAGAAGTGGGATTACAGGGTCTCACTCTTTCATGGATAATAAAGACCATTATAAACTTATGAACAATAATAGATACAGAGGCAGAGCTGTCTCAAACTGATTGTCAAACTGCAGCGGGAAGGCCAGGGAGGGTTGGGGGGCAGGAGGGAGGCGGGTAAGAGAGCAACCGAAGGACTTGTATGCATGCATATAAGCATAACCAATGGACATAAGTCACTGGGGGGTAGGGGAGGCCAGGGGATTGTCAAGGGCGGGGGGGAAAAAAGGACACATATGTAATACCCTTTGTAATACTTTAAGCAATAAAACAATTTTTAAAAAAAGTTAATTAGAAGGGATCAAAACAGATTTGAACTGGCAAAAGGAAGAATCAGCAAATTTGGTGATAGATCAGTAGAGATGATGCAATTTGAAGAACAGAAGAGAGAAAAAGAATGAAGAAAAGTGAACAAAGATTCAGAGAAACATGTCACAGTATTAAACACACCAAAATATGCATAATGGAATTATTAGCAGAAGAGGAGAGAAAAGAACAGGAAAAATATCCAAAGAATTTAATGGAAGGAAACTTCTCAAACTTGAAGAAGAATGTTATTAACCTACACCTACAAGAAGTTCAAGAAAGGCCTACTCATAAATACAAAGCAATCCATACTCACACATATCATAGTTAAAATCTTAAAGAAAAAATCTTGAAATCAGCAAAAGAAAAACAATTTCCCACATATAAGGAAACGCTAATACATTTAACTGCTGACTACTCGTCAGAAAAAAAAAATGAAGCCAGAAACAGAAGTAAAAGAACAAATTAAACTTAAAACAAGCAGAAGGAAAGACATCACAATACATACAGCAGAAATTACAGAAATTAATGAAATAGAAAAGAGAAAAATAATACAGAAAAATCAATGAAACCAAAAGTTGGTTCTTTGGAATAAAATGGACAAATCTTTACCTAGACTGACCAAGAAAGAAAACAAAAGACTCAAATTATTAATGTCAGAAAGAAAAGAGGAGGCATTACTACTGACATTACAGAAAGAAAAATGATTAGAAAGTAATATGAGCACAAACTACAAATTTGATAGTCAACAAATTAAATACATGAAACAAAAAATTTTTGGAAAGACACAAACTACCAAAAGGGACTCTAAAATAATTACAAAATCTGAATGGACCTATAAAATGTTGACTTAAGCATTAAACACTACACACAAAGAAAAGTCCAAGTCCCTTAGCTTCACTGGTAAATTCTATCAAACATTTAACAAGGAAATAATACCATTTTTTTACAAACTCTATCAAAAATTATGAGAAAGGAACATTTCTTAGCTTATTATATAAGGCCACTATAACTCTGGTACCAAAACCAGACAAAGACATCACAAGAAAAGAAAACAACAGAGCAATATTTCCTATAAATATAGACACAAAAAATATTCTAGATAAATGAATAAACATACTAGATAAATGAATCCAGCAACATATAAAAAGGATTGTACACCATGACTAAATAAGTTTATACAAGGAATGCAAGGTCATTTTATCATATAAAATCAATCACTGTAATCCACCATAACTATAAAGGACAAAAATAACACAATCATTTGAAACAAAAAGCATTTGGCAAAACCCAACACCCTTTCATGATAAAAAACAACCATAAAAACTAGGAATGGAAGGAAATGAAACTTCCTCAACCTTTTGTAATAAAAGGTAAACTTTTGTAGATAAAGGCCATCTATTAACACATTGTTTGCGGGTAGTTTTTATCGCGCGCTAACAGGTGGTGCGGGCCATTTTTGCTAATTTTTTGCGCAAATGGCAACATTCAGTAAAATTACGACAACTTTAGTTTACGTATTTATACGTTACCCACATTCTACCGCTAGTCTATAAAAAACATATTAATACGTGTCCCGTGCTCTACTACACTGGTAGAACGTATAAATACATAAAACGCATAAATACGTTTCCTGCATACAATGTGTTAAAAACCCCACACCTACATTATACTTAACTAGAGGCCCGGTGCATGAAATTCGTGCACTCAGTGTGTGTGGAGGGGGGATCCCTCCACCTGGCCTGCACCCTCTTCCAGTCTGGGAGCCCTAAGGGGATGTCTGACTATTGGCTTAGGTCCGCTCCTTGTGGGCCTAAGCTGTCAGTCAGATATCCTTAGCACTGCTGCAGAGGCGGGAGAGGCTCCTGCCACCACCGCTGCGCTCACCAGCCATGAGCCAAGCTTCTGACAGAGCATCCCTCCCCCTGTGGGAGCACACTGACCACCAGGGGGCAGCTCCTGCATTGAGCGTCAGCCCACTAGTGGTCAGTGCACATCATAGCGACCGGTCATTCTGCCATTGGGCTGAAACCAGCTCTCCAGCATCTCCCGAGGGATCCCAGATTGCGAGAGGGTGTAGGCCAGGCCAAGGGACCCCACCAGTGCACGATCAGGGCCAGGGAGGGACGTGGGAGGTTGGCCAGCCAGGGAGGGACCATGGGAGGGCTCATCTAGCCCATCTCGCTCAGTCCCGATCGGCCAGACCCCAGCAGCAAGCTAACCTACTAGTCGGAGCGTCTGCCCCCTGGTGGTCAGTGCATGTCATAGCAAGCAGTTGAGCGGCCTTAACATATCATTAGCAAATTACATTTTGATTGGTTGAACAGCCGACTGGATGTCCAGACACTTAGCATATTAGGCTTTTATTATATCAACTAGAGGCCCGGTGCACAAAAATTTGTGCACTCGGGGGGGAGGGGGGGGTCCCTCAGCCCGGCCTGTGCCCTCTCGCAGTCTGGGACCCCTCGGAAGATAAAGACCTGCTGGCTTAGCCCTGCTCCTGGGTGGCAGAGGGCAGGCCCAATCCCTAGGTGCAGCCCCTGGTCGGGCTCAGAGCAGGGCCGATTGGGGAGTTGGGGCGCCGCCCCCTGTCATGCACAGAGCAGGGCGGATTGGGAGGTTGCGATGCCACCCTCAGTCACAGGGTAGGGCCGATTGGGGGGTTGGGGCACCGCCCCCTGTCACACTCAAGGCAGGGTCGATGGGGAGGTTGCGGCGCCGCCCCCTGTCATGCACAGAGCAGGGCCCATCAGGGGGTTGGGGCGCTGCCCCCTGTCACGCACAGAGCAGGGCCCATCAAGGGGTTGGGGAGCTCCCCCCGTCACGCACAGAGCAGGGCCCATCAGGGGGTTGGGGAGCTCCCCCCTGTCACGCACAGAGCAGGGCCCATCAGGGGGTTGGGGCGCCGCCACTCTCACACTCAGGGCAGGGCCGATGGGGAGGTTATGGCTCTACCCCGTCACACACAGAGCAGGGCCCGTGGGGTGGGGGGGTTGGGCGCAACACCCTGTCACACACAGAGCCGCAGGGTGATCAGGGGGTTGGGGAGCTTCCCCCTATCAGGCACAGAGCAGGGCCGATCAGGGGGTTGGGGTGCTTTCCCTTGTCAGGAACAGAGCAGGGCAGATAGGGAGGTTGTGGCCCCGCCCCTGTCACACACAGAGCCACAGGGCGATCAGGGGTTTTGGGCGCTGCCCCCTGTCACACTGATCCCAGTGCCGGGAGGCCTCGTGGCTCCGCTGATCCTGGTGCTGGGAGGCATATTACCCTTTTACTATATAGAATAGAGGCCTGGTGCATGGGTGGGGCTGGCTGGTTTTCCCTGAACGGTGTCCTAGATCAGGGTGGGGGTCCCCACTGGGGTGCCTGGCCAGTCTGGGTGAGGGGCTGAGGGCTGTTTTCAGGCTGGGACTGAAGCTCCCAACTGCTCCTTTTTTCTTTTTTTTTCATTCTGGGCCAGCTTTAGCTCTGAGGCTTGGCTCCAACTCTGAGGCCTCCGCTGCTGAAAGTAGGTATCTGGTTTGTTTCGGTTCTAAAATCGAAACTCTGTATCAACTCCAGCTCTGAGATCCCGGCTCGCTGAAAGCAGGTTTCTGGGGTTTTGTTTAGCTTCTACATTTGTTACAATGTTCAAACTGTGGGCTCAGAGGCTGGCAAGGCAGGCGGGGAATGTTGGAGTACTCTGTCACTGAAGCAAGCAAGACTCATGTTCAGTTTAAGCTGCCTGGCTGCCGGCTGCCATCTTGGCTGGCAGTTAATTTGCATATCGCCCTGATTAGCCAATGGGAAGGGTAGCGGTCGTACGCCAATTACCATGTTTCTCTTTTATTAGATAGGATAATATATAGGATGGTGAAAGACTAGCTGCTTCCCCCATAAGATCAGAAATAAGATGAGGATGTCTGTTCTTACCATTTCTGCTCATCATTGTAGTGAGGTTCCTACTCAGGTCAATTAAGCAAGAAAAGGAAATAAAAGGCATGCATATGGTTAAGAAAAAAGTAAAACTATCTCTATTTGTAGATTACATGACATATATGTATGTGTGTGTATGTGAGACCTGGTGCGCGAAATTCATACACAGGTGGGGTCCCTAGGCCTGGCAGACAATCAGGGCCAATCAGGGCCAGGCGGATTGGGGCCCAAAGGCCCTGGTGGGGTCAGCAGAGGAGGTGACAGTCACCAGGCACAGAAGGAAAGGATGCCAGAAGCCGATGCAACCCTCGGCACCCCGCCACCCCATGGTTTCCCACCTCCCCCACTCCTCCTTCCCTTGCTGCTGAGCTGCCACAGGGGCCTGTGGGCGGGAGGAGGGACAGGGCCTGCCGGGGGAGAAATGGGTGAGAGACCTAGGGAAGTCTGCCAGCCAGGGGGAGGGGCCACAGGAAGTTTCAATTCTTCCAGTTTGAAACGTGCAGGAGGCAGCCGATCAATGATTCTCTATCATCATTGATGGTTCTATCTCTATTTCTCTCTCTGAAATCAATCAAATATATATTTTTAAAATGCAAGGGTTTTAGAGGAAGAAAGCTAGGGTAAGGAAGCTATTGGAAAA
The DNA here is from genome assembly GCF_963259705.1 of Myotis daubentonii. Classification (NCBI taxonomy): domain Eukaryota; kingdom Metazoa; phylum Chordata; class Mammalia; order Chiroptera; family Vespertilionidae; genus Myotis; species Myotis daubentonii. The sequence goes on along the minus strand of NC_081843.1, from coordinate 37,896,465 downwards.
AAAAGGACAGGGGGGCCTTTGAGATCTTGCTCACATTTCAAATAGGTTAACATAAGGTGGTCCTCAGGGCGTGACAGGTGAGGAGTGGCAGTGGGTGGAGCAGGGAACTGTGGGCTGAGGAACAGGCTGCAATGACTGGGAATGTCTTGACAGTGACACCGAGCCTGGGTTGGGGCCATCGCTGGGATCATTCATCCCCAAAAGGTTTTGAATCCAGGAGGTGAGGCTGGCTGCCCTGCTTTCCTACAAATGTAAACACGCAGTATAACTGCACATGGACGTCAGTCACGCAGCCAAATCAATGCCCAGCCAGCCCTGGTGGCTGTGTCCTGCCACTCTCTGGCTGTGCTGTGGCACTATTGGATGGGGAGGCCGAAGCCAATCTCTGAGTGCATGTAGCATACAAAGGGGTGAGCAGGAAGCTTGAAACTGGAGCTGACGTGTAGTGGCCTGGCAGCGCTGTATCTGTCATGGAGCGGGATGGGGAGCAGCTGTTGGCGCAACTGGCTTTGGAGTCGGAGGGGCTGCGTGCGCTTCCTGCATGTCACTGGTGAGTCGCCATGAGCCTGCGACATGCCAGCCAGGCTAGGAGGGCCTGAGGAGGCCTTTCCCTCCTGGAGCTGCTCTTCCCAGGGTGACGGCACCCGGCTGCTTTTTTTTCCAATTTATTTTTTTTCATTGGAAAGCAAGCTCTGGGCTTGCAGTTCCTGGGATCCCTGGGCAATAGCGTGCACCACCAGGCCTCACTGCACCCTCTCTCCCTCCTCCTGCATTGAGTGCCTGCCTGCTGTGGTCAATGAGCATCATAGCGATTTGTCAACCGGTCATCCTGGTTGTTCTGGTCATTCTGCCATAACAGTCACTGGGCTTTTATATATATAGAGAGAGATCCTAAATTGTCTACTAAAAATTATTGGAATTAATTCAAAAGTTCTGCAAGGTAGGATATAAGATCAATACACAAAAATCAACTGTATTTCTAGACACTAACAAGGAAAATTTTAAATAAATTAAGAAAACATTTCCATTTATAAGAGCATAAAAATACTTAGAAATAAATTTAACAAAAGAAGTGTAAAATTTACACTCTGAAACTATAAAACACTGTTGAAAGAAATTAACAAAGATTAAATAAATAAAAAGATATCCCATGAAAGAATGAAAAAGAAGAAGTTAAAAAATCATTTTAAGACCTTGTAGGATACCCTTTCCAAAATGTCTTTAATGACAGAGTGTAAGGTGGGGAGGATCCTTGCTTTGAGTTGTGCTGATTATCAGCCTGATGGGCACAGTTTCTGGGGCAGTTTGATGTCAACACCTAGAACACCAAACACGAGACTTAAGAAAAATTAATATATGAAACATGTGCATGTGTTGTTGATGAGCACGCCAAGAAATCCCAGATCTTCTGAGATTTGTGGACAAAATTTCCTTGAACCAGTATGAATTGTGAATTGAATTTCCAAATCTGGCTTGGTAATCACCAAAAATCTAATCCCAAATGAATGAGAACTAAAGTAGAGGATCCAATAGTCCATTCCAAAATTCTTAGAATGCCCTGTGTCAACAAGTTACTATGCTTACTAGTTAAGTAGCTCCATTGGTTAGAGCATCGTCCTGATATGCCAGGGGTGTGGGTTCAATCCTAGTCAGGGCACATACAAGAACTAGTTAAGTAAATACTGTAGTTGAGGTTTTGCTTTAGTGTCATTCTAATAAGCATTAAGATAGCCTGAACCATCCAGAGCTGTAGTGTACAAGATAATTAATAATATAGTCATCTAGAATTCTACAATTATGCCAAATTTCTATAAGTAAAGTGACCAGAAAAGAGACATGTTTTCTAGTGCATGGTCATGTCTTTGGGCTAGTGGCAGGGTTAGAGCTATATTTCAAGATCCTTTGTAATGTGATATTTAAAATAAGTAACATCTCCAATAACTTTTAACTGAATGGCTGGATGAGTTTGTTTCATAATTAAATAATAGAAAACATTTATTAGGCATTGGTATCAAGCAAGTTCTTTATATATGTCAGAGTATACTTAAAGCAATTCACAATTCAGAACCCCCATCCCTATCCATGGGGGTCTCTCTCTCTCTCTCTCTCTCTCTCTCTCTCTCTCTCTCTCTCTCCCCCTCTCTCTTTCCGACACTCATATGGCACTAAATTGGCCACGAGTCTGGCATCTGAAGGAAGAAGATATGACTGAAGAGAGTCCTGTTAAGGAGGAAAAGCAGCAGGAAAGCCTGATGCCTTTGTCCTGAGTACTACCACTATCTGAAGTCAGAGGGAAGCGAAAAGGCAACATGAGAAGCCCAGAGCAAGGTCAGTCAGTGTAGTGTGTTAAATACATTAATGGAAATGCAGAGTACAGAGCACATTTACCTCCTTTGGGCTCTATGAAGGTCACCTCACAAATGCACACCAATCTGATGATGATCACATCAAAGTGGTTCCTGTATAGCCCCACTGAAGGTCTGCAGGCCATGGCTTTTGCAAATCCCAAATATAATCGTGATCATACTTAAGAGAGAAGCAAAATGCCCCTTAACCATCTCACCACAGAGTTTTGAGATTAATTAATGAATATAATGCTTTTCACCAGATTCCCCAAAGTACCATCCTGCCCCCCTCATCAACTTTGCCATTATCTGCTCAGCTGCTCTTTGATCTTATCTGGTTCCGGCTCTAGGTTTTTTCCTGAAGTACCATGTGCCTGAAAAATGCTGAGTGGTATTCCCCAGCCCCCGCAAAGCCCTCCAAACTGTCTGTTTATCAAGCAGCTTTTCAGATACCACCTCCTTCACAAATCATTCCTGCAACAAAGACAAGAAAGTGATCAAGTCTCTTGACTCTCACTCAAAAGTAGAGAAATCAACTATACTTATTTAGTTTTACATAGTCATAAGCAACAGGAAATGCATAATTGTGTAGTGAGAAATGAATATTTATGAATTCCAGCAATTATTTTTAAAAGAGGAAGTATTATAAATAAAGTATAAGTGATATGAAAAGTACATAATGTCATATCCCTTTGTTCATCTCACTATAATTTACACTATAGTAATGTTATTGAATAAACTATAGGGTTTAACTCTAGCAAGGTATGATGTCAGAAGGCTGCTTCAAACAAGTGGGATTTTCCTTTTTAGAAAAAAACAGACAAAGCTTTCAGTTTTCTATGTATGATTGCTAAAGTATATTTGGATTATTACTTAGTTTACCACGTAGTAACCAAGCCAAGATTTGAAGCCATTATAAACATTGTTGGCTCAGTTGTGCCCCCTGCAGGGAATATGTATTTCTTACTGAGGTCACTGGGATTTAAAAATATGTGATATGGAGTAAAACCTCAAGATAAAGTTGACTCTTTTCAAATCCAATTTTGCCACATCATAAGGAGGCAAATCCTATTCTGATAACAGAATTTTAGGACATTATAAATCTGTTCAAAATAATCCAGTAGTAAATTTCATCCAGAGTGGCTTAATTTGGGGCTCTAAATGTAAAAACTGAATTACTGGATAAAATTTTAGAGATCATTTAATAAATGATTTTTCAGATTTACCTAATCATAAAAATATGCCAGGATATTTTCTAAGGATTGCATGTAGGCCAGTGTTTCACACACTTCACTCTGCAGCAGAATTACTTTAGGGACGTTTTAAAAATGCTGACACTGGAGCGTGGGTCCCACTGCTTCAGAGATCCTTACATAATTCACCAGTAAGAAGTCTGGGTGTCGGTATTTTAAAGCTCCCTGGAGACGATAATATACAACTATGTTTAAAAGTCACTGAATTCAGAGCACTGAATCTGATTCTCCCGGGACAGGCATAGGAGGCAACGTTTCTCACGAAAAAGCAGGTGATTCTTATCAAGAAAGATGGGTAAACACTGATCTAGCTCAATGTCTTCATTTTTCAAAGAAATTACTTATAAACTGTCTTGCTGAAAAACACAGTTAATTTGTTAAATTCTAACTAAAATCTCTTTATGACATTCAAACTTGATTATTTTAAAAGATGAAAACAATCATGCTCAAGATTTGAAATGTGCCTTGAATGCTATTTCTAATCCAGATGAAGATGTTTACAAACATTCAGCTTTGCTCATGTGGAAGAACTTTGCATGCATTAAACCATGATATTAAGTATGGTCATGGGAAACATAATTTTTAATCCACAAAAGATGAAGCACCCACAGAACTACTGTTGCTTGGTTCAATGACGTGCACTTAATAAACCACCACAATATTTTTTGAAAATGATCACCACAATGTCATAAATTATATCATCTTCTATCATAAACCCTTATACCTGGCTTTCTGTGTGACTTTAGATATATTCCAGATAATATCAACTTCCTGAAAACCTCTGGAGACTGAAACTATATCAGAGAATCGCCCTTCCCTGAAGCTAATATGACAAAAACTAAAGGCAAAAGCTACAAAACCATCCACCTATAGCACCTAAAGAAGAAAATGGCACAAACTCCTGCATAGTACTTGAAAACGGCAACCTAGGAATAAAACAGAAGAGAGTCATAACCCCTCTTCGCCCACATGACTCAGGGAATGAGAATAACTCATCAAAATCCCGAGAAATCTCACTAATTCTCCCTGGAGAACTGGGGGTGAGTTCAGCTTATGGAGAAATCAGAAAACATCTGGAGGAGTAAAGTCCCTCCCCACCAACATAGCAACTCATCAGAAAGCAGGAACACAAAGAAATCCAGACACTGTGATCTCTACTAGACGGGAGGAAACCAGACAGTGAAGGCAGGATGCTCCTCACCACCCAGGGTCAATTATCCCAGCATCCAACCAGAGGAGACACAAAGGATGTAAGAAAAAAGGCTCTCCTCCAGCGGGAAGCTGGGCTGAAGCCCCTTACCATCACAATGAGTATGGGACACCTGGGAGAAGCCAATGCAAGCATGATTTTCCAAAAGCAAAGGTGCACCAGGGACTATAGCTGAATAGGAGGATCCTCCATTTCCCATTTTGGATCATCCTTTTTGAAAACAGATCATGTTTCCATGACCAGATGACGTGGTCCTCGCACAAGTCATGCAAAGAACAACCTGAGAAAGTGCGGAGCTCACATCTTTTAATTAAAGCTGTCCAAATCCCACCTGAGGTCTTCCGCTCCTCGTTTGGGCTCAGAACATGAAGCACCCTGGTTCTCAAATAGCAACTAAACAGACAGGAAGACAACTCAAGCAAATTTAAAAGAAAAAAGTGTAAAATTCACTTACATCAAATTAATGTGAATAGTTCTGGACAGAGCTGCCCATTTTAAGCAAGCAGAAGACAAAAGAAATGGGTCAGAAATTGTGTAACATATTGTAATTGATTTTTTTTCTTAAGGTACAAAGCAAATTAAGAAAACAAGACTGTTGCATTATAGGAAAAAAGCATCATCAAGGAAATAAGATAATTACACAAGTTATCTGTATTACAGAGGTAACTGTAAAGACCTACATAAGAAAATGAATTCAGAATAAAAAGGCTCTTTAAAAAATTTTTTTATTGTTGGTAGTATTACAGATATCTCCCATTTTCTCCCCCTTTTCTCCCCTCCTTTCTGCCCCTTCCCACCCCCTAGGTCTTCACCACCCTACTGCCATGTCCATGGGCTATGCATATAAGTATATTAGTTCTTTGTTTTATCTCTTCTTGTTCCCCCAACCCCACATGAGGTATGTCAGTCTGTTCCATGCCTCCCTATTTAGGGTCTTATTTTGTTGGTCAATTCTTTTTGTTCATTCGTTTTGACAAATAAGTGAGATCATGTGAAATTTGTCTTTCTCAGTTTGGCTTATTTCACTTAGTATAATATTTCGACAAAGCCTAGTTGATAAACAAACGAAGCAAACAGAAAGGAAACTTCTAAGGTAAAGAAACAAACTGAAGACAAAATAAAAACACCTCACAGAATTACAAAACCATTACATTAATTGGAAAAGGCAAAACAGAGCAGATGAAGCTAAAAAAAAACAATTACTGACACAGGTCAAAGCAATTAAAGAGCAAACAACATTATGATCACAAGTCTAACAAAAAAAAGTCAATATACTTGAATTAGAGAACCTAACTAATGAAGCATAAAAACCATTCAAAGACATAAAAGAAATTCCCTGAATATTAAAGAAGAAACTGTCATTTCAGATTAAATGACCACACCATTTTCACTAAAACTTCTGTAGAACAAATAATTATGAGTAAAATTGTTCAAGCATCTGAAAAGAGACAGCAAGTGAATGTAGAAAGCTGGAAAAACTGGGGTTAGATTCAGATTTTTCATACAGTCAATGACAGAAAACAAATGGATGATATCTATAAAAATTTCAGAGGAAAGGTATAAACACTCAGACTTTTTCCCATCCAAGTTGGAGTTCAAGTATAAGGCAACAGGCCAACATTCTCTATAATGAGGAAGCACTCATTGAATACTTCCTAGAAAAATAACTTGATGACAAATCCAATCAACCAACAGATGTGTTGGGGGGCAGGGAGGGGAAGCAATAATAAAGCATGTAGTACTTACTCCCCTCAGGGTGGGGAGATAACAGAAATTGTATAATGTTATCTATCAAGAAATGGTGACCTAAGTACATATATTGACCAGCTTTTACAATCTTAAACAAAACCGTAAAAAAAATTAGAAGAAAATTTGTATAATGTTTAAAATGAGTCTAAAATAATATTTAAAATTTTTTGTAAGGTCAAAAGCTCCCAATAAAGAGAAAATAGGCAGACAGAAAATATCTCTTCCCTATATGTTTAGCATAAATTTAGTTTTTAACTTCTTGAGAGAATATGTTTGATATGACTGAAACTAATAAGAATGTACCCCGACTATTTATCTAGTGATACGTCCTGGCTCCTTGGCTATCCACTCCTTGAGAAATCCACACTCATTATGCACACAATAATTAGTGATATTGCTTTTTCAAGGTCCCACATTAATATTCCCCAAAAGAGTGGACACAATAATTCAGGATGTGTCCCTCAATGCGTTTCTTTAACTGTGACTGAGTACAAGTTTAACTCTTGCAGAGGATCAAGAAAGCATAAAGGATTATTGCATTTCCCTAGGAAACTGATTGGATTATATTTTTATGGCATTAATGTACTTTTTCAGAGACACAGTTTCAATTCCCCTTAAGATTTGTCCTCCACTTCATCCACAAAAATTACTTCTTTCAAGGAGTTATACATGGGGGTTATTTTTATTGTATAGTAATATGCAGCATCAATTAGAAGGTGCAAAAAAACAGATTTTAACTTGAGTTGTTTTTCTACAAGCAGATAAAAAAACATATATGGCCAGAGGCATTAGTCTCAAAACCTAAACCAATTTATATGGAAAAAAAGGATAAACAATTACTTTCATTTTCCCATTCTTTAAAACAATTTTACTGAGGTATAACTGATACAATAAACTACACATAAAGTGTACAATGCTTTTACATATAATATATATATATATAAAATCATTAATTTATATATATAAAATCATTAATAAAACCTACATAATGAACATATATCCATCACCCCAAAGTTTTCTCTTGTTCCTCTGTAATTTCTCTATCCTGCCCATTCACACCTCTCCATCCCTAGGCAACCAATGATCTGCTAGTTGTAACTATAGATTAGTTTGAATTATCTATAACTATATTGATATGAAATCATACCACATATACCTTTTTGTGTGCCTTCTTTCACTCAGGATAAATATTTCAAGGTTCATCAATATTGCATGTATCAACAATTCTTTCTTATTCTATATAATAAAAGGGTAATATGCAAATAGACCGAACGGCAGAACAACTGAACCACCAATCAAAGTGTAATATGCTAATGATATGTTAAGGCTGCTCAACTTCTTGCTATAACATGCACTGACCAACAGGGGGCAGACAGTCAACTGTTCGACCAGTCTCTATGACATGCACTGACCACCAGGGGGCAGATGCTCCAACCGGTAGGTTAGCTTGCTGTTGGGGTCTGCCGATTGGGACTGAGCGAGACAGGCCGGACATGCCCTGGAGCCCTCCCCAGCCCCATCGTGCACTGTGCACCGGTACGGTCCTTCAGCCTGGCTGTGCCCTCTCGCAATCTGGGATCCCTTAGGGGATGTTGGAGAGCCAGTTTCAGCCCTGATCCCGAAGGCCACTCCCCTTGGGAGGGCACCTGACACAGGGCTCATGGCTGGCGAGTGCTGCTGTGGCAGTACAAGCCTCTCCCGATCAGGACTGATTGGGTGCGAGCCCATGGCAGGCACAGTGGGGCTGGGATGAGCAGGAGTGGCAGGTGGGAGCTGCAGGTGGCCTTAGACTGTGGGTTTCGGCCTAATCCCTGCAGGCCACCCAGAGGGACCCCACCCATGCACGAATTCATGCACTGGGCCTCTAGTTATGAATAAGAAGTATTCCATTATATAAATATACCACAATTTGCTTATCCATTCACCTGTTGACAGACATTTTGGGTTGTTACTTTTTTTAGGGCTAAGGGGGTTTATTAATCTTCTTGGTTCTGTCCATTTACAGCATTCATCAAATTTGAACATTTTCTGACCATTTCTTCAAATATATTTTTCTGCCATCACTCTTTTGATAACTCTAAAAGTTGCCACAAAGTTCAGTGATACTCTCCTATATTTTTAAGTCTTTTATTCTTTGCATTTTATTTTGAATAATTTCTATTGCTATATTTTCTGGTTCACTAATCTCTTCATCTACAATGTCTAACCTGTTATTAAACCCATTAAGAATATTTTCACATCTGATTTTGTAGTTTTCACCTTTAAAATTCTATTTGGATTCCATATCTGTTTAACATTTGAATCTTTCTCTAGCTTTACAGACAAGTAGAATATACTTAAAAGAACTGTTTTAGCCTTCTAGTCTGATAATTCTAACATCTGTATAGGTTAGTGATGGCGAACCTATGACATGCGTGTCAGAGGTGACAAGCGAACTCATTATTTTTGGTTGATTTTTCTTTGTTAAATGGCATTTAAATATATAAAATAAATATCAAAAATATAAGTCTTTGTTTTACTATGGTTGCAAATATCAAAAAATTTCTATATGTGACACAGCACCAGAGTTAAGTTAGGGTTTTTCAAAATGCTGACATGCCGAGCTCAAAAGGTTCACCATCACTGGTATAGGTTCTGGGTATTTTGATTGATTGGTAAATCTTATTATGATCATACTCTCCCACTGTAAAATTTGGTTCTTACACCTTCTAATTGATGCTGCACATTATTATACAATAAAAATAAACCCCCATGTAGGGAATTTTTATCAGTAATGTTATTAGATATAATATATTGTGAGTTTTACATTATATAGTGCTTAGCTTTTTTGTATTTTTATAACTATTGTTGAACTTTGTTCATAAATCAATGAACCTTCTGGATTTTGCTTTCAGAATTTATTTGCCAGGGCCAGAGTAGCATTTTATCTATGACTATTATTCCCATTACTGAGGCAGGACCTATCTTAGTACTCTAACCATTGCCCACAGATTATGTGGTTCTGTTCTGATTTGAGTAAAAAGCAGTAATTCTGAGCTATGTGTTCTCTGAGCATTGTTCCTTCTAGTTCTTTTGGGGGATTCCTTCTTCAGCCTCAGGTAGATTCTTCACATTCATGTGCTGATCAGTGTGCTGCTGAAAATTTAAAACAGACCCTCTGCATAACTCTATAGTTCTCTTTATTCAGCTTTCTCCTCTCTCATATTCTGCCCTAAGAACTCTAGCCATCTCGGTCTCCTCAGCATCTCAACTCCATCTCCTCAATGTAAGGAGTCTGACAGGCTATGCTTGGTGCCGGGGTCCAACCCCAGTGGGTCCAGGGGTCCCCAAAGGTGTGGACGGAGTCGGTGAAGAAGGAAGGACACGGAGATAGCGTTCAGTTGATCAGCAGCCTAGCCAGGATCTCCAGCCAAGTTCTGGTCTCGATCTCCAGAGAGGTTCTGCTTCAGATCTCCAGCCAGGTTCTGTTTGAGATCTCCAGCCAGGTTCGGTCACCAGGTTCTAGTCAGGCTCTCCTGTCAATCTCCGCAATCAGGTTCAGTCCAGGATCCCCTGCCATGCTCTCTCGCCAGGCTCCGCCTCCAGGCTCCGAGGCCAGTCCCTGTCCAGGATCCTCCGGCATGCTCTCTCCAGCGAAGTTCTTCTGTCTCTAGAGAACGTTCTGTGTAGGTTCTGTGCCTAGGCTCTGTCTCTCTTGGTCCTGTCTTCCAAGCCCTGTGTCCTTAGTTCTGTGTTCTGAGTTCTGAGTGTTTCTGTCTTGTTACAACTGTATTTATACCAGTTGATTCAATCCTATCAATCTCTATTACAAAGGTTAGGGCGTTTCTTATCTCCATTCCAGGGAGTAAAGATTATGTAGCTTAAGCATGATTGTTCGTAGTTAAAGGGATTAATTACCCGCCTGGCACTTAGTTGAGGGGTTTTATTCCCTCCCTAACTTCAGGGGAAAATCCCTACCTGGGGATTCAACCTTTCTCGGAGAGGTGACCTTGGTTAAAACACAGCGCCAAGAAGGTGAGCAAACATATTAAGAACCGTATGCCATATATGCCAGGTCCCTTGAAACAGCAAGGATGGACCGGCTCCCGGCAGCTTGGGTTCTCTATGCCTTTAGCACAGCCTGGAAAAACTACTGAGCAGCAAGCTAATAGAATCTAACAGAGCCCTTCTCTCAGGAGTCACTATCTTTTGTAACCTGATGCCCAATATCTTGAAAATCATTGTTACATATATTTTATTGTTTTTCAGTTATTTTCAGGAACTTGTTTCACCCTATTTCTTCTACTTTGAACCATATTCTATGTAGTCACATATATGATATTTTTCAATATATTGCATTGTGTGAAGTAGAGGGAACACACAGCTATAAAAAAGAAAAACTCTTACCATTTGCAACAGCATGGAGGGACCTGAAGAGTATTATGCTTAGTGAAATAAGCCAGTCAGAGCAAGACAAATATAATGACCTCACTCATATGTGGAATCTAATGAACAAACAGATCCAGAGACACAGAAGCATGAAACAGACTGTCAGACCTCAGAGAGAAAGTGGGGGAGGGTGGGAGGATGGAAGGAAATCAACCAAAGAACTTATATGCATATACACATGTCTAACCTATGGAAACAGACAATAGAGTGGTGAAGGCCTGGGGGGGGGCAGGGACAGGCTAGAAGAGGTCAATGGGGAATAAAAGGGGACATATGTAATACTTTGAACAATAAAGATTTCTTTAAAAAAATCTCTGCTCTTCACTGGCTCATAGCCAAGTAAATAAACAGTCACAACACAGTGATGGAGTGGAACATATGGGAGGTATGATAAAAGGAAAGCATGCCTAATTTTTTTGTCTGAGAAATAAGGTAAGGTGTGTGTGTGGGGGGGGGTGTTGTCAAGGAAAGCTTCAGAGGAACTGATCTCTGGACTGTTCAAAGACCCCCATGATCTACTTCGATCAGATTTAGCAATATGCAAGTCTACTGATTACAAGTACCTCGGGAGAAATAAACCCTACACATATAGTCGTTACACTGTGACATGCTTAGAACAAGACTTCGTGCACAGGGAGAGACTGAGCCCAAAGAGACCAGTTAAACAGTAACTACTGACAGCAACACTGGTATTGACACTAGAAACATGTCTAAACAAAATAAGGATTGGAAAGTTCAACTGCATAATATGTAAGATAGTGATAATGATATATGATATTATTCAATTGATCTGTTCTATCACAAAAACCCCATAAAACTAAACAATGAAACTTGTATTGTTCACAACTGATGCACCCTGACCTGAGACAGCCCCAGTGATCCTGGGACAGTCCTCCTCATCCAATAAGACAATTTTGTCTCAGAGAGCATATCATATCTTGACATTATTTTTCATAAATTATAGCTTATCATTTATTGAGCACTTACTCTGTGCCAGACACTGGCTAGACACTTTATTTCTCATTTAATTCTCATACCAGGAATGTGAACCTCTCTTAAAATATGGTATTTACTAGAGGCCCGGTGCACGAATTTGTGCACCAGTTGGGTCCCTCAACCTGGCCTGCGGGATCAGGTCAAAACCGGCTCTCTGACATCCCCTGAGGGGTCCCGGATTGCGAGAGGGCACAGGCCAGGCTGAGGGACCCCACCAGTGCATGATCAGGGCCGGGGAGGGACGAGGGAGGTTAGCCAGCCGGGGAGGGACCCCAGGAGGGCTCCAGGGCATGTCCGGCCTGTCTCATTCAGTCCCGATCAGCTACACCCCACAGCAAACTAACCTACCAGTCAGAGCGTCTGCCTCCTGGTGGTCAATGCACATCACAGCGAGCAGTTGAGTAGCCTTAGCATATCATTAGCATATTATGCTCTGATTGGTTGAACGGACAACCGGAAGACTGGACACTTAGTATATTAGCCTTTTATTATGTAGGATTCTGAGTACTTCCACTCTCAATAAAAACAGGGCTGAACTCTTTTTGTTGTTTTTTTACTCTTTTTAAATATATATATATATTGATTTCAGAGAGAAAGGGAAAGGGAGAGAGAGAGAGAGAGAGAGAGAGAGAGAGAGAGAGAGAGAGAAACATCAATGATGAGAGAGAATCACTCATCGGCTGCCTCCTACACACCCCCCACTGGGGATGGAGCCCGCAATCCAGGCATGTGCCCTTGACTGGAATCGAACATGGGACCCTTCAGTCCGCAGGCCAACACTCTATCCACTCAGCCAAATCAGCTAGGGCTGAACTCTATTTTTAAATACTTGAAAAAATCCTTTTATTCCCCACTCAAAATTCCATTTTTGAATATTCCATTTGGAATAGCTAACCACCACACATCTATCTTTTTGATAACGGAGGAGTCGGGTTAAAAGAGATGAGCATCAATGATTATCATTTACTGAGTGCCAAGTATTACACTATATCATTTAAGGATCACAAAAATAATTCAAGATTGACATAGTAGACACAGGATCAGAGAAGGCAATCACATTTCTAAGGTTCTGGTTACACCCTATATTCCTAAAACACAACAAATCACTTAGTGGATGCCTACCATGTGCCAGGCACTCTGCCTATTATGCGTGCAAAGCTTAACACATTATCGCTTTTAATCTTCCCAATAAATCTATGAGGTAACTACACAACCCTTTATCTGAAATCCTTGGAAAAAAATGTCATTTAGCAATTTATAGTGTTTGGAATTTCTGAAATATACAGTGTATATTACATAAATCCCATCCCCACACACATGCACATTTTATTATTAATTACTTTTGGCTAAATCCTATATATCATTTCATTATATTTAATTTGTGTGTGTGGTAGTTTTGTCCAGAATCCATATCCTTTAATGTCTTCCAACCTGATGATGAAATTGGAAAACAGGAAAATATTTATGGAGTTACACAAATATAAAATATTTGAATATTTTTATTTTGTATTATAGATTTCCCTGCCTCTAGATAGATAAAGCAAAAATAAATTAAAGCACATAGAGCTGTAATAAATGAAAATACTGCTTTAATTCAAAGGAGTTTTATAAATTAAGCATCAGTATCTAACAGGCTGCAAACACATTCAGTCTTACTGCTTAAATTGAAGAATGAGACATAAAAACTCTCACCTCTCCCAAATTAGATCAATGAATAAATTGATTTTCTCCCAAACTTACACCCTCCCTTTACACAAACAAGCATCTCTGCTCCTAGGCTTAGCATTACATCTCCCTCTTCTATCATCCTTCATTTTCTTCTTCCCATCCTTTCCTTCCAGCTCCCATCGTCTGCTTTTTCTCTCCCATTTTCCTTCCCTTGTGTTCTTAATGGCATTCAAGATAAGGATGTCATCTGAGCTAGCGCCAAAAGTTAAGTTCTCACAGATCTTTTGGTATTTCTCTGATGCCCATTTAAGGCTAAGTTTAGTTTAACGAGTGCAAGGTTATAAAATGTTCTTAACAGCTTCACGAGTATGGAATATTGTGTGTGTGTATGTGTGTGTGTGTGTGTGTGTGTGTACACGCGCATGTGAGTTTGACATCTGCTGTTGGTAACATTCTCTCTTGCTAGTCCTTGTAATTTCATCCTCATTAAAATTTCAAAGTGCAAAAAAAAGTGACATCTTATTTCTATAAAACAAATATCAGCTCAGTGACTGTGGTAACTAGTAATTAATTATGGAGTTTAAATAATGTTAAGACTCAATCATGATACAGCTTAAAATATCAATACAGAAATTACTCCAAAATTGTTTTTCCCATTAGAATGAGGTGTGGTTTTTTTTGTTGTTTTTTTCATTGAGACTAACTTCAGGAAGACTTTTCTTCCTGAAAAGTCTTAATCAGGAAACATTTTGTCTTAATCAGGAAGCATTTTTGAGCTTTCACACAACTTTGTTCCTACTTCTATTATAGCATTTCCTGTGTCCTATTAGATTTTAAGATTTAAAGTGCATGACTAGTTCTGTTCTTTAGAGAGATTATTTGCTTCTCATTAACAGAGAGCACAAATTATTTGTCTTTGTAACTTGAGTTTCAAGTACTTAGCCTAATATTTAATAAACATTCAATTGATATTTTAAAAATGTTTATAAATAAATTTGTTACTCTCTTGTATATTCTAACTTGTCATTTGAAAGTCAAAAAGAAGTAAAATCCCAAATCCTAAAAGCACTAGGAAAACAACTATAGATTTTTATAGGACCTGTGAATAAGAAAAGACTTTCTAAACACAATACTGAAGGAATAATTAATAAGGAACTTTTTAGAGGGAAGTGAACATAACAAAAGTTTTAAATTTTCACAAACTCAACAACTCAGCAGTTAAATTTATAATATATATGCTAAGAATAAAATCAAGGATATAGATTTATCTGCATAAATTTTTATCACAGGATTGCTAAACTACAAACAAACCAACAAAATGAAAAGAAAACCTGGAAATGACCCTAAATGTCAACTAACAGGAAATGTAATTATGGCAGGCAGTTCTATCACAGCAATTGAGTTTAAGGTGTTCAATCAGATTGTTTGATAACCTCCTCCTGTCTTTATACTCCCGATACTACTATAACTTTGACCTGGGAAGTTTCCTCATCTGTAAGGTTGAAAAACTAACCTTACAAATATCATATGGTTGTACAGAATGTAGAGGCCTACCCCTCAGTGCAGCTTTTACAATCCCTAGCATAACGCATTTTGTAACACAAAAGGAGAAGCAGAATATAAGTACATTTCATGTTACAGGAGATTCAAATATAAATGGAAAAATCCTATTCTTTGTAAACACTATATACGCAGTAGAAAAACGTACTCAGAATCTATTCTCCAAAATGTTAAAAGTAATTCATTCTGAATAACAAAATTATAAATAATTGCATTTTTTGGTTTAATCAGTTATTTTTAATTATCTTGTAATAAAAATGTGTTACTTTAGGTAAGTATATTATAATGAAAGGAATGTCTTCTGAAAAGTGCTGCTTATACATTTCTTAAAAGCATGAAATCTACTGTGTATAGAAGTCTGCATAATACCAGCATGTTCTCTCACCATGCTCCCCTGGTTCCTGGTCACACTATTAATTTGCTATGTTACTTGAATGTTCACAAACAAATCCACCTGGCATACTTTATAGTAAATTGCAAGACCATGGAATTAATGTTGGTTAATTGGTATACCAATTATTTCTGAATGAACTTGGATCCTGTGTTCATAATTCAGGAAAACCCTGATTTGCCTATCTCCACTCTTGTTCATGAAGAATCTGCATAAGGTCTGAGTAGGTTTAATAGCTGTCATAGTTACTTTACCTCCTGAAATGTAGCTGAACAAACAAAAATGTATAGAATAATTCAAGAGCTTATAATTAGACTTCAGCTCCCATAATGCAAACCCAAGTGGTAGATTGTGGTTGACTCCTAGACCTGAGGTTAACTCCTTTTGGAGGCATCACCATCATTAAGTTCCCACTCAGACAATAAGGGAGGTGCTGCTCATCTGTTAAATTTGCAGCTTAGGCAGGTGTGGGGTAATGCAGAGTTTAAACAATCAAGACTGACAATGAAACGCTGTCTCATGATGGGGTGAGTGAGAGCCCTATGACTGGAGGCATTCAAGCAGGGCTGAGTGACTCCTTCTGCCATGCTTTCATCATTGAGTTAATGCATTAGATTTTGTAACTGGATGATTTTATGAAAGTAATCCTGCAGCAAAATCCTTCAATTTTTCATTTTACATAAAGGTTTGAAAGTTTAGATTTTATAAACTTAAACATTTGCAACTTGATCTCACTTTTCCCCCAGATTTTTTAAAATGAATTATTCTTAAAAATTTCAATAGATTAGAAAGTAAATTTCCAATCCTTTTTAAGGCACCATGTACTGAAAAATGAACACTTCAAAAGAATTTTCACTAAGCATAAGGGCATTTGAAATTTTAACTAGTTTACACAGTTTTTAAAGAAAGTCATAATTAAATGACAAAAACAATTTGTAGTAAGAATTTTTATATAATTTAAAAGGGTCTAGAACAGTGGTTGGCAAATAGCGGCTCACGAGCCACATGCGGCTCTTTGGCCCCTTGAGTGTGGCTCTTCCACAAAATACCACATGCGGGTGTGCAGGTACAGTGCGATTGAAACTTCGTGGCCCATGCGCAGAAGTTGGTTTTTGGAAAGGAGACAGACGAAACAAGTATACAAGATGAGTGTGGATGGGAGAGTTGGAAGGGGTCGACCTCAATCAGCGAACGTACCTCAATCAGATTGAGGCTGTTTTTAGCAAAGCCCAGCTTAGGAGTACCCTAATTAAGTTAATAACAATGTACCTACCTATATAGTTTAAGTTTAAAAAATTTGGGTCTCAAAAGAGATTTCAATCATTGTACTGTTGATATTTGGCTGTTGACTAATGAGTTTGCCGACCACTGGTCTAGAATATATTTCTAAGAACTAATCTATAATAATAAAAGCATAATACTCTAATTAGACCGGACGTCCTTCCAGACAACCTTCTGGACGAAGCCGGGGCTGCAGCCACGGGATCGAGGCAGCCACCGAGGCTGCGAGGGAGGGATCTAGACTGCCGCCATGGCTGTGAAGGCCTACTCTAGCATGAATTTCATGTATCGGGCCTCTAGTCCTTGTATAAGGTACAAAGAAAGTTCAATTAAAAAATAAGATTTCAAAAACAACTTAAGTCAAAGAAACTGAAACAGGGACTTTGGGTAGGCCACATTTATGATCAAGTAATCATTATATTTTGTTCAGAAATCTCTCAGGTAAATTCATTTTTTTGTCTGACCGCCCTCTCCAAATTTCTACTGATAAATAATAAGGTACATTTTTAAGTGTTGGAGGGGGAGGTGGGGATGACACAAAATCTTGGTATATAATGCTGATACAATTTCTATGTATTCTTGGGTGTATTTTAAGTGCAATACTTATTGTTTTTCAAATTGCATCTGTTTGGAAAGAGAAACAAAGAGAACTGAGAACTTTCATGTACCTTGGATACAGCTGATGTGTCTGCATTTTATAATCAGCATGTGGTCATAAGAACTTTTTTTTTTCAATGTTAAGTATAAAAGGTCATTGTGCATATCAGCAAGAGAAGAGAACTCTAAAGAAGTTCAGCTTACCCAGCACCAAGATTCAAGTTAAATACCATAATCATGCCAGACATTAGTTACCATCAGGCTCTGTCTCCAGTCTGGAAACGAGTCTGCCAGAAGCCCAGATAGCTGGAAAAGCAGCCATGTTTATCACACAACTGACCACCAGAGGCCAATTTAAAGGAAAATTTTGTGTTCTACATTAAGAGGAAAAATATCCCTAGGTTTACAGAAGTCTTTTTTTAAAAGAACAAATAACATATATGTTGAAATTCTGTAACTGAAAAACACAATGTGAACTTTAAAGGTTAACAGGGCACTCAAATCTAGTCACTACACTCAACATAAATAAGTTATTCCTTTTGTATCTATGCAAACAGTGTTTCTTGAGAAAAGTTCTCACTCCACTTTTAGCAGGTTTAGCTATTATACATTTACAAAATACAATTGCAAATATCTCTTAAAGGTGTTAAAGTTCACGGTTGCAATCTAAGAGTGGAAATTACTAACTCCTTCTTTGGAAGAAATGGAGCTTTAGAACTTCCATGTTAAGGGTAGTAATTTAAAATATGTTTAAGAAAGAAGCCCATGTTTTAAAAAATATCCTTCAGGCCAATTTGTTAACTAATTAATTTTGTAATTTCTTCTGAAAACATGCTACTGTACATGTAAAATATACGTAGGTCTTTATTGCGCTCCCATAAATTTAGTAAGAACTAACAAATCTAGTGAATGAATAACTGTTGAAGAACAATGATGTAATGCCTGGAAGCCTCTGAGTTGAAAGTACCCAATGCTTTTGCCAATTGAACTTGAAATCTGCTTCAAAATGACAGAGCTGCAAGGCTTACATGACTTCCAGAAAAATGAACATTATCTCCACCAATTATAATTATGTTTGAAATTTTAAATTTAACTGTTTACCATTCTATGGTCTTTAAATAAACAATATCATCTAGGAAATTTGTGTTATCCCATTCTTAACAACTTATCTTTTTATGCTAACATTTCATAATTAATTTTTCTTCCCCAAATAAAAGCATCTGGTAAAGACATTTAAAGGTATCCGAAGTGTAACTGTAAACTCTGTCATTTGCGTAATGTACTTCAATTTCAAGAAATCTGTTACCTTAGCAGTAATATAAATATCTTGATTATATATATATATATATATATATATATATATATATATATATATATATTAAAAGGCTGCATACATCTTACTTTTCTAACTGTAACCATACAGTTCTAACTTCTCAGTTTCTTCTCAAGATTTAACCTGAATACCAAGATGAAATTTTGTCAGAGTAATGAGTTTAATTGTTAAAATATAAAGTTTCTTTGCAATTCAATGCCTTATATAAACCATCACCACTACTTCTCTGTTATATTTCAATGACACAGCTTCATTTACTCTAAAGCTTTGCAACAAAGAAAGTGCTATACAATTTTAGATGCTGTGGCAAGCCCTGGAAAAATAAATTGAGGATGCGTATAATTATGAATGATTATGTAATATTGCTTTTAGTTTAATCTTACTTTTATTCTTATGGTTCAAGTGCTAAATAGTTATTTTCACTATGAAGTTTAACATTTTTGATATACCATTGGCACCCAATTGCTACCAGGACATTATTAATAGTTCACTTAGCATATCAACACAGGGATTTTTCAGAAGTCTACAGTAGGTCAGGAGTTTAACTGTTAATCCAAATTACGGAAAATTGGTTTCATGTTGGCTTGAATGACCATTTACAAGGATAAAGTAGACAATGCTGGATGCCTACCCAGGATTCATTCCTCTACCACTTTCCTCCTGTCCAACAGAACCTCTACTGAGTTCAAATACCAAACTCTCCCCTCTCTGCGACTTTAAGGAAGCTCACATTATTTTCTCCTCCAAGGACAGGTCCTGATACGTCTACATCAAACATAGTATTAATACCATCCACCTTGCCATGGACTGGTTCAAAAACTAAAGCTTAAGCCAATCAGAATATGGAATTATTATTGGCCCATGGTTAGAGGAGAAATTTTATCTCTCTAGATGTGAACAGGGGAGCAACTTGCCTCAGTTGCTGCTGGCATTATCTTACAACCACAAAGAACTTCATGGTGGGGGAAAACTGACACCCAAATGAGGACAGGGCCAAAAGAAATAGAGGAACAGAGTGAAAGCTTTAATCACATCCCACCTGAGGCCCACCAGCTCTGGGCTTTTTGTTATGCAATGTAATATACTGTATTTCCTTATTGGTTAGGAAAATTTATACCACTTTTGTTGGTTTTGCACTCAAGAATGTCCTGATATTATTCCTTTTAATAGAGGCAGAACTTCCAACAATGACTCCCAATTTTAATTAAAAGCACATTATTAGAATGTGCCATCAGTCACTTATTCAATAGACATAGGCCCAGATTCGGCCTCTTGAAGTGAGGCCACTCTGGTGGAAAAAAACTGATACACTTCTGCTGCTATTAGCTATATTTCTAAAGCTTACCATTCAAGTTACAGACATAACCAAAAAAGGAAAACATTGCTTCATTTGAGAACTTCTGATAGGATAACAAAAAACTATACATTTTTACAATAAAATAGACTTCCCCAAAGTGAAGTTTTCATTTCTCTTTACTTACCTCTTTCGCACTGTGGACCAGTGAATCCATAAACACAAGCACAGCGGTTGGGTCCAATACAACGTCCACCATTCTGACATCCATTTTCACAGACAGCTGCACACAAACACAGCAAGAAGCTTATACATAGCAAGCCCCCAAGTACATCATAGTAGCGTGGAGATGCAGCCAATCATGAGCCTTACCTCCAAAACACAAGTTACAGTTCACATTATGCATTTCATAAATATATTTAAATGCATAGTGAGACAAAAGCCTACACAATTCATGTAAATCACATTGTTAAGCAAGTATCTGATAAAAGTTGTTTGTTTTTTAAATCCTTACCTGAGGATATTTTTTAAAACATATTTTTATTGATTTCAAAGAGGAAGGGAGAGGGAGAGAGAAATAGAAACATCAATAATGAAAAAGAATCATTGATCAGCTGCCTCCTGCACGCTGCCCACTGGGGATCGAGCCTGCAACCCAGGCATGTGCTCTGACCAGGAATCAAACTCACCCAAGAATATATTTTCCATTGATTTTTAGAGAGAGTGGAAGGGAGGGAGGGAGGAAGGGACAAGAGAGAGGGAGAAAGAAAGAGAGAGAGAGAGGTGAGAGAGACACATGGATTGGTTGCCCTCTGCACATGCCCTAACCTGGGTGGGGGATTGAACCTAGGACCACGGTATATGCCCTTGACTGGGACTCAAACCCGCAAACCTGCCCTGACTGGTTTGGCTCAGTGGATGGAGCGTCAGCCTGCGGACTGAAGAATCCCAGGTTCGATTCCGGTCAGGGGCATGTACCTTGGTTGCAGGCATATCCCCAGTGGGGCGTGTGCAGGAGGCAGCTGATTGATGTTTCTCTCTCATAGATGTTTCTAACTCTCTATCCCTCTCTTCCCCTCTGTAAAAAAAATCAATAAAAAACAATAAAAATATTTTTTTAAAAAAAACACCTGCAAACCTTTGGTCTGTGGGCCAACGCTCTAACCACTGAGAAAACCGGCTAGGGCTGATAGAAGTTATTGTTTTAAAATCATAATCACAAGGATTGGCTGGCTCTAATGCCCATCTATTTGGAAAATAACTATTCAATTCTCTATTTCAGTTCTAATAACCCTATAATCTATAACCTATAGGTAAGAATGTGAGTAATATCTGGGGAAATATAGGAAAAAGGAGGCAGATTCTAAGTAGAAAGAGGGAGAAAGGAATGAGGGGATAATTGATATAGCAAAATAAAGAGGATATGGCAACAAAGCGAAGAAGCAAAAATCAGAGAAGAGAAAGAAGGCAAAAAAGGAGCAGAGGTTAAACTAGGAAAGGGCAAAACTATCATAAAAAATGAGGGAAATATTATCAATTCAACAATAAAATACCCAAATAAATAACTAATGTGTACAGAGAACGTGCAAGTTATAGATGAAAGAAAGGGAGAAGCCTCACTGTGTCAGTACAATAAGTTCTTCCATAGAAAATTACCCAGAGTCCAAAATTTTTAAGTGATGATGACAAACACATGCAGACACACTCTTTCACTCCTTCAGACTGAGGATGGGGAGTCCAGGATTCAGGGGTCAGAGAGATCCAGGGAGCCAGAACTGAACCTGAGCAGTTACTCTCTCCCCACTACACCACCCTCCATGTAATTTAGCTGAGCAGCCAAGACCTCAACAAGAAATCTCCGAAAAGATCACTTTCCTGATTCCTTGAAAAATAAATAGCCTGTGAACCATACTGAGGACTAAGAGAAAATACTGATGCTAAGAGCGTGTCTCTCAATCCATCCACCTTGTTGAACAGAATAAACACTGTCCACACAGATGAAGAAGAGGATTATACTCTGTGAGCTGAGCCCAAGAATAGGGTTGAAGAGTTTAAAGGGAAGTGAGGGGGAAAAGAATAGTTATGTGCCCTGCAAGTGAGGTAAATACAAAAAATAAGAAACTCAATAAATAACCTGATATTTAAAGATGCAATAATGCCTTTTCCTTATCAGGAATATTGAACTGGATTACCTATCATCAACCAAATGCTCAGAGTAGCTTCTGTTCTGCTGGCAGTAGCAAGACCAAAGCACACTTTGAAACAAAAGGTATCTTCACCTTAAAGCATCAATGTGCCAATGGTCTTCAAATTCTTTGTCTGCACCAGGCTTTGCTCAAAGGCAGGATTCTGTGTACATTTGCACAAGGACATCTCCCTAAGAACCATACCTTCCTGTTCTTCATTTCTTAAAAGGACCACTTACAAATAGTCACTGCCTTGAAATACGGATAAGGCAGTAAATTAGATGAATATAGAGGATAAAAGAAAGAGAATAAAGGGCATGAGAAAGACGGGGGTGGACAGGAACGCTGGAAGAAAACAAACAAAAACCTGAAAGAGAACTCTCAATAGTAATTCCACAGAAACAAATGCCAAGATTTGAAGATTTCGATTACTAAAAATATATACTGCAAAAAGGTAGCACTCAGCTAATGTAATTCATTATAATCGTGAGGAATTTTCTTTAAATACTATCAAACTGTAAGAAATGTAAATGAAAGTCATTTTTCCACCCTGGATGGATAGCTCAGTTGGGTACAGCACTGTCCCGAAGTTATGGGTTTGATCCCCAGTCAGAGCACATATACGAATTAACCAAGGAATGCATAAATAAGTGGAACAATGAATCGATGTTTCTCTTTCTCTCAAAAAAGTATCTTTCCAGATATATTTACATTAGACTTATGCTAGCCTTTCAGACATGAATGGAAAAAAAGCGTTCATGACTGATACGCAGAACCTGTCTATGGGAAGGCAGAGGAAGGGCTTCTCTCAGGGTTTCCAAAACAGAGCTTCCAAATGCCAGGCAGGAGAACAGGCTGGGTTCATCTTGGGCTTGTATTGGAAAGAGAACATCCAATAGAGATTAAGCCTGGTTTAATTTAGATTAGCAATGCCTCTCTTTTCTCATTCAATTTTAGTTTTAAAAACATTATTGTCCATTAAAAAAAGTATGTTAACGTGCAAAATGGTTTTATTTTGTTATTTTAAATGAATTCAACATTTTTTAATTTCTCAATTTTCATTTTTAATAGATAAATATCAGTAGATATAACCCATTTAAACAAAAGATTTGGGGGGTATCTGAATAATCTTTTAAAAAATATAAAGGGGTGCAGTGAAGAATAATAGATGATATCCACTGATACAGCCATTTGCTTATATCCCTAGCTCTCACGTAAGAGTGAGTTCTTCCAGGACAGGGACCAGAGTGTGTTTGACTTTGTTTTCCCATCACCCATTGCAGTATTTGAGGTACCACAGATACTTTTTTAAAAACCCTGCAATATGTCAAAATTCACAGCCTTTTTCCCACTGTTTTGGGAAGCAGAATGATTCAGTGAATAGATATGCTGTCCCCAGTATATCCTAATCACATCTTTCCAATCCTCAGCCTGTAAAATAGTGCGAACAGTCCCTACCCCATAGAAGTATGAGGATTAAATAAAACAGTGTATAAAATAACATACACAGTGGCTAGACATTAAAGGTATTCTACAAACCTTCACTCCCTTTCTCTTTTATATTACAGAGTATTTGTATGAAAACAATTTGCTCTACAACATCCAATGTTTACACTGAAGAGCAACAGCAAAAAAAGGGAAGCGGTAAATACATATAAAATTGGAACAACAAAAAAGAGGTAATTTTCCTTCCTTTGAATGAGTTATAAGAAAAGTTATTTTATAACATAATATATTTTGTAACAAAACATAACAGAGGCAGATATTTACACTCAACTAGAGTTGGAAAGAAACCTGAATATGCCTACATTTCCACCATGGAAAGAATGCTGACCACCCAAGATGAAAAAAAATGCCTACACCTGGTATAAGATATAGTAAAAGACAGGAGAGCAAAAGATATACTATAGAGGAAATAGAAAGCTGGTTTCTTAACTACAGAAAGCTGGGGAGAAGGGAAAAGCATATCCTTTTTCATGCTGGTCAGCCTATGAAACAGAGCACTGACAATGTACTCCAGAAGCTTAAAGATTTTAATTCAGTAAATATTTACTGAGAACCTACTTGTACAAAGTAATATGGCAGGTTTATGTTTTTATTAACAGACTCTTATACCATTAACTTAGGTATAGACACTGAGACATGTTATGGTTGATACTTTTACACAAACATCTATCTATACATATAAATGCCTAAGGGACTGTTACAACAGGTCGACCGGTCTCTATGACATGCACTGACCACCAGGAGACAAATGCTCGAGGCAGGAGCTGCCCCCTGGTGGTCAGTGTGCTTCCAAAGCTAACCTCCCACTGCCAGCCAACCTCCCCTGGTCCCTCCCCCTGGCCGGCTCTGATCAACCCAATCAAGATGAGGCAAGACGGGCCCCCACTGGCCGAGGGACCCCACCCGTGCACGAATTTGTGCACCAGGCCTCTAGTATTAGATAAAAATAGCACACTAGACCAGGCTAAAATGCTAAAGAGATGAAAGAAACAAAAGCCTATTGTTTTGACATAGGACAATATGAATCTTTACTATTGGCTCTATCTTCTTTGTCTTCCAGGATTCCACACTCTCCCTGTTTTCCTCCTATTTCATTGTCTACTCTTTCTCATTCTTCTCTGCTGACTTCTCTTCCTCTTCTCCATCTCAAAACGTTGGGCTAAATCAGGGTTCTGCCTTCAAACCACTTCTCTATCTATATCAGCAACCTAGTGGTTTTCATTTAGGCCTATCATTAAAAGAGTATCGACTGGCATATAAAAATTCAACCTATATATTCCCAAATTCATATCTCTATCTCTGACTTCTCTGCTAAGGTATGAGTTCACAGCTCTTTCCACTTGGAGGTCTAACAGACTTCTTAAACTGTTAAATCCAAAACAGAACTCTCGATATCCTGCATTCTCAGCTCAACCTGACTCCCCAGTCCAAGCCACTCCGCGCTTAGTCTTTCCCATCTCAGGAAATGACATCACCATTCAGCCTAAAGCTCCACCCAAATCCTCTAGTTGTCACTCTGGATCTTTGCTTTTCCTTTTTTTCTTAACCACCACACCCAGTCCACCATCAGCACCCACTTTCTTTCATAGATTCTACATCCAAAATACAAGCAGAATCCTAGCTCTCATCACATCCTCAATCACTACAGCATCATTCACCAGCACCATGAAGTAGCCTCCTAACTGGCAGCCTCTCATTTTCTCTTGCCTTTTCTATAATCCAGTTTCAACAAATCAATCCAGCCAGAATGAATTTTTAAGAAATGTCAGATCATATCACTCCATTGCTCAAATGCCCCAATGGCTTCCACTAATATTGAGGGTACAGTCCAAATTTCTTTCCTTAGTCTATAAGGCCCTACACCTCCATCCCTGAACTCACCTCCCACCATTATCTCCTTTCCTCCAGCCACATGCATGGGTCTTCTTATTGTTTCCATAATATACAAATCTATTCCCACCACGGGTCCTTAGAATTTGCTTTTCCCTCTGCTTATAACCCTTTCCCCACTGATCTAAAAGCACAGATTCGGGTGTGTGTTCAAAGTCAACTTCTCAGACATCACCAATGTAAAATAGAGAACTGCTTATCCTGACCCAGCCTATCTCCCCCTTACTCATTATTCTTCTAGAACTCTCATTACCTAATTTGTTTTAGGTATTTACCTTTTCACCTACTTGTTGATTGTCTTCCTTACCAAATATAAGCTCTGTGAGAGTAGGGCATCATCTTGTTTGCTCACTGATGTACTCCCAGCACCTTGCATAGTGTGGGGCACATGGTAGTTACTCAATATACATGACAAAATAAAATGAAAAGGCTGCTTTCTGAAGAATGCTTTATACATTTCTAGGAAAGCAGCTAAGCAGTTTTAAAATGTTTTCATAATTCTCATTTTTGCAATCATATTTCCAGAGTTTTTCTGGATTCACAAGCTGAAAATTATTACACCTGCTTCTTTACTCACAGTATAGTAACACTCTTAGAAAGTATCTTCCTTAAACTATTTCTAGAGCTGATACGTACTAGTTATCTTACCTTCCCCTTTTATTTGCTGACCAATGAATTTTGTTGGTTACATATTCTGTTTATACTATATGTTCTACTACCCCTGAGATAAATGTTGGGCAACGATGGTTTTACCCCATAATATATCTTAGAGAACAAATTTTCAGGTATCGGCTGCTTTTCTGACCCAGTGCTTTTCGCTTTCCCCTGAATGGAAATCAATATGGTTTGACACGGGCAGAAGAACATAAAAAACACCTCCTCCAGGAAGGGAAACCACTTGTCATCCCTCATTTCCCATTGTGAAGAACAGGGAAGGGACACACCTACTAGAGCTCTTTCTGAAGAACCTTCAGGAAAATACAGACACACACACATACACCCAGATAGGTATAGCAGCTGAATTCAGACTGAATGTGGCTAGTTTCAAGATAGCTTTGAGCAAATACTCGGAAAGATGAACTTGAGGCAAGGTTCTTCACTCTTTAATTTTAAAGTAATTATGATTTTCCCCTGAAAGAGTGAAAAGTTGAGTTTCCAGAAGGATAGTTGTGTCTCTCCTCTCTGGCTACTGAACTCTGTAAAAGACATGATCAGTTATTCTAATGCTTTTATAGATATAAAGGTAAAAATCTGCCTGCTTATTAATGTCATGTTCATAATATATTTTTCCATTTTTATGATTATAAATTGGAGTCCACTGTATAAATTTTGGAAACACCTGAATGCATGAAAAGATATAGAAAAGAAATCAACCATGAAAAACTAAACTTTGCTAGAATTTCTGTTCCTCTCATCCAGCTCTTTCCTGCTCTCACCAGGCAAACCAAAAAAAAATGTGTTACATTGGCAACTCCTACTTTTTGCAAGAAAACTGGCCTCAGTGCACTGTATTCTCTTAAATACTTTAACAATCCATTTCCCTAACTGCAGTCAATCTCAGATTACCCTAATAGTTTTTGCCATACTTGAGAACCACCCACATAAGAGGCTTACAAACTGTGACCCACAGGCCAGACATGGCACAGGGCCTGTTTTTGCACTGCCCATGAACTGGGAGGAGATTTCACACTTGATGTAGTTGAAAAATAAAAAGAAAAATATTTCTGTGACAGTGGAAATTGGATGAAATTCAAATTTCTGTGATCATAAATATAGTTTTACTGAGACACAGCCAAGCTCCTTCGTTTACACGTTGCCCATAGTCACCTTTGCACTAAAATGGCAGAGCTCAGTAGTTGGTCATGAGACCATGAAGTCTAAAATATTTACTATCTAACTTTTATAGAAAATGTTGGCCTGATCCTCCTCTTAACAGAATATTTTTCTTGAAATTGATTCACTACTTACTTGAAATGATCTTAAAAGAAAACTTTATAGCACTTATAAGCAGAAAACTATAATCACCCTAACTTGAAGACAATCTTAAAAATAACTTTAACAACCACAAGGAGATATCACTTCCTATCTATTAGGATGCCTATCATTGAAAAACACCCACAGAAAGAACAGCTTTGGCAAGGGTGTGGAGAAATTGGAACCCTTGTGCAATTGCTGGTGGGAATGTAAAATGGTGCAGCCACCATGGAAAACAGTATTGCAGCTCCTCAAAAAATTAAAAATAGAACTACCACATGATCCAGTAATTCCACTTATGGATATACTAGTATACCCAGTAGAACTGAAAGCAGAGTCTCAAATGGATGTTTGTATACTCATGTTCACAGCAGCATTATTCACAATAACAAAAAGATGGACGCACCTCATGTGTCCATTGATGGAAAAATTCATAAACAAAATATGCTATATACATAAAATGGAATACTATTCAGCCTTAAAGGGAAGGAACTTCTGATATCTATAATAATAAAAGTGTAATATGCTAATTAGACCAGACAGCCAAACGACCCTCAGGACGTCATTCCAGACGTCCTTCTGCACAAAGCCACGGTGGCAGGGGCCGAGGCAGAGATGGTTAGAGGAGATCAGGCAGGCAGGCGAGTGGTTAGGGGCGATCAGGCAGGCAGGTGAGTGATTAGGGGTGATGAGGTAGGCAGACATAGGGTTTAGGGGCAATCAGGCAGGCAGGCAGGTGAGCAGTTAGGAGCCAGCAGTCCTGGATTGCGAGAGAGATGTCCAATTGCAGGATCAGGCCTAAACCGGCAGTCGGACATCCCCCAAGGGGTCCTGGATTGCAAGAGGGTGCAGGCTAGGCTGAGGGGCCACCCCCCCTGCACAAATTTTGTGCACCAGGCCTCTAGTATACTATAATAGGGATGAACCATGAACAAAATTATGCTAAGTAAAGTAAGCCAGTCACAAAATAACAAGTACTATATGATCATAATTATATGAGGTACTTTGAGTAGTCAAATTCATAGAGACAGAAAGTAGAATGGTGGCTGCCAGGAGCTAGGGTGAGAGAGAAATGGGGAGTTACTGTTTAATGGGTACACAGTTTTAGTTCAGCAACAAGAAAAAAGGGGCTGTAGATGGATGGGGGTGATGACTGCACAACAATGTGAATGTGCTTAATGCTACTAAACTGTATAACTAAAAATGGTTAAAATGGAAATGTTTAAGTTATATACATTTTACTACAATTTAAAAACATTTTAACTGCAACAAATTAAAATTAATTTAATTTAAAAGAAGCTAGATATCCTTGCACATCTAAGACTCAATCTATTTTATGTTAAAAAAGCTTATGAGCAATTCTTAGGGAGGCCTTAAAGATTAGCAACAGCAAAACCAGAGTCTGAATCTGATGAAATGCAAATGAAGTAAATAGGGACTTTCTTACAATTTATGATTCAGCTTTCTTTCATGTCATGTCCTTCCCATAAGAGTCCCACAATTTGGGAAATACTAACCTAAAATATTCCCCACTGATGTGTCACAATCCAGGAGCTACAATCTTTACATCTTTGCCAAAATATTATTTCTTGATTAGTACAGGATATTCTCCAGTGATTGAAGATAAGAGCTTTGCTGGATTAAAGTTCCCTCTTTCATAATGACATCTAATTTATTTTTTAAATGTTTTATTGATGTCAGAGAGGAAGGGAGAGGGAGAGAGAAAGATAGAAACATCAATATGAGAATCATTGATCGGCTGCCTCCTGCACGCCCCCTACTGGGGATCGAGCCCACAACCTGGGCATGTGCCCTCAACCGGAATCGAATCCAAGACCTTTCAGTCTGCAGGCCAATGCTCTACCCATTGAGCCAAACCAGCTAGGGTGATGACATCTAATTTCTAAAAAATCATTTCACAACCCTGTACTATGGTATTATATAATTAAATATATTTTGAGCAAAGGACAATTTATAAGATTGGCTCTCCAAG
The DNA here is from genome assembly GCF_963259705.1 of Myotis daubentonii. Lineage (NCBI taxonomy): Eukaryota > Metazoa > Chordata > Mammalia > Chiroptera > Vespertilionidae > Myotis > Myotis daubentonii. The sequence goes on along the minus strand of NC_081843.1, from coordinate 37,866,811 downwards.
GTTTAATTTTGGGAAATCCTAAAAAAATCATATATATGATTATATAGACATACACACACACACACACACACACACACACATATACACACATAAATAGAAATATAAATATGTGTGTGTGTGTATATATATATGTGTGTGTGTTTATATATATGTATATATATATATATATATATATATATATAGAGAGAGAGAGAGAGAGAGAGAGAGAGAAATATCGAAGCAAAGAAAACCACTATTTTTTCAGAAAGGTATACCAATTTTATGGAGATAAAAAGAAACAATATTTACTGGTGACGTGTGTCAAATTTGATAAAGCACTAGTGGTATTCAACAACATCAATACTACACAATGCAAAAATTATTTAAAAGTCAGAAAAAAACCCTATAGATAAAATTTCGAAATTCAGTTGTAAAGTATGCTTACTACATAAAATTAATTTTTTAAAGGATCATGGGCTTCACAAGACCTTACATTATGACTTAGTATGAAATACCTACTAAATCTCATAATTTCTACTAAATCAAGTCTATGCTAATGTTCCTTACGTTGTCCACAGTAAGTTCCAATATATCCCTTCTGGCACTGGCAATGGTCTTCTGCACAGGTCCCACCATTCATGCATCTAACGCTGCACTGCTGAACTGCAAAGGACAACAAAAATTACAATAATATCAATGGTCAAAATCACAGTATCTGTGAGTTATAGAACTATACCAAATATTCAAGTCAATGAAAATGTTATACCCCAAGCAGATCTGTATATATTTGTAGTAAGTGCACAAATGAACGTACCTGTTACAACATATGTTATTAAGTACATGTTTAAGATATATTATACTTTCAGTGTGAAAGGAAATAAATATAAGGTAACTAGTAGTGTAGTTTCCAAGATGCAGGAGACAGTGTAACTGTTTAGAATGCAGGGGCTAAGTACCTGCCATATGTGGTCAGTGCCCTGCTATCATGATGGTCTTGGTATCTACTCTCATGGAGCTTCCATTTCCATGGGAAATAGACAAAACACAAGAAAACAAATACCATGATGTCATTATAAATTGTGATAAGTTCTCTGAAGGAAACTGTGTTGTAAAGGAGAACAGTTTGGAGCCAGAAGGTACCTCGACACAGGAACCAGATGAGGCCACTGTGATGCAACATTAAACTGAATTCTGAAGGACTAGAATGAGCCACGCATGAGAAGTACCAAGGAGGAACCTCACGGGGAGAGGGCCCACCAAACCAAAAGGTCTTAGGATAATAAAAGGTTTCCTCTGAAGAACTAAAAGGTTCACATGATTGTAAAGAGGACGATTGGGAAGAGAAAACCTTAGAGAAGCCGTCAGCTAGATAATGCAAGGCTTCCTGTGCCATAGAAGCGTTTGCATTATCCCAAATTCAACTGGGAATCATCAAAAGGATATAAATAAGACAATAAGGTGATGATTTATATTTTTAAAAGATTACTTTAGCTGCTTTGCAGAGAATGGATTTAATGAGGGCAAGAGTAGAAGCTAGGGAAAGCATCAAGAGGTTACTGCAATAGTCCAGGTGAGAGGTGAGAGTGGCTTGAACCACTTGGTTGCAGTGGTGATGGAAAGAAGATGGATTTGAGATTAATACTTTCCAGTAGAACTGGTAGGTCTTCTAAAAAAGAGTTGATGTGAGAAAAAGAGAAGCAGTTGCTTAATTACTGTGTGGATGGTAGTGCCATTTGCTGAGGCAAGAAAAACTGTGGAAGAAGTAGACTGTGGTCAGTAATGAATCAACAGTTTCATGTGACCAAGTTTCAGATGCATTCAGGTGGAGACGTTTAATAGATAAATGGAACATGTGAATATAAGGCCCAGTGGAAGGATCTACTCCAGAGATAATTATGAGTTAGGAACATCTTGGTAGTACTTGAAGGGATATATATATAAATGAGTTCATCCACAGAGGACAGACCTCTTGGGAATACCAAACATTAAATGAAAGGCTAATGAAGGAGATACAGAAAGGAGACTAAAAAATAACAACTAAGAAAAGGAGGATTGTAGGCCACTGATAAGTGAAGGGAAAGGAAAGCGCTTCAAGAAGATAGTGATTAATGGTGATTAATACTTTAGGAAGGTGGAGCAGGATAAAGACTAGAAAGAGTAGAAAAGTTTGTGATGGAAAGGTTGATAGTATTAGTCAAGACTAAATGACTAATTCATGGATTCTCTACTGAATTATATACCGTAAACCGAGGGTGGGCCAGGGATTATTCAGCTACCAAGGTAGAGGAATTGGGTAAAATTTCTTCAGGATTGGGTTTTTTGCTGAGGGCATATATGATAAAAATAAGAAAATAGGATAATGAAGATACAGGCAAGGGTTTCTTCCAGGCAATCAGACAAGGAATGTTCGGGATAACTGTACAGGAAATTTGCTAAAAAGTCTCGATGAATTCTGAGTAATAGGCTTTAAAAGGCTGTGACAATGACAGATTATTTTCAAAGAAAGTGAAACTAGAGTTTTAATCAGAAAGACAATGACAATTCTTACATGAATCTTGAATCTTATGTTACTAAATCATTGGGATTTTCTATTACCTTTACTTGGGGAAATTTTGTGGAGAAAAAATGTTAAAAGTGAAACAAGTTCACACTACTTTAAGGCAGACATAAAGATGTATTTAATTATTGAGCAGTTAAATAAACAATACCAGCTTCCTCCTTGTTATAATGCTATCTTAAACACTGCCTAAAAGATTAACCTGGGACTTAAAGACCCAACACTTTCTAAATGGGTTGTTAATAATACAATCTTAGTCCACTGTTACAGTGATCTTACAGAGCTGTTGGGAGTTAATATGTGTAAAGCAAAATAAGTTAATATATGTGAAGCATCTGGTCAGTAAATAATAAATATTTGTTCTCTCCTCAATCTTTTGGTCCTTCCCCTTTAGTTAACCCACAAAACAGGATATGAGCCACAGGAGTTAAGCAAGGCAATAAATAGAGCCTAGGGTTTGAGTCTATAGGTTTAGGCTTCAGAATATCTGAATTCAAATCTGTTGCCTTGGGCAAGTTACTGATGTGTGCTTCAATCTCCTTCTCTGTAAAATGGGGTAACAATAGTGTCTCATAGTGTCCGTGTGAGGATTAAATAAGTGATGCAGTCAAACACTTGGCACATTGTAAAATCCCAGTAAATTATAGCTATTATTCACAAAGAGTCACTTCTCCATTGAACCCGGGCTCTTTCACTGCACAGACACATATCTCTGGACCAGAAATATATCACCCAAGACTAACTCCAAAGATTAAACCAGACGTAGCTAGTGAGGAAAATAATCATGGATTTATAGCCTCATTGAAAAGGACATTTAGAATTTACTCAAAAGCTTAAGGATAATGCAGTAAATAAGGTCACACAAGAAACATACTTGATTTTGATCCACAGGTCGGTGATATTTGGCCACTGGAACAAGTACACATGTTAGGACGGGAACAAAATCCATCTCCACAACTATTTCTACATATTGCTGTAGAAAGCACAATAGGGAAATAAATGAATAATTAGGTAATAAACCATGGTTTACAACACAAGAAAGCTATAGTTAAAAACAATAAATGTGGAAAACTAAAATATAAAATATGCGATATGTAATGTCTAATTTCAGCTATGCAATCAAATTACCCATTGTAGACATGAGAACAAGTATCATAAGGTGCAAACAAATGAAGCTATTTCAAGTTCTATATTTCTAATTGTTGAACTCTCCTATATACAGGTTGTCTTTTCTACAAGTCAGAGTTTATATGTAGAATTTACCATGAGAAGACAGTCTTGGTCCTAGTAGGAAGCTGGGAGGGTTGATGAAACCCAGAGGTCCTGCATACTCTCGGAAAATACAACCCACTCTGTAAGGGACCTTCATAGGAGACAGGGAATGTGAAATTGGCTGAGCCAGAGACTCCAGGCCCTAATGACTTGGCCAAGCCCCAGGGGTTCAATGCACATTCCTTCCCGGCTGGTATCTGACCTGCACCATCATCAATCTTTATTCCCTTAATAATTCCTTCTCTCCTTCCTCCAGCCTTTCTTCTCCCATATTATCTCCACAACCTAGCCTATTCCTGCTGCTCAGAGAAGCTGCTGCGACATTTTGATGGAGGGAGAGTCAAAGCCTCCTGCAGCTGTGACCTCCAAGGTATGAAGGTCATCACAGCAAAGAATGATAGGCACATACCATGGATCCTCAAAATCATTAGCTGAGCACATTCAAATGGAAAGCCTCTCCCATATTTAGAGTCAGTTCATTTAGGAGCGGAAAGATTTATCTCTATACCCACAACTGAATTCTCTCTTTGTGTACAAACGCTATGTGCTTTAATGCTCCATGACTGGGTGCATGAAGACAAGAAGAGGAGAGAGAGCCTGGGAATACCCTGAAACTAGCTATAAACATTTACGCCAATGTGCATATATGTCTTATGGTAGAGAGGGATCCCACAAGTTTCAAATAGATCGGAGAACCCCAATAACGATAAGGAGTGTGTTCTATAGAAGCAAACTAACTTAATAATAGTTTTTCTTCTCTAAATTGCCTTTTGACATCCACATTATATCACCAACATTTCCATTAATATTCTCTATAAATGAAAATGTCATAGATTATGGTGTGAAAATAGAAAACTGATTTTAGGCAAGAACATGGTTCCTACCATGAAGTTGACCATTCTTAAAATGTACTAGAGTTTCTGATCACCAAAAACTTTCTAATGAAAAAATGTTCATTAAAATATTATTTTATTTCTAAGCCCCCTCATTCCCAGCAGGCAGACATGTAGTCTAGACTTGGGTGAATACAAACTATTCCTACCCAGGCCCTAAGCCCAGAGAGAGCCTGATTGGCTGGAGGTTGATTATCCTCAGACAGATCCATGTCATGGCCACAAGCTTGTCCACTATATCTGTGAGCCACTGAGAAGCAAGAATGCTCCTCACCTAAATTTTTGTCCCTTCCACAATCACACAAAAACCATGAGATCCAAAAATACCACAGGGAGAGGGAGAGAAGACCTGGGTGTCGGGATTTCAGTGATGTTGGGAGAAGATGCATGGCACAGTAAAGCGTATATTGTATGTAGGAGGTCTGAAGTTGAGTTCTTGTTCTGCCCCTGACCCACTGCACCCGTGGGGAGGGGAGAAAATACAGCTTCTTTGGGTTTAATTTCCTCATTGGTAAAATAAAACCATAGGATTACATTGGAGTGTTCTCATCTCTCTTCAGGTCTCAAAGGCTGTTTCTGGGCCAACCCCTTCCCATTGGCATTCCACTGATCAAAATGGCCTTTATAACATAATTTCCCAATAAATAAATTAATAAGCAAACTTTTCCATTGCTTCATGTTCTAACAAGATTTTAAAAAACAAATGGAAAGTGAGAAAGTCAATTCCATCCTTTTGGAAACAAATATATGGAAGCTTGGAAGTACTTCAGTGATCTTTGCAGGCCACAATTAAGAACAATAACAAAGAAACACAGGGACTAAAATAAAAATGCAATAGATTTCCAGTACTTTGAGGAATGTTTTACTTTTAATATCTTCTTTTCCTTATGAAGCCTAGTCAAGGCCAAACATTAAAATTCTAGAAGTTGACATTTTAGTATCTTTCTATAGAGAAAGAATGGTGATGTACAAATGTATGAGAAAATTAATATTTGGTCCTCATTTTCTATTTGTATTTTACTTATTCTCTTTTTGTAAGTTTCCTCAGAGGTTTTCTTTGGTAAAATGATGAAAATTCAATAAATAGAAAAAGAAATGTATTATCATCAGAAAATCCTGGAATCAAAATTCTTGATTTTGATTTTATAGTGATTTCAAGTTGGTTAATACCTCCATATATTCTCATCTTAAATGTTGAAATAATTGGACTACTGAATTTTGTGCAGAAATATTAGAAGTTAAAATTTAGGTGCGACCCATATAAAAGACTATAAAGGCATTACATTCTCCCTCCCTTTATTTTGTGCACTATTTTATATTCTTGGTACTTTTAATATTTTCTAAATGCACTAATAAATATTTTTGTAGATATCTCGACATAAGTATAGCAAATCTTTCTTGGATATATAAAGATCATTTCAAGTATATGCCTTTTATAGATTCATGATCCATGTACTTTCCAGTGTATTTCATAAGCACCTAAATATTTCAAGTAGTAGAAATGCAGTCTACAATATTAAATGTTACTCTGAGATTTCTAAAACTGATCTTCTAAACAAGTAAAGTGCACAGTGTTATTCAAAGACCAAAAGGATTTAAAGCTGACACTCAGAGGAATGAATATATATATATATATATATATATATATATATATATATATATATATATATATATATATTTCCTACTGTAAATATTCTGGAAGGCTCTGTTCTCTGGAATTCCCATTCCACGCTGATCCAATAAAATCTGACTTTACAGATTTTCAACACGTACCATAAACCAATCCCTTCTCCTCGGCTGCTCTCCAACTCAATAATGGCAGTCACATTCATTACATTTAGTGAGTCAGACTTTCCGCAGTGCCTCAGTCACTCCCGGCTAGTATGGCAGGTGTGTGGTGAGTGACTGTTAGCTGTGTTAGGATCTAGGAACCATGTAAGTTTAAAGCAGACATGGTAATGCCCTACTGGCCTGAAAGAGTAAATGCACCCTCCATAAATGCCTCACATATATGGCTTCTGTGTTGGAGAGAAAAGATTGCCATACACCTCTCTTGCTTTTTAATAAAAGCTAAGGCTTATGATCAGAGGGTTTTCTTTAAATATTTATGAACTGCCTTAAAGAACACAATTGTTGTTTCCTAGTTTTGCCTCTTTACTGGAGTTGTGGGATTTTTAGGGTAGAAAAATTATTTTTTAAAATGTCTCCACAACGCTTGAGATTTTGTTCTTTAAAAACTGTACTGAAAAAAAATTAAGAGTGTATCTCAATCCCACAAAACCAATAAATATAGAGTCGGAGATGCCACTATATCCTTATTATCCCTTGGCTAGTGTGGCTTGCCCTTTTTCTCTGTTCACAGTTGCATAATTATCTATTCCCTGGAGAACATCAAGGTCAATCTAAAGTCAGGATCGGGCCTAAATGAATACACTGTCTATGATGCCTGGCTCTCCTCCCAACAAGACAAATGTGGCTGTGCTGTCTAAACACACAGGGGAAAGTGGGTCACACTTCAACTCACAAATTCACAGGCACGTGAAATAGGACATCCACAGTCCATCACTGTGAGGCTGACAACTAGTAACCTCTCCAATCAGAACTTGTAGAGCTGGGTATACACTTTGGAAACTGAATAAAATAATCAAAGCTTTTAAGGTCAGATATGCAGGACTGGTAAAGTTCTAAGGCTCACACTCTGAAAATATACAGTAGATGATGGTATTTTTGGTCTGTAAATCCTAAATCTAAATGTCTTCCAAAAAATAAAAAAAAAGTCAAGCCATTTGGAAGAGTTCTCCCTTTTAATAATTTTGTTAACCTGGGTCAAGTGTAAATTTGCTCCTTTCATATCTATGTTGTGTGGCTGTTGAGATGAAATCAGATACAATGAAGTGGTTTTGTACAAAGGCTTAAGAAAGCTTGATCTTCCTAAGGCCTAAACCTCATGCAGAGTCAAAAACCGGTTAATTTACATAACCACATTGTGGTCTTATCTGGACTCTTTTAGGAAAAAAGTGGTTTTGATTTATCAAGGGAATTGCTGTGCTTTCCCATCAGTTTGTATTAATAGACATAGATAAAACTTCCAAGTATCTTTGAAACCTTTATCATTATTGCCCTTCAGCAGAGTCTATAAGTGAAATCTAAGCTGATGCAAACCGGCTGCTTCTTCCCCACCATTCAAACAGGGCCACATCCTAATTATCATGCTATGTGGCCACTGGATTCTAAATGCAACTATGTATCCAAAAGACGAAATGCAAGAGGTCCCACCCTGAGAAGGGGCCTTAGAGTGCTACCCCAAGCTGCGAACCCAGCCAAGCACTCACGGACAATGCATTGGTTTCCTCCAGGTAGCGTCTTCCATCCAGGACAGCAGTAGGAGTGGAACCTGGATCCGCACACGTTGGGCCTGCGATGGAGGGGTGCAATAACACATTAGCGGTATTCATAGGCAAAGCCCTAACAGACTAGGTTTCAGAATAACAAACAAACCCAAACTACCCTTCAAATGTTTGGGGCGCAGATGTGGAAAGAGATGGACTAGTCACAGGAATGGGGAGGCCAGCAACGTCTAAACATTGCCTTTCATCCTCCCTCCGTTGCTGCCTTTTTAAAGGGAAAAGAAACATGGAAACATATAATTTGCTACTATTCTAGCCTCCGGATGCAGAGAACAAAGGGAACATTCCGTTTCAAAAATCCTTGCCCTTGTCCCTCCTGATCAACTGTTCCTTTGGCCCCGACGTGAAAGGGAAGAGGCGTCGAAAGGTGGAGCGCTTGGGTTCTTGATTAGGGTGAACTGTAAGCCCCGCACGCGTCCTCAAACAAAAGGCTCGGAGCGGCGCCCCCGACGGTGGGGAGAGCAGGCTGACTCCACCAGACCCGGCACGGTGGGCTCAAGCGCTCCTTCCTCCCGACATTCGGAACCTGTTCCTGCACCTTGGGCTCCGCAGACGCTCTGCGATACGCACCCGCACCCGGGGGCCTACGACCCATCTGCCACCCAACCGCACCCAGGGAGGCCCGCGCGGACAGCAGAGGAAAAGAGGGCGGCGTTCCTGAAAGTGTTCGGAGTCGCCTGGTGGAGGGGGCCGCAGCCCTAGCCGCCGAACTAGATCAGGGGAGGGGGAGGATGGAAAGCTGCCAAGCCGAGGTTCCCCTGGTGCGGGCTGCCCACCTACCCTCGAAGCACGTCCTGTTGTCCTCGCCTGCGGACGCGGCTGGCCACCACGGCGCCCTCCTCCCGGTACTCAGGCACCGCGAACCCGCCTTCGGAGCCTGTCGCTGCGGGTCGGACCTGTTGCTGCGGCTGGGGACCGGGCGGCTTGGGCGGTGGAGGCTGGGGCTGGCCAGCCGTGCCCTGCGCCCAGAGCGCCACGCAGCCCAGCCACACGAAGTAGGGCTGGAGACACTGCCGCCGCCGTCTCCCCATCGCGGGCGCTGAGAGCGCGCGGACCCTGGTCCGCGGAGAGGGAGCGCTCAAAGACAAAATCCGCGCGGCCCGAAAAAAGTCAGGGTCTAGCAAGCCCTTCGTCGGTTCCCGGGACGCCCTTGGGCTCGGGCTCCCAGCTCTACCGGGAGCCCCGGGCCGCGCGCCGGCCCCTTCGCTGACGGTGGGGCGCGAGCTCTAGCGCAGCGGGCGGCGAAGCGCGGCTGCGGTGCGGCCGGCAGCCCCGCGCGGTCCACGTTGCATCCCCCGGGCCACGGCCTCGAGCGACTCCAGGACCGCCGGCGGGCGGGGGCGGGAAATTACAAAAGTAACCCGAGCAGCCGCGGCGTAAAGTTACAAAGAAAGCGAACCTCAAAAGGAAAAAAAAGGGCCTGCGCGCAGCGGATCGGCGGATTCCCGTGCGCTCCCGGCACAGATCCTGGCAAGCTGCAAAAGTAACCAGAAAGAAGCCGGCCAGCAAATTAAAAGTAGCCCCCAAAAGAGGAGGCTCTGCTCCCCGCTCGCCCGGAGTCCCGCGGGGCTGCGACGCGCCTGCGGCGGCTGAGGAGCCGGGCTGAGGTGCGCGGGGCCGGGCGAGCCGCCGGTGAGAGGAAGGGCGGGAGGCTGGACTCGGGGAAAGATGCGGCCGGCGAGGTCGCGGCGCGGGGGTTTTGAGGCGAGGCGGGGCGCGGGGCGGGCCGGCGGGCGGTGGCTGTCAGTGGGGGCTGGAGCGCAGCCGTCCACACGTGGGGCGCAGCCCCGACCCAGGGGCCGGCGCAGAGTGGGCGGGGACAGAGTCAGGGGGCGACTGGGTGGGGAGGAACAAGGGGAGCTAGGGCCTGGGGGAGGGGAAAAGGAAGGAAGGGGGTAGGATGAAGGGAGGAGAGAGGACTGAGATTGGGGAGAAGGGGGGGCAAGCCGGAGAGGAAGGCCAGGGCTGGAAGAGGGGCTTGGAAAGAGGGACTGGCGAGCCGGGGTACGAGAGGAAATGAGCGGGGGATGGGGGCGAGGTTAGGGCGCGGAGAGAAGTGAGAAAGAGGAGGGAAGGCCAGGGGGCCAGAAGGAGCGGGCCGTTGGGCCGGTAGGAGGGGGCTGGGGGGCCGGCTGGAGGGGGCGAGGTTGTAGTCGGCTTTGCTTCCCGTCCCCCTCAATTGGCCGCTAGCTCTGTTTTGACTGCCTGTACAAAGCGAGCAGACGACGGGGGAGGGGGCGGTTAGGGACCGGATTTGGGAAAGGAGGCAGCAGCCCCTTCCCCTCCCCCTCGCCCTTGCCGGGCGGCGGACCAGGGAGGGTCTCTAAAAGTGCTTGGCTCGCTAGATCAGCAGCTGAACTAACCGACCGGGCAGACGCCACAAGTTAAAGAATGAGAACTGTTCCTCCCGCTGGGACCCGGACCGGGACCCGGACCCGGACCCGGACCCGGACCCAGGGTGCGAGAATTCGCAGCCAAGCAGGGACAGAGACCAGCACGGCGTTGTCTGCAACCTCAATCCGAGAAGGCTAGGCCTTCCCTATCATCGTCCCACCCCCACCTCCCCAAAGGGAGTAGCGTCAGTCCGAGGGACCCAAAGAGGGGCTGGGTGTTTCCAGATTGAAAATCGCCGCCCTCCGGCTCCAAAAAGAACAGGCGGCCGCAGGGGGGCCTAGGCAGCCTGCCCGCACCAAGGTCCCAGGGAGTCAGCGCAGGGGATGTACCTCAGGGTGACCCCGGGCAAGGCTCTGCCTGGGTTTGCAGCCAGGAAGGAGTTAGAGCCCCTGAAGTGTGTGCATAGGGGAAGGAGTAGAGGGGGTGGAGGGGCGGGGGACGCAGGGCGGTAAATGGGTCTTGGGGCATATCCTTATTTCCTGGCTTGGACTCCTGATTAATTATTAAACCGTAGCAATTGGTTCATTCAGGCTGGCGACTTGCCCTCTGAACCCTTAGAGCTGCCTCTGCACTCACCCGCCTTTGGGGTCTTCCTTTGTGCACCAGCTTTCATGAGGTCTCTGCGAAGTCCTAGTAGTCTCCCAGTCGGTGGCATTTCATAATTAGAAATCAACACCCCTGAAAACTAGGACTGACCATTCAAGCACAGTTTAGGAAACAGTACAAGAGAGCAAGCAACGTCTGGATTATTCAGGCCTAGAGAACCGTACTTCAAAGATATGTATACACAAATTTTTTTTTCCTGGCCTGGATAGCCCAGATGTGCTATTTGGCAGCCAAAGTTCTCTGAGAATTGGCATAACTCCTTGCATTATTTTCCCAATGTAGTCGGACAAAGGGTCTTAAGGTAGTATCCCTTCTTACAATATTCTCACAAGGCATAAGAAAAAGGTAGGAGTCACATAATTTCACGTGGGACATCTATTTGTTTAAATACAAAGAAATTAAAGACAGCAAGAGAAGTATTTTTCATTCAGTTGAAGTTATGTTAATCAAAAGTGCTAAAGTAACTATCCCCTGGGTTAGTGTTGTAATCATATTCTTAAAAACATTTAACCATGTTAAATAGGCTTTCATTTAATACTGAAATTGTTTCACTGTTCATTCCTATCACATAAGATCCAAATGTTCTAAAATTGCATATGCATTTATCTTTTGATTCACCAATTCCACTTTAAAAAATCTATTTCAAAGATATGCAAGGAAAAAAAAGAAATGATGAACACATTAGTCTGTTCACTGAAGCACTGTTAGTAATAGATTAGGAGCACAAATTTCCCATCAATAAGGAATTAGTTGAATGTACATAGCTTAACCCATTCAATGGATTAAGCTGTAAAAAACGAATGAGGATCTCTGTATACTCCTATGGAGTGATCTCTAGAATATACAATTCAATGAAAAAAAGCAAGGTGCAGCTAGTATAGGTAAATCCATTGAGACAGAAAGAATAAAGGGGGAGCCCAACCAGCATGGCTCAGTGGTTGAGCATCAACCTATGAACCAAGAGGTCATGGTTGGATTCCTGGTCAGGGCACATGCCCAGGTTGCAGGCTTGGTCCCCAGTGGGGGATGAGCAGGAAGCAGCTGATCAATGATTCTCTCATCAATGATGTTTCTATCTCTCTCTCCCTCCTCTTCCTCTTTAAAATCAATAAATATATATATATTTTTTAAAAAATAATAAAGGAGAAGAATGGAATGAAGAATAATTGTTTAGTGGATACAGTGTTTCCATTTAGGATGATGAAAAGTTCTGGAAATTATGATAATATATTTAATGTACTTAATGCCTCTGAATTGTATGCTTAAATATGGTTAAAAATGGTAATTTTATATAATGTATATTTTATCACAATAAAAAAATTTTATGCAAGGTGAAGGACATTGCTAATTGTATGCTATCTTTTGGTTATCTTAGCAAAGGGAAAGGACATGGAGGAAGAGATGGAGATAGAAGCTATACCTTTCTAAATATGCTTTGTTTTACTGTTCTAACTTTGAACCCATGTATATATTATATTAAAATTAAATTTTAAAAGAGCAATACCTAAAATTGAAAAAAAACTAAAACAAATGAACCTGTTTATTACACTGGTGGCAAAACCAGAGAATAATTAAAGTGATGTTGAAACACAAGATTTTGACTGTACATCTTTAGTAGGATATAACCTAAGAAAAAAATAAAACACAAAGAAGTCTGAAATTGCATTAAATGGGGGGTAATGTGAGAGGGAGGAGGTGGGAAGAGGAAGAGGAAGAGGAAGAAAGAGGAAGAAAGAAAAAGAGAAAAAGGGAGGGATGGGGGAGAGAAAAACTGATATTAGAAATCATGATTTCAGCATAATTGAAAGACTAAATATAAAATAAAAATTAAAAACATTGTAACCTTAAATTGAGTTAAAATGTCAATATGGAATCAGAACTTAACTTTGTCCTTCAAAAAATATATGCATTTCCTGGCCCAACACATTGAAAAAAACCTGGAAGTAGTGACAACCCAAAAACAATACACACCCATTGTGCCCAGATTGTGGTCCCTAAATACCATTTCCCAGTAAAATAAATGAGGGCTTCTTGAGTAAGTGTATGATTTCAGGGCAAAAACAGAAAATATGTAAGATGAGTCTGGACTATCTATACTGTCATACTTGAAAGCAAGGAAATTATCAGTAATTAGGATCATGTTGAAAGGAAACTAGAACTACTTGAAAAAGATCCCACTGACCAAAGATGGGAAAACTTGGGCTTAAAAAAATACTGCCAAGGATTGAAATAAATGAAATGTATAAATATTCAAGAGTTCCCAATGGTACTTCAAACAGAGACTTAATTGATCACTTTTGGAGGTTGTTGGGTACAGCTAATTGTTCTAGAAACACTGATAAATAAAATAATCAAAACCTTATCCTTCCTTTGCTGGACAGACTCAGAGAAAGTATTTCTTTAAAAAACAACAACACACAAAGAGTTGTGAATGCAGAAATGATGGAATTAGAAAAATCATGAATGTATTACATTCAGGTTCATATATATTTTTTTTTTGACACAGATTTCATAGGTGGTTCTGTGTGCCTCCTATTGTACCACTTAACTAGATATACAATTCTGGTTGTTCTGCTTTTCAGAAATTGACTATCAGTAGGTTCTGGTGGTAACAGCTTGAATCATTCATTTAAAAGTTCCCTATTGACTGACCTCTTAATGCAGGATTTCTAAATGCACTGATATTTTGGACCAGATAATCTTTGATATAGAAGAATGTCCTATATAGGGGACTCTGCATTGTAGAATATTTAGCAGCATCCCTGCTAGCCTCAATTCTCTCTCACACATGCACCATACCATTTTGTTGTGACAATAAAAAATGTCTCCAAATATTATCAAATGCCCCCCGGGAGAAAGTGGCCCCCAGTTGAGAATCATTGACTTAATAGTTTTAGCAATCATTGATAACTGTTGCCTAGGTCCGTTATTTTATTAGATTTTGTAGTCATGATTTTTCTTTGGTCAGTGGGATCTTTTTCAAGTAGTTCTAGTTTCCTTTCAACATGATCCTAATTACTCAAGAAGCTCTCATTTATTTTACTGGGAAATGGTATTTAGGGACCACAATCTGGGCACAATGGGTGTGTATTGTTTTTGGGTTGTCACTACTTCCAGGTTTTTTCAATGTGTTGGGCCAGGAAATGCATATATTTTTTGAAGGACAAAGTTAGGTTCTGATTCCATATTGACATTTTAACTCAATTTAAGGTTACAATGTTTTTAATTTTTATTTTATATTTAGTCTTTCAATTATGCTGAAATCATGATTTCTAATATCAGTTTTTCTCTCCCCCATCCCTCCCTCTTTCTCTTTTTCTTTCTTCCTCTTTCTTCCTCTTCCCACCTCCTCCCTCTCACATTACCCCCCATTTAATGCAATTTCAGACTTCTTTGTGTTTTATTTTTTTCTTAGGTTATATCCTACCAAAGATGTACAGTCAAAATGTTGTGTTTCAATATCACTTTAATTATTCTCTGGTTTTGCCACCAGTGTAATAAACAGGTTCATTTGTTTTAGAACAGCAAAATAAATCCAAAGTAAACAAAAGAAAATAAATAATAAAAATTATAGCAGAAATCAATGAAATTACTAAAAACAAAAGTTGATTCTTTGAAAAGATAACTGAGAGAGAATAAGGGGGGGAGAGACATAAATTACTAATATCAGAAATGAAAGACAGACATCATTACTTACCCCATGGATATTAAAAGGATAATAAAGGAATAGTATGAGCAACTCTATGCTATAATTGGATAACTTAAATGAAATGAACTACTAATGCCTTAAAAGACACCAATTACCAGGTCTTACACAGGATAAATGGGAAATCTGAAGAGATCTATACTTAGTAAAGCAATTGAATTAAAATTAATAATTTTCCAAAAAAGAAAGTACCTGCCCAGATGGTTTATACAAATTCACTGGAATTTTACCAAATATTTAAAGAACAAATGATATTAATTTTCTACAATCTCTTCCAGAAAATAGAAGTAGAATGAATACTATCTATAGACTCATTCTACGAGGCCAAGATTCCCGATATCAAACCAGACAAAACACCAGAAAAAATTACAGACCCATATCTCTCATGACTATAGATGCAAACCCCCCTCAACAAAATAGTGGCAAATTGAATCCAATGATGTATAAAAAGAATTATACACTATGATCCACAGAATTTTATTTCAGATATGAAATACTGGTTCAATATTTTAAAGTAAGTTAATACATTCTATCATATCAATAGCCTAAAGAGGAGAAACTTTCTGATATCAAAAAATCCAGAAAAAGCATTTAACAAAATCCAATATCCATTCATGATAAAAAAAAAACAAAACGCTCCTCAAACTAAGAATAGAGGGGAAATCCCTCAACTTGATACAGAATAAATAACAAACCTAGAGCTAACATCATAATTTAATGGTGAGAAACTGAATACTTTCCCCTTAAGATTGGGACCGAGGCAAAGATGTCCCCTCCCACCACTCCAAGAAAGTACTGAAATAAGATAAGGAAATAAAAGTTATACAAATTGGGAAGGAAGAACTAAAACTGTCTTTGTTTGCAGATGACATAATTGTCTATCTAGAAAATTCCAAAGACTCAACAAAAAAACTCCTGGAACTAATAAGTGATTATAGTAAGTTTGCAGGATACATGGTCAATATAGACAAGTTGATTGCTTTCCTATATATCTATGAACAATTGGCAAAAAAAAGAAACAAAACTACTTATGTATAAATCTAACAAAATGTAGGATATCCCAAAAAATATATACACTCACTTTGAATAATTATAAAGGCAGCGCTTATTAAAAGACATTTCATTTTCAAAATTTAGCTATCAGCTGTTAAAGTGTGTATGCACTTTCTTCGGACATCCTATGTATACAAGATCTATATGAGGAAAACTAAAGAAATCTGAAGAAATAAAATAAGATATAAGTAAGTGGAGAGATATTGCTCGTTTATGGATAAAAAAATAACCTCAACATTAAGATGTCAGTTTTTCTTGACTTGATCTATAGATTCAAGCAGGTGCCAATTAAAATCCCAGCAAGTTATTTCTTGGATATCAATAAAATGATTCTAAAGATTATATGGAGAAGTAAAAAGACCCAGAATAGTTTACACAATCCTGAAGAACAGTCACAATACTGAAGATTTACTATAAAACCTACAGTAATCCAATAGTGTCACATTGGATTCATGGATGTACACATAGATGTATTTCTCTAATTTTGTGGATTTGAAGGCTTTCATAAGGAAAAGGGTCTTTTGTTTGTTTATTTATACTCACTGATTCCTGTGAGCCTTCCCCAATTGTCCTTTTCTCCATGTTTTCTCCCTTCCCCTAATAACCACAGGCTTCATCCACACTCTAGGATTTATTGATTTTACTGATTTTCTGTTTTCCAAATCAGTAATACCTACTCTAGTTGTTATAATTTTATTCCTTAATAAAAAAATACATGATTTAATTTTCTAGTTCTTATTCAGAGTTTTTAGTCAATGCTTAATTTATTTTAGATTCCTTTTAATTGCTTACATATGTAAAACTATGAGTGCTGTCTGAGCTCCAATTTAGGCAATTCCTAAATTTTTTGATACATGATGTAGTCATTATTTTTATTTTATAAAGTTTATTTTCATTTTGAATTTGAAATATTTTTGAAAGATGTACATTTTTTCTGTGGTTAGATTTTTTCATTTATGATTATTAATTTGTAATTCTACTGCAGTATATCCATGGGTTATAGTCTGTTCTTCATGTATTTGTGGATATATTTGGAAATAATCTGAGCTCTGTATGGCATTGATTTCTGTAAATTTTCCATGGGGGCTTGAAAAGAAGGTATGTACTATTTTATGTTACAGAGTTTGAGGCATATCTGTTACCTGAAGTATAACAATTATTTTATTAAAATTCTCTATATGATTATTTTGTTGGGTAATTGATATGTCACAAGTCTATAGAGGCAAGTTAAAATCTACTGCTAATACTATGTTTCTGTCCATTTCTTCTTAGTTTTATGCAGTGTTTCATCTCCTATTATAAATGTACACATTTATTTCAGCTCTATCCTCATTGTAAATTTTGTGCCTCATGCTTATAAAATGTGTCTCTATTTTGTTTAACATTTGCTTTAGATTTAGTCTTTGTGATATTAATATTTTGACTTCATATTTCTTTTTGTTACTATTTGTCTATTTTTCCATATAATCTAAGTTTTCCCGCTATGTTTCTTGTATATTCAAAACGTTTTGTTTTTATTTTCTTACCCTGATTACCTTATTTACATTTTATATCAAAACAAATTTATTTGGTTTTAATTTTTTGTTCAATTTTATGTTTTATTTTTTGTTCTAACTGCTTTCTTTGTCTTTTGCCTTCTAGTATGTGAATTTTCTTGCTGTTGCTTGGGTTAAGAATATGGAAACATTTATAAGTTTATATGTTTTACCTAACTAGCTCTTGACATATTACATTTAGACAGTATTTGTTGATGTCCCCTATGCAAGATTAGATAATTAGCGCACTACACTTTTTTCCTACCTCTTTTCTCTTTCTCACTTTCTGATTTTGTCAGTTATAATGCTATTTTTATTTCTGACAATTCCCTTCATAACATGTAAATAATACAAACTACCATTTATTGATTTATTCAACTTGATATGGTTATTGATTTATCACCAGAAAAAGGTGAGAAAATGAATAGATTAAAATTATCCCCAAATTTCATTTTATTATTATTACTAGATGCCTGGTGCACAGATTTGTGCACCAGTGGGGTCCCTCAACGTGGCCTGTGGGGATAGGGCCAAAACCAGCTCTCTGACATCCCCTGGAGGGTCCTGAATTGCAAGAGGGCAGTTCTCAGGTGACACACCCCAGAATCTGGCTCCCACTCCTCTTCTCCCAATATTATGTCACCTTCTCTCTGTATTTGACTCGCTTCTTTCATCTCACTTTACCCTAAGTTTGGCGGTAAATGACAACTTATGGGCATTTACTAGTAGCTGAAAAATGCAATTATTTAGCAAACAGGATTTATTTAGCCTGGAATCTAGTCAGCCTAGGGCAGGACCCTGCTCAATGTCAGGCTCCCACCCAGGTGGAGTCCTGTGGCAGCAGGAACCTCCTTCTTCCCACCTGAGCTGCTCCTTCGCCTCCTTCCCTCCCTGAAGGTTGCCTGCTGGCACTACTATCTGCCTGGAAAGGGGGAAGCCACAGCCAAATTCGCAGCCGAGACTGGTAGTGGGAAAATTTGCTGCCCCCACTGGAAATCGATATTAAGCAGATAGGCCGGCGCAGGAGCCAGACATTGGGCCTTAGCCAGTAGGTCCTGCACGTCTCATCATTTAGCTAACAGAGTCAAAAAGTTTCTGTAAGGGCCAGACCCACAACCTCTGCAATGGGCTAGAAGCCTTATGGGGAGCCAGACCTGAAGTGGGGAGGCAATGGGCTAGAGGCCCAGTGCACGGATTCGTGCACCAGTGGGGTCCCTCAGTCTGGCCTGCGTGGATCAGGCCAAAACCGGCTCTCCGACATCCCCCAAAGGGTCCCGGATTGCGAGAGGGAGGTTCTCGGATGATGCACCCTGGAATTGGGCTCCCTCCTCTCTGGTTCTGGGTGCATCACCCAAAAACTGCAGCTGCCAAGTCACCGCAGCTTGGCAGCTCCTGCATTGAGTGTCTGCCCCCTGGTGGTCAATGCGCATCACAGCTACCAGTCAGCCAGTTGAATGGTCGAATGGTCGAATGGTCAACGGTTGGCCAGTCGCTTAGGCTTATATATAGAGAGAGATTGTAAGTTATAGTGTACCAATATGACATTTTCCTTCTCTAATTAAGAATCCTATAATGATTTAGTTGTTATATATTTAAATTAATCCACATATGCTATGATTCCTCTGATCATTAGTTGGATAGAATAGTCATTTTTTTTTTCAAAGAAA
The DNA here is from genome assembly GCF_963259705.1 of Myotis daubentonii. Lineage (NCBI taxonomy): Eukaryota > Metazoa > Chordata > Mammalia > Chiroptera > Vespertilionidae > Myotis > Myotis daubentonii. The sequence goes on along the minus strand of NC_081843.1, from coordinate 37,847,742 downwards.
GATTCACCATTGTATATTTCATGCTTCAGTTGTTTGTTTTTAGAGGTCTATGTCTACTTGAGACTATCTACCTATTGACTTTATATTTGAATAATTACTCAGTTTGGCATAAAGCATAATATTTTGGGGTTACATAATCCTTTTATTAGCTCTTTGTAGATTACTGCTACACTTCTAATGGTATCAGTTTGTGGTCAGCCTGATCTGCCCCTCCCACCTCTACCTCACATTTAGCCTGATTTTTCTCCCTAGAAAATTTTTCCATTACTTTCAAAGTTTTATGAACTCACCTAAGACATGTTTCAGTACATATCATCATTTATATTTTTTCCTGGAACATGATATATTTTTCTACAGATTCAACTCTTACTATTTCTGGAAATTTTTCTTCTGTTCTGCCTTTGAATACCTTCCCCATTCTGCATGATGGGTTCCTTACCTCAAAGACACAAATTATCTTTACTTTATTATATTATTTGCTTTCCACTTACTTTAATATCCTTTTCATTTATATTCACTGTGGTTATCTCAAACCTTCTTTCTTTGTTAGTTATCAGCCAAGTCCATAGTTGTTAAATTTAGGGGTTTTTTTTCTCTTTTTGGTTTAATTTTGCTTCTCAATTTTCTTCATTTGACTTCATTGTTTATCATCTTTTCTTTAAGGTTATCTGCTTTTATTCGCTTTATGTTTTTATCATGTTCTTCCACAACATAAAACTTTCCTAGAGAAATTTTCTGTCTCTTCAATTATGCTTTTTCCTAGCTAAGATTTGTCGTATGTAGCATATATTGCTAGTAGCCTACTTAACATCCATTCTTCCCTATTTTCTCATTTCCAGACCACTCATATTATCAAGGGCAATAATTTACCCAACTAAAAGGCAACATTTCCAAGACGCACAGCTAGTGATGGCTAACCCCTTTCTTCTTAGTTTTCCTATCCACACAGGGATATTTAAATTAAATATTCCCATATTTTCCCTTGTGCAGATACAACTTTTGTGCATTGGTTCATCTTTCTATGTTTGAAGAACTTAGTGTAATTTAAAAAACCTTTTTATTCACATTTCTTGCATAATGTGAGTGTGTGTGCATGTGTGTGTGTGTGTGTGTGTGTGTGTGTTGAGGGTTTGAACTCCTCTAATATTTTTGGTTGCATATTTTGAAATGTATGTCATAAAGCTCTGTCCTTTTCTTTGAAAGGTATTTTGGCTAGTTTGATCCTATTTATTATTCTATCATTAGGGCTGGGAAAAGGGAGAGTTTCAGATGTTTTTATTCTACCACCTTAACTTAGAAGTCTGTACAAGTACTTTAAATAAATTTTAATCAAAGTAATACAAACAAATGGTCACAAATCAAATCATGCAAAAATATTGTGATAAGAAACGACTGAACTCAACTTCACTGTGGCTTAACCCAAACCTTATTCCCAAGAGACATTTTTTTCTTTTTGTATGTAAATGGAAGAAGAATTTACATACTGTGAAGAACACACATCTTAAGTGTATAGTTTGATCAGTTGTGACAACTGCACATACCACTGTGACCCTCTCTATTAAAATATAGAATAGTTTTATCTCCCAAGAAAAATCCCTTATGCAACTTCCCCATTAACCCCCACTTTATTCCATGATCCCAGAAACAATCACTGTTTGGTTTTCTTTTATCATAGATTAGTTTGTTTACTGAAAAAATCCATATAAATTGAATTGTATAGTAGGTACTCTTTTATATCTGGTTTCTTTAATTCACCCTAAAACTTTTAAATTTTTTTCATGTCGTAGCATGTCTTAGTGCAGTGGTAGGCAAACTCATTAGTCAACGGAGCCAAATATCAACAGTACAACGATTGAAATCTCTTTTGAGAGCCAAATTTTTTAAACTTAAACTATATAGGTAGGTACATTGTTATTAACTTAATTAGGGTACTCCTAAGCTGGCCTTTGCTAAAAACATCCTCAATCTGATTGAGGTACGTTCGCTGAGGTCGACCCCTTCCAACTCTCCCATCCACACTCATCTTGTATACTTGTTTCATCTATCTCCTTTCGTTCATCCTCTCTATATGTCCAAACCATCTCAACATACCTTTCTCAATCCTCGACACTACATCTTCTTTCATTCCACAAGGTTCCCTAAAATTAACTTAATAAACTTTAAAGTTTTAAGTCCACTTCGCACTGTACGTGCACGCCCACACGTGGTATTTTGTGGAAGAACCACACTCAAGGGGCCAAAGAGCCGCATGTGGCTCGCAAGCCGCGGTTTGCCGACCACTGTCTTAGTGGATTGTTCCTTTTTATTGCTGAAGAGTATTCCATTGTTTATACTTTGCTTATCCATTCTGATGATGGACATTTAGTTTATTTCCAGTTTGGAGCTATTATAAAGAAAACTGCTATCGACATTATTGTACATATCCTTCTATGTACATGTTTTCATTTCTCTTGAGTAAATAATTAAAAGTACTACTTAGAGTAGTACTTTTAACTTTATGAGAAACTACTAGAACAATTTTCAAATTAGTTATAGCATTCTACACTACCTCCAGCAATATATTAAAGTTTTGATTGCACCATATCCTCAACATTTGGTGTTGTGTTTTCACCTTTTCTATTTTAATAATTTTGTGGTATATGACATTGTGATTTTCATTTGCATTTCCTAGATGACTAGTGATTGATGTTAAGCATATTTTCATGTGCTTATTAACCACTTTTATATCTTCCTTCATAAAAGGCCTGTTCCAAGTTTTTTGCTGATTTTTTATTAGGTTTTTTTTTCTTTATATTATTGAGTTGTAGGAATTGTTTATATATACACTGAATACACGTGCTTTATCAGATATAGGTATTGCAAATATTTCCTCCCAGTCTAAGGCTCATGTATGTTTTATCAATGGTATCTTTTGATAAGCAGAAGACAAATTTTGATGAAGTACAAGTCTATCTTTTCTTTTTTATTATACGGTTAGTGATTACTAGCTAAGAAATCATTACCTAACCCAAGCTAATGAAGAAATTTTCCTATGTTTTCTTTATAAAGCTTTTTTTGCTTTTATAATTTTATCTATAATGCATTTCAATTGAATTTTGTGTAGGATGTAAGGGATGAGTCTAGGTTTATTTTTGTTTTTATATAGCTAGTCAGTTCTAGTAGTACTGTTTGTTAAAATACTTTCCTGACTTCATCACCACCAAACTAGTATTATAAGAAATGTTAAAGGAACTTCTTTAAGAAGAAGAAGAAAAGATAAAAAATATGAATAACTAAAATGGCAATAACTACATACCTACATATCAATAATGTTCTAATCAAAAGAAATAGGGTGGCTGAATGAGGAAGAAAACAAGACCCATACATATGTTGTCTACAAGAGATCCACTTCAGGTTAATGACACACAGATAAAGTAAATGGATGAAAAAAGATATTTAATGGAAGTGGAAATGAAAAAAAAAAGCTGGGGTAGCAATACTTATATCAGACATAATAAACTTTATTTATTTATTTGTTTATTTTTCCAGTACAAACCAAAAGACTTTATTTCTTAAACCAACTGGTAAAAAAATAAATAGTGAATAACACAAAAACCACAGGATCCTAGCCACACCTCCCACTGAGGTCTAAGGCAGGAGACACGGACACCTAAAGAGGGGAGGGAGAGGCCACAGTATGGCTCAAGAGTGTGGCCTGGACACAGGATGTGGGCAAGGTCTGGGTCGTGGCAGGTATGGCAGCCAGAGAAGAGGGAGGGTTCCCGAGGCGTGCCCAGGCCCTGGCCCGAGCTGCAGGGGTGAGGCAGGGGCCCAGTTTCTCCTCAGACTGGGCAATTCGGCGGGCAAAGCGGCTTCGATCCCGGGCAAACTGCTCCCAGGGGCTCCTTCGGGCAGCCTGGGCTGGTCCAGCCCAGACAATCAGGAAATGGATGGAGACCTTCTCAGAGAAGTGCACCTTTCTGGCCTTTTGGGGAGTCTCGGGGTCCGGATGCTGGGTGGGGGTTCCTACAGACTTGAGCCGCCTTTGCAGTCGGAGGGGCAGCCGAGGAAGAGGCCAGGGAGGTAGTGGCTTCTCTCCTGGTAGATAGATGGCCACTCGGAAGGGCTCAGCTTCTCCCCATCCCTCAGCAGCTTCCACTCCCTCTGTCTCCTTTCCAGGTGGGTATGTCCAGTTCCTGAGGAGGGCACTCTGGGCCTGAAGGGAAGAACTTGGGTCCGAGCCAGCTGTCTCGGAATCATCTTTCTCATCCTTATTCTCCTCATACTCCTCCTCTGTGTCTCCTCCTGGCTGGTACACCCAGGCCCTCAAGAAGGTACTTGTGGGGGGAATGGCCGACAGACCCTCAGCTTCTCCCTCCTCCTCAGATGCTCCTGAATCACTGTCTTCATCTTCCTCCTCTGTGTCCTCTCCTGGCCGGTACACCCAGGCCCTCAAGAAGGTACTTGTGGGGGGAATGGAAGAGGGACCCTCAGCTTCTCCCTCCTCCTCAGATGCTCCTGAATCACTGTCTTCATCTTCCTCCTCTGTGTCCTCTCCTGGCCGGTACACCCAGGCCCTCAAGAAGGTACTTGTGGGGGGAATGGAAGAGGGACCCTCAGCTTCTCCCTCCTCCTCAGATGCTCCTGAATCACTGTCTTCATCTTCCTCCTCTGTGTCCTCTCCTGGCCAGTACACCCAGGCCCTCAAGAAGGTACTTGTGGTGGGGATGGCTGACAGACCCTCAGCTTCCCCTGAAGCGTTGTCCTCCTCCTCTTCCTCTGTGATCTTATTGGGTTGATGCTGCCAGGTCCTGAGCAGGGGCCTGTGGCTTAGAACTGAGGAGTGTGGCTCTGAGTCGGCTTCTTTCTCAGCCTTTCCATCCTTTTCCTCAGACTCCTCCCCTGAATTACACTCACAGGTGCTGGGGCAGGAGCCTGCAGATAAAGAGGTAATGGAGGTCTTCCTGGTTTCTTCACTCTCTTTTCTTTCTTCCTCCTTAGCTCCAGCCTCTTCTTCCCCTGCAGCACACACCCATGCACTGGGCTTGGATCCTGGGGATGAGGGGCAAGTAGATGTTGTTGGAACTTTATTTACAGTTTCTCCATCCTCCTCCTCCTCCATCCCTGGACAGTGCTCCCAGTGTGATGGAGGTAAAGAGAAGAATGTCATCACTTTATTTTCAGCAACTCCTCCTTCCTCAGTTTCCTCTTCCCCAGGAGGGTCTTGCAGGGTTCTCAGAAGGCTGAGGGACATGGGAGCAGGCTGGCCACCTATATAGTCACTTCCTTGCTCTTTAGGGATGCCGGTTGCTTCTTCCCCACCATATTCTTTATCATCATCTGAAAGTTCCCAGGCTTCAGGAAGAGAACTGTTGGCCTCTTGGTCAGGGCAGGCCGATCTTCCATGCTCCACAGCTCTTCCACTGTCTCCAGGCTCCCACTGAGGGTGCCCACCCCATGGGGCATAGTGCATGGCCAAAGCAGCCTTAGTCACTTCCTCCAGGCAAGCTTCTCCCTGATCTGCACTCATTACTGCTTCCTCCAGCCAGGGCTTTAGAGGTCCAGGGTTCATGTCCCTGTTCAGGCGCCAATTGTTGGGGTCCAACCCCAGCAGGTCCAGAGGTTCCCAAAGGTGTGGACGGAGTCGTTGAAGAAGGAATGACACGGAGACAGCGTTCAGTTGATCAGCAGCCTACCCAGGATCTGTAGCCAGGATCTCCCGCCAGGTTCTGTCCAGGTTCTCCAGCCAGGTTCTGTCCAGACATAATAAACTTTAAAACAAAGACTATAAAAAGAGACACACAAAAAAGACATTTCATATACAATAGCCAAGATATGGAAGCAAGCTATAAATAATATAGAATGAAATATTCCATTTGGAGCAAATTGGATGACCTAGAGGATATTATGCTAAGTGAAATAAGTCAGACAAAGAAAGATAAATACCATACAATTTCATCTATATGTGGAATCTAAAAAACAAAATAAAAGAACAGTCAAAACTTATAGATACAGAGAACAAACTGATGGCCAGATGGGAGGGAGATTAGTGGACTGGGTGAAAAGAGTGAAGGAATTAAGAAGCACAAATTGGTAGGTACAAAATAGTCATGGGGCTATAAGGTACAGTAAAGGGGATATAGACTGTAACATTGTAATTTATATATATGGTGCTAGGTGGGTACTAGACTTACCGAGGGGAATCATCTTGTAAGTTATATAAATGTCTAACCACAATACTGTACACCTGAGACTAATATAAGATGTCTAGTTTGTCTGTTGTCCCCACCCCATTTTTTAAAAATTGCTCCATTGTTTAGTCAGTGTGTTATCAATTTGTGTTTATTAAGTGAACAATTTTTAGTCATTTATAAATAATTGGATCTATTGATCCTATTTATTTATTAAAAATTCTGGCATTGTGGAATATGCTTTACTTTTAATTGTTATTGGTATTGCCTCCCCAAAAAACATTCTGTGCTTTTACTTCTAAAAAGTAAGTATTCAAAAAGGTTTTCACATATTACTAAAATGGTACTAATCACTAGAATATTATATAGCAGGTATTATAGTTTGGCTATTTATTTAATTACTAGAGGCCCGGTGCATGAAAATTCATGCACACAGGGGGTCCCTCAGCCCAGGTTGAGCCCTCTCACAGTTTGGGACCCTTGGGGGATGCCCACCTGCTGGCTTAGGCCTGCTCCCTGAGAACAGATGATCTTAAATAATCATATCCTTGGGTAAGGATTTTTAAAAAGGTAATGGTCGCATAAAAATTCACTGCCGGTGGGGCTGAGGGGACTGGGGGACTCTGGTGGCAGGTGCGGGGCATGGCTGGACCTGCCTGGAGATGGGCCCAGCCGTGCCGCGTGCCTGCTGCCCCCTAGCAGGGCTGAGGGGACTGGGTGCCGCTATCTTGTGGTTGTGGGCGCCACCATCTTTGTGAGTGCGTGATGGTCAATTAGCATATTACCTCTTTATTATATAGGATACAAGTGCAAAATTAAAAGTTTAATAAGATGACTTCTGTTATTTTACCATTAAGTGAAATTTTTAATTGGCTGATATTCTTTTTTATGTTAAAGATGCATTTCTATTTTTTTTTAAATATTTTTATTGATTTCAGAGAGGAAGGGAGAGGGAGAGAGAGAGAAACATCAATGATGAGAGAGAATCATTGACTAGTTGCCTCCTGTACGCCCTCTACTGGAGATCGAGCCTGCAACCCGGGCATGTGCCCTTGACCGGAATTGAACCCAAGACCCTTCAGTCCACAGGCCAACACTCTATCCACTGAGTCAAACCAGCTAGGGCTGCATTTCTATTTTTAATGAGTACTACTTTATAAATAAGCTGTAACCATTGAATTAAAAGACATAATCATTTACATTTTATCTGTTTGACACATATTATATGAAGAGACTTCCTAAAATGACACAATCCATCCCACCATAATTTAAATCATTACCTTACATCTAAATATAGTCATTGTTATTACTCCCTAAATGCTTAACTATTGGATTTTTTATTTTTAAAACTTTTAAATGGAGTACATGAAATCTCTATTTGAGACTCTTCCTGTACCCAGTAGAAATAAGAATAAGATTTTTAGAGATACATAAATCTTTACAATATTAATATATATTACAGCTTTAACTTTTGTATTACTAAAATATTAATCTTGAAAATGCATATTTCCCACTTTCTAAAGTCATCTAATTTATTTAAAGAAGACAAGCCTTTCACTTTACAAAAATTTTAAAACACTACACTAATTTTTATATTATTTTTATTTTTATATACATTTTCCAAGCCATTTTGACTCTATTGATACAATATGCAGATAATTTATTTAATATTTTTCTTGAAAACATAGTCAATAAAGCTCTATTATTTACTTAAAAGGAATAAATAAGAAGGTGAGCTTTTGTTTTTTCCCCCCACCTGCCAAAAGAATTTCTCAATTGATTTAATAAAGAGTATTTCCTTAGGAAAAACTAAAATAGAAGTAAGTGATATTAAATTGCTAAGAGACTTACAATTTATTTTTTTCTTAACTTTTAAATTGATTATGGATTTATTTGAATTTCTTTTACACATTCCCATTTTCATTTATTTCTGCCCCCCTTCCCTTTATCCCTCTGGAATAGGGAAAGTTTCTTATAAAAGTAAAGTCCTACAGTTTCAAATTTCCCATCTTTAAACTATATTAGGCAATTTATGGAGTCAATTTTTGAAGCCAATTGCAATAGTACGTTTAAGATTCTTGGATGAAAAAACCCTTTATAAATAAAATTTTCCTGTTCAAATATAGAATGTCTCCTGCCCATATGAAGAGAAATTTAAGCTACTATGTAAAGGATGTTAATTCTTTTGGTGCTTATTTCTTGCAAAGTTTGCTTTAAATCCATTTCTAAATATATAGGAATTTTCCTTATATTTGTATCAATACCTTTTAATGACGTTATCTCTCAGTTGATATTTTTTAAGTTTTACTAAAGATATTTTAAAGTTTGATTCTCTTAGTGTTACAAAAGAATAACAAACCTGGTTTCCTTATGTTCACTATATTTATTTATTTATTTATTTTTCTTAAAAAAATGTGGTCTTGAAACAGTTTGACCTTCTTTCGTGTAATGATTTTTTTTATGATGATCTTGGGATTGATGTAAAAACAGGCCATATTTATTTCCCTAGAACCACAATTTTGGTGTTTCTCTACTTTTTCTCTCTCTAACCTCAATTTCCAGTTTCTTAACTTTCCACTTTCATGACCTTGTTTCAAACTCACTTACCCCTAACTAGATCTTCAGCTTAGCCTTCCCAGCAACCCTCATGCCATAGTAAATCTCTCTCTATATAGATACATTTTTACAGAGAACCAGGTGGAACAAATCATCTCCCTCACAACCAGCTCAGACACTCTATTCTCCCCCTTCACAGTTTCTAAAATAAAATCCAAACGTCTAAGAGGGTATTCCAAGGTAGCAACTACCCCAACTAATATTTGCTAATTTCACCACTGATCACTAACACAGATCTTTACAATCACACTAGTATCTCCAAACTTCTGCATATGTCACTAAAAGATAACTTTTCTTTTTTCTCCAATGAAATGCACTTAAAAAAATGTATTCACTCTACACTATCTTTACTGGCTAAATTATTTAGTATATATTTTCTAACTACCTTAAAGATTTAGATATAAAATTTCCACAGAACTGTAATTAGTTTTCGTTCATTTGCAAGAAGCTTCCTTTTCTTAAAAAAAAAAAAAATGAAATGAAAAATCTTTATTGTTTAAAGTATTACATATGTCTCCTTTTTCCACCCATTGACCTCTTCTAGCCTGCCTCCCCCGCGCCCCCCCACCCCCAGGTTTTCACCACCCTATTGTCTGTGTCCTTGGGTTATGCATATATGCATATCCAGTGGTTCTCAACCTTCCTAATGCCGCGACCCTTTAATACAGTTCCTCATGTTGTGGTGACCCCCAACCATAAAATTATTTTCGTTGCTACTTCATAACCATAATTTTGCTACTGTTATGAATCGTAATGTAAATATCTGATATGCTATATGTGTTTTCCGATGGTCATGACCCACAGGTTGAGAACCACTGAAACTCTTTGGTTGATCTCTTCCCAACCACCCACCCTTTCCTGAGGATGCTTCTTATTTGTATGTTTATATAATTAATTTTTTAAAAATTGATGAGCAAGAGGTCACCTGTCATTTTGGAACAATGGCTTGTTATTAAAAATGAGTCCAGTGTTCTTTCTCAAGGGTTCTGATCTTATGCACTGTATTCCATGGCTGTTTCCTAAGGTGCATTAGTCTTTTCAATGGCTTATTTAGACAAACATACAAGCTGCCCTAACAAATTGAAACTCCAAGTTTTTAAAAAAGTGAAAAATTGAAATAAACAAGCCCTTAGGAGTCAAAAAATACTAACTCCATGAGTGATTTCCCAGTGGAGCCACATAAAAAAGACAAAGTTTAGGACTGAATGTCTGATAGCATGATTAATGAAGCAAGAGTAATCTGTCTTAACTATATTTACACTTATGTGAAATGTAAGCTTGGACCACGTAGAATCCATAAGTTAAATAGCAAAAGAAGATTCCAAGATGAAATCATTTTATTACATAGGAACGCTTAATTTGTCAACTTCGAAATCCCAGAATGCTGTCTTTTTATTTTCCGGAATCCATTTGCTTGTTTTGGTGTTTAGCCCAATGAAAGATATCTCAGGAGATCATATTTTACAAGTGAATGCAAACATATGAAGCAACTGGATGGCTTAGAGTTTATATTTAAACAAGTTTGCATTATCCTGGTTTAATTATGTTACCCATAATGTAGACAAGTCATATTTTTATTAAAGGAGTTGGGGGGGGGGTGGCGAGGGAGGCTGATCTCAGAAGCACAGAAACTAGAACTGGAGGGTCACATGAATCTATAGCATCAGCTCTGCTAATTCCATACAGATGTGCTAGTGCATTCCTGTAAATTTTCAGACTGAAAAGGAAATGTTAGTTACACCCTTCCTCTTTACAGCCTGGGGTAAAATATTTCACATATTGTACATGTGTTTCACTAACAGAAAAAATTAAAAGGCAAAAATTAAGAAGCGGTCATACTGGTCTTACTATTTTACTACAAATAGAAAAGAAAAATGCATGTAAAACCTGCACACAATTCCTTTGCAGCTATCGATCCCCCTGTTTCAAAGTATAAAAGCATAATTTGTATTTTTAAACGGTGATTAATAGGAAGAGTTTATGGAGAAAATTCGTATGCATTTCTAACATGCGAAATAATATAGCTGTCCTGTGGATATGTTTACCTTTGTCGAATATTTCTCAGTACAGCACTATGGTAGCCATTGCCATTCAAACAGAAATGACACGTGATAAAGACTGTTTATCTTCTCTGATTTAGTCCAACACTCACATTTTTCTAAAGAGTAAACTGAGGCTGAGAAAGCCTAAGAGACTGGTCAGAAATCACTTGACAAGTAAGTGGCAAGAACAGAATCTGAGAGTCTGAATTTAGTCCTGAATACTTACATTCTGACAGTTCTTCTGTGAAAGATATGGACTTTTCCTTACAATTATTCATTAATCAACTAATATATAAAGGCAACTGAGACCAACCCTGGCTCAGTTGGTTGGTGGTTGGAGCATCAACCTGATGCGCCAAGGTTTTGGATTCAATCTCCAGTCAGGATACATTTAAGAGGCAATAAATGCATAAATAAAGTGGAACAAGAGATCAATGTTTCTATCTCTCTATCCCTTTCTCTCTAAATATCAATCAATCAAACGTAGCCCTAACTGGTGTGGCCCAGTTGATTAGAGCATCATCCCATGCCCCAAAGGGTCAAAGGGTTAGATTCTCTTTCAGGACACATACCCAGGTTGTGGGTTCAATCCCCAGTCAGGGAACATACCAGAGGCAAAATCAATCTCTCTCTCTCTCCTTCTCCCTTCCTCTTCCTAGAATCAATGAAAAACCTATCCTCAGGTGAGGATTACAAAAATAATTAGAGGCACCTGAGACCAGGCACCCTCTGTTAAATATTCTGCTGTGGGGAAAACCCTCAGGCTAGCTTCCGAGCCATAAATAGAAGCCTCCTGCTATCAGAAGCTAGAATAGTTTTCAAGGAGTGTAGTGCCAGGGAAGGCAGATGACTGTGAGTCAGGGTTAAAACAATTCAGGGACATGTTGATGGCAAGCTTTGGAAGAGGACAAATGAAGGGGAGTTTATAGGATCTTGTTTTAGAACCTGCATAAGGGTCTCTGCTTGTACCAAATGTCTAAAGATAATGCAGCAAGAGCTGAGAGAGAAGCTGTTGTTTGGTGTGTGAGGGTTTGTAAACAGGAAGCAGAGATTTGCTCTGCACATATGTTTAGATTTGAGATATTGGCAGCAAGCCTTGTAACAACGTGCTGGGCAAGTTTCAAAAACTGGGATCAGCTACAGCGGGTGAGTGCAGCAGCTAAATCTTGCCAGCCAACAGAACTCTCAGTCAGTAGCTGCCTGTCTGGGGGACCTGGTTGGAGGCGGGAGGACCTGGGAGTGTGACTCAGTGTCCTGCATCTGAACCTCCTGAGGAGCAAGATGCTAGCCAAGACTTGGAACTGGTTGGCTCTTCATAACCAGTCCATGGCTCCTGTCAGAGACCACACTGCAGTTTGGTATTTTTGAGCCCTTGATATTCATCAAGAAGATACAACCAGAAGTGTTGAATCTCAGAGGGAAGGCAGGGGGTGGGTGGGTGGGTAAGAAAATATCAACCGAAGAACTTGTATGCCCATATGCATAACCCATGGACACAGACAATAGGGTGGTGAAGGCCTAGGGTGGAGAGGAGGGGGAAAATGGGGGGAAAAGGAGGACATATGTAATACTTTCAACAATAAAGTCTTAAATAAAAAAGAGCCCTCTATGCATAGGACATATTCACAATCAAACTGAAACCTTTTCTAGACTTTGGGAGTTTGAAATGTTCTATTATTTGTCTTGGTGATGGCAAGAAATTAAAGTGAGGCTATAATACATTTTATGACAGAGTGCACTAGTCCAGTGGTCGGCAAACTGCGGCTTACGAGGCACATGCGGCTCTTTGGCCCCTTGAGTGTGGCTCTCCCACAAAATACCGGCTCTTCCACAAAATACCAACTTCTGCGCATGGGCCACGAAGTTTCAATCGCACTGCACATGCGCACCTGCATGTGGTATTCTGTGGAAGAGCCACACTCAAGGGGCCAAAGAGCCGCATGTGGCTCGCGAGCCACAGTTTGCCGACCACTGCACTAGTCTATATTTACAGGAATCAAGAAATTTGGTGGAAGTTGTTCCCTTGATGCTGCTTACAGATGTGAGCTGGAAACTGAGGAGATGCTAAAAAAACTCCTCCTCCTCCTCCTCCTCCTCCTCCTCCTCCTCCTCCTCCTCCTCCTCCTCCTCCTTCTCCTCCTCCTCCTCCTCCTCTTTGAATCTGGATACTATGGAATGTATCCACATGGCAGGTATATTTTCTGCAGTTTTATGTTTCGAAATGCTTTGATGAACGCAGCCAGGTAGAGCCAGACAGTGGAATAAAGATAGTTTCAGAAACAATCCTATACTCTACGCTGTAAAAGAACTGGGGGAAATGGTGGATGATGGGCCATGAGTGGGGTGACCTAGGGGCCATAAGAAAATATTGCAGTCTCCTTAACCAGCAGGAAACTGTGGTAAAATATATCATGTCTTCCCACAACAGGTTTTTAGGGAGAGACAATGGTTAGACTTAAGGTTAATAACCAGAATTTATTTTGCTCAAATTTCTAAATTACCTGTGTGTGTGTGTGTGTGTGCGCGCGAGCACACGCGCGCAGAATGGGATCAGCATGGGGCACACCATCTGGAAGAAGATTTACAGGGTAGGGATGAGAGAGACTGAGAGAGATACAGAGATGTGACAATTACTTCAGACAGTAGAGCTTTAACAAAAATGCGGACATTGTATTGTTCAGTGGTCCTAGAAGAAAACAGACAGCACATTCAAAGTAGGGCAATTGGAAGAGAATTTAATAAAGGGTTTATTCATCAAGATGTATGCAGTGTGTGGGGAAACCCTAAGGGATAGTCCAGAATCCCTATGTTATTTTTAAGGGTATCATTTTCATTCCTAGATCTGAAGGGAAGGACTGGTTATCAGAACCTGGAGGCAGTGAGCCTGTGACCAAAGGGCTGCCTAACAGGGAGTAGAGCTCTCTGTCGAGGGATGTGGGATAAAGACAATGCAGAGCTGTCTGCAGGGCAGGGTCTGGGGGAACTTCAGCTCTTACTCTGCTCTTACCTTGACCACAGGACAAGGAAGCCCAAGGACCAGTCAACACAGGTCAACCTTATAAGGCCCAGACCAGGGTAGAGAAAGGGGGAGGTAGGATCGAATGGAACATAAAAGACATTCAGCACTAAACTTTGAGGAGGATGTTTAGAAAGTTTTGCTATTTAAACCACTACTCTATCTCCCCATGAAAATGTCAGTAAAAATCAACCTTACTTATCAGTGCTTCCTGGAATTAGGTAGGTGTGTGTGTGTGCGTGTGTGTGCATGTGTGAGCGTGTATGTGTGTGTGCACGCGTGTGTGTGTTTGATGAAAGGTTTTGACTTTAACTTTAAGGCAGGTGCCACATAAGGTTTAGCCAACAAAATTCAGTTAAATCTGGTTGCCCTTAATTGAGAGATATTTAGCCAGCAGTGTTTCTTTGTAAGAAGTAAGATGGGATCATACTCCCTTTTGACTTATTCTTAAAGAAACTCAATAAAAATTGTGGAACTCTCTATCACTGATAAAATTAAGACAAAGCATGAATTGGGGCTTATGAGCTGTAGGGATTCTTAGGCTATGAATGGAGTGCTTTTACTGATACCTCCCAGCACCTAAAATAGTGTTGCACAGAATAGGTACTCACTTTTTTGGACTAAAATAAACAAATGTATGAATTAATAAACAGACTGAGAGGTTTTTTTTGTTGTTGTTGTTAATCCTCACCCGATGACATTTTTCCCTTTGAATTTTAGAGAGAGTGGAAGGGAGGTAGGGGGAGAAAGAGAGAGAAACAGCAATGTGAGAGAGACATATCGATTGGCTGCCTCCTGCACATGCCCCAACAGGGACTGAGGATCAAACCTGCAACCCAGGTATGTGCCCTTGACTAGGATCGAACCTGAGACCCTTTGGTCTGCAGGCCGATGCTCTAACAACTTAGTCACACCAGCCAGGGCCAGGCTGAAAGGTTCTTTTTTTAAAAAAAATATATTTTATTGATTTTTTTTACAGAGAGGAAGGAAGAGAGATAGAGAGTTAGAAACATCGATGAGAGAGAAACATCAATCAGCTGCCTCCTTCACACCCTCTACTAGGGATGTGCCCGCAACCAAGGTACATGCCCTTGACCGGAACTGAGCCTGGGACCCTTCAGTCCGCAGGCCGACGCTCTATCCACAGAGCCAAACCGGTTACAGCCAGACTGAAAGGTTCTTGATTCAAGCTAGTGGCTACTTCTGACAGGATAAACCAAGGGAAGTAACATGCCCTTCTCCAGAAGCAAACCACCTCCTTTTTTCAGATTATTCCTTCTTATCTTTCCTGTTTTGCCATATGGAGAGAAGGAACTGAGCAACCATGGCGGCCTGTGGTTCATAGTCACAACTCCAGCCAGAAATGGATCAGAGAGGGCTAGCCCTTCTGCAACTGCATAAAGTCCAAGGAGAGGAGTCTTGTTACTAGGAAGGCTGTCTGGCTTTCCCTTCCTAGCTGCACAAAGACCGTAGCTACCTACCACCCTTCTGCAGAAAAACAGCCCCCTTGCCAACTTAATATCTGCATTTAAGGGAGGGAGCCATTCATTGGACATGGGCAGACAGCAAAGGAGGACATCTCCTGAAGACTTTGTTGTGGAGTCTGGTTTTACATCCATGCTGTTCTACTACACTCTGAATGTTCTGCAACATAGACTGCATCTGAATATGTTGACAGTTTATCTTTGCTTAGAATTGTATCCAATGATGTTACATTTCCTTAACCGCCCAGTGCTTGTCCGTGGACAACAGCGAATCTTCTAACATACTGTGGCTACAGCTTTCCCCCCCTCCTGTGTTTCTTCCGGACATTGCTTTTTCATCATCCATACAGATGTCTCTATATTTTTGCCAATTTATTTGATGGTGTGTTAAAAACTGATATAAACACATAAGAATTCATTCTCCTGTTGTATATGTGTCAAATATTTTATGAAGCAATAAATCAACCTAAGTGAACATACTGTACAATCTACAAACATCCTTACTCTTTTCCCCATGAACCATAAAGATTTCATATATCTTTGTCTAAGGACTAATTTTTCAAGCATTGTTCCTGGGACTAACGTACCAGATAATGTTACTAGTTGTATTTTTGTGGTAAACCTTATACTTCCTACCTTAGTAACTGTTAGTGTTTAATAAGTTCATTTTTTTAAGTGTAATGTTATAACTTATTTTCAGGAAACTTTAAAATGCATTATTAATGTTAGGGCAATGGATAAGTCAAAATTTTGTTTGTATAAATATTTTTCAATTTCATTAAACTGTTCCACTCACTCAAAAGAAGTTGAGACCCTCATTACTGTTTTATTTTATTTCAGAATGATGTAACTTGGTAGAGACCATAAAATATTGTGTTTCCACAAACATAAGACATTTAAATTTAAACATTTTAACACTTTTAATGCCAGGAGGACTTCTATAATAATATGTGTGTTTAATGTGGCAGGAGTCTTATTTTTCCTGTTTTTTAATTGTCAGATACATTTTGGAATAAAGAAAAGCTATCTTTAAATTGCCAGTTACACTTTAGAATCAAGAAAATTTGTTATTCTATAATTTTTAAGAAATATTTTGTATTGACTTCAGAGAGGAAGGGAGAGGGAGGGAGAGATAGGAGCATCAACAATGACAGAGAATCATTGATCGGCTGCCTATTGCAGGCCCCACACTGGGGATTGAGCCCGCAACCCGGGCATGTGCCCTGACTGGGAATCAAACTGCGACCTACTGGTTCATAGGTCGACATTTAACCACTGAGCCATGGTGGTTGGGCCTATAATTTTTTAATGAATAAAACATATTGAGTATCTGGGCATTCTAATTTTTGAGTGATTGTGTAGAACTATGCAGTACTTTTCTTCCCTTCTGTTGCCTCCTGTCAGTATAATCAACAAATTTTTAGGTTCACTAGGTCTATAATGTTATTTGTTATTTTGTGATGAGACTGGTACTTGAGTCCTGGGAAAATGTTTCTTTCTGATACCTCACTTTATTTAGTCTTTCCTTCTAGGTAAAGGTGTGAATTTTAAAAAGCCAGTGTCTGATATCTATAAACTCAGGACTTGGTGGGGGGAACTATGAAGTGTGGGGAGCCATAGATAGCACAGTTTGGTGCTGATCTAAAGAATGGAGCAGGACACAAAGTAGGTTCCCTAACTTAGTCTGGGTCCTCTTATAGGTCTGTCCAGGTTGTTCATTTTCCTTTCCAGAAAATTCATAGGGAAATCTTAGTGAGCTCATTTTCTCATTATGCAGGTGGGGAAGAAGCTCGATAGGACAGGAGGCTGACATTAAGGAGAGCTTAATGGAGAGGAGGAGGTCCATTTCACCTGTTTCCCAAGGTGTTGGTTTCCCCTGGGAAGGTCCGTAGAGCACCAGGAGGCAGCTGAGACTTGTTCATCTCCTCAAGGGAAACAAAGTATATTTTTTTCCTTTTCTTTTTCTGTTGTTAATCCTCATCAGAGGATAGTTTTCCCATTGATTTTTTTTTCTTTTAGAGAGAATGGAAGGGATGGAGGGAGGAGGGAGAGAGAGAGGGAGAGATAGAGACATCAATGTGAGAGAGACACATTGAGAGAGACACATTGATTGGTTGCCTCCTACACGTGCCCCCACCAGGGCTGGGAATTGAACATACAACCAAGGTATGTGCTCTTGACTGGGAATTGAACCCAATGCCCTTCTGTACGCAGGCCGATGCTCTAACCACTTAGTAACACTGGCCAGGGCACAAAGTATATTTCTTGAGAGAGCATAGTCTCTGGAGGATAACAATTCATTTTTATGCCTTCATATTTGCACTACTTTTATTTACATCTCATCATACCTTCTAAGACCCACCTGTGGCAGCTCTCATACCCAAATACTATCCCATATTTTCATCTTCACCTATGTTTCTTACCCACCTAGCCTAAAAAAGCAACAACTCCATCAGGTCCTCCTGACTGAGGGACTCAAGGCTTAATTTTCCCCATCACTTACACAACTCCACTGCATTCATAGAAAATATAAAATATTCCTCCTTAGGTGACTGAGTCACTGGTGCGTTCACCTCAAAGTAGGTGACTTGGTTTTAAAAAAATACGTAGAGATAGGGCATTTCAGCTCTCACATATTAAGGGCTTGGAACCCAGCTTTCCTATCCTTAAAGAGAAGAAAGGAAGGCTAAACAACACCACCAAAAATGCTAAACAAATTGAAAGCCATTGACTTTCCTTAGACTCATCAGAAAATTGAGTTTACAGGGCATATTGCCAGTGTGAAATCTAGAGACAAGGTGAATACAGAAAATCACAGTTGAGATCAACTCTCCTGGAGCAGAAGCCAAGGAGCCATAGGCTGGAAGGAACCTGCAGTGGTAGTTCATCTTCATCTAATTGGTGTTTCTAGAATACATCACCCAACCATGACACAACACACATTTTCCTCAAATTTACAGGGAACATTCTGATGAATTGGTGGAGGCTGAATATGAAACAGCTCGAGAGAGAGAAACTCATGATGGCTCAGTCTTAGGGGGCCCCCATACTTTGTAGTTTTTACCTCCACTATGTTGTCAAAGTGAAGAACCAAGAAAAGTCCTCTCATGTTTCCTGTAGTAGGAGAAGAAAAGCAGTCATTTTGAAATATGCCCAGAATATTCTCTGTAGCAAAGGATTACAGTCCCTGGGAAAGAATTCTATCAGATTCTTATCTGACATGGGGAAGGGCAATTAGCTAACTCCACTTCCACTAGACCTCCTGTCTTACCTCAGGAGGGAAAAAAAAAGCTAAGAAACATTTCTGAACATCACAGCACAAGGATTTAGGCCTATTCAAAGAATGATATCCTATATAATAAAAGGGTAATATGCAGATTGACCCTAACTGTGGAACTACCAGTCTCTATGATTCGCACAGACCACCAGGGAACAGATGCTCAAAGCAAGAGCTGCCCTCTGGTGGTCAGTGCTCTCCCACAGGGGGAGCTCCGCTCAGCCACAGGCCGGGCTAACGGATGCAAGCAGCAGCGGTGGTGGGAGCCTCTCCTGTCTCCTCGGCAGAGCTAAGGATGTCTGACTGCGGCTTAGGT
Source organism: Myotis daubentonii (assembly GCF_963259705.1). Taxonomy (NCBI): domain Eukaryota; kingdom Metazoa; phylum Chordata; class Mammalia; order Chiroptera; family Vespertilionidae; genus Myotis; species Myotis daubentonii. The sequence continues at coordinate 37,828,821 of NC_081843.1, read as the reverse complement.
GGGGAGCAGGACTAAGCCATCCGTCGGACTTTCCCCAAGGGCTCCCAGGCTGCCAGAGGGATGTCTGATGCCAGCTTAGGCCTGATCCCCCCAGGGAGCGGGCTTAAGCCGGCAGGTGGACATCCCTCAAGGAGGTCCCAAACTGCGAGAGGGCACAGGCCGGGCTGAGGGACCCCCCCCCCACCCAGGTGCACAAATTTTTGTGCACCGGGCCTCTAGTTTAATGATAAGTTTATAGGACTTCCATTCCCCACATCTTACCATCACATTAGCAGGATTCCAGAGCATTGAAACAGGACATTTGTGGAGGTTCAGATGATATCTCCACATGATAGTTGGAGATTTCAACACCCCTTAAGCAACTAGAAAATCAGTTCAGAATATAGTTGAACTGAATAAAACCATCTATCGACCAGATCTAATTGACATTTATAGAACATGGTATCCAACAACAATTTAAAACACACTTTTCTCAAACACACATGATACGCTTACCAATACAGACAATCTTTTGAGCCATAACATGTTTCTAAATAACATGAGTTAAAAAAAAATCTCAAGGGAAATTAAAAAGATTTTGAACTAAATAAAGAAGAAAATACAATCAAAATTTGTAGGATATAGTCAAATCAGCTCATAGGTAGAAGAAAGAAGATATAAAGTCAATAATTAATGCTTCTATCTTAGAAAACTAGAGAAAGAAGGACAATTTAAGCATAAAGCAAGCAGAAGAAAAGACAATAAAAATTAGAGCAGAAATAAGTAAAATTAAAAACAAGAAATCAATAAAGAAAAATCAATGAAATGAAAAGCTGGTAATTGGATAAGATCAATAAAAATTAGTAGACCTCTACCTGGCTAACTGAGAGGAAGAAAGAAGACACAAATTAATATCATAGATGCTAGGGGTCATCTCTTTTGATCCTATGGACAATAAAAGAATTATAAGAGGGTATTATGAATAATTCTGTGCTGCAAATTTGACAACTTAGAAAAAGGTACCAATTCCTTCAAAGACACTATCAAAACTCACACATGGAGAAATAGATAATCTGAATAGGCCTGTATCTATTAAATAAATTTAATCAATAAATAATAACCTCCTAAAACAGAAAGAACCAGGTCCACATGGGTTCATTGGTAAATTGTAACAATTATATAATAAATAAATGGTACTAATTTTTCACAATCTCTTAAGAAGCTAGAAGCAGAAGGAACATTTCTAAACTCATTTTATGAGGTCAGCATTACCCTAACACCAAAACCAAACAAAAACATTACAAGAAAAAAAACTACAGACTAATAGCTCTCATGAACATAGATGCAAATAAAAGTTCAAAATATTAGCTAATTGAATCAAACTATGTATAAAAAGAATTATACACTATAACCAAGTGAGATTTATTCCAGGTATGTTTCAACTTTTAAAAATCAATTAATGTAACCCATTACATCAACAGGCTAAAGAAGAATATCATATGATTATATTAATTAATTCAGAAAATGCATTTTACAAAATCCAACACTCATCCTATCTAATAAAAGGGTAAGATGCAAATTAACCATCACTCTGTCACAAAAGATGGCGACACCCATAGCCACAAGATGGTGGCATCCAGTCATCTCAGCCCCACCGGAGTCCCCCAGTCCTAGGGGGGCAGCCACTGAGAGCAGGCAGCGTGAGCGGCCTGGTGGAATGCTTTCTTCATCACCGTGGCGACGAGGCAAGCATTTCACCCCAGCCACAGAGGGCCTCTGAGCAGTGGACACAGAGCGGCTGGGGGCGGGAAGGAACGCTTGTGTCATCATCCCAGCGACAAGGCAAGTGTTCTGCACCCGGCCGCAGAGGGCCTCTGGTCAGGCCAGGTGCGGAACACTTGCGTCATTGCAGGCCGGGCTGAGGGACCCCCCACCCCTGTGCACGAACTTTGTGCACCAGGCCTCTAGTTAATCATAAAAACTCTCAGCAAAATAGGAGTAAGGGGGAACTATGTCAACTTGATAAGGAGCATCTAAATAAAATCTACAGCTAATATCATGATTAAATGATGAGAAACTTGATGCTTTTTCCCCTGTGAATAGGAAAAAAAGCAAGATGGCCCTCTCACCACTCCTATTCAACATTGTACTGAAATAAGTCAAGAAAATTAAAATGAATCAGCAAAAAGACATACTTGGAAGAAAAAAACTGCTAAAAAATGATTCAATTGTCTAGAAAATCCAATAGAATCAGCAAAAAAAAAATCCTAAAACTTGCAATGATAACAAGTGTCCAGGATTAAGAGTCAGTAGAGAAAAGTTAACTGCTTTCCTATCCTATATAATAAAAGGGTAATATGCAAATAGACCGAACAGCAGAACAACCGAACAACCAATCAAAGCATAACATGCTAATGATATGCTAAGGCTGCTCAACCGCTCACTATGACGTGCACTGACCACCAGGGGCAGATGCTCCAACCGATAGGTTAGCTTGCTGCTGGGGTCTGGTCAATCAAGATGGCCAGACACACCCTGGAGCCCTCCCATGGTCCCTCCCTGGCCCAATTGTGCACCAGTGGGTCCCTCAGCCTGGCCTGCACCCTCTCGCAATCCAGGATCCCTCAGGGGATGTCGGAGAGCCAGTTTCAGCCTGATCCTTCAGGCCAGTCCCCTTGGGAGGGCACCAGACGCAGGGCTCATGGCTGGCAAGTGCTGCTGTAGCAGTGCGAGCCTCTCCTGGATTGGGACTGATTGGGCACGAGCCCACGAGAGGCACAGTGGGGCCGGGATGAGCGGGAGTGGCAGGTAGGAGCTGCAGGTGGTATTGGACTGAGGGTTTCACCCAATCCCTGCAGGCCACCCAGAGGGACCCCACCCGTGCACGAATTGGTGCACTGGGCCTCTAGCATACTAATAATGAACAATTGCAATTTGAAATGAAATCCATAATACCATTTCATTTGTATCAAGAAAGAAAGAAAAAAAGAAAGAAAGAAAGAAAGAAAGAAAGAAAGAAAGAAAGAAAGAAAGAAAGAAAGGAAATTTTAGGTATAACTCTAAGAAGATATGCAAAGAATCTATATGTACAAACCTACAAAACACTGATAGAAGGAGTCAAAGAGGAACTAAGTAAATGAACAATTACGTGTTTATAGATTAGAAGGCTCAGTATTGTTAAGATGTCCATTTTCCCAATTTGATCTATATACTCGATTATACAACACTCAAAATGCCTACAAGGTATTTTGTGGATATTGACAAACTGATTCTAAGGTTTATACAGAAGGCAAAAGATCTAGAAGAGCCAGCACAATTCCAAAGACATCAGTTTACATAACTCCCCTGAGCGCGGGCAGCAGCTGGTAGGACCCTTGCTGCCAGTGGAGTACAACGCACATTTGTCAGCGCGTATCTAGCAGCAGAAGGGTGAAATGCACACTTTTTTTCTGTCCAGCCATCATTTGGAAGCCTTCAACCTAATGACTGTGCTGCCTGCACACTCAAGAACCCGTGTGAGTCAAGTACTCAGGACACAAAGTGATAAAAATAAGCAAGAACTGTCCCTGGGAGAGGCAAGATCAAAAACAAAGAGTTCCTGAACGCAAATCCACCAGTCACAATGCAAGGCTCTAACTCTTAGAAATGTTTGTTTGTTTGTTTGTTTGTTTTTCTGGCAATTTGAAAGGAAGGAGCATCCATCGTGAGGTTACTTTCCCTCCCTCCCAGGCTGCACGGTGCACTGACTGGGATCATTCTTACCTTTGCAGGTGTCCTCAGTGTCCCCCGTGTCCGTCCTCAGGCTCCACAGTGAGCAGGGCTTCCCGGCGGGTCGCAGACACTGGAGAGGAGAAAACAGGATTTCCCCTCAGCCTTTGCAGTGGTTCTCAACCTGAGGGTCGCGACCCCTTTGGCGGTCGAACGACCCTTTCACAGGGGTCGCCTAAGACCATCCTGCATATCAGATATTTACATGACGATTCATAACAGTAGTAACATCACAGTTATGAAATAGCAACGAAAATACTTTTATGGTTGGGTCACAACATGAGGAACTGTATTTAAAGGGCCAGAAGGTTGAGAACCACTGCTTTAGAGCGAGTACCTGGCCGAGGCCCCCTTTCTCTTACCAGGGCCCCTTGTCCATGGACAAGCTTATCTAAGTTAAAAGTTCTCCACCGCGGCCACTATGGTTCAAGACTATCTTTGGTAAGGCTCACCTACTTTTCAGCCTTAAAACAAAGTTTTATTTACCTGAGGCCTCACGCGGGACTAAGACACGAGCTTAAGGCAAACCAGTCTGTCCTCAGACCTAGTTCGGTTTCCAAGTCGGACCCAGTTTGGCCACGGACCCAGTCCAGTCTCCATGTCAGACCCAGTCCTTCCCAGAACCCAGTTCTGTTCCCAAGTCGGACCCAGTTTGGCCACGGACCCAGCTCTGTTTGCAAGTCGGGGCCAGTTCAGCTCCGGCTGGTTTCCGAGAACGACACGGACGTGCTCCGGGCCTAAAGCTCCTATGGAGGCGCCTTGGAGCTGGATCGGAGAGCGACTCATCCGCAACCCGCAGAGGCCGCAGAAAGCAGCAGCTCCTGGGGCTCCACAGGTACTTAGGTCTGGTTGCCCGCAGCGCCGGGAGCCATTGGAGGCCCCTTTCAGCCCCCTCTTCTGAGGCCAGAACTTTTAAAAGATAAACTAAGATACATTAAAATCTGTAAAGTTTTATTTGAACAAAAATCAATTTTAACTGGGCAGTACCCAATTTAGCAAATAGTGAAGGGCTTTGAGGAGATACACAAAATGAGATACTTTTGTAGGCCAAAGGGAGCAGAACGAGGACATGGCATGAGGCAAAAAGACAGGTTGCTAATTGCGAGTTGCTCACCTTTAGGGCATGGTTCTCAACCTTCCTATTGCCGCGACCTTTTAATGCAGTTCCTCATGTTGTGGTGACCCCCAACCATAAAATTATTTTCGTTGCTACTTCATAACTGTAATTTTGCTTTTGTTATGAATCGTAATGTAAGTATCTGATATGCAGGATGTATTTTCATTGTTACAAATTGAACATAATTAAAGCATAGTGATTAATCACCAAAACAATATGTAATTATATATGTGTTTTCCGATGGTCTTAGGCGACCCCTGTGAAAGGGCCGTTCAACCCCCAAAGGGGTCGCGACCCACAGGTTGAGAACCGCTGCTTTAGGGGATGGCGGGGGTACCGGCTGCCAGGATGAGTAACTAGTGCTGATCCGGTGATTCCTGGGTGGTTTAAGAGCTGAAACTGGAAGTCTCCATTTGGTGACATAAGGCTAACCATAAGTGACTTGATTTGGAGCCTGCCATCTTTTTAAAAACAAACAAACAAAAAAACAGAACCAAAGCTGCCCTAATAATGATTATGGCTAAAATTTGAGTTCTTACATGAAAATGTAACATACGTTTTTTACATGTTTATCCTCACAACAATCCACAAGAGATGGGTATCATTATGATTTTAATTTTCAAGATAAGGAGATCCAAGCACAGAGACATTAAATAATTGCCCATGATCCTAGAACTGAAGGTGGTATAACTGAAGCCCGGGTTTGAGCCCCAAAGTCTTGATCCAGAGCACGTACACTTAGCTGCATTGGGAACCATCTCTGTGCAGGTGTACAAGGTTTTCTAGGGTAAATGAAATAGTTGGATTACAAGGTGCAAGCATTTTGCTATTGTTAGAGTCATTGTACTAGCGAATATTTCCACCAGCACCAAATGAGTGTTTTAGGCTCCAGTCTCACTGCTCATGCACAGAAATTATAGTCACACTAGGGGCCGGTGCATGAAATTCGTGCAAGAGTAGGCCTTCCTTCCCCTGGCTGCTGGCACCGGCTTCCCTCACAGCCCTGGCTTTGTCCAGAAGGTCATCTGGAAGAACGTCCTGCCTAATTAGCATATTACACCTCTATTCTTATAGATATTACTAGAGGCCCGGTACACAAAAATTTGTGCACTGGGGGGGGGGAGGGGGGGTCCCTCAGCCCGGCCTGTACCCTCTCGTAGTCTGGGACCCCTCGGGAGGTAACAACCTGCTGGCTTAGGCCTGCTCCCAGGTGGTAGAGGGCAGGCCCAATCCCTAGGTGCAGCCCCTGGTCGGGCTCAGAGCAGGGCCGATTGGGGAGTTGGGGCGCCGCCCCCTGTCATGCACAGAGCAGGGTGGATCGGGAGGTTGCGATGCCACCCTCAGTCACGCTCAGGGTAGGGTCAATTGGGGGGCTGGGGCACCGCCCCCTGTCACACTCAAGGCAGGGTCGATGGGGAGGTTGCGGCGCCACCCCCTGTCACGCCCAGAGCAGGGCCAATCAGGGGGTTGGGGCGCTGCCCCCTGTCACGCACAGAGCAGGGCCAATCAGGGGGTTGGGGCGCTGCCCCCTGTCACGCACTGAGCAGGGCCCATCAGGGGGTTGGGGAGCTCCCCCGTCACTCACAGAGTAGGGCCGATAGGGGAGTTGGGGCACCGCCCCCTGTCACACACAGAGCAGGGCGGATCAGGGGGTTGGGGTGCCGCCACTGTCACGCTGATCCTGGTGCTGGGAGGCATATTGCCCTTTTACTATATAGGATAGAGGCCTGGTGCATGGGTGGGGGCCCGTTGGTTTGCCCTGAAGGGTGTCCTGGATCAGGGTGGGGGTCCCCACTGGGGTGCCTGGCCAGCCTGGGTGAGGGGATGATGGCTGTTTGCAGCTGGTCACACACCCTTCAGGGTTGGGGGTCCCCCCTGGGGTGCCTGTCCTGTCTGGGTGAGGGGCTGAGGGGTGAAGCTCCCAACTGCTCCTTCTTTTCTTTCTTTCTTTTTTTTTAATTCTGGGCCAGCTTTAGCTCTGGCTCCAGCTCTGAGGCCTCTGCTGCTGAAAGCAGGTATCTGGTTTGTTTGTGTTCTATAATTGAAACAATGTATAACTCCAGCTCTGAGATCCCGGCTCACTGAAAGCAGGTTTCTGGGGTTTTGTTTAGCTTCTATATTTGTTACAATGTTTCAAACTGCCATCTCAGAGGCCGGCAAGGCAGGCAGGGAACGTTGGAGTCCGCCATCACTGAAGCAAGCAAGACTCATTCATGTTCGCTTTAAGCTGCCTGGCTGCCGGCCGCCATCCTGGCTGGCAGTTAATTTGCATATCTTGCTGATTAGCCAATGGGAAGGGTAGCAGTCGTACACCAATTACTATGTTTCTCTTTTATTAGATAGGATGCGTGGTCTAAGCTGGCCATCTATCCTTGATAAACACCCAAAGCCAAGGAGGTGTGTGCCTTCAGCTCCACTTAACTCATCCAGTTTTGCTTTGTTTTATTTTTGTTGTATTGTCTTTTCTGAACTATCCTTTACATTTATTTTTATATTTAATTGTAATTGTTACATATTTGAGTAGAGAGCATTCTCAAAACAAGAACATAAACATCACCTGCACCTTCAATTTTATTCTTCCTCCATTATAACCACCAAATATTCTTAAAACACTTCCCCTTTTCTTCTATTTACCAAGGATTCAACACATATTTATTAATCATCCTTATGATGAACAAGACACTGTGCTAGATTGCGGGCATACAAAAACGAGTAAGACAGGTTTTTTTTCTCTCTGAAGGACTTACAAAAGTATTAGTCAAATAAACAATTAATTATAATGAAATGTGATAAGTACTGGAATGGAAGTGTAATTATATGCTACAAGAATATACATTACTAAGTATTTATTTTTGCTTTAGGTGGAGCTTAGGGATGGTGACATATATGCCATGAATTGAAAAATGAGTATGCTTTTCTTAAACTTTGAGGAGAAAGTGAAGGTATTTAGTGAAAGGGAGGGACATAAACAATTGCACCGCAAATCCAAGAATCAGCAAGTAAAGAAGTTCAAATGGTGGATGATGGGAATTGGGAAAAGAAATCACAGCACATAAAGATAAGAAGATAAGTTGCCAAAGCTTTGGACATGATTTCCTGGCATTGTACCTGAGAGGAGAGGAAGAAAGGGTCACAACTCACTACCACCTCCCCAGTTCAGCTTTTATTGGTTTTTCATACAGTCGAAATGTTCATATCACTTTTTTCCCTAAAGATTTTTTTTTTTACCATAACAGTTCTTGAAAACTTATACTACTTTTTAGACAATGGCTCCTTTTTTTTCCAGCATAATGACTTTGCCTCACTAAAATCCACTAATCAAGCATACTATGCAGTTATATTTCAACATTACTGTTTCTGGTAGAGGCTCACACATAAATTTATTTTATATAATAGTTTCTAGTCAAAAAACATTACATGGAACAAATTTGAAATGCATGCTATATTTGGATGAACCCAAAAGTTTTGCTTTGCCTATGGATGCCAAGCAAGAGGGATAAAAAGAAATCTGCTCCTATCACTCCTCATTCTTTTGTTTGTTTGTTTGAAGTATTGCATATGTCTCCTTTTTCCCGATTGATACCCTCCATCCCGCCCCGCCGCCCAGGACAAGCCCCCACCACCCCAGTGTCCGTGTCCATTGGTTATGCTAATATGCATGCATACAAGTCCTTTGGTTGGTCTCTTACCACCATCCCCCCTCCCCTGCCTGCTCTCTGAGGTTGGATGGTCTGTTCAGTGTTTCTTGGTCTCTGGATTTACTTTTGTTCATCAGTTTATGTTGTTCATTATATCCCACATATGAGTGAGATCATATGATATTTATCTTTCTCCGACTGGCTCATTTCACTTAGCATAATGCTCTCCAGGTCCATCCATGCTGTTGCAAATGTTAAAAGTTCTTTCTTTTTTATAGCAGCATAGTATTCCATTGTGTAGATGTACCACCATTTTTTAATCCACTCATCTGCTAATGGGCACTTAGGTTGTTTCCAAATCTTAGCTATTGTAAATTGTACTGCTATGAACATAGGGGTGCATATATCCTTTCTGATTGGTGTTTCTGGTTTCTTGGGATATATTCCCAGAAGTGGGATTACTGGGTCAAATGGCAGTTCTATTTTTAATTTTTTGAGGAAACGCCATAATGTTTTCCACAATGGCTGCACCAGTCTGCATTCCCACCAGAAGTGAAGGAGGGTTCCTTTTTCTCCGCATCCTCTCCAGCACTTGTCATTTGTTGATTTGTTGATGATAGCCGTTCTGACAGGTGTGAGATGGTACCTCATTGTTGTTTTGATTTGCATCTCTCAGATGATTAGTGACTTTGAGCATGTTTTCATATGTTTCTGGGCTTTCTGAATGTCCTCTTTCGAAAAGTGTCTATTTATGTCCTTTGCCCATTTTTTGATTGGATTGTTTATCTTCCTTTTGTTGAGATGTGTGAGTTCCCTGTAAATGTTGGAGATTAAATCCTTATCAGAGATAGCATTGACAAATATGTTCTCCCATGCACTGGGCTTTCTTATTGTTTGTTGATGGCTTATTTTGCTGTACAGAGCTTTTTATTTTGATGTAGTCCCATTTGTTTATTTTCTCCTTAGTTTCCATTGCCCTGGGAGCTGTATCGGTAAAAATATTGCTACGACGTACACTGAGTGGCCAGATTATTATGACCACCTGATGTTTGTAAGCAAATTAGCTATAATTTCGCGCTGAAGTTGCTAGAGGCCAGACCATTATAAATAGGGAAACAGGTTGTTTACCACGACAGTAGAAGTGACTTTTTTTTGAAGATATGGGTAAACAACGCAATTTAACAGCCTTTAAATGTGGGACATATATATATATACACTGAGTTGCCATATTATTATGACCAGCCCATCAGTACTTCGTTGGGCCACCTTTTGCCTTCAATACTGTGGCAATTCTTCTTAGCATTGACTTCACGAGATGTTGAATGGTGATGCGAGGAATCTGACGCCATGCCAGATAAATAGCACTGTCCAGTTCTGTGAGATTTGATGGTTGTGGAACCAGCTGCCTGATGGCTCTTTTAACTTCGTCCCACAAATGCTCAATTGGATTGAGATCTGGTGATTGTGGGGGCCATCTAAGCAAGGTAAAGTTTCCCTCGTGTTCTTGAAACCACTCCTGCACAATACAAGCACCATGGCATGGCACATTGTCTTGTTGGAAGAAGCCATCTCCATTGAGATACGCCATCAACATGATAGGATGAACTTGATCAACAATGATACTTAGGTATGTTATACTATTCAGATGTTGTTCCACATGAATTAAAGGACCCAAATCATGCCAGGAAAACATGCCCCAAACCATAACACTTCCCCCACCAGCTTGAAGGGTTGTACTCATGCATGTGGGGTGCATGCTTTCATGCTAAGTGTTATTACTGGGTCAAATGGCAGTTCCATTTTTAATTTTTTAAGGAAATGCCATACTGTTTTCCACAATGGCTGCACCAGTCTGCATTCCCACCAGAATTTTCACTCTGTCATCTGCATGATGCAACTGGAAACGTGATTCATCGGACTACATGACTTTTCCAATACTCGACTATGCAATCCTTGTGTTTCTGTGCAAATTGGAGACGTTTTATCTTGGTAACTGCAGACAGCAAAGGTGTTCGAACAGGCCTTCAGCTTCCATATCCCATATGATGCAGTGTACGGCTAATTTGCCTACAATCATCAGGTGGTCATAATAATCTGGCCACTCAGTGTGTATGTCTGATATTTTGCTGCCTATGGAGTCTTCTAAGATTTTTATGGTTTCTTGTCTTACATTTAAGTCCTCTAACCATTTTGCATTTATTTTTGTGTATGGTGTAAAGTTGGTGATCTAATTTCATTTTTTTTGCATGTATCTGACCAATTTCCCCAGCATCATTTATTGAAGAGACTGTTTTGACTCCATTGTATGCTCTTGCCTCCTTTTGTCAAATATTAATTGAGCATAATGGCTTTGGTCAATTTCTAGGTTCTCTTGTTTTGTTCCATTGGTCCATATGTCTGTTCTTGTGCCAGTACCAGGCAGTTTTGAGAACAGTGGCTTTGTAATATAGCTTGATATCTGGTATTGTGATCCCTCCAACTTTGTTCTTCTTTCTCAGGATTGCTGTGGCTATTCAGGGTCTTTTTTTTTTTAAAATTCCAGATTCAATGGAGAGTTTGTTCTAGGTCTATGAAATATGCCATTGGTATTTTAATGGGGATTGTATTGAATCTGTAAATTGCTTTGGGTAGTATGGCTATTTTAATGATGTTGATTCTATCAATCCATGAACATGGTATGTTCTTCTATTTGTTTATGTCTTCCTCTATTTCGTTTTTCAATGTCCTGTACTTTTTTTTAAGTACAGGTCTTTTACGTCCTTAGGTAAATTTATTCCTAGGTATCTTAATTTTTTTGGAGCAATGGTAAATGGGATTTTTTTTATTTTCTCTTTCTGTGAGTTCATTATTGGTGTATACAAATGCCATAGATTTCTGGGCATTAATTTTGTATTCTGCTACATTGCCGAATTCATTTATTAGTTTAGTAGTTTTTTGATGGAGTCTTTCGGGGTTTTCTATGTACAATATCATGTCATCTGTGAATAATGACAGTTTTACTTCATCTTTTCCAATTTGGATGCCTTTTATTTCTCCTTCTTGACTGATCGCTATGGCTAGCACTTCCAGTACTATGTCGAACAGGAGTGGTGAAAGTGGGCATCCCTGTCTTGTTCCTGTTCTTAGGAAAAATGGTTTTAGTTTTTGCCTATTGAGTATGATGTTGGCTGTAGGTTTGTCATATAAGGATTTTATTATGTTAAGGTATGATCCCTCTATTCCCACTTTGCTGAGAGTTTTTATCAAGAAAGGGTGTTGGATTTTGTCAAATGCTTTTTCTGTATCGATTTATATGATTATATGATTTTTGTCTCTCAGTTTGTTTATGTGATGTATCACATTTATTGATTTGCAGATATTGTACCATCCTTGCATCCCTGGAATAAATCCCACTTGGTCATGGTATATGATCTTTGTAATGTAATGCTGGATCTGATTTGCTAGAACTTTGTTGAGGATGTTAGCATCTATGTTCATCAGGGATATTGTCCTGTAGTTCTCTTTCATTGTGATGTTTTTATCTGGTTTTGAAATTAGGGTAATGCTGGCTTCATAGAAAGAGCTTGGAAGTGTTCCTTCCTCTTGAATTTTTTGGAATAGTCTAAGGAGGATAGGTTTTAGTTCTTCTTTGAATGTTTGATAGAACTCCCTTGTAAAGCTGTCCGGACCAGGGCTTTTGTTTGCTGAAAGATTTTTGATTACTGCTTCAATTTCATTGGTACTTATCAGCCTGTTCAGGTTTTTGTATTCTTCTTGATTGAGTTTGGGGAGCTTGTATTTTTCTAAGAATATGTCCATTTCCTCTAGGTTGTCCAGTTTGTTGGAGTAGAGTTGTTCATATTTTTTTTTTTTACAATCTTAGTATTTCTGTGGGGTATGTTGTTACTTCACCTCTTTCATTTGTGATTTTGTTTACTTTGGTCCTCTCTTTTTGTTTCTTGGTGAGCCTGGCTAGAGGTTCATCAATCTTGTTTACGCTTTCAAAGAAGCAGCTCTTGGTTTTGTTGATCTTTTGTATTGTGTTTTTTTTTTGGTCTCTATGTCGTTTATTTCCACTCTAATCTTTGTTATTTCCTTCCTTCTGCTTACTCTGGACTTTTTTTGTTGCTCTCTAATTTTTTAAGTTGTAGGGTTAGATAATTTATTACCATTTTTTCTTGTTATTTGAGGTAGGCCTGTAGAGTTCTGAACTTCCCTATCAGGACTGCTTTCACTGTGTCCCATAAATTTTGGATTGTTGTGCTTTCATTTTCGTTTGTTACCAGGATGCTTTTTACTTCTTTGATCTCTTTGGTAACCCAATCATTGTTTAATAGCATGCTATTTAGCCTCCAAGTGTTTGATTTTTTTCATTGTTTTTATTGTAGTTGATTTCTTATTTTATGCCATTGTGATCTGAGAAGATGCTTGATATGATTTCTATCTTCTTGAATTTGAAGAGGCTTTGCCTGTGTTCCAATATGTGGTCTATCTTTGAAAATGTCCATGTGAACTTGAGAAGAATGTATATTCTGTAGCTTTGGGGTGAAATGTTTTGAAGATGTCAATTAATTCCATCTGATCTACTGAGTCATTTAGGATTGATGTTTCTTTGCTGATTTTTTGTTTAGAGGGTTTATCCAGTGGTGTCAATGGGGTATTAAAGTTCCGTAGTATGACTGTATTGCTGTTGATCTCTCCCTTGGTATCTTTCAGAAGTTTTTTTTTTATGTATTTGAGCGCTCCTGTATTGTGTGCATATATGTTTACCAGAGTTATATCCTCTTGTTGAATTGTTCTCTTTAATATTATGAAGCGGCTTTCCTTAACTCTTGTTATGACCTTCATTTTGAGGTCTATTTTGTCAGATATAAGTATTGCTATCCCAGCTTTTATTTTCATTCCCATTCTACTACTCTTCATTTTCCCCCACTCTTTATTCTTATGTATGTACACTATTTCCTCATGTTTTGAAGCACATATTTTTCTATCCAAAGATTCCAGTCTTTTCTATTTATGTCAAAGCCTTCCATGTCAGGTAGTTATTTTAGGGTTAAATTCTCAAGGGAAAGAGAATTGTCAAGCACATATGATTCTGATATTGAATGCCTGCCCAATATTCAGACACCTGCCTTTCCACAGCTATTAGAAGAATGATACCTCATCCCACCCCCTCCTTCAGCCATCATAAATCTTCATCCTTTGGGAATATAATAAAACTTCATTATATTACTTTATATGTACAAACAGTATTTATTTTTATTTTGGTATTTTTTATAAACATGTTTTTATTATGTAGTTGATATATTATCTGTCTGAAAAAATATTGGATATATTAAATTGTTATGGACACATCCCATAGTTTTATATTTAACAACTTTGAACTTAGTGGTATTATTTTTGGAATAAGTTTGTGTCATTACAGAAAGAACAGATGCATTTGGAATTCACATAAGACCTCATTTTTGAGACTACATTTAAAAACATTTACAAACTACTTATATAGATTGACAAGACTGTGCCTGTTGTATCTGATTCCAAGCAAAGAACTCAATTATTTTTTTAAAAATATATTTTTACTAGATGCCTGGTGCATGAATTTGTGCACAGGTGGGGTCCAGCTGGCCCGCCCTGATGGGGGTCAATTGGGGGCGGGGTCAGCTGAGGGTAGGGGCTGCGGGTGGTAAGCTGGCCGTCCCCAACCCTGATTGGGGTGGTGGGGGTCGATCCAGGGCTTACTGGCCAGGGGGAAGGGCTTCAGAAGGTTGGGGGGAGCTGATTGTGGCCCTGGTCAGTCTGGTTGACCACCGCAGCGCAGGTCATAGCAACTGGTTGTTCCAGTCGTTCCAGTCACTTGGCTTTTATATATATATTGATTTCAGAGAGGAAGGGAGAGGGAGAGAGATAGAAACATCAATGATGAGAAAGAATCATTGATCGGCTGCCTCCTGCATGCCCCCTAATAGGGAACTATCCCACAACCCAGGCATGTGCCCTTGACTGGAATTGAACCCAAGACCCTTCAGTCCACAAGCCAACACTCTATCCACTGAACCAAACCAGCTAGGGCCAAAGAACTCAATTTCTACCACTTAAGCAAAACCAGATAATTTATGGGAAAAGAAAATTATTGTATTGGTATTTCATCACAGGATATGCCAAACAACCAGTTTGGAAGGATAAGAATGAGGACTGTTAGGGATTCTAGTAGCCAGAGATGCAGGACCATCTTTTTATTTGTGTTGCCATTCTTGCCTGCCTCATTCTTGTCTATCTCTGCATCAAGTTCAAATTCCAAGGAGATCTATCTAATTGGCATGGACTGGGTTATTTCTATACTTCAGTGACTACTTTGAATGGGAGACAGTTTCCCAAAGAAGGATTTTTATTAACTATAAAAATGATGAATGTGCTTGATATGGGGTAACAACAGATGCCCACCAGATTCTACACACACACACACACACACACACACACACACACACACACACACCTTTTACTCTATTTAAAAATTTTAAATACCCTTAGTTGATATAATGACTATCTCAAACAGAATGTGCTCTCAACACTGTAGAGTAGATTAACCAAGTGATAACCACTTATGTAGCTTCAAGCCTAGAATCTCTGGATTATATATTATCCTTGTTTCTGTAGCTTGTCATAAAGCCTTACCAGCTATTCATATCTTCTTTTCACAACCTTTTGTATGTGGTGTTGTTGTCTTTGTTGTTTTTCTAAACACTTCTTAAATAGTGGTGGCCTTCTCGTGAACTTTCACATGGGACATAAATATTATTAGTCTTCGTCTACTCTGAGAGCTCCATTTGAGCAAACCATTAGCGAGTGCCTATGCACCAGTATAGAAGTGCTCCTCAGGTTATCTTTCCTTAAAGAAATAGCAGATAAGAGAGGTACAATTTCAAAGACTGCCCATTGGAAGAATTGTCTTTCTCCACTGTCTTCAGGACCACAAGTAAGTAAGACTGTAATCCAATAGCAGTCTTTACTAGCTGTGGGAGAAAAGCTTGGAGAATCATCTGAAAACCAAAGTAGTTTTTCATCCTCAATCATCCATTCAAAAAGAATTGCTAATGAATCTGTTGATAGGGTTTAGGAAGCAGTGCATCTTTTAAATGTTTGACACAACATAAATCTCTCAAATTCTCTTGTGTGTCAGACTACTGGCAATTCACCAAAATTTTTACTCTTTTATTCTCCCTGGAATTATTTCTAGGATATATCTAGCAAATTCCTTTGTAGTTAGTGTGATCATGTGACTGTGTTCTAGCTAATGGAATGCAAGTGGAAATGATGGCTACAATTTTCAGACCAAGACATTTAAAAAGTTTTATGCTTCTTTGTGATCTTTTATTTTCCCTGCTACCATGTGGATACAGAGGATGACAGTGTTCGAGGAGCAGTGATTTTCAACCGGTATGCCCCAGGCTACCCCTGACTATTTAGTCAGGGGCATTGACCTTTTTTCCCTTAGATTGTCGAATAAAACCCACAACAGCCAACACAACAATAGCCATCAACTGTGAATGCCCTGTCTTGAACCATAAATATATAGGTCATATAACAGAGTTGCAGCTTATCGGTCACATCACATAATAAGGTTGCATCTGATTGGTTAATTCTTGGTACCAGAGATCATTATATACAAGTATAGACACCTGTTTTTTTTAAAAAAAAGTCACTTGGGAGCAAAAAAAAAGGGTAGGCAATTATTATTTTTTTTGTAAATATATCAAAATTATACCAATTTTTTTGTCAGATTAGCAAAAAAAATTTTTTTTGGTGTGCTGCAGAATTTTTCTAGTTAGTTTATTTGTGCTCTAAGATGAAAAAGGTTAAAAATCACTGCAGAGATTTAAGAGGCAAAGATTCTGTATCTCTGAACCACTGTGTAGAATGAATGCCATTATCCAGGAATACCCTTACTGGACTGTCACATGAGCAAGAAGTCCACTTCAATTGGGCTAAACGCCTGAAACTTGTATATATTGTGAGGAGTTAGTATTAGGCCCTGGCTTGAGGAATACTTATGTTTTACATTTGGCCCTTCCTACTATAATGCCTTTACATCATCATGGGTCAGAGAGCTAGCAAAGGCATTATGCAAGTAGCCAAAGATGTCCATTCAAGTATACACCAATAAGCTTGGAAAGTAATCATTGGATGGGTTTATTGTTCCATTGGCCTTGGGACTAAGAACTCCATTTTGGTAATGGATCCCACAAGCCTCAGTCTGACTACCTGACTATCTGGAACTTAGGTTTGCTAGAACTAGGGAACCAATACTATCTAAAAGGTTTTGGTATTTTCCTTTATTGTTTTTCATAGTGCATACTATTTTATGTTTGTTTGGGGAGGGCTGGGAGGAAGGACTAGAGAACCTATATGTAGTGTTAGAGTAAAGCTTCCTTAAGTAGGTGTGATTTTGACTTTATTCATGGGCTTTTAAGTATAGGGAATTAGCTCAGAGGCAATGACTGTAGTGTGAGTGGTTCAAGTTGGTGTCTAGAATATTTTTGGTTATACAGATCTAGTAAAACCTTCTAACCTATTAATTATATTTCTGTGGTTCCATGATTAATAAACTTCAGCTAGATGTATGTAAGTATCTGGCATTCTTGGAACTTACATAATCTTGTTGAGTCTGTTGCTTGATATGAAAACCAGGGATATTATTCCAATTATATTCCACTTTGTAGTGGCCAGTGTCCATTTTGATTCTTGATGCCTGTGCTTTACTGGTCATTCATTATTTTGAATTTATCCCCTGATAATAAGGATGCACACTATACTTCTGCCATCATCTGGACTTGACAGCCCAGAGTTCTTCCCATTTCTGTTGATATCAGCAAGTCCAATTATGATGGTTGAGGGCTAGATGGGACTATATGTTTATTTCAGAGAATATAAATTATAAAAAATAAAGTTACATTTCTCACTCATATTTGAAATATGAGAAATTCATATCTACCAGAATAATTTAAAATTTATTAAATATTTTAAACTGGATTATTCAATTAAATAATACTAATGAAAAGTTCTACTCTTCAGACTCCCAGAAGGAAATACAAGATTGCCACCATGGAAAGGCCAAACTTTGCTGATATTACTTGCTCATGTTTGTGCAACTTTTAAAAGTTCAATAATTCAAGTCTTATTATCTCCAAATACTTAAGTAAAAACTTAATTTTCTAGGAAACTATGAAGCAAATACTCTGCCAGTTACCTCCGTGTGTGTGTGTGTGTGTGTGTGTGTGTGTGTGTGTGTGTATACTAATTATGATGCATAGGGAAACATTATAGACACAATTGGAGGTTCAGTAAAAGAAGGTTTTAAGGTCATTCCTCTATTTTTTTTCAGTTAGGTGAGTAGTTTATCATTTTTTGAGAGTCAAAGTGGGGGGAAATGATCTTTAAATTAATGATAAAGGCTGAAACTTCACCATTAGCTTTGGGGAATTAGAAATGGAATGAATGGATAAAATGACTACTAATTAGCAATAACCTTCCCTTCTCATACAGCTAAGAAATAATGATCTTGACGAGAATTGAAGCCAAACTGTCATTTTCCTGCCAGTGGGTTCCTTTTGTAGCGGTTTATGTCTCTCCAGAACTATTAAGTCAATAGGATGATGTTTTCTCCAGTTGGTAAGATGGATCTATAATGGTGAAATTTGAATAAATATTCTTTTTCATTGATATTTTACTGTTGAGTAATCAGAGAAAATAGTGAGGTGATAAGTAAAGCCCAGAGGTTGCAGTACTGAAAGTAAAATGAGTAAAATGAGATCCGTAATCCTGGAGTGAATACATGCACCAATACAATATGAAAAGTCATCGATGCTTCATGTCCTTCTCAGTGCTTCCTGAGAGTGGAAGGAATGGCATAACTTCATGAGATACACACAAAGGAAAAGGAAAAGCATTCATTGTTCTGGCATTACAATTTTTCTATGGTCAAAACACCAGTTTTTCAATGTTATGGAATAAACACTATGAAGACTAGTTATCTTATCATTGGCATGATAATTTCATCACTTCTGTGTAAGAATTTGAAACTGTTGTGCAATATTACTTCACATGAGATTAACGATCCTCAGTCTTTTGTTCAGACAATCAGTACCTGAAATAAAGAATCAACTTCTCGCCCTCCCCCAGTTAAACTGGACAGAACAAATAAATTGGAATGATTTTCATCATCTTTTCTCTTAAAAAGGGATATTCAAAGGGCCGAATATGGCAGTAGTCTTTGAAAAGTCTCTTTAGATTCAACTACAGGCAGCTCAGATCTTTTATAGAAACTCCAGTCCTCACTGAGTCCCTTAAGAGTGATCAATCTAAGATGTGTAATATGAAACTTCTGTGTGAATTGTTAACTTCCCCCAGATGGGACAAACTACAGTATCTTTTAATGTATTAATGGTATCAAAATGCATAAACATCAGATGAAGCTGCGCTCTTGCATTCAATACCAATCTGGTATTATAATAAAGGAATTATAATGTTGGGCACTAGGGAAATCATAGCACATCCTCTTGTCCTGCTTACTACTGCTTGATGAGTTCATAAACACTTCTGTCAGTCAACCTCCCTTCCCAGGTTTGAATAATATGATCATACCAAAGAGATAGGCAGAAATTAGGACTCCCCAATATTAATGACTAATGGATTTCCCATTTTCCATTAAATACTGAAACCACTGCTGATTTTCTTATGGGGAATATTACTTTCCTTTTATTTCAAGTGAAATAAAAGTAATAAAAATATTTTAGGAAATTTATTTTCAGGATCTCTTCTTAACTCATGTTAACATTCATGGTAAGGTATGTGACTACTGGACTTTGAAATTCAAATGGAACTTGTAAACACCTTTTTAAAAAAAGCAAAGTTCCAACTATGAGATTAGACCATAAGAAAAGCCTTCACAATATTGTGATTCAAATATTTCTTAATTTCCTAACTTTCATCAATATTTTATATTAACATGGAAAATTAACACCTTACGCTTTTCCTAAAAATACAGTTTTCATAATTAAAAATGTTAGAAAATTAAAATGTAAGACTTAGTTAGAAGAAGCATATGGATACACAATCTTTCAGACATTCATCTTTTTCACTTATTTCCTCATAGTTTACAAAATTTACAGGAGAGAAAATTGTTTTCAAAACATACACAGTTATAGAATTTCTGTTGCTATTGTGTTTCTATAACAATTCTAAAAGGGAATGCTAAACACTTTTTATCTTATCTCATCTCCTTAAATGAAATGAATCCAGAATTCCAGTAGTCTTAATTCATCTTGTAACTTCTACCACAGACATTTTAAGAATGAATTAACTCATCACCATTAATATCCTTTCTTTCCACAGCTTTTAAGCCAGCGGTTCTCAACCTGTGGGTCGCGACCCCTAAGACCATCGGAAAACACATATATAATTACATATTGTTTTGTGATTAATCACTATGCTTTAATTATGTTCAATTTGTAACAATGAAAATACATCCTGCATATCAGATATTTACATTACGATTCATAACAGTAGCAAAATTACAGTTATGAAGTAGCAACGAAAATAATTTTATGGTTGGGGGTCACCACAACATGAGGAACTGTATTAAAGGGTCGCGGCATTAGGAAGGTTGAGAACCACTGTTTTAAGCTAAAGCATACTGAAAAATTGACAACTATCTTTAAAAATGGAATTTGGTGACGTCTTCACAAATGCTTCATTTTCTTCAGTTGCACACTTATTTTCCTACTCGGACCTCAGAGAAAACACACAACAGCCACTACAACTCTTCCTTTCTACCTGCATTGCAGAGGAATTCTCAGAGAAGGCAGGTTTGAATATCTGCATTTTCAATTCAGATGTGCATTTCTCTTTTGAAATAGGGTATGGTTTTAAGCCTCAATTTTAAGCCAAAATTGCAAAGTTGAAATGTATGTTGAGCCAAGGGCTGACAGATGTGAATGTCAGGTTTTTGAAAAACCAAGAGAAAACAAGGAATTTTCATGCCAAAAAATTATTCTGAATAATAATTAGTTTGCTACATATAACTCCTGGTTGTGGTAGAATGATTTAACTCACTGGCTTAAACAAGCTCCATTCTTTTCAAAGGTGGTAAATTATTATATCTTTAGTATCAAATGACAAAGTGCAATTTCAAAATGTAATAGTCCTATCTTCTATATTCAACAATATTTTTTCCTCATCAGTCTGCTTGGCTATTCTGTCTTGTCTAAAAATAAATTTAAGGCATTTTAAGGCATTGCTTTAGTATAGAAATGAAACATAAAGGTCATGGGACCAGGAACCGAAATTCTATAAAACAAAACTGAAGAAAATCTTATTGCCTATAGAGTGTGTCTACTTATGGAAGGGAAAATAATAATAGAAAAACACCCAAGTTTATAAATCATTCTGAGGCTATTTAGTACTTACTGGGTATTAGATAGGCCGACATTGAAGAGTACACAGTCACTGCCTTGGGGATACAGACAAATAGCAATTGCAGCTCCTTGACAGACTTTGTAGAGCTTTTTAAACAACAGTCCTGAGGTTTGAGCAATTGAGAGGCAATCCATTTAGAAGCTGGAGCAGATTTAGCTAATGGAATACTAAGTGCATGGGAGGGAAAGACATTTAAAGCATTGTCTCCACAGCCTCCCCCAGGTGATGCCTCAGGCACAAGAGAACAATACATGTGGTGGAAATAAATGCAGGTGGAATCACAAAGTAAGAAGTATCAACAATTATACTCGATTGGCAGAAGAGGACTAAATTTTGTATGGCATTGCATGTATGCTAAGGTGTTTGGACTTCTTCCTAAGGCAGTGGGTAGCCATTGAATAATTTTAAACAGAAGAATGATTTGTTTTAGAAAAGTCATTTTGGTGTATGCTGGAGTCAACAGGTGTACTAGGGCAGAGTGACTTGAGCTTCCAGAGGGCTTGCAATCCATGTGAGATATGATGACAGTTTGCCTGAAGGAATGAAGAGAAGTGGACAGCTTTGGGAGGATTGGTGAGGAGACAGAGGTAGGAACCAAGTCAAGTCCACCTCCTTGCTTTGGGGGACCTGACTGAGAGGGAGTGCAGGAGAAGGCTGGGGCTCGCTAGGGACCTTTGAAAAAGAAATTGCATTTGGGTACCATGCTGCCTTGCTTCACCTTCAAATGAATTCAGCTGAATCTGACTCTGACTGAGAGAGGATAGCTGGCCAGGAACAAAGCTTTATTTCCGGTGCTAGATTTAGATTAACAGAGGGAACTTGAATTATTGGCCTCTATGGAAGCCACTGACTCCAGAGTAGAAATTCTCCCTTCAGCAATGCTGGGCACTAGTCCATTTGGAACAAAATAAGCTGGAATAGGAAAAGACAAAAACTTCATTTGGATATTGTAAAAGGAGAGAGGATATTTTAAAATGGACCAAATAAAGAGGAGTTAATACAAGTATTACACTCTGTAGCAAAACTTCATTTTATGTATAGTTATTACATTGTAAAGAAAAGATATTTATGTGGAAAGTTTATATAGTTCTTGAGTTGGTGCCTTGACTAACAAAAATGTACTTTGTAGATTTTGTTTCCTTCCATTGTCTTGCTAAATGTAATGCTCATTTCTGTGCAGTTTTCAAGAATTAATCAATAGTTTAATTAGTCATATCTAATTTGGGGATTCTATTAGGGGCACTGTCCATGTACTTAGTTACTTATTATCTTTTGAATGACTTTGTTTGGGGGCATCTAAGACAGGAAAGGTCTTTTGGGATCCCTGAATCCCTGAAATTACATATGTGGTTGGCACCTTTGTCGAACAGAAAGTGCATTAGAGTTGATGCTTGGGCAGGCATGAGGTGAGGCTTTTCCAGGTCTCAGTCATAAATCCTGCAATGCTTCCCCCCCTCACCCCTCGCCCCCCACCTCCTTTTTCTCTCACTTATGTTAGCTTGGGGCAAAGATTTTGACTCAATATCATCTGACTTTCTGATGTATTTAGTTCCTAGTTGGAAAGGGCCTCTTTGAACAAAGCCATATATTCTTCCCTTCCTGTTTTCATGTAGGCTAGCCCCACAAAGTGGCTGTCTTTCTTATAAAGTAGTGAAACAGTTTGTCTCACTTGGCTCTTGGTTGCAAGCAGTGGAAAACAATTCTGCCTGATTTAAAAAGAAGGAATTGACTGGAAAGGTAGGATACAAGGGGAGGCCAGGAAGAGGGACCATAGGCAGAGTCTGACGTCTGAAATGCTCTGGTTAGGGCACTGCCACTGGCCCTGCTGACAGTGTCCCAACAGTAAAGCTACTATCACTGCCCATCCCGGCCCCTGAACCTGTGCCATAAACTTCATCTCTGCATCACTCACTGAAGGTACAAAAGCCGGGGGAGGAAAACCTGCTGGCAGAGAGTGGGCACACCTCTGTCTGCCTTTGCTGCTGGGGTAGGGACTTGGCTTCCTTGGGTCTCTGTATCTCCCCAAGGCCCACGCAGTGAGGACTCTTCCCAACTGAAAGGAGTTTGTGTAGCCAACATATGACAGATAGACCTTTACCTTTTGACTACCTTTATTTGTTCTTCTGTACATGTTTACATTTAAAAAAGGCCTTCACCTAACATAATGTAACTTCCACATACCATTTAAAATGTGCTCCTTTCCTCCCCAACAAGGGAAACCCTAGACAAGTCAGTCTCCCAAGTCCAGAATTTCTGGATGTTGTCAGTTTTCTCTAGTTTTGCATAATCCCACTTCAGAATTCTGCCAATGGTGATATGTATGACATCGTTAATTATTGCCAACAAAGAAAAGTGAGCTTAATTAAAATGTGTAAATATAGCCACGACTCAACAAGGAAGCAGAAATAGGTGGAGACAGTAGTCTTTGTTTCTGCAACTGGCAATAGCTGCTATTTATGACTTTCTTCTTCCACCAAGCATTTCTGTTTGCTTTGCCCTCTGCTAGCACCTCAGCTGTCTGGGATTCTTTACCCACTTGGGGCCTCCAAAAACTTCATTTCTGAGGGATCTAAGCTTTTGGTGGTTCTGCCTGAATGGATTGCCAGAGTCTTTGATTAACTTTTAGTGCTGGACTTGGTAATATGAGAAGGTGTTCTGTTTATTCTCCTTCCTGCTCCCATTGTATAACAGCAATCCTGTTTTTCCTTGAGAATTAGAATCAATCAAACCAGGCTAAAACTCTCTCTCTCTCTCTCTCTCTCTCTCTCTCTCTCTCTCTCTCTCTCTCTCTATATATATATATATATATATATATATATATATATATACATACACACATACATATATACTCTTCACATCGGCAGAGCCTGTAGATGTTGGGATGGAAAATAAATTTTTGCAAGGTACAATTAGTCATTAGGTAGTTGTGAATAGCACTGTCTTTCTAGCCCTTAGTTCCCAGACTAATGCAATTTAACTTTGAGAAAAACAGAATCATTTATTGCTTGCTGGTTCAGAACAGTTACAGCATCTACAGAACTGCACCATGAGTTTTCAAGGTATTTCTGCCACATGATGACTTAAGTCAATACTCACTAGCCTATCTACCTCTTTTTGAATCTAGATGATGGACCATGATAAAACTACTAGTCATGTGAAGTAAATGTCTTAGAAGCAGTGTTGTGTGAGATGCCAAGACCTGGTTTGCCTTGAGGTGGTTAAAATGCCCACTAGCTTTCATTCTATGGATAGTAGTGGATAGCACTAGAATCCAGATGGCATTAGTACTCAGGAATTAGTCTTGGCTGTTAGATAGTTCTCTACATATTTAGATATTTTTCTCTTTCTATAACACTGTTAACTTCCTCTACTATAAATACCAAAGGGTGGAATTGTTAGATCATAGGCTTAGGTATATGGTTGTTTTTCTAAGAACCTGCCAAGGTTTATTTCAAAGCGGTTGTAAAAATTTTCACTCACACCAATAATGTATGAGGATTATAGTTGCTCCATATATTGACAAACATTTGATGTTTTTAACTTTAGCAATTCTGGTGGATGTATAGTAGTATCTCATTTTAATTTGCATTCCCCACAGGTCTAATGAACACTTTCATTTACTTTTTGATAATTTATACATTTGCTTTCTGTAGAAGGCCATTTTATTTTTACTTTATTGACTGGAATTGTCTATGGACCATACTGTCTCAACATATATCTCCCTAATTCTCCTTCAAAATCTTTATCACAAAATTAGGTGTGGACAGAGAAGTTCTGGCCCATTACATTCAAATGTTTAATGAAGTAAGCTCTACATCTTTCTCTAAGAAATTACATAACTTTCTTTTCTTTTTTTAGTTTTTTTTTAGTTGAGAAATGTGCCAAACATCTGTAGTGTCTCAGTTTCTATCTGTTCAGTAGAGCAGGTGTGGACTGCCAGAGAATACTGATTATGTGGAGGATAAGTCATGTCCTCTCTGGAGTAGTTTGTCTACAAAGCTCTAAAGTGGGATCCAGATGGGGTCTCTGGCCTCAGGCATAAGATAAAAGATTGTATGTATTGCTGCTTATTATAAAAAGGAAGCTACATGGTCTGTCCTGTTGAGAAAAAAAAGTTTCCTCATCTTCCCTTTATTTAAACATTGACAGTGGGCAACATGGGACCAAGAACATGGGTTTCAAGTCACAGAGATCTTGTATTGAACCCTGACCCACAATTTACCTACTTGTGACCTTAAAGAAATTAATTAAATTTTCTAAGTATCATTTATTTTCTTTTTAAAGAGTTAGCTATTTCTGTGAAACAAACCATCCTAAAACACAGTGGCTTAACACAATAACAATTTATTATTTCTTGTAAATCTTTGGTATAACTGGAGGTTCTTCTGTTTAATATTGAGTCTTCAGGAACACTGAGATGATTAAAAGGTTCAGAAGGTCTCATTCACATGAACAGTTACTGGCCCTGGCCCCTGGCTGGAAGCATAGCTGGGATCTTAGTTATCCTCTACCTGGGCTTCCCTGCATAGCTCCTTGGATATCTCCAGAATTGGGTTCCAAGAAGAAGCATTCTAGGAAGGCAAGTCCTAATGCGCAAGCACTTGCCAATTCTCTGTGTGCTTTACAGGTGCTAGTGTCCCATTGGCCAAGGTTAGCTACATACCAAGCCCAGAGTCTACAAGGTAGATTCCTGGGAAGTGGGCTTCATTGAGGACATTGGGTCTATCGCAACTTTCCTAAGAATTTCTTCATCAATCAGTTGCCTCTTGTATGCACCACAACCGGGATCAAACTGAAGCCTAGGTATATGCCCTGACCAGAAATCAAACCCGCACGCTTTTGGCATACAGGTTGGCACTCCAATCCACTGAGCCACCAGAGCCAGGCATGTAGCCTTTATTTTCCCTGATGGCTCTGTTTGTGATTCTTTCTAATGCGAATTTCATACTCTTCTAAAAGTTCCCTGTTTAATTTTTTTTGTTTGATCAAATGTTCGAGTAAACATTTTTTAAGGTAAAGAAATTAAAATACATTTTTAAAGAAATATAACTTAAAAGCAAAAAGAAAAAAGGAATATAAGAGGTAAGGTCTTGTTTGTTTGTTTTTTTTCTTTTTACTTATATTGCATCTTAAATTATCTCAAGATTAAAATTAGATATATCTTTGAGATAACACCACGTCTTGTTTTTTCTTTTTAGTGTTTTTATATTTTTTACCTTCAAAATGTTCAAGATGCCTGAAAGAGTTTTAAATTGGAAGTGGTGGTAATTTACTCCTCTCTTCATTTAAATTAACTACTCCTACGATTGAAAGTATAGAGTTGTGGCAATCAAAGTTTTTCTGAAAGTTTTTATCTAATCAAAAGCCATAGCCATTTATTTACATTATACAATGGTAAGGGACTTTAATAATAGTGAGTAGCACTGTTTAAGCACATTCTATTTGGTGGTGGTGGTAAGTGATGGAGATAGAGGACACCGAGTACACGCAAGTTAGCTGTAGGGTGTGAATGATTCATATTTGAAATTTATAGCATATATATTTTAGATACAACTTACTAGATATCCTAACCTCTCCCCACCAAAAACAAACAAAAAAAACCACTCTTAATTCAAATATATGTCACTGTAGCCTTTAACAAACTAAATTTATAGTGTTAAATTAAAAGTAAATTATAATTAAAACCAAGGTTAGAAACAATTGGTTACTCTGACCAACTCAAGTCAATATCAGGAATGCACTGCTAACAAGCTGTCCTTAAAAATGTGCAAGAATTCTAATTAGTGCTTCACTGCTAAGCTATGTATGGAAGCCAGCTGATTAAACACTTATCTTTGGAATACAGTATAATTCTCAAGAACCTTATTTTTCTATTCTTCTAGGAAAACCATTAAAATATGGAAAATTTCAGCTCTTACTATTATGATTTTTTACTCCCCAACTTCTGGAAAAACTATTTATGCGCTAAAAATATATTAGAAATATCCTAACTTCTGGGGTGGTCTATTTTCCTTTTCTGTAAAAATACACATACATACACACACACTCAAAACTGTCTAACCTTCAGCATTAGGAGGAATGATCTATTTTGGGAAATTGGCTATAAAACCTCAATGCACTGGAGTTGAATAGCTGTGAGATAAATTTTAATCTTACTAGTCAAACCATGGCTTGTCACTGGTGTCATTAGAAGTGATATAAAGTGTACTAAGTCCACCACAATAAAATGTTCACTGTTTCTGAATTCCACTAATTTTCTGAATAATGAAAAGAAGATTTCCTCTAAGGTAGTAATTGAGGTAAGACAAGACAAACCAAAGTGGTTTCGAGTCCATTTTACTGTGTGAATGGGGACCTAATGGATGTGACTTTCATTTTACCACTTCTCAGTGAGTAGATGGTCGTTTCCTCTTTTTTCCTCAGGAACCAAAGAGTATTTTTAGTTTTTATTTTCCCTACAGTTTTTTTTTTTAAGTTAAAATGGAACCTGGTATATACAATCACTATTCACTAAAATCATATACCATATATACTATAGATATATATTTGTCTGATTTCAAACTGCAACATTTTCTTGACATTCTTAAATGAGGGAACACTTTAGCTTTCGAATTAGTTAATAAAAACCCCAAAGTGAACACTTAAATGAAAAAGTCAACATTTGAAAAAATTCAAAATGTACAGTCATTGTGGAAAAACTTGAAAAATACGATTAAAAGAAAGAAAAAGTAATTTAAAAGCTCAGAAGTCCCTGATACATACCATTACTATTTTGGGATATATCCATTACAACCATTTTTAAGTAAATGTATATATTGGGTAGGATAACTTATTGAAATAATAATTTGTCTTTTGTTCTTTTGCTCTAGGTAATTTTCCCTACCATTTTCCAAGATAGCAGCCAAGTCTTTTTTCCTTACTGTGGGAAGTTAATAATGGCTTTTGTGTGGCAGGGCCAGAAGTAAAAGTTGCCAGACAAAGAAAAAACAATACCCACTGAGAACTTTTGTTGAAGGTAGATTCATGGAGCAGTGAAATCAGATTGTCTAAGGAGAGGAGGACTTCCAGGAACTGGGCAGAGCTGGGAGGAAAAAGGTTTGGATAGCTTCTCCCAGGATGTGCATGAGGATTTGGTGTATGAGACCTTCTGCACCCTGCTGCCTCCTGAGACCCCAAAGACTGTCAGAGTTTCTGGGGTACTGGATGGGTGGTGTGCCTCTGAGGCTGGGTACAAAGTACTGTGATGCTCTGTCCTGACACTGACCCCTGAGCTCAAGCTTAGCATCTAACAAGCAAAGCTTCTGAGTTTAAGGCACCAGGCTGGGTTGTTCAGTAAACACACCCCCGGTGACCAGTTTGGAATAGGGGGGCTATAGAGCAAGGGGGCTTTCCCAAATGTCCTGGCCTGGTGCCTCTGGGATTCTTGCATAAGCCTAAAGATGAGATGCTTGATGACGTTCCTACAAACTTGACGGAAATAAAACCTCCCACCATTCAAGTAGGTGGGCATTTGGAGGAAATACTGTATTTTAGAGACACATAGTAATGTGACATTTTAAAGTAAAATTCTGAGCCACTGCACACGAATCCAGCTGGAATTGCACACAGGATGATTAATAAACTACACAACTGCAAACATTGATTTGGTGCCCTAATAGTGTCCAAGATGGAATTTCCCTTCATCTGAGGTCTCAGGGAGCAATTTAAGTTTATTTAAAGAAAATAAAGAAACTGTGCTATTTCTTGAAACCTATCACAGTGGTTCAGAGTGTAAACTCTTAATTGCTGCATGGGTTAAAGTCATACCTCTGCAGTTCTATCATTGTAACCTTGGACAAGTGTCTTAGCATTTCTATTACTTGGTTATTTTATCTATAAGTAAGAGCACCCATATCATAGAGTTGTTGTGAGGAATGCATGAGTTAGAATAATGTCCGACACATAGTAAGTGCTCAATAAACATCTCAATAAACATTAACTGTTGGTGCTAATTTTTGTGGTTGCTTGGACTTGTTCCCACTATTTGTGGGTCCACATCCAGGATTGCTGAACATGTGCTGCAGTATGCATCTGCTCCAAAGACGCAACCCTGAGGGAGATTTATTTAATCAGTATTTTTGTCCTTGTTGAGGAAATGGGCAGAGATGAAGTAGGCTCAGAATGCACTGTGTCTTTTGGGTCCATTAGTTGACAATAATGAGACTGAGTTAGAGAGGATCTTAGGAGTACTTAAAACCCCTCAGGGACTACAGCGTGGGAGGGTAGAGGAAATAGGGGGAAACAAATGCAGCCTTTTTAGTATTTGCTTATGAGATGATTTTCTCTGGTATTCTTAGGTAAACTAGTATCCTCCACTAACACCCTGCACCCTGTTATCCACAGTTTCACTTTCTGTGGTTTATGGTCAAGCTTGAAATATTAAATTAAAAATTCCAGGAAAAAACAGTTTGTAAGTTTTAAATTGTGCGCCATTTTGAGTAGCATGATGAAATCTTGCACCATCCTGCTATCCTGCTCTGTCTCTCCCATGATGCGAATCATCCTTTGTCCAGCATATCACACTGTATATGCTACCAGCCCATTAGTCATTTAGTAGCGGTCTCGGTTATCACCCTGACTGTTGCAGTATTGCAATGCTTGTGTTCAAGTTACTCTTATTTTACTTAATAATGGCCCCAAAGTGCAAGAGTAGTGATGTTGGCAATTTGGATATGCCAAAGAGAAGCCATAAAATGCTTCCCTTAAGTGAAAGTGTAGAAGTTCTTATCATTTATATCATGACAAGGAGAAGGATGAGTACAGTAAGATATTTTGAGAGACTAAATTCGCATAACTTTGGTTATATTATAATGTTATACTTGTTTTATTTTATTATTATCATTAATATCTTACTGTGCCTAATTTATAAGTTAAACTTTATCATAGGTATGTATAGGAAAAATACAATATACATAGGGTTCAGTGCATCCACTGGGGCAGTGGTCGGCAAACTCATTAGTCAACAGAGCCAAATATCAACAGTACAACGATTGAAATTTCTTTTGAGAGCCAAATTTTTTAAAGTTAAACTATATAGGCAGGTACATTGTTATTAACTTAATTAGGGTACTACTCCTAAGGCTTAGGAAGAGCCACACTCACGGGGCCAAAGAGGCGCAATGTGGCTCGCGAGCCGCAATTTGCCAACCACGGCACTGGGGGGTCTTAGGACATATCCCTGTGATAAAGGGGGACTACTGGTGAACTCTAAGAGCTCCATTTGAACTTCGAATTTGCACAAAAACAAAAACTCATCTTGGAAATCTAGGGATACCCAGTAGCTACTGTTGCTCCGAGTACTGGAGGTAAAAACACACTAGATGTGCTGATGGGGGCTTAGGGTAATATACTGGGCCAGGAAATAAGGGACTCTGTTTTGCTTCGGAGGGTAATGATAAGTTATTGAAAACTGAGGGTCCTCTCTAAGGAGCCATTTTACCACCCCACAACACACCACACACACCCACTTGAAATTTGCCTTGGACACTTGGTTGAGTTGTAGCAGAAAGGGTGGTTTCCTAGACTGAGAAACAGTGACTGATGGAAGACTCTAGGCAAAGTGGCCATGGAGTTCTTCTCTTGTTTCTCACTCTTAGGCAGATTTTTGGTATATAAGCATTAACAAGTTAAGGGATTCCTCTTTTATTTGTACTTGGTCAAGGGTTTTATTTTTAAATGGGGCTGTATTTTATGAAATTCTATTTTTGTATTTGGTAGGATAATCATGATTTTTCTCCTTTAACCTATTTATAGTGGTGAGCTATAGTAATTGATTTTATAATATTAATTCAGGCTTGCATTACAGTGATATTGCATGGTGTACAGCGTTGGAAGCAATTTGCTAATATTTTATTAGGGTTTCTTATGCCTATGTTCCTAAGTAACATTGGTCTATAATTTTCTGTTCTTGTACTGTCCTTCTCAGATTTGGTATTTGAGGTTACACAAATCTCCTAGAATGATTTTAGGATCTTCCCAGTATTTTAGTTCTCTGAAGCAGTAAGTGTAAGAGAAGGATTACCTTTTTCTTAAATATAAGTTAAAATGTACCAGTCTATTTGGTCCTGATAGGAATTCCTTTTCCTATTGTTGAAAGATTTTTAACTCCTGATACTATTTATTTAAAAGTTAAAATGCCAATTCAGGTTTTTAAAAATTTTGAGTCAATTTCTTATGTTACATTTTTTTGGGGGGAAATTGATCATTTTATTCAAGTCTTAAAATTTATTGGTTTAAATTGGTTCATGGTCCTCTCCTGTGGTTTATTTTATTAGTATCTCTTTTATTTGCATTTATCCTTCTCTATGTATTCTTTTAGGGTTTTCACCCTATTTTCCTTGATCAATCTTGTGAGGTGTTTATTATTTTATAAACTAGAGGCCTGGTGCACGAATTTGTGCACGGGTGGGATCCCTCAGCCTGACTGGTGATTGGGGCCAATGGGGGCGTCTCGTCCAGTCCTGATCAGGGCCTCCTGGGGGGAGGGGCTATGGGAGGTTGGCTGGCCACAGGGGGAGAGGGGCCACGGGAGGTTGGCTGGCTGGGGGGAGGGGCCGAGGAAGGTTGGCCAGCCGGCAGGGGGAGGGGGGAGGGAGGGCGAAGGAGGTTCCGATCAGGGTGATTGGGGCTGGCCAGCTAGGGGGAGGGGCCACGGAGGTTGGCCGGCCATGGGAGATTGGCTTTGGGAGCGCACTGACCACCAGGGGGCAATTCCTGCATTGAGTATCTGCCCCCTGGTAGTCAGTGCGCATCATAGCGACTGGTCGTTCTGGTCATTTGATCATAATGGTCGCTTAGGTATATATATATATATATATATATATATATATATATATATATATATATTATTACAAAAGGATTACTTTTAAAATTTTTGTTTTCTATTGTTTCTTTTAAAAAGTTCATTATTCGTTTTTTTACCTACCAACCTACTTTAGAATTTTCTTTTAGTAAGGGCCTTTAGGGATCTTAATTAAAATGGATAAAGATAGCCATGACTCAGCAAGGAAGAAAAAATAGGTAGAGGCATCAATCTTTGTTTCTGCAACTGACAGTAGGTAGTATTTATGACATTCTTCCAACAAGCATTTCTGTTTACTTCGCCCCCTGCCAGCACCTTAGTTGCCTTGGATTCTTTACCCATCTGATACCATACATAGTTATTACAATATTACTAACTGTATTCCCTATGCTGTACTTTACATCCCCATGACTATTCTGTAACTACCAATTTGTATTTATTAATCCCTTGCCCTTTTTTATCCATCTCCTTACCACATCTCCCATCTGGCAACCATCAAAATATTCTCTGTATTTATGAATTTCTTTCTGTTTGACTGTTTAGTTTGCTTTTTAAATTCCACATATAACTGAAATAATATGGTATTTGTTTTTGTCTGTCTGATGTATTTTACTTAGCATAATACCCTCTAGGTCCACCCATGTAATTGCAGATGGCAATATTTCATTCTTTTTATGGCTGAGTAATATTCCATTGTATATGTGTATCACTTCTTTATTCATTCATCTACTCATGGACACTTAGATTGCTTCCATATCTTGGCTATTATAAATAACTAGAGGCCCGGTGCATGAGATTCGTGCATGGGTAGGGTACCTAGGCCTGGCCAGCAATCAGGGCCAATCTGTGGAGTGACCGGTGGGGCGATCAGGTGGGCCCTCTGCTGTCACCCACCTTGGCCAGCCTAGTGCTGCCCACTCACCAGCCATGCCTTCCGCTGCTGCTGGTTGCCTCCCTCTGCAGGGCGACTGGTGGGGTGATGGTGGGTGGCCGTTGGCACCCACCTTGGCTGGCCTGGGGTCTGCGGGCTGGGGGCAGCTCCTGCATTGAACGTCTGCCCCCTGGTGGTCAGTGTGCATCATAGCAACCAGTCATTCTGCCGTTTGGTCAATTTGCATATTAGTCTTTTATTATATAGGATGCTGCAATGAACAAATGGATACATATGTCTTCTTGAATTAGTGTCTTGGTTTTTTTCAGGTAAATACCCGAAGTGGAATTGCTGGGTCCTTATTTGTCTCTTGTTACATCCTTTGTTTTAAAGTCTATTCTGTCTGGTGAAAGTATTGCTACCCCAGCTTTTTTTTTCCTATTTCCATTTTCATGAGATACCTTCTTCCATCACTTTACTTTCATTCTGTGTGTGTCTTTTGATCTGAAGTGAGTGTCTAGTAGGCAACATATGTAAGAGTCTTGTTTTCTTATCCATTCAGTCACCCTATGTCTTTTGATTACAGCATTTAATCTATTTGCATTTAAAGTAATGGTTGATAGATATGTAGTTATTGCCATTTTATTATTAATATTTTTATCTTTTCTCTTCATCTTCCTTAACATTTGTTATAATACTGGTTTGGTGGTGAGAACACTTTTAGCTTCTTGTCTGGGAAGCTCTTTATCTGTCCTTCGATTTTAAATGATAGCTTTGCTAGGTAGAGTAATCTTGGTTATAGGTCCATGTTTTTCATCACTTTGAATATTTTAAGCCAGTCCCTTTTGGCCTACAAAGTTTCTGTAGAGAAATCAGCTGACAATCTTATGGGACCTTTTCTCTTACTACCTTAAGATTCTCTCTTTGTCTTTAACCTTTGGCATTTTAATTATGATGTGTCTTGGTATGGCCTCTTTGGGTTCATTAGGAGATAATGTTTTCATTTCTGCTTTTTATTTTTTAATGTTGGTCATTCTTAAGAGTTTCTCTTTTTCTTTGGTGTTTGAAGTTTCATTATGGTAAGTCTAGATATGGATTTCTTTATATTCACCCTGCTTAGCATTTGTTAAGTATTTTGAATCAGTTCTGGAATAGTCTCAAATATTGTAATTCTTAAATAATTATTTCTGGTCCATTATTTTTTTTTCTGTGCAGAACTATGTTTTAATATATGTCAGACTTCTTACTCTGTGCTTCCTGTCTTTCATTTTTTTTCTTTGCTTCTATGTAATACATTCTGGATAACTAAGGTTTATCTTCCAATTAACTAATTATCTTTTGATATATGTGCAAATTGCTATTAAACATATACATTTACTAGAGGCCCGGTGCACAAAAATTTGTGCACTCGGGGGGGAGGGGGGCTCCCTCAGCCAGGCCTGTGCCCTCTCGCAGTCTGGGACCTCTCAGGAGGTAACAACCTGCTGGCTTAGGCCTGCTCCCGGGTGGCAGAGGGCAGGCCCAATCCCTAGGTGCAGCCCCTGGTCGGGCTCAGAGCAGGGCCGATCGGGGAGTTGGGGCGCCGTCCCCTGTCACACTCAAGGCAGGGTCGATGGGGAGGTTGTGGAGCAACCCCCGTCACACACAGAGCAGGGCTGATCAGGGGGTTGGGGCCCCGCCCCCTGTCACACACAGAGCCGCAGGGCGATCAGGGGGTTTGGGTGCTGCCCCCTGTCACGCTGATCCTGGTGCCAGGAGGCCTCGTGGCTCCGCTG
Source organism: Myotis daubentonii (assembly GCF_963259705.1). NCBI lineage: Eukaryota > Metazoa > Chordata > Mammalia > Chiroptera > Vespertilionidae > Myotis > Myotis daubentonii. The sequence continues at coordinate 37,794,383 of NC_081843.1, read as the reverse complement.
ATCCCGGTTCTGGGAGGCATATTACCCTTTTACTATATAGGGTAGAAGCCTGGTGCATGGGTGGGGCCGGCTGGTTTGCCCTGAAGGGTGTCCTGGATCAGGGTGGGGGTCCCCACTGGGGTGCCTGGCCAGTCTGATTGAGGGGCTGAGGGCTGTTTTCAGGCTGGGAGTGACTGAAGCTCCCAACCGCTCCTTTTTTCCTTTTTTTTTTTTTTTTTTATTCTGGGCCAGCTTTACCTTGAGGCTTGGCTCCAGCTCTTAGGCCTCCAGCTGAAAGGAGGTTTCTGGCCTTTGCTTACAATGTTGCCAATCTGCTGGCTGAAGTTGGGCATATTTGTTACAATGTTTCTTAAACTGCCGGCTCAGAGGCCTGCAGCCGCAGGCGGGGAACGTTGGTTTCCTCCGTCACTGAGGCAACCAAGCCTCATGTTAGTTTCAAGCTGCCTGGCTGCCGGCCGCCATCTTGGCTGACAGTTAATTTGCATATCGCCCTGATTAGCCAATGAAAAGGGTATCGGTCGTACGCCAATTACCATGTTTCTCTTTTATTAGATAGGATAATTTTTACCATTAAAATTTTCATTTCTAGAAATTTTATTTTATTCTTAAAAATCTAGTGGGTCCCTTCTTATAGTTTCTTGACACTTGCATATATTTTCATTTATATTTTTTATTTCTTTAAATATAAGAAGTATATTTTTAGAACCTATGTACTGATGTTTTTAGTTTAGTTTCCGAAATTCCTATATTTCTATCCATCTCTTTGTTATTTTTGCTTATTCTTCTTCAGGGAGCTTTATTTCTTTATTTAACTAGTTCTTTGGCCTGCAAGTGGTCATTTTTATTGTCAGTTTATTTACAGGAATTTTTTGAGGCCTAAGATGTAGGTGATTCCTCCAGGTAGAATTGTGTTTGCTTCTGTTAAGCATATGAGAATGTTATACTTCTTGTATCACTCTGAATTTCATTTATGAATTAGGTAATTTGGGTCTGCCTATGTAGTATAGGTTCAGGCTAAAGAATACTACTTTTCTGGTCTCTAATTTTCAATAATAATTTCCCCCCTTTTTCGGTGTCTAAGTAGAGGAGAGTTTATTTCTACTCCCACTAAGCAGCCCAGAATTTTAGAATCCAAGTTTTATAAGCAGAGGAACTGTTCTCCTCTTAGATTATTTCCCCCTTTTGACTAGGCTTTGAAGCTTATCTCTTATTCTTGCTTATCATAAGGCTGTGAAAACCTCCGTTTGGACAGTGTCTGGGAATTATTTACTTTTCTACAGCTCATCTGGGCTTTTACGAAGATTTAAAAATTATTTTTATCTAAGACTTTCAGTTGACTTTAATGAAAGAGTGATCCAGGTACTTAGCCTACTACATTAGCAGAAACTGAACAGTGTTATGTATTTATCTTAATGTTAATAAGAAAGCATATAATAGCACATCAAATCTGTGGTTTTGCTGATATATTACATAGTAAATATTTGCTAAAATAAGGGGTGGGTTTAAAATTTATTGAAAAGCTGTATGCAAATAAGGCATAAATTATGAAGACTGTAACCCACATGACTATTGACAAGTGTCAAGAGTATGTTTGCACTGAGCACATTCAGAGACTCACGGCATATCGTATGTTAGACAAAGTTGATAAAGTCAAAGAATAATGAATGAAGCCAGAGCAGCCACTATTAAGAAGAGAAAGATCGGCAACACTTTTCAAGTCAAATAGATATGTAAGTTCTGAGACCTCAGAATCTTCATAAGGGGTCCACATGGTTTCAGATGATAACATGAGTCATTGAAGGTTGCACCAAAACTTCTAGCTGGCAGCTCAGCTGTACCCTCCAAGGTCCACCTTAAATACAGAAGGCTAGAGTCATTTATAGGTAAGCTAGTTTGACTGTGTGCTGGATACCTCCGTCATGAGTTGCCAGGTTTTAGTGTTGTACAATACACAGTGTGACTATAGAGCCCATTTTAGTACAGAACACGCAAGCGAGAAACACAGCCCACATCTATCACCTTCTCCCTACCCCACGCTGGCCAAATCTGGTTCAAGAATGTTTCTGAACTCAGTGTTGTGACTTGAGAACAAAGATCAGTTGCTCAGACTTCTTTATCCTTATATGAATAACTGAAGTTTTGGAAACACAGGTCAGGAATTATGGACGTCAGTCAAAGGGAAAATATATCACATTCAAATTAGTGTAACTTGAGGAAAGTTTATTTATGAAAGGTACTAATTACAAAGGTGTGTCTGTGGTGGTGGGGGGAAACACAAGAGAGAGTGCAGAAACCCATAGCTAGCAGAAGCAAACTTTCATCACCCTTAGAGCTAAATGGACAATGGAAAGAAGATATTACCAGGACCCAGAAGGAGAGAATGTCTCATAGAACTGATACGCAGAGTGGAAAAGTGACCTTCTGTCAAGGTACACAGGCTGCCCAAGGGGAAATACTGTAACAGCATGGCAATTGGGAAAACAAATACTCTGTTCTCAATTTCCTCCCACTCCCAGTTTCCTTTTGGCCAAATTAAACTGGACCCAGAGGACTTGGGAACCCATTGATGTAATCCATGCAGGTCAGGTTCCCTAAGTAATGAGCAAGGTGGAGTTGGATGCAGAGTTGATTTGGAGGAATATTTAAATGAAAGATTTCTGGTATATCAGAAAAACTGACCTCTAATCCAAAATTAGTCAATAACTGCATCAATATGTAAATCAGCTGAAATCTCTAATACTTTACATGCATAATCATCAGAATGTTTTTACTCTTATTTCAACAAGAATTTATTCAGTGTGCCAATCATACTGATTTTCTTCACATTTTGTAATTTAGTCTTTCTAATTTCACCTACTTTATTCTCTTTGGATGTTATTCTGATTATAAGTCTTTCAAAACCTCTCCAAAATACTCTAGTTTTCCAGGATCTTTGCCACTGGTCTATTTTTTCCTCCTCAAAAATTTTTAAACTGCCTTGGATAAAACCCATGTGGGCAGAGTACTTATTGATATTGGGTCATGCTAACTCATTTATCACTTCTGTTTTACTGACTCTGAACTCAGCACAGTGGAGTATGTAGCCAGTTCAGAATGTTCACTGAGGTTTTACCCTTTTCAGGAATCATGTTGCTTATGATTGCCTGGTGACTTTAATTGATGTATACTAGAGGCTCAGTGTATGAAATTCGTGCACTCAGGGGGATCCCTCAGACCGGATTGCGAGAGGGCACAGGCCAGGCTGAGGGACCCCACTGGTGCACAATCGGGGCTGGGGAGGGATGCGGGAAGTTGGCCAGCCAGGGAGGAACCACAGGAAGGGCTCCAGGGCATGTCTGGCCTTTCTTGCTCAGTCCTGGTCTGCCAAACTCCAGCAGCAAGCTAACCTACAGGTCAGAGTTTCTGTCCCTTGGTGGTCAGTGCATGTCATAGCAAGCAGTTGAGTGGCCTTAGCATATCATTAGCATATTACACTTTGATTGGTTGAATGAATGACTGGACACTTAGCATATTAGGCTTTTATTATATAGGACTAGAGGCCCGGTGCACAAAAATTTGTGCACTCGGGGGAAGGGGGGGGTCCCTCAGCCTGGCCTGTGCCCTCTCGCAGTCTGGGACCTCTCGGGAGATAACGCCCTGCTGGCTTAGGCCTGCTCCCGGGTGGCAGAGGGCAGGCCCAATCCCTAGGTGCAGCCCCTGGTCAGGCTCAGAGCAGGGCTGATTGGGGAGTTGGGGCACCGCCCCCTGTCATGCACAGAGCAGGGTGGATCGGGAGGTTGCGATGCCACCCTCAGTCATGCTCAGGGTAGGGCCGATTGGGGGATTGGGGCACCGCCCCCTGTCACACTCAAGCCAGGGTTGATGGGCAGGTTGCAGCGCCACCCCCTGTCACGCCCAGAGCAGGGCCAATCCGGGAGTTGGGGCACTGCCCCCTGTCATGCACAGAGCAGAGCCCATCAGGGGGATTGGGGCTCCTTACCCTGTCACGCACAGAGCAGGGTCAACCAGGGGGTTGGGGAACTCCCCCCTGTCACGCACAGAGCAGGGCCCATCAGGGGGGTTGGGGAGCTCCCCCCTGTCACGCACAGAGCAGGGCCCATCAGGAGGTTGAGGAGCTCCCCCCTGTCACTCACAGAGTAGGACCGATAGGGGAGTTGGGGCACCACCCCGTGTCACACACAGAGCAGGGCCAATAAGGGGGTTGGGGCGCCGCCACTGTCACACTCAGGGCAGGGCCAATGGGGAGGTTATGGCTCTACCCCATCACGCACAGAGCAGGGCCCATGGAGGGGGGGGTTGGGGCGCCGCCCTCTATCACCCACAGAGCAGGGCCGATCAGGGGGTTGGGACGCCGCCACTCTCACACTCAGGGCAGGGCCGATGGGGAGGTTATGGCTCTACCCTGTCACACACAGAGCAGGGCCCGTGGGGGTGGGGGGGGGGTGCTGCATCCTGTCACACACAGAGCAGGGCCGATCAGGGGGTTGGGGTGCCGCACCCTGTCACACACAGAGCCGCAGGGCGATCAGGGGGTTGGGGAGCTCCCCTGTATCAGGCACAGAGCAGGGCTGATCAGGAGGTTGGAGTGCCTTCCCCTGTCATGAATAGAGCAGGGCGGATAGGGAGGTTGTGGCCCCACCCCCTGTCACACACAGAGCCACAGGGCGATCAGGGGGTTTGGGCGCTGCCCCCTGTCACACTGATCCCGGTGCCGGGAGGCCTCTTGGCTCCGCTGATCCCGGCGCTGGGGGGCATATTACCCTTTTACTATATAGGATAGAGGCCTGGTGCATGGGTGGGGCTGGCTGGTTTTCCCTGAAGGGTGTCCTGGATCAGGGTGGGGGTCCCCACTGGGGTGCCTGGCCAGCCTGGGTGAGGGGATGATGGCTGTTTGCAGTTGGTCACACACCCTTCAGGGTGGGGGTCCCCCCTGGGGTGCCTGTCCTGTCTGGGTGAGGGGCTGAGGGCTGAAGCTCCCAACTGCTCCTTCTTTTCTTTTTTTCCTTTTTTATTCTGGGCCAGCTTTAGCTCTGGCTCCAGCTCTGAGGCCTCTGCTGCTGAAAGCAGGTATCTGGTTTGTTTGGGTTCTATAATCGAAACAATGTATAACTCCAGCTCTGATATCCCGGCTCGCAGAAAGCAGATTTCTAGGGTTTTGTTTAGCTTCTATATTTGTTACAATGTTTCAAACTGCAGGCTCAGAGGCCGGCAAGGCAGGCGGGGAACGTTGGTTTCCTCCTTCACTGAAGCAAGCAAGCCTCATGTTAGTTTCAAGCTGCCTGGCTGCCGGCCGCCATCTTGGCTGGCAGTTAATTTGCATATCGCCCTGATTAGCCAATGGGAAGGGTAGCGGTCGTACGCTAATTACCATGTTTCTCTTTTATTAGATAGGATAATATACTTAGTAGTATAAACAAATAGTATATAACTTGGATGTACTTCGGAAAATTTTCTTGGTAATGGGATTCTTAAAACTTAGAACATTTAAATATTGCACTGTGTTTGGTTTCTAATGAAGAAATAGTAGTTTAAATGAAGTGACATCAATGTACCATGTTTTGGAGAGGATTATCTAAAGAGGAGGCACAAGGGAGTTAATAGTTTTTGATCATTTACTGTAGTCAGTTGATGTGTGAGGTATTTTACACATGCAGTCAACTGAGTCACATAAACATTACAAGTCATATCATCTGTACTGACAGAAACATACTTTAAGTTTTCAGAAACATGTTACTGGATAGCATTTATAAGGTCTTTATAACCAAAGTAAACGTTTTAGATAGGATTCTCTCTACCCAATGAAAGCCCAAGAGTCCAATTAATGTTCAATAGAAAGGTCTATGTGTCATGCCACACTAGTAGATGGTAAGTGCCCTGGAGAACTGTAATAGCCTCCCAATTTCCTGCTTTCTCAAATGGTTCATGTAGTCCATCTCTGTGTTCTTTTGAAACAATGTAGTTTAGCCACATTGCTTCTTCACTTACAACTTTAACTTCAAAAACTGTAATGGCACTTAGACTAAAATTTGAATCTTCAACATGACCCTATAAGGTTCCGGAGGACCTGACTTTCTACTTCTCTAGCTTCATTTCACATAATCTCTCCTACATACATTACCATTGCCCAGATAATTCTTATCTGTGTTTTTTCCTGAAAAGTTCCTGTCCTTTCATGTTTCAGATTAGATATCACTTTTTAAAGGAAGCCATTGCTTGCCCTCCCAAGGTTTCCTGATATTCTCTCAAATAGCATCTTATACTTTTATTTCATATTTCTTACTACACTTTGTAAGAATACATTTGTTTCTGTGAGTTTTTCTATTGTCTGCCTTTCCCATCAGATTGTATGTTCCATGAGGTCTAGTGTGTTCACTGTGGTATCTCTATATGTGGCATGAGGCCTAGCACTAACTAGGAGGCACTCAATAATTTGTGCCAAGTGAATGAATAGATGACTAAAGTACAGAACCTATTCTCAAAGCATTTCATTTTTGAGGCTGCAGTGTAAAGAAATACTATCACTGCAAAGTGGTAAGTGCTGGGAAAGAGGACACACGGTGGCACATGCAGAATCAATCAGGAGGTTCTGACGCAGGTTGAAGCCATTGGTGCCTTGGGGAAAACAATGAAATTTTTCTTTTCAATAAATACCATATTGAGTGTGTAATTACTATTAACAAGGGATGAATGGTGGAGGTACTCAAAGGTGATGAGGACACAGTCATAGCCTTCTAGGCATTTGCATCAATTTACATTATCAAGGACTAAGTAAAAGGTAAATTAATGAAATGCAACATGTAATTAGGATCACAAGAAAAGTATACAGTAAGCTATATAGAAAGTAAGAGAGAGGCCAGATCACACTGAAAGGGATTCTTGCTGAAAGAGCCCTTTAAAGTGGACCTTGCAGCACCAGCAGGACTTGGGTAGTGGAGGGTAAAGGGAAAGATGCATTTCGGGCAGAAGACACTAGGTAAGAAAAGGTACACAGTTGGGATACTATGAGGGTGATTTGAGGGAATGAGTTGTTTTGATTCAACTGGAGTATTACTTAGGGTCTTTGATAGGCAGAATTGCCTAAATATCCACCTCCCCCCAAGATTCCATTTCCTAATCCTTGGAGCCTGTGAATATGAGATATCATAATTATGAATATGTTACTCTCATGGGAAAAAGGGCACTTTGGTAATAAAATCAAAGGTACTAATCGGCTGATTTTTAAATTGAGAGGTTATCCTGGATTATCCAGGTGGGCCCAATGTAAGGACATGAGCCCTCACGCAGCGGTTCTCAACCTGTGGGTTGCGAACAATGAAAATACATCCTGCATATCAGATATTTACATTACGATTCATAACAGTAGCAACATTACAGTTATGAAGTAGCAACGAAAATAATTTTATGGTTGGGGGTCACCACAACATAAGGAACTGTATTAAAGGGTTGCGGCATTAGGAAGGTTGAGAACCACTTTAGTAAAGTCAGAGATCCTTCTGAAGCCTGAGTCACATTTCTCCTGTGAAAGAATGCCTGAGTGCAATAAAAGAAAATTAAAAATTAGAGTTTGGGTGGGGGGGGGGGGTTTGACTCACTTTCTTCCAGGTTTAGGGAATACTGTCTTCCCCTCTCAGAAAAATGTAAATCCTGAGCCCCCCCCCCCACTCCCCCGCAGACTTTGGAAAAATTGGGATCAGCTGCCTTTTGGGCCTTCATGTTCCCTCGCAGTGGTCCTCAGTAATGACTGCCACTGCCAAGCTGAACTTCCAGGAGTTTGTTCTTCTCTATCCCCTGCTCAAATATGGACGAAAGCTCTGTTTCTTATTTTCATTTGCACAGTTTAGACAGGCTAGAGCTTCAAAATGACCAGGGGGAAATGAAAACTACAGAGGGTATAAGCATTATAGACATTTTTGCATGCAGAGCACATGAGTTTGAGTTGATCACTAAGTGTTCCACTCTGCATCCTGCCTGGAGACTAGTGCAGGCAACCATCGTTCTCAGGAAACGTCCTCACATCCTGGCCCAGATCCCCATGGCTGCCACTATCTTATTGCCTGCCACTTGGGCATGGTCCTGTAAACATATCAGTATAAACATCATCTTATAAACATACTAATCTCAATGAACAAAGACTTTATTATTCTCTTTTCTGTTTATAAAAGCACTATTTGTTTATTGTATAACACTTGAAAGTAGATTAAATTGTAAGGTAGAAAAGAAAAAATCCCATAATCTTAACATCTATTTACTTTACACAGGGACTTTTTTTTTTTTTTTAATGTGGGTTGTTTACTGTTTGGTAATGAACTCTCCTCTCTTAATTACAGATGTAGATAGCTTGACTTTTCTTCCATGATCAAGACCAGGAGAAGTGGAGTGCCTTCTGCCTCCCTTGTGTTCTCAATTTTTCCATCCTAAAGTCAGGAGTCCAAGACTGCTCATCCACCTCTTAAGCCTCCTGCCTCTTACCGCAGAGGTGTGGCTTTGTTGTTATGGGTCTTAAAGCAAGCATGTTTAATTTAGCCAGCATAATGTTTAAGACAGTTGAATTTAAATATTTCTAGGTAGGAGTATGTGCTGCCAGATTCACACATTTATTTCACCTACCTAGCTCCTGTGGACATTTCAGATTGTGACAATCACCTTAAGGAAATAATTGTAATATAAAATAACAAAATAATAAGTCTTATGATACCATGACTTAAAATATCTAGTAGGAGATTGTTCCCTTTATACAAACCATAGGGAGGAAATTTTAAAAAATGGCTCATCAGCAAAGGAGAAGGCCATAAATACGGTACCGTTGTGGTTCATATTTAAGGTTGTGGAGTGGTCCTCTTATTCCCACACCTTCAGGATTCTCCATCAGCTGCCAAAAGAGAAATTAAAGTTTTCATGTCCTGTAGGTCATGTTAAAATATTAATGGCTGTGGATAGGGTAACACAGTGAGGCACCGATGTACACTAACATATTACTGAAGATTAATTGATTATGTCAATAAGTGACATCTAGGATAACAAAGTGGACTGGAGGAAATGGAACCCAAGATAAAAGAAAAGTAGAAGAAAAGATCCAGATTGTAGTGCCCCGTCTAAGGTTACATCCAAGCTGAGCCTCACAGTGCAGAAATTAAAGAGGGGAAATTAATGAAAGGGAAGAGATCAAGAAAGCTGAAAATAAATTTCACCTACTACACTATTTTGTCGGAACTTAGTTCTGCTTCCCAGGACTCTCCAATTTGTTATTCAGCCTTTCTGGTCAAATGAATCATTATTCCACCAGTGATGATAACTGTTCCAGAGAACAAACTATCGGACACCACCCATCCAACCCTCTAGTTCTAAACTAGGCCAGATATTCTTGGACTGGACTAGGATGAATAAATGGATGAGGAGAATTAAGCACTGCTGACTGGAAAATGATTTTTTTAAATGCAGCCAAGGAGGCATTATTTTCTTTTTTTCTCAGGAGGTCATTCAAAGAAGACAGAAGGACAAACAGATTATCTTTCTCCTAAAGGGATTGTCACAGGGGCGTTTTAGAAAGAGAGTCCATTAAAGCTATTTGATCTGTAGCATTATTATTCTGGATATTCTTTAAAAATATACAATTGAGATTTTTAAAATGGTTTAAAGCTTTTCTGGATTATAGTTTAAAGCTTTGTATTTTCTTGGAATAGTTAAAGAATTTTGGTGAAACATCTTAAATTAATCATTTTCTCTAAATTGGATTGGTTATTTCATTTCCAGGATATAAATTAAGAAGAATGTTTGGAGAACTCTTGGAGGTTTATCCCAGGGAAAACCAGGCTAGAATTACATAGAGCTCTAATTTATGTGATTAAGTATATTCTCCAAATTTTAATTATTATTATATTATTTTCATATCACATTTGGTTTTCATGTAGCCTTTTAAAGTCTAAAATGAACATAGATTGTGTTTCTGTAATCTGTAATTACCTTTGTGTAATCAAAACCTTTTTATTTATCATTAGTTTTAAAAAAATCAAGTCAACCAATCAACTACATTTTTTCAATTAAAAATCAGTAATAACAATAAAAGTTGCTTTAAAAGGCATTATTACTCAGGGTTCATTTACCTAAAAGGTCATATTTTTGGAGCATTTCTTTTAGTTCCTATAGAAGTAATGTCTAAATTCTGTAATGATATGTGTAATACTATGGAAGGCAAGTTTCAGTGCACATTATAGCAATGAAATAGCTTGTTCATTGACAGCAGTAATTCAGAATATATTCTAGTACAATACAAGAAAAATTGAGCTTAATTCTCTTTAAAAACATGTTTTTATTGATTTTAAAGAGAGAGAAAGGGAGAAGGAGAGAGAGAGAGAGAGAGAGAGAGATAGAGAGAGAGAGAGAGAGAGAGAAAGAGAGAGAGAGAGAGAGAGAAAAGAGGGAAACATTGATGTGAGAGAGAAACATTGATCGGCTTCCTCCTGCATGCCCTTTACTGGGGATTGAGCCTGCAACCCGGGCATGTGCTCTGACCAGAAATTGAAAGGGTGACCCCTTGATGCATGGGATAATGCTCATCCAACTGAGCCACACTGGCCATAATTTTTTTATGTTAAGGAGGGGAATACAATATAGAAGAAAGAAAATCTTCCTCTTATATCATGCTTACTTCTAAATATCATTTTAGGATACAGGATAAATTTGTCAGTATGTTTTGGAAACGTTAAATGCAGTGGAGGACTTCTGTGGAAGAGGCTGCTGTGTGCTCACTCAAATGTGCTTCTTCCAAGCCACACAGCTAGACTACATATCTCAGTGTTCTTTGCAGTTTGATGTCATAAGGCAACTGAATTCTGTCTAATGCAACATGGATGGACTTGATAGATGTCTGCCTCTTTCACACCTGATCATTTAAAAACTCTTGCACCATTTCCCATACTTGTTCTCTCTATCAGTTTCCTGGGTGTAGGCAGAAAATCCAGTAGGGGTTTCCTAGGCCTTATGGAATGAGCCATGTGATGGGAAAAACCTTGGTTGCTGAATGATGCTGACCAGGAACTCTGAATTAGACTTTTTATGAGTAAAAAATGAACTTATATGTGTATACCAATAAGATTTGAGTATTTGTTGCTAAGATAAGTAAATTAACTTATTTTGGCTAAATCTTAGCTAATACAACTAAGAACCAAGGGTTAGAATCTCTAATAAGAAGTTCTGAGATCTTGAAAGTTAAAGAAACCAGGTTTCTACACAACTGTTTCAGTCTTGTTTCCAAATGAAATTAGTGAAAGCTGGTAAACTTAGACAAGTAAATAATTCTCATCTCTTAATAGTGAAAATTAAAAAATGTAGAAAACTTACTAAATCCATATCAAGAATTATTTAAGAAAAGGAGAAACAGAACAAAATAAATCAATAATGATAAAAAACCCTTACTTGATAGTAAGTTGTATGCAGAGAAATATTAGTCTAATGTTCACAGAAAATAAAATAGCACTTTAATAGAATGCCTTTTGATTCTCAGAGGTAACCAGAGCAATGCAAGAAAGGTGAAGGTTTTCTGGGTATTAATGATATCAGGACATTTCCCCATCTAGAATATAAGTTCCAGGTTTGGTTTCTTTAAAGAAAGGCAAGAACTTTAAGAAGTTGTGAAGGAATCTGAGTGCAGAATCCTTCTGTATTTTTGTTCCAATCTTGTACAGTTTTATCACATACACTAAAATTGATAGTATCTTTTCATAGTGGCATGTTTTTATTGAAAAATCACTTAACTAGTTTTCAGAGAAACAATGATTTCTTTGCATTCATTTTCATTGGTTTATATAATATTTAAGAAATATTTGTCTTCACAGTCACAGATATAGCAGATTTTGTAGCAGAATGATTAATTCTTGGTAACCACCCATGTGGTAGTAGCCAAATTGTGTGGCCATGGCAGAGAGTGGCTTCATAGCAGTGAGTGTTCACATTGTTTTATGGAGAGAATGCTGAATATTAGAAAACCCAGAATTGACTAAGAGGACTTGGGTTATATGAGAATGCAGACTAAAATTTGGTGATGTTCATGCCATCTTCAGGGTTTTAGCTCCCTAGAACTTCCCCTCCAATGTTCAGAGCCTTGGAGGTTATTACCTGCTCCTGTGAGGATCACATGGGTCTCCTGTTTGATTCTTGTTCTGTCCATTAAATCAGTGGACAATGACATAACTTCTGTCAAATTTTGCCATTCCTGACGGTGTCACTGCTCCTCCTGAAGATGTTGTTACCCATTGGGCACTATTCCTCTGATAGGCTTAGACTTTCGGGATATCAAAGCTGTGTTTTGTAGCAAAGTGGACATGTGAGATGCTTGTGTGCATTATCTTATGAGAATTTAACCGAAATAACTCCTTCAGGCTTTGATTATAGTACTCTTCCTCTCCACAACTCACCCCCAGCCCATGGCAAGCCTATCTCTATATACACAAGAATTAGGACACTAATTCAGGTGAGGCTGGGTAGCAAGGTAGGTCCCAGCCACATTTACAGAAGTCTAAGCATTCTAATAACTAAAGTGAGTCAGGATTATCTGCAAGACTCTATTTTTCCTTTTAGAATTATTTATTTTTCAGGAATCTCCTGTTTTTTAAAATATATATGTATATTTTTTATTGATTTCAGAGAAGGGGGAGGGAGAGATATAGAAACATCAATGATGAGAATCATTGATCGGCTGCCTCCTGCACGCCCCCTACTGGGGATCAAACCCGCAACCTGGGCATATGCCCTTAACTGGTATCGAACCCAGGACCCTTCAGTCCGCAGGCTGATGCTCTATCCACTGAGTCAAACCAGCGAGGGCAGGAATCTGTTTTTTAAAAAAATGCAAATGCACTTAGATTCAGGCTTGCCTACCCCCAAAATGGAACACACCTAAAGCTTATGATGAGAAGGTAACCTAAAAATAAGCTTAATTATAATATGACCGGCTCCTAAATAAAATCTAGCCTGAATAAAAATAGTGTTCAGTTATCTTCCTGCATAAAGAACTACCCTAAAACATAGTGGCTTAAAAAACAACAGTCTTTTTACTATATTATAATTTTGTGTGTCAGAAATTCAGACAGCTCAGGCTGGCAAATCTTTGGCTCTATGGTGCTGATTAGGTTCACTCTGTAGTGTTCAACTGGGTTGGACTGGAGGATTCAATATGGCTTCATTCACCTGCCCAGGCCCTGGGCAAGGATATTGGAAAGTTATTCTTAGCTGCTGTCCTATTCATGTAGTCTCAGGGTCTCTTTACCCTCTACAACATGTACTTGGACTTGTTACCTGGAAGTGGCTATCCCTATATGATGGTTAATTTCATGTGTCAATTTAGCTAGGCTATGGTACCTTAATGTTTGGCAACCACTATTCTAAATGTTGATGTGAAGGCATTTTGTAGATGTGATTAACATTCAATCCAGTAGACTGTGAGTAAAGCAGATTACCCTCCATAATATATGGACTTTATCCACTCAGTTGAAGGCCTTAAGAAAAAAAGGCTGAGGTCCCCAGAGGAGGAAGGAATCCTGCTTCCAGATTGCCTTTGGACTTGAGACTGTAGCCTCTAGTCTTCCTTGAGTCACCAGCCTGCCCTAAAGGTTTTGAACTTGTCAGACCCAATAATTCCATGATCCAGTTCCTTAAATTAAATCTATCTATATATCTATGTATTTATCCATCCATCCATCCATCCATCCATCCATCCATCCATCCATCTCCTATTGTTTGTGTCTCTGGAGCACCCTAGCACACCCAAAAAGAGCATTCCAAGGGACAAAAAGTGGAATCTGTCACTTTCTTAAGACCCAGGCCTGGATATCATCCTGTTACTCAGATGCTATTGGGCAAGTAGTCATAATATACATGTAGGTACTAGGAGAGGGGACACAGAACCCACCTTTCAGCACAAAGAATTTGTGGTCATCTTTACCACAAATAATAACATTTGTAAAATGCATTGCCCCATTATATTCTTACCGTATGAAATATGCATTATCCCTATTTTACAGATGATAAAATTGGTGGGCAGAGAGATAAAATGGGAAAGACAGTATTTGAAGTGAAATAGTATAATTTCAGGATCTTTGCTCTGCCTCTAGTGGCTGTGCTGGAGAACCGGCTCTCTGGGGGTGGGGGTGGGGGGAGTGGAGAGAACACCCTAATTTGTAGTGCTTGTCAAATTATGTGTAAATTATCTCATTATGACCAATTTTGATGCAGGCATTACCCTGGACCCAAAGATCTGCCACCCATGGTAGGTTGTTTTTTTTTTTGCATCGCACAGGAAAGAATTCAAACACCAGCTAGCATATGGTAGAGTTTAAAATGACAGAGTTTTAAAGAAAGAAAAGTTTATTAGTGAAACAGTGAGACAGAGAATGGCTATTCCTCAGGCAGAGAAACCCCTTTCTAGTGAGATTTACCCCTTTTTATTAAATCCTCACTAAATAAGAGAGGAAGGGAGTAAGAGAGAGAGAGAGAAGTGAAAGAGAGACAGGAAGAGAGAGAGAGAGAGAGAGAGAGAGAGAGAGAGAGAGAGAGAGAGAGAGAGAGAGAGAGAGAGAGAGATGAGAGAAACATCAATTGGTTACCTCCCATATTCTCCCCTACTGGGATCAAACCTGCCCCTAGGTATGTGCCCTAATCAGAAATTGAACCCATAACTACTTCTGTGTACAGGAGGACTCTCCAACCAACTGAGCCCCCAAGCCAGGGCAGGGATTTACTTCTTTTATGGAGGCTCATTTAATCCAGGGGTAGGGCATTCAAAAAGGAGGAGGAATATTCAGGGATTTTTTTTTTTTTCTTCAGGAAAAGGGTGGAGACTTCTCAGATTTCACATGCCCAGGGCCTGGGCAGGGATATTGTCCATGTTGTATTCTTATATGCGCTTTCCGTTTTTGGTCATGGGATCCTGGGGGTATATCATATATTATGCTAATGGATCACCATGAACATATAATGTGGCTAGGGGTTAGCACAAGGTGAAATTAGTCGCCATGTTGGGTTGAGCTGGTCTTCTGCCAGTTCTAAGCTATATATCTTTTGGGGGTTGGTCTATTTCAAGATAGTGCTTATAGCCCTTATCAGTTACAGCCATTTCACCACATACCCTATCTCAGTTCCAAGTTGCTAACATATTGTTATCAATCTCAGAATTGGGAAAGGATGTTCATAGTTAGCTGTAGTGAGCCAGTGTGAACTGACTGGTTCCCCCAAATAGAGAAATAATATCACTGGTCTTAACAGAGAAAGAAAGAAGGAAGAAAGGGAGGGACAGAGGGAGGGAGGGAGGGAGAGAGGAAAAGAAAAGGAAGAAAGAAAAAACAAGAAAGCAAAGGAATGAAAGAGAGAAAGGAAGGAGAGCAAGAAAGCAAAGGAAAACAAAAGAAAGGAAAGGAAAGGAAAAAATAAAGAAAGCGGGGGGGGTGGGGGGGGGTATTTCTAATGGAAATCCCAACTATAATCTATGCTCAAAAGAGGAAGAGAATAACTATATATGGGGGGAAATGTTAATTCAATTTAAGAATCAAACTTTCATAAGGTTGTTAACCACAGTTTCATTTCTGATTAAGGGTTGCTGATTTACTTGGTCCATGTTTTCTAACTTGGTAGCCAAGATGTAATTTGCTTCATCCAGCCTTCAAATGTTTTGTACATAGAAAAAATTGACCCATTTTCTTATTGCCCCAAAGGAGATGCAAATGAAGTAAGTAAAATTGGTCATTCCTTATCCCTTATCAGTTGGGCCATTCTGGAGGTACAAAGAGCATTTTCAGCATATTTGAATCTCTTTAGGATCTTAATCTCCTCCTTAAGCACATGATATGTACAATTTTTATTTTTCCTTTTTATTTGTCTTTTTAAATCCACTTCAGTGTTACATTAAATTATCACTCAGCTTGGCATAATCAAGCCAATGACAAAAAGATCTTAATCGTATTATTTTACAACTGAAAAAGACCTACATGATGATAGCAAATATTGTTTGTTGCCTTCTCCAGAGCCTTGTTGATAAAAAACAAATTTTTACCAGCTTTCAAACTTTCCCCAACGTGACCCTTGGCTAAACCTCTTTACCCAGTTGTTGAAACCTAATTGTTCTTGACAATGACTTCCTTGGAAAAAGGCATGTGACCTTATCCTAGCCAATGAGGCTCCAGAGAAGACTCCTAGAGTGATTCAGGGAAAGGTTTTCTTGTTCTTAGAAAGTACCCTTTCTTCCATTGGATCTTGTCATGTTTATATGTGACATGTGGCCCAGTAACCCCCATGAAAGAGGCCAGCTGGACTACAGGCTGGTGCCAAGAGAACTGTAGAAGAGCAGAGCCAAGACCCTGGAGCATAGTGTAGAGCCTGTTCCATTTATGGAAGTCTTGTTAATACGACAATATGTCTTCTAATTGTTTAAGATAGTCGAGTCAGGGTATTCTGGTCATTGCAGCTCAAAGTATACAACTACCAACCTCTTTACTGAAAACTGAGAAAATTGGGGTCCACGGATACTACCTTTTTTGACTGTTGCACACCACCAGGACCTCATTTACTGACATAATCCTTGGTGGTCCACAAAGAAAGAAATCCCTTCTTCCCTACTCCCTTTCACCCGAAAAATGTGGAGAAGTCATTTTTGTAAGTTGGAGACTTACTTAGTGGGTCTTGGCAAAGACTTGCTCCTGGGCCTGACACTTAAACTTATCCCACTCCATTACTTAATAGAAATGTGTATACAATATTAGATTTCAATATATATAAATGGATATTTCAGAGATAATTACCTTAAAATTATGAGTTAAATATTTTCACCATTACATACCTATTTTGAAACCTCATTCTATAATTGCAGCAAAATATTTCAAAGCATGTGGTGAGGTACATTAAATACTTGTCAGCATGCAAAATTTATATTCATATGTATACGCCATATTGAGTATGTATATGATACGTATCTTAGGTGTGCAGTATTTGGTTGCAAGAAATTTTCATGAGATCCTTCCAGTCAATAAAAATCTCTAGTATTCACTGAACATATTGTTTGCTAACTTAGAGCTGCTACATGAGTGAGCTCATTTAATCCTCATAAGAGCCCTATAGGTTAGTTTTATTATTGTTCTAATTTTAGAGATAAGGAAACTGAAGCCTAAAGGTTAAAGTGACTTGCCCAAGCTCAGTCGCACAGACCATGTAGGCAATGTTAGCTATTGTCCAGGGTCAGTCTTTTATTTTTTTTGTGTGTGTTTTTTGGGTTTTTATTTGTTTTTGTAGCAGAGGTATTTCATTTTTAGGTATTTCATAGAAATTGTTAATGAACTTATCTTGCTTGTAAGTTTTCATTGTTGAATTTTTTAAAACAACGGGTTTAATTTTCTTTTTTTTTTTTCCCCCTTGCCCCCACCCTCCCCTACCTTCCCTCCAAGGCCCGACAGTCCAATCAATGCCTCTCCGTCTCTGGATCAGTCCTTGTTCATCAGTTTATGTTGTTCATTATATTCCACAAATGAGTGAGATCCTGTGGTATTTATCCACTCTCCAGTTCCATCCATGCTGTGGCAAATGGTAAGAGTTCCTTTTTCTTCTTCCTCTTCTTAAAGAATACCTTTCAGCATTTCATATAATGCTGGTTTGGTGGTGATGAACTCCTTTAGCTTTTTCTTATCCGTGAAGCTCTTTATCTGACCTTCCATTCTGAATGATAGCTTTGCTGGATAAAGTAATCTTGGTTGCAGGTTCTTGCTATTCATCACTTTGAATATTTCTTGCCACTCTCTTCTGGCCTGCATGGTTTCTGTTGAGAAATCAGCTGACAGTCGAATGGGTACTCCCTTGTAGGTAACTGACTGTCTTTCTCTTGCTGCTTTTAAGATTCTCTCTTTGTCTTTTGCTCTTGGCATTTTAATTATGATGTGTCTTGGTGTGGTCCTCTTTGGATTCCTTTTGTTTGGGGTTCTCTGCGCTTCCTGGACTTGTAAGTCCATTTCTTTCACCAGGTAGGGGAAGTTTTCTGTCATTATTTCTTCAAAAAGGTTTTCAATATCTTGCCCTCTCTCTCCTTCTGGTACCCCTATAATTCTGATGTTGGTACGCTTGAAGTTGTCCCAGAGGTTCCTTACACTATCTTCATATTTTTTGAATCTCTTTTCTTTTTTCTTTTTCGGTTGGGTATTTTTTGTTTCTTTGTATTTCAAATCTTTGACTTGATTCTTGGGATCCTCTTGTCTGCTGTTGGATCTCTGTAAATTATTCTTTATTTCAGTCAGTGTATGCTTAATTTCTAGTTGGTCCTTTTTCATGTCCTCCATGGTCTCACTATACTTATTGAGGGATTCATTAAATTTATCGGCGATTTCCATAAAATTCTTGAAAAACCTTATAAACGTGGCCTTGAACTCTATATCCAGTCGTTTGCTTTCCTCCATTTCTGCCATTTGTGACCTATTTCTTTGTCTCCGCATTTTGGCTGCTTCCCTGTGTTGATAGAGTGGCCCTGCGCGCCAGGTGTCCCGTAGGGCCCAGTGGCTCAGCCTCCCCAGTTACCTGAGGTGGACACTCTTGGTGCACTCTTGGTGCCTTGTTTGTTGTAGGAGCACTGGGAGGAATTGACCTCCAGGCCAATTGGCTGTGAGAATCAGCTGTGTCTGAAGTGGGAGAACTTCTGTGCTGGAGACACCCTTCTGGGGCAAGACTTTGCTTCAGTGGGGCTTTGGTGCTCACTGAGTCTGCTCCCTGAGTGTGTCCCTTATGGATCTGAGGAGTTGCAATCTGGATGGTCCCCCTCTGACCACTGGGTACAGTGGCTCCTGGATCTAAGGAGGTGCTAATTCAGCCTCTGCCTGAGGCCACACAGCAGGAGCCACGAAGAGGCTCAGCTGTGAAGCAATGCAAGCCACTGCGGGGCCTTGGGCCTTCTCTTGGAAGTTCCGGGTCTGCCTGGCTCAGCTGCAGTTAGGTACATTCATATGCAAAAACCTCTGCTGCAGCCTGGGTGGGGCGGGGTCTCAGGGAATCAAAGGGCGGAGCAAAGAGCTATGGCTGATTCTCCACCCAGCCCTAAGGAGTCCCACATCTCAGTGACCCGATAGTTGCTGCAAGCACCTCTGAGGGAAAGCCACCCTCAAGTTCGCCCGCTGCCGACAGTCCAGCTTCCCGTATGAGTCCTGGGTCCCCAGAGACTTCCCGGAACCGGAGTTCAGAGCAGTCGGGAGCTTGTGATTCAAAAAGACAGCCGCGTCCTCAGGTGCCACCCCCTTTGTGCGCGCGCGGGAGCCGCAGTACCTCTGCACTTCACCTCCGCGGCTCCTCTGGCTCTCCGTGTGTTTTTCTTTCCTTCTAGTTGTAGAATTTACACTCAGCCAGCCTTCCTGTTTTTCTGGATGATGTCTGCTCTGTCCTTTGCGGTGTTTTTCAATTGTTGTGGGAGGCGGCAATTTCCCAGTGTTTATCTATGCCGCCATCTTAGTTTCTCCCAGGGTCAGTCTTATGCCCCACTTTTGGAATATATTTCTTGGTGGAGCCTGGAATGATTGGGGTGGGAATGAAGGGTGATGAGTAATGGTTCTCTTTCCTGTGGGGCTGGAATTGCCCTTTTAAGGGGTTTAGGGGTCAAGCCAGAAGGCAGCAGGAACTCAAATCTTGGTAAAAGCCCCATTCCACCCTTCTTACCCATCCATAGGCACCTTTAGATATTTTCAGCTAGAAAATGGAGCTTCTTTCAGGTCTATAAGGAGATCTATAGAAAGATAAAAACATGGCCAATCTGAACCAACTCTTCAGCAATGGTCATTCGGGAGAAACTGATGGTCTAGACCAGTGGTCGGCAAACTGCAGCTCACGAGCCACATGCGGCTCTTTGGCCCCTTGAGTGTGGCCATGAAGTTTCAATCGCACTGTACATGCACGCCCACACGTGGTATTTTGTGAAAGAGCCACACTCAAGGGGCCGCAGTTTGCCGACCAATGGTCTGGACATACTACTTTTGGTGCACTCTCCATGCTGTTCTCACTGGCTGGACCAGATACATGAACCAACATAAATGTAATTGTGGCTTGGATCACTATTGGGCCTGAAGCACTGACAAGTCTGACAGTTTTGCTAATCCTATATAATAAAAGGCTAATGTGCAAATTGTCCTCTCGACCAGGAGTTCGACTGGGAGTTTGACCAGGACCAGGGCTGGCCAGCCAACTGCTCTCAGCCCCTCCCCCTGGCTGGCTCTGCCCCCCATCGCCCCTCACCCCGATCGGGGGCGGGGCCAGCCCACCAACCACCAGCGGCCCCTCCCCCTGGCTGGCCCGGCCCAATTGGCCCCGATCGGGGTAGGCCGGCCAGACCCCACTCGTGCATAAATTCATGCACTGGGCCTCTAGTTTGTACTATAATCTCAGATCACCATAGACAGATTGATTACCTGATCACTGGTCATTCTAGATATAAATCCTAGGAATCCCTGCTGACTTCATTCTGGCTACATGCAATAGGTCCCAGAAGGAAAGTGTTCAAAGGGTCATCTTGCATCTTCTACTAGCAAGTATTTATTAAAAACTTGAATGTGCTTTTGCAAAGTTCTGCTAGACCTGGTTTTGACACCAGAATATAAAAATTTCCAGTGGCCACATAAATGTCAGGTCTTTAACTTATAAACATACAATGACATAGGTGACAGCTAAGTCATTTTCTTAGAATTGTATACATTTAAACTATTTACACCATCATTACTTAGATTTTTACTATTTAATCTTTTTTAAAAATTTTATATATTTCTTTATTGATTTCAGAGAGAAAGGGAGAGGGAGAGAGAGCTAGAAACATCAATGATGAGAGAGAATCATTGATCAGTTGCCTCATTGCATGCACCCCACTGGGGATTGAGCCCGCAACCCTGGCATGTGCCCTTGACCAGAATCAAACTCAGGACCCTTCCATCCGCAGGCCAATGCTCTATCCACTGAACCAAACCGTCCAGGGCTACTATTTAATCTTGATGTATGGAATTATTAGGGGTTGGTACTACCAACAAAACAGTTGGTAATTTAAAATGAAGCACTGAGAACAATTAATACAACATTCCAAAGTGAAGTGCCAGGACAATTGTAAATACTTAAATGGAAAAAACAAAATTAGATATATTTATCTGCCAGTACTTTTAGACCGTTTATCCACAGTTACAGAATAAAGGAGTCAGTATGTGTAGGGTTCAGAGAGGATCTGGGAAGAATTTCTTTAGAGGATCTGTTGGAGAGAGAGTGCTATTTAACACTAAACTTGAGAAAATGATCTTTAAGGAGAGTACCCAAGAAGAATTTCTTAGTAGAGAACACTGGGTGCTCCGAATAGCAATCTCTCCTCCCAAAGGTATAGGAATGAGGTTGCATTAGCTCTTAGTCTGTAGATAGGAGGTTTTAATGAGACCACTCCAAGAGTGGTGTCTTCATCTCACCTGTGAAATCTCTAGGATGAGAGGTGTCAGGCAACATGCTGGCAGTTAGCAAGAGGAGAATGGTCTCATTCAGTGGCCTGCACTTGCAGATTTTATTATGGCTAAAAAATGTATACTAGTACATATAATCCATGAATCAGGTATAGACATGACAATGAACATGGAGAAGCTTCTGTCCAAGAGGGGCAGCCTAGACTGAGGGATGAACAGACCTTAACAGATGCAAACTGAACACATCATAATAGTTCTATGAAGTGAGAAAGGACTATAGGAGCTACACTGTGGGGAAAGCTATCCCTTAATTTTAAAATAAATTTAGAGTTTTAACTCTTACATGGTTCTGAACATGTTAATATTTGTATTAAGACCATTACTTCCAAGGACAGGGATAATCTAGCCCCATCAAATAAAATTATGAGACAGTGGGAGATAAAATAATATTTTAATACTACATCCCAGGAATGAGTGGCATTTGTGCAATGCAATCTAATGCAATTCTGCAGCATTAAATGCTGGTTTTCAATAATTAAATACATGAAACAGATTAGAAGAATGGTGTATAGTTTGAAATCTATCACAGGAACAAACTTACAGTTTCTATTTTTGAAATGTGTCATGTTACTTTATCAAACATTCAAATATTAATTTGCATATTACATCTTTATTATATAGGATTAATTTTTAATTTCACAGAGGATATCAGTGGCAGTTGCCTCTATATTTTCCTAGTGATAAATCCCAGTACTTCAGCAACCTCATATTTGAGCACATTAATTGCATCTTTGTTTTTTTAAACATATTTTTATTGATTTCAGAGAAGAAGGGAGAGGGAGAGAGAGAAACATCAATGATGAGAGTCATTGATTGGCTGTCTCTTTCACACCCCCTACTGAGGACTGAGCCCTCAACCCAGGCATGTGCCCTGATCAGTAATCAAACTGTGATCTCCTGGTTCATAAGTTGATGCTCAACCACTGAGCTGCACCAGCCAAGCTGCATCTTTGTTAATATGTTTCTTACCACAATATGTTTCTGATGTTTGTTCAGGTGATTAACTCAGGAAGTCAGGAAATAAATTACTTTTTCTTACTGATATAATTAGTTATTACTTTATAATATGGACTTGGAAGTAACATTTATTTATATTTGGTTTTATTTTTTTAATTTCTTTATTAATTAAGGTATTACATATGTGTTCTTATCCCCCCATTACCCCCCCAACCCCCCCACTCATGCTCTCACCCCCCTGTAACATTTTATTTTTTATTACTAGGGGAAAACCTAAAGTGCACTGTTATCTCTACGTAGATTAAAATCTTAGGATTTGCACACAGAAAGTGAAGTTTATAAGTCTAGAAAAGAAAGGTTACATAAAAGGTAGATGTAGAAGTGACCATCAGAGTATGACTCTTCATAAACTTAAAGGAGGTCTACTAGGGAAGGAAGGGGAATCTAAAAGCACAGTGAAAACATAGAAAGGAAACCAGGACTCACTCAAGAGATCACTCAGTGATTTACAGCTTTAAGAAAAGGGGATAGCAGAAAAAGAGGGATGGGGAAATGTTTAATGCTTCAGGTATACAAATTACAAGTTTTAAAATTTATTTAAGGAACACCAATCTTAAGATTTGTAAAAATATTCTACTAATATTTTTATGATTTTAGGATTTCATGATTTTAGGATTATCTTCAATGTCATCAATTTTCATGTTATAAGTAGATTTGTCATTTTGAAAGGAGATAGCGCTTTTATAAAACAGAATAGGATAAAATGCAATTTTTATTACACATCTATTAGAATAACCAAAAACACTGACAAACCAAATGCTGTTAAGAATGTGGAGCAATGGGAGCTCCCATTCATTACTGATGGGAATGCAAAATAATACAACCACTTTGGAATACAGTTTGGGAGTGTCTTACAAAACTAAGTATACTCTTACTATAGGATCCTACCATCACACTCTCTGGAATCTACTCAGATGAGTTGAAAACTTACATCTACGCAAATGCTTGCATGTGGATAGTATAGCAGACATTCATAATTGCCCCAAGTTGGAAGCAACCAAGATGTCCTTCAATAGGCAATTCAGTAAATAAACTGTGATATATCCACACAATGGAATATTATTCAGTCATAAAAACAATGAGTTATCAAGCCACAAAGATCGGGGGGAACTCTAAATACATAATACTAAGTGAAGACAGTCATTCTGAAAATCAATATATTATGTGATTCCAAATATATGACAATCTGGAGAAGGCAAAGTTATGGAGTCAGTAAAAAGATCAGCGATTGTCAAGGGTTAGGGAAGTGGGATAGGTGACTAGGTGGAACACAGAGGATTTTGGTGTCTGTGAAACTATTCTGTATGATCCTCTAATGGTAGATATATGTAACTATACATTTGTCAAAAACCATAGCACTACAACACCAAGAGTGAACCCTAATTTAAACTATGGACTTTGATTAATAATGATATCAATGTTGGTTCATCGACTGTAACAAATATACCACTCTGGTGTGAGAATGTTGATGGTTTTCAGGATACAAGATCAATACACAAAAATCTATTGTATTCCACATACTGGCAATGAACAATTCTAAAATTAAGAAAACAATTCCATTCAGAGTAGCCTCAAGGTCGACCAAATCATATTTCACTTTAGAAACCTCCAATTATTTCCCTTTATACTTCGAGTAAAAGTCCCATGTGCTCATCATGCCTTGTAAGGCTCAGCAAGGAGCTTACTCCCAGCTACTTCTCTAACCTTCTCTCTTCCCATTGTCCCTCTCATTCATTCTGCTTCAGTCTCCTTGGCATGTTTTCTCTTCCTCAAGTCTGGCAGGTGTGCTGCTTGGAACTCTTGTTTCTAAGACAGTTGCATGGTCTGCTTCACTTCTTTCTGCTACTATATCTTTGCTCAGATGTCAACATATTAGAGAGGGTGTCTCTCATCACAAACATAAAACAATACCCCCACCTCTACCCTCATTGCTTTTTATCCCCTTACGTTGCTATACATATACACATGTACTTTTTATTTATCCTACAATATTTCATTTTGAAAACTTTTTAAAAAATCACAATAACATTAGCATAATCAAGTACAATTATATTGATCCAATCCTAGTATCTATTATTCAGTCCATATTTAAATTATTCAGTTGTTCCAATAACGTTATTTATAGCTGTTTATTTTTAAGTCCAGAATCCTAGCAAAAAAATCACATATTACATTTTATTATTTCTCTTTGATCATCCTCAATCTAGAACAGTTCCCAGCTTCTTTATTTTCTTTCATGTTGTTAACAATTTTGAAAAAAATAATAACTTTCAATGTTCCAACATTCTGAGATGGCTGAGAAGTTCCAGAATGGGTGCCTGTATCAGAATTGGGATATCCATGTAGACAATCACTGTTGGTCATGGATCAAAACATATGTATATCTCTAGTTATATATTGCATTCATATGCTACTGTTCTAATCTATTAGGTACATTCTAAATGTATGCATAATTTTTTAAAAATAGCTTTAAATGTAGATAGAAGTTGTAGTGTTTTCTTTCTAAACCCCAATGGCTTGTTTTCCCAATTCCTGGGTGGCACACAAATTTTCCTTTTACAGATCACTGTTTTTACCTATCCTTGAGCAGAGATGTTTTAGTGTGTTGAATGTCCATAAGAGTCTCTTCACAGATCAAAACTTTGGGAGGGATCCCAGAATTCTTTGCTGGCCTCTGGAGAGACAATCAAATGTTGCCTTGTCCTGTCAAATCCAGCTGTATCTTTTGAGGCTTTCCTAACAAACTTCTAAAAGTCACTCAAAGTTGATAGTATTTAAGATAAAGATTCTCTAAATCCCAATTTTTGACTTCTAGATGTTCAGCCAGGAAATATCTTTAGTTCTTGGAAAATTGTAAATTCTCAGAGGATAGCCCTTCCAGACCAGGCTTTAAATGATGCAGCTCAGAATGTTACTAGGAATTTGAATCATCTAGCACGCCTTTGAAAATCAGTCCCATAATTATCTGAAGGGCTCCTTTAATTAAATCCATGTTTCAGGATGCTTAATCCAAACTGAAACATTCCAGAAGTGTACTTACCGAAAATAATATATTGTGACCGTTTAAACCCCTGGTGCTTTAAATCAACTACACCATAGTAGGTCCTCCAGCATCAGGGTCTTTGTTCCCAATTCAAAGTCTTATTTAAGAAGGAGAGCTTCCCTAAATGAAATATTGATTTATGTCACTGTTTGTTTAATTGTTTCAAATTTTTTGCATGTTATGTCCATTTCCTTATGTCTCCTTTTCTTATGAAATTACACGAAATATGTAACTTACATATCACAATGTTTTATATTCTTCAGCACAGATCTGTGAATTAGGGCAGGATTGCTTAATGAATAATCAAATCACCTTTGAAAGTGCAACAACCAAGGCTTCAAGATACACAGGTTTTTCTGGGAAAATAAGATTTTCATGTGTCCTTCAGTTTTCTCAATGTTATTTATGGTGGTTGAGTATTTGATGAATGCATCATGCCATTTTTTTAAATTAAGAAGATAGTTTCTTTATATTTTTCTATATAATTTCAGAATTTACAAAGGCAGCTTAAAATTTTGAAATTTCGAAAAGCATTGATGATATAGTACTTACTTCAAATGAGAGTACAACCCTAAGGGGAAGAAGGTTCAGTCAGTGTTATAAATTATGTTTGGCAAATGTTATTGGAGAACACTTAAGATACTTTAGCAATAATTTCTGCTCAATCTTTTATTTGGGACATTTTGTCATTTTTGTGAATCTGTGAGTGATTAAAGGTCTTTTGGCCCATCTTATTAGACAGAAATTGTTGTCCCTGTACTCAAGACATTTTAAAATTAAGATGTCCAGAGATTCATTAGCAAAAAAATTTAAGTCATGAATTAAAAAGTATGCACACACACACACACACACACACACAGACACACACACACATTTTTCATGTATAACTACCAGCTATTTTCATTGGCATCTGCTCTGGTTTTGCAGCATTCAACTTTACAGTTTTCTAAGCATCTCAGGTACCATTTTATACCATTCAGTTGTGTCCAGCTTTCCATTATTATTGGCAGGACATCCTTTGGAATGTCTGCTCTACTTGGGATGATCTGGTGCCAGCCTCTCATGGAGAAAGAGACAAAAAAGAATCTGCAATTTAAATAAAAAATAGTGGTATATAGTAAAATTGACAAGGAGGCAAATGTCCTTAAAATCTTGATATCCTGAGCAAAACTCAATTTCAGAAGGGCAAATCTTTCTCAAAACATTTAAAAGCTCTTGCTCTATGATAAGGATCCTTAGAGAAAGATACCTCCCTTAGCTTCAGTCAGAAATTACTTGGATTACTAAGTCAGTAAAACATCTCAGAGACATCGAAGCATGTACTTTTTAAATTAAAAACTGGCTTTGCTCAAAGTAAATTGAGACAGAAATGGACTTGGATACATTTTCCATAGAAGCACCTGCTTTGGGTGCAGCCACACATAGAAGGATTTTGGCACAATAAATTGTCTAACCCATTCAAGGATGATCGTTTGGATACTGTTCATGGCACCTTTTAAAGGCAACTTTTAGTGTTCTGTCTAGACTTATGTTCCGAGGTCAGCACACAGCCTTAAGATGCTGTTTATTGGCTGAAATCACAGATGAGACAAGGAAATTCAGATTAAAGTCTTACCCTTTTCAGGGAGGCTGTGCTTCAGTACAGGGTTTTTAGGAGATCACTGTTGTGAGAGGCCAAATATGTCATTATGAGCCCAAACGAATTGCTTTGCAACAGGATTACCTTTGTAGCCTTATAATACATTTTAAAAATCTAGGAAAAGCTATATTCCAAGAACATTACCTTTGGTGATTGAAACATAGTGTTATCAGAGAAAAAATCTTTCTCCATTGCTAGTGGGAATGGGGTTCTTGGGGTACCGCTGGAGTATTTCCAGAGATCCCCACAGGAAGATGATATATGGTAGAAAGATTTATTTTCATGAAATTACATTCCTGGGTTTCCAAAGTCCCATTCCTGGATTTTCAAAGTCCCATTTCCCTTAGTCCAGTTGTAGAAGTGTAGCTGGGGTTTTACTAGAGCTAGAGAAGCAAAGCCAGTGTCCAGAGTTTTCTTTCCATGTTGGAACAGGATCCACTTCAGCATCAGGCTAGTTACAGTCCATTAGTTCATTGTGTGTGGGAGAGCTTGCCCGGTGCAATAAGAGCCCCAAGAGTATAAGAGAAAACAAAAGTGAATTCCTTTGTTCAGGGTATTAAATATTCCAAATTTTGTGCCCTTGAAGTGGCTATGGCCATCCTGGCCAATGACCTCTCAATTCTAGATGTGACTGACAGGTAGGAAGCACCTTCCCTATGTCACCCCAACTTTACTGGGCACGAATCTATCTTCATCTTCCCTTTGCTCTTTTCCTGTTATTACAACAGTATCACTAGATGGTGACTCAGGTCACTTAATAAGATTGTTACAGTTAATCCTATCTTGTTTGTGAAATATATGTGTGTATATATTTTTGTGGCCTCTTACAACAGTGCTCTCCTAAAAACCCCTGTACTGAGGCACAGCCTCTCTGAACAGGGTAAGGCTTTAATGTGAATTTCTTTGTCTCATTTCTGATTGCAGCTACTAAACAGCATCTTAAGGCTGTGTGCTGACCTCAGAACGTAAGTCTCGATAGAATACTAAAAATTGCCTTTAAAAGGTGCCATGAACAACAGTATAGCTCTTTTCAGCATAGCTATCTTTTGATTCATTAATATTGGGAACTACCTTGTAAAATGTGTCACTCTATGGCAATGATGGCGAACCTATGACACACATGTCAGAGGTGACACGCGAACTCATTTTTTTGGTTGATTTTTCTTTTGTTAAATGGCATTTAAATATATAAAATAAATATCAAAAAATATAAGTCTTTGTTTTACTATGGTTGAAAATATCAAAAAATTTCTATATGTGAGGCCTCTCCCACCCTCTCCTCCAAGACTGCTTCCAGCTGACCAGATATTAGAATAATAAAAAAAAGAGAAAAAAAAATTTCTATATGTGACATGGCACCAGAGTTAAGTTAGGGTTTTTCAAAATGCTGACACGCCGAGCTCAAAAGGTTCGCCATCACTGCTCTATGGGATACTTTAAATCCTAATAGTAATTAATTGTCTCCTCTGACACACAGTGTGTCGTCACTTGGTGACTTTGAAAGACCCCTCTAAATTCCCTCCTGCCAGAGCTGGGCATACTTGAGCAGTTAATATCTAACACATTGATACTTTTTTGTTTTGTTTGTTAATCCTCACCTGAGGATATTTTTTTCCATTGATTTTTAGAGAGAGTGGAAGGAAGGGAGGGATGGGAGAGAGAGACATCGATGGGTTACCTCTCACACATGCCCCAACTGATGGAATGAATCCACAACCCAGGCACATGCCCTGACTGGAAATTGAACCGGTGACCTCTTGGTTCATGGTTTGATGCTTAACTACTGAGCCACACTGGCTAGGCTGAAAGCTCATACTTTTGAACCATGAAGATACTATCTATGATGCCTATACCATGCTTTTCCTTTTCCTTTGACATTACTATCAAGGTTCAAAAAGCTCCTATTCTCTAAATCAGGTGTGTGTGGTGTTTTTTTTTTTTTTACCTCTTTAGAGGATATGCAAGGAAGGAAGGAAGGAAGGAAGGAAGGAAGGAAGGAAGGAAGGAAGGAGAAAAGAAGGAAGGAAGGAAGGAAGGAAGGAGAAAAGAAGGAAGGAAGGAAGGAAGGAAGGAAGGAAGGAAGGAAGGAAGGAAGGAAGGAAGGAAGGAAGGAGAAAAAAAGGTATGCAAGCCCTGGACGGTTTTGCTAAGTGGTTAGAGCACCTGTCTGTGCACCAGAAAGTCTCAGGTTCGGTTCCTAGTCAAAGGCACATACATGGGTTGCAGGTTCAATCCTCAACCCTGGTCAGGGCACATGTGGAAGGCAACCAATCGATGAGTCTCTCACACATTGATATTCTCTCTCTCTCCATCTCTGTCTCTCTCCCCCCTCTCCCTCTTTTCTCCTCCCTTCCACTCTCTTTAAAAAAAATCAATGGACAAAATATCCTTAAGTGAGGATTAACAACAACAAAAAAGGATATGCAAAATTATATCTGCATATGGGTATTTAGAGCATCGAGTATAATTTCTATAAGGTTCTTAAGCTTATCTGTGACTCCGAGTGGTTAAAGACCTAATAGAGCAGCATTTTAGTCACTAGCAAAGAGTGCCTCTACCACTCTAAATAATCAGATACATCATCAAGATCCTTTTAAGACTATGTATTGCATATGTAAATTATAAACTGACATACGTAAAAGAAAAATGCATGGTTTGTTGCTATTTTTATTTATACCAATAACATTTCATATAATTATTCTGTTCTTCAAATTTTGATGTAGGTTATGTAATGCTAGAAACCAGAAAGAGTTGTGTTCCAAGTTATAAGTGATAGAAAATATGTAATTTATGCACAGAATGTTACTTGGAAAACATATTTTCTGCATGTTGTATACATTAGCATAAGGAGAAAATGTGTTTTTGTGTGGAGAGGCATAGCACTAAACAAAGAGGAAACTGATGAAACCAAAGGAAAATAATTGGTAAATCATGATGCTTCTGTGAGAAGCCATATATGTCAAAAGTAGTCGGTGCCTCTTCTACAAAGAAAATTAGGGGTAACACACACACACACAAAGGTAAACAGTACCTTAAGATATGCGGTAATGATAATTGTAGTTATTAAGAGTAATAAAATGCTATTTTACGCATTTTGTCAACACTGGCATTATATTACATTTCTTGTCCTAATCAACTTATAACTAAAAGACATATTTCCTCCTTACTGAGATCATGTTCCCATCTATCTTCTGTATCTTCAAATTTTTCTTTATTTTCTCAGTACATAAACATGATCTAATATTTTCTATCATATTGCCCTCTTTTTAATAAGTCTTCAAGATATTGACTCCTTTTCCTTCCTTTCATATCCATTATGAGTCTAACTCATTTTTGCAATGCTCTTCCTAGGGTTATTGATAACCTCCTCAATGTTACCTTCAGTTATCGATTTTCACACCTTTTCTTAAATAATGGCTCAGAAACATATTTTCTATAACTTATAACTTGGAACACAAGTCTTGGCAATTGACTGTTAAACATGCTCTCCTTAAAATTCTTGTCAGTTTGTTTCTGTAGCACTACTTATTCACGTTGCTGCTTCAAGTTTGACCCCATTTCCATTTTAGTCTCATCATGGGCTCCTTTTCTTTTGCCAATACTTTAAATGTTTGTGTTCGCCAGGTTTCTTCTGCTAATCTTTGACTTTTCTCATTCTATATTCCCCTTTCCCACCCTCACATGTCATCTGAAGCCTTGATTTCAACTACCATTTAAATCACGAAAACACTATTTTACAAAGACTATCAGTTCATAATGATAAAGGGAGTAAATTCATCAAAGGCACAACATAAAATCCCAAATTTTTATGAACCTAAAAACAGAGCTTCAATATTCGTAAGGTGAAAACTGATAGAGGTGCAAGCAGAAATTGACAAATGCACAATTTTTGTTGGAAAATTTAACACATTTCTCGGTAATTGATAGAAGTATACTGAAGACTAGTATTTAGAAAACTTCTACCAACTTGACCTTGACATTTATAAAACAACTCACCAAATCAAATGACAGTAGGCCACACATTCTTTTCAAGTACACCTTGAACATTCACCAGGATAGCCAAGATGCTGCATTATAAAACAATTCTCAATAAATGTAAAAGGATTGAAGTTATAAAGAGACCGGTCTCTAACCAAAACAGAATTTTTAGACATCAATAACTAAAAAATTTTGAAAAATTATCAAATACTTGGAAAATAAGCAACACACCTTTAAATAACTTATTGAGCAAAGAAGAAATCACAAGGTATATTTAAAAGTATTTCAAACTGACTGAAAATAAAAAAAGAACATCAAAATTTATATTAAAATATTGCAGATAAAGCAATATTTAGAAAATATATAGAGCTTTAAACACTTATCTTGGCAAAGAAGATCTAAACTAAGTGATCTGAATTTCTACCATAAAAAGCACAAAAAAGAGAAAATGTCATCTATAATAAGTAAAAAGAAAAAATAATGAGAAAATCAATGAAGCAGAAACAGAAACAATAAAGAAAATAAATGAAACTACAGCTGATTCTTTGATAAAATCAATATAATTGGTAAACAGTTAGCTTGACTAAATGAGAAAGAAAAAATAGAAATTACCAATGGCAGACATGAAAACGGAGTCATCAGTATGTATTTTATATTCACAAAAATAATATGGCAATATCTTAAATGTTTTTTGGATAATGAATTTGGCAGTTTAAATGAATCAGAAAAACTTATTTTTTTAAAAGTTTGAGAATTTTTTTAATATATTTTGATTTTTGACAGAGAGGAAGGGAGAGGGATAGAGAGTTAGAAACATCGATGAGAAAGAAACATCGATTAGCTGCCTCCTGCACACCCCCTACTGGGGATGTGCCTGCAACCAAGGTATATGCCCTTGACTGGAATCGAACCTGGGACCCTTCAGTCCACGGGCTGACGCTCTATCCACTGAGCCAAACCTGTTAGGGCAGAAAAATTTCTTAAAAGGCACCAATTGTCAATATTCATATCAGAAGAAATAGGAAATAATCTACACATCTTTTTTAAAAATATATTTTCTTATTGATTTCAGAGAGGAAGGGAGAGAGAGAAACATCAGTGATGAGAGAGAATCTTTGATGGGTTGCCTCCTACATGCCCCATACTGGGGATCGAGCCCGTAACCTGGGCATGTGCCCTGACCAGGAATCGAACCATGACCTCCTGGTTCATAGACCGATGCTCTTGATATTTATTTAACAAAACTGAATACATAACTCAAAACTTTCTCACACATGTACACACACAACTCTAGAGCATGTAAAGCTTTATTAGTCAATTCTACCAAATATTTAAAAACAAGTTGTACTAATAATATATACACTGAGGAAATAGAGGAGTTGGGGATACTTCCCAACTCATTTTATGAGTTCAGCATTACTCTGTCCAAAACTAGATATTTTTAAAAGAACAGAAAACCTGAGCTCCTAACAGGTAGCTCAGGATGTCACAAGCAGTGTCTGACATTGACCTGCACCAGACAGAGTACCTGCCAAATGGCCCCACAGCCATCACACGGAGGGCTGAATTCAGACCACAACAGAGCACCACCCAATTTGCTCCACA
This sequence comes from Myotis daubentonii, assembly GCF_963259705.1. NCBI lineage: Eukaryota > Metazoa > Chordata > Mammalia > Chiroptera > Vespertilionidae > Myotis > Myotis daubentonii. The sequence goes on along the minus strand of NC_081843.1, from coordinate 37,761,610 downwards.
AGTGGCACAGTGAAAGGGAAGTCTTGGCAAGCACCAGACCCTGATGGGGCTTTGTAGGGTCAGCCCCTGTACAGCAAGCAGCTTGCATACTGTTGTCCTGGCCAATCCTCAGAGCCAGCCTGAGGGCCAACCTCACCCACAGAATGAAATCCTACTATTTGCAACAACATGGATAGACCTAGATGGTATTACGCTAAGTGCAATAGGTCAGACAAAGACATATAACATATGACTTCGCTTAAGTGTGGAATCTAAAGAACATTATTTTGTTGTTTAAATAAAAGAGCAAACAATAACAGACTCATAGATGCAGAGAACAAACTGATGGCTGCCAGAGGGGAAAGGTTTTGGGGGATGGATAAAAAGGTGAAGGGCTTAAGAAATACAAATTGGTAGCTACAAAATAGTCATGGAGATGTAAAGTTCAGTATAGGGAATATAGTCAATAATATTATAATAACTGTATGGAGTAGGTGGACACTTGGATTATTGGAGGAATCACTTTGTAAGTTATATAATTTTCTAACCACTATGCTGTACACCTGAAATTAATACAAATTTTTAATGTAATTTTAAAGTACAAATTTTAAAAATGTAACATATTTAAGGGAAAGTAAAAAAGCATTTGTGCAAATCTGTACTTTGGAAAATATCCCCCCAAAAAAACTTTCAGAGAAATTAAGGAATGCCTAAATAATTATAGCCATATACTGTGTTTATGAGTTGGAAGGCTCAGTATTTTTAAAATGTCAGTTTTCTCTAAATTGGTCCATAGATTTTTATGCAAATCTGATCAAAATACCTGAATTTTGCAGAACGAATCAGAAATCCATTCTGATTTTAACATGTAGAAATGTAAAAGAACTAGAATATCCAAAATAATTTTGAAAATGAAGGACAAAGTTGGAGGACTTATACTACCTGATTTTAGACATTATAAAACTGCCATTATCAAGAAAAGTGGTATTGATGACACTGTAAGCCTTACTTCATACTGTACTAAAAAAATAATTCAAAATGGATTCATACCTACAAGTACAGGGTGGGGAAAATGTAGGTTTAAAGTTGTGAGTACACAAAACAGTTTATTCTTATGTTACTATTTTAATTTTAATCATATCTGCAAAGTGCTGAGTCTTTTTGAATATAGGTCTGCTTTGAATATAACCAGCCTTAGCAGCTTGCTCAAGAAGAGAATATAGGTGACTGCATCACTTCTGAGTCTACGTTATAAAATCTGTGACATCTTCTTTCTTGCTCTTTGAACCCAACCACCATATTGTTAGGAAGCCTAGGCCCCATGTAAGTGTTCTGGCCAATAACCCCAGCTATGATATCAGCTGATAGACCTTATCATCCACCAGACATAGGAATGAATGAGTATATTGATTTCAGAGAGGAAAGGAGAGGAGAGAGAGATAGAAACATCAATGATGAGAGAGAATCATCAATTGGCTGCCTCCTGCACACCCCCTACTCAGGATTGAGCCTGCAACCCAGGCATGTGCCCTGACCAGAATCAAATCCTTCAGTCTGTAGGCCAACGCTCTATCCACTGAGCAAAACCATCTAAGGCACTGAATGAGCCTTTAAATGATTTCAGCCCTAGCCTTCCAGCTGCTTCAACTGATACTGAGTAGAGCAGACATAAGCAATCCTCGCCAGGCTTGTTTCAAAATGCATATTCATGAATCAAATAAATGTTGTTGCTGTTTCAAGCCAGTGAATTGTGGTATGTTTTGCTATGTAGCAATAGACAATTAGAACAATGTAGGACCTAACCTATAAAACTTTAAAATGAAAAGGCAAAATTTGTAATGCAGATATCTATTGGTATATAGAACATATAATACGTTCCCATCCTATATAATAAAGAGGTAATATGCAAATTGACCATCACATCCCCACATAAAATAGCCGCCACAAGATGACCAGCAGGGGAGGACAGTTGCAGGCAGTCAGGCCAGCAGGGGAGGGCAGTTGTTGGGGGGACCAGGCCTGCAGGGGAGGGCAGTTGGGGCAACCAGGCTGGTAGGGGAGGGCAGTTGGGGGCGATTGGGCTGGCAGGAGAGGGCAGTTGGGAGCGATCAGGCTGGCAGGGGAGGGCAGTTGGGGGTGATCGGGCCAGCAGCGGAGCAGTTAAGCATTGATCAGGCTGGCAGGGGAGCGGTTAGGGGGTGATCAGGCAGGCAGGCAGGTGAGTGGTTGGGAGCGGTTGTCCTGAGGGGTCCAAGATTGGAGAGGGTGCAGGCTGGGCTAAGGGACACCCCCCCCCCCAGTGCACAAATTTTGTGCACCGGGCCTCTAGTATCTCAATAATATGAAGACAAACACTCTTTTTAAATAAAGACAAAATATTTGTATGTACATTTTACAAAAGGAGATATATAAATGTCCAAAAGAGACACAAAAAGAGACTCAACATCATTAATTATCATCATTAGGATAATGCAGCTTTAAACCTTAGTGAGATGCTGCTACACATCCACTAGAATGCACAAATTAAATAGGTTGACAACACCAAAAGTTTGCTAGTATATAGAACACTTGGAATTCTTATATTTTGTTGGTCGAAATGTAATTTTACAAATTTGTGCAGTGTTTGACAGTTTTTTATATAGTTGTGCAGCCCTTTTGGAAAACAGTTTGTCAGTTGTTGTTTTAATAAATTAAATCTTTATTGTTCAGATTATTACAGTTGTTCCTCTTTTTTCCCCCCATAGCTCCCCTCCACCCAGTTCCCACCCCACCCTCTGCCCTACCCCCCCCCACTGTCCTCATCCATAGGTGTACAATTTTTGTCCAGTCTCTTCCCACACCCCCTCTTCCCCCCGAAAATTGTCAGTCCACTCCCTTTCTATGCCCCTGATTCTATTATATTCACCAGTTTATTCTGTTCATTAGATTTTCAAATACCTTCTGTATTAGTCAGGGTTCTACAAAGAAACAGTAGGAGATAGGTATGGAATTGTCTCCCATCATTATGGAGCATGAGAAGTCCCATGATCTGTCACAGTCAGCAAACTGGAGACCCAGAAAAGCTGGTGGTATAATTTAGTCTGAACCTGATGTATTGAAAATTAAGGGGGAGGATGGTATAAATCTCAGCTCAAGGATCAGAGCAGAAGAAACGAGACATACCAGGTTAGCAGTGAGGTAGGAACAAATGGAGCAAATTTCCTCAGGTCCTCAAGGATTGGATGATGCTTCCCCACATTGGAGAGGGCAGTCTTCTTTACTGAATCTACCCATTCAAATGCTTATTTATCTAAACACATCCTCACAGACATGTCCAGAAATAATGTTTACTTTGCACACCCTGTGGCCATTCAATTTGACACAAAAGTAACCATCACACCTATGTGGGAACTGCCCTAACCGCTAAAGTGATTACTCTCATCTCCCCCTTCTCTTCCTTTTTTAGTGGCCTGATCTCAGCTAGCCGTTAAGGAGGGAGATGATCTGGTAAGTTTTAGACTAAATGTAAGTAATATTAAAGTTCTAAATATTTGAACATTTGCCTTTTAATCAACAAGGATAGTCACTTTTTTAAATGTCAATGAATGAACAGTAAATCTTGACATACATTTTTTAGATATTAAAAATAGTAAAATTTTATGTAGAGAGCCTTCAAGGAACTCATCACATATATAATTTCACATGTTGTAAGGGTAATCCTGGATATATGTAAATAAAAACTTTGCCAGGATATAATATAGAAAAATGTACCAATAGAATCAACTCTTTGAAACTCAGCTTTCTCAAACATTCTCTTTATTGTCTACAGGGAATTGTTAAAGATGAATGAAAGAAGTATTTTGTTTTCTCCAGAGAGCATCTGCATATTAATAAAATTTTTATATGTTTTTTCAATAAATAGCCTGGAATAGGGTTTCTATCCCTGGTGACAGCCCAATCTCTGGAGCATATCCCTCTATTGTAAACCTCACTTAAAGGAGTAATTTACATAGTTCATGGACCAGGATTTCTATAGAGGATTGTGAGAACCTCTTATAAAAGTTGGGCAAAAAATTCAAATTAATTCCAAATGTTCTATGCTTCACTTAGTGTTTATCTTGAAATTTTTATTCATTACTGAAAAGAATTGGCTATGTATTCATAAAGAGTAATATCTTAAGTGTCTAAATTTTAAAATACATGTGCATTGTGACTGCTGACAGGCTAGTCTAATGGAATTTTGAATTATGTTTTTATTACATACAATTAGTATAGACTGCTTAAGTTTACTTTTCATTATTATGCTGTTAGGCATTTCATATTGTCCACTGTTAATATATGTAACAATATTAATTTTTCTAGGGATAGGAACAAATTTTTCTACCAATATAAAAATTATAAAAATACTTTTTATATGAAAGTAGAAATACAGGTAAAGTTGAAAATCTTACCTTGTTCTAAGAATTTTATTTAAAAAAAAGAAGCATTATGTTTATTAAGAAGTCTTTTAAGTGGAGTAATTTGTAGAATGAATCCCTCCAAAACTTTTAAAAAGGGAGGCCAGATTCAAAGACATGATGCATACTGTTTCTTGGTTGATGGCACACAAAAACCTCACCTTCCATCTTTCTGAAATATCTTTTCCCACTTTAGTTTTTGTTTTGGCATTCTAGTCCAACGATGTACACTGTTACATATACCATAGATCTAGGGTTTATACTCTTTCCTTTCACTCACCTGCGAAATTTAACTGTTACCATCTTATTTTTACTTCTGAAATCAGTCTTAAATTCATCTCTTTCTTTTGATCAAGCTCACCCTTTTCTTCTGAATTGTAATGAAAACTTTCTGAATAAATTCCCAGCCTGTAATTCTCTTGATATCTGGCTGATATTTTGCTGTATCAAAATTATCTTTCTTAAAGGCAAGTGGGATATGTCATTTACCTCATTAAATATTGTGCAATAGAACTTACAAAACCTATGTCCATGATCCCTGGATAGTCATCAGAATCATAAGAGGAATTAGTAAAAGGCACGAATTCATAGAGTCTGGAAATCTGCATTTTCAATAGTTTCCCAGATGATTATGATGATCACCCTCCATCCCAGGAGTAGGAAACAGAGATCTACAGAATAAAGGGTAAATTCCCTGGCATCATGCCCAAAGTCTTTCAACATGTGGACCCTGATTACCTTTCCTTTCTCATCTCCACCATTAACCCCAAGGTTAATGTCATCAGAATGGAACATTTTAATATTGTTTAATAATCTCTCAGTATTTCAAATATCAAGCAATTCAAAATTACTATGGTTACAGGCTATTTGAGCCACATAATTAACACTAGGGTCCTGCACCTAACAATTAGGATATATGCATTCTTGTTAAGTATACATGGGATGTTTATAAAAATTGACTGTAGATTAGGTTCGTAAGGCAGATCTTATAATTATATTAAGGAATTGGTATCATAAAGGCCACTTTTGATGATGGCAGAATTTTAAAAATCCATAAAAATACCTTAAAATACATTTGAATAATTCAAAGCATATTTTTAATAACTCAGAAATTAAGAAATCAGAAGGGGAAAATATTTGGAACTAAATGATAATTGAAATACTATTTATCAAAATTAGTGGGATATTGCCAAGGGTACTTATAATTTACTAGGGGCCCGGTGCACGAAATTCGTGCACTGGGTGTGTGGGGGGGGAGTGTCCCTCAGCCCAGCCTGCCCCCTCTCACATACTGGGAGCCCTCAGGCATTGACCCCCATCACCCTCCAATCGCTGGATCGGCCCCTTGCCCAGGCCTGACGCCTCTGACAGAGGTGTCAGGCCTGGGCAGGGGACCCTCATTTCCCCCCATCACTGGTTCTGCCCCCAGCGCAGGCCTGATGCCTCTGGCCCAGGCATCAGGCCTGGGCAGGGGACCCACAGACCCCTCCGATTGCTGGCTCTGCCCCTTGCCCAGGCCTGATGACTCGGCCAGAGGCGTAGACCCCCATCACCCTCAGATCACCTGATTGGCCCCTTGCCCAGGCCTGACGCCTCCGCCAGAGGTGTCAGGCTTGGACAGGGGACCCCCATCTCCCCCCGATCACTGGCTCTGGCCCCCACCCAGGCCTGAGGCCTCTGGCCTAGGAATCATGCCTGGGCAGGGGACCCCCATCTCCCTCTGATCGCTTGCTCCACCCCCCGCTCAAGCCTGACGCCTCTGACCCAGGCTTCAGGCCTGGGAAAGGGGACCATCATATCCCCCCAATCCCCAGCTCAGCCCCCTGCCCAGGCCTGATGCCTCTGCCAGAGGAGTTGACCCTCATCACCCTCCAATCACCAATCACCGGATGGGCCCCTTGACCAGGCCTGAGGCTTCCAGCAGAGGTGTCAGGCCTGGGCAGGGGACCCCCAGCTCCCTGCGGTTGCAGGCTCCGCCCCTGCCCAGGCCTAACGCCTCTGGCTGAGGCATCCGGCTCGGGCAGCGGGGACCCGCAGCTGCAGCGGCCCCGCGATCGTGGGCTCCGCTTTAGGCCCAGGCAAGGGATTCCTAGCTCCCGGGACTGCCAGCTTCGACCGTGTCCAGCTCCCATCGCTGGCTCCACCCCTACTTCCTGCTATCACTGGCCAGGGCTGCAAAGGCGCCTGATTCTCCGATCATGGCCGCCTTTGCCCTGCCCCCCAGCTCTTAGCTCCCCCCTGGGTTTCCGATCACTGTCAGTGGCAGGGGGCTTCTTCCTGCTTTCCCTTTCGCCTCCCTGCATTGTGCCTACATATGCAAATTAACCGCCATCTTTTTGGCAGTTAACTGCCAATCTTAGTTGGCAGTTAATTTGCATATAGCCCTGATTAGCCAATGAAAAGGGTATCGTCGTACGCCAATTACCATTTTTCTCTTTTATTAGTGTAGATAAACTTCATGCATATAATAGAAAAACAACTGAAAAATAATGAACTATGTGTTTAAACTTGAAAGTTAGAAGTACAACAGAATAAATGAAAAGAAGAAAAAACAAGAATGACATCCAAAACAAAAAAATATTGCTTTAGATTTATATGGAATTAACATATTTATTGGTAAAAAATAGTTGAATACTAGCAATTATGGTTTAAACTAAATATAGTAGAGACAATTGTTAAAGCCTCAAGTTGACCCTTTGGAGATATGTATGAGTAAAATGAAAAGAGAATGGCCATTGGTAGGAATGAAGCAAACCTGGAAAAAAATCTCTTCTTGTCACTTACTATTTGTATGATATTGAACAACTTAAGTTTTCTGATCTTCAATTTTCTTAATAGACAAATGTGAACAATAATAATTTTCTTCTAAATATTATGTAAGAATTTAATGAGACATAATTATAACATATGACTTATAAATTGTATATTTAGTTCTTTTTCTCCTTTTCTTAAAATATAAGATAGTATTCATCATTTATCCATCTATTCTTTCAAAAAACAGAAACACCCATTAGGTTTTTAATTTAAAAAACAATATAGAGAGAAACCAAGATGGCGGCATAGGTTAACGCCGGAGATTGCTGCCCTCGAACAACCACTTCAGAGATATAACTAAAGGACAGAACGGACATCATCCAGAACCACAGGAAGGCTGGCTGAGTGGAAATTCTACAACTAGGAGGAAAGAGAATATCATACCCAGACTCAGAGGAGGCGCAGTGCTGAAGTGAAATACTCAGGTGCGGAGTGCGCGCGCGGAGCGGGCTGGCGGCGGAGGGCGAGGTTGTTATTTTCAATCAGGAGGGAGTTTCAGACTCTGAGCTCCAGATCCCGGTGAGTCTCTGGGGACCAAGACTCAAACGGGAGAAGCGGGACTGTCTGGCTTCGGTCGGAACTCGAAGGCAGCTTTCTATCCGAGGTTTGCAGCCATTGCTGGGACTCTGAGAGGCAGAGCCCCTGGGGAAGGAACTGAGAGCAGCCATAACTGCTTGCTCCGCCTGCCCTGTAGATCCCCGGGGACCCGCCTCGCCCAAGCCCTGCACAGAACCATTTTCCGGATAGCCTCAGGCAAAAGCTAGATTTGCACCGCCCTAGAGATCCAGCACAGAAGCCCTCCCACTGCAGACACAGCGGACTCTCATAGCCAGTTAGCCTGGAGGTCAAATCACCCCCGGTATTGCCGACATCAATCAAGGCTTAAAGGCAACAAGACTGCGCACAGAGACCACTAGGGGGTGTACCAAGAAAGCATAAAAAATGCGGAGACAAAGAAACAGGACAAAACTGTCAATGGAGGATATTGAGTTCAGAACCACACTTTTAAGGTCTCTTAAGAACTGTCTAGAAGCTGCCGATAAACTTAGTAAGGCCCTCGAAAAGACTGGTGAGACCGCCGATAAATGTAGTGAGATCCTCAAGAAATCTAATGAGACCCTCGATGTTATGATAAAGAACCAACTAGAAATTAAGCATACACTGACTGAAATAAAGAATATTATACAGACACCCAACAGCAGACCAGAGGAGCGCAAGAATCAAGTCAAAGATTCGAAATGCGAAGAAGCAAAAAACACCCAACTGGAAAAGCAAAATGAAAAAAGAATCCGAAAATACGAAGATAGTGTAAGGAGCCTCTGGGACAGCTTCAAGCGCACCAACATCAGAATTATAGGGGTGCCAGAAGATGAGAGAGAGCAAGATATTGAAAACCTATTTAAAGAAATAATGACAGAAAACTTCCCCCACCTGGTGAAAGAAATAGACCTACAGGTCCAGGAAGCGCAGAGAACCCCAAACAAAAGGAATCCAAAGAGGACCACACCAAGACACATCATCATTAAAATGCCAAGAGCAAAAGACAAAGAGAGAATCTTAGAAGCAGCAAGAGAAAGAAACCCAGTTACCTACAAGGGAATACCCATACGACTGTCAGCTGATTTCTCAACAGAAACTTTGCAGGCCAGAAGGGAGTGGCAAGAAATATTCAAAGTGATGAATACCAAGTACCTACAACCAAGATTACTTTATCCAGCAAAGCTATCATTCAGAATTGAAGGTCAGATAAAGAGCTTCACAGATAAGGAAAAGCTAAAGGAGTTCATCACCACCAAACCAGTATTATATGAAATGCTGAAAGGTATCCTTTAAGAAGAGGAAGAAGAAAAAAAAGGTAAAGATACAAATTATGAACAACAAATATGCATCTATCAACAAGTGAATCTAAGAATCAAGTGAATAAATAATCTGGTGATCATAATAGAATCAGGGACATAGAAAGGGAATGGACTGACTATTCTTGGGGGGGGAAAGGGGTGTGGGAGATGCGGAAAGTGACTGGACAAAAATCGTGCACCTATGGATGAGGAAAGTGGGTGGGGAGTGAGGGCGGAGGGTGGGGCGGGAGCTGGGAGGAGGGGAGTTATGGGGGGAAAAAAGAGGAACAAATGTAATAATCTGAACAATAAAGATTTAATTAAAAAAAATAAATAAATAGTGATATACAATGTTAAAAAAAACCACAATATATTTAAACCCATTTTCTACAGAGGAACCTCAAAAAACCTCAAAGAAAATAAAATCTGAACACAGATGATTTGTTCAATGCAGATTACATTGTAATTAATGTCATTATGTTTAACCAAATTATGTTTCCAGGAAGCTGTAGTTCCCAACCTAGTAATGAGATATTCCCCCTTTGTAGTATTTTGCGTTGGATTAAGAAGAAATAAAGGGACGGGCACACAGCAGAAAGAAAGAAAAAAAAAAGACCCTCAAATATGTACTTAAGTCAGGAGTAAGATTCTAATTCTATGGCAATTGGATAGGCTTCCTCCTGTCTTCACTGTGTAGTTCTCCATATGTCTCCAATTTTAAACAAAGCCACTCCCAACAGGAGCTCTACCTCAAAGAAGCCTGAGAAATGGCTGAGTGTCAGAGTCTTCGGGGTACTTAAAATACATTTGCTCTGACAGGATCTTGAACACCTGCAGTTATTTCAAAGGAATTTTGATCCAACAATAATTCACATAATTTATCATCTGGAGATGCCAAAAATTCTTTGAAAAACTGTACTGTAGTTAGAAAGAAAAAAAAAAGATGGTGGGTGGCAGTATTTTCACATATGATATTTTACAGGAATCATTAAATTCTTTTTTCTTTCTAGTCTTTGTTTCCTCATAGTTGAAACACAAACTGCTGATTTATGTTTGGAACTTTATTGTGTGTTTACAATGAACACACACAAAGGGACTGTTCTTTATTTCAAGGGATTTGGGTTTTTCAGTTTTATTTTTATCTCAACTGAGAGAAAACTGAGAGTCTTACCTTAATAACATTGATAATTTTTAGAAATGTCATGATTTTCCTTCTACCAAAATCACACTGAGATTTGAACATATTTAGTGAATAAGTGAAGAAACATGCTTAATCAGAAAGAATAAGAATTTGGATTCTTTACAGCCTCAGTCATAAATAAATCTGTCATCTAAATTGAGGACCCTGAGCAAACTAGAGCAGAAAGGATAACGTGTTGTGATTTCCTTTGTGAAAATAATCAGAAGTGCTCAGGAAAAAAACAAATCAGTGGACTTGTGGATTATAGAGAAGGCAGTCTGGACTAGTGGATTATAGAGTGAGGGCTCATTGACTTTAGGGAACTTTTGCACCCACTGAGTATTCAGAGTGCGTAAGAGAAGTAATGCTTTTTAAGCAGATGGATGCAACGTGGAGTTCATTGGAACAAATCTATAAAAAATCTCCTGGACATCATTATGGAAAAGTTAATTAGAAAATGTTCTTATAAAAGTTAATTTCTTCTGAAGTTATTTTATGAGTATCTTTGTAATAAAAAGAAATACTAATATTAAGTAGAAAGAAGGCAGTTAGTGCTGTCATCTAAATAAACACATTTAAAAACAAAAACGTATTAATTCTGTTGAAAGGTGTTTACCTGCTCTTCTCCTGACAGCCCATGACTGAGATAAGTCTAATTTCTCTGTTGGGCTGGTCCTCAGTGAAAACTACTGGGCACAACATTATAGCTTTCAGGGTGAAGACTTGAGTTTTCTAGGGAAATTGGAAAACCTCTACATTTTCCTGTTCTCAAGTTCTTCTCGTTTAATAGAAATGATGCTTCATAAGAGCAGAATTGCTGAATATCAGTGTTCTTTCAATCAGGATAAATACCTAACTAGTATTTTTAATATTTCATCCTGAAAAATCTGATCTTTCATTGATTTGCACGAATCAACCAGGATTCAGAAGGGTGGTTAAAGGACATAGCGTGCAAAAGTAAAGTGCCCATTTTCAGTTTGGATCAATTTGCTGTAGAAAGTATTGCCAACATAATTTTCATTGAGCTCTTCCAAACCTCAAGACTTGACTTTCCTGCTTTGAAAAAATATAGTTGCATGACCATGCTCCTGGGAGAGCTGGTTCTGCACCTCTAAAAACCAAGTTATACCCAGTGATGTGAATGAAAGACCCCAGATGGCCTAAATGGAGCTCTCTTCCAGATGGGTAAAGGGAATTGGGCAGTGAACATCGAAGCAACATATTTAAATGGCATTTCTTCATCCTTTTTTTTTTTTTTTTTGAAGTGCAGATTGATTGACCTACCAGAGAGCAGAATTGAAGAATGTTGTGGTTTTACTTGAGAGGTGGGTTCAAAAGCTTTTTGCTGCTAAATAGTATGGATAATTTTTATTTTATATTATGATGGAAAATCGACTTAACCTGGGTAACCCTGTTAGCAAAAACTCAGTCCAACTTTTCAAATGGATACTATTGAATCAAGTGTTCTAAGTTAATCTTCAGTTTTCTGGCTTCAGAAAAAAAAAATACCACGTACATTCTGAAATGGAACAAAGTTTAAACACAGCTTTCTCTTCTGCTCCTGGGTGGTTTGACACAATTCTAAACTAAAGACTTGTGCACTCACAGCATGACCAAGATTACCTCCCCCCCTCCTGCTGTTTCTTTACGGTGGCCCTTGATTACAAACCTGCTATTACAGCCTTCTGGAATCCTTAACCCTTTCAAAGTAGTTTCCCCCACCCCCACCCCCACTCTCTTTTTTAGTTTGTTCCACTTATCAGTAATGGGTCTTGCTGAATCCCCTCAGAACTTGTGATTTTTGTAGAAATGTTACATGACCATAATGTTCATAGGCTCCTATGGTGCAATCATGGAGTTTATTAAAGTTTAATTGTTAAATTGTATTTTTATTCTAATTAGGGCAAGTTTGTGAACAAAAAGAGTGTTGGTTTAAAGCATGGGGTTTGGGTCCAGCAGCCTCCGCTGCTGAAATACACATATTTGTGTATATATCTGAGCATTCCTTACTAGCTACATGACTTTTGAAATGTTTTATAATTTGAAAAAGGATTGAAAATGAAAGCTACCTCAGAGAGATGAGAAAAGTTAAATGAGTTGGTATATATAAAAAGCACCTAAAACTGTGCTAGACACATAATGAGCTCAGTAAATGTTAGCTCTTAATGACTAAAAGTAGAATGTGACTCTTAAGATGTAGGAAAGAGTAAACTTTTCAAAATAGATCCTCAGAATCCTATAGATGATTGGTTTAACCTAGCTACATTGATATAGGTCATTAAAGGCTAAGATACAAAGTATTTAAGTTTCTTGACATATATGGTAGAAATAGCTATTTCATTATAAAGATTTAAGAAATCGGTAGCGCAGACTTATCACAAAAGAATTGGCAAGTGAAAATAGTTTTTAAAAATTATATATAGATACAAATGAGAATGTTCAGTCCTAGGAAGGATACTCTTAGACATGCAGGGTCATAGCTTCTTGCTGCCCCATAGTGGCAGTTGATGTCATTGCAGTCTCCTCCCTGCAGGTGGCCAGTGGGAGGGACTCCACTTAAATATAATCAAGAGAGTGCTACAAAGTAAACACAACCTTCTCTAGTCTTATCAGTAAAGACCACTGGGGAAAATAGATGGTAGGAAAAGAACAGGATCCCACCCACATAAGAAAAAACAACAGAAGTGTCGAAAAAAGTCATCCTGGGAAGTATATCAATCCAAATGGCATGTACAGAATGTCCCTTTTAATTGTTTGTGAGTTTACATGAATGGCTATGCAGATTGGCCCTTGCAAGTCTGCTCCTTTGCTCTGGCTATCTATCTATCTATCTATCTATCTATCTATCTATCCTATCTATCTAGTTTATTTTTCAAGTAATACTACTTTTGTGGTAGTACCCAATGTATGTGCACTTGGAAAGCTGATAATTTTGTGACACGTCAAGTCATTATATTTGAAAAACAACTTAACCGTTGTTTAGAAGGGAGGCTGAGCTTATAGGGCAAATGCATGGTACAAAAAATTGCAGCATCCTTAATCTCTTATGCCTTTCTGAGCAATTCAGCTCTGCCTCCAAACTTGCATTCCTACTTAGTAAGCAAAAGTTAAATGATCACTAGGCTACTCACTCTTAGAAGGCAACTTGGGATTAACTATTGTTTCCAGAGAATGCCCCTTATCCATCCAAGCAGCTTGTCAAAGTATTCACTCCCCCTTTTTATATATATATTAGAGGCCCGGAGCACAAAAATTTGTGCACTCGGGGGGGGGGGGGGAGGGCGGTCCCTCAGCCCGGCCTGTGCCCTCTCACAGTCTGGGACCCCTCGGGAGATAACGACCTGCTGGCTTAGGCCTGCTCCCGGGTGGCAGAGGGCAGGCCCAATCCCTAGGTGCAGCCTCTGGTCGGGCTCAGAGCAGGGCTGATTGGGGAGTTGGGGCGCTGCCCCCTGTCATGCACAGAGCAGGGCGGATTGGGAGGTTGTGATGCCACCCCCAGTCACGCTCAGGGTAGGGCAGATTGGGGGGTTGAGGCACCGCCCCCTGTCACACTCAAGGCAGGGTCGATGGGGAGGTTGCGGCGCCACCCCCTGTCATGCACAGAGCAGGGCCAATCAGGGGGTTGGGGCGCTGCCCCCTGTAACGCACAGAGCAGGGCCAATCAGGGGGTTGGGGAGCTCCTCCCTGTCATGCACAGAGCAGGGCCCATCAGGGGATTGAGGAGATCCCCCCTGTCACTCACAGAGTAGGGCCAATAGGGGAGTTGGGGCACCGCCCCCTGTCACACACAGAGCAGGGCGGATCAGGGGGTTGGGGCGCACCCTGTCACACTCAGGGCAGGGCCGATGGGGAGGTTATGGCTCTACCCTGTCACACACAGAGCAGGGCCTGTGGGGGGTGGTTGGGGTGCCACCCTCTATCACCCACAGAGCAGGGCAAAATCAGGGGGTTGGGGTGCCGCCACTGTCACACTCAGGGCAGGGCCAATGGGGAGGTTATGGCTCTACCCCATCACACACAGAGCAGGGCCTGTGGGGGGTGGGGGTTGGGGCGCTGCACCCTGTCACACACAGAGCAGGGCCGATCAGGGGGTTGGGGCGCCACACCCTGTCACACATAGAGCCTCAGGGCGATCAGGGCGTTGGGGAGCTCCCCCCTTTCAGGCACAGAGCAGAGCTGATCAGGGAGTTGGGGTGCCTTCCCCTGTCATGAACAGAGCCGGGCAGGTAGGGAGGTTGTGGCCCCGCCCCCTGTCACACACAGAGCCGCAGGGCGATCAGGGGGTTTGGGCGCTGCCCCCTGTCACACTGATCCTGGTGCCGGGAAGCCTCTCGGCTCCGCTGATCCCAGTGCTGGGAGGCATATTACCCTTTTACTATATAGGATAGAGGCCTGGTGCACGGGTGGGGGCCGGCTGGTTTGCCCTGAAGGGTGTCCTGTATCAGGGTGGGAGTCCCCACTGGAGTGCCTGGCCAGTCTGGGTGAGGGGCTGAGGGCTGTTTCAGGCTGGCGGGTGACTCAAGCTCCCAACCGCTCCTTTTTTTCTTTTTTCTTTTTATTCTTGGCCAGCTTTAGCTCTGAGGCTTGGCTCCAGCTCTGAGGCCTCCGCTGCTGAAAGCAGGTATCTGGTTTGTTTGGGTTCTATAATCGGAACTCTGTTTCAACTCCAGCTCTGAGATCCCGGCTGGCTGAAAGCAGGTTTCTGTGGTTTTGTTTAGCTTCTATATTTGTAACAATGTTTCAAACTGCAAGCTCAGAGGCCAGCAGCGGCAGGCGGGGAACGTTGGAGTCCTCCGTCACTGAAGCAAGCAAGCCTCCTGTTTGCTTCAAGCTGCCTGGCTGCCAGCCGCCATCTTGGCTGGCAGTTAATTTGCATATTGCCCTGATTAGCCAATGGGAATGGTAGCGGAGGTATGGCTAATTACCATGTTTCTCTTTTATTAGATAGGATAATTGATTTCAGAAAGGAAGGAAGAAGGAGAGAGAGACAGAAACATCAATGATGAGAGAGAACCATTGATTGGCTGCCTCCTGCACACCCCCTACTGGGGATCGAGCCCGCAACCCGGGCATATGCCCTTGACCGGAATCAGACCTGGGACCCTTCAGTCCACAGGCCAACGCTCCATCCACCGAGCCAAACCGGTTAGGGCTCACTCCCCTTTTATAAGTACCCTGGTAGGTAGATTTTTCTTTATTTCATTGTAATTTCAATTGGATATTGGCAACTGCTTGATATCAGTGTCTAAGATATTGCCAGGTTCTGCTCTTTCCTAGCTGTTAAACTTGAATTTCACCATGTCCATTATTTCCAGATCTAATATGTTGTCATACTTGGTCCATTTTGATCCTGCAGTATCAGCACCACTACCACCAGCCCCAATTCCCAGGCATGCTTTTCTTTCTATTTTTCTCATACTGCCAAGGTTAAGCCCCAATTATATCTAAATTTTGCCACAGCTCACTTCTCTCCTACACCCCATTAAGAAATAGTGTGTAGAGTAGAGATAGTATATGATTTGGAGTCAGAAAATCCTTGGTTTGAATTCCAACTTCACCACTTACTTTGCTGTGTAATCTTTGGCAATTGAGGCTAATATTTTTCATCTTAAAATGACAAAATAACTTCTCTTCAAAGAGTTATCCTATATAATCCTATATAATAAAAGGCTAATATGCAAATAGACCGAATGGCGGAACAACCGAACAACTGGTCTCTATGATGTGTGCTGACCACCAGGGGGCATATGCGGGACATGGCGGGCATTGGCCACAGTGGGATGGTGGAGCAGGTGAGCAGGGGCGCCAGACCAAGGCGGGGTGTCGGTCGCTGTCATCAGGCGAGCCTCTGCTGGTTACTGAAAATTCTTTGCTCCTGCGCGCTGCGGTCCTGCCCAGCGCTCACACCCACTGCCGGTGCCGGAGCCGCCACTCCCACCCAGTGCCAGTGCCAACCCTGCTCGCACCCTCTGTTGATGCCTGGTGCTGGTCCTGATCACTCAGTGCCATCAGCGGGTGCGAGCAGCAGCTGCCATCCCTGATCACCCCGGAGGGCTTCTCCACCTCCCCCTGCTTTCAGGGGCAATTAGGGGCAGCAGTCGCTGCTTGCAGTTGCGGCTTGTACCCGCTGCTGGTGCCGGCCCCAATCACTCCATGCCTTCAACAGGTACGAGTGGGGCCGGTGCCATCAGCGCATGGGAGCAGCGGCGGCGGGAGCAGGGCTGCCAGCAGACAGGAGACCAGGGGCCGTGGCGGGAGGGGCCAGGCAGGGGTGCAGAGGATCGGCAGAGACCCACCCCATGCCTACCACAGCCTTGCAGACCACAGTTTCTTTCAAGATGCACAAATTCGTGCACTGGGCCCCTAGTTTTTATATAAGACTCCAACATACTGGTGGGCACAGTGTGGATATTTACCAAAATGCCAGTTTCTATTTTCCCTTTTCTTCTTAGTGGCAGACTTAAGAGCAGGGCAGTGGAAACTGTTGCTATGGTTACAGATAATAAAAGAGTGCATTTTAAATTGAGGGAATTTAAAGTAACAATGTAAGTGACTGAAAGGTCATTTGCTTGTTTTATAACTCTAAAAATGATAAAATGTTTCTCTAAAATTTTTTGGTTGAAATAAATTCTAAAGAATTGCTGCTGGATTAAAAAAATAAATTAAAAACAAAGAATTGCTGATGTTGTTATCGAACTTCAAAATAACTTCAAATTACAAGAACTTCAAACTGGCATGTTTGTATTATTTATCTTTTAATAAACATTGTATTATACATAGACACTAATCCAGAGAATGCCTTGTTGAATAGTTCCCTCCAGACACACGCAGACTAAGCGATATGTTTTTGTTCCCTTAGTATGTTCATATCAGGTTGGAAGTGCTTAAGCATGCTTCAGGTACAAATCAGATCTCAGTCCTGTAATGTTGCATATTCTTCCATTTTAACAGAAGATCTAAAATAAACAATGAAAGCCCAGGATCTGTAAAGATACAAAAGCAGAATTTGAGTTAGTTCCATTCTGTCAGTCTATGTGACCATTTGGAGTTTTTATTTGTGTTTAAATTTTCTAAAATTCTTGTGAAATAGAATTTTTATGAATCTCTGCCAAATTTAGAATTAAGACTATAATTAAGGCTATAACTGCCCATAGAATATTGGTTGCCTCATGTGAAAGAAAAATTTTGAACTTAAATTTAAAAAACATATTTTCCAATCAACTCTGAGTGAAGACAGATTGACAAATCTGCCTATATTTCCTATTGACCATGAATGTGCAAGAATCTCAGTTTTTATAAAGTTGCAAAAATTAAGGCTTTTAACAGAAATTTTAATGTTAATATTTATTATTGTGATGAACTTATATGTATAAATAAGAGTTTCCCTTTTTTTCAAAACTACATGTAAATTTATTAACACATTTCGTACCGCTCAGGAGTTTTCTCGTGTTTCCCGCGCCATCTGTTAAGGACCGCTCACGAGTGTTCTTGTTTTTCACGCCCATGGAAAAAGGAGCGAATCTAGATACTTACGTAAATTTTGTTTGGTCCCTCTTCATAGAGGAAAATGTTTTACGCAGTACCATATGTTAAAAAAGTACTAGGAATTTTAATTGTTTAATAGTTTTTGTAAATAAAAATGTTATAATTATTGAAAAACAACACCTAAAGTGCATTATGATGATTTAAATGACGTGCAGTTTGCCCAAAAACGTGCGGTCCCTGGCATATGTTTTAGAGATTTCTATGCAGTACACAATGTGTTAAAAAGTATACCCATTGTATATGTACTGTAATTGCTCAATAATATTAATTTTGTTTTCAATTTTTAGTGGCATAATTATATCACAAAATTATAGAAAAAATCTTAATTGCTGCCTTTCCCCCTGTCCATTATTATTTATTTCATTTCACAATTATTACTAAAAATAATCATTTCATGATTATTACTAAAATAATTTTGTTGCCCTAGCTGGTTTTACTCAGTGGTTGGAGTGTCAGCCTCTGGACTGAATGGTCTCAGGTTCAATTCCAGTCAAGGGCACATGACTCAGTTGCAGGCTCAATGGAAAAAATAGCCTTGGGTGAGGATTAACAAGATAATAGTAATAATATCCTATATAATAAAATCCTAATATGCAAATCTACCGAACGGTGGAACAACTGGTCGCTGTGACATGCACTGACCACCAGGGGACAGACGCTCAAGACAGGAGCAGCCCCCTGGTGGTCAGTGCGCTCTCACGGAAGCTGGGCTCATGGCTGGAGAGCGCAGCAGCTGTGGTGGGAGCCTCTCCCACCTCCGCAGTAGCGCTAAGGACCCCTCAGGGGATGTCCGACTTTAAGCCGGCAGGTGGACATCCCCTGAGGGGTCCTGGACTTTGAGAGGGCACAGGCCAGGCTGAGGGGAACGCCCCCCCTCCAGTGCACAAATGTTGTGCACTGGGCCTCTAGTATATATATAAAAGCCTAAATGACCATCACAACTGAAACAACCGAACAGATGAACAAACAGGCTGCGTGGAGCGACCAGGCTGGCAGGAGGGTTAGTAAGGGCCGACCTAACGACTGAGCAGCGGGCTGTGAGGGGTGACCAGGCTGGAAGGGTGGTTAGTGAGGGACGACCAAACAACTGAGCAGCAGGCTGCATAGGGCGACCAGGCCGGCAGGGGGGTTAGTGAGGGCTGACCAAGCGACTGAGCAGCAGGCTACGGGGGTTGACCAGGCCAGTGGGGGGTTAATGAGGGACAACCAAACGACTGTACAGCAGGCTGTGGGGGCAACCAGACTGGCAGGGGGGTAGGGAGGGGTGACCAAATGACCGAACAGCAGGCTGCGTGGGGTGACCAGGTCGGTGGGGTGGGGGGCAGTTGGGGGTGACCAGGCTGGCAGGGGGAGGGAAGTGAGGGTGACCAGGCCAGCAGAGGGGGGCAGTGAAGGGTGACCAGGCTGGGGGGGAGTTGGGGGCGACCAGGTCAGCAGGGGCAGGGCAGTGAGGGGTGACCAGGTCAGCAGAGGTGACCAGACTGACAGAAGAGGCAGTTAGGGGTGACCAGGCTGGCGGAGGGGCAGGGGGGGCAGTTGGTGGTGACCTGGCCGGCAGTGGGGGCAGTTAGGGGGGATCAGTCAGGCAGGCAGGTGAGCAGTTAGGAGGTAGTGGTCCCAGATTGTAAGAGGGATGTCCCGGATTGGAGAGTGTGCAGGCTGGGCTGAGGGGACTGTCCTCCCCACCTCCCCCCCACATGAATTTCATGCACTGGGCCTCTAGTAATAATAATAATAATAATAATAAATAATAATAATAATAATAATAATAATAATAATAATTTTGTCATATAGAGGCGATGGTGTTAAAAAAGTGATCCACTTTGCATGTCAAATGTGGCATTGACTTATCTTAACTCCAGGCCTTTTTTCTTTCATTAATTCTTTTTCTACATTAATGCAGTTATGTTTCTGGAAGCACGGATTTGATCACGCCATTTCCTAGTCAAATATTTTCTAGGGCTTATTTTTTTTGTATAGAATAAAGTCATATCAAACTCTCTTAGTGTCTGGCAGCCATGGGTTTTGAGAACATTATCTCCCCATTTTCTTTTCCTGTGTCCCCTGTTCCAGCTACTTATAAGTCCTCATCTAGGTCCTGTCACATCCTGCCTCTCCATCTGTGCTTATTGTCACCTCCAGCTGGAATGTCCCAGCCCTTCTTCTCTGCACACTTTCTAATCCAAGCATGTCAAACTCGTGGCCTACAATGAATATTTTTGTGGCCCAACCAATCTAGTATGTAAGAAACATTTTAATAAAAATTTTGTAACTTAATTTTTACAATATCCTGTTATATATAACTAGAGGCCTGATGCACAAAAATTTGTGCACTGGCAGGGGAGGAGGGGTGGGGGTTGTCTCTCAGCCCTACTTGTGCCCTCTCACAGTCTGGGATCCCTTGGGAGATAACCACCTGCTGGCTTAGGCCCGCTCTCCGGGTCGCAGATGGCAGGCCCGATCCCCGGTGCCTGCCCCGCCACCCCTGGTCACGCGCACGGCAGGGCCGATCCGGGGATTGGGGTGCCACCCCGGGTCGCACACACGGCAGGGCCGATCCGGGGGTTGGGGCGCCGCCCCGGGTCAGGTCACACGGGATGCCCGCCACCCCGGGTTGCAGATAGCAGGCCAAGATGGCGGCAGGGCAGGCGGGATGGCGCTGTCCCATCCCACTGCCCCAGGTCACAAATAGCAGGCCCAGATGGCGGCAGGAAAGGCGGGTTGGTGCTGTCCTGCCCTGCCTGCAGTATGCAAATTAGCCGCCATCTTTTGTTGGTGGTTAATTTGCCTATCGTGCTGATTAGCCAATGGGAGGCGTAGCAAAGGTATGGTCAATTACCATGTTTGTCTATTATTAGATAGGATAGAGGCCTGGTACACGGGTGGGGGCCGACTGGTTTGCCTTGAAGGGTGTCCCGGATCAGGGTAGGGGTCCCGCTAGGGTGCCTGGCCAGCCTGGGTGAGGGGCTGAGGGCTGTTTTCAGGCTGGCCACACCCCCTTCAGGGTGGGGATCCCCACTGGGGTGCCTGGCCAGCCTGGGTGGGGGGGTTAAGGGTCATTTTCAGGCTGGCCACGACCCCCGGCGACCCAAGCTCCTAGCCGTTCCTTTTTTTCTTTTTTTGAGATTTATTTATCTTCTATAATTGAAACTTTGTAGCCTTGAGTGGAGCTGAGGGCCAGCCAGTGCAGGCGGGAAGCTTGGCTTCCTCCATCGCTGGGGGCAACCCAAGCCTCCTGCTCGCTCCAGCTCTGTGGCCGCCACCATCTTAGTTGGGTTAATTTGCATACTCACTCCTGGTTGGATGGTGGGCCTGGCTTGTGGGTGTGGCTTGAGCATAGCAGAGGGACGGTTAATTTGCATGGTTCTCTTTTATTATATAGGATTATTAATAACAAACTAAAACGTTTGATAATGACTGATTACTATAATCGTGTTGCATTCATTTCCCTTATGCGCCTTACATGCAGGCGAACCATTTCTCTCCACTAATACTAGCAGTGAATATTTTAGTAACTGATTACCATGTCATTACTGACATTTTACTGACTTGTTTGGTATGTGCAACAGGAAATATCTCACTTTCGGAGAACAAGAAAAATAGATTTATTTGCATTATGCTTATTAATTTGTGCAGTTATTCAGTGTCTTGTAAGTTAATGTTCAAGAAAAATGTTAATTTTTATTAAAATATTTTATTATTTTATGTTAACAATTACTTATTTATTTCAGCCCTTTGTGTTCAGCATGTCTCTTTCAAAATAAACCTACATTTCTATGAAAATTGAAGCTTTTTTTGTGTGGCCCACATAAACTTAAACCTTCTTTTATTTCACCCATGTGAGCCTTTGGGTTTGACATGCTTGTTCTAATCCCTCACTGAATCAGAATCAGCTCTATGCTGTTCTTTCAAAAGCCTTTCCTGATGCTCTCAAGAAAAAAAAAAGGATTATGCTCCTTTACTCTAAATTCTCATAACTCTTTCGGCCATGAGAATTCCCCTCTTCAGAATTGTTTAATCTTCCATGGTATTTGTACATTTCTATTTTTATAATAATCTATAATAATAATAGAGGAATATGAAAATAGTCCAGGACGCCATCACAGTAACAGTAACGACCAGCAGGCTGTGTGGGGCAACCAGGCCAGCAGGGGGGTTAGTGAGGGACGACCAAATGACTGAACAGCAGGCTGTGTGGGGTGACCAGGCTGGCAGGGGCATTAGTGAGGGATGACCAAATGACTGAACAAGCAGGCTGCGTGGGGAGACCAGGCTGGCAGGAGGGTTAGTGAGGGACGACCAAATGACTGAACAGCAGGCTGCGTGGGGAGACCAGGCTGACAGGGGGTTAGTGAGGGACGACCAAACGACTGAACAGCAGGCTGTGTGGGGCAACCAGGCTGACAGGGGGGCAGTTGGGGGTGACTAGGCAGGCAGGTAAGCAGTTAGGAGCCAGCAGTCCTGGATTGTGATATGGATGTCTGACTGCCAGCAGTCAGACATCCCCCGAGGGGTCCCGGATTGGAATGGGTACAGGCTGGACTGAGGGACACCCCCCCCCCGTGCACGAATTTTGTGCACCAGGTCTCTCTATATATAAGAACAGTGTAATGACCAGAGCGACCAGTGGCTATGACGCACACTATGGCTACCAATCAGCCTGATCCAGGCCCTGATTGGGCCTCCCACCCCTGGCTAGCCCTGCCCCTGATTAGCCCCCAACACCTCAGTCAGGGACAGGGCTGGCCGTCAACCCCCTGCACCCCTCCCCCTGGCCAGCCCTGCCCCCACTTGGCCCCCAACACACGATCAGGGGTGGGGCTGGCCAGCCAACCAGCTGCAGCCCCTCCCCCCAGCCAGCCAACCACCCACGGCCCCTCCCCCTTCCGGCCCCGCCCCCAATCGGCCCCCTCCATCCCCATCGGGGGTGGGCCAGCTGGCTAACAGCCTGTAGCCCCTCCCCCCCTCCAGCCCAGTCCAATGGGCCCCATCGGGGCGGGCCAGCCGAATCCCACCCTTGCATGAATTTGTGCACCGGGCCTCTAGTTAGTTTATATTTTTCTCTCTGTTGGATTAAAAGCTTTTAGAAGGCAAACTTTATATCTTATTTTTTCTAATTTCGGGAGCCATCAAGGCTGCTTGCATAAGCATGCTGCCTCTCTAGCTTCCCATTTTCCCTTGCTGCACACCCTGATATCTTCAAGTTCAGAGAGCTTCACTTACCCTAGGCTCTGAGGAAGACCTGAAATTCAGTATATAAGCGTGTGTTTACATGTGTAACTGTTATATCAAACTAGAGGCCCGGTGCACGAAATTCGTGCACTGAGTGGGGGTGTCCCTCAGCCCAGCCTGCATCCTCTCTAATCTGGGACCTCTCAGGGTATGTCCAACTGCCAGTTTAGCCTTGATCTGCCCTCCACTGCCAGCCATATTGTGACAATGTGGGGATGGCCATCTTGTGGTGGCCACCCTGTGACAACGTGGGGTGGCCATCTTGTGATACGAGGGCATGAGGGTCAATTTGCATCTTACCTCTTTATTATATAGCATAGGATGAGGTGGACTCAAAGGGATTTAATGAGCCATCAGCCTTTCAAGCATGTCCAATAGGCTAGCTTTCCTGGACCTTGGGTAAAATTTGGCAACTGACAGATTTTTCTGGACCTTTCCAATCATAGCTACAACCTTACTGAAGAAATTGCAATGTCCAGTCCTGACAATGCTAAATTTTCTCTGAGCTCTGTGTTACTAGAAAACACTGTTCAGAAATCCCCCTCACTTTTTGTGTTCTGGGAAACATCTTATTGTAAATTGTCACCATTCCTCATATGACTTAGATAAGACAAATGTGCCCCCTCATTCACCTATAACAAGGCAAGGCACAGACCCTGTAATTTCTCATTCTTTGCCCCATAAATGAAGACCTGAACCTCGTGTCCCCCACTAATCAATAGGAACAAAATCCTTTGCCAACCAAATTTGGGTTAAGTTTCTCTTCTTTCTCCAGCAGTAACAACAAAAACTGCAAGCTCTTCTCCAATTTAGAGCTTCCTTCTGCCTCAGGTTGGTACTTTTTTTGATCTAGAAGGCCCCTTGGCTTCTTTTCTCCTTTCTTTGTCACTTCTTTACCACTTGCTAGCTAAGGTTCTGGCTTCTACACAGCTGGCAGGGGATGGCATGGAGGTTGGGGGTAGACAGGATTTGTGGGAGGGACTTCAGCTGCTGTCCTTTATATTTGGTATTGATAATCTCTAGGCTTATTCTCTTGGTATATATTTATTGGTTTCTTGGAAAGTTTCACTTCTGGGAATATCCAATGACATCCTTTCTATTCCAGCTAGCTATCTCAGCCTCCACGCCTCAAAAGTTCACCTTTCTGTTCTGGCTGGTGTGGCTCAGTTGGTTGGCATGTCATCACATGTACTGAAAGGTCACGGGTTTGATTCTCAGTCAGGGCACATACCTAGATTGTGGGTTCAATTTCAACTGATAGATGTTTCTCTCTCACATCTCTGTTTCTCCCTGCCCCACCCTACTTCCTCTTTCTCTAAAAATCCATGAATATGTCATTGGGTGAGGATTTATTTAAAAAGTTCAGCTTTCTGCAGGGTCAGTTTGCTTATCAATTTGAAATGGAATCCCTTTCAAAAGGACCCCAGGCTGGTGGTTCCCTCCTGTGGTATTGCTTCTTTGGAGAAATGCAGCTCACTCCCAGTGCACCCTGGTCTTCCTCAGTCACTCAGTGTCTTTATACTACTCAGTCATGAGGTAGAGCCTGGCTTGTTGTGTCTCTCAGGGATTCTGAACCTCTTGTAGCTCTCTCACTGGGCTCCACTCCTCCCTCTGCTCTTTCCCCACATGAAACAATAAGGAAAATACCTTGGCCCCCACAATTCTCCCACCGTGTGACAACATCCTCTTCCTCCCTCAGACCTCTTATATGACCTCAAGCTACATGAGGAGCAAAGGATTTCAAAACGAGTTTTTGCAAATATTGCAGAGGTGTATAGAACCTTAATTTGGAATATGAAGGTCTGTGACACCTACCTTTGTGCCTTTTCCAAAACTATGCTGAAAAATACCCTCTTATATTTAAGTGTTGCTTTTTCTGGAGCAATTTTGTCAAATTGGTCATGAAATTCTCAATATTGTCTTCCACCCAAAGAATGGTAAGACTGATGGGTTGTACCAGATGGCCTGCCACACACTTTCACATCGCTCATGGCTTTCACTCAGCCTCGGCAGCTCTTACCCCGTCTCAATTTAACATGTTACTATTTATCATTCAAGATTTAGGAACAATAGTCTCTCTTTTCTGAAGCCAATCTTTTCATTTCTCCATCATGCAGAACAAATTTTCCTGCCTTTCATGTGCTTTCACCAGTTTTACCTATACATCTGTATAATGCTTCACTTTTAATTAATTTTTCAATTCAACCAATACTGACTGAGTACCCTGGATGTGCCAGCACCTGTGTGAAGCCTTGAGACACAGCAGGGAGCAAGTAGACATGGTCTCTGGTCTCATGGAGCATTGCTTCTCCTGCTACATCAGGAACTCAGGAAGGGAGGGTGTTTATTAACCTTTGATGCTCAGCCTCAGGGGAAGTGCTCAATACATGTATTAAAAGGGGAATAGGCTCATGAGGTCTGAAAGAAGCTTGTGAAACTGACTTTACATTGAACCTCAGAATCTGGCCTAGTGGCTTCTGCAGTGTTGGTATTGCTGCTGGCCTCTGTGGCTGTTTCCGATAGGCACAGAGGGGTAAGACCTGCTCACAGATTTTTGTCATATTCTTCAGCATCTAAAACTATAGTGCACTGTTGATGAATTGTAATATTGCATTTATCCAAAAAATACTTCATGTGTATGTACAACATGCTAAAATGTGCACTTGGCAATGGTGATGATCAAAGAATGATAAACCAAATTCTCTATCCTAGAGGAGTATACAACCTGATAAACAAACGAGGTAAAACACTAACTGTATGATATAAATCAAATATATGTCACAAGAGGCCTGGTGCACGAATTCTGCATGGGTGGGGTCTGGCTGACCCCATCCCCTGGGGGCCTGCCAGACTGGTTGGGGGGAGGAGCCACGGGAGGTTGGCCGGCCAGCCCCACCCCTGGTTGGGGTGTTGGGGGCTAATCAGGGGCAGGGCCAGCCAGGGGAGGGGCCGCAGCTGGCCCTGCTCTTGATCCAGCTGGGGCCAGCTGGGGGGAGGGCCCTCCCCCCCCCTCCATTGCACCAGTTGGCTGGCCGCAGTGCGCATCATAGTGACCAGTCATTCCAGTCATTCCGGTGTTCCAGTCCCTTGGCTTTTATATAGAGAGAGATAAGAAAAGTGTATTAGTAAATGATGGTATGGGAGACTCCAGAGGTGGAAAGTGATCACTTGGACTATGGTCCTAGAGAAAGGAAAATAATAAAAATGATGCCATTAGAGCTGCAACTTGAAAACTATAAACTGTGAAAAGCAGAG
Organism: Myotis daubentonii; assembly: GCF_963259705.1. NCBI lineage: Eukaryota > Metazoa > Chordata > Mammalia > Chiroptera > Vespertilionidae > Myotis > Myotis daubentonii. The sequence goes on along the minus strand of NC_081843.1, from coordinate 37,735,331 downwards.
TTCTTCAGGCAGAGAAGAGGAGGAACAAAAGCAGGGAGATAGGAAAGTGCAGCTTATGTTCATTGACCTGTGAACAGTTACATGTGTGCATTTATCACACAGTTTCTCATGTAGGGTTTGTCTTTGTCCTTAGTTCCTAAGCACTTAGTTTAGTTACTAAAGAACAAAGTGATGCCTTTAGGGCTTGTGATGCCCTGAACCCTATGGAGAAGTCAACCTGGGATATGTGTAAAGACTCGGGAGTCCAAAGGCTTGTCCCTCCCTTTGGTGTCTGCTTTTAGTTAGTGGGAAGCAGAATGTGTAGACATATTTCTTGCTTAAAATTAACAAACTATTTGCAACAGCTTTTCTTTTGTCACTTAAGTCTTCTCATGTTTTTAAATTGCCATTGGCCTTTACATATAGATGCACTAAAAGTAGAATCTAGGTCAGTGTGTTCTTGGGATCACATTTAAACTCAGCCACCACCATCTGCCCTGCCTGGGAAGGGTCACAGCTTTATGAGCCACATATTTGACTCTGAATCAAAATAGTTTTCCTCTTAGCCCAGGCTTTTTCTCCCACATTTATCTGCATTTTCCTGTGTTGATTTTTTTGTCTTTGTCTACCTCTCCCTAAATTTTTTCCCCCGCCATACTTTTGATTTGCAGGCTGTCTGCATAAAGCACAGAAAGTGGACACTTTGCCCAGTTTATTTCTCTCAGACTTTAAATCTGCATGGATTGGTGCTCAGCTGATAAGGCTGATTGGCATTACTCATTAACCCCACTGAGGTGTGGCAGTCATTGAGCTAACTAATTTACATTGTTTATTTCATTAATCCTTATCACAATCCTTAAAACAGACAATACTAGTCCACAGATGAGGAAACCGAGACTGATGAGATTAAGTAAATCCCTTCATAAGGGCAGGGTAGGACATTTAAATATACTCTGCTACCTTTAAAATCTCTTTTGTCATTGCACAGTCCTGAAGCTTTGAGATGCACAGTTAAAGTTGGAAGTATTTAAACAATTTGCCATAAATTTTTAAAAATTGGTAGGTACTTATGAGGAATATAAACTTAAATAATTGTTTGCATACAATAAATAGGTGTTTTGTTTATACTACTGCCATACATGCTAATCTATATTAATAAAAGGGTGATATGCTAATTACACTGGGAGACCTTCCGGGAGACCTTCTGGACAAAACCATGGTCACGGGGCTGAGGCAGAGGAAGTTAGAGGTGATCAGGCCAGCAGGGGACGGGCAGTTGGGGGTAATCAGGCAGTGGGGGGGGGGGGGAGTTGGGGGCAATCAGGACGGCAGGGGGGGCAGTTGGGGGTGAGCAGGCTGGCAGGGGGTGGCAGTTAGGGGCGAGCAGGCCAGCAGGGGGGGCCGTTGGGGGCAATCAGGCTGGCAGGCAAGGTGATTAGGGGCGATCAGGCAGGCAGGCCAGTAAGCGGTTAGGAGCCAGCGGTCCTGGATTGCGAGAGGGATGTCCGACTGCTGATTTAGGCCCAATCTTACAGGGGGGGGGTCCCAGATTGGAGAGGGTGCAGGCTGGGCTGAGGGACACACACACACACACACACACACACACACACACACACACCCGCACGAATTTTGGGCATAGGGCCACTAGTATCATATAAAGCAAAATATGATATTATCTCTTTTCACGTTTCCTCTGTCACTATTCTATATAATAAAAGCCCAGCAACCAAACGGCAGAAAGACCAGAACGAGCAGTCGACCAGTCGCTATGACACATGCTGACCACCAGGGGTCAAATGCTCAATGCAGGAGCATCCCCCTGGTGGTCAGTGGGCTGATTCCCGCAGGCCATGCCTCCTACCAGTGCACAAATCCCATGCACCAGGCTTCTAGTGTTCAAATAACAGAACTGGTGAAATACAGCTCAGAACTTGTGCTCACAGATTTAATTTGCCCTGCTTCCTCCTTTGTAGATAGGAGACTGGGGACAGAAAAGACTTTCATTGCCTAAGGTTACGTAGATGGTGGCAAAGCATGACTAGAAGATGAGTTCCTGACTCTGCTACAAGACTTTTTGCTGCTAAAATATATAGAAATTCTTATATAATATTAAGAATTATACAATTCTTAACACTATTAAGTCTTCCAATCCATGACACAGGATGTTTTTCCTTTGTGTGTGTGTTCTTTAATTTCCTTCACCAATATATTGTAGTTTTCAGTGTATAAATTGTCCATGTCCTTGGTAAGTTTATTACTAAGTATTTTACTTTATTTTTGGTTCAGTTTATTTATTTATGTATTTATTTTATTAGATTTTACTGGGGTGACATTGGTCAACATTTACATATAGGTTTCATGTGTGGATTTCTAAGTTACAAAATCTGTATATAGCACCATGTGTCCACCATCCAAAGTCAAATCTTCTCCTGTTACCTCATATTAGGACTCTCTTTGCCCCCCACCTCCTTTCCTCTGGCAACCACCACCATAAGTTTCAGTTTTATATCCCATATATAAGTGAAAACATATGGTTCTTAGGTATTTCTGACTAACTTATTTCTTTTATTTATTTATTTTTATTCTTTAAAGTATTATAGATAGTAGTACATATGTCTCCTTTTTCCTCCATTGACCTCCTCCTGGCCTCCCCCAACCCCCAGCACATGCTGTCACTCCTCTAGTGTCTGTGTCCATTGGTTATGCTTATATGCATGCGTACAAGTCTTTTTGTTGATCTCTTATCCCCCCCTCCAACCCTCTCCTGCCTTCTTGCTGTAGTTTGACAGTCTGTTTGATGCTTGTCTCTGCATCTATTCTTGTTCATCAGTTTATGATGTTCTTTATATTCCACAAATGAGTGAGATCATGTGATATTTATCTTTCTCTGACTGGCTTATTTCGCTTAGCATAATGCTCTCCAGTTCCATCGATGTTGTTGCAAATGGTAAGAATTACTTCTTTTTTTATGGCAGCATAGTATTCCATTGTGTAGATGTACCATAGTTTTCTAATTCACTCATCTGCTGATGGGCACTTAGGCTGTTTTCAAATCTTAGCTATTTCACTTAGCATATGTTCTCAAAGTCCATCCATGTTGTTGAAAATGATGCTATTTCATCCTTTCTTATGGCTGAGTAGTATTCCATTGTGTATATGTACCACATCTTCTTTATCCAGTCCTCTGTCACAGGAATAATGCTGCAGTGAACATAGGGGTGTATATAACTTTGCAAATAAATGATTTTGAGTTTTTCGGGTATATATCCAGGAGTGGGCTTGCTGGGATATATTGTAGCTTTATTTTTAATTTTTTGAAGAATCACCAGACTGCTTTATTTTGATGCAATTATAAATGGGATTGTTTTCTTAATTTTTGTTTCAGATAGTTCATTATTAGTGTATAGAAAAGCAACTGATTTTTGTATGTTTATTCTGTATCCTGCAACTTTCCTGAATTCATTTATTAGTTCTAACAGTTGTTATTTTGTAGACCTTTTAGGGTTTGCTATATATAAGATCACGTCCTCTTCAAACAGATAATTTTACTTCTTCCTTTCTGATTTGGATGTATTTCATCTTTTTTCTTGCCTAATTGCTTTGTCTAGGACTTCTAGTACTATGTTAAATAGAAGTGGCAAGAGTGGGCATCCTTGTCTTGATCCTGATATTCCAGGAAAAGTTTTCAACCTTTTTCTGTTGAGTATGATGTTAACTGTGAGCTTGTCATATGTGACTTCAATCGTGTTGAGGTAAAGTCCTTCTGTACCTAGTTTATTGGATGGGATTTTTTTTAATCATGAAAGGATGTTAAATTTTATCTAATGCCTTTTCTGCATCTATTTATCTAATGCCTTTTCTGCATCTAATGAGATGATCACATTATTTTAATTCTTCCTTCTGTTAATGTGGTTTATCACATTGATTGGTTTTGTATGTTGAACCATCCTTGCATCCCAGGGATAAATCTCACTTGATCATTGTTTATGATCCTCTTAATATGATGTTGACTTTTATTTGCTAGTATTTTGTTGAGGACTTTTGTATCTATGGATATTGACCTGTAGTTTTCTTTCTTTGTATTGTCTTTGTCTTAGTATGAGGTTAACTCATAAAATGAATTTAAAAGTGTGTACACTGTTGATAGGAGTGTAAAATAGTGCAACCAATATGAAAAGCAGTAGGAAGGTAACTCTAAAAACAGAATTACTATATGATCCAGAAATCTCACTCCTGAATATATATCAAAAAATAATTGAAATCAAGATACATGGATGGGCCTGGTAGACATTACACTAAATGTTATCACAGAAAGACAAATTCTGCAAGCTTTCACTTATATGAGGTATCTACACTAATAAAAGAGAAAGATGCAAATTGATCGTACCTTTGTGACGCCCACCAGCCAATCAGGAATGAGTATGCAAAGTAACCCAACAAAGATGGTGTGTTAATTTGCATATGCAGGCGCCGACCGCCCCCGGCCACTCTGGGCCTCTGGGCAGTGTGGGAAGGTGGAAAGGTGGCTCCGGGCCAAAACGAAAGCAGAAAGGCGGCTCCATGCCGAAGCGAAGGTGTTGCCGGCAGCCAGGGGAAGGAAGGCCCATTCTTGCACGAATCTTCATGCATCAGGCCTCTAGTTTTAATATAGTCAAATTTATAAAAGCATAAAATGGAATGTTAATTTCCAACAGATAGTGGAGGAAGAAATGGGAAGTTGTTCAATGGGTATAAAGTTACAGTTATACAAAATAAGTAACCAAGAAATCTGTTGTATAACATAGTACCTGTAGTTAGCAGTATGATATTGTGCACTTAAAAAATTTTGTTAAGATGGTAGACCTCATACCAAAAAAAAAGAAAATCTTATTTAGACACTACTCAATTTAATGCAATTTACTGGTGAATTATTTAAGAATTAGCAATAAAATACATATAAACATAAACTACATGATTTTCTCCTCCATTCTTTTGTCTTACTTACATGTTGTATATCTTCTACTTGGGCTGTCCATACCATCTCTTTTATTTGTTCCTATGTATGGAATTCTCATTCTATTTCCACATTTTCTCCTTGACTTCCATGACTATTCAATTGTTTTTTTAAATATCAATGTCAATATATTTCTAATTTGTTTATTTTTGCTAATTTCCATAAAATATATTTAAGTTGTTTTCTATTCATCCATTGATGAATTATTCCTAACATTTAAATTTTTACCTATACTTTTGAGTCTTTCTATGCTACTTCCTAGGTATTTAATATTAGCTATCACTAATATTATTATTTAACCTATTAATATCCAGCTTTTATCTCATAAAGTAAGCACTGTTGATATATTTTATTTTTCTTAAATATTAACAGTCTAGATGCTGTGGCTAAAAAGTGAGCTGTGGGCTCAACATCTGCCTCCATCAGTAATTACCTGGGAAATTATGGCCAAATTACTTAATTTATCTATTTTTCATTTTCTGAACTGTGAAATATGTATAATAATGATCCCACTTTGTATATTTGTAAGGATTAAATGAAATAACACATTTAAAGCCATTAAATTAAAAAATGCATCTCAACTTAAAAAATCTATCCCAGCACATTCATTTTGACTATATTCAAGGGACAAAAAACAGGCATTCTCCTTCTTTCAGTATATATTTTTTTCACAAAAATTTTTATAACAATGATAAAAACTATATTCAGAATCCTTCATAATCCTATCACCACTTTATCAAATAATTATTTCATTTTTACATAATAATAATCATCACAAGATATCTACCTATTGGAATTCTTGTTCATGAAACAATTATAAACATTTCCCATGGTGTTAAATTTCATAATTTGGTGCTATATTATACTCTTAGAAGTTGATAATTTGCCATTTATCTTAACCCTTTTCCTTATTTTTTTTTTGACACTTATGTGGTGTAGTAGAAAGCTAATGGATTTTAGAATTAACATAATAGATTTGAATACTGGTTGAGCAGTATTGGGAAGGCTATTTAACATCTCTGAGCCGTAATTTTCTAATCCATAAAATGTGAATAATTATTTATATCTTCCAGGGTTGTTTTGTGGGGTGTTTTTTTTTTAATTGTACAGGTAAGGCTATGATGTAAAGTAGTTAGCAAAATACTTCTCTTCTACCCCACCCCAAAATAGGTTGCACCCATCCCCACTCCAATTTTTGCTCAAATATTTTTCTTAAGTAGAAGTTATGTCTAGTAATCTTTTAAAAGAATAATTGGCCCAGCCAATGTGGCTCTGTGGTTGAGCATGGACCTATGAACCAGGAGGTCATGGTTCGAAGCCCTGGCACATGCCTGGGTTGCAATTTCGATCCCCAGTAGGGGGTGTGCAGGAGGCAGCTGATCAGTGATTCTCTCTCATCATTGATGTTTCTATCTCTCTCCCTCCTCCCCTCCTCACTGAAACCAATAAAAAAATATATTTTAAAAAAATAATAATTGGACCAGATATGTTATATTTTACTAAGAAACTAAGTTATCAAATCTAAACTGAGCCTAGGTAGAAAAACTGTACTTTCAAATGTTTTTATGTTCAAAATTTACCTGAGATGTTTCACCTAATGCATATTAGAATTAAGAAGTAATTATTTTGCCTGGAAGCTGTCCTAGCAAAAAGCAACCAACAAAAACTGATTTCTTATTCATAATCAGGTTATATATCTACCTAATAACATTATGTATTTCATTATTTTTTCATCAAATACAAAGAATAGAAGCAAATTCAGAAGTATGTTGCCCTGCCTATATATCTCTTACTGTATATTCCAGTAGATCAAGGCAACATTCCAATAGATTAAGTCAATTGATACCCTTTTTTAAATAACCTGAAGGAAATTGCAGCAGAATTTTTACAATAATTTCACAATTGGAAGATATGATAATTATTCAAATCTGTTTCATTACTTGCCAAGGGAATACTGAGATACCATTAATTTTCTGTCACTTCAATAGGTCTTTCCAATTTCAAAAACGTGTTGGAACAAAAAGAAAAGATTTACAGTAAACTAAATTCCTGGGAGTGCAAATGAAATCACTAAAATATGAGAAGTGAATTTTGGATCCATGCTGAATGCTACTCAAACCTATCTTTAAAATATCTCATTGCTTGCCCTGACCAGTTTGGCTCAGTGGATAGAGCATCGGCCTGCGGACTGAAGGGTCCCAAGTTCGATTCCAGTCAAGGGCATATACCTTGGTTGCGGGCACATCCCCAGTAGGAGGTGTGCAGGAGGCAGCTGATTGATGTTTCTCTCTCATTGAAGTTTCTAACTCTCTATCCCTCTCCCTTTCTGTAAAAAATCAATAAAATATATATTTTTTAAAAATATCTCATTGCTTAAGGCATTGAGTAATTCTCCTGCATAGGGTTATTTGTGTGTGCGTGTGTGTGTGTGTGTGTGTGTTTTCAATCAATATCTGACCTAAAACACGATTAGCATTGAGCTAGCAGTTAATAAAATATGTTACACAGTACATTTTATTGGTGAAATGACATTAGAATAAAAAGTTTTCATCTAAAAATATGATAAGGATTGACTTAATAGAGGTCATTGCAGGCTATTAAACACATAGAAGTTCTAGGAGGTATAAAATACACAAACAGTTATTTGAAAGACTTGAAAGTCCATTTTACTTGGAAATATGATGATTATTGTATTTATTATTAGATATGAATTATGCTAAAGTTGTGCCTGAAAATTTTGGTTAAGCTTCCAAATTGGCACCATTCACAGTAACCACTGTGAAGAAGAGATAGTTCAAGGACAAAAGCTCTGAAATGTTTTCTGAGCTGGACTTGCAGTAACTTTCAGCTTTCATGTCCAGTGTCTGTTTTGCAACCTTTTAGCAGTAAATGCTGAGTTATTGACAAAAATTTTAAATATTCATGTTTCTGAAGATAAACATAGGCTTATATTTTTTCATACTCATATTTCAGATACAAAAGAGTCAGAACTTGGTTGATGCTTGGGCAGATATACTATCTTTCTTGAATTGTTAGCATGTGTTTTTTTGTTTGTTTTTGTTTTGTCAGGTTCTTTTCAGTTACACATCCAAGGAAGGGCTAGCATTCAAGTGGTGTGATTTCAGGGAAAACTAGGAGCACTTCTCCTTCTCCCAGTTTACCCAAATATCCCCTATCTGCTCTATGGTACCTGAAATTTCCTTAATAAAGAAACTAGATTTAAATTCCACACTTGAAGATAAGAGAAATGGGGATTAAAACACAAATACTCCCTTTGAAAGAGAATGCATTGACTTAAAATCACACTAAAATATTTGGTTATATCAGATACTTGACTCAAAGCAGGTTTTGTTGTCCAGGTAAGAGGAGAAGAAATAAACTTCATAGAAGGAGATATGTGTCAGCAGAGTTTTATAATAAAAACTGTTTCCACTTTTTCACCTTCCTTAAGCCAATTCGTTTTAACTATATTCAAGTGTAGCTTCCTTTCTTTCACTTGGTAAATACAGTACTTCTCTCTCTCTCTTTTTTTTAGAACAGCTTACTTTGAAATATTGGATGCTTTTAGTCCATCTCAGTCTCCTAGTTTGGAAAAAATTACAGAATAGAGCACCGAGAATGTGTGTTGGCACTATTGAGCCTCTGTTCGATAATCTATAAAGTGTTGTGAAGAAACTTATAACAAATATCACATGATTTCAATTATATGTGGAATTTTAAAACATCAAAACAAATGAACAAACAAATAAAAACACCAAAAACAGATTCATAGAAACAAAGAACAAACTGATGGTTGCCAGAGGGGGTGGGGTGGGGGTGGGGGGGTGGAGGGATGGGTTAAAAGGTGAAAAGGGGGAGAATCCAAGATGGTGGTAGGCAAATGCCTGTACTTGCTGCCTCCCACATCCACATCAAAATTACAACTAAAATACAGAACCGCCATCATCCAGAACTGCTGGAAAGCTGGCCGAATGGACGTACTACATCTAGAGCAGTAAAGAGGAAAGCGCGCTGAGACAGGAAGGAGGTGCGGAGGCGTGGAAGGGGCTGGCCCAGCACCATATGGGCCTCTGTTTTAACCTGGAGGGAGATCGCCTCTGTGGAGGCTGTCAGCGGCTCAAGAGATCCCAGCCCCACACCAGATGCCCAGCCCAGGGCCCCAGGCTGGGGAAAGAAGTCCCACGGACAGTAAGAACTATGGGTGTAAAAAACACTGCGAATTGGTGCTGAGTGACACAGAGGCTGCTGGAGACCCAGCTGCCCCTCTTAAAAGGCCAGCACCACACACTGAATTTACAAGCTCCCGCTTCCTCTGAGCTCCAGTGCCAGGTGAGGCTCTGGAGGACTCAGACACATACTAGGAGGAACTGGACTGTCTGGCATCAGGGCAGGAACTTGAGGGCAGCTTTCTTCCAGACGGAGGTGCTCACAGCAGTCATTGTTCCCATGCTGGGACCTTCCCGGTTGCAGGGCTGACTGGCAGCCATTTCTGTTTGCTCTGCTCTGATGATTCCCTGAGACCCTGACCCATCCAGTTTACAACCCCACCCAAGCTATGGGCAATGGCTTGTGCATATGAATGGCCTGACTTTTCTCAGGCCAAAAACCTGTCAAACAAGCTGCAGCTGGATCAGGGAACCCCAAACCTATCCATAAAAGGCCCAAAACCTGGCACCAGCACCAACCTGCCTTGCTTCACAGCTGGGCCTTGCCTGGGCACTTCAAAATCCAATACAAAGAGGAGGAATCTGCAGAGCTCTCTGTAACTCCTGCTGGGTGGCCCAAGGAAGTGACTGACTTTGCACCCCACCAAAGACCCAAGAGCCAGTGTACACAGTGATCAGTGTGAGACCATACCAGATTACAACTCTTCACACCCATAAGTGACACACTCAAGGGGCAGACTCAGTGAGCACCAAAGCCCCACTGAAGCAAGTTCTGCTCCATAAGGGTGTCTCCTGCACAGCAGCTCTTCCGCTGTAGTTACAGGTGGTCCCCACAACCAACTGGCCTGGAGATCAATTCCTCCCAGTGACACCAACAGCAATCAAGGCTCAGCTACAACTAGACTGTGCACGCAGCCCACAAAGGTGTGTACCTAGAGTGTCCACCTCAGGTGACTGGGGAGGCTGAGCCACTGGGCCCTATAGGACACCTACTACACAAGGCCACTCTATCAACTCAAGGAGACTTAGCAGCTCTACCCAATACACAGAAACAAACACAGGGAAGCAGCCAAAATTTGGAGACAAAGAAACATGTCACAAATGAAAGAAATGAAAGAAAGCAAACTACTGGATATAGAGTTCAAAATCATGGTTATAACATTACTCAAGGATTTTCTAGAAACTTCCAAGGGACTTAGTGAGACTTTCATGGATCTTAGTGAGAATGTAAAAAAAAAAAAGAAAAGGACCAGTCAGAAATTAAGCACACACTGACTGAAATACAGGGATTCAACAGTAGACTAGAGGATCCCCAGAATCAAATCAATAATTTAAAATATGAGGAAGCAAAAAAAAAAACACACCAGAAGAGCAAAAAAATAAATAAAAATCCAAAAATATGAAGATAGTGTAAGGAGCCTCTGGGACAACTTCAAGTGTACCAACATCCGAATTATGGGGGTGCCAGAAGAAGAGAGAGATCAAGATATTGAAAACCTATTTGAAGAAATAATGACAGAAAACTTACCCTACCTGGTGAGAAAAATAGATTTATAAGCCCAGGAAGCACAGAGAACCCCAAACAAAAGGAACCCAAATAGGACCATACCAAGACACATCATAATTAAAATGCCAAGGGCAAAAGGCGAAGAGAGAATCTTAAAAGCAGCAAGAGAAAAGCAGTTAGTTACCTACAAGGGGGTGCCCATACGACTGTCAGCTGATTTCTCAACAGAAACCTATGCAGGCCAGAAGGGAGTGGCAAGAAATATTCAAAGTGATGAATAGCAAGAACCTACAACCAAGATTACTCTACCCCACAAAGCTATTATTTAGAATTGAAAGTCATATAAAAAGTTTCACAGACAAGAAAAAAACTGAAGGAGTTCATCACCACCAAACCATTATTATATGAAATGCTGAAGGGTATTCTTTAAGAAGAGGAAGAAGAAAAAAAAGGTAAAGATAAAAAATATGAACAACAAAGTGACAACAAATACATATCTATCAACAATTGAATCTAAAAATTAAATAAAAATCTGATGAACAGAATAAACTGGTGAATAGAATGGAATCAGGGGCACAGAAATGGAACAAACTGACAATTCTCAGAGGGAAGGGGATGTAGGGGGGTGCGGGTAGAGGTTGGACAAACATCTTATATGCATGTATGCATTACCCATGGACACAGACAATAGGGTGGCGAGGGCCTGGGGTGGGGTGGGAACCGGGTGAAGGGGAGCTATGAGGGGAAAAAGAGGGACCTCTGTAATAATATCAACAATAAAGATTAATTTAAAGAAAAAAGGTGAAAGGGGAATAGTAGTCAATGATAGTATGATAATTTAGCGCAGTGACAGATGGTTACTACACTTAGTATGGTGATGACATTGTAAGGTATATAAATGTCAAGTAACTATATTGTGCACTTAAATCTAAAATAATATTGTATGCTAATTATACTTTAATGAAAGATAAAATAGAATAAATAAAATGTATTTTTGTCTCATTTTTAAAATGTATAGATTCTGAAGATGAGATCTTTTTAAAAATTCACAAGAAAGTGAATTCTGCAAACTTCTTACTGGTCTTGAGAAAGATTTCAGAACAGATTATTAAAAGACTAGGGGCCCGGTGCACGAAATTTGTGCACTGGGTGTGTGTGGGGGGGAGTGTCCCTCAGCCCAGCCTGCCCCCTCTCACATACTGGGAGCCCTCAGGCGTTGACCCCCATCACCCTCCGATCGCCTGATCGGCCCCTTGCCCAGGCCTGACGCCTCCGCCAGAGGTGTCAGGCTTGGACAGGGGACCCCCATCTCTCCCTGATCACTGGCTCTGGCCCCCACCCAGGCCTGAGGCCTCTGGCCCAGGAATCATGCCTGGGCAGGGGACCCCCATCTCCCTCTGATCGCTTGCTCCACTCCCCGCCCAAGCCTGATGCCTCTGACCCAGGCTTCAGGCCTGGGCAAGGGGACCATCATATCCCCCCAATCCCCGGCTCCGCCCCCCGCCCAGGCCTGATGCCTCTGCCAGAGGAGTTGACCCTCATCACCCTCCGATCACCAATCACCGGATCGGCCCCTTGACCAGGCCTGAGGCCTCCAGCAGAGGTGGGGACCCACAGCTCCCCACAGTTGCAGGCTCCGCCCCTGCCCAGGCCTAACGCCTCTGGCCTAGGTGTCCGGCCCGGGCAGCGGGGACCCGCACCTGCAGCGGCCCCACGATCATGGGCTCCGCTTTAGGCCCAGGCAAGGGACCCCTAGCTCCTGGGACTGCCAGCTTCGACTGTGCCCAGCTCCCATCGCTGGCTCCACCCCTACTTCCTGCTATCACTGGCCAGGGCAGCAAAGGCGCCTGATTCTCTGATCATGGCTGGGGGGCAGGGCAAAGGCGGCCCCAGGGCCGCCTTTGCCCTGCCCCCCAGCTCTTAGCTCCCCCCTGGGTTTCAGATCACTGTCAGTGGCAGGGGGCTTCTTCCTGCTTTCCCTTTTGCCTCCCTGCATTGTGCCTACATATGCAAATTAACCGCCATCTTGTTGGCAGTTAACTGCCAATCTTAGTTGGCAGTTAACTGCCAATCATAGTGGGCAGTTAACTGCCAATCATAGTGGGCAGTTAATTTGCATATAGCCCTGATTAGCCAATGAAAAGGGTATTGTCGTACGCCAATTACCATTTTTCTCTTTTATTAGATAGGATTGCCTGTCTGAGCTCAAATGATAAGTGATAACCACCAGATTTATGAAAAAAAAAAAAAAGCATGACTAGTTTTGGATTTATTCCTTTTTTGGAATGTGGGTCAGTAAAAGCATTTAATAGACTCTCAATGTATTACAAGGAGAAATTTGAGTTGGAAAATAGTATAGTTAGATGGATTTGTAACTTGTTGGGGAACTATGTTCAAAGATCACTGATTAAAATTAACATGTTAACATGTTATCTTTGGCCCGGTTCTGCTCAGTATTTTCACTTAGGACTCTGATAAAGTTGTAGATGATGAGAAACACAATGGTGATTTAATATATCAGCTGCTGGAATCAATGTTCAGAATTGATTGGCTGGCATTTTCTACTGTCAATCTTACAGTTAATAGGAGTAATTTAGGACCCCAGTCTCACTGCACAAATTTAAGATGAATTAGATATGGCTTAAGAGCAACATATGTGAGGAAGATTTACGGATATAAGTACCCTATGCATAGTAAGCATGATTGCAGACCTGTTCTCCTCTGTGCTGGTCAAACTGTACGCTTTGGCGTATGATCTCACCTTTTAATTGAAACACGGATAAACTATAATGTGTCTAAGGAGAGAGACTGAAGTTGTGAAGAAATCTTGTTGTTAATATTATGAAAAGGTTCTGTATATAAAATTTGGATATTGTTATCATCTTCTTTGTCATGTGGGAACTGTTACTTGTTGAAGAACCATGCAAATTTTCTGGAATTTTAGTCAGTGTTGAGGAGAATGATCCCGCCTAGTAGGATGATACAGTTCTCTCTCTTCATCATGGACTATGGAAGTCAAGGAATACATTTTGATGAATTAGAGAAATCATTCTTTTATTTCCCCAAAGTGAGAAAAGAGAAATAATGCGTAAGTCCACTGTATATCAAAAAGCAGTGGAGAAGCCCAAAATTTTAAGTTTCATGTTGGGTTGTTAAGAACTCTTATTAAATCATAGGAGTCAGAGATTTCTGTTTCATTTTCTCCCCACAATAATGGTAATTTCAAGTTTATCTCTTTTTTTCTTTTATATTATACCATTGTTAATCTGAAGGTTGCCTGCACACTCAGTATCTGTTTAATGAAATTATTAATTTTCTTTTAAATTGATACCAAGAAATAATGACCTAAATATTTTCAAAGGCCAAAAGGATTTATTTTTCATACAAAGGTTATATAAAAGAAAACCTGGAAACTTTGATCCATTTCAGGAACTGGAAAACCAAATCCCTGCTTAAAAAACTAAGTCCAAAACATTTTGGCTTAGATATTTCTTTAACCTTTGTCAACTTAAAGAAACATTATTTAAAAAAATAATTTGGAAGCACATAACCAGCCATTTCATAGCACTGAAAGGAACAGAATGGTGAAAAATAGCAGCAATTATGGAACTGGTCATTCCAGAGTCTAAGAGGTAAAAGTATTAGCGACCAGAAAGGATAACATTACATGTCCTTTTGTTGCTGGCACCACTAAGAGAAGAAAGAGAAACTGGGAAAATAAAAGAATAAGGTCTTTGCAATTTTGTGGCTTGGGTTACTAAGCACTTACAATAAATAAAGCTTAAAACACAAGCACACCACCTAAGACAGCTATGTATTAAAAATAAAAAAGAACCTTCAGGACAAAATCACTATTTTTCCAAAAACTGAACTTAATTGTTTTGTAGAAACAAAGTACTCTGAATTATTTGATCATTTAAATTATTCAAAACAGTCATATTTATTTGTGTTAGCCATAACTCTTAAAGTACTCAATTGGTTGATTGATAAGATAAAACCACAGATTGAGTGGGAGCCAGTTTAAAGTGTACCAATAATGTTTATGTGTTTTTTTTAAAATCTTTATGTAGTCATCAGGGTCAAAAATTAAATGATTGATCTAGATGTAAAATTCTTCTGAGCCCGGAATCTCTCCAAAAGAAAATGTTTGCAAGCCATCGGGAGGTATTTAACCTATAATTATAATGTAGAGAAATCACCTTCAGTGTGATCAAAGTAATGTGAAAGTTGGTGATTTAAGAGAAATTCTAGTTGTTATTACTTTCAGCTATGTAGGATCCCCAAAGCAAATGAAAATAAATGTTAACAGAACTTGCAACTCTATTTTTATGAACTTGAGTACTTTAGCTATTGGCAATTTCAAGGTCTGGAGAGAGAGAGAAGAAAAAGAATTGGTGGAAAACACTAGTAAAAATCTCTTGGTCTGAGGTAGTGCAAAGGCAAGAGCATTCAAGAAACAAATGAAGATAATACTGTCACACAAGGGCAAGCTTGTAACTGCTGTCTTTATTAGGAGTCATTGGAAATAACACATGGAGAACGGATGTCAGCTTTAGGGATTACTTATCTCAAGAAACTTCATTCTTACCAAGTGCAAATATTGTAGGGATAGATTTTTTTTAAATTCCCCAGACAGAAACTACTAGACTTATTCTTGGACTGTCAAGAAAGAAAGGATTACAGACAACACTCTGAAAATGATGAAAAATTTTAACTTCCAGATGTTTCCAGGAATTCCAATTTCTTAGAAACTTTGTTAAGTTTGGTAAAGCTCCTGTATAAGTGACTAAGTTCAGTGGAAGATGAAACAATAAATTTGCTTCAATTTAAAAATTATTTGATAAGTTCTCAACAAACTCATGATAATTCTCAAATGTACAATATTGCAAAATAACTGTGCAGTGAAATTATAGATCAACATGTACCTTGAATCTTGAGAAAATTATATCATGACATGCAGATAATTTTCAGTAAATCTCCACTTTAACATTTTAAAAAATTGTGAGGTATACATTTAGGAAAATATATGAAATATAAATATACAGTACAGCCATATTTGTAAAGTCAACTCCTATGGAATTCCTTCTTCATCATGAATTAGAACTTGGTTAGTATCCTTGAAGTCTGATCTGTGCTCCAGTTGATCACAACTTTTATTACAAATATTGTCCTCTTTTCCTTTATAAATTTGCCCTCTCTGTGTGCATATCTACACAGTATAGTTTAGTTTTACCTCTTTGTGATATTTATATAAATGGAGGCATAATGCATGTATTCTTTTGTTTCTTGCTTCATCTGCTGAATTGTGAGTTTGTGAAATTAATTCATTTTTGGGGGTGTACCTGTAGCACGAATTATTATTTCTGTACTAGAGGCCTGATGCACGAAATTCCAAATTCATGCAAGAGTAGGCCTTCCTTCCCCCGGCTACCTGCACTGGCTTTCCTCTGGCACCCAGGACCCCATCTTCCCTCCAACTGCCAGCAGGCACCCGAGACCAGGGCTTCCCTCGTAGCCCTGGCTTAATCTGGAAGGTCGTCCGGAAGGACATCTGGGAGGATGTCCATTCTAATTAGCATATTACCCTTTTATTATTATAGATGGCATTCTATTATATGAATATGCTAGAATGTATTTTTCCCATTCAACTATTTTGAGATATTTAGCTTTCTAATTTTTTGGTGTTATTATTAATTTCTTTATGAACATTCTGTATATAAACCTTAGATCACATGTGCATAAGTTACTCTAGGGAACCTAGACTAAAATTATTAAGTAATAGGATATACATACTTACAGCTCAATTAGATGACTCCAAGTTTTATCCAAAGTAGTTACCTTAATGAACATACATTGTAGCATTGTGTGACAGTTCTCATTGCACCTCATCCTTGCCAGCATTTTATTTTGCCAGACATTTTAATATTTGCCTGTTGTGGAAATAATGACATTTCATTGTGGTCTTAACTTGCATTTTTTTACAAATAAGATTGGACACTTTTCATGTATTTATTGGCTACTAGTAGCCTAGTGCATGAAATTCCTGCACATTGAAAGTGAATTAATGGCCCTAACTGGTTTGGCTCAGTGGATAGAGCATCGACCAGCAGACTCAAGGGTCCCAGGTTCAATTCCGGTCAAGGGCATGTACCTTGGTTGTGGGCACATCCCCAGTGGGGAGTGTGCAGGAGGCAGCTGATCAATGTTTCTCTCTCATCGATGTTTCTAACTCTCTATCCCTCTCCCTTCCTCTCTGTAAAAAATCAATAAAATATATTTTTTTTAAAAAAGGGAATTAATTAGCAGAGATATTTTAATATTGCTATTTGCCCTTTCTCTATAATAGAAGTGTGACAGATGAAAGGAAATTAGTAAAATGTATATGAAAATAATATATAAATTTATTAATAAATAAACAGTAACAAAAGGATATAACAACAACAGAGGCATGATATAAAAACGACAAAAACATGATATGAAAACAGCAAAAACATGATATAAAAACAACAGTGATGCAAACAATGACTGATAAAGGGATTAAACTTATTCTAATATCTCTCTGTACACCACATTAAGAGTGAAAACACTTTCAGAGTGCTTGACTAATTTCCCTTGTGATGAAGTACTTAGAACTTTAACATCACGTGCTCTTCAAACTCGAGAGAAAGCAACATATAACTGACCATGTGCAAAAACAGGTTTAGGTAGGAACATGCCTACTCTGTCTAGAGTTTGTCCTTGTGATTTATTAACCGTCGTCGAATCAATTTAAATGGGAGGCCAGTGTCAGATGGGGACAAATTAATTCTTGGAATCAGAATAGCCTCTCCCTCTGCAGATCCTGTTAATACTTCAGCTTCGATAATGTTAGGTCATAATCTTTTGATAATAAATCTGGTACCATTACAAAGACCCCATTTACTATTGAGATTTCTCAATAGCATGATGATTGCACCCACCTTCAATTTTAATTTATGACAGGGCATTCCCAAAGGAGTAATACTATTCAGAAATTCGATGGGGAAATTTTCCTTTGTTTCTTTGTTATGGGGTGGGGCCACAACATTAGTAACAAAGAAACAGAATTAAAACTTTATTGTGGGGAGCCACTACAGTGTTTTGGACAGGTTCAAGCCTTGGACTGATGAGAAGGCACAGTCCTCTCATTGCCACGTGCAAGTCCCAGCTTGGAGGGCAGGGCCCTCCCAGCACAATTATAGCCAACAGCTGTAGTTGTAAGCTTGAACCTATGGTCGGGACACGTGGCCCCACGTGCCTGAGTGATGTGGGCTTGATAGAGTTCAGGTGCATGTAGTTGAGTAGGATTGAAACCCAGGAGAATGTTTGTAAACATTTTGGTCACACCCTTACTTTGCCTCCTAGCACAGGGGTGGGCAAACTTTTTGACTAGAGGGCCACAGTGGGTTCTTAAACTGGACCAGAGGGCCGGAACAAAAGCATGGATGGAGTGCTTGTGTGAACTAATATAAATTCAAAGTAAACATCATTACATAAAAGGGTACGGCCTTTTTTATTTTAGTTTTATTCATTTCAAACGGCTGGATCCGGCCCGCGGGCCGTAGTTTGCCCACGGCTGCTCCTAGCATCTGCTATAAACTAAAGGCATGGCTGTGGGCGTGGTCGCTGTCTCTCAGAGAAGCAGTGTCCCACCGAGACCTGGCTTTCATTCTCTTGTCTGTCTTTTCTAAGCCTTTCAGCCGCCCCCACTTAGGTTCACCCTAGGCCAGTGATGGCAAACCTTTTGAGCACGGCGTGCCAGCATTTTGAAAAACCCTAACTTAACTCTGGTGCCGTGTCACATATAGAAATTTTTTGATATTTGCAACCATAGTAAAACAAAGATTTATATTTTTGATATTTATTTTATATATTTAAATACCATTTACCAAAGAAAAATCAACCAAAAATATGAGTTCACACGTCACCTCTGACACGCGTGTCATAGGTTTGCCATCACTGACCTAGGCCATGCTGGCAAGGCACACTTTAGAAAGATCTGCCTCCATGCTCCCAGGGTGGGTTCCTGCCTCAAACTCCGCCCTTACAGGAAACAGCTCCAGGAAACAGCTTGGGGGAGGGCGCAGCCGTTGCCAAGACAACCCGTATAGGACTGACTTCCTTCTGCTTGGTCACGGCTGTTAGTATGTGATGAACACCACCCATGGTTTTTATATAAGTAGATTGGAATCTCCTCTTTTAGATGTGCTGTTCAAGGGGTTCAGCTATTTGGGGAAGCATTTTTTCTTTTTCTTTTTGGTTTTTAGTAGTTCTTTATGTATTTGTGAGACTAGTCCTTCATCAGTGTTGAGTATTGCAAAACAAATAAACAAAATATCTGAGGGCTTTCTCAGAGAAAAAGAACTGTCAGGGGAACTTATTCCAGTATATATATAGTGGAGATAACACATAGCATCCCCATGGGAAGCCCTCTTCCAGTAGGGGTAGAGAGTGAGTGAATAACATTGCAATCTTCCTGTCTCTGGTTGGACAGTTATAAGGAATAGCCTACATGTTTTTCAGATTATCCCCCCGTGAGTCTGAACCCTGGTTGCCTAGCTTTACTGGATTTACTTGCTTCCTGTCTTCCCCATTTCCTCATTTCCTCATTCCCTCACTTGTGCTTTCTGGGATTGCCTTCCAAATACACTGCCAGTACTTAAGTTCTGTCTCAAGGTCTCATTTTGGGAGAATCCAATTTAAGATAAATAACAACTTCGATTGTTCAACCCCTTATGGACCCTATACATTCCATTGATCCTACTGTCTTTCCTTTGTCCCTCACTGCATCCTCTCATGTTCTGATTTCTTTTCCTACTCAGTTTAGATTCCACAGTACATGATTATAGTCACTCCCTTACATATGCCCTCAATGCCCATGTCCTTTCCAGTCTTTGCCATATTGGCCTGGCCCAACCTTGCCTTTTGTTAAATCTTATTATAAGCCGATTTCCCTTTCTCTGATTTATTATGACCAATCTGGAAGAATATATAATCTACTTATTTGTCTTTTGCCCCCAACTAGAATCTAAACACTATGAGATCAGAAAATTTTGCCTGTTTGCCTCATTTCTGTGTCCACAGTTCCTAAAAGGTGGTTGATACATAGTAGGAGGCTCAATGAGTATCTTTTTAATAGCCGACTAAGTCTGGAATTACCCCACTAATGCCTTTTTATTTATTTATTTTTTAATATATTTTATTGATTCTTCACAGAGAGGAAGGGAGAGAGATAGAGAGCCAGAAACATCGATGAGAGAGAAACATCGATCAGCTGCCTCCTGCACATCTCCCACTGGGGATTTGCCCGCAACCCAGGCACATGCCCCTGACCGGAATCGAACCTGGGACCCTTCAGTCCGCAGGCCGACGCTCTATCCACTGAGCCAAACCGGTTTCGGCCACTAATACCTTTTTATAGGAAGTGATTTAGTGAGCATGGGGTTCAGAGTTATCTTCATCAAACATTCAAAACAGGTTTTTCTGATTTCAGGCTCTAGGTTTTTAATTACTGTTCTGTACTATTCTCTTTGCTTCACATAAAAGTAAAATAAGACAGGCAATATGTTAGTGGGCATTTACAATGTGCCAGGCATAATGTTATGCATATATGAGAAAGTCCCTGAAAAGCAACATGCAGTTATAAGAACTTTGGATTGCAAGCTAAGAGATCAGATTTGTCTCTGTTGTCCCTCGAACCACAGACAAGGCATTTACGTTCTCTGGTCTTAATTATTTTCATTCACCCATCCATCTGTTAAACACCTCTTAAATGCCTGGAACAGTGACAGATCTTTGGAAAATGATAATGAAGAAGAAAGTATCCAACTTATTGAGCTGGTTTTAGTTCCATGGGAGAGACAGTCATAAGTGGCCAATTACTGCACAATATTAAAGGTGCTGTGACAGAGGAAAGTATGGGATGCTTTGGAAACATGAAGAGGGACATGAATTGGGGAAGATGTTTCCTCTGTAAAATGAAGGCTAAATGAACTCAGAAGCCTCTACCAGTAACCCACGATACTCCATATTCCGTATAACTAAGGGAGAAGTCTCAGAGAGGGCAGTCATACCCCTTTGCCTTGAGTTAGTATCTGCAGAAATGTAAGGATTCACTGTGACATTACCACTTTATACTTTGATCATCTGCTTTTTACCCAAGGTTAAGTGATCCAATTACACTGTAACTTTAGGCAGTCTTTTTCATATGTAGAGTCCCTGCATTGTTATCACCTTGTGTCCCAGTAAAAAATGCCAATGACTGGGTTCCTCCCAGATATACTGATTCTGACTCTCAAGAGCTGCAGCCTGTAACTGTACAACTCTGTACATAGCTTCCTAGGTGGTACCCCAGAAGGTAAACTGTGCTGAGAACTGCCTCCTAGAAGGAATCCTCATAAAATAAGGCTCTTTGGATTGTCAGAAATTAAGCCCTCTAGCCCAAGCTCTAAGCCATTAATGCAAATCACAGAGTAGTGTTATGTGGTATACCATTATTTAAGAATGAGTATCTTAAATAGTATCTTTGTTATTAAAGTGGTTCAATTTTAAACCAGCTCCTCTGTCAAAAGGGGAGCTACTAATTGATGTACTACTTCCACTGACAAAAGTGCCTGTTGGCCTGAGCTTGGGCCTTAGTTTTTACATTAATCTCAGAAAGTGTTGTCCCTATGGAGAGAAACATTAGGCTTCTCCAGAATGTAGTTACTTCCCATCATGTAATTCTTCCATGTGGGGGGCAATTTTTGAGAAGCACAAGTCATGTATGCAGCTTTGTTCAGCAGAATCCAAGAGGCTTTCCCTAAATGTTTGCAAAGTATTGGAAGATCTGGAACCCTTCATGACAGCACCTCAGTTACCCCAAGAGTCATCCTAATTCAGAGCCTTTTAGATAGATTGTTATATTATAAGAAACCCGAGAAGTAGATATATTAAACTTATTTGAGAAATGAGGGGAAAATCACAGGAAAGTTAAAAATTTGCTTCTGTCAACACAGCTTGTAATAGAGCCAAAAATATCACTTTGGTTTCTTGATATTAGTTTTGTTTCATATTCCTTTCTTCTTGAATAAATTATACAACCCCAGGAATAACTTTTTACACAGTGGAAGTTTGTTGCATGGTTAAAAGGAATGGGGCATTAAAAACTTATCTTGGCATGGCAGATTAAAGAGGGCCACCTGCCCTAACCGGTTTGGCTCAGTGGATAGAGCGTCGGCCTGTGGACTGAAGGGTCCCAGGTTCGATTCAGGTCAAGGGCATGTACCTTGGTTGCAGGCACATCCCCAGTAGGGGGTGTGCAGGAGGCAGCTGATGGATGTTTCTAACTCTCTATTCCCTCTCCCTTCTTCTCTGTAAAAAATCAATAAAATATATTTAAAAAAATAAAAAAAATAAAGAGGGCCACCAATTCTTTGCTACTTCTCCCAAGAGGACATAGAGTGAGTACTCCACTACCTTTGTTTCTGGGCTGGCCTTCATGACTTAATTAATAGGTGAAGTGGGAGCCCATTCCAAGGCAAGATACCAGCTTGGCCTAACCGCTGGAACATGCACGCTTGGAGTCTTGAGTCACAATGTAAGAAGTTTGACTGCTCTGAAGAGACCATGTGGAGAGGCCCTGAGATTGAATAAAGAGGGAGAATTGCTCAGCTGAGCCCAGCCTTCCAGAAATCCCCACCAAAATGGCATCTTAGATTCTTTAGGTCTGCCCTGCATCAAAAACATGAACAGTCGAGTCCTGGCTAGATTTCTATCACACAAAATCATAAAATGTAATAAAATGGTTGTTGCTAGCCACTCAGTTTTGGGGTAGTTTGTTATTCAGCAATTGATAATCAGAACACTAAAGGAAGTGCTAATGAACTAAATCTTAAACCTTTAGTAAAACCTCCAGCTTCAGTGTTCACCAAAATATCTGTTGTTTCTGTTCCCAAATGATCTCTTGTTCTTTAGGCTGAAGAGTCACGATGACTTCTGAGCTTTTTTAAACTACTAGTCAGTTAACCATATGTGTTTGGGGTGAAGTGTATTGCAACCCTTTGATCCTCTCTGCCACTGATTGGTCATCATTCCATGTCTGTCTTTTAGACCTCATACTGTCCAAATCATCTTCTCATCTTACTCATCTTCAGTCTTCAGGAAATATCTCCCCACTTTCTCAGTGACTTCAACATTTGCATCTAAATCTTCCTTTCTATCCCTCCCCTTGTTTTAATCATCAGTGACTTTAATATCCACATTCTTGACCCTTCTGACACTCTGCCCTTGTGGTTATCTAACCCCCTTAACTCTATTTAATTTATTGCCACTTCCTTTCAGCCAGTCACTGGAAATATTTGTCTTTGAGCTCGTCATTCTTGGAAAGTGTACAGTGTCTCCAATTCCACTCTCTAATCACAATCTCCTTTCTCACAACCCTAAAATATAGGCATTCTCCAAAGCTTGTTCTTAGTTTTGTGGGTCTTTTTCTCTTTACATTGTTTCTATTCCAGTGGCTTCCTCACTGCCTTGAAGTTGATGTCTCAGGTCAACATTTCTCATATCAAGTTAAAAATTACTTGCTCCTGCAGCCAAGCCCCTGATATTCAACATGATCTGAATCTTACCTTTCTTTTCCTAACATCCCTGTTTTTATAAATTTCAAAAACAGTTTTCTAAACTGTGGACTCTAATCACCAAGCCATCTAAACACTTTCCTCCCTGGGCCTGGCCACAACTGATTTCCCTTTTCCTATTCTTCTCACCACTCCAGCATACTATACTTTCCTCAGGTTTGTGTTTGTGTGTGTGTGTGTGTACACTGAGTGGCCAGATTATTATGACCACCTGACATTTGTAGGCAAATTAGCTATAATTTCACACTGAAGTTGCCAGAGGGCCAGACCATTATAAATAGGGAAGCAGGTTGTTTACCACGACAGTAGAAGTGATGTTTTTCTGAAGATATGGGTAAACAACGCGATTTAATAGCCTTTGAACGTGGGATATATATATATATATATATATATATATATATATATATATATATATATATATATATATATACACTGAGCGGCCAGATTAGTATGACCACACCATCAGTACTTTGTTGGGCCACTTTTTGCCTTCAATACTATGGCGATTCTTCTTGGCATTGACTCCACAAGATGTTGAAAGGTGATGCGAGGAATCTGACACCATGCCTGATGAAGAGTACTGTCCAGTTCTGTGAGATTTGATGGTTGTGGAACCAGCTGCCTGTTGGCTCTTTTAATTTCGTCCCACAAATGCTCAATTGGATTGAGATCTGGTGATTGTGGGGGCCACCTAAGCAAGGTAAAGTCTCCCTCATGTTCTTAAAACCACTCCTGCACAATACAAGCACTATGGCATGGCACATTGTCTTGTTGGAAGAAACCATCTCCATTGGGATACGCCATCAACATGATAGGATGAACTTGATCAGCAACGATACTTAGGTGGTATGTTGTGCTATTCAGATGTTGTTCCACATGAATTAAAGGGCCCGAATCATGCCAGGAAAACATGCCCCAAACCATAACACTTCCCCCACCAGCTTGAAGGGTTGTACTCATGCATGTGGGGTGCATGCTTTCATGCTGTTTCCGCTAAATTTTCACTCTGTCATCTGCATGATGCAACTGGAAATGTGATTCATCGGACCACATGACTTTTGTCCAATGCTCGACTGTGCAATCCTTGTGTTCCTGTGCGAATTGGAGACGTTTTGTCTTGGTAACTGCAGACAGCAAAGGTGTTCGAATGGGCCATCGGCTTCCATATCCCATACGATGCAGTGTACAGCTAATTTGCCTACAAACATCGGGTGGTCATAATAATCTGGCCACTCACGTTCAAATATATCCCACGCTCAAAGGCTGTTAAATCACGTTGTTTACCCATATCTTCAGAAAAAAAGTCACTTCTACTGTCGTGGTAAACAACCTGCTTCCCTATTTATAATGATCTGGCCCTCTAGCAACTTCAGTGCAAAATTATAGCTAATTTGCCTACAAATGTCAGGCGGTCATAATAATCTGGCCACTCAGTGTGTGTATATATATATACATATACATATACATATAAATATACATATACATATATATTTTTTTATGTTTTTTTTATTGATTTCAGAGAGGAAATGAGAGGGAGAGATAGAAACATCAGTAATAAGAGAGAATCATTGATCAGCTGCCTCCTGCACGCCCTCTCCTGGGGATCCAGCCCACAACCCAGGCATTTGCCCTTGACCAGAATCGAACCTGGGACCTTTCAGTCTGCAGGCTGATGCTCTGTCCACTGAGCCAAACCAGCTAGGGCTTTCCTCAGTTTGTATTTATTTATTTATTTATTTATTTATTTATTTATTTATTTATTCATTTATTTATAATTAAATCTTTATTGTTCAGATTATTACAGTTGTTCCTCTTTTTCCCCCCATAGCTCCCCTCCACCCGTTTCACACCCCACCCTCCGCCCTCACCCACCCCCACTGTCCTCATCCATAGGTGCAAAATTTTTGTCCAGTCTCTTCCTGCATCCCCCACACCCCTTTGCCCCCCAAGAATAGTCAGTCCACTCTCTTTCTATGCCCCTGATTCTATTATAATCACCAGTTTATTCTGTTCATCAGATTATTTATTCACTTGATTTTTTATATTGTTGATAGATGTGTATTTGTTGTTCATATTTTGTACCTTTACCTTTTTCTTCTTCTTCCTCTTCTTAAAGGATACCTTTCAGCATTTCATATAATGCTGGTTTAGTGGTGATGAACTCCTTTAGCTTTTCCTTATCTGTGAAGCTCTTTATCTGGCCTTCACTTCTGAATGATAGCTTTGCTGGATAAAGTAATCTTGGTTGTAGGTTCTTGGCATTCATCACTTTGAATATTTCTTGCCACTCCCTTCTGGCCTGCAAAGTTTCTGTTGAGAAATCAGCTGACAGTCGTATGGGTACTCCCTTGTAGGTAACTGAGTTTCTTTCTCTTGCTGCTTTTAAGATTCTCTCTTTGTCTTTTGCTCTTGGCATTTTAATTATGATGTGTCTTGGTGTGGTCCTCTTTGGATTCCTTTTGTTTGGGGTTCTCTGCGCTTCCTGGACTTGTAAGTTTATTTCTTTCACCAGGTAGGGGAAGTTTTCTGTCATTATTTCTTCAAATAGGTTTTCAATATCTTGCTCTCTCTCTTCTTCTGGCACCCCTATAATTCTGATTTTGGTATGCTTGAAGCTGTCCTAGAGGCTCCTTACACTATCTTCGTATTTTTGGATTCTTTTTTCATTTTGCTTTTCTGGTTGGGTGTTTTTTGCTTCTTCATATTTCAAATCTTTGACTTGATTCTTGCGATCCTCTAGTCTGCTGTTGGGAGTCTGTATAATATTCTGTATTCCAATCAGTGTATGCTTAATTTCTAGTTGGTCCTTTAACACAACCTCGAGGGTCTCATTAGATTTCTTGAGGGTCTCATCAAGTTTATCAGCGGTTTCTAGAAAATTCTTGAAAAACCTTAAAAGTGTGGTTTTGAACTCTATATCCAGTAGTTTGCTTTCCTCCATTTCTGTTGTCATTTGTGTCCTGTTTCTTTGTCTCCGCATTTTTTTATGCTTTGCTGTGTGGATAGAGTGGCTTTCTGTGCTAGGGGTCCTAAAGGGCCCAGTGGCTCAGCCTCCCCAATTACCTGAGGTAGACACTCTTGGTGCACCCCCTTGTGGGCTTTGTGCACAGTCTTGTTGTAGTTAAGCCTTGATTGTTGTAGGTAACACTGGGAGGGATTGACCTCCAGGCCATCTAGCTGTGAGAATCAGTTGTGTCTGCAGTGGGAGAACTTCTGTGCTGGAGATACCCCTCTGGGGCAAGACTTGCTTCAATGGGGCTTTGGGGGTCACTGAGTCAGCCCCTTGAGTGTGTCCTTTATGGATCCGAGGAGCTGCAATTTGGATGGTCCCACTCTGACCACCGGGAACACTGGCTCCTGGATCTCTAAGGAGGTGCTAATCTAGCCTTTGCCTGAGGCTACCCAGCAGGAGCCAGCTGTGATGCAATGCAAGTTACCCTGGTGCCTTGGGCCAGCTACAGTTTGTTAGGTAATTATCAGATTGCAAAGGGCCAGGCCTTTCATATGCAAAAGCCTCTGTGCACGGCTTGGGCAGGGCAGGGTCCCAGGGGATCAACAGGGCAGAGCGAGCAGTTATGGCTGCTCTCAGTCCTGCCCTCAGAGGCCCCTCTTCTCAGTGTCCCAGTAATTCCTGTAAGCACCCCTGAGGGAAAGCTGCCCTCGAGTTCCGACCAATGCCAGACAGTCCAGTTTCTTCCGTATGAGTCTGGGTCCCCAGAGACTCACCCGGAACTGGAGCTCAGAGCTTGAGACTCCCTCCCAATTGAAAAAGACAACCGTATCCTCAGCCACCAGCCCTCTCCGCATGCGCCTCTATACCTCTTTATTTTACTCCCGCACCGCACCTCCTCTGAGTCTTGGTATGCTTTTCTCTTTCCTTCTAGTTGTAGAATTTCCACTCAGCCAGCCTTCCTGTGGTTCTGGATGATGTCCCTTCCGTCTTTCAGTTGTATTTTTGAAGTTGTTGTGGGAGGCAGCAATTTCCGGTGTTTACCTATGCCGCCATCTTGGTTTCTTTTTTCCTCAGTTTTTAAAATAAATCTCATTCTCTCCCATCTCCAGTCCCTCCCATATTCAAGTCCTTTTATTTCCTAGAATGTTATTCCCTCTTTTTTTAACCTGTCTACCTCCTATTCATCTTTTGTGTCTCTGGCTGTCACTGTTACTTGCCTTCCTAATAGCCCATTTCCCTCTTCTCTTTGTTAACTGAACCCTCTCCCACAGTTTTATTCAGATACTGGGTCACATGCTAATAACATGCCCATTACGGTCATACTATTTTTCTCACCAGTGATTGGTTTGGGCATTAGCACTTAAATGTTGTATATATCAGTGAGGGTATACTTAGGAGACAGAAACCGAGAGATTTAATATACTGAGAGATTTTAACAGAGAGATTTAATATACTGATTAACCAGATATTGGAGAACCAGGAAGGCAAAAATGGAGTATTCAGGTATCATGCAAGAAATAACTTCAGGAATAAGCAAAGAGGAAAAAGTTGTAATTATTGAATTTAGCAGTGCAGAGATGGGGCTCCATGGATCTGGGCCCCAGACATCTGCAGAATAGATTTTGGCTGGCTGATGTTAGTGTTTCTGAAAGAATGTAATGACATTGGTTCTGGTAATGTGGCAAAACAACAAATTGAAGTTATTTCACTGCTCCTCTAGAGACAAACTGCTGCCATCAGACTGAAGAAACGTTGGGGTTACCTTAACAAGAGCAAGGAAAAAAATTGCTCCTCTCCTACAGCCTTAGGCTCTCTCTAGTACTCTCTTTTGGTACATCATAACAGGTAGCAAGAACTCCTTGTTCCCAGACGTATCTACCCCTTTTCATTTCCTTTTATGCATTTTATGCCATTCCTTTGGATTGTCCCATACATAGACTCCTCTCATAACCTCATGATCCTCTCCATCCTACAAGATCCAGCTCATGTTCTACTATGCCCAGTATAACTTTCTAAATTAATGTGACCTTTTCCTTCTCTGATCTGCATGCCTCTCTTGGGACATTTATTTTCTGCTTCCTGTTACAGTGAGTTATGTACATGCCATTACTCAGATGTTAAAAGCATAAATTTAGAGTCAGAAAGAACAGGACCCATTACTTGGTAGCTCTGGGTTCTTAGATAAGTTATTTAAACTCTCTAACTCTGGAAGTGCATGTGTTAATTTAGAGGTACAAGGTTCTTCCACAATCTTTTCTCAATAAAATTCCTTTAATGAGTAGAGTTAAAAAGATCTTGGTATATTTCATGATCTCTCAGAAAGTACTACAATAATCTAAATGTTAATTGTTTTACATAATATCCTCATGTATTAGTAATCGGGTATAGACATGTCACTGGAAGGATTTCTCTATGAATTTGGTGCATTAAAGTGGAAATATATAGAGTGCATTCTCTTCTTTCTTGAAGAGTTAATACTACTAGATTCCTTGTGATTCTGTTTCAAAATGACAGGCTGAAATAAATGGCTCATTTCAAGGATAATAGGCTATTAAGGTTCTAACCATTAAGAGTTTCTACACAATAATTTTGGATGTAATTTCACCAGCAAATGTCAAAGTCCTATTATCTATAAATTACGAGCAAGTCAAAGAGATTTAACAAGTTTAAAGAGAACATAACATTTTTATGTTTTGTTTTTAACACATATACCTAGAACACGGTTACGAGAAACTAGAGAATTCTGATAATATTGATTTGGGGGATCCAAAGAAATCCTAGGGATTTGTCCTTTCAGAAATGTGCTATCTTTTAAAATTATTTATATAAGTTTCAGGTATATATTATAAGTCAACATCCACTACAAAATGATCACTCTCTCAAAAGTCTAGTTACTATCCAACACCATATAATTAATTTCTTTACCCTCTGATAATAACCAATCTGTTCTCTGTATCTGTGAGGATTTCTTTTGTTTTGTTTGTTAAGAAATTTGCTATTAATCATTCGAAATTGGTTTTTCCAAACATTTCTGCAGCTGTTTCAGATTGAAAGTGGTGCTGTCCTGCCAAAGACTAGCTGGCTCTGTAAGAGCCCATTGCATTTTAACAACAATGAAAAGGCAGGGAGGGAATATCACCAACCTGGACATGGGCCAAACTGAGTAGGAATTAAATTCCTACTGTTTTATTCTTGTTATGGACAGAAAATGGTCTAGGTAAAAGAATGAAGTTTTGTATAAAGTCTAAAGGGAATTTAATTTGCCTAAAAGCCTAAGCTGTTTCTAAAATATGGTGAGATGGGGTGAGAGGTGAGGGGTGAGGGTAAAGAAGAGTTTGAGGGATAGATTAGAAAGAGGGATGTCAGATATTGAAACCTAAATTGTATATGCATAGTTTAATGGATCTTTGAAAGCAAAGCTTAAGTTTCCCTACAATACTTTACAGTTTTTCAAGAGTGAATTGCATCTTTCTTAAAAGCAGGTTTAACCTCTAGTAATGAGGATATAATCTAATCTCCTGAAAGGACTATATTAGGAAAATAAAGGTTGTTCTATTCTACATGTTTTGAAAGTGAATGGAAATTCTACCTCCAGCTCCATCAAGATTGGCTTAACCACCAATGTAAATTACTCTTATTTGGTTATTGATGTCATATGCTAATGCTTTTTGAAGCAAGAACAGACAATCAGTTCAGATTTGTAATAAAGCAGACATAGACCTCAGCATTGTTACAAGCTTGATGATCGTGGGATAGCTTCTTCATCCTGCAACCTCAATGTCTTTATCTGTAAAGTGGCAATAATGCATAGGTTACAGAGTCTTATAAAGTGCCTTATACAATTCTATGGTACAAAGGACACACTCAATAAGCGATAACTAGTATTGTTGTTATATTTGTCTAGTGTTCAGGTCTGAATTATAGGTCCTAAAGAGGCTTTGTTACAAAGGTAATGACACATTTTTACTATACCTAAAATGGCAGAAGCATAATGCATACTCTTCTTTAGAACAGAGTTAAACTAATAAAAGGTTTTCACCTTCCACCACTCTAAATTCACCCATAATTCTGAGTTGCCTTTACTGAAGTTATTCCTATTTACTTGTCTCTGTCAAGTCAGCATCAGGGAAAGTAAGGCTGACTCTTCCTTAGGCCTAAGATATTCTTAATATTGTTATGGAGAAAAAAGAAAGAAAATGACCAGTACAAGCTTCACAGTCTTAGGAGGAAGCAAAACTATTAGACAAAAAGCTTTTCTGAATGTAATCTTTATTTTGAAACTGCACTGGAAATTATAGACCTTGCCTCTTCTATTCCGTTAGCCCCCTGAAGTTAATTGAAGCTAAATTACATAGTGCAAACTTAGACGAAGAGACTCCTAGGAAATGTTTGCCGCTCTCTATAATGCATTATTCTACATGCCAACTTTGAGAATAGCAGAACTGAATAATTAAAGTTCATCTGGGTCATAAATAAAGTAACATGAGATATAATTAATTCTCTACAGTTTAAAACAGGCCATCTTTTCTTTGAGTTCTTGTTTCAGGTCCAATGAGAAGTAGCTAGGAACAGATGGGATAGGTGGGGGTGGAGCAATAAGGGGAATTCTTATTCTTTGTAAGTACAAAGATTCTTGTATTCTGTTTTGATTCGTGTCTGTGCCCAAAGAAAGGCCAAGAGGCAACTTCACTGAATGATTGAAGAAGCAAAGCTTGTTAACTGTTTCTCCATAGCATTCCAATAGCACTTTCTCTCTTTATTTTTACTTCATTGTAGTTATTCATTCTTACCAGAAAGAAATTGTAATCATATCAAAGTAATTTTTCTCACCCCTTTTTTCACCTCCCTCTCTCTAATCTCATGGTTGACTGGAAAAATGAATAAATAAGTTCCTAAGAGGCCAAACTCAGGGCCTTTTGATGATACAGAGGGAATCCAGATGTTCACCCTGCCCCCACCTCTTATAAAGGTTTCCATGGAATTTGTTGCTGGTCATAATATGCCTCCTAAAATGGTGGAAACACTTTCATATTTACAGGTAATATTAAATTAAGTTTCTACCTTTTGTTTCAAATAGCAGATGAAAAGCATATCTTGCAGTGCTGGATTGTTACCTCTGGTGACTAGATTCCATATGTTTTCATAGGCATACTGCTCAGTATGATGTCATTTAAGAATGAATTTGCCCTAACTGGTTTGGCTCAGTTGATAGAGCATTGGTCTGCAGACTGAAGGGTACCAGGTTCAATTCCGGTCAAGGGCACATGCCCGGTTGTGGGCTCCATCCCCAGTAGGGCGTGTGCAGGAGGCAACCAATCAATGGTTCTCTCTCATCATTGATGTTTCTATCTCTCTCTCCCTCTCCCTTCCTCTCTAAAATCTGTATCTATATATCTATATCTATATCTATATCTATATCTATATCTATATCTATCTCTATATCTATTTTTTTTTAAAGAATGAATTATATTTGAGCCCTAACCAGTTTGGCTCAATGGATAGTGTCGGCCTGCAGACTGAAGGATCCTGGGTTCCATTCTGGTCAAGGACATGTACCTTGGTTGCAGGCACATCCCCAGTAGGGGGTGTGCAGGAGGCAGCTGATGGATGTTTCTCTCTCATCAATGTTTCTAACTCTATCCTTCTCCCTTCCTCTCTGTAAAAAAATCAGTAAAATATATATATTTTTTTAAAGAATGAATTATATTTGAGACAATTCATTTCTTTGTAAGTCTATACTTTTGTGCCTCTGACTAGTCATATGGACACATTGCTCTGATCTCCTGTCCTTTTAGAGCAAAATAGACACCAGACGGTCACCAGCATAAGACAATAATAGGTAGTAGGATACAGTTTCATTGGATGTGATTTAATTTAACTCTGTGGAAAAAAATTTTTTCTTGACTAATTTCAGACAATTATGTCTCAGAGTTGGAATAGGCTACTTTCTCCTAGCACTTTTCCAACTTTAAAACATGTGTTTTACAAATTTATTTATGAAATGTGCTTGTGGCAGTGAATAAGAGCATTCATAAAACCCACATACATTTAATAATTCTCCAGCATTATGAACTGTTTCCTCATATGACCCTGGGAATGGGAAAAATAAACTGGGAATGAACAAGTGAACCTGGTCCTGTAGCTCTAGTGTTTTAAAAAAATACAGGAGGTTTTGAAAATGAAATTCTTTCCACCATCTCCAAGGTAAAGCACCAGACTCTAACTTGTAGAAATTCAAGCCCAATAAATTAAAAAAGAAGGAGGATGAGAGGAGGAGAAGGAGGAGGAGGAGGAGGCTGTTCTAGGGAGTCCCAGAAAATAAAGAGGGTACAATAGAGAGATCATCCCCAAAGCAGGACAACATTCGAAGAGGAATTTGAACAGGAAAGTCAATAAAGTATATTAGCTTAGTAACTGATTTCAAGAGACAAGTCATTCTGAACCCCTGTTTTATGGATGAATGAAATTCTGAAATTTGAGATAGGTCATCATGAATTTCAGGGCAGCAACTAGCAAATAAAATCACAGCTGGGATGCTTTCTTTAGGTCTGGATGTGTTTAGTGGGTTAATGGTAGCAATTATTAAGATAAAAATCTTTTAGAAATGTAAGGTTGTTTTAAATTTATATGTTTGCCTGACTATGGAAACTTAATATATGGTATCCTTTTTGCAGAAAAAAAAAAAGAAGAAAAAAATTAAAAGAATGTATAAACTGTCCAAAGTAAAACAAAATCTCAGTCCAAGTTTTTCTGAAAATATAGGTTTTGTTTGAAGGATAAAAGGTTTTAATTATCACCCTGGCTCTGCCAAGAGAGCAAACATAAGCAGACAATTGAATTTATGAGACTGACGGTGTCATTTTACCTAAAACATAACTTCCCTCCCATATCTATTCTCACCCTTTGAGGTATAGGATTAAGATGCTATTCTCATGTCCTGGGATAAGGGATTAATAGTTCTCCAATGTTATTTCTCATTCTTTATAGCTCTATTACAATGCTCCATTGAGAATATAATATTACATGTAAAACTACAGGAGAACTCTCATCAAAGAATTAATGAACAAAAAGATGTAAGAAAAGAAAACTCTGTTAACCGCAGAATGTATTTATAAAGTCTTTGTGTCATTTACTTAAATACTTTATATGACTAGAAATAATACAAAAACGAGACTTGATAGAAAGTAATTTTTGTACCAGACATGTCAATCACATGGAATGTGTCCACAGCCTTTGCTGAAAGTGTAGCCATGACCAGCTACTGGACCCTGAGACCTTTCCAGATGCCCACAACTGATTGGACCAGGGATGGGCACCTGACTCAAGGGTTGCCAATTCATAAATGGGCAGAAGACTATTACCTTGTCGAGTGTAGAAAGTCCTATCCAAATAGGGATGGTACGAATTATCTAGACCTATCAGGTGCTTTTTTTGTTCAGGAATTTGACCTGAGAATATGAAAAGAATCCACTGGACAGCAACCAAAATGAAATTAGTTTGATACAAAGGGAAACATATTCAAAGAAAAGCTTCAAAATGATAATGTGGTTGAGATACCCAAAGCTGTCCAGAACACCATCAGATTCAGTATCCATGAGACCAGGCTCAGACTTCTGCCAAAATTCATTCCCTTTTATTGTCATACTAGAGGCGTGCACATTGAAAGGCAATTAATTAGAAGGTGGCCGCCAGGGTGGGACTGAGTGAGATGGGCCGGATGTGACCTGAAGCCAACCTCCCGCATTCTCTCCCCGCTGGCCGCACCTGGGGTGGCACCGGGGCCCAAAGGGCGTCTGCAGAGTGAGTGGGGTCCCTCCGGCAGGTGGGGTCCCTCAGCCTGGACTGTAGGGATCGGGACAAAACCAGCAGTCCAACATTCCCTGAGGGGTCCCAGGGTGTGAGAGAGCACTCTGCAAAGTTGCTGTAGCTCGGCAGCTTTTGCATTGAGCATCTGCCCCCGCCCCCCTCCCCCCATGGTCAGTGTGTGTCACAGCTACCAGCCATTCGTTCGGTCAGCCGGTTGCTTAGCCTTTTATATATATATATATAGATAATGAAGCATAATCCTCAAATAAATACTTTTTCCATTAATATAACAGGTACTTGGTCACTTTAGGATATAAAGAAAAATACATTTTGGTAAACCATTCAGGATTCAAATGACTACTTCAGATTTGTTTCTTTAAAACTAAGGAAATTTATCCAGTAATCAGTCAATCACAAATTAAAATCCCTGTTTTTATTTTCAATCATGAATCATGTTTTCAAAACATTGTGTGTTTCTTTAATTATGGCAATTTAGAATAATTTTATTCTATTTTTAAATAGTTTTACAATAAATGGCACATATTTAAAATGCATGGTTTGATGAGCTTTGACATATGTATACATACAATCATGACATCTTCACAATCAAGGTAATGAACATATCAATCAGTTGAAAAATGAAAACCAATCTATAGTTACAAAACATTGGTTTTTGAATAAGGGATCTCAGCTTTTCAAAAGGGAAATCTGCATGTCATAGATCAAAACAAAGAGGAAAACTAGAACATTTTTACATCCATGTTATTCTGTTCAGGTAGCCTGATTTTTTAAAAAAAGGGTTCAGTGATAGAAATTGGAAAGATTTTGTCTAGATTTTTATAGGACTCACAATTTAACTTCACACCACAGATCAAAGATATGATATTTATAGTTTTGTTATTTCTTTCATTAAGAAAATGATTATAAAATGCATGCTTTTAATTTCACTTTAAGTTCTTCAATAATAGCTTGGCAAACAAAGATAATAGTGTCATTTTGGATGCAATTAAGCTATATGATGAATGCTACATCAAAATCTGTTTTATCCAATTCCTCTTGTTGGCTCAGCTCATAAGTTAATGACAAGTGATTTAATGAGGGCAACTATCATAAGCCTCATCCTATTGTTGCAAGGCATGTTCTTGGCAAAATAAAGAAGCCCACATCTGTGAAGTCTATGAGCATGCCCCCTTTTTTCTCTTTCCTTCTGAGATCATTTTTTTTCTATTTCATTATACCTAACTACATATTCAGTTGGAATTGAATCCCTGTGGCCTCAGATACTTGCATTTTGATTGATGGATGATTAAACATCAAACATGGGGTTGGAACTTTTGTCTGAATTCCTTTTTTGGTGCTAAGATTCTAGCCACTCCATGTTTGGGTGAGTTGTGTGTGTGTTTGTGTGTGTGTGTGTGTGTGTGTGTGTGTGTGTGTGTGTGTAATTCTTTGCTTCACTATTTTAATGCAACCTCTGAAAAGTCACTTAACAAGATTGTATTCATTTGTAAAATAATGGGAATAGAAGTAGATCATTTCTAAGTAGGTTTCAAATTTTGAAACCTTTTAAACTTAGAGATTTAAATATAGTGTGAGATTCAATAAGTTATCCCAACTGTATTATCTTTATTCTAGGTGAGACCCTCATTTCCCCCCACCACTGGTTCTGCCCCCAGCCCAGGCCTGATGCCTCTGGCCTAGGCATCTGGCCCGGGCAGCGGGGACCTGCAGTGACAGCGGGGGGCGCCGCGATCACACGGGCTCCGCCCCTGCCCCTGCAGGATGCCTCTGGCTGAGGCGTTCCGCCTGGGCAGCGGGGACCCACAGCTGCAGCAACCCCGCGATCGTGGGCTCCGCTTTAGGCCTAGGCAAGGGGCCCCTAGCTCCTGGGACTGCCAGCTTCGACCTTGCCCAGCTCCCATCGCTGGCTCCACCCCTACTTCCTGCTATCACTGGCCAGGGCGGAAAAGGCACCTGATTCTCCGATCATGGCTGGGGGGCAGGGCAAAGGCGGCCCCAGGGCCGCCTTTGCCCTGCCCCCCAGCTCTTAGCTCCCCCCTGGGTTTCCGATCACTGTCAGTGGCAGGGGGCTTCTTCCTGCTTTCCCTTTCGCCTCCCTGCATTGTGCCTACATATGCAAATTAACCGCCATCTTGTTGGCAGTTAACTGCCAATCTTAGTTGGCAGTTAATTTGCATATAGCCCTGATTAGCCAATGAAAAGGGTATCGTCATACGCCAATTACCATTTTTCTCTTTTATTAGTGTAGATGTTATCATAAAGTATACATCAAACTTAGAATGTTTTTAGAATCAGAGAATGCTTAGTAATAATTATTAAAATATGAGCACTTCTTGTATCATACCATATCTGTTCTTCATTCAAATCTGTATCTGGTTATATAAAATTATTTTTCAGTTTCTTAAATATTTCGCACATTTCCTTCCACTTCTGAGTCTTTAAAATAATCTGAAAAGTAGCAGAATCACCACAGAGTAGGATCATAAAAGAAGTAATATCCATTTAGGATTTCATTTTGCAACAAACTAACTATACTTTAAAAAAACAAACTGTCATATATTTAGGTGCTTGCTAAAATGTTGATATTATATATTAAGAATAATTTGGAGAAAGAAAGTAAAAAATGGAGACATTCTGGATGGTTAAGAGTCCTTTGATGGAATTATATCACTACATTCATACATCGGTGGTGGGAAATCTCTGGGACCTGACTCAAACAAATTTCTCTTTTTGGAAAGTGGGCATCTGGTGACTCCAGCTTTTGGCTTGAAGCAGTTGCCAGGGGAGTTTCAACTACAGTCCCACAGGATTCCTTTACAGCTCCACAGGCTCTTTATGGTCTTGTGTGTGTTTGTTTGTTTGTTGGTGTTAAACAGATGACATACATTTCACACTGATAATTCGTGTCATCTGCTTCTCTTTTCAGTTTCTTGTGTCCCTTGCAATGCTGTCTTGTCCCCATTTTATATTTGTCACATTGAACCATCTCAGATAGCTCCAATAAAGAAAACATTTTGCCGTTGTCTTCCTTTTAATGCTTTCACTTCCTTTTAAATGCAACATTTTTTTAAGTTATGTATCAGGATTTCTTAGATGATATCTGGTCAATCATTCTAGTTTCATTGATATTTTCCGGATTCACCATCTGCATTTGATTTCAAGTAGCTTCTAAGTACTTAAATATACAAACAAATCCTATATAATAAAGAGCTAATATGCTAATTAGACCAAACAGCAGAACGACTGTCCGGATGACCTTCCAGGGGAAGCGGGGGCTGCGAGGGCCGGCAGAGGCTGCGAGGGCCGGCTGAGGCTGCGAGGGCCGGCAGAGGCTGCGAGGGCCGGCAGAGGCTGCGAGGGCCGGCTGAGGCTGCGAGGGGCTGCGAGGGCCGGCTGAGGCTGTGAGGGGCTGCGAGGGCCAGCTGAGGCTGCGAGGGCTGGCTGAGGCAGCCGGCGTTGCAAGGGCCAAGCCCCTTGCATGAATTTCATGCATCGGGCCTCTAGTTTAATATAAAGGCCTTTAGATCAGTGATATGGACTAGTCATTTAAGGTCAGTCAAAATGCAAATGTCATAAAACTTACCACACTGATCACACTTTGGTTTAATTACTTTTTAAAATGGCCTTTTCCCTAGCAATTCTGCATGTCCATGATGCCAGAACACTATTTTATTTTGGTTTGGCTTGGTTTATTTCCATATCCCTCAGTGCCTAGCAAAGTGCCTAGTACAGAAAAAGAACTCATTGTTATTACTGAATGTTGGTCATGCTAGATAATAAAAGCCTAATATGCAAATCAACTGAATGGCAGAACGACTGGTCGCTATGATGTGCACTGACCACCAGGGGGCAGATGCTCAATGCAGAAGCTGCCCCCAGCCCGCAGGCCCCAGGCCAGCCAAGGCGGTGCCAGTGGGAACCCCCAATAGCTCTGCTGGTTGCCCCGCAGAGGGAGGCAACTGGCAGGGCAATAAGCGTGCAGCACCGGCCCACTCGCCGGCTGGCCCTGCCGCCTGCTGCTGCCACTGGCACCTGCAGAGGGAGGCAACCGGTGATGGCAGTGGGGTGATTGGGGGGTTGGGCCAGCTAGCAGGCAGTGCCAGGCCAGCTAAGGTGGGTGCCAATGGGCCCCTCCGTCCCGATCGCCCCGCTGGTCGCCCCACAGATCGGCCCTGATCACTGGACAGTCCTAGGGACCCTACCCATGCACAAATTTCATGCATCGAGCCTCTGATATTCAAATAACATCAAACAATGTTGAACATTTATTGAGATTTCTATGTATAATTCAAATATGAATGCTGGTGCATTATTAAAGAAAATTTTTAATTCATGACTTAGATGTTAGAAAATTAAGGGGATTTATAAAGAGGTTTCTCCTCAAGTCATATGGCCAATCCTTTGAAACCAGAATCTGACATAATGAGCCACATGCCAGTTATAGACAACAAGACAAAGCCTGGGGTCAAAACAAGAGTGGAGGTTAAATAGAGATTTCCACATAAAACCAAGTATTCACCTTTACTGATTGATGTATTACCCTCACAGAAAAACAAAAAACAGCAAGGGGGGAAAAAAACAATAAACCAGGCCCATGGAAATAGAAAATTATGATACATACTTTAGCTCTACATAGAGCAGAATAAGGAAAACAACTTCTCTGAGAATTTGTAATCCCAATTTTGTTCTCATTTGTGTTGGAAGTCAGAATTCATGTTGCTTCCATGACTCTCAAAAAAATGAAGAAAAGAACCCTGGCTGATTTAGCTCAGTGGTTAGAACATTGGCCCGTGGACTGAAGGTTCACAGGTACGATTCTAATCAAGGGCATATACCTCAGTTGCAGGCTCCATCCCCTACTCTGATGGGGGAGCATGCTAGAGCAGTCAGTGTGTCCCTCTCACATTGATGTTTTTCTGTCCCACCCCTCTAAAAATGAATAGAAAGATATCTTCAGGTGAGGAGTAACAAAAAAAAAAAAGAAAAGGGAAAATCCTCTTTGGATATAATAAATTTTAAATCCAGGCTTAAAAAATTCTCCCAGATTAAATCACTAATTCACAAGAAACAAATTATTAAGAGTTAGAGTCATGGAAACAATAAAGCACAGAATCAGATTTGCAAAAACTGAGATATTAGAGATAAAAACTATAGGCTATAAAGGTTGCTCACTACTTTTAAATGCGTAAAGGAGGAGCTCTGATTGGTTAGAGCATCAGCCAGGATACCAAAGGGTTGCAGGTTTGATTCCCTGCCAAGGGCATGTACCTGGGTTGTAGGTTTGATATCTGGCCCCAGTTGGGGCACATGCAGAAGGCAACCAATCTATGTGTTTCTCACATGGATTCTCTCTCTCTCTCTCTCTCTCTCTCTCTCTCTCTCTCTCTCTGCCTCAAAATTAATGGAAAAAAATATCCTCAGGTTAGGATTAACAACAACAACAAAAAGAATAAATGGAGAAATTAAAAGTATAATTAAGGAATGAAAGAATGCAAAATTTAGGTAGTCATTGAAAAATGAATGAGGTAAAATTTCTAAAAATAAAATAACTCATTGGAATGGTAAATATTAGATTTGACTCAGCTAAAGATAATCAACTAAAAAACCTATTTTAACTATCCAGATAGTACAGACAGAGAAAATAAATTGCATGAAAGAATTGTTAAAAGACATGTTGGACAAAGCTAGAAAATTCAACATACATCTAATCAAAGTTCTTTAAGGAATATTAGAAAGAGTGAATGAGAGGCAGCTCTCTAAAAGGAACTGAAAAAATTCCAGAACTGACGAAAGATACCAACCTATGGATTCAGGAAGCCCAACAAGCCATAAATAAAAATGATTAAAGAAATTAAAAAAATGTATACTTAGTTTCATTAAAATGCAGAATACCAAAGACAAAGATTTTTTTCTCAAAAATATTGATTGATTGGTGTTTAGCTTGTTAGAAACATTTTTCTTACAGCTCTTGTTAAACACAACAGAGATTTTTAAAACTGATGGAAAGAAAAGAGAGAAAGGCATCATTAAATAATACTTAAGAACAGGAACTCTGGAGCCAAACAGCCTGTGTTCAAATAATGGCTCAGACCCTCACTAACTGGATGCTAGGCAAAAGGGTGAATGAACTCTCTGTGCTTTAAATAATTTGTAAAATAGGGATGACAATTACAGTTCCTACCTCATACTCATAGGGTTGTTATGAGGATTAAATAAATTAATACTTGTTAACTACTTATAACAAAGTCTAGTGTGTGGCAAATGCTAGATAAATATTGTTTCATAAATACAATTAAAAATACAACAGGATAGCAATTGGACAGCTGACTTCTCAACAGTAGCAAAAGAATATAATGGAATAATATATTCAAAGTTATGAAAGAAAAGAACTATTAATCCCAAATTGTGCACCCGGAAAAAATGTCAGATAAAGATATTTTTAACAAAATTAAGAATAAACAAATTCTGACAGTCTATGGACACTGCTAAAATCTTTCTGGTATACTTAAGGAAGAATAAAAGTGATCCCAGAGGTGAGATGAGAAAACAATGCTGAACAAAGAAAATGATACACAAGAGGGTAAATCTGAACAAATGTTGACTCTTTAAAAATATGAAAATAATTTCTTAATCTAGAATAAAATACTGGATAATGATGGCATATAAATTACATATCAGATGATAGGAGTTAAAGTGTTCTTTGAGAGGAGGCCAAACATTACAGAGATAAATATTCAAGTTAAATACACAAGATAAAATTTCCAGGGGAACCTAAAGAATACCTAAGAGTACAATTACAGTGTGTAACAGGAAGAGACAGGAGAGAGATATTATTGGAGTAAATTAACCCTCTACAAAACCTGAAGTAAGACCCCCCTCCATAAGCCATCATTGCAGGGAGCAGGACACTGCCTGAACTTTCAAGTAAGGCCACACGCGGGAGGGACTCGGCCTCCATCAGCATGAGTCTGGCAAGAACTGCCCCCTCCTGACTCTCAACACTTGCAGCTTCCGTAGCAATCACAGCTTCTGTGCCTTGGGATCATTGGGCTTAATTGTATTTAGCCTTCATCTCTGTTCATGTCAATCACCACAAAAAGTAAGAATTCAGAAGTCAACCCTCATCCACTACATTTTGATTTCCATATTTGTACGTTGCCTTTTCCAATTGCTTCCAGTTTTCTAAAGCCTCCTTCCTCTTAGCTGAACATTGCCCTCACATTCTTGCTTTAATTAAAACCTGGTCATTCCACGGTGATCTTGCTTCTCTTTCAGCTCTCTCAAAGGGTGATGTTTTCTTTCCCATACTCCTCACATCACTGAAGCTGGAGGTTGGGTAGGCGTCTTTCTAGATCATCACGGATACTTCTAGGCCATTTTTCCCCCCTCATGGATAGATGCCTGCTGTCTTTGAACAGCAGGTCATCAGATTAAACTATTTACTACTTGAACAAATGCAGTTATTTGCTCGCCCTTTCCTTGGGACATATCTCTTCATTCCTTGAAAATTTTAGCTCCTGGCTCACTGTCTACAAGTTGCTACAAATGTAAAGCCCAAACCTCAGTGGCTTTTTCCCCCCAGAGTTCATTTGGAGATGGTGGGGAGGAGGGAGGCTCTACTCCATGTGGTCATTCAAGGATTCAGGCTAATGGAGGCTCTGCCATCTTTACTTCCAAGGTTATCCTGGATGGCAAAGTCCTAGTGGCATATGAAAAAGAGAGAGAATAAGATCATGAAAAGGATTTTTCTGAGACAGGCTAGAGAGGCTTGGAAAGGTAGATGAGAGTGCCTGGGAGGAAGAAAATGAGTTATTGAATAGCCAGTCTTTGTTCTAGTCTCTTCTTCTGGGACCAACTATTTGTTGTGTTCCTCCTCCCACCTACTCATTCCCTGGAAATAGATTACCTAAAGTCCCATTCATTTACTGCACCCATTACAAAGGTTAGGATCTCTAGGTGCTGTACTGCATGGCACTATTTACCAGGCCTAAACATGGCTCCTGAGACCTATAAACTGAAGACAGATTTATGGCCCCTACCCTTCCAATCCGTCCCCCAACACACACACACACACACACACACACACACACACACACACACACACACATACACACAACACACAATGGTGGAGCAGGGACAAGACTATGACAATTCAAATTTCTACTTGGAGGAGGGGTTTGGAGGCTGGGTGAGCAGGGTGAAGGGATTAAGCAAAGAAAAAAAACAGACTTATGGACACAAACAATAGTATAGTGCAGGGGTGGGCAACCCCTGGCACACGTGCCAAACATGGCACACGCCAGTAACTTTTGCTGGCATGCGAAACCCTCTCTTATAATCTTCCATTTACAGTTTTTTTCTTAATATCGACTTTTTTATTTTTCAGATAAATTCAGTATGGGTGCATCTTAGATAAATAATTTTACATAACAAGTTTTCTTAAAGACCATAGACATGGATTGACGAGAGAGGGGAAGAGCAATTTCTATGCCTCTGCCTTAACTCTCCCTGCCTTCCTAGATCCGACCAGTGTTTTGGTTTCATCCACATAGGCTTGTGAATCTTTGTTCTCAGTGATGAATTTTGTTAAGTCTCATAATAGGAGTAGCCTGACGGATGAAAGTAGTAGCCCGTGCATATCTCTGAAGGTCACAAAATATAAACCTGATGTAAAATCTCTGTCATCAGTGATGCAGCATCAAAAGTCCCACTGATAATATCAAACGGAGTCATAAAGTTTTCTGTCAGACTATCAGTGTACATGTATACATTAAAAAATAAATGTATTTTTCATCACCATATACTGTGTTTTTGTAGCTCAAGTGAATTTTATTATTTCTTCAAGGTTCTTCACATACGTACACCTTAAGAGATATCAAGTAGGCGTAACATGTTCTCAAAAAATTAGGGTTGGCACGCAGAAGAATTTTGAGTCAGAGATTTTGCTGGTTTTGGCACGCACTCACAAAAAGGTTGCCCACCCCTAGTATAGTGATTGCCAGAGGGATGGTGGGTGGGGTGAGATAGAAGAAGGTAAAGGGGGGTGAAAAATAAATTTTTACTTGGAAAGGGAAATTTATAGCAATGATGAAAGCCCCAGG
This sequence comes from Myotis daubentonii, assembly GCF_963259705.1. NCBI lineage: Eukaryota > Metazoa > Chordata > Mammalia > Chiroptera > Vespertilionidae > Myotis > Myotis daubentonii. The sequence goes on along the minus strand of NC_081843.1, from coordinate 37,692,170 downwards.
GGTAAGCATTGTCAACGCCTTCTACTCTGGGTGAATAGAGTTCCTTAATTAGACCTGCTTCTGCTTTATGGCAAAAATACTTTTGTTCATAGTTCTTTGTGTCCTCCAGTGCCACTTTCTAGGAGGTTTGTCCCTACCTACTATCTTCCATGGCCACATCTGAAGTGGATTTGGGGGAGTATGATTTCTGGGGTCGTAACGCTTTTGTAGCCCACTCCATTCTGGTTCAAATTTGGGATGTCTAAGATTGTCTTGTGGCCTAAACATTCAAAGCCCTTTTTCAGTTGAGGGTTGTCATTTCTTTGTCAATATAATTCCCTTGTAAATTGAATCAGCTTTGGACTGATTTGCTTTTATTCGTTTTATGCATCAGTAAATATACCCACATCCTTTTCTGGAGCAATACTCAAGGCTGATGTCTTTGCTTCCTTGCCTCGAAGCCTCTCAACAGAAGGGCACTAACCTCAAAGCCATTAGTTTTCTTATGGCATTTTTCCTCACATTCTTGACACGTTTAAGTTTTAAATTTTATGTATTCTTGATTGTCAGTCTTTTATGACTTTTAGATTTTATATTATTTTTAGGAAGGCCTTCTCTAGTTGAAGGTAATAAGAAAATTCGCCCATGTTTTCACATATCTTATATAGTTTTTATATTTTTATAATTATAAAATTATAGCTTATAATTTTATATCTTTATTATTTTTTTAGTTTTTCCTGGAGTATGTAGTGAGTAATCAGTCCAGGTTTATCTTTCTCCAAATGACCATCCAGTTATTCTAATATCAGTTATTAAAAAGTGAATCAGCAGCCTATCGATACATAAAGCCCGATTTATCATATTCTTATTTCCCATATGTATTTATTTCTAAAATTTATATTCTGTTCCATTGATCTACCTGGTTATTCATGTGCAATACAATATTGTTATAATTAATTGATATTTTATAATATGTGTTAGTATCTGGTTGGGCTAGACCTTGTTGTTCTTTTGCAGAATTTTCCTGGATTCTGTTATTTATTGTATAAACTTTAAAATACAAATTTCAATTTGTATAATGAGTCTCATTTTATTGTAAGATATTTGAACTAAAAAGATCAGACTGAATACTCACATCTCAGTTCTTGAAGTTCCTGACTGCTTAAAAATAGAGGCTTTTCTGGTTCAAATCCAAAAATAATAATCATGTAAAACTGGTCTTTATTTAAGGCACTGCATATTTCTGGTACCTCTGATTCCAGGTTTTTCAATTTATAGACTTAAAAGCTTTCTGGAAGCTTTGCCTGTGGTGGTCACTTGTAGGCAAGTTCACTTTGCAAGGTCACTTTGTCAGCCTTTTCCCCCAACACTCTGTGCAGTTCCAACTTTTAAGCTTTTTAAAATAAAACTATTTTCTCCTAAAATGATTAAAAGTGCTCAAGGGAAGAACCACTGGTTTGGAGGTCTGTATACAATTGTGTAATTTCTGGCTCAAATAATTTCTAGTTTGCCTGGAATTTTAACAATAGTCTTGAGGTTTTACACATTGAACAGAGTTTGAGCTCTTCAGCTGGGGAGTCCTTGGTGACTGACTTGAATATTCCTGAGAGATCTACACCTGTGAAATTGATGGAAATATATTTGTCTCTATACTAAAGACTCCATTCTAAAATTTAAATTCCATTTTCATAGAGAAGGTACTTTAAAATATATAAAAATTTTACTAATGTACAAAAATAATGCCATACAAAAAGAAAAAAAGTCCAGTAATACCTGTGGTAAAGCTCTCATAATAACTATACACACCCACACTGCACATATATATTTTTTGTGATTACTAGCTACACTATTAAATAGGGTAGCTTAATAGACATTATGTGCAATGTGGGTGACTTTATTATAACAATTCTAACATACATTTCCTGACATATGTAGTATCCTATGCACTATGGTGAATATTGGTCTCCTTTTGATACTGTATATTTTGAAGGAAAGAAAAAAATGCAGAAATTTGAAAAAGTAATTAATGTCTAATTATGTTTATGTGTTAGAGGTTTCTGGAGCTTCCAATACTTATTTATGTATTATATCTGATTTTACACCATTATTTGCAATTTATTTATTCAGCACATTTCTTGAATTTCCTCTATGTTACGAAATGAGGCAGGCACCAGGGATACAAAGATGAAGATAATTCCCATTATCAATGAACTAAAAACCAAAGTGTGGGTGGGACTCAGACATATCCTATATAAGGGTAATACAGTGGGGCCTTGACTTACAAGTTTAATTCGTTCTGTGACGGAGCTCATTAAGGAGCTCGTTAACTCAAATTACTCTGTCAACTCAAAGCAAAAAATTGGCCGAGAGACGGCTCCCGGAAAAACTCGTTAGTCAGGACACTCGTAAGTCAAGGCCCCACTGTATGCAAATCGACCAAACGGCTGAACAACTGATCGCTATGTCGCTCACTGACCACCAGGGTGCAGACGCTCAATGCAGGAGCTGCCCCCTGGTGGTCAGTGCGCTCCCACATGGGGAGCGCTACTCAGCCAGACGCCCAAAAGCTGGGCTCACGGCTGGCCAGCGCAGCAGCGGTGGCGGGAGCTTCTCCCGCCTCTGCGGCAGTGCTAAGGATGTCCTACTGCCAGCTTAGGCCTGCTCCCATGGGGCCTAAGTCAGACATCCCCAAGGGCTCCCGGACTGCAAGAGGGTGCAGGCCAGGCTGAGGGACCACCCACCCACCCCGAGTGCACGAATCTCGTGCACCAGGCCTCTAGTAAGAAATAATTACAAAACATAGTGATGAGAACTTTTCAAGCAGTTTCTTTGAATATTTATGACAACCCAATGACTTAAATCCTAATATCACCTCTATGTTATAGATGAGGACTATGGTGGACAGAAAGTTGACATAATATGGAGGTGTATTCAAAGCATTAGGAGAGTGCACAGTAGTGTGAAGGTTGGAGAAGTGGGGTGTGGTGGTCAGGTGAATCTTCGTGAGAAGAAATTCTGTGGGGCAATATGATGGGCTCTATGTTAGGTAATGTGGTAGAGAGAAGGCAATCAATAAATAAATACATAGAGTACTGGTTAAACATCACATGTTGATAGACTAGATATGGTTGGGTCAAGAGAAGTAGGATACTACTATCTTGTTTCTTGCTTAGATAATTGGTAGGATGAAGTGATTAATGGATATTATAGGAGGTTAAAAGTATGGGGGATAGTTTTCTTACCTGAATTATAATTTTAGATTTTTCTAATTTATGATTTACTAGAGGCCCAGTGCACAAATTCGTGCACTGGTGGGGTCCCTCGGCCTGGCTGGTGATTGAGGCCTATTGGGGGGCCAGCCAGGGGGTAGGACCCCAGGAGGTTGGCCGGCCGACACCCTGATCGGGGCCTATCAGAGGGAGCCAGCTGGCAGGGGGAAGGGACCACAAGAGCTTGGCTGGCTGTGGGTGGGGAGGGACTGCAGGAGGTTGGATGGCTGGAGGGAGGGCCACAGGAGGCCAGCAGGCCATGGTGGGGAGGGGCCATGGGAGGTTGGCTGGTGGGCCCCTGGATTGAGGCCAGTCGGGGGGGCCAGACAGCTGGGGGGGGAGGGGCTGTGGAAGGTTGACTGGCTGGGGGGAGGAGCCACGGGAGGTTGGCTGGTGGGGGGGTGGGGCCATAGGAGGTTGGCCAGCAGGGGGGGCGGGTCATGGGAGGTTGGCCGTCCAGCCTCCCCCCATCGGGTCGATCAAGGGACTGGCTGAGGAGAGGGGCTGCGAGGAGGTTGGCTGTGGGAGTGCATTGACCACCCGGGAGCAGTTCTTGCATTGACCATCTGCCCCCTGGTGGTCAGTGCAAGTCATAGTGACTAGTTGACCAATCGTTCTGGTCATTCAGCCTTAACGGTCATTTAGGCTTTTATATATATATATATGTATAGATAATTCTTATACAAGTATTTTGCTTTTTTTTGCCTTGCTTTCATTTATTATATATATGCAGATCTGTTTTGTATAGAATGAAAAATAAAACAAATTCAGATAAAATAGATCTTTGTGCACTTCATGGACTAGCAAAACTTGAGGCTTCATTACTGATTTCAGTTTTGAGGCCATACACACCATTCAAAATATACATAGACTTGGTTAAGGCTTTAAAAGTCAGCTAAAAGAAACCATAGGATTCAGAACAATTAAACTGTTTATCTTGCTTGCATTAGAGCAGTGATGGTGAACCTTTTGAGCTCAGCGTGTTAGCATTTTGAAAAACCCTAACTTAACTCTTGTGCCGTGTCAACATATAGAAATTTTTTGATATTTGCAGCCATAGTAAAACAAAGACTTATATTTTTGATATTTATTTTATATATTTAAATGCCATTTAACAAAGAAAAATCAATCAAAAAAATGAGTTCGCGTGTCACCTCTGACACGCGTGTCATAGGTTCGCCATCACTGCATTAGAGCCACAATGTGAACTGCAAATGTTGTGTATATGGCATAGCTCTTTCACTGTAGAGCAAGAAACTTCTGAAATCTACAAAATCTAGGGCAGCGGTCACCAACATTTAGGACCTCATGGACCACCAGTGGTCCACAGACCACTGGTTGGCCACTGCTGCTCCAAAGGTTTCCTTAAACCAGTGGTTGCCAATCTTTCGGACCTCTAGGATGCACAAATGGCAGGTGAGCAAGCGGCTGAAGGGTACTGCTGGAAGCTTCGCCAAGGGCTCATTTCTTGGCCTCTTTTTCTTGGGGTCTTGTTTCAATTCATAATCAGCGTGGGCAGCCGTGATCGCATCTTCAGCCAGCATGGAGCCGTACATCACAGGGGGAAGGTATAGGTCCTTGGAGCTATCTGTGTTTTAGATGGTCAAGGCTTCCTCCAAAGATTTCCCTTCCACCCTTTGGATTGCTAACAAGCTGGAGGCAACTTCAGAACCACAGACAAATTTTTTAAACCTGCATCCACGATCTCCTCCTTTCCACCCACTGGAATCTGTAATTTCTCAGCCCCTACCAATCCAGTTCCAACATTTTTTTTTATTTATTTACTAGAGGCCCAGTGCACAAATTCATGAACCAGTATCTCCAACATCCCCCGAGGGGTCCTGGATTGCGGGAGGGTGCAGGCCAGGCTGAGGAACCCCACCAGTGCGTGATTGGGGCTGAGGAGGGATGCGGGAGGTTGGCCAGCCCTGGAGAGACCGCAGGAGGGCTCCAGGGTATGTCCGGCCCATCTTACTTAGTCCCGATCTGCCGGACCCCAGTAGCAAGCTAATCTACCAGTGGGAGCGTCTGCTCCCTGGTGGTCAGTGCACATCATAGCGACTGGTCAACTGGTTGATTGTCTGCCCCCTGGTGGTCAGTGCACATCATAGCGAGCAGTTGAGTGGCCTTAACATATCATTAGCATATTATTCTTTGACTAGAGGCCCGGTGCACAAAAATTTGTGCACCCGAGGGGTAAGGGGGGTCCCTCAGCCCGGCCTGTGCCCTCTCGCAGTCTGGGACCCCCCAGGAGATAATGACCTGCTGGCTTAGGCCTGCTCCTGGGTGGCAGAGGGCAGGCCCAATCCCTAGGTGCAGCCCCTGGTCGGGCTCAGAGCAGGGCCGATTGGGGAGTTGGGGCACCACCCCTGTCATGCACAGAGCAGGGCGGATCGGGAGGTTGTGATGCCACCCTCAGTCATGCTCAGGGTAGGGCTGATTGGGGGGTTGGGGCACTGCCCCCTGTCACACTCAAGACAGGGTCGATGGGGAGGTTGTGGCACCACCCCCTGTCACGCACAGAGCAGGGCCCATCTGGGGGGTTGTGGCTCAGTACCCTGTCACGCACAGAGTAGGGCTGATAGGGGAGTTGGGGCACCTCCCCCTGTCACACATAGAGCAGGGCGGATCAGGGGGTTGGGGCACCGCACCCTGTCACACTCAGGGCAGGGCTGATGGGGAGGTTATGGCTCTACCCCGTCACTCACAGAGCAGGGCCCGTGGGGGGCAGTTGGGGTGTCGCCCTCTATCACCCACAGAGCAGGGCCGATCAGGGGGTTGGGGTGCCGCCACTGTCACACTCAGGGCAGGGCCGATGGGGAGGTTATGGCTCTACCCCGTCACACACAGAGCAGGGCCCGTGGCAGGGGGTTGGGGCGCCGTACCCTGTCACACACAGAGCAGGGCCAATCAGGGGGTTGGGGCGCCACACCCTGTCACACACAGAGCAGGGCCGATCAGGGGGTTGGGGCGCCACACCCTGTCACACACAGAGCCCCAGGGCAATCAGGGGGTTGGGGAGCTCCCCCCTATCAGGCACAGAGCAGGGCTGATCAGGGGGTTGGGGTGCCTTCCCCTGTCATGAACAGAGCAGGGCCGATAGGGAGGTTGTGGCCCCGCCCCCTGTCATACACAGAGCCGCAGGGTAATCAGGGGGTTTGGGCGCTGCCCTCTGTCACGCTGATCCGGGTGCTTAGAGGCATATTACCCTTTTACTATATAGAGGCCTGGTGCACGGGTGGGGGCCGGCTGGTTTGCCCTGAAGGGTGTCCTGGATCAGGGTGGGGGTCCCCACTGGGGTGCCTGGCCAGCCTGGGTGAGGGGATGATGGCTGTTTGCAGCTGCTCACTACCCTTCAGGGTGGGGGTCCCCACTGGGGTGCCTGGCCAGTCTGGGTGAGTGGCTGAGGGCTGTTTTCAGGCTGTCGAGTGACTGAAGCTCCCAACCGCTCCTTTTTTTCTTTTTTTCTTTTTTATTCTGGGCCAGCTTTAGCTTGAGGCTTGTCTTCAGGTCTTAGGCCTCCGCTGCTGAAAGCAGGTTTCTGGCCTTTGTTTACCTTCTGTATTTGAAACAATGTTGCGATCCTGCTGGCTGAAGCCCGACAGACTAAAGCAGGTTTCTGGGGTGTTGTTTAGCTTCTATATTTGTAACATAGTTGCTTAGAGTTGCAGCTCAGAGGCCTTCAGCGGCAGGTGGGGAACGTTGGAGTCCTCCATCACTGAAGCAAGCAAGCCTCATGTTAGTTTCAAGCTGCCTGGCTTCCGGCCGCCATCTTGGCTGGCAGTTAATTTGCATATTGCCCTGATTAGCCAATGGGAAGGGTAGCGGTCATACGCTAATTACCATGTTTCTCTTTTATTAGATAGGATTGGCTGAACAGATGACCAGACACTTAGCATACTAGGCTTTTATTGTATAGAATTGACGGGGTCCTGCCCCAGCGGGTCCAGGGGTTCCCCAAAGGTGTGGACGGAGTCGGCGAAGAAGGAATGACACGGAGGCAGCCTTCGGGTGATCATCATAGCCAGGTTCCTCTAGCCAGGTTCAGTAGCCAGGTTCTAGTCAGGTTCTCTTGCCAATTTCTGTAGTCAGGTTCAGTCCACAATCTTTTGCCATGTTCTCTCCAGCGAAGTCCTTCTGTCTCCAGAGAACGTTCTGTGTAGATTCTGTGCCTAGGCTCTGTCTCTCTTGGTCCTGTCTTCCAAGCCCTGTCTGAGTTCTGTCTCTTGCTGTCTTGTTCTGAGTTCTGAGTGTTTCTGTTTTGTTACAACTGTATTTATACCAGTTGATTCAATCCTATCAATCTCTATTACAAAGGTTAGGACGTTTCTTATCTCCATTCCAGGGAGAAAAGATTATGTAGTTTAAGCATGATTGTTCGTAGTTAAAGGGATTAATTACCCGCCTGGCACTTAGTTGAGGGGTTTTATTCCCTCCCTAACTTCAGGGGAAAATCCCTACCTGGGGATTCAACCTTTCTCGGAGAGGTGACCTTGGTTAAAACACAGCGCCAAGAAGGTGAGCAAACATATTAAGAACCGTATGCCATATATGCCAGGTCCCTTGAAACAGCAAGGATGGACCGGCTCCCGGCATAGAATTATTATTTTTTTGTTAATCCTCACCCAAGGATATTTTTCCATTGATTTTTAGAGAGTGGAAAGAAGGGGGACAGAGAGAAGACACATTGAATGGTTACCTCCCGCATGCACCGTGACCAGGGCTGGGGCCACATGCCTTTGACTAAAATGGAGCCCTGGACCCTTCAGTCCATAGGCTAATGCTCTAGCCACTGAGCCAAACCAGCTAGGGCCCTTTCCAACATTTTTAGATGTCTTGTCAAGTGATTCCACATTTCTGAGATTTTCATAGTGATCAACAACCTTCCTGTGATAGAGCCAGGCCTGAGTGTCAGCTCTAGGGCTGAGGGGTGTGGTCTCTAGAGCAGCAGGACCCATGCACCACCTCAACCAGCCCAACCCAGCCACAACCATCCTGCGGCCGGCCGAGCACACATCCGAGCACGCCGCGGAGCTGCGTTCGAAGTCGCCACTGGTATTTTGCTTTTTCATTGTGTATTTTCTTTGTCCATATAATATTTTAAAATACTTTTATTTCTTTCAACTGAACTATGAAATGAATCCTTAAAGAATACCTATAATAAAGGTAAGGAGAAAGCATTGCAAATGGCAGAGTGGGAGAGGCCTTTAAAATGGCTCCTGTGCCTCTGTGGTATGAACAATGTGAGGACACACCTTTCTTTATTTTAACCTTTATGGTTGAAAGTATTACATATGTCTCCCATTTTTCCCCCATTGACCCTTTATTGCCCTCTACCCCAGGCCTTTACCCTATTGTCTGTGTCCATGGGTTATGCACATATGCCTAGAAGTTTTTGGTTGATCTCTTCCCACCATATTATTTCACTTTTCCTGATCCAGAGTCATTATTTTGTCTTCCCTCCCACACCCCACTAGCAGCCTGAGTGCTAGAAATTCTACCTCCTTCCCTGCTGTTATTTGTGTCCATACAGAGGCCTTTTCCTTAGGTGGGCAGGCAGTGGTGTGGCCTGGTGAGAAATGACCACTGAGGGGGATCTTAGCTCTGGCAGTGCTCTGCAGCAGCTGCGACACCTGGTCTAGGAGGGAGATGCTTCAGTGACTCCACTAATTTGGAGGTTAAAGCAGTAAAGCTTGATGCAGACTTGCTGAAAACTTAGGGCATCAATATCAAATTTAACTCCCATTGGAACTTCCTTGATGTCACCATGACTAAATGGTTTTAACTAGAAATACCAGAATGATTCCATGGTACAAAGTATACATAGATCTTTGGACATTTAAAAGGTTAAGTACCTGGCACGCAGATTGGCAAATACTTCCTAGAGCTCCCAACCCTAATTTTTCTTCCTGTGTATACAGCTAGGCTAATATTTCCAGTCTTCCTTCTAGTAGGTATAACCATGTAGCAGGGAAATAAATTATGGAAAAGACAGAGTTTCTGCCCTTTTGGAATCTACAGTTTATTGAAAAGGAGAGATGACATGAATAATCACACAAATGGAAATATAAGGGCAAACTGGAATTAGTATGAAGGAAAAAAAAAAACCCAGGAAGGTATGAGGTACTACAAGGGTTTCTGATGCAGTCTGGGAGGTGGTTAAGAAGTGCTTTCCTGAGGTAAAGTGATATTTGAATTGAGATCTGACAAATGAGCAAGAGTTAATATGATGAGAAGAGGCAGAGGTGAACAGTATTCCCAGACTGTTTGGGAGGTCAGAGCAGAGAGGAAGAAAGAGCAAGTCAGTAGGGCAGAGTAGTTACAGCAGTATAATGAAGGAGAAGGTGAGGCACAGGAGTCGAGGCCAGAGTGGGATGATGTGAGGCCGTTAGAAGAATTTCACTCTATCATAATATTAGTAGACTATACTGACAGCAGGATAATATTTTTGTTGCTGTTTTGTTGCAAAAAGTTCATTTTGGTTAAAGTGTGGACAAAAATCGGAAGGCATTACAATGGATGGTGAGACCAGTGAGGAAGTTGGGGCAGTCCTTCAGGAAAGCAAGAATGGTAACTAAACAGGGTAGGCTGTGGAGATGGAAAAAAATAGATGGATTAAGAAGATATTTTTAAAAACTGAATTAACGCAACCAGTAATGGCATGGAAATAATATTTTAGAGATTTCATTTTAAAATTCTGGTTTATTGCCTAAAATTTGTTGAATAACACCAATAGAACTGAAAATATGCTCCATGATCTTGGCATTCCATCCAATCAATTTGTTTACTTTCTTCTCAATGTTCATACATTATTTCTGTATATGTGCATCTTAGGTATTTTCTAGACTTCTGTCTGTCTTCAATAAAAAATGATTTCTCTGAGTAACATAAAACTACAGTTCTTTAAAATTAATTGAAAACTCTGCAGTAGTTTTCTTAGTATAAAGCAGAAATAGTTTAAAGCTCAGGAAGGGGATTCTGGAGTTAGTGTGGAAGGATCTGGGAGTAATGTATTCCAGATGAAAACACAGCAAGATTGGAAAGCCCGAGTCCCTGAGGACACTTCCTTTTCAGTTCCCTTTCTGTCACCACCTCCCCCCACCTTATCTCTCAACTGTGCAACTAGACAATTCCTCCAATTTTCCAGAATTTCTTTTTTTTTAATTAAATCTTTATTGTTCAGATTATTACATTTGTTCCTCTTTTTTCCCCCCATAACTCCCCTGCTCCCAGTTCCCGCCCCACCCTCCGCCCTCACTCCCCACCCACTGTCCTCATCCATAGGTGCACGATTTTTTGTCCAGTCTCTTCCCGCATCTCCCTCACCCCTTTCCCCCCCAAGAATAGTCAGTCCATTCCCTTTCTATGTCCCTGATTCTATTATGATCACCAGATTATTAATTCACTTGATTCTTAGCTTCACTTGTTGATAGATGCATGTTTGTTGTTCATAATTTGTATCTTTACCTTTTTCTTCTTCTTCCTCTTCTTAAAGGATACCTTTCAGCATTTCATATAATACTGGTTTGGTGGTGATGAACTCCTTTAGCTTTTCCTTATCTGTGAAGCTCTTTATCTCACCTTTAGTTCTGAATGATAGCTTTGCTGGATAAAATAATCTTGGTTGTAGGTTCTTGGTATTCATCACTTTGAATATTTCTTGCCATTCCCTTCTGGCCTGCAAAGTTTCTGTTGAGAAATCATCTGACAGTCGTATGGGTACTCCCTTGTAGGTAACTGAGTTTCTTTCTCTTGCTGCTTTTAAGATTATCTCTTTGTCTTTTGCTCTTGGCATTTTAATTATGATGTGTCTTGGTGTGGTCCTCTTTGGATTCCTTTTGTTTGGGGTTCTCTGCGCTTCCTGGACCTGTAAGTCTATTTCTTTCACCAGGTAGGGGAAGTTTTCTGTCATTATTTCTTCAAATAGGTTTTCAATATCTTGCTCTCTCGCTTCTTCTGGCACCCCTATAATTCTGATGTTGGTGCGCTTGAAGCTGTCCCAGAGGCTCCTTACACTATCTTTGTATTTTCGGATTCTTTTTTCATTTTGCTTTTCTAGTTGGGTGTTTTTTGCTTCTTCGCATTTCAAATCTTTGCCTTGATTCTTGCACTCCTCTGGTCTGCTGTTGGGAGTCTGTATAGTATTCGTTATTTCAGTCCGTGTATGCTTAATTTCTAGTTGGTTCTTTATCGTAACATCGAGGGTCTCATTAGTTTTCTTGAGGATCTCACTACATTTATCGGCGGCTTCTAGACAGTTCTTAAGAGACCTTAAAAGTGTGGTTCTGAACTCAATATCCTCCATTGACAGTTTTGTCCTGTTTCTTTGTCTCCGCATTTTTTATGCTTTCTTGGTGCACCCCCTAGTGGTCTTTGTGCGCAGTCTTGTTGTAGTTAAGCCTTGATTGTTGACGGCAATACCGGGGGTGATTTGACCTCCAGGCTAACTGGCTATGAGAGTCCGCTGTGTCTGCAGTGGGAGAGCTTCTGTGCTGGATCTCTCCAGAATTTCTAATGCTTTTCCTGCAATTCTTCAGAATTCCCAAGTAAAAAAGTATCTGACTGTCCCTCACCAAGACTGTAGATACACATCTTCGAACAACCATCTTTTAAAATTTACTTGCCTAACCACTGGGTTTATATCCTATGCTTCACATTGTTATTTCTCTTCCTACTGGTGAACCTATTCTTCTGATTATTTGTAGTTGAACAATTTCATTAAGTCTTCCTCATTTTGGAAGACTGATGTGTATTATATGTTGGGGCCCAAGAACTAAATCATTCATGGGGAAAATTTTTAAAGGAAATTGGGAAACATCTCTTAAAAGATAGTAGTAGCTATGAGGTTGGAATGATGTAGGTTCTGCTACACATAGTATTACACAGATAAATGTGAGTCACAAAGTTTCAGCAAGGATTATGGAGGTGGACATAGAATAAAGAAAACAATGGAATTAAAGACAGAATATGAAATATGGCAGTATTCTCCCCAATAGTTTTTGGCTTTTAGGGCTTCATCAGATCAAAATTCTACAGCATAGAAAGCAGAAGGGATGTGAATATGCTTTATTTTTAATAAAATGAAAAAATTTAACAGTACTTTTCTATTTTCTTGACAGAAGAAAGCTGAATATAAATAGATAGTATGTACTCACATAGGTGATGATTAAAATTTCATCAGTGCTTCAGGCCTAACCTACTTCTAATCAATATAAAAATGGAAGACTTTATATTAACAGTGGCAATGGTCTTAGATCAGCAGAAAGTATAAAGTTAAATGTAGTGCCCTTGCAGCCCTCTCTCCCCAGAAGGGTTAAGTGCATGTTAAGCTTGGGCGGCAGGGCAAGCAATTGCCCTCTGTCTGCCTCATCAGAAAGATGTGTTCTTGGCTATAGTTGTGGCATTGAAGGAGAAGAGCAAACCATAAGACACTGCAGCTGTCATCTCATTTGACTATAATCAGACCATAAGCAACTTAATACAGTCTCTTTGTTGGGAGAAGAAAAGCATTTTCCATGGGTACTATTTTAAGTTCTATTCCAAAAGTCCCATTGGGAATTAGCTGTTATTCAGAAAGCATTTTACCACAAACCGTCTTACAATTTAATGTATATAATTATAGTTACACTTTTTTTTAAGGGTTTCAGCTTCGACCACCCAGTGGACCATTCTTTTCCTGGGGAGGCATTCTAACTTGGATGACGAGGAATATCTATTTGTTCCTGGCAGGTTGCTTATAAGCAAAGGCATCAGTGACTGGTGTAGATAAGATGAGCAGAGGATATTGTTCTAGAGGTCATCTAGATGCCCATTTCCTTCTTCTGTCCATTTCCCAGGAGCATCAGCCCTGGAGCTGATGCTTATGGGTCTATATATATAAAACCCTAAGCGACAGGTCAACCGTTCGACCAGTTGACCATTTGACAGGTTGCTATGACACACACTGACCATCAGGGGGCAGACTCTCAGTGCAGAAGCTTCCCCCTGGTGGGTAGTGCACTCCCACAGCAGGAGCACCACTCAGCGAGCTTACCGAGAGGCGGTGGCGGCAGGTGCAGCGGGGCCAGGATGAGCGGGAGCAGCGCAGCACCTGGCCTGGGCTTGGGTTCCTCCCAGGCTGCCTGCTGCGTCGGGCACTACTACATCCTCTGAGGGGTCCCAGGTTGTGAGTGGGCACAGACCAGGCTGAGGGACCCCACCAGTGCATGAATCCGTGCACCGGGCCTCTAGTCTATAATAATAAAAGCATAATATGCTAATTAGACCAGAGAGCCGAACGTCCTTCTGGACAAAGCCCTAGCAGCTGCAAGGGCCGAGGGCATCTGCGGCAGTGGCGGGGTGATGGCAGCGCATGTCTTCCCCTGATCGGCCTGGCTGCCTCCTGCACTGGCCTCTAGTACTTACATAAAAGTAAAGAAACTCTTATTTAAGTAACTCTCAACCCAAGTGTCTTACAATGAGGAGTTTTGTGGGGGAAAGAGTAAGCCTGCAGAATGGACTTCCTCCCTACCATTTGTTTGCAGAAGTAGAGAGTGCAAAGATATGAAGGGGTAATTAACTTGAGATTTAGGAAGAGCAGGAATCTATTATTGAAGCAGCAACAATGTGTAGTAGACTTACTTAATAATAATTTTACATACACACGAACACACATCTTGGTTGGATAAACTTTGAAAACTTCTATCACCAAAGCCTTGCTTCAGCTGGCCTTCTGCCCCATGGGCCATGCCTTCACTATGGTAAGAATGTTGATGGGTTTCTATATAGATGAGATAACATTTGGGATAGACTTTGTTCTAAAGCTGTCCTCCAGATGTCTAATTTCTAAATCTGCACTAACTTGTTTTTATGGTTTAAAATGTTACAATGGTTTAATTTTATATTCTTATATTTTGAAGGAAAATGTTTATAACATTTTAGTCCATTCTAATCTGAAAAGAATAAAACAATTCACAATACAAGAACAAAGCTACTATATCAGTGTCAGGAAGAATAATTTTTAACTTATATCAACATTAATGTGTATATTTCTGATAATTCTCTAAAACTAAAAAAGAAATCTTTTTTTTACTATAGGTATATAGATTTAATTGATTCATCATATTTTATTAAATCATTCAAATTTATATTTTTTCCCTACCAAAAAGACTCTTTTAGGACACATTCCATATCTAACTTACTTTTATACTTCCCACAACTTTACTATTCAAATAATATTAGTTGAATAAATAAATTTCTTCTAACACTATTACCTGTTTCCTTTTATGTGTTTGTGTATGGCTAACAGAAACATTCTGTGGACCTTAAATATCCTAGAGGAAATGACAAACTAGAAAATTCTTAAGAAATTTTCATCAACATTTTTCTTTTTAAAATTTTGTACTCAGGTGGACTTCATAAAGTTTTCTATTTTCTCTTTAATTTATATTCACTCCAAATTCTTTCCCATTTGACAAATAGATTTAATTTGATAAATAAATGTAAACTTTTACAAAGCAGCCTTTAACTTTAAATATTACAAAAACATATTAAAATCCATCTACATTTGGGTTGGCAATGTATCTTCTTGATCTCTATCCTAAAGAAAACATACCCAGTCAAACGTGTGATTTACTTTCATAATTTTGTCCTGAATCCAGCTGTTTTTCATTAGTACACATATTTTCGAGATCCTGGGGTAAATTTTCAAATAGAATTTTAAAAAATAAATTGGTCTTTTTTTCTGTTTTAAAAAACAAGCCTGATTTCCAGACATTGCTGCAAAGCTGATTATCTTTCATCAATTTACTTATCTAAATGTGAATTTTTGAAACTGTTGGAGGATTATTTTGCCATTAAATCAATACCAATAATGTAGGTGTTATTCTTAGTTGAGATATCGTGCTGTAGTGAACAGAGCTGGCCTTATAGATATATAGTATAAGAACTAATTACAGGGTGACATGCCAAGGACAGGCAGGCTTTATAGAACTTTGTCCAGTCACTTTCTGGACAAAAAGCAGGTGAATTTACTCTTTATCTTAAACTTTGCCCCCTATCAAAAGGCAAATACTTCTGTGAGGGTGATGCTTGAAATTCTCGGCCATTTTCATTTTGATGTAAAAAGGAAAATGAGTTTCTATAAAGCTAATGAAAGAAGAGAACACAAAGACTAAATGACTAAAAAGGGTAAGGGGGAGCATGGAAAGCTAAAAAGGACTTAACAAGAGACTCTTGTGGCCAAGGATAAATGTCAAAGACTGTCTTATATTAGGTATAGTTATCAGGATCTAACCACCACGTTTATAACAGTTACCACATTCTACAGTAAATTAACAACTTAAGAGTAACCTTTCTAGGAGTAACATAGAAGATGCTTGTTATTTAAAATTCTAGATTTCAGTGACTACCAATCCAAGGAGAATAAATGGAAGTCATGGTTGAGTAACTATACAGAAGTTGGGAGCAGGGTCCTGCTGTATATTAATTGTGTGAAATGTAAAATGGTTCTGAGGAACAACTATAGAGTAATGGAAAGGGCTATGATGAATATAATTCTGTTGGGATGAAGCTCAGGTATTGCAGGAACGAATGCCAATATTTTTTCCATACAGGGATTAATTACACGGTCAACAGCTGGAATTTACAAGGAGGCGTATTAAATAAAATAGCAGGCAAGCTTGAACTGCATTCCCACAAAAGCCATAAAATGGGAATACCCAGAGAACTGGCAAATGTAATCTTTCACCTATTTTTTTTAGGCACAGCTTCCATATACAAGTTAGGGAGATGGAAATTTGTGAGTACCAAACTGTGTGCCACATTGTAAAGATTCAATATGAACAATTTTATGCAGCTATTAAAAAAAACTGTGCCTTAGAGTGGGAATATCTTAAATGCACTTGATTTTGAGTGGGGACAATGTATATTTTGCCACTATTGTCCTTTCCATTCCCAAAGGGAATTATTTCGCTTATTATTAATTACATGAGCTCATCTTGAACATGCTGCCTCCAAAATCACTGGAGAGCCAATCAGTTCTTCTGAAACTTGGCAAGTTTCTGAGAATGCAGTATGGACTCTTCAACAATGGAGGTCAAAGTACAGAATTATTTTTCAGTAACTTTAGCTGCATAACCTAATTTAACACAATTCAAAAATCTGTCAGAGGCTACCCACTACATTTAGAATTAAGTCCAAACTGTTTACTGTTGCCTACAAATCCTTGCATGCTACACCCGTGCTTCTCTTCCCAACCTCATTTCTAATCCCCTCTCCTCTCTCACTACAGGGAGACACATTGGCATCTTGCCAGTTCTTCAAAAGGTTCCTTCCAGCCTCATGGAATGTGGTCGCCTCTCCCTGGAATGCTGTTCCCCCACCCTTGGTATGTCTGTCTCTTTTTCATCCTTTAGGTCTCAGCTTACTTCCCTCTTCAAAGAGGTCTTCTCTGACCACTCTTTCTAAATTAGGTCTCCTAATTTTATCAGACTTCTGTCTTGATTACCTTCTTAGAATATATCACAAGTTATAATTATTTGCTTACTTCTAAAATATCTCCCACTCCAACTACCATGAAGGTTGAAAGTAGGCACATGTCACCAGGGCCCAGTGTAGGGTCCAGACATTCTACAATGCTTTTTAAAACTGGGTCATAAAATCTGGGTTGTGAGATATCATGAGCATTTTAAAAAATTCAATAGAAATGAAAATATCAGAGTGCACTGCACAGAGTGAGATAAGTATTTTTTAATCAAAATATTGTTTCCGAAGTTGGAGTATATATGTGTGTATGTTGGATCATGATGTAAAATATGGGCCTCAGGGGGGAAATGTTCAATAAATACTTATTGAATTAATAACTTTTCCTATGGAAATGCCTGTCTATAAGTCTTCCCATACTTAAGACTATTCAGACTACGAAGATGCTGATGTGTCTTTTCAAAGGTACTAGAAGTCTCCTTTCTTCTAGGAAAGAAAGCTTGTGCTGTTTGCCAGCTGAAATTGCTTAAAGATTCATTGCCTTGCCTTACCGTGTTGTTTCCATTTTCAATGTAGAAGTTCCTGTGACATGTAACACTAAAAGACTTATTATGTTAATATTCTTTAAGATTCTTTCCCAAAAAGAAAAAAGAAAAAAAGATTGAGAGGAGAGCTTGAAGCCTTCAGGGAAAATAGTAACATTTGAATTTATTGTCGACAGGGTTAAAGAATCTAGAAAAAAAAACAAAACATTGCATTAGCTCATTCTAAATATTTGTCTACTTCACAATTTGCAAAAGGGTGCTAATGCTTCATGTGGTCAACCAAAAAGTGTAGTGGTGGATAGGAAACCAAAGTGTGTGTTTAGTTAGTTATATGAAGTGACCTACAGTGTTCCTATTGAGCTGTATCTGGTTAGGTCACTTGCTTTTAGCTCCCATGTAAAAATGCATTCCATATATTACAGTGACATGAAAACATATTTGAGCCCTCGCTGGTTTGGCTCAGTGGATAGAGCCTTGGCCCTCGGACTAAAGGGTCCCAGGTTTGATTCTGGTCAAGGGCACGTACTTTGGCATGTGGCAGCCACACATGCGTTGGCATGTAGCTCTGGTTGGGGCTCAGATGGGAGTGTTGTCTCTCTCTCACATTGATGTTTCTTTCTCTCTGTCTCCCACTCCCTTCCACTCACTCTAAAAACAAAACAAAACAAAACAAATCAATGGAAATCCTCAGGTGAGGATTAACAACAACAACAAAATATTAGTTGAGCATCCACTTTTGAAATAAAGGAGAATAGAAAATACCTTGCTTCTATTCAGCAGTGTAACTTGCTTCAGACACAAGAATTCTTTCTACCCAGCATATTTAAACTTAAAATATTTTCAAAATTCCTTATATATAAGAAAAAATAAACAAAATAACAAACATAATAATTAAAAGTATTGTTGCCAAATTGGGAGTTCAACATAATTCCATTTTCCTTTGGAGTTCTGCTTCCTGGGAGGAAAGTCTTTATTCACATTCCACCCAAGTGACCATCATCCACACCCACTTTCCTTTTAAAGAAAAACATTTACTTTTGTGACTTGGTCATAATGAAATACAAAGGACTTCTTTGTATGTGAACATGAACCTGGGTGTGAGCCTTTTAAAGAAAAATTAAAGAAGGATGTGTATGTGGGGGGTGAAATTCCCAAGTCTTGCTTAGCTGTTCCTGCCTACCTCCTACGTAGAACCAGGCTGCCCTATATGGCAAGGCCCAGATGTTGTGTATCGGGGAGCACAACAGCACCTTCAGTGGCTTCACAGATGAAATGTGCAAACAGCGCCAGGCTAAGGCCATTCACACCGCTCAATTAGCGTGCCTGGCACAGAGCAAATCTCAGCCAGGCAGCATCTAACAGATGCTTTCTACAAGACTGACTTGTGTCTTCCTGGAATTTTTGCATCCTATTTAGATTCCCCAGCAGAACAAGGGATTATAGTTAACATAAAGCAGATGGGGACAACCTAGTTGAGGTAAGTTGTTATGTGAGCTGGGAGAAATCAGAGTGGGATTGGTGTAGTTGTAATATAGTACTTTAGGAGAACAAAACAAACGCTACAAAAAAAATATATCAAAAGAAACAGCACCTTCAAGGCAATTTCTGGAGTTGGCTAGGAGATTCTAGGAAGCTTGGTCCCTAACTATTCCTCCACTCTCCATCCTCTCCAACACTCTTCCAGTCTTCTGCTTTCTCTGTCATCCTGTTATTCCCAGGCCCCTGGATTTTTCTCCTCAGCCTGTAGACTCTAATGGTCTAGCCCAGCGGTTCTCAACCTGTGGGTTGTGACCCCTTTGGCTGTCGAACAACCCTTTCACAGGGGTCGCCTAAGACCATCCTGCATATCAGATATTTACATTACGATTCACAACAGTAGCAACATTACAGTTATGAAGTAGCAACGAAAATACTTTTATGGTTAGGTTACAACATGAGGAACTGTATTTAAAGGGACAGAACTGTATTTAAAGGGCCACTGGTCTAGCTTATCCTGAAATCAACCTTCATCTTCCCCTACTTTCCTCTAGTTCAGGGGTTCTCAACCTGTGGGTTGCGACCCCTTTGGGGGTCAAACGACCCTTTCACAGGGGTCGCCTAAGACCATCGGAAAACACATATATAATTACATATTGTTTTTGTGATTAATCACTATGCTTTAATTATGTTCAATTTGTAACAATGAAAATACATCCTGCATATCAGATATTTACATTACAATTCATAACAGTAGCAAAATTACGGTTATGAAGTAGCAACGAAAATAATTTTATGGTTGGGGGTCACCACAACATGAGGAACTGTATTAAAGGGTTGCGGTATTAGGAAGGTTGAGAACCACTGCTCTAGTTTATGCTATTTTCCTTCCTTCCACTGGAAAATGTCTTAAGAAAGTGAATTTTACCACTGTCCCATTTGTCCTAAAGCCACTATGGTCCCACCATGGTACCAATACTGTGTTACAGAAATTCACCAAATAACCCTTTATGCTTAAAATTCAGTGTTCTTTTCCCAATCTCATACCTCTTGTCTTCTCTGAAGCATTTGACACCATCTCACTCTGCTTTTTGAAAATCAATCCTCTCATGCTCTTTTTAGTTTTTTCTGTCTCTCTTTTTAATGCTCTGATCAGTTACCTCCTCTCTCTTTAGCTCCTATTTATCTGTATCTTTTGTTATGTTCTTTTTTCTAACATTCACTCTGTGGTATCTCTTATGGTGGCCAGATTAATTTGGATTAGGCTACACTTCTTCCCCCTTGCCCTCCCTTCTTCTGTCTTGAAATTCCATTCTCACTATATCAGCCATAGTAACTCTTTGAAAACCTTTAATCATATGATGTCACCTCTCCACTCAAAACCCTGCAGTGGCTTCCTCTCTCAGGCAATCAAAGCTAAATTCCTTACTGTTCTTACAAACTCCTATTTTTTTTAGCTGAGGCCCCTGACTCTGACTCTGTTCCTTGCTCATTCTCACCATACTCTCTCCTTCAAGGCCTGCCTCAGGGAATCTGCACTTGCTGTTTCCTCTCCCTGTAGTGTTATGTAGCTGGCTTGTTACCCTGGCTACAACATTTAAAACAGACCCCTATTACTGCTGTGTCCTTTCCTGCTTTATTTTCCCCAAAGAACTTATAATTTTCTAACATATTATTTACTCTATCTATCTATCTATCTATCTATCTATCTATCTATCTATCTATCTATCATCTTCTTGCCCAATCAGAATATAAGCTACATGAGGATAGAGATGTTTGAATGCTTTTATCCCCAGTGCCTATTACAGTGTCTGGCATATAGGAGATGCCCAATAAGTATTTGTTGAATGAATGAAATTTCAAGTATCTTTAATGTTGAGAATAAATGATCATATAAGTATGGATTTATTTCCTGACTGTGCTGCATCATTGATCTATGTATATCTTTATGCTAATTCCATACCATCTTTCCATAAATCTGTATAGTAAGACTTGAAATTAGGTACTGTAAGTCCTTCAACTTTTTCCTTTATTTTCAAGATTGTTTTGGCCTTTCTAAATATTTTTGCCTTTTAACATATATTTTATAATCAGCCTATTAAATTCCTTTAAAAAATCACTAGGGTTTTGATTGATATTGCATTGTTATAAACATATATTAATAGCTATATAGATATCATTGCACACCTACTAAAATGGCTAAAATTTAAAGGACTGACAATATGAATATTGAAACAGTGTTGATAAAGCTATGGGGCAATGGAGCTCTTACATATTGCTTGAGGAATGCAAAATTGTACAGCCAGTTTTGAAATCAGTAGAACAGTGTATTATAAAGTTATACATATACTTACCATATGGCCCAGTAATCTCACTCCTAGATATTTATCCAAAAGAAATGAAAACATATTTCACACACAGGACTGAAAGTGTTTATGAGAGCTTATTCATAATAGCCCCAAACTTGGAAACAACCCAAATGTCTAGCAAAAGATGAACAGAATAAGTGAATTAAGTAATACTACACATTTTGATAAAATTAGTAAAAAAATCAGTGATAAAGAAGCAAAAGTAATATACTCAACAGCATGGATGAATCTGAAAAAGAGTATGCTAAGTGAAAGGAGCTAGACACAAGAAACCACATATTATATGATTCAATATATGAAATCTCCACAAAAGACAAATCTATACGGACAGAAGGTAGATTAGTGGCTGCTAGGGGTAAAGACTGGAATGGGATGAATAGTAAATAGGCCTGAAGAATCTTATTGGGGTGATGAAAATATACTATAACTGATTTATGGTGATGGTTGCTCAACTTGGTAAAATATGCCACAATAAAGTTGTAAAAATCATTATGCTAAATTAATAACAAATACAATATAACTATATACTACATGATTACACTTATATGAAATTCTAGAGAAAGCTGAACTACAGTGACAAAAGGCATATCAGTGGATGGCTGGGGATGGAGGTTAGGGAATAAGGATGACTGCAAAGGGGAAGAATGAAACAATTTAGGGTGAGGGATCTATTTTATATCTTGATTTGGATGATGATTATATACCTATATACACTATCAAAATTCACTAAACTGTGCATGGAAATCAGTGAATTTTGTTGAATCTAAATATCTCAATTAAATTTTCAAATAGCCCAAATAATAATTGTATATAGTTAATTCTGCAATTTTGTTTCAATTAGTCCTAGCTAACCCTTTTCACTACATTTAAAAGTTCTAAGTTCTAAAGTCTTTAGTGCTTACTGGAGATATATTTGACTCATATGACTCTAACTATTCAGAAAAGGCGCCTCACCTCTCGTTCTCGCTCTCCCTCTCACTCTTGCTCTCCCTCTCACTCTTGCTCTCCCTCTTGCTCTCCCTCTCGCTCTCCCTCTCCTCTCCCTCTTGCTCTCCCTCTCGCTCTCCCTCTCGGTTGCTCCCCAGGACAAGGAGTCCCCACCAGGTCCCGTGCCACCTGCACACTCCCGTTTTTTGTTTTTTTTGGAACTAAAGGGTTTGTAGTTAAAAAAACAAAACACAAAAAACAAACATATGAAAAAATGCTCAAAGTCACTAATCATCTGAGAGATGCAAATCAAAACAACAATGACCTACCATCTCACACCTGTCAGAATGGCTATCATCAACAAATCAACAAACGACAAGTGCTGGTGAGGATGTGGAGAAAAAGGAACCCTCGTGCACTGCTGGTGGGAATGCAGATTGGTGCAGCCACTGTAGAAAACAATATAGAGATTCCTCAAAAAATTAAAAATGGAACTCCCATTTGACCAAGTAATCCCACTTCTGGGAATATATCCAAAGAAACCAGAAACACCAAACAGAAAGGACATATGCACCCCTATGTTCATAGCAGCACAATTTACAATAGCTAAGATTTGGAAACAGTCTAAGTGCCCATCAGCAGATGAATGGATTAAAATACTGTGGTACATCTACATAAAGGAATACTGCACTGCTATAAAAAAAGAAGGCACTCTTACCTTTTGCAACAGCATGGATGAACCTGGAGAGCATTATGCTAAGTGAAATAAGCCAGTCAGAGAAAGATAAATATCACATGCTCTCACTCACATGTGGGATATACAAAGAGCAACACATACTGATGAACAAAAATAGATCCAGAAACAAAGAAACAATGAACAGCCCATCCAACCTCAGAGAGAAGGTGTAGGAGGGGGCAGTAAGAGATCAACCGAAGGACTTGTATGCATGCATATTAGCATAATCAGTGAACACAGACACTGAGGCAGTGGGGTCTTGTCCTGGGGGGTGGGAGTGGTTGGGGTGGAGGGTCAATCGGGAAAAAAGGAGACATATGTAATACTTTAAACAATAAAAAAAAAATCTAATTTGAACTCAAAAGCAACCCAAATGTCCATCAGCAGGAAACTGGAAAAACAAATTTTGATATATGAGAAGTACTACTCAGTAACAAAGAGGAATAAATCAATTCAACAATATCAGTTGCTCTCAAAAAATTTTTGAGTGAAAGAAGCCAAACTCAAATGTATACACACAATATGATTCCACTGATATCAAGTTCAAAAACATGAAAAAAATGAATATATGAGGATGGAAATCAGAATAGTGGTTCTTCTGGTAAGGAAGGGATTGACTGATAAGTGGAAAACAGGAGGACTTTAAAGAGGTATGACAATCTTCTATATCTCTGTTGGGATGTTGGTTACATGAGTGTATACATTTGTCAAAACTGTGAATTTTACTATGTATATTTATACCAAATTAAAAACAAAAATATTGGCTTTCATGAGATTAGTTCAGAAAATTGCAAGGGAACATAAGAAAGTGTGAGGAAAACTATACACACATTAAATTGTATCAATATTTTGAGAAATTTGTAGAGCATAAAGAATTTATAAATACGTAACCAGTCTCTAAAATAGACTGTATGTATTAAGTTTTAGGTAGAATTATTGGTTATTTGGAGAGGAATGTATAATTCTTATAAAATTTCTGCTAATGAAAAATCCAAATAAGAAACAGAATATGGGAGAAGTTAAGACAGGTGTGAAGACTTGAGAGTCAGATATTAAAAAAAGAACAATTTTTTAAAATTAAAGAATGCAAGATAGAACATAATTAACATTAAATAATACAGTTAAAATGTTCTTAGATATTTTAAAAAAATTGATACTGGGAAATGGAAGAACTTGCCTTGTCCTAAAGAAAATAAGCACTAACCAACTCTTTAATAGTGTTCAAAAGAAGAACCCCTCAAATGTGCAAAGGGAGAGTGAAAAAAATGTTAATTTCAAAAGAGATAAAACATGTACCATGATATGGAAAAAATTACATTCTCTTAATCAACTCATATGACATTTTCTTTTGAGGAAGAGTTCCATTTTTCAGAAAATGTTTTTATAGGAGTGGGGTTCTAAGAGTAGCAAAGCATTAAGGCTCATAAGGCTATGAGTTGCTGAGAAAGAATTGGCTCTTCTCAGAAAAACATCTCGGAGCAAGGAAGAAGAAGCAACATTAAGACTTCCCACTAACTTTGCAAGAGAAATTATATGAATCAGGACACAATAAATGGCACTCTCTTAAAGTACTGGAAGAAAATAACTTCCAGCTGTTATTTATATACCCAGCAAAAATATCTTTTAAAAATGAAGATAAACAAAGCTATTCTGGGGGGAGGGGGGGGTGGCAGGAAGCAAGAGAATTTGTTTCTATAAGACCTGCATTATAGGGAGAGCTTCTTAGAGAAAGAAAATAATCACAGAGGGAAACTAAAAGAATGAATAAAGTAATAAAGAACAATCAAAAGAATTAATAGACATGTAAGAGAACTAAATATTGATTGACTATTGATGTATAGAACAGTGATAGTAATAGTAATGTTTTGTGGGGTTTAAAATATATAGAATGAAAATGTCAAACAATGCAAAGATAAAAATGAAGTTAAGGTGTTTGAAGTTTCTATTATTACCAGGAAAATTATAAAAGTAAAAAAAAATTATTTTAGACTGTACTGAATGAAAAAATCTCTAAATAGTAAGAGGCAGCCCTAGCCAGTTTGGCTCAGTGGATAGAGCCTTGGCCTGCAGACTGAAGAATACTGGGTTCGATTCTGGTCAAAGGCATGTACCTCCGTTGCAGGCTTCTCCCTGGCCCCGGAGGCAACCAATCAATGTGTTTCTCTCACATCAGTATTTCTCTCTGTCTTTCTCTCTCTTTTCCATTCTCTCTAAAAATCAATGGAAAAATATCCTCAGGTGAGGATTGAAAAATAAAAATAAGTAAGTAAATAAATAAATAAATAAGTAAAGGCAGAAGTAACCCAATAGACAAATGGGTACAATAATTTTGTACCCATTTGGCACTTCATCAAAGGATATCCAGGTTGCTAATAAACATGAAAAGATGCTCAACTTTATTAGATATCAGAGAAATGCAAATAAGTTTTAAAAGGCAAAATTTAAAGAGTTAGTGAGAATCAGCAATTGGAATTCTCATACATTGCAGGGTGAACTGTAAATTGGTCCAACCATGTTGAAAATAGTTTGGTAGTGCCTAATAGAGCTGAATATATAATTACCTGATGACCTAGTAATTTCACTGTAATGTGTACAGCCATTTTCATAAGATATGAAAGATATGAGCATTAGCTACATTATTTGCAGTGCCAAGTATAATATAAAAATGAAGGACTCCTTCTTCAAGGAGATATTAATAAAACACATTCATGTTGTTGACTTAAAGGCTTCAATAGAAATCTCTCAGCAGATTAGGAAGACAAAAATAATTAAGGATAGCTCAGGAACTGAATAATATGGAAGATCTCTTTCTCTTTTTTAAACATATTTCTGTCTGTGTGTGCACACACACATCTTCTGTAGCCATACCCATGAAATAATTTTAAATGACATTATATAGTAAACTTTAAAAAATAACCAATATAATCTAAACTGGTAGAAGTTGTATGGATTACATTCAAATATATTCTGTCCCTTAATGAATAAAACCAGAAATTAATAAAATACCTAAAGTTTTACCACTTATAAACATAAAAATTCTGATTTAAACAATATTGAGTTCTATTAAATTAAGGACAAAATTTCACAATATCTTTAAAATAACAAAAGGAAGTCACTACATAGTATATAGTGCTCAAAGGAAAATTCAGATAGTTAATAACTTAGTGGTGAAGAAAAGATTGACAAACACATTAATAAAGCATTAAGTTTCTGAAGTTTGACAAGAATACAAAATAGCCAAAATTAAAAATTAATGAAGATAAAACAAATAAATATGTATGACTGAAGTCAATCTAATCAAGAAGAAAAGGAAGATATCATACATATAAAAATAAAAAAATAACATGGAGAAAGAATAGGGAAATAATGTTAAGTATTAGAAAATTCTTTGTGCAAATAAATTTGAAAAATGGAAGAAATAGTTTGTTTTCCAAGAAACCAAGACCATACCCAAGAAAAAGTAGAAATATTTAATGATAAAAATTACCTAAGAGGAAATAGAAAATGTTTTTAGAGTGCAATTCTTTCCCACAAAGCATCAAAACAAAACTGCTTAATAAGTGAATGCACTATGAAATGGACAACTTCAACCTTATTTGAACTATTCTAAAACACAAGGAGATCTGAATTATTTTTACGAAGAGTGTCAGTATAGCAATGATACTAGATTCCGATAAAGGGGTTATTAAAAGGAACACTGAAAACTCAATATTTTTGCTGTTACTAATCCTTACCCAAGGATATTTTTCCATTGATTTTTTAGAGAGCATGGAAGGGAGGGGGAAAGACAGAGAGAGAAATATCAATGTGAGAGAGACACATTGATTGGTTGCCTCCCTCACTCGTCCCGACCAGGGCTGGGGATCAAGCCTAAGCTGTCAGTAGGACATCCCCTGAGGGCTCCCGGACTGTGAGAGGGGGAAGGCTGGCCTGTGGGACTATCCAGATGGATGTCCACCCTATTTAGCATATTACCCTTTTATTAGTTATAGATATCCTTTTTCAAATATGAACATTTCTTTGTAACACAGATCTACTAACCAATGCTTTCAGCTTAAGGGATAATTTTTGTGCACTGGGCCTCTAGTCTATAATAATAAAAGGGTAATATGTTAATTAGACCAGAAGTCTTCCAGATGTCATTCCAGACGTCCTTCCTGATGAAGCCGGGGCCAGAGGGAAGCCAGCCTGGGTCCTGGGTACCTGCACTTGACCAGAATTGAATCCGGTACCCTTCAGTCCACAGGCTGATGCTCTATCCACTCAGCAAAACCAGCTAGGGCGACTCAATATTTAATGAATATTTGTACAAACATTCTAAATAAAATATTGTCAAATAATATCCAGCAACAATCTATTACCAACAAATAGGATAAATTTAATACAATTGATTATAATAATAATAAAGGGGGAAAAGATCCTCAGATGGTGAGTGGGGGAAAAAAAACCTAAAAATCCAGTACCCATTTCTGATAAAACTCTTACTAAATAGGATGAGAGGCCTACTTTCTTTATAACATCTTGTGGTATTTTTTCATTTAGAAAATGTTAATCTATATTATAAAAGGCCAATTGCCGTAATGCCGTAACAACCAAATGACTGGTCACCAGGAGGTGCATTGATGGGTCTCACGGCGCGGCGGGTCTTGGTCTTGTGGCGCGGCAGGTCTGGGGTCCCACTGGCATGGTGGGTCTGGGGTCACGGTGGTGCGGCAGGTCTTGGGTCTCATGCAATTTCGTGCACTGGGCCACTTGTATTTATATAATTAAGACCATCTTAGAAAGGCATTTATCACTTCAACATTGAAAATGCATATATCCCTTAAGCTGAAAGCATTGGTTAATAGATCTGTGTTACAAAGAAGTGTTCATATTTGAAAAAAGGATATCTATACTAATAAAAGGGTAATATGCTAATTAGGGTGGACATCCATCTGGACAAAGCCAGAGTGTCTGTGAGGCCCAGGGCTCAGGCAGCTATGGACTCAGGCAGCCTTGAGCCCTGGCAGCTGCAAGGCCCAGGACTCATGGAAGCCGTGAGCTCCGGTGGCTGTGAGGTGTGGAGCTCAGGCAGCCGTGAGCCCCGGTGGCTGGGAGGCCCAGGGCACAGGCCTCGCAGCCTCCATGTCTGGCAGTGGCAGCAGCAGTGGGGTGATGGGGGCAGCGCCTTCCCCTGATCAGCCTTGTTGCCTCCCACAGAAGGAGGCCAGACTGTGGCTTAGGCCCACTCCCCTTAGGCCCTAAGCCATCAGTAGGACATCCCCTGAGGACTCCCAGACTGTGAGAGGGGGTAGGCCGGGCTGAGGATCTCCCCCCAGTGCACGAATTTTCGTGTACCAGGCCTCTAGTCTATAATAATAAAAAGGTAATATGCTAATTAGATTGGAAGTCTTCTGGACATCATTCTGGATGTCCTTCCTGATGAAGCTGGGGCCAGAGGGAAGCCAGCCCAGGTCCTGGGTGCCTGCGGGTGGCTGGAGGGAAGCAGCCGGGTCCTGGGTGCCTGCCAGTGGCCAGAGGAGGAAAGCAGCCCGGGTCCTGAGTGCTGGAGGGAAGCTGGTGCTGGCAGCCAGGGGAAGGAAGGCCTACTCTTGCACGGATTTTTGTGCATCAGGCCTCTAGTATGTATATAAGGGACTAGTTATTGAGGCCTTTTTTATCACAAATTAAAAAATTGAAGGAACTAAATTTTCATAAGTAGGGAAATAGTTTATCTATACTTGGCATGATAAAAAGTCATTTAAAAGTATGGGAAGATGCCCAGCCAGTGTGGATCAGTGGTTGAGCATAGGTCCATGAACTAGGTTTGATTCCCAGTCAGGGCACTTGCCTGGTTGATCCTCAGTAGGAGGCATGCAGGAGGCAACTAATAGATGTTTCCTCTCTCATTGATGTTTCTAACTCTCTATCCCTCACCCTTCCTCTCTCTAAAATCAATAAAAATATATTTCATAAAAAAATATGGGAAGAGATCAATCAAAGAATACATATGCATATATGCATAGTCCATGGACACAGACAATAATGTGGTGAAGGCCTAGTGGGGGCAGGGGCAGATTAGAGGGAGGCAAAGGTGGGGAAAATGGAGTAACACAGAATGAGAGAAGGAGAGAGTCACATACACAGAGACATTAAACAAGAGCTATTTCAAACTCAAGGAAATCACTAAGAACCAAAAAGACACTCATTTGAGTAACTAACACAGAAACAGAAAAACAGTGGATATTCCCATCTTATGAACATTTTAAAATTTATGCTGGGAACTGAAAGGTGTGTTTCCTATACAAAATCCTATATATATAAATGTGTGTGTGTGTGTGTGAATAGTATCTTTTAATAGGGCAAGTTAACTAAGACTGACTTCTAATAATGCCTGACTTATTATGGACTGAGCCTGTCAATGTTTAAAGAAAATTCTAGAAAATGGTGAGGAATGTCGGAAGGAATTTGTAAGCATTGTTAGAGCCTGCGTTTGTGAACTGACTAGATGATACTCACTGCCCAACACTGAGACAAGCTTCTTTTATATTTATTGACTGTCTAATTAAAATCCATGCAAGATTAATTATTTCAGTTGTTGCAGTAAGAGAGAGAGAATTGAGCTCTGTAAGATGTAGATCCCACAGAAAATTTTGGTTTTATATTATTTATCTAGACCTGCCTCAGTGCCCTTACCAAATAATTGCTGAAGTTTGACAAAGGCAGAGGTCATTTTAGCATGGGTCTCAGGTTATTGTACCAGGGCAATGATGGCAGATGCATCTGGTTGTGATCGTGCTGGTTTCCCAACCATTACAAAACACTGGGGAAAGGCTCTTTAAGTTTTGGCCTGTGGGGTAATAATATTTCTAGACTGTAATAATATTGAGATGCTTGATAGGTCAGTTCTTACATACGTTGGGAAGAAGGATTTCATGGAAAATGAAGTATCAGAAGATGGTGAAGGGAAAGTAAATCCTACCTAACATTTAGTGAACACTTACCATGGACCATGAAATTCATTAGGGGTTTAAAAAATATGAGGTAAGTACAGTTACTGCTCTCTTCTTAGAAATGAGGTAGCTGTGCCACAGAGAGGTTAGGAACATACAGCTAGTGAGGTGCAGAGCAGGAATTTGAACCCAGTTCAATTCTATAGTCCATGTGTTTAACCATGACTCTGTCTCTCAAATGGGAGAAGTCTTTATAACAAGACCAAACTGGTGGGAAATAATTCATGAACAAAAGTAAAAGGCTGTAGAGAAGGCAGTAGGCCAGGAGTCATTTATGCTTCATACTCATAACTATTCTCTGAAAGGAACGTATGCAGATGTTCTGGCTTGCATATAGTCAATTTATTACCAAGAAGATTAAACTTTAAATAGTGTAAGAAAATCATCTTTATGTTTTCCTCTTATTGCTTTATTCTAGGACATTACATTGGAAACTTTTGTTCAGTGTTACAGAATTTCTTTCAGATGTGTAATTGCACATAGCTGTCCACAGTGTATCTAGGGAAGATGCTCAGAAAAAGGGTCAAAGTCAACTTTAACACCAGAGCTCTATAAAACTCTTAATCTCATGTGAGTATAAAAGAAACTAAAGAAAAGTTATATGTTTGTGACCTTTTAAAATATAAAAAATGCATGAATATATGTATGTGTATGTGCATATATATTTATATTTTAATAATCCACATACATAAAAGTCTAAGCGGCTTGCCCACTGGCCGGTAGGTATGAGGCGCACTGACCACCAGGGGGCAGACGCTCAATGCAGGAGCTGCCGAGCGACAGCAACTTTGCAGAGTGCCCTCTCGCACTCCGGGACCCCTCGGGGGATGTCAGACTTCCAGTTTCGGCCCGATCCCCACAGGCCAGGCCGAGGGACCCCACCTGCCAAAGGGACCCTGCTCACTACACAGATGCCCTTCAAGCCCGGGCGCCGCCCCAGGTGCGACCGACCAGGGAGGGACCATGGGAGGTTGGCTCCAGGGTGTGCCAGCCCCTCTTGTCCAGTCCCACCCTGGTGGCCACTTTCTAATTAATTTCCTTTCACTGTGCACAAATCCATGCACTGAGCCTCTAGTATTAAATATACCCTAAATCTATAATACCTAACATTTCTTATTATTGATGAAAAGTTAGTTTAAATAAAGATGCAAAGTAAATTATCATTTTGGGCATTTGAGCGAAATATTAAAAATTTATAAGAAAGATTTATAAAGAAAAATAAGATAAATACCAAGTATTATTATCACCCAATATTTGCAATGGGAGCCATTAAAGTCAATCCCTAGTCAAGAATTATACAAGATGGGGTAAAGGTAGATTTACAGTTGTGAAAATGTGAAACACAGAGTTTATTCTTGTATTTTTATTTATTAATTATTGTATTATTTTCCATACAAACAACTGTAAACCTACTTTTGACACTCCCTGTATTTTACGTAGGAAGCTGGTTAGTTAAGTTAAATGTCACTGATGTTCATTAGGCAAAGTGATGAGGGAGAGAAAGGCTAGCTGAGTGGGGAGCTAGGTGGTTAGCCGAACTTGAGCAGGTTGTTCAAAAAAGTTATTTTGCAGAGGAAAAACTTCTCAGAAGCGTGGACAGGATGACCCAGTATATCATATGACCTCATGAACTCTGCTTTTTGGATTTTGCTTTGTGTATGTACATTGTCATTTGTCTCCCTCTGGGCTGTGTTATTCCAGGCTCCCCGTGGAGCAAGGCCCATCAAGTTAAATTTGGCTGTAGATTATTCCCATGCCAAGACAGCTTTCCCAGTTCCAGTCTAGACCAGATTTAAAGTGTAAAACACAAGCGGGTGCATTCAGCCCTTTTTCTTCTGCATTTCTAAAGCTTGGAAAAACTCCAGGGCACTCTTTTGGGCTTGGTAAACAATACCAGAACCCCAGATTAATTATAGATTTCATGATTCTTAGGTGTATCGCCAGTTTAGGGAAGTAAAGCGGTTGCTTGCTTTCTGGAAAATAGCAATTGGAAACGACTCTAGTTCAAAATAACACAAAAATTAGTTTGTGTGAGAACACAGCATTCTCTTTGGTGAGTTTTGTTCCTGGCAAAGGGATATATCATGTAACTGGTTTAATCCTCTCGCCCTTCTGCAGGGAGTGGTAACCAAAATGTATGTGCTGGAGTTTGCATCTCCAATGTTGCGTATTTTCTTTTTCAAACATCCTATTTCTTTAAGGGGAACAAATGTTTTCTCCACAAAGGCCGCCTCTGCCTCCCTCCAGGCTGCTCAGGTTTCTGCCTGCCTTTTGGTTACCGTGTGGCTGGTGATTTCTCAGGGTCCCAAAGGAGGACTCACGCTAGCTGTTAGGACTGAACAAACAATCCCAGCTGAAACCAGAACAGAGTCTCAGCACACTGCTTTCACCATCACACTCTTCAGCTCCGTTTCAGTTTTCCCTGCCAGATGAGATATAATATCAAACATTGAGGTGCTGCCAAAACCAGCAGTGACAGACTCACAATCATCACTGCCTCCAGGTGCCAGGCCTTGTACCAGGCAGCTCACTCCAGCCACACTGCATTTCATCCTTGCAACAATACTTCAAAGTAAGCATCACCTTTGTAGCTTTACATTCAAGGAAATGTAGATTTAGAGACCCCCGAGAGGTAAAGGAAGTTGTTCATGGTCACAGGTCACAAGTGACTGTGCCCTAATGTTTCAGTAATGTGTCACTCTTGGCTTTCTCGTTTTCTTGACCTAAAAAAAAGAAAGAAAGAAAATTTGAGTTACTTCTTATCTAGACCCTGCTTATCTTTCATTCTGAGTGAACTAACGTTTATGGAGCCTCTGCTACCTGACAGGCTTTGTGCCAAGCACAGGGAAGGAAGTGGGCAGAGAAGACACATCCTGACTGAATGGAGCTAATTTTTCCAGCCTCATCTGTTAACACTCTCCACATGCAACAAGCATTCCGGCCACTCTGTACAGCTTGAAGTTGCTGACTCTCCCAGCCTCCCCTCACCTCTGCTCCAGTGCTGTTGCCCCTGCCAGATGCCCTGCCCTATTCTCCTCTGCTTTGCCAGCTCCTACTACTCCTTCCACACTCTGGGCACATATCACTACCCCATGCAGTGGTATGTGTTTGCATCCTTGAACTCCTGAGGTCCTTTTCCTTTACATCAGGGCTTTGCTAACACTGCTATGTGCCGGGGTCCAGCCCCGGGGGTCCAGGGGCTCCCAAAGGTGTGGACGGAGTCGCGAAGAATTAGTCTCCTTGGATCTTCCTGTGCCTGGCTGAGGCCACAGAGAAAGATCCTGAGCCAAGCTGAGCCTTTATTTTATAGTCAGAGGTAAACAAGGTAGTGGTTTCCATAGTTACACTGTTCTTGTGAGTTTCACTTGTTTACACTGTTCTTGTTTCACTTGTTTTTGTTCTTGTTGCACTTCCCTCAGCCCATTAGCTTCCCAGGTAAGATCTAGGGAGCGTCATAAGGTCAAGCCTAATTATGCTTAAGAGGACTGTGCCCTCTAAGCTGGGACTTGTTTGTGACTTTGCCAACAGGTCAGTCCCAGGTTTAACCTATAGAGGCTCCCCACAGCTATGCAGATAAAATACCACTCTGCCTATCTGTCTCTTTGTTGTCTATGGCTGCTTTCATGCTACAGTGGCAGAGGTCAGAAATTTCAAAAGGGGGTTGACAAACTTTTTCTGAAAAGATCCAGATAATAAATATCTTAGACTTTGCGAGCCGGATGGTCTCTGTCATGAATGTAAGGAAAGTCCAGTCTTTATCCATAAACACTATTGTGGCCACTAAACCTGGTTTGAGGGAACACATTGCTTAGCAGTTATTTTAGAAGTCGGAGGTTAGTGTATGAATGGCTGGGAATATAAGAGGTAGATTGTACTGGGGAAGCAAGAGGAGACCAAAATAATGAATACTCATAATTATTTGATTTATCTACTCATTTATCTACCTCTAAAGTGTTTAATGAGCATCTGCTACTTCTAGGTTCTATAGTGAGAAATGAAATCATAGCAATGAGAAAGACCAGTCCTTGCCCTCAACAGACCCCATAATAGAGTGAATTTCATACACTCATTAAAGCTGTAGAAAGAAAAGCTTTTAAAATTAGATTCATATTTATCTCATTCATGCCAAACATGCCTCCTTCTTTTCGTAATTTTGTAGTAAATAATCCTCTGGGTGTCTTTTTCCTCCAGTTCTACAGGAAAATTTGTAGCTTTTCACCATGTTCTCTCTCAGCTTTTGCTTTTTCAGATTTAGTCATCCAAACCATTTCATTCTTCCTAGAATTATTGCCCTGTCTCTCCTATTTTTAATTATGTGGAGTACATGTCTGCGTGTTTCCCAGATGTTCTTAGAATATCTTCATAGCAGTTTCAGATCCTTTTTCTGGGTTGTGACTGATAGAGAATATATCTTGCTTGACTCTTTGCTTATAAAGGTTCCTAAGACTCTTTCTGTTTTAACTAATTAGTCTGTCTACTATCTACTTATCAAATGTAGGTGTTCATAATTATAAAGATTATGCCTGGGAATTTTTCTTTCCAGTGATCTATGAAAATTAAATTAAATGAAATGAGTTTTAGTACTTGCCCTTGAAGAAAACTGTTACCTAAGGAAGCATATGTTTATTTCAATTCTTTGCTTCCTGTCCATAAATCAGTATCCTCTTCCTGAAAAGCACCTCTACTATGATTTCAGCCACATCGCCTTTCCTATGTTGAATATCCCCAGGGAGTTTCTTCAAAAAAATATGACAAGTGGTGCTAATAGGCACCTACAATTTGGGATAGACACAGGCCTTGAATGGCTGGGATGGCATAAATGTCTCTGACATGCACACTGGCTAAATGTTAGCCCTACACCCCCCAAAAGAAATAAAAGGACATGATTTCTCTAGGAGGTTTTGTAGAGTTTTTTTATTATTATTATTGATTTTAGAAAGAAAGGAAGGGAGATGGAGAGAGAGAGAGGAACATTGATGTAAGAGAGAAACATCCATCGGTTGCCTCCCACACGCGCCCTGGCTGGAGATCGAACCCGTGACCCTTCAGTGCATGGAACAATGCTCTAGCCAACTGATCCACATTGGCCAGGGCATCGTGTTTTTTGTTTCAATAAAAATCAGAAATACTCAGTTCTATCTCCAATTATATAAAGGAAAATAGTACTCCTCTCTCCCACACCTTAGCCCATTTCACTGCCAAAATATAATTATTAAAATGTACCTTTTATACTCTCTATCTCCTTTTCTTTTATCATCAAAATGCCCATATTTAGAGATCTCTTTAGGTTCTATAATCACATTCAAAATCACATTCAGAACGTTTATATACAGATCCTTCCTAACTCTCTTTAAAGGATTGTGAAAGTAATAATCCCTTTCATTAGAATCAGAAAAGCCCTCCAAGTGATCTAGTAGTGAAGGTTGCTATATTTTCCTCCCTACTACCTGTCTACTAGTTGTTGTTATCAACTCTAATATCCAATGGCCAAAGCTTCCTACTTCAGAAAGTTTACCACGATTTCTTCTGTTTCCTCATATCTTTTTTTTTATTGTTTTATTGCTTAAAGTATTACAAAAGGTATTATATATGTGTCCTTTTTTTCCCTGTCCTTGACAATCCCTTGGCCTCCCCTACCCCCCCAGTGTCTTATGTCCATTGGTTATGCTTATATGCATGCATACAAGTCCTTCGGTTGATCTCTTACCCCCCTACCTCCTGCCCCCCAACCCTCCCCGGCCTTCCTGCTGCAGTTTGACAGTCTGTTTGAGGCAACTCTGCCTCTGTATCTATTATTGTTCATAAGTTTATAATGGTCTTTATTATCCCTGAATGAGTGAGATCATGTGGTATTTTTCCTTCATTGACTGGCTTATTTCACTTAGCATAATGCTCTCCAGTTCCATCCATGCCATTGCAAATGGTAAGAGTTCCTTCTTTTTTACAGCAGCATAGTATTCCATCATGTAGATGTACCACAGTTTTCTTATCCATTCATCTACTGATGGGCACTTAGGCTGTTTCCAGATCTTACCTATGGTGAATTGTGCTGCTATGAACATATGGGTGCACATATCCTTCTGATTGGTGTTTCTGGTTTCTTGGGATATATTCCTAGAAGTGCGGTCACAGGGTCAAATGGGAGTTCCATTTTTAGTTTTTTGAGGAAACTCCATACTGTCTTCCATAGTGGCTGCACCAGTCTGCATTGCCACCAGCAGTGCACGAATGTTCCTTTTTCTCCACATCCTCTCCAGCACTTGTCGTTTGTTGATTTGTTGATGATAGCCAGTCTGACAGGTGTGAGATGGTACCTCATTGTTGTTTTGATTTGCATCTCTCGGATGATTAGTGACTTTGCATGTTTTCATATGTCTCTTGGCTTTCTGAATGTCCTCTTTTGAGAGGTGTCTATTTAGATCCTTTACCCATTTTTTGATTGGATTGTTTATCTTCTTTTTGTTAAGTTGTATGAGTTCCCTATAAATTTTGGAGATTAGGCCCTTATCAGATATGACGTTGGCAAATATGTTCTCCCACGCAGTGGGCTTTCTTGTTGTCTCGCCCATAGCTAGTTTTCATATTTGAACTTGTTTTTTTAATTATTTAAATATATTTTAGATGCATTTGTTGTATTCATTTATCCAACAAATATTTATTGAGTACCTAACTATGTGCCAGACACTAGGCCATTGTTGTAGGTACTGAGGATATAGTTAGTGTTGAAGACGTCTATCCTCATGGTGCTCATATTTGACTATATAGCTTTTTATTATAATACTAGAGGCCCGGTGCATGACATTCGTGTATTGGGGGGTGTGGGGGTCCCTCAGCCCAACCTGCACCCTCTCCAATCTGGGATCCCTCAGGGGAGCCCTCTCCAATCCGGGAGCTTCTGTCTGTCTTTGCAATCATATGAGCAAATTGTCTGAGACCCCAACTCAGTTTGGTTTTTTGCTCACAGAATAATAGAAGCATTTTTTTTCTTTGCTTCATTGGTGGAGATTTCCTGGAAGTTTTGGGATATCTTCCCTTTAATTTTTCCTAGACACCAGCCGTGGGCAAACTACGGCCCGTGGGCCGAATCCGGCCCTTTCGGCTGTTCTATCCAGCCCGTGGAGCCGAAAGAGCGGAGGGTTCTCTTGTTCTCCCCTCCGCTCCTTCACCAGCAGCAGTGTTAACATGGCAACGTCGGGAAACACGGCCGCAGCTCCTTCTTCTGAGTCCAGTTTAAGAACCCATTGTGGCCCTCGAGTCAAAAAGTTTGCCCACCCCTGAGACACTCTGATTTTACTTATGTCTCTCACCTTTGCTTTCTCTCCATACCCCACCGCAACAGTAACTTGCTCCAGGGTGACTTTGCTCTAGTGTCTAGGACCATGGTCGGCAAACTGCGGCTCGTGAGCCACATGCGGCTCTTTGGCCCCTTGAGTGTGGCTCTTCCACAAAATACCCATGCGCAGAAGTCGGTTTTCAGCCTGGGCGAGTCTATTTTGAAGAAGTCTATTTGGCTCTGTTGACTAATGAGTTTGCCGACCACTGGTCTAGGAGATCCATCTGCCACCAGAACTATGATTCCTAGCATTCCTGGTGCTCCCAGCGCTCTGGGCTTCCACTTCTGGTCTTGGGGCTACCACCAAAACTACTATTCCCAGAATTCCCGGTGCTCCCTGCAATCTTGGTTTTCCCTTCCTGCCTTGTCTCTGTCCCATGGCCTCCCACTCTGCCAAGTCCTCCAAGCTGCCAGCTCTCCCTCTCTGCTCTCTGTCTGGCAGCTTGGGGAGCCAATTTCCCCAAACCACTCCACTCTCCACCTGGCGCCTGTGTATGCAAATTAACCCACCATTTTGCCGTGTTAATTTGCATACTCACTCCTGATTGGCTGGTGAGCGTAGCGGAGGGATGGTCAATTTACATGTTTCTCTTTTATTATATGGGATGGTTGTCTGTGCAAGGGTAGGGGCTACTTCTCTTTATATTTAACTTCTTATGTTTTACTTTATGACACATAGTATTTAACTCCAATAAATGCTAATGATAGTTTGGTTCCCACTGTGGTTTTTAGCACCCACAGTCACTCTACAGTCATTCTACAGTACCCCATATTTGCCTGGGAAGATACACAGAGAGGCCTCATGGTATAGTGGTTAAGTATTCATCTCTACTATCAGACTGACTGTGCTGAAATCCTGGTGTGGCTATCCATCAGCACTGTGACCTTGATTGAGGTACTTTGCTTCCCAGGAACTCAGTTTCCCCCTAAGCAAAATGGTAGCAATAACAGAGTCAACCAGCCTCACAGGGTCTCTGGGCATTAAGTAACCCAACATCTGGAAAAAGGCTAAAGATGGTTCCTGACCATAGTAATACACTATAGAATTATTTGCTATTGTTATCATTATTATTATTATTATTAAATAATTTCCCTTCTTTGGGAGCCATGTTTTGGGGATTGTTAGTTATTTTCCCCTCCAGCATTTCTAAGGGCTGGACACATCACTCCTCCCACAGACTTTACATTTTAGAGTGTTTAATCCCAAAGGCAGTGCCCTAATGATTTTCTGCTACTTCAGTCTCCAGAACTTATCTGGTTGCTGACCTTTCCAAGCCTTGATCTTCAGCTCCCTGTGGATTCTAAGAGCTACTTCATACTCTTGCAATAAAACCTCTGTTTTCTTAAATTAGCGAGCATCTGTATCAGTTGCTTGCAACCAAAGAACCTAAAAACTGATGTGATGCAATGGTTCATTGTGATCCTCATCTATGCAGTGGATTGCAATTCTCACAGGGTGAGTGATTGTTTTGCCTCATCTTTTTAGAAAGCAGATCATACAGCCATGCAGCTGTAGTGATATGCTCCAGTGCTTGCCCAGGATTGCTAATTCATTTTGCTCTTTTGAATGTTTGAAACTTTCACTCTTGTTACCCTATCAAAAAAAACATCTGTGCTGAAAAGTTTTTAATTTGTACCAAGGTTTTGAAGAGAACTATAATGTTCAAACACAATCACTGTTTGGGATTATTTTTCCTACTGTCTGTGGGGAAGGCAAAGCTGAGGCCCCACTGACACTGCCCGTATGTAAGTGTAGCTGGGATGTGACATCTGTCACAGGCTGACCTGTTAACTTCACCTGACATAGTGGAGAGGCTGGTACTCTCTCCCTTCCTCACTGACCTCTCGAAGATTACATGTTCCCAAAGTGAAGACTGTTCTTATGTTAATGATGTGTAGAACTCCAAGAGACTGTTTGGGAGGGAGAATTTCAGGTTCATGATCAAATTCCTTACATGTGGACAAGAGTCCCCATAATGGGTGACAATGGTTTCCCTGACTTTCTTAGGGGAGCCTTAAGGGGGAAATGGAGACTGGCTCTGTATTAGTTTCCTTGTTGCTACTGTAACAGTTTACCAGAAATTGTCTTAAAACAACACAAATTTATTATCTTATGATTCTGGAGATCGAAGTGTTGGCAGAATGTTTTGTAATGGAGGTTCTAAAGGAAAATCTGTTTCCTCGCTTTTCTAGCTTCTAGAGGCTGTCTATAATATTCAGTTCATGGTCCCTTCCTCCACCTTCCAAACCAGCATCTCCAAATCTGTCTCTCTGATCTCTGCTTCTGTCATCACACCATCACATTTTCTTCTTTGACTTTAACTTCCCTGCCTCCCTTTGCTTTACTTTATAAGCATATTTTTTATTATTATATGGTGTCTACACAGATAATATAGCACATGAGATGAAGACATCATATAATATAATTAAACATTAAAATGTACCTTTTATACTCTCTATCTCAAGGTCCTTACCATAATCACATCTGCAAAGTCCCTTTGCCACATAAGGTAACATATTCACAGGTCTGGGGATTAGGACATGGACATCTTCATAGGGAGATGATTCTGCCTTCCACAGGTTCCATTCTGGTGGAAAACCAGATGAGCAAGTGTGCATCTTTTGAATACACAGGGTTTACTAAAGAAAAGGGAACCCAAAATGATTCACCAAGCATCACTCCTACCCTTCACAGTTTCCTGAATGGCTATAATGAAGAGTCCCAAACAGTCCTAAGACCCTTCAATAATTACACACACATACACTAGAAGTCTGTACAGCCATTTATCAGGTGGCTGGAGATCTTGATCTACTACTGCCTTGCAAACAGTAAAGCATGTAGATTACCAGTTATCCTGTCCTGCCTGCTCTATCCAGTGAAACTGTTATTATAAATCATGTGAGCATTTATACAGGGAGAGAGAGAGAGAGGAGATGTCTGAAGAATATGCTAAACCGTGCTTTATCCTGAATGGTAGAATTTTGGGTTATTTTTACAGTTCTATTTTGTATCTTTTCCAGTTGTTTTAATATTGTAATAATATGTTTCATAAATAACGTAAC
Source organism: Myotis daubentonii (assembly GCF_963259705.1). Classification (NCBI taxonomy): domain Eukaryota; kingdom Metazoa; phylum Chordata; class Mammalia; order Chiroptera; family Vespertilionidae; genus Myotis; species Myotis daubentonii. The sequence goes on along the minus strand of NC_081843.1, from coordinate 37,652,020 downwards.
TTTTTAAAAGGCAGAAAAATTATGAAATGAGAGAGTAGAGACACCTTCTGAATCTCTGAAGAATGAAAATGTTAAACTGCTGTGGATTGAAGTCCTGGCATTGGTAAAGGAAGGGAGGGAGGGTCGGAGGGAGAGAGAAGGCAGGATTGTGGCGAGGGTGAAGGTGCTGCCTGCGGGCACCAGGGAAGCAGAGGAAGCCTTCAGCAAGGGGCAGCAAAGCTAGAGTTGGCAGGCATAGCTAGAAATCATGCCAAAAGAGCATGATGGACTAGCATGCATGGAGGGAGTTGGGACTGGGTAGGAATTAAGCCAAACTATTAAATGGGGGAAAGAATAAAGAAATTTGAGTTAGAGGCAATATGGAGGTCAGGGTGATAGGCAGAACTTTCTGCTCCTGTTCCGGTATTACTCCACATCCTCAGAAATAAGGACAAAAAAGTCACTAGCGTTCTCTTTTTGAATTTCTGTCCCTCTGTGGATTGATGGGCAAGTCATTGGTCTTTTGGAGGGCAGATGGTAGGGGAGAGAACAGGGAAGTGGGTGTATAAAGTCCAGAAAAATAATATGTGGGATTATGAACCAAATAAAACTTTTTCAAAATTTTCAGTGATATGAATGATCTAGAGCAAATGGTGATGCCCCTAGGCATGTTTACATATATCAGTTGGCAGAGGGGCAAGCATATTGATGGTTTAATGGACTCTGATTTCTTCATTTCAGCTCAATGACGATTTGTTGTATATGTTATAGGGTATTGATAAAGTAGGAAAACCATAATTTTGTTTGTTTGTTAATCCTCACCTGAGGATATGTTTCCATTGATTTTTAGGGAAAGTGGAAGAGAGAGAGAAAGACAGAGAGAAACATCAATGTGAGAGAAACGCATTGATTGGTTGCCTCCTGCATGAGCCTTGACCAGGGAGGGCCTGGGCCAGGGAGAAGCCTGCAACCAAGGTACATGCCCTTGACTGGAATTGAACTTGGAACCCTTTGGTCTGCAGGCCGATGCTCTGTCCACTGAGCCAAACTGGCTAGGGTGGAAAACCATAATTTTTAAGAAAAATCATCAGTATACCATTGCAGATAGTATAGAACTACAAAGAAAACCGAGAAACAAGATTTTGAATAATGATAATTCTAGGAAAGACAGTGCTATTTTTTATGTGTTCTAACCCACTTCAAATCACACAGAGCATAGGACAAACAGCAACTAACTTTGTTGTTTGAACTCAGATTGCCATTGGTTCTAGACTCATAGGGCTTTAGTCCTACCTACACAGTGGTATGCGAGACACAGAGACAACTTTTTGTGGTTATGTGATGCTGCCTAGTGATGACACATGAGCACCTCTTTTCTGAGAAGCCTGCTAACATGGAGTCAATAGGTCTTGTGGTGTTGTAGTTTAGATTTCGTGCCTCTGTGTATGAAGCGCAGCAATGGCCAGGGTTTGACTGCCTAACCCGCTATGAGCCAGGGCAAACTCTCCCATTCCTTTCTCTTTCTCCCATTCCCTTTCACTTCAGTCAGCACCAGTATCACATTTGGCCTGAGTATGTGAGAGAGGAGGAGGAGCCAAATCCCACTTGGTATCATGTTTTCCTTCTTCCTTGTATTTGTTAAAGTTGTAACAATACATTTGTTTGCGTGGTTACTTTAATATATGCCTCCCACAATAGATTATAGGTTTCACAAGGCAAGTAAGTATATCTGTGCATGATCACCACTGTATACCTGGTACTTAGCACAGTGTGAGACACATTGTAGAAACTCAATCAATACTTTTTGAATAAATGAGAGGTATGTGTAGGCAAAAGGCTAATTATGCCTTCACTACACTGTGGCATGGACAAGATGATTTAACTCACAGGTTTTTTTTCCTTCCCTACCTCTAAGAAATTGGTCTCTGAGGAGATTATAGCTTCTAATAACCTAAGAAACCCCGCCATTTTGGAGATAAGGAATTTCAGGTCAGAGACGTTTACTTATTCGAGGGTCTAAAGCACTCATTGCTGTGCCCATTTCACAAGAATAGTGATCGAGTCAGTCACGGTTGGACTTGGCAAAAGAATTGGATAAGCTAGGTTTCAGGCCAGGGCTCCATTCATTAGATCCCGATGTTTCTGGCACAACATTAACCAAGAATCACATCGCAAGACTTCTTTTCTGATTGCATAGGCTATGAAATTAATCTCTAACAGTTTGAACAGGTAATGAATAGATGAACCCCATTTGGAGAAGTTTATTAGGAAAAAGTTGGCAGTGGGACAAATAACCTCCTCCTTAATCCCTGAAACCAGGCGACCATCAAACTCTCCGTCCTCGGTGATTAAGCTGTTCGGGCTGCAGCATGTAAGCTTTCCCCTCTGCCTTACACTCCTGCTCTTTGGAGTGAGTCATGTCTGTAAAGATGCTGCTGCTTTGAGGAAACGTGAGCCTCTCTGATGACAGTTGCTGCAACAAGACAAAAGCATTTTTAGAATTATTGCTATTATCTCATGTGAGCGATGCTGACAGTCTCTCCATCTTGCCCCCATAATCCCATTAGATTTCAGAAACGTTGCAAGGGCAGCCTTGAGGCCATGGCTAAGATAAAGGACTTTCAGGAATGTTTCTATTCTGCAACTAAAGTTGTGATTCATATTTCAAGGGATTTGTAGAAACAGATCCTGTTCACAAAGGATAGAAAATCCTAGAGTTGCAGCAGGATAGCAGGGACTTAAGAAGTCATCAAATTTTTTTCCCTTTCATGTAAATTACATGCAAAGAAAAGGTTTTATGAAAATAGATGATAGATAGATAGATAGATAGATAGATAGATAGATAGATAGATAGAGTGAGTGAGTCAGAGGTTCCCTGGGAAAAACAACTCTGTAACATTCCTAATAACCTCTTAATTTGTCCCAGAGTCTTCTGGTACATGCTGTATGAGTAAACATGAACTGTTATAATTCTATAGTTGTCCTTCCTCTGAGGAAATCTCTGCTGGGGCAAGTGGCTAAAGCCTGACCTAGAATTTGTTGCTATCAGTTTGCATTACCCCTGCTGGTTTTTTATTGGAGGGTGGATGTCATTTTTCAGATTTCTTTTCAGCTAGAGATCCACAGAATTCAATAGTAGGGGAGTCATAAGTTATATAAATAAATACAACCTAGCCTTGGTTATTTGATGGATAAAGCCCTAGTGTTTGTATAATCCTATCCCTAGTTTTCCTCTGATTGCCAAAAGCCTCATCATTTTATTGCTTTTAGACATTCTAACAGGGGATAGAAAATGGAAGAGAAACATAGGCTTTTTTTTTCTATTTCAGTCATTTAATTTTTATCACCCTCTTGTAGAGTGCGTATTGTGAACAAAGAATTCATGCTCTGAAGGGATGATAAGAGAAAAAATATGTGAAGAAAAGATATCCAAGAGTTTGTAATATCATAACAGTAACACAAAACAACTAAGGGTAATATAGAAAGTCATAGATAGTCATTTCTGGCAGGGATGGATTGTTTTAGAAAATAGAATTGGAATTAGGCATTAGAAGCACGTTACATATCTATATAAAATGAAAAGGAGAAAAAGTCCTGAAAAATGTTTGGAAGTGATGGTGGTAGGAAGGGTAGAAGTTGTGGTGGTAGTGGTGACAGTGCTGATATGAGGGTAGTGATGGTAATGATGGTATAGACTTTAGAGGATATTGGTAGTAGCAGGAGTGGTGGTGGTGGTGAAGTTGTAGGTGGTGATAGTAAGGATGCTGCTGGTTGTAATAATGGTAGTGATGTGTGGTGGTGGTGCTGGTGGTGAAGGTTTAGGTGGTGATAGTGAGGATGGTGCTGGTGGTGATATTGGTAGTGGTGGTGATGATGGTGATGAAGGCTTAGGTGGTGATACTGAGGATGGTTCTGGTGGTGATATTGGTAGTGGTGTGAGGTAGTGGTGGTGATGATGGTGATGAAGGCTTAGGTGGTGATACTGAGGATGGTTCTGGTGGTGATATTGGTAGTGGTGTGAGGTAGTGGTGGTGATGATAGTGGTGAAGGTGTAGGTGGTGATAGTGATGTTGGTGCTGGTGGTAATAATGGTAGTGATGTGTGGTGGTGGTGAGGATGTGTGTTGCCTCGTAGTGATGATGGTAGGGACAGTTGTAGTGAGGGTGCTGCAGGTAGTGAAAGTGGTCATAATTAACATGAGGGTGGTAGGGATGGTGCTGAGGAGAATGTTCCTTTTCAGTGACACTTCCAATTATCTCTAGTGATTTCCATCCCAAAATGGTAGAAAGAAGATATCTAATATGGTGGCAAATTGATGAAGGTGAAAAGAGACACTGCCATGAATAAGGGAAAATCACTGCTATTTATGCTGTCCCAGTACCTAATTTCACAGCGCAGTTTCTCTTTGAGACAGATCTCTTTGTGTTATGAGTCAGACACATCATCTTTCTTAAATAAATGTTATAAAATGCTCGTTTGTATTTCCAAGTACCAGTAAATGGTTTCAACAGATGGATATACCTTAACAGTGGGTAAAGGAAACCTTAACACAAAGGTGTTCTTTCCAGTTTTGTTATAATGTTGATTGTTTTGTGATAACTATAGAAAAGAGAAATTTTGAAGTGTGATTAGCTTCATTGCCAATATATTTGTAAAGTTCTTACAAAAAAGACATTACCTAAGTTCTTTGTCAGTTCAGAGAGAACAGTGTTTAATCCAAAATGTGCAGACTGATGCCAAGGAAAATGTTCCCAATGGAGACTAAAGCTGCATTGGCTCTGCATCGTTACTGAACTCAAATATGGAACACGATGTATTTCATTCTATGAGGGAACTAAAAGCATGCTCCTTACATAGTGAAAGTTGGGCTCTTTCTGCCTCAGTCTCTTTCTCTCTGACTTTATCAAGAATTTAACATCTCTTTATTTATAATTTTCATTGTTGAATGCAGGTACTTTAAAGAGAAAAAAGAGCCCAGCATGACAGTATTTTCCAGCAACTGCCATTTGAATGAGTATAATAAAGGGGTAAAAGTTTATTTGCCATCTAGTCTCTCCTCTGTAGACCCATGGCTGTGTGCACGAGGTGTTGCTGATGTATTTCCAATAGCAACATCTGGTTCTCTGGCAGCCTGCTATGCTAACCGTGCTGACCCATTGATGGCTCTAGAACTTTTCAGAAAAAGTTGGCCTGAATATGTAGAGGCCATGGGTTTTTTTGTTCATCCTCTTGGGAACTATTTATCTGTCAGTCACATTTATTCTGAGGAATTTACTGTACATGTCTGTGTCTATTTGAAATGAGTAAGGAAACTCCTCATTAAAGATTGGGATTTATATGGTCCAAATGGAAGTATTCCCAGTGCTGTATTTAGGATAGTAGAAGAGCCATGCTATTGGTTGGATTGTTCTTAAAATGTCAATTTTCCCTGAGATGGTCTCAGAGTGTTACACATCCAATAGAAGCCAAGATGAGGGCATTTTTTCCTCAGGGGCTTGTGAGATGGGGGGATGTGTAGAATCACCACTAACAGAAATTACATTTTAGGGATTTATGTCAAAGTTCTTTGGGGAGAAAGTTCCTGGTAAAGAAACAAAGAAGGACTGGAATCCAGTGGAAAGGAGCCAGACAATATGAAGGGGAAAGGAAGTGGGGTTGTGAGGCCAGATAAGAAAAGGGAGAAAGATGATTGAATCTGAGGCTGTGATGAATCAAGAGAGAATGCAGTGTTGATGGTAACATAAAGTGGTGAGCTCTGAGAAGAGAGAATGAAATGCTGCTTTAAAATTGTGAAAATATAAGGAAGAGATGTCTGGAAAATTGGAAAAGGTATTTTAACAGGAAAAAGAAACATGGGAAATGAGGAAATATTTATCAAGATCAAATGAAGATTAATAAATTTATTTAAATTGAATATTAAACTATCATGAATCACAATATTTTCTGCAGAAGGTAAATTCACATCTTGATTTTGAGGATAATCTATACAGACAACATAAGAGTATGCATTTATTCACTTGAATGAGTGATTTTTCTCCCATGGTTCAGTTGTAAATGAGAATACCCACATGGAAATAAAATGCTTTCTTGGAACCATGTGGAAAGGGAACCGAGAGTACTGGAGGTACAGGATGGTTTACTTCATGTACAGATTTATGACATTAGTATTCATTATTATAATAGTATAGAGCTTGCTATATGCCAGTGCTGTTCTAAGCAATTTTTATACATTAACTCATTTGGTCCTCAACAACAAACCTATGAGGTAGGAATTTTTTTATTTCCCCCAGTTATGGAATGGGAAACTGAGGCATAGAGAAGTTGAGTAACTTGTCCAAGACACAAAGATGGTAAGTGACGGAGTTGAGATTTAAACTCAGGCAGTTCAGCTTCAGGGTCTGTTTCCTAACACTCTGGGAGTCAATTGTGAAGACCAAGTTTTCATGTAGACATCACTGACCCATGTGAACATAAAATTAGACTAATATAGTCATTTTCATTCAACAGTAAGAATGGGAGGTTAGTGTACAGCTATTGCTTTCTTCCCTGCTCCTAGTGCAAGTTATTTAATCAGCATGAAAAGTGGATAGAGCTTAGATAGTACCACAAAAGAGTCACAGATTTTGATGTGGTAAGCAAGGGAAACATTGCTTTGTCAAAGCTTGGATAAGGTCCAGAAATAAGTAATTCTGCCATCAACTCCCTCAGTAAAAGGCCATCAATGCTCTATTGTCAATTGATTGATTACGGAAACCCTCACACAAATGACTAAATCTGCATGGCTGATTACTGTTTTAAAATGGTTAAATATCTATACTAGGGGGAGATGGTGGTTTGTTGACATAATTTGTAAAATCCTTTAAAACTTTTAGATAACAGGCTTTTGGAAGTGCAAAGTATTATTCTCATTTACAGTCCAGCCAGATTTAACAAAAAGCCTGAACATCATAAACCTGCAGACAGAAGGAGTTCCAGGGGGAAAATAGAGGTTTGCTCATAAGCCAGCTGTGCAGAGGGCTGGACTCCAGCTTCCTATCACGGGTGTGCAGCTCAAAGAATGTTGGCCGCCTCAGGGGCCAGCTGGCTCACACAGGAACTGTGCTCCTGGAAATCCTGAGATGTCTGTGAGGGACTCCAGCAAACAGAATTTTGGTTAACAGAGGAGCGATCTCATCAGCCAGATTTGGGTCAAGCTGTTTTTCAAAAGCTTGCTAACTTTTAACGCATGACCAATGGGGCTGTCAAATGGGGCTCATAATTCCTGTATTTTAGGTTTATTGTAAGGCTTTGGTTAAATAATTGATACATAGCACTTTAGCACAAAGGTTGGCCCCAGCTAAGAAGAACTCAACAGCTAGGTGGGTGACTTTGAAGTTGCCTTTCCAAGATTCTGTGTCCTTGGTGCTTCCTTTAAATTCAGATTCATCTCTTTATTGTTCTTGATTGTATATGACTCACAGGGACAGATTCCTTCCCAGGAAGTTGATGGAAGGTAGCCCTCTGCACATGCATAGCTTACTTGATTAACAGCAATGATGGTTTCTGACCACAATCCTACGAGACTGGAACCAGAGTAGCCTCCAATTCTACAAGGGCAGTGGGGCAAACGGCTTTCCCAGAAATGTCCTCTACCTTCCATGGCAGCCACCTTGGGCGGCCAGAAGAAACCTCTCTCCCTTCCAGAAACTTTGTGAGTGATGCTTAGTCCCATGAGCCGATCCTTCCTCACTGCCAAAGTAAGCTGGTGTGGCTGGTCGCCAGTGCTCCTGCTGGTTGCTGACTGAAGGAGGCATCACCTAACAGTCCTCAGACTTGGCTGGAACTGATTTGGGCCAGCCTGGGTCAGGGGGCAAACTAAGAGGAGTTAACAAGGTTAAGCAGAACTGGTCTGCCTGCTAGATCCAGAGATTCCTCATTGTCCCCAAATTCTCTTTATCCCAATGACCTAGAGAAACAATGTGTGTGTGTGTGTGTGTGTGTGTGTGTGTTTTCCCTTTTCTTTTTTTCACCATTAAAATTTGACCATCATTCAGCTGGTTCTTCTATAAAGAGGGTGACAAGGAGCTCCTGGAAAACTTGGAGTAGCTTTTACAATTTAAATAATAACAATCTTCCATATAATGTGAGGTAAAATTTGGAAGCAAGACATGAAGTAAAATTGATTCTTTGGCAAAAGTTACTGGTCAAGAACCAGTGAGGAGTCCAGGCTCTGCCCTATAAAAACGATTTAAACTCCACCTAATACCTCTTCAGTCAGTAATCCTGTCCTGGCAATTTTCTTAATGGGCTGAGCATGGGCACTGTTTATTCCCTGTTCAAAATATTGGTTGTAGAGTTTCAAATAAAATATGTATTATTATTTTGTTGATAATGTGCTATGTTCTAGTATTACCCACCCAAAGACCTACTGTTGATAAAAAGGAATTAGGCTTACTGCTTTAAGTAAATAACAGAACCAAACTGAGGTAACAAAGAATAACAGCTCTGCATTTTCAGCATTTCTAAAGTGAAGTATCTGTCTATAACCCCATCTGGATGAAGACCAGCAGGTTCTGGGAAGAATATTAACCTGAATTTGTTGCAGTCTTGTTTCCCAAACTGCTTTATAAACACTTCCCCATATGTGCTGCCAAAGCTTTGCATTTAATGAATCATCCAAATCTTTTTGCCATATATCCTGTGTAGCTATTGATGATGAAATACACGTTCCCAATATCTGAGGAAAAATAAGAGCAATGCCTACGTTGCCAGCCAAAATTGCCTCATAAGATAACCCTATTAGAATGTTCATTTTGATTTTTAAAAATACTGTTAAATTTTGAAGTTATTTTAGACCATATTGCCTTGTAATTTCAAAGGGACCATTTTTATTTACTCGATACCTGTCTTTATTATGATTAAGCACAAAGTAAGTACAGATTATTGTTTAATAAACACTCCAATACTTGCTGTATGATTCTTAGTTGCTTTTACCTTATTTTATGAATAGCCTAGCAGTAAAGAACAGAGGTCAAGAGCACAGGTTTTGGAGTCAAACATGTTGGATTTCATGTTCAAGTTCAGCCTCTGAATAGTTTTATGAACAGAGCAAATTACTTAATATCTGTTAACCTCAATTTCCTCATCTTTGCAAAGGGAAACAACAATACTCTCTACCTCTTTTAACTACCATAAAAATAAAACAATACAATGTAAGTTTTTAGTCTAGTGCTTGATGAATGACACATGTAAACTGTTATTATCATGTCTAATTAGTCACTTCTGGATCGCCACTGCTAAAAAGGGTTATAGGGAAAAAAACACCTGAAAACAACTGGAAGTTTTAACAACCATGTGTAGAACACCAACCACAGCACTTCTTTGCAACATGGGGAAGGTTATTGACATTTGCCAGAATTTGCCTTGAACAGTCATTTTTCAGGTTCTTACCAGCACCCTGAGTGTGCATCCTTCTCTCTTTCCTTTTAGGTGATAAGTACCCTTGTGTATTGTTGGCTTTCCCCATTTCAAAACTATCAGATTCTCTACTTACAGAGACAGCCACTAGCCATGGGAAATCATGGATCTTTCCCTCTACCTAGTGTTCAGCTGGTAACAGTGAAGAAGGATCTCCCTAAAGAGATCTGCCATGCTTAAAATAAAATATATATTATTGGTTTTCATTATGTTTTCTTCTAAGAGTTTTATAGCTTTAGATCAGGGGTCCTCAAACTACAGCCCGCGGGCCACATGCAAATACAAATATTGTATTTGTTCCCGTTTTGTTTTTTTACTTCAAAATAAGATATGTGCAGTGTGCATAGGAATTTGTTCATAGTTTTTTTTTAAACTATAGTCCGGTCCTCCAATGGTCTGAGGGACAGTGAACTGGCCCCCTGTTTAAAAAGTTTGAGGACCCCTGCTTTAGATTTTAAATTTTCCATGACAATTTTGCATTATTGTTTTCCTCTAAGAATTTTATAGCTTTAGGTTTTAAATTTAGGTCTTTTACCAGTTTTGAGTTAATTTTTTTATATGATGTTAAGTAAGGAATCAGCTTCATTCTTTTGCATGTGGATATCCTGTGTTCCCAGAAGCATTTGTTGAAAAGATTGTCCTTTTCCCATTGAATTGATTTGACATTCTTGTCAAAAATCATTTTCCCATAAATCTAAGAGTTTATTTCTGGGCTTTCTATTTTATTCCATTGTCTCTATACCCATTATTATTTTAGTACCATACTGCTTTAATTACTATAGCTTTGTAAAAAGTTTGAAATAAGAAAATGTAAGTTTTTCAGATTTGGTGTTCTTCAAGATTGTTTGGCTACTCAAGGTCTCTTGAGATTCCATATGAATTTTAAGACAGGTTATTCTACTTCTGGAAAAAACTTTATTGGGATTTTGATAGGGATTGCATTGAATTGGTAGATAGTTTTGGGTAGCACTAACATCTTAACAATATTGAGTCTTCCAATCCATGAACATTGGATATATTTCCATTTATTTATGTTTTCTTTAATTTATTTCAGCAGTACTTTGTAGTTTTTATTTGCAAGTCTTTTACCTCCTTGGTTGAGTTAATTCCTAAGTATTCTTTTTAGTACTATTTTTAATAGAATTGATTTCTTAATTTTCTTTTTTGATTATTCATTGTATGTACAAAAATGCAACTGAGTTTTTGTGTATTGACTTTGGGTTCTGTTACTTTGCTGAATTCATTATTGTTCCAACAATTTTATTTTTTTAAGGAATATTTAGGATGTTTTCTATATAAGGTCATATCTGCAAACAGAGATAATTTTACTTTTTCCTTTCCAATTTAGATGCTTTTTATTTCTTTTTTTTGTCTTACTACTCTGGATAGAACTTCCAGTACTATGTTGAAAAGAAGTGACAAAAATGGTCATCCTTGCCTTGTTTCTGATCTTTTTTTTTAACATATATATTTTATTGAATTTTTACAGAGAGGAAGGGAGAGAGATAGAGAGTCAGAAACACCGATGAGAGAGAAACATCGATCAGCCACCTCCTGCACATCCCCCACTGGGGATATGCCCACAACCCAGGTACATGCCCTTGACCGGAATCGAACCTGGGACCTTTCAGTCCGCAGGCCGACGCTCCATCCACTGAGCCAAACCGGTTTCGGCTGTTTCTGATCTTATAAGAAAAGCTGTCAGTCTCTCATCATTGAGTATGATATTCATTGAGGTAGTTTCTATTTATTCCTAGTTTGTTGGGTGTTTTAATCATGAAATGGTGTTGAAGTTTGTCAAATGTTTTTTTTCTATATCAATTGAGATGATCATGTGGCTTTTTTTCCTTCATCATGTTAATGTGGTATATGACATTGATCAAATTTTGTATGTTGAACTGTCCTTGCATTCTAGGTATGACTGTCACTTGGTCATGATGAATAATCCATTTAATATGCTGATGAATTCAGTTTGCTAGTATTTTTTTTTTGAGGATTTTTACATCAATGTTTATTAAAGATGTTATTCTGTAGTTTTCTTTTCTTGTAGTATATTTGTTTGTCTTTGATAGCAGAGAAATGGTGGCTCAAAAAATGAGTTAGTATGTGTTCCTTCTTAATATATCTTTTTTAAATTTGAGAAGGTGTTAATTGGTGTTAGTTCTTCTTCAGATGTTTGGTAAAATTCATGAGTAAAGCCTCCAGGTCCAGGACGTGTTTTTTTTGTGAGATATTTTTTCTGATTCAATCTCCGTAGTAATTATAAGTCTATTTAGATTTTCTATTTCTTTGTGGTTTAGTCTTGTAGGTTTTGTGTTTCTAGAAATTTGTCCATTCTAAAACTAGAGGCATGGTGCATGAAATTCATGCACGGGTAGAGTTCCTAGGTCTGGAAGGTGATCAGGGCAGATCGGGGCCTACCGGCTGCCAGCCGGGGCCTTCCTTCCCTGGCTTCTGGCTGCCGGACAGGGCCCTCCTTCATTCCGCACCATCCCCTGGTGGTCAGCACACATCATAGCGAGTGATCAAACTCCCAGTCTCCCGGTCATACTCCTGAGGGGACACTTTGCATATTAGCCTTTTATATATAGACTAGAGGCCCAGCACATTAAATCATGTGTGGGTAGGGTCCCTAGGCCTAGCCTGAGATCAGGGCCATCTTCTGCCCACTAGCCAGTCTCCAGTCCCACCCCGCCGCCACCTCCCAGTTCACCATTCATTGTGGTTCCCGATTGCAGTATGGCTCCAGTTCCCTAGAGCCTGCGGGCCAGAAGGAGGGGCCAAGAGTCCAGTCCAATCGCAGCATGGCTCCAGTTGCCTGGAGGGAGAGACCAAGATTCCCTGGTCACAGCATGGCTCCCATTCCGCAGAGACTGCAGGCTGGGGGAGGGACCAAGAGGTTGGCCATTCTGCCACTCACCTTGGTTTACTGTGGTTCCCCTTTTGCCATGCTGCGATCAAAATCTGCGGGCCGGAGGGAGGGGACTGAGAGGTGGTCAATGCACCTCATGGCGACTGGTTGAGTGGTCATTACAGTCATTATGGGCATTATGGGCGCTGGCTTTTTATATAAATAGATACCCAATTTGTTGGTGTACAATTGTTTATTGCATTCTTATAATGCTTTTTATTTCCACAGAATCAATAGTAATGGCCTCACTTTTATTTCTGATTTTAATATTCTGAATCTTTTCTTCTTTTTTCTTAATCCATCTAACTAAAGGCTTATTGATCTTTTCAATGAACCAACTTTTGGTTTTATTGATTTTTCTCTATTATTTTTCTATTCTTCATTTTATTTATTTCTGCTTTAATTGTTATTTCCTTTCTTCGGCTAGCTTTGGGCTTTGTTTTTCTATTCTTCTTTGCAGTTCCTTAAGTTGTAAAGTTAGGTTGTTAATTTGGAATTTTTCTTGTCTTTTAATTTCTTTGTAGCTATAAATTTTCCTTAGCATCACTTTCACTTCATTACATAGGTTTTAGTATGTTGTGTTTTAATTACTTTTAATTTATTTTGTGATTTCTTTGATCTATTGGTTGTTTAAAAGTCAAACAAGCTCATAGATACAGACAACAGAATTATGGTTACCAGAGGGGAAGGGTGATAAAGGGAGAATTAAGAGGGTGATGGGAGTCAAATATCTAGAGATAGGAGACTAGACTCTGGGTGGTGAGCACCCAGTGGAATATACAGATGCTGTATTATAAAGTTACATACCTGAACTTAATATAATGTGATTAACTAATGTTACCTCAATAAATTTAATAAAAATAAATAAATAAACCTAAATAAATAGAGTGCCCTGTTTAATTTCTACAGTTTTGTATGTTTTCCACATTTCTTTTTGCTATTGATTTCTAACTTCATCCCACTGTGGTCAGAGAAGAGTTTTTGTATGATATCTGTCTTTTAAAATCAATTGAGACTTAATTTATGACTTAACATATGGTTTGTAATGGAAAATGTTCCAGATGCTCTTGAGAAGAATGTGTATTCTGTTTTTATTGGATAGAGTATTCTGTAGGTATCTGATAGATCTAGTTGGTTTATTATGTTGTTCAGGTCCTTTTTATCTTCTGTCTATCATTTCATCTATTATTGAGAGTAGGGTATTGAACTCTCCAACTCTTGTTTTGAAAGTGTCCATTTCTCCCTTTAATTCTGTCAAATTTTCTGGTATATTTTGATGGTTTGATGGTAATTTTTTACAATTGCTAATATTGAAACTTTTTTTAAAATATATTTTATTGATTTTTTACAGAGAGGAAGGGAGAGCGATAGAGAGATAGAAACATCTATGCAGACCCTTCTGACACTGTGAAATTGTTTATTCCTTAAGGAACTCAGTCTCTTAAGGACCAGAACATATAAACAAATAATTATATTAACAAGTAATAAGTATTTTGATGAAATTTTACTCAAAAGTCTATTAGATCCAAGTAGAGAAAACGGTATTTTTTTCTGCTTTTGTAGACTTGGAAAATTTTCAGATAGATGACATTTGGTTTATACTTGATGGATAAATGGAGTAGACTAGGGTAAAAGGAAAGGACATTAGAATGTATGGTCGGATATGAGAAAAAGGGAACTAATTTCCTGGTAGTCACAATTTGAGCCCATGTTTTAAAGAGTTATTGAAGCCATTCTGGTGGACCATTGAGGGCAATTATATGAAAGTAAATGGAAAGAGAGGGGAAAGTAGAGAGTAAATGGGATTGGGCAGGTGACAGAGAAAGATGGAAGCAGAAGACAGGGAGAAGGTAATCTGTGTGCTTAGGGCCATAAACTGGGAACAGCTTTTTAGAGTCAGGGTCCTTGCCCATGGGATAAGGAGAAGGGGCCAAGAGGAAGGACAGGGGCAGCATGGGAGACTTCAGGATCAGAGTGGTCATCAGCCAAGTGCCTGCCATGTCTTCATGTGAGTGAGATCCTTTTGTGTCAACAACCTCACCAATTTATCACTCCTCTATCTTTTTTTTTCTGGGGGTGTACATTCACTCAACACGTGGAGTCTTTGCTCTGCCATAGCCCAGCTTTTCCATAAGATAATTTTCCAGAGGGTGTTTCTCAGCACAGCCAGAAAGCTCAAGAGGCTTGAGCATCTACTGAAGTGACAGGAAGAAGCTCTATACCTGCATGAACTGACTATGTAGAAGTGCCCAGGATGAGACAGGAGGGCACAAATAGCACTGCTGTAGGCACTGAGCACCTTTTTAAACTTACATACATTCTCATTACATCCTAATAACAAACGTATGCATTGGAAATTAGTATTCCCATTTTATAAGCCAGGATACTCAGGCTCAATAAGTTTTAGTTCTTTGTCCAAAAAGAAGTCTTTTTCTGTGACTATGTTTTACCTTACTAAAATATTTTATTCTTATAGAGGACACAATGTTTTATTCATGTTTATTCGTGTCTGATTGTATCTAGTACAAATGCTTTTAAGCAGGGAAATGTAATGTATGTGTATGATGTGGTGTTAGAAACAGTCATATTTGAGTTCAAAGCCAGAGTCTGCTAATTTCTATCAGTAAAACCTGGGCAAATTACTTTTACTTTCTGAGCCTCAATTTCTTCCTCTGTCTGGAAAAGCTTCTAATATCTTCCATGCAGTTGTGAGGAATCAATGAGATAATATATAAAAAGAAATTAGGCTAGTATCTGTTACATGGTCAGTATATAATTTTTATTATTACTGTAAGTTACTAATTGTTTTTAATCCTCACCTGAGGATGTTTTTTTCCATTGATTTTTAAAGAGTGAAAGGGATGGAGGAGGAGAGGAGAGAGAAACATTGATGTGAGAGAGACACATCAGCTGGTTGCTTCCTACATGTGCCCCGACTGGGAGTGGAGAGTAAACCTGCAACCATGGTACATGCCCTTGACAGGGAATCGAACCCATGACCGTTGGGTCCTAGGAGAGATGCTCTAATCACTGAGCCAAACCAGCCAAGGCTACTTGCTAAATATTTTTAAACGAAAATGTCACATATCCATCTGGGAAGGTAATTCTTTGTACAAGAGTTACTTTCAATTTCTTCAACACATCAATGTCTGACAACAGGATACGTTTAGGTATGTAAAATGGCATTTGGCCATCTGCAAGAAGGAACTCAATCTCTTTCCAGCTTTGTGAGTTCTGTTCACAAATCATTTAAGAGGTAACTGTTGTGGTTTATATCTTAGGTGACATCAGGGATGAATGTAGGGGATTTGAAGGCATTTCCAGCAGCTGATGGCTGCCTGGAGAGACAATAACCAGGAAACCTTCTATTCTGATGAACAGAGGAAAAAGGACGTTCTTTATATTGTATATCCAAATCTTTTCATGAAATTGCCTTTTGAAGATGTCACAATCCTAACAGATGCTTCAATACTGTATAATATACAGTATTATGAAACAGAACCAAAACAAAACAAAAAACAAAGCCCCCTAGTATCCTCAAAGATCAGCCTTAGACAAATGTCTTTCACAGCACTTCCTTTTCTCACTCCCACCTTACAATCCAGAGCAGCTGATTTTTTCTTTTTTTACTCCTATGACCACCCAAAGGACAAAGATAATCATGAAATATTTTATGCTGCAGATGGCTGAGTGGCAGAGCAATCACAGCCGCATCAGCATCGTATTTCTGCTTCTATTCAGAAGGGATTGTCTTAGCAACCACTCTGTAACATGAAACAAAAGGACAATTGTGAAAAATTGTAATAAGTAGAGAAAAAATACTGTCACTATCTCTTTCTTAAAAGCCCTCTTCATTGAAAAGGGATTCTGCCTACATGGAATTTTCAAGCCTACTTTGTGAATATGTTAGTTTCTTTTTCTTCCCAGCTAGAGGCATTCATTAGTAATTACATTTCCAACTCCTTTTTTTTTTTTTTTTTTTTTTGGCTAGGTAGTGCAAAGAATACAAGTCATAGAGATATTACTTTAACTGGCAAAAAGGCCTGTAACTTCCAGAGTAGAGTGATTCCTTCTGAGTTAAGGTGACCAACTCTTTTTGGTTTGCCCAACACATCCATACAATGCCCAGGAAACCTTTTTAATCTCCAACAAACGAGATGGTTGGTCACCCTAACTGAAGTGGTTTCTATACCTACTTATGAATAGGCTACTCATGAAGACTTGAATAACAACAATGATTTTAATCTGACTGCTTACTAAAAACCAACTATGTAAGTGCCTTATATGGATATCTCCAGAAGAACACTTTGAGAGAAGTAGAATTAGTTTTATTTCCATTCTACAAAAAAGGAACCTGACATTTAGACAGTTTCGGTATTTTGCCAGTGGTCTAGAAGGAGCTTTGGTATGCGAATTCTCTGCTAATAATTTCCTGTTTTCTTGCTTCCCTGTGTATCCTTTGCATTTAAGGTAAATGGGGTGTATCATTCTCCTTTGCCCTATGCAAGAGCTCATTTATAGGGTCAGGATAGAATCAGCATGATTTACTCTAATAGTCTCTACAGCTCTCATCACTGCCTCCTTAACGAGCCCAAATGAGCATTCCACACTAACTGTGGTTTTGATTATTCTATTTGTGCTTTGTCCCACTGACCCACATACTATTCTAGCAGTATTCACATCATATGGCTCATTATATAAATGAATTTAGTGTTCATAATATTTGGAGCCAGAAAACATTTCATGTGGCAGGCCAAATGAAGCTCTTCTTCTAGGATGAAGTGGGGAGAAGTTGGAGAGTCTGAAGACAGGACTTTTAAATTTGATTTAAAAAGATTATTTGCTTCTTGGGGACATGGCATTGGGCCAGGAATCATTATTGTGAAACATTTGAAAGGATGAAGACATTTGGATAAAGAATTTAACAGTGTTCCCAATGTGTTTCTGCATACCACTGTTCAAAAAGCGTGATTGGCTCCAGGAGAGAAAAAATATAATCCCTAAACTCCTGGAGGTATATTAGCCATGTGCAATGTCACATGGGCTCGCACTTCTAGTTCTGTACTCTACACAAAGGCATGTCAGGACTAGTAGAGAGAAACTTGGTAGTGGTAACATCAGGAGAAATGATTCAGTACATTTTTAGTTTGGATTGGCGGGTCTCTAAGAGAACCAGGCAAGCAGTTTACAGAAATGCTAAATAATAAAACCTTTTCTGTAAATAGAACATCAATCTAATGGTATTTAGTTTGTGCAAGTAGTCATACTAGGAACTATGTTGAAATTACATTAAAGTGAGACCTGTTCCCGCCACTTTGCTAAGAGTCATAAATCTAAAGTAAGAGTCCCTACAATGGAATTAATACATTACAACAGAATTTGATACAATTAGGTTCTTTTGAAGAAAATGATGAAAAAGGTACCATTGGAAAAATATTTTTTAAAATATATTTTCATTTATTTCAGAGAGGAAAGGAGAGGGAGAGAGAGAGAGAAAGATCAATGATGAGAGAGAATCATTGATCGGCTGCCTCCTGCACGCCCCACACTGGGGATTGAACCTGCAACACCCAGGCATGTGCCCTGACCAGGAATCGAACCAGGACCTCCTGGTTCATAGGTGATGTTCAGCCACTGAGCCACACCAGCTGGGCTGGAAAAAGATTTCGAATTCTCAAAAAATGGCTTGAACAATTTTAAGCTCTAAATCAAATTGACAAATTGCTACTGGGCAATATTCATGAAAATCAGCATGGATAATGGAAAGTAAGATGGTTGTTTGAATTGATACAAGATGAGGCATAGTGTGAACTGGATATACTGGGAAAACCACTTTTTATTACAAAAGTAGTAAATCATCAGCCCAAGTGCCCATCAGTGGATGAGTGGGTAAAACAGCAGTGGCACATTTACACAATGGAACACTACTCGGCTGTAAAAAATAAGGAAATCTTACCCTTGGCGGCTGTCTGTATGGACCTGGGGGTTATTATGCTAAGTGCAATAAGCCAGTCAGGAAAAGGCAAGGACCATATGATTTCACTTATATGTGGAATCTAATGAACAAACTAACAAATGTAATAGAAACAGGCTCATACATAGATACAGAGAACAGGTTGACAGCTGTCAGCTGGGGCGGGGGGTTGGATGAAAAAGGTAAAGGGATTAGGAAACACACACACAAACACACACACACACACACACACAATGCCAAAACTCATAGACACAGACAACACTATGGTGATTACCAGAAGAAAAGGGAGGTGGGGGTGAGGTAGAAGAGGCTAAAGGAAGGATAAATGGTGATAGAAGGAGATGATTTAGGGTGTTGAACACACAATACAATATACAGAATTATAGAATTGTATACTTAAAACCTATATAATTTTATTAACCAATGTCACTCCAATAAAATAAATAAATAAATTGTTAAAAAAGAGTAGTAAATTGCACTTTGGTGGACAGAGAAACACATAAAAATAAATCTCTTTAAAAATAAACTCCTTTAAACTAATAAACAGGATGTGTGGTGTGTGGTAATGTGAAAGCAGGCAAGTGTCCAGTGAAAACAGAAGAGAGGAAACACTGCCCACATGAAATGAAATACAAGGATTTGGCTTGTTGGAAGTAATGTGTTCTTCATATTTGAACCTAATCTATAATTGCCAATATAGAGCACTTTATATTACTATACTAGTGATATTTAAAACATGGCAAATTACATGCTTAGAAAACTTGGACAGAATTAAAAACAAACCACAAGAATACACCTGAAAATTAATTTCTAATATGAAAGAAACTTGTGTGACAGCGTGGATGCAAACAGATACAGTAACATAAAACTTCTTACACTTTAATCTCTTGTTCTTTAAAAATATGTTTATTGAGAAGGTTTACTTCTAAGAAGCATCTTCAGTTCTAATGAACAAAATGGGCAGCTGGGAAGATCTCTAGATACAGTAAATATTTTAAAAAGCACTTTACCTAAATATTTAGATAATTGAGGAAATAAATATATACACACACATATATATATGATTATATTTTAAAATTATTTATAGAATAGTTTCAACCTTGTATTTCATTTCAAGTGTCTAGACCAAAACTTAAAGACATTCTTTAAGCATTTTTTATATTCTAATTTAAGAAAAATGCATATTTTATTTTAAACTCATGGTATCTTCAGTATTATGAAGATACTTGATGAGGAACAATCTCAGAGGAGCTGTAGTTCTAGTTTGCAAAACATGACAATAAGGCAAGGGTACATGACAGTTTAGCAAACATTGTGCCCATTCATTTGATCACGAACAAAACTTTTGGTTCGGAAATTCTCTCATAATACAACTGCCTAAACTACTTTTAAGAAAATAACATAGTGATATTTCCCTTGGTCAAATAGATGTTGTTTTAAAATAAAAATAAGCACCTTCATTTATATGCATTAATTTGTTCCTCCCCATATTTCTGACCATGATGGAGACATGATCATGAGGTGGAAGGAGAAAAGTCAGACCTGTCAGGGCTCAGATTCTGGTTGTCCCAGTTATCAGCTGGGTATTTGGTATGTTTAACTCCTGAGCCTTGTTTCTTCATAAGTAAAATGGAAATAATGCTACTGAACTTTCATATTGGGGGTGCTATGTTGTATTAGTTCATAAGCTGGCCCATGATGGAATGCCGTGAGACCGGTTATTTCTGACCTCTAGTTATGACAAGACAACTGCACATACGATTATTTGGGAGGGTTTATTACATTACTGTGGGCCTTTCTACTTGAAAGTGTGCTTCTTCTGAGTTTATCTAACTTTCCTACTATCGTTCTGCTACCTTTGACTCTGGCCCAGGGTGCAGGAAGTGGGTGAGGCCACAAGAGATTTCAAGAAGTCAGATTCAGATCTGCAGACCAGCCATGATCTCACTCTCAATCTAGTCCTAAGCATCTTCCCACTATATAATCAAAAGGAGCATTGCATTACAGACTAATGCTCATATAATAAAAAAATGTTTGGAGGGGATTCTCCAGGAAAGTGTCAATAATACCTTCCAATCTGTGCTAAGAAGATATATCAGCACACTGATTTATTCATCCAACAAATGTAAATTGGGTTATTATTTTATTCTTGCCATGCTAAGTAGAGATTCAGAAAAGAAGGAAACAGATATGGTTACTCCCCTCACAGAGCTTATAGTCTAGTAGAGAAAAGAGACATTAGAAAAAGAATCATAGCAATAAGAAAAATAAATATTGATAGAAACTGTGTTACTCTTTAGGAGATAACTGTTCTTACTTACAAAATTGTCTTGATGGCTTTTGTGAGTGTCTAAGACAGAGTCCATAAGACATAGCTGGGATAAGCTAGGTAGATCCAGAGTTAAAAATAATTTGCTTGACATATTATAGTTGAGAAGGTTTTGAATTTTCTGAGGCAATGGGGAAATAGCAGTTTAGGAACCCAAGAGAAAAAAAGGAGACAGAGCAAGACAGACTTCCAACAGCATGATGAGATGCTGGGAAAACCTCAGGAGGAAAATTGGCTAGTAAGAAATTCTAAAGCACATTATATGTAGAACTAGAGGCCCGATGCACAAAATTCGTGCAAGGGTGGGAACCTTCAGCCCAGACTGCACCCTCTCACAATCCGGGACCCCTTGGGGGATGTCCGACTGTCCCTGATCAGGCCTAAACTGGCAGTCAGACATCCCTCTTGCAATCTGGGACCCCTCGCTCCTAACTGCATGCCTGCTCGCTCCTTACCGCTTAGCTCATTGCTGCTTAGTGCTGCTGCAGAGGTGGGAGAGGCTCCTGCCACTGCCGCTGTGCTCGCCAGCCAAGAGCCCGGCTCCTGGCTGAGCGGTGCTCCAGCTATGGGAGTGCACTGTGGAGCAGCTCCTGCATTGAGCATTTACCCCTTGGTAGTCAGTACACATCATAGTGACTGGTCATTCTGGTCATTCTGCCGTAATGGTCGATGGGCTTTTATTATATAGACTAGAGACCCAGTGCATGAAATTCGTGCATGAGTGGGGTCCCTAGGCCTGGCCAGTGATCAGGGCCTTTTGGGGACATTTCGCCCAGTCCGGATTGGGGCCGGACTGGCCAGGGCCTGCTGGCTGCTGGCTGGGGCTGCTGGTTGGGGCCTGCCAGCTGCCAGACAGGACTTGCCAGATGTGGGGAGAGACAGGGGGAGAGACCATGGGAGGTTTGCCAGCCAGGGGGAGGGACTGGGGGAAGTTGGCTGGCCGAGGGAGGTTGGCTGTGGGAGCGCACTGACCACTAGGGGGCAGCTCCTACATTGAGCGTCTGCCCCCTGGTAGTCAGTGAGTGTCATAGCAACTGGTCAACCAGCTGTTCCAGTCGTTTGGTCATAACAGTTGCTTAGGCTTTTATATAGAGAGACTAGAGGCCCATTGCACAAAATTTGTGCAGGGAGGAGGGGTCCCTCAACCCAGCCTGTGTCCTCTTACAATTCAGGACCCGTTGGGGGATGTCCAACTGCCAGTTTAGACCCGCAGTTGGACATCCCCCTCACAATCTGGGACCCATTGCTCCTAACCACCTGCCTGCTCGCTCCTTCTTATCACCCACCTGCTCGCTCCTTACCGCTTGGCTTGCCACTCCTTACTGCCTGACTGCTCGCTCCTTCTTACCACCCGCCTGCTAACTCCTTACCACTTGGCTCACTGCTCCTTACCGCCCACCTGCTCATTCCTTACTGCTTGGCTCACCGCTCCTTACCTTGCACCTGCTCACTCCCTGTTACTTGGTTTGCAACTCCTTACCGGCTGCCTGCTCACTCTTTACCTTTTGGCTCACCACTCCTTAGCACTGCTACAGAGGTGGGAGAGGCTCCAGCCACTACCACTGCTCTTGTGAGCTCAGCTTCTGGCTGAGAAGCGCTCTCGCTGTGGGAGCACACTGACCACCAGGGGGCAGCTCCTGTATTGTGCGTCTGCCCCCTGGTGGTCAGTGCAGTCATAGTGACTGGTCGTTCTGGTTGTTCCACTATAACGGTCGCTGGGCTTTCATTATAAGATAATGGAGAAGAATCTTACTATTGAAGCATAAAGCTAGCTTTTTCAAATCAGGGTCCAATTATAGTAAGAATTTTCAAACACCTACTGATGTTGCTTATCTTAGTATATCAATTTTGTTTAAATATTTGAACTTTTTTTCTGTCTTGATGCATGTGACATCTGTCTCCCAAATTGGTAGTTACTTATCACTGTGCTAGACTTAGTTCATGCATGTGAAAAGGTGTGTCTCTCCGGTTGGCATTCTCATGGACCCATCTTTCATTTGGACTTGATTATACCTTCTCTTTGGGTATTTAATTGTATGTATTGGTCACTAGTTTCAGTGCCTTTCAAAAGTGTATGACTTTCTGTGCCTTTAATTAAATGATGCTTTTGTTTGTCTCTCTCTCTCTTGCCATCAAATGATTGTCTCTTTTAAGGATCTCTTTGGCCTGAAAATTCTTATTTAAGGTCTCATTAACAAAGAAGTGTGATTTATCTGTCATCATGGCAGTATTCTCTACATATACTTATATTTACTATATATTTACATAAAAAGAAAAATATCAGACATTTCAAATTTGTGAACACTTAAAATCCCCCCCACCAACCAACTCCCTATCTTCTACTTGATCAATTTTCACATACATTATATTATGACAAAATTCGAAGTATATAAATTTTACAACTCACAAATTTCACAAAATCTATAAAATCACATTACTCATTATGAAAGAAAACATTAATGAGGTCCCTCAAGCCCCACAAAGCCAATTTTGATATTACATAGCCTATATTTTACATACAACCATACATGAGATCTGGAAAAGAATATACCTAAGAAGTTTCACATAATGTAGTAGGAACTGTTACTGACCAGGGACCAAAATGAACGTCCTTCTGCACAGTGTCGTTCGCTCCAATAGAACAAGACTGAGTTCAAAAGCAGAGCAAAAACTTTATTTTTTGATCAAGGAATGGAGAAGGGTGAGCTCATGCTCTAACAGCACCTTCTTCAGACAGTGAAGGACTTCTGTGTTTATAGGCTGAGGTGTGGAGTGATTGTTATTTTAGGCATGCACAGTTATTCTTCTGTTGCACTTGTCCCTTTTGTGCTGGTCCTTTTTACACATGATGCCCTGGCACCACCTTGGTTTTTGCACTGGGCGCCTTGGTCTTTGTGCTCCTCTCCGCACCTCTTCATTCTGTGATAGGGAGTCCTTTTCCATTCCTATAAGCAAGCATAGCTTGTGACATAGTTTAGGCATTGAGAAATGGTAGGGTCTTTAAGATGATAGTCCCGGGGACAGAACTAAATTCTATTTTTAGATAATAAAGGAAGGGTGATCCTACAAGACTAAACGTTTTGGAGTCCCAAATGACTGGATAGGCACAAATGTAGTAAGTGCCATGCATGAATAACATGGAATACTTTGAAATCACACAGAGGGACCTGTTCTATAATGCAGTGTCAGAAAAAGTTTCTCTGAAGCCCTAAAATAGAAGCAGGGACTCCAATATTGCCATTAGAATTAAGCCAGGTGAGTGGAGTGGGAGTGGAGGCAGTGATGTAAGAGAAATATTTCAGCTAAAGGGATACAATGGGGGAAAAATCATGAGGGAGAAAAGAGAGCAATCCGTAATTGGGGAACACAAATAGGTCAGTTTGGAGTCAAAGGCTGGAGTGGTACACAGGGGCCAGATTTTTGAGTCTGCAAGATCATGCTAAGGGACTCTGCCCCTATTCTAAAAGAAGTGAAATGACATTAAAGATTTTTAAACACATGACTTACTTACATGAATGTACTGGAGAGTGGAAATAATTTAGGTAAGAAACATCACGGTGATCAGTTAGAAGGCAGTTTCCCTAAAGTTAGCATCACTGTTGTCTTGAACTGGGCCAGTAGTGGAAATCCAGAGAAGCTGAAGGATTTGAGGCACAGCAGAAGGTTTTAAGATATCATTTAAAGGTAGAATCATCAGGTTTGGGTGACTGTAGAAAGTGAGTGGAAAGGAATGTGAGGGACGACAACTCAGATTTTTAGTAAGAGCAATTGGAAAAATCAACAGTGAGAGGGAAAATTGAAATTTTAGATACATGAATATTTTGGTAAATTTTTTGTTGTCCTTTAGTTATGCAGACAAAGTTCTTAATCATCTATTTCGCTTTACATAAATTTACAAAAATTCACTTGATTCAAACTACAATATCTTTGCTGACCCCTGGTGTTAGTTAGATTCTTTGGTTGCAGATAACAGAAACCACTCAAAGTAATTCAAGTCAGGGGAGTTTTATTACAAGGATTTAGAGAGAAAAATAGAGTTTGCAGCCACAGTGGCCAGGCCTCGAAGACACCCAGGTAAACCTACTGATGCTTAGGAAAGGACTGGCATCCAGAAAATACTTTAACAAATGCAACATCATTCAGAGGCCCAGTGCTACTTTTTCGAACATGATCGATGATGATGATGATGGCCTTCTTTTTGCAGTTAACAAGAATAAGCTATTCTATCTCTACTTTTTTCTGTGTGTCTTTTCAGTTTCAGTTCCCATACTAACTGATTCTCTGGAGTTTCCAATTCTAATTCCTACGAAAGATGCATTGTGGTAGCTATTGAGTGATGCTCTAATGCTAAGCTACCTCACAAGCTGCTTGTCTGTCTATAGATTGGTTTCCTGTCTGTCGTAGCCTCCCATCTACCAGAGGGCCCATGTACTAGTACATGGTCAGGACACTGACACTTTTAAATAAGGGGTTTATGAAAAATAAGTGATTTTATTAAATGCTTTCACAGGGACTGGGGCAAGACAGGTACCATGAGGATAAAAGATTTTGCTCTAGCATCTTTTAATTTTATGTACTTTCTCTTAATTTTGTTTTTTATTTCCTCTGAACAATGAATAATTAGACCTGGGCTGGCCCTGGAGAACCCCATCACTCTAAAACACTGAAATAGAAAATAATAGTTGCTTTATGATTAGGCTGAGATGTGAATGGGGGTGCAAACAAATGGTGCCAAGAATCCCTCCAAGGTGGGTGACACAGAAGAGCCACTATAAAGAGTGTTCTAAGAGACCGGTCTCACTGGGGACCCCTTTTGTACTTACAATCACTTTAATTTATCATCACATTTCAGGAAATTTAAAAAATGGAATAGCAGTTATTTCCTGCCTTCCTCTTTGCTTTGAAAAGCACGAGGTGTCCTGGTGAGCTCAACATACTCCAAGGATGATGACAAAACTTCTTTCTAACAGCTAATAATTTAATAAAATGACTGTGTAAAAGGCTGCAGTTGTTACAAATGGGTTGGAAGGCACATGTTTCAAAAATGTTTTTCTCACTCTCCCCCCACCCTTCTCTCTTCCTTTCTGTTTTCAAAGTCCAGGTTTTTGGACATCCTGAGCTCTTTGCATGTAAATCTGCGTGGGTGGATGTGATGAGAAGCAGTTGAATAAACTTCCCCTGGAGCCGCTGAAGTTCTTGTAGAGGCTAACAGAGGGCAGGAGCTGATCAAATTGTCCAGACTTAACAAGAGATTCCCGAGTGCTGATTTTAATTCATCAGGTTCCTTTTCCCCCAAATGCTAAAGGAAATATTTTCTTTAAAATAGAAAAATGGAAAACCTGATTAAGGTTTATTGGGGAATTATAACCTTCTTCATGTCATAACGTATGTGTGTAATCATTAAACTGTAGGTTTACCCTTTTGCTTATTTGTAATAAATAAAATTGGAAGCACTTAAGACACTTTGTGGCACCTAAGTTTGTAATATTTAGAATCTCATTGTATAGCTATATAGCTTTATATCTGTTTTTTAATCCATACATATTTGTGTGTGTTGGGAATATATTTCACATCCTAGGAAATGGTATACTCAGTTTCTGGTTTCAGACATTCACAATGTAATAGGAATGGATATATAGATCTATAGACTCGGATGCAACTCAGCAAGTTGGTTTTATCTCATAAACTCAAGATTTGAAAGAAATGGTAGAAGTTGCTAACAATTCTATGAAGACTGCAAAAGAATATTTATTTGGTGTATTTCTTTTCATCGTGAAAATTTGTTTCTGTAGTTTTTTTGTACATAGTAGGCATTCAAAATACCTTAATTATTCCTTGTTTACTACTTTCTCTCCATTCTCTATATCTTATGCTGGAACATATTTTCCAAATAGTTTTTTCCATAACTACCATAAAAAGTAATTTTCTGTAGCTTAAGATATGGTGATAGCCATCTACTTGAAATGGAATGAAGTGGATTATATATAATTCTCATTATACATGATGTTTGTTTACTTATTGCTCTTATTAACCAGGTGTACTTAAGTCTCTCTAAAATGAATGCTTAGACTTTGAAGATCATGCTAAAAGTAATACACACCACACTAGGTTTATTCTATAAGATGAAGAAAGCAAGAATTTGAGAAGATAAATATCTTAAATCATGAAATAGAAGTACAAAAAATATATTTAGTTGTGTGTGTTTTTGCTGGTGCATAAAATAGTTTATATAGTTATTTATTTTTGAAAATCAGGAATTCATTTTTTCTTCTTTTTCCTTTTTATTGAATTTGTTGGGGTGACTAAATTCATTAAAACACTGGTTAATAAAATTATACAGGTTTCAGGTGCACAATTCCACAACACATCATCTGTGCTGGGGTCCAACCCCAGCAGGTCCAGGGGTCCCCAAAGGTGTGGACGGAGTCGGCGAAGAAGGAATGACACAGAGACAGCGTTCAGTGACCAGCAGCCTAGCCAGGATCTCTAGCCAAGTTCTGGTCAGGATCTCCAGCGAAGTTCTGGTTAGGATCTCCAGCCAGGTTCTGTGTCCATGTACTCTTGCTAGGTTCTCCAGCCAGGTTCTCCAGGTTCTCCAGCCAGGTTCTGTCCAGGTTCTCCAACCAGGTTCAGTCACAAGGTTCTAGTCAGGTTCTCTTGCCATGTTCTATCCAGGTTCTGTAGCCAGGTTCTGTCTCTAGGTTCTTCAGCCAGGTTCTGTCTCTAGGTTCTGTGGCCAGTTTCTGTCCAGGATCTTTTGCCATGTTCTCTCACTAGGTTCTGTCTCTAGGTTCTGTCTCCAGTTTCTGTCCAGGATCTTTTGCCATGCTCTCTCCAGCGAAGTTCTTCTGTCTCTAGGTTCTGTGTAGGTTCTGTGTCTAGGTTCTGTGTCTAGGTTCTGTGTCTAGGTTCTCTGCCTCTTGGTTCTGTCTTCTAAGTTCTGTGTCTTGCTGTCTTGTTACATCTGTATTTATACCAGTTGATTCAATCCTATCAATCTCTATTACAAAGGTTAGGGCGTTTCTTATCTCCATTCCAGGGAGTAAAGATTATGTAGCTTAAGCATGATTGTTCGTAGCTAAAGTGATTGATTACCCGCCTTGCACTTAGTTGAGGGGTTTTATTCCCTCCCTAACTTCAGGGGAAAATCCCTACCTGGGGAAACAACCTTTCTCAGAGAGGAGACCTTGGTTAAAACACATAGTGCCAAGAAGGTGAGCAAACATATTAAGAACAGTATGCCATATATGCCAGGTCCTTTGAAACAGCAAGGATGGACCGGCTCCTGGCACATCTGTACACTGTATTCTGTGTTCTCCTTCTAAAATTCAGGAATTTCTTAAAAGGGAAAGTGACTCAGAAAATTGAGCTCAGCAGAAGTAATGGAATTAAATGGGGAGGCAGCTTATATGAGGCTACATTCCATGGGAATCGGTGTTATTTTCTGAGAACACTAAATTTAGACTTTTTCTTTTTCTATTAATTATCTATTTGGGTTATCACCTAAACATTATAATATTTCTTTGATAAAAGAAAGGAAAAATAGTAAATGTTTCTGTATGGAAAAATGAAAGTGAATTTTTTCTTTCTATTGAGAAAGCATAATTTGCTAACTTACATAAAAATTGGCCCTATTCCTTTTTAAAACTTCATTATATATTAAATTTTAAAATATCAATTCTCAATATTTAAGCTGCCCTCAGTAGAAACCTAAAGAGATTCTGGTGGCTCAAATAACATTTAGAACCCCAGATGGAATGGCTTCATGGATTAAAACATCTGCTTCATATTGTGAAAGTATTTGATTTAGATTTCTGATGTTATTAGAATTAGAGTGTTGATATATCTTTTAAATTTCCATTACAGATTAATTTTTACTAATTTTAAGATGATATATAAAAATCATATTTTAACTGTAAAATTATAGAAATTACTGAGGGAACCATTTATTATTTACGTGTAGGATTAGATTCTCTCTCTCCTCCTTCCCCCCAGTATGACCCCTTGCAGCTAAGTATATATATATCTGTAAAATATATGACATATAATTATATGGATAGTTTCATTTATAATTTCTGTTTGTAGGTCATTTAATGACATTTATCTATCTACACTAATAAAAGAGAAAAATGGTAATTGGCGTACGGCGATACCCTTTTCATTGGCTAATCAGGGCTATATGCAAATTAACTGCCAACTAAGATTGGCAGTTAATTGCCAACTAAGATTGGCAGTTAACTGCCAACTAAGATTGGCAGTTAACTGCCAACAAGATGGCGGTTAATTTGCATATGTAGGCACAATGCAGGGAGGCGAAAGGCAAAGCAGGAAGAAGCCCCCTGCCACTGACAGGGATTGGGGAACCCAGGGGGGAGCTAAGAGCTGGGGGGCAGGGCAAAGGCGGCCCTGGGGTCGCCTTTGCCCTCCCCCCCAGCCATGATCAGAGAATCAGGCGCCTTTGCCGCCCTGGCCAGTGATAGCAGGAAGTAGGGGTGGAGCCAGCGATGGGAGCAGGGCACAGTCGAAGCTGGCAGTCCCAGGAGCTAGGGGTCCCTTGCCTGGGCCTAAAGCGAAGTCCACGATCGCGGGGCGCTGCAGCTGCGGGTCCCCGCTGCACGGGCCGGACGCCTAGGCCAGAGGCGTTAGGCCTGGCCAGGGGCGGAGCCTGCAACCGCGGGGAGCTGGGGGTCCCCTGCCCAGGCCTGACACCTCTGCCGGAGGCCTCAGGCCTGGTCAAGGGGCCAATCCGGTGATTGGTGATCGGAGGGTGATGAGGGTCAACTCCTCTGGCCAAGGCATCAGGCCTGGGCGGGGGGCTGAGCCGGGGATTGGAGGGATATGATGGTCCCCTTGCCCAGGCCTGAAGCCTGGGTCAGAGGCGTCAAGCTTGGGCGGGGGGTGGAGCAAGCGATCAGAGGGAGATGGGGGTCCCCAGCCCAGGCCTGATGTCTGGGCCAGAGGCATCAGGCCTGGGTGGGGGGTGGAGCCGGGGATTGGGGGGACATGATGGTCCCCTTGCCCAGGATTGAAGCCTGGGTCAGAGGCGTCAGGCTTGGGCGGGGGGTGGAGCAAGCGATCAGAGGGAGATGGGGGTCCCCTGCCCAGGCATGATTCCTGGGCCAGAGGCCTCAGGCCTGGGTGGGGGTCAGAGCCAGTGATCGGGTGGAGATGGGGGTCCCCTGTCCAAGCCTGACACCTCTGGTGGAGGCATCAGGCCTGGGCAAGGGGCCGAACAGGCGATCGGAGGGTGGTGGGGGTCTATGCCTCTGGCCGAGGCATCAGGCCTGGGCAAGGGGCAGAGCCAGCAATCGGAGGAGTCTGGGGGTCCCCTGCCCAGGCCTGATGCCTGGGCCCGAGGCATCAGGCCTGCGCTGGGGGCAGAACCAGTGATGGGGGGAAATGAGGGTCCCCTGCCCAGGCCTGACGCCTCTGTCAGAGGCGTCAGGCCTGGGCAAGGGGCCGATCCTGCAATTGGAGGGTGATGGGGGTCAACGCCTGAGGGCTCCCAGTATGTGAGAGGGGACAGGCTGGGCTGAGGGACACTCCCCCCCACACACACCCAGTGCACGAATTTCGTGCACCGGGCCCCTAGTATATTTATAAAAGCATAAGCAACTGTCCAGCTGGTAGCTATGATGCACATTGACCACCAGGGGACAGACACTCAATGCAAGAGCTGCTAAGTAACAGCAACTTTACAGAGTGCCCTCTCGCACTCCGGGACCCCTTGGGGGATGTTGGACTGCCGGTTTGGGCCCGATCCCCGCAGACCAGGCCGAAGGACCCACCTGCTGGAGGGACCCTGCTCATTCCACAGATGCCCTTTGAGCCCTGGCGTCACCCCAGGTGTGGCCAGCCGGGGGAGGGACCCGCGGGAGGTTGGCTCCAGGATGTGTCCAGCCAGTCTCGCCCACTCCCACCCTGCCGGCCACCTACTAATAAATTTCCTTTCAATATGCACAAATCTGTGCACTGGTCCTCTAGTCATGTAAAATAAAATCATGGATGATAAAATCAGCATCTTTACCATAATATCTTAAACTAGATTTTGTAGCACTAGCATATTACCTTATATAAAAATTAGATAATGTATAATTAAACCGAATGCTTTAGTGTCTAGGCTGAGCCAAAATAATGCTTATGAGAAGACCACGTTCAAGTGTAGGTAGAAGAATTGTCATGCTTGCCATGATTGGTTTTTATGAATAGTATTTCTTGTTTTGGTGTGTCCAGCATTCCTCTTCCTTATATCTGGTAAAAGCAACCCTTACCTCCATGTAGACATGGTAGAGCACCCTATCATGTTCCCCTCCCTACAAATCTGCTCCTTTCCCAGTCTGTGTACTAATTGAGAGCTTCTTAAAGGGAGAGTAATTGTCAAGCAAGGGATGCTAGGCAGGAGTTTGGGAGAAGATGGGGGATTGTGTTCTCTCTCTTCTCCAACTCCTCCTGACTCTATTTATATCTTGCTCTAGATCAGTGATGGCGAACCTATGACAGGCGTGTCAGAGGTGACACGTGAACTCATTTTTTTGGTTGATTTTTCTTTGTTAAATGGCATTTAAATATATAAAATAAATATCAAAAATATAAATCTTTGTTTTACTATGGTTGCAAATATCAAAAAATTTCTGTATGTGACACAGCACCAGAGTTAAGTTAGGATTTTTCAAAATGCTGACACGCCGAGCTCAAAAGGTTTGCCATCACGGCTCTAGATCCTGACTCCCTGTCTTTGTCAACACTAACTTTAACTTGGGACTAATAATCTAACTTTTGGACAGGTCTCCTTGGTTCTGCAAAAAAGAGACAATCTGTGGTCCAAGCTGGCCTGTCTAAAATCAGAGCAGTAAGAGCATATAGCATTGCTAAAACCGACCTTTCTGTTGGCAGATGTTAATCCCAGATGCCTGGGTCAGGTCAGCATGGACTCTATATACTCCTCCGACCCAAACAATGGGACAGGCATGGGATTCAGGCCCAATCAACAAAGGACCCATCCCTTTGTCCAAGGTGAGTAGTTAAAAGAAGAGAATGTGACTCAAATCAGACATTAAGAATCTTCCCAAAGATTTGTTACATGCATGATAAGAGCCAAAGGATATCTCTATTTGTATGGTATTGAAAGTTGTGAAAATGACTTAAGCAGGAGATTTGGTGGGCATCTTTTAATTTTAATTTAATTTAGTTAAATTTAATTTTGTATATTTTACTAGAGGCCCAGTACACGAAATTCGTGTACAGGAGGGGAGGGGGTCCCTCAGCCCGGCCTGCACCCTCTCCAATCCAGGACCCCTAAGGGATGTCCGACTACCAGTTTAGGCCCAATCCCTGATCAGGCCTAAACTGGCAGTTGGACATCCCTCTCACAATCCAGGACTGCTGGCTCCTAACCGCTTGCCTGCCTCCCTGCCTAATTGCCCCTAACCACTCTGCCTGCCTGCCTGATCACCCATAACCCCTCTGCCTGTTGTCCTGATCGCCCCTAACTGCTCCCCTGTCGGCCTGATTGCCCCAAACCACCTCTGCCTCAGCCCCCGCACCGAGGACCTGGGCTTCCCTCCCTCTGGCCTGCCACAGGCACCCGGGACCCCTGGAGGCTCGGTCTGGGCCGGCTGCAGGCACCCAGGACTGTGGGCGGCTTCGCCAAGGCCCTGCTTTTTGTCAGGAAGGATGTCCGGAAGATGTCTGGTCTAATTAGCATATTACCCTTTTATTAGTATAGATTTTAAGTGATTGTTCTGGCTGAACAGGAAATTGAGATAGTTAAGGCCTGATTATGGAGAAACCTACAACTAAAGTGACCAACTTGGTCTTAATTCTAGTCTTGATGGAGAATCATTTAATGACTTAAATAGGGAAGAGATATGTCCAGATTAGCACTTGATATATGTCACTCTATTCCCCTTGTTGCAGAAATATCTGTAACAACTAAGAATCCTATCTAATAAAAGAGAAACATGGTAATTGGCGTACCGCTACCCTTCCCATTGGCTAATCAGGGCAATATGCAAATTAACTGCCAGCCAAGATGGCGGCCGGAAGCCAGGCAGCTTGAAACTAACATGAGGCTTGCTTGCTTCAGTGATGGAGGACTCCAACGTTCCCCGCCTCCTGCTGCCGGCCTCTGAGCTGCAACTCTAAGCAACTAATGTTACAAATATAGAAGCTAAACAAAACCCCAGAAACCTGCTTTAGTCTGCCGGGCTTCAGCCAGCAGGATTGCAACATTGTTTCAAATACAGAAGGTAAACAAAGGCCAGAAACCTACTTTCAGCAGTGGAGGCCTAAGAGCTGGAGCCAAGCCTCAAAGCTAAAGCTGGCCCAGAATAAAAAAGAAAAAAAGGAGCGGTTGGGAGCTTCAGTCACCCCCAGCCTGAAAACAGCCCTCAGCCCCTCACCCAGGCTGGCCAGGCACCCCAGTGGGGACCCCCACCCTGATCCAGGACACCCTTCAGGGCAAACCAGCTGGCACCCACCCGTGCACCAGGCCTCTACCCTATATAGTAAAAAGGTAATATGCCTCCCAGCACCGGGATCAGCGGAGCCATGAGGCCTCCCGGCACCGGGATCAGCGTGACAGGGGGCAGCGCCCAACCCCCCTGATCACCCTGCAGCTCTGTGTGTGACAGGGAGCGGGGCCACAACCTCCCTATCCACCCTGCTCTGTTCGGGACAGGGGAAGGCGCCCCAACCCCCTGATCGGCCCTGCTCTGTGTGTGACAGGGTGCGGCGCCCCAACCCCCCCACCCCCACAGGCCCTGCTCTGTGTGTGACGGGGTAGAGCCATAACCTCCCCATCGGCCCTGCCCTGAGTGTGAGAGTGGCGGCGCCCCAACCCCCTGATTGGCCCTGCTCTGTGGGTGATAGAGAGCGGCGCCCCAACCCCCTGATGGGCCCTGCTCTGTGCATGACTGGGGGCAGCGCCCCAACCCCCTGATTGGCCCTGCTCTGTGCTTGACAGGGTACAGAACCCCAACCCCCCTGATGGGCCCTGCTCTGTGAGTGACAGGGGGCAGTGCCCCAACCCCCTGATTGGCCCTGCTCTGTGCGTGACAGGGGGTGGTGCCACAACCTCCCCATTGACCCTGCCTTGAGTGTGACAAGGGGTGGTGCGCCAACCCCCCAATCGGCCCTACCCTGAGCATGACTGAGGGTGGCATCGCAACCTCCTGATCGCCCTGCTCTGTGCATAACAGGGGGCAGTGCCCCAACTCCCCAATCGGCCCTGCTCTGAGCCCGACCAGGGGCTGCACCTAGGGATTGGGCCTGCCCTCTGCCACCCGGGAGCAGGCCTAAGCCAGCAGGTCATTATCTCCCAACGGGTCCCACACTGGGAGAGGGCACAGGCCGGGCTGAGGGACCCCCCCTCCCCCCCGAGTGCACAAATTTTTGTGCACCGGGCCTCTAGTGATTTTAATAATGCCACAGGATGTGAAAGTTAATAAACACAAAATAATATAGATAAAAACAATTTATGATATACTTTCAAGAAACATTTTGAAATATATTTGAACCTATAATATATAGCTATGAAAAAAAAATTTATTCTAGCTTTACTAATGAATAATAATATGATTGTGGGCCCTACCCGGTTTGGCTCAGTGGATAGAGCATTGGCCTGCAGATTCAAGGGTCCCAGGTTCGATTCTGGTCAAGGGCATGTACCTTGGTTAGGGGCACATCCCCAGTGGGGAGTGTGCAGGAGGCAGCTGATCTATGTTTCTATCTCATCGATGTTTCTAACTCTCTATCCCTCTCCCTTCCTCTCTGTAAAAAATCAATAAACTATATTTAAAAAAATAATAATGTGATTGTGGGTAAGTTATCTATCCTTATATATCAGGTATTCTCAATGTCAGTACTATTAACATTTTTAAGGCAATTTTTTTTAGAGTGTGGCCATCTTTTCAATTTATGAAAAGCTCTCTTCTGTCAGAGGGACTAACCTGGAAAGAGAAGCTGCCTTGAGACATTGTTTGGGTCTCTGCACCTGCTCTGTTTGAAGTTAGTATACCCCTGAAATTTTAGTTGTATTAGCAAAATAAATTCTTATTTCTGTGAAAACATAGCTTGAAATGTGTTTCTGTCATTTGTAGCTGAAAATTTTGTTTACAACATGTAACAAAAGTCACCTCAAATTATGTTCACAGATTCATATTTGTATGTTGATTTTACTTACTGATTAAGCAGTGATTGACTTATACATTCAGTTTGATGCTCTTAGCATTGCAGATACCTAAACTTAGTTGACCCAATTGCTAAGCAAGTCAAGCCATTATTTGGACATCAAACCAAATAGTTTTTTAAAAAATGGTCAGCTGTTTTTTATCATTGTGTCTGAGGTAGAGATGCTATTAATCTCTGTGGTTTACTACTTACAGAAAGATATTGTCCTTTAAAATGCAATCCCAAAATTCTGTGGTCAATGACACAGCAGATGGTACCCAGATCAGCATATTATGGTGTTAATTTGTAGACAGGCTAATGCGAAAGGCTTTTGAAAGTGTAGAGATGAATAAGAAGAAAAAAAGTATGCAGATTATTTGAGGAGGTGGATTTAATTGTTCTACTAATGACATCTGCCATTTTTGTTGTGTTAACTTTCCCATTTCCTTTAGCTTTCATCTATTTCCTTAAGCAGTGTTAATAACCACTACATTTACAGGAAAAAAATGACTTTGAAGGCTGGCTAACAAGGATTTCAGTTTTTGTTTAAGTATAACTTTCCCAGGAAGGGAAAAGGCCAAAAAAATTTAACCCCACCGAATATAAACTGGTGTTTCTTTCTTCCCTCTGAGCATTTTCAGAGCCCACTCCATTTCTAAAGCACCACTGGGGCAGAATGTATAATGACTAATGGCCTGGCAGAGACCCAAGTGACATGTGAACAGTCTGCCTTGGACACAGCCAGTTAGCCTGGAGCAGACGCCAAGGTTTATTGTCTTTGCAGTTTCCTGGCCTCCACCAGTAAGAAGAGTCATGGCTCTCACCAGACCTTTTAGCTAGACTATTCATGAATTGCATATTTATAGGCATTTCATAGCAAGGGGCCGTATTATACGTAAGTCAATGGCCAGAGAAGACTCACTCATGGTGCAATTAGGAGAGAGTCACATTATTTTATGGTTATGTTATGCTGCGAAACAGGATGTGTCCCTCTGTTTGTCATTATATTCTTACATATAAACAGGCAACGGAACAGGGAAAGATATTTATAAACTTTGCTCTATGTCCTAAAGTTACTGGCTTATAAGACGAGAGTGCTGTGGTGGCAGAGGCCTGGTGTCTGAAGAACAGTCTCATGTTGAAGCTTGCTTTTTACTCAAGTCTTCTGTTTAGTTCACTTAACAAGAAATATTCCTAGGTATAGGTGGGAACAGTTCTTGCTCTGACCTATTTTCATTTCATTGTCTTTAGCCACTACTGCCATGGAATCTCTGGTTGTCTAGCTCAGTAATTTTACATCAGTAATTCCCCCCAAAGCCCTAGAATCTTACCTTAAGCTCCCTAATTGCCTCACATGAAAACCTGGAAGATATGTCCTTATGATACCTTTGAATTATCCTCTAAAATGACAACATTACCAGAGCAGATCTAAAACCCAATTCCATGCTTGAAAGCATAGAGATCAACTTTTCTAGCGTTTCCCCAATTGCTAAGGGAACTGCTCCATTTATTGCACCAATCATATATTCCTAGGCTTATGTGTTTTTTTAAACAAGGAGTTGATAGAAGTCTTGTTTGTCTACATGTTAATATTCATCTTTGCTCTCCTGTTTTTATTTTGTGTGTGTTTATCAATTTTATGGATCCTTAAAGAATTTCCTGACCTTTAAACTACCAAAAAGATGAGAGGATTAACCTAAAATACAAACAATTTGGGTGTAAGGCAGCCATAATCAAGTCACCAAATGGAAATAAAACCTCCTTTTCCAGCCTCAGCCAAGGACAATGATTTCTAACCTAAGTTCTATCTACTTATTCCATGGGGACCACTAAGTTCTATGAAACTCATCACAGATTTAAAATTATGACTAATATGAAAAGTAACAGATATGTTTTTTGGTTCCCTGTATTGCTGAGTTTATTCAGGTCATCTTCCCTTATCTTCAAAACTTGATGTAAGTCATAACTCCGGTAAGTAAGTGTGAGTAATATAATATAACCCAAACATAAATAAGATATTTCTAACATGTAAGCCTTTAAAAGATGCTTGAATAGTATATAAATTTTATGTTAAAAATAATAAATATAATAAATTGAATAAAGTAAGTATAAAATTTAAAGAACTAATAAAAATGCACAATAAAAATAAAAGAAATTAAATAAAATTAAAAGTAGAAATTAATCAGACAATATAAAAAATCATGAACATAACCATTGTGTTTTTCTGTTATGTCTGTCCAATGAAATAGACCTCTGAGAAAAATAAGAATGCCCACTAACAACATCAAAATCTAATATGAGATTGGAGGTCCTCAGTGATGCAATGAGTCAGGAAAAATACAAGTTACATGTCATAAAAATGTGTATGTATATAGGATATGTGTGTATTTTAGATACATCTATATCTCTATCTATACATATAGCTATCTCTGAATGGAACAAACACAAAACTTATAAACCTTTGCAAGTAACTGAACAAACTACTAGAATTTATAATTCAGAAGGGTAATTGAATAAAAGACCAACATATGAAAATCAGTAGTTTTTCTATGCATCAATGATATCTAATTATAAAATTTATGGTAAAAGAACATCCCATTGACAAAATCATAAGTGTCTAAGGCATAAATAGAATAAGGACCATATAGAACTATATGAATAAAATTATAAACTGCTGCTAAAAGATCTCCTCCATAAATACCTAAAGAAATAGAAGAGGCATATCATGGTTAATATGAAAAGATTAAAGTAATAAAGATGCTAATTTTTTAAAAAGTAATAAAATTTACTGTAACTCAATAAAAATCACAACAATATTTTTCATCTGCAATGACAAGCTCATTGTTAAGTTTATATGGGGGAAAAAGATTCATAAAATAAAAAAGAAAATTCTGAAGAGGAATAGTTACTCCAAAACACATTATAAAGCTGTGCCTTATGTAGTCTGGTATTTGGGCAGGCAAACACAGATGGCAAAATGGAAAACAGTGGACTCCAGAAAAAAAATTCTTTATATTATGTAATTCAATTTATGATAAGATTTTTAAAATCAGTAAGGAAAGAATAGATGCTTTACTTAATGTCCTAGAAAAAAAATCTAATCCACAGTTCACAGCATACATAAAGATAAACTTGATGAACTATATATAAACTATGACTAACCAAAACTATAATGTTATTAAAGAAAAATCTAATAAATATTAGTCACAAAATGTACCAAAAATGTCTTCTTAGCTTCACTGACAAGGAAATTCTAACATAATAGATACATGTGTTTTCACTCCTCAGAACATTGTTGGTAAGATATTTTGAATCTTTCTTATATTCTGCTGGTTGCCTTTTGGAAGGCAATTGAAACTAAAAGTACACACATCCATACATCCAATAATTCCATTTCTGGGAATGTGCTTAAAGAAATACTCATTTTTGCAAAAGTGTAAGGGTACATTTAATGGTAAAAATAAGGAAACACTAATTTTCCAACAATAAATAAATAGTTACGTAGATTATGGTAGTGCCATACTGTGGAATATTAAGTAATTAAAAAAATAGAGCTGTAGACCTATAGGCATTGACAGGAAAATGTCCCCAAACTTATAATGGAAAAGGAAGTTTCTGAATAGTACATTTAATGTGATGTTATTTATGAAATATAAGACATTTGTTTATTTGAAAATATGTATGTAAATATATAGAAAGAGGACAAGAAGGTGTTAGGATTATGACCTCTAAAGAGGAGAATGGGATTGAAGGTGAGAAAATTGATAATGTCATTTCCTTCTTGAAATACTTCCATATTCTTTAAATCACGCATAGCAAGCATTATTTATTACTAGAGGCCCAGTGCACGAAATATGTCCACGGGCGGGGAGGGGGGGGGGAGTCCCCTCAGACCAGCCTGCACCCTCTCCAATCCGGAACTCCTTGGGAGATGTCTGAATTCCGGTTTAGGCCCGATTCCAGGGATCGGGCCTAAACCAACAGTCGACATCCCTCTCACAATCCAGGACTGCTGGCTCCTAACTGCTCACCTGCCTGCCTGCCTGCTCGCCCCTAACTGCCCCCCCCCCCCTGCCAGCCTGATCACCCCTAACTGCCCCCCCTGCCAGCCTGATCACCCCTAACTGTCCCCCCTGCCGGCCTGGTCACCCCCAGCTGCCCCCCTCTGCCAGCCTGGTTGCCCCTTACTGCCACCCCTACTGGCCTGGTTGCCCCCAACTGCCCCCCCTGCCAGCCTGGTCACCCCCAACTGCCCCCCTCTGTTGGCCTGGTCACCCCTAACTGCCCCCCCTACTGGCCTGGTCTACCTCACTGCCCCCCCTGCCTGCCAGGTCGCCTCCAACTGCCCCCCCTGCCGGTCTGGTCTCCCCATGCAGCCTGCTGTTCAGTCGTTTGGTTGTCCCTCACTAATCTCCCTGCCAGCCTTGTCACACCACACAGCCTGCTGTTTGGTTGTCCATCTGGTTGTTTTGGTCATGATGGCCCCTGGCTTTTTATATATTAGGATTTGTGTAATTTTTAAAATACAGCACATCAATAGAAAATCTAAAAAAAGGATGGGAAAGATACCTCAATCACAAGGAGAAATATATAGTAAACTCTATGATTAGAAAATAAAAATTAAACAAAGAGGGTAACAAACAGTAAAGGTACAATTTGAAGGTCTATGTGATTGCTGGGAGATTAGGGGGTACTGATAAGTTATAAGCTGATGAAATGGACAATATCTTAGAAGGCAGACTGCAGAGGGATCAGTATGGCAGAAATAGCAGAAGAGGAAGATGATTTAAATGGAACCTGTTTAATGCACACACCATATATATGGAACCATATATATATACACTGAACATTAAAATCATATCTAAAAAGTGAGGAAAGGTAAGGATTATGGGGCATGAGAAAACAAAAAAAAAGGAAAAGTATTAAATTTTGATCAAATCAAACTTAAAAATGTTTTCCCTTATGGATCATGCATTTGGTGTCAAGTATAGTAGGATCATTTTGCCTAGCCTCAGATCTTGAAACTTTCTCTTTTGTGTTTTTTTCCAAAGGTTTTATAGTTTAACATTTTACATTTAAGTTGAAGTGCATGATGATCCAGTTTCAGTGAATTTTTGTATAAGGTGTGAGATTTAGGTCAAGGTTCATTATTTTCCACTGATGCCCAATTGCTCCAGCACCATTTGTTGAAAAGGCCATGTTTCCTCCATTGAATTGTTCTTGCAGTTTTGTCAAAAATCAGTTGGGCACGTTTGTGTGGATCTATTTCTGAGTTCTCTATTCAGTTTCATTGATTAATATATATGTATCTCTCAGCCAACTACCAGTCTTGATTACTATAGATATTCAATAAGTCTTGGAATCAGATAGACTGATTTCTGCCACTTTCTTCTTCTTACTTAAAAATTGTTTTAGTTCCATTTTCTTTGCCTTTTCATATAATTTTAAGATAATCTTATCTATAGCTATAAAAATCTTATGGGGATTTGATAGGAATTGCATTGAACCTATATATCAACTTGAAAGAATTGGTATCTTCACTATATTGAACTTCCAGTCCCTAAGCAAAGCAGGTCTCTCCATTTATTTAGATATTTTCTCCTTCACTTCCTCCTCCTGCTCTTTCTTTCTTTCTTTCTTCCTTCCTTCCTTCCTTCCTTCCTTCCTTCCTTCCTTCCTTCCTTCCTTCCTTCCTTTCTTTTTCTTCTTCTTCTTCTTCTTCTTCTTCTTCTTCTTCTTCTTCTTCTTCTTCTTCTTCTTCTTCTTCTTCTCCTCCTCCTCCTCCTCCTCCTCCTCCTCCTCCTCCTCCTCCTCCTCCTTTTTCTTCTTCTTCTTCTTCTTCTTCTTCTTCTTCTTCTTCTTCTTCTTCTTCTTCTTCTTCTTCTTCTTCTTCTTCTCTCTCTCTCTCTCTCTCTCTCTCTCTCTCTCTCTCTCTCTCTCTCTCTCTCTCTTAGAGGGAGATCAAGGTTCATTATTTCCCATTTATGCCCAATTGCTCCAGCACCATTTATTGAAAAAGGCCATATTTCCTCCATTGAATTGTTTTTGCATTTTTTTCAAAAATCAGTTGGGCATGTTTTTGTGGATCTATTTCTGAGTTCTCTATTTATTTATTTTTTAATTTCCAAGTTTGTTTATTAAAATGGACAGAATTTTCCTTCAATAATAAAAAATTTTATTGTTAAGTTGCAAGGACTGTTAAGCTTGAGATTCTGAAAAAAATTTAAAATGTTTTTATTGAATTTAGAGAGAGAGAAAGGGAGAGGGATAGATAGAAACATTTATAAAAGAAAGACATCAATTGGCTGCCTCCTACATACCCCCTACTGGGGATTGAGCCCGCAAACCAGGCATGTGCCCTGAATGGGAATCAAATCAGGGACTTCTTGGTTCATGAGTCGATTCTCAATCACTGAGCCACACTGGCTGGGCGAAAGTCTGAAATTTTGTTACAGGAAAGAAATACTTATTAGAATGTTATTAGAATAATTAATTAGAATAAAAGGACAGTGTAGATGATTTTGAAGTAGAAACATAGCTATAGATATACCTTTCAGTTTTATTGAGATATAATTGACATACAGCACTATTTAAGTTTAAGGTGTATAGAATAGTGACTTGGCTTATATATATTGTGAAATGATTACCATAATAAGTTTAGTTAACGTCTATCATCTCATATAGACTCAAAAATGTTTTTCCTTATTATGAGGACTTTTAGATTCTACTCTCTTAGCAACTTTTATTTTTTTTCTTTATTGGTTAAGGTATTACATATGTGTCATTTAGATAATCTCTCTTTCTCTCCCTCCTTCCCTCCCTTTCTCCCTCCCTACAGGATCCCGATCTCTCCCACTCTCCCATTCTCTCTGAATTATAAATTGCATTGTATTTTTACTTTTGATGTTCACCTGTAAAATTTCTAGCATATAGAGATACAATGGATTTTTGTATGTTCATCTCATACCCTGTGATCTTCCTGAACTCATTAATTCTAGTAATGTTTTGGAGATACCTTTTATTTTCTATATAAACTAGAGGCCCGATGCATGAAATTCGTGCAAGAGTAGGCCTTTGCAGCCATGGTGGCTGCCTGGATCCCTCTCTCACAGCTGCAGCAGTGGCCGGGATCCTCAATCCCATGGCTGGAGCCCCGGCTTTGTCTGGAAGGACATCTGGTCTAATTCACATATTATGCTTTTATTACTATATATTACTAGTAGCCTGGTACATGAAATTCATGTACATTAAAAGGGAATTAATTGCCCTAACTGGTTTGGCTCATTGGATAGAGCATCAGCCTGTGGACTCAAGGATCCCGGGTTTGATTCCGGTCAAGGGCATGTACCTTGGTTGCGGGCACATCCCCAGTGGGGAGTGTGCCGGAGGCAGCTGATCAATGTTTCTCTCTCATCGACGTTTCTAACTCTCTATCCCTCTCCCTTCCTCTCTGTAAAATATCAATAAAATATATTTTTTTAAAGGGAATTAATTAGCAGAGATATTTTAATATTGCTATTTGCCCTTTCTCTATAATAGAAGTGTGAGAGATAAAAGGAAATTAGTAAAATGTATATGAAAATAATATATAAATTTATTAATAAATAAACAGTAACAAAAGTATATAACAACAACAGAGGCATGATATAAAAACGACAAAAACATGATATGAAAACAACAAAAACATGATATGAAAACAACAGTGATGCAAACAATGACTGATAAAGTGATTAAACTTATTCTAATATCTCCCTGTACACCACATTAAGAGTGAAAACACTTTCAGAGTGCTTGACTAATTTCCCTTGTGATGAAGTACTTAGAACTTTAACTGTAACATCACGTGCTCTTCAAACTCGAGAGAAAGCAACATATAACTGACCATGTGCAAAAACGGGTTCAGGTAGGAATATGCCTACTTTGTCTAGAGTTTATCCTTGTGATTTATTAATAGTCATCACAAATGCTGGCATCACAGGAAACCGTAGTTGAATCAATTTAAATGGGAGGCCAGTGTCTTGGAATCAGAACAGCCTCTCCCTCTGCAGATCCTGTTAATACTTCAGCTTCGATAATGTTAGGTCATAATCTTTTGATAATAAATCTGGTACCATTACAAAGACCCCATTTACTATTGAGATTTCTCAATAGCATGATGATTGCACCCACTTTCAATTTTAATTTATGACATGGCATTCCTGAAGGAGTAATATTATTAAGAAATTCGATGGGAAAATTTTCCTTTTCAGCATCATCTGTGGAATCAATGGAATCATTACTCAAATATGTGTGAAAATCTCCATCAAGTATATCCAAATTTTCTTCATTTAATATTTGAACATGCTCATTTTTTGGACAAAGAATTGCACGTTTAGTTATATTTTTAATATTATCTATAGCAGTGGTTCTCAACCTTGGCTGCACATTAGAATCACCTGGGAATCTTTAAAATCCTGAGTCCTGGGCCTCATCCTCCGGAAATTGTTTCTTTGTTTTGGGGTGGGGCCACAACATAAGTAACAAAGAAACAGAATTAAAACTTTATTGTGGGGAGCCGCTACAGTGTTTTGGACAGGTTCAAGCCTTGGACTGATGAGAGGGCACAGTCCTCTCATTGTCACGTACAAGTCCCAGCTTGGAGGGCAGGGCCCTCCCAGCACAATTGTAGCCAACAGCTGTAGTTGTAAGCTCAAACCTATGGTCTGAACACGTGGCCCCACGTGCCTGAGTGATGTAGGCTTGATAGAGTTCAGGTGCATGTAGTTGAGTAGGATTAAAACCCAGGAGAATGTTTGTAAACATCTTGGTCATGCCCTTACTTTGCCTCGTAGCATCTGCTATAAAATAAAGGCATGACTATGGGCGTGGTCGCTGTCTCTCAGAGAAGTAGCGTCCCACCGAGACCCAGCTTTCATTCTCTTGTCTGTCTTTTCTAAGCCTTTCAGCCGCCCCCACTCAGGTTCACCCTTGGCTGTGCTGGCGTGGCACACTTTAGAAAGATATGCCTCCACGATCCCAGGGCAGGTTCCTGCCTCAAACCCCGCCCTTACAGGAAACAGCTCCAGGAAACAGCTTGTGGGAGGGCACAGCCATTGCCAAGACAACCCCTGCAGGACTGACTTCCTTCCGCTTGGTTGAGGCAGTTCTGGTCGTAATGAACACCACCCAGGGTTTTTCTATAAGTTAATTATAGATGATCATGTTATTATTATTGATTTGAGACTTTTCCTGTTTCGTAATAAATGCATTTAGTGCTATAAATTTCCATTCCACTGCTTTTGCTGTGTTCCACAAATTTTACATATTGTATTTTCATTTTCATTTAGTTTAAATGTATTTTTAAGGGTTTTTTTGAGGGTTCCTATTTGACTCATAGATTACTTAGAAATGTGTTGTCTAGTTTCCAACCATTTGGAGATCTTCTTATCATGTCTAATTTGATTCCATTGTGGTTAGAGAACACCCTCTGCATGGTTTGAATTCTTTTAAATTTGTTAACATTTGTTTGTTTGTTTTTTTGTCCAGGATATGGTCGTCTTGATATACAATCTGTGAGCACTTGAAAAGAATGAGTATTCTGCTGTTGTTGTGTCAATAAGTATTCTGCTGTTGTTGAGAAGTGGTCTATGAATATTGATTCAATCCTGTTGAATGATGGTGTTACTGAGTCTCTTATATATCCTTGCTAATTTTCTATTAGATCTATCAATGTTAGAGAATTGTGTTGAAGCCTCCAACTATAATTGTAGATTTGTCTATTCTGTTTTCACTTTTTGCTTCATATATTTTGTACCTCTGTTGTTTGGTGCATATACCTCTGAGGA
This sequence comes from Myotis daubentonii, assembly GCF_963259705.1. Lineage (NCBI taxonomy): Eukaryota > Metazoa > Chordata > Mammalia > Chiroptera > Vespertilionidae > Myotis > Myotis daubentonii. The sequence goes on along the minus strand of NC_081843.1, from coordinate 37,607,378 downwards.
TTCTCTTTTTTTCATTTGCTTTGATATCTCCCAGGTTCTTGGTCTGGTGAGTGATTTTTTTTTTAATTGAAACCTGGGTATTTTGCTATGAGACCCTAAATCTTACTTAAACCTTCTGTTTTAGCTGGCTTTTTTCTGACATGGCTCCAGCAGGGGAAGGGGCTGGGAGGGCACTGTCTCATTATTGCTAGGTGGAAATAGCAGTCCAGGTTCACACTGGCCTCAGTTGACATCAGCAGTGGTGAATTCCTCATGACTACTGTGCAGGAATGGGAGTTACAGCTCCCTAGTAGGCCTCCGCTGATTTTATGGGGTCACTCCTACTACTGCCCAGTTGGCTGCCACTGACACCACAGGGAGGGGGTGTGGCCAGTTTCCTACCCTGGCACTAGGGGGGTTGGAGAATGGGGATGGAACACCTTGTTATAGCTTGGTGAGGGCAGAATTCTAAGTTCTCCATTCAGCCTTGGTTGGTGTGGTAAGGATAGGACCAAGGTTTTTTTTCTTTTTTACTGTGGCATTTTGCTATAGTAGAACTATTATCTGAAAGTCTTCTATTGTGCTAAACTTCCTATTTCCTTGTCTTTTTGTTAAAGAGAGCAAGCTTTTATTTGTTTTTTTGTTGTTTGTCTAACTTCATTTGTTTTTCCAGGTTGCCATTTTCTTCATCTCCCTGTCTGGGATATACGAGGCTTTGGTGTTATTTTTTTTGAGTCCTGAGGTCCCTAGCTGGTCTGCCTTCCTATCTCTGCCTTTAAAATTATTCTTAGTGTGTTTCATATTTTAATTAGTAGGAGTATTGGGGGTGAAATACAGTTTTCAAAGGAGGCTGCTTCTATTAATGTCGTCCTCATAGAGAAAGGACCTGTTATGACCTGGTAAACCTCTCCACAAGATTCTTGCCACAATTATTCTACCCGTGTCTGACTTGAAACAACCTGCTTAATCCCAAGCATCTTCTAGGAAGACATTATCCATCATGCCAGACTCCTTGGTGGGTTTGTGCTTTGGCCAAATACACTAAGAACAAATGTCTAGTGTTAGACCACCCAAGATATTTTCACTTCTGTGGTTAACCATCTTTGAATTCAGGTTTCTTGAGGTGAAAAGGTTATTCACATTCTGAACACATTAATACTTCCAACTTTTTATATTCTTACCACCATAATGGTGTTATAGATATTGAGTTCCAACTATATGTACACTAAGAAATTTGTACTTTAACAGTAGCATTTTATCTAGATAGATCAAAGTCGCTTATTTTCATCATGGTTCTTATTATTTCCACTGAATTTTATTTATTGGGGAGTAAATATAAAAATGTTCTTGGGTATTTGATAGCCAGTCAGTTGGCTGCCATGCAGATCAAAATATAGAAAAGGAATTGCCCAGAACTATGGGTGCACCAAGGTGGAAACATTCTTCTCTCTATAATTTACATTTACTGAGAGAGACTTTATAAAGCGCCATTCCTACTTGGCTCCAGATGGATTGTAGTTCTCTGTGAACCAGAAGACAGACATTGTATAATTTATAGCCCATTTTAGCTTGCTTTGATAAAGAAAATGTTATCTTCCTTCTTAAGAAAATACAGACTGCATAGCATGATGCAATTGTTTATGGAGGCCATAAACTTCATTTCAGTCCTTACCTTGCAAAATCTGCTTCTCTGTGTGTAGAAACTATGATCTTCTTCTCAAAATATTCTAAAGAGGACAATAGCAATGCCATTGGGGAAAAAAATCACCATGTTTATTTGAAAACAAAACAATGAATTTCTTTTTTGAAATTAAGTTAGATTCACGAAAAAAAAGGGGGGGAAGGGAATACTATCTTCTTTTTGCCTTAACTGGAAAATTTTGGTCCTGATCCAGTTCTTTTAAAAAATGCATGCTTATTATTTTCTTAAGTAATAAATGACCCTAATTTAAAAAGTCAAATATTATTATACAGCTTATAATATAAATCAGAGGCTGCTACTTCCAACACTTTTAATTTGGAATTTTAGAATTAATCGAATTCTGAAAGTCTTCTCAAAATACTTAAACACAGTAGGTAATAGTGAGTTCTATCTCTCCTACCCACAATATCCCTGTATTAATCTGAACCATATTTGTCCTGGGACATACCTTCCAATCACCCTGGCAAGTCTGCCCTTTCATCCACATGCCTTATTCCCTGAATCTTGAGTTCCTCTTTCTTGATTTACAAATTTTATTTTTGTGACCCACATGCTCCAGCAGCTTCTTGAGCAAAAGTTCATAAGAGGTCCAGTTGTTGCTGTTGTTTATATACTTTAGTCTGTTGAGAAGAGTATCTTATTTTAGGATGGAAATAATTTTGTCAGAATTTCAAAGGCATCTCTCTATCCAGCACTTCACATAATGCCTGGTGCAGAGCAGGCACTTAATAAATCATTGTTGAATGGATTATTTTTTAGCTTACAGTGTTGCACATTTTTTAAAGTCCAGTAGCATATGCTATTCTCATGACTACTCCTTCAGGTTACCCTGTTTTTCTGTTTGGAAACTTTTAGGATCATCTTTATCTCCAGGGATGATAGTTCACAATGATGGTGCATTAGTATAGATATCTTAAAAATTTTATTCTACTGTGCATTCAGAGAGCCTTTTTATATAGAGATCTAAGTTTTTTTAATTATAGAAAATTTATATCATTATTTTTTGGTGATTTCTCTTTCTTCATTTAGCAGTCATTTTCCTATAATTTTTTAGTAGTGGGATATTTAATTTATTGAATAGATTTTCAGCTTTTTATTATTTTACTCAAAAATTCTAATAACTTTGACTTTTAGTTCTTTTTCACAATATCTTTCACTTTATCTTCCAATTCTCTATAACATTTTAAAAATACTTCCATCACTTTTTAAATTACCAAGAACTCTTTCTTGTTTTAGATGTCACTAGGGGTTGATCATAAGAGTCTAAAATTCTGAAGCAATATCTGGGCTGGGGGTATACATTTGGGAGTTGTTCACATAGGTGGAAATTAAAGTCATGAGACTAGATGAGATCACAAAGGAAGTGAATGAAACTGAGAAGAGAAATCCATGCGCAAAGACTAAAGCATTCCAACTTTCAGAGGTCAGATTGATGAGGAAGAACTAAGATGGAGAACAGGTCAGTAAAGGAGGGAAAAGGAAACACACAAGTGTGTGATGTCCTAGAAATCAAGGTGGGAAAGTGTTTCATGACCAAAGGGTATGATTATCTGTGACAAATGCCTCTCATAGGTCAAATGAGATGAGAACTGACTACTGGATTTAGCAACAAGGAGGTCACTGGGTCATTGGTGTTCTTGAAAACATGCTCTTTAAAAACAGCAGTGGGGGGTGGGGGTGGGGTAAAAGCCTGATGCAGCATGAGGACTGAATTGGGTATTATAGGAGAAATTGTAGTCAACTCTTCTTGCTATACAGGAACAGAAATGGAGCTGTGGGAGGTGGAGTGGAATGTGGCATTCACAGAAGTTTTGATTTCCAGAAAATAAGTGTCCATCAAAAGCTATGGAGTATGAGGAGTTTTAAAGAGATGGGATAGAGCACATTTAGCTAATGTGAATTTTTGTTAAAAATAGGACATTTTTCAAAATAATTGTACCTATAGCCAAGCTGGTATGGTTCAGTGGTTGAACCAGGAGGACCTATGAACCAGGAGGTCACAGTTTGATTCCCAGTCAGGGCACATGCTCAGATTGCAGGCTCAACCCCAAGTGGGAAGTATGCAGGAGGCAGCCAGTCAGTGATTCTCATCAATGATGTTTCTATCTCTCCCTCTCCCTTCCTCTCTGAAATCAATAAAAATATTTTAAAATATAATTGTACCTATATTCATGATGTTTGCTGAGCATCAAGCAATACAAAATAGAGAGTGAATTTGGGTATCTTAACTTGTGATGTGTTGCTCCTTAAAATCAACCACTATTAATCAGTATTTAATTATCCTGACTTTTAACTCAGGATGTTTTTCACAAGAATCTGACACAAAGTGTTATCAGGCGTTAGGAGGGCAATTCCTTAGTTAATGAATCCTTCTCATGAGTGCAGTTCCTATGTGTGTGAACCATTACATCTCTATCTGCTTTCTTCAACACCCTTCTGTCTTTGACCTTGAGTTTTAAAGATCAGCAACAGAAGATGCTACTTGTCTTCTTAGGGATATGCAGGCCCCTATTGTGATAATTTATTTTTCATTTTTATTTACTGTGCTTTGTATACCATTTTATTTTAACTGAGAGAAACTGCTTATTCAAAGAGCCAATTTTTCTTCTATAGAGAACTTTAGGGCATAGTGCAAATATAGCAGAACCATTATAAACAGAGCCCTCCTCTCATAGAGAAGACCCCAGGAGGATGTGTTAAGAGAGTACAATATTGGGCAAGTTACTGAAAGTCTCTCTTTTTTTTCAAATTCTGATATTTTTGTTTTATTTTTTTAATTTTTATTTTTTTTACATTCAATATTATTTTGTATTAAATTCAGGTGTACAGCATAGTGGTTAGACAAATACATACTTTACAAAGCGGCTCCCTGATATTTCTAGTTCCCACTTGGTACCATGCATAGTTATTACAATATTATTGACTATATTCCCTATAATATACTTTTTTAAAATTTAAATTCTTTATTGTTTAAAGTATTACATAAGTCTCTTTTTTCCCCCATTGGCCTCTCCCCAGCTGCTCCCACCCCCCAGCACATGCCCTCACCCCCCTACTGTCTGTGTCCATTGGTTATGCTCATATGCACGCATACAAGTCCTTTGGTTGCTCTCTTACCCCCTACCTCCCCTGCCTTCCCTCTTAAGTTAGACAATGCTTCTGTGACTCTGGCTCTATTTTTATTCATCAGTTTATGTTGTTCATTATATTCCACAAATTAGTGAGATCATGTGATATTTATTTTTCTCCGACTGGCTTGTTTCACTTAGCATAATATGCTTCAGGTCCATCCATGCTGTTGCAAATGGTAAGATTTCCTTCTTTTTTACAGCAGCGTAGTATTCCATTGTGTAAATGTACACAGTTTCTTAATCCACTCATCTGTTGATGGGCACTTAGGCTGTTTCCAAATCTCAGTTATGGTAAATTGTGCTGCTATGAACATATGGTGCATATATACTTTCAGATTGGTGTTTCTGTTTTCTTGGGATATATTCCTAGAAATGGTATTACTGGGTCAAATGGGAGTTCCATTTTTAATTTTTTGAGGAATCTCCATATTGTTTTCCACAGTGGCTGCACCAGTCTGCATTCCCACCAGTAGTGCAAAAGGGTTCCTTTTTCTCCACATTCTTGCCAGCACTTGCCATTTGTTGATTTGTTGATGATAGCCATTTTGACAGGTGTGAGATGTACCTCATTGTCATTTTGATTTGCATCTCTCAGATGATTAGTGACTTTTAGCATGTTTTCATATGTTCCTTGGCCTTCTGTATGTCCTCTTTTAAAAAGTGTCTATTTATGTCCTTTGCCCATTTTTTGATTGGATTGTTTATCTTCCTTTTGTTAAGTTGTATGAGTTCCCTGTAGATTTTGGAGATTAAACCTTTATCGAAGATAACATTGGTAAATATGTTCTCCCATGCAGCGGGCTTTCTTGTTGTTTTGTTGATGGGTTCTTTTGCTGTGCAGAAGCTTTTTATTTTGATGTAGTCCCATTTGTTTATTTTCTCCTAATTTTCATTGTCCTAGGATCTAGGAGCTGTATCGGTAAAGATATTGCTACAACATGTGTCTGATATTTTGCCACCTATGGATTCTTCTAAAATATTTATGATTTCCCATATTACGTTTAAGTCCTTTGTCCATTTTGAGTTTATTTTTGTGTATGGTGTAAGTTGGTGGTCTAGTTTCATTATTTTGCATGTATCTGTCCAGTTTTCCCAACACCATTTATTGAAGAGACTATCTTGACTCCATTGTATGCTCTTGCCTCCTTTGTCAAATATTAATTGAGCATAATGTCTTGTGTCGATTTCTGGATTCTCTGTTCTGTTCCATTGGTCTATATGTCTGTTTTTGTGCCAGTATCAGCCAGTTTTGAGAACCGTGGCTTTGTAATATAGTTTGATATCTAGTATTGTGATCCCCCCAACTTTGTTGTTCTTTCTCAGGATTGCTGGCTATCCGGGGTCTTTTATTATTCCATATGAATGTTTGGAGAGTTTGTTCTAGGTCTGTGAAATATGCCATTGATATTTTATTGGGGATTGCGTTGAATCTATAGATTGCTTTGGGTAGTATGGACATTTTAATAATGAAAGTCTCTTGAGTGACAGTTTTCCCATTTGATATAAAAGATATAGTAAGCAAGGTTGATCCCAAGGCTTGCTGCTCTCTTTCTGTGTACTTTGTGTAGGTAAGCCCCTGGTTTCAGCATCCACCAACCCTCCTCTCCTGTCATACATTTAAAACACTTTAAAGTCTTCCCTTAATGTGATCTGCAAAGCCTCACGTCGGCAGCCACTGCCTACCACTTTCAGCCTCATGCTGTACCACATTCCCTTTGTTTTCCATGCTTCTCACTCCTTCCTTCAGTTCATCAAGGGCACTGTGCTCTCCCCATCCATTCAACCTTGGTCCAGGCTTTTCCCCTTTGTCTGGAATCTTCTTCTTACCTGAGTTCCTTCTTCACCCTTACCTAGTTAACTCCGAATCTAATTCAGGTCTCTGGTAAATACTGCCAGTGCTATATCTTAACTATAAAATGTCCCCAAAAATTATATGCATACTTGAATAATTATAAGGCAGTGCATATTAAAATATATTTCATTTTCAAAATCGAGCTATCAGCTGTTAAAGTGCATATACATTTATTTTAAATGGGTCACCCTGTATATATACATAGCCCCAAGGAAATTTTTTTCCTGGATCTTTTGTGAAATCCAGGGTTTGGAAATCATACAGCACTCACAGCCTTTCGTGAGCGCCTCCCTAGGTATACTGGCTTGCTGTTTTCCGCTTCTGGCACTCTTGAAAAGAAGCAACACCATGTCAGCTTGTTTTCTAGTTGCAACAATTTTCCATGTCATTGCCCTTAATTAAATATTACAAGGAAATAATATTACATCATAAAGGTATTTTTACCACTTATACTAAGTCTTTGTCAGAAAGTGTTTCAAATACCAGTTTGTGGAACATCCATGGGTGTTACAAATACTAGAGCGCCACCACAGGGGCCATTCCTAACCGCAGGGCAGGTTTAACACTCGGGAGAACACCGACCTTTCCTCCTGCTCCTCCTCCCCTGAGGGCACAAACTTTAAGGTCTGTAAGGCAGTCACCTGGCCTGGAGATCCTTTCACTGTAAATGGATTATTCTGAATAGGAGCTGGGCTATGGAAACATAGTACTGTAAACTGAGAAGCTTAAAATAACAGAAACTTATTGGCACAGTTCTGGAAGCCAAGAATCTGAAATCAGATGTTAGCAGGGCCATTGTCCCTCTGGTCCCTGTAGGGGAGAATCCTTCGTTGCCTGTCTCTAGCATCTGGTGGTGTGCCAGAAACCCATGGCCTCCCTGGCTTACAGCCACAGCACTTCGGTCTCTGCCTCCACCATCATATGAATATGGTAAGATGGTAGAATTCTGTAGATATGGAATGAGCCCACCAGGAAAATAAATGGACTTTAATGAAAACCAGTGTAACTTGTGTTTCTGGTACTAAAAACAACTAATCTTAAGACTGAGAACCAGTGGACCACTGAAGTTGGATTTTACTCTGCAATCATATGTTGAACAAAATTAAAATGAACTTTGGTTCTCACATGATTGAAAAAAAGAGGAGACAGAGTCATCCTGGACAGTGTTGCTCAGGGATTAGAATGTCAGCCCCACACAATGAAAGATCATGGGTTCAATTCCTGGTCAAGGGCATGTACCTGGGTTGCAGGTTTGATCCCCAGCCCAGTTGGGTGGGTGCAGGAGGCAAACAATCTATGTGTCTCTCTCATATTGATGTTTCTCTCTCTCTCTCTCCCCCTCCCTTCCTTCCTTCCACTCTCTCTAACATCAATGGGAAAAAAATCGGGTGAGGATTAAAATAATAATAATAAGAGGAGACAAAGTCAAAGTTCCACCTGAAATTTCCCCTTCCCACACAACTGAGACCCCCAAGTGGTAACACCCTCAAAGTAAAACTAAACTGGGAAAATTGTGTTCTTAATCATGGGCCTTAAAGAAAAATGAACCTTCTCAAACATAGGTGCTGAATGAGAGGGAAAACCAAAACTGTTGAGAATTTATAACCACAAGCCAATCTGCACATGCATTTGAAGCCTAAATACACAGCACATGGGTGGTCAAAAACCTCAGGCTGAGAATTTAGAGTGATCCCAAACTGTTGGTGTCCCAAAGACCATCTGGCAGAAGCAAATGCAAATCTCTGCAAGAACCCATTATCATGCCAGTCCTCAATGAATTTCCATAATAAATCCTAATGCAATTGAGAAGCCCACCATCAAAAATAACTAAACAAGGCACCATGAGGCAGAGCTAGCAGAAACCGACTTTCAAGAATTTTAAGAACAATGAAATACCAGACACAATTTATAAAATATGTTTGATCTCTTCCAAGAACTAAAAGCCAAGTTTGAAAACATGTATAGGGTATAATGAACTATAACAAATGACTAAGCAGATTTGAAAAATAACCAAATAAAATTTCTAGAAATAAAAGATATAATTGCGCCCTAGCAGGTTTGGCTCAGTGGAGAGAGCATCGGCCTGCAGACTGGAGTCCCAGGTTCAATTCCGGTTTAAGGGCATATGCTCAGGTTGTGGGCTCGATCCTTAGTAGGGGGCGTGCAGGAGGCAGCCGGTCAATGATTCTCTCTCATCATTGTTTCTCTCTCCCCCTCTCTCCTTCTCTGAAATCAATAAAAATATATATGTATTTTTAAAAAGATATAATTAGAATAAAAAAAGTCAAAGGACATTTTAAGCCCAAAAATGCACCTGACAAAAGAGTTTGTGACTTGAACAACAGGTCTGAAAAAATTAGCCAAAATATGGCACAAAGAGGCATTGAGGAACCTGTGAGGAGGTTTTCTTTTAGACTAGTGGTTCTGAGACTTCAACAGGCATCAGAATCACCTGGAGGGCTTACAAAATACAGATTGCTGGGTCCCACCCAGAGGTTCTGATTCCGTTGATCTGGATTGGGTACCTATAATTTGCATTTCTAAAAAGTTCTTCAGTCACCCAGCCACCAGGCATGGCTCAGTGGTTGAGCTTCAACCTATGAACCAGGAAGTCACAGTTGGATATATTTTTAAAGTTCTCTGGTCATGTTCATGATGCTGGCCCAATAAAACTGAGAGTCATCGACACAGAAAATGAAACCTTTAGAATTTCCTAATGAGGAAATAGAACTTTGCCCCAAGGAGTTGGTGTTAACCTATGCTTAATGCATTTTCCTACGGGCATCATGTTAGGATAGGGATAAAAAGGAAGAGAGAGAAAGCCACCTGTAAATGCTCTAGTCTTGGCCAGGCCTAATGGGACTTGGTCTGGCATTGTTTATTAAAGTAATTCAGCCCCCACTGGTACATAATAAATATTTGATGACATAATGTTTACTTCTAAATTATAGTGGTGCCTGTTGAATTAAATTCTTTCCTATAGCCCCTTGACCATGTAAAGGAGAGAATATTGTTTAATGCATAAACACGTCTCATGTAGGCAGAAGTGCAGCTTCTCTTTTGCTTCATAACTGAATTCAAACTCTTAATGAAACCATATCCTTAAAGAAAAGAAAACCTTCATTTCACTTTCAGGATAACAATGTCTCATCCAAGTAATTCCTCATTACTGTTTGCTTGATAAACTTCAGGTGCACTTTCAGTCAATTTCTTGTTTAAATTCCTCATTAGAGTCATTTTCCCCTCTAAAGGGAATTTACCCCCTTCTTCGCAGTGGTTCTCAACCTTGGCTGCACATTAGAATCACGTGGGAATCTTTTTAAAATCCTGATTTCTGGGCCTCATCCTCTGGAAATTCTGTTTCTTTGTCACTAATGTTGTGGCCCCACCCCATAACAAAGAAACAATTTTTGGAGGATGAGGCCCAGAAATCAGGATTTTAAAAAGATTCCCAGGTGATTCTAATGTGCAGCCAAGGTTGAGAACCACTGTTAGGGGATAGTGTTATCACAAATAGAGAATTAGGTAGAGGGAGGAGTCACTGTTCTCAAAATTCTCCAAAAACTTTCCATCTCATTCAGAGTGTATCCAAATTCCTTGCAGGGCCTTCAGAGCCAGTCCTCCATGGCCTTACCTCATTGACATTATGTATCCTTCCCCTTTCTCCTGTCCCTCCCCTCTACCCGTGTCCCTTCCATAGGGCTCTTGCCCTTGATCTCCCTTGAATGGGAATACTTTTGTCCTACTGTACCATGTGGCTCCTTCCCACCCCACTTTTTAGATCTTTGTCTTAGGGAAGTCTTCTCTGACATCCTAGTATACCAGTAAATTGCAGTGTTCCTCTCCCAACACACTATAGGGGCCCTCAAGAAGTAGAATGAGGAAAACCTTTCCACATTTAAGGAGTCTGTTACCCCTTTCCAATTCAAAGAGTTAGACATCCTAAGATTTGTACAATGGGTTTGTGGATAATCTATTTTTCCCCTATAAGATCAGAATCAAAATCCAGAGTCTGACTTGTCGAAGGTTTGTGGTTTGTCCTCAACTTTAGCTGTTATTCTGGTTTTCTGAGTATTAGCATCTCATTCTGTGCAGTTTGTGAACCTACATTTTTAGTTGAAACTATCCATTCCATGCTTTACTTTTCTTCTTAACATTTTGATACAGCACTTACATATTTTACCTATTTATTTCTTGCCTATTAAGAGAAACAGACAGTTGTCTTCACTAAAATATGAGCTATTTTTTATTGATTTATTTAAGAGAGACAGAGAGAGAGAGAGATTTATTCCATTTATTTATGAATTAATTGATTGATTCCTGTATGGACCCTGACTGGGGATCAAACCTGAAACCTTAGAGTATCAGGACTACCCTCTAACCAACTGAGCTACCCGGCCAGGGCAAATGTGAGCTATATTTCTTTCTCATGGTTATAGTCGGGGCCTAGAATGCTGCCTAGCCCATAATAGATAATCAGTAACTTAATCACGGGGTAAATGGATGCATAACTGTGAAATCCCAGCTTTCAAGATCCCTGGCTGTGGTTCCACATCCAATTGGACCTTTGGCTGCTTACTTCTGTACTTGCGCATCTGTTGCTGAATTGTGGGGTCTTTGGCCTGAGCAATCTGTGCCAGCCTTGTTCTGCCAGACCTTTTGGGTCTATCAACTTCTTTGACACTTTCTTATTCAACCACCCCAACCTCTTCTGGGAATCATGGGAACTTCCTTCTGAAACTCATCCTCCTTGTGAATGAGGAACTTGAGACTAGTCTCTCAAGCCTTCTCTCTGCCTAAACACAGTCAAAATGGCAAGTTATGTTCTCTGCCTGCCCCAGGATGGTGCAAGGCAATCACTGCAGCTGATTCCTCTCAGAGTTCAAGTGGCATATGCTCCTCTGTCCGTGATCCTGAAAACTATGTGGTGGGTCTCTGGTGCCTCATTTCCTTCCTGATGCCCCATATGTAGCCTCTGTTTCTCATTATTATGCTTCAGATGGTAACCAGAACTAGATTATTCTGTTTAGAAGAAAATGAAAGAATTATTTTTGTTGTTGTGTTTTCAAGATTGGAAAAAGCATCTTCAGACATACTCTGTAAGCTTCTTATCAGGGTCCATCCAATACAAGAAGTCACACCATCAAACACTTGCTTCTCAATGCCTTCCCCACTATAAGTGTTTATGTTTGCAGAGCAGCATTTAAAGCTAAGCCTTACAAGCCAAATAATTTGCTATGATAAACTTAATTTTCAACACTGGCTTCCTGTGGGTCAATTTATTTATAAAGTGAGACTACAGAATTTAATTCAAATTATTGGCATTAAATCATTATTTTTATATTAAGTAGCTTACCTTTCAAGAATTAATTTGGCATTTATTTTCTGTTATAACAAAATATTTAATTCTTTGGGATAATCTCCATGTTGAACTGACTTTAATGCTTATTCCCAGAAAATCAAGATTTTCTCCATTTTTATCTTGAAATTTTACTTTCTTTATCTTTTACTGTTAAGAGATTTTTAAAGGGTGCACATTTGATATATTTGGAGGGGGTCTTATATATCTGACAATGTCTTTATGCCACCTTCACACAAGAAAGACCACTTGATTGGGCATAAAATTGGTGAATTCTAAATCATTCCCTTCAAGACTATAGACATTGCTGCTTCTAGTTCAAAGGGATGATTTTTGCTTCCTCTTGATGGGTAACATTTTTTTCCCCACAGTCCTCATTTTAATTTTCTCTACTTATTCTTATAAGAAATATGATCTAGCCATATTTCTTCAAAAGTCAGTGTGTGTGGATTCTCTATTGTCTTGGGAGATGGTTGACTCTCATTTGTGGTTGTATAATTAGAAGGCAGTTTCTAGTAGATATTTACATGATGCAACTCACCTCTGCAGAGATAGCACCTTCTCCTACCCCATCATCTGATAGCTGTCCCTGCGAACTCATGGAATATATGAAAGCCTACCAGCAGACACTACTGCCAAAGACAATGGTGTCTTCCTTGGCCTGCATTTCTTCACACAACTCACAGGGTATTGTGTGTTCCTGCCAGTTACCTCCTCACCACTTCCTGCACAGTTCCTGGCCTACCCTCCCAATCACCAATTGCTATTCTAATTTAACAGAGAAAGATGGCCAGTGGAGAATAGGAGAAGTGGAGGGTAAAGGTGGAAGAGTATCTCCAGACCTCAGTGTTCTGGTTTACTCAGAAAATCTAGTTTTCGTCTTGCTGGGATTGTCTTCTGGGAGCAGCTGGAGAGAGAGGATTAACCTGAGGTTTTAAATATATATAATTGATTTGAGAGAGGGAGGGAGAGATAGAAACATCAATGATGAGAGAGAATCACTGATTGGCTAACTCCTGCACACCCCAAGCTAGGGATCAAGCCCAAAACCCTAGCATGTGCACTGATGGGGAATCAGACTGTGACCTCCCAGTCACGCATTGAGCCATGCAGGTCTGGCCGTAATTTTTTTTTTCAAGTACCCTATCTAATAAAAGAGAAACATGGTAATTAGTGTACGACCGCTACCCTTCCCATTGGCTAATCAGGGCAATATGCAAATTAACTGCCAGCCAAGATGGCGGCCGGCAGCCAGGCAGCTTGAAACTAACATGAGGCTTGCTTGCTTCAGTGATGGAGGACTCCAACGTTCCCCACCTCCTGCTGCCGGCCTCTGAGCTGCAACTATGTTACAAATATAGAAGCTAAACAAAACCCCAGAAACCTGCTTTAGTCCGCCGGGCTTCAGCCAGCAGGATCGCAACATTGTTTCAAATACAGAAGGTAAACAAAGGCCAGAAACCTGCTTTCAGCAGCGGAGGCCTAAGAGCTGGAGCCTCAGAGCTAAAGCTGGCTCAGAATAAAAAAAGAAAAAAAAGGAGTGGTTGGGAGCTTCAGTCACCCCCAACCTGAAAACAGCCCTCAGCCCCTCACCCAGACTGGCCAGGCACCCCAGTGGGGACCCCCACCCTGAAGGGTGTGTGACCAGCTACAAACAGCCATCATCCCCTCACCCAGGCTGGCCAGGCACCCCAGTGGGGATCCCCACCCTGATCCAGGACACACTTCAGGGCAAACCAGCCGGCCCTTACCCGTGCACCAGGCCTCTATATAGTAAAAGGGTAATATGTCTTCCAGCACCGCGATCAGCGTGACAGGGGAAGGCGCCCCAACCCCCGGATCAGCCCTGCTCTGTGTCTGATAGCGGGGAGCTCCCAAACCCCCTGATCGCCCTACGGCTCTGTGTATGACAGGCTGCGGTGCCCCAACCCTCTGATCGGCCCTGCTCTGTGTGTGACAGGCTGCAGTGCCCCAACCCCCTAATCGGCCCTGCTCTGTGTGTGACAGGGTGTGGCGCCCCAACCCCCTGATCGGCCCTGCTCTGTGCGTGACAGGGTACGGAGCCCCAATCCCCCTGATGGGCCCTGCTCTGTGAGTGACAGGGGGCAGCGCCCCAACCCGATTGGCCCTGCGTGACAGGGGGTGGTGCTACAACCTGCCCATTGACCCTGCCTTGAGTGTGACAGGGGGCGGTGCCCCAACCACCCAATCGGCCCTACCCTGAGCATGACTGAGGGTGGCATCACAACCTCCCGATCCGCCCTGCTCTGTGCATGACAGGGGCGGCGCCCCTACTCCCCAATCAGCCCTGCTCTGAGCCTGACCAGGGGCTGCACCTAGGGATTGGGCCTGCCGTCTGCCACCCGGGAGCAGGCTTAAGCCAGCAGGTCGTTTTCTCCCGAGGGGTCCCAGACTGCGAGAGGGCACAGGCCGGGCTGAGGGACCTCCCCTTCCCCTCGAGTGCACAAATTTTTGTGCACCGGGCCTCTAGTTTCTGTTATAAGAAGCTTTGCCTTCTTTGGGTAAAGAAAGAAGCAAAATTAATGGAACTTCTTTACCCCTTTAGCCTTACAACTTTCATTTCTAAATTTTTAAACAACTTAGACTAGAATCTGACCAATGGTTATTCTCATTTACCTCCAGCTTAATTTTAGGAAAACATTGAAAACATAGATAATTACAATGAAGAGATCATGAAACAGCAAAGTGCTCATTTATTTTTAGCAAAAGAAAGAAACTTTTTATCTGTTGTGTATTTGAAACTTTCAGTAGAATTTGAGAGTTCACCTCCTTATACACATAACTTGTTTTATAGTTGAGACTTTTCAAGGTTCCATTCAGCTCCAAAACTACTGCCATTAACCATGTCTCTGGCCCTTGGGAGCAGTCAGTGGAATGGAATTTCAGTACAGGGAAGCCCTGCCCAGGCTAAGGGCTGCACGGGATCTCACCTTGCCTTCATATCCTCAGGTCTTCAGATCGGCCGAGGGAGATGGCTTCCTGATTGGTGATCACTCATCCCATCCTGAGACAAAGCGTCAAGGGCAACAGAACTCCAGTTGCTGTGTGCACTTCCTGAGCAGGAAGCTATGGCTCCCTTATCCCTAGGGCAGAGTGAGTGCTTTTCACATCATATTTCACTGAATCACAGTTTTCTGAGAATGTCCTAACAGTTTCAAAATGACATTTTTATGTGGCTTAATGTTTCTAATTTGCTACAACTTACATCTCTACTTGCCTAAACCAAGGACCAGATGGAATATATTCTGGTCAGGCATCCAGACAGTTACTATTTAGGGGATAATGTAGCCATTTTAAAATTTTCACAAGAGAGTGAGAGTCTGATTTTAGTACTCTCTACTCACAGGATATAATTTATGCCAAGATAAATTTTAGCCCTCCATATTACCTTTCAGTCGGAAACATTTTATCTTGGTTTTAGGTATCCATTTGGTTTTCTTATATTTTCTGGTAGCAGTTTGCTAACATTTAAAATGAGATATAAATATTTGGCAAAGCATATAAACAACTTCCTTGATCTGTTGCAAAAAAAATACTGAATTTATGTTTCACAACAGAAATACAGTTAATGGAAATTATACTTTTGAGATATAAGAAGGATTATATATTGGGACTAGAAAGAACTGTACAATCAAGTGCTTGAAAACATTTCTGCTTAGTCAATTTTAGTAACCAATCCAGTTTGAAATGAGTAACTTTTGGAAAAATATTCTAATGGATTTCTGACAGACCGACTACTATTTCAAAAGCCAAACTTGGCATGCTGTTTGTTGGACCCAATTGCCTCTTCCAATCATCACCCTACTTTCTCATAGACCAGCTGACACTCCTATTTCTTCTCTCTTTTAAAGTTGCTCCCTACTTTGTTTCTGTATTGCCATTCCTAGTTTTCCTTCTTTTTTTATGCACTTGTACTTATTATTTTTTAATTTAATGCAGTGACTTTAGTTAATAGAAATATGTAGGGTTCAGGTGTACAGCCCTATAATACATCATCTGTATACTATTTGTTCACCTATCTCTTTGAATGTTCCCACTGAGCTTTTGCTATTAATTTCTTTCTCTTTCTTTACTCCATAATTGTAGGTATGCCTCAAAATTGTGCCATATTATTTGGCCTTCTTTCTCTTACACTCACTTCTTAAAAGCCAGATCAAAACAAGAGCAACAAAACAAATTCTCATCTGTTCATGAGATTCAAGGAGCTATTGTTTCAACACAGCTCCCCTAATAAGTCTCTTCTGAATAGTATTCTGAATTTCTGGCTAGCTACAGTTTATACAACCACCACACATAGCAATTAATAATTAAATTCATTACATTCCTCTTAAAACTGATTTTCCTCTATTTATGTATGCATGGGTAGTCTCCTTGTCATGCAGGCTCCAAAACTCAGGGCTGTCTTTAATTCCTCCTTACTACTGTTAACAAAAGTTCCAAAAAATTTAAATGAATATTTTATTCATAGATTATTTGCAAATCAGGCACATAGCCTTCAGTATAAACTAAAGACATAATTCAAAGTGGGCGGATAGAACAAGGTTTTTAAAGGTAAAGGTGCAAGGAGCTGATGATCAAAGAGATGGGTTACTAGCAGAAACAATACTTACATAATTTGTTGTCTGATGGTAGGTACAACTGGAAAATTCAGTGGTTGGCTATGACCCAGTGGTCAGCAAGTGGGGCTGTGATTCAAGAACAGTGGGTAACATGATCAGGCATTTGTCAGCATCCTTGTTCTGGTTTGGGCTTGTAAACCAAAAATTTGGGGTTACTTATCAACAGAAACCAAAAAGCACAGAGAGACTGACTGTTCATTCTGCAGGCAGTTTCCAAGTCCAAGGAGGAGTCATGCTTTGAGAACAGCCTCAGAATTCAAACTACAAAAATCTAAATGTTGGGCCCGAAATTATGATATTAAAGTTCTCAAAAGTTCTCACTAGTCACATCTGATGTGCCACCATGTTCTATTGAATCTGACTGCTAAAGTGTCCTCAAAGAAGATTTTATAAAGTTACAATTCATAGTCCTCACCATAGAGTATGCAAACTTTTTTCTGCAGCAGTGTCAACATTGTGTATTAAAAATGTTTTAATCTGTAGAGGGTACATTACTACCAACCTTAAGGCAATAAAGTAACTATAAGGGAATGCTATGAACAATTGTATGCTGAAAAGTGAGATAACATAGATGAAGTGGCAAAATTTCTGGAAAGATGCAAACTGTCAAAACTGACTCTAGAAGAAATAGAAAATTGGAATAGACCAATAACAAGTGAAGAGACTTAGTTAGTAATTTTAAAACTTCTCAAAAGAAAAGCTTAGACCCAGATGGCTTCACTGATGAATTTTATCAAACATTTGTAGGCTAATTGGTAATTCTTTATAAATTCTTCCTATTTATATCAGAGGAAGGAAATTTTCTCCATTTAATCTATGAGGTTATTATTAGCTGGATACCAGCACCAGACAAGTATATCACAAGAAAAAAACAATGGGCCAGCGGAGTGGCTCAGTGGTTGAGTGTTGACTTATGAACCAGGAGGTCACGGTTTGATTCCTGGTCAGGGCACATGCCCGGGGTTGCGGGCTTGATCCCTAGTATGGGGCATGCAGGAGGCAGCCAATCAATGATTCTCTCTCATCATTGATGTTTCTATCTCTCTCTCCCTCTCCCTTCCTCTCTGAAATCAATAAGACTATATTTAAAAAAACAAACAAACAATGGATCAATATCTTTTGTGATTATAAATCCAGAAAGCCTTAAAAAAAAATACTAGCAAACCAAATCTGGCACTATTTGTAAAGGATTATACATTACAAGCAAGTGGGATTTATTCCATGAATGCAAGGTGGGCTTAACATTAGAAAATCAATTAATGTCATGCACTATATTAATAGAATAAAGAACAAAGACTATAGAATCATCTCAGTAGAAATAGGGAAAAGTTTAACAAAATCCAATACCTTTTCATGACAAAAACACTCTGCAAACTTTATCCTCCTGATAAAGTACATGAGGGAAACAAAAAAGGAGAAGGGGATTAAGAGTACAAATTTCCAGTTACAAAATAAGTCATGGGGATATAATGTACAGCATAGGGAATAGAGTCAGTAATCTAATATAATAATAGAGGAATATGCAAATTAGCCAGGACGCTGTAATGTCACGACCAATCTACAAGCGGTGCAGAGCTACAGGAGGGCTGGGCAGCGAGCTATGAGTGGCGGAGAGCTACCAGCGGCCAGCTGAGGCAAGCAGCAGTGAACTGCTGGTGCACGGACTTGTGCGCAGGGCTACTAGTCCTATATAATAAAGAGCTAATATGCTAATGGTCATGACACCCTCATGCCGTAACCAACGTTCAGCAGGAGGCTGCGTGTGTGTGCACGGTGGGGGCAGAGCCTCTGCGTTGTTTCGGAGATGGGGCAGAAGCAGGGAGACACCTGGAGGAGGTGGGACTATCCCGTGGCGGGGAGTGCAGGGGTGAGAGCCTGTTGCGCCCCCCTCACCAGTCCTTCGTCACCCACCGCTCATACTCAGTGCGCCCACCACTCACCTGCCAGGGGAAGGAGCACAGCGCACGCACCGCCAGGAAGCGGCGCTCAAAACTCTGCAGCAGGCAGGAGGCTTCCATGCTCTCCTCTGGCGCCATGATGGGGTGGAACCGCCGCATTGTTCCAAAGATGGAACGGGAGTGGGGAGGCGCCTGGAGGAGGTGGAAATAGCCCGAGGTGACCGAGGGCAGGGCTTAAAGCAGCCAGAGAAAGCCGGAGGGGTTGGGGGCAGGGCCAGGCATGCTCAAGCTCTGGGTGGAGAGGTTAGAGTGTCAAGGCAGGGCAGCAAGTGGGAGGGCAGGGCAGCGGGCGATGGGCAGGGCCTCACAATTTCACGCGCCAGGTCACTAGTACTGTAATAATTATGTTTGGTGATAGATGGTTTCCTGACTTACTGTGGTTATGACTTTGTAGGATATATAAATGTTGAATCACTATGTTGAACACCTGAAACTAATACAGGGGTTAGCAGAAGTAGGTTTACAGTCATGATACAAATAAATAATACCATAATTAATAATAATACAAGAATAAACTGTTTCACATACAACTGTAAACCTATTGCACACCCCTATATACTACTGTATGTCAATTATAATTTTAAACAAATTAACTTAAAAACCCGGTACTAAGCCCTGGCTGGTTTGGTGCAGTGGATGGAGTGTTGGCCTACAGACTGAAGGGTTGCGGGTTCAATTTTGATCAGGGGCACATGCCTGGTTTGTGGGTTCCATCCCTAGTAGGGGGCATGTAAGAGGCATCTGATCAATGACTCCCTCTCATCATTGATGTTTCTATCTCTCTCTTTCCCTCTCCATTCCTCTCTGAAATAAATAAAAACATTTTAAAAAAAACGGTACTAACCTCATAATTAACAGTGACAGACTTTTGTATTCCCTCTAAGATCAAGAACTCCTGCTAGTGGAGATTCTAGCCTGGGTCAATAAAGCAAGAAAAATAAATAAAGAGCTTCCATATTGGAAAGAAAGAAGTACAACTGTCTGCACATTACATGATCTTATATAGAGAATATACTAAGGAATCCAGTAAAAAACTATGAGAACTAATCAATGAGTAATAAATGAGTTCAACAGGTTGCAAAATATAAGATCAATATACAAAAATCAGTTGTATTTCTATATACCAGCAATTAAAAATCCAAATATGAAATTAAGAAAACAATTCCAGGAGAAAACCAAGATGACAGCATAAGTAAACACCGGAGATTGCTGCTTAGCACAACCACTTCAAGAATACAACTAAAAGACAGAATGGACATCATCCAGAACCACAGGAAGGCTGGCTGAGTGGAAATTCTACAACTAGAAGGAAAGAGAAAAGCATACTGAGACTCAGAGGAGGTGCGGTGTGGAAGAAAAGTACAGAGGTACGGAGGTGCACGCAGAGAGGGCTGGCTGCTGAGGACACGGTTGTCTTTTTCAATTGGTAGGGAGTCTCAAGCTCTGAGCACCAGTTCCGGACGAGTCTCTGGGGACCCAGACTCATACGGGAGAAACTGGACTGACTGGCATCAGTCGGAACTCAGGGGCAGCTTTCTCTTGGAGGTGCTTGCAGCGATTGCCAGGACACTGAGAAGCGGGGCCTCTGAGGGCAGCCGTAGCTGCTTGCTCCGCCCTGTTGATCCCCTGGGACCCCTGCCCCGCCCAAGCTGTGTGCCGGCTTTTGCATATGAAAGGCCTGGCCCTTTGCAATCTGAAAATTACCTAACAAACTGCAGCTGGCCCAAGGCCCCAGGGCAACTTGCATTGCTTCACAGCTGAGCTCCTGCTGGGTAGCCTCAGGCAGAGGCTAAATTAGCACCTCCTTAGAGATCCCGGAGCCAGTGTGCCCAGTGGTCACAGTGGGACCATCAGATTGCAGCTCCGTGGAACCATAAAGGACACACTCAGGGGGCAGACTCAGTGAGCACCAAAACCCCACTGAAGCAAGTCTTGCCCCAGAAGGGTGTCTCCAGCACAGAAGTTCTCCCACTGCAGACACAGCTGATTCTCACAGCCAATTGGCCTGGAGGTCAATTCATCCCAGTGATAACTACAACAATCAAGGCTTAACTACAACAAGACTGTGCACAAAGACCACAAGGGGGTGCACCAAGAGTGTCCTCCTCAGGTAGTTGGGGAGGCTGAAGCACTGGGTCCTAGAGGACACTCAGCACAGAAAACCATTTTACCAACACAGGGAAGCATAAAAAATGCAGAGACAAAGAAAAAGGACACAAAAGACAGAAATGGAGGAAAGCAAATGACTGGATATAGAGTTCAAAACCACACTTTTAAGGTTTTTCAAGAATTTTCTAGAAACTGCCAATAAACTTAAGAGATCTACAAGAAATCTAATGAGACCCTCGAGGCTGTGATAAAGGACCAACTAGAAATTAAGCATACACTGACTGAAATAAAGAATATTATATAGACTCCCAACGGCAGACTAGAGGATTGCAAGAATCAAGTCAACGATTTGAAATATGAAGAAGCAAAAAACACCCAACCAGAAAAGCAAAATGAAAAAAGAATCCAAAAATACGAAGATAGTGTAAGGAGCCTCTGGGACAGCTTCAAGCATACCAACATCCGAATTATAGGGGTGCCAGAAGATGAGAGAGAGCAAGATATTGAAAACCTATTTGAAGAAATAATGACAGAAAACTTCCCCCACCTGGTGAAAGAAATAGAAGCGCAGAGAACCCCAAACAAAAGGAATCCAAAGAGGACCACACCAAGACACATCATAATTAAAATGCCAAGAGCAAAAGACAAAGAGAGAATCTTAAAAGCAGCAAGAGAAAGAAAGTCAGTTACCTACAAGGGAGTACCCATACGAATGTCAGCTGATTTCTCAACAGAAACTATGTAGGCCAGAAGGGATGGCAAGAAATATTCAAAGTGATGAATGCCCAGAACCTACAACCAAGATTACTTTATCCAGCAAAGCTGTCATTCAGAATTGAAGGTCAGATAAAGAGCTTCACGGATAAGAAAAAGCTAAAGGAGTTCATCACCACCATACCAGTATTATATGAAATGCTGGAAGGTATCCTTTAAGAAGAGGAAGAAGAAGAAAAAGGTAAAGATACAAATTATGAACAACAAATATGCATCTATCAACAAGAGAATCTGAAAATCAAGTGAATAATCTGATGAACAGAATGAACTGGTGATTATAAAAGAATCAGGGGCATAGAAAGGGAATGGATTGGCTATTCTTGGGGGGGAAAGGGGTGAAGGGGATGCGGGAAGAGACTGGACAAAAATTGTGCACCTATGGATGAGGACAGTGGGGGGGTGAGGGTGGGGGCGGCGGGAACCGAGTGGAGGGGAGCTATGGGGGATAAAAGAGGAACAACTGTAATAATCTGAACAATAAAGATTTAATAAAAAATAGAAAGCAATTCCATTTATAATGGCATAATGGTAGGGGAAGTTTTCTGTCATTATTTCTTCAAATAGGTTTTCAATATTACTTAGATATATTTAAATAAAGAAGTGTATCAATAGACACAAGACACTGGGGGGTAGGGGAGGCCGGGGGAATGTCAAGGTGGAAAAAAAAAAGGAGACATATGTAATACTCTTTGTAATACTTTAAGCAATAAAACAAAATTTAAAAAAAAAGAAGTGTATGATTTGTAAACTGAACATTACAAAACATTGCTGAAAGAAAGTAAAGAAGACCTAAATAAATGCAAAGACATTGAATATTAATGAATCAGAAAACATATTGTTTCATCACAAGACCATCAAAATGATCTAGAGGTTTAACACAACCTTTCCAAAAGCCCAGAATTCTTTGTAGAAATTAATAACCTTATCCTAATATGCATATGAAAAGAGAAAAGACCAAAAATAGCTAAAACAAACTGAAAAAGAACTAAGTGGAGAACTCACACTTTCTGATTTCAATACTTACTGCAAACTATAATAATAAAAGCAATGTGGTGCAGGTATAAGGATAGACATATAGATCAATGTATTGAATTTAGAGTCTAGAAATATACCCTTACATTTATAGTCAATTGGTATTTGACAAGGGTGCCAAAACAATCCAGTCAATAAAGAATTATCTTTCCAACAAATGGTCCTGAAGCAACTGGGTCAGGACATGTATAAAAATAAAATTTTGACCCACAATGCGCAGCAACGAGCTCAGGAAACCAATGTACTATCTAGCTATAGACAGCCACCCAGCTATCTGTAGGTCAGACTTATAGAAAGTTGGAGTGCTAGCTTTAGTTACTAGGATAGGAATCCAAGCAATAATCCCTAAAATGATCAACCCGAAACGTCCAGGACTTGCTTAGTACCTAACGTCTTTCCTAATTTTGTCCCCAATTCCAGCGTAGGCCAGAATATGCATCCTTAACTAGACACATAGGGTGCCCATTTCTGGTTAGTCCACAAAAAGCCAACATGCCAACATCCAAACAGCCTCTAGTCAGGGTGTACTGAGCCTTCCCATTTTCCTACTGTAAAGCTCTCCCACTCTTCTGCCTGCCTTTGAGACTCCACTAAATGCAAGTAATAGTGGCTGACTCCCTTGCTATACTGAGCTCTGAATAAACAGACTTCGCTTGTTCTCATTTGGTTGGTTTTCATTTACTTCCACAAATGTTGCTATTCTGTGTGTATATGTCTGTGTTTTCCATTGCATTCTGAGCTTGAAGACTAGGCTCTTGATTTATTCTTGGTTATGTCTCCCTGAACATAACCTAGTGTGTTGGACATTAGTAAGGAGCCAGAATATTTGTGGAATACAAACTTTTATGAGAATTTGATTAGCTTATGTTTCTTTGTGCTATATAAAAATGTCTCCCTCTATAGTAGTTATTTGGAGTTTTATGTTGAAGAGATATTGCCCCTGTTGTATGGTAGCTTAAATGATAATGAATGATAATGATAATGATATAATAGACTAGTAATAATTGTACTAATCATATGTCAGGAATTATTTTAGTTGTTTAAAATATGTTAACTCTCAACACAGCCCTATGAATTGGACATCATGATGATTCCTGTTTCACATATGAGGGAACTAAGGGCAAAAAGCTAAGTTGCCTAAAGCTACAGAAACTAGAAAGTAGTGGAGCCAACATTTAAACTCAAGGGCTCTAGACCTAGACTCTGTCCCCTTAATTGCTAAACTATAATGCCTCTCAATTTTAAAGGAGATTTAATATTGTCCACTTTGGTTCTGGGATCTAGGCATCAAGTGAAGAAAATAGGTTCCTACTTTTGTGGAACATAGGCATGTAAGAAATTGCATCTTTGGGGAGGGGAAGTAAGGGCAATGAGGGATTTGAGGAGACATGAGTGGATGTTGGAGGGTGAATTTTGTGGTGGAAGGTTATTTCCCCCAGAGACTTAGCAAAGATCTGACTGGAGATGAGGATTGTGGAGGGAATGGAAAGGTAGAAAAGTCTTTAGAGAAGGAGACAGAGTCTAAATCCTAGAGTTTCTTGTGAACTATAAGCAAGAGTTTGGATTGTATCCAAGTTTTATAAAAAAGAGGCATTGAAGAATTCTAACTATGGTGGGGGAGGGTGAATTGAAATGATCAGAATTAAGTATGCACGTCTTCTCTTCCTTTTGGATTCAGTTTTCTTTTCTTTACAGAACAGAATTAACAACAGGAGTTTTTCAGAGGACACAGGGGAAGGCCTGGGTTTGGCTGTAGGTGGGGGTAGGGAGCCTAACATATCTGATCTCATTTAGTCTCACAGCCCCTCAGGGAGGTTGCATTAGATAAGAAGCCAACCCAAATAGTTAAGAAGGGGTGAAATGGGATAGAAACTCAAGGCTGCCTGACTTACACAGCATCACAGCGTTGCTTCCATTTCTCATGCCAATTTTGAATAAATCGCTCTAACCACTTCCAATCCCTGTTACCTTAAATGTAAAATAAGGCAATAGTAGCCCTCAACATTTAGGATTCTGTAATTCTAATTACAGAAACAATTCAAGTTTGGTAAAATGCTTAACTTCCTCAGACAATATTAACATTCTCTGCATATAGTGGCCTGAAGTCCTGTCATTCCTAAAAGTGACCCTGGGGGAGGGTTATTGCTTTCCAAACACAATAAAGGGGCCATGAAACAAAAGTGTTTGAAATTCTACCAATATAAACAGAGTGCTTCTTTTCTATTAATGCATTAAAACAATTCTATGAAAAGTAGAAAATTCCCAACTGTAAAATCTGCTCCTGCATTCCAAGGAATCTATATCTCCCAAGTCAGAGTCTAGATTTCAAAGATGAGAGGAACGAAGAGGAAAAAATTCTCTCTGCTTTGGTCTGGTCTCAAGAATGTCAACACTGGTGGCCTGTGCAGTTCTGTCTCTGCTGAAGTCATCTCTAAACAACAGCCCCTTAGACTGAGCCAGCATAAGGTATGGAAGGTCCTAGAGGCAAGGAAGAATGGCATAGCAGGACTCCGAGTATGCTTTTCTACATCACAAAAAGGCCAACATGAGGGCAGACAGTGGGTGAAACACAAATTCCTAAGTATGCTCTTTAAAAAGCACATATTTCCCAGTATAAAGTTACTATTTTATAAAATGAGTTATGTTCACTAAAAGAAATCTAGAAAGTACACACACACACACACACACACACACACACACACACACAAAGGTTAAAAATATTCCAGGTACCACACTGGTTCTATTTTCATTGGTGTTTTTTTCTGCCTTTAGGATAACTACATTTTGGTTTGACTTTTTACATAGCTTCAACAATACAATATAAACAGTTTATTCCTGCTAAAATTTACTTCTAATTTAAATTTTATTAACAATGAGATGCCCATTGAAACTAATTATTTTAATATCCTGAAAAATGATTCCATGGAACTGTCCACAAGGAAACATAAAATAACCAATAATGTCCAGCATATCCTAGACAAAAATCGTTACGTTCTCCTAAAATGAAATATTACCATATAAGTAGTATGCTTCTTTATGCCAAACAAACATAGATATTCAATATTAGTGTTAAAAAAATAGCAAATTACCCTGTGGTAATTAGAAGAATAGGAAATGGAGTACAGAAAAAGTTAAAAGTTTTATCAAGATAAAAACAGAATATAGATAGATGTTTTTGCAAGTAAGAGAGACACTGAAAGGTAGTGCCTATCCACGGAAGAGATTGGGAGGTGACGTGTCTCCCAAAAATTTCTGACTATGACAGGAAAAAAAATAGCCAACTAGGAGAGATATATTTATATTATGAAGATGAAATAAAAGTAAGAAAGATAGTGACTTTTTCCAAAATGTAGAAGCATTAAAGAATAAATATCTAATGGTGCCTCCCCCCTCAATTAAATAGCAGACTTTCTCCCCCAAAATTGAATATCTCAAGAACAAAACAATCCAGAAGAGAATATATATCCTAAAATGTGTTAACATAACATTAAGTGAATATTTAGAATGCATTTTGGCCCATTTAAATGGGATGATTACATAGACTTTGAAAGAAAGAGTAGTCAAATAAAATGATATTTAATAGTAACACAATTATTTTGCCAATTGCTAAGATAGATGTTCATTAATTAAATTATGACTATTCATAGGACATTTTATTTGGGGCACAAAAGTGTGGATGAATTCATCAAAGCCAGTTAGTATAGTAGGGAAGAGTTTAGGCTACATCCTAGTTGCATGATGTTGTTCAAGTTACTTAATGTCTCTGTACCTCATTTTCCCATCAGTAAGATGGGAATAATAGTACCTACCTCATAACTATTATAATAATTAAAGGAGGTGAGATATTTAATGGGTGACGCAGAAGGGAACCAGGCACTATATGAGATGAAATAACTGTGAAAGACTTAGAATTTATGTTTTCTTACCCGCTGCTTGATCACAGACGAAGTCAGAAACCCCTGACTGATGCAGTCTGTGCTCTTCTTTTATGGGGACAAAAGACAGAAAGAACCCACAGTAATCTTCACTTTCTTCCTCCTGAACACCTATATATTGAAAACAGAAATTTGAACCAGAAGATTAACAACAAAGAAGCGATAAGAATAATGTGGTATAGGAAGAAAATTTACCAGATGACATTACCAGGTGTAATTATCATTTCTGTGCTATCTTAAAGATCCACTAATTTTAGTTATGAATATAATCCTAGATTTAATGGTGGTCAACAAGGAATTGCCTAATCTCTAAACCAAAAGCTAAGTAAATATTAAATATGTAAAGATGCAAATGTCATTATGTGGCTTACTAATGGGTTTCTTAGAGTTGGTGAGTTAAAGTCAAGGTATTGGGTCTGATCCCACGTGGACCAGTTAACTGCTTTAATAGATGACAAGCCTGAATCAGATGTGGCTTGTCAGCTTGCAAATGCACGATTTTGGAAGGAACAGTGGTTTGTTATGTTAAGGCAGTAAGGGATAGTTAAGAGAATAGGAGAAGGGATTCAGTTCTAATGATGGTAGTTTACGGAAATAATAGCAAATTTATGCAAAAAAAAGATAGTATAAAGTGATGTGTCCATTAGAAACACAAGTGCTTTGTAAGACATATTGAAAAAGTAAAAAATAGAAAAAGCTTAATCTCAGTTTGCTATATAACAACAAAAAAAATTGTGTGGTAAATATTCCAATAATCTCAAAAATCCATTTTAACTTCCTCTTGGCTCCAATTGTTTTCAGTAGCTTTACATCTCCAGATAAGGCCTCTTATTGGGTCTGCTTCATATTTCTGTAATCTTTTTTGAAGGTCAGGACCCCAGACTCCAGCTATGGCCTTCATTACTCATAAAGTAAGATTGCTACCTGGGAGGCAGTGACAACACTTTGGTATGACTTAGAACTTTCCATCTGCCTGGAGTAAAGATTCCTGTTAAGGTTTGATTTCTTTGATCTTTTATTAGAAGGTCCCAGTTTGATAAGTTGGTCTATAACATCCTAGCACCTTATTTTTTCTCTAGTCTTTTATTGAACTGCATTCCCTAGATTCTGGAGTTGTGAATAAAAAGGGCCATTTCTTAAGAGTAAAGGGTCTCTGAAATGTAACTTAATACGATCTTCAATTCTGAAGGATAAAATAATATATCCATCTCTGTTATGAATTGTGTATAGAACATACTCCTATCATCTTCCCTTACTTGCTGAGTACACACTGGAATAAATCGCTGTGATGTGAGATTTATGAAGCCCTTCCTTTCAACCTATTTAACTTTACTATCCAAGCATCAGACCCTTCCTGACAGATATGATGGAACTGGTACTGGTAGTCTCTCCCAGCTGAGTCTGCCTTTGATGTTTTATTAAGTGTATGATTTACTATTTCTTCATTAGATTTACTAATGAGAGTAAGAAATAACCTCAGGTTGGTAACAAAATCCAAATGGTCGCTTTTAAGAAATTACTTTAAATATGTTCAGTTTTCTGATGAGTGAAACCTCCACTAAGAGTATTTTCCCATCATCAGACTTGTGTCCAAATTTAAAGATAGCTGCATAATCTAATAATACCATTTGAAGAAAGGTTAAGCACTTGACCAGCAGGAAAGTGGTGTGTGTGTGTGTGTGTGTGTGTGTGTGTGTGTGTGTGTGTGTGTAATTAGCAAATTCTTTTCCCTGGATAAAAACAGTAACAATGATGTCATGTCATCTAGGTCCTTATGACCTAGAATAGAGCTAGAAGTTGATCGGTGTTGCAGGTTTTTCTTCCTTCCCCTACGGTCCTAATAATCATTGTTTCTGAACACTAGAAAATAGAATGCCAGATGTTTATCACTGCACAGTGCTTCAAATGACACTGCAAGGAATGCTGACATTTTGGAACTTGGGCCCTTGTTATATTTGAAGCTTAACTGGTGGAACATCACCATTCTTTGCTTTCTCTTTGCAAAATATTTGCCGTAAATTGTAAATAAAGAAAGGGAAGTATTTCTTAACATTGCTATGCTAAAACATCTGGCATCTGGGGTTGTGTTTATACCCTTCTGCACTGTAGGCTCATCCTTCAAAGCTATCTGGATTTTTCTTTCACCTTCTTGAACGTCCAAAAAAGTAATTTTTTATGTTTTTCTTAGGAAGATGATTTTGTCCAAGCATATAGAGCATCTTAAATACTGGGGCCGAAAATCAAGTCACTAAAGGAAAGTCCTCCAGTTTGTCTTTACAGCACACCTGCTTACATCCCAAGGGCTCATGTCACTCAGGGCTCTACCTTCATTCTCAAAATATAAAATCCAAATAGAGGTGCTTTTTGGAACATAATCTCACTTTAAAATGTCTTTCCACCTTGCCTTGTTCCAAACAATACAATTACAAAGAGTCATCTTACCTAATAATAGACAAACATGTAAATTGACCATACCTTCGCTACGCTAACCAGCCAATCAGGAGAGTATGCAAATTAACCTAATAAAGATGGCAGTTAATTTGCATACATAGGCTCCAAGCGGTGAAGCAAAGCCTGACGGCCCAGGGGCCAGAGCAGCGACGACCCTGGGGCCGGCAGAGCAGCGAAAGCCTCACGGCCCCGGGACCAGTGGAGCAGTGAAGCCTCACAGCTCCGGGGCCGGCTCCGGCCAGAGCAAAGGCCTGGGTGCCAGGTGCCAGAGGAAAACCGGTGCCAGCAGCCAGGGGAAAGGAAGGCCTATTGCACGAATCTTTTCATGCAACAGGCCTCTAGTCTATATATATATATAAAAGCCTAAGCAACCATTCGACCGTTCAACTGGTAGCTATGATGCACAATGACCACCAGGAGCAGACACTCAACACACAGGCATGGAAACATGGAACAGACTGATGAATCTCAGAGGGAAGTGGGGAGGGAGGAGGGCGGGAAGAGATTAACCAAAGATCTTATAAGCATATAGAGGCCTGGTGCACAGATTTGTGCACCAGTGGGGTCCCTCGGCATGACCTGTAGGGATCAGGCTGAAACCAGCCTGGTGCACGGTGGGGTCCCTCAGCCTGGCCTGTGGGGATCGGGCTGAAACTAGCAGTCCAACATCCCCCCAGAGGTCCCAGATTGTGAGAGGGAGCAGGCCAGGCTGAGGGACCCCACTGGTGCATGAATCATGCACAGGTCTCTAGTTCAATATAATAAAGCAAATAAGAACTGAGAGAGGAAATCAGGTAGAAAATTTAATGGAAAATGAACATAAAATAAGGATAGAAAAGCAAGAAGTAAACTTAATACACAAACTGCATGCCATATATTCACTAAAGGTGTGCCACAAATTTGGCTCTAAATTTACTAGCAAACAAGTTATGAAAAGAAACAGGATTAATCATATGAGTTTCAATGTCAAGAAGGAAAAACAGCCCAGCTGGAGTGGCTCAATTGGTTGAGTATTGTGCTGTGTTCTATTCCTAGTTAGGGCACATGCCTGGATTGCCGATTCAGTCAATGTTTCTCTCTCTCCATTCCTCTCTTTAAGAATGTCCTTGGACAAGGATTAAGAAATGAAAAAGAAGAAGGAAAAACAAACCAGTTGCTCGGAAGAAATTATCTCTCTTTCTTGTACAGAGACTTATGAGAATTTTTATCTTTGTGTCTTCATAAATAGAACACGTTAATAGTGAGAACAATGTATTTCATATCATTCTTGTAAGGAATGTAGCAATGGCCTTCACAGAGCTGTGGCAATAATGTTCCATAAAGTGGGTCCACAGGGTTCCTCCAAAGCAAAGTTCCACAAAGGGAATCTTAATATGTCATCTGAGAATACAGACCACTGGTGGTCTCACAGAATTGAGGATTACATTTTAGAGTACTGACTGAAAGCTTCACCTTAAGAAAAATTCTTCATAAATACCCATTCATGCATTTGTTTAACAAAAAAATACTATATTTGTTAAGCACTGGCTATGTGCCAGCCATTGTTCCTGGTGCTTGGGGCGTAGCAAAGTAAACAAATTCTCTGTTTTCATGAAGCTTAAATTCTAGTGGGAATCGGAGAGACAGACAATTAAAAAGTAAATAAAGAAAATTATTTTAGAGAATATTAGCAATAATTCTGAAACAAAAATTCAACAGGGTAATCGCACAAGCAAGGACTGCTTTTGGTGCTTTGGTCAGGAGATGCTTCTATCAGGCAGTGACACTTGAACTGAGTTATGAATGATGAGAAGGAACCTGACAAAATTCCGGAAAATCCCAGAAATCCCATCAGAGTGAACAGTAATGCAAATTTCCAGGAGTAGACTTGAGCTTGATGTGTTTGAGGGGCTTGTAGGACTGAGATACACTGAACTGGGTATGGTAGTGGAAAGACATGTTTGGGTATAGAACCTGTATGGCTCTCTGTGGTGCCTCTGTGTTTATTATAGCTGTTATAAAAATACTCCAATATTATTTTTGGGAAGATCATGGTCAGTAAGCACCACAGCTAACATGGCAGTTAAGGTCAATCAGTAGATCTTTTTAATGTGAAATTAGACTCACTAATTTCAGTGACACCAAATACTCTACCATGAATCTTCACAGATCCTGGGTGTCTCTGGATGCAAGCTGTCCAGTGGTATAGGTATAGGAATTCTTTCAGGTGCTAAGGAGCCCTGTGAGGCACTGTATTAGAGATAGATGGTCATTAATTCATCACTCAAGCTGAAAATAATCTCCGTAAGTTTTTAAATGTGAATAATTTACTCCCTCATCCTTGGCAAGACAGGAAAATTATTGAGAGACAAGAATATATTTTTAACTAGAAAGATCATCTAATTAAAGATCATAAAGCCTTTAAAAAATATCTAGTCTACTTAAGCAATCGTTTGCTGATATGCAAAATATTAGAGCACAACGATAGCACTGGACATGAAATACATAACAGAAGATTAAACCCATAATTCACAATTCCAGAGGTGTTCATCCTCAATGTTTAAAGACAGTATCCCTTGATACCCTATTAATTATTATAAAGAATGTTTATAAGCGGCAGAATTTACTAGGAAAATAATAAATGTACTGTTAAATGAGAGTGACACCATCCTCTAAGATTTGACATCTTGAAAACAGCTGCCACAACAGCTTTTTTATTATATTTTCTTAACACCATTTGTGGCATCAGTTTATGGCTGCCAATAAATTGTTGTTAAAAAAGAAATCTGTTTAATTCTAGAATATTCCAGAAGGGAAGCTAGTATTTAAATCCAGAAACCAAAACAAACATATCCTTTAATAATAATTTGTACACTATTATATTCCCTTATGTTAAACACTATATAGGGAGTTAATCTATATATATAATGAAGGAATATGCAAATTTGCCCTCACTGTAACCACCAGCTGGAGCGTCAAGACCAGCTGGAGTGGGTGGGTGTGGCTGCGTGCTGGGGCGGGGGGGTGGAGGGGGAAGGGGGCGTGTGAGGCTGCATCATTTACAGTTCACATTCAATATCCTATTCTATATAATAAAACCCTAATATGCAAATTGACCAAATGTTGGGATGACTAGTCACTATGAACTGACCACCAGGGGGCAGACGCTCAACATAGGAGCTGCCCCCTGGTGGTCAGTGTGCTCAGCCAGAAGCCGGGCTCACAGCTGGAGAGTGCAGCGGTGGTGGCAGGAGCCTTCGCGGCAGCACTAAGGAGCAGCAAGCTGAGCGGTAAGGAGCAGCAAGCAGGTGGGCAGTAAGGAGCGAGGGGTCCCGGACTGCAAGAGCGCACAGGTCGGGCTGAGGGCCCCCCCAACCCCAGTGCACAAATTTCATCCACTGGGCCTTCAGTAGGTAATAAAAGGAGAAAAGGTTCTTTAAAAAAAATAGAAAATATACTGCTACTTCCACAGACTGCTTAAAATTTGTTGTGAACTCTGAATTGCTGTTTAGCTTGAATAATACTATATTCATTTCCTTGATATGATATCTTCTTTCCTTTAGTTCAATTAGAAATGAGGACAATAACCATATTTCCAAGGGATTTCCAACATTTTGTAGATTATTACAAACTGATAGTCTAGGACCTATTCATGTTTAAGCTTTGTAATATATTTTTAAGTTCTCTCTCCTTCTAATAATGGGTTGCACAGACACAAATTCGTTTTCTCTACTCATCCCCTCCCTTCTTCTGTGAATATCATCAACTTGTGTGAAAAATTGATAGAATTAGGTATGAGGAAATAAAATATCAAGGCATTTCAAAAACCTTTGTCAACAGCCAAATTCTATCATTAGTTGGAAACAATGGAGGCTAGTAGAAGTCCATTCATATTAGTTAGAGTTTTCCACATTAAAATAATCCTGTCTGGATTTGAAAGTTCACTCTACTCCTCCAACAGCAAACTAAAAATCCCTCCTTTGCTTCTGTTAGGCACAGCATATTTCTAGGATGTGCAAACATTGATGCTCTGTCTATACTGCAGAAAGTGAAGCTGACACTTGGCAGTTTTTCAGTTCCTTGTACCAGTGGAGACAGCTAGCTGTCTTAAATTATTCTATCAGACTTCACAAAGAAATGCTCACTTCACATAATAGCTGGTAGACCTCACTAGACAGTGGGGCACTAAAATTAAAATAAGACAACATAAATTGCTACAAATTACCCTAAAGAGTATAATCACATTCTCCGTA
Organism: Myotis daubentonii; assembly: GCF_963259705.1. NCBI lineage: Eukaryota > Metazoa > Chordata > Mammalia > Chiroptera > Vespertilionidae > Myotis > Myotis daubentonii. Next base: position 37,574,224 of record NC_081843.1, on the reverse strand, counting down.
TTTTTCTGGATCAATGCCAAGTAAGTTTTCAAGACTTGTGGTATTCCTGGGCTTTGTTATCTCCAAAACAAAATTGAGGAACTTGTCTAGAACCATGGTCGGCAAACCACGGCTCGCGAGCCACATGCGGCTCTTTGGCCCCTTGAGTGTGGCTCTTCCACAAAATACCACGTGTGGGCGCGCACATACAGTGCGATTGAAACTTCCTGGCCCATGCGCAGAAGTTGGTATTTTGTGGAAGAGCTGGTATTTTGTGGAAGAGCCACACTCAAGGAGCCAAAGAGCCGCATGTGGCTCGCGAGCCGCGGTTGGCCGACCACTGGTCTAGAAGAATGTTTTCGAGATAAAAGGACCTCACAATAACAGCTAATAGGTCAGTAGGCTCTTCCTCTGCGCCAGGCACCATGCTGAGCTCTGTGTGCATTATTTAATTCTTTCATCGCAAAACCCTGTGGACTGTTTATCATTGCCATTTCACAGCACCAAGGTCTAGGAATGTGCAGTAACTTGCCCAAGTTTACACAGCTAGTCGGTAAGTGGAGTAATTGAATCTTGCTGTCTATCTCCTTAACATCTTTAATAGTAATGTGGGCTGCTTAGCCCAGGATCATCCAGGATATAATATTTGATGGGCCAAGAGATACAGTATCACTGAATACAAAATGAAAGCAATACCTATTTTCTGAAACTAATAGGGCTGGTTTTTGGAAATAATTATGTCAATCAAAGCCTGTATCCTGCTGATTATTTAGAAAATAAAATAAAAAATGACTCTCAAAAAATATGGTTTTCCAACTTTTATCAATTGTTTCACTTCTGTTTCACTTCTACATAAACTTCTTTCCTCTCTGAAATCCTAAAATGCTATAGGTACAGAGGAACAGAAAATATTAATGTGGGAATTGATGTAGAGCATAAAAGAACCTTTTGAGATGAAAGAAAAATAATTTATTTGGTAATATATTTGCAATGAAAAAGACTACAGGGTTGTTTGACCATAAGGTTATTTCTAAAGTTATAAGGAACTTCCCAGGTTATATTGTTGTTATCCTATATAATAAAAGCCTAGAAAAACACCGGAGTTAGCTGCCTCGAACAACCACTTCACAAATACAACTAAAAGACGGAACGGACATCACCCAGAACCACAGGAAAGCTGGCTGAGGGGAAATTCTTCAACTAGAAGGAAAGAGAACAGCATACGAGACTCAGAGGAGGCACAGTGCGGAAAATACAAAGGTATGGAGGTGCGCACAGAGCGGGCTGGTGGCTGAGGGTGCGGTTGTCATTTTCAATCGGGAGGGAGTCTCAGATTCTGAGCTCAAGTTCTGGGTGAGTCTCTAGGGACCCAGACTCAAACAGGAGAAGCAGGACTGTCTAGCATCGGTAGGAATGCGAGGGCAGCTTTCTCTCCGAGGTTTGCAGTGGTTGCTGGGACTCTGAGAGGCAGAGCCTCTGGGGACAGGACTGAGAGCAGCCATAACTGCTCCCTCCACCCGCCCTGTTTGAACCAGTGTGCCCCGCCCCGCCCAAGCCCTGCACAGAGCCTTTTGCCGGATAGCCGCAGGCAAAGGCTAGATTAGCACCTCCCTAGAGGACAGAAGTTTTCCCACTGCAGACACAGCTGATTCTCACAGCCAGTTGGCCTGGAGGTCAAATCCCCCTAGTATTAACTACAACAATCAAGGCTTAACTACAACAAGACTGCACACAAAGACCACTAGGGGGTGCACCAAGAAAGCATAAAAAATGCGGAGACAAAGAAACAGGACAAAACTGTCAATGGAGGATATTGAGTTCATAACCACACTTTTAAGGTTTCTCAAGAACTCTCTAGAAGCCGCCGATAAAGTTACTGAGATCCTCAAGAAATCTAATGAGACCCTCGATGTTATGATAAAGAACCAACTAGAAATTAAGCATACACGGACTGAAATAACGAATATTATACAGACTCCCAACAGCAGACCAGAGGAGTGCAAGAATCAAGTCAAAGATTTGAAATGCGAAGAAGCAAAAAACACCCAACCAGAAAAGCAAAATGAAAAAAGAATCCAAAAATACGAAGTTAGTGTAAGGAGCCTCTGGGACAGCTTCAAGCGTACCAACATCAGAATTATAGGGGTGCCAGAAGATGAGAGAGACCAAGATATTGAAAACCTATTTGAAGAAATAATGACAGAAAACTTCCCCTACCTGGTGAAAGAAATAGACTTACAAGTCCAGGAAGCGCAAAGAACTCCAAACAAAGGAATCCAAAGAGGACCACACCAAGACACATCATAATTAAAATGCCAAGAGCAAAAGACAAAGAGAGAATCTTAAAAGCAGCAAGAGAAAGAAACTCAGTTACCTACAAGGGAGTACCCATACGACTGTCAGCTGATTTCTCAACAGAAACTTTGCAGGCCAGAAGGGAGTGGCAAGAAATATTCAAAGTGATGAATGCCAAGAACCTACAACCAAGATTACTTTATCCAGCAAAGCTATCATTCAGAATTGAAGGTCAGATAAAGAGCTTCACAGATAAGGAAAAGCTAAAGGAGTTCATCACCACCAAACCAGGATTATATGAAATGCTGAAAGGTATCCTTTAAGAAGAGGAAGAAGAAGAAAAAGATAAAGATACTAATTATGAACAACAAATATGCATCTATCAACAAGTGAATCTAAAAATCAAGTGAATAAATAATCTGATGAACAGAATGAACTGGTGATTATAATAGAATCAGGGACATAGAAAGGGAATGGACTGACTATTCTTGGTGGGGAAAGGGGTGTGGAAGATGCAGGAAGAGACTGGACAAAAATTGTGCACCTAGGGATGAGGACAGTGGGGGGGGGTAAGGGCAGAGGGTGGGGTGGGAACTGGGTGGAGGGGAGCTATGGGGGGGAAAAAAAGAGGAACAAATGTAATAATCTGAACAATAAAGATTTACAAAAATAAAATAATAAAATAAAAATAAAAGCCTAATATGCTAAGTGTCTGGTCGACCAGTTGGCCATTCAATCAAAGGGTAATATGCTAAAAATATGCCAAGGCCACTCAACTGCTTGCTATGACGTGCACTGACCACCAGGGGACAGATGTTCCAACTGGTAGGTTAGCTTGCTGCTGGTGTCCAGCCAATTGGGACTGAGCAAGATGGGCCAGACACACCCTGGAGCCCTCCCATGGTCCCTCCCCAGCTGGCCAACCTCCTGCTTTTTTCCCTGGCCCCAATTGTGCACCAGTGGGGTCCCTCAGCCTGGCCTGCGCCCTCTCACAATCCAGGACCCCTTGGGGGATGTCAGAGAGCCAGTTTTGGCCAGATCCTGCAGGCCAGGCCAAGGGACCCCACTGGTACACAAATTCATGCACTGGGCCTCTAGTTTATGCACGAAATTCATGCAAGAGTAGGCCTTCCTTCCCCTGGATGCCAGCACCAGCTTCCCTCTGGCACCCGACTTCGTCCAGAAGGTCATCTGGTCTAATTAGCATATTAGGCTTTTATTAGAGGCCCAGTGCACAAAATTCATGCACAAAACTCAGCCCAGCTTGCACCCTCTCCTATCTGGGACTCCTTGGGGGATGTTCGACTGCCGGCAGTTGGACATCCCTCTCACAATTCAGGACTGCTGGCTCCCAACCACTCGCCTGCCTGCCAGCCTGATCACCCCCTAACGACTCCCCTGCCAGCCTGATCGACACCTAACTGCTTCCCTGCCGGCTCAGTTGCCCCCAACTGCTCTCCCCTGCTGACCTGGTCACCCCTAACTGCCCTCCCCTGCTGGCCTGATTGCCCACAACTGCCCTTCCCTGCCGGCTACCATGTGGCTGTGGGCACCACCATATTTGAGGGTGGGGCAGTCAATTAGCATATTCCCTTGTTGGCTGTGGGCGCCACCATCTTTGCAATGGCATGAGGGTCAATTAGCATATTCCCTCTTTATTAGATAGGATTATTTATAGATAACAGAATATCCAGCTATACATTAAAAAAAACAAGTTTACAGGTAAAATGTTTATATCACCCAAAATGATTACTTTCACCCAGCTCTCTTCAGTCATGTTCCCCAGGCAGTCAGACAAATTGGATGGGTCATGGTCTTTCAGTTCAGAGTCAGAACCTATGCTTCCCACAGCCTAAGAAACAAACCCAAGTAGGGGAGGTCCTGAGGATCTTTGTTTTAAATCCTACATGAATGGTGACAATATTAAAATTAAAAGGGCCTCTTCTAGCCAGGATAGCCTAAGGAACTATTCATTTTGCAGAGAAAAGGGGTTTGGCATTATTAGTCTTTTCTTTTACTGGCCTTACTACTCTAAGGAGTTTGAGGGAATCATGTAGTGCATATTTGTTGATTGTCTCTGCTCATCATTTCCCTTCACCCCTTCTTAACTCCACTCTCAATTTCCTAGGGATGTGATTTGCTAGGGATTTACCAACTCACTCCAAGTTCTACTGAGTCCTGACTTGGACCAATCTTCATAGTTCATACTCTGGCTGTAATTGGTTCAGAGATAGGCATATAACACAAGCCAGGCAAGTAAAGGCTGGGAGATGCATTTCTGGGATTTGGGATTGAGATATCTGAGAAGCAGACATTCTCATTATCCACTGGAAATGAACAAAGAAGTATTTAAATCAGGAGTCTCTGGAAGATGCTCTGTACCACAAGGGAGACACACCTGAGAATGGAATCACCACTAAAATATCAGAGCTGATAATTGGGGAGAGAGAAACAAGATTGAGCCAACAGATTAAACCTGAAACCTATAGAATTTGCAGTAAGATAGGCCAGAGAATTCCCCATATTTTTAAAAACAATTTGATTTGGCTTGAATGTTAATTGCAACAGAAAGAATGGCAAGTGATATTGTCATATGTACTTTTTATTAGATGGTGCTGTGCACATAGTAGGTTAAAGGGTGGAAAGTTCCTGAAGCATGTTTTCTCAAACTTTAATATTGAGGTGTGTTTTTTAATGATTCTCATTTTGTGTTTTATCATTGCTATTTCAGGATATTTAAGCCATTATTTTACTTAAGGTCAACCAGGGAACTGCAAACCCTTTAAATTTTTTGTTTAAGAGATTTATTTATTTCCTTTGAAATCTATAAATTGAAAAGTGCATTCCTTTCCTAGATTTTTCATTTGTAATCTGTGGGGTTTCCTTTGTCAGCCTATCCTTTCCATTTACTCAATAATTGAAAACAAATTGTTTTTAAATATGTCTTAAACTACCACCTTTTAGTTTGATAAAGAACTTCAACTGCTCTTACAGCCATATCTCAAAACATTTTTTAAAATAGATATAATTTTTGTGCCTACTATCCACATGGCTATTTTAAATTCCTGCTAGGAAGCTCTAGACACAGCTTTGTCACGTGTTGGGCAGACATGAGACAGGGTTCCATGTTGTGCCACATAATAGAGTTCTTGTGTCACTTAGACTAAAGTATGTTCCCAGCTTCTCAGTGGTCTTTGGATTGATTTCCTACTAATAAATCAATTAATTCATGCTATTATTTATGACTCAGAAATACGCCCCATACCCATTAAATCTAATTTATTTTTATTTTTTATTTTTGTAATATATATTTATACTATATATATATATATATATATATATATATATATATATATATATACACACTAGAGGCCCGGTGCACAAAAATTTGTGCACTCGGGGGGCAGGGGGGGTCCCTCAGCCTGGCCTGTGCCCTCTCGCAGTGTGGGACCCCTTGGGAGATAACGACCTGCTGGCTTAGGCCTGCTCCCGGGTGGCAGAGAGCAGGCCCAATCCCTAGGTGCAGCCCCTGGTCGGGCTCAGAGCAGGGCCGATTGGGGAGTTGGGGCACCACCCCTGTCATGCACAGAGCAGGGTGGATTGGGAGGTTGCGATGCCACCCTCAGTCATGCTCAGGGTAGGGCTGATTGGGGGGGTTGGGGCACCGCCCCCTGTCACACTCAAGGCAGGGTCGATGGGGAGGTTGCAGCGCCACGCCCTGTCACACACAGAGCAGGGCCAATCAGGGGGTTGGGGCACTGCCCCCTGTCACTCACAGAGCAGGGCCAATCAGGGGGTTGGGGCACTGCCCCCTGTCACAGAGCAGGGCCCATCAGGGGGTTGGGGCACCGCCCTCTATCACCCACAGAGCAGGGCCGATCAGGGGGTCGGGGCGCTGCCACTCTCACACTCAGGGCAGGGCCCGTGGGGGCGGGGGGTGGGGGGTGGGGAGCTCCCCCCTATCAGGCACAGAGCAGGGCTGCTCAGGGGGTTGGGGCACCTTCCCCTGTCACAAACAGAGCAGGATGGATAGGGAGGTTGTGGCCCCGCCCCCTGTCACACACATAGCCACAGGGTGATCAGGGGGTTTGGGCACTGCCCCGTCACGCTGATCCCGGTGCCAGGAGGCATATTACCCTTTTACTATATAGGGTAGAGGCCTGGTGCATGGGTGGGGCCGGCTGGTTTGCCCTGAAGGGTGTCCTGGATCAGGGTGGGGGTCCCCACTGGGGTGCCTGGCCAGCCTGGGTGAGGGGCTGAGGGCTGTTTTCAGGCCGGAAGTGACTGAAGTTCCCAACCGCTCCTTTTTTTCTTTTTTTCTTTTTTTATTCTGGGCCAGCTTTAGCTTGAGGCTTGGCTCCAGCTCTTAGGCCGCCTCCACTGCTGAAAGTAGGTTTCTGGCCTTTGCATACAATGTTGCGAATCTGCTGGCTGAAGTTGGGCGGTATTTGTTACAATGTTTGAAACTGCAGGCTCAGAGGCCTGCAGCGGCAGGCAGGGAACGCTGGTTTCCTCCGTCACTGAAGCAAGCAAGCCTCATGTTAGTTTCAAGCTGCCTGGCTGCCGCCGCCATCTTGGCTGACAGTTAATTTGCATATCTCCCTGATTAGCCAATGAAAAGGGTAGCGGTCATACACCAATTACCATGTTTCTCTTTTATTAGTGTAGATATTTGACAGTATTACAGATGTCTCCCATTTTCCCCCCCTTTACCCTTCCGCACAGCCTCCAGTTTGTCACCACCCTATTGTCCATGCCCAAGGGCTATGCATATCCTATATAATAAAAGGGTAATATGCAAATTGTCACCTCGACCGGGAGTTTGACCAGGGGGCAGGGACAGCCAGCCAACTGCCCATGGCCCCTCCCCCTGTCCAGCCCCGCCCGAGATCCCCTCCCCCAATCAGGGGTGGGGCTGGCTGGCCAACCTCCTGCATCCCCTCCCCCCATCTCCTCCCCCTAGTCAGCCTGACCCAATCGGCCCCAATCAGGGCAGGCCAGCCAGACCCCACCTGTGCATGAATTTGTGCACCAGGCCTCTAGTAAGTATATAAGTTTTTTGGTTTATATCTCCTCATCCCCCCAACCTCTCATGGAGTATATCAGTCAGTTCCATGCCTCCATGCTTCTGGTCTTATTTTGTTGGTCAATTCATTTTTTTTCATTAGTTTCCACAAATAAGTGAGATCATGTGATATTTGTCTTTCTCAGATTGGTTTATTTCACCTAGCATAATAATCTCCAGGTCCCTCCATGCTGACCCGAAGGGTAAGAGATCCCTCTTTTTTACTGTTGCATAGTATTCCGTTATGTAAATATCCCACAGCTTTTTTAGTCATTCATCTACTGATGAGCACTTGGACTGTTTCCAAATCTTTTTTTTTTTAATTAAATCTTTATTGTTCAGATTATTACATTTGTTCCTCTTTTTTTTCCCCCCATAACTCCCCTCCTCCCAGTTCCTGCCCCACCCTCCGCCCTCACCCCCCACCCACTGTCCTCATCCATAGGTGCACGATTTTTGTCCAGTCTCTTCCCGCATCTCCCACACCCCTTTCCCCCCCAAGAATAGTCTGTCCATTCCTTTTCTATGTCCCTGATTCTATTATAATCACCAGTTCATTCTGTTCATCAGATTATTTATTCACTTGATTCTTAGATTCACTTGTTGATAGATGCATATTTGTTGTTCATAATTTGTATCTTTACCTTTTTCTTCCTCTTCCTCTTCTTAAAGGATACCTTTCAGCATTTCATATAATCCTGGTTTGGTGGTGATGAACTCCTTTAGCTTTTCCTTATCTGTGAAGCTCTTTATCTCACCTTCAATTCTGAATGATAGCTTTGCTGGATAAAGTAATCTTGGTTGTAGGTTCTTGGTATTCATCACTTTGAATATTTCTTGCCACTCCCTTCTGGCCTGCAAAGTTTCTGTTGAGAAATCAGCTGACAGTCGTATGGGTATTCCCTTGTAGGTAACTGAGTTTCTTTCTCTTGCTGTTTTTAAGATTCTCTCTTTATCTTTTGCTCTTGGCATTTTAATTATGATGTGTCTTGGTGTGGTCCTCTTTGGATTCCTTTTGTTTGGGGTTCTCCGCGCTTCTTGGACCTGTAAGTCCATTTCTTTCACCAGGTGGGGGAAGTTTTCTGTCATTATTTCTTCAAATAGGTTTTCAATATCTTGCTCTCTCTCATCTTCTGGCACCCCTATAATTCGGATGTTGTTACGCTTGAAGCTGTCCCAGAGGCTCCTTACACTATCCTCGCATTTTTGGATTCTTTTTTCATTTTGCTTTTCCGGTTGGGTGTTTTTTGCTTCCTCGCATTTCAAATCATTGACTTGATTCTTGCAATCCTCTGGTCTGCTGTCGGGAGTCTGTATAATATTCGTTATTTCAGTCCGTGTATGCTTAATTTCTAGTTGGTTCCCCAATATAAGATCGAGGGTCTCATTAGTTTTCTTGTAGATCTCATTAAGTTTATCGGCAGCTTCTAGACAGTTCTTGAGAGACCTTAAAAGTGTGGTTCTGAACTCTATATCTTCCTTTGACAATTTTGTCCTGTTTCTTTGTCTCCGCATTTTGTTATGCTTCCTTGGTGCACCCCCTAGTGGTCTTTGTTCGCAGTCTTACAGTTAAATCTTGATTGTTGTAGCTAATTCCAGGGAGGGTTTGACCTCCAGGCCAAGTGGCTATGAGAATCAGCTGTGTCAGCAGTGAGAGAACTTCTGTCCTCTAGGGAGGTGCTAATCTAGCCTTTGCCTGAGGCTATCCGGCAGATGGTTCTGCGCTGGGCTTGGGCGGGGCGGGTCGCACAGGATCAACAGGGTGGGCCGGAGAGAGCAGTTATGGCGGCTCTCAGTCCTGTCCCAAGGGGCTCTGCCTCTCTGAGTCCCAGCACCCGCTGCAAAGCTGGGAGAGAAAGCTGCCCTCGCTCTGACCGAAGCCAGACAGTCCCGCTTCTCCCGTTTGAGTCTGGGTCCCTAGAGACTCGCCCGGATCTGGAGCTCAGAGTCTGCGACTCCCTCCCGATTGAAAACAACAACCGCGCCCTCCGCTGCCAGCCGGCTCCACACACTCCGCACCTCAGAATTTGACTTCAGCACTGCGTCTCCTCTGAGTGTCCGAATGCGTTTCTCTTTCCTCCTAGTTGTAGGACTTCCACTCAGCCAGCGTTCCTGTGGTTCTGGGTGATGTCCCTTCCGTTTTTTGGTTTCACTTTTGAAGTAGTTGTTCAAAGCAGCAAACTCCGGCGTTAACCTATGCCGCCATCTTGGTTCTCCCTCCAAATCTTAACTATTATAAATAATGCTGCTTTGAACAAAGGGGTGCACACATTCTTTCTGATTTGTGTTTTGGGGTTTTTAGGATATATTCCCAGAAGTGTAATCACTGGGTCAAATGGCAGTTCCATTTTTAATTTTTTGAGGAAACTCCATACTGGTTTTCATAGTGGCTGCACCAGTCTGCATTCCCACCAACAGTGAACTAGTGTTCCCTTTTCCCCACATTGTCGCCAGCACTTGTCATTTGTTGATTTTTTTTTTATGATACCCTTCTGACAGGTGTGAAGTGATGTCTCATAGTGGTTTTATTTTGCATTTTTCTGATGATTAGTAATTTTGAGCTTTTTCTCATATGTCTCTTGGAGAAGTGTATATTCAGGTCCTCTGCCGTTTTTTAATTAGATTTTTTGTCTTCCTTTTGTTAAGGTGTATGAGTACTTTACATATTTTGGAGATTAACGCCTTATCAGATGTATCATTGGCAAATATGTTCTTCCATACAGTGGGTTCCCTTTTAATTTTGGTGCTGGTTTCTTTTGCTGTGCAGAAGCTTTATATTTTGATGTAGTTCCATTTGTTTATTTTTTCCTTTGTTTCTCTTGCCCTAGGAGATGTATTGGCAAAAATTCTGCTACTTGAGATGTCTGAGATTTTACTGCTTATATTTTCTTCTAGGATGTTTATGGTTTCATGGCTTACATTGAAGTCTTTTATCCATTTTGAGTTTATTTTGTGTATGATATAAGTTGGTTGTCTAGTTTCATCTTTTTTAAAGCTAATATTTTAGAACTTTAGTCCCCCTAAATAAAATTTTGGTCTCTGTGTTAGATGGTTCTTTTCACTTTGAGTTGGCAAAGGACTGAAGGGATACTAATACTTATTGAATGCTGGCTGAGTGTTACATAAATTATCTCATTTCAGTCTCACAAAAACTCCAGGAGTTAGATATCATCTTCATTTTAAAGAATAGCTTAAATAATATGTCATAGATGATAAGGATAGGAATAATTATAGAATAAGAAGAAGAAGATGGGAATTGGACTCCTTTGCCACTAATCAATCTCAAATCATCTTTCAGTTTACCTTCTCTAGGCAGTGTTGATTTCTGAGGACTGCATAAGGCTGACCCAAAGTGTTTTTTCAGCTGTAACGAAGATTATTGGTAAAAGTGGAACCTAAAAGCTTATATATATATATATATATATATATATATATATATATATATATATATATATATATATATAAAATTTCCTTAAACCACAAATAATTTGCCATGTGTCCAATGCTGTAAAAACAAAGAATTCATTGATACTCAAATCTTTAAAACTATGAGAGGCATTAGGGATTGTTTGGTCTACCCCTTTCGTTTTTTCAGATGAGGCAACTGAACATCTAGACTCACACAGAACCCCTATAGTAGAACCACTAGAATTGGAATCAAGTTACCCAGGCTTGATATTTTATACACTTTATTCAACTACAAAAACAAATTAGTAATAAAGTGAATTAGGAGGGATTAGGGAAGGAGAAAGGGACTTATTGGGGGAGAGCCATAATAGCTAAATCTGAGGGAAAACTAAGTTACCCAAGTGACAATTTAATCTGTGTAGAAGAAACACAATATTTGTTAATAAGGAGAAAAAGTTGATCCAATTCAGTGAACATTTGCTACTCTCATGTTCATTATTAAGAACTGTAATATGATACAGTTTTATATTGAGGAGAAAGGTAAAAGAAAGAAAAATAAATAACAAAGTAATATAAAACTTCAGTGGCAAAGTGGAGATATGGTTATAGTAGAAAACAAAAGAGAATAAAATGGATTTTTTAAAAATGATAAATAAAAGATTAAGCAAAAGAAATCCAAAACTAAATTTTTTAATTTAAATTCTTTATTGTTTAAAGTATTACATATTCTCCTTCTTACCCCAAGACTAAATTTTAATTGTTTCTATATATTATGGCATTTTCCTAAATATTTGGTTGGAAGCTGTCAGCCAATACTTTCACCTTCCATGAGCTAAGCAAAAGGACATAGAGCTGGAAATTATCTGCACATGAATAGAGCCTTCAGCTTTGTCAACAGGACCACGCTGTGCATTATATAACTCCAGAGGGCACCGTTGGACTTTGGTGGAAATGACTTGCCCTAGAGTTGGCCACTGATGACCCACTCACTTGTACATTGCATCCCTGTCTGATGGGAACCATTAGACAGTCAATTATATCAAAAGCTGTATTCCATAACAGTAAATAAGTATTTTCCTCTTACATTTCAAGATATAATTTGGAGATACATTGTAGATTTCTTACCAAAAAAAAAAAATGTAAAAAAGGATGGCTGTGGGAAAAATATTTTCCTAAAGGTCCAAACAAGACCTACTTATGTCCTGAAGCTGATAACCTGCTATGTTGCCGCACACAGAATTCCAGAGCCAGACAAGTGGAGACAAAGATTTATTTTGAGAGTATCTGTGATACTTTTTTAAAAAGACACAAAATGCTTTCTTAAAAGGTCATCTTGTAAATATCTTTTTGTCACACTGTGAACCCCTACTCACTGGTTACTGGCAAAGTTACTACACCTAAATAAATATAGAGGAAGGGTAGCTTGTGAAACGCTTAAGAAAAAAATGAAGAAACTTGCAGCTTCTAACCTCAGCTCTGACCCTAACGTGGTGTGTGGTCCTGAGAAAGCCATTTAACCTCTTGATGTCTCAGGTTCCCTTCAGTCTTGAATATCAGGGGGTGAAGTAAGGATAGAGTTTTGGAATTATCTTTCTTAAAACCCAGGAATGCTACAAGAATGAATGAATATTTTCTAAATGCAGAATAAAATTAAGTTTTCAATAGGAAAATATTTTGGCTAAGATCTTTGTGTGGGACGAATAAGGAGTTTGAGTGATTTCAGATTATGATGTCAAATTACTTTTATTAATTTATTTTTCTTTCCCAGAGGAACTTAATAACTGTGGGTTAAGGCAAAAGCACAGTTTTTATTAATAAGAAGAAAAAATAGATTCAGTAGTTTTCAACATATTAACAATTGCTATCCCCATATCTATTATTAAAAACTGCAGTATGATACATTGCTCTCTCATGTGGTATATAGAAATGTACTAACAAATAGATATGCTTTTGTATGGTAACATGTCAGCTTAATATGTGTTTATTGATTTTTTTAGAGAGTGAGGAAGGAAGAGGGATAGAGAGATAGAAACATTGATGAGAGGGAAACATTAAAATTCAGCTGCCTCTTGCACCTACTGGGGATTGAGCCTGCAACCTGGGCATATGACCTGACCCGGAATCGAACCAGTGACCTCTGGTCCACGGGTCAATGCTCAACCTCTGAGCCACACTGGTTGGACTTTAAAAAAAATTTTTTTTTTTTTTTTTTAGTATACATCAGTTTGTATAAGGTGACTAAAGCACATTTCTAGTATCTAAAAATCTCAAAGGCATTTTTAGCAATTCCAGGCCCAATTATTAAAAACAAGTTTGCATCTTTAATGATGATCTATAAAATATAGACGTCCTATCATATACAAGCACCCTGGAAACCTTAATCTTTGGAGTTCCGTGCTGTGAGTCCTTGGAAGAGATTCAAAATATAACTAGCATTAAGAATAGTTACTACTGTCCTAGCTGGTTTGGCTCAGTGGATAGAGCGTCGGCCTCTGGACTGAAAGGTCCTGGGTTCAATTCCAGTCAAGGGAACATGCCCAGGTTGCAGGCTCAATCCCCAATAGGGGGCGTGCAGGAGGCAGCTGATCAATGATTCTCTCTCATCACTGACCAATGATTCTCTCTCATCACTGATGTTTCTATCTCTCTCCCCCTTCCTCTCTGAAATCAATGGGAGAAGAGAGGATAATGCAGAAAGTCTGGTTGAGAGACTATTTTAAAAACCCAAACCAGAGACTATGAAGTAGGGACTATTGCTAAATGAGGAGACTGGGGCCCAGATAGAGTAAGTCATGAGACAAATGTAAATGAAGACTTAGTATGAGATCTATAATCAAATTGTGAACTATATAAGAGGTGGTATATCATGGCCCTACCATAGTAAGATTAAAGGCAGGTGTTCAATCCCAACCGATAAAATTAAAGTTGCAGAGTCAGAGCATTAGGAAGTATGTTATATAAACCTAATTTGAAACTTAGTCTTTGAGCTAATCACTAGACAATTCAAGTTAGGGCCCATCAATGACACTTGAGCACTTACTGCAACTCTGATAGTGCTGGGGAAGGAGAAATGGAAATCTACAATCCTAGCCATAGTGGCTAGAAATCCAGGTCTCATGAGTAGCTAACTATACCACCTTATGACATTTGCCTGACTATAGGGTTTCAACTCAAACTAAATCTTTATTGAAGTCCTTCTATCTGCTGAGAACTGTGCTAAGTGTAAGGGTTGGTACAAACATGACTCGGGATTAGAAGACAGGTGAGTGTTGGTGATTGGGGACAGCAAGCAAAGAAAATGATCCAGTATGACTATACACATGAACGAACGGTGTGTGTGTGTGGTTGCTTCTGGATGTGGTGAATGCTCAAGTAAGACCATAAGTCTAGAAACTACGGGGAGAATCACAAGATGAAATTAGGTGGGGGGCTACATTATAAATGTCATGTTAAGACATCATAACTCTATACTGTAGATAATGGAAAGTCATTGAAAGTTTTTAGAAAGGGTTAAAAGGCATGATCAGATATGAGTTTTAGAAAGATGAACTTTAGAACTGGATGGGAGAGAGTGAGAACAGGGTGTTCAATTAGCATGTATTTGTGATATAGCAGACAAAAAAAATGGAGAAAACAAGAGCAGAGGAATATATTGAAGATGGAATATACAGGATTCTGTGAACCATTATATGTGTGGCAAGAAGGGCTGAGAACAGTAGAAGTTAATGTTGGTTCAAGGTTTGTTACTTGTGCAGGTGAGTTAGTGCTTATGATAAAACACAAGAAGATCACAAATGGAAAATTCCATTTGGAATGGCAGACACAATGTGTACCATACTGAGCATACTGATTTTGTGGAGCCTATAAAATATGTATAAGCAAAAGTGAGATGTTTAGTAGGCAGTGGTAAACCTGAGTCAGGGTTCAGGAAGAGAATGATTGGGCCTTTGATACAGAGTTGGGAGGGGATCATTTGTATACAAGTAATAGAAGATGCTTGGGAATAAGTGAATTCTCTTAATAAAAGTGTCTAAGTTAGGAGCAAAGCAGATAGAAAGAATCAAACATGTCCATTTCAAGCACTGTGGGCCTCAGACTAGCATCATCAGAGTCAACACTTAGAAATACAAATTCTCAGGCCCTACCCCAGACATACTGAATCAGAAACTTTGGGGTAGAATATACAAATCTATGTTCCAAATGCTTTTGATGCACTATAGAGTTTGAGAGCCACTGATTTAATATATTAGAAGAAAAAGAGGAGCCATCAAGTGAACTGTCAGATGTAAGAGGGAATCCAAGAGATGTGATGTTATAGAAGTTTTCATGGAAACATTTCAGATATGGTCAGTGTCAGATACTGCAGAAGTTTCAAGTATGGGGGTGCTAACTAAAGTTACAGAAGCTTTGTGAGGGTAAGTACACTAAAAAAATAAATCAAGAGTAGAGTATAGTTGGTGGAGACATAGATCTAAAGTCATGATAACAGAAAGAGAATGTAGGCTACTTACTCAATAAGTTTGTAAAAGAAGTAATACTAATATATTGATGTGTTAATTACACTTTAGTTGTATGTAGGGTACCAAAGAATGTATTGGGGTTTTTTTATGGAAAATGTTTGAGTATGATTTTATGTTAAGAGAAAGTAAGTTACTAGTTGATGGAACAGTATGATTTTGGGTAGAGTGGGATGGGATGAACAGTCTGAACAGCTAGAAAAGTGGTAGGGGTAGCCTTCCTTTTGAGAAAAGAAGTAGGACTTATTAAACAAAGTTAAGTTTGTAACGGGAAAAGAGGAAACTTGAGGGAGTTCATGCCAGTGAACCTCTGTTCCCAGGGAAGCAATAGGCGAGGCTATTTTCTTTGAGTGGGAGCTGGCAAGACTAGGAAAACATGAGAGTGGTCATGGTTTGAAAAAGATCTGTTGGGATATGAACACTGGAGGAAGCCCAATGACCTGTCAATCAGAAATGGCCTCAGCTTCCTCTTCTTGATCAGTTCTTAGGTTGTGGTACATTTTCTTAGTTGCAATATGTCAATGCATTCTTAATGCCCCACCTTGTGGCCTGGCAGAGGGAAAGATCTTTCTTTTCCCTGAGAAACTTACCCAACTCTGGCACAGTTTTGATATTAAATTTAGGTGAGTAGAATGAATAATAGAGGTGCTATTTACTCAGTTCAATTCATCTCATAAATTCCAGCTGTGAAGAGATTGATGAGCATTGTGGGCTCAAAAAGACCTAATTGATGGAGTAAATTAATTAACTTTGAGGATCCAAATACCCAGGAGTGATAATAATGCACAAGTGTTAGAATATGCATTTATCCTGCAGATCAGTTTTCTGGTGTTTGCATGAATTAGATAAATGCATTTTCCAGATCTTCTTATTATTCTAAAGCATATAATGGCATTTCAATTTATATAGTCTAGACTTGTTATCTCATACTGCTATTAAGCCATTAAACTCAGAGAATTTCCCAGGCCACAGATTTCCCTTTTGGCCATTTTCACTCATTAGTTCTGTCCCACCAAAGTGCACATTACTCAGAGATTTGAGACATAAGAGGAGAGTGAAGTTAATATTGTTGGATGACTGTGCAAATATGTAAAAGAATCCTATTCCTTTTATTCATTGCTTATAAGTCACACAGATCACCATTTGCAGATGCTCCAAATAGCTGAGGTCTTTGACCAGAGATATTTTAAATTTTGGAAACTTGATTTTTCAGTCCTATTATAGACATAGAATTCTGGAGAACCAAATAATTCAGCTAGAAGAGGAAACTGCTCAGAGGGACACACTTCAAATACCCACTTTACTTCCAGTCATTAACAAATGTCCTCTAGCTTTAAAGTTCATGAATAAAATCTGGGAAACAAAAAATATTAGATGGCTAGATATGCCTATAAGTTCACCTCCTAAAATCTCATTTAAAAAAAAACTAAGGCCCTGTCTGGTTTGGCTCCGTGGATAGAGCTTCAGCCTACGGACTGAAAGGTCCCAGGTTCCATTCTGCTCAAGGGCACATGCCCAGGTTGTGGGCTCCATCCCCAGTGGGGGGTGTGCAGGAGACAGCTGATCAATGATTCTCTTTCATCATAGATGTTTCTATCTCTCTCTCTCTCTTCCTTCCTCTCTGAAATCAATTTTTTTAAAAAAACACAAAACCTAAGAAGGTCATGGTCATGAATAAAAAAGTGCAAAGGACTTGGGAGGGACTATGGACAAAGCAATGGAGTAGACAGGATTTGTGTTTGATTTCTAAGTAGGAAGTTAGGAATTTGCAAGAGTGAATCACTGTTCCTTTTTATTAGGCAATCTAGTTATCCTCAATAACTATCTGCACATGAGCTTCTACTAAGAGTGAAAACAAGTTAATAGTTTTTTATTTACATTACTATTTTCATTTTTATCCAATGAACTCTTTTTTCCTTAATTCTAAATAATATTGTATTTCAACTACTAAATTTATTCTAAGTTAGGAAACATTTTTTGTGTAGAACTAAGGGATGGTGAAAATCTCATTGGGGACTTACTATCTTCGAATTGTGCAATCACCCAAATTATCTAACTATACCAATATCATAAAAATCCCCGTGTCAATATTTACTGCATTCTGTATATTCCACTTCTCAATCCAATATCTGTAATTGTATATAGAATGTTTCCCTCTAAGGTATCTTTATAACATTTGTTTTGGAATGGAAAGAGAGTGATAAAATTCAACTAAAGTAAAAATATTTCTGACCTGGAAGTTTACACCAACCTCATCCTTTTGTAAAAAAATAAAAGTACATGCATAATGTAATTTTTCTTATATAAAATTCAAACAATACAAAAATAGAAGTTAATAATGAAAGTTTTCCTTCTTTTTTCCTCAAACCTATTTTCTGTCCAGAGATAATCACTTCAGCCAATGTGTTTATTTTTAGAACTTTCTTTATGTATTAGTTTTCTTTTATTTACAAAAAAATAAGTTTTTCTTTCATACAAAGACTTAGAGACTGCTCTTATACCTAGAATATTCAGAAAGTATAAAAGGATGGACTAATTGGGTGGGGCAATGCAAAATTTGAAGACTAGATAGAGTTTGTGAGGCCAAATAAATAATCTGATGCCTTAACATTTTATTACAGTCTTATTAGTGTCAGTTAAATGCTGCAAATATTTTGTACATTTGTTATCACATATCTAGGTGTCATTTAAATGATCAAACTTGTCTTGGAATTTACATTCTTATGAATATTTCATTAATATCTACAAAATTCTAGTTAAACAATTATTGAAATAATGAAATTTTTCTAAGTTTTTTTTTTGTTTATTTGTTTTACTACTTAGGGCATTGGCAATTTTGCAGCTGACAACAGAATTAAAATTTGTGAAACACTGCCCTCTAATGGATAAATAAGTATTTAATATACTACATAAAGGAAGAAGGTAGTTGAAACATACAAAAATTAAATTGCTTTCCTAAAGCTAGTATCAAACAAAATGTAATTATATATCTGCATTAATAGATACTTTAAAAAGACAGAATGGGTTTTTTGGAGCCAATACTATAATCTAAATTTTTATTCAAGACCCTGCCTGGTCATTTTGTATACAGCAAAAATGCCTTTTGAATGAGTCTTATATGTGACTTCATGGGAATCATATTTTAAAACTTAGTAAAAATACCAGACAGCCTATATAATTATAGACAGGCCTGAACTGATGATGTTGTTGCAAACATTGCCAGCTAGTTCTCATACCTGAGAGTAGCAATGGCAAATAACCCAATAACTGACTGGCATAAAACAAATATTTACACTAAAGAAATAATTCAATACAAGAGATTCTTTGTACTTCACATACACTTCATAGTCATCTTAATAGAGTCTTCTTCATGTTAATAGAGTTCAATTATATTCTTATCCTTTCCATCATTCTGAGGACTATTACTATTATTTATTTTTAAGCCCACCATGCATAGCATCTCACAAGCATCTCACTAATAGAGAGAAGAAAAAATATATATATATAAATTAGGGTAAAGAAGGGGAATGGCAGAATGAGATAAATGTTTGGACTTCAACAATTCACACTCCATGTAATACCCAACTCCCCAAAGGACCCCCAGTTAAACAAGAGGTTCTTTACTCCTACCCCCCCCCCCACCCCTAATTTACAAATGAAACCGTTTGTTCCTGGGCAAATTAAATGAGAAAAGTTCAATTCACTTTTGTGGTGTTCTGCTTAAGAAGTCCCTTCATATCTCTCTTGCATTCTTTGACTTTATAAGTGGGACAGTTATATTTATCCTCTAATTTCTCTTCAGTTGGGGTGATTCATGAAATGTTCTGCTTTCTTTAGAAACCAAACTGTGATCCTGAGCTCCTTGAGACTAGGGACTGAGCAATCGATTATTCTACCCATATCTTAGAGCAATGCTTAGTCTTTTATAGATTATTTAAATTTTAGTGAGTAAACCAAAATCTGCCTTAGTATCTACTGGTTTGCAAGGGCTGCCATAACAAAGTACAAAAACAAACACTCACACACACACACACACACACACACACACACACACACACACACCAAACAAACAAGTCCTAGCTGGTTTGGCTCAGTGAATAGAGCATCGGCCTGCTGACCAAAGGGTACCAGGTTGGATTCCAGTCAAGGGCATGGACTTTGGTTGCAGGATCCTCCCTGGTCTGGCCCCTGGTTGGGGAAGGAGTGGGGGGGGGCATGCTGGAGGCAACCAATCGATGTTTCTCTCACATCGATGTTTCTCTGTGTCTTTCCACTCTCTCTAAAAGACCAATGGAAACATATCCTCTGGTGAAGATTAACAAAACAAACAAACAAGTAAAAAAACACTGGTGGCTAAAACAACATAAATATATTGTCTCACAGTTCTGGAGGCCAAAAGTCCAAAGCCAAGATATAAGAGAAGCATCTGTTCCAGATCTCTCTCCTCGACTTATAGATAGCCATCTTCTCCCTGTGTCTTTTCACATACCTCCCCTCTGTATATGCTTATTTCTATGACCAAATTTCCCCTTTTTATAAAGACACCTCAGTCATATTGGATTAAGGGCCTAGCCTACTGCATAGGACCTTATTTTAACCAATTACACTGGCAATGACCTTATTTCCAAATAAGGTCGCATTTTGAGGTACTGGGGACTTAGACATCAGTGTATGAATTTTAGGAGATGCAATTCAACACATAACAGTATCCCTTTAAGGCCAAACTAATTATCAGCAAAAACCTAGGCTCAGAATAGGATCTGGTCTGAAACAATGCTGTATGTTTTCCTGAAGTCTAAACCCAGAAAAAAAGATAGTCCTATAAATAATGCTCTTGTGTGCTCCTCCTCTCCATCTTGTTATCTCCCTTTCTTTCTCTCTCACCCTTGACACTATTCAACTTCCTTTTAATAGACCACCCCCAGCAAATACAAAGAGTGCACACATACATGACAGAACATGCTTTTCTTTTCTTAGTATTTTTTTTGGCGGGGGGGGGGGGAGGAGACGGGGGGGGGCAGGGGGGGCGGGGATCTTGCTCAATGAAATCTTTTTTCTGCTCTTCTGTGGACTCGATTCAAAGGTCTTTTAAAAATACCAAACAGCAGCTCTGTAGAGATACATATACCCATTTAAGGAAATTATACCAAATTAATAAGAAGGATCCTGTGTGAAGCCACTCATCTCCCCAACCCCCATTTCCATCACAACCTGAGCTGATAGTTTCTAGAAGCTGAAGCAAAGTAAGAGAATGCAATGTTTCTTTTATTTTGGATCACATCTACCTCTTTGTTCAGGATGTAGGCTTTGACCCTGAGCCATCTATTATGTGTTTTTGTTCCTGACCTTAGTTATACATTTCAGATGTGAAATTGCTCACAGATGGTTCAGTGATGGTCTTTTGTAACTTACCTTGGAAAAAATTATTTTTTGTCTGTGCATGAATGCCTAATAAGAGAAACAATATCTGTATACTAAGAAAGAGAGATGGACTGGTGCCCTGTAAATCTACTGAGGATATTTTGATAGTAAGCCTGATCCAAAATATTTTATCAATGACATCATAATATTTTTATTTTTTTACAGCATGTTCCATGCAACATCCAAGTCAAGATTATGAACATTTTCAAACATTTCACAAAATAGAATTCAATGAATAAAAAATCAACTTCATAATTAACCTCAATATTGAGTTCCTATTGATCAGGATACCAACAACATATATGATATGAACTGTTCAATCAAATGTTCAAGGTAAAATTATGAAGTGGTTTAAACCAGTATTTTTTTTGTACATGTACATCCAAATTAGGAAACCTTTTTCTTTTCCCTTCAAGTGTTCAATATTCTTCACTTCTCTATTCAGCAAATCTTACCCTTATTGAAAGATCTGAAACATACAGTCATATGTTCAAGTGTGTGATAAAAACTTAAGGTGTTACACCTTCCAAAGACAATTGTAATTAGTATTGTTAGGAGTAATAGTAGTAATAAGGATTGACTCTTTAACATAATGCAACTATGATTCCACAATGGGATTTAAAGCATCTGTAATATATTTGAGGGGAAAATTTAAAAGAACATAGCCGAAATAATAATTCTGCATCATTGAAGACCTACTATGTGAGCAAAAACCACCTCCAGCACTTAAGGTAATCTTTTCAACTGAAAGTTTGTGAACTATTAGATTTTCATGAATTTAATTTAATGGGGTGCAATCAGAATTTTAAATGAAATAGAACAGAATGAGTGAAAAGAATAGAATGGAAAGTACCAGTCTTGTATATATGTGTGCATATTATCAAAACAAAAGCATAATTTAAAATACTCTTTATTAAATACTGAGTATCTATGTAATGTGTATATTTTACTGGGTGTCATGGTGGAAAACATTTTAAAGACATTGGCATAGGTGGAAGATGCATTTTAGAAATTACTACAGTGGACATTCATAAGAACCACCTTAGGACTCCATCCAAGGACTATCAAATTTGTGTGTCTAAAAAGTCAACTCTACTGTCAATCTGAAAAGAAAATCTTCCACATTTCTAATATCAACATTCAATAAATATTTACTACGTGCTTACTGGGTCCAGTCAGTGCCGGGGTCCAACCCCAGCGGGTCCAGGGGTCCCCAAAGGTGTGGACGGAGTCGGCGAAGAAGGAATGACACGGAGACAGCGTTCAGTTGATCAGCAACCTAGCCAGGATCTCTAGCCCGGATCTCCAGAGAGGTTCTGTAGCCATGTTCCCTCGCAAGGTTCTCCAGCCAGGTTCTGTCCAGGCTCTCCAGTCAGGTTCAGTGTCCAGGTTCCAGTCAGGTTCTCCTGCCAATCTCTGTAGTCAGGTTCAGTCCAGGATCCCTTGCCATGTTCTCCCGCTAGGCTCTGTCTCTAGGCTCCAAGGCCAGTCCCTCTCCAGGATCCTCCGGCATGGTCTCTCCAGCACAGTTCTTCTGTCTCTAGGCTCCGTGTAGATTCTGTCTTCTTGATTCTGTTCTAAGTTCTGAGTGTTTCTGTCTTGTTACAACTGTATTTATACCAGTTGATTCAATCCTATCAATCTCTATTACAAAGGTTAGGGTGTTTCTTATCTCCATTCCAGGGAGAAAAGATTATGTAGTTTAAGCATGATTGTTCATAGTTAAAGGGATTAATTACCCGCCTGGCACTTAGTTGAGGGGTTTTATTCCCTCCCTAACTTCAGGGGAAAATCCCTACCTGGGGATTCAACCTTTCTAGGAGAGGTGACCTTGGTTAAAACACAGCGCCAAGAAGGTGAGCAAACATACAAAAAACAGTATGCCATATATGCCAGGTCCCTTGAAACAGCAAGGATGGACCGGCTCCCGGCAAATTCCCCCTTTTTTATTTTTTAAAAGCAGGCATTAAAAAGAAAAACCTCAAATGCTCTCTTATATCCATTTTAAGAGTAGGATTGGCGCTTTCCGCTATTACCTGAGTCCTGATCTATCATCCCAGGGAGAGCTTGCCAATCCTGCACTTTCCCGGGGTGGAAAGGCTGCAGTGGGGTTAAGGATAAGGCTCCTTGGGCCTACCTTCTCCCATGCCTCTACATTTACCTTTCCGGCACCTTTCCTTCCTCAGAAAAGCATGGACGTATTTCTTGTATAAAATGTTCTGTCTGACTGGGAGTAACCTTAATTCCTCTGCTAACAAGCATATATGTTAAAAGATCAATACGGAGTCTTTTTTCTTTAGACTCAGTATGGCACATCTTCTTAATCTAAAGATCAATACAGAGTCTTCTTTCTTTGGACTCAGTATGGCACATCTTCTCAATCTAAGAATCAATACAGAGTCTTCTTTCTTTGGACTCAGTATGGCACATCTTCTCAATCTAAGTTCTGTACTATCCACCTTCTTACCCTACTTATCCTCTATAGGGGGGTCTGTAGCACCCTGGTGGAGTCCTATCCGTCCCGAGTGTGGGGGTTTTCAAGGGGGGGGGGGGCTTACCTAAGGGAATCCTGTTCCAGGGATTCCCAAAGGTGTGGACGGAGTCGGCGAAGACTATCCACCCTCTTCCTACGGTGGAGTCTGATCCGTCCCGAGTGTGGGGGTTCTCAATGGGGGAGGGGGGCTTACCTAGGGGAACCCTGTTCCAGGGGTTCCCAAAGGTGTGGACGGAGTCGGCGAAGACTATCCACCTTCTTCCTACGGTGGAGTCCGATCCGTCCCGAGTGCGGGGCGCTTACCTAGGGGTCCCTGTTCGGGCGCCATTTGCCGGGGTCCAACCCCAGCGGGTCCAGGGGTCCCCAAAGGTGTGGACGGAGTCGGCGAAGAAGGAATGACACGGAGACAGCGTTCAGTTGATCAGCAACCTAGCCAGGATCTCTAGCCCGGATCTCCAGAGAGGTTCTGTAGCCATGTTCCCTCGCAAGGTTCTCCAGCCAGGTTCTGTCCAGGCTCTCCAGTCAGGTTCAGTGTCCAGGTTCCAGTCAGGTTCTCCTGCCAATCTCTGTAGTCAGGTTCAGTCCAGGATCCCTTGCCATGTTCTCCCGCTAGGCTCTGTCTCTAGGCTCCAAGGCCAGTCCCTCTCCAGGATCCTCCGGCATGGTCTCTCCAGCACAGTTCTTCTGTCTCTAGGCTCCGTGTAGATTCTGTCTTCTTGATTCTGTTCTAAGTTCTGAGTGTTTCTGTCTTGTTACAACTGTATTTATACCAGTTGATTCAATCCTATCAATCTCTATTACAAAGGTTAGGGTGTTTCTTATCTCCATTCCAGGGAGAAAAGATTATGTAGTTTAAGCATGATTGTTCATAGTTAAAGGGATTAATTACCCGCCTGGCACTTAGTTGAGGGGTTTTATTCCCTCCCTAACTTCAGGGGAAAATCCCTACCTGGGGATTCAACCTTTCTAGGAGAGGTGACCTTGGTTAAAACACAGCGCCAAGAAGGTGAGCAAACATACAAAAAACAGTATGCCATATATGCCAGGTCCCTTGAAACAGCAAGGATGGACCGGCTCCCGGCAAGTCAGTATTCCATACAAGACAAACAAGTTAAATATAACAGGGTCTTGTACATTCTTCTGGGAAGACAAATCAAAGAAATAACTACAATGCAGTATGAAAGAGGCAGAGGAAGGGCTGCTAACAGACCAGGAAGGCTTCCTGAAGGTGGTGACCTAAGATCTTAGTCTTTATAGACAAATAGAGTTAATCATATCTATCAGTCAGGAAAATGGAACCCATTCTGTGTAGTTCAGAATGGGAATTTAAAAGACAGAAGAATCTGGAAGAGTAGATGGAGCAAATAGCAAAAGGTGAAGCAGTTCAAAGGTGCGCACCTGCAGGCAGCTTTGCTCCTAGAGCTGGAGAGATAACGAGAAGAGATGATGGTACCTGACAGAAGTGGGCAGCTGGGGCTGCCAGGTGGAAATAGAGCCATAGGTGAGTCTGCTTACTGAGAACTGGCACCGTCATGCAGCACTTCCAGAAAAGCTGCCTGTAGCAGAGATTGAGGGGAGAAAATACCTGATTTTTACCTTCCTCCTGAACGCCCGTTTCCCATCCTCGCCTCCCACTGCCCAGGCAAGGGAGTCTAGTAATATATTTCACAAAGGAAAACTCCCTGTAATACAGAACAGGTCGGGGAAAGCCACGAGTGGATGGGAGACCCAATGAGCAAATAATAAGCAGATTGTTCAGGGATGTTCAGGGGCGAGTGAAAAAGACAAGTCTGAAATACCTATACGTTTCCCAGTATGGCTGGGTTGTAGGTAGATGTTGGAAACTGGTGGAAGAGGTTTACACAGATAAGCCATTCTAGGTCATGAATAGGCCCCTTGATCATCCTGAGAAGATCATTTTTTTGTCAAGATGAAGTGAGCCATTGAAGATTCTGGTGTGATTGTATGCCAATGAGTCTACATGCAAAAGTTTTTGTTAAAATCAAAGTAAAATAGACACAACAGTAAAGGGCTTAGCTTAAAAGCAACATTCTGCACATCTTCTTTTCCCGTTTCTACTTCATGAAGGAATCACTTTTAGCCACTTCAGTTTTAGTGTTCCTGATAGTTTCGTTGGCAGGTTCAAATATGATATTTTCTTAATTTAAAAACTAGACAGTGTATTTTGACCATCCTTCCACTATAGACGATAAGGGCTTCCCACTCCTGAACGTATCTTCACTTTAGCTAAATTCCACTTCTCTCTTCTTCTCCAGATTTTTCATAAAGCACATTTATGTTTTTAGCTATTATATTTTTGTTTTACCTTTTGAAGCTTTAGACTGTCATTCTTTTTGTTCCAGCAATGTCTAACAAACAGTATCTCTTGAAATCACCTCCCATATTGTGAAGTGAGAATGTGAATGTCCCTCAGGTCCTTTTTGCTGCTCATTACCTGCTTCTATCACCTACGCTTTGCCAGGTTTAAATTCACTTATTAGTCTGGCAAGTAATTTCATATTCATAAGCTGGATTCTGGAAAATTAAATCTACATGTATAATATAAAGTGGTGAAATTATTCAAGTCTTTTGACACTACTAGTACAGTCCACTTTCTTTGACCCTATTCCCCATCCCATAATAGAGTATGAATTATTCCTGGATGCACTTGCTATGTAGGAAACACAAGTGATGTGATTACAAACTATATCCTTACTAAAATAATGTCTCTATCATTATTTTCCAGAATTAGGTGGTCAAATTGGCAGGATTGTTTTAACCAAAAGTGAAATAATAGAAACTATTTTCCAAAAGAGTAAACTTGAGAGGAAAGTTTGCTTAAGTCTGAGTTCACATCTAAATGATAAAATAATAACTTGAAACTGATCTTTCTTTGGAAAAATAAACAAAATCCTTCACAAAAGAGAAGGGAGGAAAATCAGCATGGTTATACCTTTCTGTATGGAATTGACGAGGCCTTAAAAAGTTTCATGCTGATCACATGCTTATAAACAGAATTGTATTGTTGGATCATTAACAGACTTCACTATTCAAAATAATTCCATGATGAATCATTTTATAAAACACAGAATTCTTTTATGGTACAAATAATTATCTTCAGTTTATTTTTCAGTCAATCCAGATTTTCACATATTGGGTTTGCTTAACTCACGACACAGCTGTGTTTATGGAGAAAACTGAACTCTTATAGATGAGTAACATTATCATCATTCATTTTCTCTAGAGTATGAAGGATAGGCAAAGATGACAGCTATGATCCTTCAAGCTTGCCAAGAGCTTACCAGAGTGATCTTTCATAAACATGCTATGGATATTTTCCCTAAGATGCACACACTTTTAATTCCTTCCAAATACTTTCCATGAAGTCTGAGCCAGGAGGGAAAGATAGATAAGACTGTGCTGTCCACCTCTATCTGCCCTCTGTCCTCTTTGCTTCCTTCATCCAGCCCCGCCTATAAGCTTAAGAGACAGGCTCTTCATTATTTCTAAGAGTCACCCAAATTAGAAGTGCCTGCTTTCCACAGCTACTATTTCCCTAGAGATTGTCTCTTCTCATGAATTGTCCTTTACTGTGGGGACAAGGGAAGATAGTCAAACCAGCTTACCCCGAATGATATGATTTCTCTATAGAACAGTGTTCCTTTTCTTGACTGAATGAAATTTATGGATGCACACCTCCCTAAGAATACACATAATCACATATGAGGAAGAGTGTGCAAATCATTTCAGAGGTGTGCTTTGGCCTCCAAGCTAAGAATGCTTGATCTAGGAATAGTGACAGCAATTGTATACTGGTAACCAGTAGGCAGTGGGTCCCACTGATGTAGATGATGACCACTCACAATGTAAAACTTCCCTTTTCTCCTAACCCTCTCTGCTCTAAGTTAGCTCCTGAAAAGGCCCCAAAACACAGAGAGCACGGGGAGGAAGGAGAAATCCTCAGTGAAGAGAGAGGGCCACTCCCAGCTGGGATGGAGGAAAAGATTTGATATTAAATGAAGCCAGAGTGTTGATGATTTTGTTTGGAACTATATGCCCATATATCTTAGTTGAAGCTTGTTTGGAACTAAAACTGACCAAAGGATTTTTTTAAAGATGGGGTCTGTACAGAAAAAAAGGAAAAGATATTATACAGGGAAATATTACCCCAATAAATAAATGTTTAAAACAATATGAAAGACTATAACAAATTTTCATTTTGACATATTTGTACCATTTGTATACACTTTGAATATGCACATACATTTATAATATATACACAAATTTATAATATATAAATTATAGATTTGTATATATAGAAGTACATGTGTATGTATATTATTTACATAGTTGAACATACTTACTACCAGAATTATGGTAGTTTCTTAACATATATGATTTTACTTACAATAATACAATGACATAGGCACTGTATTGTCTCTAATTTACAAATTAGCAAACTGAATTAAAGAGACGTGAAGCTACTTACCTAAAGTCATATAGTTCATAAGTCATATTTTAAACATAAGCAGTCTGAATTCAGAATTGGTTTCCTTAACTTCTGGAATCTTACCAGTTTGAATTCGTCTCTTTCATTCAGCCTCCCTTTTGGAAAGTTGAACAGTATTACCCCCTACACCACTAAGGCAGATTCCACATAGAAGGCAGAGTGGACAGAATGTGAATGCCCATACAATTGTCCCCCAGGCATTTTTGTATGAGACCATTATTCAAGTTAGGCTCTCGGGCCACACTATGTCTTCACAGACAAACACATTAGATCCAAATGGAATGGTAGTCTTTTGGCCATTGTCTATTTATAGGACAAGCAATATGAGCATTTATGGCTGCCCAGAACATTGTCAGCAATTTAGCTAAACAGATAATGCTCCACCTAGACATGTATAGCCAGTTTGAATATTTACCTTACCTAGAGAGAAATATCTTAGTGATGGAAATTATAGCCCTTGAATGCCATGCAATATAAACATTCTGAAAAATGTAAGTCATTCAGAGATATTTCAGTGTCTTAGTCAACTTTGAAATAAATTATTTCATATACTATATATTATGTGCTTGCTTATAATTGTAAAAAACAAACACTTCTCTTTAGAATATCATGATAATTATCTGGTATTTTTCTCAGGCTTCAGCCAGAATTCCTAATCAGTAGACAAAGTCTCATTCAATATCTTGTGTTTTTTCTTGAGCATATTCTGGGCTGTGATCTCTATGAAAGCAGGGACCCAGTCAGTGTTGTTTCCTTCTATATCCTGAGTATTTATGAGAGAACCTAGCATAAGGTAGGACTCATAAAAAGTAAACATTTTTTAATGCATAAATAAAGGAACTAGAAAAAGGCTACTGTTCTGCTGTGGTGGTTAATCATAAATGTCAACTTGGCTAGACTATGGTGCCCAGATGTTTGGTCTAGATGTTGCTTAAATTAACATTTAAGTCAATAGGCTGAAAAAAGCAGATTATCCTTATTAATGTGGGTGGGCTTCATCTAAATTAGTTGAAGGTCTTAAGGGAAAAGGCTGAGGTTCCCTGTGAAAGAAGGAATTCTACTTCCAGATTGTCTTCAGATTCAAGATTGTAACAACTCTTCCCTGGGTCTCTAGCCTGCCAGTCTGCTTTGCAAATTTTAGACTGTCAGCCCCCACAATGACACAAGCCAATTCCTTAAAATAAATCAGTCTCTCTCTCTCTCTCTCTCTCTCTCTCTCTCTCTCTCTCTCTCTCTCTCTCTCCACCCCCCCCCCCGCATGCATAAATACTGGTTTTGTTTCTCTGAAGAACCCAGCCTAATACATGTGCTTTATATTCTTATTCCTTTCCAGGCCATGACACAATATTTCTGGGCCCACCTAATGTCATGCAAAAGGATGGATCTGGCTTTTCAATATATGTAGCCACAGCACTTCCAGTTCAGCTGGTGGTGTTCACATTAAATTAGAATCCAGGCTCTCTGCTCATTGTGTTGCCTTACCCAAGACTTTGTAAACACTAGCTTCCTAGGTTGTGAAAGGAGGGGTTAAATGAGCATTTTTACCTCTTGTGAGCTTCTTCTAGCAGCCAAATCACCAACTTTGGATTCCAGATTACAGACCCAATCTGTTCCATATGAAGGATACTTTGGCTGTACTGCAGGGTCTCAAGCCAATCTTTCAATCACTTTATTGTCTAATCCAGTTTGTACGACTATACCTGGCTAATTCACCTTCTA
Source organism: Myotis daubentonii (assembly GCF_963259705.1). Classification (NCBI taxonomy): domain Eukaryota; kingdom Metazoa; phylum Chordata; class Mammalia; order Chiroptera; family Vespertilionidae; genus Myotis; species Myotis daubentonii. The sequence continues at coordinate 37,544,816 of NC_081843.1, read as the reverse complement.
ATTTCCATATCAACAGCCAATTATGTGGATTGCTCCATTACAGCCAAAATATTTAAGTCAATTTATAACATTAAAGGTAACTGAAGCCAAATCAAATCACAATTGAGGATTACTGGTTAAAATTCAACATTCGAAGAGTTGTTAAAAAAATAAAATAAAAGCACAGAGCCCCTTTGACAGATGGAAACAAGGCAATGACTGAAAACAGACCAGAGAGTGTGTTGATGATTTTTTTAAAAGCCAAATTGTCTAAGAAATGTTTCTAAATTGAGTGCTTTAAATAGAAAACAATCCATCAAACCAATCAGGGATTGCAAATGTTGCCAAATCCTTGTCATTTTCACCAACTAAGAACCAGCAGATTAAATTAAGAAGATCATATAAATATTGTGGCTTCATGCATATTAAAAATAGATTTGAGAGAAATTACCATAAAACGTGATTTTGAACTCAGATTGGATGGGACACTGGGCGGATAACAGAGATGCTGTGTTACAGAGCATGAATTTTGGTACGTGTTTGTGGGGATGGAATAGTGATGCCAGAGTGTAGAGACAATGAGATGAAAGTACAATATGGAAAGTGAAGTATAAGAGTTTAGAGTATTATCAATAAAAGGCTGGTGAAGTGATTAAAATGACAGAGACATTATGCCTTTACATGTAATGGGAATCTGGTTGGCTATAGCATGCATTTAAATACATTTATTAGAGTTTTTTTCTAATTTCTAATACAAATTTCTAATTGTTCCATGTTACATCATAGTCTCCAAAACAGTTAAAATGAAGCTTCTGCTCAAAATCCACCCCCTATGCCCAAGAAAGCCACTACATATGACAAGGTTGTTACAGAAAAGCCAGTTATACTGATCCCGTATAGGACAAGCAATGTGTCTGTCTATATTCTGGTTACTATCTTATGTGACATCTCTTCCAGAGTCTCTATTGTAGGCAGGATGTTCTTCTATCACTGACAAATCACTAATAGGCTTTTTCTTCTGAAAAGGATTCTGTGCATGTTCAAAAATTTCTGTACTTTTTCTGTTTTTGGAGTTTATCCTCTAGACTACCCCAAAGATTAGTACAGTTGTGAGGTTTAAAGCCTAGGACACTACAGAGGCAATCTACAAAGGGGGAAAAGGATGACCAAGCTTGACTCTTGGGTCTCTACCTTCTGTTTCAACCAGATAGCACGGCTTGTTCATTACGTCTTAATGATCAATGTAAGAGTTTGTTTGAAAAGGGCTTCTGCTCTCAAGAAAAAAAAATTTTTTTTTAATGATGCCCTTTTCTTTCTCAGTTTCAGAAGTGGGGAATAAAGTTCTAATAAAAATTTAGTAAATGTTGGGTTATATTTGTGCAATTCTTGTGAATTAGTGACATTGAATTTGAACACTTAACAAATAAGGGTATTCTCAATCTAATCTGTGCCTTTAGAGCTACATGAAGGTACATTTTTCATCCACCAGGTGTTTAGGTACTTGCAGATTTATTTAGAAGCTGATTCAGGGAGTGTCTGACTTGTGTGAGTTTGGAGGATCAACATTCCTGTTCAAGTCCTTTCTCTACATCAGTGGTTCTCAACCTTCCTAATGCCGCGACCCTTTAATACAGATCCTCATGTTGTGGTGACCCCCAATTTCATTGTTACAAGTTGAAGATAATTAAAGCATAGTGATTAATCACAAAAGCAATATGTAATTATATATGTGTTTTCCGATGGTCTTAGGTGACCCCTGTGAAAGGGTTGTTCGACCCCCAAAGGGGTCGCGACACACAGGTTGAGAACCACTGCTCTACATGCTCTCCAGTGTCCTTTTCACATAGCAAATAGTGTCATGTGACAATGCACTATGTGAGTGAATGAAAAAGCTCCCATTGTATTTGGTGTGGAATAGGACCCTTATATTCTTCTGTCACACTCTTGAAGGTGATTTTTTTAAGTTTACGTCTATAGTAGGCAGAATAATGGCCGCCAAAGCTGTCCACATCTTAATCCCTGGAACCTGTGAATATGTTACCTTGCTTGGCAAAGAAACTCTGTGAAGGTGACTAAGTTAAACATCCTGAATTTGGGAGACTCTTCTGAATTATCTGGAGAGGCTCCATGTAATTATGAGGATCTTTTAAAGAGGAAAGCAGAAAGTCATAATGAGAGGGAGATTTGTAGATATACATTGATGATTTTAAAAATGGAAGAAGGGGCGATGACCTAAGGCATACAGCCAGCCTCCAAAAACTGGAAAAGGCAAGGAAACAGGTTCTTTCCTCGAACCTCCAGAAATATGAAGGAGCCAACTGGCATCTTCATGTTAGCCCAGGGAGATTTATTTTGGATTTCTGGTCTCCAGAACTGTAAGCTAATAAACTAGAGTTTTAAAAACCATTATATTTCTGCTAATTTGTTACAGCATTAACAGAAACTAATATAGTGCCTTCGGACTTGCAAAGATTGGCAGGTGGATAGCATCAACTATTGGCAAAAATGTGAAGAGATGGGAAGCACGTATGCTGCTTGTAAAAGTAAAGTCTGGTATGCTCATTCTGGAAAGCAATTTGGAAATGCTTAGTAAGATTGAGTATGTGTTTGTTCTATGATCCCTCTGCTTGATGCATACCCCAGAGAAATAGTTTCATATAGTTCCATAAAGATAATTGTGTTCAAGGATATTTGTACATCACAGTAGTTGCTAGTGAGAAGATGAAGGAAATCTAAATATCATATAAGAAATATATTAGTATAAACTGGTGTAATACTGTGCATCACAAATAGCAAGGCAAATACATATAATGAGATGGTTAGCTCTTCCAAATAAAATGTTTACTGAAAAAGCAAGATACAGAAGATTTATTTCTCAGTACTATTTATGGAACACAAAAAAAGCAGTATTGATTTATGTATTCAATTTTTAATTTATATTAATATGGATATTTATTGTACTCTGGATTATAAGCCAATACTATTGTCATTTATTTTCTTACTCAAATTGTTTCATTTTGGCTATTGCGAGCTCTTTCAGGTTGGCTCCTATACCATATTTATTTTTAACTGAATTACATTGTTTATATCCTTACCTAATCTTTTCAGAATATTTACTTGAAATTTGGTCATTTTACAAAATAAGAAGGAGAAGAAGGTGGTGCTGGAGGAGGAGAAAGTAGCAAACACACAAACAAAACATTTTGGTGTGGGGTGCTTTTGGAGAAGTAACAATATCATGAATTATTAATTGAAATCAAATCTTAATCATAATAATATTGCATCACCTTTTTTAAAATTAAGTTCTACCTACAGTATCTTGAGAACTCTTAAGACATTAAAGGCTTATCTGTGAGGCTGGATGCAGTGGCAAACATCCCCACGGAAGACAGAAGAGGGGTACCTTGCAGTAACTCTCAGGACTTGCTCATAAGAACAAGTGAGCCAATTCCTGGAATTCCCAGAAGTAACTCAGTGTGTGTGTGTGTGTGTGTGTGTGTGTGTGTGTGGTTGTGTACACTTGCTGGACATGTACTTGCAATCACATCAGTATGGCTAAGGAGAGGGGTAAAAGTGGCAGAAGTTATACTGCCAGGAAGGAAGCAACATTACACAACATAAAGATACTTTTATTTTCCAATGTTAGCAATGTCTCATGTAGCTACTATACATAGATTCCAACCATAATGATCCCTGAGCACTGCTTTCCCTTGGTTTCCAGGACACCACATACTCCAGATCAGGGGTCCTCAAACTTTTTAAACAGGGGGCCAGGCCAGTTCACTGTCCCTCAGACCGTTGGAGGGCCGCACTATAGTTTAAAAAAAAAAAAAAACTATGAACAAATTCCTATGCACACTGCACATATCTTATTTTGAAGTAAAAACAAACAAACAAAAAAAAAAAAACACGGGAACAAATACAATATTTGTCTTTGCATGTGGCCCGCGGGCCGTAGTTTGAGGACCCCTGCTCCAGATCATGCTCCTGCTTCTCTGGCTGTTCATTCTGTTTCTTTTACGGGTTCCTTCCCATAGCCCCAACCTCTAAAAGGTGAAGTGTCCCAAGACTCAGTCCTTGTATGTCACCTCTTCTTTGCACTTCTTTCATTGTGATTTTGTCCATCTCAGGGCCTGAAAGTCCACCTGTACGCTGACTGTCCCCAAATTTACATCCCCAACCCGACATTTTCCTGAGCGCTACACTTATATAGTAAATTGCCTATGCAGTATCTTCTTTTGGATATCAAAGAGGCATATGAAAATTAACAGATCTAAACCTAAACTGCTTCTGTCCCCCTGCCACACTGCCCTCCCCCTGCCAGGTCACCATAAGGAAATGAAAATGCCAGTTGCTCAAGTCAACATCTTTTGCATTATCTTGACTCCTCTCTTTTCTCACACTACAGAAACAAGCCACCACATCCTCTTAAGTTGCTCATTCAAAATATATCCTGAATCGTTTCTTTTTCTTATCATCTCAACCTCACGACTTCATCTGAATTATTGTACCAGCCTCCTAACTTGTCTCTCCTCATACCTTTGCACCTGACCCTTGCAGTCATCAACAGAGCCATACTTTAAACTTACGTCAGGTCATATCACTCCTCTGTTCAAAACGCTCCAGTGGTTCCCAGAATAAACACCCATCCTTACAACAACCTAAAGGCCCTCGGCGTTGTGTGCCCGCCACTCTCCTTTACTCTTCTGGTCTCATCTCCTGCTACTCTCCAGCCACACTGACCTTGATTCTTTCTTGAACCCACAATCATCTCTCAAGGCATTTGCATTTGCCAGTTCCTTGCCTGGATGCCGGTTGCTGAGATGGGTATCACCCTCTTTTTCAGGATTTTGTTCATGCGTCACATACTCAGTGATGTCTTCCACCACAATAAATTTTCAGCCGTGTTCCACACCAGGAACTCACTCTCTTCTTTCTCTTTTTTATTTTTTCTGTAGCATTTATAAACATCTAGCATACATATAGTTTACCCTTTGTTTATTTTGTCTTCTCTAACTAGAAAGCAACATCCATGAAGTCAGGGATGTTTACTGTTATTTCTCTTGAATCCAGAACTGTGTATCTGGCATATTTTAAGTCAGGGTTGGGAAACCTTCTTCTGCCAAGAGCCATATGGATATTTATACCATCTTTCGCAGGCCGTACAAAATTATCAACTTAAAAATTAGCCTGCTCTATTTGGTCAAACATTTAATTAACTCACCCCTAATGCCTTAGCAGGGCCAGACCAAATGATTTTATGGGCCTTATACGGCCCGTGAGCCAGACATTCCCCATCCCTGTTTTAAGTGTTCAGTACACAGCTGATGATTGAATGAACTAATGGAAAGAATAAATAAAAAACTTTTGCTGCCTTTACCATTGCCAAGTGAGGCAGATAGTGATACCTCTCTGTTCAAAGCAGCTCAATGTTTGTCAAGGCTGATTCATGTAACAATGACATTCTTGGGTTTTCCTGTCTCTGCATTGGAACTAGCCTATGACTGAGGAAAGAAGCCTGAGCTTAATGGCCATTGCAGTGACATGATGGTGTCCACAAAAAAGGGATGGTGTCCACGCGGCAGGAAGAGAAAGTGGGCAAGCACCAAAGAAACCCCTGACCTGTTCTTCCCACTCTCTATGCAGACAATGCACTCCAGAGGCTACTGTGACAGTCTGCAAGCGATTTCCAGCAGAGCTTTAGTTTAGTAGCCAAGGGTAATCTGAATAAAAGGAATAAAGCGGTTATTCAGTTTCTAATTGCCATTTGCACAAGTTTTTCCTAATTGCATTTTCCATAGACAATTTGTGCCAAAATGAACATTCCACTAATGATGCTGGCAAGACAGTTTGTCAAACACTGACACCTAGTGAATGTTACTGTACAGACCTTGTTTTGGGCTCTGTTTCAGGTCCAAGAAATTCCACAGACATTCAATTTAGGAGGCAGTCAAATCTCATTCACCTACTTTTAGTATTAGACTTGGCAAAGTTTAACTCCAAAGTGGCACTCCTGCTCATTACTGAGCCCCTGAGCATGAGTGAGTGTATGCCCTTGGAATGCTGGTGAAAATTTTAATCTAAGAACAACAACCAGGACAGAAGAACTCTGGCAAAATTACCCAGAAAACCTCTCAAGTCAAATATAAATATTTCATTTTTGTCACCTGCTATGGTGTGATCAGCGCTCACACTGCTCCTTCTGCAGTGGGGAGAGAGGAGCTCGGTCTTCTGCTCTCGTGGCCTGGGCGGAGTTTGCTGGGCCCGCTCTGAGATAAGAGTGTCTCAAACTCTGAGAACTGGCTTTCAGAGGTGCTTCTTGCCAACTGGAATAATACAGGGGAGGGATTTCAGGCCCATGGAGGGACTGGGACTTTTGGGAGGGGTAATGGAATCTGAATGGAAGATGGACTCACACATAATAGGAAACAAGTGAGAACTCCACCAGAGCGACACTACACTTGTTTGCTAAACTTTCTCTACAATTTAGTTTGCTATTAAAAAGAGCGATCACCAAGGCCTATAGTTTTGGGGAGTCAATGAGACTCTTACCCGAGTCTCATACATTGAAGTGTCCTTTCAGCACTTCTCTTTCTGCTTCCTGGGAGTCACACAGCAGAGGGCTAGCCCAAGCTTAGATCCAGGTTAGTCTTTGAGTTCAGTGTTATATTCCTCTCTATCACTCCGTATTGGTTGCAAGTGTGCTCTGAGTTGAAGAAAGTGTGGAGAAGAAAGAATGTACAACCATCTCCCTCTCCCCTTCTCAAAGTTTTTGACTCATAAAATTCATGGACCATTGCCCAGAGTGGAGAATGATCTCGGAGTCCCAGCCTATAGCCCTGCTTGCCTGCACAGAACATGCTTTCACCTGCCTCTCTGAAGTCTAGAGGCAGTCATCATTCAGATTGAGATTGGATCTAACCCAGATTACTTAGGTTCAGAACCCTGCTCCACCTCTTATTAGCTCTATGGCCTCACACAAGTTATTTAAGCTCTCTCTACCTTAGTTACCCTGTCTGTGAAATTCAGATAAAACAATATTACATAAGGTTGCTGTGGGAATTAAATTATATAAAGTGAGTAATTATCTATATATATAAAAGTCTAAGCAACCGAACGACAGGTTGACTGGTTGCTATGACACACACTGACCACTAGGGAGCAGACGCTCAATGCAGGAGCTGCCCCCTGGTGGTGAGTGTGCTCCCACAGCCAACCTCCTGTGACTGGCCAACCTCCCGTGGCCCCGGCCAGCCCCCATTGGCTTTGATCGCAGGCCAGGCTGAGGGACCCCACCCATGCATGAATTCATGCACAGGGCCTCTAGTATTACTATAATGTTAGGAAAATCAGTGTGGGGGTAATGAGTGGAATGTTCCTTAGAGAAAGAAGACATGCCTGATGGAATATCAATACTAGACTTGTTTGTTTATGTTGTGTTGTTCTGTTTAGCAGTTTAGATTATGTTATTGTCCAGTTCTTTGTAAAGTCTAGCTGTTTAAAGTCTCATCTTACTCTTGGACATATAGCAGAAACTCTTTAGGGACTTGTGAAAGGGACTGACACTTGACTCATGCTCTTCTTTCCACTCCCCTCCACTCTCCCCCTCTCCACTCCTCTTCCCTAATCTTCTTTCTCCTCTTCTTTCTCTTCTTTCTTTTTCTCCCTCATTCTCTCTCTCTCTCTCTCTCTCTCTCTCTCTCTCTCTCTCTCTCTCTCTCTGAAAAGATTTTTTCTTTCATAGCACTCTGTCTTTATTCCCCCCCTTTGTCCTAGCTGCCCCCATTTTTCTGTGAAAGCTGTTACCATCTACAGGAAATATTGTGCACATGCATATGTGTGTGTGTGTGTGTGTGTGTGTGTGTGTGTGTGTGTGTTGTCATTTTTTTGTGGACATCAAATTAGAAATGCTTGCCAAAACAGGGCCCTGCTTTCTTCACTCAAGATTTATCTCAGGTGACAAGAAAATCCATGGTGGCTACCTGGGTTCCTCACAGTTACCATAACAACTAATCAAGAGATTGGGGGGAAAATTTGTTCAGAAAGCAAATAAAAAGAGAACATTTTTTTTCGTTTTCTTCTGTTGTATTTTTTATTATAGTTTGTATTCAACACTTTTTGTGTTAGTTTCAGGTGTGCAACACAGTGATAGACATTCATATAGGTTACAAAGTGTCCCCTTCGATAGTTCAAGTGCCCCCTGGCACCATAGCTAGTTATTAAAGTATTGTTAACTATATTTCCTGTGCTATACCTTACATCCCCATGACTGCTTTGTAACTACCGATTAGTACTTCTTAATTTACTTACCTTTTATTACCTCAACATCTCTTTGCTCTGGCCTCCATCAGTTATCTTTGTCTAGAGTCTGTTTCAATTTTATTTGGTCATTTATTTTGTTCTTTAGATTCCTAATATAAGTGGTATCATATGGTATTTGTCTCTCTCTGTTTGTCTTATTTCACTTAGCATAATACCCTCTAGGTCCATCCATGCTGTCACAAATGTAAGATTTCATTCTTTTTTATGGCCACATCTTTTTATATATGTACCACATCTTTATCCATTTGTCTATTGATGGACACTTGGAATGCTTCCATGTTGTGGCTATTGCAAATAATGTTGCAGTGAACATGGGGGTGCATGTATTCTTTCAAATTAGAGTTTTGGGTTTCTTCATATGTATACCCAAAAGTGGGATCTCTGGTCATAAGGCATGAGCAATCTCCACACTGTTTTCTATAGTGGTTGCATCATTAAACATTCCCACCAACAGTGCACTAGGGTACCCTTTTCTCCACATCTTTGCCAACACCTGTTGTTCATTGATTTTATTGATAATAGCCATTCTGACAGGTATGAGGTGATATCTCATTGAGCTTTTAATTTGCATTTCTCTGATGATTGGTGATATTGAGCATCTTTTCATCTCTCTATTGGCCATCTATATGTCCTCTTTGGAGAGGTGTCAATTCAGGTCCTTTACCTACTTTTAATTGGGTTGTTTGTTTTCTGGTGTTGAGTTGTATGAGTTCTTTATAATTTTGGATATTAACCTCTTATTGGATGTATCATTAGCAAATATCTTCTCCCATTCAGTAGGTTGTCTTCATTTTGTTGATGATTTCCTTTGCTGTGCAAAACCTTTTTAGTTTGATATAGTTCCATTTGTTTGATGTAGTCCCTAGCCCAAGGAGATATATCAGAAAAAAAAATATTGGTAAGGGAAATGTCTGAGATTTTATTGCCTATGTTTTCTTCTAAGAGTTTTAGGTTTCACGTCTTACATTTGTCTTTAATTCATTTTGAGTTTATTCTTGTATATGGTGTATGAAGTCTGTCTAGTTTCGTGTGTGTGTGTGTGTGTGTGTGTGTGTGCATATACCTGTCCAATATTCCCAACACCATTTATTGAACAAACTGTCTTTACCCCATTGTATGTTTTTGCCTCCTTTGTCAAATATTAATCGCTCATATAGTGTGGGTTTATTTGGGGGCTGTATATTCTGTTCCATTGATCTATATGTCTGTTTTTTTATACCAGTACCATGCTGCTTTGATTACGATGCCTTTGTAGTATCATTTAATAACAGGTAATGTAATACCTCCAACTTTGTCCTTCTTTTTCAAGATAGCTGTCGCTATTCAGGGTCTTTTATATTCCCATACAAATTTTTGGATTATTTGTTCTAGTTCTGTGAAAAGCACCATTGGTATTTTTATAGGAATTTTGTTGAATCTGTAGATTGCTTTAGGTAGTGTGGACATTTTAACAATGTTAATTCTTGTTCATGAGCATGGTATATGCCTCCATTTATTAGTATCTTCTTTGATTTCTCTCTTCAGTGTCTTATAATTTTCTGAGTACAGGTCTTTCACCTCCTTGTTTAAATTTATTCCTGGGTGTGTGTTTGTTTTAATGTAATTGTAAATGAGATTGTTTTCTTAGTTTCCCTTTATGATAGACTAGAGGCCCTGTGCACGAAAATCGTGCATGGAAGTGGGGGCCTCAGCCGGCCCCGATCACCTCTCGGGGCTTTTCCACCTCCTCCTGCTCCCGAGGGATTCTGAAAGGGCGCAGGCCATGCCGAGGGACCCCACCAGTGCACAGTTGGAGCTAGGGAGGGACTCAGTAGGTTAGCCAGCTGGGCCGGCAGCCGCCGCTCACAGCCACTGACCATGCCAAGTGATCAGGGCTGGCCCAGGCACTAGGCAATGGGTGCGAATGGGGCTGGTGCCAGCAGCTGGTGCAAGCGCCAGGTGGGACCGTGTTGCGGGAGCAAAGAATTTTCAGTAACCACCAAAGGCTCACCCTGATGACAGCGACTGGTGCTCCGCCTTGGTCTGGCACCCCTGCTCAATCTGCTCCACCATCCCACCTCAGCCGATGCCCGCCATGTCCCACACACGCCTCCTAGTGGTCAGCACACATTATAGCGACTGGTTGTTCAGTTGTTCGGCCATTTGGTCTATTTGCATATTAGCCTTTTATTGTATAAGACTAGAGGCCCGGTGCACAAAAATTTGTGCACTCGGGGGGGGGTCCCTCAGCCTGGCCTGTGCCCTCTCACAGTCTGGGACCCCTCGGGAGATAACAACCTGCTGGCTTAGGCCCGCTCCCGGGTGGCAGAGGGCAGGCCCAATCCCTAGGTGCAGCCCCTGGTCGGGCTCAGAGCAGAGCCAATTGGGGAGTTGGGGCGCCGGCCCCATCATGCACAGAGCAGGGCGGATCGGGAGGTTGTGATGCCACCCTCAGTCACGCTCAGGGTAGGGCTGATTGGGGGGTTGGGGCGCCGCACCCTGTCACACACAGAGCAGGGCCGATCAGGAGGTTGGGGTGCCGCACCCTGTCACACACAGAGCCACAGGGCAATCAGGGGGTTGGGGAGCTCCCCCATATCAGGCACAGAGCAGGGCTGATCAGGTGGTTGGGGTGCCTTCCCCTGTCACGAAAAGAGCAGGGCGGATAGGGAGGTTGTGGCCCCGCCCCCTGTCACTCACAGAGCCACAGGGCGATCAGGGGGTTTGGGCGCTGCCCCCTGTCACGCTGATCCCAGTGCTGGGAGGCCTCTCGGCTCCGCTGATCCCGGTGCTGGGAGGCATATTACCCTTTTACTATATAGGATGGAGGCCTGGTGCATGGGTGGGGCTGGTTGGTTTGCCCTGAAGGGTGTCCCGGATCAGGGTGGGGGTCCCCACTGGGGTGCCTGGCCAGCCTGGGTGAGGGGATGATGGCTGTTTGCAGCTGGTCACACACCCTTCAGGGTGGAGGTCCCCACTGGGGTGCCTGGCCATCTGGGTGAGGGGATGATGGCTGTTTGCAGCTGGTCACCCACCCTTCATGGTGGGGGTCCCCACTGGGCTGCCTGGCCAGCCTGGGTGAGAGGATGATGGCTGTTTGCAGCTGGTCACACACCCTTCAGGGTGGGGATCCCCACTGGGGTGCCTGGCCAGTCTGGGTGAAGGGCTGAGGGCTGAAGCCCCCAACTGCTCCTCTTTTTCTTTTTTTTCTTTTTTTATTCTGGGCCAGCTCTAGCTCTGATGCTCCAGCTCTAAGGCCTCTGCTGCTGAAATCAGGTTTGTTTGGGTTCTATAATCGAAACAATGTATAACTCCAGCTCTGAGATCCAGGCTCGCTGAAAGCGGGTTTCTGGGGTTTTGTTTAGCTTCTATATTTGTTACAATGTTTCTTAAACTGCAGGCTCAGAGGCTGACAAGGCAGGCGGGGAACGTTGGAGTCCTCAGTCACTGAAGCAAGCAAGCCTCATGTTAGTTTCAAGCTGCCTGGCTGCCAGCCGCCATCTTGGCTAGCAGTTAATTTGCATATCTCCCTGATTAGCCAATGGGTAGGGTAGCGGTCATACGCCAATTACCATGTTTCTCTTTTATTAGATAGGATAGTTCATTATTGGTGTATAAAATGCAACTGATTTCTGAATATTTATTTTGTATTCTGCTACTTTATTGAATTCATTTATCATTTCTAGTGGTGTTTGGTTGGAATCTTTAGGGTTCTCTATATATGGTATCATCATCTGCAAATGGGACACAAGAGATTGGATATTTGATCTGAGTTCAAGTGAAGTGAAATCTGGAGTGCCTAGAGAGACAAAAGCAAGCTCAGTGTTTGGTCTCTTAGGTCTTTGCCAAAATGATACTATTGTGCTTTTAAAAAAAGTATTGATTTATAGGTCTCAATGGATAGTTCTCTTGCATATTACACACATCATTACACAAAACACTAGTAGTATTTTCAGCCCTAAAACCCAAATCCTCATTGTCGTATTGGCTACTGAGAGTTCTTCTAGATGCCCTTGGACTGTTTCCTAACTCTGAACTTGGAGCCATTTCCTTTATCATCTTTTGTTATAATTTGGAAGTATTTTTGCCCTAACAAAAAGTTAAAAGGTAATATCATGTAACCACCACCTGCGAAAAAACTTGAGAAATACAGCTTCCTCTTGCCTTAATATGCATTTTTAAAAACTACACTGATTTTTCTTTACTTGCCATGTATCTGTTTTTTAACATTTAACTTTAAGTTCTTTTATGTTTTAAGTCTAGTTCTTGAATGGATATATATTGAATTCAGGTTAATTACATTTATTGGGTTGGAGTCTTTTGTTTTGTTTTGCTTTTGCCTACTATCACATTTTGTTAGATGTCTCTCTTGCTATTTCTGTACTTAATAGTTTTTCTCTATAAATTTTGTTTGGGTTGATCTAGATTTCCTTATTCTCTTAGTGTCCTTTATTGGCTTTGAAGCTGTATATTCTATTTCTATTTTTTATGCTTATTCTTAAATTTTTACCTACTTATAGATCATTTAAAAATTCAATAATTATCTTTGAACAGTAACTTAGAGTACAAATATATTAACTTGGAAGATTATCTGTATTAAGTTCACTCCTCGATTAATTTATCTATTATTTTTAGAGTTTATATAATTATTGCTTCTGTAAATATAATCACAAATTTACCAATTCCTTCATTCATCATTACTTATTTTGCCTGAGTTTTTCTTTCTTGGAGAATTTAGTTTGTAAAGTAAAAGTCTTTTAGTGAAAATTTTTCTCAATATTGTTCTTTTGAATATATCATAATTTTATTCTTATTCTTCAAAGATAGTGTTTTGGAGCTATAAAAAATCTTAGTTGATGATTATTTTACCTCAGCACTTTGAGGGTATTATTTTTCTTGCTTCTGCTCTCAAGCTTTATGTACACACACACACACACACACACACACACGTATCTGTCTTTTCTTTTCTTTCTTTTTTTTAAAATATATTTTATTGATTTTTTACAGAGAGGAAGGGAGAGAGATAGAGAGTTAGAAACATCGATGAGAGAGAAACATCGATCAGCTGCCTCCTGCACATCTCCCACTGGGGATATGCCCGCAACCCAGGTACATGCCCTTGACCGGAATCGAACCTGGGACCTTTCAGTCTGCAGGCCGACGCTCTATCCACTGAGCCAAACTGGTTTCGGCTGTATCTGTCTTTTCTATCTGGCTTCTATTAGTATTAAGATTGTAATGGCTAAAAAATACTCTGGTTTAATTATATTGTGTTTAGTTGTGAATTTGGTCTTATTTATGTTGCTTGTGATTTAGTGTATTTTATGAATCTGAGGACCTATGTCTTTGTTACTCTATTGTGAAAAATTCTCAACCATTATCTTTCAATATTGCCTTTCATTTATCATCTCTGTTTCTTCTTAAAAGTTAAGGGGTAATTTGACCTCTCTCATTCTTTCCTTCATGTCTTTTAAGTTCTTGTGTGTGTACATGTTTTCCATTTTCTATTTGCTATAACTACATTATAGGCAATCACATTAGAACTATAATTCATTTCATTAATTATGTTTTTAGTTATGTCTGATGTTATTAACTCCATTGTTTGTTTCATTTTGGTGACTATTTTTTTCATTTTATAGAAATTTTCTTTAATTTTTGTGCCTCAAGCTGGTATTTTTAAAAAAATATATTTTATTGATTTTTTTACAGAGAGGAAGGGAGAGAGATAGAGAGTTAGAAACATCAATGAGAGAGAAACATCGATCAGCTGCCTCCTGCACACACACACACACACACACACCCCTTGACCAGAATTGAACCTGGGACCCTTCAGTCCACAGGCCGACGCTCTATCCACTGAGCCAAACCGGTTAGGGCTCAAGCTGGTATTTTTGAAAGTATATATTCCTTTACTTTTATTTTTTTAAATAGTAAAACATTTTAATGTTTTTTTATTTACTGATGATTCCATAGTTTACTTTGGAGTGTAAATATGCTGTCTGTTATGTTTAATGACTTGATTATTATAACTTATATATTCCTATAACTTACAATTTTGGACTATATGCTTTTATTGGGTGGAATTTTGTTTAAGGAAATCTTACAGGGACTGGATTGAGGAAGGGGAGTCTCCAGAGTTAATTTTACACTTTGTTCTTCACTGAACATTACTAGAAGGGATGACCTGAGTATTTTCATGCTGATATACTAGCTTTTGTATTTCTGGACCATACAGGAGTGTACATTTGATTCAAAATCTGCTTGAGGAAGCACCTTTGGTTACAAATTCTCAGACATCTTTCTACTCACATTTTTGTTCTCCCTCAGGCTGTTGACTTGAAATGATTTTTTAAAAATGAAATGGAAATTCTAATTTTTACTAAAAAGTGAAATAACTGAACTGAAAATTTTTACTAGAGAGACTCACAGTAGATTTGAACTGGCAGAATAAAGAATTAGTGAATTTGAATATAAATCATTACACATTCCGCAACCCGAAGATTGGAGAAAAAAGAATGAATAAGAATGAACAGAATGTCAGAGAAATGTGCATAATTAAGTGCACCAATATATGTGAAATACGAGTACCAGAAGAAGAGGACAGAAAAGAGCTCAAAAAATAATGATCAAACTCCTCAAATTTGCTGAAAAACATGAATCTACATATCGAAGATCAGTGAACTCTAATCATGTGGTCTAAGAGTGGGGGGTCACATGAATATAAAACAAGGTCACTGTTCTCCAGCAGCTGTTAGAAGAGAGTATATAAAAATCTAACCATAATCAATATCTTTAGTAAAATTACTAAGTATTCAATTCTT
The DNA here is from genome assembly GCF_963259705.1 of Myotis daubentonii. Lineage (NCBI taxonomy): Eukaryota > Metazoa > Chordata > Mammalia > Chiroptera > Vespertilionidae > Myotis > Myotis daubentonii. Next base: position 37,529,715 of record NC_081843.1, on the reverse strand, counting down.
AATTTTTGTGTTACTCTTAATTTTTGTGGTACATGATAAAAATGTATTTAGTCCACATGAGCAAAAATTTTCTATTAATGAGAATCCTGGGGTCCTGCAAGACTCTAAAGTAACTTCATAATCAAAGAAAGATTAAAAATAATCAGTGATTTAATGATTGAGTATATTTTCTTTTGCTTTAATTCAGTCTTACTATAAAAAGTATAAACTTTATTGACTTAAATATTTGATTAATCTAGAATATCAATTCATGTCATTTAATAGAGCTCCTATTATAGAGCACAGTTTTTAAACTAACTCATCTGCCACTCATCTGGGAGAGAGTGTACCTCATGCTTAGACAACTTAGTTTTGATGGATCTTGAAGGCTCCTTCCCAAAATTTGCTTCTCCTAAGACTTATTCTTTTTAATTAAGCCCCCCTCAGAGGCAAATAGAAAAAGGGTACTATTGAAAGCTGGGTTAATCTTTCACATGAATTGGAATGTCATGTACTTTCTTAAGGCAAGGCCGAGAGACCAGAAGGACACAAAGTGACTGAGAGTCACTAAAATTGGGGGAGATTACATCTTTGGCAGTGCCTAGGGGTATGAGATTCCGTTTTGATTACTTTTAGATATTATTTATACATTGCTCTTGTGGGCGATTTTGAAAATCAAATTACTTTTTCTTTTTGGTGAAATAATTCAAATTTGCTAAACTCATTTGTCTCTGCATTAGTCCACAAATCTTTTTGAATGACTGCAATTTGAGATAATGACAGAAAAAAACATAAAAAAAATGGTGTTCTGTAGTGAACCGTATACATATGTCATAATTATAGGATATATACCAGTTCTGAGGCCTTTTGGTTAAGAGGAAAACAATTGTAGAGACGAATCTTTACAAAGAGGACTAAGTACTTAAATTCTAATGAGTTAAATCATCCACATTCTTTAGTAAATTGAGAAGGAAAATATGCCAAATTATGGAGACCTATACTTTTTATCAACAAGTCTATAAATCACGTGACTTTAAGAATAGCGTGGTGTAAGGCAGGCTTCAGGATTCTGCCCACTGCATTGCCTTAATCAAGTGCTGTCTGTGGCATTGGCAGCTTCCCTTCTTTGCGTTACTTAGTGATCCTGGCCTCAGGGTGTAACAGTATAATAAAAAAATAAGTACATGGTATTTTTCAGTAATTCATGAACCCTGTTGGGAACAAAATATTTTTATCATGATAAAACTATACTGTGTTAGTTAAAAAATCAGTTTGATTTTGTTTGTTTTAAATTTTCTTTTGGCTGAAAGACCAAATAGAAGGGACATTTATCAGACTTGGGTGGTGAAAGGGGTAAGGAAAGCTAATTACTTAGCTAATCCTCAAAGGAAAAACAGAAGACAAAAAGAGGTAGGTTAGGGAGAAGAGTCCAACCAAAAGAAACCGAATTCACAAAGTCCAGGGGTAAAAGTGAATATGATATATGCTGGGACCTGACAGTATATCAGCTTTGTTGAAGATAGGGTGTGAGGAAGGGGAGGGAAACATCTATTGAGAGATGTGGCTAGAGAAATCAGAGGTTCTCTCATAATCTAGCAAGACTTGACAGTGGCCTTGGGTAAAATAGAGCCAATGGGAATGATGAAAAGTGGAGGAATTCTAGAAACACTAACATGTGGCAATGACAACAGAACATGGTATCTTTTGCAAATATAGAATAAAAGATTGGACTCAAGCATTTATGTCCTGGTATTTGATTTAAGCAATAGGGAGCTGGTTTCTTGAGGTGGTACAATAAATGGAGGAGTATGTTTGGCAGGTGTGGTCAAGAGTGAATGATGGGTGGAGGTAGAGAACTGACAGTTCTACAAACTTCAGTTTCATCTTTACAAAGTATAAAAGGTGTGAATTCTTTTTCATTTCCTGGTCTTTTATATACAGATTGGAACTCTTATCTCTAAATTTTAATTGAAAATGTTGATAAGAGAACATCAGAAACATTCGCATTTCATCAGAAACACACATCCCAGTTGATCAGGAATTGTGCCCGAGCAACTCAGTCCAAAGCAAGGCTCTTTACATGAACTGTCTAGCTCTTCAAAGATAAAATAGTGGGAGACATGTTTTCTGTTTTCCAGGGGGCAATTTCCTTTTGTTTGATGCATGTAGTCACAGTGAAACTCAAATGATTTTATTGGGGGCAGGGGGTGGGGGGAATGGATGTTTAAAATCAATCTTCTTTAACTTTAAATAAATAGAATTTGTTTTCCATAGTGACTGTAGTTAGAACATGTTTTAGATCTCCAGTCATGTCCAGGAACATCTAAGAACACTGACTAGGATCCAGAAAAATTTTTTTACATATCCTTGATGGTAAGTTAATTTGATTTTCATAAGAACTGCCTTGGCTGTTTCAGAGTGTGAGTTAAAATGTCTGAAGTTTGAGAGGAAACAGATCATCTTGGGAAATCACTTTGGATGACAAGGGAACTATAACTTTAGCATTCAAACCACATCAATCATGGGGGTGGAGGACGACTACTAAACACCATATGAAAATAGTTGGGTAGTTTCCAAAGGCAGGGAGAAAATCTATAGTAAGCACTGTAATGTTTAGTTTTAAGGGTGTGGTTCTTTCTTTTAAAACAGTTGAATAACTTTAAAAAGATACATTTCCTTGTGTGTTTTACTGGCTGACTTTGAAAAAAAAAAATACAAGAACAGCACCACTGAGGAAAAAACCTGGGTTGTCTTTGGTTGCTAGAGGATACCTACCTACACTATTTGAATAAGAGACGTATAATATTCCTGGCTCCCAAAATTATCCTCTAGCAGTCTGTTTTATGTAAATGAAACTCCACTATTAGAGATTTTCTTCTCAGAGGGGATAACAATTTGTGATGTTTACAAATCATTTTATAATATCCTTCACTTGCAAGAGCAGGAGGAAGAAGGTGAAGGGAGCTCAAGACCAGGGAGACAGAGGAGCTCAAGACCAGGGAGACCAGGGTATCTAGAGAATCACAGGATATCCTGATATGTCATGAGAAAAGAATGAGTGGGGTCAATGGTTGAAAAGGAGAGTGGAAGAACACATTAAAAAATAAAAAGTTGGCAGAGTTCACAGTTTTCATGAAGCTGGGTCTGGAGTCAACAGGTAATAAGAGAAGAGAAGGGAATTGAGTGATGAGTACATATATGATTACTGATTTTCCAATACATACATACATGCCCTTCCAATACACACATACATTTCCATCTATATAATAAAACCCTAATATGCTAAGTGTCCGGTCGTCCGGCCGGCCATTCAACCAATCAAAACATAATATGCTAATGATATGCTAAAGCTGCTCAACCACTCGCTATGATGTGCACTGACCACCAGTGGGCAGGCAGTTGACTTGTTGACCAGTCGCTATGACATGCACTGACCACCAGGGGGCTGACGCTCTGACTGGTAGTTTAGCTTGCTGCTGGGGTTTGGCTGATAGGGACTGAGTGAGATGGGCTGGACACGTCCTGGAGTCCTCCTGCAGTCCCTCCCCGACTGGCAAACCTCCCATGGCCTTCCCCGGCCCCCGATCGTGCACAAGTGGGGTCCCTCAGCCTGGCCTGCACCCTCTCGCAATCCGGGCTGAGAGACCCCTCCCCCCAAGTGCACAAATTTCATGCACCAGGCCTCTAGTATACATATATTTATTTATTTACAAAAATATGTTCATTTCTACACATGTCAATCATAAAATAGTGTATGGAGATGAGCAGTACTGATGTAACCATCTTTTTTGTATGCAGTGGCCCATGTATTTGCCTACTAAAGTTATGTAATTATTGTGGATCCTTGAGCACATGATTAAGCAGTCCTGTCTGTTTGTTTTGAGAGCTTGAGATAACTATGTCTGCTGTATGGAGCTGTCTCTGGGGGGCAGGAAGAGGGGTGACATAAGGGAAGGTAATGCAAAAAGGAAGTCATAGTGGCACCATAACATCAGGTTATGGTCTACTTAACACAAAGTTACGTAATACACTCATTCAATATATATTTATTGAATGGGGCATTATATTTGGGTAAAACATATGAGGCAAAAATAGGCATGATGTTTACCCTACAGAGCTTCAAATATTAATAATAATCAAAGAACCTCAGAAGGAAGTGACATTTGATTGCAAGCCAAGTATTTTAAAAAGCTCTTAATAAATAAAATCCAAGAAATTTTTGTATTACCAGAAATGCTCTATTTTTTACTAAACAAATTCTCATATCTTTCTTTGGAGAGTTGTAATTAAAAGCATTTGACTAAACATGGTTATATATGTGTATTATGAATGCTGTTACCTATTTGGCTTCCTTATATTGATATTACTCATGGTTTTATCATTCCGACCTATTTGTGTCAACTTTTGTATTTTTTTTCCTTTATATCCATTATCTAAAGAGATAATGTGTTATTTTATATGGTGAGAAATAGTGGGGTTTAAAAATGAGAAGAAATGATCGTATTTTTGTCAGAAGCATTAGAATTGCAACATGAAAGACTAGTCTTTGCAGCAAAACGAGATGAATAAGATAAAATGTTTCCACTTATGAGAAAAAAAACCTAGAAGGCCATCTTCAAATACTAGTAATGAGGAGTTTGGGTGAGAAATATTGTGGAAAGGATATAAACATTTAACGCATTAAAAATAAAATTGATTACAATTAAAGAGAGATAAGTGAAAAATATTTACAGAAAAATAGCATTAGTCAAACAAACTTTATAGAACACCATCTGGCACCATCTGGCTTACTCCACTGTACCACAGGCTGGAGGAGATGGAAGGGAAGAAAGCAGAGATCAACCAGAAAATATGGTGTTTAAAGACATGATGATTTAAAGGAAGAAACTGGGGATACTGTTATGTACACTGCAAAGCAATTGTGATGTGATCCAGTGAAGCTCTTCAGGAAAAGAAAAGGGTGAGATTAGTTGTGGTTTAGAGAATGTGGAAGGAGACAATATTTGAATTAGACATAGAAAAATGGGAAAGATCACAGGTTGCTTTGGAAAAGAAGAGTTTAAGATGTCAGAAAAGAGCATTAACAACGACTCTCTGACTCTAAGACATTGGAGGTGGGAAAAATCTATTCAGGGAATCGAAAGTAGTAGAAATAGAAAATGAGGAATGTCAGAGTATAAGGAAATTGACATTTTCAGCTTCATGGAAAGAGAAAAACAATCCAATAATGATGACAATCTGATCATGTGAGCAAAGAAAATAAGTGACTAGAAACAATAATTCATGTTAGAAATTAGTAAAGCGACCACATAAGTTATCCTCCAAACTGGGATACTTTTGAGAGCAAGCCATGGGCACTATAATCATTAAAATACTATAGCTTTTAGAAATATTTCCCTAACCAGTTTGGCTCAGTGGATAGAAGATCAGCCTGCAGAACAAAGGGTCCCGGGTTTGATTCCAATCAAGGGCATGTACCTTGGTTGCAGGCTCCTTCCTGGCCCGGGGCCCTGGTCAGGGCTCCTGTAGGAGGCAACCAGTTGATGTGTTTCTCTCACATTGATGTTTCTCTCTGTCTCTCCTTCTCTCTTCCATTCTCTCTAAAAATCAATGGAAAAATATCCTTGGGTGAGGATTAACAAAACAAAAAAAAATAGAAATATTTATAGACCAGGAAATTGATTTTGTTTTGTGATGGACCTATAAAAGTTTTCTATTTAAAATTAATAGAATATACCCATATACATTAAAGGAAAAATATTGATTAGCTGAAAACATAAAATAACAGAAACAAAATAATTGCTTCTCTTTTATATACTACTAGAGGCCCGGTGCATGAAATTTGTGTACTGGGGGTGGGGGGCGGTTCCCTCAGCCCAGCCTGCACCCACTCCAATCAGACACCCCTCTCACAATCTGCGACCGCTGGCTCCTAACCACTCACCTGCCTGCCTGCCTGATTGCCCCTAACCTCTCTGCCTGCCTGCCTGATCGCCCCTAACCTCTCTGCCTGCCTGCCTGATTGCCCCTAACTGCCTCTGCCTGCCTGCCTGATCACCCCTAACTGCCCTCCCTTGCTGGCCTGATCTCTCCTCCAACTGCCCTCCCCTGCCAGCCTGGTTGCCCCCAACTGCCCTCCCCTGCAGGCCTGATCTTGCCCCCAACTGCCCTTCTCTGTCAGCGAATTTGGTTCTGATTAGTCAGTTTCTATGCCAGTCAGCGTCAAAAGCTCCATCTCCTAGGCCAGGGGTGGGCAAACTTTTTGACTCGAGGGCCACAATGGGTTCTTAAACTGGACTGGAGGGCCGGAACAAAAGCATGGATGGAGTGTTTATGTGAACTAATATAAATTCAAAGTAAACATCATTACATAAAAGGGTACGGTCTTTTATTTTTTTAGTTTTATTCATTTCAAACGGGCCGGATCCAGCCCGCGGGCCATAGTTTGCCCACGGCTGTCCTAGGCAGTCATTGGCTCCTCACAGTTGACCCAGATTTGGTTCTGATTGGTCAGTTTCTATGCCAGTCAGCATCTCTGGGCCTATCAAAGGGACCTGATCAGAAGGGTGGGGCTGATCAGCAGCCCCAGTGGAGGCCTGGAGAGAAATGGAGGCACAGCTGTTGGCTAGGCCAGGAGAGAAAGAGAGGCAAGTTCTGATCAATGGCTGCCACAGAGGCTACGGATCAGACCCTGCCTCTCTCTCTGCAGGCCTCTCTCCGGGCCTGATCCACAGCCCGCTAGGCAGTCAGTGCTGGGTCGGGGCACCCACAGCAGCCCCAGTCAGTGCTGGGTCGCCGTGGCAAGTCAGCACTAACTTCCGGTCTGGTTGAGCCTTCGGTGGTAATTGGTCATTAGGACCCTGGCTCTTTATTATATAGCTACATATATATAGAGAGAGAGAGATACATATATTTTAATCAGTTTCATAGCTATTTCTGCTTTTAATACCTTATCATTAATATTTTCTAGAGAATATATTTTCAATGAAATGTTACTTTTAAAAATTTGTTATAAATTTGTCTGTAATCTTGAAAGTTGTCTTTTATGGTACTAAATTTAAAATGGACTTGTCTGTAGACTATGATAGTTTTACTTGATAAAATGCTCTTCCCACAGATACTGATATACTTAATAAGCTCAGGATAAGTTCTGCTAAATAGAAGACTTTCTCAAGTTTTTTGCTTATTATTTCAGGGTTTTTGTGTGTGTGTGTGTGTGGTGTGTTGTTTTTGTTGTGTTGTTTTTTTGGGTTTTTTTTGCCTCCATTCAGTAAGCTATCTTTGACAAATATTTTTCCATGACCAAATTTATTTAAAATTCTTCTCTGTATGGCTATTTTTAGTATTTTGCCATGCTTAAGTGTTACAAACTGAAGACCTTCTCAATTTTATTCCATTTCTGTATGAAATTTAAATATATTAAAAATAGAAACTGTTGGTGGGCTACAAACCGGTGCAGCCCTGGTGGAACAGTAAGGAGATTCCTAAAAATTGATATACCTCATGACCCAGCAATTCCACTTCTGTGTATTTATCCAAAGAAAATGAAAACACAAATTGGAAAAGATATATGTAACCTATGTTTATTGCAGCATTATTTACTACTAGGGGCCCGGTGCACGAAATTCGTGCACTGGGTGTGTGTGGGGAGGGGAGTGTCCCTCAACCCAGCCTGCCCCCTCTCACATACTGGGAGCCCTCAGGCGTTGACCCCCATCACCCTCCAATCGCAGGATCGGCCCTTTGCCCAGGCCTGACGCCTCCGCCAGAGGTGTCAGGCTTGGACAGGGGACCCCCATCTCCCCCTGATCACTGGCTCTGGCCCCTGCCCAGGCCTGAGGCCTCTGGCCCAGGAATCATGCCTGGGCAGGGGACCCCCATCTCCCTCTGATTGCTTGCTCCACCCCCGCCCAAGCCTGATGCCTCTGACCCAGGCTTCAGGCCTGGGCAAGGGGACCATCATATCCCCCCAATCCCCGGCTCAGCCCCCCGCCCAGGCCTGATGCCTCGGCCAGAGGAGTTGACCCTCATCACCCTCTGATCACCAATCACTGGATCGGCCCCTTGACCAGGCCTGAGGCCTCTGGCAGAGGTGTCAGGCCTGGGCAGGGGACCCCCAGCTCCCCACGGTTGCAGGCTCCGCCCCTGCCCAGGCCTAATGCCTCTGGCTGAGGCGTCTGGCCCGGGCAGCGGGGACCCGCAGCTGCAGCGGCCCCGTGATCGTGGGCTTCGCTTTAGGCCCAGGCAAGGGACCCCTAGCTCCCGGGACTGCCAGCTTCGACCGTGCCCAGCTCCCATCGCTGGCTCCACCCCTACTTCCTGCTATCACTGGCCAGGGCGGCAAAGGCGGCCCCAGGGCCGCCTTTGCCCTGCCCCCCAGCTCTTAGTTCCCCCCTGGGTTTCCGATCACTGTCAGTGGCAGGGGGCTTCTTCCTGCTTTCCCTTTCGCCTCCCTGCATTGTGCCTACATATGCAAATTAACCGCCATCTTGTTGGCAGTAAACTGCCAATCTTAGTTGGCAGTTAATTTGCATATAGCCCTGATTAGCCAATGAAAAGGGTATCGTCGTACGCCAATTACCATTTTTCTCTTTTATTAGATAGGATAGCCAAGATATGAAAGCAACCTAGGTGTCCATCTATTGATGAATGAATAAAGAAGATGTGGTACATATATACAATAGACTGTTATCTTACCTAGTAATAGGAAAACATGTAAATTGACCGTCCCTCCACTACACTAACCAGCCAATCGGGAGAGTATGCAAATTAACCCAACAAAGATGGCGGTTAATTTGCATACATCATCACAAAGCAGCGGAACAAAGACTGAAGGCTCCGGCTGGAGCAGCAATGACTGAAGGCTCTGGCTGGAGCAGCAGCCTGGGTAATGGGTGCCGGAGGAAAACCGGTGCCAGCAGCCAGGGGAAGGGAAGGCCTATTGCATGAATGTCTTCATGCAATGGGCCTCTAGTGCAGCAATAATAAAGAATGAAATCTTTCCATTTGTAACAACAGGGATGGGTCTACAGGTTATTGTGCTAAGTTAAATAAGTCAAGCAGAGAAAGATAAATGCTATATGGTACTTAGGTAGAATCCAAAAAAACAGGTCATGGTTCTGTTTCAATTGGTAGAATTTTGAAGCTTGTTTGAACTTAGTTATGAGTTATGTGTTCACCACCACCAATTCCAAGTGGAATTTTTTAAGTCTGTTGTTTTTAATCATAAAACTTTGTTTATTCTAAACTTGTTTCCATATTTTAACCACAAAAATAAATCATTTTATCTTCAGTGTTGAATTTTTAAACAAATTTTACAATAGGATCCACACTGCCAGCTGTTTTGCTTTTAAAAAATGAGGCAAACACTTCTCTTTGATTCCAATAATTGAATGAAAAATATTTGTATGATTATTGATATAAATTTAACTGATTTTCTATTTGAACTACCTGATGACATTGATGAACAAACAGCATTAATGAATTATTTACCAAGTTTCTCTTTTGCTAATAGAAGATGCATTCACAGCTATTGCTTCACTTTCATATGTAGACAAGAAAGCCTAGAATTGAAAATGCACACAATTTAGAAAATCAGTATTTTTTATGTAAATGAAAATCATGCTTCATAGGTTAATATGTAAATACCTACTAAACTGTTTTCTTTAGGCAAAGTCTTATTAAAATAATTTTTGAGGTAGATGCTGATGCTCTTTTAGCAGATTTGTGTTTTCTGGTTTATATGAGTTAGTGATACAGTGTAGATACCATAGTGGATGAGAAATGAACATTTTGTACAAATCACTTTTTATCATCTCCTTTCTTCCTAAATGAAAATTCAGTATTTGATTTTCCTTAAATATTCACTTTTTCTTTTTAGTTCATTGCTTCTGAATATTTATCACAAAATTTTAAAATTTGAAAAAGAATAAATAAATATTATAGATTTACATGAACAATAATGACGATACCATTACATCAAAAGTAAGCTCACCCTAGCTGGTTTGGCTTAGTGGATAGAGCATTGGCCTGTGGACTGAAGGGTCCTAGGTTCAATTCTGGTCAAGGGAACGTACTTAGGGCACATGCAGGAGGGAACCAATCAATGTGTCTCTCTGTGTCTCTTCCTCTCCCTTCCGCTCTCTCTAAAAAAATCAATGGAAAAATCCTTGGGTAAGGATTAACAGAAAAGAGTAAGCTCTATTCACTCTATAATAGGATATCCAGTTCTAGTTCCTACACATTAATCACATACACTGAACCTATAATTTCCCATGTTTCCCCCTGAGGCCCTCGCCCCATCCATCATGAACAGTATTTCATGTAGAACTGGTGGCTTTGTCTATCTAGTCAACCGAGGCAGGACCAAGACACCAGTGGATGGTTTGCTGCATGGCCAGCTATGGCATGTGAAGAATGTTTCTTGACCACTACCAGAGACTAGAAGGACATAGGTACCTGTCTCTTGCAGCTTATGTCCCAGGAAAGGAACTTCATGAGCAAGTACCCTACATGTTGACCTTGAAAGGGGAGTGTTAGTTTTCTTCAGTCTGCGAGTTTCAGGAAAAGAAAAAGGGTTATGTTGGTTGTCTTTCAATTTAAGTTTCAGGTTGAAACTATTTATTCCACATAATTCTCACAGTCTTGTAGATGAGGCCATGACAGAAACCACCAAAGCCATCTTGGCTTATTTTAACACAATTGTTAATAATACTTTGTGAAGAAATTGAAAATCCAGAACAAATGTAAATTATGACAGGATGCCGAGACAACTGACAGAAACTGGGGCTATGCGAGGCTAACCAGCATGCAGAATGTTCTGGTTATTAATTGTTAAGTATGAAACTACCCCCAAAAGTAGTGGCTTATAACAACCCTTTTTTTTTATTACATGTCCTGATTTTGTGAGTCAGGAATTCAGGCAGAGTTGAACCGGGTAATTTTTTTGTTCTATGTGACATCAACTGGGGTCACTTGTGGGTGTTCTGCTGGCAGCTGGTCTGATTTGGAAGGGTCTAAGATAGATTCATTCATTTTTTTCTTCCTCTCCATTGTAATCTCAGGGTTTCCCCACATGTTCTGTCCCTCAGGATAGTCAAACTTCCTACGTGGTGGCCCACGACTCCTAAAAACCAAGGTGAAAGTTGTCAATCCTCCTTGGGCTAGATTTGGAACTAGTGTAGTGTCATATCTGCAGTGCGCCGTTGGCCACAGAAGTCAAAGGCTAGTCTGGATTCAAAGGGAAGGGATATCATATTCAGTTTCAATGGAAGAAGTGTCCAAGAATGCATGGCCATCTTTAACGTGCTACACATAGTCACAGTGGGCTCAGGCTAACATTGGAATATATGTTCACTTGTTGCTGAAGCAAGTATGTCAAACTCAAAGGCTAACACGGGCTAACAAACAAGACATGTGGCCTGTGAGCTGCAAGTTCGACATGCTTGTGCTAAAGCAAATAGTATCATCTGTTTATCCTTGCTCAAAGCTGGCAATATTAATTTATATAGCCAGTTTCATCACAATATAAATCTTTGGCCTATCAATCAATTAGACAGGTAACTATTAAACTATCTATGTGCAAGACACTGGCCTCCGCTAATTGCTATGGAGTAAAAATTCAAACCAAAATGCCAACCCTTTAAGAGCCAAGGATCCATTGAGAAGATATACTCAAATAAGAACCAAAAAGAAAAGGAAGTATTTTCATAGTTAAGACTAGTTAATGTTTTTATTTTAAAACATTTTATTCTTAAAATTAAAGCCTTTTATAACACTAAAGGAAACAAGATGTGATTTGTAAAATGTGGCATTAATATGGGTAAACTTACAGATCGGAAAGAACAAATGTATTGTCTTAGAGTTAGAGCCACTTGTGTGCCAATTAAGTGTTATCTTTAAATCTGTAAAGAATCATGAGGGTTCCCCCCACCCCCGCTTAAGAAATGCAGCAAACAGTATGGAGTTTCCCCAAAAAACTAAAAATGGAACTCCCATTTGACCCAGTGATCCCACTTCTAGGAATATATCCCAAGAAACCAGAAACACCAATCAGAAAGGATATATGCACCCCTATGTCCATAGCAGCACAATTTACAATAGCTAAGATTTGGAAACAGCCTAAGTGCCCATCAGCAGATGAATGGATTAAAAAACTGTGGTACATCTACACAATGGAATACTATGCTGCTGTAAAAAGGAAGGAACTCCTACCATTTGCAACAGCATGGATGGAGCTGGAGAGCATTATGCTAAGTGAAATAACTCAGTCAGAGAAAGATAAATACCACATGCTCTCACTCATTTGTGGATTATAATGAACAATGTAAATGGATGAACAAAAACAGATGTAGAGACAGAGAAGCATCGATCAGATGCTCAAAACTCAGAGAGAAAGCAGGGGAGGGTGGGGGTGAGGGAGAAAGATCAACCAAAGGACTTGTATGCATGCATATAAGCATAAGTGATGGATGTGGACAACAGGGGGTGAGGGTGAGGGCAGGATTGGGGGGATGTGGGGACATTAGGGGGACAAGGACACATTTGTAATATATTATTCAATAAAGGGGGGGAAAAGACTCTAAAAAAAAAGAAAGAAAGAAATGCAGCAAAAATTGCAGTGTAGGATGGGTCTAGAAGAAAAAAAAAGACCCAACTAAATGAGTTATATACTTCAGGAGAGTTAAGGTTAAAAGCCAGAATCGCAAACATTAACAAAAAGAGAATCAGCAATTCATTCTGGAATTCCTAGTAATAATGATACCACCAGAAATCCCCTTCTGATAAATTCTCAAAGGTCATTTGCACTGATTAACCCAAACAATACCAAGTGAATGTGTTGTAATATGGCTGTCATTCCACACTTTTATTATGATTGGCTTTTACTTGACTTGAAGCAGATTACAGCAGAAACATTACACATCACTTGACAATTAGAGATTACAAAAATAGCTCCTTGTTTTTTTTCCTTCCATTTTGAGTGTTGAAAGATTCCCAGCCAGAGCTAGAAGTTTATCTCACTGCTCTACTTGGAAAGCAGAGAAAGAAATAGACTGGAGATAATGAATGTTCTTATCAGTCACTACAAATGGGGTTTATATTACAAATCCATCTGATTTATTTGGTATATTTAGTATTCTTGGCTGGTAGTTATTGTTATCATTATTAAAGATATGATTTTTTTTTACTTTATTAAAAAATTTTTATGCTATAAAAATAATAAATATCCTGTTTTAGAAAAAAATCAGTAGAAAGAGAATAAAAGTTATCTATAATCTAGAGATAATTCTGTATACATGTTGTAGCTTTTGCTCAGTATTTTAAATATCTGCTTATGTATGTACTAGAGGCCCGAAGCACGAAATTCATGCAAGGGCCTTGGCCCCGGCCCCCTCCCGCTGCGTCCGGGGGCCTCTGCCACCTCTGCTGCGGCCCTCGCCCGCCCACTGTGGCTTTGTCCCGCAGGAAGGACATTTGGTCTAATGAGCATATTGTGCTTTCATTATTATAGATAGAATCATGTTGTGTGTTGTGTATAACTACAAGGATAGCAAGGGATTGAAATTCTGCATTAAATACACTTCATAATGGGTTTTAGAAGACTGTAAATCAAAAAGGTTTGACTGGAGATGGGGTGGATACTGAAAAGTGCTTCAGTTTGGGTTCCTTGGAAAAGTGCTCAGAAATGGAATTCTGTGTTCAGGATTTTAATTAGGTGCATCAGAGGGGTGCTTCTCCCCTTTTACCTATAAGGAAGTAGGGAAAGCAGGATTGGGGAGACAGGGATGATGTAAAAGAGGTTTCAGTCAACCCAATGGAGAGTTAAGAGTATGGATGGTCCTTCAGAATTGTCCCACAAGGGTGCCAGGCTTCGAGAAGTAGTAATTTGTCTTTTATTTTGGAAGCCATGTCTGGACACACCCCATATTATCAGACTTCTAAAATCTTACCTGAAATTTTATAGGGTTTACATCCCACCTTACAGTGTATCTAGGGTCTTCCAACATACATACTACTTCTTGAAATTGATTTTTAAAAATTAATATGTAGGACACTAGCTGTCTTTTAACAAGGTTAGTGGAAGAAGTCAGTCAGCACTTCTGGTTCCTTCTCATGGCTAGAGTTTAGATGGCCATTTCTAGAAGTCTTGGAAATGCACTTTTCAGCCTGGACTACCAAGTGTGCAGGTGAAAATCCAGGTTTCTGTTACCAACAAGGTGGATAGATATAGGAGGACCACTAGCTGTCTCGGCCATAAGTTGAATTCACTTACACATGGAACCAAGGCTAAACAAGTGTGGGAGTTACATTGTAGAACCAAATGTAAATGCCACACATCTTGACAATATAAAAATGTTATCTTATAGGGAGGGTGAGATCCACCACAGCAATCCATTGTCAGATAAAAGTGATGAATCTGGGATTAGGTGTGAGCAGGGCCACTGAGCACACAGTATTGATGAGTAGCCCTAGATCAGTGGTTCTCAACCTTCTGGCCCTTTAAATACAGTTCCTCATGTTGTGACCCAAACCATAAAATTATTTTTGTTGCTACTTCATAACTGTAATGTTGCTACTGTTATGAATCGTCATGTAAATATCTGATATGCAGGATGGCCTTAGGCGACCCCTGTGAAAGGGTCGTTTGACCGCCAAAGGGGTCGCGACCCACAGGTTGAGAACCGCTGCCCTAGATGGAAGCAAAGGTCAGTCCTGTGACTCAGCATTTCAGTGGAGTGATCTCTAAAACACTTTCCCTCTCAAGACAAATGAGGTCATAACATACCACTGGTATTGTTTCATATTCTCTAATTTCCCAGGTGACTGGGAGTTACTTTTTATGACACATTAATTCATCTCCTCTAGCATCTCTCCCCTCCCCAGGAATCCTATTCCTCTGAGCACAGTGCTCATAAATACTTAGGCAATTAGTCTATTCAAGTCTCAGTTAAAAAGTACAAAATTCATGGATATGGAGAAGAAAAAAATTACCCTTTTGTATATTATCTAGCATATGCAGAAAGCAATTTATCCAAGATTGAAAGGCAAGATCTGCTTAAGGGGTGATTTGGGGATTACAAATAAGGATATTAATCTTAAAATTATGTATTGTGTATTGAAAAGAAATTTTATGTGTGATGAAGTAATTTTACAATACAATTAGTTGTTTTATTAGTCAAGCTAATATAGTCTCGGTTTTTATAAATTTTTATTTTTATTTTTTATTCAATGATAATTTAAATGTATTTAATCTCAAAGATCAGCTATAAAGCATGCTTTTGTCTCCCAGAAGACACGTTTAGTTGACTAAGAGAACCAGTACATGTAGCATAAATGTAATCATTAATGTAGTAATTTACTAACACTTTCTGTTGTGCCACAAGATGGCAGCACATGCAAGGGTGTCTACATTAATATTTGTATATATGTCTAGTTAATGTATCCTTTGGTTTGAGGAAATGTAAAGGATGGTTTAAAGGCTAGCTTCCACCTTCTAGAATAAAATAATTGCTTAATTTATTGTTGTTAATGTTCTTAAATTCAAGAGCAATGTATATTTTTCATCCCATAATATCAGATGTAAATTTGTTATTTTATAAATGAAGTTATCTGGTGAAAAATCTATTTACATTTAGGCCAGGGAGGAAACATATCCTCACTCAATTCTTATTTGGCCTCTCTTATAATTTACTGACTTATGGGAGGAAATCATCTCAAATTGCTATTTCTTCTAAAAATTTGTTCCCCCAATCCTACATGGCTGCCTCTCACTCCTTGGATCTTTGTTCAGTTCATTTCAGTTCAGTTCAGTTCAGTTCAGTGACACCTTTAATGACTATTCTGTAAAAAATAACAACACAATAACACTTCTGCTGCCCTGGTATTCCTTTCCCCTCTTACCTTGATTTATCATTAAAATCTGCATGTATCATCCACCAATCTACTATATATCTACTTATTTATTCATTTGTGTTCCTTCTCTAATAAGATATAAGCTCCACAACCGAAAGGATTTTGTCTGTATCCCTAGCCTCTAGAACAATGGTTCTCAACCTTCCTAACGCCGCGACCCTTTAATACAGTTCCTCATGTTGTGGTGACCCCCAACCATAAAATTATTTTCGTTGCTACTTCATAACTGTAATTTTGCTACTGTTATGAATCGTAATCTAAATATCTGATATGCAGGATGTATTTTTATTGTTACAAATTGAACATAATTAAAGCATAGTGATGAATCACAAAAACAATATGTAATTATATATGTGTTTTCCGATGGTCTTAGATGATCCCTGTGAAAGGGTCATTCGACCCCCAAAGGGGTCGCGACCCACAGGTTGAGAACCATTGCTCTAGAATGTTCCTGCACATCATGGATGTTTAATAAACATGTGCTGAATATATTGCCATGGAGGCTAAAATAAAAAAGATGGTAGATGTATTTAAATATGACAAGTGCTATAAATGAAAGAGTCCTGGTCTAAGACAAAAGAGAGAGTTCTCATTCCTGTTGTACCCACCAGGTGAGGGACCTTGTGCCGTTATTCAGACTTTGTGTGTCTCAGGTTTCTACTGAGTCAATATGGAGTGAAAATAAAAACATTTTTACGCATATCCCAACACAAACATCAAATCATGTTGATGATTCCCAAATTTATATCTTCAGCCAGGACTTTTTCCTCCACTCCAGACCTTAGTCCCCACTCGATATCTCTATTTGAAGTTCTCACGGGCTTCTCAAACCTAATAGGCCTAAAATTAAACTCCTGGCAATTCTGTTAATTTTGATGACTCGGGTAAAAAACAAAAACAACAACAACAACAAAAAAAACCTTGCATTTGTCCTTGTCGCCTTCTTTCCCTCACATCCTAACCTCAAATTCATCAGCGTACACTGTCAGCTCCATTGTCTTAGTATATTTTAACTCTGGCCACTTTTCTCCCTTTTCACTACTGTCAGCCACGTCCCAGTTACTCTCATTCTTAGACTGTTGTCAAAATCTTGGTTGAGATACTGAAGATGTGCCTTGGCCACATATCCAAGTCATTTCCTGTTGGTATGCATTGCCTGACATATTTTTTTTTTGCCATTATATACTGTATATTTATTTGACTTATGTAACCATGAGACCTAACATCACTTTTGATTTTGCTATATCATTGTATTTGAACTTGTTCTCTCTACACTCATTCATTCAGCAAACAAAAAGGACTCATATACAGCAGTAATTATTACTTAAATACCTAATTATAGATACCTGATTAACTTTGAAATAATAATTAACAAGATGCAGAAGTAGATAATTAGATGCCAAAATAAGCAGATGAGAAAAGAAATGCTAGAAGAATTCAAATCAAAGAATGCTAAAGATATTGAGACATTTTTAAAAGAAATTGGGCTCAAGCTACACAGTTGACAGTTTGAGAATGGCAACATGGCTTGAGAAACACAAGGTAAGGCTTGAAGTTGGAAATAGGGAGTTTGGGGCAAAGAACAGTATTAAGAATTTATGGGAGAGCACAGCCGGTATGCTCAGTGGTTGAGCATCGACCTCTGAGCCAGGAGATCACAGTTCAATTCTGTCAGGGCACATGCCTGGGTTGCCAGCTCAATTCCCAGTAAGGGTCATGCAGGAGGCAGCCAATCAATGATTCTCTCGCATCATTGATGTTTCTATCTCTCCCTTCCTCTCTGAAACCAATAAAAGTATTTTTTAAAAGGAATTTATGGGAGATATGGTTGAATAGTTTGGGTGGGAGGAGTTATAGATTAAAGAACATGATATAGCCAGTAAGGAAAATTTGAGAGCTATTTTACAAAATATGGAGGATGGCTGAGCATTTTTTGAGGAAAAAAGAATGACCTGGATTTGATATTTTTATAATATTAATATGGCTAAAGAATAAGAAATAGATTGAAGCGAAGAGATATTTTATATATAATATATATGAACTATGTATAGATGTGTAGTATATTATCTATATATATAAAAGCCTAAGCGACCGAGCTACTGAACGACCAGTCGACCGGTTGACCAGTTGCTATGATGCGTACTGATCACCAGGGGGGCAGACGCTCAATCCAGGATCTGCCCCCTGGTGGTCAGTGCACTCCCACAGCTTAGTGCCACTCAGCTGCCTGACCCAACCCAGCAACCCACCAGCCCAGTGGCAGCTACTTACTCCTTTAGTAGTCCTGCAGGTCCAATCTCCAGAGAACGGCCAATAATCAACAGACCAGTGCTGCCCACTGCAGCGCTTCTCCTCCCTAGACGCTCCGCAAGGAAGAAACTATATAAAAGCAGCCGCCAGGTGGCTCCCGACAACTGGGATAGATCCGAATCCCGGACCAGCAAAGGCATCCCATCACCCACCCAGAGGGCTGATTGCATCCCGGTCCCCCCCACCCGTCTTGGTACGGCACCAGATGCACGGCTCATGGCTGGCAAGTGCCGCTGCAGCTGCACGAGCCTCTCCTAATCAGGACTGACTGGGTGCGAACCCTCAGCAGACGCAGCGGGGCCGGGATGAGCTGCAGGCGTTGTTAGACTGATGATTTCAGTCCAATCCCTGCAGGCCGTGCCGAGGGACCCCACCCGTGCACGAATTCGTGCACCAGACTTCTAGTATATAAATAATTCCATATAAGAGACTTGCTAAAATGATCAAATGCCCTTTCTGACTCAAGCAACCAAACCTCTACAACCATGATTGTGCATATTTAGGGCTTGCCTCGTGTTTCCTAGACCTACAAGAGATGTCTCCGACACAGGCATGTTTTTTAAGTGTAGAATCTGATCATCCTCTAACTCTTGGGTCTGTACAATAACCAATTCTGTTTACTAGTTACTTTGACTATTAAAAAGGAAAAAATGTTAAAGGACTTATCTTTGTTCCTTAACTTAATTAATTAAGAGTTCATAGTGGGAGAACCAAGATGGCAGCATTGGCTAACGCCGGAGTTTGCTGCCTTGAACAACTACTTCAAAAGTGAAACTAAAAGACGCCGGAGTTTGCTGCCTTGAACAACTACTTCAAAAGTGAAACTAAAAGACGGAACGGACATCACCCAGAACCACAGGAACACTGGCTGAGTGGAAGTCCTACAACTAGGAGGAAAGAGAAATGCATACGGACACTCAGAGGAGGCGCAGTGCTGAAGTCAAATTCTGAGGTGCGGAGTGTGCCGAGCAGGCTGGCGGTGGAGGGCGCGGTTGGCGTTTTCAATCGGGAGGGAGTCGCAGACTCTGAGCTCCAGATACGGGCGAGTCTTTAGGGACCCAGACTCAAACGGGAGAAGCGAGACTGTCTGGCTTCGGTCAGAGCGAATGCAGCTTTCTCTCCGAGGTGTGCAGCGGTTGCTGGGACTCAGAGAGGCAGAGCCCCTGGGGACAGGACTGAGAGCTGCCATAACTGCTCTCTCTGGCCCACCCTGTTGATCCTGTGCGACCCGCCCCACCCAAGCCAGACAGCCTCAGGCAAAGGCGAGATTAGCACCTCCCTAGAGGACAGAAGTTCTCTCACTGCAGACACAGCTGATTCTCACAGCCACTTGGCCTGGAGGTCAAACCCTCCCTGGTATTAGCTTCAACAATCAAGGCTTAACTACAAGACTGCGAACAAAGACCACTAGGGGGTGCACCAAGAAAGCATAACAAAATGCAGAGACAAAGAAACAGGACAAAATTGTCAATGGAAGATATAGAGTTCAGAACCACACTTTTAAGGTCTCTCAAGAACTGTTTAGAAGCCGCCGATAAACTTAATGAGATCTACAAGAAAACTAATGAGACCCTCGATGTTATGTTGGGGAACCAACTAGAAATTAAGCATACACGGACTGAAACAACAAATATTATACAGACTCCCGACAGCAGACCAGAGGAGCGCAAGAATCAAGTCAATGATTTGAAATGCGAGGAAGCAAAAAACACCCAACCGGAGAGGCAGAATGAAAAAAGAATCCAAAAATGCGAGGATAGTATAAGGAGCCTCTGGGACAGCTTCAAGCACAGCAACATCAGAATTATAGGGGTGCCAGAAGATGAGAGAGAGCAAGATATTGAAATCCTCTTTGAAGAAATAATGGCAGAAAACTTCCCCCACCTGGTGAAAGAAATGGACTTACAGGTCCAAGAAGTGCGGAGAACCCCAAACAAAAGGAATCCAAAGAGGACCACACCAAGACACATCATAATTAAAATGCCAAGAGCAAAAGACAAAGAGAGAATCTTAAAAATAGCAAGAGAAAGAAACTCAGTTACCTACAAGGGAATACCCATACAACTGTCAGCTGATTTCTCAACAGAAACTTTGCAGGCCAGAAGGGAGTGGCAAGAAATATTCAAAGTGATGAATACCAAGAACCTACAACCAAGATTACTTTATCCAGCAAAGCTATCATTCAGAATTGAAGGTCAGATAAAGAGCTTCACAGATAAGGAAAAGCTAAAGGAGTTCATCACCACCAAACCAGGATTATATGAAATGCTGAAAAGTATCCTTTAAGAAGAGGAAGAGGAAGAAAAAGGTAAAGATACAAATTATGAACAACAAATATGCATCTATCAACAAGTGAATCTAAGAATCAAGTGAATAAATAATCTGATGAACAGAATGAACTGGTGATTATAATAAAATCAGGGACATAGAAAGGGAATGGACTGACTATTCTTGGGGGGAAAGGGGTGTGGGAGATGCGGGAAGAGACTGGACAAAAATCGTGCACCTATGGATGAGGACAGTGGGTGGGGAGTGAGGGCGGAGGGTGGGGCGGGAACTGGGAGGAGGGGAGTTATGGGGGGGGAAAATGAGGAACAAATGTAGTAATCTGAACAATAAAGATTTAATTAAAAAAAAAGAAAAAAAAAGTTCATAGTGATATATATCCAAAGAAATGAATATACTCAATTTTAATAAGAATATTTTCTACATTCCTTATACTTACTATTGCTTCCTTGGTATAAAATGCATTCAGTGTATTCATTAAACCTGATTATTTGCATAACTTGATATTCATGATTCAATTTAAAGTGATACTTCTTGGTAAGAAATAATAATAAAAGGATGTGAGAGGCACAGCAATGCTGATTAGAAAAACTGCCAGCCAGCCATTAACATCATAGTGAGTTTTCAGATTCTCAGAATTATTCCCACAGGCTTTGAAAAATATCATGATCATTATAACTAGACCTGGTCAGAAATTATACTCTTGTAGATTTCTTTTGTAAAGGAAAGATGAATTCCCAAATAATAGAGTGAAACAGGGATGATATGTGAACTAAACCCTTTTGTTCTTGAATTTTTTTCAAACACTTGATAGTTGGTGTTGTCTTCCCAAGTTCCTAAAAATTCCAGTTAATAAAATTTTAAAATTAGGCAATATCACTTTCAGTGTTGTTTCTCTAACCTAGCAAAGTTTTTTAAAGCTTTCTTTTATTGTCTTTACCAAACCAAAAACTGGAGGAATGAGGCTTTGTTTAACACATGTTAGGACAGGTTTCCAACCTGTCTGCCAATATGTGGTACAAGGGTAATAGAGAATCTCTCTCCAAGGACCGTTGGGATTTAATTAGACATTATTAAAAAAAAAAAGGACATTAATTATGTAAAGCATCCTGAGTTCCACGTATGCCTTTTAAAACCCTTGACTTACCCATTCCTCGGACCAAACAGACTCCAGAACCATGATATTGGGTTGTGTGACAAGTAAGATAACTTGATAAAGACATTATTGTACATGAGGAAAGACTGGCAATCATAGACTATGCTTTCAAAGGTAGATTGATGATTATGAGAATATGGGGAACAGGAAAAGCACTAAAATTATATTAATAATTTATGCTGACAACTCAGATTTACTTCATTTCTTTGGATAATTTAACCTGTTTGAGAAAGCTCTTTTTTCTAAAAATTCACAGAAATGTTTCCCATGGCCAGACTTAACATGGTAGCTGAATATACACCACTTCTTATGTTTCACAACTTCATGGTTAATGGAAATGTCTACAGTTTCTTTTTCAACTACTAGCTGGTCTAAAATTAGAGGGTTTTTTTTTTAACACGAGGCTTTATATTTTGGTAAGAAAGCAAACAATAACTGCTGCCTAGCTCCCCAATAGGGTGCCTCTGCTATACTCCCAATCTCTGTATGTGCACGAGGCTGCAGACAGCATCCTTGGGCATGTCTCTTCATAAATCTCTGAGAGAACTGGGGGAGGGGACTATGGTCCTTGTTTACCCCATCAACCCCAACCGCCTGGCAGTTGCTGTGAATTTCTTCAGTCACGGGGCAGGCAATTTTCCATAGACAATGTGGTGAAAAGTAAGAGCAGAATTTACAACTTTCCTCCAAACTATCCCTTCACTTCAGTCTCCAGACACTCCTGCCCCCATAACACCACTGCCTCACTCACTCCTCATACCAACTCATGACGGGCTTCCATCTTCTCAGGAGGACTCCTCATTTGTCATTTCTCTAGGAGCCATTTAGAGGAAGGAAATCAGAAGCCATATAACAAAAATCAAGTATAATTCTTTGGAAGTGGTATTCCTTTCCTTACCATGACTCACCTTATGAAGAAGCTCATAACATACATACTCATCAAGGCCCATCAAGCTCTTGAAATGGATAAAAACCACTATTATCATTGCTACCTGCCCACTGGAGCCTAAGATCAATAGATAGTAATCATAATTGATGCTTCACATTTATCACACTTTAAGATTTGTTTTAAAATCATCAACTGAATGAAATACTTCTTTAAATTTCATGCCATAGGCATTTTATAGTTTATCACTTTTACAACCAGGTAAGCAATCAGCCAGGCATCTGGCATGGAAACAAGGGAAAGGATAATAGGAAATCTTAAGGTCCTCTTACATGTGATTCTATCACTCATGATTCTCTAGGAGAAACTGATGGAATTGGGGCACTGTCACAGTTTGGGCTACTATAACAAAAATACCATAGACAGAATAGCTTAAAAAATAAACACTTATTTATCACTAGAGGCCCAGTGCATGCACAAAATTTGTGCACTCGGGGAAGGGGGCGTTCCCTCAGCCCGTCCTGTACCCCTTGCAGTCTGGGAGCCATCGGGGGATGTCCGATTGATGGACATCCTTAGTGCTGCCGCGGAGGCAGGAGAGGCTCCCACCATCACTGCTGCATTTGCCAGCTGTGAGCCCAGCTTCTGGCTGAGCAGCGCTCCCCCTGTGGGATCGGGCCAAAACTGACTCTCCGACATTGGATATCCCTCTCACAATCCAAGACTGCTGGCTCCCAACCGCTTGCCTGCCTGCCTGCTTGATGGCCCCTAAACACTCCCTGCCAGCCTGATCGATGCCTAACTGCTCCCCTGCCAGCCCGATTGCCCGTAACTGCCCTCCCCTGCCAGCCTGGTCACCCCTAACTGCCCTCCCCAGCCAGCCTGGTCCCCCCAACTGCCCTCCCCTGATGGCCCAGTCACCCCTAACTTCCCTCCATTGGCAGCGCCGTCGCCCCCAACTGCCCTCCCCTGCTGGCCATCTTGTGTGTTGGAGTGATGGTCAACTTGCATATTACTCTTTTATTAGATAGGATTATGCTTTTATTGGTTGAATGGCCCAACAGTTAACTGTACACTTAGCATATTAGGCTTTTATTATATAGGACTAGAGGCCTGGTGCACGAAATTCACGCACAGGGGTGTATGTGTCCCTCAGCCCAGCCTGCACTCTCTCCAATCTGAGACCCCTCAAGGGATGTACGGTGGGATCGGGCCTGAACCAGAAGTCAGACAACCCTCTCACAATCCAGGACTGCTAGTTCCCAACTGCTCGCCTGCCTGCCTGCCTGATTGCCCCTAACCATTTCTGCCTGCCAGCCAGATCACCCCCTAACCACTCCCCTGCTGATCTGATCGACACCTAACTGCTCCCCTCCTGGCCTGGTCCCAACTGCCCTCCCCTGCAGGCCTGCCCCCCCCATCTGCCCTCCCCTGCTGGCCTGATTGCCCCCACCTGCCCTCCCCTGCTGGCCATCTTACGTCCACATGGGTGCGGCCATCTTGTGTGTTGGAGCGATGGTCAATTTGCATGTTACCTCTTTATTATATAGGATTATTATATAGGATGGTTTTTGAGGCTTAAAGTCCAAGATCAGGATGCCAACAATGTTGGGTTCTTGGTAAATGCCTTTGTTGACATAAAAAGTATTCAAACCTATAGATAATTTTTATGAGTTTGAGCCAAAATGATGACATTGCCAGGAAGCAAGATCTCAAATGCTCCAGAGAATGACAGGTTTTCAACTTATTTTATACATTTGGTATTAAGGAAGGAACATAAGGAAGGTTACATGAAGGTGGGAGAAAGCAAGACACTGGATAGCTAACAAGGTTAGTGCCCTTACGGGTGGTTACACCCTCACCTTCAAGGCCTCTGGAAAGAGAATTACTTCTGGCATTTTTTAAGGTGTGTTCATTATTGTACAAGAAAACCTTTTACGAAAGAAGTTGTAGAACTGGGGCATGACTACCCACCATGACTTGCCCAGTTTGGAATTTGCGATCAGATCACCTTGTGAGGTTACTTTTGGTCAGATTTATCACAGCGTCCTCCTCCTGGTTTACAGCTGGCCATCTACTAGTGGTATTCTCTCGTGGCTGGGAGAGAGAGGAAGCCAGTTCTTTCATGCCTCTTGTTGTAAGAGCACTAATCTCATTAATGAGGGCTCCAACCTCATGACCTCATTACCTCCCAAAGACCCTACTTCCTAACATTATCATATTGAGCATTAAGATTTCAACATATGAATGTTGGAGAGATACAAATATTTAGTCCATAACAGGTGCTCAGGGATATTTGGTAGAACACTATAAGTTGTTAAGATTCGTTTAGTAGAAGCTATATCATGAATATATTGATTATCTACACTAATGAAAGAGAAACATGGTAATTAGTGTCTCTCCACTACCCTTCCCATTGGCTAATCCCCCGTCACTCACAGAGTAGGGCCGAGATATGCAAATTAACTGGCAGCCAAGATGGTGGCCGGCAGCCAGGCAGCTGATGCGAACAGGGAGGCCTGCCTGCTTCAGTGACGGAGAACTCCAACGTTCCCCGGTCCCCCCCTGACTTGCCGGCCTCTCAGCTGCAACTCTCAGCAACTATGTTGCGAATAAAGAAGCTAAAAAACCCCAGAAACCTGCTTTACTCAGCGGAGCTTCAGCCAGCTGGACCGCAACGTTGTATCAAATACAGACGGTAAACAAAGGCCAGAAACCTGTTTTCAGCAGCCGAGGCCTCAGAGCTAAAGCTGGCCCAGAATAAAAAAGAAAAAAAGAAAAAATGGAGCAGTTGGGAGCTTCAGTCCCAGCCTGAAAACAGCCCTCAGACCCTCAGCCAGACTGGCTAGGCACCCCAGTGGGGACCCCCACGCTGATCCAGGACACCCTTCAGGGCAAACCAGCCAGCCCCACCCATGCACCAGGCCTCTATTCTATATAGTAAAAGGGTAATATGCCTCCCAGCACCGGGATCAGCGTGACAGGGGGCAGCACCCAAACCCCCTGATCGCCCTGCAGCTCTGTGTGTGACAGGGTGTGGCGCTCCAACCCCCCCGCCCCCCACGGGCCCTGCTCTGTGTGTGACGGGGTAGAGCCATAACCTCCCCATTGGCCCTGCCCTGAGTGTGACAGTGGCGGTGCCCCAACTCCCTGATCGGCCCTGCTCTGTGGGTGATAGAGGGCGGCACCCCAACCCCCTGATCCACCCTGCCCTGTGTGTGACAGGGGGCGGTGCCCCAACTCCCCTATTGGCCCTACTCTGTGAGTGACGAGGGGAGCTCCCCAACCCCCTGATTGACCCTGCTCTGTGCATGACAGAGTATGGAGCCCCAACCCCCCTGATGGGCCCCGCTCCGTGCTTGGCAGGGGGTGGCGCACAAATTTTTGTGCACCGGGCCTCTAGTTAATATATAAATCTACATACATGTCATCATATGTGTACACATGTGTACATATACTCATGTGTGTGTATACTGTGCATGTATACATGTGTGCATACAATCATATGTGCATATATATATATATATATATATATATATATATATATATATATCTCCATCTATCTAGTTAGAATGTATATTAATTTCCTAGGACTGCTATAACATTACCACAAACTTGATAGCTTAAAACCATAGAAATGTATTCTCTCCTCTTTCTGGTGGCCAGCGTCCAAAATCAAGGACTTGGCCAGACCTCACTCCCTAAGGAGATTCTAGCGGAGAATCTGTCCCATGCCTTTTCCAGCTTCTGGCTAATGGCCACATTATCCCAGTCTCTACCACTGTCTTCACATTGCCTTCTCCTCCCTATGTCTGTCTTCTCTTCTGTGTCTCTTATAAAGACACTTGTCATTTGATTTAGGATCTACTCAGATAATCCAGTATAATCTCCTACTCTCAAGATTCTTAACTTAATTACATTCTACATCCCTTTTTCCAAATAAGGCAAGACTCATAGGTTCCAAGAGGGCCACTGTTTAACCCACTCAGAAAGGAAGATATTTCACCTTTAGTTGTGCTTTGTTTTTGCTTGCCTGGAATTAATCTCTTGTCACTGTATTTTTTTAGCTTTGTATTATTGCTTCAATAATACTATGGTATTATTTCTTTTATCTCAGACAAACAACAATGGGGATACTAAAAAGAAAGCCATATTATACCAAATTTGGCCTGGATATGCATCTCCAAATTGTTCATTCTTTTTTATGTCACTATGAAGAAGGTGAAAGAACTATCAAAGTAAATCAAATGAAAGCACCATTTGGTAAAGCCATGGTTATTTTGGCAAACACTGAAGGAAGTCTAGATCAAACCTGTATATCTCCATAAGCAAAGCTCAGGCAGCCTGTCTAGACAAACACATGCTAACATCAAGTCACACAGCCCCCATGGCATTTGTGTAGATGCATCTATAAACATTTTAATTGGACTAAACTATTCAAGAAATTCCTTCCCAGTCTCAGGCCTTATTCCATTTTCCAGTGCCCGGCCTACTTGGTGATCTCCCTCTCTTTTCTTCTGAAAATGTTATTTATAACACTTTTACATGGGATATAATCAAACAATATTTTTAAGAAATGAAGAGCAGAAAGGAACACTAGTGAAGCCAAGTATTAGATGCACAGCTTGTTTTTAGGAATTCATAACAACTGTAAAATACGTTTCCATTTCAGTCATTAGGTTATAAATGAGACTCACTGTGTTGTGCAGACTTTCTTTACCGGCTTCCAGGGTCTTATAATTAAAGTTACAATGATTCTATTGCAGCAAATGTGAGTCTTTCTTCCTCAGGATGAGGTTTCACTTAGCCTGTGTGTAGCTATGATAAACAGAATACTTTGTTTCTTATTCATTACTTTCCTGTGGAGAACCCTGTCCCTTGGTGATAATGGAGGACAATTTGAGGATTGTCTCAGAACACTCTGACTGTGGGCCTCGGAGCTGCTCTCAGATTTTGAAACGAGGATCTTAGAGGTGAGGTCTAAGGGCCTCGGGATAGGATATGCCCTTCGTCAACACTCCTTAGCCCCTGGTGGATAAATGACCACATTTGCTTGTGCACAGTTAGTAAGGAGTCACGGATAAAGCTGTGTGGGTGTAACAGTGATGTATTCAGTGCATCCATTTTGTAAGAGCTTTTATTTCAAACAGTTGTACAAACAGCGAGTTGACTGGTAAAAATGGGAACATAGCACAATTCTAACTTTATGTTTCACCATTTTAACAAAATGCCAGTTATATAACAATGTGACTGCAGTGTTTCTTCATTTCAAATGTGCGTGGCATGAGTTAGAAGGAGCCCCTCACAGTCTGTGCCTCAGAAAATGGAATTTCTTTCTCTATATTTGTTTTCTAACCTGAGTTTTCTTTTTAACAAATTGCTAAAAATATTCCCATATTTTGCTTGTCCTTCTACCTTTACTTTTTCCCCAGCTTGTGATGATTATTTATTCATCCATAATTAGATTTTGGTTCACAGTGTAAATAAAAGTATTTATGAACTTTTTAAAAAAACTGTCAATTTTTAAATTTTTACATACAAAATATATTGTGGGAAATCTCACTGCATGGGTGATACAAAATAAATTCTTTTTTAATATTTGCTATTACATGTCATTAGAAATTGTTTGAAGTGTGTAGAAATAGGCATTAGTCAGAAAGAGAGGCAATAGACAGCTAGAAGAAATATCCATGTCCAACCTAAATCAAAAAGCACTAAATGTCATTCAAAAGATGAATTTGAAATATCTTTGTTCATGGAAAAGGGTTCATATGTTTTATTTAAAATCTGTAATGCCTGCCCAGCCAGCATGGCTCAGTGGTTAAGCATCAACCTATGAACCAGGAGGTCACAGTTCGATTCCCAGTCAGGGCATATGCCTGGGTTGTGGCCTCAAGCCCCAGTAGGGAGCATGCAGGAGGCAGCCGATTGATGATTCTCTCTCATCACTGATGTTTCTATCTCTCTCTACCTCTCCTTTCCTCTATGAAATCAATAAAAAAATATTAAAAAAAAAAAAAGATAAAATCTGTAATGCCTAGCTAGTTGTAAATATGAATAGGAGGTTTCTCTTAAATCTCGGGTTAAATTTCAATTTGCCTTAAAGCAAAATCTAGCCTACATGATTGAGGACATTGAAAGGTGCTCTTGATATAGGGATAGTGGGGAAGGCTCAAAGATATAATCTACACTAATAAAAGAGAAAAATGGTAATTGGCGTACGAGCTACCCTTTTCATTGGCTAATCAGGGCTATATGCAAATTAACTGCCAACAAGATGGCGGTTAATTTGCATATGTAGGCACAATGCAGGGAGGCGAAAGGGAAAGCAGGAAGAAGCCCCCTGCCACTGACAGTGATCGGAAACCCAGGGGGGAGCTAAGAGCTGGGGGGCAGGGCAAAGGCGGCCCTGGGGCTGCCTTTGCCCTGCCCCCCAGCCATAATCGGAGAATCAGGTGCCTTTGCCACCCTGGCCAGTGATAGCAGGAAGTAGGGGTGGAGCCAGCGATGGGAGCTGGACACGGTCGAAGCTGGCAGTCCCGGGAGCTAGGGGTCCCTTGCCTGGGCCTAAAGCGGAGCCCATGATCGCGGGGCCGCTGCAGCTGCGGGTCCCCGCTGCCCAAGCCGGAGGCCTCAGCCAGAGGTGTTAGGCCTGGGCAGGGGCGGAGCCTGCAACCGCGGGGAGCTGGGGGTCCCCTGCCCAGGCCTGACACCTCTGCCGGAGGCCTCAGGCCTGGTCAAGGGGCCGATCCGGTGATTGGTGATCGGAGGGTGATGAGGGTCAACTCCTCTGGCCGAGGCATCAGGCCTGGGCGGGTGGCTGAGCCGGGGATTGGGGGGATATGATGGTCCCCTTGCCCAAGCCTGAAGCCTGGGTGCAGAGCCAGCAATCGGAGGGGTCTGGGGGTCCCCTGCCCAGGCCTGATGCCTGGTCCAGAGGCATCAGGCCTGGGCTGGGGGCAGAACCAGTGATAGGGGGAAATGAGAGTCCCCTGCCCAGGCCTGACACCTCTGTCAGAGGCATCAGGCCTGGGCAAGGGGCCGATCCTGCGATTGGTGGGTGATGGGGGTCAACGCCTGAGGGCTCCCAGTATGTGAGAGGGGGCAGGCTGGGCTGAGGGACACTCCCCCCCACACACACCCAGTGCATGAATTTCGTGCACCGGGCCCCTAGTTAATAATAAATGTGTCTGATTGTTTTCCTAATTATTGTATTCTACATTATTCAAGTCCCTAGGCTCTTCTTGGTGTTAAGTTTTTGCTGTTGTTCATATTAATTTTGCATATTAATGCATGAGAAGACAACCATAAGACAGGTGTCTTCTGAAACATTACAGATTAACTGAAAGTCCTCAATGACAGTTTTCCCTCAATCAGTGTTGATGGGTTGAAGAGGAATTAAAATTTAGATTTGTTGAAAATGTTCAAGTGGAGGTTAAAAAAATGGAATATATATATATATATATATATATATATATATATATATATATATATATTTACCCTTACAATTTAAGATAATATTTTATCAATATTAAGGTGATGTCCTGTAAAAACAAGGACCAGGACTGCTTGATTTTACTTGAGCAATATTTCAAATATCATGCATATTTTTATTCTTATTAAATTCAAATCACATGTTAACAGCATATTCTGGCCATCATACAGTCTTCTTACTTACTAATACCCTATTTTTATGCAAACTACAATCAAAATTTAACTTGCTTATCATTTATCTCAGCTCGATAGCTCCTCCCGTATGAACTTGCTCATTTCAAGATGCAGAATTCTAGAATCTTATTTTCCGTCTCACCACCTTTAAGAAAAGTGAAAGAAAACCTATGTCATGCTTAAATGCAAATGAATATGCCATTCTTATTAACCACGTCAACAAAGCACTCACCAGAAATTTTTACCGATGATCCATAGATCAGATGTATTTCCATTTTGGTGGCATCTAAAATACGGTGAAGCCATATACAACGCTGAGACTCATGAGGGAACATTTTGTGAGACCCATGTTGTGTGGGGCATATCTATCACATCTGAATCTATAACTTGGTAGTTAGCAATGAAATGAAAATCTGCCCTAGATTATAAATCATTTAAATTACAAATAATTCTGTTAAATGTCTGAAGATTCTGAAAGCATATATCAAATTGAACACAGTTTTATGACTCTGATAACAGAGAAATTTATGACACATTCAAGATCATTTAGCAGAGAATGTTGGAGAGACGGATGAGTCCTTCACATCTTAACACGCACTCTTAGATTTTTTTAAATATTTTTTTAATTTCTCAATTACAGTTGACAGGCAGTATTATACAGTGAGAGGCAAAAGTGGGTTTACATTTGTTCACATGGAAGATAAATAGAAGAATTAATAAATAATAATACAAGAATAAACTGTGTTTCAAGTACTCACAACTCTAAGCCTACTTTTGCCCCCACCCTGTATTAGTTTCAAGTGTACAACATAGTGATTAGTCATTTATATAACTTATGAAGTGATCACCCATCTGACACCATACATTGTTATTGCAATGTTATTGTCTATATTCCCTACTCTGTATTTTATATTCCTATGACTATTTTTATAACTGGCCATTTGCACACCTTAATCCTTTTCCCCTTTTTCACCCATCCCCCAAACCTCTATCCATCGGGCAACCATCAAAATGTTCACTGTATCTGAGTTTTTGCTTCTGTTTTGTTTGTTCATATATTTTGTTTTTTAGATTCCACATATATGTGAAAGCATATGTCTGACTTATTTCACTTAGCATAATGCCCTCAAGGCCCATTCATGTTGTTGCCAATGGCAAGATTTCATTCATGGGTGAATAATATTCCATTGTATATATGTGCCACATTCTTTATCCATTTTTCTGTCAATGGGCACTTAGGTTGACTACTATAAATAATGCTGCAGTGAACATAAGGATGCATATGTCTTTTTGAATTAATGTTTTGCATTTCTTTGGATAAAAACCAGAAGTGGAATTGCTGGGTCTTTCTTTGTCTCTTGTTATAGCTTGTTATTTTCTGTCTGGATGATCTATTCATTGATGTCAGTGAGATGTTCAAGTCCCCTAAAATGACTATACTACTGTCAATCTCTTTCTTTATGTTTGTCAGTATTTGCTTTATGGGTTTATGTTCTCCTATGTTGGGCGCATAGATGTTTACAATTATTAGTGAGTGTGGAGAAATTGGAACTCTCATATACTGATTGTGGGAATGTGAAATTTGAAAAAATACTTTGAGAAATAGTTTGGTATTTCCTCAAAATATTAAAATATACTTACCATATGATCTAGAAATGTTATTCCTAGTTATATACCCAATAGGAATGAAAACATGTGTCCACAGAAAATTGTGTATGTGAATGTATAGCAGTAGCATCTATAATAGCCAAAGGTCTAGCCAGGTGGGGCTTGTGACGCAATCCAAACGTTCATCAACTGATAAAATGCAGTATATCTATATTATGGAATATTATTCAGCAATAAAAGAAATGAAGTACTCATACTTTTTACAACATGAATCTTGAAAACATTATGCCTCATTAAAGAAGCCAGATCTAAAGGACTACATATTATAGATTGCATTTATATAAAGTGTTGTGTTGGTATGTTTTGTTTGGTTTGGTGGTAGTGGGGGTATTGTGGTCAGTGCTAGAATGACCCCTCTCAGGAGAGATTTCCCTAACCACCAATCTAAAGCAATTTCCCATTCCCTTTCCGAACATCACCAAATTTAATATTCTGAATAAAACCAATCAAAATGTGATATTTATTTATTTATAATTTATCATCCTAACATTGAATGTTGTTCACAGAAGCGAAGGCCTGGCTTTGTTATTCACAGCTGCATCTGTAGGGCCAAGAATGGTGGTAGGCACAAATTTGATCACTTAATAAATATCTGTTTTTTATATAAGACATTTAGCATAAGACTATGGGAAAATCAATGATAAAAATGTTAAACTAATATTGGTGACCATGTCTTAGTACTTTGCACCATTTTGTTTAATCTTCATTTAAGCCCTGGTAGGTCAGTAGTATTATTTCTACTTTTAGAGAGGCTAATCGTTCACTTGAGATTTCAGTCCATACCAGAACAGGATTACAACTGCTGTTTTTCTTACCACAAATGATATGCTTTTAATGATTATACAATGCTATAGCCAGAACACAAGCAAGTGCTCTTGAGGTTTAGGGGTGTCAGGGAATGCTTCAAGAAGGAAGGATATTAGTAACTGGGTTTTTAATGAGAGGAAAAATATTCTCCAGGTGGGGATTACATGCCAACTACAAGCATGGGGAGAGGAAAGCGCAGAGCTTATAGAAAGTGATGAGTGATTCACTTTGATGAACTGGGGTTTCTGATAAAAGCAGGGTGAACTTCCTATCTCCACCTCCAGGTTTTTTTACATGAGAATAAAATAAACTATTTATGCAAGCCCCTATTATTCAGGTCTATTTTGGTCTATACAGCTGAAACAGATCCTAATACAACAGGCCCTAAAGAGTTTCACTTAAGGGAGGCAGAGAAGAAAGTTACTCTAGCTAAAGAAATAGCACTCTAGCGGATTGTTTAATAATTTCACTTATATCCTCATCCTGATAATTTCTGTAAAGCCTTTGGTAATATTCCTTGTGGTCCTCTTTCCTTCCAACAATGCTTCAATATCAAGACAGGTAGTTGGTATGGACTCTTCTTGAGTCAAAGTACATGATTAGGATCCCAGATTGACCTCTCATGAGCTGTGTGATTTTGAGCAATTATTTAATGACTTTCAGTTTCTTCATTTGCAAAGTATAAACAGTGATAAAACCTACTTTCATGATTATTAATTAATAAAGCACATAATAGTAAGTATTGGAGCGAAACATGGCTATCACATTCAGAACTGACTTGTTGAGTGTCAGTTGTGTGTTGAGCTCTGTATTCAACCTGGGAACACAGAGTTACTCTCTAGAAGTTTACAGTGTAGTGCTCTGAAAGAGAAAATGTGTCTGCATTCTTGGGAATGATTCTCTTTGTAGTTTCATGTCCTGTGAATCACATCATGCCATGCAAAGCTGTTACAGAACAATGTTTAGTCAGCAGATAAATTATATAATTCAGTGCATCCTCCAGTTCAAAGAGTAGATGCCTTTAGCATGGTACACAGGAATGTCAATGTGATAGTATCATGATATTTTCCCCCATGAAAAAGGAAAACATACTGACCCTCAATATCTTAAAGTTAAGGATAACTCTGTTTTAGACCTGAAAATGAGCAATGACAAAATGTGACATTTAAAATGTCTAATCTTACTGAAATTTCTACAAATGCCAAATTAAACTTTATAAACTCTTTTTTATTTTTTGCACTATGAAAAAAAATGACAAAGCAATTTCTACGTAGCTCCTAGTGCCTGTTCATATGTTTATACTGAGAGATACTTCCTCTATTGTCCACATGACAGCCCCCACTTCTATTTAGAACTATTGGAGGAAGTTACCAAATCATTATAAAGTTGTGTCAGTTCTTTAGAAATTGAACATATTTCCTATATAAATAATGTTACACATGTAGCTTACCTAACCCACAATGTGCTTAAGTATAGCAGAAATAATAATACAGACTCTAGCTTTGTACTCTAAGCTCTCTCTGGGGAAATTCATAACAGATTCTAACTTGGGAAGTTAGGAACCATGTCCCAATGCTGTAATTCTTTCCAACACTTTCTCTTCTGTCACTTGGGATAATTATTGGAACCTGGTAATGTTGTGTCGTAAATCAGCGAGTGAGATACAAGATGCCTTAATGAGCCAATTGATTAGGAGTCATTTATTGCGCGCGGCCCAGAGGGAGGTGTCTCTTCCAAATCTCTGAGCAAAGTCACACAGGAAGTGTCCCGTATTTATAACTTTTGAGCATCTTTGTCTGCAGATTGTATTACAAAGAGCTCTGTGTGAGTTATTGTTACAGACAGTGTGTAATCTTGGATACATAAAGAACAAACATTTGGCATAAGAATATGGGAATTATCAGTATTAGTCCATTACCTTAGATGGCTAGCTTGCAAGGTCAGACAGTTTAGTTTTTATCTTTTTCTATTATTCAAACTAAAACAATTATTTTATAGAATAAGAGACTATCTAAAAATGGCAGTTTACAGGACAAGGGACTATCTAACAATAGCAGAGAATTTCAAACAGCAGTTTTTATAGAAGATGGAGGTTACTATGCTTCAGTAAAGAGGTCCAGCCATGTGGGGCCTGTGTAAAGGACAATAGGGAGAGGGGGAGGAGTCCTTGGAGGTCCTTGATTTTGCATTACATTTCTTATAGGGCCCTAAGAGTGGTCCACAAATTCCCAGTTCTGCTACCCTGGCATGTCCCGTCTTTCCCAGAGCTTGTCTCCTCTTCCAGGCCATTGTCATGAAAGACTAAAGTTATTCTCTAGTCTCCAAGTCCCTGAATCAGTGGTTTTCAAAATTTTTAAAACTATGACCCATAGTAATAAAAGCGGTTTATATCATAATTAAATAAATATATACTTACTTTATATAACTGAAACAAAAGTTTTATGGAACAAAACATTATATTATGTGATATGCACATTGACCATTTTTACTCAATTCTATTCTATTAAAAATATTAATCTCACTAAATTGATTTCACATCTGAGTTTTAGGTTTCATCCCACCATTTGAAGAACCCTTATTAGAAAGTTAAAAATTTTTAATAATAAAAGTAAAACAAACAAAAAAAAACTTGAAACTAAAAAATAAGGGAAAATTCACAAAATTTCAAGTCCTCTCAAAAATATCACAGTACTGGACATTTAATTTACTTTGGCTGTTTAGGTGTTGAAACTCCTCCCTATATTTGGAACATTCTCCACCACACAATCCTTGGGGAGACAAGGGTCATTTCCTACTACAAAATCTCCACCGCCCAAACACCCTCCTTCTCCAGCCCCTAGAAGTGAGGGATGAGTACAACTTTCCAGGCCTTTGGCCTGGAACAAGAATTCACCTGGCAGCATAAGTTACTATTGGCCACAATCACCATGGTGCAACACTGTATTCTGTTTTGTGCCAGGCGGACCAGGGTGCCAGATGCTGCACCCAGTAGCAGCGTCTGCATCCGCATGGTGTTTGGTGGTGTAGTTTAGCCAGCACCCAGCCTCTTCTGATTCTTGCTTTGCCTGTGTCTGATTCTCCAGCCTTTCTGGCAATTCCCTTTTTGTTTCAATCTGCATAGTGTAAGCTAGTTTCTCTTGTTTGCAGTCAATCGCAACCAAATTCCCTCTGGTTTATTAAACATTAGGGATTTGTTCTCTGCTTTATGCAAAAGACGATCTTGGCAGTTTCTTACAAAAAATGTATTAGAATTCCAGTGAAGAGACGGGTGGGGAACTCTGAGAAGTGAAAGTTTGATTGGGAGATGGAGAATGTTGCTTGATCATGAGACAATAAGGAGAGGAAGAACCCATCTTGGAGTTTGTCAGCTAGCTTCCGCATTATTTCCCTCTTACCGTCTAAAACTCTAGGGGTGGGGTAAAGGGACCAAAAGACCAAGATTCTGTGGGGAGAGAAGGAAAGCAGTCGCCAGCAATGAAGTGGAAGGGAGGCCAGTTGCAGCACTGGGTAATAATGCAAGCCATGATGGTCACTCCCTGAGATAGCCTTTGTCAATGAGAGAATGTCCAGCCTAAGAAAAAGTCCTAAGAGTAAATATGAACCAAACTGAAGACAATTGCCAGGAAGCAAAATCTCAATTGATTGAGAAAATGCTCTGGAGAATGACAGTTTTGCAGTTTACTTAATACATTAGAATCAAAGGAGACAGGAAATCCATTGGTGGATTAAGAGGGCAGGAGAAAGCAAAGCTGGGGGAAATCTCTGGGACTGGATACGAAGTAAAATGGAGAGACACATACTTCCTTTACACTGGTGGATCCTGGGTGCTTTATAATTAATATTTACAGCACACAGACATGGCATTCAGGGAACTAGGCAACCATGAGGGGTTCTGTGCTCTGGTGCAGTGGGTGTTCCCCGGAGGGGCTGGGAAAGGAGATTACACTGACTTTTCAAAGGTATGTCGTCTTAGATGCAGAAAGACAATAGACAGGCTTAGCTAAGGTAAAGATTGACCTTTGTCAACGAAGCCACAGGTCTAGGACCTGACTATTCACCATCACTCGCATTTTTTATTGGGAAGTTTTCTTTTCAGACCATCCTTTGTGGTCATTTTTGGTTTCTGAGTTTGCAAAACCTCCCCTGCAGGCCTCTCCAAGCTTGTATAGTTTAATATGTGGCCCCTTTTTAAATCAGACCTTTCACATGCAAGAGGCCAGTCCTGGATATATGTGAGTAGACATAGTTATATACCCATGAGCAGTCACCTGAATATATATATAATTTTCTTTCTGTCAGTACACACTGAGATCCACTTTATTTCTTTCCCTCCCCCCGCACCACCACCTTCCCCTCCCGCGCCCCCCCCCCCACCCGCCCTCCGCCCGTCAAAGGCTAGATGGCCAGTATAAATTCTGCTGGTTGATTCATTCAGATGGCACCTCATTTTCGGTACAGTTTCTAGTCAAAAGGGTTGGAACAAGGCATACCCAAGTAAAAAGAGGCAGCAGCTAATTCATTAAACTCCATTGTTGCTTTCCCCTTTGGAACATTACTAGTATGTTTTGACATTTCAACCATCCTCATTGCACAAGAGACTTCAGACTAGATGTTTTGTGTACAAAATCTAATGCATATTTGTTGAAAACTTTTAAATTCATACCCAAAATGTCACCAGCCTACCAAGTCTGCACTGGATTAACACACATGTGTAAGTGTGATGACTCTCCTGCCTGTTTTTAAGCTATGTGAACACAATGTGTGGAGTGACAGGAAGGAGGGATTTTGAAATGAGGATAATTTGGGAATGATGGGTAAATTATTTATCTTGATTGTGGTGATGATTTCATAGGTATGTACATATATAAAAACATTAAATTGCATACTTTAAATATGTACATTTAAATATTATATTAATCCTCAATAAAGTTGTTTAAAAATAAGATATTTATACAAGAAACTCTTAGCCACATAAAGAACACTTAAATGAGACTAATAATATTTTTATTCGAGTCTAGAGAGTGAAAGAATATACATACATGCATATATTCACATATACATGAGCTAATTCTGAGTTATTTACATTGTTGTTGGGGTGGAACAAACTTTCCTCTACCCTTAAGGACCTTTTAGCAGGTCAAATAATCAAATAGACATGAGACAGAGTAGCAAGAGAAAATAACCAAATTTAATATATACTAGGTGTACCGGTTAATAATGGCAGACTTTGTAATCAAAGAAAACACAATAATTTAAAGAGAAACATCAAAAGTGTTTTATTCAAAGTAATGTCCATCGCTAGCTATACATTTCCCCATCTTTCAGGTAATTTGTGGATGCTGTCCCAATAGAATTTTTCTTGTTTTGAGGTAAAGGTAAACCATTTAGATACCCAATTTTCCACTTCTTCGTATGTATTGAAGTGCTGCTCAGAAAGTACGCGTGCCATCGATCGGAACAAGTAGTAATCTGAAGGAGGAAAGTCTGGTGAATATGGTGGGTGGGTTAATACTTCCCTTTAGCTGGTTTGGAACATGTGTGATGGTGTGTCATCTTGAAGCAAAATTAGTTTGCCGTGTCTTCTTGCACGTTCTGGTTGTTTCACGATCAAAGCATGGTTCAAATTGATTATTTGTTGTTGGTAGCAATCAGTATTAACAGTTTCACCTGGTTTTAGAAGCTCATAATACACCACACCTTCCTGATCCCACCAAACGCAGAGCATTATCTTCTTTCAGAAGTGATTTGGCCTTGCAGTTGATGTTGATGGTTGACCTGGATCAACCCATGATTTTGTGCATTTGGGATTCTCAAAATAAATCCACTTTTCATCGCAAGTCACAATTCAATGCAAAAAAGACTTTCTTTCATGCTGTTGAAGCAACATTTTACTAATGACTTTTCAGTTTTCCATTTGTCTCTCGTTCAGTTGATGTGGCACCCGTTTTCCTTCCTTTAAAATCTCTCCTATTGCTTGTAAACGATCGGAAATTGTTTGCTGAGCAACGTTTAATTTTTCTGCAAGTTTTTTTTAAGTTTGACACGCATCTTCATCCAATAATGCCTGTAACTGTTGGTCTTCAAACTTTTTCAGTTGACCTGGATGTTCTTTGTCTTTCACATCGAAATCATCACTTTTAAAGCATTTTAAACCAGTGTTCACAAGTATCTTGAGATGGAGCATGTTCACCATAAGCTTCCCGAAGTATTCAACAGCACTTTTCTTCAAAATAAAGTAATGAATTAAAACTTCCCGCAAATGCTCTTTTTTTGGCACCAAATTCGACATTTTTAAGTGGAAAAATATCTATAATGTTAACAACTTCAGCAAATTTGACATATGAAGTTTTGAAGCTTGCTGTCAATACAACAAAATTGCATACATATCAAATTGCATATGTATCAACATATGTGTAACTCCACCTATTGGAAAAAAAATCCACATTATTAACCAGTACATCTAGTAAATATGTATGGAACCCCTACATGAGAGAGTCAGAGACCCCACACGCAGGAGAAGTTAGAAAGGAAACATCTATAATAATAAAAGCATAATATGCAAATCGATTGAACAACTGAACAGCAGAACGACCATCCAGATGACCTTCCGGACGACCACACTATGACACCCACTGACACCAGGCCAGCCAAGGCGGGTGTGATGTGATTGGCTGGGGGTCCAGCTATTGCCCCATGATCGCCCTGCAGAAGGAAGCCCAGGCCACCGGCCATTGGGGCAGTTGTTCAATTGGGGGGCTCCATGATCGCCCCAAAGAGGGAGGCCGAGGCCATCGACCTGCTGGCTGCTGCGGGTGGGCAGGGCCCCCCTCTATGGGGCATGATCGATCACATGATCACCCTGCAGAGGGAGGTCCAGGCCACTGGCCCGTGGGGCAATCAATCAATCAGGGGGCTACACAATCGCCCCAAAGAGGGAGGCCCAGGCTACCCTGCGGTGGCGCTGTGGTGGGTAGGTGGGGCTTCCCTGTATGGGGGTAATCCATCGAGGAGCCCTGGCCAGGTGGGCAGGGCCTACCTGTTTAGGGTGATCGATCGTGGAGCTCCTGGACTGTGAGAGGGCATGGGCCAGGCTGAGGAACCACCCCCACACAGTGCACAAATTTCATGCACCTGGCCTCTAGTGGGTATATAAGATATTCTGAGCTAGGGATGAGGTAAGGTGCCTTTGGGGCTTGAAAAGGTCATTGCAGGGTAATAAGAAGAGCAGACCTTTAGTAAATAGAACTTTGTCTTGCCCTATGGATAGGTCAAAAGAGGTTATCTCTGATAATATCTTATGGCAAAGGCTTCTAGTTCAAATTCTTTTAGATATTTCAGGGAGGTGGGATGGGGCAGAAGTTTCTCTTAAGCCTGTGGTTAAAGTTGCCTTGAGCCCAAAACAGTCTGCTACTACAGAGGCACATCTTGGGGTGATGTATTCTGGGACCCCCACATTGTGAAATCTAAACAAACAAAAAGAACCCATATACTACTGTGAATGCCTCTGTAGTAGTGGTTTCTGCATATGCATGTTGTTGAATCTCTATTTCTTGTTCAGTGAACAGCATGCAGTCTAAGTTTTTCAAAACTAATCCTGCATAGAAGCCAAACAGTTCATGAGAGCACATTAGAAAATAACCTAAAAACAGAAGGGGGTCTGCTGAAGCAAGTGATATCGTAAATGGATGAGTTCGCCTTAGCCTAGTGATTTAAATAAATCATAATTCCTGCCCTAGCCGGTTTGACTCGGTTGATATAGCATCAGCCGGTGGATTAAAGGTTCCTGGGTTCAATTCTGGTCAATGGCACATGCCCGGGTTGCAGGCTCAATCCCCAGTAGAGGGTGTGTAAGAGGCAGCCAATCAATGATTCTCTCTCATCATTGATGTTTCTCTCTCTCTCACCCTCTCCCTTCCTCTCTGAAATCAATTTAAAAATATATTAAAAAATAAATCATAATTTCTAGCAATAACATATAAAGAATTAATTTATGTATTGTAACCCTTTTATTCTATTTTCTAAAATCTGTTAAACCCATCTTATAACCCTCAAATGCATTTTCAAATTATTAAGAAGCTTTACGGGGGAAAAATACTCATTAAGACTTGTCAATCCCTTTCTTATTCTAGTTCCATAATGAATCTCCAGTAATCTGTAGGTTTACTCCACCTTTCTCCTAATGCAGCGTGAGGAAGTAGACCAAGCATTGTGCCTGGGAAGAAAAATATTACACTATTTGGAAAGTTCCCATTTTGCTAAATGAGGTAGGTACTGCCTCCTCCTACATCTTCCCTTGCTGTACCATCTACACTTGACCCTGTGCGGGCCTTCAGGTTTTATATTCAGTGGGGGAATGAAAGGACTCTTAGCCCACGTGCATGAGAACTGTCACTGCTGGGACACTGAAACTTTGTAGATTGAAACAAACTCTGTAGCTCAATGTCTCCCTGCTTCTGCAGTTGGGTCTGCCCCTTCCCTGCCCTCTAGTAGCAGCCATGCTGAATTGATTATTTACACATATTCCAGTATTTGTCTGATGGCTTCTGGAAGGTACAAGGGCAAGCCTGAGATGTTGGTACCAATAGAATAAGATGAAAAACACAAACAAAAACCCTAAAATGTTAAACAAATTATCAATAATTCAGCAAATTCTCCTTTAATTAATTACATTTTGGTGAATTTGTCACTCGTAATATTGACCTTTGACACATGGCTAATGTAAGGATTAGTCAAGCATGTGAGTCAGTAGGGGGTGGCCAGCTGCATAAGTTGAAAGCTTGAGATATGTCAACCTGGGACTGTTAGAGCCGGCACCACTTCTAGTGGGGAAACACAGAGTGGGTCCCAGCAGTGATAGTTTCTCCCATGTGGACTGAGGGATCCTTCCAGTATCAGGTAGCATTACTCATTGATCTCCCAGTAGGTGTTTTTTGCTAAAATAGGGCAGGCTAAGTCTCTTGGTGTTTTGTTGATTAAACAGTATCCTTGAAATGGGCCTAGATCTCTCTCATTCCACTTGAATCTACAACCAACCATTGTGGTTATGTGATTACGTGCTTATCATGCCATATAACCTAATCTTTTACTCTTGGTACTCAGGATGGTAAAGAGAGAGTTGCAACCAGGCAGCATCCTATGGGCAAATAATAGGAGGAAATGGTGGAGGCCAGGGTTCAAGTCTTCAAAGACGGGGGAAAAGCATCAGACAGACATTATCCTGGGGTTTTAGCTTGGTCCCTGAGCATTAGCCAAGGAACCTCTCTTTTATTTATTGGAAGATTCAAGTAGAATGATAATGGAAAGGTGAGAGCTGTATAACTTACTCCTCACAGCTCCCTAAGATATATAAACCTGGAGAATGTAGGCCTTATTGCCTATGGTTTTCTATCTGATTTACCAACCTTGACCCTTTTTTTAAAAAATCCTCAGCAACCCCAAACTTGCATGATGTGTCAAGAAATGAGACACACAAGAAATAAGACTCAACCTTAGGCCTCATAAGACATGTACAAGTAGGGGCCCATGGAACAATTCCCTGCCATATTCGGAATATTGTTAATGCCTAATAAAAATTATCAGTTTATTTGATTTATCTCACTGACGATCAGATGACCTGTTTCCATGTAGGTGACTTATAAAATAGAAATGAAGCTACCCTGAGGACTCAGATTCAGTGATAAAACTTTACATAAAGATCTTTTCCAAATAGTACATTTCACCAACACTGAGGATGGGTATGTTAACGTAAAAAAAACCATTGAAACCTGTAAAGAATTTTTGGTGAGTTTATTTGAGCCAAACTGTCGACATATACCGGGATGCAGAACCTCAACGAATTGAGATAGTGCTCCGAAGAATGGCGGGATTACATTTCTATTTATACATTGCAATCAAAGGAGGGATGTAGGTGGGTTACATGAAATTCATTGGTGATAGATTAAGGAGGGGGGATAAAGCAAAGCGGGGGAAACCCCTGGGATAGGATAAAAAGTAAAATGATGGACACACACTTAGGTGGGTGCAGGAACAATTAACATGATGATGAAGGAATTTGTGGTATCTGTCCTGGGACCCAGCACACCTGGTTGTGCCCCAGGGGCTCCAGATATAGGGAAGTCACAAGTTACCCAGACATTTCAAGGGTATGTTATCAGATGCAAAAAGACAGATAGGCTCAGTTAAGGTAAAGGTTGACCTTGTCAGTGGAGATACTGGCCTAGGACATAACTGCCCACCATAACTGCTTTTAGTTAAAGTTTAATTTCAGACCATCCTTTGTGGTTACTTTAGGTCTCTGAGTTGGTACGATTGCCATGCAGGCCTCCCCTGAGCTTGTCAGGTCAGCATGTGGCCCCTTTCGTCCACAGGTAAGTTTCATAAACAGAAGTATCTGGAGATAAGAAAATTGTTTTTAAAACCATGAATAAAATATATGTGTAAAATGTCTTCTTATCAGGAGCCTGATCAGCATAAATTTCTAGACATAGTTTTTTAGTATGTGGCAAAAATGATAGTTAAATATTTAATTTGTTTGAGAATTGTTCCCAAGACTATTATTATAGGATCATTTATTGGTACTATAAAATTTTTATATTTCAAGAAGTGTTTGATGTGTCTAAGACATGTAGTAATGTTAACACCTCCCTACCCTCTAACAGCAGCCCTCATCTTTAATGTTGAGTTTGTTTCATGAGTCCTTGTGAGGAATAATATTCTGGCTAATGATTGCTCATTAATGCAAACAGATTGTAGGAGGAGTAAGCTTCCCATCAAAAACCAAGCTAAGATCAGAGACTAAAATAGTGATTAAAACCTGAACACAACTCTGTTCCTGGACAGAATTGTAAAGTAGATGAGTCTTACATTGAGAATCTGACCCTCATTTTTAGAGCTATTTACTCCCTCACATATCCATTCCACCCTTATCCCCTTCCTTAAATGCCAGCTGTGGTTTAGGTACTCATGGCTACTCTTGGGGTACTCTTGGCCCATTACACACTCTTGTCATAATACATTGGTGCCAACATAGCATCATTTAGGTCCTTTCTGAATATCTTCCTTCTCACTCAAACCTCCCATAATCCAAAATGTGACTGCTGTAGAATTTCAGCAGAATTCTTCTGCATACAAGTAATGTGTTTGCATAAAGTCAGAATTCTCAAGTTACAGTGGTAAAATCCTATGGGCATAAGACAAGTCAGGATCCAGCATATGACACAGTTTGTTCAGTCTTACTTTGATCTACTCACTGAACAGTTAATCTTCAACAGAACTGAGGGTACAGAGGGGATTGGGACTGTGTTCGAGAGAAAACTCAAATCAGAAGTGGGAAAAGGGTAGATAAGAGCATATTTAGATGAAAAATAAAAGAAAATTTTTATTTTTGCGTTGATCTGCATGGTCACAATATTTTCAAGTAACATTGAAAACACAAAATTTCTATATTTTCTAAAAAGGACCCTAAGAACCACTGCATTGTCCCTGATCAAAAGTAATGTTAACAAATGTCTAGACTATTTGCATATTGTTACTTCTCCTTATTTTAGTTAAATGATAAATTTACTCATTTGTTACTAGCTTATGCTCTATCCCCCATTTTGCAATAATTGAAAATAATTAATAATTATATCTATTTACTCAGTTATGTTTGGCACTATTTGAAAGTGAATACAAAATTTCTGGAAAAAATAAGCACAGATACATGGGTTGATGCAGGAATGCACACAATGCACACATCCCAAGATTTTCAGATTCCTTCTTTCATAGTAAGA
Source organism: Myotis daubentonii (assembly GCF_963259705.1). Lineage (NCBI taxonomy): Eukaryota > Metazoa > Chordata > Mammalia > Chiroptera > Vespertilionidae > Myotis > Myotis daubentonii. Next base: position 37,485,272 of record NC_081843.1, on the reverse strand, counting down.
TTTCAGACACAATGTTGTGAAGTATGGTAGCAATCATCTCAGGTAGAAACTATAGTTTAACTTTAACCTTGCTGTTTGGCTTCTGTACTTATTTGCTTTGTTTAACAATAGAAAAATTATTTTGATTTTCTGAATTATATAAATCACCCCATTCGATTAAATACCCTATTGATTGTAATGTGAAATCCCATTGGTTGTGGTCATACTGGTCTTAGAAAGCACATTTTCCTTTACCTGGGTCAGAGGGCTCCAGTTAACGAGTCTCTGTTGACTCCAGTGTTCCCGAGACCCAAAAACTGTAATTGAGATAACATGCTTAAGTCTGCTCCTGTAAACTGTTTTTTGGAAACCAGGTTCCTCATTCCAGACCCGGGGGCTCTAGATAATATGTTTCTGTCAATTCAGTGATCTGAGGACCCAAAACTATAATTTAGATAACATGCTTAAGTAAACTGTTTCTGCTTCTGTAAACTGCTTTTTTGCAAACCAGGTTCCTCATTCCAAACCTTGGGATGTAATCAATACCTTTGTAATCTTTGCCTATCACCTCTGACACGCGAACTCATTTTTTTGGTTGATTTTTCTTTGTTAAATGGCATTTAAATATATAAAATAAACATAAAAAATATATAAATCTTTGTTTTACTATGGTTGCAAATATCAAAAAATTTCTATATGTGACATGGCACCAGAGTTAAGTTAGGGTTTTTCAAAATGCTGACACACCGAGCTCAAAAGGTTCGCCATCACTGGCCTATATAAATCTGGTGTTGGGGCTGGGGGGGGGGGGGGGCACTATGAGATCTGGGAGAGCAAAATGCCCCCTCATAGTCCCGGATTTGCAATAAATGTGACTCTTTACTTCGACTTCTTGAGGCGCCCTTGTGTGATTCACGGGGTACATTACAATAGTTGTTCTTGGTAAATATAAATTTTGGCAACATATGCTTGTAGTGTCCCCAGTAAGTCAGATTGTCTCACATTTATGGTGCCAAATATATATTTCGACTCACATTAGTAATTGATGAAAATTTAGTTCCATGCCCTGGGGTGAGGTTAGCAGGACCATGATAAGAAAAGTAAGTGCAATGCAATGAGGTTTTTTTGTTTTGTTTGTTTGTTTGTTTGTTTGTTTGTTTGTTTGTTTTTTCTCTAGCCAAGTTCTGTCTTCTATTGTCTTGTTACATCTGTATTTATACCAGTTGATTTTAATCCTGTCAATTTCTATTCCAAAGGTTAGGGCATTTTTTATCTCCATTCCAGGGAGTAAAGATTATGTAGTTTAAGAGTGATTGTTCGTAGTCAAAGTGATTAACTACCCGCCTGGCATTTAGTTAAGGGGTTTTATTCCCTCCCTAACTTCAGGGGAAAATCCCTACCTGGGGAAACAACCTTTCTCGGAGAAGTGACCTTGGTTAAAACACATAGCGCCAAGAAGGTGAGCAAACATATTAAGAACAGTATGCCATATATGCCAGGTCCCTTGAAACATATGCTGTGCAGATGTTTCTTCCCTGCAGCGACTGTGTCAAGCAGCAAGGATGGACCGGCTTCTAGCAAATTTCCCCTTTTTTATTTTTTAAATGATAGCGCATGTAAATCAGCGGCCACCACTCGGATTGGGTTGTTTAAGACTCGGAAGAAGACTGACAAGCAATGATAACAAGCATAGCTATAAACATAGTGGATGGAGTGCCCAAGGAGCCTTGTTCCTGTAGAAGATTGCTGGTCTCTTCAGTCAAGGGATTTTAGCTGTCCTCAAGTTGGGGGTTTGGTTGTCCTTGTTGATCTGGCTAGCAGGCAGCGTCATTGGCAATGGGCTTCCCGAAGCATCAGCGAGTTGAAGGGCTGCATCAAAGAGTCCATCAGGGCCGTGCTTGATGGTGGTGTCAGTGTCCAGGGAGGATTCAGCTGTGCCCTCTGGGTCGGCTGATATGGATGATACCGGGGAGGAGGAGGAGGAGGAGGCAGAGATGGAGGGTAGTAGAGAGAAAAAGAGAAAGCAAAAGAACTACAAGGCATGGAAGTGTTTAGAAAAAAGAGGGAAAAGAAAGGGAAAAAGGCAGCATCCTGACACAGCCCTTTCCTTCAGCTGCCCCTTTCCCTGTGGTCCAAGGTAGAAATGGGAAACAAGTCCTGTTGCAGTGAGAGGGCAGCTGCTGTCAGCCAGGCTCTGTCTTTACCTGGGTCCCGATCTGAGCTGGGCGTGGGAAGCGAAGCAGCCATGGGGGCAGGAGACCTCCCTCAGAAGGGGTGAGGGCCTCTGCAAAGTTGGAGGGGTGAGGGTCAGTGCCCCACCTCTGTTGACCCCCAAGTTGTCTCCTGATGGCCCCTCTGCGACTGTGCCTGTCTTAGGTTGTTCCTTCCCTGAGGAATCTTACCCATCTCTGGCTAACCAACCATCCTCCGGGGCCAAGCAGAGTGATGTGAGGTGTGCGAATGAGGGAGGGTCAGCACCCCCCTGCAAGAGGTTCCATTCTGTCTCCTTGGTAGCCTATGCCCCTGTGGCCTCCACACCCAGCACCTGCCTTGGGCTCCCCTAGCCTGCTGGCGGGGCCCCAGCTCTGGTCACATCTCTTGGGGAACCCAGGTTTCTTCTCCAGGGAGGGCCCAGCTCACACCATTGGGCGAGAGACAGATCCATGGCACCGAACACCATGAGGCCTCAACTTCAGCGTGAACAGAAAGCCCAGGCAATAGCTGTGGGCAAATGGACTGTGAGAAGGGGGTCCCTCTTGACACTGTTGTGCCCAGATTTCAAAGTTCCCAAGACCCCCAGGGAGCCCGTCAGTCCGATGCAAAAGCAAAAGTCATTCATTTCAAACCCGGGTTTGGCTCCCCTGCCACACTCACCGATGCAACGGTAAGCTCCAGTGGCCGAGAGAGAGAGAGAACTCTGTGTGGAGAGAGGCTTTATAGGGGGCTGGGGCAAGGGGAGGAGAAAGGACTGTGGGCCCTGCCGATTGGCCAGGCGCCAGTCGGTGTCTCATTACACAGGATGTGGTCATAGTGATGGCGTGCACTTCCCTTAACTATCATTGGCCAGTCCAGAGAAATCCTGGGCGTGGCTAGCAGTGGCTTGGCTTTGGGGAAGAAGCCTTGCTGAGCACATGGCCAAGGTAAGATGGAGGGCATAGCCCTTACCCTGGGGCAAGGTGGAGGGCGTAGTCCTCGCCCTTTCATTCCCCCCTTGTCTTGGAACTTCCGGCTCAATCATGAGACGGACTGCATTTCTATTCCACCGTTGCTAGAGGCCCATACTGGGCACACAGAACAATCAACTGAACTATCCCTATAAGCTTAACAAATGGCCCGGTGGAAGGGAAAGAACAACTTCTATTGAAACAGGATTTTTCTTCTTAAAATTCCTCCATGGCTATCAAAAAGCCAAATCAAGATTCCTGATGTTTGCATAAACATAACAATAATGGTAACTGACTACCTTTGCTGGCATTTCATGATTGAATCTTAATGTGCCCCATAGGGCCAGGAAGCCAAGCCATCCAGCTGCCATCAGGCCTGCCTGCAGTATCTGCTGAGTTAGGTGAATCCCTCACCTGTAGCAACTCCACCTGAGCCCACGCTCCAGGCTTTAAGGCCCATCTCAGTAGCCCTCCTACTCGTTGCGGCCCAGAGTGTGTGGGGGTTCCGCAGGGATGCAGAGGCATCTTTACTGCTCCCCTTCTACTCTTACCAACCGCCAGTGATGGTAGGGCATGGGCCTGACGCTCCAGCGCCAGCCATCTTCAGGGCTCTCAAGCAGGATACCAGGCTTTCTTCGTGGCATTCTTAGTGGCTTCAAGTCTTTAGAGCTCGGACAGGGCTCTTTAAAACATGATACTCCAGTCAAAGTTTTCCATTAATAAAACCACTATTAGGAATCAGTCTTATTGTATCTATGCAAAGCCTGATGTTTGCCATGACTTATTTAGCATTGCCAGATTTCAGAGGAATTACATAAGGAGAAAAACATACTGATCTGTTCTAAGATTTTCTGACTTTCCTTGCTAATTCCTTTTCATGGATTTAAAACAAAACAGTAACTGTTGGCATAAAACCTTCTTCCTATGCATAACCATGCCTCAGATCTTCTATTCTAAACAGGCTTTTTCCAGCTTTACTACCCCTGACATGGCATGGTGACTCAGGCCTGCAAGACAGTATTACAGGCTGCCAACTGTTAGCTGTCTCTCAAAAGAGACCAAAACCTGATGGGCACCCTTCCCTGCCCAGTTGGGCACCTGCCCTCTTGGCAGCTAGGCACCCTTTACTTTTGGGGGTCACCCCACACAGTCCCCTTTCAGGATAACCAACATACATTCAAACCTGCAAAAGAATCAAAGGTTAATATAACATATCAATACAATAAAACATAATATTGGCATCATGGCCGCTTCAGGCAGCCAAATCTTCTGCTACTAAACATGTGATCCTATAAATTGTCCTTGTCTCTTTGGAGCCATGTCCATGAAGTTGCAGGCATTATCTAAGTGTACTACACAGTATTGTGGGGGCTCCTGGTGACAGGAGTGATCGCGAGTCATGTTACCAGCATCAGGCAGGTCGAGCACGCCGTAGCTTGAGCTTGAGCGGGTTGCGTTGATCTCGATCGATGCTCCATTTGGTGATGAAGTCTTTCCGGGTCATGGATGGATCCGCTGACCGGACGTGAGTGTGATGGACCCAGGTCGCGACGTCGTCTACCTCGAGAGCGGTGGGGGTCGTCAGCACCACAGTGTCTCTCGGCGGTGCCTTCTGACGTAGACCCAATTTCCTGGTCTGTGCTGATGAGGAGTTGGGGTTGGGCTGGTCTTGTAGATGGCGTGGAGGCGCACGGCCAAATGTCCTTGTCCGCCCTCTGGAGCCCTCTCAAGGAAAGAGATTAAGAAAAGCCACCCAGTCCTCGCCAGTCTCAAGTCAGATTCCTCCTCTCTTGGAGAACTTCAAAGTCCTGATGGCTTCTAGGTAACCCTGTTTATCAGTTTCAGCAGCAACAGGTACCAAACCCTTGCAGTACATTTGACCAGATTCATTCCTGCCCACCTTTACAGATTTTAAGGCCCATTGTTTTCCTTTAACCAGCAAGCTAAATGACACTGGCCTGTATTATTTAATTCAGCACAGGCAGGGGGAAGGGCCCATGGAATCTCTGCCCTGAGGAACTGTGAGCCCCACCCTTAAATGTCCCAATCAGACTAGAAAAGCCACAAATACCTTTTAAATCTACCCCAGAATTCCAAAATCCCAACCTAGCACAGAATATACTTCCACACTTACATGAACAGATAATTATACCCAAGTAGACATACAAACATCAAATAAACATCCAACTTACACCCTTTCAGTGAGCAGACAGGAACAGATGTGGAGGCCTCCCTTTCCCACATCCCAGGACAGGACTTTTGACCTATGTCTCATACAGATAGAAACGGTACTCACATTGAAAAAGGAAATCAAGACTAAATAGACACGATAACTAGATACATTCCCCATTAAGAACTTCAAGGTGCATGCCACATTTATACCACAAAATACCAACAAATCAGTTTCAGTTGTGTCGAGATACAGAACAAGTCCCTGAACAGAGGCAGTAGAAAACTGCCTAGGAATGCTTCTTTTCTACCTTTTTAAAAGATAGGCCAGATTCGAACCGTTAGCCAGTCCGAGCTTTGACTTCCCTCCAGAAGTCCCAGAGATGGTGAATACTATCTAGAAGCCATTCCTCCAGATAAAGGACAAGTCCCTTAGAGATTCTTGATAATCTACATCAGTAATCCATTCATACAATCCCCTAAAAGTTAAAGAGGAAGGAAAGAACCATTCAATGTCCTTCAAGAGGATTTCGGCGAAACAACAAAATCGACAGATTTAACACATTGGAAAACCAAGGCCAGAAGTACCCTCAGACGTTTCAGGGGTACCAAGGAAGGAGAAGTTAGGCCATGTCCAGCCCTTTTCACAATCCACCATCAGTGACCAGTCCCAGCTCACTGTTCTACCATCCATTTAACATTTCTTTTTCCTCCCATCATACCAAGGCCATGCTTTCCAGGTAGCTAGAACTTTTAAACCACAGTTTCTACCTGAAATAATTGTACTTTACTTTAGAAATTGGATTACTGCTATCCTGGCATAGCTGCTAAATTTCAAAATGGTCACAATTTTCCTGCTGGGGAATTCAAGAAGCAAACCCATAACTATTAAGGCCAAAACAGTCTCGGGTTTTTATTCTGTACACAGCAAAAGGTCAAGTTCAGCTCAAAACTATGCGCACTCGTTTTTAAACTGGTCTTTTCCTTTACATGTGCACAGAAATCCTAGATGCATTTATGAATTTGTAAAAGCTTTTCAATTCTCTATCTACAAGCCCTTTAAGAAATACAAGCTCTATTGTCGGCCCTTATAAAGCCAACTGCTCAAAACATTGGTCTATCATATCACTAAAATTATATTAAGACTGTGATTGCTAATTTATTAAGCATTAAAGATATCTTCTTAAAAATAGTATTAAATAAATCTGAGAGGCAGGCACACTTTCTGCCCCATCTGCATTTCCTTAGTAAAACTCCGCCTTAAAACTCCACCCCTGAAATCCCATCCTGCCTCAGTGAGTAGACATTCCTTCTGTGATTAATTAAGTCAGAGGGAGGGGCCTTTACTGTTCCAAGATGGCGGCCCCCAGGGGCACGGCATGCCATGCGGCCAACATGGCGGCTGCCAAGTCAGGCAGCTCAACATTGTGGCGGTCTAAACTGTTCTCTGACAGAAAAGATGATTTTCTCATTCTCACAATAAACAAGGGAAGAGCAAACCAAAACCCCTAAAAGATAGATGGCAAACATTATATTGCAGAACTTTTTAAAATCTTAGGTAGCAAATTAAATACGCTAGCCCAAAACCCTATCCGAAAACGGACGGTGCGCCAGGCGCCAGTCGGTGTCTCATTACACAGGATGTGGTCATAGTGATGGCGTGCACATTAGTTTTAAGCCAGCTTTTCTCCTAACACGTGCACAGAAATCCCAGACGCATTTACTTGGGGAGGGGGTGATCTGTTTCCACAGACCCTCACTCAGGCAGCCGCCCGACCGCCACACAAAGGAGGGGGGAGGGCAATCCCCCTCCCTCCATACTCACACACTTTCACCAGACATTCAGAGTTTAAACAATCCATTCAATTCCTAACAACTTCCCAACTCCTGAGGGAGCTCTAAAGCCTCCCCCATTCTCCTTGAAATGATCAATCACAATACCCAAAGGAGCAGTCTGAGTCCATCCCATAACGTCCGTCCAGTACAAACACAGAACACTAAACAGGGCCCGAAAATACAGCCTTCCAACTCCATGGAAGTAACGAGACGATGGCCTTGCGCCAAACCGGCAGGAGCGACCTGCCTCGTCTCAAATCCGCGAGGGGCATATCCATCCCTCGTGAGGGGCATATCCATCCCTCCTGGGGAGCGGAACGTCTTCCAACTCTCCCCTGCCTGTGGTCGTTCACGGCGCGTCCGCCTAGACCCCTCAGGCAATTACAGATTCCAGAAACGAGCTCACACAGAACAGAACACACAAGGACACACACCTACCGCGGTCAGTCAGACTCTACGGATCGGGGGTCCCTCGATGGTCTTGGGAATCCCGGACGAGCCCCCAAATGTTGTGCCCAGATTTCAAAGTTCCCAAGACCCCCAGGGAGCCCGTCAGTCCGATGCAAAAGCAAAGAGTCATTCATTTCAAACCCGGGTTTGGCTCCCCTGCCACACTCACCGATGCAACGGTAAGCTCCAGTGGCCGAGAGAGAGAGAGAACTCTGTGTGGAGAGAGGCTTTATAGGGGGCTGGGGCAAGGGGAGGAGAAAGGACTGTGGGCCCTGCCGATTGGCCAGGCGCCAGTCGGTGTCTCATTACACAGGATGTGGTCATAGTGATGGCGTGCACTTCCCTTAACTATCATTGGCCAGTCCAGAGAAATCCTGGGCGTGGCTAGCAGTGGCTTGGCTTTGGGGAAGAAGCCTTGCTGAGCACATGGCCAAGGTAAGATGGAGGGCATAGCCCTTACCCTGGGGCAAGGTGGAGGGCGTAGTCCTCGCCCTTTCAACACAAGGGCAAGAGGGGCCAATACTGGACAAAGGAGAGTCCCAGGACAGGGCTTTCTCAGCCCAGGATGTCAGGCTCTTGGCACAAGACAACTCCACGTATGGGGCATATACCAGACACCCCCAGTCATGGCAGAAAATGGAGGTGCCCTTCTTGGAACAGTAGGGTAGGGAGATTCTAGAAAAGGCTGTGTTCAGGAGAGAAGGAGAAAAGCCAAAGAACCAGCAAACAAGTAGTCAGATTAAAAAAAGAAGAAGAAGAAAGAAATAATAAGGAAAGGAGATGTGGGGCAAAGCTGGGACATGTGGACATACAAAAAGGAGGCACATGTGATCCTCCCAATGGACAGGTGGTTCCAGCTCAGGGCTGCACATCTGCTGCAGACGGTCACTGGTCAGGTGTGCTGACTTGGCCTCCCGGGGTGACGGTCCCCAGGAGGGAGGCAGAGGCTGCTCCTTCTGGAAAGATACAAAACACAACCTCTTCCCCACATTATCACCAGATCTGGTAAAACTCCTGTCTGGTTTGTGCATCCTCCTACCAGATTGAGTCGGCAGAGGCTATTGTATAGGAGGCCTGATGCCTTTTGGCTGCTGTTCAACCCTCTGCATTGTATTTTTAAAAAATTTAACATATCCAAAACAGGCATTAAAAAGAAAAACCCCAAATGCTCTCTTGTATCCATTTTAAGAGTAGGATTGGCGCTTTCCGCTATTACCTGAATTCTGATATATCACCCCCAGGGAGAGCTTGCCAATCCTGTACTTTCCTGGGGTGGAAAGGCTGCAGTGGGGTTAAGGATGAGGCTCCTTGGGCCTACCTTCTCCCATGCCTTTACATTTACCTTTCCTTCCTCAGAAAAGCATGGACATACTTCTTGTATAAAACGTTCTGTCTGACTGGGAGTAACCTTAACTCCTCTGCTAGCAAGCATATGTGTTAAAAGATCAATACAGAGTCTTTTTTCTTTAGACTCAGTATGGCACATCTTCTTAATCTAAAGATCAATACAGAGTCTTCTTTCTTTGGACTCAGTATGGCACATCTTCTCAATCTAAGTTCTGTACTATCCACGTTCTTACCCTACTTATCCTCTATAGGGGGGTCTGCAGCACCCTGGTGGAGTCCTATCTGTGTCAAGTGTGGGGGTTCTCAATGGGGGGGGCTTACCTAGGGGTATCTGTTCCAGGGGTTCCCAAAGGTGTGGACAGAGTCGGCGAAGACTATCCACCCTCTTCCTACAGTGGAGTCCTATCCATCCTGAGTGCGGGGGGCTTACCTAAGGGGTCCATGTTCGGGTGCCAGATGTTGGGGTCCAACCCCAGCAAGTCCAGGGGTCCCCAAAGTTGTGGACAGAGTCGGCGAAGAAGGAATGACATGGAGACAGCGTTCAGTTGATCAGCAGCCTAGCCAGGATCTCTAGCCAAGTTCTTCAGCCAAGTTCTGTCCGCAATGAGTTTTTCATGAAATTAATTTTATTTTGAAATATGGTCCTTTATTATAATGTTATGTCCTTCCTTCTTTTTAATGTTGAAATAAGACCTCCCTTTATGAAACAGTGGTGACAGTAGATAGTAATTGTTTTAATGTGAGCTTACTGTTTCTAATTTAACGAAATAAATGGAAATCGTGTTTCTTTACTCATTTTCTTCCACTAGAGGAGGTCAGACTTGTATTGTAAAGCCAATGTCTGAGACCTGCTGTTCCGTATTCCATTCGCTGCTTCAAATGTTTTCTAGAAAGTGACTGAAGCAGACTGTCAGCAGCTAGAATGCCACTAGGTGTTAGACTGGACCTTGGTTTAATGACCCAGGTGCTTGAGTTCTGTCTAGGAAAGAATTCAGAGCCAAGACTCAACCTAAAAGAGAAAGTTTATTTAGAAAGCCAGAGGCAGAAGAAGTAAGTGAAGAAGAAATAGATTCAGGAAACAAATTACAGAGGCAAAAGAAGGGTCCTTGTTGCTTAGGAGAGAGGAAGGTAAAGGCCTTAGGAGGGAAGAGGAGAGTCAGGGGAAAGGCATGGGCATGCTCCACAGAGAGCACGAACTGGGTCCTCAGTCCAAAGGGCTTTTAAGGGTGGGGTCTTAGGGGGCATCCCAGGAGATGGTCTCAATGGATCTCAGCTTCCCAGGTGTATCCTTTCAGTATCGTGGTCTTCACTGATTGGGGGTCATTAGTTACCACAGCTGGTCCTGAGGTCAGCTCTGGCATCACTTGTCTGGTTTTGCTGCTTATCTGGGCCTAGAACTGAAACACATCTGAGGCCTAGTTGTATTTGATGCAGGTTAGAACCTCATTGTCTGGGAAGCTTAATGCTTAAGGGCTATTTTCTGGTCCCTTTGTTCCCCCTCTAGGCGGGTCTACTACATGTCTAGGAACATGCCTAGAAAAGAAAGGTCAGGAGAGCGTCAGACCCGCATGACTAGCAATATGCTAGGGGAAGAAAACAAAGCAAAGTCCTTGTTTCCTAGTTTTGCCAATTGCTAAGCACCTGGGGCTTGCTTCCTGGTGACCTTCTACACCTGGCCGATGGTCCTTGCCACAAGACTAGACCTAGGAGTGAAAAGGAGAGAATTTCAAATGTGCTTTTTGAGCTGTAACTGATTTTCCCAATTGTGAACTACTTGATACTATCACTTTTCTTTTAACTGAAAAGATCTTTCTGAATTGCAAATTTAGAAAGTGTTTTCTTCATCTACACAAAAGGGTTTGAAGAGTGTCTTGTGGGCTCTTCGCTGTGACTGCAAGTAATGATCTTTCAGACATCTGTCTTCGGAGTTACCAGCTTTTTCTTTATTAGAAAATCTGAGGTTAGCTGGAACCCAGTTGCAAAACCTAAGACAGAAGCAGCAGAAGCCAATAATGTGAGACAGTGCTCAATCATCTCAATACGCACAATTAACCGTTCGTACACCCTTCTTAAATGCAGAGAGCTGGGATGAGTGTCTGCAAGGAACACAATGTGTAATTAAATGCCCCTGTTTTTTTGTCTTTGGTAAAATTTCATCAGTGTATAACATTTTGCTGTTATTCTTTGCAATTACCTGTTCCCTCTCCACCTCCTTCTCCCCCTTTTAGAATCCTTAAAGTCTGAGAATTTTTTTAATGATCTAACTTTTGTTACTGTAAAAACCATTGAAACCTGTACATAATTTTTTGTGAGTTTATTTGAGCCAAACTGTCAACATATGCCGGGAAGCAGAACCTCAAGGAATTGAGATAATGCTCCGGAGAATGGTGGGGTTACATTTGCACTTATACATTTGCAATCAAAGGGGGGACATAGGTGGGTTACATGAAATTCATTGGTGATAGATTAAGGATGTGGGATAAAGCAAAGCAGGGGAAAGCCCTTGAATTGGATAAAAAGTAAAATGATGGACACACACTTAGGTGGGTGCAGGATCAATTAACTTGATAATGAAGGAATTTGTGGTATCTGTCCTGGTGCCCAGCACATTTGGTTGTGCCCCAGGGGCTCCAGAAAAAGGAAAGTCACAAGTTACCCAGACATTTCAAGGGTATGTTATCATAGATGCAAAAAGACAGATAGGCTCAGTTAAGGTAAAGGTTGACCTTGTCAGTGGAGATACTGGCCTAGGACGTAACTGCCCACCATAACTGCTTTTAGTTAAAGTTTAATTTCAGACCATTCTTTGTGGTTACTTTAGGTCTCTGAGTTTGCAAGACTGCCATGCAGGCCTCCCCTGAGCTTGTCAGGTCAGCATGTGGCCCCTTTCGTCCACACTTTAAAGTGTTTTCTTATTTTTTAAGGACAGAGAATAGTCAGTATTTTATACTTTTTTAAAAATATGGATGTCGATATGGACTGGAGCTCCCACATCCATCAATGTTTTGGGGAAATTTTGTGAAAAGCACTGTCTAGGGCGGCACTCTAAGCATTGAATTCCAAAATAAATGTCAATACCAGCCTAGTGATACGTTTTCAGAAGTACGTTTTATAGAACAAACCAACTTTGTGGTGGTTTATGAACAAAAAATTCAAATATTCCTTGACTGTCCCATTCATCTCCCTCCCTCTTTCCCTCCCGTTTTGTTTTCTGTCATTGCCCCCCAGCAGCCGGTTCTCCTCCCTCCTTTGTCGCGTCCTCAGGCATCCCTGGCCTTCCCTCCACGGGACTGTCCTGTCCCGGGCCGCCCGGCGGCGAGGAGGAGCTGGAATTGGCCCGGAGCCAGGGGGCGGGAGGAGGCGGGAGGAGGCGGACGACACCCCCGCCGCGGTTCAGAGCGGAGATAAACCAGCCCCTGAGGTCACTGGGAGGGGAGCAGCTGCCGGGAACGAAGGCGCCTCCTTCCAGCGGACGCCGCGTTGACTTGGGAGCAGGTCGCCGGGACCCGGAGTGTCCGAGGGGAGTTCGGAGCGCGGCAAAGGCGGCGCTGCAGGACCGGGGTCCCACGGGCTTGGGGTCACACGCGGGACGGTGCCGTGGTCCCGGAACCCTCCTCGGATTCTGACGCGTCTGGACAGAAGCCTCTGATTTCTCAGCGGTCGCCACCCCCCTTTCTCCAAGTTCCAATTCAGCCTCCAGGTCGCAGTCGCTGGAAGAACTGCTCGGAGGAGAGCACTGCACCCGGACTCCCTTCTCTGAGGGGGGCTGGTGTAGGGTCCGCCGCGGAGGAGCGGGCTGGGAAGGGCGGGAGGACCCGCCGTCGGGCCGCCCGGGCGCGGGGCTTGCATCCCTAGGCTCCGGGGCCCCTGGCGGCTGCCTGCGTTCATTTCGCCTGAATCCAGCGCTCTCTACCCAGCCACCAGGTGTCTCAAGCCTTGTTCCCGGTATCCCCGCTGTGCAAGCGTCTCTGCAAACTTCTAACACTGTTTCAGAAGCTCCGCGCCCCCACCCTCACCCCCCAAAGGCTGGTAAGAACTGCGGGGACCAGTCCTGAGCGCCGAGGACTGGCCTGGCAGAGAAGGACACTGTCAGGGCTGGGATCAGAGCGGCCCCCATGCTCCTGCCGTGGATCTCAGGACTAGGGGCGGGAATGGCCCTCCTGCACTTGCTGCAGAAACTCCTGTTCCCTTACTTCTGGAAGGACTTGTGGTTCCTGCTGAAGGTGATACGCTGTGGAATTCGGATAAAGCTGAACCGTCGGAAAGGGGAGCTGGTCACTGTCCTGGATAAATTTCTGAGCCAAGCCCAGAAGCAGCCCCGGAAGCCCTTCATCGTGTATGAGGGGGACATCTATACCTACGAGGATGTGGACAGAAGGAGCAGCAGAGTGGCCCGCGCCTTCCTGAACCATTCCGCGCTGGAGAAGGGGGACACCGTGGCTCTGCTGATGAGCAATGAGCCCGACTTTGTCCACGTGTGGTTTGGCCTGGCCAAGCTGGGCTGCGTGGTGGCTTTCCTCAACTCCAACATCCGCTCCACCTCCCTCCTGCACTGCATCCGCAGCTGTGAGCCTCGGGCCCTGGTGGTGGGCGCAGGTAGAGTATGGGGTGTCCTCTGCTGCAGCATGGCAGCCCTCCCTGTTCTCCGCGCCTTCCCCCCTTTTTTTGTTAGAACATAGCACAACTAACGCATTGAGTGTGTGGTGAAGTTGGCATGTTACAGAGGAATTTTACAATTCTACCACTGGTGGTTTAATAAATACCCTCCTCTCCCACCTACTCTGTTGTAGATTAGTAAATATCAAGACAGTTTCGGAAAACTTATGAAATCTCTGCTTCTATTTTGCGAAAAGGGCAATTTGACTGCTATTTAGTATAGATTCATTGAGGGCAAAAGCACAGAGACTTAGAACTCAGTCAGTTCTAGATTTGATCAGATCTGAAAAAAAGTATTTGAATAGGAAAGATACCTTGATTTCATTATGGTATACCTACCTGCCTCTAATAGTAACATTGTCAAGGTTGACTATATTCACAGAACAAATATTTTTAATCTGAATTCCTATCTTCATGTCTACTCTTATTTTACACTGCCTGCAAGCTAGGAGTTGCCTAGCAAGGTTGGCACCCACCTGCCAGCCAGTGGGCGGGTTCTTGGCAGACTCTAAGACCTCTTTCTCTCTTCCCCTGCCCCATCTGTATATCATTTCTTTTTCTTTTCTAGAAAAATGGCAAGCACAATTTTTTTATTGAATTTATTTGGGCGACATTGGTTAATAAAATTATATAGATTTCAGGTGTACAAGTCTATAATACACCATCTGTATGTTGTATTATGTGTTCACCACCCCAAATCAAGTTTCCTCCCATCACCATTTATTTCCCCACCCCTTTATTCTCTTCTATCTCCCCCACCTCCCATCCCCTCTGTTAATAATCTGTGACTGTGAGTTTTTTGTTTGTTTGTTTAAGTCCTTAATCTTTTTCATCCAGCCCTGAAACTCCCCTGCCCTCTGACAGCTGTCAGTTTGTTCTTTATCTATGAATCTTTTTCTATTTGTTACTTTATTTTGTTTATTAGATTCCACATATGAGTGAAATCATATGGTCCTTGTCTTTCTCTGGCTTCTTTCACTTAGCCTATAATTCTCTCCAGGTCCATCCATGCAGTCGCAAAGGGTTAGATTTCCTTCTTTTTTACAACTGAATTGTATTCCGTTGTGTAAATGTACCACAGCTTGCTTGCTTTCTTTCAGTAAAGTTCTAACCTTCTTAACCCTCCCTTTGGATTCAGGCTTTGGATATACATGTTGACACTGATCTAAGAAGAAAAGTCTTGGTTAAGTGCCTAATTACTAAAGATGGGTTGCATGACAAAGTAAAACCAAACTATGAAAAATGATATTTATTCTCTGAACTGTAGCAATCAGTAGTATAAATGAGTCACAATTTTGATAACATGGTAAAACGTTTACCACTTGTGCACGGACAAGTGATAATGGGAGTGCAGCAGGAAAAAGAAATCACAGTTCATCTCTGGATATACTCTGATGTATTCCACTTCCCATATTATTGATCATTCTAATCTATATTGCAGGTTCTGGAGCAAATCTAAACCTCAAATTATGCTAAAAATTGATAAATCCATAAATTCTCTTTAGAAAAGCAAGACAGTATCTCTGAAAAGATTTCTGAAGCCATGATGTTAAGGCCAACCTGAGAAATATCTCATAGCATCCCCTGACGGCCTTTTAACATGCATAGGCCTGGTTACCTCTCAAAGTAGAATATTCAAGCTCTGCTGTTGACTGGGTTGTTGCGTAATTAGGACCAATTAATTTTTCAGTTTTACTTGTGCCTGCTTTTCTTTTGCTTGCCAATAACTGATTTCATTTTTTAGATATCAAATCCACTTTGGGATGCTGGAGTTTTAAGAAAGAACCATTTAGTCAATTTGTTCAGTAAGAAGGTAGCTGGAGAAATCAACCTTAAATCTTACTAACAGTTCTTTTTAGCATACCTTCAAAATATATAAATTAAAAGTTTTTCAAAGATGGGACAATTCTATTTTGATTAATTACACAATATTTTTTGTAAGACATAACTTAGATTACAGCCACTTTCTGTATTTGAAGCTCTTACCCTAAAAATACTGTATTCTTGGCATCTTGAGTGTAATCAGTGAACAATGTATACATATAGATTTTAGAATAAATTTCAGCAGTCTTAGATTATCATTGGATATTTCTGATGGAGATGTAGAGTTAAATCATTATATCTCCAGGGAGAGTAAGTGTATGGAGGTAGATAGACCTCCAATCAAGTGGTTTAGACAGAGATAAGCCAGACTTGGATTTCATTTATGGTCTGTCACTTCTTAGCTGTGTGAGTAAAGATAAGATTAGCTGCCCTGGCCCTAGCCAGTTTGGCTCAGTGGATAGAGTGTGGCCTGGGGACTGAAAGGTCCTGTAGGGGGCGTGCAGGAGGCAGCCGGTCAATGATTCTCTCTCATCATTGATGTTTCTATCTCTCCCTCTCCCTTCCTCTCTGAAATCAATAAAAAATATATATATATATTAAAAAGATTAGCTGCCCTGGGCTCATTTGCTTAGTTGATGGTAATAATACTATCTACTTCACAGTGTAATTCTGAAAAGTAAATGACAGTTTTTGAGAAGTGGCTAGCAGAGTGCCTGGTATGTACTAATTAGATCAGTGAATTGAAATAATTGCTGTTATTAGTATGGAGTCATCCAAGCTTTTGATAAGGGATCTCATTTGGATTTTGCTGCTACAACCTAATCTGGTGTTAGCTATAAGAAAGACTAGTAAGGAATTTGTTTGGAATAAGACCTTAAACCCTTTACTTTGGCATGTTTTAGCAAAATTTTATTTTTCAGAAGTATTATAGAACCAGTTTCAAAAAGGTTTAACAGACAAGCCAGGTAATGTTCATGGTGATAGGTGAAGTTTCAGTCATGGCAGGTGTCTAGTAATTCTATCTCCAGGAACAAGCCAAAAGAAAAGGCTTGTTCTGTCAGGATATCACAGTACATGAATAAAACAAAATAAGTTCACACAGGCCATTTTATCTATCTGAATATATATTACTCTCTACAAAATTTAAAGGGTCTTTATTTTTCCTCTAACTCATCCTCTTGGTCTTTAAAAACAGATGACTTTATGGTTAAAAGTCTTCTGGAGAATTACAATGGCTCGATTGTTAACTGGAACATTTGTCCTGCACATTCTGAATGCAACAGTTCACAAAAACTAAAGGGCAGGGCTTCATACATTATTTTAAATTTATTGAGCTGACACAGGATTTTCACTTCTTGTGAACAGAAATCCAAAACCCTTCTAAACATGGAAAGACATAAAATACTATTGAATCTAAAGTAAAAGACTTCAGGGTAATGTGAACATAATTTCTTAGTTACATATAATTATAATGACTTAATATCTGGTCTATTTACAAAGGAGAGACAAATACATATACCTGCAAGTACATCTGAAATCTTGTGGATGCTTGGTGTGTCTAAAACACTGTACTTTTAGCACTTAGCAACATTGATATAAAATAACACAACAAAGAAATTCCATCGATATATCTATTCTCAAAATCAGTTACCAAATACACAGTAGAGGGACAACTTATTGGCAAAAATTTGTAAGTAAAAAAGTTACTAATGCTCATATGTACCTCAAAGTTTTTTGTTAAATCTTTCACTCATCCAGGCCATGAATATTGGTTGAGCATCTCCTTTGTGCTAAATTCTGAGACTGTATCAGTGAACAAAACAAACTTTCTCAGCTCCAAGAAGTTACATTGCTGTTCTTGGCCTATTCCCCAAAGCCACACAAATATCTATTTGTAAATTGGCTAATACATTTTTACCATTGCATTGCTTTGCTGTGAATCATAGCATAGCTGAGGTGTAAAAGGTGCTGAAAGAAAGCAGATGGACAGATGGATGGTGAGAGAGGGGGAAGGATCAGTGTGAGGGCGGCAGTAAGGAAAGGGGAGAGGAAGGGAAAAGATGGAGATGAGGGAATAAAAAGGAGCAGAAAGGAGGACAAATGTGCACCCAACCAGCTGTTATGATTTAGCATCAGAAAACCTGGGCTCCATCTCCTCACTGCCTCTCGTACATGTCTGAGCTAGAGGAGATTACTTGCTCACTGTAACTAAGCCTTCCTCATCTTTAAAATGAGGATATGGCTGTGGTGAGGATCACATAGATAACACATGGGAAAACACTGAAATTTATAAATGCTTTAAAATGAAAGAGATAATTATTATCGTTGTTGCTAAGTGTATCAAAGAATATAATTACATGTACTTTTTCAAGTGATATACTAGCATTGCAACATTTCCTGTTTGTTCTAAGTAAAGAAAAAAGAACATATAGGTAGATGGCAACCTTGGCAGCAGGCATTACTAGCAATAATAATCAGAGTTGAAATATTGGGGGAAAAGATTAGGTTTAATTTAAAACTATTTAATTTTCTATAAATACTGAAATTTTGCAGGGAAATTTGAAATGCTACTTGACACATCTTCTAAACCAAATTACACAGATGTAAAACTTTTTTTGCAAGTATTTTTGAGTTGTCTATGAAAAGAAAGGAATGGTAATTTTATAAACATTTGCTTGTTTTCTAGTTATCTGTGTATTAAAAACCTGATGTCTTAATATTTGCAACTTTTGCTTTACTATTTTTACATAAATGGAATGCATATAATTTTTCATAGTTATATCCTAAGGGGATTGACAGCCATAGAAACCTCTGGACTATACAGACAGCAGATCTTACATTGGAGACCAGGTTTTGAGTATTTGCTCTGAAACTTACTAAGTTGTGTCATGTTAGTCACCTAGGTGAATTTCTTTCCCTCTCCATCTCCCAAATATACTTGCACATAGATAACACATGGGAAAACACTGAAATTTACAAACTGCTTTAAAATGAAAGAGATTATATAAATATATATATACATGTATATACATATATGTATATATATATATCAAAGAATGTAATTACATGTACTTTTTCAAATGATATACAAGCATCGCAACATTTCCTGTTTGCTCTAAGTTAAGAAAAAAGAACATATAGTGGGGCACAATGCGGGAGGCTACCAGCCCATGTGTCTCTCTCACATCGGTGTGTTTCTCTCTTCTCTTCTCTTCTCTTCTCTTCTCTTCTCTTCTCTTCTCTTCTCTTCTCTTCTCTTCTCTTCTCTTCTCTTCTCTTCTCTTCTCTTCTCTTCTCTCCCTCCCTTCCACTCTCTCTGAAAAGCAATGGGAAAAATATCCTCGGGAGACCAAAAAAAAAAAAAAAAATTCAAGTCCCAATCTGCCTACCACCTATGACGTATCAGCTCCTTACCATTTTCTGTGTTTCCCTCATTTTCTTGCAGATTTTATTTGTGAACTGCCTTGTCCTATTTGACATACTTCTGTTGCTGCCTCTTTGGGATCAATCTGGATTATAGATTTTGAGGAAGGAAATCATGAGTTTTTTGCAAATGTCTTGTATTATTGTAGAAGTAAACAGTGGCTGACAGATGGCCTTTTTACATAACTGGATAGTGATTCACATTTCCAGGAAAATGTTTAATGCAGGACCCTGATTCAGCTTCAAAGCAGAATGTATCTTGTTATTATTTTTAAAGTTTTGTTAAAACATTGGAATAGCCCTGGCTGGATTGGCTCAGTGGATAGAGCGTTAGCCTGGGGACTGAAGGGTCCCAGGTCCGATTCTGGTCAAGGGCACGTGCCTGGTTGTTGGCTCGATCCCCAGTAGGGGGCGTGCAGGAGGCAGCCAATCAATGATTCTCTCTTGTCATTGAAGTTTCTATCTCTCTCTCTCTCTCTCCCTCTCCCTTCCTCTCTGAAGTCAATCAAAATATATGTTTAAAACAAAAAAACATTGGAATAAATATAATTGCTTAGGTGGAAAGGTCCATATTTGCATGCACTTGAGCATTCTGACCAGGGCATTTTTACATCTCTAAATCTCCTCACTTAAGTTTGGGCTCTAAAATGGTCTCTAACTCATAATGATCTTGTGATTCCATAGCGATCAGGGGGTTCTCCCAAGTGTATTTCATTATGGTTGAACTAAACAGTGACAGGCAGATGGCTTTTCGGAGCTACTGAGTTGTATTACAAGGACAATGTTTAATGCAGTGTCCTGAATTTAGATTTAAAGCAGAGTTTAAAAATAGTTTTATTGAAGCCCTGGCCGGTGTTGCTCAGTTAGTTGGAGTGTTGTCCTGTACACCAATAGGTGGCGGGTTCAACTCCCGGTCAGGGCACATACCCAGCTTGTGGTTTCGATGCCTGGTCGGGGCGTATGCAGATAGCAACCAAATGATGTCTCTCTCTCCCTTTCTTTCTCTAAAAAGTCAATTAAAAATTAATAAAATAAAATCATCCAGTCAGTAAATAGTGGGGCTGAGATCCAATCCAGGGTTGTCTAACCCCAAATGTTGTCCCCTTTCTAAAAATATATATACATTTCTTTTAATTGGGAAAAAAAAACATAGTCTGGATAATGGCTTCTTCAAAAATCAATTTGATTGGCCTATTTGTGTTGATTCAATTAAATGATGGCTAGATTTACCTTTCAGTTGATTCTGTTGAAACAGAGTAATAAAATGACTTTGATGTTACTTATCCAACATGAAAATGAAATTAGCATTGTATTTACATTTTATTTCTATTCCAACACGCCCAAGAAAACCCAAGGTGGATGGTTTGAGATTTCTGTTTTGTTTACCTATTCCTAATCCTTTGGTTTTTAGATTTGCTTGAAGCTGTCGAAGAAATCCTCCCCAGCCTCCCAGAAGACATCAGTGTTTGGGCGGTAAAAGATTCTGTTCCACGAGGCATAATTTCACTCAAAGAAAAACTGAGCACAGCATCTGACAAGCCGGTGCCACGCAGCCACCATGCTGCCTGGAACCTGAAGACTCCATCTCTTTACATTTTCACCTCTGGGACAACAGGTATGACTCATTTTTTTCTTAATACCCAAAAAGAAAGCAACAGTGTTGGGCAAATTTCTGCCATGAGTAATGGCATTAACTTTAACTAGGTCTAACTTTAACTTGGCAAGTCACCACGTTCACTTTTGATAGCACCACGGGCAAAGGACTGTCCCAAGACTTGACCAGCTTCTTTGGCAAGATCTTTGCTGACTCTCGTAAGGGTGACAAACAGGAAGTCTTTAAGACATTGCAGGTTTGGGAGAAGATACAAAACAGAATCAAGTAACTAAATTTTCCTTTCTTTAGGTAAACAATAATAACATATACACACCAAAAAAAATAATAATAATAATTAAACAGCTTCTTAAAAATTCAAAAGAAATGTTAAACTTAATTGATTCTTAGGAAAAAACCAAATGGTTTCTCATAGGCTAAAGAAGCTTTTGTAATTAGTTTGAAGATGACTGGGGGTTTGAATGAGACATATTAAAAATATTCTGTTACTAATTTCTTGTGCACAGGTAGTATTGGAAGCAAAACTACAATTGCATAAGTTTTTTTTTACTTTTCTTTTTTTTTCTCCTTTCCCTCCCTCCCTTTTTTTCATTCCTTCCTTTTTTCCCCTACATTTTATTTTATTTTATTTCTACTTGGAACCTAACAATGATTAGAGAGTAAACTATATTTTTTACTATGTTTACAAGCTTTGGTAAATGAACTGGGAAATGCTAGTATGTACCAACTTGTCAGCATAAATTCAGTCTGATTTGGACTTTGAAAGAGAGAATGAAATTCTAGAAATGATCAACTTTGAAAAGTTCCTGAAGAAAATTATTACCTGGTTTATCATTATGACCTTTTTCTTGTGGAAAATAGAAAGTGACTCTGGTCTTTAAAACAATCTTCGCCACTGCTCCTCCTCTGCAGCCTCCTCCCAGCCCAAAGGGAACAGGCTGGGGCAGACCATTACAGCTTTTGCTCTTCAGGATTAAAACCAGGGTGGTTCACACATTTGCACAACAGGCTGAAAGCAAAGGCATTACTACTTTTTCATATGATATTTATTTGTATTGAAATTATATAGCACAGCCCTAACTGGTTTGGCTCCGTGGATAGAGCATCGGCCTGCAGACTGAGGGGTCCCAGGTTCGATTCCGGTCAAGGGCATGTACCTGGGTTGCGGGCACATCCCCAGTGGGGGGTGTGCAGGAGGCGGCTGATTGATGTTTCTCTCTCATCGATGTTTCTGGCTCTCTATTCCTCTCCCTTCCTCTCTGTAAAAACTCAATAAAATATATTTTTAAAGAAGAAATTATATAGCACAGAGGTGAAACGTTTAGAAGTTTTAGAGTCTACTTCACCAAACCAGCTACACTGAGTGCTTTTGTATCTTTCTTTTTATAAACACCTCCATACGTCTAAATAGAATCAGTATCTTACTAGGCACATAAATAGATACATACGAAAAAGCATCTACTGATTGTCCACATGGGAGGATGAGGGTTTTGTCTTCTTTTATCACCACTCTCTTCCTCCACCCATTTCTTTCTCTCTTGTGCAGGCACTTTCTCTCCCCAGCATCACACTAATATGGTTTCACCATAAATTTGACTCGATTAGTATCAGTATCATAACTTACTAAACACTATTTCTAGCTGAGCTCTACAGTGTAGCATAAGTATAATTCTTTTCTTCCACATAAAACTCCCTCCAACCTGAAATTAATCGCTGTTTTTGTTTGCTAGCCTGGTTTCCTATACACATATAACTGGTTCATGCTCACTCCTTTGTCAAAGAGGTAGCTCACCTTTGAAATTGGAAAGGTGGTCTGTATTTTAGCAAGCCCATGATTTTGGCCATCTGTTTTCCAGAGCCTTCCTCACTCTACTTCATTCCTGACCAGTTACTCTCTTATAGTCCCGGTTTCATTCTTTGCCGTATTCCTGGGAATTCCCTTCAACTCTTTTCTTTTTTCTGACCCCCTAATTCTTAGATCTTAAGTTTGTTTCCTGGATTACTTTTCTTTTTGTCATTGCCCTGCTTTCAGTAGCTGTCTGATAAAGAGTGTTTAGGAGGCAGGGTTAATCCTCACATGTCTGAAAATGTCTTCTTTTTTCTACCCTTACACTTCTTTGTATAGAAGCTAGGTTAGAAATTATTTTGTGCAGGAGTTTGAAGACATACTCTATTATCTTGTGACTCTCAGTATACATATTGAGAAGTCTTTTTCTAATTTCTTATTCTTTATATGCAAACTGGTATTCTTTTTCTTTCTTTTGGAGGATTTTTAGAATCTTTTATGAGTTTTCATTAGTCTATAACATCATAATGGCTTATAGGAGGATTGGTCTTATTCATCCTTTGGCTGGGAAATTTGTAAGCCTTCTTAGTCTAGAAACTCATGTCTTGCAATTCTAGTTACTTGAAAAAAAACTTTAAATCCTACTTTCCTTCTCTTTCCTTTTCTTTTTTTTAATTATATTTTATTGATATTTTACAGAGAGGAAGGAAGAGGGATAGAGAGTTAGAAACATCGATGAGAGAGAAACATCAATCGGCTGCCTCTTGCACACTCCCTACTGGGAATGTGCCCGCAACCAAGGTACATGCCCTTGTCCAGAATCGAACCTGGGACCCTTGAGTCCGCAGGCTGACGCTCTTATCCACTGAGCCAAACCGGTTAGGGCTCTTTCCTTTTCTATTTCTGTTCTTTCTCCTTGTTCCCTCCTTCTAGTACATTTGCTTGTTTGTTTATTCTTTTATCTTTAGAACTCTAACTTTTTGAAAATTGGCCCTCCTGGACTGAGCTATTAATTCTAGTTTTCCTATCTGTTTCCTTCTCTTATCTTTTGGTTTACTTTTTGAGAGATTTGTCTTCTAACCCTTGTGTTCTCTTAATATTCCTTTTTGGGCTATTTTTGTATTATTGGTATTTTATATCCTCATATCTCTAGGAATATTAATTATAATAACTTTTTGAAAATTTATCCTCTCTACCTTGTCTTTATTTTCTTCATCCTTTTGTTTTGGGTTTTATTGGTCTCTAACCTTTACCATAGAGTATTTTCTCAAATATCTGGTGACTTTTGACTGACAATTAATACTTAAAGTACAGACATCAGAACACACAAAAAACACAGCACATGCTGACTAGATGAGCTCTGTGAGCCTGGGTGGGACCTGTGCACTGGGTGGTTTCATTGTCCAGGACACTTTGTTGGGGGATTCATGACTGTCAGTGTCTCAGCTTTTACTGTGGGCTATTCAGATTCCTCAGACAAGGATCTGGAGGGTAAAACTAGTTAAGCATCAAAAGGGAGCTGGAGGAGTATGCAGACTTTCTCTTCTTCCCCCTATCTGTCCAGTCTCTCTTTCCTGCTGTTTCCAGAGTCACCTTTTCCAGAGAATAAATCTCAGATTATCTACCAGTGTGAAAGAAGCAATCTGGGGCTGTAATTTTATTTTATTTTATTGAATTTTAAAACAAATATCAAAAGCATATATTGACATTCTTGCACAATAAGTTTTTGAATGATCTATTATACAGGGAAAGTTATTCGAATATCTTCTTTTAACTCAAAGTCCTGAGCACCATGAGGTCTTATTGAAACCAGAGCAGAGCAACATACAAAATTAGGCATACAGATAATGTCATGCTTTATGAATACAAAACTATCAAGAGTGTAACAAAATCACATTCAGCCTCAGTAAGGATTTAGTTGATTTTTTTTATAAAAAGCATTTCTCTTCTTCTCTTTCTAATATAAACTGACTAGAGGCCCAGTGCACAAATTCATGCACCAGTGGGGTCCCTCGGCCTGGCCTGCAGGATTGGGCCGAAAACGGCTCTCCAACATTCCCCGGAGGGGTCCCGGATTGCAAGAGAGCACAGGTGCACAATCGGGGCCAGGGAGAAATGCAGGAGGTTGGCCAGCCGGGGAGGGACCTCAGGAGGGCTCCAGGGCGTGTCCAGCCTGTCTCACTCAGTCTTGATTGGCTGGAGCCCAGCAGCAAGCTAACCTACCAGTCTGGAGCATCTGCTCCCTGGTGGTCAGTGCACGTCATAGCGACTGGTTGACCACTTGACTGTCTGCCCCCTGGTGGTCAGTGTACATCATAGTGAGCAGTTGAGCAGCCTTAGCATATCATTAGCATATTACACTTTGATTGGTTGAACGGACGACCAGATGACCGGATACTTAGCATGTTAGGCTTTTATTATATAGGACTAGAGGCCTGGTGCACAAAAATTTGTGCACTCGGAGGGGAAGGGGGCGTCCCTCAGCCCGGCCTGTGCCTTCTCGCAGTCTGGGACCCCTCGGGAGATAACGACCTGCTGGCTTAGGCCTGCTCCCGGGTGGCAGAGGGCAGGCCCAATCCCTAGGTGCAGCCCCTGGTCGGGCTCAGAAAAGGGCCGATTGGGGAGTTGAGGCGCCTTCCCCTGTCATGCACAGAGCAGGGCGGATCGGGAGGTTGCGATGCTACCCTCAGTCATGCTCAGGGTAGGGCCGATTGGGGGGTTGGGGCACTGCCCCCTGTCACACTCAAGGCAGGGTCAATGGGGAGGTTGCGGCGCCACCCCCTGTCACGCACAGAGCAGGGCCCATCAGGGGGGTTAGGGCTCCATACCCTGTCACGCACAGAGCAGGGTCGATCAAGGGGTTGCGGACCTCCCACCTGTCACTCACAGAGCAGGGCCGATAGGGGAGTTGGGGCACCACCCCCTGTCACACACAGAGCAGGGCGGATCAGGGGGTTGGGGCGCCACACCCTGTCACACTCAGGGCAGGGCCGATGGGGAGGTTATGGCTCTACCCCGTCACACACAGAGCAGGGCTCGTGGGGGGCGGTTGGGGCACTGCCCTCTATCACCCACAGAGCAGGGCCGATCAGGGTGTTGGGACACCGCACCCTGTCACACACAGAGCCGCAGGGCAATCAGGGGGTTGGGGAGCTCCCCCCTATTAGGCACAGAGCAGGGCTGATCAGGGGATTGGGGTGCCTTCCCCTGTCACGAACAGAGCAGGGCGGATAGGGAGGTTGTGGCCCCGCCCCCTGTCACACACAGAGCCGCAGGGCGATCAGGGGGTTTGGGCGCTGCCCCCTGTCACGCTGATCCCGGTGCTGGGAGGCATATTACCCTTTTACTATACAGGGTAGAGGCCTGGTGCACGGGTGGGGGCGGGCTGGTTTGCCCTGAAGGGTATCCTGGATCAGGGTGGGGGTCCCCACTGGGGTGCCTGGCCAGCCTGGGTGAGGGGATGATGGCTGTTTGCAGCTTATCACACACCCTTCAGGGTGGGGGACCCCACTGGGGTGCCTGGCCAGTCTGGGTGAGGGGCTGAGGGCTGTTTTCAGGCTGACTGGTGGCTGAAGCTCCCAACCGCTTCTTTTTTTCTTTTTTTTAATTCTGGGCCAGCTTTAGCTCTGAGGCTTGGCTCCAGCTCTGAGGCCTCTGCTGCTGAAAGCAGGTATCTTGTTTGTTTGTGTTCTACAATCGATACACTGTTTCAACTCCAGCTCTGAAATCCTGGCTGGCTGAAAGCAGATTTTTGGGGTTTTGTTTAGCTTCTATATTTGTAACAATGTTTCAAACTGCAAGCTCAGAGGCCGGCAGCGGCAGGCGGGGAACGCTGGAGCAAGCAAGCCTCATGTTCACTTCAAGCTGCCTGGCTGCCGACCACCATCTTGGCTGGCAGTTAATTTGCATATCACCCTGATTAGCCAATGGGAAGGATAGTGGAGGTACGGCTAATTATCACGTTTCTCTTTTATTAGATAGGATGTTTTACAACTCAAAACGCAGAACTGAATTCAATGATTATAATGGTAATAAATATGAGAATTTACATCAGTATGCCACCTAATATCATAAAAATCATTATATTTTCTAAACAAAATAAATGTATACTATTAATAATGAAGAAAGTGTTGGTACAAGTTAGAAAGTGATATAGCGAAGTCAGGATTTGACAAGTTACATGATGGGAGTAGAGCCTGCTCACAGGCCCTTACCGCAGGTTATAAGGGAGCCCTTTGGATGATACTGAATATTTCCTTACCACTCTTACTACTGTCAGGTCCTGTTTGCCTAGGATCATGAAAATATCATATTCTGGGACCCAGGAACAAATTCAGAGTGTGTTTGACTAAGAAAAGAATTGAGGTCAGTTTTCATACCATTAATGTCTGTAGGACCTGCAACATTATGTGATATCTTGATGAACAAGGGGTGAGATTTACATAGATTCTGTGTCAATGTAATTGCTTCATAAACAGAATTTCTATAAAGCTCCCTGTTTATAGTTCCATAATTATCTCCTATTCCATGAGCTACCTGGTAAGCAACTTTCTGAGCCTCTTGTGGGGTCCTGTGGGGGCTAATCAGCTTTCTTCAAGGCTTCGCCTTAGTTCTCAGCTTCTTGAGTGGGTGGTGTCAGTGATCCATCTGCTTTCCTAAATCTTGTTGCTGTCATCTCTAATTCCATTCTTTGTGCCTTGAGGGACTATGTTGGCCTTGGTTAGGTAGCCTCAAGGATGTCTAGGAAAGACTAGGCTTCATTCCTCTTACAGATGTGTGTTTTTTCTTTCTCCCAGGTCTACCCAAAGCAGCTGTGATTACCCAGCTGCAGGCTTTAAATGGTGCTGCTGGATTGTGGGCTTTCGGTTGTACTAGTGATGACATCATTTATATAACCCTTCCTCTGTATCATAGTTCTGCAGCTATCCTGGGAATTGGTGGATGTATTGAGTTAGGTAAGTTTTTATTTTCTGTATGATACGTTTTCAAAATGCCTAGTAATTAGAACTTGTATTTTTAAAGTTTGAAACTCTACCAGTAGAATTCAGAATGATTATATGCATATTATGTAATTATACCATTTAATAAATTATACAATGTATTAAAAGTACACAATTTCATGATACGCTCAGTGTATTCCTGAAGTGGAAAGAGTAGTGCCCTAGGAGTTAGGCCATGTGGATGGAGCTGGCTGTTGACTGGGCTTTCTTCTCCATGGGGTCACTCATCCTTTAATAGTCTACCCTGGCCTCCTTAAATGGTGAAACCTTTAAAGAGAGGGAATGTGGAATCTGCACAGCTCTTAGGGCTTATCCTTGGAAGTCACATAGATCATTTCACCTGCATTTTGTTGATCAATGCAAGTCACAAGCCAATCTGGTTTCAGAAACTGAAGGGTTGGGAAATAGACCCTATCTCATGAAGGGAGGAATGACAAACTTACACTGGAAAGGTAAGGCACAGCCCGCCATGTGCCTCTGAGAAACACCCTTCCCAGACCAGGGCCTTTCTCACTCATCACACCACCTTAAGGCATGGAAGGCAGGCTGAGATGTCTTCTCTGGTCAGCTAAAATAAGGCATCCTTCCTTTCCCCACAGCACAGCTAAAAGGATATTGGAGGCATTTAAATAAAACTTTATTAAAGATACGGGATTACACAAGGGAAATAAACACAGAAAAGAATGTGAAGCTGGATAATCTTATTTACAAAATGCTTTTATTTATCTTAAATAAATTCATAAACATGCTGAATTAAGTGCCTGTTACCAACTTGTCCTGAAATTATATACATAATAGAGGCCCGATGCACAAATTCATACATGGGTGGGGTCCCTCGGGGTGGCCAGCAGGGGATCGGGCCCCAGCATGTGCCCCCAGGCTCGCAGCCCCACAGCCCCGCAGCCCCGCCTGGCACCCCGCCATGGCCTGGCACCACCCCCTCACCTTTCCACCATCCTGCCTGCAGAGCAATCGATCAGGGCAGGGCATCCTGCCCAGTTCCCTCAGTGCCTGGGAGCCGGGTGGTGGCCGCCACCCCTCCCGGTCAAACTCCCGGTCCAATGACCACCCAAGGGGACAATTTGCATATTAGGCTTTTATTATACAGAATGGAGATCATTTACTACTGTTTATATGTCTAAAATACTATAAAGTAACTTTATAGAGTAGCATATTTAGAATATGATCAATGTCCCCAGTAAATAAAGATGAAGGTCAAATCATTAGGGCTTTTCTTTAGGACATATTCATGTAACCTACAGTGTTGCTAAAGTTTAAGTTCTGCAGTCATCAGTGAACTTTTTATTGGAGCTGTTTTACTAACCCCCTTACTCTCAACCTCAAGATAATGGACTGTAAGATTAATGTTTTCAAATGAGCTTGATATAAATGGCTGCTGCTGGATTATAAAATCCCTCGAATTTTTTTACCTAGTACCCTTTTTTTGCCTCTTCTCATAGGAGCTACTTGTGTATTAAAGAAGAAATTCTCAGCAAGCCAATTTTGGAATGACTGCAAAAAATATAATGTGACTGTGTTTCAATATATTGGAGAAATTTGTCGTTACCTTTGCAAACAACCTAAGGTAAGAGTAATCATTCTCATGGAGAAAAAGTAATTCCAGAAAGAGAAAGTATTGAGAGAAAAAGTAATTTTTGTTTGTTATACTACATCTTCTTCCAGAATGTAGTTTAGCTAACTTATACAGATAAAATGACTTGCCCCAAGATAAAATGAATATAAAACAAATCAGAAAAAAAGGAGAGTTATCCAGGAGTGTACGATTAATATGCTCTATAATGTGGCAGAAAAGACAGACCTGCAATCCAGTTCACTTCATGTTTAGACTGATGGCAATTTCTGTGTACATAGTATGCATCTGATTATGAAAAGAGATGCGTGCTATGTTTACAGAAAGCAATTATTCCAAGGTTGAATTAAGTAAGCTTTCTAAATGCTGTTTTAACAACACTGATTTTACTTGTTTTTCTATTTTTGTTTTCTTTTGAATAAGTGATTATATTACAATATCTTTCTATTTGGTTTTGCTTTAAATGTAAAAAAAGAAATTTTGCTTTGACTTACTTCTCTTCCCACCTAAAGCCATCATTTCCACAGTTTTGATAAAATGCCCCCTTCTGAAAGTAAACAGGCAGAGAATTGCAACAGCCTGAAGTTTGTCTTTATTAATTTGTTTACTTTTTTGGCTTCAGAAGTTATTGTTATTTCCCTGGTCTCATCTGTATTTCAAGATGCTTATTTTTTAACTGTCTGAATTACTAAACATTTTTGAGGATACAAAGAAGTGACTCAGTAATCAAGTCAACACCATCCCTTGAAGAATGGTGATAGAGGATGCTTTCCTATCGAGACAGCCCTCCCTGTGCCTCTGAGAAACACCCTTCCCAGACCAGGGCCTTTCTCACTCATCACCTTTGCCATCATCCCACCAGTTTAAGACATGGAAGGTGGGCTGAGATGTCTTCTCTGGTCGACTAAAATAAGGCATTCTTCCTTTCCCCACAGCACAGCTGAAAGGAGATTGGAGGCATTTAAATAAAACTTTATTAAAGATACAGGATTACACAAGGGAAATAAACACAGAAAAGAATGTGAAGCTGGAGAATCTTATTTACAAAATGCTTTTATTTGTCTTAAGCTCGGAGTTTACTAGGGACAGACCTCCTGTCTGGCTCCTGACCCACCTCCTTGTGGCAGAAGCCTTCTCTCTTATTCTTTTTGTTTGGTCAGGAGTGCTTCAGCAGCTGTGGACTTCCTAGATCCATAACTAAGGCAGGGAGTCCCAGAGAAATGTTTTAGGACCTAAAATTTAGGTGATTTTTACCTTTATTCTCTTCAGGGAGAATACCATTATTAGGATCATGATCTTACCTGAAGAGTCCTAGTGGAAGAATTATAATGCCACAACCTGGCATCTTCTCTAGTTTTCATTGTACTCTTTGGTAATATGATCTCTGGATTGAGTTAATTTAAGGAACTAATGTCCTGCAGTAAGATAAAAGCCATAGTACATAGCAGGCACTATCTAATGAACTTCCCCATGGCCTTTCTAACTGTTTCCCCAGCCACTCCTATTTCCTCTCATCCTTTAATAGAAACACTAGCTTTTGTAAGGTCCTTTGCTCACTAAGTAGTTATTGAATGGTTAAATACATGCATTTATTATTTTCCTAAAGTTTTACCATCTTGTATTCTGCAGTTAGCATCTTCATGCAATATAGTCAGTACAAGGGTTTCAGGAGTGAAATAGTCAGCAGACATGGATATTTTGGTGATTTTTATGGAATATTTCCAGATGGCATTTCAAAGTGGTTGAAGTGAATCTAAACAATGTGGAACTATGCCTATTGCACAGCCTTTTGTCAGTACTGGGGGGCATTAAAGCCAGTCCTGATGGCCCACCCTTTCAAATAGGGTGGATGAAGCCCAATCTGCTTGGGCTTCTTAATAATAGTTTATTTTGGAGAAAACTAAGATGGCGGCATAGATAAACACCGGGAAATTGTCGCCTCACACAACAATTGAAGAATGCCGCAAGGGTCAGAGCAAACATCGTCCAGAACAACAGGAAGGCTGGCTGAGTGTAATTTCTACAACTAGAAGAAAAGAGGGGCACGCTGAGAGCCAGAGGAGCTGCGTAGGTGAAGTGCAGAGGTACAGCGGCGGCTCTCGCGCGCGCGGAAAGGGGGTGGTGCCTGAGGGCGCGGCTGTCTTTTTGAATCACAAGCTCCCGACTGCTCTGAACTCCGGTTCCAGCGGGTCTCTGGGGACCCAGGGCTCATACGGGGAGAGGCTGGTCTGTCAGGCGGCAGCGGGCGAACTTGAGGGCGGCTTTCCCTCAGAGGTGCTTGCAGCCGTTACCAGGACACTGAGACGCGCGGCTCCGGGCGCAGAGAATCACCATAGCTGCTTTTACCGCCCTTTGACTCCCTGAGACCCCGCCCCACCCAGGCTGCGGCAGAGGCTTTTGCATGTGAATGTACCTAACTACAGCCCAGCCAGGCAGACCCGGAACTTCCAAGAGAAGGCCCAAGGCCCCGCAGTGGCTTGCATTGCTTCACAGCTGAGCCTCTTCGTGGCTCCTGCTGTGTGGCCTCAGGCAGGGGCTGAATTAGCACCTCCTTAGATCCAGGAGCCACTCTACCCAGTGGTCAGAGGGGGACCATTCTCCCACTCCAGACACAGCTGATTCCCTCAGCCAATTGGCCTGGAGGTCAATTCCTCCCAGTGATCCTACAACAACCAAGGCACCAAGAGTGCACCAAGAGTGTCTACCCCAGGTAACTGGGGAGGCTGAGCCACTGGGCCCTACAGGACACCTGGCGCGCAGGGCCACTCTATCAACACAGGGAAGCAGCCAAAATGCGGAGACAAAGAAAAAGGTCACAAATGGCAGAAACGGAGGAAAGCAAACGACTGGATATAGAGTTCAAGGCCACGTTTATAAGGTTTTTCAAGAATTTTATGGAAACCGCCGATAAATTTAATGAATCCCTCAAGGAGTATAGTGAGACCATGGAGGACATGAAAAAGGACCAACTAGAAATTAAGCATACACTGACTGAAATAAAGAATAATTTACAGAGATCCAACAGCAGACAAGAGGATCCCAAGAATCAAGTCAAAGATTTGAAATACAAAGAAACAAAAAATACCCAACCGAAAAAGAAAAAAGAAAAGAGATTCAAAAAATATGAAGACAGTGTAAGGAACCTCTGGGACAACTTCAAGCGTACCAACATCAGAATTATAGGGGTACCAGAAGGAGAGAGAGGGCAAGATATTGAAAACCTTTTTGAAGAAATAATGACAGAAAACTTCCCCTACCTGGTGAAAGAAATGGACTTACAAGTCCAGGAAGCGCAGAGAACCCCAAACAAAAGGAATCCAAAGAGGACCACACCAAGACACATCATAATTAAAATGCCAAGAGCAAAAGATAAAGAGAGAATCTTAAAAGCAGCAAGAGAAAGACAGTCAGTTACCTACAAGGGAGTACCCATTCGACTGTCAGCTGATTTCTCAACAGAAACCATGCAGGCCAGAAGAGAGTGGCAAGAAACATCCAAAGTGATGAATAGCAAGAACCTGCAACCAAGATTACTTTATCCAGCAAAGCTATCATTCAGAATGGAAGGTCAGATAAAGAGCTTCACGGATAAGAAAAAGCTAAAGGAGTTCATCACCACCAAACCAGCATTATATGAAATGCTGAAAGGTATCCTTTAAGAAGAGGAAGAAGAAAAAGGAACTCTTACCATTTGCCACAGCATGGATGGAACTGGAGAGCGGATAAATACCACAGGATCTCACTCATTTGTGGAATATAATGAACAACATAAACTGATGAACAAGGACTGATCCAGAGACGGAGAGGCATTGATTGGACTGTCGGGACTTGGAGGGAAGGTAGGGGAGGGTGGGGGCAAGGGGGAAAGATCAACCAAAGGACTTATATGCAAGCATATAGGCCTAACCAATGGACACGGACAACGGGGGGGTGAGGGGATGAGCGGGGGGGGGGGGGGTAGAGGGTACACATATGTAATATCTTAATCAATAAAAAATATTAAAAAAAAATAATAGTTTATTTTAACAGAGAATGCCTTGGGTTGTTGGTTTTTTTAATGGGGAAAATATTATTTAACTTTATTCATAATTTTATAGGCTAGAAATAAGCATATATTTAATTTCTTTATTAAGATTACTGGCATGGTATGATCGTGTTAATAAAGATATTAGTCGTTTGTCATATTTTCTATAAATATTTTTTCAAGGTGTTTTCCTTTGAATTTCTTTATGAAAAGAAATATCTTTTTTACCTCTTTTGAAGTTGTAATGCACAAATTTTGAGGAAATGAGATGATTTAGAGAGCTGAGAATTGAAAAAGAATTCCTGATTGCTTTAGTTAATTAAATATTTTAATTCTTAGATAAGTTATTTGAAGGAAAGAGGTGTTTGTGAAATAGTCTCTAAGCACTTACTTGTAGGCAGGAGCAAGGGAAATAAATATAGCTTTGCCCAAAGGAAAGCTTAATCGTTTTCCTAAGCAGAGATGCATTGTATTCCTAATCTCTTCGTTGGGCTCACACAGAACAAGTACAAGCAGTTTTTGGCATTAAAGTTTAGGCAAAGGAGAGTCTTCTGTTATGACATCTTATCCTTTCAAGAACTTGCTTTTGGCTGTCCAGTATTCATTCCTTTCAATGAGCTTCTAGGAAGGGGTAGTGCCTACTGTGCAACTAGAACAGCAGTGGATTCAGGCAGGGCCAGAGAGTGAACAGGTGATGTGGTCCACACCCTCGATGAATTAAAATTGAATGTCTCATAAGCCATGGTTTGAAGTTCCATAGACATTCATTTAACATAAATGCTTAAGTAAAAGAAAGCAAAATCACACATTCTCTGAATACATCCAGATGTGTTGTGAATGTCAGGGTAAGTAATATATTCCAAAGGAGATTTACCTGCAAGCAAAATCACAGTCTGAGTTGAGTGTTTATATATACTAGTTAGATGCATAAAAACACCCTAGGATTGGCTTTCCCTGGCAAAAACTGTTTATCCACCCCCTACCCAATCCTGACTTTTTTCTTTTTTCTTTTTATTTTTTAATAATTTTATTGATTTTTTTACAGAGAGGAAGGGAGAGGGATAGAGAGTTAAAAACATCGATGAGAGAGAAGCATCGATCAACTGCCTCCTGCACACCCCCCACTGGGGATGTGCCTGCAACCAAGGTACATGCCCTTGACCGGAATCGAACCTGGGACCCTTCATTCCCCAGGCTGACGCTTTATCCAGTGAGCCAAACCAGCTAGGGCCTTTTTTCTCTTTTTTAAAGCTCCAGTTGCAAAAGTTCCTTTGGCATAAACATTGGATGTTTATGCCAAACTGGTGGCAGCAACACTGTCTTTAAAAAAAAAAAAAAAAAGCCAAGGTACTGGCTCCTCTTATTCATGGAGCAGTGAGGTAATTATTCTCTTCCCCTGAGACTAGGAGAGCAATTGTTTCCAATCTTCCTTTATATATATATGTATGTATGTATTCTAGAGGCCCAGTGCACAGATTTGTGCACCGGTGGGGTCCCTCAGCCTGGCCTGTGGGGATTGGGCTGAAACCGGCTCTCCAACATCCCCTGAGGGGTCCCAGATTGTGAGAGGCACAGGCCAGGCCGAGGGACCCCACCCATGCACGAATCCATGCACCAGGCCTCTAGTATGCATATAAGATCATTGGTTAATCTCTTCCCACACTCCCCCTTCCCCCTGAGATTCATCATTCTGTTCCATGTTTCCATGCCTGTGTTTTCCGCTCCTGCATTGAGTGTCTGCCCCCAGGTGGTCAGTGCGCATCATAGCTAGTGGATGGTTGGTCAGTCAGCCGGTCGGCCAGTCGCTTAGGCTTTCATAGATATAGATACGCACACAGACATTCTTATTGATTTCAGAGAGCAAGGGGAAGGGAGATAGATAGATAGATAGATAGATAGATAGATAGATAGATAGATAGATAGATTAATGATGAGAGAGAATCATTGATCGGCTGCCTCCTGCATGCCCCACACCAGGAATTGAACTGTGACTTCCTGGTTCATAGATCAATGCTCAACCACTGAGCTATACTGGCCGGGTGAATTCTTTCCAACCTTCCAATCTCCCAAGTTTTCTATGTTTCTGAAGCAACACCATACAATTTCTGATTGGATCTAATTTTATATATTTTTTAAGATTAACGCTGCATTTAATATGATAGGTGAGGAAGATGTTAGAACTCTAGACATCAGTAGTCTGGGGAGCTACTGCTATAGAGTATATCTTATTTAAAAAATTCTTAAGGTAGGCGATAGTTAACCATACCTAGGGATATACCTAGGGATAGAGTCATATATGTCACTCATGTCATTCAAGTAATATTGTTGATTTGGGTATGCAGGGGCAGGGGGCACACAAGGCAAAAAAAAACCCCTTTCTCATGGAACTGACACTCTAGTTTGGGGAGAGAGAAAATAAATCAGCAAAGACATGCAGAGAAGTCATTACAGACAATGACAAGTATGGAGAAATTAACAGGTTGAGATGCTAGAGAATGATGAGTGGTGGGAGTGGGACATTGCTAATTAGATGGAATGGTCAGGGAAGACTTCACTGAATGGTCACTTATGAGATGAGGAACTGATAGGATGAGTAGGATCCAGCCGTAAAAGCTGGGGGATTGCAGTCCTAACAGAATGAACTGAAAGCTAAGAGGCCCACAGAGGACACAGCCTGAATGTTCGAAGAGAAGAAGAGTGGCTGGCCCATCCATGGACCAGATCTTGTAGGGCTCGGTGGATCATAGAGAGGAATTTGGATTTTACTTCCATCAGAGCATTTGAGGAAAGATAAAAGCAAATTGTAAAAACCTTCCTCAAATGTCAGCAATAGCCTCTTCCTTATTCCACGTTTGGAATAGTAGTTGATATGATTCTATTAAAATGTAAGTCAGATTATGTTACTTCACTACCCAGGTCCCTCAGATGGTTTACTTGAAAGAAAATACAAATTCCCTTAGCATGGGCCATAGGCTCTAAGTAATCTGCTCCCCTGCTGGGACCTCCCCACTCCCATCCTTTACCCCACACACACTCTACTCCTTGTTCACGCTGCTGCAGCCTCACAGACCTCCTTGCTTTTCCTTCAATGCACCAGGACTGTCAGTTTCATCCCATTGAATATTCCCCCAGGTTTCTGTGTGGCTCACCCTCTAACCCTCCTAGCCAAGTGCCTTCTCTGGCCACAACCCTTATTGATGTCTGGTATGGCCACCTTACCAACTCAGATGGACCCCAAACCCTAAATTTGTTCTGTTGATTCCACCAGGAGAATATGAACAGGCTTATTGCTCACATAACGGGCTTTCTGAGGAAGGCAGGGTGGGACCCCAAGCATGTCCAAATGACTTGGAAGAGACTGGTTCAGCTTTCATTGTGAGAAGCAGGCAGCGCTGCGGCGAGGAGTCCTGCACATACAGAACTGCTGTGTGCTTTGTGGCACCAAAGGGAGGAGCACTGGGCTTTCTCACCAGCTTGCCAGATGTGGGCAGAAGAGGAAAGGGGACCGATTGGTGTGGCTTGAAAGTCCTCAGTAGTCAAACATCAAGAATGGAGTCAGACTCTTTGTTACAATGTTTGTGTCCTTGTCTTCTTTCACGGCTTTATTTTTCTTCATATAAGTTATTAGCCCATTGCACATTACCCCTACATTACCCCCACACACTATGAGTTTCAGGAGAGCAGAGAGTTCATGTTTTTTCCTCTATGTATCCTCAGTACCGACAGTGGTGTCTGACATATAGTAGGTGCTCAGTGAAAATTCGTAGAATTATGTTTTAGAAATCAAGTAATATAACAAGCCCAGTTGCTGGGAGACTCATGTGCTCAGGACCAACCCAGTCTTTCCCTAGTCCTAGGCCTGCAAGGGAAGTCAGTTATAATCAGAAAGTCGGAGTTCCTGGGGAGGACAGAAGCGAAGAGGGGTTTAGATAAATCAGAGTTGCATCATCGCATGGAGGGAGTCAGGCCATTGCTGCATCCAGCTCACAGCTAATGGGCACCTGCACTTTCCAGAACATTTCATTAATGAATCGGGGTTGCGGCCCAGGTGACCCTCTTCCTGGGTTTCTAGGGAAGAGCAAGCTCCCTTGAAGTCTACAGTGTTTGTTTTCTGGTGAGTCAGCACAGCCATTCAGATTAGAGGCAAGTCTTGCAGACTCTAAGAGCTGCTCTTTCTTTCTAAGGCAACTTTGAAATGTCTCTGGTCTGAAGCATTGTTTCCTTCCACTTTCAGTTCTCCCCAGGGCTGCCAGGAGAGAAAGCACCTGTTGAGAATACGTGGTCTGTAAACGGCAATACCATTACTATTATAGCTAGAAAGTGAGCATGAACTAAGCCCACAATGTGCTTGCTTTTTGCTGTAACACTTGAGATCATAGAGGTCTTTTCAAACTATTATTTATGCCTTAAAATGATTTGTGAACTGATGGCTGTCATCTCTGAAACCATGGCCTGCCCAGACCCAGGCTGTAGAGTCAGCATGACAAAGACTTTCAGGGGACAGCGGAGCCCGCACTGGCTTAGCCTGGCAGGCTTCTCATTTTAGGTCCTGGGCTCCCATCCCCTCTGAGAAGAGGCCCTACCCTCTCCCACTACCATGCCTTTCCTGCTTCAGTATAAGAAATTCTGCTATTTTGTATGGGGGCGGGGGGCGGGGGGGAGCTTGGTAGATGGGCCGGGGTGCCCAGGATTCTCTGATATTCTATTTGTATTTAATGTTATTTTTCACCTATTCTGTAATAACTACTTGGCTTGCTATTAATATGTTTTCGATATATATTAGTGTCTGTGAAGGAAGCAAACTGTTGGAATGTATAGTTACTGTTATGGGGTATGTTGGTGTACGTATGTAGTTATCAGTGAGTTTTAAGAAAAAGAGGTCTTACATTAAATTAAATCAAGATGGAAGAGTTATAACCCCTAACGCATGTTGTTATATATTTTAGATGATCCTTTAGGAATTAGAACATACTTTTGTTTGGGGCATTAAGCAGCTAGTTTTCCAGGGTTGAAGGCAGAAACAATTTGCCCCTTGTTTTCACTATGAATTTATGTTTCTTTTCTGTCTTTCCATCTGTTAATAAACAGTACAATCTTTATTTACTGAGAAATCAAAGTTGATACAAAATTACCTGTATTTAAACAGAACTTCCCGAGTTTCAACTTCTCATGGCATATAAAGAGGCCATTCAGTTTGGTGTATTATAGTTCTCTGAGTAGGATTAGGCACATATTCTGGAAGAAAGAGACTTTGTTTCTAGGAGGGCATTGTTAGAGGCCTGCTATCTCCAGCCACTGAATAAATAAATCTGTGACTCAGTAGGAGGTAACTATAGGTCAATCACTGCATCACATATAGCCGGTCAGCAGGTCCCAAAGAAAGCTTTGAAGAAACAAGAGCCTTAGCTCAAATCAGTATGACTCTTTTACTGGTACTGTCACATCAATTTGATGCATGGCAGACATTGAAAGCCAGAAGAAAACTGGTCTGCTGAAATCCAAAATTTGGGGGCAATATTAAAGCCCCTAACCTGTTCAGCAAATTCTCTTTTAAATTCTACTAGTAAATGGGATTTTAAATGGCTGAAGTAAAATTAGTACTTTCTATCTATCTGTATATATAAAGAGCCAGGGGCCATCGCAACTGAATGTACGACCTAACAGGCTGCGTGGGGCGACCAGGCCGGCAGGGGGGTTAGTGAGGGACAACCAAATGACCAAGCACCAGGCTGTGTGGGGTGACCAGGCCGGCAGGGGTGTTAGTGTGGGGTGACCAGGCCAGCAGGGGGGTTAGTGAGGGGCGACCAAAAAACTGAGCAGCAGGCTGCGTGGGGTGACCAGGCCGGCAGGGGGGTTAGTGAGGGGCGACCAGGCCAGCAGTGGGGACAGTTGGGGATGACCAGGCCAGCAGGGGGGGGCAGTTGGGAGCGACCAGGCTGGCGGGTGGGGGGGGGCAGTGAGGGGAGACCAGGCCGGCGGGTGGGGAGGGGCAGTTGGAGGCGACCAAGTCGGCAAGGGGGTGCAGTTAAGGGCAACCAGGCTGGCAGAGGAGGGCAGTGAGGGGCGACTAGGCCAGTGAGGGGGGAAGTTGGGGGCAACCAGGCCAGTAGGCAGAGGCTCTTGGGGTGATCAGGCTGGCAGGGGGGCCAGTAGGGGTGAGCAGTTAGGAGCCAGTGGTCCCCGATTGTAAGAGGGATGTCCAACTGCCAGTTTAGGCCCGATCCCCACCCCCCGAGGGGTCCCAAATTGGAGAGGGTGCAGGCTGGGCTGAAGGGAACCCCCCCCCTCCCCATGCACAAATTTCATGCACCGGGCCTCATATATATATATATATATATATATATATATATATATATATATATATATATATATGCTTAATATGCTAATTGTCCCTCCAACAGTTTGACCATTCGACCAGTTGCTATGGCTCACACTGACCACCAGGGGCAGACTCTCCAAACTGTAGGTTAGCTTGCTGCTAGGGTCCGGCCGATCGGGACTGGGCTAGACGGGCTGGACATGCTTTGGAGCCCTCCCACAGTCCCTACCGGCCCCTGGCCTGTGGGGATCAGGCCGAAACCAGCTCTCCAACATCCCCTGAGGGGTCCCAGATTGCGAGAGGGTGCAGGCCAGGCCGAGGGACCCCACCTGTGCACAAATCCGTGCACCAGGCCTCTAGTATATCATAAAATGGCTTACTCTATACATGTGTGGGAGTGTGTCAACATTTAAACACTAACTACTAAATTAGAAACTCATATTTTGATTACTTCCTATTACTGAAATCATGGAGAAATGCTTGAAAAAATAGAGCATGGGTTTTAAGGGTTTTTTAAAGCTGGTTATCTCCTTACTTCCCTTCTTTTCTTTCCTTCCTTTCTTCCTGCCCCCACTTCCTCCCTTCCTACCTCCCTTCCTTTCTTGAACCTGCCTTCCCTACCTTTCTTTCTTACTTTTACATATGGATTGTGAACATCTCTTATGCACCAGGCATGGTCCTAGGGCCTAGGCAATTGATACAGCAGAGGATAGAACAGGCAACAGTCCCTGCCCACATAGTGCTTACATTTTAATGTATTCAAATTCTCTCTGCTTAGTATGTGATCTTGGACCTGAACTTCATTAGCTCAATGTGCAAAATGGGGATATGCTTATTGTACAGGGTATCGTGGTGATTAAAATGAGGTAATGCCTGAGCTCCTGGACATGGAGCTCAAACATACTCACTCCCATTGCTTTTCCTCAGCGGGCTGCAGACATGTTTCTTATTCCTGTTGGGCACATCCTGACTCTGGATTTCTGTATTTGTTCTCTTTCTTGGTCTCTCTCTCTACCTCGATTTCTGTTTGTATGTCTTTCTGTTTGCATGTATCTCTTTCTGTGTGTCTCAGTACTTGTGCAACTGTGTCAACGTATTTGGGTGTGGCTCTCTCTTCCAATATCTTTCTCTGTTTGGGTAGATTTGTTTGGGGTGTATGTGTTTTGTTGTGTGTGTGTGTGTGTGTCTGTGTGTGTGTGTCTGTGTGTGTGTGTCTGTGTGTGTGTGTGTGTGTGTGTGTGTGTGTGTGTGTAAGAGAGAGAGAATATCTCTCTGTGTGAATGTGTCTTTGTCTGTGTATCTCATTCTCAGCGTGTGTGTCTCTGTGCATGTGCCTCACTTTGCACCCCTGTATGCATGTGAGTGTCTCTGCATCTCTGTTTCTCTTTGGCCGTGGGTCTCTGTGCACACTTCACTCTGTGTCTGTGTGTCTCTGTACTATCTCTGTTCACTCTTTGTTTTGTTTGTATTCTCTGTGACTCTCTGTCTCCCCTCTTGCTCTTTGTGTCTCTCTTGCTTTCTTTCTCTTTGGGTCTTTTTCACTTTCTTTCACTTTCATTCTGTCTTTCCTGCTTTCAGGTTGTCTCTGTCTCTCATGCACTCTCTCTGACTCTCTCCATCTCTTTGTCTCTGTCCCTCGGTCTCTGCCACACTGTTTCTTTCCATTGTGTGTGTGTATATGCAGGTGTTATATATCCATTCATTCACTTAATTGTACTCGTTTTTATGCATGCATGCTCTCCTCATCCCATCCCCAGTGATGGCCAGTGATATTTAGGTAGTAACCTCAGGGTTCAGGGAGAATTAAAGGGAATGGGAATTTGTTCTAAAGAAGGCTCAAGGGAATTGATGAACAGAGAAGGGGATTTTTAAAATTATAGATGGGTGTTATGAAGACTCGGTTCTATTTTAGATGATGAGATATAAATTCTCTTTTTCCCACAGCACTAAATAATAAATCAGTTAATCTTTTCTCACACCCCTTAAAGCATGATCTTCTGGATTTTCTTTTAAAGGAGAGGAGAGTAGAATAAAAATAACTTGAGAGTTAAATAAATGAATTTTATATTTCTTGACAAAAGCCTTATCTTAGTTCTGATAATTGGATTTTCTATACCAATTACATCATTGTGGATGAATGGTTATTCTTATTTAGTAAGCTTGTGTAGCTAAAGCCCACACAGGTTAAAGTCTATGGAACTGGGTTTATAAATCACCTTTTTATTGGTTTCCAGAGTGTGCCAACACATTTTATCAATAATATTGCTTGCTAAAACTCACCTCCGACCTGAAAAGCATCCAACAGTTATTCCACATTAAAGAGTTCTCTGTTCAGGCAGAACGAATCCTAAGATTTGCAACACTAGTGTTTTATATAGGAAAATGCAATGGAAAGTCCAAGAGCTAGTTCCTGCCAGGCAGGCAATACCTGACATGCCCATAGGTGGGGACAGGGCAGACTCCTCAGAGTTCTAGTTAGTGATAGAAAAGAATCCTCTGTTTTGGAAGGAGCTGCTGCACGGAGTGAGTTTTTTTTCTCTATCTGCAAAATATTTAACTTAAATTCCATTGGTGTGGGGCCTACGCCTGCAACAGCGAGTCAGATTGTTATTTCCAATATATCCACAGTCTTAGCTGTCTCTTATTTCATTTTTATTTTATCAAATTAGTTTATTGAGTAGTTCTCTCAAGATATACATAGCCTCCTGCCATCAATATTTTTGCCTCTGCAAGGAACATAAGGGTGTATATGTCCTTTCAAATAAGTGTTCTCGTTATCTCAGATGAATACCAAGAAGTAGAATTGCTGGATCATTTGGTAGTTCTGTTTGTAATTTTTTGAGGAAACTCCACACTGTTTTCCAGTGGTTGCAATCCACTATGAAATCCCACCAGCAGTGCACAGGTTTCCCTTTTCTCCAATTCCTCTCCAACACTTATTTCTTGTCTTTTTTAAAGTAGTCAGTCTAACACGTGTGTGAGGTTATGATTTTTGATTACGGTATAATCCATATTAATATAATGCTTATTGAATGTAGAATAAAATAATAGTTATTTAAATTCTAACATATGATTTAGAAGTAAAAATATAAGAATATTGCACATTCAAAAATATAATAGTTATAAGTAGTAATCATATACTTGCAAACCAAATATTACAGTGGTTAGATGACCTCACTATATGCTAGGCATGGGGCTTAACTGTATTCTGCAGTATATAGGTGAGATTAACAGGTATTATCAGTTTTTGCAAATAAATAAACTGAGAATCAGAATAGTATACAACCTCTTGTTCAAAGGTATATACTAGTAGACAATAAATGATAGAGCTGAGAATAGAAACTCAAGTATATTTTATAATTTTTTGAAGTAATGCTTTTTCCCCCTGAAATATGCTTTCTTCCTTACCTGATCTTTACCAAAATATTTCAATAAGCAGGAGTTTAGAAAGAGCTTTTCCCACGTGTGGGGAAATAATGCTGTATTACTCTGGGCCAGGATAGTTTCATTAGCTTTTGGATGTGATTCTGCAACAGATTTACATGATTTTTTTTTTTTTACTTTCCTTTCATTATTGCACATACGCATCTTCTAGGTATTTACCATTTGAGTAATAGTAATGAAAGAAAGAATTGGGGAACTACAATTAATAAATTACAAGGAAAATATTTTCTTCTAACAGAGAGAAGGAGAAAAGGATCATAAGGTGCGTTTGGCAGTTGGAAATGGTGTACGGAGTGATGTATGGAGAGAATTTTTAGACAGATTTGGAAATATCAAGATGTGTGAGCTTTATGGAGCTACTGAAGGAAACATTTGTTTTATGAATCACACTGGGAAAATTGGAGCGGTTGGGAGAACAAATTTCTTTTACAAAGTAAGTACCATATTTTCTTTACAAAAGAAATATTTTGAGACCTGGTGAACTCTCTTCTAGCTTTGTGCTTATACATGATGGTAAGTATTATCAGGTGGTGTTTTTTTTTAAGTTGAGAACTTCTATAAATAAAAATAGTAGCCTTGAGGCGAACTATAGTGCTAGAGATTACGAAAACCTCAACCTTCCATGTTTTCCCTCCCATATGAGGATAATGATACCTAATTCTTTTGTTCAGTTTTCAGATTTAATGATGTCAATATAAATAGTAAGCATAGATCCTGATATATACTAATTTGACTCCATTTTCTTTGAGTATTTTCTTTCTTTCTTTTTTTTAAATATATATTTTATTGATCTTTCACAGAGAGGAAGGGAGAGGGATAGAGAGCTAGAAACATCGATGAGAGAGAAACATCGATCAGCCGCCCCCTGCACACTCCCTACTGGGGATTTGCCCACAACCAAGGTACATGCCCTTGACCAGAATCGAACCCGGGACCCTTGAGTCCGCAGGCCAACGCTCTATCCATTGAGCCAAACCGGTTAGGGCCTTTGAGTATTTTCAATCCACTATTTCTATTTGCCTTTCATTTTTATATCAGTCAAAACGTATGTATAGGCTTCTAATATATGGTTTATTTTAAAACTTTATCAAGATACCACTAAAATGTTAAAAGCGGCCAAAAAATCACCTTCTTCAGAGTAAAAGACTTATAGCTGATTTCTCAATAGCAACTATGGAACACAAAAGATAGTAAACAGATATCTTCAACTGACTTGGAGGAAATAATTGTCAAAATAGAATTTGTACTCAACAATATTTTTTTAAAACATATTTCATTGATTTTTTACAGAGAGGAAGGGAGAGAGATAGAGAGTTAGAAACATCAATGAGAGTGAAACATCAATCAGCTGCCTCCTGCACACCCCCTACTGGGGATGTGCCCGCAACCCAGGTACATGCCCTTGACCGGAATCGAACCTGGGACCTTTCAGTCCACAAGCCGATGCTTTATCCACTGAGCCAAACCGGTT
Source organism: Myotis daubentonii (assembly GCF_963259705.1). Lineage (NCBI taxonomy): Eukaryota > Metazoa > Chordata > Mammalia > Chiroptera > Vespertilionidae > Myotis > Myotis daubentonii. The sequence continues at coordinate 37,441,177 of NC_081843.1, read as the reverse complement.
TCGGCAACAATATTTTTTAAAGAATAAAATTGAAAATAGTCTCAAAATTTATATAACCTCAAGGGAAAATAAATTCAGAATCATGGTAGGATATTGTATTTGTAGCTTTTCAGTATTTTATAGAACAAACAAAAAATGTCAACTATATAGAATATTTGAATAATACAATGAACGAGCTACTTGAACTAATGGGCATATATAGGACACTACATCTAAAAACTGCAGAGTATCCATTTTTTTCTAGCACTTATGAAAATTCACAAAGATTATTGTTCCACTTAGGGAATTCCAGCAAATTTCAAAAGATTTAATTTATATGGATTATGGTCTCTGACAACAGTTTAATAAAGGTAAAAATACATTTTTTAGATGTCAGCTAGATCATTTCCTATGTATTTGGAAATAAAGCATCTCTACATTTTCATGACTTAACGAAATATCAGAAATTAGAAAAAAATTGAGCTGAATCATAATGAAAATGTTACATTTCAAAATGGGTAGACTCCGATAAGAACAGCTGAAAATTCATGAGATAAATATCCATTTCTATAGTGTTAATTTTAAAAAACAAACTCAGGGAATTAAAAGGAAGGAAATAATAAAAATAATAAATTTAAAAAATAGTAAAACATTTAGTGTCAAAAGAGATAAAAATGTGCTGTCAACTGAAACTAATACAAAATAACTGAAAGATCTTTTCAGTTAAAAAAAAAAAAAATAGACTCAAAGCTAATATAAATTGTCCTAATGTTTGGAACCTAAAGAAGGTTAATGCATTCTTTGGGATCTTAAGGGTCTTGTTGTCCTGCCAGAAGTGCATTCGCATTCTGAATAAAAGTAATTTGGGGAAAGTAAGTGCTGATATTAACTGAGTTTTACAGTCCTTACAATTAATTTTCTCAATTCATTGAACTGATTCCATTAAAAATTGGTATTTATATTAAAAGCTCCTTTAGTAAAGCTGAGTCATTCCAAAGTAATTATCTCATAGAGTACAATGAAGAATACTTGTATTTTATTACTGGCTTGACTTAATTTTAATTTTCTGATATCTCAAAAATTCCCTGTCAGACTATAATCTATATATGTAAAAGCCTAATATGCTAAGTGTTCCACCGATTGGTCGACCACTCGACCAGTCACTGTGATGCACACTGACCATGAGGGAGCAGACCATGAGTTTTGACCAGTAGGTTAGCTTGCTGCTGGGGTCCGGCCAATTGGGACTGGGCTAGAAGGGCTGGACATACTCTGGAGCCAACTTCGCATGGTCCCTCCCGGGCCTCTAAAATATTTCTTCTAATTAATTTCCTTTCAATGTGCATGAATTCATGCACTGGGCCTCTAATAATGTCAATAATGCAGGAAGGCATGATGGTCTCCAATTTATTTAGAAAATTTCTGTTTTTCCATTCATGTTGGGTTTTTTCCAGTTTGGAAATGAAAAAAAAGGTACTTAATATCATATGAGTTCTGTCTTTTATCACTTCATTCATATATTGTTTTGTTACATAGCAGGCAATCAGAAAAAATTGGACCAGTAACTCTTTCATAATTGTGTGGAGAGATTTGATAAGTGTCTCTCAGAGAGGAATAAGCCTCTCAACGGAGATAGGATTTTATAAGTGAAGGAAAAAGAAAGCAGCAACACCTATGACCCAAATGCCCTTCTTGTGTGCTATACCTACTATTTAAATGCATAAGACTGAAGGGATATGTGTCCCATATATGCTCCCAAAGCAAACAATATAAAAAATTTGGTGACAACTCATTTAAGAAAAAAAAACAAAACAACCAAGTAAAAGTTATGGACTGCCTTCTTTTCTACCCCTGGGGAAGGAACAAACATGAAATCCCTAGAGGAAATAAAACTTGAAAAGGTGGGGAATGAATCTAAATTAAAAGGCAGCTGAAAAAAACATGGACATCAAAATAATAAGTCCTCCAAAATGGCCGGAACCAAAAATGAACTCACAGAAAGAGAAACTAAAAAAAAAATCCCATTTACCATTGCAACAAAAAAGTTAAGATACATAGGAATAAACTTAATTAAGGAGGTAAAAGATATGTACACAGAAACCTACAAGACATTGAAAAAAAGAGATATAAACAAGTGGAAGAATATACCGTGTTCTTGGATTAGTAAAATCAACATCATTAAAATGGCCATACTACCCAAAGCAATCTATAGATTCAATGCAATCCCCATTAAAATACCAACAGAATATTTTACAGACCTAGGATAAACTCTCCCAAAATTTATATGAAACAAAATGGCCAGGAAAATTTTAGAAAAACAATTTTCCATAGGTTCAAAAATTGCATTAATATTCTCCTTAAAAATAAGAGCTTAAAGAAGAGGAAATTGCAAGGAAAACATAAATTAACAAAAGAAGTTGGAAAATAGGCATGCTCAGCTAAAAAAAAATCAATAAAGAAAAAAATGAAACTATTACAGAGATTAACACCACATTAAAGGGCTTAAAAAATAAACAGGACTGTAAACATTGTTAAGGAGCAAGATGAATGGGATTAAGGGGTCACACAAACAATAATATTCATATCCTATATAATAAAAGCCTAGCAACCAAACGGCAGAACGACCAGCCGACCAGTCGTTAATGATGTGCACTGACCACCAGGGGGCAGACGCTCAATGCAGGAACTGTTCCCTGGTGGTCGGTGCACTACCACAGTGGGAGGTGCGCTTGGCTGACCAGGACGAGTGGCTGCTCCCCCTGCGAACCCGGGGCCTACAGGCAGGAACCCAGGCTGCAATCATCGCCCCCTCACCCCAGGCTCCTCCTCTTCGCTTCCTGCTGCTTCCTCCGGCGCCCACAAGCCATGCAGCGCTGCCACTGGGCTCCGAGAACTGACCCTGGAGCTTGGGAGGCGGGTTCATGGCCACAGGACTGAGGCCTACTACGCTGCCTCTCAGTGCTGTTGTCCCTGGGCCAGCCCCAACCGGGTCCCCTGGAGAGGTGAGTGCGCCAGCTCCACGGAAGATGCTGGACCAGGGAGCAACCCCTCAGAGGGCAGGTCCACCGCCGTTCAGCAGACCGGGATGAGCAGCACTCCCACAGGGAGCCGATCCCCACAGGCCATGCCCCCCACCAGTGCACGAATCCTGTGCCCCAGGGCCTCTCGTAATAATATGAAACAAATTAACAAAATAGATTTTGAAAACAGACAATGACTTGACTGGTGTTCCTGCAGGGGGAAAAAATATGGTACAGAATGATCATCTGAAAAATATATCCAGGTTAAAATATCAAACGTAAATTAAAGAACCATTGGATATGCTGAGGCAGAAAAAGCAAAGCATACATGTAGTGTAGGGCGAAAATGTACATGTGCATGTTTACTTAGGAAGTAAAGTGTGGCACCTATTTTTGTATTTGTGTTATAACAGCCATTTTTTGTAACGTGTGGAACCTCTTTAAGGCAAGGGAAATATAGAAATCCCTCTGGCTGAGACTTAATGCTCTGATCCTGGCGACTTCTAGAAGATGCTGTGATATATTTGAATTTCATTTGTATCATGCAATTACCCAATTTCTGACCATCAAGTCCCCTGTATCTGACAACAGGCACACTGAACAGTGATTTGGTGTGGAGTGAATGTCACCCATGCAGGTAGTTGGCCAAATTAATTTAAAAGAAATAACACTAAAGCTGATAACACTAAAATTGCTGGGCAAATTTTTCAAAATAGAAAGCATATTAAAACAGGAGAGAAGAGATTGGATAATGATCAGGGCTCTGTTCTTATTTGGCCAAATTGATAAATGCAGTTCTGGAACTTCTGGAATCGTTCTTCTTACCAGTCATTAGGCAAGTGGCCAATATCCTGTTACTCAATTACAGACAAAGACCAACAAGATGCAAAGCTTGCATTTTAATAAAGAATCTTTCTGTCTGGAATAATAATAGGTTTTGCTTTGCAGCCTCTTTCATTGGACCTCATCTTAAAATCGGATAATACTAATTTCTACCTTATAGGTGATTTAACGATTAAATTAAAAACTGCTCTTAAATCCTTAGCACAGTGGCTGGCGTACACTAAGTCAATATTAGTGATCGGGACCGGTGTCGGGCACTGGTAGCAGGTGCAAGCAGTGGCTGTGGTCATTTGGTCTATTTGCATATTAGCCTTTAATATATAGGATTTGTTCATTTCTCACCTCCTTCTAGTCCTCCTCCTTTTTCTCTTTCTCTCCTATTTGTCCTTTCTTCCTATTTTTTCTCGCTTCATTTTATTTCCTCTATTTTAGTTTACTGTTTTCTAGTTCAGCTTAATAAGATTGCTTATTTAATTAACCAGGAAAAACCTCAATTTTCTTAACTTTAAAATGAGGGGGTTTGGATTGAGACGAACTGTAATTCTCTCTCCCAGGTGAGATTTTAGTGGATCTATGAATTGGCATGACATGGTGATAATACACCACAGTAGTGCACAGAAGTGTGGAGTGTTGCATTAGGGACATTAGGTAAAAGGCCTGGGGAAAGGTCAAAGTAAGTGTCAGATAACAAGTACTTTCTAGGTACCTGGTCCCTTTTCAAGGGACTGTAAATTAAAATAGACAATAAACTCCTTATATTCACGTAGTTTACATTTTAGTTCTATTAAAACTTTCCCCTTCAAGGGATGTTTTGAATGACTGCAAAAAAGAGAAGGCAAGGAAGTGGCCCTCTTCCCTATAGATAGTCGAGTATGTAGTTGGGTGCAGGGATTGCTTGCATTCTCTCATTCAGGATTAAAATTAGTAATGTTTGCCAAGGTGTAATGAACAAAAAGAAAGAAATGAAAGTAAATGCTAGCACATGAGTCTGTTTACTAATACCTTCAATTTTGATATTCAGATATTGAATTTTGCATCAGTAAAGAGTCCGTGTTTTAATAAATCCACATTCTAATTCACCATTTCAATTGAATATAAAATCTTCTACCCATGGATATCACTGCACAAATAACTAAATCTTGTTCTCATTTGATTTTGTTTTTACAGCTTTTTTTCACTTTTGACTTGATAAAGTATGATTTCCAAAAAGATGAGCCCTTTAGAAATGAACAGGGCTGGTGTAGTCATGTAAAAAAAGGTAAGATTCTTATATTTGAAGATGTCACCTCAGGCAAAGTTTCTGAATTTCCTTTTAAATTTAAATTTAGAAAAGAAAGAATGATTATTTCTAATAGGTAATATGACTTTACTGGAATTTCAATGTCAGTAGAATGGTTTAATTATTAGATGTTAGATGCCACAAATGAATCTCTCAGATGTTAAATTATTAAAATTTAAAGGGATTACTGTTGGCCTCATATTTTTCTTAATCCACCATTTACTTCTGCTTTGCGGCAGTGGCATATGTCCAATGTCCTATATCACCAATATTAAAATGAATGACTTAATTTAACATTCTAGGTGTAGTGGAGAATCGGGCAGACTTTTAAATCTGGGCTTTCACATTTAGAAACTGGACTGCTTTGGGAAGGTCACCCAACCTGTCTGAGTCTCATTTTCTTATGTAGAGTAGAGGTGACAATACTCTTTTCATGGGGTTATTGGTGACAGTTATTTGAGATGATGTATGCAAAGCCCTGCAGAGGGCCAGGCGTGCGGCTTGTCACCCTTCTCTTCTCCCTTTCACTCCTCCTCCTCCACCAAGGTAGACTTTCTTATAATTTTTAGTTAGAAATTTTTGGGGTTTTTTTTAAATCCTCACCAGAGGATATTTTTCCATTGATTTTTAGAGAAAATGGGAGGGAGGGGATGAGAGAGAAACATCAATGTGAGAGAGAGACATCAATCATCAATTGATTGCCTCCTGCCAATGCCCCGACCAGGGATGGGGATCAAACCTGCAACCGAAGTATGTGTCCTTGACCGGGAATCAAACCCCGGACCCTTCATTCCACAGGCTGGTGCTCTATCCAGCTAGGGCTCTAACCAGCTAGGGCTTTAGTTAATCTTAATGAAAGCAAGTGCCCCAGTTAACTTGCCGCTGCATATCATCAATCTAGAAAATTAAATGTAGAGATGTCACTTAAAATTGTTTAGCATACCAGACTGAATAAATCAGGCCAAACTTACATTTTACTACCTCAGAATATGTTAAACTACATTTCAGAGATGATTTCCTGTAAATCTTTACTTCAGATGTGGAGGTAAATGCTGCAAAACTGATTTTTGTTTTGTTTTTCCTGGCAGCTGAAAGTATAGAAAAAAAATACAAATCTTATCTATTAAAAAACAAAGATTTCCCAATCCTCTGAATTTCAAGCCTGAGGATATTTATCAAATATATTTCCCTAAATTGAACTCTATAGATAGTATTCAAAAGAAAAGTCATTTCTAAGGAACTTCATTTCAACACACCTTGCTAGTTAGTGTGTGGTTTCTTTTTTACTTTTTTACTGTGTTTTTTTTTTTCAATTACAGTAATATCTGATATTGGAACTTGAATCCCAGAACTGCTTACTACTATTTTGCAGTTCTAATTAAAGGTTACTAAATAGTTTATTCTCCCATTAAGGCATTATGTCTTGCATAAATTGCCTATAAATGACAGATAAAAATACACTATGACCTTTCAAGCATTTGCAATAATTGATTTCTAGAGAAGAAACTGTCACTTGTGTCCTGAAAAAGAAAAACAACATAAAATTTGAGGGAAATGTGAGGCTTGAAAATTCTGAATTATAGGGAATGTAGCCTGGTGGAATATGCAGTGAGAAGAGGCTTTGGAGTCAGGGTGTCCTGGTTAAAAATTTCAACCCCCACATTTGGCTGCGTGTGAACTGGGCAAATTACTTTTTCTTCCTCCGTTTTTTCAACTGTAAAATGAAGATTATAGGAGGGCCTGTCTTGCAGGTTTGTGATGAGAATCCAATGGGATACATATGTAAAGTGTTCAGAATAGTGACTGGTACCCAGAAATTGCTCAGTAAGTGTAATAATGAAATTGATTATGACGATGATAATGATGGTGATGGTGATGGTGATGCTGGGGTTGGTAATGACAATGACCATGAGGGGCCTCTGCTGCAGCAAAACAGGCTTGTGTGGCCACCGGTTTGTGTGTCTTTAGAAGCCAGAATGTCCAGAAGGAGTAGGAGTGATTGACAGTTGAATAGAAAGTTAAAAAAAAAAAAGCTGGAATATAACCCATTTAATGCATCACAAAGACGTTCACTCGCTTCACAAGGGGCAAAGCGAGTCACCAATAGCCTTGAAATCGTCCGGGGCAGTGATTGCGCCTCTCCCTTGTCATCCACCCTTCTCTCGGAAGTAGTTTTCCCCCTTGCAGATTGCTGGCCAAAATCTGGATTCATTTGAATAAATGTTACTGAAAAATTATTTTTGATAATGTGTCTAAAATAAAACTAATACATTTCCTGTTTCATCTCTAGCCCATTGAGGATTTCCAGACTAACATACCAGAGGAATAAAACATTTTCCTAAACTTTAATAACATTAATTATATCAGAGATAGTATTATACAAAAACCTTGTTGCAAAAATCATTGAGACTTGAATTTGAGTACTAGGTTCATTCCTTTTCTATCTGTTGGACTCTGGTAAATGACATTACCCTTTTGGTCCCTAGTTTCTTCCCTGTGAAATAGGGATTATAATTACCAATTTCAAAGCATTTCTGCGAAGAATAAACAAAATGGCAATTTGGGGCTTGCTACATAGTAAGGGCTATGAGGCTTGCTACGTAGTAAGTGCCCAGTAAATATTGCTGTTATCATCGCCTTTTTAAAATTATTATTATGGTTGTTATTTATAGAATTTCCATTATTAGCAGTGGTAAAATCTGCATAATCCAAAAGAAAAGTAGCCACTGTTCTATCCATCCAGGATGTAAAATAAATGGAACATACTTTCTTCACATTCCACTTCCTTTTTGTTAGTTTTCCCAAACTAATTTACATTTGTGGCAGTCCGTGAAAAGACGTGCTGGTTGTACTTGGAGCACCCAGAGTAAATGATGTTAAATATAATAAAATAAGTTCAGAGGAAAGGAAGATAAGCAACACAAGTTGTGTTGGTCAGATGTAAATTAGGTGCGTGCATGGTGTGTATAATAATCGTTTTAATCCAATCACTAAAGATGCCTTTCTCTCACAGGAGAACCTGGACTTCTCATTTCTCGAGTGAATGAAAAGAATCCCTTCTTTGGTTATGTTGGGAATAAAAAGCACACTGAAAAGAAATTGTTACGTGATGTTTTCAAGAAGGGAGATGTTTACTTTAACACAGGAGACTTAATGGTCCAAGATCATGAGAATTTTCTCTATTTTCATGACCGTATTGGAGACACTTTCAGGTATGAGACATCAGCGGTTCCACTGCCTGTTCTGATTATGAACGGTGCTCTGAGCAGGACTCTAGGGAAGCCTTATAGACCACATGCCCTTTACCTTCAGGGCAGACTCAATCATGTCTCCCCATTTAAAAATCTATCAGCCATCTGTTGCTAGATTGAAATATACGTAAAATTTTGATGTTAAGTTTTATAATTAGTTTAACAAATCCATTTGGTCCAAATTAATAAGCTCCTTTTTCTTAGAATATCAAACAGGTACACAGATCTGAAGTCTAAATGGTAGGGTTAAAACCAATTTGGTCAAATATGGTCTCCTTCTTGACCTAGTGATAAAGATAATGAAACAGCAACATTTCCCTTTCTAGATTTTCTTTCTTAATACTTAAGATTATTTTAGGCTTATGACTTTATTTTACTTTCCTAATCAATGACTATAGAACAGTGAAGGACAGACAATAGACATTCAAAAATGCTTGAATGAATAAATGAATTATACTTCCTCACTTTCTTGTACCAAGTTAAGGAGCTCACACTATTTAAAATTATTTTAAGCCCTGCTGGCATGATTTAGTAGTTGAACGTCAACTTCTGAACGTGGAGGTCATGGTTTGATCTGGTCAGGGCACATGCCCAGGTTGTGGGCTCAATCCCCAGTGTGGGGCATGCAGGATCAATTATTCTCTCTCATCGCTGATGTTTCTATCTATCTCTACCTCTCCCTTCCTCCCTGAAATCAATTAAAATTTATTTTAATTAGAGTAAAATATCTATTCATATGCACTGAAAGAGCCAAAGGGATTAATCCCTAGAAATCAAAAGGGTTCAGTACAGTGAAAGACAACTAACTATAGCTTTCCTTTCAGTTTTTCAATCTGTCATTAGAGATAGGGGATATTTTCTACTTAACTGTTACTGTATTACAAAATAAAAAGGATTATCATGATTTTATTTTTATGACATATTATAAAAAACATTTTACAGTAAGCAACTTATACCAATGAGACATAAAGTAATTTTAACTAAAAAATAGATACTGGACTTTGTTGAGTTATCAACAAAATGCTTCCTTAGAATATGTATTTTGTTTTGAAAACTGTCATTATTTTCCGTTACTAGGTGCTTGCACAGAGCCAAGTGCAAGGCACTAAAACTAAAACTGGGTACCTAATTCTTCAAATATAGGTGTACTAACTGCAACTTGTTTTTTATTTAGATGGAAAGGAGAAAACATTGCAACCACAGAGGTTTCTGATATTATTGGAATGTTGGATTTCATACAAGAATCAAACGTATATGGTGTGGCAGTGCCAGGTATGAATATATTTTGGGTTTGGGAAGGATTCTCAGAGAGAATTGCCAACTTTCTTTAGTTTTGCGATTCAACATTTCTTACTAATTATATATATATATATATATATATAAGTTATCTCAGTCTTGTCATGGCAAATAATGCCCTAGAGCCGTGGTTGGCAAACTGCGGCTCGTGAGCCACATGCGGCTCTTTGGCCCCTTGAGTGTGGCTCTTCCTGAGCCTTAGGAGTACCCTAATTAAGTTAATAACAATGTACCTACCCATATAGTTTAAGTTTAAAAAATTTGGCTCTCAAAAGAAATTTCAATCGTTGTACTGTTGATATTTGACTGTTGACTAATGAGTTTGCCGACCACTGCCCTAGAACAAGCTAACCAATTTCATGGCCACATCAAGGGAAAAGTACCCATTGAAATTTTTATGATTTTTGCTTTTTATTTTAGTACTAGAGGCCCGGTGCACAAAAATTTGTGAACTCGGGGGAAGGAGGGGTCCCTCAGACCGGCCTGTGCCCTCTCGCAGTCTGGGATCCCTCGGGAGATAACGACCTGCTGGCTTAGGCCTGCTCCCGGGTGGCAGAGGGCAGGCCCAATCCCTAGGTGCAGCCCCTGGTCGGGCTCAGAAAAGGGCCGATTGGGGAGTTGGGGCGCCTTCCCCTGTCATGCACAGAGCAGGGCAGATTGGGAGGTTGTGATGCCACCCTCAGTCACGCTCAGGGTAGGGCCGATTGGGTGGTTGGGGCACCGCCCCCTGCCACACTCAAGGCAGGGTCGATGGGGAGGTTGCAGCGCCACCCCCTGTCACGCACAGAGCAGGGCCCATCAGGGGGGTTGGGGCTCCATACCCTGTCATGCACAGAGCAGGGTCAGTCAGGGAGTTGAGGAGCTCCCCCCTGCACTCACAGAGCAGGGCCGATCAGGTGGTTGGGGCGCCGCCACTGTCACACTCAGGGCAGGGCCAATGGGGAGGTTATGGCTCTACCCCGTCACACACAGAGCAGGGCCCGTGGGGGGCGGGGGGGTTGGGGCCCCGCCCCCTGTCACACACAGAGCTGCAGGGCGATCAGGGGGTTTGGGCGCTGCCCCCTGTCACACTGATCCCGGTGCCGGGAGGCCTCGCAGCTCCGCTGATCCCGGTGCTGGGAGGCATATTGCCCTTTTACTATATAAGATAGAGGCCTGGTGCATGGGTGGGGCTGGCTGGTTTGCCCTGAAGGGTGTCCTGGATCAGGGTGGGGTTCCCCACTGGGGTGCCTGGCCAGCCTGGGTGAGGGGATGATGGCTGTTTGCAGCTGGTCACACACCCTTCAGGGTGGGGGTCCCCACTGGGGTGCCTGGACAGTCTGGCTGAGGGGCTGAGGGCTGTTTTTAGGCTGGGACTGAAGCTCCCAACCGCTCCTTTTTTTCTTTTTTTCTTTTTTATTCTGGGCCAGCTTTAGCTCTGAGGCCTCGGCTGCTGAAAACAGGTTTCTGGCCTTTGTTTACTGTCTGTATTTGATACAACGTTGCGGTCCGGCTGGCTGAAGCCCCGCTGAGTAAAGCAGGTTTCTGGGTTTTGTTTAGCTTCTTTATTCACAACATAGTTGCTTAAAGTTGCAGCTGAGAGGCCGGCAAGTCAGACGGGGAACGTTGGAGTTCTCCCTCACTGAAGCAAGCAAGCCTCCCTGTTCGCATCAGCTGCCTGGCTGCCGGCCGCCATCTTGGCTGCCAGTTAATTTGCATATCTCGGCCCTACTCTGTGAGTGACAGGGGGATTAGCCAATGGGAAGGGTAGCGGTCGTACGCCCATTACCATGTTTCTCTTTTATTAGTGTAGATGGGTTGATTTTCTCCCCATTGAATTTTGATATATGTGTGTATTTTTAAGCAGACCTCAAACACTCTGGTCAGTGACTCACTGCTTTTCAGTAGTCTATTATTTTTCTCTTTGAGACTGGAGTTTATACATGCCACTAAACAGAAATGTGTTCTAGTTTAAATGTTTAAGAACACTGACTTGTAGTTAAGTTGAACCTTTTAAAAAATTATTTTTAAATTGTTTGGCCTCATTTATCTTTATAAATATGCATGTGAGGATTGTATCATGATGGTGGAAATGGCAAATAAAAGTGACCACCTTGAAATCACAGGACTCCTCACTGTCTTTTTTTTAAACTAATGACAGTATTGTCTAACTAATGTTTGTAAGTGCATGGAGATGTAGGTGTGGGGGTGAGAGTGTGGACAGGGGAGCAGAGGAAGGGGTGTTTACTCTAATAGCTAGCCACTGGGTGCTGGAGAAATGCTGCAGAGACTCCAGTCCCCTGGAAATATCTATGGGTGGCATGATACGCAGAAGCGATCTGTGGATTTAGTTAGGACAATACCAGCCTCTAAATAAAGACATGCCCTCTATTTTTTGCACTGATGCTTATTTACAGACATTTCTCTTCTTAAATACATATTTCTTCTTAATATTTTATATTAGTGGTGGTAAGATGCAAGTTATGGGTCATTTATGGTGTTTTCCATTCCATCTATTTCATTATTGTGGTGTAGCTATTTTAGGATTAGACTCTGCCCTTCCCTGTTCCTAAATTATTTCTGGGGAGAAGATCATATGCTCAGGGAAGGACCCCTTCATCTATGTTACTGTTGCATTGTCATTGCTGCAATAAATGTAATGTCTCCCTTTACAACAATTACTATGCAATCAACAGGACTATTTTTAAAATGCACCTAGTACTGGTAAATGGACTCTATTTCAAACTTCTTTTTCAGATTGTGAAGGAAAAATAGGAATGGCCTCGATTACTTTAAAACCAAATAAGTCTTTAGACTTGGAAAAAGTTTATGAACAAGCTGTAACATCCCTACCAGCTTATGCCTGCCCACGATTTTTAAGAATTCAGGTAATTTTACTTACCCATTAAATTTAAAACCAGGAATTCAGGAGATTAATTATAAAGTAACATTTTATCTTTTAGCTAATATGTGCATTTTATGTATATTAGAGAATTTGAAGAGCAATGAAAAGCCGTGGCATGTTAATTTTTATCCATATTTGACACCTAATTATAGAAGGGGAGCATGATGAAATGCTAGGATGTCTTTGTCTTTGTCCTAATTGTAGAATTGCTCCCTCCCTGTTTAGTCAAGATCTCAGAGCAAAAAATGATGGTCCCAGAGACAGTGACAAGCCGAAAACCACATTTTACACGTGCCTTCTGAGGACATTTAGTGCTATGTGCCTAAAATGGGGTTCCACCAAGCTGACATCAAGGTGTCTATAGGAGGTGTACAGAACCTAAAGGGAATTGGCTTTAAGCAATTTTGCTTTTAATCTTTGTCCTCATTCTGTCAAAAATATCATGTAAATGAAATATGTATTTATGACAGTTCAGATGCTATGTCCCATTGGCCAAGCAATGACTTGGCTATAGGGAATGCCACAAAACCCCTCTGGGATTTCATATTTTGGAGGAATTCTGCATTTATTTGTTTTGAGAAATGGGCTCTTTCTCTTGTTAGGTAACTAGACTAAAACACAGTAAAAATAAAAACACATTTATTCAGCTACTGGGTAATTTTCCTTGCTCATTTCATCAACCATTCATCTATTTAATATTGTGCTTTAAATGAAATTTCCCAAAGCTAGTACTCATCATCTCTCAACATCCAATCACAGAATTTTTCTGGGTACATTTATCACATTGCTATTATATTTCTAATAGAGTGAGAGATGGGGTCATATTTATTTTTAAAGCATTTGCTGAGCAATCCTTATGGCCAAGTCAGTGCTTGGCCAATGGGACATATCATCTGACCTGTCATAAATACATATTTCATTTATATGATATTTTTCTTTTAAGAGCTTTTACATACATCATCTCAGATTATTTTCATATCACCTGAAATACTAAAGGTAAGTAAATATGAAGCAGAAATAACACATTTTTAATTGAAAAAAATTTTAAGTAATTTAAATTCGCATGCAGTTGTAAGAAATTATACAGAAAAGATCCTGTGTACTGTTTACTTGGTTTCCTCCTATGGTAACATTTTTCAAAACTGATATTGACATTGATACAATTTGCCCATCTTTTAAAACTTTTCTGTTTTACTTGTACTGGTGTGCGTGTGCGCGGGCGTGTGTGTGTGTGTGTGTGTGTGTGTGTGTGTGTGTGTGTGTGTGACAGGGGAGGAGGAAATGTTCCTCTGGCCTAGGTTCTTCCAGCTGGTCTAAGAATGAAATTGACATGAGACAGATTACCAAGAGAAAATAACCAAATGTTATGCACACATACATCTGGGAACCCCACATACCTGAGAGCGTCAGAGGCCCCACGTACATGAGAGCTTTAGCGACAGAAAGTTAAAATGATGTACGGGTAGCATACTGAGCTAAGGATGAGGTAAGGTGCATTGGGGCTTCACAGAGGAGGAAGGTCGTTTTCAGGACAAGAAGAGCAGGCGTTCAGTAATTAGAACATTTCCCTGCCATATAGATAGGTCATAAAATGTTATTTCTGGTGATAACTTATTATGGACAAGGCCCCTAATTTAAGTTCTTTAAGGGAGAGGTAAAAGTTTCTCATGAATCCTCAGGGTCTCATTTGCCATCAAAATAATTCACATGCCAAAGTGGCCTGCCTTCGGGAGGCTTGTTCTTACCCCCTCCAGTCTTCAGCTCCAGACACTTTTATTGGCTATGTAGCTTTATGCATCAATGACCACAGTCAGGATATGAACAATTTCAATACCACAAGGATCCTTCCATGTTGTCCTTTTATGACCACACCCAGGTCCCTCCTGCCCCTCCCTATTCCACTAGAAACAATGTATTTTAATGAAGTAGGAAGTTGAAAAATCATAATATTTTAAACATTTTCTCCTGGGACTACTTAAATTCATTGTTATTAAACAGAAGAAGTATTTTGGTGTAGGACTACTCTAGAAGACTAAATCAGTGTTATACAAATTTAGAAAATATTTTAGCATCATTGAGCACCTAAAAGTACTTGGGCCATGACTGTAATATTTATTACAGTATTTACTATAGTTAGAATAATGCATGACACTTAGTTGTCAAAATATTTATTTAATAAATGAGTTATGATCTGATATAAGAAAAAATAAGTTACTTCTGACAAAATGAATAAAACAATTATTTTATTAAAAATCTGTTTCGGCTGAAGCCGGTTTGGCTCAGTGGATAGAGCGTCGGCCTGCGGACTGAAGGGTCTCGGGTTCGATTCCGGTTGAGGGCATGTACCTGGGTTGCGGGCACATCCCCAGTGGGAGATGTGCAGGAGGCAGCTGATCAATGTTTCTCTCTCATCGATGTTTCTAGCTCTCTGTCTCTCTCCCTTCCTCTCTGTAAAAATTCAATAAAATATATTTAAAAAAAAAATCTGTTTCGCACAAATTTTAAAAGAATTCTCCTGCCAATAAATTTACAAAAAAAATTTAAATGTTTTATTATTTAGTATGGCTGGGAAGGAATTAAATTGGTCCTTTCATTCTGAAACACAAATTGTTATAACCTCTCTAGGAAACAATTTGCTAAATATGTGACCAGACTATTAGAATTTGCATATATTTTGCCTTAGTAATTTTATTCCCAGAAATGTATCCTTAGGAAGTAATCAGAGATTCTGAGATGACAGTGTTGGGTAGGAGAGGGGAGAGAAGGCATGAGAGCAGGGAAGGAGGTTCAAAGAGAAGTTGAGTCTGGAATTCGTTTAGAAGTATAAATCAAAGCGACCAAGTTATTCATAGAACTTTATATGGACCTCGACATGTCACCTGATTTAAAACAAGGATGCTTTTCCATGCTTGAGAGTGCCACAGAGATTCCCTCATATCTCCTTTAAATCCCTTTTAAAGCAGAGCTGCTTCTTTTTTAAAAAAATACATTTTTTTATTGACTTCAGAGAGGAAGGGAGAGTGAGAGAAATATCAATGATGAGAGAGAATCATTGATTGGCTTCCTCCTGCACGCCCCCTACTGAGGGTCGAACCCGCAACCTGGACATATGCCCTTGACTGGAATCGAACCCGGGACCCTTCAGTCCGCAGGCTGACGCTCTGTCCACTGAACCAAACCAGCCAGGGCAAGCAGAGCTTCTTATAAACTCCACATACCTGAGAGAGTCAGAGGCCCCAGGTACATGAGAGCTTTAGCGACAGAAAGTTAAAGTGATTCACTCAAATCTCCTTTAAATCTCTTAAAGCAGAGCTTCTTAAAGTTTCTAGATTCATGGTATCTTTAGTGTCTCAGTAATTATTTTATGACACTCTTGACCCAAAACAAGCACCTCAACATTTGTTTATTCAGTGGTTAGGCCAAAACAAATTAGTAAGTATTTGGGTCTAACAAATTAGTTGCCATTTGAAAAAAATAATGCATATAAATTGAAAGAAAAATACTTTTATTTCATTTTCAAATAACCACAGAAATAAAGATGTGTACGTTTGGTACTGCACAACTCTTCAACCTTTGGTATTAGATTGGACTGAACAAGCCCAGCCTAATTCCATGTTATACATTGATTTAGATTTGCTTTTTATCACAGCTCCACTGAAAACTCTGTTTCACAAAGAAATGACATTTCAGAAATGAATGTAACACAAACTAATATTGAGCTAGTTGTTTCCAAGTGGTGACTGACAGATGTCACTGGGTTTATTTTGAAAATTTTAAATATTCCGTGGAGACCCTAGAAATTCATTTAGGTACCACAATGCACCTCAGTGTATAGCTTGGAAACTCGAGTTCTAGATCATTCTTTACTTCCCCTGGTTCTTGTAGTAATCTGCCTTATGGAATAGATACCTGTCTTTTACAACCTTTATCTTCGTGTTTAATAGCATTCTCTGTACATAATACTGTATTGACATTGAACGAAGAGATAAACCTATGTGTCTTAGACATATTTATAATCCATTGTAATCAGTTATTGACTATGCTCATAATTTTTATATGCTGAATGAAGTTCACAGCTAAATTAAGCTAACGATTTAAATGTGTAGAGGCCAATTTTTTAATTTCTAACGTTAAATTATTAGTGGTATGAAAATGTTGTAACTCTCTTGTAGTCTGCATTGTTAACCATGTTACTTTTGTGTTATGTGTAATATTAAATGATTCCACTGATCCCGGTAATTGCTCTATAGGAAAAGATGGAAACAACAGGGACATTCAAACCAAAGAAGTTTCAGTTGGTGCAAGAAGGATTCAGTCCATTGAAAATTTCTGATCCACTTTACTTCATGGATAACTTGAAAAAAACTTACGTTCCATTGACCAAAGAGCTTTATGATCAAATAATGTTGGGTGAGATCAAACTTTAAGGTTTCTTTCAGACACAGCGTTTTCAAATGCTTTCTTAGGAGAGGTGAGAGGAGAGTATGTGGTTCTTCAGCATGAAATGGAGGAAAGGAACTGACTTTCATTAAGCGTGTGCAGTATTTCCTTATTATGCAATAGCGTTTCTTCAATTAAGAACTTTAATTTGCTTTAATAACAAAATTTAATTAATTATCTTTTTTACCTATATGGGGATTCAGTGCATAACTAAATATTTGCCTTAATCACAAAACTCTTAAATAACAAATAAGTAGCTATTGTCTAGATACTTACTAAAAATGTACTTTTTAACATTTAAAGTTTCTAGTTTTGAATAATTTGTTATATTACTCAAATATTTAATTTTTATGTGCCCTGTCCTGTAATTCAATAAAATCATCTTCATTAATATGTTTTGAGGTTCTGTTCTGATGTTTTGAATGATAAATTTACAGTCAAAGGAACCTGACCAACTAAATGCATGCACTCCCATCTTCCTCATCTTAAGCTCACATTAAAATGGTAGAAGAAATATAAAACTTCAAAGCAGGAAAACAGGTAAGTCCAAAGGACTTGGGAATTTTTGAAGATATATAAATGGGATCAAATTCACAATAAAATCCAATAGTGCTGTAGAAACCACTAATAATACATGAAAAGAATAGACTATGGCAAACCTTTTGAGCTCGGCGTGTCAGCATTTTGAAAAGCCCTAACTTAACTCTGGTGCCGTGTCACATATAGAAATTTTTTGATATTTGCAACCATAGTAAAACAAAGACGTATATTTTTGATATTTATTTCATATATTTAAATGCCATTTAACAAAGAAAAATCAACCAAAAAAAATGAGTTCGCATGTCACCTCTGACACGCCTGTCATAGGTTCGCCATCACTGGACT
Source organism: Myotis daubentonii (assembly GCF_963259705.1). NCBI lineage: Eukaryota > Metazoa > Chordata > Mammalia > Chiroptera > Vespertilionidae > Myotis > Myotis daubentonii. Next base: position 37,423,300 of record NC_081843.1, on the reverse strand, counting down.
AGAATAACAGGTATTGACCTGAGCGTGGCATGTTTGTGAGTGGTTAAATGGAAAATGTCCTATAAAGATAGTGCAATTAGCACAACTGTACTTCTCTCAATCAAGAAGCACCAGGCTCCAGTGTTTGCTTCAAGTTGGAACCACGAGAATGACTCTCTTAACAAAGTGAGCTATCTTCCATAGGAGGGGATTATTTGTTATTTATTCCTCCACAAATCCGTATCACATCTGAGAAGTATATGCAGAGGCCCTAGCATAGGAAAGAATTTGTCATGCTGGGTGAACAGAGGAGGCCAGTACTCCAAGTGGCTGGAGCGTAGTACATGCAGAGAAGAAAACTCGACTGGAAGATGAACCTGTAGGCAAAGTGTTCGGATTTTATTTCAAGTGCAATGAGAAGCAATGGAAATAGTTTAATCATGGAAGAGACACGATTAGAAGGATTATGCCAACTGTTGTGTGGGAATCAGATTGGGAAATGAGGTTAACGTGAAAATAAGAAAATAATTAGAATTACTCATTTTGGTGAGTTCTATGTGTCATCTTGGGTAGCCTGTGTTGTGTCTAGTTGTTTGGGCAAACACTAGTCCAGATGTTGCTGTGAATGTATTTCATAACTAACCCTAGAGATTTCTGACTTGCCAGCCCTGTCAATCGTGTGAGCCAATTCCTTTAAAGGTAGATAATCTTATTGGTTCTGTTTCTTTGGAGAACCCTGACTGATATACTGTTATTGTGGTGCAGGTGAGAGATAAAATTGGAGTAGTGATAAAAAAAAAAAAAAAACAAGCACACAGATTCAAGATATAGTCTCTAAGTATAATTGACTAGATTTAATAATAGATTGGATAAGGAGTTAAGAGAAAGGAAGCAAATTACCTCTTAGGTTTCTATTTAAACAACTAAGTGGGTAGTGATTTTATTTACTGAAATAAAGGTAACTGGGGGAACAATAAGTATTTGGGTGGTGAGGGTAGCGGGAATCAGTTCTGCTTTGTCCAGGTTAACACTGAGATATCCACTGATAGCCAAGTATATACCTGACCTTGTGAATATGTGATTCTAGAGTTCAGTGGGTGGTCTGCGTCAGAGATAAAATGTTTGTGCCACATAAATACGATATTTAGAGTTAAAGAGTTTGAGGAGAACTTCTAGTAGCAGAATAAAAGATGACCCCTGACCAGCCCAGAGAGCCTCGGACCAGTGTGAGGAAAACTACAGTGAGATCTCAGGGAGAATTGGAAACAGGGGTATCAGAGAAATAGGAGGAAAATGAGCACCATAGTGTCACAGACCCATCAAGGAAACAGTCAGTAGTGTAGAATGATAAGGTCAGAAAGTGTTGCATGGCTTGTCAAAATGGATGTTGTTAATGACCTCAGCAAGAGTAGTTTTTGACTGGTGGGGAGGCAGCAAGAGCGAGTCCAGCAGGTTGAAGAGTGAATGATGGGTGAGCAAGTGAAGATAATTCTTTTGTGAAATTTTGCATTAACAGGGACAGAGAAATAAAAACCTTGAGGTAAATGTAAAGAGAGAATTTAAATATTTTATTTATATTTTGTTTTATGCAAACCATCTTGATTTAAATAAAGTAACATATAAATAAGACAAGATGAAAAGATACATTGATAAGTCTTGGTTGCATCCTGACTGTCTCCTATCCTTGATGAACACTTTTTACTTTATTCATTTCTTGGGGGAGCTTTCGGTGTTTCTTTGTGAAGATACAGTAAATATGAATACATGTTTTCATTTCTGTGCATATTTAAGCATATAAAATACTATTCTGTACCTGAAGTGTTCCATTTAATAGTGTATATGGAGAGCTTCCTAATTTTTACAGTAGTTCTTGCTACATGTATCACTTTAAGTAGCCCCCTATCAACGCACTCTTGGATTGTTTCCAATATTGTGCTACTACAGATGGTGCCCAAATCCATGACCTTGTAAATATTTCTTCTGGTAACTGTCCAGGTGTGTCTGTTGAGTAAATTCCCAGAAATGAGATGGCTGGGCCTGTTTCTGTAATGTAGATGCTAGTAGATAGAGCTAAACTGATTGCTGTGGGGTTACATAATTCTACATTCTCACCAGCAATATAAGAGGGCCTGTTTCCCTATTCCCTTGCCAACTGTTGTGAAACTTGAATCTTGCCAATCTGATAAGTGAAAATAGAAGCTAAGTGTACTTTTAATATGTGTTTCTCTTGTTAGGAATAAAGTTGGACATTTTTATAAACTTGAATTATTTTCTCTGAACTATTTGTGCTTATTACCATTGTCTTTTCTTTACTGTCTTACGTGTGTTTCATAAGAGATCTTTATTTAAGAGACTATCCCTTATCTGTGATGTGAGTGCAAATATTCTCTCCCCAACTTTTTCATTTTTAATTTATTTTGTAGTTTTTTTCCCCAAGCAGAATTTTTCTCCTCTCCTCTCCTCCTTCTCCTTCTCTCCCCTCCTTTTTTCCACCTGCTTTCTCTGTCTCCTCTCTCTTTCTCTTCCATTCTAACTTTTTAAATTTTATTTTCTTTCTTTTCCTTCCTTTCCTTCTTTTATATAGTCAAATATTTTTATCTTTCCTCTTTGGTTTGTGAATTTTTATTTAAGCTGGAAAGGCTTTAGCCTCTTTGGTATTATAAAGAAATTGGTTTATATTTCCTTTCAGTGTTCTTATGGGGATTTTTTTACATTACAATAGTTCATGTATCTAGAGGTTATCCTCATATGTCGTAGGCAGTATTAATTTAACTGTATCTTTCCCAGGTGGTAATTTTGTTATCTCAAGGCCATTTATTTAAAATGTTATCTTTGTTCTCTGATGTCACTTTTATTGTTTACTAAATTATTGTCCTTGTTTTAACCTTTGGATCATTTTCCATTGCTCTATCTGTTTATGAACCAATTACATGGCTTTAATTGCTGAGAGTTTATAGTATGTTTTAACCTCATAGCTTTTCCTTTTTCAAAGTTATCTTAGATATTTTTGCCTTTTTATTTTTCCACACCAACTTTAAAATCACCTTGTCTAGTTATAGAAAAGGGAAGTATTTTTAGGCATGAAAAATAACAGAGCCTATTTACTTGCTGAGGAAAATAATCTAGCAGCAAGGAGAGGTTAAATGCAAAAGAGAAAAGGGACCTGTCGCTATGATGCGCACTGACCACCAGGAGGCAGACGCTCTGACCGGTAGGTTAGCTTGCTGCTGGGGTCCAGTGGATCGGATTGGGACTGAGCGAGATGGGCCGGACACGCCTTGGAGCCCTCCTGCGGTCCCTCCCCGCCCCAATAGTGCGCCGGTGGGGTCCCTCAGCCTGGCCTGCACCCTCTTGCAATCCAGAACCCCTTGGGGGATGTGGGAGAGCCCGTTTCAGCCCGATCCCTGCAGGCCAGGCCGAGGGACCCCACCGGTGCACGAATCCAGTGTTCCCATCTGGTGACTTACAGGTTCTCAAGTATGAGGAGAGCCATCAGCTGAAAGTAGTGGGGCGGGTGAGGAATGGAAGACGGGAGAAGTTATGATGTAGTGGAGAATAACTGAGAAATCAGTTGGAGATGGGTATTGACTGATGACATGAACTGGAAAGAGAAGGAAGCCCTTAAAGTCTTCAGAGGTTGAGGTGGAGGTACCAAGATTTGAGGATGTTAAAGCAAGATCACAGGACAAGGAAGCATAATACAGAAGGGACCATGAGGCACAGGTGCACAACCTCTGGACCACAATATTTGGGGTACATGAGAGTTTCCAGCCTCTGCTGTAGTGGACCAAAGGGAAAAGGAAAGCCAGGTTTCCAATGAGGCAGATATGGGCAGGTGGGTTTGATAAGACACTAAGGCTTTATAGGGAATTTGGTATATACATACTTGGGTTCCAAGAGAGTCCGGAGGAAAGTCTGGGCAGCAGGGATAGTTAAAGAATGAGAATTTAAAAAACAGGCTATAATACATAGCCAGGGTTCAGAATCCTGGGTGAGTTGTTAAAAATGCAAGCTCCCAGGCTCACATCCAGAGTTTCTGACTCAGTTAGAGCTAGGAAGCACTTGAGAATCTGAATATCAAAAGCTGCACAAATGACTGTTATGCACCCTGGCCTCAAGAGCCCTTTGTCTCTTGTACGAGGCTGAGGACGAAGGTGATGGCAGCTTCCTAGAGTAATCTGAGGAGGAGAAGCCAGCACTGTCCACAAGGTCGGGTATTTTGACTGGATAACCCATTCACACTTTCAACCCTGTCGCCTCACTGTTGAAATAGGACAGAGTACACAGATGGTAACCATACAGCAATGCTTCTATCTCTAGAACAGCGGTTCTCAACCTGTGGGTCGCGACCCCTTTGGGGGTCGAACGACCCTTTCACAGGAGTTGCCTAAGACCATCGGAAAACACATATATAATTACATATTGTTTTGTGATTAATCACTATGCTTTAATTATGTTCAATTTGTAACAGTGAAATTGGGGGTCACCACAGCATGAAGAACTGTATTAAAGGGTCGCGGCATTAGGAAGGTTGAGAACCACTGCTATAGAAGGATTTGAGTTGAATCCTGTACATAGATTAAATGTCAAATTAAATCAAGAAGCCAAAATTCTGAATAAGGAAAAGACAATGAAAGCACATTTCCAGATTTGGGAAAGGAAATAGGTAATTCATTCACTATCTCTTCCACCGTAGCTCTTTTTTGTGCTATTTCTTGAACATACTATTATCTGAAGTGGACATCTGAGTCAAAAAAAAAAATGCCATTTTCGTTTTATAAATTGTCAATGATATAGTGAAAAAATTAAAGTAAATTCTCCATGTATATTAAGGGTTGTAGTATTGAGACCACATATTTATATTCTCATGCAAACAGCTAAAATATTGAAGATGGTACCTGAAAGCTTATGCCAAAAAAGCAATAACATAATGAACAAATTTCTACTAGACTGAGTTTACAAACAAAAAAAGCAATTATTTTTTTATGTTGTCAAGAAAACCAATAAGGGAGAAAGAGGAACTAACCTGTTTATATCACAGATAATGATCAAAATTACTCCTGTTCATGTACAGATGACATATAATTGAGCTGTACACCTGAAACCTATATAATTTTATTAACCAATGTCACCCCAATGAATTCCATAAAAAATTTTAAAATAAAAATAAATAAATCTTCCATTTAAAAAAACTACTCCTGTTAATCCTCCATTACTCAAATATTTGATGATTGATAAGCCAACCAACTATTAAACTTTTAAAAAGTCTATGATTGATCCATTGCTTATTATTTGCATTAAAATAACTTCCTAGCCTCTTTAAATCCAAAAAGAAGACATACTTGAAGCTATTATGACCTAATTGTGTGCTATATGAAAACGTGAAAAGACATTTAGATCAAATGGAGTTTTGTAGTCAAATGAATCATTTTCTAGCAAAAACACAATTCTTTAGTAACAATATAAAAATATCAACTTAAGAAAAAAAGAGACAGAAAACTCCCTCTCATACTATTTGGCAGCATCTTAGATTTACAACGGGAAGTCTTCAATATCAAGGGGAGAGTATGATGAGGACACGGTCTCGGGGTTTGTGTTTTGTTTACTTTTTCCTAAGGTAAAATTTTGCAAGCACCACGTGACTGGAAGAGAACAGGCTGTAAAAACATGAGTGATTCTTTTCTTCCCCAGCACATTTCATTGCTCACAGCATTTTAAAAAATTTAAATTTAACTTATATCAAGAAAAATTACAGACCTGGCCAGTGCGCTCAGTGGTTGGAGCATTGGCCCGTGCACAGAAGGGTTGCAGGTTTGATTCCAGTCAAGGGCATCTACTGGGTTGCAGGTTGGATCCCAGGCCCCGTTTGGGGGCATTGCGGGGAATCGGCCAATAGACGTGTCTCTCACATCGATATTTCTCTCCCCACCCCACCCCCCCCCCATGTTCCACTCTCTGAAAATCAATGGAAAAAATATCCTCAGGTGAGGAGTAACAACAACAACAAAAAAAGAAAAATTACAATAAATAAAATTACACATACATTTAAAAAATGGTTACTTAACTGGCACTTTTTGTCTCTCTCACCTGAGTTTCTATTCTAGCCTGGATTTAACTCCTTAATGCTATTCTTCTCAAGGAGAGCCACTTTCACCCCACAGTTCATCTAATTTTAAGAATGCCGTCTAATTTAAGAGCTTCCCCTCCAAAAATTCACATGTGTCCGGCCCTTGTCCTTATGAGTCTGAGACCAAGGCTGCCTTGTATCCACCCCCTAGTTATCCCAGTAACCACCCTTCACCCCTCTCCCTTCCCTCTCAACCAGCTGGGGCGAGAGGCAGCCATTACCTCAGAGTTGGCCTGTTAGTTATAGCAAAACACAGAACAAAGTCAGTGCTCAGCTTCTGAGCTTCAGACGTGTATGCTGCCACTGCAGTCAGACACTGTTTATTCTTTCTGAAGATAATATCCAAGTTTTCCAGACTGGAAGGTGGGTGGAGGGCAAATACAAAAGAGGTGGTATTGGTATGATTCCCAGAGAATGGGCTCTGTGCCCTGGCTGATGTCTGAGACCAAATACCAGGAAAGAGAAGAACAATAGAAACCTTCACAGAAACCTGATGGGGGGTCTGAACCCCAGTTCAAGTAAAGCCCTGGGAGGCAACAAGACTTCAAGGACCCCTGTATCCAACATGGTGCAGTGGGGGCAGCAGTTAGAGATCTCCTAAGGGATCCATGTTCTCCAAATTCAGAACCTCTTGCTCTGCGTGCTCAGGCTGATCCCTTCCTGATGAAAGAGCAGTTAGTTTCACGATTCTATCATGTGAAGGCTACTTCCGAGAGGATTTCAGCATCAGGACGGAATGACATTCTAAATTTTGCAAGCACCATGTGACTCGGAAGAGAACTGGAAAGAGCCTGGAAGAGAACAGGCTGTAAAAACATGAGTGATTCTTTTCTTCCCCAGCACATTTCATTGCTCACAGCATTTAAAAAATTTAAATTTAACTTATATCAAGAAAAATTACAGACCTGGCCAGTTTTCTCAGTGGTTGGAGCATTGGCCCGTGCACAGAAGGGTTGCAGGTTTGATTCCAGACAAGGACAGGTACTGGGTTGCAGGTTGGATCCTGTTGTCTAAAGTTTTGTCTAAACTGTGGTGGGGGGAGAAGGAATCAGGGCTTCTCAGACACCGCACGAGGAAGAGGGTGTTTGAGCAGCTACCTGTAGCAAGTGGTTCTCTGGCGGGGTTCTGGACCAGCAGTGGCAGCACCACCTGGGAATTTATTAGAAATGCAGTTCTAGGGCCCCACTCCAGACCTATTGAAACAAACGCTGGGGCAGGCCCCAGCAAACCCTATTTTAACAAGCCCTCCTGGAGTTTCTAATGCCAACGTTGGAGAATCATTGAGCGAAAGGTTAAAATCCAATCTGCCTATAGAGCACTTTGCATTGATTTTATATTTAAAAAAATAATATTCAAAATAGAAGTTAGTTTTCCAGGATTAAGAAGGACAGAGGGTGGGGAAAATGCTAACAGAATCCTTCCTGATCACTCGTGGCTGCAAATAACTTCTTTCTAGGGCACTGGCTCCTCTCCTAGGAACCACTGGGAGACTGAGAGAATGTTTACAGTCTGAGGGGTTCTTGAGCCTCTTAGGCATTTTTCCTGTGATTATATTTTTATCATCAGGTCAAGAGTTCAGCCTTAGCTAATTTACTGGAGTCTGAACAGCTAAGCTCATCACATCAAGGTCAAATTAGATTAAAGCAAAATGCATTGGCTGCAGTGGCTTAGGGCAAACACCAATGGACATGGCAATCCGATTTTTAAGATTTGTAGCTGTCCTCACTTGACATATTCACTCAACTCCAGCATGACCTTTCTTAGTTTTAATGTTCACCCAGGTGTGCCTAAATCTGGGCTCACCGTATGACAAACACTAAACAGGAAATATTGCTGTGACAGCAGGCAGAAACCCGGAAAATAAGGATGTGTGATCTCTGTTTAAATCCCAAAGGCTGACACAAATAGACAAGATTACTAGGTACAACGAATTGCAGTGAATGCTTCAAAAACCCTTTTCTCAGCTCTTACTTTGCATCATATTTTCAGGCATGTCTTCCTCTTTGACTTCTGCCCTCTCAAATATTCATCTTATGCTGGCTGCTGGCATTTCCTTTGGTTGATGGAAAGAATGTCCTTGAAGTCTAAGGGTAGTCTTACTGGTGAGAATGTAGCCTTTTTGGAACATCAGCAACTCCCTCCCAGCCTGTAATCTTATGTACAAGATTCTTTTAAAATCTTCTTGGGCCTGCCAGTGTGGCTCAGTGGTTGAGCATTGGCCCATGATCCAGGAGGTCAGGGTTTAGTTCCTAGTTAGGGCGCATGCCCATGTTGCAGGCTCGATCCCCAGTAAGGGCCCTGCATGTCAACTAATCTAAGATTCTCTCACTCGTTCTCTCTTCCTCTCTCTGAAAGTGTGTTTTTTAAATTTTTAGAAAAATGAAATAAAATAAAATATTCTTGGTGGATTTGTTTGCAATTTGATTTCTTATTTGAGTCTTCATTATGTAGATGACTATTACAAATCATCTTATTTTTCTTAATTATAACATTTGTATTAAAATCAACTGCATAGTTTAGGGCCTGATCATAAATCATCTGCACAGCTAAACTTCCAAAACATATTCCCATCTATATCTTCATTAAGCAACCTTTGCCTACCCTCAGATGTTAAAAATGCCTTTCTGTTTGATGGCCAACCACCTCCCATTACTTTCCCTCAAGACTTCTCTTTCTCACTTGGTATTTTCTCCATCAACTATACATGTTGTTCTCCTCTATTTATCCTACTAGTCCTCTGGGTCTTTCTAGATCTCTAACTTTATTTCTCCTTGGGGGAAGAGGAACAACATAAAACAAACAAACAAAAAAACCCTTTCCTCAACCTTGCATCCCTTCATAGCTGTCACCCCATCTCACAATAGCCAAGATTTTTGAAAGTCTGCTATGCCCTTGTTATTTCCACTTCCTTTGCATCTTACCTCACTCAAATCTTATTTTGGATGCCATAATAATGTCTCTAAAATTCCTTAATGATCAACATAATGTTAAATCTACTGGCTTTTCAGTATTCTCTGTTTAGATTCACAGGCTTTATTTAATATCTTTGAGAACTTATTTCTTCTTGAAACTTGCAAATCTCTCGACTCATCAGATATTATTTTCTCCGGGTTCTCTTCTATTTATCTCAAAGTCCTTTGCCCTCTTTTCCAAGTCATTTCTTAAATATTGATGTACCTCAGGATTTTGACATACTGTATTTCTTCTGATCATAGTAAACTGCATCATTATTCATTCATTCTGAATCAGGTCAAAAACTTTCGTCAGATTAGAGGCAGAAATTTCTACTTAGCTTCTCACATGATAAGACCTTAAAATATCTCTCTTCACTATCTCCCTGCATTGATTACCCTTTCCCTATGTCCTTCTCTACCTTGCTAATTCATACTCATTTTTCAACTGTCATCAGAGACCTGGTCTTTACCAGCAAAATTTTCCCTACTCCATAAGCAGTTTCTGAATAGAACTGCCTTAAGCAAAGTTTGAAGGATTAAAATAAAGTAACTGAGTCTGTCTCTTGACAACTGACTACACATTTTTCATTTGAGCAATTGGGAGCTTTTGAGTTATTTAAGACTAACTCCCGTTTAAGTTCTGGTAGCTGTCTCTTAGAGCCTGTTAACTAGCCATGCCATCTGGCCTTGTTTTCATCATTAAGAATAACCAAGCATAAACCTATGAAACTGAGATGGCAGAAATAGTCACATGAGCCCCCAATTCAACATAATTTGCATGCTAGGAGAACTGCCAGCTATTCTCGCTTCAGAGAGCCATAGTAGATCCTGGAAAATTGAAAGTGAAACTGGTCTTCTGCATATTAGCTTCATTTCTGTCTTCCTTTCAGCTTCATGGTCCTCCTATTACTCTGTATCTTCCAGGTTATAGATATGTGGAATCCACTTGCTCCTTATCCCTACATTATATCCATAATTATTGTGTTTTTCCTTAGAATCAGCTAAACTAAAGGAAGTTGATGTTAAACATGCTTGCATAAAACTTATGCCCATTTGAATATTGATGGAATTGGGCACTGAGGCAATGTATATAATAAATCCACTCATCCTTGACTTACAAATAATAAATATATAATATTAACGATTGAATTCAGAGATTCACTAATATTTAATATGATTTGTGTGCTGTTTTTATTAAAACCCTTATGTTTAATAAGTTTAAAAAATAAATAAAGGGGAATTACTTTTACTTGTGGTGACAAATTAGTTATTAAGACCCCCTCTTCCCACTGATAACAACTAGAAAACCTGCATAAATTATGTTATAAAATTATGTTATACTTGATCAGGATCCTAACGAGGCAGTACAGAATTATTGAATGAGAAGACAGAAATGCAGCAAATTGAGTGCTGACAGACATGCAGAGAAATACGTATTCCTTGGGGCTTGTTTGGCTCAGAGGTCTTTGGCCAGCCCAGAGGTGGTAGCGGGGAAGCTGAGCAACACTACGGAAAGAATTTTGAAGATAGAGGGACAAAAGTTGCACTCCAGGGCCCACCAGTGGTGGGAACCGGTAGAAACCCACAATGCTTGAGGACTCAGAAAATTGCATTCCAGGAGTCAGGGTAAACCAGGAATGATCAGCTCCTGCAGAGATGGCAGAACAGCGTGAAGGCACCTGAGAGGTCCTGAAAAATCCCAGTCCTGGCACTTAGCACATTTACATTTAATGTAAGTTGCAGCAATAGTATTTTAGTTAAAAACCTATAATCTTGATACTTGCTTTATATATATTCTGCCTATTTGTTGTTCCTTTTTTTACTTTTGTAACTTCTTTAACCATATTCCCATTTATTTGCCTCTAAGTTAAATTTTATCTTGAATGCAATTTGAGTTTCTTGAATCTATGAATCAAAGTCTTTCATCAGTTTTGGGAAATTCTTAGCTGTCTCTCTCATATTGATGTTTCTCTCTTTCTCCCCACCCCTCTCTCTTACTCCCTCCCTCCCACTGTCTTTAAAAATCAATGAGAAAAAATATCCTATGGTGAGGATTAACAAAAAAAAGTTTTGTGACCTTGGATACACTTAACTTCTCTATGTCGAAGTATCCTTTATTATATAAAGACACTTACATGATAAAGGTTACACTTTGTTATTGTTATTAATCCTCACTCAAGGATATTTTTTCCCGTTGGTTTTGTATACATGTACAGGAATTGTAAATACATAAATGGTTAGGACATCCCTCAGTTATTTTTCCAAATTTTATATTTATTGTTTTGCCATCCACATAAACTTAGCAATAATATTTTATACAGCAAAAGAAATGTCTCCAGTATAAAAGGGGTAGTTTGATTTTAATAATAAGTGGTCACCAATAACCAAGTAGTTTGTCAGACACTGTTAGGTGCTGCTTTCTTAATGTAAGAACATATAAACAATCACATTTTTCTATTTTTCAATAACTTGTAATCGTTACAATCTAGGTGAGTGCCAACATGAACACACACATGAATCACCAGATGATGTGGTTAAAATGCAGACTCAGACTCTGGAAAGTTCAGGACCCAAGTTTTGCATTTCTAACAAATTCCCAGATGCTACCCAGCTGCTAGGCACAGATCCTGTTTGATAGCAAGGGTGAGCCTCTTGGACAGACTGCCGTTTATAAGTTCCCAGGCTTTGTTCTTTTCAGTTGCTTATTCCCTTTGGTGTTTGGCATTCTGTACTTCTTCCCACGATATTTCACTCCTACAAAATTCGTGCACAAGTAGGGTCCCTAGGCCTGGCCAGCGATCAGGGCCAATGAGGGCCTTCCGGCTGCTGGCCCGGGCCTTCCTTCATTCCACGCCACCCTCTGGTGGTCAGTGCATGTCATAGCAAGCGATTGAACTTCCCGTCTCTCTGACGAACTCCCGAGGGGACAATTTGCATATTAGCCTTTTATATATATAGATTTTCTGGTGTTATTCTTTTTGAAGTATAATCTATGTGTTATAAGTTACCCCTATACTCTTTCATTTATTATTTCGGTTTTCAGCCAATTGTACCATCAGTCACAATAACAGTTGAGATAGGAAAGTCTTTAATTCTTACTTTTTAAAAATTCCCTTCTTTTTATAGCTCTGCCTTCTGTAAGACTCCCTTGGGACCAAACAAACCAGATGCAGAAGTACAGATCCTAGACTTTAGTCCAAATGAGCTCAGGGGCTGCAGACCGCACCGGCAGGAAGAAAATGAGGTGGAAGTAGAAGAGCCATGCATTCCGTGCTGGAGTTTAAATTTAGCCAGCTCATGGGGGGATTCTATTTTTCAGATCTAGAAACTGGCAGAAATGCCTGGGATAAGAGTAAACTGTGTCAGATTCTAGTGCCTGTCTATCTTTATATATGCTGCATAGGGTTTCAACTTCATCTTAATTTGGCAAAGTACTGAGTCCTGGAAGCTCCTTGGTTCTGTCTTTTCCAGGCATCACCCTAGGCCAGTGATGGCGAACCTATGACACGCGTGTCAGAGGAGACACGCGAACTCATTTTTTGGTTGATTTTTCTTTGGTAAATGGCATTTAAATATATAAAATAAATATCAAAAATATAAGTCTTTGTTTTACTATGGTTGCAAATATCAAAAAATTTCTATATGTGACACAGCACCAGAGTTAAGTTAGGGTTTTTCAAAATGCTGACAGGCTGAGCTCAAAACGTTCGCCATCACTGCCGTAGGCCTATTTTAGGGTGAATGAAATGACAAGAGGTCTCCTTTTCCTGCTTATTGGTAAGATTCGCAGGAAAAGCAGTTTTCAGCCGTTCTTACCTTCCCGAACTAACCTCCTACTGTGTCCAGCCTTATCGTGGTTACTATTTCTGTTACACTACTATGTTGTTTACCAGATACTAGTATTTCCAGTTCACTCCTTTCCAGGCATATCGATGGGAGGTACACCAGTTCCTTTGAAGTACAGGCGCCACGGGATTTGCTGTGGACAACCGAGTGTGATCAGAAATGCCTATCAGTTTGGGGAGGAAGCTCCGATGTCATAGAAGCTTCTATCTGCTGAGTCACTGCATCAGGCAGATCCCTCTCTGACCCATGCTGAACAGGTACTGCAAGCAAGAAAAATGGTGTTGGGTTAAGCCATTGTGATGCGGGATTATTTATTATACAGCATAGCCTAGCATCTATTCTGATGAATGTAGACTTTAATTGGCTCAATCCCTGTCCTCCTCGTCTTTTCTCACTTGTTCCTTCTTTTTCTCACTTCTCTCCTCTACTTCCCTCAAGCTCTAGTGCTTGCTTCAGTCTGAACCCCATCATTTGTGATGAGCGAGTGATCTTTTTCTGAGTCCCTCAATTATCAACACATAAGTAGCTACCAAGGTCTACTCTTAAGGTCAACCCTGGCAGATGCCATACTACTCAAATAGAATTCCTAATGACAATATAAATTATCTCTCTATCATCTGGAAATGACTCCCATTAGCTAATGACTGGCCGTCCAACTACTGGCCATATGTTTTTGTTGTAAATACTATTAACTGATGGACTGCAGCCATTATCTAAATTAGCAGATATTTAAGCCTGGATGAGAAATACGAAAATCCTTGCAGTTGGCAGCATGCTTAGATTCTGTTGTCTTTAGCTGCAGGGAAGGGGAACTCCAGGAGGTGCAATGGCTTATATTTCTCTGATCTGGGTGGAATATATTAGTGCATTTGTGCCGCAAATCTTTTTAGTGAACCGCATGTATTAATCACAATAAAAACAACTTGAAAATGATTATAATTTCCCGCCAGAGTTACCAAATATTGATTTGATTTTTTTTCTTTGTTAAACAATATATCAGGCCACAAAATAGGCAATGACATTTGGGATGCTGATATTTTTAAATGAATTCCGTTTTGGGAATATACATGTAGAACTCTGTAAGTCAACAAGTAAAAGATAAACACAAATGGCAAAGAATTAAAATAAAAATTCTCTGTTATGATAGGATGAAATATAAATGTCCAAACAAAAATCTGAAAAATGTTTACCCTCCTAATTAATTCATGAAAGCAAAATTAAAACTACAGAGAGAGCCCTGGCTGGGGAGGCTCAGTGGTAGAGCATCGGCCCACACATTGAAGGCTCACGCGTTCAATTCCTGGTCATAGCTGGGTTGCAGGTTCGTTCCCTGGCCCTGGTCGGGGCATGTGCGGGAAGTTCACCTTCCCTGCAACTAAAGACAACGAACCAATGTGTCTCTCTCACATCAATGTTTCTCTCTCTCTCTCTCTCTCTCTCTCTCTCTCCCCCCCCCCCCACTCTAAAAATCAAAGAAAAAAATTGGTACCATAAGATGTTCAGTTTAGAAAACCCTTTCCTGGGATCTAGGGGTTGCAGAAGAAACATTAACTAGGCTGAGGTATTGAGGGTACAGGAATCGAGCAAGCTATTCTAGAAGGGTCTGTCTTAAAAATTAAAAAATTATAAGATGTATCTAGCTTTTTGCTACTCACTGCCAACTCAAACATGGTGTTCCTTTGATGGATTGGGTAAAAGTCCATTCATTCAGCAAATACCTCAGCTGCACACAGTTTATACAGCACACGTCTCTCACATTACTCTAAAAGCCCTGCACTTACAGTGTTGTGTATGTACACGATGATAAAGTACACGATGGAACAAGGAGTCCTGCCAAAGATAAGAAAGGGGGGAAGTTCCATAAGCTAGGAGTACTGCCTTTAAAAGGCGAAACCTCTTTTCATCTGGCTTCTATCTTGGCACATTCCATCGGGGAAATTCTTCTATAGGATTTTTTTTCCTCCCTTTTTTGCATTTACTTACAGTGGCAGCTAGTTTTTAAGGTCACAAATTTCCTGGGTTCAAATCCAGACACTGCCACTTAATAACTATATGATCTTGGAGAAGTTGTATAACCTCTCTGCCTCAGTTTTTTCCATTAATCAATGGGGGATAGTAACAATATTTCTTTCATAGCCATGTGATTAAGTTAGTTCTACATGTCAAATACGGTAGTAGACTGGATAATGGCTCCCAAAGATACCTGGTCCTAATCCCTGGATCTTGTGAATGTTAACTTAAATGATAAAAAGTGTCTTTGCCGATGTGATTAAGGATCTTGAGGTGGGGAGATTATCCAGTTAGACCCTAAATGCAACCATATGCACCCATATGATAGGGAAGAGAGGGGGATTTGACCACAGACAGACATAGAGAAAGGTGATACGAAGATAGAGGCAGAGATTGGAACGATGTTGCCACAAGCCAAGGAAGGCAGTAGCCACCAGAAGCTTCAAGAGGCAAAGAGCACAGTCGCGTCTAGCGTCTCCAGAGGAAGTATGTCTGGCTGACGTCCTTATTTCAGCATAGTGATACTGGTTTCAGATTTCTGGCCTAGAACTGTGAGAGAATAAACTGTCGTTCTAAGTCACCCAGTTTGTGGTCATTTGTTACAGCAGGCACAGGAAAGTAATGCATACACTCAGACCCATGCTTGTAAAATACTAAGTCGTAAAAAAGCGTTTGTTATTAGTATTTTAAGAAAATGGCCAGAAGTTCACACTCTGAAATACTGAGAACTGGAGAACTCAAGAACCATTAACTGTATATTTTGGGGGAATTTGTGTCTGAGTACAGAAGGGGGTTCCAGAGAGAAGCTTATTCTGACAGGGATGTGAATAAAAGAACATGCCGGGAGCAGTCCACCCTCCGCCAACAGATCTTTTCATCAGATGCAACAGGGAGAAGGGACCCCTGTAGCCTTAGCAGCAGCCACACTCCAAAGCTTTCATGAAGAATACGTCCTAATGGGCAACGGATCTAGATAGACACTTTTCGAAAGAGGACATACAGAAGGCCGAAAGACATATGAAAACATGCTCAAAGTCACTAATTATACGAGAGATGCAAATCAAACCGACAATGCGTTATCATCTCACACCTGTCAGAATGGCTATCATCAACAAATCAACAAACAACAAGTGTTGGAGAGGATGTGGAGAAAAAGGAACCCTTCTGCACTGCTGGTGGGAATGCAGACTGGTGCAGCCACTGTGGAGAACATTATGGAGCTACCTCAAAAAACTAAAAATGGAACTCCCATTTGACCCAGTGATCCCACTTCTAGGAATATATCCCAAGAAACCAGAAACGCCAATCAGAAAGGATATATGCACCCCTATGTTCATAGCAGCACAATTCACCATAGCTAAGATTTGGAAACAGCCTAGGTGCCCATCAGCAGATGAGTGGATTAGAAAACTGTGGTACATCTACACAATGGAATACTATGCTGCGGTAAAAAAAAAAAAAAAGGAACTCTTGCCTTTTGCAACAGCTTGGATGGAACTGGAGAGCATTATGCTAAGTGAAATAAGCCAGTCAGAGAAAGATAAATACCACATGATCTCACTCATTTGTGGATTATAGAGAACAACATAGACTGATGAAAAGGGACAGACCCAAAGACTGAGAAACAGCGATCAGGCTATCAATCCCCAGAAGGAAAGTAGGGGTGGGGGGGGGGGCAAGGGGAAGAGATCAACCGAAGGACTTGTATACATGTATATAAGCCAAACCAATGGACATGGACAACAGGGGGATGGGAGCATGAGTGTGCGGGGCGGGGGGGGGGGGCTGGAGGGAGGTTGGGGGTTAATGGGGGGGATGAGGACACATTTGTAATACCTTAACTAATAATAATAAAAAAAAGAACATGTCCTATTTAGATCCTGGACAGCAAAGTCCACTGCAAGGGTATGTGAGGTATTTGTCAAAGCCACGGAACAGTATCTGGAGCTAAAATCTGCTTCCCAAAGAATGATAAGAAACTCATGCAAGAGACATTATAAAGAGCCTGTGAAGTCAGGTTAATCGACCCCCTACTGAGTTCCCAACTCTTCAGTTACAAGTTATGGACCCCAAGCAGCATTTCACCTCTCTGGGCCTCAGTTTTCTTGGTGAACTGGGGGGTGGGTATGGGATGGGGAGGGGAGAAAGAAAATATTGCCTCATTGGAATATTGTTGAATCAAATTAAATGAAACATGTAAAGTGCTTAGTCTGAGGCCTGATGAGCAGTACGTATTCAATTAGTAGCTTCCAAAAAGGTGAGGCCAAAGCACTAATTTATTCAGAGACATGAAGGATGAAATAGACAATTGATTTAAATAAAGCTAAGGAAAAGGAAAAAGGTTGTGTGCAAAAAGCCACATTAGGTTTTTTGTTTATTTGTTTTAGCCCCAAATATTTTCTTTACTCTGTAAATCTTAAAAGTCCATAGCACAACGTTGGAGGGTATCATATTTGGAGGTTTTCCTGAAAAAAAAAGCAATAGGAGATAATACAATTTTTTAATAAACTTAAATTGGAGGAAAATCCTGCTTATGAAAGTAGAGGCTGGCATCAAAACAATATTAATTATACAAATCTTCCTTTTGCCAAGTTTCAGCTCCAGAAAGGAGGTTATGAGAAATAATTTTAATTCTTCATAGCTAGATTTTAAAATTTAATGGAGATGAAAGAATTGATAGTACAAAGTGGCCACCGAGGAGGCCTTGTAGAGCAGCCAGACATGTATTACCTGGATGGGGTAAGCACAGCCCTCCCCATCTGCTTCAGTCACAATGCTCTTGTGTTGACCAACATCCCAAAATTGTGAGTAGAGTAATGGAGTGGAAACTGGGGTAACTTAGCAAACTGCCTTCACTTAGCTAAGCCCGAGGTGGAATGTGAGTTTGGCTGACCCCGTGATAGTTTATAGCCCTCATTCTGCGTGGGCCACCAGGAGCCATTTCCTTCTTCTTCCTTAGTACCAAAAACCCAGTTCTACGTGGAAAGGTGGGCCTGTGACCCACTTCTGGGCAATGATGTGCCAGGAGAAGTTTGCTCAGGGGGCTTCTGGGAAAGCATTTTTCCTCTTCAATAATGACAAGGGTAGCAGAGAAAACGTCCCTCCCTTGTGCTTCCCTTGCTTCCAGCCCCTGAATACAGTTGTGTGATGTTTGGAATGATAGGGCCTATCACGGGACCGTGAGAGAAATGGTGAGAGAACGAGAAAGACACCAACCTTAGACTATGACATTGTTGAGTTACCATCCCCACTTCAACCACTACCCTTCTCAACCTGTAGTTACATGCAAATGTGAACTGTCTGTCAGGCATTCTATTTCTAACAAGTAAAAGTATCTGTAATTGATGAAATATATACAACTAAATTCAGATTGTCGATAATTTAAATTTGATGACCTTGGACCACACTAAGATGTAACTATAGTCGGCCATCCGTATCTATGGGTTCCACATTCATGAATTCAAAGAACTGAGTCAAAAATATTTGAACAGTCTTAACCGGTTTGGCTCAGTGGATAGAGCGTCGGCGTGCGGACTGAAGGGTCCCAGGTTCGATTCCAGTCAAGGGCCTATACCTTGGTTGCAGGCACATCCCCAGTGGGGGGCTTGCAGGAGGCAGCTGATCGATGTTTCTCTCTCATCGATGTTTCTAACTCTCTATCCCTCTCCCTTCCTCTCTGTAAAAAATCAATAAAATATATTTTAAAAAAATATTTGAACAAATGTTAGTTGTTGCTTATTTGTACTATATAGTTAGGCCTACACGGATGGTTGCATAGGTACTGAACATTTTTTTCTTGTCATTATTCCCTAAAGAGTACAGTATAACAACTATTTATATAGCATTTACATTGTATATAGTATTATAAGTAATCTAGAGATGATTTGAAGTATATGAGAAGATGTGCTTAGGTTATATACATATATCATGCATTTTATATATGGGACTTCTGCTTCCAGGGATTTTGGTATCTGTTCAGGTCCTGAAATCAATCCCCATGGATACTGAAAGATGATTGTATATTATTACATCTTTGAGGAGCGAGTGGGAAATGACTTCAAATTACTCAAACAGAATTTTTTTTAAATATTAAAAAGAAAGACAAATCAAATTTAATCATTCATTGATTTGTTCGAGTAATCATTTTTTTTTTCCTCACCAGAGGACATGCTTTTTATTGACTTTAGAGAGGAAAGAAGGGAGGGAGGGAAGTGGGGAAGAGAGACAGAGAAACACTGATGTGAGGGAAACATCAATTAGTTGCCTCCCATAAGCACCCAGACCAGGGATTGAACCAGCCGCCACCTTTCAGTACACCGGATGATGCTCCAACCAACTAAGCCACACTTCAGGCCGGGCTGTTCAAGTATTTATGGAGTTTATATTCCTTGACAGGCACTGTGCTTTGGGGAATACTTTGATGGAAGAGGTGGACAAAGTCTCTGCCTTCATGTGGTATGTACACTTCATAAATAAACTCAGGAAATAGATGAATACTGAATGGCAACATAAATTTTGGAGACAATAGCAGTTCTGGGTTTGGGAAAGAGTTTACAATTTTGATTTTTTTTCTTTCTGCAGTCCCTTTACTGAGAAATGAATCAGACTCAGCATTGGACAGAAACTTCCTGATGAGATACATGGAAATTCTGAAATGCAAAATATAATAAATTATAAACGCCTTTCTATCTACAAAAGATGGTCATGGCAAGGTGAATGTAACTAAAATAGAAATGCAGCTCTGAAAGTATGTTTTCTGAAAAGAAAATAATTCAAGACAGTTAGGAATACCATACCAAGCCCAAATTATGACTGCCTTATAAATTCTATATATAACAATATATAATAACATATACCAGGAATTAAAGATAATAGGCATTTAAACATAGTATACAGTTACAATAAAAAAGAAAAGAAAATTTTCTTATTCTAAAGGTATTAATCCACCTGTATGTTTACCCAAATTCTCTGCCTTTCATTCTCAATAGAACAAGTGTTCCTGATCCTACAAGAAGCCCTAACCCCCTGCTGTGCTCTGAGTCCATCCGTTTCAAAGTCTGTGCTTCTTCAATTATCCTCTCTCCACTGTACCATAAATCTGTCCCTTTCTTCCAGTTAATTCTCACCAGTGTAGAACAATAATCTAACATTTCTAGCATTTTCTATCGTTAAAGAAATTCTTCTAAACCCTATCCCTCTTTATCTAAGGAATTGACTGACTCATTTCTCACTACCAATTTTCTCTTTGATCTCAAGAAAACTCCACCTTTATCCCATCTATTCCACTGCAACTGCCCTTGTCAAAGTCACCAAGAGCCTTCATGTCACCATATTCTCTAGGCTCATTCTTGATCTCTCAGCATTATTTGACAGCTGGCCATTCTTTCTTTCTATGAGGTTGATATATGATATTTCTGTGACAGGGAATGTCATTTGGCTCAATACAATAGTGATACTTTTGTTGTTGCTGTTGTTAACATCCATGATTCCAGTTGCAGATTTTATTCCTGTCTCAGTATCTATTCCTTATCAATCCCATTCCTACCCTCATCGCCTTTGCTTAACTCTTTGTCATAAGCCCTATTTTTCCACTCTAGCTATAGTCTCCCTACAGGTGTTCTAATTTGTTCCCATGGTTTAAATACCTTCTTGTTGCTGATGTACCTTATATTTATTTCATGAGTTTTCTCTCCTATGAGGTCCAGATACATATATGCAACTGCTTACTCACCATCTACTTTTGGTACCTAATAAGCATCTCAAAGTTCACATGGCCAAAATAGAATTCTTGGTTTTCCTCCCCCGGCATGTTATTCTCCTAGTCCCGTGGTCGGCAAACTGCGGCTCACGAGCCACATGCGGCTCTTTGGCCCCTTGAGTGTGGCTCTTCCTAATTAAGTTAATAACAATTTACCTATCTATATAGTTTAAGTTTAAAAAATTTGGCTCTCAAAAGAAATTTCAATCGTTGTACTGTTGATATCTGGCTCTGTTGACGAATGAGTTTGCCAACCACTGCCCCAGTCTTCTTCATCACAGTCATGGCACCATGGCCTTGCCAGATACTCAAGCACAAAGAATAGGAGTCATTCTAATCCTGCCTTTTCCCATCTCCCACATCTCATCTATAAAAAGTTCTCTTGCTTTTGCCTCCAATAATAGCACATTCATCCGCTCATTCCATTTACAAGCACCAATAGCTTAGAACAGGGTTTTTCAACATTGGCTCCATTGCAGTTTGGGGCTGAATCTTTCATTCTTCATTGTGGGGGGCTGTCCTATGCATTGTTGGGTGCTTAGCACCATTCTTTGCCTCTGGTTCCCAATTGTGACATATAGAAATGTCTTCAGGCTTTGCCACATGTGCCCCAGGGCAAAATCGCCCTTGGCTGAGAACTACTGTTCCAGGGCGATCTGCCACCACCTCTTACCCGGGTAAGAGCCAACCAAGCAGGTCTCCTTGCTTCTACTCTTTTTTTTTCCCCCTTGCTTCTACTTTTGACCTTCTACATTCAATTCTCCACATACTAGTAAGAAGGGTGTTTTTAAATCATAAATAAGTTCATGTTATTCCTCTGGTTAAAACATTTTACTGGAATAAAACCAAATTCTTTTTTTAAAAAATATATTTTATTGATTTTTCACAGAGAAGAAGGGAGAGAGATAGAGAGTTAGAAACATCGATCAGCTGCCTCCTGCACATCTCCCACTGGGAATGTGCCCGCAACCAAGGTACATGCCCTTGACCGGAATCGAACCTGGGACCTTTCATTCCGCAGGCGGACACTCTATCCACTGAGCCAAACCGGTTTCGGCAAAACCAAATTCTTTATGTGATTATAGCCATTGCTCACATCTCTGATTTCATCTCATACAATTCACTATGTTCCAACCCACCAATCCTCAGATGTACTAGGCCTGTTACCTTCTAGGAGCCTTTGGACTTGTTCTTCCCTGTCTGGCGTACGTCTCTTACCAACTCAGATCACAGCTTAAGAAAGTAGCTCACTGACCATTTACTTAAAAGATCCTGCATCCTACCATTCCCAGCTGTGTTCTATGACATTTTTTTTCTTAGCCTTTTCACCAAGTAGGGTTATCTCATTCATGTTTGCATGTTTATTGTCCTCATGTCACCAACAGACAGTAAGCTCCGTAAGAGCAAGGAGCTCTTACTCTGGCCACTCTGGTTAGAGCATCGGCTCACAGACTAAAGGGTCTCAGGTTCAATTTCCGGTCAAGGGTGCATATCTCTGTTGCAGGTTCTATTCCTGGGCCCTGGTCAGGTTCTCATGGGAGGTAACCTGTCAGTGTGTCTTCTCTCACATCGACGTATCTCTCTCTCGCCCCCTCCTCCCTCCCTTCCACTCTCTCTCTCTAAAGATCAATGGAAAAAATATCCTCAGGTGAGGATTTAAAAAAGAAAAGAGCAAGAAGCTCTGTAAGAGCACTATCTTTCTTGTTCACCACAGAACTCTTAGTGTGTATTATTCATTGAGCAAATGACTAGATGAAAAATTCAAACAATTCAATTTTATACTAATGTGAGTTTGAATCACATTTTGGGTGATAGTCACAGTTGGATGTGCCAGCAATCAACTATAAGATCTTTGGTGATGTTATAATAAAATAATAAATCTTAGCAATCATTTTCTGCTCTATGTCTCTTATAAGATAATCTTCCGGTTCTAAAATTTATCTGGCAGCTCCTCAAATCATTTAATTGTACCACATTCCATCTATGTATAAAAGAACATTTTGACACCTTCTTTTCTTTTGCAGAAAATTGTCAGAATTCCCCATGGTGGAGGGTATAAGTTATTTTGATAAGTGATTTTCTTTGCTTTCCTTATCACCAAGTTTCCAGAAAACATAAATGGAGTCAAAAAGTCTTGTGTGGAGCCTGCTGATAAATCCAGTAATCTTCTAATAATAGCTATCCCGGGATTAATCTACAATGTAGACGAAGCACTCACCAAAAAAAAAAAAAAAATTATCTTTGGCTGAATATCTCTTTGCTTTTTTCAGTACAGTAAGCTCAAAGATAGATTCACTGTAACAACTCTTCACCAAATAATTGTAGAGAGCCTACTATGTGCCAGGAAGTATTCTGGAGGTTGTGATAATTTTACTAATCATTTCTTCTGATGTTTAGACTATACAGTGAATTTTTTATTCCAGGTATTATACTTTTCCATTTTAAAACTTACATTTGTTTACTTTTTGTCATTTTCACCGCTCTGCTGATATTCTCCATCTGTTCATTCTTATGACCACACTTTATGTTTTTAAGTATATGTATAATAACTGCTGTAAAGTTCTTTCAATTCCAACATCTGAATTTTCTTGAGGTCTTTTCTGAGTACTGGAGAATTTTGAACAGAAATGTGATACATTCTGAAATTATGTGTGGGGTTTTTTTAAGTACTACTCTGATTGCCATTTGGTAAATGGACCTTAGGGGTCTAAAGATCAAAGAATAGGTACCCTTTATGAGGACAGTGTTATAGGCAGATGAGGGATGACGATGCTTTGGTCTTGGGTGGTAGGTAGCAACTGTGTGGATGAGAGGGTTCTGACCGCCAGCTCTTATTAGTAGATTGGAAGGAACACTTTTATAATTAGCAACCCAGAATAGATACCTCTTGTAATCAGACAGCCTAAAGCACCTTTCTCTTATTAGCACAGATTTGCACATCTGCATACGGAAGACCTTGCAATGGACTGATATCTGCAAAAATATCATTTTGGGTCTGATGGGTTCAGACAAGCTTTAAATTGGAATCGCTCCAAGTTGATGAGAAGTCAGAAAACAGAGCCTTTTCAGTAGCTTGGGTACAAGTGAGCCAAAAGCCAAATGATGGCCATAGCATTACTTTAAAGCAGTGGCTCTCAACTAGGGGGACATTTGTCATTATCTGGAAACATTTTTGACAGTCAAGACTAGAGAGGAGCGGGGTGCTACTGGCATCTAGTGGATACAGGCCAGGGATGCTGCAAAACGTCCTGCAAACACAGGACAGGCCCCCAGGAAAAAGCAGTATCCAACCCATGTGCCATCGACGCCTGTTGAGAAAACCAGCCTTCAGGTTATCACTTTACCGTACAAGAACAAAAAGCCCCTAATACCTAAAGGCTAATTTTATGTTTAGACGCATGAGCCTATCTCCCCGTGGCCCGATGTTAAGGAAACTTTGTTCATAGTGCATGCTTTTCTAATTCTAGTAAGTTATAGAGTGCCTTGCAGCGTTAATAGGGCAGAGAATGATTTTATTTGAAGGTGATCGCTTAAAAACCAACCCTCAGTTCCAATATACAGTCCTAATTTTTACTCTTAAACTGTTGATATTTTGCAATTCCCAATCCCAGTTCTCCCGGAAACTGGGTTGAGATAAAGGGAGGTCAAGGTCTCACACCCATTATTAGAGATAATTGTGTTCCATGGGACTGAAAAAACACACCATGAAATTCTGAGCCTGGGGTGCCCCCAAATTAGCATTTTAAACTCTGCTGCTCTTAGATCGCCCATCTGCCCCCTTGGTTTTAAGATGACGGCTGCTGTCTGCGAGGACGGCATGTCTCCGCCCCAGGCCAACAGGTACCGCAGCAGGTTCAGCCGGGCAGCCCAGGGCCCCCAAAGCACAAGCCCAGAGCTTGGGGAAACGCCTCTCGCTCAAAAGTGGGCGGAGTGGGGCGGCGGGGGTGCCCACATCTCCGCCCCGAGCTGCGCCTTGCAGCCACCCCGCGTGGGAGGGGGCGGTCCCGGCGGCGGGCGCAGGCGCTCGCTCCCGCGCGCACCCCGACCCCAGCGCCCTGCCCTCGGCGGCGGCCCGCCCCACCCCGCGCGGAGGAGGGCGCGCCGGCCGCGGCCGCCAGGACCCGCCCCTTCGCCTCCCGAGCGGCGGGCGGGCGGGCGCGGGGAGGCGGGGCGCGGCGGCCGGCGGTGTCTGCGCCTCGGCGGCCTGGGAGCGGGCAGACGCCCGGGGAACATGGCGGCGGAGGCGGCGGTCCCGGCGCTCCCCAACGGGGGCGCGGGGGCGCCGTCGGGCACGGTCCCCGTGCTCTTCTGCTTCTCGGTCTTCGCGCGGCCCTCGTCCGTGCCCCACGGCGCCGGCTACGAGCTGCTCATCCAGAAGTTCCTCAGCCTGTACGGCGACCAGCTCGACATGCACCGCAAATTCGTGGTGCAGCTCTTCGCGGAGGAGTGGGGCCAGTACGTGGACCTGCCCAAGGGCTTCGCGGTGAGCGAGCGCTGCAAGGTGCGCCTCGTGCCGCTGCAGATCCAGGTGGGTCCCGCCGCCGCCGCCGCCGCGCCCGGTCCCCGCGCGCCCGGCCCCCGCCGCGCTCCTCAGGTGCCCCGCGCCGCGCGGGAGCCCGTTCCTGCGCGCCGCGCCGCCTGGGAAGGGCCGGTCGCTCTCGCCGGCGGCGGGGACGCCCCCGGGAATGTGCCGGTGCGGAGGTGACGGTCGCCAGCTGCCCTCGGCGGGCGGGGGCGGGGGCCTCCCAGCTGGTGGCCGCGCGCGATCGCCCCCACGTGTGTGGCCCTCGGCCGCCCGCAGCCGCCGGGTGCGCCGGGAGCGAGTCCCAGCCTCCCGCGGCGCCCAGGGCTGGGCGGTGGTGGCCGTGCTTTTATTTGGGGGTGATGCATTGTAGGGAGCGTTGGCCTCCGGGTGTGTTCCCCGGAGTTGTGTTCACCACTTGCGGAAGCACAAAACTTTAGGAGTCAGACCTTCTCCCCCTCCTCTTCCCCCGCTTTCGGGCTCATGACCTGAAGCCTCCCCTGACCCAAGTGAGATAACCGTGTGCTTACCCTCTTCCCAGGAGCTGTCAGCTGAACCTGCTGGTTACACGTGCGTCGGCCCCATTAAAAATGTCGGATTGACCCTCCTAAATGCAACTTTAGCAAGACCATGATTTCCTGGTCATGATGACTCAGAAAGTTATTATACTTGAGGGTTATTTTATAGCTTTTTACGTTGCTTTTTAAAAAGCCACACTCTTATACAACAGCGGGTCAGTCTCCTGTCCTTTTTTTTTTTTTTTAATGCTCAGAGGATTCACTGAACGATTTATATTTTTGAAAAGAAAAATATGAGGTATGGTTTAGTACTACACCATCAGCATTTTTCCTTTAGTGGAGAAACCCGTAAGCCGTGTCTTCGGAAGACCAAACTGAAATGTAGCATTCGAGGGTAGAAGGCATTTTTTAATATTCAGGTGTCATTCTGCGGATCGTTCTCTAGTTGTTTTTCCCGTTGTAGTCGGCTGTGGAATTGGTCTTGTTTCCTGTCACCCCAGCACCTATGCCAGAAGCTTGTGAGCAGGTGCTTGAGGCGGCCTCAGAGGACAAAGGCTTTGAGAGTCACTGTCACTCCTGCAGAGCCTGCAGCAAGGCAGGTGGCCTCCGACTGCTGCCGTCCACATGCAGAATTTGGAGGCCTGTGATTGTAGGTGTTTACTACTCCCCATTTTTATATCTTCGAGAGTTTCCATGGCATTTAGAAAAACACAGTCACAGGGATGGCTAATCCGTACGTTGTACCCTGAAACTAATATAATATCGTATGTCACAACTGTAACTGAAAAAGAAATTTTAAAAATTAAAATATAAAATTTTTTTTAAAAAAAGAGTTTTCATGGCTGACCCCTCTCTGCAGCCTTCCTTGTCTATTTAGATTATTGCTGCCCAAATACCTAAGAAGTTGGATGCACCTTTGACAAATCCATTAATGAAGGCGAGAATCCAAATTCTAATGAGGAGGTCTTGGACCTGCTCTGAGGATGCAGATTCTTTGTGATGATTTCCTATAGTAGTTGGAGAGGAGGGTGGGCTGTTACCTAACCGGATGTTATGCCAAACTAGCACAACCCCCCGCCCCCCGCCCCCATCTGTGAGGTTTAATACCAGAGGATATTTTTTCCATTGATTTCTAGAGACAGTGGGAGGGAGGGAAAGAGGGAGGGAAGAGGAGAGAGTAAGAAACATCAACGTGAGAGAGACATATCGATTGGTTGCCTCCCACACTGCACATTCCCCAACTGGGGCCAGGGGTTGAACTTGCAACCCAGGAACAGGCCCTTGACCGAAATCGAACCTGAGACCCTTTGGTATGTGGGCCGACACTCTAACCATTGTATAACACCGGCCACGGCTGACAACTCTTTTTAATTAAACATTCTTAAATGTGTATACTTGAAATGTCTCGTACTTTATCCAAAGGCATTATATAATTCAGGTCACTTGTGGCTTTTGAAATATTTTGCCTGGGATAGGAGGTAACATATAGTTAATTTTTTGTGGTTATGTTTAAAATATTGATAATAGCACTACTCTGTCTTATCCTTTGAAAAATGATTTTTCACTAAATAGCCCAAGAATTCTTTAATATCTGTTACAAAATATTTTATATATTTTTAAATAATTAAAGACTTACATTATCTTCCTCTAATCATAATATTTTGACTTCTTCAGACAGGTGCCTTGAAAATAGAGAATATGGAGGGATATACACAGATACATACATGGGCACACATTTACCCATATATTCATGTACCTATTCTGATACCTGTTTCTATCTATATGAGATGCGTGTGGTGTGTGTGTGTGTGTGTGTGTGTGTGTGTGTGTACGCTCAGAAGGAAAATTAAGATATTTCTTTTCATAACCATTTTATGTATCTTTTGGAGCACAGCAGTATAATCCTAGAGACATGGACATTTTATGCTAGAGGAGACCAGAGTTCATTCCACAAACATTTGAGCGGTAGCTGTAACTGTCTGGCACAGTGAATGTAGACATGAGAAAGGCCCAATTATCTATCGTTCCTTACCTAATCTAACTCTTTTCATTTTGCAAAAGAGCAGAACATACAGGGACTCGTTCAAGGTTCACGGTAATGGTGAAGACAGCAAAGCACGTGAGGGTCCTCCCTTATCGCTGGCCAGAGCATTCTTGTTCTCTTTATGCTTCATGAAAATATAAAGCAGAATAGAAAACAAGCCACAGACTTGAGCGTGTAATACCGTTTGTTTTGATGCTGTTCGTTGTTCTTTGGAATAGATGCCTGTCACTTAGGAAGACTCAAGGTAGCTGTGCTACTGGGATGGTAGGCCCCTTCCTTCTCCCAGAGGCTGGGACAAAGAGCATAACGTTGGCCATATGTAGGTCACTGCTTAAATAATGTGACTTGTTATTTCTCCAGACATAGGCCTTCGAGCCTCCGTGGCCCTGCCTCACACACTATATATTCTAGAATGTTTTCTCCATTTACATAGGGGTTTGAGTTTGCTTTCCTGCTTGTTCTGACTGCCACTGCCTGTGCTGCACTGTCAGCACCCGTGTTTGGTGAGCGGTTTTATGGGGACTGATCTTTAAGATCCCCATTGCCAATATTAGGCTGTAGTAACTTTTTAAGTGTCGTCTTTTCTGAAATACTCTGTCACAGGTAGCAAAAGACAGCTCTTGTTTCAAGCATGGTTTATGTGTCTTTAACATTGTCAATATGTTTGAAGTCCGAGGAATTTTGAGACTTGGGGGAAGAAATGTAAATGACAGGATTATGCCATGGGAATTTAGGTCATTTTTTTTTTTACTTAGAAGTTTTAATTTTCCAAAATGTGTTTCCCAAGTTTTAACTAATAGAAACATTCCTCTGTGGAAACTCACCTGAATTTGCTATCATACCACCACCAGTGTGTTTCCCAGCTTGTCGCCAGGGAAGGCAGAGCCAGTAGAGGAGGGAAGACATGGGCCTTGTGAGAAGGACGCCCGTGAGAGGATTGGCTTCAGCCAGCAGGGAGGGCTCTGACAGCCTCGGGTGGGTGGGCAGGAGATAAGCTTCCCTGGGAAGGTTATTCTGACCTTGTCCTGAGTGGTTAATTGGAAAGGGATTCAGCTCCAGCTTTCACTTTCTTGGAAGTTTATTACTACTGTTATTCTCTTAAACAGGGCCATGGACAGTTCATGGCTAGACAGGAGCGCAGACTTCATGGGAAGGGAGCGAGGGCAGGTCTGTAAAGCAGAGGGAAAGGCGTCTGCTCCCCCTGGGCTGGCTAGTCTGAAGGTGTGATTTTTGAATCGGGAACGTTTACCACGGGAGCATGTAGGAGGAGCAGGTAGAAATAATTCCTTTGCAGCCTGTATTACAAAGCCCAAAACCTGTTTTGCCAGAAACAGAACATGGAATGGTAAGTCTTTTGGTGACATTGGGAAATCCACTTTACGAATCATTTACTTAATTCTGCAGACTGTGTTAACATAACAAGTTAGGCAATATTAGTGTGTGTGTGTGTGTGTGTGTATTTCCTAAGGGAGCTTAATAATAAGTGTTATTTTTAACCTCATTACTGAAAAAGGGTTTTAAATGTGCTGAATTCCAGAGTGTAGTGTGTTTTCTAGAAGGGGGATCTCACAATAGCCTGAGACATTTATTGATTGATTACATGAAGCTCCTGTAATCCTTGAACTAGCCGTATGAGGTAGATACTATTTTTCTTGCTTTGTGACAGATTAATAGACTGCCATTTGGAGATGGCACTGGATTTGTGTAATTTCATGTAATTGAAATGAGAGAAATTGAGATCTGGACTCGGATTTCATCCACAGGGTGTGCTGTGTAGGGAGCCTCGTCCGGGGAGCCACATCACACAGGCCTCTGTCTGAGTGAGTCAGTGTGGGAGCGAGGTCCTCCTGTGGCTGGGTAACCTGATGGCCTTGGAGGCACCGCTGAGTGAAATAGGGACGCCCCGGGCCCCCTTCGGGACTCTCCTCCAAGCAGATCAGGCCTGTTTTCAGCCTATAAAAGACTACCAAGTTTTTGAAAGCATCACATTTACAATTCCAAACTTGACTCCTTCCTAAAGATATGAATTGTACTCACTGTAGTACTTTGCTAGGGGGCTGCTGTGACTAAGTACCCCAGACTCGGTGGCTCATACAACAGTTTATTTCTCGCAGTTCTGAAGGCAGAGATCAGGGTTGCTTCGGAGGCCGTGAAGGAGAATCCGTGCCATGCCGCTCTCCTGGCTTTTGCTGATTTGTTGGCAGCCTTTGGCCTTGCTTGGCTTATGGACACATCACCCTGATCTCTGCCTTCAGGTTCACAAGGCCTCTCTGTCCCAATGTCTCCCTTTTTATAAGGACACCAGTCATGTTGGACTAGGCCCGTGGTGGGCAAACCGCGGCTCACGGGCCACATGCGGCTCTTTGACCCCTTCAGTGTGGCTCTTCCACAAAATACCACGTGAGGGCGCGCACGTACAGTGTGATTGAAACTTCGTGGCCCATGCGCAGAAGTCGGTATTTTGTGGAAGAGCCACACTCAGGGGCCAAAGAGCAGCATGTGGCTCGCGAGCCGCCGTTTGCCAACCACTGGACTAGGCACCCACCCTACTCCAGTAATAATACCTCATTGTAACTAATTATATTTTCAATCCAAATAAAGTCACTTTCTGAAGTACTGGGGTTAGGGATTCAATGTATGAATTTGGGGGGACACAATTCAACATATAACATGCGCCATGTAGTACTTTTATGGAGAGAACAGAACTGGTGCGCAGTTCATCACCGAGGACGGCCAGCCAGTCACCCTGTATGTGCCTGTCCTGAGTAACCAGGGGGACCCAGCCAGGGCGGGGCAGATTCCGAGTCGGTGAACAAGCCGTTGTTACAAACAGTCAGTGCACACGTGCTAGTGAAGGAGGGTAGATACTGTCATGATAATGGTAATAATGGGACTTGGGGATGAAGAGCCTTTTGTATAGGAAATCACAGGGTAAATCCCAGCTATGACAGTTCTTAAGAAAGTGGACAAAAAATGTATACTAGAAAATGGTCTTAAATTCTAGCTTGAGGAAGCCATTGGCTGTGATCAGCTCCTTGTATTTAAATATGTGTATTGAAGTCTGTATTATTGAATGTACATGTTGTAGGGATATAGGTGGAAATGTGAAGGCATGTATATGCACATATTTTTACATATGATTTCTTCATGCTTCTTGAATATGCATTTGTCTGTAATTGCTACACTTTTACTGTGACGGCATTTGGTCAAATCCACTTTTATTTTGTTATCCTGTGGTTGCAACGTGTAAATGTTTGACTAAGAACAATATTTTATTTATTCACTTTTTAATATTTTTATTGATTTCAAAGAGGGAGAGAGAGATAGAAACATCAATGATGAGAGAAAATAATTGATCAGCTGCCTCCTGCATGTCCTCCACTGGGGATCAAGTCCACAACCTGGGCATGTGCTCTGACCGGGAATCAAACCATGACCTCTTGGTTCATAGGTCAACGCTCAACCACCAAGCCACTCCGGCTGGGCATATGAACAGTATTTTTAGTTGGTTTTAAGAGAAATTCATGAGTCAGAGTAAGAAGTCCCTGTGAATTATAGAGTCAATGTGTAATTTAACAACAGCTTTTAGAATTCATGTGGATTTGGAGGGTGGCGGGGGGTTGGTTGGACATGGGTTGGATTGGTTTGATTTGTTTTGTTTGTAGCCTCAAAGCCTCTTTCTTGGCTTGTAAAGTATGGAGGTTATTCATAAAGTAGCATCTTTCCCCCTAACTACCATAGCCTAGGGAGACCATTTTTTATTTTTATTTATTTATTTATTTATTTATTTATTTTATTGATTTTTTACAGACAGGAAGGGAAAGGGATAGAGAGTTAGGAACATCGATGAGAGAGAAACATCGATCAGCTGCCTCCTGCACACCCCCTACTGGGGATGTGCCCGCAACGAAGGTACATGCCCTTGACCGGAATTGAACCTGGGACCCTTCAGTCCGTAGGCTGATGCTCTATCCACTGAGCCAAACCAGTTAGGGCGAGACCATTTATTTTTAAAACAAACTTTTTATTTTAGGATAATGTTAGATTTATAGCAAAGATAGCACAGAGACTTCCTGTAGACCTGTATCCAGCTTCCCCCCATTACTGTGGCATATTTGTCACAACTAAGGAACCAACATTAACTGAGCTCCACACTTCATTCAGATTTCACTAGCTTTTCCCTAATGCCCCTTTCCTATTCCAGGATCCGATCCAGGATACTAATTACATTTAGTTGCCATGTCTCCGTAGGCTCCTCTGGGCTATGACTGTTTCCCAGACGTCCATTGCTTTTGATGATCTTGACAGTTTTGAGGCGTCCTGGCCAAATGATTTGATAGAATGTACCGCAAATTGAATTCATCTGATTTTTTTTCTCATGCTTAGACTGGAGTTGCGGGATTTTGAGAGGGAGATTATGAAGGTCATTCTCACATTATATGAAAGCTACATACCATCAACATAACAACATTGGTTAAAAAATTTGTATTTTTTAAAGTATATTTTTATTATTGATTTCAGAAAGGAAGGGAGAGGGGGAGAGAGAGATAGAAACATCAATGATGAGAGAGAATCATTGATCGGCTGCCTCCTGCACGCCCCACACTGGGGATCAAGTCCTCAACCTGGGCATGTGCCTTGACCGAGAATCAAACTGTGACCTCCTGGTTCATAGGTCAACACTCATCCACTGAGCCACTCCAGACAGGGGGTTACCTTCATTTTAGTCTATTTGAGGCAGTGTTAGCCAGGTTTTTCCACTCTAAAGTTACCCTCTTCCCTCTGCTCTACTCTGAGAAAGTGAATTACAAAGTGCAGGCCACATTCAAGGGGATGTTGGGAATTTAACTCCTTGAGAGGAGACTATCTAGGCATTTTTGGTTCACTAAATTATAACCAGTCATCTCTGCATTAAAAAAAAAAAATGTGCCTTGCCACCTTATCTCTCTGGTTTCTTTCTTTCTTTGTTCACTGAACGTTTATAGATGATGAGTTCCTGAACTAGAAAGGTTTTTCAGGGCAGTGAGGATTTTAGGGCTGCATTTTCTGACCTCCTCAACCTATGTCTTATATGACATGCATCTGATGTGGTCCCCTGCCCAGAACAGGATACCTCACCACTGAAATGAGGTACAGGGAAGCACCAGGGAATAGGAACCCCAGGAGATCACAGCTCTGAGTATTTAGGATTTCCGGGTAGGTAAGATTTTATTTCTTCAAGTACCCAAAGTATTTTTTAATATTTTGGCCATTTTATATTATAGTCCCGCCCTGACCAGTTTGGCTTAGTGGATAAGAGCGTTGGCCTGCGGACCAAAGGGTCCCGGGTTCAATTCCAGTCAAGCGCATGTACCTTGGTTGCGGGCATATCCCCAGTGGAGGGTGTGCAGGAGGCAGCTGATCGATGTTTCTCTCTCATCGATGTTTCTAACTCTCTATCCCTCTCCCTTCCTCTCTGTAAAAAATCAATAAAATATGTGATAGTCCCAAAATGTTATATAATTTAACATTTTCTTAATGTGTGTGATAACATGATATTACTCCAGTTTATAAGTTTTATACAGCTTGTTATTCCTTCACTAGAGGTCTAGAGTGTAGGACAAGTTGAGTTTTGATCTGCTTTTATTGTGCATTGAAGCTTCTCTCGGTCAGCTGTCATTTCTTGCTGCTGTCAGTTTGCCTATCTCCAGCAGTTTGCTTTCTCATTTGCTGTTTATAACCATCTATGAGTTTAGAATCCAGACAACCAAACTTGAGTTAGTGTGTGAGATCTTGGAGATTTAAGTAGGTCTCTGGCATAGGAGCGGCTGCCCGGGAGTTTTATTTTGCATGCTTGCTGGCTTCCCCCTGTCGGGGAGTGTTGAGCTTGGCTGAGTTCTATTACTATCATTTAAAACAGGCTGGTTGATGGTAAACTGCTTTTCATAGTGTGCCCTAAACACATTGTGAATGACTAGGGACCTACGATTCAAATTTATAAGAAGAAAATAATATAGATTGTGAGCCTTTGTAACCAAGATTTAATGTTTACTGAGAGTTTAAAATACATAGACATAAAGAATGATTCTTTTAAAAATGGTCCCCTAAGTCAGTGGTCGACAACCTTTCGGACCTCACGGACCACCAGTGGTCCACAGACCACTGGTTGGCCACTGCTGCCCTAAGTACCTATATACATATTATATTCACAGCTTTTGAAAAATTACCAAAATGGTGGCATAATATTTTCATTAAAAATGTATGTAAGAAAGCAGCCAAAGGTAGCATATATAATTTAAGATGCTTCGATATTTAGTTTAATTAAAACTAGGAAAACCCTATACATAGTGTTTAATCCCATAGAATCTATATATATGAAAGCCTAAGCGACCAACCAACCAAACAACAGGTCAACCAGTAGCAGTGACATGCACTGAACACCAGGGGGCAGACGCTCAACACAGGAGCTGCCCCCTGGTGGTCAGTGCACTCCCACAGTGGGAGCACTGCTCAGCAAGATTACCGAGCAGCAGCGGTGGTGGTGGTGGTGGCGGCGGTGGCAGGCGCAGCGAGGCAGGGATGAGCGGGAGCGGTGCCCAGCCTGGGCTCAGGCTCCTCCCTGGCCGCCTGCCACTTCAGGCACTACTACATCCCTGGGGGGATGTCGGACTGCCAGTTTCTAAACCAGCAGTCCGACATCCCCTCAGGGTTCCCGGATTGCGAGAGGGCACAGGCCAGGCTGAGGTGCACAAATCTGTGCACCGGGCCTCTAGTATATAATATAAGATGCTTGGATATTTATTTTAATATTCTTTATTGGCAAAGTAGGAAACCCTATACATTGTGTTTGAATTACAGGTGTCACTTGCTCTGCATGAACTTGTGTTGGAGTGCACATGGCTAATCAGTGCATGTTTATGGAGTTAACACCAGAGGGAGATTAAAGCACCAGAATCCCTCAGACCAGGGCATAGAGGAATAAAGAGAAAACTGATTAGAGCAGTCATACTATTAAGGATGAAAGATTCCTTTTAATGATTCACTGAATTCCTGTAGTAACCTGTTTCCTGAGGGTATGCTGTGTGCTGAGGCAGTAAGGCATCTAGGGCCAGGCAATGGTGCAGCCACCACTGTGTAATGGAGACACGGATTCCTGTAGAAAATTATCATCGGGGAGTGGTTTTAGAGAAAGCAAAACAGGTTAACTAGCAGAGTGGCTAGAAGAATAGTGGTGTGGGTTCATTCAGGACCAGACTGAATGCTTTACATGGCTCTCTGTAATTTGAGAACGTGGAAAGAAAAGCGCCATGGACTTTTAAGAATCCAGTTGGTTAAATTCTTATATTCAGTAATGATTTTCACCTCTAGGTAGATTCATATTGGGCCCGAGTTGTTAGAATAGACCAACTGTGGCAATGCAAAGCCTGGTAGTCTGATACCCAGTTTTCATCTTGTCATTGAAGCCTCTGATTTTGATAAATATGTTTTAAAATGCAGACATCAAATTTGTGTCTGTCTATTTGACATTGGTGATGTGGTTGGCATCGTTTCATTGCCTTTTTGTGAACTTGGAAGTTATTCTTAATAGCATCATAATCTTTCTGTCTTGATGACAGGCAATAATTCTGGATTTGTTTCTGTCTGCTTTCTTTAGTTTTATGTTCCACGGTCTCTATTACAGGTTATTTTCAATTTTACTTTGTATTTATAAGCAATGCCATCATCAACTTTAAGTTATTTACTGTTGTAATGTTTGTTTTTATTATAAAAGTAATACACATTTTTAAATAGCATTCAGAAAATGTTTTTAAATAGCACTTGGAAAATATGAAAAAGGTATAAAGAGAAAATATTATTAATACCCCTAACTACAGGTTATCCCCGAAAAAACATATACACACTTTAACAGCTGATAGCTCAGTTTTGAAAATGAACTGTATTTTAATAAACACTGCCTTTATAATTATTCAAGGTGTGTGTATACATTTTTAAGGACACCCTCTATATAACCACTTCTTATTTTTATATATTTGCTTCTACTTTTTAAAAATATCTTATTTTTTGATTTTAAAGACAGAGAGAGAAACATGAATTTGTTGTTCCACTTATTTATGCATACATGCCCTGGCCAGCGATCGAACCCGATGCCTCTGATTTTGATAAATATGTTTTAAAATGCAGACATCAAATTTATGGGGACAGCGCTCTAACCAACTGAGTTACCCAGCAAGGGCCTGCTTCTACTTCTTATTCACATTTTAACATTATTGGAATACTATTGAACTGTGCTCTGTTTTTAAAATTAGCATTTCTTCTTAGGTGGTACAAATTTTTGAAATATATATATGTATATATATACTATTTTAATTGGCTAAAAAATGTTTTGTCCTGTGAGTGTTAAAATTTGTGAAATCATTTCTGTATTATTGGCCGGGTTTATTGCTAATTTTCACTATTAAAAGCCGTTCACTGGAAATCTTTGTGGATAATTTTTTTTCTGTAGTTCATATCATTCCTTTTGGATAATAGTTGAAGAAATTGACTTAGTGGATCAAGCAGTAGAAACATTTTCTTCTTTTATTGACCTCCACCGAAAATAAATGTCATCGGATAATGAGTGCTAACTCATTCTTTTTTCTTTTTTTCCTCAGCTCACTACCCTGGGAAATCTTACACCTTCGAGCACCGTGTTTTTCTGCTGTGATATGCAGGAAAGGTTCCGGCCAGCCATCAAGTATTTTGGGGATATTATTAGTGTGGGACAAAGATTGGTACGTTTGCTTATTTTTTTCCAATTTACTAAAGCATGATATACATTCATATATATATATATATATATGCGTGTTACTAATTATCTTTACGGGGGGGTTTTGTTTGTATGTGTGGTTTCTTTCCAGTTGCAAGGGGCCCGGATTTTAGGAATTCCGGTTATTGTAACAGAGCAGTACCCCAAAGGTCTTGGAAGCACTGTTCAAGAAATCGACTTAACGGGTGTGAAACTGGTGCTTCCAAAGACCAAGTTTTCCATGGTGTTACCAGAGGTGGAAGCGGCGTTAGCAGAGATTCCTGGAGTCAGGAGCGTTGTGTTATTTGGAGTAGAAGTAAGTGCCTCTTGTTATGTTGTGGACATAATCTCATTTGTAGAAAACTTGATCCTGGAATGCATTTTTGTATATAGAATACCATGTAGATGGTAATCCTGATGAAAAATAGCCACCATTTATTAAGTGTTGACTGTTTGCATGGCAGTAATCTAAACACTTTATATGTTAATTCATTAAACTCTCATAGCAACCCTCTACGCTAAGTCCTCCCCATCTTATAGACGAGGAAACTAAAACGCAGATGCTGTATAACGTTAAGGGACGGAGCTGGATTGCAATCTAGGTTGATAAATTCTTGGGCTTTTACTTTTAACCACTACTTTTGGAACACAGTTTTACTAAAGGCATTATTTTTGTGTTGTAGGATTTCACCTTGGGTCATAATTTTGCTCTGGAAAAACCTTAGAAGTCATGTAGTTCATGGTTGAAGCCTTTTTGTATAAATGTCACACCAAATGCTGTTGCTGACTTTTGCACTTTTTTCTGCTCGTTCATCATCATTAGATCTCGTGCCTAATGAAGTTGATCTTTGAGCAGTTCTCCAGTGGTAATTGCAGTGAGCTGAGCTGTCAGTTGATAATTCTCCAAAATTCTCTTGTCGTATAAGATAAGGTTGGCATCATGGCATCATTGGGATCTGCTTTCATTCATTGTATAACCCAGCTATTGTTGGAGCATGTTTTTACTTTATGTTTTCCGCTAACCATTTGTTACAAGTTAGTACTTGGAAAGATGGGACCTGTATAATACATGTGCTGGGACACTGGGTATTTTTTGCCTGTGTCACGAGTTATTTTTAACCTGGCCTACCTTTACTCCTGGGCGCCTTGTAACAACTCAGTTTTCCCATTACTTTCTCAGTCTGCGGTACTGCAGACGCATTCTTTGTATTAGGCACTTGGTGTGAATCCAGAAATAAACCCAATTGTGAGTGGCATCAAAACTGGGTGGTAGCATCAGCTGTTGGAAGGTCATCCAGGTGACAGAGAGGAAAATCTTTTAACAAATCCTCACAGAGCTCGAAGAAAATGGTCAAGGATCCCAGAATCAGGAACGCTGAAGTAATCCAGTTCCTGACGTTAGAAAGGGGAAACTAAACCAGAGATGCTGTTTATGCTCAAGGTTACCTAGCAGGTTAGAGGCAAAACGAGGTTAGGACAAGGTCATTAGACCTGCCGTGGTTGCACATTTGCAAAATACTTTACATTTACCGCGTTATTACGTATGATTTCTTACTTCCCTTCTAGACTCACGTGTGCATCCAGCAAACAGCCCTGGAGCTCGTCGGCCGAGGTATTGAGGTTCATATCGTTGCTGACGCCACCTCATCGAGAAGCATGATGGACAGGATGTTTGCTCTCGAGGTAATTGTCCTGCGGTTAAACAAGTCATTTACCAAGTTTTCCAAATAAGTTTGAAGAGCATTGAATATTTGACAGCAATGCAGGATTTACCTCTTCAATTTGAGCTTGGTCAGACAGCATCAGACGCGTTGGTTTCCAGAGACCTTTGAGATCTCACCACCGTATCCTATTTTATCTCCGCTGTCTCCTTAGACCTAGATTACTAGTGACACCGAGAGCTCCTTGATGTCTTTTGTCATAACTTTGCTAGAGATTTATGCATGAACTAGGAGAAATTCCAGTAAGCTGAGCTTGAACCATTTAGAGATTTGCAAATTAAAAACAGCTCACCTAGGTTTAACTCAACCAAGATCTAGCCAAACCGAGGGCATAATGGGCCTAAGCCTGGTTCAGCCTCCTGTGAGGTTTCCTCAGACTTGAATTTCTGGGACTAGGAGGTATGTCACGGACTGTGCATGCCACTCACATGCAGTGTATTGTGGTTCTCTGACTAGAGCAGGGGTGGGCAAACTTTTTGACTGGAGGGCCACAATGGGTTCTTAAACTGGACCGGAGGGCCGGAACAAAAGCATGGATGGAGTGTTTGTGTGAACTAATACATGTTAACACTGCTGCTGGTGAAGGAGCGGAGGGGAGAGCAAGAGAACCCTCCGCTCTTTCGGCTCCGCGGGCCGGATAGAACAGCCGAACGGGCCGGATCCGGCCCGCGGGCCGTAGTTTGCCCACGGCTGGACTAGAGTGTCAAGATGTGCATCATAATCCTTTGAAATATTCACTCCATATTGTAAAGATTCATTCTGTGTGTGTGTGTGTGTGTGTGTGTGTGTGTGTGTGTGTGTGTGTGTGTGTGTGAGTTTAATTCTAGTCCTATAATGATTTTAGAGTAATGTACATGTAGATTGAATTGCTGAGTTCTTTAACTGATGGCCTATGAACCACTTTCTCTGTAGGATGGCTGTCATCTTTTTAGCCTGCAGTGTTTCCTGGGATGGTGAGGTAGGGAAATGAGGAAGAATCAGAGGTGGAAAGGAGAAGGGTCAGTGGGGAGGGCTGGTGCAGAGCAGGTGGGGAGCAGCATTTGTTTAAGGCGTCCCTTCTCTATTTTATTCCTGCCACAGTGAGTCCTATTTTGGGATTATGGGTGGAAACAGTTTTATTAATTTTGTTTAAACATTTTTAAGTCCATTTGGACTATTGGGTTCTCTGGTGCTTAGGTACTAAGTGTTGCTTTTTCCCATCTCAGCAAAGATCTTTAAGCTGTTTTTACAACCATGAGTTAATCAACTTCCACATTTCAGATTTTAATAATGAGCTTATTCCTTCCACTGTCAGATCCTCACTGTCCCAGCAAGCAGCTCTGTTCCTCTGTGGATAATTTATCTTTCTGGTAGTGCTGAGGTCTAGAACTTGAAGTGTTTCCAAGGAAGTGAAAACTAAAAGCATACAAGGAACACAAATCTTCCTTGTTTATAAAGATAGTTCAAGGGCGTTTGTTCTGCAGTCATGTAAGTTTTTTAGACATGTCTTTATTATGGCATTTATTACAGAAGATTGTTATGGTTGGCAGTTCTTTCTTCTCACAAGACTCAAAATAAAAACATAGCTTTTTGTCATCTGAACCTCATTCCTTGAGAGGTGGCCTGTAATCTCAGTGACTAGGGGTCCACACCATGGAGGGTTGATATGGGTGTGAATGCAGGTTCTGGCATTTTGTAAATGTGTGTCCTTAGACAAGTTATCTAATATCTATGCCTCAGATTGCTCATTAGTGAAATGGAAATAATATTCACTACATGGGAGGATTTGGGGAGGATTAAATAAGATAATGTATTGGTAGCACTTAATACCATCTCTGACACTGTAATCACAAATGATAGCTCCTGCTTTTATTTTTATTGTTATTATTTGTTGTCTTCATGAGGTTAGTCTT
The DNA here is from genome assembly GCF_963259705.1 of Myotis daubentonii. Classification (NCBI taxonomy): domain Eukaryota; kingdom Metazoa; phylum Chordata; class Mammalia; order Chiroptera; family Vespertilionidae; genus Myotis; species Myotis daubentonii. The sequence continues at coordinate 37,383,165 of NC_081843.1, read as the reverse complement.
ATCAGAAATGTATAAGCAGCCAAAACCGGTTTGGCTCAGTGGATAGAGCGTCGGCCTGCGGACTGAAAGGTCCCAGGTTCGATTCTGGTCAAGGGCATGTACCTTGGTTGCGGGCACATCCCCAGTGAGAGGTGTGCAGGAGGCAGCTGATCGATGTTTCTCTCTCATCGATGTTTCTAACTCTCTATCCCTCTCCCTTCCTCTCTGTAAAAAATTAATAAAATATATTTTAAAAAAAGAAAGAAATGTATAAGCATGTATTAGCTTGCAAGACCCAGAAGGGACTAGTCCTGAAAAGTTCTTAGGAGGGAAAGAAAGCATAGAGTCTAGGGTGGATTCGGAGGAGCATGAAGCAAACAGCGTTGAGTTAAAGTGTTGAGGTTGAAAGGGAAAACAGAATCAGGTCAGACGGTGGTAGGGGAACCATGCCGCATTTCAGTTTCCTGCTCAGTCTGAATTTGCTAAGGAACTGTTTTAGTTTGTCCCTAAATTATTGAGAGAAATGTTAAATTTTCTCTTTTATGACTCTGAAAGTTAAATAGCAATCTGCCAGCTCCCCTTCTTCTTGGTTCCTTTAGAAGACAACTACTGAAGATAATTCCTGAGACCACCCATATGGCCTGTCAAGGTCATGATCCTAATAAGGTTTATAGTTACCATTACTGGAATTTCTGAGCCAGGGTCTGTGCTGTGAGCTTTACTCAACAAAACTCTCTGAACACCTATCATCTAGCAGGCATTGTTGCTTTCAACTAATAATTGTAGAGTAAGTGCAGAATAAAATAGAATAAAACACTCTCTTGAAGTTGATGTCCCTGTACTTCTGGGGAGTTGTTAGTGTTGCTTGGAAATTAAAGGATTTGCTTCCCACACCCCCCACACCCGTCCTCTCTAAAGCCATCATGGTTTTGTGCTCTTGCATTTTTTGTTTGTGGGTCAGACTAATCATTCCTTTCCTTTGGCCTAGTTGGACTGAGACTGCAAGTGTAAGGGCAGCACATTGGAAACCTATTGCCATGTACCCGTGTGTGGTCAAAACAGCTGGAGTTTTAATTGCCCTTTTAAAGCCGGGAAAGAAAGTGGGTTTGGGACCAGCACTGTGGGTGTCCTGTAGCTCAGGGTGGAGAGCAGGAGCCTGCCAGGCTCTGGAAAAGTTGCTGTGGCTCCCTCCCTGCTTTCAGGTTGGGGCTGGGCAGGTACCATGCGAAGGTCTACCAGCCACACCTTCCCCTACACAGGTTCTTGGCTTGATTACTTTTGAATCCAATCGATATTGGCCATATGTCAGTCTTGAAGCCAAGTAGTATCGTATAGGTTTTAGTGTGTTTCTGTGCCTGGAGCCTCCCGGCCTACCCCACCACTGTGACCGACTCTCAGCCCCTCTGAAGGCTGTTGAGGGGACCAGGCTCGGGTCCGCAGACCACTAGGGAAAGCTGGCTTCTTCCTGGGTCATCACATTTCTTCCTTGGGCCTGGGAACAGCTTTCTGTCCTTCCTGCCTCACTAAGGAACTAGAAAGATGAGTGGCAGCTCACTTTGGTTGGCATTTTGGATTTTCTAAAGCACCTTCACTGACATTGAATGTGCGTGATTCAGATTCAGGCTGAATATTGAAAGTCCGCTGATGCAACAGCAAGCAGTAAGACAGGCAGGACGGCCAGCGGGGGAGGGCACCAGCGGGGTTTGAGTGACTGGAGATACAGCTGGGCTGCAGCTAGTCCTGTATTTGCTCCCTGCCCTTCTGTCTGAAGCAGGCACACAGTCCTTTGAGATTTCCACAGGTTGTGAGATGTTAGTGGACTGAAAAGCAAGGAGGGGAAATTCATGTCCAGAAGTGTTGGAAAAACTCAGCGGTCACTCACCTTCTGGTATTTATGCCAACATCAGGGGCACCAGCAGCCTGGCTTTGTGCTTCCTCTTTCCTCCATTCTTCCCGCTGTCTTGGCGTGTCCTAAGGGTTCTGGTCCTCTGCTCCGCACGCCCTCTGTCCTGGCTGTCGAGGCCCAAGCCTGTTTTCTCAGATGCAGGCTGTGGCTGTACTTCCTTCTACATCTTTGGCGGTAAAAAGCAGGAGTGTGCCAATGGGAAGGTAGGGCCTGCGGATCAGTAGCCGTCTGAAGGAGGATTTACTGTCGCTCCACGGGGCTGTCTGGCTATTCAAGCGACTTCTTTCTTTCTTTCTTTCTTTCTTTCTTTCTTTCTTTCTTTCTTTCTCTCTCTCTTTCTTTCTTTCTTTCTTTCTTTCTTTCTTTCTTTCTTTCTTTCTTTCTCTCTTTCTTTCTTTCTCTCTTTCTTTCTTTCTTTCTTTCTCTCTCTCTCTCTTTCTTTCTCTCTCTCTTTCTTTCTTTCTTTCTTTCTTTCTCTCTTTCTTTCTTTCTCTCTTTCTCTCTTTCTTTCTTTCTCTCTTTCTTTCTCTCTTTCTTTCTTTCTTTCTTTCTTTCTTTCTTTCTCTCTCTCTTTCTTTCTTTCTCTCTCTCTCTCTCTCTTTCTTTCTCTCTCTCTCTCTCTCTCTCTCTCTCTCTCTCTCTCTCTCTTTCTTTCTTCCTTCCTTTCTTTCTTTCTTTCCTTTCTTTTCTTTCTTTTCTTTCTTTTCTTTCTTCTTGGTCCCCGCCGCCTCTGCCTCAACCCCCGCCACCGCAGCTTCTTCCGGAAGGACTTCCAGTCTAATTAGCATATTACACTTTTATTATTATTATTTTTAATCTTTATTGTTGAAAGTATTACATATGTCCCCTTTACCCCCATTGACCTCTCCCAGCCTGCCCCGCCCCCAGCCCAGGCCTTCATCACTCTACTGTCTGTGTTCCTGGATTATGAATATATGCATATTCATATATTCATAACAAGTTCGTTGGTTGATCTCTTCCCACCCCCACCCTCTCCTGCCTTCCCTCTGAGGTTTGACAGTCTGTTCGGTGCTTCTGTGTCTTCAGATCTATTTTTGCTCATCAATTTATGTTCATTAGATCCCCAGGAGTCACTCATATGGGGAATCTAATGAGCAGCTCCTCCTTTCCAATGAGACTGACCTGGGCATTTTCCTCTGACTTGCCTAGAAATCTTTCTCACCACCTCATCTTCCATGGTTCTTACATCAGATGTTTCTGGGGATAACAGTTGGTTCATTGTTTTTGCTGTTTGTTTGGGGGGTTTTTGTTTGCCTAGGGTTTCTGATAACAAATACATCCAAAAAATCAATCTCTACTGCAGAATTCTCTTCTCACCTCCCTTCTCCCCTCCCCCTTCTCCCCTACCATTCCCTCCACTTTCCCCTGTTTGCCTTCCTCCCTCCCTCTTTTCTCTTCCCCCCTCTTCCACTCTCTCCCTCCTTCCCCTCCTTACATTTCTGTTCTTAGTTCTTTATCATGATTCCACTGGAGCCATTTGGCAAGGACTCTTTGACCTGTCGGTGAAATTACACAATCTTAACTTTTATGCTGTAGTTAATGTGTTTCCAACATGTTAACGATGGTGGCAGTGGTGATGGATCCATTGTCATCCAGGGGCATATTCCTTTTTTTTTTTTTTTTTTAAATATATTGTTGTTGATTTCAGAGAGGAAGGGAGAGGGAGAGGGAGAGTTCGAAACATCAGTGATGAAAGAGAATCATTGATCGGCTGCCTCCTGCACGCCCCACACTGGGGATCGAGGCCACAACCCGGGCATGTGCCCTTGACTGGAATTGAACCGGGACCCTTCAGTCCCCAGGCAAACGCTATCCACTGAGCCAAACGAGCTAGGGCAAGGGGCACATTCTTAAACGAAACCTGAGGCTCTTCCACCACCGCTCATTTCTTACTTAGTGGGAGGACACACATGCTGTACGTCACCTGTTTGTGGACAGAAAAGGTAAATGAGAATCATTGTTTTACAGCCATTAGCCTTGATTTCCCATCTATCCGTGGCACATATAAGCAAAACATTGGCTGTTTTCTTTTACTTGTTTCTAGCCCATAGTACCAATATCGAGAAGAACCACAGTGGGTTTGTGGTGTGGTTAGTTTGAAGTCTGTCCCCATCACTGACTTCTATAGTATAGCTAAGGACCATGGATTTAATAGAGAATACTAATTATTGTGTCCCAGCATCCTTTTTGCTATTTTAACATGGAGTTTATTCTCATGATTCCGTCTTCAATTGCCTTTATCTTTCTTTTTAAAGCGTCTTGCTCGAACTGGGATCATAGTGACGACCAGCGAGGCTGTTCTGCTACAGCTGGTGGCGGATAAAGACCATCCGAAATTCAAGGAAGTCCAGAATCTGATTAAGGCGAGTGCCCCAGAGTCGGGTCTGCTTTCCAAAGTCTAGGACATCTGAAGGACTGGTGTGCCGCTCACCATCAGGGGCAGGGCTGTAACCCGACAAGCTCTTGTCTCTACTAGAATTAAAATGTTAAGTCAAATACTGGCTCTTTTTTTGCGCCTCTTAGTAAAACATAGTAAAAATGGTCTAACATTTGGGTCCCAGCATTTAGTTACAAATGTCAAAGGCTTCAGGTGCTGCTTATCTTCTTTTTTTTTCTCTCCTTAATGTGCTCTTATTTATTTTAAAAAAAATTATAATATAGGTGCCTGTTTTGTCTATACTGTATACATTGATCATAACTCAAGAGTGCACACTCGTGAAGTTTTCTTGTATTGTGCACTGCAGAGAAAAAGCTGTATTGACAATAGTTTGACTTTTGTATTATTGTAACACATATGTTAAGACTTTAATGTGGACTCAGTGCTTTTACTTTACAGGTTGATTAAAATAGGATTCTTATATGAGATTTAAAATCAGGTCTCTGATTCATGTTACCCCCCTCCCCTCATAATGCAGTCAGTTTACTGACTGAGTTGCATTCATCTTACCAGACGGAATTAGGTTGGGAAATTATATATCTGTCATGTGTATGCTAATTTTCTTATTCTGGTCACCATCACTAAGTCTCTGTTAATGTTCTCTTTTTTAATTGAGTCTTTTCCTAGCAAGACTCGTTGGGTCATTGTTTTAATTTTGTAAACAGATGGGATGATTTGCAATGTCATATAGTTACTGGAGGGCTGTTTTAAAATCTGAGGTATTACCTTAGCTGACTATCTTTACAAAAATATCGAATATACCTTCTAATATGCATAAGATTTAGCAAAAAGTTAAAGGCTGGATAAAATGTAGTTTTCAAATGTTCATATTTTTGTTTGATATTTTCTCCACCTACCATCCACTTATATAGGTACCAGTAACGATTTGGTAGTATTAATTTTGTAGTCATTGCTATCCTTCAATAAATTTATTTTCATTAAATACTTAGTAGAGGGTTTTAAAACTTTTTTTAAGTATTATGTGAAATATGGAACATTGCTGTCTTTTATATTAAAGTAATTAAAGAAAATGTATTATGTGAATGAAATTATTGTGTCCCCCACAACATAGCTCTATGAGTACTATTCCAGGCATTCTAATATCTATTTAAAGGTACAATATATATATAAGGTGTAAATGTTGCCATTTATAATCTTTCAACTCCTGAGAATTTTCAAAGAAGGAAAATCCTTTGCAGGCAGGGGTACAGAGATTTTGCTGAGGGCCTTCATGATTCAGTAGGAATCTTCAGAGCAGTAGGAATGTTTGTTTTGTCAGTGGTAACAGACAACAACCTCACAGTTCTTCTTGTGGGTGTGTTTAAATTTTTTCTTGTCAGCAACCTTGTGTGTCAAAAAGAAGAATCAAAGACTTCTCCGCACTTTAAAGTAGTTTTTAATAAATTTAACGTAGTGCTTTTCAGACTTTAATATGAACGCAGATCACCTGGGGGTCTTGTTAAAACGCTGACTCTGGCTCAGTAGGTCTGGGTCGAACCGGCTGCCACCAGTGCTGCTCAGAGGGACCACACTGAGCAGCAACGATTTGACTAACAGCACCCATTTCCCTTCACTGCTCCAGGCCCTTCATTTTTCATGAAATGCCGCCACAATGGAGCTTTTCAGAGCTGAAACCAGGTCTGTGACCCTGCTTAGCTTCCTGTGGCCACCATGCCAAATTACCACAAACTTAGTGGCTTAAAACAACACACACTTATTATCTTCAGTTCTGCAGGTTCAAAGTCCGGAATGGGTCTCACTGGGCTAAAATCCATCGTTCCCAGTGGATTGTAAGCTCCTTGAAAGCAGGACCTGTGCATTGTCTACACTCATCCTGGAAACCTATTGTGAGAACCTAGTAAGTTCTAGATATTGTGCTATGTGGTTAGGATAAAAAGGTGCTCGGAAACTTATGGTCTGGTACAAAACCTGATACACCCTAACCTCCCAGTGAATGTGAATTGAATTAAGATTCAGGAATGTCAATTCGGTATTAAAGTTCGGAGTCACATAATTGGGAATTCTGCCTTCTCCCTTCTTTCTTGCAGATTATGCAAAAGCAGGATGTCAAGGCCTTATTATTATAGGAAAACTGAATTGATTTTAATACATTAGGCTTTGAATTTGGAAGTGTCTATAATTTTGTAGGATAACAAGATTCTATTAACTGATGTAAATAAAGAACAGCAAGGGGGTTAGGAGCCAGGATCAAGACACTTCATTTATTGAAATGCTAACACATCTGCAGACACTTAATCTAAAATCAAAAGTGATAACATATCCTAACCAGGAAACCACATACCCTGTTATATCCATTCAAATATCACATTTCTCTAACAAGGTGGGATATTTTCCCTCTTTAAAAGTTAATATTTGGGTAATGATGACTTTAGAGCTGGGTAGAACTTCAAAGATCATGATTTCAAAGGTCCATTGCAGCTGTAAAATTCTAACATGGTTTTATTTCACAGATTCGGCTAGTGAGGCCCAGAGACGCTCTGTTTCTAAAATTGCACAGGTGGTTAAAGGCAGTTTGAGGAGAACCAGGTTACTTAACACATGGACCTGCACTTTCAGTAGTGGAAAGGGGGTGGGGGTGGGACAATAAAAAGGATACGTCTTACAATCTATAAAACAGTCCCCTGTTTTACATTAGCAAAGCTGATGGGATATTCCTAGTGCCGACGGCTTTACCTGTGCCACAATCTTCAATCTAGTCTTAACTTCTTTTCAGATGGTTTTCTAACTAATTCAGGAGAATGGCTGATAATACGAAAATTATCATTTTCATTGTCAAATAACTATATATCAGTATTCCCACATCGTAAATGCCTCTTCTACTTCATTGAGCATTATTGTCACTGTTTAACCTTGGTTAAAAAGAACTTAATAATCACCAGGCTACCATGAGATATATCGATTACTTAGGTGTGATTGAAATAGATTTTTAAAATAATTGCAATTGGCTTTTAGAATTATTATTTCCATGTTGCTTTTATCTATTAAGCCTGAACTGCAGACCTCTTACCAAGGAAGTTCATTTTTAGAAGAGAGACAAATCCAAAATGGTGGTCCAATAAAATAGCCAATGAATTGCTGTTGGAGAGATTATAATCCTGATTTGCGTGCTTTTGGAAACAGAATTCTGAAACGGCCGTCAAGGTTCCCACTGGTGTACGCACACCTTCTCCCAGTGAGCGCTAACCTCGGTGCAGCTGTAGGGGGTTTGCTCAGGGACTCAGGGTCTCAAATCAGTTCACCTGTAGATAAGGTGCGAGCCTTTCTGGTCTTGAGCCAATCAGGTGAGCTCATAGAAGGGACTGGGCTCCTCCGGGCAAATGGGATTCAGGATGGGGGAGGGCGTCCAGGGAGGAGGCCTCACCGTGGCTGAGGGGCGTCCGAGGCTGAGGATGGGGCGGCCAGCAAGGAAACAGGGACCCGGCTGCACAATCACAAGGAACTGAATTCAACGACCAACCTGAGTGAGTTTGGAGCAGATTCCCTGGGAGACCCAGGTAAGAACGCAGCGCGGCCGACACCTTGTTTTCCTGCCTTGGGGGACCCTGAGCAGAGAAGGCCATGCCGACCTCCAGAACCGTGAGCGAATGCATTTCTCTTGTTTTAGGCCGCGACGTTTATCCTTGTTACAACAGAGCGATAGGAAACCAATGTACTTGCCCTTTGGGGTTGTGCTTTTTAAACTTGCAGTCATGTTTATATGCAGAAAAGGGGGAAAGAGAAGTGGGATGCCAGCAAGAGAGTAAAATACTAGTAAACCTATTTTAAATTCCAATTAGCTCCTATTAATTTGTTTCCAGGAAAGTGGGGTAGGCAGGGGAAATAGATCCTGTAGTCCATTGTTAGTTGAGCTTTTTTCACTGTAAGGTTAGCTTTTTGTGTTTTTCATTGCAGAAAATAGTCAACTTGGAACACACCTGTCATTTCTTAATATAATTGTTAGCTGCACAGTGTATTTTACTTCTCAACTCTAAAAGTCATTTGGATTTGTTCATTGTTCTTGCAGCTGCTTCCTTGTTAAATTGTCCCTCCCCTTCAGACAGTAAATGCAAGAAATGAAAGGTGATGTGTCTTAGAACCTATAGTTAATACGCAAGTACTCATTGTTAACCTATATTGAATACATGCAGCTCTGAACTGGGCTTCTGGAAAATGCATATTGTGCTTTCAAAGTGGACTGTTTGGCAGCCCCAGGTGAAAATGTGATGATTTATAAATTGTTGGAAATGTGGATTTTCCCCCCAAGAAATTGAGACCCTAAAAAGACAACATGAAACACGAATGAAGAACGTGGGTGTAAGTTGTTAGCCACTACCCATATGTTGGTGCCTTTTGTTGTATTGTTTGTATGACAATAAGTCAGTGCTTTATTCTTTTGGACAATTTGGCAAAATTTAAATATGCTACATCCCAGGAAGTCAATATTGGATTTCAGCCATTCATTCCTGCAGGTAGACAGCATGTTTATATATAACACTGTGTGTGTGTGTGTGTGGGTGTGTGGGTGTACCACATGCACATGTAAACATAGATTTCTTGTAAAAAAAAAAAAAGAAATTTAAATGGTTGGGGCCATTTAAAAAAAGAAATGGCTGATGTGGCTGGTTGGTTGAGCATTGTCCCATGCACCAAAAGGTCACAGGTTCAATTCCTGATCAGGGCACCTTCCTAATGTGCAGGCTCAATCCCCAGTAGGGGTGTGCAGGAGATAGCCAATCAATGGTTCTTACCAATGTTTCTCCCTCTCCCTTCCTCTCAGTGGCTATGTGATGCATTGTGTAATTGAAAGCATTGAAATAACAGACCTGGCTCCATTCTTAATAACTCTGATAATTGGGACAAATTTCATTTCTCAAGGTTACCAGCTGCATAACTAACACTGAGAAATGGCCTGGGTGGAAGTGCTCAGGGCCTTGAAGACAGGGCACACCCAGCAAGACAGGGAGGAGTGCAAGAGACTCAAGGGGGTACTGCACCTCCTGACAGACGCAGTTCCTGCAGTAAGAAGGGCAGTGCAGGGCTCTGGTTCTTGTCCCAGCTCTCCGCAGCAGCCCGGAAGCCTTTCTGAGAGATCTCTAGGTTCTTACAGGAAATGAAGTTGGATGAGATGACAAAAATTTTCTACCCCTTCCTCTTCTAGATGCTACATGTTACACCTTTCTGAAAACCATAATTTAAAATAAGATTTACAGGTTGCCTATGGCTAAAAATTGAGCCTCAGAATTTTCACATAACCAAGCAACACAAAAACAGTGTGACTGATGGCCCTCAAGTGCTAAATGGATTCTATAGAAGAGAAAATGAGTCATTGTAATTGTTGATCAAGGATGCCCTATATAAATTAAAGAGAAATATATCTTAGAAAATGCAAATGCAATTATGAATGCATAAAGATTACCTCACTTTCTTTTTCTTTGATAACCATAAAAAAACCCAATGATTAAATAAGGCATAACGGGGTTGTGAGCATTTTAAAAATTATCTTTATGGAATGTCTAGATTACTCAGAGATATTTTAGATTGACTGCATTGTTTGAGATAGGTGAGTTTGTTTTCAAGAAGAAATGAGGGAGAGCTCATTGCTTTGTCTTTTGAAATGCATTGTATAGATTTTCATTTTAGATGTTGGAATAAATTTTATGAATACAAATTTGCTAAACAGTACATTGTTTAGATCAGCGTGGTTGGTCGAAGCTTCTCAAAATTGGTTTAGCATCTCCTCTTTACCCTTTAAAAAACTTCTCTATTGAATGAACTAATAAAGACATAAATGAAAGATACTTAGGAAGGCAATGTGCTCAATTATTTTAGTCTACATTAACTTGTAAAATAGCGAAGCACATTTCCGGAAGAAATCAATCATGCTATCATCATTATTGTTAAAATTCGGATTGTACACAAATTCTCTGTGGGCTAATTGGAATGCGGAACATTGTGAGTCCAGGTGCAGAGGTTTATTTATAGTAACACCATCCAACGAAAGCTGTCTGTTTCCAATAGACTAGCACCACGGTCTTGAAGTATTTTAACACATAAATATAATACAAGCAATCCTTAGCTAGCAAGAGTCCTCTGGGATGAATATGTGTGGGTTTATTTGCTCATTCTTTCAGTACTGCTTTATTGATTACTTAGCTGTGAGAGCCTCCCCACTGGGGATTGTCTAGAGAAGAGAGAGTTGTTGTTTCTGAAGGAAGTGGTGGTGTGAGAGACAAAACAAAGGGCACACGGGGTGATTAGTAGAGTTATGAGGTGCTGGACACAATTAGGGGATGCGGGTGACAGATTCTCCCCAGATGGTTTAGAGCTTTTTAAATCCAGAGCCTTTCATTTTAATTCTGGGAGGATTTGTTTGTTTGGTGGTTGGTTGGTTTGGGTTAATACACAAAACATTTCCTGGCTTCTTTTCTAACAGGATAGGAAATTTCTGGCTGCTGCTTTAATAGGATAGGAAATTTTGTTCCAAGGTTACAGTCTCTTGAAGGAGGTTAGCGTCTGCTTGTCTAAAATTGCTGCCCAATGTGCTCTGGTCCCAGCTCCTATGAACAGGTGAAGGGCATAAGTACAAAATGGGTAATGATGGCAGCTTGACACAGACTGGGCACTTACTATGAGCCGGGCACTTTGATAGGTGCTCTATGTCTATGGTCTAAGTCTCATAATCTTGTCGGGTGGTTCCTGTTTCCTCACACACAGAGGGTGAGTACCTGCAGCTGGGAGTTGGAACGGCCGCACTCTGTTGTAGGGGCTCCCCCACTAATACTCCTGTCAGCTGTGGGGAAGGACGTCTCTTTACTACATGTACCAGGGCAATGTCTACAAATTCTATTGAGGAGGCTAGCTACCCATTTTATGGACAGTCACTCTTGATGAAAGGCAGCTCTGATGGGTGTTGCCAGTTGCACCAAGTGACCTGGGGTCAAGGTGCAGTAGGCACTGCATAGCCCAGAGCTCTTGAACGTGATTGCTCTCAGGGTGAGACAGGTAACACATGTAAATGGCGTGGGACAGGTAGGCCTGGCACATGGGAAAGTGCATGCGCCTTCTAAACGGGCAGGCCCTACCTCGTGCCACCTGGTTGCTACCACAAGGGAACGCAGACCCAGTGGTGGCCTAGCTTCCAAGTCTTCTAGAAAAAATAAAAAGCCAGGCCTTTCTGATACTGTCTGTAGGCCACGAAACCTGTTTGTCGATGCAGCTCATCCCCTGCACATGGTACTCTTCTGATCCTTATAATTCGGCGGTTCTCAACCTGTGGGTCGCGACCCCTTTGGCGGTCGAACGACCTTTTCACAGGGGTCGCCTAAGACCATATCAGATATTTTCATTACGATTCATAACAGTAGCAAAATTACAGTTATGAAGTAGCAATGAAAATGATTTTATGGTTGGGTCACAACATGAGGAGCTGCATTTAAAGGGCCAGAAGGTTGAAAACCACTGTTCTAATTCCTCCTCATTCAGGTTTATTCGTTCTCTCTCTCCTCAAATTTTGATGTCAAACACTTGGGGAATTTTTAAAACCACACCCCACACCAATGAAATCTGAATCTCATGGACCCAGGAGATTCCAAGGTGCAGCCAAGTCCGAGGACCAGGCCCTGAAGCCTTGCTACTCAATGTGCCCCTCACATCATCACCATCATGCCCGTGGCAGATGCAGATTCTCAAGCCCCACCCCAGTACGACCGAGACAGACCCTGCAGCTTAGCAACATTCCCAGGTGATTCCCACACAGGTTAAAGTTTGGGAAGCATTGCCTAATAATTATCAAATAACAGGGTGAACCTCCCTTTTAAGCCTTAGGACAGAGGGTCTTAACCACAGTCACATTAAAATCACCAGTGTTTCAAACATGTCCCCGTGTCCCAGCCTGCCCTGGGAGAGTCTGATTTAATTGATCTGTGGTGAATCCTGGCATCAGCCTCTTTAAAAACTGTCCCAAAGTGAGTCTAATATGCCACAGAGTTGAAAACAACTAACTGCTTTAGTTCAGTTTCCTTCATTTTGTAGTTCTACGAACTTGTCTTCACCCAATAAATATTTCTACTATAAAGTTGTCTGATAGAGAAAGGTACATACCACATGGTCTCACTCATATGTGGCATCTAATGAGCAAAATAAACTGTTGAACAAAATAGATCCAGAGACATAGAAGCATGGAGCAGACTGACCAATCTCAGGGGGAAGGCAGGGGTGGGAGGGTGGGGAAAGATTAACCGGGAAACTTATATGCATGTATGCATAACCCATGGACACAGACAGTTGTGTGGTGAAGCCTGGGAGGGGCTGGTGAGAGGTGGAGGGGGTCAAAAGGGATGGGGGGGGGGGGGGAAGGGGGACATCTATAATACTTTCAACAATAAAGATAGATTTTTTAAAAAATAAAAAGTTGTTTGATAATTCATATTTTAAAAGGCTCTGGGAGAGTTTTGCCTACTACGGAAACTATGTAAGCAGTTATATCTAGGTCTGAATGTTTTGATTTCTTATGCTAATTAACTCCTTAACTGCCACTTTTGAAGATGGGTTTAAGAGTTGGTCTGCCCTCTTTGTAAACAGGCAGACCTTTACTCTCTGGTTTTCAGTCTGTCTACACAGCAAAGTCATCTGGGGCCTTTCCAAAGAACTAGGATGCCTGGATGCAACCACATTCACTGTGTTTTCACAGAACTCAGATGTGTCGGCTGAGGCGAAGGGCAGAACCCATGCACCAGTCCCCCAAACACAGGCCAGTAAGAAACCAGGTATCTTGCCTGAGGGAACTTAGAGATCACCTGCAATAAATCAAATCACTCCTGTTTCTCCAGCTGGAGAAAGGAGATAACATATCTTCTGTTACTTGTGAGAGAACTTCATGTAGTGTTTATAAAACGCTTTGCACAGTGTCACCTGTCAATACTCTCAAAGCCTAATCCGTCTGGGCAGGGCTTCTCCTGGCAGAAGACATTCATCTTAAATGGGGTATATCAGGACTTTGGCTCCCCTTTCTTTGACTTCTACCCAAATCAAAGCAGCCTTTTTAAATGAACTAGTTGCATTGCTTTTAAGCATAAAGATATGAAATAACTGCCTTTTCCTATGCAGATGGCATGGCTTACCATAAAGAACCAGAAGTGTATCCAATAAGCCAAATGTTCCCCATTGATGTGAAAATGAGTCTCCCCCCACCCCCACCCCCAGACAATCTGAGCAATTCAACTGAGCAATTCAGTTTATTCGGTGTTGTGGGGTATGCCGGAAAGCTAAACCATGTGCATGAGCAAGCAATCCAGTGTACTTTAAGATTCTTTCTAAGATGCTTTGGTCATAGTGGCCAACAGGTTACACATTTTATTCAGGTTTAATGGGTTAATTTATCTGTGTCACATGCTACAGTGGCTTCCTATCTTCCTGTCATAGAGGTTAAAAAGAAAAGCTCACATTTATAGGGCACCTTGGATATAAATCAAGAGAAAGCTTGTCTAAGAGAAATAACATGTTCAAATGCCCTGCCTGGCCCAGGGGGCTGGAAAGATCCCTGGAGCTTACTTAGGTGGGTGCTTGGCACAGAACACCTGCGCTCGAGGCTCTCTGGCGCCCCCTTGGGGCACACTGTGGTAATAAGGCTCAACCTGGCTTAAGACAGCGGCTCAGCTCATGTTTTCTTAGGTATCTTCCACATAGTCTTCATTTCGGAAAGTAAAGAAAGTCCCTGCCTTTGTAGAGTTTAAACTCTGGTGGCATCTCAGATTTCATTTCTAAACATGGGTCCGATCATCTAGAAGCCGTTTGAAGAAAATGAAAATACTAGATCTCTTCTCATGGAGATCTTTCCAACAGTCCTTTGGGAGTCCGTTTTAATGAAGGTTCTTAGGTGTTTTTCCCTGGTTTTCTCTTCTTGTTTGTGGAAAGATATATATCTTTTGTGTTCATTGTAATAAATCTAGATACATTAAGAGATCGTGAATGCTTAAGTAGAAATTAGAGAATTCTCCAGTAAATTCAACCTTAGAAGCTACCTCCCCCAGTTTCCTTTTCAGAGGAGATAGTGAGATGCAAACTTACCCTCCCAGCTGCCATCTGTTCAGTGGGCTTCAGTGTCTCCCTAACCAGGCCCCATGGAGGCCTCAAAGTTCCCCAAAGCTTTGAGGGGATATTGTTTACTTGGCAACTGAGAAGCTTAAAGGCCCAGTAGCCTCAAATATAGAAAAACTGAGTCAGGCTTTCAAAAATGAAGACTCATTACTTATTGTTTATAAAAATGTAGATTTATAAGTCAAAGTTACTTTTTGAATTAGCATGCCTACTATTTTTAGCTCACAAGAAGCATATACTAGTACTATTTGATATAAGTTCCTAAGCGGATCTTAAACTACTCATTTGTGTTCTTTATGAAGGCATACATTTGACCATTTGTATTTTTATCAAATTATCTCATGTGGTTCCGATGGCAGTGGTTGCATATCAGAAAACACTGAGAATCAGTGCCCTAGGGCTTGAAGGATGGCCCAGAAAGCTTTAGGGTGCTAACTTGTCTGCAAGAAAACATTTCCCTTTAGCTTAGCTCTCAGAGAGAGGTCCCATTTCTGTAAAGGCTAAGTTCCCTGCACAATTATATACCGAGCATGTCTTGAAGGCCTACTTGTGCTAATAGATTCGGGCTGACTGGAAATGGCTAAGTCATCTCCAGCATGAAGCTGTTTCCTTTGTAGGTGTTCCTACTTAGTCATGGTGCTCAAACATGAGCCATCCATGCTGGGGGCGGGGGGGCGGGGGCGGATCTTTAAGACTTAATAGGCTTCCAAACCTCTGACAGACGCTACCCTGAGGATCTGGAACATTATTCCCTGAAAATGCCTTCCAAGTGGAGGTTTCACTGCAAAGGATACTTTTTGGCTTTACAATTAGCAAAACAAATTTTTCTTGCTTCCAGCATCAAAATGAACACATAAAAATGAAAAATCTCAGTTTACAGATTCTAAACAGATATGCAAATCCTGAAGATTCTTTGTTGCTAGTTTAAGGTATATTCTAATATCTGCTTAAACAGTGATGCTTCAAGCGTGGTCATGAGCTAATATGGGAAGTAGACCAAGGTACTCTCTCGTCTCTGCTTCCTGATTCTCCTCTACCTGGGAAAGTGTTCATTTCTACCTTCCTCTGGCCCCAGAGCCTGTGGGAGCTGAGCGCTCTGCTTTGTGTTCACAAACCTGCCTTTCTTAGCTGCTAATAGCAACTTACAAATAGAAGTAGGTGTTTTACCTCTTCCTGGGGCTTTTGCATTTTGAGGATGGAAGGTTTTGTGCTATTCAGGAAGGATGATGAATATTTGCAAAAGTTCAGAAAATATTCCTGGGCAGCAAAGGGGTTTCCCCTGAAATCAAAATCCCCAGACTATTTCTTCCCTCTGAGAAATCACGCTGACCTTTGTTCTTCCTTCCTTAGTCTTCTCATAATATGGTAGCTATAAAAATGCCATCTTAATCATCAAGGGACACTAAAATGTGTCTCTGAATGCATGTTACTTTTATTTTCCCTTTACAGTTTCTTAAAGCAAATTAAACACATGAATATGGATTTATGCAAATTCATATGAATAGATAATGATGTATATATGAACATATTGCCATATTTTCTGTAAATTGCTATAAAATGGAGATTACTTTCAAGTAGTGGGTTTTGCATGAACTACTTAAATTATTGTGCAAGAAAGAGTGTGTGGAAGAGAGGGGGACAGAGAGAAATATTGATGTGAGAGAAACAAATCAATTGGTTGCTTCCTGCATGTGCCCTAACCAGGGCCTGGGCTGGGGAAGAGCCTCCAGCCTGCCCTTGACCGGAATCAAACCTGGGACCCTTTGGTCCGCAGGCTGACGCTCTATCCACTGAGCCAAACCGGCTAGGGCAGTGGTTGGCAAACTGCGGCTCGCGAGCCACATGCAGCTCTTTGGCCCCTTGAGTGTGGCTCTTCCACAAAATACCACGTGTGGGCGCGCATGTACAGTGCGATTGAAACTTCGTGGCCCATGCGCAGGAGTCAGTATTTTGTGGAAGAGCCACACTCAAGGGGCCAAAGAGCCGCATGTGGCTCGCGAGCCGCAGTTTGCTAACCACTGGTCTAGAGCATATGTTCATTCTTATCCATTTTTTGGATAAGATATGTATGTCTCCACAGAAACTGTATAAGGAAAATAAAAGTAGGGCAATGGAGACATACATATCATGTTGAAACTATGTTTCAGGTAAAAAAGGCAAAAAAAGAGCCGTACTAGCAAATAAAACACTGACGATTCCTTTTGTAAGCTCGTCAGATATTGGTGCACTGAAATGTACTTTGTCATTTTTGTTCCTCAAAGAGTTTTGTTTTTATTTTGAAAGTTTCTATTGGAGAGAGAGCAATGGAAGAGATAAGCCACTTTCACATACTCCATATGTTTTTAATTCAGAGCTTAGCATGTTTGGCATGTTGCAGGCCCTCCCTCGATGGGTGTTCGTTGATTCCTTTGGGAGGTACTGAAATGCGGGGTGGAAAACGCACTGGATTAGTACTGCCCCTGGCAGGATATATGAGACCAGGACAGTCACCTCAACCAGGCGCACAGGCTTATTAACTTGTAGGTTTACCCGGCGTGCAGTTATTCAGTCAGAAAATGTTACAGTTGATAGAGAAATCACGTATTGTTCGACATAGCCCCTCTTTTCCAGAGGACTCTGAGCCCCAGATGGATCGATGATTTGCTCTGTAATTAGGAGCAAAACTATGTCACTTATTGTCATCTCAGCTCTTAATTGCATGCTTTCACTACAACCCTGACATTTCTGTAGAGTATAGCCTGGTTCTAATAGTTTTGAGTTCACATTTTATCCCCTCAACTCTGTGTGCATAGAATTTAATGATATTCCCATTTGACAGATGAGAAAAAAATGAGGGTTAGAGAAGTTGTGACTCATTCAAGAACATGTCCATCGTAGTCGAAGCACTTTCTCGTTTGCTCTTTATGGTGTTACTTCTTGTTGAGGGTGCCATGTCCCTAGGTCTCTAGCCTGAACTTTTGTTAAGGTGCTTTTATTGGAAATGTTTGGATCTCCTGTCTAATCTTTGAAAAATAAAGTGAACTTCAGTCTGGTTCTAAAACTTGAGGAGTTTTATTTAAAACTAGAGGCCCGGTGCATGAAAATTCATGCACTGGAGTTGGGGGGGGGGGGGTTCCTTAGCCCAGCCTGCCCCCTCTCACAGTCTGGGAGCCTTCAGGGGCAGGAGGCAACCCAGCGATCAGGGGAAGCTGATGCCCCCATCACACCTCTGCTGCTGCCACTGCTGGAAGCGCAAGCCTCAGCTGGACCTGGTTAACTGAGCCTCGGGCCGGCCCTGGGCGGCTGAGTTGCCACCATCCAAGGCTTTCCTGCGCCTCAGGCCAGCCTGGGCAGCTGGGCAGCCGCCATCTGAGGCTTGCCTGCACCTCGGGCCGGCCCTGGGCAGCGATTGCCACCATCTGCAGCTTGCCTGAGCCTCAGTCAGTGGGGGTTGCAGGAGGACCCAAGGCCCCCGCAGGGCTGAGAGGACTCCGGCAGCAGGCACGCAGAGCAGGCGCCCGGCTGAGGAATGACATGAGTTACAACTTCCAGTTTGTTGGACACCACGGTCAGGCTTCAGCTTCGGGGGTGGGAGGAAGCGAGGGATGGGCAGCTCATTGGAGGAGCCTGAGCGAGCTGTCGGTCAGTGGGGGGTGCAGGAGGACCTGAGGCCACTGGCGGGGCTGAGGGGACTCCAGCGGCAGGCAAGTGGAGCAGCAGGCCTGCCCCCACAGTGTGATGGTCAATTTGCATATTACCTCTTTTATCATATAGGATTAAACCAGATCAACCGACAAAAAAATGGATAAGAATGAACATATGCCCTGGCTGGTTTGGCTCAGTGGATAGAGCATCAGCCTGTGGCTCAAAGGGTCCCAGGTTCGATTCCGGTCAAGGGCAGGTACCTCGGTTGCAGGCTCTTCCCCAGCCCGGGCCCTGGTCAGGGCACATGCAGGAAGCAACCAATTGATGTGTTTCTCTCACATCGATATTTCTCTCTTTCCCTCTCTCTTCCACTCTCTCTAAAAATCAATGGAAAAATATCCTTGGGTGAGGATTTTTTTTTTTTTTTTTTTTATTAAATCTTTATTGTTCAGATTATTACATTTGTTCCTTTTTTTTCCCCCCCATAACTCCCCTCCTCCCAGTTCCCGCCCCACCCTCCGCCCTCACTCCCCACCCACTGTCCTCATCCATAGGTGCACGATTTTTGTCCAGTCTCTTCCCACATCTCCCACACCCCTTTCCCCCCCAAGAATAGTCAGTCCATTCCCTTTCTATGTCCCTGATTCTATTATAATCAACAGTTCATTCTGTTCATCAGATTATTTATTCACTTGATTCTTAGATTCACTTGTTGATAGATGCATATTTGTTGTTCATAATTTGTATCTTTACCTTTTTCTTCCTCTTCCTCTTCTTAAAGGATACCTTTCAGCATTTCATATAATCCTGGTTTGGTGGTGATGAACTCCTTTAGCTTTTCCTTATCTGTGAAGCTCTTTATCTGACCTTCAATTCTGAATGATAGCTTTGCTGGATAAAGTAATCTTGGTTGTAGTTTCTTGGCATTCATCACTTTGAATATTTCTTGCCACTCCCTTCTGGCCTGCAAAGTTTCTGTTGAGAAATCAGCTGACAGTCGTATGGGTACTCCCTTGTAGGTAACTGAGTTACTTTCTCTTGCTGTTTTTAAGATTCTCTCTTTATCTTTTGCTCTTGGCATTTTAATTATGATGTGTCTTGGTGTGGTCCTCTTTGGATTCCTTTTGTTTGGGGTTCTCCGCGCTTCTTGGACCTGTAAGTCCATTTCTTTCACCAGGTGGGGGAAGTTTTCTGTCATTATTTCTTCAAATAGGTTTTCAATATCTTGCTCTCTCTCATCTTCTGGCACCCCTATAATTCTGATGTTGGTACGCTTGAAGCTGTCCCAGAGGCTCCTTACACTATCCTCGCATTTTTGGATTCTTTTTTCATTTTGCTTTTCCCGTTGGATGTTTTTTGCTTCCTCGCATTTCAAATCATTGACTTGATTCTTGCGCTCCTCTGGTCTGCTGTCGGGCGTCTGTTTAATATTCGTTATTTCAGACCGTGTGTGCTTAATTTCTAGTTGGTTCCCCAATATAAGATCGAGGGTCTTATTAGTTTTCGTGTAGATCTCATTAAGTCTATCGGCAGCTTCTAAACAGTTCTTGAGAGACCTTAAAAGTGTGGTTCTGAACTCTATTTCTTCCATTGACAATTTTGTCCTGTTTCTTTGTCTCCGCATTTTGTTATGCTTCTTTGGTGCACCCCCTAGTGGTCTTTGTTCGCAGTCTTATAGATAAATCTTGATTGTTGTAGCTAATTCCAGGGAGGGTTTGACCTCCAGGCCAAGTGGCTATGAGAATCAGCTGTGTCAGCAGTGAGAGAACTTCTGTCCTCTAGGGAGGTGCTAATCTAGCCTTTGCCTGAGGCTATCCGGTAAATGCCTCTGTGCAGGGCTTGGGCAGGGCGGGTCGCACAGGATCAACAGGGTGGGCCGGAGAGGGAGAGAGCAGTTATGGTGGCTCTCAGTCCTGTCCCCAGGGGCTCTGCCTCTCTGAGTCCCAGCACCCGCCACAAAGCTCAGAGAGAAAGCTGCACTCGCTCTGACCGAAGCCAGACAGTCCGCTTCTCCCGTTTGAGCCTGGGTCCCTAAAGACTCGCCTGTATCTGGAGCTCAGAGTCTGCGACTCCCTCCCGATTGAAAACAACAACCGCGCCCTCCGCCGCCAGCCCGCTCCGCGCACTCCGCACCTCAGAATTTGACTTCAGCACTGCGCCTCCTCTGAGTGTCCGTATGCGTTTCTCTTTCCTCCTAGTTGTAGGACTTCCACTCAGCCAGCGTTCCTGTGGTTCTGGGCGATGTCCGTTCTGTGTTTTAGTTTCACTTTTGAAGTAGTTGTTCAAAGCAGCAAACTCCGGCGTTAACCTATGCCGCCATCTTGGTTCTCCCGGGTGAGGATTTTTTTAAAAATGAACATATGTATCCCTAGTAGTTAAAATAAATAGGCTTCAGCATTCTGGAATTTGTTAGCCTGGCATTTTAAAGTTTGAGAGCATAATCTCAAACTATCACTGTTTTGATATTTTTATTGTTGTTTTTGTGAATAAAAAAAACTAATCGGTTGACATTTTTAAAATTTAAAATGGAAGAATGAAAAGGGGGAAAAAAGTTTCCAAGTTTTAAAGCAAAGCATTCAAAAGGGGTTCTTAAGTGAAGCTAATTCTCACCTTCATGTAATATGTTCTCTTTTCCTCCAAAAGATAACAGTGTTGGCTCGCAAGTCTTAGTGGGGAAAAGGCCAGGCGGCTAGAGAGCTTGAGAAGCAAGAAAGACTTTGCAGCTTCCCTTCTAAAGTATGAGCCTTCCTGCTGCAATGAAGCCAGACAGACGTTCATTCGTAACGGTGCCTAGGAATTTGTTTCATGTGAATGGTAGAGCAAAAGCTAATTATATTGTTACACCCAGACATACACCAAAGAGGATCATGTTTCACCCTTCATGTTGAAAATATTCCCAGGGGATTTAGACTGAATTAGGGAGAGTACTGGGTCAATGCTCGCATCTTACTGCTGAGGAAGCAAAGATTTAAGAAGGAGTTGGGTGTCTTGTCCAAGTTGTCACACACACATGCCACGCTGGAGCCAAAACCCCGCTTTCCCGCCTCCCTTCCTGGGCCACTGTGTTACTACAACAAACTGTGTTCCTATGTAAGGTCGTCAGTAGCCAGTAAACAGGTGCCCGGAATCATTTCACCCGGGACATGTGCACGATGGACAAAACTGCGTTTCTGTGAAGGATGACGGATGTACAATCAACAAGTCACGGATGCCACTTACTGTTGACAGAAGGAGATGCGCTCTGATGGAAACCTGGGAAATGAAGGTGGGATTTTCCACCTGAATTGCCAGCAAGGCAGCTTTAGGAACAGCAGTACGTGCTGGAGGAAGTCTGGACGGGACTGACCGCCAGATGACCCTAGGGCTGGACTGGGGCCATCCAAGGCTCCGTAACTCCTCCCTATCCTTGCAACTTATATTCCGCCACAGTTCCCACAGCCCAAGCTGTTTCAAGGATGTAACCCGGAGAGAGTAAAGTGTGGAGACCATCTTGACTGAACCCAGGTAAGGCCTCCACATATATAGTATTTTTAAGGTTCTGGCAGGTGGGTGTGGAGATGTACTGGTCTTGCTGTCGCCTAAGACAAGCCTCATACTCAGTTCCCTTGCTTATTAGAACTGCCGCCTACCAATCAGGAGTGGTCTGCCTCTTTCTTCAGTCACTTCACACCCTTTTTACAAAGCAACAGTATGATATGTTGTTTTGGGGTAAATTTAGCAAAATATCGGCAAAAAGGTTTTTTCCAGATTTTTAAACCAAATGGTAGAAATTTGAAGGACAGGCTTACGCACATACAGGATAGAGTCTCTGTGGTGTTTACCCAAGAAAGTAGAGCCACTTTTAAACCACTGGGGACAAAAAAGGAATTTCTGTTCTTTTAAAGATCCTTAGAGAAGGGTTGTATTTGATGATTTGCTCCAATGTTTGACCACATATTAGGAACTTTTAAACCCAACATATCACATGGCAAGGTTTAAGCATGTGTGATGCAAAAAATTGGGGTACATAAGACTCATTCTTTCTATTATTCTTATGCGTTACTACCATTCCTTAGTCTCTTTTCATAACTTTTTCTGTTTTCTAGAAATATTATTTTTAAGACTATTTTTTTAGAGGAGCTTTGGTTTATCAAAAAATTGAGAGGGTAGTCAGAGATGTCCCATATACCCGCTGCCTAGTCATCCCCCATCATCAACACCACTTACCAGAATGATACCGCTTCCTTTTTTTAAACCAAGGGTGAACTTACACTGACACATCATAATTGCCCAAAGTTCGTCGTGTACCTTAAGGTTCTCTCATTATACTGTACATTGCATGAGTTTGGACAAATATTAAATTACATTCATCCATCATTCTAATGTCATACAGAATATTCTCACAACCCCAAAACCCTCTGTGCTCTGCTCCTTCGTCCTCCCCCAGGCCCTACGCCCACCCCGGTGCACGCTTCCTGACCCTTGGCAACCACTGGTCTTTTTATTGTCCCCATAGTTTTGCCTTTTCTAGAATGTCATATAGTTGGAGTCATCCAGTGTATGCCTTTTCACATTGGCTTCTTTTACTTCGTAATATGCATTTAAGATTCACCCATGTAGTTTTCAGGGCTTGATAGCGCACTTTTTTTTCCCCTTTTTTCTTTTCTTTTTTTAGCACTGAGTAACATTCCATTGTCTGGTCACATTCCATTCCATTGTCTGGATGTATCACAGTTTATTCATCTACCAGAGGACATCCGGACCCTGAGCCCAGGCGCGGCGAGTGGCGGGGTGCAGCCGGCTCACTGACAGTGTGTGCACTCCTGCTTTAGGTGGAGATGGAGAGGTCTGTAGGGTTCAGCCCCGTCTTCTTGCTCTTGCTTCTGCTTTGGGAACCGGCTGCTCCACTCTGTGCTATCTCAGCTATAAATTCACAGTCACTCCTAATGGACAACCATGGTGTGAAATTCAAGGCCAAGTCAATGGAAACACATTCCTTCATTATACCTGTAGTAGGTCAAACCCATCAGTGTTCTGGAGATGAATGCCACACAGGCCTGGAATCAACAGAGAGACGCTCTGAAATACGTGATGGAAGAGCTCATGAAGATCCTGCTGGACATTAAAGCAGGGAGGATTGCAACCAGGAACCCTCCCTCCCTACAGGGCAGCATGATGTGTCAGCAGGAGTCCAGTGGATGCACCAGCGCATCCTGGGAGTTTGCGTTGGATCGACAGATATCTCTCCACTTTGACTCAAAGAATGGAAACTGGACACTGTTGCATGGGGAAGGCAGACTGTTAAAACATTGGCGAGTGGCAGAGCTATGACCGATCTCCTTGTTAGGACCTCAACTGGAGACTGTAGGAAGTGGCTTAAACAAGTTTCGTGTCCCCAGGATGAAGTTCTGAGCACAAAAGCTGCATCAGCCACTGCCACAGCCCCAGCCCCAGCCCTGTCCAAGGCCACAGCCAGCAAGCGCACCACTTCCCTCCTCCCTGTGATCCTCGCCGGCTGGGTCATCGCTGGCATCGTAGGCTGGAGCCTTTACAGTAACAGGCTGCCGATGCAGCCAAGGAGGCCCTGAGAGAGTGGACTACCTCAGCGACTCTGCCTTTGCTTGGCTGCCTCTGGGTGACCTGCTGCTCATTTTTGAACACCCGGAGTTCAAACCTTCTGACCAGAGACCGGGTCAGATCAGGATGAGACAGTAGATGCAGCACCTCATGTCCATCAGTGCATTTGCTGATGATCCTCTTCGGGGCTTTTTAAACATATCATGCCACTTTCTCTGGTGCTGAGATGTAATTCCTACACTTAAACATTAATAGCTTCAATAAGAAATCTCAACAGGGTGGGCCGGAGAGAGCAGTTATGGCGGCTCTCAGTCCTCTCCCCAGGGGATCTGCCTGAGTCCCAGCACCCGCTGCAAAGCTCGGAGAGAAAGCTGCACTCGCTCTGACTGAAGCCAGACAGTCCCGCTTCTCCCGTTTGAGTCTGGGTCCCTAAAGACTCGCCCGGATCTGGAGCTCAGAGTCTGCGACTCCCTCCCGATTGAAAACGCCAACCGGGCCCTCCGCCGCCAGCCCGCTCCGCGCACTCCACACCTCAGAATTTGACTTCAGCACTGCGCCTCCTCTGAGTGTCCGTGTGCGTTTCTCTTTCCTCCTAGTTGTAGGACTTCCACTCAGCCAGCGTTCCTGTGGTTCTGGGTGATGTCCCTTCCGTTTTTTGGTTTCACTTTTGAAGTAGTTGTTCAAAGCAGCAAACTCCGGCGTTAACCTATGTCGCCATCTTGGTTCTCCTCTCAACAAAGAGAACATTTTCCATCTTCTTTGTGGAAGATCAGATACATCTTGGCATCATGACTTTTCATGTAAATAATATTGCCAAAAAGTGCCAGACCTCAGGGCTTCTTTCTGTGTCCTCAAAATCAGTCATCTATTTTAAAAGAACAAAGTCAGATTTATGACTGTTCCCGTTAATAGCTTATAATAGTGTGATGAAATTTAAATAAACATCTTTATATTCTAAAAAACTTTTAAAAAATTAAATCAATAGAAACATATTTAAAAGGTCAGTTTTATCTGTTAACCTCATTTTTTTTTCTTTGCTGCTGATTATCTTCATATGGCCAGTAATCAGTGATTGTTTGCTCAAATTTAAGAATAAAAAACTGATTAGACCAAGTACTTTGTATGGGTTTCTTCTGTTGTCTGTGAACCTGTGCTTTTCTCGTAGTGGTTTCCCCTGAATGAGGGGCTGACTGGAATCTCCCTTCCTCTCCTTTCATTTCCCTTTGAGTCAGCCTTGTTGATTGATGAGCTTTGTGGTCAGAGGCAGAGCACTGCCTAGGGAATTAGGAGTTCTCTCAGTTCTAGAATGAGGACTGCTGGGATATCCACACCCACACAAGACCTGTAGCTTTTTCTAAGCAGCTCTTTACAGTTTGTTTAGAAAAGGTTAAGTGTGTTTTATGATGGGGAGAGGTAAGCACTGTGTGTGTGTGTGTGTGTGTGTGTGTGTGTGTGTGTGTGTGTTGGCGGCGGGGGTGGAAGGCGTGTTTGCTCGTGTATTCATTCAATAGGAGACTCCTTTTTTAATTTTTACATTACAGTTGACCTACAATATTAGTTTCAGGTGCACAACATAGTGGTTAGACATTTATGTGATTTACAAAGTAATCCCCTGATAAGTCTAGTACCACCGGGCACCATCCATAGTTATTACAATATTCCCTGTGCTGTGCTTTACCTTCGTGTGTTTAGTCTGTAACTACCAGTTTGTACTTCTTATCCCTTCACCTTTTCCACGAAGCCTCTAACCCCCCTCCATTCTGGCAACCATCAGTTGTTCTCTGTATCTACTACTCTGTTTCTGGGGTTTTTTGGTTCATTTGTTTTGTTCTTTAGATTCCACACGTGAGTGAAACCGTATGGTATTTGTATTTCTCTATAGAGAGACTCCTATTTTATTTTGCTCCTTTCACACCTATGCTCTGTCACTGAGCTTAGTGGGCTCAGGGTTCTCCTGGGGAGTTTAGCTTCCACCTGCGTCTTGGTTTCCTCCTGGTCTTCTTTCTCTTGGACAGATTTCCATGTGCAGTGAGTCCTCACTCAGCGTCGTCAATAGGTTCTGCGAGTTCAGTGAAATGACATGTAATGAAGCCCGTTGTCCCCTCGGCTCACTGAGGTAACCAAGCTGAGTTCCCACAGCATCTCTTTCACATTATAACGAAACCATGTTGAACAAAATGACATTTTAAAAAACGTGCTGTCCTTTCAGACTTCCAGGAAATGGTTAGTTTCTAGTTCCCAAATGACCACCTCCCAATCTCTCCACTCTTACAAGTGTATTCATTCCTTTATCGTTTCGGGATTGAGGAGGAAAGTCAAGCAAGGCACATGTGTAGAGGTTTGCGCTAAAATCAAGGAGCTCCCTTAAACCACAGGTTTTCACTGCCCGTCTCAGGCTAGGTTGTGGGCCTCAGGCTGCCACCAGTGCTTCGCTGTTTTGCCCACCCGGCGCCAGTGTTCGCACAGGCAGGGTTTCTTCATGGCAGCGGTTGCGGAGTCAGAGTCTTGGGTTTCAGACGTGGCTCTGGGCCTGCCTGGTGCCTCGCTTTAGGAGAGTTACTTAAAATTTGAGCCCCAGCCAGGACCCAATCAAGATGATTACTGGTGTCTACCTCATGGAGTAATCTGAGAATGACTTCATGCATTTCCAGGGCCATAGCATTTCTAAAACTGTCTTCTGACTTTAAAATAACCTCTGAAAAAAAATAGTAACCCTCTCGGTCATAAAAACCATAAGCAGACACAGAAGGATGCCAACAGGCAGAGGTAAACTGAGTGCATTCCCATGTTGCATCACCTCGTCATTCCCACTGGCAAGTGATTCCTGCCAACATGCAGAATGCTAGGCTTAGGGGCCAGGAGGGAAGACAGCAAGATAACTTTCTAAATCCTGCCCCTTGCCATAACTTGTCCGCAGTGTTGATTTCATTTTTTACAGTCCTCTGACTAAATGAGAACCTGGTGAATCACTGCATAATTAAATTACCCCGAAACAGCAGGATGCACCCTGGCTTCTCTCAAATAGGCCAGACGTGTTTTCTCTTTATTTGGTTGATGGAGGAAAGGTGACACTTAAGGGGAAATATTTTTCTTCCTACATTTTTAAATATACAAAAAGTATATAAGGAGAAATAAAGGTCTTCCATCACAAACATCAACATTTATCATTTTAAACTTTTACAGACCGTTAACCAAAGAAAAGGGACAACAACCTCTAAACGTTCCTTTATGTGTTCCCAGCATTGGGGTGAACTAAACGGATCCTTTCCATCTAGGTCTGGACTCTGTCTCTGGCACCGGAGGACTGTTGAGGGCGGTCTTGGTCATTGTCCTTGCTGTTAGTCTCAGGAAATAAGTTGAAGAGCCAAAATGCATGGATTTCCTTAGCATGTTATGAGAATGCCAACAAAAATATGTATATGTAGAACTCTGGTATTTCAACACTTTTTCAGTAGTTATTACATTAGGAGAAAAGTCTATAATTGTATGACCGCTTATAAAAAGAGTTCCTTTTTTAAAGCATTGTATAAGGCACAGGCCAGGTGCTGTGATGTCCTTGTTCTTTTCCTTCCACGTGTGCCTCCTTCATAACTGTTATGACCACAGCTCTGTGTTGGGTTCAGGTGTCAGGAACCATAGAAATGACCTATCCTGGGTTAGGACTGATGATGGGCTCTATAGTTGGAGTCCCTTCCCTCTAAATACATGACCACACACCTTAACTTGACCTTCCCTGGGGTATTTCTGTCAGTCCCTATAGCCTTTACAGCACACCCCTTACCCGTTTGATATTTCACTGTCCAGAGACGTCTACTCTGTCTGTCTGTACATGCAAATAGTAAATAGCACTGTAACTGACAGTGGTCCCGAAGAGACCCTGTTCTATACCTGATTCTCCTAAAAATGTGTCTGCTGTTGGTTTTAATTTTTCAATTTTTGAAAACCTATCTTTAGTGCCAGTTATGTATTAAAATGTCTTCCCATTCTCCACTTTGTAAGAGCCATAGCCAGTAGCAACTTGTTAACTGGATTCCGAAAGCCAAGATTACCATCACTGCTTTCTCACATGGCCTCTCTCTCTCTTTCTCTCTCTCTCTCTCTCTCTCTCTCTCTCTCTCTCTCTTTCTCTTTCTTTCACACACACACACACACACACACACACACACACACACACACACACACACAAGATTCTATTGAATTGACTTATAAAGTCACTTGTTTTCCTGGTAGATTGAATTTATCAAAACCATTTAAATTCATCATTGATTAATGAAAAGACAGGGCCAAACATTGGCACATTGGCAAGAAGAGAATGGAAATAGAAAATGAATCTCCTAGCAAAATGATTCTTAAAAGAAAGTGTTTTCCTTTAAAAACTTAGTTTCTCAAATTTTTTGGTGCATGGTAAATGGGATTGTTTTTTTAATCTCTTTCTGTAAATTCACTATTGGTGTATAAAAATGCCATAGATTTATTGGCATTAATTTTGCATCCTGCTACATTGCTGAATTCATTTATTAAGTCTAATAAATTTTTGATGGAATCTTTAGGGTTTTCTATGTACAGTATCATGTCATCTGTGAATTATGACAGTTTTACGTCTTCTTTTCCAATTTGGATACCTTTTATTTTTTCTTCTTGTCTAATTGCTATGGCTAGCACTTCCAGTACTATGTTGAACAGGAGTGGTGAAAGTGGGCATCCCTGTCTCATTCCTGTTCTTAGGGGAAATGGTTTTATTTTTTGCCCATTGAGAATGATATTGGCTGTAGGTTTGTCATATAAGGCTTTTATTATGTTGAGATATGATCCCTCTATTCCCATTTTTCTGAGGGTTTTTATCAAGAAAGGGTATTAGATTTTGTCAAATGCTTTTTCTGCATCAATTGATATGATTATGTGGGAATGCAGACTGGTATAGCCACTGTGGAGAACAGTATGGAGTTTCCTCAAAAAAACTAAAAATGGTACTCCCATTTGACCCAGTGATCCCACTTCTAGGACTATATCCCAAGAAACCAGAAACACCAATCAGAAAGGATATATGCACCCCTATGTTCATAGCAGCACAATTCACCATAGCTAAGATCTGGAAAGAGCCTAAGTGCCCATCAGCAGATGAATGGATTAGAAAACTGCAGTACACCTACACGATGGAATATTAAGCTGCTGTAAAAAAGAAGGAATTCTTACCATTTGCAACAGCATGAATGGAACTGGAGGGCATTATGCTAAGCGAAATAAGCCAGTCAGAGAAAGATAAATACCACATGATCTCACTCACTTGTGGAATATAATGAACAACATAAAGTGATGAACAAAAACAGATCCAGAGGCAGAGAAGCATCGATCAGATGCTCAAACCTCAGAGGGAAGGTAGGGGAGGGTGGGGTGAGGGGGAGAGATCAACCAAAGGACTTGTATGCATGCATATAAGCCTAACTAATGAACACAGACACCAGGGGGGTGAGGGCATGAGTGGGGTGGGGAGGCAAAGGGAGGATAAGGACACATATGTACCATAATACCTTAATCAGTAAAGAAAAGAAAAGGACAAAAAACTTAGTTTCTCATTACCCCTTAAATGCTTGAAACTTCGGATTGTCATTTAAACATTCTCCTGATGTTGGGTAAGTAGGAATACCTGTTTCAACTAAAGACAATATATGCCTTTATATGCCGAATGCAGTTCATTCCAGTGACTGGGATTTTGTTTACATAGAATAAGCCCATATAATTTAATTTCTAATTGCTGTATTTTAAATTCGCCTTCAGTAAAGTGAAGCAACTAATTAAACATAAAACTTGTCTGTGTCTCTTCATGTGTACGTCTTTTAAAAGGAGAGTGAGTATGCATGCACATTTGAGAAGAATACATTTAGGATACTACTAGTGATCAGTACCTCTGCAGACCATGTACTTAAGCCAAGAGGATCTTACATGTTTCATGGAGTTTTAGAACATAAGTGCTGTATATTTGGTGTCTAATGATATCAAGGCAGGATGCTAAAAATACTTTCTTATAGTAAAACAACTGGTATTAGCGTCAGCCTTTTAAAAGCAGTATGGGAACAACACTTGATGATTGGAGGACTACTTGGGTCTAGGTCACATAACTAAGCATTTTTGTTCAATGGGCACTTATTTACTGATTCCCATGTGCAAAGCAAGGTTGATGGCAAGAGTCACAGAGATCATTTAATATTATCCTTGAGTTTAAGCTGGTTAGAGTTTAGTAGAAGAAATAAGGACTAACTTTGAGGCAAAAGAGAAGTACTCTGTAGAGCAGGGGTGGGCAAACTTTTTGACTCGAGGGCCACAATGGGTTCTTAAACTGGACCGGAGGGCCGGAACAAACGCATGGATGGAGTGTTTGTGTGAACTAATATAAATTCACAGTAAACATCATTACATAAAAGGGTACGGTCTTTTTTTTTTTTTAGTTTTATTCATTTCAAACGGGCCAGATCCGGCCTGCGGGCCGTAGTTTGCCCACAGCTGCTGTAGAGATACAAATTTCTATGGAAACAATGAGAGAGATCCTATGAATTCCATTTGTAGTGATACCCGAAGCTCCCAGCCGCCTGCATTTGAACTAAGTGCGTGCCCCCTAGCCTTCTCTAGCTTGGGGAGGTGGGAAAGGAGACTACCACATTTCTCTTGTCTTCTTCCACCCAACCAACTTCTAGTCTTGTTTCCGTTCTAGGCTTCCTGCCCTGTACAATTAATTCTAAAGAACTAAATTTGTACATCTGTAGTTCCTTGCTAAGCTGGACACAGGAGGTAGAGGGTAAGATAGATCTTAAACTTTTCGTACCTTGGGGCAAGACAATGAATGCTTTTGCCAGTCAGCCAAGAGTACATCATATATCTTTAAAGGAATCTTGAACATGAAGATAATTAAAATTCATGATTTTGACAAAAGCACTTAGATTTTTAACTTGAGTTGACAAGTTAATCTCACATTCATTTACTGTGAAGTTCAAGTGACAGACGAGTGATGAACATGGGTGCATCCCGTGACCAAGATCTCAAGAATGATGTCATTTTGTTAATTACTCTAAAAGGCACACCCTGAGTTTGCCAGCTACACAAACTTTCTGCCCTTACACTTTGGTCTTCTGCTCCCCTGGTGCCTCTTCACTCCCATTCCTGTCAGGTTTCATTGTCATTAATTACAGGTGCAAAGAGGGCAACATTAAAACTAAGTAAACAAGCATGAAGGCCTGGAGGGATGGGGCGGGTGTGGGTGCAGCAAAGCGCGGGAGGAGGCCACGTTTTCAGCTGGTTATTCGTGGAGATGCCAAGAGTCTAGCTTTCTTTATGTTCTGTGGATTCTAGCTCATATTTTTGTTCTCCCCAATGTTTTTAGTACTAAATTTTGGGAAGTTTAATAAATTTTTTATAAGACTACTGTCTTTTCACACATTGTGAAAACTCTTTAAATTTGGCGGGGGTGGGGGGAAGGCAGTGTTTGTTTTTTAATCACTGGTGCTAAAGCTCCCGTGGAACCATCTGACTGCTCTGGGCTGTGGAGAGCAGAAAATGCTGATACATTGATACATGGCTCTTTTTTCCTCTGCAGTCACGTGGTGTCTGGGGGGTCAGGTGCCCTCTGGCCCAAAGTTTACAGTAGGAGCATTCTACTGAATCCTCACTTTTAGTCACAACCACTTCTTCCCAGAGAGAATGGGCCTCTTGTCTGGAAGATGAACCTGACTTTGGACACATATTATACCCAGGAAGCATGCATACACACTCTGGTTTTAGCTGTTTGGGGTTAATGAACCACTACTAACCTTGAAGCAGGGATAGCTTTGCCTGAGCTACTTCAAAGTCTACTCAGTTTTGTAATAAGAAAATTACTGAGTTCTGTTTAAAATTAAGGTATTAAACTTCTATACCTATTGAGCATTCTAAATTGCCCATAATTAACTAATGTGCTGTAAGATAAATCATAAATCAGAAGATGTATGCTCATAGATCATGATTATAAATTATAATAATATTTCCAGTACAAGGTTAAGATTTTACTTTTAACCTTGTACTGGAAATATCTTATAATTTTCTGGTTTCTTGAGCAGAGAAATAAATGATGGTTAAATTTTAACTCAACTGTTGTACCTAAAAAAAGATTCACCAAAAAATAAAAGTTAAAGATGTCCTATAATTTCCTAATTGAACTGTTCTTTTAACTACTTAAGTTACGAAGAAATCAATGCAATTTAATTCGAACTGGAATTCCAAAAAATTGGCAATTCAAAGGAACATTTATTCTATAAGAAACATTGGGCCAGAGAGCACTATCAATCTTGCATTCTTAACAGAGGATCTGTTTTGCACCAAAAATCGTTTCATTAAAATATTGGTGTGCGGGGAAAATGCATACGCTCGATGATTGGGGGTGGGGGTTTCACACTCCCAGGTCTGGCAGGCTGGCTCTCACTCTGGTTTACTTTTTCTTTCTACTTTTCCCCCCAAGGCACTTATTAACCACTGACATATTAGAGCGCTCACCACTCACATTTATTCTTCATGTCTTCCTCTCCTTGTTGGAATTTAAGTTCCATGCAGATAGAGATCTTTATCTGTCTTTTTCATTGATAAATCCACAATAATACCTAGAACATTGTACGTATTCAACAAATAGATAGTTGTTGAATGAATAAATAAGAATAATGCGATTTTTCCCCTTAAAATGCATCATTATTCTTATCTGTGATGTAATTTTTTATTTCAAATTTGCTTAGGAATACATATTTAAAAATACACTCTGGGAACATGAGTTATTAAAATACTTATTTCATTTATATTTTGCTATTCTAATGAAAATATAAGGGGTACTTTAAATGATGCTCCTAAAAATACAATGGTCAAGAATGCACTATTTTAAACTATAATATGATGTATAATCTATAAAGAGATACTATGAATTGTTACCCTCTGGTCAAACGTTAAAAAGATGTATTTATCTTAGAACTGTTGCTTATTGCTACTCTAAATCAGTGGGTTTCCAAGCATCAGTTTCGCTGACAGCTGGCAATATGAAGAAAGCTAAGAGTCACCTAACTGGAAAGCAAGTGATTCACAGTCTGTGGTTGCTTCAGTCTATCCTGGCTGCTACTACAAAAATACCCTAAACTGGGTGGCTTATAACAAACACTTCTCCCAATTCTGGAGGCTGGAAGTCCAAGGTTATGGCAGCAGCAGATGTGGTGTCAGTGAGGGCCCGCCTTGCTCCCAGGGTGGAAGGGGCAGGGAAGTTTTCTTTGGCCTTTTTTTTTAAGGGCACTAATTCCATTCATAAGGGCTCTCCCCTTATGACCTAATCACCTCCTAATACCATCACATTGGAGGTTAGGCTTTTAACACAAGGATTTGGGGGCCACAAACTTTCAGACCATAGCAGTGGCATTGCTGACTATGAGATCAGCTCATTGGGTATCAGTGCAAGCCGTATGATCAACCTGGCTAATATTTCTTTTCTTTTTTATAGTATTATTAATTTATTAGGAATTAGTAAATTCCTACATCAGAGCAATCTAAATGAAATAAAATTTTGAAAGGAAAAGTGTGGCTACTCAACAAAATAACTGCTATTTCTGACTAATCATTTAATTTTATCTTTTTGCAAATGGATGCCTCCCCAGGTTGGCCAAGAAGCCTGGTACCATTTGTACAGGTTTTCATTGATTTGCAGTAAAATAAGAGTTTATTTCAAATAAACTTTATTGAGTAACTAGAGGCCCAGTGCACGAAATTCATGCATGGGGGGGAGGTGTCCCCTCAGCCCAGCCTGCACCCTCTCCAATCCAGGCACCCTCAGGGGGTGTCCGACTGCTGGTTTAGGCCCGATCCTGACAGTCGGACATCCCTCTCATAATCCTGGACCACTGGCTCCTAATTGCTCACCTGCCTGCCTGCCTGGTTGCCCCTAACTGCTCCCCCCTTTGCCAGCCTAATCGCCCCTAACTGCCTGTGCATGCTGGCCTGGTCACCCCTAACTGCTCCACCCCCTGCCAGCCTAGTCACCCCCAAATCCTCCCCCCCCCCGCTGGCCTGGTTGCCCCCAACTGCCCCTCCCCATTGGCCTGGTTGCCCCTCATGGCACCCCGCCAGCCTGGTCACCCCATGTAGCCTGCTGCTCAGTGGTTTGGTCGTCCCTCACTAACCCCTCTGCTGGCCTGGTCGCCCCACGCAGCCTGCTATTCAGTCGTTTGGTCGTCCCTCACTAACCCCCCTGCCGGCCTGGTTGCCCCACGCAGCCTGCTTGTTCAGTCATTTGGTCGTCTCTCACTAACCCCCCTGCCGGCCTGGTCGTAGGCAGCCATCTTGTGAGGGCGTGAGGGTTAATTCGCATATTACCTCTTTATTATATAGGATTTCATTGTATGTGTTGTTGTTTTCAATGTATATACCTCTGTAACCATCATTAAGACAGAACATTTCCATCACTTCCAGCAAGTTCCCACAATCCCCTTTACTGTCAGTCTTCCTCCCCACCCCCACTAATCTAATACTGTCAGTTCTGGAACTTCATATAACTGGAGTTATACAGTATTTGCTGTTTCATAGCTGGCTTCTTTTTTCTAGCATATTTTTTAGTTCATGTTTTTGCATGTGTCATAGTTTGTTTGGTTTTATTACTGACTAGTATATATATGAATTTTATAGTTCATTTATCTATTCACATGCTCTTTGTCTATTTGTGTATAGCTCTTGGTGTGGTCATGTTTTTATGTATTTTGAGTAAGTAGCTATGAATGGTATTTCTGGGTCATATGATAAATATATGTTTAAAAGAAACTGGCAAGTGGCTTTTCGAAGTGGTTTATCAATTCTACATTCCCAAGAGCAAAGTTTGAAATTTCACAGTTGTACATTCTCTCCAAAGCTCAATATAATCAGTATTAATAATTTTAGCCTTTCTGGTGATATTTTGTGGCATCTCATTGTGGTTTTAATTTATATTTCCCTGATGACTAGTAGTGTTGAACATCTTTCATACCATATGTATTCATATATACATATGTGTGTGTGTGTGTATAAACATATATATAAATATCCTATCTAATAATAGACAAACATGGTAATTGACCGTACCTTCACTACACCTCCCATTGGCTAATCAGCGTGATATGCAAATTAACCACCAACAAAGATGGTGGCTAATTTGCATACTGTAGGCAGGGCGAGACAGCGCAAGCTGCCAGCCGCCATCCAGGGCAGGCCCGCCCCTGCCTTGCTGCCCGGGACCCGATCAGCGGGTCCAAAGGCGGCAAGGCAGCCTGGCCCCAGAAGCCCCAGAAGCCGCCTGATATGGCAGTAACTCTATCAGTAAGTACTCTGAAAGTCAGTGGCATAAATGCATCAATTAAAAGACCAATTATGAGGGTGAATCAAAAACAAAACCCACTTTAAATATAAAAACACATATTGATTAAAAGTAAATGAATTAAGCTGCAGCCTGTTTTGCTCAGTGGATAGAGCATTAGCCCGTGGACTGAAGGGTTAGATTAGATTAGATTAGATTAGATTCCAGGTTAGATTCCAGTCAAGGGCATGTACCTCAGTTGCTGGCTTGATCCCCAGTCCCTTATCAGAGCATGTGCAGGAGGCAACCAATCAATGTGTCTCTCCCTTTCCCTTCACTCTCTCTAAAATTCAATGGAAAAATATCTTTGGGTGAAGATTAACAAAAACAAAGTAAATGGATTAAGTAACATTAAAGAGATTATAAGAAAAATATATTCCAAATTTTGTTAGTTGTATAATGCTTATGTTTAAATTATTAACACCTAAGAAACTGGGTGAAGGGTACATATAATATGCTGTAGTATTTTATAGTTTTCTTTACATGTATGAGATTATTTCAAATTAAAATATTAAATTAAAAATTAATAAAATATTAATTGAAATGTATCTGCATTACATGAAAAATCTCCTAATTGCTTCTAGCATAATTTATTAAATGGTGCTAAAATTTACAAGGATTCGATTTAAAAATATCTTAATTCTAAATGATATCATAGAAAATATATAATAGTGCAGTTATAAGCACTTACCTGAAAATAAAAATTTAAAGAAGTGAATTTAAAGAAGGGATTAGCCAAAGAAAATATATGCACAACCCATGGACACAACAACAGTATGGTGATGGCCAGAGAGAAGTGGGGGCAAGAGCTGAGTAGAGGGGGCAAAAGGGGTGAAATAGGGACATCCTATCAACACTAATAAAAGAGAAAAATGGTAATTGGCGTACGAGCTACCCTTTTCATTGGCTAATCAGGGCTATATGCAAATTAACTGCCAACTAAGATTGGCAGTTAACTGCCAACAAGATGGCGGTTAATTTGCATATGTAGGCACAATGCAGGGAGGCGAAAGGGAAAGCAGGAAGAAGCCCCCTGCCACTGACAGTGATCGGAAACCCAGGGGGGAGCTAAGAGCTGGGGGGCAGGGCAAAGGCGGCCCTGGGGCTGCCTTTGCCCTGCCCCCCAGCCATGATCCGAGAATCAGGTGCCTTTTCCGCCCTGGCCAGTGATAGCAGGAAGTAGGGGTGGAGCCAGCGATGGGAGCTGGGCACGGTCGAAGCTGGCAGTCCCAGGAGCTAGGGGTCCCTTGCCTGGGCCTAAAGTGGAGCCCACGATCCCGGGGCCGCTGCAGCTGTGGGTCCCCGCTGCCCGGGCCGGACGCCTCAACCAGAGGCGTCAGGCCTGGGCAAGGGGCCGATCTTGCGATTGGAGGGTGATGGGGGTCAACGCCTGAGGGCTCCCAGTATGTGAGAGGGGGCAGGCTGGGCTGAGGGACACTCCCCCTGACACACACCCAGTGCACGAATTTCATGCACCGGGCCCCTAGTATAGTAATAATAAAAGGCTAATATGCACATTGACTCAACGGCAGAATGACCGGTTGCTATGATGCACACTGGCCACCAGGGGGAAGATGCTCAATGCAGGAGCTGCCCCCTGGTGGTCAGTGCACTTCCATATGGGGAGTGCCACTCAGCCAGAAGTTGGCTCATGGCTGGCCAGCGCAGAGGTGGTGGCAGGAGCCTCTCCCACCTCCATGGCAGCACTAAGAATGTCCAACTAACAGTTTAGACCTGACCCCTTGGGGGCCTAAGCCTTTAGTCGGCCATACCCCGAGGGCTCCCTGGCTGCCAGAAGGATGTCTGACTGCAAGCTTAGGCCTGATCCCCCGGGGGAGTGGGCCTAAGTCGACAGGTGGACATCCCCCAAAGGGTCCTGGACTGTGAATGGGCGCAGGCTGGGCTGAGGGACCCCCCCTAAGTGCACAAATTTTTGTGCACTGGGCCTCTAGTATATAAATATATATTTGGTGAAGAGTCTACTAAAGTCTTTTGCCTATTTTAAATAGTTGGGTTGTTTTTCTGTTTTTGAGTTGTAAGGATACTTTATGTATTCTGGATGCAAAATCCTTTTGAAATATATCTTGTAAATATTTTTTTCCTAGTTCAACATGGCTTTCTTAATGGTGTTTTTGAAGAGTTGAAGGTTTTTATCTTGATGAAATCAAATTGACCTTTATTTGTATTTTATAGTTAGTGTTTTTTTTTATCTTTTTTTTTTAATTAAATCTTTATTGTTCAGATTATTACATTTGTTCCTCTTTTTTTCCCCCCCATAACTCCCCTCCTCCCAGTTCCCGCCCCACCCTCCGCCCTCACTCCCCACCCACTGTCCTCATCCATAGGTGCACGATTTTTGTCCAGTCTCTTCCCACATCTCCCACATCCTTTTCCCCCCCAAGAATAGTCAGTCCATTCCCTTTCTATGTCCCTGATTCTATTATAATCAACAGTTCATTCTGTTCATCAGATTATTAATTCACTTGATTCTTAGATTCACTTGTTGATAGATGCATATTTGTTGTTCATAATGTGTATCTTTACCTTTTTCTTCCTCTTCCTCTTCTTAAAGGATACCTTTCAGCATTTCATATAATCCTGGTTTGGTGGTGATGAACTCCTTTAGCTTTTCCTTATCTGTGAAGGTCTTTATCTGACCTTCAATTCTGAATGATAGCTTTGCTGGATAAAGTAATCTTGGTTGTAGGTTCTTGGTATTCATCACTTTGAATATTTCTTGCCACTCCCTTCTGGCCTGCAAAGTTTCTGTTGAGAAATCAGCTGACAGTCGTATGGGTATTCCCTTGTAGGTAACTGAGTTTCTTTCTCTTGCTGCTTTTAAGATTCTCTCTTTATCTTTTGCTCTTGGCATTTTAATTATGATGTGTCTTGGTGTGGTCCTCTTTGGATTCCTTTTGTTTGGGGTTCTCCGCGCTTCTTGGACCTGTAAGTCCATTTCTTTCACCAGGTGGGGGAAGTTTTCTGTCATTATTTCTTCAAATAGGTTTTCAATATCTTGCTCTCTCTCATCTTCTGGCACCCCTATAATTCTGATGTTGGTACGCTTGAAGCTGTCCCAGAGGCTCCTTACACTATCCTCGCATTTTTGGATTCTTTTTTCATTTTGCTTTTCCGGTTGGATGTTTTTTGCTTCCTCTCATTTCAAATCATTGACTTGATTCTTGCGCTCCTCTGGTCTGCTGTCGGGCGTCTGTATAATATTCGTTATTTCAGTCCGTGTATGCTTAATTTCTCGTTGGTTCCCCAATATAAGATCGAGGGTCTTATTAGTTTTCGTGTAGATCTCATTAAGTTTATCGGCAGCTTCTAAACAGTTCTTGAGAGACCTTAAAAGTGTGGTTCTGAACTCTATATCTTCCATTGACAATTTTGTCCTCTTTCTTTGTCTCCGCATTTTGTTATGCTTCCTTCGTGCACCCCCTAGTGGTCTTTGTTCGAAGTCTTATAGTTCAATCTTGATTGTTGTAGCTAATTCCAGGGAGGGTTTGACCTCCAGGCCAAGTGGCTATGAGAATCAGCTGTGTCAGCAGTGAGAGAACTTCTGTCCTCTAGGGAGGTGCTAATCTAGCCTTTGCCTGAGGCTATCCGGCAAATGCCTCTGTGCAGGGCTTGGGCGGGGCGGGTCGCACAGGATCAACAGGGTGGGCCGGAGAGAGCAGTTATGGCGGCTCTCAGTCCTGTCCCCAGGGGCTCTGCCTCTCTGGGTCCCAGCACCCGCTGCAAAGCTCGGAGAGAAAGCTGCACTCGCTCTGACCGAAGCCAGACAGTCCCGCTTCTCCCGTTTGAGTCTGGGTCCCTAAAGACTCGCCCGCATCTGGTGCTCAGAGTCTGTGACTCCCTCCCGATTGAAAACGCCAACCGCGCCCTCCACCGCCAGCCCGCTCCGCGCACTCCGCACCTCAGAATTTGACTTCACCACTGCGCCTCCTCTGAGTGTCCGTATGCGTTTCTCTTTCCTCCTAGTTGTAGGACTTCCACTCAGCCAGCGTTCCTGTGGTTCTGGGTGATGTCCGTTCCGTGTTTTAGTTTCACTTTTGAAGTAGTTGTTCAAAGCAGCAAACTCCGGCGTTAACCTATGCCGCCATTTTGATTCTATATCTTTTTTTTTTATCTTGTCTAAGAAGTCTTTGCTACCACTAATCCAAATATATGATTCCAAAATTTTTATGGTTTCAACTTTGTTTGGTCTCTAATCCATTTCAAATTAAGGTTTGTGCTTGGTATGAAATTTGAAGTAGAAACCAATGTTTTGGGTTTTTTTTTTTAATGACTATAATATCTAGTTATTTCAGTTTGTTGAAAAACTTTCCCTTTTGGATTATTTTGGTATCAATGTCAAAAAACAATTGACCATACATTCATGTACTGGCATATCTATTTCTGAATTCCCAGTTCTGTTCCATGGATCAATATGTGTATGTTTGCTGGGATTTCATTTGGGACTGTATTAAATCCATAATTAATCTGAGGAGACTTGACATCTTAACAAAACTTATTCTTCCAATTAACAAACATTTTTATTTCCCTATTTATTAAGATCTTTAATTTCTCTGAATAGTGTTTTATAATTTAAATTTATTCCTAATTACTTTATGCTTTTGCATCTTACCTTTTGGATTTTTAAAATTATTTCCTAATTTTTTAGCTATTATATAGTATATTTATCTTGTATTCCATAAATCTTGCTTAAATTTATTTGTTAATTTCAGTGGTTTTTCTTATGGCTTTCTTAGGATTTTCTATGTAGACAAACATGTCATTTGAGAATAAGTACAGTTTTGCTTCCTGTCTTTATTTTCTTTATTCACTGATATTTTCTTCACTATATTATAGTCTTTTCTTAATCCCAGGTATTTCAAATGCTGTATTCTTCATCTCTATAAGTTTGGTTTGCATCTTATCTTCCATTTCTCTAATTTATGTTCATGTTTTCCTTGACATACTTGAATATTTATAATCTTTATCATAGCCTTTTAAACATCCTTACTGCTACATCAGTAACTTCTGCCACTTTATGGTCTGCTTCTCTGGATGATTTCTCTATTGGTATAGGTAGTATTTTCCCGCTTCCTTGCCTGTCTGGTTATTTTTGGTTGCTGGGTATTGTTGAGGGCTGGATTGAATTGTATTCCTTTAAAGAATGTTGGAGTTAGTTTCATATTAATTTTAGACTCTTGAGGCTTGATTTTAAGATTATTTAGTGTGGGCCTACTTCAAGATAGCCCCACCAGTAAGTTCATACCCATCTGTGGACTCTATCCAATGTATCCTAGAGTGTTTAAACTCTGGCTAGTGGAATCATAAATTATCCCTAGCCCTTTGTGAATTGTAGGAATTGTTTGACCTACTACTTTGCATAGTTTTTCTTTTCTTGTCTTGGGTAATTTCTCTCATACATATGCAGATCAGTACTCAGCCAAATATTTGAAGGAACTATTCTGTTCTGCAGCTTCCTTTTTCCCACTACTCTGCCCTACTGAGCCTAGTTGTTCATGTCTCCCTGCATCCTCTTTTCTGTATATATTAGAGGCCCAATGCACTAAATTCGTGCAAGAGTAGGCCTTCCTTCCCCCGGCTACCAGCACCGGCTTCCCTCTGGCACCTGGGACCCGGGCTTCCCTCGCAACCCCAGCTTCATCCAGAAGGTCGTCTGGAAGGACACCCGGAAGAACGTCTGGTCTAATTAGCATGTTACACTTTTATTATTATACATAATAAAAAATAACAGAGCTTGATAGGGTTGCCCCTCTCTGGGGTGTGATAAAGAAATGCCTCTGGCAATTATCTGGCTTACTTTGTTTCCCTTCTCTAAGGGATAATAGTTACTTCCTGCCTGTTACATAACGTCTGAAATCAGTTGTGTAATCTATTTTGTTGCGTTTTCTACTTCTGGAGGAAATGAAATTCCTGTCATATTTAATCATTCATGGACAGAATAGAATTTTCCTTGCTAGTTTTATAATTTTCACTTTTCAGCTCATATTCCTTATCTGTTCATCCACTGTAACAGTTTCCCTTTAGTTCTTTGAAAATATTTATAATATCCGTGTTAAATTTTTGACTGCTGAATTCACCAATTCGGCTATTTTAGGGTTGGTTTCTATTGATTGCTTTTTACTTTAATGTGCATAACAATATTTTAGTTTTTGTATGTCTAGAATTTTTTCATGTTGCACATTATTTTTAAAAACATTGTAGAATGTTTTGTTTTATCAAGCAGTCAAGCTACTCACTGGTCACATTGGACTTGCGCGGGTTTGATTTTATGCTGTTAGAGAGACTCTCCGGGAAGTCCAAGGTGTTTCTCCAGCCCCCATTGCTTGTAGAGTCAATCTTCAAGTTATTTCTTCCTCACTGATCCTTTAGGACTTGGTTTTCATTTGATTTAGGGTAGGTTTGAAGTCACCTTACTTTAGGGCTTGGTCTTTATTTCCAAAGTTTGCTTTCGATCCGTGCTGAATGTGCATGGTATTAAAGAGGTGTTAAGATATTTTCTTGACAATATAAAAACAAAAAAGCAAAATGATGTAAACTCTAATCAAAACATTTGCAAGCCTCTCTCTTAGGTAATAAATAGGTCACGTAACCAGACCGTGGTGATGCCTTCAGGAAGAAGAGCCCCTACAGGTTGACTACCCTTTAGCTCCTTGGGGCTTTATTCATTACCCTGGGAGAAGCTCCTTTCATTTCCAGAATGCCTTTGAAATTAGACGATGAAATTTACTTTCTTTTTTAATTTTTGGTGAATGGTACTTTATTTGGTCATTTTTGTTTACAACTAAAACTCCAGGAGTTTAAAATTAACAACCTCGCCCAGGAGCTTCTTATAAACACCAGAAAAAGTTTCAGCCTTGTGTTCCACATCACATGGTTCTGCAGCACTTTATCTAAATAACCCTTTGTGATTCACCTGGATTCTCTTGCCCACAGGTTCCCTTGGGGAGACTACGTCCTCCCGGATCACATGTGGTTTCTGGGACACTTTTGCCCCCCCCCTTTTTTTTTTGTACAGTTTTTTTCGAGTTGGCTTAGGCAGAATTCTTCTCTGAGCATTAGAGACAATGTGCTTCCCACTGAACCTTTTTCCAAGTACTTACCAGACTTGGTTTTTTAAGAAAGATTTCAGTTGAGGAATGAGAACAAAGGTCATAATAGCTTTCTGATCCCCGTTAATTTCAATTTCCTTGGCCGCTGTTGTATTCAGCTCCCTCAGCTGGGCCTTCGGGCCTGAATGCATCTCCAGCTACAAGGGTGCCTCAGAGATGCTGCACTAGAACTCGCCTGGCTTTTTGGGCTTCACAGTCTTCATGCTCTAACTGAACATGTCCTCCTTATTGAGCACTGGCCAACGAAGATAATACTCTATTTTTATAATTTCTTCAGCGATGGGTTGGATATAATGAGATATTAAGGTGTTAAAATTTCAGCCAATGAGGCTACAGTTCAGTTCATAACCCGTTTCATCAACCTTACCCTCTTTAATGTCATTCAAATGTATTCTATCCTCCCCACTTTCACTGCACAATCTCTGTCCAGGCTTCTATAATTACCTACTTGGTTTACTGA
This sequence comes from Myotis daubentonii, assembly GCF_963259705.1. Classification (NCBI taxonomy): domain Eukaryota; kingdom Metazoa; phylum Chordata; class Mammalia; order Chiroptera; family Vespertilionidae; genus Myotis; species Myotis daubentonii. Next base: position 37,340,586 of record NC_081843.1, on the reverse strand, counting down.
CACTGACCTCCTAGTATCTACATAGCAGCTATATAGAGAATAACAGCATTTTAAAAATGCAAATGTCATTACTTGGAGTGTAAAATCTTCCTCTGTATTAAGAAGTAGAAATTATTTATAGATGAAAGGAACAAGAGAGGGGAAAAGAGCTATCCTTGACAGAGAACAAAAAAAGCATAACACTGTGAACAGCTGGGTGTGGTGTGGGAACGAGGATTCAGGAAAAGCACAGACGTCTGAAAATCTAGTTGGAAGAGCCCTCAGAGCATCTTTATAGGTTGGACGGATGGGGATTGTTAAGAGAAGCAGGAAACTAAGTGAGGCTACTTCACGAAGGGCCTGTGAGCCACGGAAGGAGTTGGACTTTTATCCTAACACTGTGGTTCTTAAACTTTCATGTGCATTCAACCCACTTGGAGCTCTTGTTAAAATGCAGACTTGTTCACTAGGTTTAGAACAGAGCTTGCTTTTCTTTTGTGGTTCGAATGGAGGTTTTGTTTTTGTTTTTTTACATTTTAGTACTTAGGACCAATCAATAAAATTAACTCCTCTGAGTTTGGTGTTAGGCACCCAAGAAACCACTCCCATTCAGACAGCAGTTGGATGTTCTAGCTGGAACACAGCCAGGTTTCAAAGTAGACTCCGCTCTGTTGTCACTTTGGCCAGAGCAGGTCAGTCAACAGGAAAAATGACTGCTGTCTGGGACTCTCGGATCCGGTTTCACATTCTTTCATAGGTAAAATCTGGCTAGACTGAAGGGCAGCTTTGAAGTCATACATCAGCTGGAGATGTGCAACACAAGGGAGGGTGAGGAGGAAGGCTTACTGAGGACCGGATGAAGGCATGCTAGGAATGCAGAACTCTTGCACATGAGCTGGCAAAGCTTATTGCTGACCAGCTACCTCAGTTCCAAGCAGCCCATTCCTGGGCAATCTGTCTGTTCGCCACATGGAACGTTTAGCTCTCCATGTGATACTAAATGCTGGCGGGTCTGAGGATAAAGCAGTGGGGAACAGGATTCACAGAGCTTCTTTATTCTCGTCCTTTATTTTAATGAGTCATAAATGGTTTCACAAGCCACTGATGTGATGGGAAATAGATCTATAAGGCAGCTAATGGTTTTCCCCAGGTCAGTGTGTCCTAAACCAGCCTCCGCTTCCTTCTAGTGTCGTTTATTTACGTGCCCAGCACTCCCCAAATAAGGCGTATTTTTCACTAATTTTTTAATTAGACTTCAGCATCTGGCGGCTGCAAGCTAATGCAGTTACAGCCAAGAATCTCTTAACAGTTTCTCCTGATGGTTATCTTTCTGCCGTAACAGTGTTTAATTAGACTCTGAGTAAAGGATTATGACAAACATCTAGTTCAAAATTACTTTAAATCTTACTTTCTAGACTCACTAATATTGACAAAATTTTTTCTTTCTTTTCCTTTACTTTGTAAAGTTAATTTTTTTGACAATTCATTCATGGTACAGTGGGATAACTAATTGGAAGTACAACATTGCTGAATAAATATTAAAACAAGCTTTTTCTAACTATCACATTTGTGAAAATTCAGTTACCACATATGGGTTTGTCTTCATAGATCAATTTTTTCAAATGTTTTTCATTTGGAAAGATGATGTTCACAGTGGAAATTTCTTAGAGAATATCTAGTGAGTGGATTCTTCTACAGTCCCCATATTTCTCCTCGGAAGGACTGAGTTTTAGAAAAGTTATTTGACCTTGATCACAACCAACTATGGGTAGAGAGACAGGATAAATCTTTTGCAAAGTCAGAGCTTTGCAACTTTCTTCATCATGAGAATCACTTGGGGTGCTCATTAAAAATAACACTTTTTTTCTTGAGTGCATCAAGAATGACATGATGAGAATGTTTGGGAGAGAAATCTAGTGTGTTAAGGTACTCCAGAGAAACAAAACACATATGATATGTAAGTGGGGGTGAGGGGAGGGAATGTAAGTATATATGTGGAAATTTATGAGAAATTTACTTACATAGCTATGTGGGACTTTTCTGCCTCCAATATACCATCTGCAAGCTAGAGAACCAGGGAAGCTTGTGGTATAATTTAGCTGGAGTCTGAAGGCCTGAGAACCAGAGCAGTTGATGCTGTAAATCCCAGTCTGAGGAGCAGAGAAGATTAGATGAGATGCAATGTCCCAGCTCAATCAGCAAGGCAGGAAATGGGCCAATTCCTCCTTCCTCTACTTTTTGTTCAACAGATTGGATGATGCTCACCCACACTGGGGCAGGAACTCTATTGACTCTGCTGGCTTTATCTGGTAACATTCTCACAGCCACTCCCAGAAATAATGTTCATGAAACACCCATGGCTCACTCAAGTTGACAGAAAATTAACCATCACAAGTCCGCCTGTTGTCAACTTGGTACCCATCCACATCTTACTTAAACCATACTTCATCAAATAACATGGTCATAATGCTGCCTATCATAAGACAAATATGCTGTGTCCAACAAAAATGCACTAAGTTCTTCCCCAGAAGAGTTAAAGTCCTTAAGTTTACTCTTCTCCATGATATCCCATAACTTCATGCTGGGGCTGGCCCTGCCCCAGCACAGTCCAGGACCTCCAGGCTCTTGACTCAAACAGGAAAGAATTCGAGAACAAGTGTGCGTGAGAGTGAAAGCAAGTTTTACTCAGGTAAAGAAAAACAGGCTGGGACTCAGGTTCCTGGGGACAAGATCAGAGGTTGAGTCACCTGCTGTCCCCCTGGTTACAAATCTCACAGGGCACCACTGTGAAAGTAAAAGTATGCATCCGAGAGGATGTGAGTGATCTGGTGAGTTGCTTGTGGGGTCAGTCAGTTCTTGGGGTTTTATGTGTTTCCAAGGGTGATTTGTTTCTGAATTTTATGGTGCCCAACTCTGACTGCTTTCTAGTTGGGAGAGGTCTTGTCCCTAATATGATCTGTTCCAGGAGTGTAGGCATTTGCATCCCTTGAACTTCCTTCCATGTGTGGTGTCAGTTTTCATTATAATGACGGTATAATGAGCTTTGGGGTCAGTCTCTGGTCAATTTTTCCTCCATCTTGGATTGATCTGGTTTTCGCCTGTCCTTGTTGTTGTTGACCTCTGTGACCACTGCCACAGCTGTTTTCCCTTCGATCATGCGTGGAGGTGGGGGCTCTGATGAGAGGACCTAGAGCAGTGGTTCTCAACCTTCCTAATGCCGCGACCCTTTAATACAGTTCCTCATGTTGTGGTGACCCCCAATTTCATTGTTACAAATCGAACATAATTAAAGCATAGTGATTAATCACAAAAACAATATGTAATTATATATATGTTTTCCAGTGGTCTTAGGCCACCCCTGCTTTAATTATGTTCAATTTGTAACAATGAAAATACATCCTGCATTATCAGATATTTACATTACGATTCATAACAGTAGCAAAATTACAGTTATGAAGTAGCAACGAAAATAATTTTATGGTTGGGGGTCACCACAACATGAGGAACTGTATTAAAGAGTCGCGGCATTAGGAAGGTTGAGAACCACTGTAATATAGTAGATTAAAAAAAAATAACCAATTTATTATTACAACTACATTTCTTATTGTTATTTTGCCATTTTAGGATTTGCTATAATGTAAATTATTGGAAAACTTACCAGCAGGTGGTAGTACTGTTTAACAAATATACTCTCAGATCATAAAACAAGCAATTGTGAATAAAAAAAATGGCTGCAAGTACAGCAATATTCAAATATGTCAGAATATTGGATGGTGATTCAGAAAACTTAACTCCCGGTGCCCGTTATATTACTTGTTGGCATCATCATTTTGCAAAAATAATTTTGTCTTGGAGTGTTTAAATAACATTGTAAGTAAAGTTGGGATAATAACTGTCCTTACTTGTGTTGTTTTAAAGGTAGGAACAGGGCTCTGCTTCTCAGTGTCCCGGTGGTCGCTGCAGGCCCCTCGGAGGGAAAGCTGCCCTCGGTTCTGACCGATGCCAGACGGTCCGCTTCTCCCGTATGAGTCTGGGTCCCTAGGACTCGCCCGGAGCTGGAGCTCGGAGCCTGAGACTCCCTCCCGATTGAAGGCGGCAACCGCGCCCTCAGCCGCCAGCCCGCTCCGCCTGCGCCTCTTTACCTTAGTATTTTAGGCCTGCACCGCCCTCCTCTGAGTCTCGGTATGCGTTTCTCTAGAGTTTCCCCTCAGCCAGCCTTCCTGTGGCTCTGGATGATGTCCTTTCCGTCTCTTGGTTGTATTTTTGAAGTGGTTGTGCGAGGCAGCAATCTCCGGTGTTCGGCATACCGCCATCTCGGTTTCTCCTCCGGTATGGGTTTAAAGTCCTACAATTGGCTCCTCTCTGAGGGCCATGGCCAGGCCCTGGGGGCTGGCTGGACTCTTGGGCGGGATGAGCCAGCTTAAAGCCAGGCTGAGGAGCAGCAGCTCACACTGTGGTGGCTGTTACACTGGAGGCATGGAGGAGTCGGCTTGCCTCTGCGGCCTGGGCTCTTCGCGGGGACGTCGGTGTCGTCAGGAGTGCCAGGGCCCAGCTGAGATGGCAGCGGCCGACGACAAACCGGCCCTGGCCCCGGCAGAAAAGCACGTCAAGGCAGTGGGGTGCTGTGCGGGGAGTGGAGGAATCGCGAGCCCCATGCCGCCCCCGCACTGCTCGCTGCAGGACCTGCCGGTGGAGATGCTGGTGGAGATCTTCGCCTCGCTCCCGGGCACCGACCTGGCCAGCCTGGCCCAGGCCTGCACCAAATTCCACCACATCCTGCACACCGACAGCATCTGGAGACGGCGCTGCCGGGAGGAGTTTGGCATTCGTGAAAACTTGCAGAACCTGGGGATGATCAGTATGTCTTATCGAGAAGTCTATGCGAAGATGTTCTCATACAGAAACCTTTTGGGATTGTGGCAGCTAGATCGTGGCTATAGAACACTGCTGAATGTTGTGGTGGACGGCTTATGCATTACTGGTTGGATGTATGAGCTTTCCCTTGACACGCATGTGCATGGCCCAGTGCATTTCAAGCCCTCGTTCAGAATTCGCCTGATGGAGAGGAAATCAGCCACGGTGGAGTGCATGGAACGCCGCCTCAGCAGGCCCCACCACGGCCACATTCTGATTGAGAAGGACAGGTTCACCGCCCTGTGCAAGATGACAGACCACCAAGCGGATTCACCAGCGTGGCTTTGGGGCGGACAGAGATGGGCGCAGGTGAAGGAGGACAGCCTGACCTACCGCCGCCTCTACCTCCCGCCGAGCCTCCCAGACGACCTCATCCGGCCAGGCCTCTTCCAGGGCAACTGCGATGCCTTCGGCCTACAGATTGCCATGCTCAGCTTCCATGAGAAGTATGCCAGGGTCACGAGGGTCACCGGAACAGCCAAGGTGTTAGAGATCCACCTCATGCGCCGCATCCAGCTGCAAGATGGCGAAATCTTCCGCAACTTCAACGAGCTCTCCCGCGTGGTCGAGGAGATTGACGAGCAGGTGATCTGGGAGCAGCAGCAGCAGCAAGAAGACGGGACTGAGGAAAGCGAGGGCCATGGCTGGCAGAGCCCTGCCCAGCCCAGCGTCGGGGAGTCCGGGGCTGCAGCTGCGGAGGAGCAGCCTGTCCCGTTTGTTCTGCCAGCGGGCGTGCGCTCAAGAGACCAGAACTACCCCCGAACCTGCAGGATGTGTTTCTATGGCGTGGACACTGTTACTGATACCTTAGGAAGTGGCTTCACCGTCACCAGTTGCTTACCTGGAGTCTTCATCCTGTTTGATGAGAACCACTTTGGGTTCATCCGGCTGAAGGCGAAATACTTCTTCCTGTACCGCAGGGTCCAGAACACCTTCCAGAATGTGGAGGCACCATCCCCGCAGGCCTTCCTGGAGATGCTCAAGAACATTCAGTCCATGCCCTAACCGGTTTGGCTCAGTGGATAGAGCATCGGCCTGCAGACTCAAGCGTCCCGGGTTTGATTCCGGTCAAGGGCATGTACCTTGGTTGCAGGCACAAACCCAGTGGGAAGTGTGCAGGAGGCAGCTGATCGATGTTTCTCTCTCAACGATGTTTCTAACTCTCTGTCCCTCTCCCTTCCTTTCTGTAAAAAATCAATAAAATATATTTAAAAAAATAAAGGTAGGAACAGAATGATTGTGAAGTCAAGGGAAGTGTAGAATGCTGGGTAAATGCAGATGTCAATTCTCCTTTTCCCCCTCTTGTTGTTCAGGCATTTATTCTAAGATGTTTTCTTACTAGCAACAGTGGTGGTCATTATGGTGGACCTCAAAAGGATGATACTCATTCAGTCAGTGACTTTCCATTATTCATATGTCCAACTGTGCTTTGACTTTTCAATTCTATTCCACTTCCATGTGGTATAAGATGACAAAACCCTATGTTTGTTGGGTCTGAGGAAAAGCAGCTCTAGCCTCTGAATACATTCCTGTGCATAACTGTTGCTTGTCTTTGCACGACCATGGACTAGAGAGGAGAAGTCTAAGAGAAACCTAACAACTTCAAGGATTATTTTAAAAGAAGTAGCATCTACTAGTATATGCACTGGCATATTTAAAAGTATAAGGAGTATAGTGAGCCAGTAGTTCACCTTTATTGAGTATTTATTATGTGCAGGGAAGTGTACTAACCACTAATAAAATGCAAAGATATAGAACCCAGGGCTCTTAAAACTGAATTTCTATTCTTTGTGTTAGTTTTTTTTTTCATTTAATAGGTATTTATTGATCACATTCAATAGATTGCACACTTTACTAGGTGCTGGGAATACAAGACATGTAATATTTAAAGTTGCAGACCACCTATAAACAAGAGCAAACCAGTGTAGTACAGAAGGCCAGAGATAGGCCATGAAAGGGAACGCACAGCCGGTGGCTGTTTACATTAAAGCTAACCTGGAGAAGACTGAAGAAGAGGAGAGATTCCAGGAGGAGAAAGCACCTATGAGAGCAGGCATTTGATGTGGATGCAGTAGAGTATAATAGAGTATAGGCTTTGGAGCCAGAATGAGCTGGAAAAAATATTAAAACTAAGAAGAATTTGGAGTAATCAGCATGTTTACAAAATCGACAGCTTCTTTCTATGCTCATTATACCTAGTTAGAAAATGTTAAATAAAACCTATTCACAATGACAATAAACTAGGAAGATAGTGAGATATAAATTTAACAATATAAGTGAACAGGACTTATGTATTTGAAAGTTTAAAAACATAGAATGAGATTTTAATAAGTAGAATGAGTTCATTGTTCTTAGACAGTAAATTGGTATTCTAGAGATTGCAACTCTCTAAATCATGTAAATTCAATATTGTGACAATAAAGAGAGTAAAGTGAGTGTAACTTCAACTAATGAGGAAAGCACTCAAAAAGGCAGAAAACTTAAAAGGAGAATTGAAAGCCCACTAATATTACAGTAAGATTTATAGTTCATAGAGTTTCACTACAGAAGATAATTGTATTATACTTTCTGAGAATATAGATAGATCAGTGTATAAAAGAAAGGAAGCTACACTATAAAATAAACCAACACAGATGTGAAAATTTAATAGTATATGATGACAGTGGAAAACCTGGGTAGTTTGAGAAAAAGCTGAAATTCTACCTCAGACATTCTACTGAACATACAACATACACACATACCCTATGTCCTATACCCTAGATCACAAATTTAAAAGTAAAAAAGACAAAAAAAAAAACAACCCGTTCCTTGGGAAGTATGGGCTTTTTTTCTATAATATTTTTGTGGGAAGCTCCAGACACAAAATTCATACGCCATACATTTAAAAAAATGATACATTTGACGACATGAACATGTAAACGTTCTTGATGATAAAAAATATTAGTCAAAATAGAAGTACCAGCCTGAGAAAGATATTTACAACCCCTAATGCAAAGTCCAGTTTTCTTATTGAGAACTGTGTTCATTGTATTCACGTCTTCCCCTCGTTTCAGCATCTCTGGAATGGGGATGTCCGGAAGCTTCCTGGTGTCATCTGTAGAAACAGATGTCTGTGGGAGGAAAGGGGAGGTTGGGATATCAGACTCCTTTAGCAACATTCCTGCAGCTGGCTGGGGTCAAGAGCAGGCTAGAATGTCAACAACATTAAATGTCAGCTTAAGAGCCCACCCCTGCAGGTTTTTAGTTCTTTGAGTAACTGATTAAAAGAAATACTTCAATACCAGTCCTCTGATTGCACAGAGACACCGTTATATGGAAAACCATGAACACGGAGGACTCTGTTGCAATGATTCTGAAGAGTCAGACATTGGAAAAATTTGGTTTATTTCCTGTCTATATGTGAGAGAGTGAAACATGACAAAAATATCTGCCTACTTAAGGGTAAAAGGATTATTTAATATATTCAAATTAAAAATTATATCTGATAAAAAGCACTGTTTCTTAAAGGACAGATTTTTTGGTTACAATTAATGTCTTAGGTTTGATGAAATGTGGAAAATAATGAGCTTCTACAAATCAATGAAAGATAAACAAGCCAAATTCACATTTAAATATAAATGGCACTGCCCTAACCGTTTCGCTCAGTGGATAGAGCGTCGGCCTGCGGACTGAGGGGTACCAGGTTCGATTCTGGCCAAGGGCATGTGCCTTGGTTGCGGGCACATCCCCAGTGGGGAGTGTGCAGGAGGCAGCTGATTGATGTTCCTCTCTCATCGATGTTTCTAACTCTCTATCCCTCTCCCTTCCTCTCTGTGAAAAATCAATAAAATATATTTTTTAAAAATAGATACAAATGGCACTGAAAATTAAAATTAAAACAAAAATGAAATGCCGCCGTAACCGGTTTGGCTCAGTGGATAGAGCGTAGGCCTGCGGACTGAGGGGTCCCGGGTTCGATTCCGGTCAGGGGCATGTGCCTTGGTTGCGGGCACATCCCCGGTGGGAGGTGTGCAGGAGGCGGCTGATCGATGTTTCTCTCTCATTGATGTTTCTGGCTCTCTGGCTCTCTCCCTTCCTCTCTGTCAAAAATCAATAAAATATATTAAAAAAAAATTAAATGCCATTTCACCTATCAGATTCTCCAAAGATCAAATATATTGTGGGTGAGGGTATATATAAACAGACAACCTCAAAGTTTTGCTGGTGGATTAACTCTAACAAATTTGATTGAGTTCTATCAAAATTAGGAACACAAATTTTGACAAGCAATGCAGTATTACAAAATTATCCAAAGATATATTCATACAGATATAACCCCAGAAAGAGGGTCCCTGCATTGTTTTTAATTATAAAAGCATTTTTACTGTTAATGGTTGGTTGGATAAATTATGGGACATCCAATCAATGTAATATCATTTAGTCCTTTCAGTGAAGCAGATGTTTTTGAGTTAACAGAAATATTTTCAAAGTATATTTTTGGCAAAAAGATCAGGTGCAGAATAGTACCTATGTATATATAAAGTATGCTTTCATTTGTGGAGAAAAACAAATAAATTATATATTCACACACACACACAACATTTTAGAGCAGCGATTCTCAACCTGTGGGTCTCGACCCCTTTGGGGTCGAACAACCCTTTCACAGGGGTCGCCTAAGACCGTCGGAAAACACATATATAATTACATATTGTTTTTGTGATTAATCACTATGTTTTAATTATGTTCAATTTGTAACAATGAAATTGGGGGTCACCACAACATGAGGAACTGTATTAAAGGGTTGCAGCATTAGGAAGGTTGAGAACCACTGTTTTAGAGGAATATGCCAGTGACAGTATTATTTTTTCAATCAAAACGCTAGTTCCAAAAAAAATAAAAAAGAATAGACAAAAGGTCACGCGACATTTTGGACTTTTAAGTAGCTTCCAGCACATGTGCACAGACTCAGGGCTAGAGGATGAAACTGGCATCTATTACCTTGCGCCTGTTTAAGGTCTTTTATTTTCTTGGTGTGTGCATCCTGCCAAGAAAACCCCACTCCCATACCTTTGCAATTACTTGGTCTATTTCAGCCAAAGGTGACTGCTGTGCTCAGTGCTCTGATCGTTTTTATAGGCATGTCAGGGATTTTTCTGTTGAAAGATGCAGTTCTGGTTTTACGGTTTGGTTTGGTTTTCCTCTGCATGAGCTCTCTCTTTGGAAATATGTCATGGGGTTCCACCCACTAAAGGTAGATATTTCTATTTTGTCCTCCCTGTGCTCTCAGACGTGTTTCTGTCAGGGATTGCCGGAGGAAGCAATGTTGTCACTGTGGCTGGAATGTGTCCTTTCTTTCTGGTGGCTGTTAGGACAAGCACTCTTATTTTCGCTCTTGCCTGAGTTGAATGATTTATGACTGAACTATTTAATTTTGGGAACACTTGACATTTTTTAGCTGTCGTCCATCAACCCTTTGGAATTACTTTGCTTGGTAGATTGAGACACTGTTTCATTCCCCTGCAGATATTTTCAGTTTTCCTTGTCAAGGAAATATAGCCCTGGGGTTACCCAGGAGAGTTACCTGAGAGGTAAGCAGACGGCTTTCAGAGATAGGCACAACCAGGACACTGCCAGGAACGTTTGTGAGGAACAATGTCCCTGCTAGCATTAAGTTCTTACAAAATAACTTTTCTTTTTCTTATGCATTTTACTTTTGTCATAATGGTAAAACTAACCAAAAAATCCTAGAATTATCTTACCTTCCTTAGAAAGTAAGTTGTATCTATAAGAAACCCAAAGAAATAATAAACACTTGCTGTTGTCATGAATATAGGTGGCTTTGTTGGGCTATGATAAAAGTTGTCCTGCTTTAATTTCAGTTCTTTAGCTAAAAACATTTCAAAATTTCTATTTACAATGGAACATTTTTGCTCTAACACTCCACGATAGATTACTCCTCCTTTCGTGAATGCAAGAGAGTTAAACCTCAGCAGCCTCTGTAACATTCTGACAATGAAATTGGTAAATGAATCCGATATTATCGATACTTAAGGATAGTTAAGAAATCTTGGTTATCCAGTAATCAATGCGACAAAGCCTTTCGTGTCTACATTTCTTCTATTTAACCATAAACTGAAGGGTTAATAGGCTGTCTGACTTGTCCAGACACGGATTTACTGTTTTACTTCCTAATATTGTTAGGAGTGTGTCTCTGGCCTGGAGGCTTAATGCCGAAAGAGGAGATGACACGCTGCAACGTTAGTTCATCATGATGAGTAGATACTGGAGTGAAAACAGCTGTTCTCTTTAAACTGAGCTAAAAGTAAGTGTTAAGATATCTGGCTTTATTATTCGGCCTGTTGAGCTGTGCTCCCTGGTGTCTAGAAATCGGCACAGAATTAATCACCTTGTCCCTAGCAAAACTTCTGAGGCAATGTTTAAAGAACAAAATTCGGGTTTTATTAAGCCCGGGAGTTTTCTAAAACAAGAAAATGGAACATATAAAGAAAAGATAATTTTTCTTTCCATTATGTAATATGTAATTGTCTCTTATATAAGGCATATTTAGGTACTAACATTATGTTCTCTTCACCTCCTTGTGTCCTCCTTAATGGCAGAAAACCTCTTTCATATTAGAACACATGAGACAAATCACTTCTCTAAAGTTTGAGAACCTAGAACAGCGGTTCTCAACCTGAGGGTCGAGACCCCTTTGGCGGTCGAACGACCCTTTCACAGGGGTCGCCTAAGACCATCCTGCATATCAGATATTTACATTACGATTCATAACAGTAGCAACATTACAGTTATGAAGTAGCAACAAAAATAACTTTATGGTTGGGGATCACCACAACATGAGGAACTGTATTTAAAGGGCCAGAAGGTTGAGAACCACTGCTCTAGAAGTTATTCCTGTCCCCAATTCTTTTTAGAGGATATACTGTACTTGAATTGCCCTGAGAATCTTAAGAGCATACCTTTATTCATTCAACATATATCTGTTGTGTCCCTACTACGTACCAGGTTCTCTTCTATGCTTTGAGAATACAACAATAAATGAGATAAGGACTCTACTTTCAGAACTTATATTCTACAACTAATTATAATCTTCCATATACTCAGGAACTAAGACCCTCTTTTCCCAGTTGAGGTTTCTTAGACTATCACTTATCATTTTAAAATAACTTACTGAAAAGGCACTCTTACACATTCCTTCCATATTTTATTCCATGATCTCTTAAAGCTTACTTTTAGAAAGAAAATTCCCCTGAGTCTAACTTTCCTTTTTCTATTCTTAAGAAGTGGAGAATTGCCAGTGTGAGGCCTCTATAAAAAATGATTCTTAAACTGGAGATCTTACTAAGATGCAGATTGTGATGCACTGTCTCTGGGGTGGGGCCCAAGGTTATTCTGCATTTCCAGCAGGCCTCCAGGGGTGCCAAGCACTGATCCATGGGCCAAGCTCTATACAACAGTATGGGTTAACTGTACTGCAGGTCCCCTCTATGACTCCATGACACAATTCTGTAAACTTCCTTGTTAATTTCACTCTTCACAGTAAAAACTGTCAGACATGACTCTCCAAGGTAGTGGTTATTTATGAAGAGCCCACTGCACAGCAGAGGCAATACGCATCTTTACGGTGAAGATTATGGTCATTCAGTGTAACATGGTTGTTAAGAGTTTGGGATGTAGAATCAGAAAGTCCCCATTAACTGTGGAACATTTAGCAAGTTACTTAACCTCTCTAAACCCGTTTCTTCAACTGTAAAGTGGGGGTGACTGATGTTACTTGCTACATAGGGTGGTTATGGAAATGAAATGAGATGATGCATGTAAATAGCCCACTTGATTTCTGGCATGTGTTTTGTGTTTAATAAATGCTAGCTTTCCCATTATTATAGTATACAAAGGCTATTGAAGATAAAAAAAATAAGGAGGTGTTTTGTTTTTATCCTATCCTTAGAGAAGACATAATTTGGTGTGTGTGTTAACTAATCCAAGGTGGAGAGAGATTGGTAAGGAAGAACAGAAAGTGCAATTGGAGCCAGGAGAGGACGCAATTATTTTCACTTTAAGAACATGACAGCGGGCCCTTACTGAGAACCCCCTGTGCATCAGTCAGTCAGCGGCCTAGTGCTTTGCATACGTTATTTAATCCTTACAATAACCCTGTGGTAGGTTAAACCTCCAATCTCACTTACTAGAGAGGAAACTGTGAAGAGAAAGATTCACTTGCCCATAACTAGGAAGTAGTTGATCGAGATGTCTGACTCCAGGATCCCCACCTACTCACTGCTTGTGCTATTCCGACCTAAAAGGACAAAACTGCCGTAGCCGGTTTGGCTCAGTGGAGAGCATTGGCCTACGGACTGAAGGATCCCAGGTTCGATTCCGGTCAAGGGCACATGCCCAGGTTGCAGGCTCAATCCCCAGTAGGGGATGTACAGGAGGCAGCCAATCAATGATTCTCTTTCATCATTGATGTTTCTTTCTCTCCCTCTCTGGAATTCATAAAAATATATATTTTTTTAAAAAGACAAAACTTAGGGTAGTCTCTGAACTGGGTTTTAGCAACAGGCAATCCCAGAACCATGGTGTGAAAAGGTGATTGTGAAAGAGAGTACAGTAGGGCCTTGACTTACGAGTTTAATTCATTCCGTGACAGAGCTCCTAACTCAAATTACTTGTATGTCAGATCAGTTTTCACCATGACAATGACACGTGATGCTGGGCTGATGTTGTGGTGTTCACTGTGATGTTCGCTGAGCCAAATAGCGGTGGGGTATCTGAAGCTGGCTCGTAACCCGAATTTTAGCTCGCAACTCAAAGCAAAAAATCGGCCAAGAGACGGCTCGTATCTCGAAAAACTCGTTAGTCGGGACACTCGTAAATCAAGGCCCCACTGTATAGGTACTGCGAATGGCATGAGCAAAGGCAGAGACTGGAAAATGGGAGTAATTAGGGAAAAGAGAAATATTTGAATTGATTGGGGCCTGCATTAATAGAATTGAGTGAATGGGCCAAATAACTTGTATTCTCTGAGATTTACTAATATGACATTAATCTATAGGAAACAGAGACTGTTTTAGGGCTTCTTGGGTTCCCACTAATGGTGCTGTTTAGAAAAGACAACCTCATTGAAAAAGACCATAAGGCCTAGTAGTTCACATGTAGTTAGGAAAAATGTTCCCTAAGGATATGAAAGACCTGCATTTTTCTGTGTTAGATTTCAGTGTAATGTATGCTTTCCTTTCCAAATGAATGGTTTATTCATCTACATAAACTTTCATCACCTAATGCTGCTGTAAGAAGAATAAATAATATCTAACTTCAGCAGCTATTTTCTTTGTTGTAACATTGGGATTATTTGTTCTCTTACTCAGCTTAGAGAATAGGCTCTGTCTAGTCTGTTTTATTATCTTGGAACTTCAAAGACTAGATCTAAAAAGCATAGCTAGCCAATTGCTTCACTGTTTTCCTACTCCTAAAACTAACTCACTCTCTGTCTCTGTCATTCCCTCCCTCTCATTAGGCACACAGACATGATTCAAGAGACTTAGATATGTTTCTAGCTATACCATTCAATATGTGAACAATATTGGATGAGCAGTTTTTATGTTCTTTGGATCTATTGCACTGCAGGGATAATGACTTAACTAAAGCAAGGTATTTGAGGGTAACATATGAAAAGTATTTTACATTTATCAGGATAACGTTTTTTGTAGTTTTAAATGTTATTTCTAATAGTCATGATCACTTTTTCCTTTATAGATGTTATGTCCTAAGAAAAACAGCAGATAAATACCCTAAGTCTTTTTGTATTGACCTATTATTTTTGGTTGTGAACCACAGTTAGCAGTAGATCTGGCACCAGGAAGTAACTTTTAAAGTGGTAAAGAGCATGTGAGTAAGAAGCAGGGTTTTATAAGTTCTTAAGCTATGCTTTGCCTCTGAGGATCTGGGATAAAATAATAGGTAGGTCCTATAGTTAAGAAGAGAAGTGGTTTCTAAGAAAGTACCAGGAAACCTCTTGGTGTACATAGAAGTCCTATAGAATAGAAATACCAGAAATCAACTTTACAGACAAATTTTAGCTTATTAATAAGTTCGGCTTTTTTTCTTGCCTGCTGTTTTTAAGGTAGCTAGAATACAAGGAATCCAATAGAAATTCAAAACTAAAAAGCAAAAGTGTGCACTGACTATTAAACTATAATTTGATGGTCAATGTTGACTGGTTGTTTGCTCTCAAACTTCATGGCACATAACAGCCCTGCTAGTTTCTCAGTAGTTAACCTATTAAAGCTCACTCTGGATTTTTTAAAAACAGATTTCCTTTGTTTTAACTTTTCTTCTCTAGTAAATTAAAGGACTAAGCTTATATGTCCTTAGAACTACTATCATTTTGTAGAGTGTAAATGCTTATCTATTAAAGAAATGGCATAACATCTACAGAAATTCCTTGATTTCTTATTGTTAAAACTGATCATTCTTAGATTTTATATATAAGACTTTCTATGTAATATATCTATGTTCATTTATTCTGAAACTACATTCCGTACAATGTTTAGATATAGATGCCTCCTGGGGGAAGAAAATCTCAACTTTGGAGGAAGGAGAAAATAAAAATCCCAGCTCTGGGCTAAAGGGAAACCACTCTGCTAGCCTCTGTTTAGGACGTTTTATGGGGAAGGACATCGGGCCAGGCCTTGGATATGCTCAAGGCAAGGACAAGCTGTAACTGTGAAGCTCCCAGTGTTTGTGATAAACCTGAAGAGCGTCTGTCAGGGTGGATCAATCTGTGGTTTCAAGGAGGAGAAATGAGTAACTTTGCATCTATTACCTTCTATGTCAGGGGTTGTCAAAAGTTAGGTCTCAGACCTTTTTTACACTCTTAAATGTTAATAAAGGACCCAAAGAGCTTACTTTGGAAGATTTTAGAAGACACAGGATCCACAAGCATGTATTGCATTTGCTGTCAGGATGATGATGGCAATAGAGGCTCTGGAGAATTTCACTGTAAGAGAATGAGTAGCAAAGGCAAATAACATCTCAGTACTTACCTTAAAATAACTTGGCCCGATGAACCTCCAGGGGTCCCAAACGACACTTTGAAAACCACGGCTTGAAGCATTGTCTGGAGAAACACGTTTGAACAAAGAGAACTGACCTTACTGAGTTTAACAATATGGTTTACTGTATTCATTGGGAAAATGTTTCATTTATGGAAAAATGTGTTGCATTCACCTTATGAGAACTGTGTGTGTGTGGGGGGGGGGGTGTAAATTTTTTTTGAAAGGCTAAGAAAGCACATCTCTCAGAGGTGGGGCTCCTGCCCAGACCAGACTTTTGGTCTCCTGAGTCCCAGGCCACTTCCTAGCTACAGTCTCCTGCTGACTCCCACTGAGGTGGTATTATTATTCTATACTCAGGAATCAAATTAGGGGGGTGGGTGAATTACAGGCTTGAGGAGAAAGCCAGATTCCCAGGCCGGAAGTTCCTCTGAAGGTTCAGGAACCAGAACCTCTTGAAGAAGGGTGGCGACTTGCACAGGAAAGATTAGGGACAGAAGTTCCCTCTGACAGAAAGGTAAAAGCTAGGAAGGGGAGTTTTCCATAATTGCTTTTCCTTTTCACTCCCAAAAATGTCACATTTAGCATACAGTTATAAAGATATCTCCTCCCTCCTACACACATCTTTGTTATAATACTACATTGTAGATATCCCTGATTTTTTCAGTAAAGTGGAGGTTTCAATATGTAGAGAATAAAGTTCAGGTGAGAGAGAAAGGGCAGCCGGCAGACAGGGCACAGTGTGCCGGGCAGCCAGCCTCGGCTTTGAACTCTGTCCGTCGAGGGTACAGTGCAGACACAGAGCTGACGGCAGAGGGGGTGCTGGGGAGCGGTTATGGGGATAACTGGAGAGTGAGACTAACCCACTTCCCTTTTCAAATACACGAGAGGAGGATGACCCCTAAAATTGCTTTCACTGTCATTCTCCTTTAAAAGTGACTTCCTTAGACGTATCTTGGCAGTTGCAAATCAGTATCATCTTTTGGCCTTTAATGCAGATCTGAGACTCACAATCTTGAACAATATGAAAATCTAGCATGCTGGTTTTGAAGGGATTTCTCTTGCATCTAATTTTCAATTGATTGTCCTTTTTCACCTGCCAAAATGCTTTCTTGTCTCTCAATTATAGATTTAAATGGCAGGTAAATTTGTTCATATCTGTGCTAATAAGAGAAATAGCAGAACTACTGATCAAACTATTTTAAAAACTCTAATCTATAACCTGTGATTTATTTCTCAGGAACTGGCCTCTATTTTTGGTTAAAGGCAATGTGATAAAAGTCAAATCTCACATTAAAAAATGATGTATACAGTACCTGGCTGGGTGGCTCAGTTGGCTGGAGCGTTGTCCCATACACTAAAAGGTTGCAGGTTCAATCGCCTGTCGCGGTGTGTACAAGAGGCAACTGATCGATGTTTCTCTCTCTCTGCCTTCCTCTCTCTAAAAAAAATAAAAACATATCATTGGATGAGATTTTTTTAAATGTTGTATATCTATCTCCTTTTTAATATGAGGATAGATATCCTAATACTTAATAAAAATCTATTTTATATTTAAGGATATAAATCTTTAATTTAAAAATATAATAAAACACATTATAAATTAAATGTATTGAAACGTACTCTTTAATTAAGAGTGCCTACAATAGCACTGCTGGCAGGTAATATTACGTACCACATTCTATGCAACCATTCAAGTCTTCATCTCCCCAAAAATGTAATTACAGATCCAGCTGGCATTCAAAGCAAGTACTGTAGCCACATCTGCCTAATGCGTTTTATTGCAGCTATTCATCGTTTAAGTAGGGTGTTATAAAATATGCTAAAAATAAGTCATTCTTTATTTTTGTAACTAAAGTATAATTATTTTGCTATTTCAGTGGGCATAAAATTTAACAATTCCCCTGTATACAGAGTTCCAATTTTAATTAGTGCTATTTCAGATTACTGTTAGAACGCTTTTTTCATAGTTTCACTCTGTTGGTACAGTCTCTTACTTCTTCAATATGGGATATGAATAAGTGAGAACATTCCTTTTTTTCTCCCCTTTCTAGTGTTCCAAAGCAGGAGTTAATCATAAAATAATGGACTAGTAACATTGTAAAATATTTTAATGCGTCAAGGCAATTCAAAACTTCAAGTCCTTTTTCAATTGAGGTATAATATAAATGAAATATACTCAAGCATACATAGGTGTATCAGGAAACATGATGAAACTACTATATGATAGTATATTCATCACCCATTATCAACATTCTTCATCAACTCATAGTACTTAGTGCTGACATTCAGCACTTCCCTTATTTTCACCACATTACGTACAAAGCTTTTGCTGTGAGCTTTTAATTAAGTAATCAGGAAACCAAGCTAAAAGCTGTTCTACTTTTCCTCAGAAGGAGAAATAACAAAGTCAGAGTTATATAAAAAAAAAAACTTACTCTTCATGGAATCCTCTGAAGCAGTTTAAGATAACTTTTCCTCCTATAAAGATAAAAAATCACAGAATCTTTAAAGTTTCTTCACTGTTCTTTGAGAGAAAAGTGGAAAGGAGAAAGGAAACATTAGCAGAGCAACTAGAAATCATATTAATACTGTGTTAATATTTCATTGAGGTATTCCTATAATTTGGACTTGTCTATAGAGTTATCGGCAAAAAAAAAATAAATAAGAATAACTTAGAATCATGGCTGATTTTGTCTAAAATCTCATGAAGTTTTTGTGCGTAACCTAACCATAATTGTTCAGAATAAATTAAATATAGATTTGTGTCAAATACAAAGGTTTTAAGATGAAACCTTTAGCAATAATTGTAGGTTTGTGAAAAGAAAACTTTGGGGAAAATTTTTAATGTGTGGTCAAGCTGCTAAGATTCAAAATGGATTAATTATGTAAATGGATTTAAAATATCAAAAGCAAGCTGATGCAGATTTAGAGTTTGTTCCTCTTTCTGTTAAAAGGATGAAGTTTTTTGGACTGTGGGTCTGCTCCTGATAAGATATTGCGACAAATTTTCTGCCTAGAAAACAAAGATTCTATCTTTTATCAAAATAACTTCCTAGGTTTTATGTTGTCTTAATCAGGTCTTTGATTATGTAAGAAAACTGAATCCTTTCCATAGGAAAAGTTATGCTCTCGTTGACTTTCATGAAAAGGCAGCAGCAACAAAATGAAGCCCTTTCTCCTCCTGTGAAAATGACCCCTCATTGCCAGACTTGTGCTGTCGGGTGTCCTTGTAACTGGCAGCAGTCTGCTCCTGAATCAGGGAATTAACGTGGGTCAACAATGGCTGGACATTAAGTGAAGAGACAGGGCCTGGGGCACCCCGAGGCGGCTGCTCGCTTCTTCCCGGGCCCTGGCAACCCTCATTTCTTCAGTTTTGGCATTCTTCCATGTACCAAAAGCATTGAAGCTGGACTTCATTCAACTGCCACTCGGTATGGGTTATCAGTATGCTCTTGTTGTTGGGTGTATATTTTCTGGAAGGGGTGATGCTTTCCCCTGCCACGAGGCTAAGGCTATTGCCTTCACAGTGACAAACTGTGCGAAAATGTTTCCCACTTGGGGTATACCTCAAGGCTTTTTACATACATAGCAGCCCCACCACAGGCCATGGGATGGTGGCTTGGGACTTGTCATTGCTTTCCCTCCCAGCCTCTGATTGTGGGCTCATTATATGGATGACATGTTAACCTATGAAGATTTGCCTCTGCTGCAGAACACCTTGCGGCCTTGCTGAACCACCTACAACAGTGAGGATGGGCAGTAAATCCACAGAAAATTCAAGGTCCAGGCACCGCACTAACGTTCTTGGGAGTCATATGGTCAGGTAAGACCCACATTGTCCCTGAGTCTGTCACAGACATCCTACAAGCCTATCATTACCACGAAGTGTGAAAGAGGTACAGGCTTCTGTGGGAATTTTGGGGTACTGGTGAACAGTTATACTCCATTTAGCATAATGCCTTCAGCCATTATATCACCTGGTTTAAAAGGGCCCTATATGGGGCTGGGGAGCCAAACAACAGGCTGTCTATGAAAAGGCGAAAATACTGGTCAACTAGATTAAAGCCCTTGGAATCCCCAGGTGGGGTTGACATTTGAATCAGATATTTCAGTAACCGGGGAAGGCATGGGCTGGACATTATGGCAAAAAATAGCAGAAAGAGAGGACATCCCTTGGATTTGGGTCCCTATCGTGGAAGGGGGCAGAAATCGGTTACACTCACTAGAACTGCAGTTAGTGGCAGTGTATATAGATAGTGCTAACACGGGCGGAGCCTCTTACCAAAGAGAAGCGAGTTACAGAACTTCCCTTCCCATCAAGAACTGGATTGACAACATGTTCCGCTGAACTGCATCTGCCATGGCTCAGGCTCCTATGCTGACCACATGGCGAGTATTCCTGCAGCATAGGAGTACTACCTTCCAAATACTGCTGCTCCTATCCCTGTGTCAACCTCTGCAACCTGCAAAAAGAAGAGGAAAACTTCCAGCTGGGCCCTGGGACACCAACGGCTCAGCCAGGGTAATCCCTCTACCCAGATGGCAGCTTCCACCCAACCATCCACTGACACTACCTGGGCTGCTTGACAAGCTGTCTGGTTGGTGATCATACCTGAACCTTGGCCACTGATCCTGTGTGCAGCCAGTTGGGTTATGGCTTAGACCAGTGATGGCGAACCTTTTGAGCTCGGCGTGTCAGCATTTTGAAAAACCCTAACTTAACTCTGGTGCCGTGTCACATATAGAAATGTTTTGATATTTGCAACCATAGTAAAACAAAGACTTATATTTTTTATATTTATTTTATATATTTAAATGCTATTTAACAAAGAAAAATCAACCCCAAAAAAATGAGTTCACGTGTCACCTCTGACACGCGTGTCATAGGTTCACCATCACTGGCTTAGACAGTAGAAACAGAGGAGTAAATAATTATGAGCAAGCATTTATGGAGACAATAGATGTAGAAACATACTTGGACTCACTTGCAAGAGTCTGAGGCAGACCTTGTTTTCCATGTCCTTGTCCAGAAGGTGTCTCTACCTCCAGGAGGCAGATGACTTGGCAAAAATACATGCATTAGCAACTGACCTGTCAGTTGACCCTGTAGATTGGGTACACCGGAAGAGTGGACATCATAGTACCCAAATAGGATGGTGGATCGCTACAGAGGCAGGGCTGCCTTTAAAATATAGTGACCCGGTCAATAGAGTTACTGAATGGCGATTCCATCTCCTGTATAACCCACAGGCAACTGGGTTGGTCTGACGGAAAAATGGTGTCCTCAAACAGCAAAGTTATGGACTGGAAAACCTACTTGGGCCAGGTGGACAGACCTGCTTTCCCAACCACTAATACATTTAATAACCACCCTGTGGGCACACTTCTCCACACGTCAGGCTGGGAACTCAGCCTGAGGCACCCAGTAGGGAAAAGGTGTAGAAAACAAAGGACATAGCAGTAGATCCGATGTTTGCCAGGGCCAACAAGCTATCAAGGCACCAAATCCTATTGTCCCTGGAACAGAGACACTTACCGGAATCTGTAAAGGGACTTTCCACTGGGATGGGTCAGGTACTTCATGCTCCTGCATGGGAAGAACTGCTCGGTCTCTGGTGGGACCCATGGAAACACACTATTCATAGACCAGTTCATGCAACATTAAAAGAGGAGAGAAGGTAAGGGTCCTGGCCTAGTGTATTCTTCTCCTTACCTACCCGGCTCACGCCAGAAAAAAATCACTTCCCCTGGTCAGATTTCCATGGCTGCAGCCATGTTAACATCTAAGATTATGGTGCAAATAAAATTGTCATGACCCTACTAAATATTTAGCTTTCTGATCTTAGATTTATTTCTACTGTTCCTGTGCCACATCCAAACTGAATGTTGTGTTTTTATACCATATAAATCTGCTACTATTGCTTCTCTGTTAACACGTATGAAAACTCAAATGCTTTAAGTGATCTGACCCCCAGCCTAGGTGAGCTATTAAATCACTGGTTTTGGGCCTAGAGGTCCTGATGGGGGGAAATGTTACTAATACCTGGACTGCTGCTTTTCATTTTTCTCTTTTCTGTATCTGTCTGTACTGTTGCAGCAATTGTCTCTCCAATATGGTCAATTGGCGATTAAGCAAGCTACTTCCCTGCTACTGAAGCCCCTTGCTGACCACTCGGAGCACCTGGCGGCAGAGAGGGGCAAGGGAGATTGTAAGAGCCAGTCCCAAGGGGGTGGGGGGGAGTGTGAAGGACACTGTTCTATGATATGATCGCTCTCTGTCCCACAGCTGGGCCTGGGCCAGAACAGAGGTTGCTTTCCACAAACCCTCCTTAGAGACAGAATGAATAGCAGTTATGATCAGACAAACATAAATCAGCACCTCTCCCTTGCCTCCTCCTGTGTGCCAGTTCCTGGAATAAGCTGTTTTCCTGTCAAGCATGTAAAGATATTTTCTGTACAAGGGATAGTACCCATGACTATCACTTTACCCTACAAAAATTCTTGGCTCTCCATGATGCTTGGCAGGAACCAATTTCATCTTGCAGCTGCCCAAGACACACTTTGTATGTAAGTTTCCCTTAATAAGCCCCATTACTTACCAGCCTGCAGTGGCCAGCCTCTTTCTTCAGTCTAGGGAGGTAGATTTTCAGTTTGGGGTATTTTCCCTGGGTCTGCTTGCACAAGCCAGGGCCCAGGCTGTCTTGTGGATGGAAGACTTGGGGTATATCAGGAGCTGGAACAGCATGCCTGCATCAGTGGCGACCTCGGTCTGGTGATCTGTTCCCATGACAGTTTTCCCCACATGGGGGAAGGGAGGGTGTGGAAGGAAAAACAAGGCTAGAAATATAACCAAATGGTGCTAGTTTATCAGAGTGGAAGGTGACAAACACACCAAGATCTGTGCCCTCCCAAACATTAGTCATGCTATGCTGATGGCTCTCTGGAAGCCTGTGAACAGTTATTACATCCATGACTCTTCTTAATTCAGCACATCCACAGTATTATTATAGCTTAAACATATTGCCAGCCTCCCAATAGTTCTGGCTCAAGTGGAATAGAAGGCAAAACAAAAACAGATGTCGAGACAGAGAAGCATCGATCAGATGCTCAAAACTCAGAGGGAAGGTAGGGGAGGGTGGGGGTGAGGGGGAGAGAACAACCAAAGGACTTGTATGCATGCATATAAGCATAAGCGATGGATGTGGACAACACGGGGTGAGGGTGAGGGCAGGATTGGGGGGATGAGGGGTCATTGGGGGGATAAGGACACATTTGTAATATCTTAATAAGGGGAATAATTTTTTAAAAAGAAATTATGCTGTCCCTTTTATAGCCTTACATTGGGAAAACTGATGAATTGTAGTGTTTATAATGTAACAATGTCTATTGAATTTAGTGTCTATTTCATTGAAGCTAATGAGATCCCGATGGCATTTGTTGGTATGTCCACAAACCTCCTCTCAGTAACACTAGAGGTCCCCAGAATGGGTCTACAACTGAGCCCAAGACAGCTGTCCTAGGAGGGCTGACTGTGGATTTATTTTGGTTTCTCTGCACTATAGTGGCAGCCCATCAACAGTTCTAGAATGTTCCTATCCGATTATGCTAAATGTCTGCTATTCATGTGAGGGGTGGAGATAATGCTACAGGCAAATCATAGCCTTGCCAGGACCCACATTTTGGCCCCAGCCCCCCAGAATATCTTGTATTCTCTTTCACACCATCCATGCCCCAACTACTACCCACAAACCCACCCTGACATCTGAGGGATACTATGCTAATTTTAGAATAAACGACCACTAAGGTTGTATAATATGCAGTATTAAGCATAGAAGTCAAAAGGGGCACCCACATTTTAAACTACATTTTCAGCAAGTATGTTTCATAACATAGCAAAGTACTTGATATTGATTTTACTTACTTTTCACCTATATCTGCAGTAGTCTTAGGGAACAAACTGGGGAGAGAATAAGAGGGAATTTTCTTTTATATTTGAGTAAGACACTCAAATGTTACAATGAGCTTTACATTAATACACACACACACCCTGTATATGCCAACTTGTTAATGTCTACAAACATAGACTACTAGAAGGAAAGGCCACAAAAGAATAGTTCAGTGGTTAGAGGGATTATAAGCAGTTTTAATGTAGTGCTATTCTATAATTTCTAGTTATAAGATTAAGAAAAAGTACATTATTTAATACCCACTAGAATTTTGGATCAAAATGGATTCAAATGTGTGGCTACAGAGTAGCAGGGACCAGGAAAATGCAGATGACAAGCTTTGTTCTAAATAAAGGATTAGAGTTGACTGTGGAAGACCTGAGGGTGGGGAAAGGACAGAACTTGCTAAAGTGACTATAACAAACTCTAACCTGAAGGCCCATACAGAGACAGACAGGACCTGGGACACATTCCAAGTGCTCAACTGGCCTGGGCAGGGTCCCCATGTCAAGCAGTTGGCTTCTGAATTTGTTGCAGCCATTGGTGAGGTAGGACAGGCCCAGCAGGTGTCTCAGAGCGCCTCGCTGTCTTGGTGCTGGAAAAGAATGGACATTTTTTTCATGTTTTTCGCAAGGGTATGGTACAGGTTCTTGTTTTGGCCCAGTGATCCCACTTCTAGGAATATATCCTAAGAAACCAGAAACACCAACCAGAAAGAATATATGCACCCCTATGTTCACAGCAGCACAATTTACAATAGCCAATATCTGGAAACAGCCCAATTACCTATCAGCAGATGAGTGGATTAAAAAGCTGTGGTATGAACTACCATGCGGCTGTAAAAAAGAAAACTCTTAATATTTGCAACAGCATGGATGGAGCTGGAGAGCATTATGCTAAGCGAAATAAGCCAGTCAGAGAAAGATAAGTATCACATGATCTCACTCATATGTGGAATTTAATGAGCAACATAAACTGATGAACAAATACAGATCCAGAGACAGAGAAGCATGAAACAGATTGATGAATTTCAGAGGGAGGGCAGGGGGTTGGGAAGTGGGTGAGGATTGATTAACCAGCGAACTTATATGCATAGCCCATGGACACAGATGATAGAGTGGTGAAGGCCTGGGAGGGGTGTGTGCAGGGTAGAGGGGGTCAATGGGGAAATAAAAAAATAAAAAATAAAGCAAAAGGGGACATTTGTAATACTTTCAATAATAAAGATAAATTTTAAAAAATAAAATAGACTTATTTTATATCCTGTGTTTGCTAATCCCAATATCTGAAGTCTTTGGAGGTCTAATCATACTGTTGGTTTCTGCGGTCTCTGAGCTTGAAATTGCTAATATTGGGCTGGTCTTAATTTGTCCTAATCCTGAGAGGCCCAGTGGAGTTTGTTTTCACCAGAAAGCATTGTATTTATATTGAGGCAGGAATCCGGGAGCTTCGAACCATGCAACACTAACTCCTCAGCGTGTGCTGTTCCGGGCGACACAGGGACTACAGCATTGTTCCCACATCCATGAGGCTAATCTTAGGATTGCCTTTTCAGGGGACACTTTTACCCCATGCTAAGGAAACTTTGGCAGCTTTCACTGGAGACAGAATTCTCAGGGTCCAACATAAACCCCCACACTACATGTGCCAAAGGCTTGTCTTTTGTTCCTGACGCCGGTAAGACCTGAGGCTGTAGGGCCTCAGTATTGGCAGGTGTTCCTAGTAGCCTGCAGCTTCAGTATGCACCGTATCATCTGATTTCAGCTTCAATTTTTGGCCTCTGAACTCAACTCTAAAGTTTTTTAAAAGCCTGTTGTACTTTCCCCAGCATTTCTATGTATTTGTACTTAGAGTATTGAGTTCACTCTACTACCCAAAGACCTCCCATAGCATGCCACATGCCTGACTTACTGTTTTCTTAGCCCCCTGAGGGGAGAGTCTCGCCTGCTATATTACCAAGGGGCCACACTGCCTGTTCACACACAGTTATATGGGTGGAAGGGAAAACAACTCACCCAAGGCTTAAATGCCAGCTCCCCCCCACCACCACCACCACCCCTTTACACAATAGCTCCAGTCTGCTCTGAAGTCCCTGAAGCAACGTTGGCCAGAACCCAGGCTGCCTTAAACTACAAATAGGGGTAAAGTGATGACTTCAGGAACTCCACCTGCCTGGGCGTGAGCTCCAACGATCAGTTTTCAAGGAGGGGTCCTTTCCCGGGACAGTGTTTTCCTTCGCAGTGAAAGGGGAAGAACAAAAACAAGCCACATGAGGCAGGTATGAAGAACCTCTTCATAGATGTTCCTATCAAATGAGATGAACAGCTGGGCCACAGCTACTTAATATCCTAGAGTTTAGCCTATAGCACTTTTCAGTGATAAAGTAACATTTTTCCCTTCAGTTATTATCATAAAGATTCCTGTAGGGGCCAATTTAAATTAAGCAATTCATATCTGACAACACTGGCATATCTTAAGTTGTTCTTAAGGACACTGTAGAGGAGACATTTAGTCTCACTTTTGAATGAACTAGCCTTTTCTTATATTGTGCGGGCATTTTGCCACTGCCAAGAAACCAAATAGGCCACTGGAGCTCATTTCTAGCCATGAACCTATAAATAAAAGAAGTCTGTTTGGCCATACCTGGCTTCCTGGATGGCCTGGAACATGGGTTTGGATCTGAGGCATTTGTACCATTGATTATTTCTTACAAAATGAGGGCTGATCTGTAAGGAGATAAACATTCAGGTCAGAGTCTCTGCCAAAAGGAACCATGAAAGTCATCTAGTCTAGCCATCTATCTGATTAGAACAGGCTGGCTTGGACAGTATGTCCCAATCTTCATGCTGGTATATACTATTATGGGAGGAAAGAACATCTGGTGGTCTCATAGATCTCACATATGCAGACACCCTGCATGAGAGGTAATTCCTAACACCATTTAGATCCCCAGCACCATTTTATGCAGTAAAGACCTGCTTGTGAATATCAGCCAAAAAAAAAAAAAAGGCAGATTAAGGACCTACGAAAATTCTGTCCTCTATAAAATCAACAAAAAAGCTGATAAACATAGTCAGAATCAACTGTTTTAGAACTCTAGAAACTAACCAAAGGCTTGCAGCAATTTGTTTTATTTAAACCAAAAAGAGTTTAAGAAAAGTATCTAAATCTCAATAAAAACAGTTATCTACAAGGGAGCTCCCATAAGACTGTCAGTTGCTTTCTCAACAGAAACTTTGCAGGTCAGAAGGTATCAGCAAGAAATATATAAGTGATAAAAAGCAAGGACCTACAATCAAGATTACCCAGCAAAGCTATCATTTAGAACTATAGGACAGATAAAGTGCTTCCCAGACAAGAAAAAGCTAAAGGAGTTCATCACCACCAAACCAGTATTACAAGAAATGTTAAAGGTTCTTTTTTTCAAAGAAGATAAAAAATGTGAATAAAATGGCAATAAATACTTATATATCAACAATTATTTTAAATGCAAGTGGATTAAATGCTCCAACCAAAAGTTATGCAGAGACTGAATGAATAACAAAACAAGACCCTTACATATGCTGTCCAAAAGAGACTCACTTCAGATCAAAAGACACACACAGACGGAAAGTAAAGGGATGGAAAACAATATTTCATAACAATGGAAACAAACTTTTTAAAAAGCTGGCATAGGAAAATCTATGCCAGACAAAATAGACTATGCTAAATTTTTAATGCAATTAAGGGACCACTGGGGCAACATCAAGTGTACCAACATTTTCATTAAAGGGGTCTCAGAAGGAGATGGGAGAGAGAAAGGGATTGAAAACATATTTGAAGAAATAATGACTGAAAACTTCATGAATCAGTCAAAGGAAATAGATATACAAGTTCAGAAAGCACAGAGTCCCAAACAAGATAAACCCAAAGAGGCCTACACCAAGATACATCATAATTAAAATGTCAAAAGTTAAAGACAAAAAGAGAATCTTAAAAGTAGTAAGAGGAAAGAAGTTAGTTATGTACAAGGGAGCTCATATAAAGTTATTGGCTGATTTTTCAACAGAAACTTTTCAGGCAACAAGAGAATGGCAGAAAATATTCAGTGATGAAAGAAAAAACCTACAATCAAAATTACTCTACACAGTAAGGCTATAATTTAGAATTGAAGGAGAGATAAGTTTTCCAAACAAGAAAAAGCTAAAGGACTTCATTACCACTAAGCCAGTATTACCAGAAATGTTAAAGGGACTTCTTTAAATAGATAAAGAGAATAAAATATGAATAAAAATATATAGAAAAAAAATCTCACTGACAAAGGAAAACAGTAAAAGCAGTGGATCAAACAACTATAAAGTTAGTACAAAGGCTAAAAGACAAAAATAGAAAGATTGTGTGTAATTACAACAATAAATTTAAGATACACACAAAACACACACACAAAAGGGGTCAAACATAATGACAAAAGCATAAGTGTGAAAGGGCAAGTAAAAATTGTAGTGAATTTAGAAATGTGTCTGGATTTCAGAGACCATCAACTTAAAATTGACTGCTATTGCCTGGCCAGCATGGCTCATTGGTTGAGCATCAACATATAATCCAGGAGGTCATGGTTCAATTCCCAGTCAAGATACATGCCCAGCTTGCATGCTCGATCCCCAGGGATCCCCAGTGTGGGGCATGCAGGAGGCAGCCAAGCAATGATTCTTTCCATCGTTGATTTTTCTCTCTCTCTCTCCCTCTCCCTTCCTCTCTGAAATCAATAAAAATATTTTTTTAATTTGCTATCAACATAGATTGGTATATATGGAGCACATGATAACCAAAAACCAAAAATCTATATGAGATATACAAAAAACAAAGACAAAGGAATCAAAACACAAAACTATAGAAAGACATCAACATGCAAGAGAATAAGAAATGAACAGAGAACTACAAAAACAATCAGAAAAAAATTAATAAAATGGCAATAACTACATACCTATCAATTATTACTTTAAATGTAAATGTACTAAATATTCCAATCAAAAGGGTGGCTGAATGGATAAGAAAACAAGACCCCTACATATGCTATCTATGAGATTCAGTTCAGATCAAAAGACACACACAAACTGAAAGTAAAAGGAGGGAAAAAGATATTTCATGCAAATGAAAATGAAAAAAGCTGGGGTAGCAATAGTTATATCAGACAAAATAGACTTTAAAACAAAAGTTGTAAGAAGAGAAAAAGAAGGAATTTCATAGTAATGGGACCCATTCACCAAGAGGATACAACTCTTGCAAACATCTACACATCCAACATAGAAGCACCTAAATATGCAAAGCAAATATTGACAGACAGAAAAGACGACACTAATAGTAGGAGACTGTACCACCCCATTGACACCAGTGGAGAAATCATCGAGACAGAAAATCAACAAGAAAACAGTGGCTTTAAATGACACATTAGATCAAATGAAATTGATATTTTAAAGATATTTCACCACAAAGCATTAGAATATACATTCTTTTCAAGTGCGCATGGAACATTATTTCACAAAATGTCTCAATAAATTTAAGAAGATTGAAATCATATCAAGCATCTTCACCAATCACAATGGTATGAAAATACAAATCAATTACAAGAAAAAAGTTATGAAGCACAATCCAAAACCTATGGGACACAGCCAAAGAAATTCTAAGAAGGAAATTCAGAGCAATACAAGCCTACATGATAAAACAACCAAAATCTTAAATAAACAATCTAACCTTACACCTAAGAAGCTAGAATAAAAAGAATAAAGCCCAAAGCAAGTAGAAGGAAGAAAATAATAATGATGAGAGTGAAAATAAAATACAGACTAAAAAAATAATAGAAAATAATCAATGAAACCAAGAGCTGGTTCTTTGAAAATATAAACAAAACGTATAAAGCCTTGACCCAGACTCATCAAGAAAAACGAATGACCCAACTAAATAAAATCAGAAATGAAAGAGAAGTGTCAACCAACACCACAAAAATACTAAGAATCACCAGGAAATATTATGAAAAATTACATGCCAACAAATTGGACAAACTGGAAGAAATGCATAGATTCCTAGAAATATATAATCTTCCAAAACTGAATCAGATATAAACAAAAAATCTAAACAGACGAATAACTAGTAACAAAAATAAAATTAGTAACAACTCCTAACAAACAAAACTCCTGGGCTAGATGGCTTCACAGGTGGGTTTTACAAAACAGTCAAAGAGAATTAATACCTATCCTCAAATCATCAAGATTAAAAAAAAAAATTGCCCTAGTCAATCTGGCTCAGTGGATAGAGCGTCTGCCTGTGGACTGAAGGGTCCCGGGTTTGATTTCAGTCAAGGGCACATAACCTCGGTTGCAGGGTCCTCCCTGGCCTGGGCCCTGGTCAGGGCTCATGCAGGAGGCAACCAATCGATGGGTTTCTTTCATATCAGTATTTCTCTCTGTCTTTCCCTCTCTCTTCCACTCTCTCTAAAAATCAATGGAAAAATATCCTTGGGTGAGGATAAAAATGAAAAATAAAAAAACACAGAGAACAGATTGATGTTTACCAGAGGGTTGGGAGTTAGAGGTTTGGGGAACTGGGTGGAAAAGGTAAAGAGATTAAAAAATACAAATTGGTAGTTATAAAATAGTCACAGGATGTAAAGTGCAGCAAAGGGAATATAGTCGATAATATTGTAATAACTATTATGTAAAGTACCATGTTGGTACTTGAAATATTGGGGGGAGGGGTCACTTTGTAAAGTATCTGACTGTTTAACCACTATGCTGTACACCTGAAACTACTACAAAATGATATTGAATGTAAACTATAATTAAAAATAAAATTTTTTTAAACAAGCATTAAATCCACTCTCAGATATCTCTGAGTACAAATCTTAGAAAGCTCTTTAACCCTCAGTTTCCTATTTATGAGATGGGTATAACACTCTTCTCTCAGAGTTATTGTGGGGATTAAGTTAAATAATGTACATAAACACAATAAACTTGTACGTGATTAAGTCTTCAATCAACTGATGTGTATGTAAAAAAAAAAGAAATTAAGAAAACAATCCCATTTACAGTTACATCAAAAAATATGCGTAGGAATAAATTTAAGCAAGATTCTACCAAAAATTATTAAAACTAATAAATGAATTCAGCAAAGCAAGATACAAAATTAATATTAAGAAATTGGTTGCATTTTTATACATCAGTTATGAGCTAGCATAAAGAGAAATTCTTTAAAATCCCATTTAAAATTGCATCAAAGCCCTAGCTGGTGTGGTTCAGTGAATAGAGTGCCTGCCTGCAGACTGAAGGGTCCCAGGTTCGATTTCAGTCAAGGGCACATACTTCGGTTGCAAGGTCCTCCCTGGCCCAGGCCCTGGTTGAGGCTCGTGCAGGAGGCAACCAATCAATGTGTTTCTCTCACATTGATGGTTCTCTCTGTTTTTCCCTCTCTCTTCCACACTCTCTGAAAATCAATGGAAAAAAATATCCTCAGGTGAGGATTAAAAAAATGAAACAACAAAAAGATAAAATTGCATCAGAAAATAAATTACCTAGTAATAAATTTAATCAACGAGGTAAATGTCCTATACTCAGAAAACTATAAGACATTTAAGAAAGAAACTGGCCCAAACCGGTTTGGCTCAGTGCATAGAGTGTCAGCCTGCGGACTGAAGAGTCCCAGGTTCGATTCCAGTCAAGGGCATGTACCTTGGTTGCGGGCCCATCCCCAGTAGGGGGTATGCAGGGGGCAGCTGATAGATGTTTCTCTCTCATCGATGTTTCTAACTCTCTATCCCTCTCCCTTCCTCTCTGTAAAAAATCAATAAAATATTTTTTAAAAGAATTAAATAACAAAAATATCTAAAACACTAATTTGAAGATATATACATTCCTATGTTCACTGCAGCAACCTATCTAATAAAGAGTCAATATGCAAATTGACCATCACTCCAACACACAAGATGGCGGCAGGGGGCGAGCAGTTGTGGGCAATCAGGCCAGCAGGGGTGGGCAGTTCGGAGAAACCAGGCTTTCAGGGGAGGGCAGTTGGGGGGGACCAGGCCTGCAGGGGAAGGCAGTTGGGGGGACCAGGCCAGCAGGGGAGGACAGTTAGGGGCAATCGGGCTGGCAGGGGAGTGGTTAGGGGGTGATCAGGCTGGCAGGCAGAAGCAGTTAGGGGCAATCAGGCAGGCAGGCAGGTGAGCAGTTGGGAGCCAGCAGTCCTGGATTATGAGAGGGATATCCCAGATTGGAGAGGGTGCAGTCTGGGCTGAGAGACACCACCCCCATGCACAAATTTCATGCACCGGGCCTCTAGACCAGGGGTCCTCAAACTATGGCTCACAGGCCACATGCAAATATAAATATGGTATTTGTTCCCGTTTTGTTTTTTTTTACTTCAAAATAAGATATGTGTAGTGTGCATAGGAATTTGTTCATAGTTATTTTTTAAACTATAGTCCGGCCCTCCAACAGTCTGAGGGACAGTGAACTGGCCCCCTGTTTAAAAAGTTTGAGGACCCCTGCTCTAGACTATATAATAAAAGCCCAGTGACCATTATGGCGGAACAACCAGGACGACCGGTCAACCAGTCGCTGTGATGCGCACTGACCACCAGTGGCCAGATGCTCAATGCAGGAGGAGGGGGAGGAGGGCGCAGTGAGGCCTGAAGGTACACGCTATGGCCAAGGGATCCCAGGAACCACAAGCCCAGAGCTTGCTTTACAAAAATAAATAAACTGGGGGGGGGGGGGGGGGGGGAGCGGCCCAATGCCCTGGGAAGAACAGCTTCAGGAAGGAAAGGCCTCCCTAGGCCCTGCCCAGCCCGGCTGACCTATCACAGGCTTGTGGGGACTCACTGGTGACGTGCAGGAAGCACAGCCCCTCCAACTCCAAAGCCGGTCGCACCAACAGCTGCTCCCCATCCAGCTCCATGGCGGACACAGCGCTGCTGAGCCCCCTCAGCTGTGACTTCCACTGCTGGCTTCCTGCCCGCCCCTTCGTATACTATGTGCACTTGGGGGCGTGGCTTCAGTCTCCCTGGCCAATAGTGCTGCAGCACAGCCAGAGAGTGGCAGGACACAACCACCAGGGCTGGCTGGGCATTGATTTGGCCCCTGACTGATGTCCATGTGCAGTTACACTATGTGTTTACATTGGTAGGGAAGCTGGGCAGCCCACTCCTGCCGCCAGCCTCACCTTCTAGGCTAAGAAAGGCCTGCTGATCTCCGTGTTTCTCCTCTCGGCTGGAATCAAAACCTCTTGGGGATGAATGATCCCAGCAATGGACCCAACACACGCTCAGTGTCACTGTCACAGACATTCCCAGTCATTGCAGCCCGTTCCTCAGCCCGCAGTGCCCTGCTCCACCCACTGCCACTCCTCACTCTCACCCCTTGAGGACTACCTTATGTTATCCTAGTTGAAATGTGAACAAGATCTCAAATGCTTTCCAGTCAATAGCTCCCTTGCCCTAGCTTTCTTCCTCTAAAAATGTTGCATTTTAAAAATATATATTTGATTGATTTTGGAGCGGGAAATAGAGATAGAAATATCAATGATGATAGAGAATCATTGATTGACTGCCTCCTACACATTCCAAACTGGGGATCAAAACCTCCCCCGGCCCCTCCCCCTCAGTCCTCCTGCAGTGAGCAGGCCCCCAGTGGTGGCGCAGCACACAGGGGAGGAGCGGGGGAAGTGGGGAACCAAGGGTGGCAGGGAGCCGAGGGCCGTGTCAGCATCTGGCATCTGTTTCTTCCTAGTCAGGCCTGGCAACAGTCACCTCCTCTCCCCACCCTGCCAAGGCCTTCAGGCCCCAATCGGCCTGGCCTTGATTGGCCCTGATGGCTCACCAGGCCTAGGGACCCCATCCGTGCACAAATTTCGTTCACCGGACCTCTATTCCTAAATCATAAAAGCCTAATATGCAAATCGACCAAATGATGGAATGACTGGGGGGCGGGGGGCGGGGCTGGCAAGCAGTAAGTGCCAGGCGAGCCAAGGCGCGTGCCAGTGGGCAGAGGGATGGGACGACAATCATGGGGAGGTGGCAACCAGTGGTTGCGGAGGGGCGATCAGGGGGCGAGGCTGGCCGATCACCAGTTGGCGCAGTCACCTGATCAGCCCACTGGTCACCTCAGACATTCCCTTAAGGCTCCTGGACTACGAGAAGGCACAGCGCCCCCCTCTGAGTGCACGAATTTTCATGCACCAGACCTCTAGTCCATATAATAAAAGCCCAGCAACCGTTATAGCAGAACAATGGGAACGACCAGTGGCTATGCCGCACCAACCGTAGGGGCCATCACCAGTGCCGCTGCTGAGCCTGAGGGCACGGGGCTAGTTGCGCAGCCCCCACCAAGGCACCAGTAAAGAAGAACATGAAGGTGGCCAGTGTGAGCATGCAGCTTGAGATGAAGGCTCTGTGGGAGGAATTCAATCAGCTGGGCACCGAGATGACTGTCACCAAGGCTGGCAGGTCAGGGTGCCCCTATCCCCGCTGAAACCCTCCCCACATGGCCGGTCTCAGGCAGCAGCGGGGTTTGGCCTGATCCACCAGAGCGAGACTGAGAAGTAGGGTGGGGGGTGCGGCCTGGCCACCTGCAGGTCTCTTTCGGGATGGGCCAGCTCCTTCACTCTCCAAGTCCTGGTTCTAGCAACAGCCTCCTGGCGCACTGGACAGGAGGGTACTGCTAGGGAGGCCAGGGAGGCCATGAAGGCAGAGGAGAGAAATGCTGTGGACCTGCCGCCCACCTGACCAGCAGCCCAGGACCCGGCACCGCCAGAAACGGACTGGCTCAGAGCACACTGAGCTTGGGAGGAAGGGAGCCGCCTGTGAGGGGCCTTGCCACCAGCCGGCTCCCGGTGGATCCCACCTCAAAGGAAACTTGGTCTTTGGTTCCTTAGTTCAGTCTATCCCGGCTAAAGAGGAGCAGCTGGGCACATTTTAGGGGAGAATTAAGACTATAAAACAGTGTGTTCTGTTCCGTGGAGATTGCTTCCCAGTTATCTTAAGCCTAAATTCCGGGTGACTGTGAGGCCTGGCTCTGCCACTGGGGTCTGCATCTTCCAATTGGTCTGTATTTGTTGTAAGGGCACAAAGAGAAGAAGGGGAACAAGTTTTTCAGTGCAATGGATTTGACCAACAGACAAAGGTGAGGGCTGGGCTGTGTCTAATGTACACACAGAGATGGTAGCTCTGAGTCCGCCTGGCCAAAGGGAGCTCAGGGCCTGTTTGCAGAGCCTTCTGGTGGTTTCTGTTTCCTTCCTGAGGCCCCCCACTACCCTGATCGGGGGCGGGGCCAGCCAGGCAACCTCCTAGCCCAGGGGTGGGCAAACTTTTTGACTCAAGGGCCACAATGGGTTCTTAAACTGGACCGGAGGGCCGGAACAAAAGCGTGGATGGAGTGTTTGTGTGAACTAATATAAATTCAAAGTAAACATCATTACATAAAAGGGTACGGTCTTTTTTTTTTTTTAGTTTTTTTCATTTCAAACGGGCCGGATCCGGCCCGCGGGCCGTAGTTTGCCCACGGCTGTCTAGCCCCTCAGGGCAGGCCGGCCAGACCCTACCCTTGCATAAATTTGTTCACCAGGCCTCTAGTTATTTATAATAGCCAAGTTATAGAAGCAACCTAAGTATCCATCAATAGACAATTAAATAAAGAAGTGTGGTACATATATACAATGGAATATTACTGAGCCAAAAACAAAAATGAAATCTTGCCATCTACAACATGGATGGACATAACGGGTATTATGCTAAGTGAAATAAGTCAGAGAAAGACAAGCACCATATGATTACACTTATATGTAGAACCTAAAAAGTAAAACAAAATAAACACACTCATAGATACAGGAAACGAATTGAAGGGTCTGGGTTCAATTCTGGTAAAAGGCACATGTCCGGGTTATGAGATAGATTCCCAGTAGGGGGTGTGCAGGAGGCAGCCAATCAATGATTTTCTCTCATCATTGATATTTCTAGCTCTCCCTCTCCCTTCCTCTCTGAAATCAATAAAAATATTTTTTAAAAAAGAATGTCTTTTTTAAAAAAGTATATAGTAAAAGAAACAAGGAAATTAAAATACTAAACTGGAAAATATCCATTTAACACAAAAGAAGATAGAGAGTAGTGGAGGAATAGAGGCACATGCATGCAAAGTATGTTTTTCAACCACAATGGAATGAAATTAGAAACTAGTAATAAAAGAAAAATTTGGAAATTCACAAATTTGTAGAAATTAAATAACACACTTCTAAATAACCAGTGGTTCAAAGAAGAAATCACAAGGGAAATTAGAAAATACTTTGAGATGAATGAAACAAAAACACAACAAACCAAAACATGAGATGAAGCTTAAGCAGAGCTTAGAGGGAAACATAAAGCCATAAATGCATATGTTAGAAAAGTAGAAATATCTCAAATTCATAATCTAATTTTATACCTTAAAAAACTAGAAAAATAAGAGCAAACTAAACCCAAAACAAGGAGAAGAAAGGAAATATTAAATACTAGAGTAGATATAAATGAAACAGAGAATGGAAAATTAGAGGGGGGAAATCAATGAAACCAAAAGTTAGTTCAAACAATCAACAAAAACAATGATGTTAGCTAGGCTAACAGAGAAAAGGAGAAGACTAAAGGTATTAAAACTAGGAATGAAAGTGGGGACATTACTACTAAGCTTACAGAAACAAAAAAGATTAGAGACTAGATGAAGTATGCCAACAAATTAAATAATTTAAGAAAGAACAAATTCCTAGAAACACAAATTCCTAGAAACTACCAAAAATGACTCAAAAATAAATAGAAAATATTAATAAGCCTATAACAAGTAAAGAGATTGAATTTTTAAAAGAGAGCCTAGGTCCGAATTGTTTCACTGGTGATTTTTCCCAGACATTTAAAGAAAAATTAGTAGTAGTTCTCTTTTCTTCAATATGGTTTCATTGATATCAGAGAAAGGAAGAGATATAAAAACATCAATGATGAGAGAGAAT
The DNA here is from genome assembly GCF_963259705.1 of Myotis daubentonii. Classification (NCBI taxonomy): domain Eukaryota; kingdom Metazoa; phylum Chordata; class Mammalia; order Chiroptera; family Vespertilionidae; genus Myotis; species Myotis daubentonii. The sequence goes on along the minus strand of NC_081843.1, from coordinate 37,303,694 downwards.
CACTGATCAGCTGCCTCATGCACGCCCTCTACTGGGGATTGAGTCGCAACTGGGCATGTGCCCTGACTGGGTCAACACTCAACCACTAAGCCACACGGGCCGGGCAGCAATTCCTTTTGTTTTTTAAATATATATACTTATAGTTTATTTCTTTTTAAAACATATTTAATTTTTTTTTTTAGCGAGAAAGTGGAAGGAAGGGTCAGAGATAGAGAGAGAAACATCAATGTGAGAGGGACACATCCATTTGCTTGCCTTCCACATGCATCCCAACCAGATCTAGGAATCGAACCTGCAACTGAGGTACGTGCCATTGATCAGAATTGAACCTGGAACCCTTCAGTCTGTGGGCTGACACTTTATCCACTAAGCCAAACCGGTTAGGGACGGGCAGTAATTCTTTACAAATTCTTCCAAAAATAAAAGAGGAGGGAAATTTTTTTTCTGATTACAATTGACATTCAATATTATATTTATCTCAGGAGTAGGAGGAAACTTTCTAGCTCATTCTATGAGTCCAGTAGTACCTTGATACCAAACCAGACAAAGACAATACAAAAAAAAGGGGGACAATATCCCTCATAAGTATATATGCAAAAGTCCTTAACAAATTCTAGGAAACAAAATGCATCAACATATGAACAGGATTATACATCATGACCAACTGGCATTTAACCCAGGAATACAAGGGTGGTTCGACATATGAAAGTCAACATTAGTATACAATATTAATAGAACAAATATAGAGGGAAAGCACACATCATCTCAACAAATATTGGGAAAACATTTGACAAAATCCAGCACATTTCCATGATAAAAGAAACATTCAATAAACTTAAAATAAAAGGGAACTTTCTTAACCTGATAAAGGCATCTACAAAAAAAATAAAACACATACCTAGCATCATATTTGATGGTAAAAGACTGAAATCTTTCCCCTAAGTATCGGAACAAGACAAGAATGTCCATTCTTGTCACTTTTGTTCAGCATAGTACTGAAAGTTCTTAGGTTAATTAGGCAAGAAAAAAACAAAAAACATTCAGATTGGAAAGAAAGAAGTAAAACCATCTCTATTTGTAGATGGCATGATCTTAGATGTAGAAAATCCTAAGGAAATCTACACACACAAAAATGAGAGCTAATAAGGTTCAGCTCATTTGCAGGATTAATATACAAAAATCAATTGTATAGAAATATAATTAGCAATAAACCATCCAAAATTGAATTTGAGAAAACATTTTCATTTATAATACCATCCAAAAAATAAAATATTTAAGAATACATTTAGCAAAAGTGTAATACATATGCTGAAACCAATAAATAAATTTAGAAAGGACCTGTCCTAGCAGGTTTGGCTCAATTGATAGAGCCTGCGGACTGAAGGGTCTAGGGTTCGATTCCGGTCAAGGGCACATGCCCAGGTTGCAGGCTCGATCCCCAGTAGGGGGTGTGCAGGAGGCAGCTGATCAATGATTCTCTCTCATCATTGATGTTTCTATCTCTCTCTCTCCCTTTCCCATCCTCTCTGAAATCAATAAAAAAATATATTTTTTTTAATTTAGAGAGGACCTAATAAAATGAAAACATCCCACATTCATGAATTGGGAGATTTAACATTGTTTAAAATGGCAATAATCGATAAATCAATCTACAGATTCAATACCATCTCCCTTAAAATATAAGCTTCCTTTATTGAATTGACAAACCTATTCTAAAATTTATATGGAAATGCAAGAGATCCCAACTAGCCAAAATAATCTTAAGAAAGAAGAAGAAATTTGGAAGACTCACACTTCCCAATTTCAAAACCTACTACAAAGCTATGTTGTGCTGGTATAAGGATAAACACAGATTAAAGGAAGAGAATTCGAGTCCACAAATAAACCCTACAATTATGGTCAACTGATGTCTGACAGGGTGAATGGAGAGAAAATAGTCTTTTCAACAAATGATGCTGGGATAACTGGACATCCACATACAAAACTATAAAACTGGACCTCTACTCACCATTTACAAAAATTAACTCAAAATAGACCAATAGCGTGAAGTAAGAGCTAAAACTATAAAATTCTTTTTGTTTGTTTGTTTTTGTTGCTAATCCTCACCCGAGGATATTTTTTTTTTCCCATTGATTTTTCAGAGTGGAAGGGAGAGGAAGGGGAAAGACAAAGAAAAATATCATGAGAGAGAGACACATCAATTGGTTGCTGCCCTCATGCACCCCAACTGGGGCCTACGAATAGAGCCTACAACTGAGGTATGTGCCCTTGACCAGAATCAAATCCGGGACCCTTCAGTCCACAGACCAACGCTCTAACCACTGAGCAACCAGCCAGGGCAAGACTATAAAACTCTTCGAAGAAAACACAGGGTAAGTCTTTATGATCTTAGATTAGGCAATGGATTATTAGATATAATATTTAATGCACAAGCAACCAAAGGGAAAAAAGTAAATAAATTGGACTGTTTCAAAATTTAAAATTCTTTTCTTTTAGGTTGCTATCAAGAAGTGAAAAGACAACTCATAGAATGGGAGAAAATATTTGCCAAATCATATCCAATAACAATCTAGTACCCAGAATATACAAAGAACTCTTACAACTTGACAATAAAATGACAAATTACTTGATTTTTTTTAATGGGCAATGGGTTTAAATAGACATTTCTCCAATAAAGATATACAAATAGCCAATAAGCACATACAAAAATGTTCATCGTAATTAGTCATTAGGAAAGTATATCAAAATGCAATAACATTGGCCTTTGCACCCACTGGATGGCTATAATCCAAAAATTATGGACAATAGCAAGTCATGTAAGAATGTCAGCTGTTTGATAAAACAGTCTGGCAGCATATTTGTTTCCAATTGCTACTGTAAAAATTACCACAAATTTAGTGGCTCAGAACAACACATGCCTATTCCCTTATAGTTCTGGAGGTCAGAAGTTCATAATCAGTTTCACGGGACTAAAGCCAAGGTGTTGTTAGGGTTGGTTCCTCCTGGGGGCTCTGAGTTGAGAATCCTTGCTTTTTTCAGCTTCTAGTGGAGCCACCTGTGTTCCTTGGCTTGTGACCTTTCCCTCAATTTTCAAAGCACAGCACACTACTTTCTGCTTCTGTCATCATATCACTTGCTCTGACTTGTCCTTTATCCTTCCTATTATAAAGATTGATGTGATTACATTGGGCCCATCTAAATGACCCTGGATAACATCCCCATTTCAAGTTCCTTTAATTAGTTACCATCTACAAAGACCCTTTTGTCATATAAGGTAAAATGCACAGGTTCTAGGAGACAGAGACATTTGGGGGGCCATTATTCAGCTTACCACAGGCAGTTCCTCAGAGTTAAACATAGAGTTACCATATGACTCAGCAATTCCACTCCTAGATATATACCCAAGAAAATTTAAAACATGTCCATATAAAAACTTGTATACTAATGTTTACAGTAGCATTATTCAGAACTAGTGGCCCAGTGCACAGATTTGTGCACATTGAAAGGAAATGAATTAGAAGAAATATTTTAGTATTGCTATTCACCCTTTCTCTATAATAGAAGTGTGAACCAAATTCACGATCGACAATGACAGTTCGAAACATGCATGCGATTGGTGCCAGCAAGAACTTTATATGTATCATGCATGTGCAAGTCAACTTAGCCTTCTATATATATAGAATAAACTTGCTTAATTAGACCTGCTTTCTGATTTAGCTAAACTTTTTCCAGCCCAGTGAAGCACCCCAACTTCTCTTTCAGGTAATTGCCAGCAACACAGCAGTAAATATCAACACAAAGCAGATTATTATTGTAGGTCATGCAGGGAGAACAAAAGGTAAAATATTTAACTGCAGTAGTGTTTGACTATATTCTGCACAGTGAGAAAACTTAAAGTCATTTTCAAGATCCACCATTTCTTCTTTTCAGTCAGATCAAGTTTCTAAGCTTTCTAAATCTCTGTTTTCCAGCTAATGAAAAGAAAATAAGATTCTATCACGTCTCCTATCTACCTACTCCAGGACTTCTGTGAGGATCAAATGAGATGAGGCACAGGAAAACGCTTCATAGACATTTGGTTAAAGTGTAAAATGTTTCCACCTGGCTATAAAGCAAGTTGTGTTCCTGAGTTGAAGAAACTGTAAGGAGGCTAGTCGCTAGGGCAGTGATGGCAAACCTATGGCACGTGTGTCAGAGGTGACGTGCGAACTCATTTTTTGGTTGATTTTTCTTTGCTAAATGGCATTTAAATATATAAAATAAATATCAAAAATATAAATCTTTGTTTTACTATGGTTGCAAATATCAAAAAATTTCTATATGTGATACGGCACCAGAGTTAAGTTAGGGTTTTTCAAAGTGCTGACATGCTGAGCTCAAAAGGTTCGCCATCACTGCACTAGGGAGAGGAAGCCAGGCGTTTCTACGTGACGTCATTACCCGGCGCCCACGGCCACCATTTCTGGGCTGGGCTGTGGGCCACATTTTGCGTCATGGGGTCTCAACAGCATTGGCTACGATTTGGTGGGCTGTCACTCTGGGGTGGTGGCGGGGCCTGTGTCCCACTTGTGGGAAGCCAAGTGTCACTTTGTCAGCGCCAGGTCCACAGTGCCATTTCTCTGTAAATGGCCAGTGCATGTCATGGCAGTTCCTGTGTTGAGCATCTGCCCCCTAGTGGTGAGTGCACATCATAATGACTGGTTGGATGATCAGAGGGACACTTAGCATATTAGCCTTTTATATATATAGATACCCAAAAAGTGGAAACAACTCAAATGTCCACCAACTAATGAATGAATAAACAAAAAGTGGCACATCCATACAATGAAATATCATTCAGCCACAAAACGAATGAAGTAATAATACATGAATGAACCTTGAAAACATTACGCTGTGAGTAAAAGAAGCCAGACACAAAAGGCCACATATTGAATGATTCCAATTATATGAAATATTCAGAATAGGTAAATCTATACAGACAAAGTAGATTTGTGATCACCAGAAGAGAGGGAGTAGCAGGACTAAAGAGTGACAGCTTAACAGGTTTAGGATTTCTATTTGAGGTGATGAATATGTTCTGAAATTAGGTAGTGGTAATGGTGGCACAACCTTATGAATATACTAAAAACCACTAATTTTAGCCCTGACCGGTTTGGCTCAGTGGATAGAGCGTCAGCCTGCGGACTCAAGGGTCCCAGGTTCGATTCTGGTCAGGGGCATGTACCTTGGTTGCGGGCACATCCCCCGTAGGGAGTGTGCAGGAGGCAGCTGATCAATGTTTCTCTCTCATTGATGTTTCTAATTCTCTATCCCTCTCCCTTCCTCTCTGTAAAAAATCAATAAAATATATTTTTAAAAAATAATAAAAAAAATAAAAACCACTGATTATATACTTTAAAAAAGTGAATTCTGTGACATGTGAATTATACTTTTTTTAAAGTCATGCCTATCTACACTAATAAAAGAGAAAGATGCAAATTGACTGTACCTTTGCGACACCCACCAGCCAATCAGGAGTGAGTATGCAAATTAACCCAACAAAGATGGTGACAACGCAGGCGTTCTGCACCGCCCCAGCTGCTCTGGGCCTCTGGGCACCTTGGGAAGGCAGAAAGACAGCTCCAGTCAGAGCAAAGGCAGTGCCGGAAGCCAGGGGAAGGCCCATTCTTGCATGAATCTTCGTGCATCGGGCCTCTAGTCTATATATATATAAAAGCCTAAGCAACCATTCAACTGTTCAACCGCTCAACTGGTAGCTATGACGTGCACTGAACACCAGGGGGCAGATGCTCAATGCACAGGCATGGAAACAGAATAGACTGATGAATCTGAGAGGGGAAGGGCAGGGGGAAGAGGAGGGTGGGAAGAGATTAACCAAAGATCTTCTATGCATACTAGAGGCCTGGTGCACAGATTCATGCACCAGTGGGGTCCCTCAGCATGGCCTGCAGGGATTGGGCCGAAACCAGCAGTCCAACATTCCCCAAGGGGTCCCAGATTGCGAGAGGGTGCAGGCCAGGCCGAGGGAACCCACTGGTGCATGAATTTGTGCACCAGGCCTCTAGTGTAGGATAAAAAAAACAACCCCTTAGTTTCATAGTTTTATCTTTCTTTGATGGGATGAATCTTAGGGACTATTCTAGACAAATGAAGCTAAGGAGAGACATTCTTCAGAATCCTATGGCAATTCAAAGAATGATTACAGCACCTCTAAACAATAGCCAGTAACACATTATCAAATCTACTTGCCCAGATTCAATCAACCTCTGGTTTCTAAGAGCCCTAAGTCTTACAGGGTGCACTGATGCACATGGATAGTTAAGGCAGGACACAGTGGTGGATCATTAAAGTCATGTAGGAAAGCTATTGAAGTTCTAAGAAAGGAAACCTCCTAGTCAGGGCATTCTGGACAGGATTCACAAAAACAGTATCGGCCTGAAGTCAACCCAAGATCTGCATTTAGTGAGGTTGGGTGGATGGAGAAGGGAAGACGGAGGGTAGCATTCAAATCCTAGACAAGACTTTACATGGTGAGTGACTGGATGCCTCCACTGAGATATAACCTCCATGACCCCTCATTTCCTGTTTAGAGCTGAGTGGTAGCAAGTGAATTTTCACTTAGAAGTAGCATTTCTCTCCGTTAGAACATAGATCCCAGACTCACAGAAACAAAGGTAACAACCCATAGCTTTCTGACAACATCACTTTAGTTCAAGCCAAGATCTCTTTTCCTTAAAGACCATCAATTAGAGCTTGCAAGTTCTGAATCCATTAAACATTTTCAAGCCAGAGAAACTTACTAAGGATGTATTTTATACGTAGCTGTTCTGATTGCTATGTTTTTTCAGAAGCTGGGTCCACGGCTGCTCTCCTTCAGGCCTGCTCAGATTTCTTGGCCTTCCTCAGCTCTAGGCTGACTGCTGTCCATGTTGCCACCTCATCTGGTGTTTAAAAGAAGGAACTGGAGCACTTAGAGCTGGGCGGTCAGGCTGTCACCACATTCAGCTTTTAGAACATGTTTGAAGCATCTGATTTCATTTTTACAGATGCAACAAGCCAGAAAAGTTAAGATCACACAGCTAGTAAATAGTATCCGCTGGTTTTACCTCCTCCTCTGACTCCTACTATACACACCCAGAAAAACAGTCCATCTTCCTCCCAAAGGAAAGGAAGACCATGTACACCCTGGCAGGCCGGATTCTCAGCATCCCATTGCCCTGAGTCTGAGCACAGTTTCATTGGTGCCGATTAGTTTCCGAGGAGCAAGCCTGAGCCTTCCAATGTGGGGATCCAAGCGAGATTGGGGACTTGAAGGTGACTCCCATGCCCCAGACATCCCTGACTATTTTAACAGTTAGGGAATCAGTCCATATGTCATTCAAGTCTTGATCCAGTTCCAAGAGTTTTAGTTGGACACCAGACTAAGGGAGAATACAATTGAAAACAACCCTTTTCTCTTTATATCAAGCAAAACTCACAGACTTGATAGCATTGAGCATCCTGGGGAAATGATCTAACTTTTATAGATAAACTAGAGGTCCAGTGCATGACATTCATGCACTCAGGAACGGGGGGGTTCCCTCAGCCCAGCCTACACCTTCTCGTAGTCCAGAACCCCTCGGCAGATGTCTGCCTACTGGCTTAAGCCAGATCCCCCCCACCCCCGGCGATTGGGCCTAAGCTGGCAGTCAGACACCCCTCTCACAGTCCGGGACCCTTTGCTCCTTATCGCCCACCTGCAGCAGAGGCGGGAGAGGCTCCCGCCACCACCACTGCACTCGCCAGCCATGAACCCGGCTTCTGGTTGAGCGGCACTCCCCCTGTGGGAGCACACTGACCACCAGGGGGTAGCTTCTGAATTGAGTGTCTGCCCCCTGGTGGTCAGTGCACATCACAGCAACCAGTCGTTCCACCATTTGGTCGATTTGCATATTAAGGTTTTATAATATAGGATGAGTGTTAGGTTGAAGACTTTTTAAGTATTAATTATAAGGAAGCTAATATGTATTAAGATACTTCTGGTTTCCCCACAAATGACCCTGAATAGCCACAGAAATCTTGAGGAAAAACAAAGTTGGAGGAATCACACTACCTGATATCACACTATACTACAAGGTCATAGTAATCAAAACAGCATGGTAATGGCATAAGAACAGACATATAGATCAATGCAACAGAACCCACAGCTATATGGTGAATTAATATTTTCAAAAAGAGGTAAGAACAGCCCTAACTGGTTTAGCTCAGTGGATAGAGCATCGGCCTATGGACTGAAAGGTCCCAGGTTCGATTCCGGTCAAAGGTATGTACCTTGGTTACGGGCACATCCCCAGTGGGGGCGGGGGGGAGGGGGTGTAGGAGGCAGCTGATCAATGTTTCTCTCCCATCAATGTTTTTGACTCTCTATCCCTCTCCCTTCCTCTCTGTAAAAAATCAATAAAAGTTATTTATTTTAAAAAAGAGGTAAGAACATATAAAGAGTGTCTAATTAATAAATGGTGTTAGGAAAACTGGACACATAAATGCAAAAAAAATGAAACTAGACCACCTTCTTACACTATGTACAAGAATAAACTTAAAGTGAGTTAAAGACATACATATAAGACTTGAAACTACAAAATTCTACAAGAAAAAATAGGCAGTATAATCTCAGATATTTCTCTTAGTAATGTTTTTTCTGATATATCTTCTCGGGCAAGGAAAATAAAAGAAAAAAATAAACAAATATAACTACATCAAACTAAAAGTTTTTGCATAGCAAAAGAAAACATCAACAAAATGAAAAGACAACTCACTGAATGGTAAAACATATTCACCAGTGATACATCTGATAAGGCATAAATTTATAAAGAACTCACACAACTCAATACCAAAAAACAATAGACACTTCTCCGAAGAGAACATGCACACGGCCAATAGACATATGAAAATATGCTCAACCCCACTAATCATCAGAGAAATGCAAATTAAAATCACCATGAAATGGCACCTCACACCTATCAGAATGGCTATCATCAATAAAACAACAAACAACAATTGTTGGCCAACGATGTGGACAAAATACCCTAGTATTTTGTTATACATATCAGAACCCTGGTACACTGCTGGTGGGAATGCAGACTGGTGCAACCATTATGGAAAACAGTATGGAGTTTCCTCAAAAAATTAAATATGTAACTGCCATTTGACCCAGTGATCCCACTTCCATGAATATATCCTAAGAAAACTGAAACACCAATCAGAAAGAATGCATGCACCCCTATTTTTATAGCAGCACCATTTACAATAGCTAAGATCTGCAAACAGCCCAAGTGCCCATCAGTAGATGAGTGAATAAAAAAAGCTGTGATACATTTACACCATGGAATACTATACAGCAGTAAAAAAAGAAGAATCTCTTACCCTTTGAGACAGCATGAAGGGACCTAGAGAGTATTATGCTAAGCAAAATAAGCCAGGCAGAGAAAGACAAGTATTACATGATCTCATTTGTATGTGGAATCTAATGAACAAAATAAACCGTTGAACAAAATAGATCCAGAGATATAGAAGCATGGAATAGACTGTTGAATCTCAGAGGGAATGCGGGGGGGGGGGGGTGAGGGGTGAGGTAGTGGGGGAAGGGAAGAGATCAACCAAAGAACTTGTATGCTTATATGCATAACCCATAGACACAGACAGTACTGGTGAAGGCCTGGGGTGGGGGGCAGGGGCAAGCTAGAAGAGGGCAATGGGAGAAAAAAGGGGACATATGTAATACTTTCAACAATAAAGACTTTTTAAAAAAATAGGACTATCAATTGGATTCTGAGACTCATATTTAAATGAGAAGCTATAGCCTATATCTTAAGAGATAAGACAAGGTATTTTATAAGTCTGGAATAAGCTATTATTATGGGCCTATTTCAGGAAGCAATGACCAAGACACGTTGATTACGTGACAAAAAAATTAGTCATTTAGGGTAAAATGAGGCAACATTAATAGTAAGGTAGAGTTACCTCCATTTGCAGGTGAGGAAGCTCTTTCAGGCATCATTTCCCCAGAGACCCAGAGTTCCCACAGCTGTTATACATATCAGAACCAGGACTTCGGTCTAGAACTAGGACTTTGTGTCCATGCTTGGGATCACCAAGCGTTGCCACCAACAAGCTGTAACAAGATCTGATTAGGAAAACACCAAGTCACCACCATGAGTGACACAACACATGGGGTGAGGGAAGCTGGGGAAGCACGTGTTTTAGGCAATGGAAACAGTGGAGGCCGCCTGTGAAATACGCCGCTGCATGTTGCCACCTCATTACTGTTCCACCCACTGTTAGTGGCCCAACCAGCTCCGTTCATGAGACTGCCTGCTTGTGCATAAGAGGCTGGTGTGGTACCAGGGGAGAAAATACTTTTGCTTCTGAGGAGACACAAGGCAGAGTCTAGTTCTAGAACTGTTGCCATGGGAACCATTCAGCCTTCTGCCACACCCCCAAAATATAGCCATAAGGAACCTGGGAAGTGGATCCTGGGGTTTAGAGAGCAACCACCTTCCTTCAAATCAAATACCAAGTGGAAGGCCCCTGATGGCATAAGCCAGTGGTTCTCAACCTTCTGGCCCTTTAAATAGTTCCTCATGTTGTGACCCAACCATAAAATTATTTTCGTTGCTACTTCATAACTGTAATGTTGCTACTGTTATGAATCGTAATGCAAATATCTGATATGCAGGATGGTCTTAGGCGACCCCTGTGAAAGGGTCGTTCGACCGCCAAAGGGGTCGCGACCCACAGGTTGAGAACCGCTGGCATAAGCTGAGAAAGCTCACTTCAGATGGGACAGGGTCCTCCCCGCTCCCTGAGGCGTCTTGAAGGAGCAGTTTGAAACTCACAGACTTGGCCAAACCACTTCATTGGGGGACAGTCTGCAAAGCCAGCTGCAAAGCAAACCTCCTGGCTTTCACAGGCTTCTCTAGTCACAGCTCAGAGGGTGCGTCCTTCCTCTCGCGTTGCTATTGGTAGCACCCAGGAGAGCAGGCTACCCGTCAGCCTTTCCCGGTGGCTTCTCTCAGTTTGATCCAGAAAAAGCCCAACTGGCTCTTTACTCAAACATCACCAACTGAGGGGCTTTATTGCGCATACACACACACACACACACACACACACACACACACACAGGCTCACGCCAGCTCTGCTGGTTCCCACTCTCTGAGAGCCCTGCCCTGGTGTCAGGTGGCAGAGGCCCAGGCCAGGGCCCCTGGCCAGACCTTGCTAATGACCCTGAGTCACTCACTCTGGCTGGAGCATCACAGGCCATGTTTCTTTCTGTTTTTCCAGATCCAGCCAGTCTGTGACTGTGAGCATCTTTCATGAACTAAGAACTGTTAAATTAAGACATAGCTCAGTACCCAAGAGTTGGCTTTCCTAAAGCAGTATTTTCCTGATTCAACGTTAACACACACAGCTTAAGAAAATTAAGCTCTTCATAAATGTGTTGATCGTTAACTCCCAACAACCACCCGCCACACACCCCAGCCGCTCTGCTCCTGTGCGGGGTGCTGACTACAGAAGAGGAGCTTGATACATGGTTTGGGGACACGTTTCTCACTACAGCTATAGTGTGGACATCCTTTGATGTTAGTATGTTCAGACCTACATCACTAACGGTCGCTTGTTCAAACGAAGTAGTGTTCGTTTTAAGCTAAATTAACTACACATGGAGTTGGAGTGAGTGAGGTTTATTCCCCAGGAAAAATGGAGCAGAACTCTGCTCCAAGGTGCACAGGTCAGCAAGCTGGTGGGGGGGGGGGGGTTTCCCCAGGAAGGGGAGGAGTATTAAGCCCCAGGAACGGGGCCCCCCTTGGCATTCTTTGGCTCCCCAAAGGGTTTTACCAACATGGATAAGATAAGTCCACACAACATGTGTGATGCAGGGGGACACACAGCCAGGCCTCTCTCCAGGGCTTATGCTGGCCCAGAGGGGAGGCCAGTGTCGGGCAGGGGGCCAGGCTTTGTGGGAGGGCGCAGGATCGAGTGGACAAGCCCCACAGGTGAAAATATCCGGAGGCATAGTTCAGGGAGAGGGAACACAGCAAAGGCACGGGGCGCCCAGATCCACGGGCTGCTGTGGTCACACACAGCTCCACATACCCTGCAAGCCCTCCCCTGGTTTCTGCAGGGCAAACAGAGACACCCAACATGTACCACACCCTCCTTACCCATCCTGGAGACAAGCCAAGGGCCAATGAGCACAGTTTCTGTAAACTGAGGCAGAGTTCAACAGGAGAGACCAGGCCCAGGCCGCCTGGGAGCCACCCTCCTAACAGACATGGCTTTCGGGAGGTGAGAACGCAGCAGCCTCGCCCGGCCCCCAGACAGCTCTGTGGTCACTGCCCAAACAAGGCAAGGTGTCAATACCAGGTAGAGAGCTGAGGGAGGACACAGCCACACCTGGAGCCTCCACACACACACACTCACGCACAGGAACAGGCCACCCCTGTTCCTCACTCACCGGTCAGGGAGCCGTAGCCTCCAGCCCTGGGGTCAGCCTTTAATGCCCCTGGAAGGTGCAAGGGTTTTAGGGCATTGGCCCTTCCCCTTAGGGCTGGTGTCTGACCAGCCAATAGTCCTTAGCCCTGGATGTCACCGGAGTCACGTGGGGAGCTCCGAACACCTGCACCTGAGCCGGCCCAGAGGCTGAGTTGGTCCAGGGGGAGGCCCAGGTCTGCAGGTGATTCTCATGTCCCAAAGCCGGAGCCTCGGGCACCACGTACCTTCAGGCTCTGCAGCTGCAGCCTCTTGAGACATTCAGATGAACTATCAAAGGCGATGGGCGAGGGATCTCCCTCCAGGAAGGGTTTGCATTCTGGGTGCTTCAGGCTTCTGGGATCTGGCCAATTGAGAGGCTTCGTCCTAAAATGGAGTATTAAGCTTAAAACTGCTGTTGAACAGGTAACAAAAGCTTATTCTTAAGGCAGGCAAGACAGTTGGGTGGTAGTGAGAATAGGTCTCTTTCGTATTGAAATGGAAATAAAAACAAAATTTCATGTATTTATTCAACAAATATGTATTGAGTTCCCACTGTGTGCCAGGCCCTGACATGCAACAGTGGACAAGACGATCTGGTCCCCACACTCCCTTCAGGAGCAGAGATGGGCCCTCCCAGCAGAGTGGGAACAGTACAGCAATAGCACAGGGTGGGGAGGTCAGGGAGGGCTTACTGGAGGAGGTGATACCAGGGCCAAGTCCTCAGGAAAAGCGGGATTCGCACTGAGGAAGATACTCCAGGCAGAGGGAAGAGCATAGGAAAAGGCACTGCATGGTTCCCCTGGAAACAGAGGCCCTTCAGATTGCCAGATGGAGTCAGGTGCCAGGGCAAAGATAGGCTGGTGGGCAGGGGAGGGGGACAGTGGGAGCTGTCCACTCTGGTCCAGGCAGTAAGGGGATTCACTGTCTGTAGGGAGATTTAAACCAATGACAAAACTGACTACAAGTCTGTTTGCTTTTTTTTTATCATCACTAAAGGCCCAGTGCATGAATTCGTGCATGGGTGGAGTCTGGCCGGCCTGGCCCTGATCAGGGCAGATCTGGCTGGGCTTGTTGGGAGGAGGAGATGGCGGCGGGAGGTTGGCTGGCCGGCCCACCATGATCAGGGCCCAATCAGGGCCGGGCCAGCCAGTAGGGAGGGGGTTGGGCCAGCCATGGGGAGGGGCTGTGGGTGGTGGGCCGGCTGGCCCCACCCCTGATTGGTGTGGAGGGGGGGTAGATCAGGGGCAGAGCTGGCTGGGGGGAGGGGCCTCAGGCCGATCAGGGTGGTGGGGGCTAATCAGAGGTGGGGCTGGCTATGGGGAGGGGCTGTGGGTGGTGGGCCAGCCGGCCGACCCTGAATGTTGTGGGAGGGGGGCTGATGTGGTTGGCCAGCCCTGCCCCTAATCGGGGTGGGGGGCCAATCTGGGGTGGGGCTGGGTGGAGGGAGGGGCTGCAGGAGGTTGGCCCGCCGGTCCGCCCCCTATTGGGTTAGAGGGGTGATCAGGGGTGGGGCCATCCAGGGGGAGGGGCCACAGGAAGTTGGCCGCTGGCCCCACCCACAATCGGCCAGTTCGCTGGCCACAGTGGGCATCATAGCAACGGGTCATTCCGGTCCTTACAGCGTTCCAGTCACAGGCTTTTTATATATATAGATAAGCCAGAAATTCTGAACAGTGCTGGTGAGTGGCACCCGCCTCCTCACTCAGTCTCTGAGCGCATTTGCACCTGTCCCGAGGGCAGCAGGGAGCCTGAGAGGCCTCAGCAGGTTGTGCGCCTGTTTACTTTTTTATTATGGAAAAGTTCCAAGTCCATGAAAGTAAAGAGAACGGTACCAACGAATCACTAGTACTGGTCACCTCGGTCCAATGATCACTAACACCATCTTCTTTCTTCTCCCCGCACCTTTTTCATCTTGCCCTTACTGTTTTTTGTTGGTATGTTTTAAAGGAAATCTCAGACATCATATGATTTCACCCACAAATAGAAAGATTTTAAAAATTAAAACCAAAATACCGCAACCACACCTAATAAAATCAGCAATCATTCTGGCTTGTCATTTTGGAATATTCAGGCTAGCCTTGGGGAGGGAGGAGGGGAATTCCTTCCCGGGTAGGGCTGCACAGAGGAGGAGCAGACAGGAGGTGGCCTTCCGTATCAGTATGGCTATCGGTGTCGATTACTGAGTGGAGAGAGGAGGGTGTGACCCCAGGACGCTCTGGCTATGGCAGGTGAGGGGTGTGAAGAAGTCGGGCTCTGAGTGGGTGAAGCGTGGAGTTCAGGACAGCACCCTCACACCCAGGTGCCTGAAGGACGAGGTGGGGTTCAGCAAAGACCAGTGGGTTCAGAGCTGTGCAGGACTCTGACCCACTGTAGGTGGTAGTGGGTGACAATGAAAGAGACGCATGAACTGATGCTATGTTTTCAAACCGAGGTGGGCGGTGAGTGGTGAGTGGTGGTGTCAGAGAGGGGGTTTCAGGATGACGTGTGGAGACCTGACCTCTGCAGGATCCGAGGCTCTTGAGGGATTACCCCAGACCCCCTGCTCTGTCCACACCTCTCCACCTCCACCTGGGACCCAGGCCCAACGGCATTCCTCTCAGCGTGTCACATCAGCCCTGCTTTAGCTCGTGCCCCTTCAGGATTGCCCCATATCCAGCTGGAAGCTCCTTTAAACACTTAAGTCCGGTTATACCACTTTGCTGCTCACACACTCCAGTGCTCCCCAACATCCCCATAATCCCCATGAGGCCCTTCCTGCTCTGCCTCCCCCCAGTTCTGTGCCTTCTTACCTCACTCCCGCCACTCTCCTGCTCTGGCTGCCTTGGCCTCTTCACTGTCCCTCACACACACCAGGCCACACTGGCCTCAGGGCCTTTGCTCCTGCTGTTCCCTGGGCCTCCCTCACTCCCTTCAGTCTCCGTTCCTGGTCACCCCATCTCACACTGAACTTCGCCCCAATCCTCTATTCCCATCTGAGTTTCTTCACTTTATCGTTGTCCCCAGCAGCACTTGTTAGCATGTGAAATGCAGTACATTTACTTGCTTATTTCCCAACTCCCGCTGCCCCACCCCCAGCAAAATAGAAGGTAGGCTCCCAGAGGGCAGGGGTTTAGTTCAGGCTCTATTCCCAGGAGGAGTCCTTGCTTGTCATATTTGTTGAATGCATAGAGGGCATGCTGGCACCGCAGCCAGGCCCGCCCCTTGCCCCCGCTGTGTTGCGGTGACCCTCCCCCATCACCCAGGATGTTCCTAGGATATACGGTGGGCAGTACTTCTACCCTTCCCAAACCACGCATCCAGCCAGTGTTCTTTGACTAAATCTAACCAGCTCACCACTACGGCCACAGCTGCCACCTAAAGGTCATGGAAAAGCACTTTGGATGGAGCCCGAGTCCTCAGATGGAAGTCACGGCATTCTCCGCTACTCCTGAGCCCCAGTCACACGTAAGGGCCACACTGTCCACCCAGACTGGGATCCTGATGTCGGCCTCCCCTCTCCCATCTGCTTCCTCTCTCAGGCCTACCCTCCACTGAGCCCTGCTCCTCCGCCTTCCCAACCTCTGCTCGAGCTGATCCCTGGGGGCCACTGGCCCAGCAGCACTTCCCTACAATACCTTTCCAACAAACTCTTACATTAAATTCTTGTGATCAAATCACATGAATGGGTTGTTGCCTGGTTTGTTTAGGCCACCTTGACTCCTTTGATGCTCTAGTAGGAATTACCAATCCCATTTCACAGAGTGGGAAACTGAGGCTGCCAACATCGATATGACTTGCCCAACATTACATGATGGGAAAGGCCGGGTCTGTGTGGCCCCATTTTTGCCTCAATGCTCTACTCAATCCTTGTGCTGGGATCATGCCTGACTTTTTTTCTGTGGTGGTAAAATACACATACAATTTACCATTTTAACCATTTTTTGAGTGTACAGTTCAGTAGCATTAAGTGCATTAATATTGTGCAACCATCGTCACCACCCATCTACAGAACTCTTTCATCTTGCAAAACCAATTCTGTGCCCATTAAACACTAACTCCCCACTCCCACACCCCCCAGCTCCTGGAATCCACCACTACTTTCTGTCTCTATGAATCTGACTATTCCAGGTACCTCATATAAGTGAAATCATACAAAATGTGACCCTTTGTGACTGGCTTATTTCACTTAGTATAATGACCTCAAGATTCATCCATGTTGTACAGCTGTATCAGGATTCCCTTCCTTTGATTACTGTCTATAAAACAAGAACATGTTTGCGTTGTTTTTGTAGCATCATTACTACTGTATTTACAGTGGCAAGCACAAGGTATAGGGTGGGAGGAGTGGTCCCCCTGACAGGGGCCAGTATTTGTCATTGCTATACTACTAATTTATAATGGCCAGTTTAGGACGTTTAAAAAGCAGACTAATTTCTGCTCAGTTTTCATTATTGTTTTTATTTTTTTTTAATATATTTTATTAATTTTTCACAGAGAGGAAGGGAGAGAGATAGAGAGAGTTAGAAACATCGACGAGAGAGAAACACCGATCAGCTGCCTCCTGCACATCCCCCACCAGGGATGTGCCCGCAACCCAGGTACATGCCCCTGACCGGAATCGAACCCAGGACCTCTCAGTCCGCAGGCTGATGCTCTATCCACTGAGCCAAACCGGCTTCGGCCATTATTGTTTTTAAATTTCCTACAATCAATGCACTCCCTTGTTGCCCATATCCCTGACTGACCAACTGCTCCCACCACCCCCCAACTTGGTACATCCCTGATTATTTATAAATTAGAGGCCCGATGCACGAAATTCGTGCAAGAGTAGGCCTTCGCAGCCCTGCCAGCTTCGTCCGGAAGGTTGTCTGGAAGGTCATCCAGATGGTCGTTCCACTGTTCAGCCATTTGGTCAATTTGCATATTATGCTTTTATTATTATAGATGCCTATTTGTTATATTATTAATATTAAAAGGGTTTTTTAAAAGGACCCCAGAATTGGAGAGTTGATTTCACAGTTCCTCAAGGGATTCAGGGAAGGTTTCACGCTTGAGGTAAGTCTTTGGGAATCCACTGGCTCCTGGCAAATACAGCTGTCAAAACCTTTGGCCTCGCCCTAACCCAGGGGTGGGCAAACTTGTTGACTCGAGGGCCACAATGGGTTCTTAAACTGGACCGGAGGGCCGGAACAAAAGCATGGATGGAGTGTTTGTGTGAACTAATATAAATTCAAAGTAAACATCATTACATAAAAGGGTACGGTCTTTTTTTTTTTTTAGTTTTTTTCATTTCAAACGGGCCGGATCCGGCCCGCGGGCCGTAGTTTGCCCACAGCTGCCCTAACCGGTTTGGCTCAGCGTATAGAGTGTCGGTCTGCGGACTCAAGGGTCCTGGCTTCGATTCCGGTGGGGGGCATGTACCTTGGTTGCTGGCACATCCCCAGTGGAGAGTGTGCAGGAGGCAGCTGATCGATGTTTCTCTCTCATCGATGTTTCTAACTCTCTATCCCTCTCCCTTCCTCTCTGTAAAAAATCAATAAAATATATTTTTTTAAAAACACACAAAAAAACCTTTGGCCTCTGTGTGTACGAGTTTGTGGGGGTGTGGGTCTGTGTGTCTGTGTGTGTCTATCTGTTGTGCTCACATGTGTCAGAAAGTCCCCGGGATCCTTAAGGAGCTAATTTTAGACTCTTGGCCCAGAACCAGGAGATGAGGAGGAAAGGAGATATTAAGGAAAGAAAAAGGCAGGTGAAAAGACAGCAAGGGAAACTGAAGGCTGATAATTTACCAGGTCTGGGTGCTCTCTGGTAAAATCAGAACCCGAATCCCTCAATACAGGAGTTATATCCCAAAAGTGTCATTCTGTTTTATGGGCCAGTTCACTCCCGTCACTCCCAGGGTTTTCTTCCACCTGGTTGTCTTACGAGCTTTTGTTCTGGTGATGTGGGAGTGGTCTATAGAATGTTCTCCTCGTTGGGCCTCTGAACAGCAGAATCACACATTGTACCCAGAATCCACGGCCATGTCTGGCTTTCTCCTGATACCATGTGACCCCGGGAGCTGGGCTGTGGACGAGGCTCCATCCAGGAGAAGCCACTGGGCACCTACTCTCTGTTGGCCTCTGCGAGGTTCAGGAGTGAACCAGGCAGGGCTCCTGCTGCCAAGGAACCTGGAACTCACAGCTGTCATTACTTGGGCACCTGGGCCCGAATAATCGCATAGGGCCTGTTTGTCCACTGTTAACAACTCACTTGTGTACCAACCTGGTGAAATAGATGCTATTATCCCAGATAAGGAAGTGAGGTGGGTATTCAAAGATAACACTGTGTGTCCATTATCATGCTTCCCCCTTTCTGTGATGGCTCCACGGGGGGACATGCTGTCTTCATTGAGTACACAAGAATAAGGTCAAGGTTCACTCCAGCTGGGTCCCTGACCCCAGAGGGAGCATCATAAATATGTGCTTTATGGACGAATGGGTGAATGAACGAATGGATGGATAGGCAATGATGATGGATGACTGGATGGACAAGCAGATGGAAGAACAAATGATGGATGATGAAGGGATAGTGTGGTAAATGTTTCCCTCCACGTCCCGCGTGGTTCAGGGTTCAGGATCTGGAAGAGGAGCCGCACACAAATGGAAGAGGAAAGACAAGAGATAATTTTGAAATATTGGGGGGCCAGGTGGGTAAGTCCAACTCAAGAGGAAAGACTTACACTGGTTCTCAGGCCGCACCAACCTTTTATTTGGTTTGGGATCCACCCATAGTATAGCCCTTAGGCAGGGAGGTTCCAGTGACACACAGACTATTCTTATCAATAAGGATTTACATGACTAAAGGTGAGGAGGTTGGTTCAGCTACCATTATCTGGATTAACAGAGGTGGTGCACAGCTCTGACCTTTGCGAGGGCTTCAGAGGTCACCAGCCTTCCGGGTTCTCTGTCAACACCTCTGCTAGTGAAGACAAGACGCGGTTTCCCACAGGATAGGTGAATGGATGATAGGCAGATGAATGGACAGATGTATGGGTGGATAATGTATGGTTGATGGAAGAATGGGATGGATAAATGAATGAGAGATTACCCCGCTGAGTTGGGGTTTGACTCCACCTGAGCTCTTCAAACGCTGGGCTTTATTTGACCTTGGGAGACTGATTCACAGAAAGTAAGGAGACTTTCTCCTTTGGAAAAATAAGAATAAGTATTTCTTGATCAAGAGGAATGATGCTGGGGAGGAGGAGATGAAAGTTGGAAAGATTTGTAGATATTTTCAAAATAAAATAAAAAACTGAACTTTAGTGCCAAGTAATATCAAATTGAGATATAAATCTAAATGCAGTATGAAAAAGACAGAAATGCGGCTGGAGAAATCCTTCAGCAGTCTTGACCACAATATTTCTGAGACCCCATAGAATTCATGATTAAGTAGGAAATCTCCAGTTTGCTTGGAATCTGAGACTTCAAACTGGGCTGAGTTTGGAGAACTCCTTGTCTAGGTCCCACGTTGTCTCTGGCCCAGTTCCAGAGCATGTGTTCAGAGGAGCCTGTCCCAGTCCCCATCTCCATTTCAGAGCCTCTGAGGAAGCTTCTGCCAGTGGCTGCTCAGGCTCTCCACCCCTGAGGTGACCCTGCAGAATTCCAAGGGTCCCTGGAGGAAGGGGATATTTCTGGGCCCAGGCTCTGTGTCCATGTTTGGTCTTCAAGGAGCACACTGTGAACTGTCTTTCACCTGCCAAGACTTCATCCCAAAACACTCCTGGGAGGGCACTGATCCCTCCTTCCTCCAAGGCAGTAAACAACAGCTGGGAATGCAGCTTCCAGAACATGCCAGGAAGGACCCTCCAACCACCACCCTGGGGTGAAAAGCTGAAGGGAACCTCTTGAGACACATTCAACATACATTTGTTTTCTTTTTTCCTAAAAAAAAAATAAAATGATTTCAGGTCCTAAAAATAGTTCTTCTCATTGAAAACGTCAGGTTCTGGCTGCTGTTGCTCAGTTGGTTGGAGCATCGCCCCATACACCAAAAGGTCATGGGTTCGATTCCCGGTCAGGACACATACCCAGGTTGTGGGTTCAATCCCTTGTCAGGAGGCAACTGATCGATGCTTCTCTCACATCAATGTTTCCTTCTCTCTTTCTCCCTCTCCTTCCTCTCTCTCTCTCTAAAACAAAAAAACAAACAAAAACACAATAAAAGCATATCCTTGGGTGAGGATTAAAAATAAAAAAAGAAAGAAAAAAACTTCAGGCAATAGTGATATCTTTAAAGAAGGGATTTAACACAAAAATCACCGAAAATCCCACCTACCAGACCTACTGGGCATGGTCGCCTGGATGAACATCCTTTCAGATAAGCTCTTGGTGCATCTGTTCACAAAGGGGCCATTTTTTTAAAACCCAACAGTGCGCTCTAGGCCTGGCTCCGCATCAAGGAATGTGAGTGTCTAGTTTTAAAAATACCCATGAACCTTTGTTTGCCTTTATTTACATTTCACTTTATGAGCCATGGATGGACATTTAGGTTGTTTCCAACTTTTTATTCTCACAGTTTGTTTTACCTCCTCAATGGCAGCTTCCTGCCAATTTCCCCCTTCTGCTCCCTTCTATGGAAAGCCAGCTCAGAGACAGAGGAGAGAGGGAGGAAGGAAGGACCACCTTGGGGTTCTAAAAAGCTCCCCCAAGGAGCAGAGGCAGGAGCCTCGGGTGGGAGTGGCTGGTGAGGGGCTGCTCCAGGCACAAGGTGGAGGTAGAGGCCAGAAGCCAGGCTTGTCTCAGATGCACTTCTTCAGGTCAGAGGGTTCCAGAGCCCGAATGGCCTAGAGGCATGGGTCCAGCCTGACCTGTGCAGCAGCCTAACAATAACCTACACGTCCAAACTGTGCGGAACGTGGAGCTGGATGGTCAGAGAGGCAGCAATGAGATGCTCCCATGGGGGGCCCGGGATCAGGCTGCTGAGGACACGACCCTGCAGACACCTGCAGAAACCAGCTGAGGAACACCGAGGCCTGAGACATAGACTCAGATTATGTTCCCTCCCCTCCCACCACCAGCCCTGAGCCAAGTTATCAGAACTCATGTCTCCAACCTTAGACCTTGCTCAGAGGAGACCGAAATGTGCCAGGGAAGCAGCCCAGGAGATAAGCACAAGTAGATGGAAGTGAAATTTCTTGGGGTCTCCATTCTGAGTCATTTAGGAAGACCCTTAATATGTAGTCAGCATATTACCATTTAAAAGCATTTTCAAGACAAGCCACAGACTAGGAGAAGATATTTACAAAGTACTTATCTAACAATAGCCTTGTATCTAGGATATATAAGGGACTCTCAAAAATTAATAAGAAAACAAACTATCTGATGATTTAAAAAAAAAAAAATGGGCCCCAAAAAACTGAACAGACATCTCACCAAAGAGGACATGTGGGCGGCAAATAAGCATGTGAAAAGATGCTCGACATCATTAGTTGACGGTAACTAGTCAAAACTTTAAAAAGTGTTTTCAAGTCCATAATCTCACTTGATCAGTTCAGTTCTGTGAGGTTAGTGGTTGTTATTGTTGTTATTATTACCATTTTATAGTGGGGGGGGGGGGCGGGGATGAGGTTCATGGAGTTTAAGTGACTTGCCCAAGGTCAGAACAGAGACTC
Source organism: Myotis daubentonii (assembly GCF_963259705.1). Lineage (NCBI taxonomy): Eukaryota > Metazoa > Chordata > Mammalia > Chiroptera > Vespertilionidae > Myotis > Myotis daubentonii. The sequence continues at coordinate 37,281,553 of NC_081843.1, read as the reverse complement.
AAAACCAAGGAACTTCCATTTGGGAGATGTCTGAGTTGTAAGAATGTTCTAGAAGCCAGCACTTAGTATCCCATGAGACAAGGCCATACTTCGCATTTTAAGCAAGGAGAGAAGACCATGTCCCACACACATAGCCCTCACCATCCTGACCAGCCTCACGAGTAGTGGGACCTCGTGTGGGGCCTGTCCTATGGCTGCCCAGTGAAGGGTGGGCATCCAGCAGCCGGAGCTCCCCCAGCTGGGGAAGCCCCCTGTGGACCTTTCACAGCTGGCGCTCTGCTTCATGGGAAGGGGACCTGCTCCAGGAGCAGCTGGTTCGAGCTCAGGGCCTGGCACACAGCAATCTGTAGCTTTGGTTTCCTGGCCCTGAATCTGAACAGGGTAACTTGATGGAGAGCTCGGTTCCTCCTAAGGTTCTGAGCCTGGGCCTGGTACTTGCGGACTCTCCAAATCCACTGAGTGTGGGGGTCCTCAGGCTGGCAGGAGGAACAGAGAGGACCGGATTGCTTATGGTGCCACCCCTCCACCTTTACCTCCACCCTCCCGAGTCCATCTCCCTTTATCACACTCAGCACAGTGTTTTTCCACCAGAGGCCTCAAGACAACACTGCAAAATCCTCGAAGGTAGAGAAAGTGTCTAGTTAATTGAAGATCTTTGCTAGGGTCTAACAAAGAACTGGGTACAGAATTCAAGGAACTAGGGAAAGGAAGGAAGAGGAGGAGGGGCAGAGAGAGATTGACACACACATAGTAAAGTCCAGCAGGCCTATTTCCTAAGCCAGCTGTTTGGGGGCAGAGCCCAGCACTCTGTGTATGAATGCCAAGTCCAGGGGTTTCTGGATGTAGATACTGAGAATAACCTCCATCTCAACTACCACCTGAACAGAGTACTGTGCTTGGAGTCATTGTTCCCATCACAGAGCTCCAGCTTTCATTCATTCAACAAATATTTATTGATCATCTAATAGATGCCAGGCACTTTACACATATGAACTCATGTAATGCATAACTAGCCTATTTGGTAAGTACCACTATTGTTCCCATTTACATCTACAACATGGATGAATTTTGGAAACATACTAAACGAAAGAGCCAGGCACAAAAGGTCAGATGTATGATTCCATTCACATGAAATTCCTAGAATAGGTAAAATTATAGAGACAGAAAACAGATTGTTGGTTGCCAGGAGTGAGGGGAGAAACTGTTTAATGGATAGTAGGTTTCCTTTTGGGCTGATGAAAGTGTTTTGAAACTAGATAGAGGTGGTAGTTGCACAACATTGTGAATATACTAAATGCCATTGAGTTATTTGCTTAAAATTGTTAATTTTGTTATGTTTTTTCTCAATTAAAAAAAAAGTGAATTAAGGACCTGGAGGTGAAGATAGGAATGACAACAGGTGCCAGAAGGAAAGTCCCCCAAGCAGTTTCTCCCTGCAGACCCAGAGGCCATCTCCCAGCTGGATAAGGGCACAAAGGAATCAGTCCTTTCATCCCCTTTTACAGATGGAAAAGGCAAGCCCAGAGAGGGCAAGGACTTCCTCAAGGCCAAAAAATGCCAGGGAAGCATTTTGAATTCAAAGCTGGCTTTACAATTCAGATCAGTGCCACTAACTTGAAATAAGTTTCCTTAACAATCTAAACTTGGAGCACTAATGTTGATTTAGGGGACTACTGGGATTTTTGAAGTTAGTCGCAGTTTATCAAAACAAGTACATGAAAATATCCAGTCTTAGCTAAAAATGTCTCCATTCAGTTATAATTAACACCAGGAATGTCCTGCTCAGCTAACAACCCCATGGTGGGAACCACACATGATTCCTGCATTGTTGAACTCTTTCCTAAGTTCGCCATCCCCTGGGTGCCCTGTAATTATTTAAAAGCTCATGCTTAAATGTTCTGCAGCATTGGGATTGTATACTGGCTACACTGCTGTTAGAGAGTTCTTTTTCATAAAGCAAGGAAATAAATTTGTTTGAACTAAAAAATAAATAAACAAAGCCGGCTTTAGAACTCAGAGCTGACACTGCACCATGATGCCACATGGTGGGCTGCAGGAAGGCCATGGTCATGACTAGATGAGTGAAGTCTAAACTTACACGGGCCTTCCAGCCTGAGCATGGGAAAGGGGCAAAGTAATCACCAATTGGCTCTCTGGGCTCATCCATGCCAAAAACTTTGGATGAGTCTACTTGGGTCTTCCTCCTTAAGAGTTAGCCCCCTCTCACCCTAACCGGTTTGGCTCAGTGGATAGAGCGTCAGACTGCGGACTCAAGGGTCTCAGGTTCGATTCCGGTCAAGGGCATGTACCTTGGTTGCAGGCACATCCCCAGTGGGGAGTGTGCAGGAGGCAGCTGATCGATGTTTCTCTCTCATCGATGTTTCTGACTCTCTATATCCCTCTTCCTTCCTCTCTGTAAAAAATCAATAAAATATATTAAAAAAAAAAAAGAGTTAGCCCCCTCTATGAGTGCAGTTACAGCTTTAAGAGGAAAACTCATTAGCTAGCTGTTCTATTTCTGCCCACAGCCTGCACCCCTGGGCTGAGGTCATCAGTGTCCCCAGAGGGACAATGGGAGGAAGGCAAATGTCCTAGAATAAGGGCATTCACTGATCCCCCCTGAGGGGCCTGGGAACGTCCAGTCAGGCCCTGGAAGGTGAGGCCAGCTGACCCACTGGAGCCCTGAGGGCTTCTTTTCTTTTTTAAGGTTTTGCTGGCTCAGAGCAGTTGGGCAGGTATAAAAGGGAATGGCCAGGCTCTGCTGGGCACCCAGTCTCTTCCAGTGTGGTCTCAGGTGGGTACCATAGGGAATGCGGGGGGGAGAGGGGAAATGGGGCGGGGGTTCCTGGAGGAGCCACTTGAGGTAAGTAGATGTAATGAAGAGAGATGAGCAACCAGGAGCAGGGGAAGCGCATTTCTTAAGCACCTGCCTGACCCAGGGGCTGCAGAGTGGGCATCTCACTCAATGTTCCGAGGGACCTGGGCCTGTGGGACATGTGCTGCATTCCACAGTGAGGCAGGAGCAGCTGGGGTTCAAACCCAGATCAGCCTACTTCACTGCACCAACCTTGGGGAAAGGGGAGGGCATGGAGGGGGTGCTGGGTTCATGCTGGGTTCAGTCCCAGCCCTGTCTTTCCCATACTTTGTAATGCATCTCTTCCCCCTGAAGACCCTTTTAGCTGTTGCATTCAATGAGCTCAATTTTTATATGTGTTGTGGTTCTTGAATTTTAAAAATGGGTCTTGGTTATCAAAGGCTCCTGGAAAGAGCCTTTGTCGGGGAGGGGAGGTACAGGAGTGATTTGGATGCAGGGGGCCTTAGAGTTAGGGTCATACCTGAGAAGGAGGCTGGTGGCCACTGAAAGGGGCGAAACCTGGTGTCAGAGGCCTGTACAGCCCTCGGGTACGCCTGGCCCCAGCGGTCTGTGCCCCCGGCCACCAGGCCAGGACAACAGCAATAACACCTTAGCTGGCGGTTCACAGCAAAACTATCATTAAGAAGTACAAGCAGCCACATTGGAATAAACAAAGGAGAATTTCGGGCCCTTCCTCCCCATTAGAACAATTAAAAAGAACCCAGCTCTCAGAAGAAGTTGTTTTGTTTTAATAACAAGTCTAATGCTTTTTAATCCGACCTGGCTGATACTTGCATTATCTTTTCCTGTGGATTTTGGTCTCATCTCCCTGTTGACTTCCATCTATGTCAAACAGAACCAGGAGAATGAGACGGCAAAAAGAAAACAACAACAAAAAAACAACAATGCAACTGAGCCGGCAGGGACAACAAATGACAAAAGGAGGTTTATGTTGAGCAATCATATCTTCCGTACAGGGGGTGGGAGAGGCCCAAGAAGCCACTGAGCTCCAAGGTGACTTGTGGCACAGCTGAGTGAGACAGTCTCCCGGAGGCCGGATGAAGACTGCTCAAAGCTACTGGCAGGAACCAAGGCCTCCCAGCCCAGTCCTTCTCAGGACGGGACTCAGGAGGGACCAGGCAGGGTTCTTACCCTAGGCTCGGGATCTTCCACGGGAAAACAATCCCATCCTGATGTTCCCTGCCTTTCACCGAAATGCAAAATGTCCTCCTCTTTCAACACAGGCAACAAGTCACATTCATGTTAGCAGTACCTGTAACTTTGCCAGCAATGGAAGTCACCGATATTTTCATATCCTGTTACAAATATTGCAAAAAGCTCAAAATATTGTTAATTCCCATCGTTGCTTCAGAACAGTGGTTATTAGAGCAGCTGTTAGATTGTGTTATTTGATGTGCTAGTAAAGAAGACTATGTATTACCATCATATGCGTGTTTAATATTTTGTCAATTATAGTTTAATGCCATTTGTTTTCTTGGTGACCCTATATATTTTATTAACTGAATTTAAACTATTTTATCCAATGGGACTACAGATATCACCAGATGGCACAAGACCCCCACTGTCCTCTTGTCTATGAAATAGACCAATTCCAGGGTTGGGGAACCCAGGCGCCAGCCAGAACTCTCTAAGCTGGACACCATAGGGCCGTGATGGCGAACCTATGACACGCGTGTCAGAGGTGACACGCAAACTCATTTTTTGGGTTGATTTTTCTTTGTTAAATTGCATTTAAATATATAAAATAAATATCAAAAATATAAATCTTTTTTTTTTACTATGGTTGCAAATATCAAAAAATTTCTATATGTGACACGGCACCAGAGTTAAGTTAGGGTTTTTCAAAATGCTGACACGCCGAGCTCAAAAGGTTCGCCATCACTGCTATAGGGAGGTGGGAAGAGGAGAAAGTGTCTGGCTTTGCCTCCACTGCTTGCCTGTCCTGGCTCAGCCTCTTCTTCCAGGGCCCCTCCCAGGAAAACCTGGCACTCTCCCGAGGGCAGCCCAATTCAAGCAGGGGCCAGGGGCACCGTAGTGAGACCCTCCAGTTCCCACTGAGTTGTTTAAAGGTGAAGGCTGGCCTCGAGAATAGCACTGCAGGCAAAGGGGCTCAGAACACACCTTCCCCAAAACTTCAAGAGGTTTCTTCACTCCCAAGACAACCTGGGACGTCCTGACTTCCCTCTCGGCCCCTGTGAGTCCCCAGTGCTCCTCCTTCCTGGTGGTCTGGTGAAACGTCTGCATTGAGAAGCCCAGGCTTAACCCCAGGCTGGCCTCATCTGGAGAAAGATAATCAGCGAACCTGGGCAATTATTTGTACCCGGGTCTAGTAAAGCCTACGGACCTCTGATCAGATTAGTGTTTTTAAATGAATAAAATAAACTACATAGACTGCAACGGTCGCCAACCGGTGGTCCACGGACCACTAGTGGTCCATGAGGTCCGAAAGGTTGTGACCGCTGAGTCATAGTCTGAGCTAAGGGGTCAGGGCAAGGAGTCTCCTCTTAAGGTACCTCAAAATCCACAAAGAAAACTGATGCTATTAAAATGCAGCTATCAAAATATTAAAAATCAATTTGTGATATAGTAATTAAAAGTGTACTTCTTTGTTAGCAGGTTCAAATAACAACCTCCAACTGAGGGTCTAATAAGGCCATAATTTCAAAGTTGAGAAGAGGGTAAACACTATTTTGAGATGCCTGCAACCACACTAAAATAAAAGGAGAAGAGCTATGATTTCTGTTGGGGACAAGCCACTGCAATTCTAGTACTACCGTGGCTTGTGGCCTGTTCATACCTTAAGGGAAGGTGGAAAACAGCTGGTAATTGTTTTCCGATGCTATTTCATGGTTAAACGTCCTTGCTTTAACCTCTCCTGGTCCTTGTCTTCTTCTCCATAAAATGATCCAGTCTGGCCTTAAAGTGAGGGTTTTATCAATCAAAGATGCAGAAATGTTTTGTGGGTGGGGAGGTACACAACCCTGAGGAGTTATTAGCTTATTCTAAGTTATTAGGACCCCTGCCTCTCTCAGGCATTCACCTTAGCCCATATGTAAGTCTTGACAAGCTGTCCTTGCTTTCTCTCCCCTATAGCACCTCGGGAAGTCCTGGTTCCCATCCTTGGTTCCTTCTTGCTCCGCCCTCAGCCAAGCCGCAATGCCTGGTGGGTACAAAGGTGAATGTGGGGACGATGTGGACCCGATGCCCTTCCTGGCACCTCCCGAAAAGGAGAGGCTCGAAGCCATGAGCAAGCCCTATGACATCAAGAGGTCCTGCTGGGTCAAAGACGAGAAGGAGGGCTTCATCGCTGGAGAGATCCAGTCTGAACAGGGCGACCAAGTCACCGTGAAGACGGTCACCAACCAGGTGAGTGGAGAGAAATCTCCAGGATGAAACTGAGCTTTGGAAGTGGCAGACACTCAGGCTCTGTTGTCTGTGCTTCTGCTCAAGAGTCAGAGTGGCAAGAAGAGCAGATGCCTCTGAGTCCCGGGTGCTGGGTTCAAGTTCAGAATCAACAATACTCAAGCTGTGTGGCCCTGAGAAAGACACTTTTCCTCTCTGAGCTTTGGCTCTCTCACAATAGAGATTCCAACGTGATAGCACATGGGAAAGTACTCTATATGCTCTGAAACAGTACATGTGTATAAGACATTATCATGAGAGCTGCTCATCTTTAAAGTCCCAAACAGCTCTCATGTGGAACCTGTTTCCTAAGAGAGTGAGCATCCCACCCGTCAGTGGTTGCACTATGGGCCCATGATGGCACGGGGAATGTGAGACAGGGCTCAGACCATCTGGCCAACCTGGGTGAGCTCTTCAGCTGCATGAGCAACGGATGGTGTCTCCTGAGCCTCTTGCTGCCTGGTGGTGGTGGTGTGCTTGAGCTGGCTTGTCCTGGCTTCTGAGGACTCAATGTTAAACATTCAGGGTTTGCAGCCAGTTGTTAAACCTTTAGTAGCTTGCTGTCAGCCATGGTGGAAGTATTTTCACCATGGGAATTGACAAATGGTACAAATTAGAGATTTTTCCCCATATAGATAGTTTACCAGTCTCTGCTAGTCCACACTGACTGTGAGGGATGACTTGAGAAGGTGAATATAAAGTTTATTTTATTAAATCCCTACCCTGCTACAGACTCCTGGTGAGGCACTGAATTTGTTATTTAATCCTTTCAATAACCTTATTATATGATTTACTAATCCTAGTTTGCAGTAGGATCAAGGAGACTTTACCCTTGTGCCCATAGTCACAGTGATGAACTCAGTTCAAAGCTAGAGCATCTGGCTCAAACACCTATATCCCCTTTACGTCACTATGCCATCTCTCCACGGTGGGCTGCAAAAGGGAAATATGAGGTCAGTCCTTGGGTAATTTCATGCATAAAACCAGAGACCTTCCATGATGAGATTTTGAAATAGCTGAGCTTTACTTTGCAGCCTCTTTCCAGGGAAGTGACAAGAGAGAGATGGGGCTATGCCCAAATTAAAGTGGATTTGAACATGAAAATCAAGCCGGATTCTCAGAAGGAACATACTTTTCAGAAGGGCAGAGCACTGCAGTGTTGTAAGAAATGATGAACCATAAGGAAGGGGCCCCAAAGGCCCCACTTTGGACCCAGCTTGATTTACTAGGGGTGGTGATCACCACTGGGTGGATTTCCTAAAACTGTCAAGATTTCAAATTACCTACCTATTGGGCTCATAAATTATTAAAAGTCCCAAAAATTAAATTATATGTTCAAGCCTCACATCTCAGGCTGTAGGCAACTCAAAGATTTTTTCTGGTCCCAGATGATGAAACTTAAGAGTTGGTGCTAGTTTTCACCTACAGATGAAACACTGGGGTGCAGACGGGGGACAGGAATTCCTACCATGCACAGGAGCTCTGATTCTTAATGCTGCACATCTACTGCCCAACACTCGTTGTTGTCTTCTTTTTCTTTATCTTATTTGCTTGCTACTTTCAAGGGGAATGTCTTTTTATTATGAAAAAGTTCATTGCTATTTAGAAACCATCACTAATTCCCAAAGCAGAGAGCAAGAGTCACATCTCTGCAATGTGTCCCTGGGATCAATGAGGAAGCTCTGATCAGCTGCCAGGATGGATTTGGTAGGAAGAGAAGCACAGGCCTGAGGTGCTCTGAATGTAGGAAGGGAAAACCATAGCTTACAAGGTATTTTTCCATGATCCCATTTAAGTTCATATAATTCTTCCAGAAACCAGCCATGGGGGATGCTTTCATTCCTACTTCAGATGGGAGGCAGTTAGGGTTCAGATAGCCTCACAAGTCCCTCCCCATCCCAGGTTGCACAGTAGGGCATGGCTGGACCAGGAATTGGGCCCACTGGACGCCTGACTACAGCTCCTTCCGGGACACCAATCTGTGTGCGATAACTGTGCCAGATGCTGCTGTGGCTGTGACAGTACTGGTCCCTAATTCATGTGCTGCTATGTCTTGACATCTCCCCGCAGACTGTCACTATTAAGAAGGATGAAATCCAGCAGATGAACCCACCCAAATTCTACCAAGCCAGTGACATGGCGGACATGACCTTCTTGAATGAGGCCAGTGTCCTGGACAATCTGCGCCAACGCTACACCAACATGAGGATCTATGTGAGTGCCTGGGGCTGGGGGTGAGAAGGAAGTGGGCACTGCACTTTAAGACCTTCCACTTTGGTCCTGATGGGAGGGAGCAACTACTCTACCTTCCCCAGCAACCAATGTACATTATGACTCAGACAAGGGCACAGGGACCATGTTTTTGACACATTAGGACTTCCACTCCAAGCTTTCAACATCTCAGTGTTGGGCACCATCTCCACAGGCAGCTGAAATACCCTTTGCTGAAGCTGTCACCCTGAAGTCTTCCCCACCCCACCCTTGCAAACTCTCCAATACAAACATCATTTCCCCCTACTGACTTTATATGACTTGATTAGAAGGCCCTCCCTGTCTATCCAACCATCCGTTTATCTTCCTTCTTTCCTTTCTTTCTCCTTTTTTTTCCTTCTTTATATCCATCCATCCAAGCATTCATTCTACAAACATTGTGCACTATGCTAGAGTGTGCAAAGTGGGTTACCATCAGTCCCTTGACCATCTTGGAACTCCTAAAACAGAAATATGATTTCCTGAAAGTGCTGGTGGCTAGATTCAACATGAGATGTAAGGAAGTCTTGGCATTTGCCCCTTTAGATTTGGTAGGAAGAGAAGCACAGGCCTGAGGTGCTCTGAATGTAGGGAGGGAAACCCATAGCTTACAAGGTATTTTTAGATGTCTTTACTAAAACAGAAAGATGCACATCTGGTAGGAATAGGTGAAGTGGGACCTGCCTTCAAGGTCAGAGGCCCCTCAGGATTTGTGGTGACAGCCAAGATGGTTGCTGCATGCTTCCTTCCCTCAACCTACTTCAACACTACTTTAGCCCAGATTCAAATCCCCAGGCCGTGCTGAAAGATCTCTAGAAAGCTCTTGGGGATATTTGCTGGGCCTGGAGACTAGTGATAGCATCATTGGACCTCAGGTCTAGAAAGAACCACATTCTCTTTGACTGAGCCTGGAGTTTGGCTGAGGATGTCTGTGTGGGCTTGATGGCTAAGCTCAGGGCTGGGGCTTAGATCAGAGTCACTCTGATGCCAGGCCCTTGCTCTCCATGGGTGGCCACACCATGTCATAGGCTCTGTGGAGTGTGGGCTAAGGCAGTGATGGCAAACCTATGACATGCGTGTCAGAGGTGACACACGAACTCATTTTTTTGGTTGATTTTTCTTTGTTAAATGGCATTTAAATATATAAAATAAATATCAAAAATATGTCTTTGTTTTACTATGGTTGCAAATATCAAAAAATTTCTATATGTGACATGGCACCAGAGTTAAGTTAGGGTTTTTCAAAATGCTGACACGCCGAGCTCAAAGGTTTGCCATCACTGGGGTCAGGGCAAGGAGTCAGGGTAAGGAGTCTCCTCTTAAGGTACCTCAGTTGCTGATTGAACAACACTGACGGGCAAGGACTACTCCACAACCCCGAAAGCTTCCCTCTCAGGTCCCTCCTATGAGAGAGGGTGGGGAACCTCTCTTTTTCATTCTGACCAAAACAGGTTTGCAGGCTAATATCTGCCATCCTCCTTCCCCTACACGTTCCCCCCCCCCCCCCCCAATACATACACACACTGAGATAGGGCTTGAAAGAGTGATTCAATGGCTGGAGTCCTAGGATGAGACACTATGCATCATACTTTCAACTCTTAATAAGATTCCTTTTAAAACTCAACATATCACAGCTATGGTAAGAAGAAACTGGGGCTGGTAGGCGGGGGGTGGGCTGCGGGGAGGGGGAGCAGTATTCCCACTTGGACCAAAGTGGAAGGTCTTAAAGTTGAACTGTAAAGAGGCACAGAGTAGGGACATCAGGTCAGTATGAGTGTCCAGCAAGGAGAAGGGAAAGTTTGAAAGCCATGGAGGGGCAGTCATGGATTTGGCTATTGCCTGCTCTCACTTATTCTCCTCTCAGCTCATTTCTTTTATTACCTCATTGGTTTCTGATTTTTTTTAATGGGATAATTTTCTTACAAAATTGCCTTGGGATGAAAAAAGAAGCTGATGTCTCAGCAGTGTGGTGTTTGCCAGAGGGAAGGGGGTGGGGGTGATGGGGATCTAATATATGGTGATGGGAGAAGATTTGACTTTAGGTGGTGGGCACACAGTGCAATATACAGATCTTGTAACATAGAAACCCACACCCGAAACCTATATGATCATATTAACCAATGTCATCCCAACAAATTTAATTTTAAAATAAAATGAAAATAGAGTAACCCCACACAGTGAGCACTCCATGGCTGTAAAATACCCCAGAAATCTCACTGTGGACTCTCATGGAAAATTCTCTGAGATATATTAAGTGGAGAAAGCAAGATATAAAACAATTTTGTAAAATACCATCTTTAGTTTTAAAAACAAGGTGGGACATAAGAATGTGAGACATTTGTTTGTGTACGCATCAGAGACCTTGGGAGTGGGTATTGGGTATTAGAAAGTACTTGTGGGAAGAGGGGGTGGGCAGTGAGCAGTTGGGAGAACTTTTTGTCCATACAGTGCCTGTGTTATCTATTCAAATAATTAAACCAAAAGAAAATAAAACAAATATATATTAAAGAGAAGACTTGTTTTGCTTACTGAATAAAGACTCAGGCATAGATTTTGCCCCCAGAGAGGACCTCCAGCCAGGTTGCTCTATGACAGGCTGGGGTCCAGAGAGAAGGGACTAGTAGAGGGAAGGGCCAGCTAACCATCTTCCTTCCCTCCCACCAGACCTACTCGGGCTTATTCTGCGTGACAGTCAACCCCTACAGGTGGCTGCCCATCTACGGGTCCCGGGTGGCCAACATGTACAAGGGCAAGAAACGCACAGAGATGCCACCCCACCTCTTCTCCATCTCGGACAATGCCTACCATGACATGCTCATGGGTGCGTGGGGTGGGGCCTGTTGGGGCTCTCGTGGTGGGTGAGATTCTCTTTGCTATTGTCGCTCCAACTGCATTAGAGCCACATGCTACCCAAGCTCAACCTGAACCACTTGTTGAAATTCTTTGCTAAATGTTGAGCTGCCACAGTATGTGATATTAACACCAGGTACCAGCGCTCAGTGAGTGCACTGGGCATCTGCTGAGTACCAGCCCTACTTCACGCCCTATCTCATTTAAGCATCACAAAAGCCAGGTTGCCAAGTTAAGTAACTTGCCCAGAACTCAAGTCAACATTTAACCATTCCCTGTATGATTTCTGCCATACAGTACAGAGACCCCAGAAGTAATTTTTATTATCATTTCTCTTTATTTTTTTATGACAGGGTAGCTTTTTGGGATGGTGCTGGTAGAAACAGGGTGGCTGGTCAATTCTTGGCCCTTTCTGCAAGGATGTTTCCTGCAGAGACAAGCATGTCACCATGGACCCCACAGGATGCTGGGTTTTCTGACTCACCTGGCTTCTATGGCCACTCTCCAAGTTGGTGGGATGCAGGGTGGGTGGCAAAGATGATGCCAAATGTCTAAGTTTCTAAGTTTCCTTAATTACATCCTCCAATTGCTGTTTTCTTCCCTGCAGATCGTGAAAATCAGTCTATGCTAATCACGTAAGTGTCCCTTCTGTCCCTCCGTAAATCCTATATAATAAAAGTGTAGTATGCAAATTGTCCCCTTGACTGGAAGTTCCTCCAGGAGTTCACCAGGGGACTAGGGTGCGGTACTGGCCAGGGAGAGGGAGGCCCCAGCTGGCAGCCAGCAGCCGCTAGGGATCCTACCAGTGCACGAATTTCATGCACTGGGCCTCTAGTATAGATATAACTAGGTCTGTGTCTTATACGTGTAATTAAGCCTTCTTAAATTAATTGGTGGGACCTTGTATAGAAATCTGTAGACAGCAAGTAGGCTTAGCAGGACTGGTAAATCTGCACCTGCTAAACCAAGGGGACCCTCCATGTCCCTAAGCCCCCCACCTGTCTGTCACAGCTGAAGTGTGAAATGTGATCACGCTCAGCCTGCACCTTTTATTGCTCTACTTCTCTGCTGCTACTCCCCTCTACGTGCTTCACTTGTCTGCTCCCGTTTCCACCCACAGTGGAGAATCTGGTGCCGGCAAGACTGAGAACACGAAGAAGGTCATCCAGTACTTTGCCAATATCGGAGGAACTGGCAAACAGTCCTCGGATGGGAAGGTAGGGTGGCTGGGTATCCCGTCACACATAGCAGTGCCTGCTCTGTGGGTTAGGCCCATTCTGCAGATAAGAAGACTGCGGCTTAGAGAGAAGCTACCTGGGGTGGCGGCGGGGGCGGGGGGGGGGGTCACACAGGGAGAAGGTGGCTGCAGACCCAGGTCTCCTCACACAGGATGAATTCTGCTGCCTAGGCCACATCTTACATGCAGGCCCTGGGGCACAAAGAGCATTAGCTGTGCCAGTGGTGGCTGTCAAAAGCTGACAAGAAAAGGAAGGTTGGGAGAGAGACACCAGCTCAGGTCACTCAGGGGTCTCTCCACCAAGAGCAGTGAGGAAACAGCAGCAAAGAATCAAGGCCTAGCATCTGCCAGGTGCCCCTCCAATATCAGGGGCTGCAGGGGGCCGGGGGTAGTCATCAGGCAGTGGCCCTCCCTCCAGCCCCAACTTCCCAGCCTCCCTAACCTGTTTCCATCCTGATTCCTAACATGCAAGACACTGTCATGTGAAAGCCCTGAGTCCCCAGGCAGTAGCCCACAGGCCAACCCATCTGGTGTTTCTCTCTGGGGCAGGGGTCCCTGGAGGATCAAATCATCCAGGCCAACCCCGTGCTGGAGGCTTTCGGGAACGCCAAGACCACCAGGAACAACAACTCCTCGCGCTTTGTAAGTGTGAGCAGCGGCAACTGGGGGCCCTGGGGGTGGCGGGACAGGTACCCTCACCCCATTCCAGGTAAGTAAATTCGGGCTGATTTAAACACACCAATGGGATGAGGCAAGTCACATCATCTTCTCAGAGACTTTTATCAGTCAGGGTCTATATCAAACAGAGCCCCTATCAGTACATAAATCAAGGGGCTTGAACGCAGAAACTTGGGAACACAGTGATGTTGGGGCTGTGAAGTCAGACAGAGGAGACAGAGATTTGCAATATCTGGAAGCTGTGAACCCCCACCCCAATCTACAGGCTACCCCACAGATACAAGATTAAACTCCAAAACCCGTCCACCTCCTCTGCCCATCTGCATGGGACATCCACAACTCAGACCACAGCCACGTCTGCCCCAGTTACACTCCCCAAGTGCCCTCTGAATTCAGGGGGCTGTCACTGAGTGGCTGTAGCCAAACCCGGGCCACTTATTGCTCTAGAACCACACCTTCCCTCACGACCCGCCTCTCTCCTCCCTGCTCAGGGCAAGTTCATCCGGATCCACTTTGGAACTACGGGCAAACTGGCTGGAGCTGACATCGAGAGCTGTGAGTCAGGCCCTTTCGGAGGGTTCTTCCAGCAACATTACATCAGTGTGGGGCCCTCCTAAGCGTGGCCTGCATCATGCCCAGCCCGTCTGGCCTCCACCAGCAGTCAGGGCCCCTGAGGCTGTGTGTCTAGGGGAGAGGGAAGAATGAGCCCATGACTGGCTATGGCACTGGGCTTTATGGAGAGGAACCCTGCACTCCAGGCAGAAGGGGGGGAACTTACAGGCATGTTCCCTCTTCTATTCCAGATCTCTTAGAGAAATCTCGTGTCATCTCACAGCAAGCAGCTGAGAGGGGCTACCACATTTTCTACCAGATTCTCTCTAACAAGAAACCTGAACTTATTGGTAAAGAGCTTTATGTCTGTCTGCCTTCTCCTTAATTCACGTTTCCCTTTTTTTTCAATAACGAAACAAATTTCCATGTGCAGAGCCCATGGTTCTGCCTGAATCCCTTTACTTCAGAATTATGTGAGTAGGTTACAGGAAATTTTCTCAAGGTTCCACTCACATCTCACCTTCGCAACAGCCTTATGAGGCTTAACTCATTTCACAGATGGGGCTTTGAAACTCAATGGCTGAGATATGGAGCTTTAGACTTCTTGTGTCTTAGACCTGCTGCCTCTGGGCTCAATACTCAGACAGCAGCAAAGAGGTCAGCCAAAGACCACAGTTAGCCCTGCCAGTGCTTGTCTGTGCAATAACAACAGGCTATTCTCTGGGGGGACGGGGGGCGGGGGGGAGACACAGCTGACAGTGAGTGCACTGCTCAGCAAGCAGAGTGCACTCATCCACTCAGCTGGGTGCCCTTGGACAGGCACCAACGGCCGCAATTATCCTTGGTAAACCTGCTTGGGATGTAAATGCAGGGGGAGGAGAGGAATAAAGTCTCAATCTTCCATATACACACCTCCTGACCCAGCCAGAGACTAAGGCACTGGACACCACCCCCACCCCCAGGTGGGCTTTATTTGTTCAATACAGTGAACTTTTAATTATTGGATGGCATTTTGATTTTGGGAGACTTCACATAAAAACCCAAGTTCCTGGTTTTCCTGGACTAGCAGAAGATCTGGTAGCTATGGGCCTGCTCTCATTTGTGGGACTAATCAGGGCAGTTGAATGGTGATGGCCCCTTTGGATGGAGCTTAGGCTCTCCTGTTTACCACACTCTCCACCAAGCCCTAATGCCTATCTTCATTCTTGAGCTGTAGTTTTTCTAGATAGTAAAGATGAAAGAAAGGACAAGTGTTTCTTGCACCCATGTCTCTTCCAAAAGTTAAAAAAACACAGACCAACAGGGACACACATTTGAAGAAAAATGAAAGTAAAGATATTTGTGAAAACAACAACGTCCCAATATGAAGTAATTACTATTGCTCACTGCAATCATGTGTTACCTTTTGCCTTAGAGTCTGACCTGCTCTCTGCAGGAAAGAGGAAGGTGAAAAATATGAATTCACTTATTCCAAAAATATCTACTGAGTGCATACTAGGTGCCAGAAACCGGGTCAAGTGACGGAGGACCCAACCAAGTCCCCGAGATACTCTGCCCACTCTCAAGCTCCTCCTGTGACCCTGTTCAAGTCCCTCCATGGCTCTGGAAGTGATTCCAGAGGGAAGGGACCATGTCGTATTCAGCTCTGTAACCCCTCATGCCTGGCACATGAGAGGCATTTAGAGATGTTGGTTACAAATGAAAGAGAAGAAAGCATGCGTCACCAAGCTGTTAACTCTTCTGCTCTCGGCAGAGACTCTGCTGCTGGTCCCCAACCCTAAGGAGTACAACTGGATGAGCCAGGGTGTCACCTCGGTAGAAAACATGGACGACGGGGAGGAGCTGCTGATCACAGATGTAAGTGGGTGGGTGTGGCTGGGGAAAGACAAAGACAATCAAGACGGAAGCTTTGGGGGCCTGCATGTACTACCATCAGATTTAGGGTGGAGGTCCCCCTAAGAATTGTCAGGCAGCAACCCAGATTCTTCCCTGGGCATTCCTCCCAAGCCTGTCACAGCAAGCAGTTTCTCTTTGCAGTACTGAACTAGAATTCCATAGGGACTTCAGGGGGCCATGCACTCCACCCATTCGTTTTCTGTTTTCAGTCCTGCTAGACGTTCCATTTTGCAGAGGCCAGAGAGGTTAAACAATTAGTCTGGCTCCTTGGAGAAAAACAGGCCTCGCTGACCAGGGTGTGCCTGACCTCTAGAGTCCATACGGTGGCAGTGTTGTGAATGAGAAGCCAGGAGGTTCTTGGCGTTCTCCTCCCTGTGGCCTTGCAGGTTGCCTTTGATGTGCTGGGCTTCAGTGCCGAGGAGAAGCTTGGCGTTTATAAGCTGACGGGGGGCATCATGCACTTTGGCAACATGAAGTTCAAGCAGAAGCCCAGAGAGGAGCAAGCTGAAGTGGACACCACCGAGGGTAGGTGTTGAGCTGGGGCCACTCAGGCAGGAGGCAGCCAGTGGCAGGGTTCACTGCTCTCCAGGGCTTCATGCCATTTCAGAGACATGCTGTAAACCAAGAATGTTCCTTGTATGTCCAGACAATTATATTCTCAGAGAGAAATGACAGAGAATCAGAGACATGATTTTGGTTTCTGTACTCTGCTTTGCCACTTGACCTTGAGGCATTGTGGAAACCATCTCACACCTCTGTTTTCTCAATGGCAACATCGGTTTTCTCCACCCTCCCCTCACCTCCTATCACACCAAAATAGACCATACTAAGTTTCTCCATGTCAGGGCACCATCTTTCTTTCACTCACCCGTTTTTTTCCATCCCTGCTCAGTGGCTGACAAAGTCGCCCATCTCATGGGTCTCAATTCCGGGGAACTCCAGAAGGGCATCACCAGGCCTCGGGTCAAAGTAGGCAACGAGTTTGTGCAAAAGGGCCAGAACATGGAACAATGCAACAACTCCATTGGGGCGCTGGGCAAGGCTGTCTACGACAAGATGTTCAAGTGGTTGGTGGTCAGGATCAACAAGACCTTGGACACCAAGATGCAGAGGCAGTTTTTCATCGGGGTGCTGGATATTGCCGGCTTTGAGATCTTTGAGGTGTGCCTGGCTTTACCTTTTATTTCTGCTTTGGGGTCGCCATCCTCCCTTTATAAGCTACTTTTCACCACCATGTCACCTTGGACCTGGAATGGGTCAATTTCAGTTTGCTCCTGGGTCTCTGACTTTTGGCCTCCAGAAAGGTTCATCTCCATTTGCCTAGTCATAAAGAATGATAATGGACAGAAGGAGAGGTGTGCTGGAGCCAGACTGTACTGGCTCACAAGATATGATTGCTACATTTTCTGGAATTTTGTGAGCCAGTTGACATCATGTTGATATATGGCCCTGGTGTATTTATACCATGGAAATTGGCCAACACTACAAATCAGGCTCTTGGGGGTTTTTTTTGCCTTTTTTTTTTTTTTTATACAGAGAGAGATTGAGAGACAAAGAGAGAGCTGATTTACCAACACATTAATGGCCTCCCACTTCTTTCCCACAGAAATGAGACTTGTATTATGGATCAGGAAGATTTTGCCTCTATAATTGGAAGCACTTTTAGGAATCAGTAGACTGATTCTGAACTCAGGGTGTCCAT
Source organism: Myotis daubentonii (assembly GCF_963259705.1). Taxonomy (NCBI): domain Eukaryota; kingdom Metazoa; phylum Chordata; class Mammalia; order Chiroptera; family Vespertilionidae; genus Myotis; species Myotis daubentonii. The sequence continues at coordinate 37,264,111 of NC_081843.1, read as the reverse complement.
CAACTGGTTGTGTTGCTTTAGGAAAGTGTCTACGCCTCTCTGAGGCTCAGTATTCTCAACTCTAAAATGAACAGGCTGGGAGGAGATGATCTCTAAGGTTCATTTTAGCTCTGCTATCCTATTATTCTAAGATTTCTACTAGCCACAGATGGATTTAAAAAACAAAACAAAAACAGCTTAGCCCAATTTCTTTCAGGTTCTAAAAGGATAATCTGGCTGCTGACTACAATAGAATAAGTTAATTTCAGAGGTAGAAAGAGCCTTAGAGTGTCTAAACTGTGCTCTCTAGAGTCCTGGCCAGCCACTGACAGTCAGCAGGAGTGGACTAGGGAAGAAAGAGGATACCCTGTGCCTATAGCAGAGTGTGTGCAATGAACAAACAGAAATCAAATCTCAGCTTGGCCATTTCCAAAGCTGTATGTGCCTCTGTTTCCCCATCTATAAATGGGAACTCCAACCATTCTTGCCTTGTAAGTTTTTTGAGAAAATGCAGCTTAGCCCAGGGTCTGATGTATGTATATTGCTCTGTGATTTCAATGGCACCTCCACTTAAATTTGTTTTTCATGAGGCTTCAGCATAGGGTTTCATTCAGAGAAAGTAGTCTCTGGCTTTTTTTTTTTTTTAAAGGCTTATAAATTCCTCAAGTCCCTTCATTCTACAGATGAGGAATGAGATAAACTACACAGAGAGAGAACTGTCAAAAGGCAGAACAGGGTCAGATCTATAAAAACATCTCAAATGATTTCCATCCCTGGAAAGAAAATGGTTCTTTCCACAAACATTTTTGTTAACTACACAGGCCAGAGTCTGGCTGCCTATGTTTGGGTCCTGGCAGTACTGTGTGGCCAGGGGCACCTGCTCAAGCTGTTTCGTCTTTGTAGGGAGGGTAACGGAGAAGGGCTTCTCACAAGGCTGACGGGGCCACTGACAAGGTGATCGGCGTTAAGCCATTTGGTACAGTGCCCGATACGGATTGGCCCTTGGCAGATTTTAGCTCTGCTTGTGGCTCATCTTTTGGTCCTGGGAAAGGCTCTGTCAGTGTCTGGGCTGAGACCCCTCTTTTTGTCCTCCTGACAGTTCAACAGCTTTGAGCAGCTGTGCATCAACTTCACCAACGAGAAGCTGCAACAGTTCTTCAACCACCACATGTTTGTGCTGGAGCAGGAGGAGTACAAGAGGGAAGGCATCGAATGGGTCTTCATAGACTTTGGCCTCGACCTGCAGGCCTGCATTGACCTCCTGGAAAAGGTAACTGCTCCTCGAAGGAGTGGCTTGGAGAGACACCAGGCCCTGACCAGAGCTCACATCAGGAGGGAATTTCACTGGGGTCTGCAGGGAGACAGAACCTGGATTTGGGGCAGTCAGCAATACTGCTGATGACTTTGGCTGGCCTGACTCAAGCATGTCAATCTTGCGGATTTGACATGCTTGGCTCTGACCTCTAGCTTCTTCTCTGCAAAATGGGTATATCAGTGACTAGAGTGACCATGGTTAGTTGGGCTGTTGCCTGCCTTAACTCACTGGATCATCACAAGTAACCATATGTGGGGAATAAATTATTATAACCATTTCACATAGGGGAACATTGAGGCACAGAGAAGGGAAGTCACTTGTCCAAGGTCATACAACCTATGAGTGGAAAAACTGGGCTCTAACCCAGGCAATCTAATTGTCTCTCCTGTAATCACACAATAGGGATTATGTTGGTTTAGCAAATGGCCTAGTTCAAGAATAGATATTGTTTGATTAAATTCGGAAAAGGGATAGAAAAAGGACATTAATGGGATAGATGAAATTTGAACAAAGTCTGTTCATAGTATTACACCAATGTTAATTTCTCAGTTTTCATTATTGTACAGAGTAACTTATGTTAACATTTGGAGAAGTTGGATGAAGGATATTTAGGAATGCTTTACATTATTTTTGCAAGCCTAAAATTATATCAAAGTGAAAAGTTAAAAATTTTTTAAAAAGAAAGAACATATCTTATCTCTTAGGCTCATCCTTAAGCCCATCATAGAGACTCTATCATCAAGATAGCCAGGGGTGCCCGGCCAGTGTGGCTCGGTGGTTGAGTGTCGATCTATGAACCAGGAGGTCATGGTTCAATTCCTGGTCAGGGCACATGCCTGGGTTGCAGGCTCAATCCCCAGTGGATGGCATGCAGGAGGCAGCAATGATCAATGATTCTTTCTCATCATTGATGTTTCTATCTCTCCCTCTCCCTTCCTCTCTGAAATCAATAAAAATCTGTATTTTTAAAGATAGCCAGGGGTCTCCGATGTGGGCTCAGCTTTAACCCTCCAGGAAAACAGAATTTCCAAAATCAGGCTGCATGCATGATTCATCCACCCCCAACACCTGCAAATATCTCCCTGTCCAGCTGTCACAGAGCCTGGAATGTTCTCATGCTTGAGCTTTGGGGTTAAGCATTGCCCTCTTCCAGAAGTCTTCTTTAAATATCCAGACTTCCCATAGGAGGGGGAATATTAAGGCACTAATAACATTTATGAGCACCCCTTTTTTGTGTAAGCAGAGACCTAGAATAACATGAGGGCCCTGGGTAGTCAGGAATGTCATTGAGGAGGAGTAGATAAAAGCAGATAAATTAAACACAGAGTGGTCAGGTGTTACTGATTTCACCCTTTTTCTGAGAGCCAAACCTACCTAGCACCACTGTATGGACGGGGTTAACATCTGGGGAGCTATCTGCTCCCTTCAGACTTGTCTTCCCTTCTACTGGACTACATGAATTCTAGCCTCTCTCAAGTTTAAATGGCCATGCGAAGACCAGACCATGACATGCCAGGCATCTTTCCCAGAGTTCTGCTTCCTGGCCACATGGGTGTGTGAGGCACCCCTCCCACCAACCGCAGGCCAACATCAAAGTGTCCCCTTCGTGATCCTGTGGCCTCCTCTAACGCTGTCCATTCCTCTTCTCTTCTAGCCCATGGGCATCTTCTCCATCTTGGAGGAGCAGTGTGTGTTCCCCAAGGCCACCGACGCCACATTCAAGGCAGCCCTATATGACAACCACCTGGGCAAGTCCAACAACTTCCTCAAACCCAAGGGAGGAAAGGGCAAAGGGGCTGAGGCCCACTTTGAGCTCGTCCACTATGCAGGCACTGTGAGTATTATCCTGTGGCCACCTACTGGCTGCTGTTTCTTCTTCCTGTTATAGGTCCTGACACACCCGCCCTGAGGCTTCCTGCCTCCAACTAGTACACCCACGATAAAACAGGGTGATCAGCTCATTGACATAAACTCCAGTTCATACTTCATCACTGCATCTGAGAATTCAAAAGATATCCAGCCTAGGATGCCTGCTAGGGAGTGACCAACAGTTTTTACCCTCAGAACTGCCAGGGCCACACCATGATATATGGCCGTTGGTTTGACAGGTGAACTTCAGTCTTGGTCAGAAATGAGAACACTTGAAAAAAAATTCCATGAGCCCATTAATCATTTCCTAAATGATTAACTCATCCCTCTGAAAGCTTGTGGCTGCCAAACCAACAAGGTGACATCTCTAAAGTGGCTTTTCACTCATGACAATCCCAGTCCTCAGGGAAGGGGGAAATTAAGTGCAAGCAGGATGCAGGTTCTATTTGAATAATTCATAGGGGAGACAACATTTGTCCATCCAGTTTATAAGAATCTTTGGCTTCCTTGGGATTTCAGTATTGCCATAAATGCCAATGTTCCTGTTACCACTAAAGTTTATTGACCCTCCTTGGGTTTAACTGCAGAAAACAGTAGCCTCAGCACCAGAGCCACCAGGAAAGCTGCTGTTGGATTGAGCATTGGGACCAAGATTTTATAATTTCATCAACCATAACAATGTCAATTACTCACAAAATGAATAGTGCCAACATCTAGAGCAGTGGTTCTCAACCTGTGGGTCATGACCCCTTTGGGGGTCGAACGACCCTTTCACAGGGGTCGCCTAAATACATCCTGCATATCAGATATTTACATTACGATTCATAACAGTAGCAAAATTACAGCTATGAAGTAGCAATGAAAATAATTTTATGGCTGGGGGTCACCACAACATGAAGAACTGTATTAAAAGGTCTCAGCATTAGAAAGGTTGAGAACCACTGATCTAGAGCAAACAGCAGGCTTGGGGCTGAATTGCAGTGTTCCACCCATCTCCCACACTGAAATGAGAAGCAATGGAATATTTAAAGTCAAATGGGGACTCTGCACTTCCAAGAAGGCTCTAAAATAAAGCCTGGAGATGACAAACCTCTATGCTCTATAGAACATAAGAAACCCAAACTTTTGGGGTTCTCGTCTGCTCCCTTGTTTCTCAGTACTCAATAGAAGGATCTGAAAGGTTCCTTCCTCTTTGTCTCTCCTGCTGGTGCCACATGGCAAATGGGAAATATAAATTTGTAGATTTCCAATTACCTGGACACAATGGAGCCCCCAGAAATAGATAAGTGAAGACCCCCACCATTCCACCAGGCAATGGCCCAGGGTATATGTGCTTCTCAGCAAGGAGAGACCAAATGCTCTCAGAGGGAAGCCAGTCACTGACAGTAATATCATATCACCTGAGTAGAAGAAGATCCAGTGGTCAGGAAAGCTCGATGTGGCCAGCAAAGCAAGACATGCAAGATAAGGTCACAGCCCAGCAGAGAGCAGCTGAGAGTCCTGGTTTGTGGGCAAAGGCCAGAAGTTGGGTGTCCTAGACAGGTAAACTGCAAATGCCCAAGAAAGCAGATGATGGGGCCTCTATGTGGGATATCCCAAGACTCCAGGGAGTCGTTGGGACAAGAATGGAAGTACCAGGAGATGGGAGATTGGTCTTGGGAACTGAGAGTAGGTAGAGTTATAGGTAGAAATATAATTACTGGCATTTTCCCTTTTCCAGGTGGGTTATAACATCACAGGCTGGCTAGAGAAAAACAAAGACCCCCTGAATGAAACAGTGGTGGGCTTATTCCAGAAATCAACAATGTCAATCCTGGCTATTCTCTTCAAAGAAGAGGAGGCTCCAGGTATGGCTGAACCCTTGTTGTGTCCAGTCTCCCTATGTTGATGCCCTTTTGTGGCCAAAAGGAAAGGGGGAAAAAAACAAAACTTTTTCATTCAACTCTGGATGGATGGATGGATGGATGGATGGATGGATGGATGGATGGATGGATGGATGGCATGTTGCTTAAGGTAGGCCATGGAGGATACTACCATAGAGGGATGCAGATGCAACCTGAGAGCTTCCATCAGCTGAATCAATCATCCGGACCATATCACCTGTGGGTGGAACAATACTGCTTTGGAAAAGTTGATGCGCAGAAGCTCTGTGCTTATTTTCTGCTCCCTGCTTGCCTTTGTCTGAGGCAAATACCAAGCCCAGCCTTACCTCCAGCCCAGTCTAGGTTGTGTGGCCCATAGGGGAACACCCTGGGTGAGAGTTGCCCAATTGGGCTGCCACTCAGTGGGGCAAGAACTGCAAATCTCCTTTGGCTCAGAGATGTTTTCACCACCAACATGCAATTCTTCAGATGGTCTGTGTGCTCTTCCTCTTCCCCAGGTGATGGGAATAGTTTGTCCCCTTGTGCCAGCCCTAAATCACCAAGGACTACACTCTCTCCAAGGAGCACAGTACTTCTTTTGGCAATTATGTCACAGTCAGCCATTGGCCCACTCCCTGATAGATCTCATTTTCCTGATGGAAAGACCCCACCTTAACTAGTCCCAAAAGGTTTTTAAAGCCAGAGAATGCATATCCTTGAGACAGCCTCCCATGCTGGGTGCTGATGTGAAACCTATTGTCTCTCTTTCTCAGCTGGAAGCAAGAAGCAGAAGAGAGGTTCCTCCTTCATGACAGTCTCCAACTTCTACCGGGTAAGTAGGAGCTGCCCCAGAGTCCACCTTGCATTCAGTGCACCTACCCTCTCCTTTCAATGGTATGGTGGTATGGCTACCACCTCACAACCAAGGACAGGATGGTTTCATTTCTATGACTATGGTTGCCTCTTGCATTTGAGGAGTCTGTTTCCTTCTGAAGGGGTCACAGAACCACAGGACAGTAGAGCAGAAAAGAACCTCAGAGATGGTCCAATCTAGTTGTGTTGTTTCAGACTGAAACCCAGAGAATGATGGGACTTGCCCAACATGACAAGTGGAGATATCAATGGCTAAGCAGCTCTTGTGCCCTAGAGTTAGTTGGCATGTCTTCTTCCACAAAGTTTGGGCATTACTGGGAACATGTTCTAAAGTGCAGAAGTGCAGCCCATGAGGAGATGTTACACAAAGAAAGATTCTAATATTTCCCAAGAATCAGATGTCCTAAGGCAGAGTGGATCACCTCATTGGAGGATCCAGGCAGAGGAGGAGGAACTGTTTAGTAGGGAAGTTAACAATGGACAGGGTTTGGTCTACTACACACAGGCACTATGGCTCCTTTTACTATCAAGATTTTATAATGATCCAGCACTGAATCAGAAGAGGCCCTGCTTCTTGTAAATCATGTCACCTTAGGCAAGTCACTGGACCTCCGAGAGCACTGCTAACCAACAGAACATTACACAATGACAGAAATGTTCTCTTCTTTCCGACATGATGTCCAATATGGTAGCCATTATCCATATGTAGCTAGTAAGTACTTGAAAGTGGATGCTGTGATCGAAAGAACTAGATTTTAATTTTAATTTAATTAATTAAACTAAATAAATACCTCTCCTGAGTGTAGGTGTCCTGCAACACCAGTGCCAAATTTACTCACTCTTCATTTTAATTTTTCCTCCATTCCCCAGGAGCAATTGAACAAGCTGATGACCACCCTCCACAGCACTGCCCCTCATTTTGTCCGCTGTATTGTGCCTAATGAGTTCAAGCAATCAGGTATATCATGGGGCGTGTGTCCCTGCTGAAAGTTCTCAGGAGCTGTGAATTTGGTGTCTGCTCCAAGTTAAGTCCAATAACCAGCAATGATTGGGGCTAAATGGGGCATGAAAGAATCCCCAACAATGGACAATCCAAAAATTGTGTTCTAGCTGCTTTGTACAGCAGAGTGGTGTCCACCCAGACAGAAGTCACCCTCAGGAGAGCCTTTGGGACTTTGCTGAATTGTGGGGAACAGGGACCCCTGGGCAGTGATAGGAGGAGACTAGGGTTAATGATGTGGATACTCAGTTCAGTCTTCTTAAGTGGCAAGAAGTGGCCTGTCCCACCATAGAGTAGTGACTCCCCATCCTGTGCCCTCCCTCTTGGCAGGTGTGGTGGATGCCCACCTAATCATGCACCAGCTGGCTTGCAATGGAGTCCTGGAAGGTATCCGTATTTGCAGGAAGGGCTTCCCAAACAGGCTGCAATACCCAGAGTTCAAACAGAGGTGAGTGAGTGGTATGTCCCAGAAACCTTGACAATTTCCAGGGATTGACTATTGACAAATATAATCCTATTGTCACAGACACTGTGGGTACAAAGACATATGCTGCCTCACTCTCTCTACTTCACTACACATTGGCCCACATTTCAACTGCCATCACCTGCATTTCTTTGCCTGAGGGCTTTCTCCGGCTGCTGGGGCCTACTTTGCTACTTGGCAGGCTGAAAGTATCAGGAATTAATGCCTCCCCAGAAGCAGCCTTCAACCAATGAGTAAGGGCAGTTGGTATATAAATATTTCAGCTCCCTCACCCTTCTGATGGGGTAACTCTGAGGTGTGTCCTACACTGGCTGTCAGATCAGATAACAACATGCTGGTAAATGTTAAAAATGGGCTCTCCGGGTTTAAAAAAAAAGAAACCCTGATTTGTAGTGTCTGCCTGTACCCATGGTGTAAATACTCCCACCACAGCTGATTTCAAGCTACCAATGTGGCATCACTGAATGTGGAGTTTGGAAGAGATGCACACTATTAACTCTTATGAGCCAGTAGGAGCAGGTTCCAACTCACCACTGCTCCTGGTGTCCCCAGCAGGATTAAGATCCAGTTGCCTGCTATAAAAACTGGCTTGATAGCATGCCTTTTATTTGCTTCCCAACCCACTTCCCAACTCTGCCACTTCCCAATTAACTACTTGCACTTGAATCCTGGTCTCAGGGTCTGCTTCTAGGGGAACCCAAACCAAGACCCCATCTTTGCATTATTTTACTTCCACCCCCTCTCTACTTGCTAGAACATGTGACCATAGATTGATAGAGTAAGAAGGGTCACCTGAGGTCATCCTATCCAAGTCATCTGAAGTCCCTAATTGGGGAAGGACTTATCCAAGATCACAAAGGGGGCTGCTTGCAGGTCAGGAAAAATAAGCAGTTCTCCTATGCCTGGAAGAAAAGAAGTTTGGTGTCTTCATTTCTACAAACACCTCCCCCCTGAAACCTCAACCCACACTGACATTTAGTCCCCAAGTCTCCTGTCAGACACATCTATCTGCCTGCTATAGTATCTGTAAAAGAAATCTATCCCCTGACTCAAGGGCCATGCCATAGATCAGGGGATAACTGCATGGGCAAGCTTTCATGCTGCCAGCTTGGAGATGACACTGACTGCATGACTGTTGTTACCTTCTCCTGATAGGTACCAAGTGCTGAACCCCAACGTGATTCCTCAGGGATTTGTAGACAACAAGAAGGCCTCAGAGCTGCTGCTTGGGTCCATTGACCTGGATGTAAATGAATACAAAATTGGACATACCAAGGTAGGGTCGTCCGGGGTACAGCCTCCCTATAACACTCAGCCTTGTTTTAAGAAGGTGAGCTTCAAGATGTGAATTCCAGCTCCACCACTGGCCAGTTGCCTGTCTTGTACAAGCCTCTTGGCTAATGAGACCCTCAGTTTCCTCCTTTGAAAAAGCAGGGCTCATAAGGTCAATTTCATCAGACTTTGGGGTGACTAAAAGTAACATACATGAGAATCCAGCTCAGACAGAATACTATTCAATAAATGGTAGGATATTTCTTAGGATTGTATGACCCCAGATTTCTAAAAATAAAAGGAGCCCATCAGAATCAAGGTCCTGGATTTTACCAGGGCATGGCAGGACATGTGTGGTTTGGGTCTTCAGGTTAAGCACCATAATCCTAGCCCACACACACCAACAGCCCCAGCCCTGAGCTGGCAGATAATTCTGGGTTGACTCAGGTGGGGCAGCCACCAGATCCCGACACGGGACCTGGGCTATCCTTTGTCTGTCTCACTTCCTGGTCTCACAGAGTACTGTCACGATTGTTAGGGCCAGCCAGGTTGACAGTGAACAGTGTCCATCTATAGCTACCTGATCAGACTGGACCCCAACGTGACAGCCAGGGTGACATGGGAGGAGCACTGGCTTTACAGTCAAGAGGGTCAGGCTCATAGCCTGCCTCTTGTGTAGCCTGGAGCAGGTCACTTGCCTCTCCTGGTTTCATGGGTGGCCCAGGCGAGTACAACTTCTCCACAGGCCTGGTGTGGCTCAATGCATGTGACCAAAATTTGCATTTCGCGAGTCTTGTTTTCCTGGGGATGAGTCCCACTGACACACAAGAGCTGGGTGCCTGAAATTGTGCAGCCTTAGTACAACTCTGTCTCCTTTCTGGAACTCCCCACCCCCCACCCCCAGCTGATCACTATCCCCTCTTCCCACTCCCAGATTCCCATGGGATCATGACTATCCAGGCTGCTTTGCATGGTGGTAGAAAAGGGAGGCCCCTTGACACCCTGGCTGCAAGCAATCACAGCAGCGGGGATTATAAGGATCTCACACTTTACTCAGAGCTTCATAGTTACAAAAGTTCTTTTATGCCTGTTATTTAATCCTTATAACCATCTAAGGAAGGGATCAGCATTCCCATTTCACAGATAAGGAACTAAGGCCATAAGATGTGAGGAAACGTGTCCAAGGTGACCCAGCTAGTAAGTGCAAGACCAGGTCTGGAGCCTATAGGAGAATCCAAAGGCAAGAGGAACTAAACATTGAGGCTACAGTGGCCCTGCTATTGGAGGTGTCCAGGCTGGGGCCAGCTGATTTTGAGGGGCCTCAAATACCAGCACTAGACTGTGTCTCTTAACTCTTAAAGACCCTTCTGAATCTCTGGTGCTTTGATTTTAACTCCCACTCCCAAGTTGCTGCTATTGGCGACAGCTGGGCTATTTTCAGATAAGTGTGTCTTTCCTCTAGGTATTCTTCCGAGCAGGCATCCTGGCCAAGCTCGAGGACATGCGAGATGAACGTCTAGCCAAGATCATGACGATGTTACAGTGTCGGCTCCGGGGTTTCCTTATGAGGGTTGAGTTCAAGAAGATGCTGGAACGAAGGTAGCATACATGAACACCAATGGGGCAGGACCACTGAAGCCACACACATCCTTACAAAATGACCAGGAACCCTGCCATACACACAGTGGTCAGCTCCATTAGTGACACAGTGCAGTGAGGTGCCAATGTCTTTGCTGGACCAAAGAACCCTGTTTGGAGGCTATAATAGTTTTCCAAGGCTGCCATAACAAAGCCCCACAAACTGGGTGTCTTAAAACAGAAACTTATTTTCTCATAGTTGTGGAGGTCAACAGCCTGAAAGCAATGTGTTGGAAAGCCATGCTCCCTCTGAAGGCTCTAGAGGAGGAACCTGTCTTGCCTCTTTCAGTCCTGGTAGCCCCAGGCATTTACTGGCATCACCCAATCTCTGCCTCTGTCTTCATATGGCCTGCTTCTCTGTGTCTGTCTTCAAATCTTCCTCCTTTTTATAAGGATACCAGTCATCTTGGGTTAGGGTCCCACTCTATTCCAGTATAACTCATCTTAACCCCAGTAATTTTACATCTGCTAAGACCCTATTTCCAAATAAGGTCATATTCACAAGCACTGGGGATTAGGACTTCAACATACGTTTTGAAAGAGACACAATTGAACTCATAACAGGGACCACCTAACATAAACCCTCCTCCCTACAGTGTATAAGCTACTTTCACAGCCATCCCCTCACTTGCTCCATATGATGCTGCTGATGCTGTGAGAGGGAAGTGGGAGGGCCAGTACCGCCATTTTATAGATGAGGTTAAGGAACTGGGCCAGGTTCATGCAGAGTCAGGACTAGATCCCAGAAATCCTCATTCCAAATCCCTGCCCTCAGAATCCTGTTTTTCAGTCAGCTCCCCAAAACAGTAATTAGAAAATATCTCAGGCTGCCCTGCTTGACTTGTGACTGACTCTGGCAATCTGTGGTCATAGAATTAGTAATAATAGTAGTGATGGATAAATAATAACAGTAATGAACTCCTGATAGCCAGCATCAGGCCCCCTGTGACCCCAGCTGAAGGCAGGGACATCGATTAGGGGCTGAGTGGTCGGATGGGAACCCAAGCCAGCCCAAGGCTTTGGTGCCCAGGAAGTCACTGGTAAAAGTCAGTCAAATGAAAGTGCAAGGGACAAGAAAGGGTGGATTCCAAAGACTGCTGATATATGGGATTAGGAACCAATCGGTGATTTCCGGTGAGGAAAGGAAGGGAAATGCAGGAAGAAATGAGTAGTCTGTCTCAGCCTTATGCTGTCTGAGAGGAATGGTTCCATCTGGGAGGCCAGGTCCTGACACATGCATTTTAACCCATGCAACCCTGAATTCTCTCTTTGCAGAATTGGCCTGAAAGTCATCCAGCGGAACACACGCAAGTTCTTAGAGCTGCGTTTCTGGGGCTGGTGGAAGCTCTACAACAAGGTGAGGGCTGAGGGCTAGGCCAGCTGGTATTGCTGCTATCTGCGGGCGGGGGCCTCAGTCCTAGGTAGAAAGAGGTGCCTCTTGGGGGTGGAAAGCCATGGGTGCTGCAGGGACAGTCTAAAAATGAGAGTGCCTTGGAGACAGAGGAGTCTAACCTCCTTCCAGACAGGGGCTAATTCCTCCCTCAGAAAAATCATAGTGTCTTCCCACCCTTTCATCTCATCCCTAAAAATAAAATACACTTAGAGTGGAGAGGAGCCCCCCACTCTGCTGCAGAAAGTGGGCGTGGTTATCAGGCCCCACCCCTGGGGGTTGAGGCATCTTCAACTCCCTTAGTGAAGTCCTTGTCTTCAGAACTGGTGTGGCCTCAGGAAATCATGAGATCTGATATCTCATGTCCCAGATTCTTCCAAGAGAGCAGTGAGGGCGGTGTGAGTCAGCCAGGTGATGGGGCTGCTAGTTCCCCAAGCAGCCAGGCCATCCTCAACCAATGCGGGAGGCCATGAACTATCCTACTACATGCAAGTTGAATCACACCAGGTTATGGCATCACAGCTGGGGCCCCCATTGAGAGGGAACATACCACTGAGCACCAGAGGAGCCAGGTGCAGGGCTGCCACACTCAGCCAACAGGAGAATGCTTGTCTCAAGGGGCAGCCATGTGGAGAATCAGGACAGGTTCCAGGTCATCTCGGGTGGTTGTGAGCCCCCCACACCGCACACAGAAGCTTCTTTTCCCTCCCAGAGAAAAAGTTCTTTTAAACAATGGGTGCTGACCACAAATTTACCCTAGTAAAGGGAGAATAGTAAGTTCCGCATCCCCAAATGTGCCCACACATAGGCGATTGCAGAGGGTCCTAGATGAGCATTCTCAAAGTTCATCATCACCGGCACATTCCCCACTTGTTCAATGACTGAGCTTTTTTCCTTTACATCAACTCACTGTTTTGATCTTAAAAATTTATTTTAAAAGGAAACTTCATTTCCTCAACCTGCTCTAATCTCATCCTAAGCAAATAGCATCCATAAAATTATGAATTTGACAAGTTCTTTTTCATTTTTAAATTTTTTTTCAAAATTATTTGTTATTATTATTAATAATTATTTTAAAGTAACTATGTAACAATAAAAATCAAAGGGTTCCAATGCAGTGCTGGAATCCATCTCACCTGTCCCCTTTGTGTACAGATTACCATTTAGGAAGTCCCAGACCAACAGCTCTTAGGGTCTTTCAAGCAGACACAGTGATCACAGATGACAAGGAGACAGAGCCTGGAAGCTTCCCTGTTCTTTACTAGAAAGTAAAACTTCACTAATTAAACATTCAGGGCAAGGTGCTATTCCAATGAGTAAAAACATAAAATAAAAATCCTTTACTCTTAGTATATTAACTAAATGCTAATCTTATTTAACTAAGCCGGGTAGGATGAGTCAGTGGAGAAAAACACACTTTCACTAAATAAAAAGTGTGACAGCTGTTGTCGTGCCTACATTACCTGTTTATGCGAACTTTGCCACTTTGGAGAGCAGACACAAGAGAGACAGAGAGACATAAAAAAGATTTAAAAAAAAAAACAGAGAGATGGAGATATGGAGAGAATAGATGATAGAGAGATAGATAGATAGATAGATAGATAGATAGATAGATAGATAGGGCACTCAATAAGGAAGAAAAGCAAGGGAAAGCCAAGTTGTGGATGTAGCCAGGGCTCCAAGCACACACAATTTACAAAACAGCTGTAAACACTGGGTGCAGCTAGATACTGAAGACCATCTAACTTTGTGTTTTCTGGGATCAAAGAGCATCCTGAGGATTGATCTTAAGAAGAATGGGCCTTCTCTGTGGAGGCCAGACATGCTTTGGCCTCTATGGAAAAGGGCTCTTTCTCACAGCTGCAGCAGGAGTTGCTTTCCACCCCAGTGGGGACATGAGGCCCAGCCTGGCAGAGCCACCACAACCCGTCTCTCAGTCCCCTGGCGAAGCCCTTCTCCCTAACACTCTATGATGTTGCTCAGGTCAAGCCGCTCCTGAATGTGGCCCGGCAAGAGGAGGAGATGAAGGCCAAAGAGGAGGAGCTGAGGAGTGCCATGTCCAAGACACAAGAGCTGCTAACCAAGGTCAAGGATATGGAGGAGAAGGTGGCCACACTCAGCCAGGAGAAGAACGACCTCAAAATCCAGCTGCAGGCCGTACGTGGGGCCCTGGGGGAGGGACAGGATCTGGGGGCCTTGGCAACTGTCCAGACCTCGAGGGTTGCCATGAGTCAGGCCCTAGATGGGAGGATGAGCTTCTTGCGAGTTGTGTGCCTCCAGCCTTTTCTTTTCTTCATGGTAATGTCACCCTTGACCCAAATACCAAAATGTCTCTATCAAAGCCTTATTTGCCCTCAGCACACACAGAAAGGCTGGCCCTGTGAGGGTTGTCCAGACAAGATGTGGTGGGAGAAGCCCCCGAAGTGAGCCTGGGTCTGCTCTAGGACCTTGGGAACTTGCCCTCTTTGCCTACTGTTCTTTGACTGTCAAGTGCAAACACAGCAGGAAGAACAAATGACCTAGTTTGCATAGGTGCCTGACTCAATGCCCCCCTCCCTGCATTCCAATTTAATGACTATAGTCACTGCTGTGACTCTCCTGGTTTACCAAGGATCCTTCTCTGATTGAACCCTCACACACACCCCTTAAGACACCCAATTTTCACATGTATCTTACAGGGTAGAAAACTCACTTTGACCAACATTTAGAGACTTCATCAAGATCCCAAGCCCATCAGTAGAAAACCCACAATTGTGAGGGGTTCGATTCTATCTTGGGTCCTTCCTGCTTAGCATAGTTTCTTCACATCCTCTTAACACCCCTGAGGCGTTTCTCCAGCCAAGAACCTTATTTTATGTTTGGGAAGACTGGGCCTGAGTGAGACCACAGTAAGAAAAGAATCTTCTATTTACAGAAGCATCTCATGAGCTCCATCCCTTTAATGCCTCACGGTGTTGTTTCCCTTATTTTGCAGACAAAGATCTGAATTTCAGTAAAGTTGTGACATGAACAAAAGCCACACAGCTGGGACAGTCTTCTGTCTCTGTGTCCAGTTGTTGTCTTACACCACTGACTCCATCTTGGGGAGACCCCAGTGGATCCCCAGGTTGTCCCTCCTCTACCACCTATTGCCTGTGTGATTTTTGACAGCTCCACCTCTGATTAAACCTTAAGGTGCATCTGATCACCTGGAATCTCATCAAAATGCAGATTCAGATGTAGCAGGTCTCACCTGGGGCCTGAGATTTAGCATCCTAACTCACTCTCAGGTGCTGCAACTGGTCTGGGGCCCACACTCCTAGACTACACTTTGTCACTTTGTCGTACACATCGCAAAGGAGCTCGGAGCTAGCCCAGCCCCTGTCCAACCTCAGGACACATTTGGGGGGCGGGGGGCGTCCTGTCAGCCCGAGGACTGCCCACCATCTTGGTCCCCTGTGGGAGCCTGGACCCCTAATTTTGACTGGGGCTCTTTTTTCCATCAGGAACAAGATAACTTAATGGATGCGGAGGAGCGCCTGACCCAGATGATGAAGGCCAAAATGGAGCTGGAGAGCCAGATTGGGGACATGCGGGAGCGGCTGGAAGAAGAGGAGGGCACAGCTGCCTCCCTGAGTGCCACCAAGCGAAAGCTGGAGGGGGAGCTTAGTGACCTGAAGCGTGACCTGGAGGGCCTTGAGACCACCCTGGCTAAGACAGAGAAGGAGAAGCAGGTGAGGTGGCCTTGGGCACAATCACACTCCTCTCAGGGTCAGGGAATCCCAGCTCGCTCACCCTGCAGGGGTCACACCAGGAGCCTCGCCACCAACTACATGGGGATTTTTTTTTAATCCTCACATGAGGATATGTTTATTGATTTTAGAGAAGGAGGAAAGGAGAGAGAGAGAAAAAATAAACATTTATGCGAGAGAGAGAAATATTGATCAGTTGCCTCCCACACACACCCAACCAGAGATTGAACCTGCAACCTAGGAATGTACCCTAACTGGGAATAGAACACGCAATCTTTTGGTGTACAGTATGACACTCCAACCAACTGAGCCACCCAGCTGGACCAAATGGAGTTATGTTAACTTAATTAAATACAATTTAAAATGCGGTTCCTCAGTCAACCGAGCCCCATGTTGAGTGCTCAATAGCCACATGTAGCCAGTGCTACGGTGTTGGACAAAGCAAACTGAGAACACACGTCCATTGTTACAGAAAGTTCTGTTAGAGCAGCTGCCTAGGGGGACTGAGAGCTCTTCCCATCATGGTGCCATCCACACTCAGACCTGACTGGCTCCCCTCAAACCTGGGATTTCAGGCATCTGCATTAGCCTGCGGCCCACTTAGCCTCAGCATCCCTGGCCCCTCACAATGTCCTGCAGCATCATGTTCACTCTTCCTCCCTTCCCTGAAGAGGCAAGCCTATCAGAAGAGTGGGGCCACTTATAGCTGCTCAAACAAGCAGTTGATGCCCTCCAAGTGGCTCCAGGGGGAGCCCACTTGGTGGCCCTTGGCCCCAACACCTGCTTCATACCTTGTAGGTGTATGGGGTCCATGAGCAGGGAAAGGTAGACATAACCAAACCCATGCCTCTCCAGCTCTCCATGCAGAGGTCCATGCCTCTGCACCCAAACCATCAGGAACCTGATAAGAAACAGATTCTGGGCTGGCACGTCTGGCAGGGACCCAGGATCCATGTTTCCAACACATTTTCGGTCAATGCCACAGCTAACATCCAAGGATCAGATCCCTAACACCCATCGAATCATGAGAGAAACATCAAACCCCAACTGAGGGACATTCTACAAGCTACCTGATAGTCCTCTTCAAAACTGTCAAACTCATCAAAAACAAGGCAGGTCTGAGAAACCATCCCAGCCCCGAGGAGCCTGAGGAGACAGGACTCTCAGAGGCAGTGTGCCCTGACCTGGATGGGCTCCTGGACAGAAAAGGACATTAGGTAAAAACTAAGGAAATCTGCATAAAGTATGGCCTTTGGTTAATACTAATGTGTCAATATTGGTTCATTACCTACAACAATTGTTCCAGGTTAAGCTACAAGGGCAAGAGCATAGCAGAACTCTCTGTATTATCTTCACACTTTTTCTGTAAACCTAAAAAGGTCTAAAATACAAAGGCTATTTAAAAATAATCACAGTAGTTACCAGGAGGAATCTCTGGAGGTGGCTGGACACCCTATGATCTATGCTAGGATAGGGCCCCGAAATCTTTCAACCGAGAGCCTCTAAAGACCATCGTCATCGCGGCCTGAGCCCCCTGTACCTCGAGGGGCTTCCTGAATGGTACCAGGATGGCAAACCAGCCAAGGGCAGGTCCCAGAGACGTAGCAACAGACAGCCCCTCTTCTGGGTCCTCCATCCGTGCAGACAATGTTCATTAATGTGTGTGGACTGCCCTAGCCGGCGTGGCTCAGTCAATTGGAGTGTAGTCCCATGCATGAAAGGGTTTTGGGTTTGATTCCCCCCCCCCAAAAAAAATTAAAAAATAAATTAAAAAAAATAAGGATCAGGCTTTGAGTAGCAAAGGTCTGAACTAGTGGTTCTCATTGCTTCCCTTACCCCCAAGATTCTGACTTGGGTGATTGGGGTGTGACCTGGGTATAGTATTTCTCAGGCTCCCAGGTGACTCTAGAGTACAGCCAAAGCAAGGACCCTCTCTCAGAACAAGTGCCTCCTCTCCTCCCACCAGAGGTGTTCCCAGACTTAAAGATCTGTCTCTCTCTCTCACCCGGGTTTCCAGGCCCTAGATCACAAGGTCCGCACCCTGACTGGGGACCTCTCACTCAGAGAAGACTCCATCGCCAAGCTCCAGAAGGAGAAAAGGGCCCTGGAGGAGCTGCACCAGGTGAGCACCGCCCACTTCTCCCCTTGGCAGAGCAGGCAGACCTCAGATTTGTCACCCTCAGCTAGGGGCCCTCAGGAAACTCGCAGAATCTCCCTAGATCTCAATTCCCTCATCAGTGAAGTGAGCATGGTCACATCTTGATGCCTTCCTTCTAGGTTTGTTATAAATGGGACAACCATACAATTTATCACCCAAACTAGGACAGCTTTCAGAGTGAAACGGGGACAACAGACAAAAGTCAGGATGGCCCCAGGCACAGTGGGAGGCGTGATCCCCAGAGTCATAAGAATGAGGTGGGGCATAGGGAAGTGCCCTTGAGCTCTAAAGCACCAGTGAATTCTGATGCATTGCTGCAACAACAGACGTGAGGTCTTGAGGTCACAGGCAGACTCACCCGACTATTACAGGCTCAGGCTACTAAATACAGAGCCAGCTCTGACCAGCCTCCAGCACAGGGCACCTCCTAGCTCTGGAAACACAGATGCAAAGAGCGAGTTGAAGCTCAGAACCAGGCAATGGACCTTCATCCCTGTGTTTGCTGAAACCTGAACCCACAACATGTCCCCTGAGCTGCCTCTGGAAATACCTCCCCTTCAACCGTGAGGCAACTATATCAAATACCCAGAGCCACTTCTTATAACAAATACAGCCAATTCTCATGATTCAAGGTTCTATAAAATCATCACACACACTGAAATAGCAAATAACTAAAACTCTGCTCCTAGGGGAAATTTAGGGTTAGGTTTCTGTAAACCTTTGATCATAACATTTTGTCAACCAATCAATACATAATACATATGATTATGATCAATACATTATGTTGTTTTATGTGTGTATGTGTTTAAAGGTGCCTTTTTAGTACATATTGTTGATTCCTTAACATTGAGCCCTTGGTCAACAGCACTCTATCTCATGCCCGAATGAAGCTTATCTACCACAAATTCCTCTGTAAGAAACATCAAAGCTTTCTTGTGCTTAGGAACACTAGACAGCACTGTGTGTGGGTACATTTTAAACAGTGAAATAACCAACAAAAAGCACAAAAATATAAAAACATGACACTAAATAGACTGTGAAAAGGACACTTGTTTGCAGTAGGAGATAAAACAAGAAGGCAAGGCATCATCTCATTTGATCTCAGCTGAAAAACCCCAGGTGACTCAAATTTTTCACCATTCCACTAATATCTGGGGATGACCATAAAAGCACCATGAGTATTGATTTGGGGATTACAAACAATTTTAGGAAGTAGGTAAATTGGCAGGTAGATAATCCACAAATAATGAGGACGGACTATTTTGGAAGACTTACTATCCTGAAATAAAAATACCAATAGAGCACCCTTCAATATAAAGGAGAAATAAATGGAAAACAATTTATAATAAATAATAGAGCTGTCCATGTGTAAAAGATAAAGCAGATTGACTGGTAGATATTGTGAGCAGTGGGCTATCTGCCTGAACCTGTCTACAACGGCTACAGATGAGCACGGGAGGGTGTGTTGGCGACCCAGATAGCAAAGTGTGGCGGCTGTCACTGCTGCAATTTAACAAAATGGTGAATAACTCTTGGGAGATTTTTATAACAATACATAAATCATCTCTCAATTTTCATGGTAGATCATTCTATAAAAATGTAGTGTATATTAAATGAAAAAAGTATTTAAGTTATGTAAAGTTGTGGTGGGTTCTAGGTTCAGAAAAGGATAAATGGTTGTTTTATTTACATGAGAGTCTGGGTGGGACATCAAGCATGTGGACTACAGACTTATTCTTTATGGTGCCAGATTGTCCAGAGCAAGACAAGAGGTCCAGCATCCCTGGAACTATACACTAAGTGACAGTGTGGTCCCCAATAATTATGACAACCAGAAGCCCCCACAGATTTCCACATGCCTGTGGAGAACCAGAGCCCACCTACTGACCCGAGGGCATACCTGATGCTGACGGGTGCTCAGGTCTGCCCCAGCCTCACCTAGCACCCAGGCACAGGCACTCAGTAGCTGTTCACTGCAGTCAACTCAACTCAGCTCAGAAGTGATGGCAGAAAACCAGGTCTGACCAGCTGCTCCTGTGTACATTATGGGAAACACGTGTGTATTTTTCCTTCCAGAAAACCCTCGATGATCTGCAAGCTGAGGAGGACAAGGTGAACCACCTGACAAAGAGCAACAGCAAGCTCAACACCCAGATCCATGAGGTAATGCCCACAGCTGGCCAATTCTACACTCAAGGACAGGGTCCTCAGATACATTTTTGGAACTGGACTGACACATCACCCAGTTTTAAAGCACCCAGGAAGTGAGGGCTCTTCTGATGCCACAGCTAAGAAACCAGGTCCAGTCTGGTTTCCTATTGTGTTCTTGACCGAGACTCACCCCTCCTCTACTTTCTCCACAGCTGGAAGATAACTGGGAACAAGAAAAGAAAATCCGGGCAGAGGTGGAAAAGGCTCGTCGGAAAGCTGAGAGTGACTTGAAGATGACCATTGACAATCTCAATGAGATGGAGCGGTCCAAGCTAGATCTTGAGGAGGTGGTGAAAAAGTATGCCAATGCAGTCATTCATTTCTCTGTAATAATATTAGCAATATCTAGCACTTTCTAGATGGTCCCAGGCTCCAGGCACTGTGCTGAGGGATTCACATGTATCCATGCCTGTCACCAGCACCTCCTATGTGCCAGGCAGTGTGCCCACCAGGAAGGCTATAGGGAGAAAGGAGTAGATGCTGTCCTCTCTACAGGGCATCAGACATGGCCTATTGTATGATGAAAAGGAGACTTGTATTAAGCAATGCATGCATCTGAGGGAAGAAAGTTTATAGAAACTTATAAACTGGGCTCTCAAAGATC
Source organism: Myotis daubentonii (assembly GCF_963259705.1). NCBI lineage: Eukaryota > Metazoa > Chordata > Mammalia > Chiroptera > Vespertilionidae > Myotis > Myotis daubentonii. The sequence goes on along the minus strand of NC_081843.1, from coordinate 37,243,725 downwards.
ACAAGTTGAGAGGGTATTTTATCAATATCACTGTGGCAATAACATGGAGGAAATATGGAGTAGGAGAAAAACTAAAAGCGGGAAAACAATTGGAAGGCTATTGCAATAGTCCAGGCATAAGCTTGAACTAAGTAAGAGGCTGAGGTGATGGAGATAAGGAGTAAAATAAGGAAAAAGGAGTAGAATTTGGATATTACATCTTTGAAGTATACATTTCTAAGGCAGTTTTAAAGTACCTCAGACTGCTATGAGGGGCATAGCAGCAAAATCTGCATCTCAGCACATTTCTTCTGTGGCACACCCAGAAGGTGCATGTGGCCTTGCCCATCCTCCTCATCTACTCCTTCTGTCATCTTAGTTTTCACATGTGGCTTCTTGACACATGGAACTCACACATCAGAAGGAGACAGCCTTTTGTTTAAAGCTTTTGGAGGAAATTTTCTCTAAAAAGGCAAAGCATTAACGTGATTCTGTAGCCCCTAGAATTTAAAGTGCACCAGAGCAGTGATTTCTGTCTGGCTTGTTCACTGATGTGTCCCTAGAACCCCAAATGATGTCTGGCACATAGTAGGTATTCAATAAACATATATCAAATTAATAAATACATGAGTGACAGAATAAGTGAATGAAAAGCCAGTGGAATAAATTCTGGGACTCTGCAGGGTGAGTCCTTCTGGGCTGTCACCCCCGAAGGCCAGGGGGGTTGGGGGCAAGTATTTTTAAGCAGGTTTAAAGCCTCCTCTGGCAGCCCAGTCCCTATTCTCTGGCCAGCTTACTAGTCTAGCCTCAGAGCTTTTCCTCAAGGAGATCAAACCTTCTTTTGCAGGAGGGATATGGAAATCAATTCTGTCAACTCTAAATATGAGGATGAGCAGTCTCTGAATTCCACGCTGCAACGGAAACTAAAGGAACACCAGGTATGTCCAGGACCAAGAAGACTGAACCTGCCTTTTGAGATGCGCTTCCCTGCACCCTTTCTCACAGCAGCTGATTGGCTACTAAGTTTTCCTAAGGAGCAAGATTGTCATAGAGTCCTTGGAGGTGACACATATTAGCCTCACGGAGGGTTAAATTCAAAGTCCTTACAATGGTTAAAATGCCCTCTACACTCTAGCCCAGTGATGGCGAAACTATGACACACATGTCAGAGGTGACACACAAACTCATTTTTTTGGTTGATTTTTCTTTGTTAAATGGCATTTAAGCCGAAACCGGTTTGGCTCAGTGGATAGAGCGTCAGCCTGCAGACTGAAAGGTCCCAGGTTCGATTCTGGTCAAGGGCATGTACCTTGGTTGCGGGCACATCCCCAGTAGGAGATGTGCAGGAGGCAGCTGATTGATGTTTCTCTCTCATCGATGTTTCTAACTCTCTATCTCTCTCCCTTCCTCTCTGTAAAAAATCAATAAAATATATTTTAAAAATAAATAAATAAATGGCATTTAAATATATAAAATAAATATCAAAAATATAAGTCTTTGTTTTACTATGGTTGCAAATATCAAAAAATTTCTATATGTGACACGGCACCAGAGTTAAGTTAGGGTTTTTCAAAATGCTGACACGCCGAGCTCAAAAGGTTCGCCATCACTGATCTAGCTGCTGCTTCCTCACTGACCTCATCATCCACTATCCCCACCACCACCACCACCATGTTGGCCAGCCATGCTGGCTCCAGGAGGGCACTCACGTATCCCAGCCTCCCTCCTGCCTCAGGGCCATTGGTTCCCTCTGCTTTTGACAGTTAGCTCCCTTCCATTACCTCCTTTTTTATTTTTTTACTAAAGGCCTGGTGCATGATCAGGGCCATCTGGGCCGTCTCACCCAGTCCCAATCAGGGCTATTGGGGTGGTTGGCCTGAGGGAGGGACCGAGGAGGTTGGGGTGAGCCGGCGGGGTTTGTGGGGGAGGGAAGGGGGAAGGGAGGTTGGCTATGGAAGTGCACTGACCACCGGGGGAAGCTCCTGCATTGAGCTGGTGGTGAGTGCACATCATAGCGACCGGTCATTCAGTCGTATGGTCGCTTAGGCTTTTATATATAAAGATTTATTTTGTTGTTGTTCATTAGGTTCCACATATAAGTGAGATCATATGGTATTTGTCTTTCTCTGACTGGCTTATTTCACTTAAGCATAATACTCTCCCCCATTATCTCCATTCTAAAAGGCTAACTGGGTAAGTTTCCCACAGAGTTAAGATAATCCCCCTCAACCCTCTTCTTCTGCTTACTTTTCTGCTAGGCCCGAATTGAGGAACTGGAGGAAGAACTGGAAGCTGAGAGGGCAATGAGAGCCAAGGTAAATGACATACTGCTTTTACCTTTCTTGAGTCAAAGGGCCAAATGCCAGCTACAATCCAACCATAAGCAGAAACAAAGAGGAGGACAGGTTTCCAGTTGAAAAGGCCTCATTGTTTCTTGAGCACCTACTGTGTGCCAGGCACTGTGCTACACGTGGACATTAATTATCATGTAAGATGCAAAGATGCTGCTTGTGGTTTGAAACCAAGGAGAGAAGGCTATCTCTGCCTGGGACAGGTGGTGGAGGCAACACTGGCTTAGGAATTCAAAGACTGAATTCAACAGGCTGAGGCAGGGAGGAATTTCAGGCCAAAGCAATGAAATAGCACCTACCTGCACAGGAACAAAGGTGTAAAAGGAAGAGCCAAGAGTGGAGGGAGGGGTGAGGGCAGGGATCCTACAGGAGATAAGACCATAAAGATGGTGGGAAATAAATCATAAGATGCCTAAACTCCAGATTCAGCCAAACTGGGCTGAGGGGAGGGAGGCAGGAGGGGCACTAAGGCCCACCCAGTGCAAGGAGAAGGACAGACAGCATCCTTCACTGAGCACGTGTGGTGGCAAGCAGAGTGCAGAGCTCCCCAGGCGCAGGCCCCTGGCCTCACAAACACCATGCGGAAAGAGGGACTCATGGAGGGCTTCAGTCAGTGTCATTCACTCTTACCCCAGGTGGAGAAACAACGCAGTGACCTGTCCCGGGACCTCGAAGACCTCAGCGACAGGCTGGAAGAGGCTGGGGGAGCCACTTCTGCTCAGGTACCATCCTCGGGGAACCTGGGAACCCCAATCCTGCCTGCCTACCGGGAGAAAAAAGTGCTGGATGATAAACAGTGGGATAAAGACCAGCTAGTTTTTGCTGAATTCCTGGGGCTAGCTTGAAGAGAAACTGATTAGTAATAAAAAGTAGGCAAGGGAGAGGCTGATTTGGTCCACTTCCTTCTGGGGCTCCTTAGTGGCACTAATGGAAGCAGGATTTGGATTGAATGCAGAGGGCAGGTATTCTAAAATACAGTGTATTAATAAAAAAAACTTTGAGGTACAGTAAGGCCAGAAGATGAGGAGGGGATTGCCATTGAAGAGGTAACAGTGACCTTTGAACAACACAGATTTGAACTGCATGGGTATATTTATACATACTTTTTTTTTTCCAATTGACCTACATAGTTCAAACCTGCATTATTCAACGGTCAACTGTAGTTTGCTACAGTTCCCTAAAGGAGGGGACAAGCCAGGCAGAGTCACACAGGGAAGCACCAGGGTCATTCGGGGGCAGAGGGAAGGGGAATTGTGAGCAAGAGCCTTTGTTATGGTTTCTGAGGAAGGCATGGGAGCAGGCTTAGATTGGCTAGTTTGGATCATTTTGGATGGCTCTGGGGCATAGGGGCCATCCCTAGTTGTCTAGTACTTGGCCATGGGTGATTATGGTAAGTGGATAGTAGCTGAGAGTATGAGAGCCACATAAAGGAAGGAATTGGGGGGGTGGGGAGGCTCTAGATTGGTTGGTGGTGATTGAAATTGAGTTTGCTATCTCTGGGAATTAGCTAAACCTGGGAGGGGCCATCCTTTTGGAGTCAGCAAAGCCCCAGATGTCAAAGCACCAGAATACAGAAAATATAGACCAGGTGACTACAGTGGGGTGACCCCACACTCCAAGAGCACCCCACTAAGAGGCGAATGGGGGCTGGAATCTGAGTCATGCCTCCTGGGGTGGAATGTGTCTTCCTCTAACTCACATGCAGGCATCGTGGAGACTACCAGAAGCCACATGATACTCCCATAATTTCATGAAGTCAGCTCTCTTGCAAATGTGGACCCTGGATTAGAGCAGAGAGCACGAATGGCGTCCCTTATCACTGGAAGGCTGGATATCCTTTCCTTTGGCCCCCGGACTCCATGTCCTGTTACTTCATCATCCTGGCCACAGTCTGCTCCTTGTTGTGGAGCTGAACTGAAGCAGGTGTCCAGCTGGGGTCAGATCCTGGCAGAAAACAAAATCATCCCAGATGGTTTGAATGAGGGGCATTAACAAAGGGACTATCTCTAGCATTGCAGGGAGTTAAGAGAACAACAGGGAGCCATTAGAGCAGTGGTTCTCAACCTTGGCTGCACATTAGAATCACCTGGGAATCTTTTTAAAATCCTGATTTCTGGGCCCCATCCTCCGGAAACTCTGTTTCTTTGTTACTAATGTTGTGGCCCCACCCCATAACAAAGAAACAGAATTTCCAAGGATGAGGCCCAGAAATCAGGATTTTAAAAAGATTCCCAGGTGATTCTAATGTGCAGCCAAGGTTGAGAACCACTGCATTAGAGCAAGAGCTATAGGTAAGGGGCTGCCTGGTGGATTCCTTCTGAAGGCTCTGAGAAAGAATTCATTCCAGGCCTCTCTCCCAACTCCTGATGATTTTTCAGACAATCTTTGCTGTTCCTTGCTAATAGCTGCATGGTCCAGTCTCTGCCTCTCTCATGGCCTTTACCTTGTGTGTCTCTCTGGGTCCAAATTTCCCTCTTCTTATAAAGACAACCAGTAATTAGAGATTAGAGCCCATCCTAATCCAGTATGACATTTTAACTTATGTACATCTGCAAAGACCCTATTCCCAAATAAGGTCAAATAAAGTATCAGGGTTAAGATTTAAACATATCTTTAAGGGAAACATAATTCAACACACAACACTATCTAAACAACTCCTATAGGCAACCACCCAGAGGCTTAGGATTGATATTTCAATCAGGGCATCTCATTAGTGGGGTACAGGAATATCAAAGGACCACTGAGCAGGTGAGCAGTGTCCACCCCAAGGAGACCAGTGCCAGCCAGTCCTGCTAAACCTTGCTTCTCCTCTACCCCCAGATTGAGCAGAATCGCAAGCGGGAGGCCGAGCTGCTGAAACTGCGGCGGGAGCTGGAGGAGGCAGCCTTGCAGAGCGAGGCAACAGCCTCCACCCTGCGCAAGAAACACACAGATTCCATGGCTGAGTTGACGGAGCACGTGGAGAACCTGCAGAGGGTCAAGTCCAAGCTGGAGAAGGACAAGCAGGTCATGAAGGCTGAGATCGACGACCTCAATGCCAGCATGGAAACTGTGCAGAAGTCCAAGGTGAGGGAAGCCCCCTCCCAGAACCACAGGAGGTGCCCCCGCATTGGCTCTTACACAAATATTCCCTGAGCCCCCAGCAGGCCTGAATCAAGGTCTAGATCAGAGGTGGGAAATGTCTGGCCTACGGGCCATGTAAGGCCCGTGAAATCATTTGGTCTGGCCCTGCCAAGAGAACCAAGGCGGCACTCAAAATTCAATAAATCTAAGAGCATTTTTCATAGCAACATAAATTTATATTAAGTGAATTATATTAAGTGAATCCTATATAATAAAAGGCTAATATTCTAATCGACCGAATGGCAGAACAACCAGCCATTATGATGCGCACTGACCACCAAGGGGCAGACACTCAATGCAGGAGCTGCCCCCTGGTGGACAGTGCACTCCCACAGGGGGACTGCCGCTCAGCCAGAAGCCAGGCTCACGGCTGGCGAGCGCAGCGGGAGTGGTGGGAGCCTCTCCCACCTCCGCGGCAGCACTAAGGATGTCTTACTGACGCAGGGAGCAGGCCTAAGCCATCAGTAAGACATCCCCCGAGGGCTCCTGGACTGCGAGAGGGTGCAAGCTGGGCTGAGGGACACCCCCCCCCCCCGAGTGCACAACTTTCATGCACCAGGCCTCTAGTGATATAAATATCCAAATGGCCATTGGCAGAAAAAAGGCTCCCCACCCATTCTAGATTTTGTGAATGAAACTGAGGTAAACCTGTCACAGACCCCACAGACTGTGTATATAACCTTGGCCAAGCTACACAACTGTGCCTCAGTTTCCTCATATGTAAAATGGGGATAATAATAATCCCTGCCTCAAAGCACTTTTGTGAGGGCTACAAAAGTTCCTGGCAATATATGTGTGCTATTAAGCTTATCATTACATTAATATGACTATACTAGAGGCTCAGTGCACAAAATTTGTGCACGGGTAGGGTCCCTAGCTAGCCAGTGATCAGGGACAATCGGGGCCTTCTGGCTGCCAGCCAGGGCCTCCCTTCCCCAGTTTCTGGCTAATAGCCAGGGCCTTCCTTTGTTCTGCACCACCCCCTGGTGGTCAGCACACATCATAGTGAGTGATCAACTCCTGATCTCCTGGTCAAACTCCCAAGGGGACAATTTGCATATTAGGCTTTTTTATATATAGATCCTCAAGGAGTTGGAAACCTGGGAACCTACACTAGGGGAACCCAGGTGGAAGGAAGGGAAGGCCTGGCCTGGGCTCCCCTGGTACATGCAGCCTTCCCTTATTTCCCCACTGAATGCACTGTTCCTGGGCAGATGAATGCCGAGGCCCATGTCCGAAAGCTGGAAGATAGCTTAGCAGAAGCCAACGCCAAAGTGGCTGAGCTGGAGAGAAACCAGGCAGAAATTAATGCCATCAGGACACGCCTCCAAGGTGAGCTCACTCCTCCCTGCAGCTTCCTAAAAAACAGTACATGGAACGGAAGAGGGATTTTCAAGGAAACTGAAAGAGTACCTAAGTCCTCTCCTCAGAGCTTTCTTGGTTTTGGAAAATTCGCATCCCCTGTGATGAGACAAGGAGATTTTACTTTACCCTCGGAATGTTCCAAGTCACATTTTTATAGTGTAAAATGGAGAACACTATTCAAAGTATTTTCATATCAGTTCTCTCACCCTGTGAGATCAGCAGGAGGGGCAGCCATACGGACACTTTTTAAACATTTTAAAACATGACCTACATACTAACATAAAGTGCACATGTGTCACTAATCAGGGAACCAGAAAAATGGTAAAGCTGCCTTTGAAGAACATGAGGGGCGAGATTTACATAATCAGTGGGAAAAGGCATGCTCAAGGAACTCTGCTAAGTTAGATGCAAAACCGGTTGATGTCCTAAAGGACAATACTGCAACCTCTGAGTTTGGTCTTGGTTTTTCTTATTTTCTTTTTTAAGATTTTTAAAGCTGATATTTAGACAGAGAGGAAAGGAAAGGAAGAGAGAAACATTGATGTAGAAGTGCTACATCAACCAGCTGCCTCCTGCACACCCCCTACCAGGGATCAAGCCCACAATCCAGCAAGTGCCCTGACCAGGAATGAACAGACAACTGTTAAGTGCACAGGACAACGCTCAACCAATTAAGCCACACCAGCCAGGGCTGTTTTTGTTTTTCTATCAGAAGAAATCCTTTGCATCTCTAAGACTTTAATAATTTGGAACTTATTACTATCCAATTTAACACCTAACTTTGCCGAGGCTGGGCTCTAACCGGAGCAGATAGTAAGTCAAACAAAGGTGCTTTCCTTGAGAGAAGTTAACACTCGTTGGGTCAGACAAGCTCGTGTGACACCAGAGAACCTGCAGATATCCTTTGACCTTATTTCCCACATCCTGTAATACTTTTTAAACTCAATATCCCCATTTGACAGATGAAAAAAGTGAAGCTCAGTGAGGTGAAGTGACAAAACTAATGACTTACAGAGCAGAACCTGAAGCCTGGTCTTCCTCTCTGATTCATGCATCTCTTTCTGTCCTCTGGCCCAGCAATCAGTCCACAAGTGACAGGAATGTAGTAGGTTCTGGGACCGTGACAAATACAGTTTACAAAGTAAACACCCTGCTCCACTGTCTTCTCCGAACTCCTTTGCTGTATCTCCTGCCAAGGGTCAGGGCTTTGTTATTTGAATAAAGCCCTTTGCCCCATGCAAGTCACTTGGATGCTGGCAGCTCTTGCGCACTTGCTCCATTCCTGGGATGACTTAATTTGGGTGGCTAGTGCGGTGGTCACTGTGTCCCCATTCCAACTCAGTCAGCCACTTTGGGAGCAATGCCCTGTGGGAGCTTAGGATCTGGCTGAGGAACCAGTTCCCCATCCAATATTTCTCCCATTTCGTTCTCACCCAGCTGAAAATAGTGAGCTGAGCCGTGAATATGAAGAATCCCAGAGCCGACTCAATCAAATCCTGAGGGTAAAGACATCGCTGACATCACAGGTGGACGATTACAAGAGGCAGCTGGATGAAGAGTCCAAGGTTTGTTTGGGGCTTGGGTGCAGGTGACAGAGCAGCCTCCTTGAAGCAAGTTATAGCTTATGAAGATGTAGAAGGAACATGAAAAATATTTGATCCACTAACAAGTAAAAAAATGCTAACTATGACTAAGTGAAAATATGTATCTTGTGGAAAGTAATTGGGGAAAAAAAAGGAAAATAAACACTGGTGGTATTTTCCCCCTTTACTTGCTGCACTGTTGATCCAACATGACAAGTGTCTAAGTGCTGGCCCTGGGGGCCGTGGAGAGACTGGCAGGCCTCTGACAGGCTCGTGTGGTCTCCACAGTCTCGCAGCACAGCTGTGGTGAGTCTTGCCAACACCAAGCATGACCTGGACTTGCTGAAGGAACAGCTGGAGGAGGAGCAGGGAGGCAAGACAGAGCTGCAGCGCCTAGTGTCCAAACTCAACACCGAGGTGACCACCTGGAGGACCAAGTATGAGACTGATGCCATCCAAAGGACTGAGGAGCTGGAGGAGACCAAGTGAGCTCAACTACTCCAGGAGAGCCGGGAAGGCCAAGGGGGTGGGTGGGCCCTGGGGATCTCACCACCATCAGCCACAGCTGAGACCAGAAGAAGGCAGTTTACAGGTTCCTCTAAAGGAGGAATGAGTGTCTAGCAAGGGGAGCCCACTCACCGCCAACCTTCAGGTTCCATCCTTAAAGGCTCTCTTACCTCATCCTCCGCCCTAAGTGCTAGGTCAGGCAGGGAAGTCAGGAGCAGGGGCTCCCCCTCCAGGCAGCTCCTCTGCCTCTGAAGTGCTTAGGAAGCCTCCACAGGCCTGGTGGGCCTGGGGTGGAGCCTCTCTGTGATGCTGGCAGTACACAGACCACACTCCGTGGCTAAGGCTTCCACTCTGCCTTTCCCCAGCTCTGCGGTAAATGTCCTCAAGTCCTCATTCACAAACTAGAGAAGTGGGCACTCTGCTTGAAGGGCCAGAGGAAATAAAAGTGGACGCATGGATGTGGCTCTGAGCGGGCCTCTTGCATAAGAGGCTGCTTGGGTGCCATGGGCCCACCCACCCAGGGAAGCTCTGCATGTGAGCCCTGTACCTCCTTGCTGTGCCTTCCACTCACTGGAATTTGTGGTGACAGGACAGCAGTAACCACTGTGCCTTCCAGCTGACACCAATCTTTTATCTAAAGATCTTCACAGATTGAGCCTAAATTGCCTTCCTGTAACTCCCACCTCCTGCCCCCAGCCCTTTTCTATTTTCTACTGTGAGCTATCCAGGAGCTAGCTGCCTGCAGCTGCCTGCTCTCACTCCTAGCTAAACCTAAATCTCGTCCCTCACCTCTCTCTACCTGGAATCTCCACCCCAGACACCCACGGGGCCTTCACCTACCCTCCCTGGGGCCTTTGCTCATGTGTCCCCCTCCCTGCTTTATTTTCTCCGTAGTGCTGTCTGTCTGTTGTGTATTGTCTGTCCTGCCTAGAACAGAACTTCCATGAGGGCAGAGATCTTAGTCTCTTGTGTTTACTGCTGCTTCCCTCATGCCTAGAACAATACTTGGCACAGAATAGAAACAAAAACTTGTTGAATTAAAGAATGGGCAGTGGTTGCTTCCTGTAAACATTCTACATTCTGTCTGCATCTTGTCCATGTCACCCCAGAGCTCAGCGCCACACTCCCGGGCCCCCTGCCTGTGGGCTCCTATGTGTCCTTGATAGCCCCTCTTGCCCTCATCCATAGGAGGAAACTGGCTGCCAGGCTCCAGGAAGCGGAAGAGACAGCTGAAGCTGCCCAGGCCCGGGCTGCCTCCCTTGAAAAAAACAAACAGAGACTCCAGGCAGAAGTCGAGGACCTCACCATTGACTTGGAAAAGGTCAGAAGGTCAAAGGCTCAAAGGCTGCCTATTTGCTAGGTCAAAGGGGCCACAGCGAGCTGGATGAGACTGTCACGTGTCTGGGGTGAACAGGAAGAAACAGTGGCCTATGAGGATGAAGCACAGGATCTATATACAGGCCCACTGAAAACAGGCTCCTGCTCGAATATGTGTTTATATATACTCATAATTCTAGATCTGAACACTCTACAAGCCACTATTTAAATAGACCCATGACGAGGATAAAACTTAGTCCCAGGAATCCATGTACCATATTATCCCTGTTCCCTATTCTCTCATAAAAACTATGTCCCACAGAGTTTGTGTGGCTAAATATTCCTCTTTGCATCGTTGAGGGTCAGGCTGATTTGCCAGGCTTCAGCCGAATTAAATAAGATCCACTGCCTTTCCATATCCACCTGATCTTGGTCTAGACAAGACCATGGCTTCATGCCAACAGTGAGGGGCAGAAGGTCATATCCATGGGAAAGGCTTCAGAAAATCGTCCTAAAACCCAAAAAGGTTTTGCTCCTCCCAAATTAGGAAATGACACAGAAATTTACAAAGTCTAGTATTGCACAGCAGCAAATATATAGTTACCAGAGAGTTAAGATGAAAAATCTATGAAAAAGTAATGCCTAAGAATAATCAGCTTTGATTCACAGAAAAATAATAGCAAACCCATCTCTGAGTTGGACAATGGGTGTATAATGTATATTAGTACATTATAGAGAAATACATTATGGGGAGTTGGGTGAATGTCATAACTCTGGGAAGGATGTTGTGGCCCAGATTCCTCATTTTACACTTGAGAAAATTCTAGCCTAGGAAGGTAAGGTAGACTGCCCAAGGTCACCCATCTAGTAGCAGAAGTTTTAGAACTAGAATGTAGCTCTTTCTGACTCCCTAAGCCTGTGCTTGTGCCATAAATGTTGAATTATATCCCAATCCCCAAGAAGTCTGTGGTCACCAGAGTCACTGGGGAAGGAGAGGAAAGGAAGGGAGGGGAGCAGCAGGAGGGGAAAGGGGCAGGAAAGTCAGACCCTCAGAGACCATCCCCACCTCTCCCTAGGCCAATGCTGCAGCTGCCGCCCTGGACAAGAAGCAACGGGTCTTTGACAAGATGCTGGCTGAGTGGCAGCAGAAGTGCGAGGAGCTGCAGGTGGAGGTGGACAGTTCACAGAAGGAGTGCCGCATGTACATGACAGAGAGCTTCAAGATCAAGACCGCCTATGAGGAGTCCCTGGAGCACCTTGAGTCAGTGAAGAAGGAGAACAAGACCCTGCAGGGTGAGTCAAGGGCAGACAGGTGGGCCTGCAGGGACAAAGACACAGCCAGAGCCCTCTTTCTCCCAGGCACATCATGGGTTTAAGCAACTGGTACACAGTAGGTGCACAATAAATGTTTGTTGACTGGCTGGCAAGAGTTTTGTAGAAGCACTCGAGCACTCAGTAATATAACTTCAGGCAAGTGAATTACTTTATCTCTGCCTCAATTTTCTCATCATTAGATAGGGAAATAATACTGCCTTCCTTGTAAGGTTGTTGTGCCAATGAAATACAAAAAAAAAAAAATGTGTCAAGTCTTCACTTAGAAGAATAGCTGGCACAAATAAAGGCTCAATAGATTTTATTTTAGCCCTTACATCTGTCATATGTCAGTAATATACACATGTATACATATTTCTTACATATAAGAGTTTCGGGCTGGAATTTGAGGCCTGGGGGTGTTCTGAGGGGAGTGTCTCCAGAAAGGGAGGCCTTGTATATAGAACTAACAGCCCCTAGAGTTCTGGGCACTGGCCCTAAAGCTACCCTGTGCTTGTTTATTCTTCTCTGGGCTTCAGACCCTCATCTAGGGTGTCCCAAAATTCACGCAAGATTTGCGATTCAATTCAATTGCAAATCTTGCGTGAATTTTGGGACACCCTATATAAAAAGAGGAGCTTGGATCCACTCAAGCCCTGATGCCCCACGAGTCTATGACTTGGAGTGTATGACTTCTCTTTTGATACAGTGAGGCTAGGAGTGCCTGCTTCTGACCCCAGTGGAGAAATATCTGTGCCACATGCCATGATCCTGGGAAGCTGGTAATCCTCATGAGCCTTATTTACAAGAATATTCTTTTTTTCAGAGGAGATAAAGGAACTGATTGATCAGTTGGGTGAGGGAGGACGGAGTGTGCATGAGCTGCAGAAGTTGAAGAAAAAATTAGAGATTGAGAAGGATGAACTCCAAGTGGCCCTAGAGGAAGCTGAGTCTTCCCTGGAGGTAACCTCATGGCTGTCTCTTTGGGGGTGGAACACTTGGCCAGGGTCCGCAAACCTGCTTAGCCAGAAAGACTGACATTTACATTCCTGGCAGGTTGAAGAGAGCAAGGTGATTCGAATTCAGCTGGAACTGGCTCAGGTTAAGGCTGACATCGACCGGAGAATTCATGAGAAAGAGGAAGAATTTGAAGCTACGAGGTAGGGGGCTGACAGGATGGGAGGCTGACTTGGATAGCATGATGGAGCAGAGTCCCATCTGGGTCTCTGCCACTTACTAGTCATGTGATCTTGGGCAAATAAGATGAACCTCTCTGAACCTCAGTTTCCACATCTGTTAAACGGTAATAATGGTAGTACTTTATACAGATGGGGTACTCTGTGGTAACAAACACTTTGAAATGTCTTACTTCAATGATTCATCACAAAACCCCATGAGATAATAATCCAATTCAAAAATGGACAAAAGACATGAATAGACATTTCTCCAAAGAAGATATACAAATGGCCAATAAACACATGAAAAGATGCTCAATATCACTATTTATTAGGGAAGTGCAAATCAAAACTACAATTAGATACTACCTCACACCCAATACAAGGGCAACTATAAAAAACAACAACAGAAAATAGCAAGTGATGATGATGATGTAGAGAAATTGGAACCCTTTTACACTGTTGTGGGAATGTAAAATGGTACAGCTGCTGTGGAAAACAGTTTGGAGATTCCTCAAAAAATTTTAAATAGAATTATTATATGATCTAGCATTTTCACTTCTGGATATATACCCAAAAGAATTTGAAGCAGGGTCTAAAATAGATAGTTGTATATCTGTCTTCATAGCAGCATTATTATTAATAGCTAAAACATGGAAATAATCCAAATGTCTGTTGACAAATGGATAAACAAAATGTGATAGATACATACAATGGGAAATTATTTAACCTTAAAAAGGAAGGGAATTCTGACACATAATAAAACATAGATAAACCTTGAGGACATTATGCTAAGTGAAATAAGCCAGTTATAAAAGGACAAATATTGTATGATTCTACTTCTATGAAGTACTTAGAGTACTCAAAATTATAGAGACAGAAAGTAGAACGGTATTTGCAAGGGGCTATGGGGAAGGAAGAAATGGGGGTTATCATTTAATGCAACGGTTCTCAACCTGTGGGTCGCAACCATCGGAAAACACATATAGCATATCAGATATTTAATTACAATTCATAACAGTAGCAAAATTACAGTTATGAAGTAGCAACGAAAATAAATTTATGGCCGGGGGTCACCACAACATGAGGAACTATATTAAAGGGTCGCGGCATTAGGAAGGTTGAGAACCACTGAAATGGGTATAGATATTTTTTTATAAGATGAAAAGAGTTATGGAGATAGATGGTAGCACAACATCATGAATGTATTTAATACCACTGAACTATATGCTTAAAAATGGTTAGGTAGTAAATTTCATTTTATGTATATTTTGCCACAATAAAGAATTAGAAAAAACTACCTGTGAGATAGATGCAATTCTCCAACTAACAGATGAGAAGATGACAGCTTTCTAATGACCTCTCTGAGCTGTGGAAAAGATTAAATTAAATTATAGATATGAAAGCATGTTGTGAAGAGAAGCCCAATGACTCTATAGCCAGTAGGCTAAACCTGACCCTCACGCTAAATTTCTAGCTATGCCAGTGTGTGTGTGTGTGTGTGTGTGTGTGTGTGTAAAATCTAAAATGGAATGTGTGTGTGTGTATGCAACAGCTTTATTAAGGTATAATTCAGATACCATACAATTTACCCATGTTAAGGAGAAAATTCAATGGTTTTTAGTTGTGCAACTATCACTACAATTTAAGAACATTTTCATCATACCCCCAAAGAAATACCATTTACTTTAGTAGGCAAACCCCATTTCTCCCCCACCACCACCACCAGCCCCAGCCTTAGGCAACAACTAATCTACTTTCTGGTTTTTTGAATTTGCCTATTCTGAACATTTCATATAAATGGAATCATAAAATAAGTGGTTGTTTGTGATTAGATTGCATTTAATCCCACCTTAACAATATTAAATCCATAAACATAAATATTTTTCCATTTATTCAGATCTTCTTTAATTTTTTCAATGTTTTTGCTTGTATTTATTTTTAACCCAAAATGAGTTCCAATTTTGTTCACTTTTGAGAATGTCATGATATCCTTGCCCATATCTGCAAATTGAATACACCTCAAAGTACTGCAAATCCAGCAACATGCCTGCACATAGTGGGTGTTCAGAGGTGAAGCAGAGGTGAGCATGATGTGGACAGGATCTTTACATGCTAATCATTTATTTGCCTCAATGAAACAATTATTTTTTTTAACATTTAAATTAACTCCTCTGGCCAAAGCCAGTTTGGCCCAGCGGATGGAGCGTTGGCCTGCGGACTGAAAGGTCCCAGGTTCGATTCCGGTCAAGGGCATGTACCTGGGTTGCAGGCACTTCCCCAGTAGGGGATGTGCCGGAGGCAGCTGATCGATGTTTCTCTCTCGTCGATGTTTTTAACTCTCTCTCTCTTTCCCTTCCTCTCTGTAAAAAATCAATAAAATATATTTAAAAAAAATAATAATAATAATAAATTAACTCCTCTAGTCCCCTCCTATAAAAGGAGATCAATACAGTTTATATGAGGGATTTTTGGAAATATTTATGTTAATTACAACATAATTAATATATATTAAGAACAATCAATGAATTGCTTTGAAGATAAATATATAACTAACTTGTATAGTAAAAACTCTTATTTTATAATAAATAAAACTGGACCTCAGCATCTAGGTTTGAATGCAACTCATTGTGGGCTAAATGGATGACCTTTGGTATGTTTTCCATCATCCTGGAACCTCAGTTTTCTTGCAGGACTGTTTTTATGTTAAATGAATCGATATCACAAAAGACATGTGATAAACTTTCACCTTCCAACATGCTATACTCATGTTGATGCTCAGAAGTCTCTTATCTAGGTTTAGCATAGACTGAATGTGCTTGTCCAGTACGCTAGGCCTTCTCTGCTTGGACTTGTAGGAAGAACCACCAGCGGGCCATTGAGTCTTTGCAGACCAGCCTGGATGCAGAAGCCAAGGGCCGGGCAGAGGCACTTCGCCTGAAGAAGAAGATGGAGACTGACCTGAATGAAATGGAAATCCAGCTGGACCATGCCAACAAGAACAACAGCGAACTTGTGAAGACACTGAAAAGGCTACAACAGCAACTCAAGGTAGTGACCTGCGAGAGGAAAGAACTAATCACAAAGCAAGCCAACCCCAAGCCAACAGGCTTACAGAAAGCTAACTTCATGCATGTCTTCAGCTAGGATAAAGGCAAGAGAGTGAGAACGTGGGGTGGCTGGTATTCCAGGGAGCAGGATACTTGGAGACTATAAATGAGAGGTCCCGCCCAGCTGGTATGGCTCCGTGGATCGAGCATTGGCCTGCAGACTGAAGGGTCCCAGGTTTGATTTTAGGTCAGGGCACATGCCCGGGTTGAGGGCTCGATCCCCAGTGAGGGGAGTGCAAGAGGCAGCCAATCGATGATTCTTTCTCATCATTGATGTTTCTATTTCTCTCCCCCTCTCCCTTCCTCTCTGAAATTATTAAAATAAATAAATAAGAGGTCCCAACCACCATAGTCCATATCCAGGACCACTGGAATAAGAGGGGAAAGGAGAGAAACAGGAAGTTGGACCTGTCTTAATTTTTACAATCATTTTTTACTTATTATAAATGATTTCAGACATAGAAAAATAAATATACACACCCATGTACCCACCACTCACTCACCTTAAGAAATAAACACAAATAGAGGTGAAGTCCTCCTTTATCACTCTTCATCATCAGGTTGGTCTTTAAAGCATGTATAGCTGGATCCACGCATTCAACATGTGTTATTGGAGACCTGCTCTGTCCAGGCTCTGTATTAAGTGCTAGGGGTAGGAGAATGGATGAAACAACAAATATCTTTGCAGGTAGACAATAAGCAACAAATAAATAAAACTGTAGCATAAAAAAATGGTAAGTGCTATGGAGAAATAACAAGACAGGGGAAGAGAGATGGGGATTAGCCAGTTGAGGTGTAACTGTCAAAGCTCATTGAGGAAGGACTCTTGAGAGGCCCTGCTGTAAACACCAGGCTGTGACTCCCTGAGGGCAGGTCTAGGCCTCACACTCTTCCTCTGTGGCCTCCATTTCCCCATTTCCACCCCAGCTCCCTCCTGAGCCAGGTCTGTGAAGATCAGAGAACCCTTAGTCCTGGCCAGCCCAAAGAGATGAGCTCAGATTGTGTCTTCTTGTCCCCCAGGATCTGCAGGTCCAGATGGACGAGGATGCCAGGCAGCACGAGGAGCTACGGGAGCAGTACAACCTGCAGGAGAGGCGCCTGAGCCTGCTGCAAACGGAGCTGGAGGAGGTGCGCTCAGCCCTGGAGGGCAGTGAGCGCTCCCGCAAGCTGCTGGAACAAGAGGTGGTGGAGATCACAGAGCGACACAATGAGGTCAACGTCCAGGTAGGACAGTGGCTCCCTGGGAAATGCCATGGAAACTCATACTCAGGATGCCAGGGCCAGTCCAGAATGGTGCCCAGACCTGTGAGCTCCCTCAGTATTCAGAGGCAGCTAATGTCCTTGTTCCTCAAGTCCTCAAAACTCACCAGCAGAACTTTGTTGTTGTTGTTGTTATGGTAAAAAATAATAATAACATAAAATGCACCACCTTAGCCATGTTCCGTGCACAGCACAGTGTGTTAACTACATGTACACTGTTGTGTACAGCTTTTAAAGACAGGCTCCCAGAGACTCCCCTGGAGATTCTGATCCAGTGGGTCCATGGTAGAATCCCAGAAATCTAAACTTTTAGAAACTCCTCAGAAGAGTCTAAGTATTAAGCCAATTTTAAACAAGTGTAGCTGAGGCTAGAACTTCAGAACTGGGAGTGACCTAGAATATTCCAAAATGAAGAAAAAAATGGGCCAAAGAGTTGAGTGGTTTATCCATGGTCAACATCGGGAAGCCCTGTCTGCTCCTAATGGTAACACCAGTGCTGCTTACTGTTCACAGTGCAGTCCTTTACTGGCATGGCTTAATACTTACTCATCATCTCATGTGAATTTACCAAATGAAAAAATGTACATGGGACATACAGGGGTTATCCCATTTGGAGGCTGGAAGGCCAAAGCCCAGAGGTAAGGAATTTATCCATGTAGGAGGAAGTACCCAACCTTGAACTGGGTTTTCCAAGTTCTGAGTTCAGACTTTTTCTAGAGCTGCCATCCTCCTCAGGCCTAATGATGTTATTCCTGGGCTCCTCATGATGCAAATTCTGCTCTAAAATCCAGAGAAGAACACAGAGAAAGACCCTCACTCCAAGCAGGGTCCTAGAGCCATTTCCTGTTAGGGTGTCTGACAAGCGTGTCTGGGAGAGGGTCATTTTCTTTCCTGGAAACAAAAGGGTTGTGCAGACTCCTGTCTCACAGCAATTCTTTCATTTCCTCCTCCAGAACCAAAGCCTCCTGGTGGTCAAGCGCAAGTTGGAATCAGATGTCCAGCGCATCTCCAACGAGCACGAGGAGCTCATCAGTGAGTTCCGCTCAGCTGATGAGAGAGCCAAGAAAGCCATGACTGACGTAAGTATGTGCACTACCTGCTGCTGGTGGGAGAGGGACAGGGCACCCCAGGCCAGGCCACCTGCTGAGGACCCAGCTACCCTAGGCAGGGAAGGCTACCACCTCTCCTTGAGTCACTATGGAGTCCTGGCACCCTGCCAGAGGGATATGGTCCCGGCTCTGGGGAGACCAGAGTCTGGAGGAATACTTACAAGCTACACATGATCATGTGAGAGATTAGAGAGTACAGCCTGGGGACACAGACCAAAGGAGCCATCGATGTGGACTCATCTTGGCAGCCTTTTTGGCAAAGAGGAACATCAAACCAGCCTTAAAGGGAGGGTTAGTGGAAGGAAAATGGGTGCTGTGACCAGGGGCTAAGGGGTGGATGTTGGCAAGATGTGCTGCCAAGTATTTTTACCCCAGTATCCCTCTGGGTGCTCACATGGACCTTGAGTGTAGATACTATGTATCCCACTTTAGGGCTGAGAAAATACAGATTTTCTTTTCTCATGCTTTATTGAAATGCCAGGAGCTCAGGAACATGTTGGTCTAATTTGGTGGTATGTCTCAAGACATAGCACACAGTAAGTCCTCCATGAATATTTGTGTAATTAATGTAAGAAGAGTGGGTAAAACGACTTACCAAATGGGTACAGAACTCCACCTTCCTACTCTAGATCTGTGATTTTCCCACCCTCTGTGCTATGCCCCTCTTGGATGATACAGCAAAGAGTTTGGCTGGAGAGCACCAGGCTGGTGGAGTCCACAGGATTGGAAGGCCTGGCTATGAGTGCATGACCCTGCCTCCTCCCCTTGCACTTGGAAGGACATGGGAGCCTGGAGCCCCCTTCCATCAAACCCCAGCAGTGTGTTCGTGAGGTTCCTCAAGTCAACCACTTGGCTTCCGAGAGACTGGGAGACAAGGTTCCTCACCTCTCAAAGGCACTATGAGCCTGGATGCAGACCCAGCTCCAGCTCGGGCTCTTCTCCTGGTCTCCCACAGGCTGCCCGCATGGCAGAAGAGCTCCGGCAAGAGCAGGACCACTGCATGCACCTGGAGAAGATCAAGAAGAACTATGAGATCACCATCAAAGACTTGCAGGCCAAGATGGAGGAAGCTGAGCAGCTGGCTCTGAAAGGAGGAAAGCGCACAATCATGAAGCTGGAAACCAGGGTGAGGGCAACACTGAGCTGGGCTAGGAGAGAGATATGGCCAGGCTGGAGTAGGGAGGAGGTCTTTTCCCAAAAAACATGCCCAGCATTTGATGAGGTTATTCCAGAGCTGGGAAAGAAAAGGAAATTGAGGCAACAGCTCTAATTTCTTTAGACAGAGGTCTCCTCTCCTCCTCTCCCTGTCATCTTCCCCCAGAATTTCCTTAGCCCCCAAGCAGAGCAGTTTCCCATATATTCGTCCTCTTTGTTCCCAGTCTCGGCTCCCAACGTTATTCCTCTCTTACTGCTTACCTAAAATAGGCCTTTACTTCCTGGAATGTTGAAGCTGGAAGGGCCCAGGAGGTTTGGTCACCTTTTCTGACCCCTGCCTCTCCCATTTCTCAGAGGAGGAAACTTGAGGCTCAAGGAAAGTAACCAATTTACAAAGGGCCTGACCACCACCACCACCACCCCCTGTCCAGGGCTCACCTATTCACCTCTGGATAGGAAGTGGACACTGTAGCCATGACATCCCTGTCCAAGGTCACTGAGCTCAGAAGTTCAAAAACATACATTTCCTCAGCCACATTCCTCTCCTCCTTCCTCAGATCAAGGAACTAGAGACGGAACTGGATGGCGAGCAGAAGCGGCACGTGGAGACAGTCAAGACTCTACGGAAGAATGAGCGTCGCCTCAAAGAGCTGGTCTTCCAGACAGAGGAGGACCACAAGACCAATCAGCGCATGCAGGAGCTGGTGGAGAAGCTACAGAACAAGATGAAGGTCTACAAGCGGCAGATCGAAGAGGCGGTAGGTGCTCACCACACATCCCTGATTCTCCCTTTCTTCCCAGCCCAGGTCTCAAGCCTTGATTAGAATTAACCGCAGGAAAGGAATCAAGTATTGGCCAAAAGACGACTCCCACGAGTCTCATGTCTATGGCACTTCACCCCCACCATCATGTGAGAAGTGGACGGGACACTACACACTGGCAATAAGAATACGTAAAAACCAAACTTGTCCTCTAAGAACACCTGTGTTGGGTGAAGTACCCACTGAAGGGTGGGCTCTAAAATCCGGGAAGGTCTTAGCTTCCTTCGTCCTTCTTCTACTGGCCCTGTGGCCTCTGCCCGGATAACCTCTCTTTCCTGGTCATACTGTTAAATACAAGGACTTGCCTTTATTTGATTCTCCTGATGCAAGGCAGGAAATCTGGTATTTTTAGTCCATTTCACAAGTGAGTAAACAGCCCAGTGTGGGGTATTTATGTTAAAGTCAAAGTCAAATGGTTGGCAAATAGTGGCTTCAAGTCTCAATCCTACACCAACATGTCCACTTACTACCGCCATCCAAGACATAGATATTTGACTCTGCTATCATTTGCTGCCAGTTCTGGGGCCACCATGTTGAACCTATCAGCCACCGACCTACTCAAAGCCCTTCCCCAAAGGCTCAATAGAGGCCAGGCAAACAGTAAATATGGTCTAAATAAAACAACTACGTCTTTACTGGGAAGACAAGGGGATGGGAAATGTGTGGTGGGGGCTAGGGGAAGAACTAAATCCACAACTTCCAAGTGGGACCCCAATAACTAATGCCTAAAACCACAAAGTATAAAAGCAGCAACAGAGCACACTTTATTTAGAAATATGGATGTCAAGGCCAAAAAGAATTACCTGAAAGTGTTGAGACAGCTGTCCGTGGTAAGCTGGAGGATGACCCTGACCCAGGACTGGTGTGTTTTGTAAAAGCCTTATTAGAACAATTACACTCTTAGATGACAATGCAGAACAGGTAACAAACAGAACACATTTAACCAGAACAAGCCAGGTTCACATCCCACTTTCCACTGTGTCTTTGCTGCAGGAGGAGCAGGCCAACCAGACCTTTGCTCGCTACAGAAAAACAGTGCACGAGCTGGATGATGCTGAGGAGCGGGCCGGCATGGCGGAGACGGCTCTGAACAAGCTGCGCACCAGACACCGGGTAGCCGGCAAAGGCATCACCTCCGTTGAGATCATCCAGGTGTCCAAGACGGGCTCCTCCAAAACCCTGTCTGAGGAGTGATGTTCTCCACGGCCCAGTTCACAGCCGGTGCGTGTAGATACCACTCTCGACAGCCATGCTCCAAGTTCACCTTTCCTGCTTCTGTCCCTGCTTCGCTTTTTCAGACTTCTATGCTTCCTGGCTTCCAGGCTGTCATGCCCTGACCTCACACAATGAGAACCCAAAGCTTCCCCTGTCCCTTCAGCTGCAACACACTCTCTCTCTCGAATCTGAAAGCTCTCAGGTGTGGTGCTATTTACCTGTATCACAGGTGCTGGTAGTCAGGATGTGTCCCCATCTGAGTGAAAGCTCATTGAAAGCAGGTCCATGTCTGATGCCACTTAATACTAAGCCTGGAAAATAGGAGCTGAGCACAAGCTTGTTTTCACTGGACAACCATAGGGACAATTGCAAGCTTGTAGGCAACGTGTGTTCATCTTTCACATCCCCCACAGTATCATTATTCTTGACGATCTCATCAAACTGGTTGAATTTCGATATCTAGCATTAAGGAAATAATAATCATTGCAGTACCATTTCTTGGGCCTGAGTGCAGGTGGAATTTTAGAGGGACAATTTAAAATAGCCCTTTCTTATTTTTCTTAATTCAAAACCAATTAAAAAGAATACAGGAGACAAATTTGTAAAAGCTTTATTATGCTATGGTTCTAGATTGAGAATTTAATGGGTATCCATCATGGGCATCCTTATACTTCACCCCAAAATTAAAGGTACCTACAGAACTGGGGAGCAGCCCCTATTCCAAAGGGAGGAATGACTAGAACTCATCAATCATGCGGGTAGATCCAAAAGGAGATATCAGATGGGTTTCCTGCACTATTCAGACCCAGGAGGCATTTCAGCTCCTTCCACCTGATAAGTGTTAGCCTCCAGAATTAGACACCTCGTAAAGCATATCCCCTGCCTTGGCTTGGTGACTGTTTATTCCTGGGGTCTGCTGGCCCTAGTCCGATTGGTCTCTCTCCACATCATTGTGCCAACAGCAAGCAGAGGTTAGAAGGCTGGGAGCCCTGGGGTCTGTTATCCATGTCTTGATCCATCCTCACTCTCTTATCCCATTTTCCCTGTTGGTCATAGGAGCAGATATGCCATCTGTAGCCATGAGATGTCTTAAGCAAACTAGCTCATGAGTCAACACTGAGTCAAAACCCCACAGAGTTTAGTTTTCCAAATGGCATTATATTAAGTCCCACAATATCTATCAGGCTCTGAATATGGGCTAGGCCTGTACTATGGAATACAGAGATTGAGTAGGAAAGACCATCCTCCTTGTGGAGCTCAGACTCCAGTGGAGAGGTAGACACACAGATCAATTAACACAAGGCTGTGAGCAAATAATCTGTGATGTGGTGTTCGCCTCTCCTGGGAAGGGATCACAGGGAATGAGTGACTGATTTAACCTGGAGTGGCTGGGTGGAACAGCTCCACACTGCATGTAACCTGTACAAGAATCTAGAGCAGTGCCACTCAAGGGTGGTGCCTGTTTACCTTCCAAAATAACAGAAGTACAGAAACTAAGAGGACGTTTTTAGAAATTTTTATAGCAATTGAGACTGTATGACATCCATGGACAATATCAGTGTATTTTCTAAAAGTATGCTTCTGCTATTAAAATAAATGAAAATGAAAAAAACATTTAATAAAAATTAAAAAGAATAAACTGATCCCACACCAGGTAGAGAAGGAAAGAAGGGAACTCCAGATAGAAGGTCCAACACATATGAAAGTGCAGAGGCGGGATTCACACAAGGGTGCATCATGACTGGAGAAGACGGGCTCCTGATGAGGCAAGAGTGATGGACAGGGAGGGAGATGAAGCTAGCAGGATAGGCATGGGTGAGGCTGTGAAGGCCCTGTTGGGTGCAAGTATCCCACAATCTCCATAAGGAAATCTTGTTAATTTTAAAAATCAATTTGTGGGATGTAATGAGCAGTAGCTTTTCTTTCTCGGGAAGACACATCACAACAGAAAAACAAGCCCCTTGGCCCCTCATGAGACAACACAGGCAAGCTCATGGGGAGCACTGTACCCCAGGGAACCACACTCTGGTCCTCCCAATGGCCTGTGTGGAGTTCAGGGCCTGCTTGAGCATGCTAAGCCCAAGGAAGGTTTATCTAAATCACCACAACCTTACACAGAATGAGCCAGATATGACCCAATGGTGTCCGTTATGAGGGAGGAAGCCTGTGTAGAACCAGCCCAGGCATTTTTCTAGCAAGAAGGGGCAAAGATATCAGAACTTCCAGCTCTGGCCCACAAGGATTTTCTCAACCTCTCTCTCTTTTGTCCTCTAGGGTGACACAGATCTCAACAGCAGACCACTGAGAGGAAAAATATATGAAAATGGAAAACTGGGTCTTCCTGAGAATGTTTGCTATGCAAAGGAAAGTGCAAGCCAGAAAAAGACAGGTGCTAAAGAATAAAGATCGCTGTGGAGGGAAGTGGGTTTGGGATACAAATACCCAATAATTAGAGGAATTAAAATTAGCATGGCTTCCCTAAGACTGTATCAAGCTGTGTAAGCACTTGGAAAAAAAATAACAGTGGGTCTGTTTCAGTTGAGATCCTACATATTCATGTCAAGGATGGAATATGTAAAGTCTGTGTGACCTGGCTGTTCTCTAGAAATGATTCCTCACATGGACAATTTTAATGACTTGTCCCAATGCAGCTTAAATAAAAGAAATATGAAAAATAGACTGACTGGAGGTTGTTTTTAAGAGAAGAATTTTTATTTTTCTACAACTTCCAAACCCAATGGCAATTTTTACAATATATCAGCGTTCTGTTGTGTCACTATATCCTAATTCACAGGCTTGTTTCTATTGAAACCATGAAAACTATGAAGTCTTAGTGATGTTCTTTGCAAATTTTGAGAGGGTAGTCTTAGAGATATGAAGACAATCTAGGTTTCATAAAGTTCAGGAAGGTATGGAATCCACTGAAAGGATGGTAAGATCCATCCTGGCTGATACATGAGGCTTCCAAATGATCCACCTCCACATCTTCTAGAATGTGTTCAGACACAGATAGGTCAGCTCCATAAGGGCAGATTGTTTTGTTTTACTCATGGCTACATTCCTCAGCAACTAGAGAGTATTAGGCCTAAAATAAGCACACTGTGACTGAATGATAGAGAACGAGTGGCCTCCAGAGGTAGTCCTTCCAGACATTACCAGAAAGTTCTTCCTTAAATCAAGCTGTGATCTGCCCTGTGGCAGTATCCCCTTGCTAACCCTGGTTTTGATGCCCAGGACCCTGCAGAACAACCTTAATGGAAGACAGTTCTCCAGGTTTTCTCTTCTCCAGGCTGAATATTCCTGGGTCCTTCAACTATTCCAAGTATGACAGGGTTTCTGCTGTCGTCTTCTAACACTACTCAATCCCGTTCCTCTATTCACTTTCCTAGTCTCCAGAGTGCAGGGGTAGCAGGGGCAACACTATGAGGGCTCCTTGCCAGTTCACAGCCCCTAGAACGCACCTTTCCTCAGCTCTCTGAAAATGGTGTCTTCCCTTTGACTATTAGCAGTCTGACAACTCTCTAATTCACTGGCAGACAGAAATCATTATTTAAGCTGACAGAAGAAGGGATAGTAATATTCCATTGGTAGTTCCCTCTCCATCTTCACATAGGCCCATCTCACCCTTGTAATGGTTCTAAACGTGGTGCTCTCAAGCTGTTTCAGAGGGAACCAGGTTTGATTCCTTCTGTGAAAATGGACCAAGTGTGAAGACACTGCCCTCTGGTGGTAGAGTCTCCAAATGCTGTGTGTGAATTTCCCGTGTGTGAACACCAACTCACAGAATCTTAGAATTATAGAATTCTTGGGTTCAAAGGGACATTCAGAGGATGTCCAATCCAACTCTCAAGCAGTTGGAGATTCCCCTCCATAACATCTCTGAAAAAAATGGTTATCCAATTTTTACCTGAATCCTTCCAGCCAAAAAAAGTCAGCCAATTGCAGTTTTGACTGATAAGCATGGTTCAAAAGCCCCACCTACTCTTAAACCAGAATATGTTTCCTTCTATTTTGCCATTATTTTGATTTAGTATTCACCAGCAGTATGAACTTTGGGCAATTTAACCTAGCTCACCTCCTGTTTTCTCAACTATTAAATGGGGAATAATAACAGCATCTGTCTCATAGGAATATGAAGTTTAAACAAGATAACTTGGCATAGAGCCTATTATGTTTGACACTTGGACTTCTGCCAAGTTTTCTTCTAGCTTTCCAAAGGACTTCAACACTTGACCTTCCAAGGGAGGCTTGGCTGGGCTGACAGCAGCAGGCCTCTAGCTGGAAAGATGCAAGGGGCATTCCATGAGGTTTTAAGACTTCATTGTTTCCTGGAGGATGGTCTACTCTGTAGTACACACACACACACACACACACACACACACACACACACACACACACAGAATTCCAGAGCAGCTCCTTACTTTAGGGAGGTGGGTGGCAGGAAGGAGATGTAAACAACTCAGTGACTTGCCCAAAACCAGTTAAAAACAGAGCTACAAATTCTTTGTAGCATGAGATGAGGTGAGGTTTCTAACCCAGTATTTATAAAAAAAAATGACTTCACTTAATCACATATGCTGTTTTTGCCTAAGGACATGTAATTTCAGAATAGCCTAAAGGTTTAAAATGATATAATCAATAGCCTTGAAAATATTATTAGTTAGTATCCACAATAATTGAAATCAAGGCACAGGCACCATGTTTTAGGAAATGGAGCAAAGATCATTTAAATGATTTTGCTAAATGTTTTGGGCTAGCTTTTCAAAATTGCTAAATATTGTATTAATTATATTTTCTTATTTTCTATATTCTTGATGCTCCAACATCTGGGGCCTCCCTGACTGAGGACACACTGCCTCTCCCAAAGCTGGCCAGTTCTTAGAGAAGCAAACAGCTTTTATACACAGACCAACCCAATCCAGAGTTCATACCTGAGCCACCTCTTTTATCTAGCTCGTCTACTCTAGGAGGCAATATTCCCCTGCCCTACTCACACAAAGCCAGGTACTAGACAACTAGAGACAGTCTTTATGTCACAGAGCCCACTGAAATTATTCAAACTAGCCAAATCCTAAGCCTGCATAACCTGCCTCGCCCATTCCTTCCCATAGAAACCACAATAAAGGTTCATGCCCATGTTTCCCCCTCATTCTTTCTGCCTCTTGATGAACCCTGTACTTTGCCATGTGGCCCTAAGTGGCATGCTGTTATATGCAATGTGCTGAGGTCCCAGGAAACCTCAGTGAGTTTTTGTGGATTCCAAAGAAATAACCTGGAGGACTGGCTGTGAAAGACATTAGTTTATTAGGACTTACGTGCACACACTGATGATGAGGGGGAGGAGGGTGCTATTGTTTTACCACCACCCAGATTTTCCCAACACAGATTTCATAGAGTACAGAAAACAGAGAAAAACAGGGCATGCGGGGGAAGGGGCACGTGCCTGTTTGAGTTCAAAACACTAGCTGTTTACAATCCAGGCTCACATCTAGAAGCAGTTTCTCTTTAGCCTTCTTAGACCAAGTTCCTGGCCAGGTTCCCGAGGTCTCATGGTCCACTTACAGATGACCTTCACTGTATCTCCCACAGGGTGGGAGGGGGAGTTGGAGCATGGGAAGGGGCCCATGTTCCCATTTACCATACACATGCCATGCTGTGCCTCCTGCTCCTAGGGGTGCTGTGAATATAAAAACTTCTTCCTTCATGACAATCATTTCCATGTCTATTTGTCTTACCATGCCCAATTAAAACAAATTACAGGTACATTTAAAAACACAAGCCCTAGCCGATTTGGCTCAATGGATAGAGTGTCAGCCTGTGGACTGAAGGGTCCTGGGTTTGATTCTGGTCAAGGGCACATGCCCAGGTTGTGGGCCTTATCCCCAGTAGGGGGCATGCAGGAGGCAGCCAATCAATGATTCTCTCTCATCATTGATGTTTCTATCTCTCTCTCTCTGTCTCCCTTTCTCTCTGAAATCGATAAAAATATAAATAAATAAATAAACAAATAATAAAAACATCAATTACCTTCCTCCTTCTTTCACATGTGAACCAGTCCTGGGTCTTTGTAGGGAACCCAGCAGGTTCTGGGTCTTTCTCATGAAGCATATCTGTTAAGTGCTTCCAGAAATCACAAAATCATCACAAAAACCCTGACCCTTCCACCTACAAGCTACCAAGAATTGGGGCTGGAGATCTATTGTGAAAAGGTCAACCTTGAGTTATGGTGGAATCACAAGACTGGAGGGGAACCTGCTGGCAATTAGAAGGAACTATTGTTCCCTCTACTTCCTAAACTCTGACTTAGGCTAATAAAAAATATATCCTGTGGCTTTGGAGCAGTTATTCCATAAGACTTTTCTCTAGAGACATTTAAAAAACAACTTTTAAATATAGGTACAAAATAGTAACCATACATGTAGACGAAGGGGAAAACTGTATTATGAGAATTAGGTTTAGGGATTAGGAAAGCTTCTGTGGGGTAAGTACAGAATGCTATAGGAGAGGCACTCAGCCCAATCTTGAGAGATAAAAGGTGTTGCAGAGGAAATCATGTCTTGCTGAAGCCTAAGGATGAGTAAGAGTTAGGCATAGCCCTAGCCTGCACTGCACAGTGGTTAGAGCGTCGGCCTGTGCACTGGAGGGTCACAGGTTCGATTCCCAATCAAGGTTACTTACCTGAGTTGTAGGTTCCATCCCCAGCCCCATGTGGGAGGTAACTAATGGATGTGTCTCTCTCTCATTGATGTTTTTCTCTCCTTCTCCCACTCTCCCCTTCCTTCCATTCTCTCTAAAAATCAATGGAAAAAAATCCTCAGGTGAGGATTAACAACAACAAAAAAGAGTTAGGTATAAAAGAGGGGAAAGCAGGCTGGAACAAAAGGTGGGAATAGGGAGGACCAGCTAAGAGCGTGCTTAGTGGCTATTAAAAGCACATGAGTCAACAGTGGTGCAAGCTATAGAGACATTTAATGATTTTATACACCAACCCCTGCAGTCACAGACAGTTTTTGCCCATTGAGTATGATATTGGCTGTAGGTTGACCATACCTCAACATAATGAAAGCCTTATTCAGTGGTTCTCAACTTTCTGGCCTTTTAAATACAGTTCCTCATATTGTGACACAACCAAAAATTATTTTCATTGCTACTTCGTAACTGTAATGTTGCTACTGTTATGAATCATAATGTAAATATCTGATATGCAGGATGGTCTTAGGCGACCCCTGTGAAAGGGTCGTTCGACCACCAAAGGGGTAGCGACCCACAGGTTGAGAACTGCTGCCTTATATGACAAACCTACAGCCAACATATACTCAATGGGCAAAAACTAAATCCATTTCCCCTAAAACAGGAACAAGACAGGGATGCCCACTTTCACCACTCCTGTTCGATATAGAACTGGAAGTGCTAGCTATAGTGATCAGACAAGAAGAAGAAATAAAAGGCATCCAAATTGGAAAAGAAGACTGTCATTATTCACAGATGACATGATATTGTACATAGAAAACCGCAAAGACTCCATCAAAAAACTACTAAACTTAATAAACGAATTTGGCAATGTAGCAGGATACAAAATTAACACCCAGAAATCTATGGCCTTTTTATGCACCAATAATGAATTCACAGAAAGAGAAACTAAAAAAAAAAACAATCCCAGCCGAAACCGGTTTGGCTCAGTGGATAGAGCGTCGGCCTGCGGACTGAAAGGTCCCAGGTTTGATTCCGGTCAAGGGCATGTACCTTGGTTGCGGGCACCAAATGGGAGATGTGCAGGAGGCAGCTGATTGATGTTTCTCTCTCATCGATGTTTCTAACTATCTCTCTCCCTTCCTCCCTGTAAAAAATCAATAAAATATATTTTAAAAAATAAAAAAACAATCCCATTTACCGCTGCACCAAAAACATTAAGATACCTAGGAATAAACTTAACTAAGGAGGTAAAAGACCTATAGTCAGAAAACTACAGGACATTGAAAACAGAGATAGAGGAAGACATAAACAAATGGAAGAACATACCGTATTCATGGATTGGTAGATTCAACATCATTAAAATGTCCATACTACCCAAAGCAATTTATACATTCAATGCTATCCCCATTAAAATACCAATGGCATATTTCAAAGATCTAGAACAAACTCTCTAAAAACTCATCTGGAATAAAAATTTTAAAAAAGACCCCAAATAGCCACAGCAATCCTGAGAAAAGAAAAAAGTTGGAGGGACCACAATACCAAATATCAAGCTATATTACCAAGCCACGGTTCTCAAAACCACCTGGTACTGGTATAAGAACAGACATATAGACCAATGGCACAGAACAGAGAACCCAGAAATCGACCCAAGCCATTATGCTCAATTAATATTTGACAAAGGAGGCAAGAGCATACAAATGGAGTCAAGATAGTATCTTCAATAAATGGTGCTGGGAATTTTGGTCAGATACATGCAAAAAAAATGAAACTAGATCACCAACTTACACCATACACAAAAACAAACTCAAAATGGCTAAAGAACTTAAATGTAAGACGGGAAACCATAAAAATCCTTCAAGACTCCATAGGCAGCAAAATAGCAGACATACTAACGACACAGCTCCTAGGGCAATGGAGACTAAGGAGAAAATGAACAAATAAAGAGCTTCTACACAGCAAAAGAAACCATCAACAAAACATGGAAGAACATATTTGCCAATGATATTTCAGATAAGAGTTTAATCTCCAAAATTTACAGAGAACTCATACAACTTAACAAAAGGAAGATAAACGATCCAATCAAAAAATGGGCAAAGGATATAAATAGACACTTTTCGAAAGAGGGCATACAAAGGCCGAGAGACATATGAAAACATGCTCAGAGTCACTAATCATCCGAGAGATGCAAATCAAAACAATAATGAGGTACCATCTCACACCTGTCAGAATGGCTATCATCAACAAATCAACAAACGACAAGTCCTGGTGAGGATGTAGAGAAAAAGGAACCCTGTGCACTGCTGGTGGGAATGCAGACGGGTGCAGCCACTGTGGAGAACAGTATGGAGTTTCCTCAAAAAGGTAAAAATGGAACTCCCATTTGATCCAGTGATCCCACTTCTAGGAATATATCCCAAGAAACTAGGAACACCAATCAGAAAGGATATATGCACCCCTATGTTCATAGCAGCACAATTTACCATAGCTAAGATCTGGAAACAGCCTAAGTGCCCATCTGTAGATGAGTGGATTAAAAAAAAATGTGGTACATCTACACGATGGAATACTACACTGCTGTAAAAAAGAAGAAACTTTTACCATTTGCAACAGCATGGATAGAACTGGAGAGCATTATGCTAAGCAAAATAAGCCAGTCGGAGAAAGATAAATATCACATGATCTCACTCATATGTGGGATATAATGATCAACATAATTTGATGAACAAGAATAGATCCAGAGACAAATGGCAGGGGAGGGGGGAGTTAGAGAGCAACCAAAGGATTTGTATGCATGCATATTAGCATAACCAATGGACACAGACACTGAAGAGGTGGGGGCTAGCCCGGGTGGCAATGGCGGAGGGGGGGGGTCAATTGGGGAAAAAGAAAACATATGTAAAACTTTAGACAATAAATTAGAAAATAAAATAAAAACTATGGTGCCAGGTGGGCACTGGAAATATCAGGGGGAACACTTTGTCAAGTATATGAGTGTCTAACCACAATGTTGTACCTCTGAAACTAATACAAAATAATATGGAATGTAAATGGGAATTGAAAAATAAACAATTGCTGTGAAAGAAAAAAAAAGATAGAACCAGAGATTAAAATTAAATATCTCAGTTACTTTTCTGAGGCTATTTCTTTTCTTGTCATGTATTATAAAGAATCTGGTATCATTGATTTGTGTTCATTTCATCTACCCAATTATAAACTCCTTCAAAGAAGGAACTATCCTTTGTAAAGAGGTGGGCAATTAAATAAAACACTGTTGGTATTTTGACTCTGGGTACCAACTCTACATACTTCCCATTGGTGCATTTAACTTGCAGACATGTGCTGTCCTTCCTTTGCAAAGATGTTTCTGGGAGCGGGTGATTAGTTATAATGTTTGTTCCACTCTCAATCTGTCCTCAATCTTCCTACGACCAAGACTTTGTAGCCATGGGACAAAGTAAAACCAGTTACTTCCAGTGCTTTTGTGCTCCATGATCAACTGAATTAACTAACCCCGGAGAACATACTGAGACTCTGAGATTGGGAAACTGACAAGTCACTTTTGTGAACATCACCTTACAACCAAGTATGAGGGTCAAACTCATAAACTACCAGAAGGAACAAAATAGGCAGCAGGTTAGTAACTTGCAGTGACCCGGAGGAAGAAGTGGTGCTTCTACATTTCTGAGTTCAAGGGCAACAAGTCTAGCTAGAAATTCAGGGTATTTGTATGTCAACAAAAGCATGTCTAAACCTATAGAAACTTTTATATGACTTTGAGCCAAATTTTTGAAAACATGCCTAGAAACAGAATCTCAACGAATTGAGAAAATGCTCTGGAGAATAGCCGTTTTGCAGCTAATTTTATACATTTAGAATCAAAGGAAGGTTACATGAAATCCACTGGTGGTACTTTAAGGAAGCAGGAGAAATCAAAGCAGGGAAGGCAAAGGAGGGAAACGTCTAAGATTGGATTAAAAAAAACAAAAACGGGAAAGCACACACGTCTTTTACATGGGTGGGTAGAGGATAATTACAGTACATAGATATGGTGTGCAGGCAACAAAATAACAGTGAGTTTTGTGGTCTCGTGTTCCGGTGCTGCAGGTCGGGCTTTCCAGAGGTCTGAAGGAGAACATTACTCTGACATTTCCAAGTTGTTATCTTAGCTGCGTAAGAACCATGGGCAGGGCTCACTTAAAGACTGACCTTTGCTCAGGAAGCTGTAGGACTGGGACAGGACTATCCACCGTGACCTACCCAGTCAGGAATTTATCATGAGACCGACCATCCTGTGTGGTTACTTTCTGTCACTGGGCTTGCCAAGCCGGCCAAGCAATCCCCGTTTCCTTCACAAGTTAAGGAAGCATCTGCAAAGCAAGCACTGTCTTCAGGGGGCGGGGGGACGGGG
Source organism: Myotis daubentonii (assembly GCF_963259705.1). Lineage (NCBI taxonomy): Eukaryota > Metazoa > Chordata > Mammalia > Chiroptera > Vespertilionidae > Myotis > Myotis daubentonii. The sequence continues at coordinate 37,211,240 of NC_081843.1, read as the reverse complement.
AAGGTCTCGGCGGCTCAATTCCCCCAACGCCCGCGTCCCGCGTCTTGGGGGCAGGGAACAAGCGATTCTATCCCCGGACGGAACTCAGGTGCTTTCCACAGAGGAACGGGCTCTGAGGGGGCTCTCTGAAGGGAGAAAAACATAGTCGTTCCTAGGGTCCCTGAGGCCGGAAAGGCCCCAATTCTCAGTAATTCATTCCCTGCCAAATGCTCCTGTGAAACAGCCACGGATCCACCCTTTCGGTTCACAAGTATGAAGAATTTTCTAGGAAAGGAGTAAGACACCTACGCGTCTTCGTCACCACCTTCTAGCCGGCTTGTGACCCCGCTTCAGAAGGACCAACACGGAGACTCAAACGCGGGATCCGGCCCCGCCGCACCCGCCGGGGAACTAGCCTCGCGCCCGAGCTTTGCGCATGCGCGGACCGCCCGCGCGGCCGCCGTGCGCAGGCGCTGTGACCGTTTCCGGTATCTGTCAGCCGCTCCCACTGGGCCTCGGTCCTCCGCCTGCGCCCGCCGGAGCCTGTTCGCGTCGACTGACCAGAGTCCGCGAATTCGCCGCTCCGAGCCGGTCCGGACCGCCCCGACCCCAGGTAAGGGGCAGGAGGAGCGAGCTTCTGACCCTGTGAGCCTCCATTTACCTGGCCTCGCAGCGCGCTTGACCCCGCGGGGACGTTGAGGCGAAGGTTTAGGCCGCGGGGCCCGGAGGGCGGGCCAGGGCTCCCAGCCCGGCCTCCGGAGGGGAGGGGGGGGGTCCCCGCTTTCCGTGGGACCTGCGGAGCTCGTGGGTCTCCATAAAGATCGTTTCTCCCGACATCTGCGAGCTCCAAGCGTCCTCCATTGCCAGAATTAACGGCTCCTTTCCTTCTCCTGCGCTTCCATAGCCCTGTTTGCACCTTTATTGTGGCCGTTTATCACAGTCCGTGAAACTGTACTGTAAGGGGAACAACCTCCCTCTCATCGGTGTGCCACGAGGGGCCGTTCGTTTCTTTCTTTAGCACACGGGGGGCGCTCGGGGGAGAGTTGGCTTCTATCTGGGGCAGCCCTCAGTCCTTCCGCTACTGGAGCCCCTTCTGAATTCTAGGAAAACCTTTCCCCGAGTTCCTTAGGATCCCCCCTCTTGGGTGCCGCTGCCCCCGAAGTCGGAATGACACACACCGGCTCCACGCAGCCTTCGATGCAGCAGCACCTGCCACGGCCCCACCCCCCGGTCCGACTGTCAGAATTCTCATCCCGGCTCCCCGTTTCCTCGGCTGCAGTCAGCGCGTTCTTAGGGCTTTCTGGCGAATCGAGCGAGTTTGTCTGTGTACATTGCTTAGGATAGTTTCCGGCCCAGAGTAGGTGCTCAGAAGACATTAGCTATTATTATTGCTCCTGGGCATTCTTTGCATGTTTATCTTCTTCCCTTCCTCCCAACCTCCCTCCCTCCCTCCTCACTTGAGGTCCAGAAAAGTGTCACGTTGACTTACATTCCTGGCCCCAACCTGGCACTTAGGGCACTGCCGGGAACCTGGTGGGCCCTTAAATTGTGATTTAGACTCTGATTGTGAAGCCCTCGGTTCTCATGCTGCAGCTGTGGGCCCTGTTTTTATGAACCTCAGCGCATCGCCGAAGTTATCCTACTTCTGTCCTCTTCCATCAGTTCTATCTAACTAACCTTTTGGTTTCATGTAGGCTCTGGGTTTTTCAGGGATATAAAAACAAAGGAGAGGAAAGCCGACGGGTGTGTTTGCCCTGTGAGGGAGTGGGTGTTCCTGGCTCCTTCCTATCACAGAGTATTCAGAGAATTTCTGGAGCCAGTTCATCTGCTTATCACAATTTAAGGAGGGGGTTCATCTCGGAAAAATTAAAGCTCCTGCTTGGAGGGAGAGGGGCAGTATTCCAATCTAGTTGATTACTCCTGTGCTAAAACAAATTCTGCATAAAGAAGTTCAAAACGCTCTGCTTGGCGGGGCTGGTGCCCGAAATTGGAACCTGTCTCTGAATGTGTGGAGGGTGTGGTGACCTTGTGGGAGTGCCTGGTATTGCTGGGTTGGGTAATGAGAGCAATTAGAAACTAGATGAATCATAATCTTGAAAACTGACTCTGAACAGGGAACTGAAGTTTCCACTGTACAGATAGATACTTTCGAGCTCGAGGGCCGAGTTCAGAGGATACTAACTGGTGTGTACTTCTTGGGATGATTCAAAGCCTTGGGTCCGTGGGAGAAAGGGAACCTACTTACTGAGCACCTGTTTTGAGTTAGGCTTTGTCCTGTACTACATGCTTTCACATGTTATTTCATTTAATCCTCCTACCAACAGCCTTGGCATGCCAGTGATATGTGCATTTTGCAGATTAAAAAAAATAATAAGATTTAAAGATATTAAGATCTCAGAGCTTGTATGTGTCAACAGCAAGATTCAAACCCATGTTCCCTTGGCTCCAGAGCCCATGGCTAATCAAACATCAGAATGACTCTACTCAAAGTGATAAATAAAGCAGTTTGAAGGGAGGGAGAATTCCTGGAATCATATTATACTATAAAGCATCGTAGAGCTAGACAATGAAAGGTCATCAGTAGGAGCTTATGAAATTTAATGTCACCACCTTCTTGTCTGTCCCTTTTTCTCCTCTCTACCCTCATGAAGACAAAGGTTTTGAAATTTCACTTAAATACTAATCACAGTTTAGAAATTATAATTATCACCCTATGACAGAAGTTATCTTTTTCTTGGTACAAGATCCAAGCTATTATTATGCTCCATTCACTGAGTTTCATGAATACAGGCTGCATGTACTGGGTGGGTGCCTTATAAATTTGACCAACATGACTGTCGTCTTGGCCTACTGACTTAAAATAGCCACATGATTATAAAAGAATTACAGGTCTGAGTGTGTGTCCAAATATGGTTCTTGAATAATAATAACAAAATTAGAAATGCATTATTAGAAGTAATTATGCCATTGTGTAAATGTTTACCTCTTTTGAAGGCATTTTGCTACATTACTTACAAAAGGAATTGAAGAATGAGAAAGCCTTTGTCTGCAACTGTTCTTTTTTTAACTATACATGAAATATGTGCTTTTATTGCATGTAGATTTCACATTAAATTTTTAATTTGAAAACCAATTTTGTTTTAGTTAATAAATTACCTTATAAAGTGTAGCTATAAACTAAAGTGCTTTTAATTAAGGAGATATTTGTAACACTAATGTTATTTTGAGTAATTGTGAGTAAAACCTGTTGTGATGGGTCAGCATCTGATGTCAGAGATAAAGAGACTCATCAGTGAGTCAGAAAGGTGTTTTGTTTTGTTTTATCCTTACCTGAGGATATGTTCATTGATTTTAGAAAGAGGAAATGGGAGAGAAAAGCATCAGTATGAGAAAGAAGCATCGATTGGTTGTCTCCCATATGTGCCCCAACTAGGGATCCAACCTGCAACCTAGATTTGTGCCCTGACCAGGAACCAAACCCAGAACTTTTTGGTACACTGGACAGCGCTCTAATCATCTGGCCAGGGCTGAACATAATTTTTTTTTTAAGCCTTGTGGAAACAAGGCCACCAAAAATTTTGGTTGCCTCCAAAAAAAATTGGGAGAGAGGGAGAGAGAGAGGAACATTTATTTTTTTAAAAAATTAGCAGTCTCATTTGAATTTTTTTAATTGTCTTAATTTCCTATTAGAGGCTTTTTCTGTATTTGTGAATTGCAATTTGCTTTCTAGAACACGCAAAAGTAAAAAATTAATGTCCTAACCATCTTCACACTTGGAATAAAAGGTGAAACACTGACATCTTTGTCAGTTCAAGCTATCGAATGTTTTATTTAAGGGTACACTTATCTCTTTTTGACCTTTGGGTTCCTTTACAACAATTAGCAGAGACATTTTTTCTGCTTTCCACTGAAATTAACTTCTGCTTTGTCTGCTCAACTTTGATTGTTCACAACCTTCTTGGCCCTTGCTTTTATTTCCTACTCACATCAGAATTCCTATTTCACATTTCAGTCTCCACCTTAGGTTAATTTGACTTGTTCTTAAAAGTGTATTGAAACTTCAGAATGTTGTGAGAGTGCCTCTTAGAAATTATAAAATGGGGTGCTTTTTGAAAAAATTTCTCCTATTTCAGGTAATGGTTGCTTCTTCAGTGGATCTAGATTTGGGTGCCTATAAAATAGAGAATTTTATTTGGTTTTTAATTTAGTGATATTTCACAGATTCCTGCTTTTCATTTAGTTACAATAAAAAGTTAGAGAGTAATATAACAAATACTTGTATACTCTTAGCCTGGATTCACCAGTTGTTAACGTTTGCCACGTATGCTCTTTATATATCTACATGTACTGAAGGACTGAAAATAACAGAAAACATCATGACACTTCATCATCTTTATCGTCTGAGAGTTAGGACATTATCCTACCTGAGGGCAAATCATTATAGTTAAGAAATTGAAAATAATTCTGTATTGTTACATAATATGAGCCCAAATTCAAATTTACTCTATTATACAAAATGTCCTTTGTGGCTATTTTAAAAATACAGATTACAATCAAGTTTCACATATCAATTTTGATTTTCATAGTTCTTTTAATCTAAAATAGTCCTCACCCCAACTTATCTCTTTTTAATAGTCCAGACCAGTTGTTTTATAATATGGCACACACTCTGGTTTTAACTGTTTATTTCCCTTTTATGTTCTTTAATTCTTTTTCTTTTCTATAAACTGGAAATTGAGTCTGGATTTTTATTAGCGTAAATATATTTTGCATAAATACTTCATAGCTAGGTTGGCCATATTACCAGGTTACTCCAGGATAGTCCTGTGACCTGTTATCACAGCATAATTATTAATAGTGCCCCTTTTTGCTCTCTCTTTTTTTAAATATATTTTTATTTATTTCTGAGAGGGAGGGAGAGAGAGACAGAGACAGAGAGGGAGAGGGAGAGGGAGAGAGAGATGGAAACATCAATGATGACAAAGAATCATTGACTAGCTGCCACCTGCACACCCCACACTGGGGCTCAAACCCGAAACCCAGGCATATGCCCTGACCTGGAATTGAACCGTGACCTCCTGGTTCATAGGTAAATGCTCAACCACTGAGCCACGCCAGCTGGGCTCTTTTTGCTCTCTTAAAAGTATTCTGGTCTGAGTGATACATTAAGTGGTCACTACTTATAAATGATGATGTGCACTTCATGTTGCCGCCCATCAGGAGGTCCTCAGATTATATTGGTTCACTATTTATGATACTAAATGTAATCATTCAGTTAAAGTGGTGACTGCCGGATTTTTTTTTTATTGTAATAGCATGTTTTTCCCTTTGTAATTAGTAAGTAATCTGTAGGATGATCACTTGAGACTGTCTGAATATTCTGTACCCCAACAATCTTTTAACCCATGGTTTTAATGTCCCTGGGTGACCCTTGACAGAATAAATTATATATTAGTGGTTACAATACTAGTTGTGTTTAAATGGTTAAGTTTTGACATTGAGATTCTTTTTTAATGGGAGAATAATGTTTTATTTATTCCCAAACATTTCAAGATCCCCAGACAATTTAAATATTGGTTGCCTGTCATTTTAAATGCTTTCTTTGTTGTTTTCCTTGCAGCTTTCTATCCTTTGAAACCACTAAGAATAATGTCCCTGCATCAATTTTTACTAGAGCCAATCACCTGTCATGCCTGGAACAGGGATCGTACCCGTAAGTATGCTATTAACTTTGTGCCTTTATTTTGGTACCTTTGATACTTTTAGATGTAGGTATTTTTAGTGATCATATATATTATTGTCATATGTGAAAAGGTTCAGAAGGGAACTGGGTCAATCCTTCGGTTTGCAGATATAGAAACTGAGGCCTAAAGTGTTGGACTTTCCAGTGATTACACACCAAGTTAATGTTAGAGCCCTTGCTAGCACCCAAGCCTTCAGGCTCCTTGTCCACTTTTTTTACTATACCACTAGAGCAGCGGTCGCCAACTGGTAGTCCGAGGACCACTGGTGGTCCATGAGGTCCAAAAGGCTGGCGACCGCTGGTGTAAGGAAATCTTTGGAGCAACGGTCACCAACCGGTGGTCTGCGGACCACTGGTGGTCTGTGAGGTCCAAAAGGTTGGCGACTTCTGCACTAGAGGACAGTTTATATCAGAGAAATATTTGAATCCATTGTTTGGAATGGTTGTGCCATAATACCACACTCACCCAGCATTTAGTCAAAATTCTAGGACCTAGAAATAAGCTGTTTCAGAGACATATGGTTTATTCCTGAGATACGAAGGGCAGTACTAACTTGTATTTACTATCTATATATGTAAAAGCCAGATGACCGGTCGCTATGACACGCACTGCGGTGGCCAACCAGCCCTATCGGGCACCCCCTCCACCCGCCCTCAGCCCCTCCTCCCAGACAGCCCTGCCCCCGATCAGCCCCTCCCCACCCCAATCGGGGTCGGGCTGGCCGGCCAACCTCTGGCCAACCTCTCGCATCCCCTCCCCCCCACTGCCCCGGCCCCAATGGCCCCCATGGGGCAGGCCGGCCGGACCTCAACCATGTACGAATTCGTGCACAGAGCCTCTAGTATTATTCATAACAAGCTTGAGTTTCTAGTTTTCTAGCTCCAGCAAACTAGAAAGGGATGGAGAAGACTCTGAGAAGTAGGCATGTAAAGCAAGCAGAGTGACAGGTAATATGACAAAGAGAATGAACAAAAAAAATTTAGAAACAGAAGTGTACTGTTAGGCCCATGAGTTATTTTAAAATTTGAATTTTATTCAATCTTTTTAAAAAATAAGAGCTTTATTAAGAGAGTTCACGCCCTAGCCGGTTTGGCTCAGTGGATAGAGCGTCGGCTTGCGGACTCAGGGGTCCCAAGTTCGATTCTGGTTAAGGGCATGTACCTTGGTTGCGGGCACATACCCAGTGGGGAGTGTGCAGAAGGCAGCTGATCGATGTTTCTCTCTCTCATCAATGTTTCTGACTCTCTATCCCTCTCCCTTCCTCTCTGAAAAAAAATCAATAAAATATATTAAAAAAAAAAAAAAAGATAGAGTTCACGTAACATAAAATTCATCCTTTTAAAGAATACAATTTAGCCGAAACCGGTTTGGCTCAGTGGATAGAGTGTCGGCCTGCGGACTGAAGGGTCCCAGGTTCGATTCCGGTCAAGGGCATGTGCCTGGGTTGCGGGAATATCCCCAGTGGGAGATGTGCAGGAGGCAGCTGATCGATGTTTCTCTCTCATCGATGTTTCTGGCTCTCTATCTCTCTCCCTTCCTCTCTGTAAAAAATCAATAAAATATATTTTTAAAAAAAAAGAATACAATTTAGTGATTTTAGTATATTCACAGAGTTATGCAACAGTCATCACTATCTAATTTTAGAATATTTTCATCACTTCTAAAAGAAGCTCTATACCCATTAACAGTCACTTCCAGTCTTCCTCAAAACTTCTAATTGTAGGTAACTACTAATCTACTTTCTGTCTCCATGGATTTGCCTATTCTGGACATTTTTTATAAGTGAAATCATATAATTTGTGCTTCTTTCACTGAGCACATACATCTGGCTTCTTTCACTGAGCACAATGTTTTCAAGATTTATCCATTTTGTAGCACGTATCAGCTTCATTCCTTTTTATATTTTATAGACATACCTCATTTAGTTTATTTGTTTGGTGCATATTTGGGTTGTTTCAACTTTTTGGCTGTTGTGACTATTGCTGCTGTGAACATTCACATACAAGCTTTTATGTGGACATATGTTTTCACTTCTCTTGAGTATATACCTAGGAGTTGAATTGCCAGGTCATATGGTAATTATATTGAACATTTTGAGAAACTGCCAGACCATTTTCCAAAGTGGCCACGCCAATTTATATTCTCATTAGCAGCATATGAAGGTTCCATTTTCTCTACGTCCTCATCAACACATGCTATTATCTGTGTTTTTTATTACAGCCCTATACCCACTATTATCCTAGTGGGTATAAAGGAGTATGTGTGCCCACTTACTGGCTTTTTGTATATCTTCTTTGGAGAAATGTATATGCAGATCCTTTCCCCATTTTTTAAATTGGATTGTCTTATTATTGTTGAATTGTAAGAGTTCTCTATATAATCTGGATACAAACCCTTATCAGGTACATGATTTGTAAAATCATCTCCACAAGCCAGGCTGACGGCTGCCAGTACAGCAGTGGTGGTGGGAGCCTCTCTTGCCTCCTCAGCAGCACTAAGGATGTCCGACTGCAGCTTAGGCCTGCTCCCCGCTGGCAAGTGGGCATCCCCCGAGGGCTGCCGGGCTGCCAGAGGGATGTCTGATTGCCAGCTTAGGCCCAATCCCCTGGTGAGCAGGCCTAAACCAGCAGTGGTCACCCCCGAGGAGTCCCAGACTGCGAGAGGGTACAGGCCAGGCTGAGGGACCCCCTACCCCCGAGTGCACAAATTTTTGTGCACCGGGCCTCTAGTCTATATAATAAAAGCCTAAGTGCCTGTTAAGGCAGAACAACCATTCGCTATGATGCACACTGACCACCAGGGGGCAGACGCTCAATGCAGGAGCTGCCTCCTGGTGGTGAGTGCGCTCCCACAGGCGGAGTGCTGCCCAGCCAGAAGCCGGGTTCATGGCTGGCAAGCACAGTGGCGATGGCGGGAGCCTCCCCTGCCTCCGCAGCAGCGCTAAGGAGCAGCAAGCAGGCAGGCGGTAAGGAGCAAGGGGTCCCAGACTGCTAGAGGCCCAGGCTGGGCTGAGAGACAACCTTTCCCCTCAACCCCACCCCAATTCCCACCCCCAGTGCACAAACTTCGTGCACTGGACCTCTAGTTTTTAACAAAAATACAAATTGTTATTGTCCTCATTTAAACTACTTTATAAATTCAATATGTTAAGTCACACTTTTGTTATGCCAAATTATAATTTGAAATGTATAACATTTTTCAGATTTAACTTTAGATTTGGCTTTTGAAATCCCTAGAAATTTAGAGAATTATAACTTTTCCAGAAAGCATTGAAAGTCTTAGGATTTTAGAGCTAGGTATTTACCCAGTTCCACAATTTATCTGCAAGACAGATGTAGCTTTCCTAATGAGTTGAGGATAGCTGACATAATAGATGGAGAAACTATTAAAAAATTGACCTAACATTTCAAAGATCCTAATTTTAGCCCTGGCTGGTTTGGATCAGTGGATAGAGTGTTGGCCTGAGGACTGAAGGGTCCCGGGTTCAGTTCTGGTCAAGGGCACATGCCCAGGTTTTGGGCTCGATCCCCAGTAGGGGGCATGCAGGAGACAGCCAATCAGTGATTCTCTCTCCTCATTCATTGCTGTTTCTGTCTCTCTTTCTCCCTTCCTCTCTGAAAAAAAAAAGAGAATATATATATCCATGTGTTGATTTTTTAAAACTTATTTTGTTTTTTCACATTATAGTTGATCCATTAAAAAATTTGACTTCTTAAAATTAAAATTAGGATTTTTTTAAAATATATATTTTTACTGATTTCAGAAAAAAAGGGAGAGGGAGAGATAGAAACATCAATGATGAGAATCATTGATCGGCTGCCTCCTGCACACCACCTACTGGGGATCAAGCCCACTACCCAGACATGTGCCCTTGACTGGAATCGAACCCAGGACTCTTAAATCCACAGGCCAGCGCTTTATCCACTGAGCGAAACCAGCTAGGGTGATATGTATATTCTTATTATCTTAGATTGGTCCAAGAGATTTCCCTTGAAAACATAATTTTATTTTGTGACTTATAATGGCTTTATTTAAAGGAAAACTTTGTTATAGTTTACCAGCAGAATCAAGTTTTTGGGTTTTTTTATAAACTATGATGGTTCCAGCATGAGTCCATGATAGCAGTAATAAGAGCCTCTGCGCTATTTTCAGCATTTCAGAAAGTCTAACAGAAATTAAATATTTATTACTAATAATGTTGTACAGGTGAGCTAAAATGTCAAATATCTTTACTTCAGGCTAAAATTATAATTGCCTCTTGAACAATGCAAGGTTTGGGGCACTGACCCTCCCCCCTCCCCCCCCTGCAGTTGAAAATTCATGTATAAGTTTTGACTCCTCAAAAACATAACTATAGTTAACCCTTCGTATGCGAGGGCCAGTGGTTCTAGTACAGCCGTGGGCTAACTACGGCCCGCGGGCCGGATCCGGCCCATTTGAAATGAATAAAACTAAAAAAAAAAAAAAAAAAAAAAAGACCGTACCCTTTTATGTAATGATGTTTACTTTGAATTTATATTAGTTCACACAAACACTCCATCCATGCTTTTGTTCCGGCCCTCCGGTCCAGTTTAAGAACCCATTGTGGCCCTCGAGTCAAAAAGTTTGCCCACCCCTGCTCTAGTATCTCCCTTGGAGACTAAAATCCGAGGATGCTGAAGTCCCTTATATAAAGTGGCATACAGTCTGCCGTCCACATCCACAGATCCCCAACTGCAGATGGAAAATAATGTTTTCTACCAGCAGACAATTGAATCCATGGGTGAAACACGTGGACACAGAGGGCCACTGTATTTATTGAAGAAGAAAAAAAAAGCACATATAATTGAACTTGTGCAGTTCAAACCTGTGTTGTTCAAGGGTCAACTGTGTATCAACTAAATATAGCAACATCATTTATTTCTTACTGATTAGAATCTTTGACAGTTGTATATGTCTCTGATAAAGTGAATGTTTAAATTTAGTTTTTCTTTTTTTTAATATATTTTTATTGATTTCAGAGAGGAAGGGAGAGGGAAAGAGATACAAACATCAGTGATGAGAGAGAATCATTGATTGGCTACCTCCTGCATTCTCCCTTTTGGGGATTGAGCCCAAAACCCAGGCATGTGCCCTGACTGGGAATTGAACTGAGACCTCCTGGGTCATAGGTCGATGCTCAACCACTGAGCCACCCTGGTCAAGCTTCACTCCACTTTTTCAATCCCAACTGTAACATATCCCTTTCTTGTGTGACAGTTTCAAGTTCAAGTGTTAACTATTGACTTTTTTCTCCAGAGATTGCCCTTAGCCCCAATAATCATGAAGTCCACATCTATAAAAAGAACGGGAGCCAGTGGGTGAAAGCTCATGAACTCAAGGAGCACAATGGACACATCACAGGTAAGATAACCATGAACTTAGTACAGTATTTTCAAATTTAACACTCTTTCATTTAAATAAAGAGCTTAATAAAGTAAGTCAGCCATAATATTCAAAGTTGTAGAGCATTTACTGGGTTTTCTTTAGAAATTTTCAGAAAATAGAATAATAGTGATCTCAATTTTTTTTATTGATTTTAGAGAGAGGAAGGGAGAGAGAAAGAGATGAAGATCAATACAAGAGAGAAGCATCCATATGTGCCCTGACTAGGGATCCAATCCGCAACTTGGATATGTGTCCTGCCCAAGAATTGAACCTGCCACCTTTCAGTGTACAGGACTATGCTCCAACCAACTGAGCCACACTGATCTCAATTATTAAGTGCTTGTTTTCGCTCAGTTGGTACACACACCCAACTACTGTTATGGAAAACACTGAACCTACTATCAGGACTAAGGAGCTTAGATTAGGAGATGAGATGTGAAAGTGAAGACTAGAAAGCATGTCAGCTGTGTGAAAATGTAAGCCAAACTGAATTTCCACCTGCTGCGGGAGCACAGTGTCTTCCAAAAGTTTCCTATATATTGTTCTGGGGTCAAGGAAGACATTCCAAAATCTGAAAAAGACAAAGAGTAATATAACAAACATCCATATACCTACCACTCAGAGTTAACAACAAGAAGGATAAATGTCTTTTTTTTCCTGTGCCAGAAACCTTAGGAAACAAATCCTATCTAATAAAGAGGGAATATGCTAATTGACCCTCACACTGTCACAAAGATGGCGGCACCCACAGTTAATAAGGAGGGAATATGCTAATTGACTGCCACACCCTCAAAGGTGGCAGCACCCACAGCCACAAGATGGTGGCACTCAGTCCCCTCAGCCTCACTGGGGCGGCAGGCGCGCAGTCCCCTCAGCTCCCCAGCCACCCAGGGCCAGCCCAAGGTGCAGGCAAGCCTCGGATGGCGGCTGCCCAGCTGCCCAGGGCTGCCCGAGGCTCAGGTAACCAGGGCTGGCCGAGGCTTGCGCTGCTGGCAGTGGCAGCAGCAGAGGTGTGATGGGGGTGTCACCTTCCCCTGATTGCCCGGTCGCCTCCCACCCTTGAGGGCTCCCAGACTGTGAGATGAGGCAGGCCGGGCTGAGGGACCCCCCATCCAATGCATTAATTTTCATGCACCAGGCCTCTAGTATTTAATAACAAGCAATATTATTCTAGACTAGAGGCCCGGTGTACAAAATTCGTGCACGGGGGAGGGGGGGGTCCCTCAGCCCAGCCTACACCCTCTCCAATCTGGGACCCCTTGGGGGGATGTCCCACTGCTGGTTTAGGCCTAATCCCTGGAATCGGGCTTAAACCAGCGGTCAGACATCCCTCTCACAATCCAGGACTGCTGGCTCCCAACCACTCACCTGCCTGCCTGTCTGATTGCCCCTAACCACTTCTGCCTGCCAGCCTGATCACCCCCTAACTACTCCCCTGCCAGCCTGATCGACGCCTAACTGCTCCCCTGCTAGCCCAGTTGCCCCTAACTGCCCTCCCCTGCCGGCCTAGTCGCCCCTAACTGCCCTCCCCTGCCGGCCATCTTGTGGCTGTGGGTGCCACCATCTTTGAGGGTGGGGCAGTCAATTAGCATATTCCCTCCTTATTGGCTGTGGGTGCTGCCATATTTGAGGGTGTGGCAGTCAATTAGCATATTCTCTCTTTATTAGATAGGATAATGATAAAGTCCCCTCTCACCACCAGTTCTGTTCCTGTACCTCAGAAGGCAGGCTATAATTTAGTATGACATTGTCCTAGTCCATTTTTAACACTTTTACATACATGTGTATGTATTCATAAGCAATCTCTAGTACTGTTGGCTAGTATTTTTCAGGGGCTGCCAAAATGGCATCATATCATACATCTCTTGCAGCTTTTGCATTCCACATTGTTTCTGAGTTCTGTGTTAATGTATCTAAGTCAAGTTTGTTCCTTTTAACTGCTGTTTAGCATTTCATCCCTCATTTATTCTTTCCTCCATCGAAGGACATTTATGTTGCCCATTTTTCCTTATTACATTGAAGTGCTAAATCGAGTATTCCTGTGCAGATCTCTTTGTACATGTGTGAATATTCATATATGGTAGGCTTGTTGTATCACAGGAATATATACATCATCAACTTTGCTAGGTATCATCAGATAGCCTTCATCCCACCAGCCTTGTGTGAGAGTGCTTATTTTACCATACCTCACACATTCTTGATATGGTCAGACTGATGAGTGAAAGGTGCATTTTTGTGATTAATGGAAAGGTTGGGCATATTTTCAGTTTATTAGTCATCTGGGTTTTGTGTGGATGTGAGTGCAACATTGCTATTTATAATTTCTCTTCATTTTTCCATTGAGTTTTTATCTTTCTCATGCTGATTTGCAGAAGATTAGATCTTAAAGCATTGGCTCTCCTACAGATTCCTGATGTATATTAACTTTTTTCTTTGGCTAAAACTATTAATAGGTGGATAGAGGTGGCAAGTAGAGCAGGGCTGAGTTTTATTAAGCAAGAGTCAAAGGAGGAGGAGAAGAGGTAAAAATATGGAACTTTTACACTGGTTTTCAGAATTTAGTTGAACCAAAACCTGATACCAAATTCCAAGGGGCTGTATTACTTTGTTGTGAAGTCATGTCTGGCTATTTTTTTAAAAAAAGCACAAAATCAGCCCTGGCAGGTATGATCAGTGGTTGGAGCATTGACTCGCATTGTATTCTGGTCAAGGGCACATACCTGGGTTGCAGGTTAGATCCCAGGCCCATGTTGGGTTGGGGCACGTGCAGGAGGCAACCAATCGATATGTCTCTCTCACATCGATATTTCTCTTTTTGTCTCTCTCTTTGCCTCCCTCCCTCCCTTCCTTCCTTTTTCATGCCCTCATTCCCTCTCTCCCCCCCTTCCACTCTCTCCAAAAATCAATGGAAAAAATATCCTCAGGTGAGCATCCTATCTAATAAAAGAGAAACATGGTAATTAGCCGTACGTCTTCTACCCTTCCCATTGGCTAATCAGGGTGATATGCAAATTAACTGCCAGCCAAGATGGCAGCCAGCAGGCAGGCAGCTTGAAGCTAACATGAGGCTTGCTTGCTTCAGTGACGGAGGACTCCAACATTCCCCACCTGCCTTGCCAGCCTCTGAGCTTGCAGTTTGAAACATTGTTACAAATATAGAAGCTAAACAAAACCCCAGAAACCTGCTTTCAGCCCGCCAGGATCTCAGAGCTGGAGTTGATACAGTGTTTCGATTATAGAATCCAAACAAACCAGATACCTGCTTTCAGCAGCAGATGCCTCAGAGCTGGAGCCAGAGCTAAAGCTGGCCCAGAATAAAAAGAAAAAAGAAAAAAGGAGCAGTTGGGAGCTTCAGTCACCTGCCAGCCTGAAAACAGCCCTCAGTGCCTCACCCAGACTGGCCAGGCACCACAGTGGGGATCCCACCCTGAAGGATGTGTGACCAGCTGCAAACAGCCATCATCCACTCACCCAGGCTGGCCAGGCACCCCAGTGGGGACCCCACTCTGATCCAGGACACCCTTCAGGGCAAACCAGCCGGACCCCACCCGTGCACCAGGCCTCTATCCTATATAGTAAAAGGGTAATATGCCTCCCAGCCCCGGGATCAGCGGAGTCGAGAGGCCTCCCGACACCAGGATCAGTGTGACGGAGCAGCGCCCAAACCCCCTGATCACCCGGCGGCTTTGTGTGTGACAGGGAGCGGGGCCACAACCTCCCTATCCGCCCTGCTCTGTTCGTGACAGGGGAAGGCGCCCCAACCCCCTGATCAGCCCTGTTCTGTGCCTGATAGGGGGAGCTCCCCAACCCCCTGATCGCCCTGCGGCTCTGTGTGTGACAGGGTGCGGCACCTCAACCCCCTGATCGGCCCTGCTCTGTGTGACAGGGTGCAGCGCTCCAACCCCCCGCCACGGGCCCTGCTCTGTGTGTGATGGGGTAGAGCCATAACCTCCCCATCGGTCCTGCCCTGAGTGTGAGAGTGGCGACACCCCAACCCCCTGATCCGCCCTGCTCTGTGTGTGACAGGGGGCGGTGCCCCAACTCCCCTATCGGCCCTACTCTGTGAGTGACAGGGGGGAGTTCCTCAACCCCCTGATCGGCCTTGCTCTGTGCGTGACAGGGGGCAGCGCCCCAACCCCCTGATTGGCCCTGCTCTGTGCGTGACGGGGGGCAGCGCCCCAACCCCCTGATTGGCCCTGCTCTGTGCGTGACGGGGGGCAGCGCCCCAACCCCCTGATTGGCCCTGCTCTGTGCGTGACGGGGTGGCGCCGCAACCTCCCCATCGACCCTGCCTTGAGTGTGACGGGGCGGTGCCCCAACCCCCCAATCGGCCCTACCCTGAGCGTGACTGAGGGTGGCATCGCAACCTCCCAATCCGCCCTTCTCTGTGCATGACAGGGGGTGGTGCCCCAACTCCCCAATCCTCTGAGTTCGACCAGGGGCTGCACCTAGGGATTGGGCCTGCCCTCTGCCACCTGGGAGCAGGCCTAAGCCAGCAAGTTGTTATCTCCCGAGGGGTCCCAGACTGCGAGAGGGCACAGGCCCGGCTGAGGGACCCCACCCTCCCCCCCGAGTGCACAAATTTTTGTGCACTGGGCCTCTAGTCCTATATAATAAAAGCCTAATATCCTAAGTGACCACCAGGGGTCAGATGCTCCGACTGGTAGGTTAGCTTGCTGCTGGGGTCTGGCTGATCAGGACTGAGCAAGACAGGCCAGACACACCCTGGAGCCCTCCCGTGACCCCGCCGGCTGGCCACCCTCCTGCATACCTCCCTGGCCCCGATCGTGCACCGGTGGGGTCCCTTGGCCTGGCCTGCACCCTCTCGCAATCCAGGACCCCTCAGGGGATGTCAGAGAGCTGGTTTCAGCCCAATCCCACAAGCCAGGCCGAGAGACCCCACTAGTGCACAAATTTGTGCACCAGGCCTCTAGTTAACAAATAAATAATTTTTAAAAAACATGTTCATTTATTGCTCTGTTTAGAAAGAACTCTTGCTCTTTGACCCTTACTATAGTTCCTTTTTTATCCTGTTTTCTGAAAGAGTTGACCATTTGGATATTTATAACATCATTCATGGGCCATACAAAATTATCAGCTTAAAAATTAGCCTGCTATATTTGGTCAAACATTTAATTAACTCACCCCTAATGCCTTGGCAAGACCAGACCAAATAATTTATCAGGCCTTATACGTCCCACAGGCTGGATGCTCCCCAACCCTTGCTTTAAACAGTTTGGCCAAGCACATAAAAATTTATTCTTCGCCCTAACCAGTTTGGCTCAGTGGATAGAGCGTTGGCCTGCAGACTGAAGGGTCCCAGGTTCCATTCTGGTCAAGGGCATGTACCTTGGTTGCGGGCACATCCCTAGGAGGGGGTGTGCAGGAGGCAGCTGATCGATGTTTTTCTCTCATCGATGTTTCAAAACTCTCTATCCCTCTCCCTTCCTCTCTGTAAAAAAAAATTAAAAAAAAATTATTCTTCGCCCTAGCCAGTTTGGCTCAGTGGATAGAGCGTCAGCCTGTGGACTGAAAGGTCTTGGGTTCTATTCTGGTCAAGGGCACATGCCCAGGTTGTTGGCTCGATTCCCAGTGTGGGGCATGCAGGAGGCAACCAATCAATGATTCTCTCATTGATGTTTCTATCTCTCCCTCCCCCTTCCTCCCTGAAATCAATAAAAATATTTTTTAATTTATTCTTCATAACTTTTCATTTACAAATTTCTCACTACAGTCTTGGGTTTCCTCTCCTCTCAGTTGTATTTGCACTTAAGTGGGCAGCCAAGGGACTGGTGGTGACTTTTTTTTTAATTCAGACCCTGAAATTTTGCTTCTAACCCCTAACATACTGATTAGCTTAAAGATCTCCTTCCCCCAAATCAGAGAAAAACATAACATGTTTTGATCTTCTGCAATCTTTACATTGTATTCTCCAGCAAAAACTTGTGACCATCCCTTTTTGCTTTTACCAGGATTTGTATATAATGCTAGTGAGCACCCTGATCTGACTGACTATATATTACCAAACCCCACCAAAGACATAATTTCTATTTTTGTTGCTATTGCTTTCCCACAATGTTATTTCTGTTAGGTTTGGCCTATTTTCTCTAAGTCCCTTTGCCAGTGGCCTTATGGCCTAAAAATAATAACATTCAAAAATTACAAATTGGAGCCAAAACCGGTTTGGCTCAGTGGATAGAGCGTTGGCCTGCGGACTGAGTGGTCCCGGGTTCGATTCCGGTCAGGGGCATGTGCCTGGGTTGCGGGCATATCCCCAGTGGGAGGTGTGCGGGAGGCAGCTGGTCGATGTTTCTCTCTCATCGATGTTTCTGGCTCTCTGTCTCTCTCCCTTCCTCTCTGTAAAAAATCAATAAAATATATTTTTTAAAAAAAATTACAAATTGGAAATTTTGCATTAGGAAATACTTTTACATGAGAAAGGACTAAGATGAAAGACCAGAGAGATAGCCAAAAAAGTGAAATATTTAGTTGTGTCCTTTTTCTCCCCTGCTTCTTTTTTGGAATCCTTTGAACTTGGGCCTGTTTTCTGTCCAAATGCTCAAATGATTTTTTTTTAAGTCTTAAAAAACTATTGTTGGAAAAATCTAAGTATAACTCTGTGGCAGAAGACCAAGATCAAACATATTTTCTCAGAAAGATAGTAACTACAGAAAAATAAAATTTATCTTCTGAAGCTTTCTAGAAGAAAAGACTAGTCAGTGCTGGAGAGATAGAGTATAGCAAACATCAAAGGGATATCAGAGCCTGGTGTGTGTTTTTTTTCTGTGAGTTTATTCTTTTGTATTAAATGTTTAACTGCTATCTTTTAAAACACACACACACACAAAAAGACATTTTACAATGGACAGTTTTAAACAGATAACAAAAATAGACAATAATGTAATGAGCTCCTTGTATACTCATCACCCAGATTCAACAGTTATCAACACACAGCCTGTCTTGTTCTCAACTCTCTGCCTGTACTATTTTGAGGCACATTCCAGACATTGTATCATTTCATATTTCAATTTGTATCTCTAAAAGATAAGGACTCTATCTCTCCCCTTCCCTTCCACTCTCTCTAAAAATTAATGGGGGAGGGGGCGAATATCCTCAGGTGAGGATTAACAACAACAATAAAAACAAATAAAAAATAAAGGTACTTTCAGGCAAAAAAATCTTAGAGGGAAGATAAAGGACTTCAGACCAGATATCTTTAGAAACCTGTGAATGGGTGGAAAGAAAGTCCCTGCTTAGTTTTGTAACCTCTGCAATTATAAAAACAGCTCTGTTCTACCTGGCCTCGCGGAGGATCCCAAGTTACAGAACTTTGTGGAGAAACATCCTTGCCCTTGTGATGTGTTGATCAGGACCACATCCGTCCCCACCGTACCAATGGCCACCTGCCTGTGCCATGTCAGTTGTCATTGGCTTAGGCCAGTGGTCGGCAGACCGTGGCTCATGAGCCACATGCGGCTCTTTGGCCCCTTGAGTGTGGCTCTTCCACAAAATACCATGTGCGGGCGTGCACGTACAGTGTGATTGAAACTTCGTGGCCCATGCGCAGAAGTCGGGTTTTCGGCCTGGGCGAGTCTATTTTGAAGAAGTGGCGTTATCAGGCTACGGGAGATGCAGCACAGGCGGGCCGTGGGATTCGCAGCGCGGGGGAGGCGCAAACGATTCATGCACGAGTTGAGTGAGACTGACTACAAGACGAGTGTGGATGGGAGAGTTGGAAGGGGTCGGCCTCAGCGAACGTACCTCAATCAGATTGAGGACGTTTTTAGCAAAGGCCAGCTTAGGAGTTCCCTAATTAAGTTAATAACAATGTACCTACCTATATAGTTTGTTTAAAAAATTTGGCTCTCAAAAGAAACATCAATTGTTTGTACTGTTGATATTTGACTCTGCTGACTAATGAGTTTGCCGACTACTGGCAAAGTAGATGATGCCACCTCTCACTTGCAGGTATCGACTGGGCTCCCAAGAGCGACCGCATCGTCACTTGTGGGGCAGACCGCAATGCCTATGTCTGGAGTCAGAAAGATGGTGTCTGGAAGCCAACCCTGGTAATCCTGAGAATTAACCGTGCAGCCACTTTTGTCAAGTGGTCCCCACTAGAGAACAAATTTGCTGTGGGAAGTGGAGCAAGACTCATTTCTGTTTGTTACTTTGAGTCTGAAAACGACTGGTGAGCAACATCTGAGTTTCTTTACTTCTCCTTGTAGAATCATACGTTTGAAACACTATGTTCTTGGTGACTTCTTGAGACACTGGGTTAAGGCTTAACTATTGCTTCAGTTTTTCTTCATCTGAAGGTTTTTTTTCTCTGAATTTTCGATTCTCTGATTGCACGTTTTTCATTCCTATGTGCACATTGAGTCAAACCTCACATCTTTCTCATACTAATACGTGGTTTCCATGTTCTGATCTCCTAACTTGTTTGTTCTATAACATATCACTACTCTTCTGACTCTGTACTATCCAAATAGCTGTTTTCTTACTCTGATAGATAATTTATAAATTTGAAAGATTCCCAGTGTCCTGAGAAATAATTATTTTTCCTCTATCTCTATCCACTTAAATTTCTAGGATTCTTACAAATAACAATGTTCTCCTTTCTTTAAAGTTTATTTGCTAACCAAATCTGTGCCTTGGTATAATGCTTTACTTGTTTAAGCCATTGAAGTAAAAATTGGTCAGGATCTTGGATATATAATCAGCCTGTTGTACTTTTTTAATAAATCACTTGTACCTAAGCCAGTCAAAATGCAGGTTTATTTTATGGCTAAGTAACTTACTTTATTCCTTCCTTCTTATTCTGATAAGAAAACAACTCTGCTCTACCTGACATGTATTCAGGAAGGTATAACTACTCTTCATCCTGGAATTGTCATTTAGTAGAAAACTGGCAGTATGTATTTGCACTAAAAATAACAGAGTACACATTGCTCTTTGTGTTAGTGTTCCTACTGTTTGCTTTCTGCTGAAACAGTGAAAGGAAGGCATTATCATATTACACTTGTAATTTAGTAAAACCTCGGAAATTTTGATTCTTTGAAAAGAAAGTCTGAATTTGCAGCAAAATTGAATTATGCATTTAGACATGCATTTTTCCTTCAAACATGTGTAAAATTAAGGCTAACAAAATGTTGCCTGCTAAAAAACATTTAGAAGGCTCACTATAACACATATGTAAGAAACAATTTTTCTTTCTAGGTATCAATGTCAATGATTGTTCACATTTTTATTCATTAAAAAATAGTCTCAAATATAGGTAAATTGGGCTTTATTGTAGTACAAAGTGTCATTTGAACAAGCTGTATGTTTAGGGGAGTTTCTCAGCTATAAAGCAATATTTTATTGGTATGATGTGAGTACTTTAAAACAACCTTTAAGCCTTCAAGTTTAAAATAACTGTATTAAACAAGTAGAATATTGTCTATTTTTCCGAATGAAATTTTTCAGATAGGTTCCTAAGAACAAGATTGTATAGAAAAACAATTTAGCTTTCAACAAAAGACATTTAGTACAATATTAAGCCTCTCATGTTGAACAGAGCATGATTGGTTTTTAAGCAGCAGTTTAAGGGCAGAAATTATGCCAGAATCATGACTGATTTTAGACATAAATAAACTCTTTAAGTGAAGCTAGAGGTTTTCAGTGAAAAAAAGTTAAAAAGAATTTGAAGCTTCCATAAACTTATTTAATATTGGAAACTTGGAAAGGAAATTAAGCTATCTTACAACCCAAATTTAACCTAAAATGAAAAAACAAATCACTCAATATTTACAATAAAATTCAAATAATTTCAAACCTCTATTTTTATTTCAAAGGTTAAAGTCAGACATAATCTGAAACTCCATGGGGCACTACCAGACTTCATCCATAAATATACTTAATAAAAAGGATGCCCTGGTAACCCAAAAAGTTCAGAACCAGCTGCCCTGCTAAGAATGTCAAACCTAAGACAGGTATATGGAAGGGACAATCTGTGGTTCTTTCTCTCTTCCTCTCTTCCTTTAGAAATTCACCCTCTCTCTGGCAGGAAACCTGGTAGTTACATAAGAACCATGCATTGATGTTTTTGCCTGACATATTTGTAAGTCATTTTATTTATGGATAAACTAAAATAGAGTTTCTCCTTTTGTAGGTGGGTAAGCAAGCACATTAAAAAGCCAATTCGCTCCACGGTCCTCAGCTTGGATTGGCATCCCAACAATGTTTTGCTGGCAGCAGGATCATGTGATTTCAAATGCAGGTAGGAACAAATGAGAATGGGTAGACAGACTTGAGCTGTTCATCAGTCATCTTTCAATAAATATTTTTAAGGTCCCTTTTTGTAAGGTACTATGCTAGGTACCATAAGGGATTCTGATGAAAGAAGTTTATGGTCAACAAAGGAGAAAGAAGTGGACTTGGAAGTATGGGAGAAGGAAGATGAAAGGGTGGGGATAGGGAAGTTTTCCTTAGGTAGAACACCCATGGTTTGGAATGGGGGAAGTGTTCTTCTCTCCCTCTCCCTCAACTACAGCATTATTTCTCATTTTATACCAAAGCAGCAGACTGCACATTACAGAGTGAAACTAAGATCAACAAAACATAGCTGAACAGTGTACTGCTGAGCTATTATTGTGCTATTCCTTTTCAGTTAAAGCTTTTTGTTATAAGTATGAGGCTAGAAGAAACACAGCTACTTGGCTAACTCCTTTAAGGATTGTACAAGTAATTGCTTTTTTTAAAGTTGTTCTTTATCAACAGGCTTTTTCCCTTTAGCCAGAATAAAAGTAAATAAGTGTTGCTTTATGTTGATTATGTGGTCAATTGGGAGATGGGATGCATCTTTTTCCAAAAGGGTATGTGGAGAATTTCCAGAAAACCTGACTAGTGATTTATATTCAAGAATACCCAAGGGAGCCCGGCTGGTATGGCTCAGTGTTTGAGTGTCTACCTATGCACCAGGAGGTCACGGTTTGATTCCTGGTCAGGGCACATGCCCAGCTTGTGAGCTTGATCCCTAGTGTAGGGCATGCAGGAGGCAGCCGATCAATGGTTCTCTCTCATCATTGATGTTACTATCTCTCTCTCCCTCTCCCTTTCTGAAATCAATAAAAAAATATATATATTTTTAAAGAATACCCAAGGGTGTTTTTGTTTGTTTGTTTGGGGTCTTTTTAGTTTTTCTTACTAGTAAACATGTGTGTGACAGTTTGACTGTGAGAGGGGGATTCAGTAGTGTCAAGGCACTTTTTGGAAAAATATTGGTACTTGTACTTAAGAACCAATATAAGAGTAAAAATACATAGGTATTCTCTAGAATTTTTCATATTTAGGAGTTTTGTTTTTGTGATGTTACCCAGTCATTTTAGCTCCCTTAGAAGATGAAGCTAAGTGTTACTAACTGATCATACCACCTGGATCATCAAGCTATACTAAAAATCTGGTTGTGAAAATAGGTTACATTCTTTTCTTAATAATAATTTCTAGAAATAAACTTTGCTTTGACTTGCGCTCCTTTGGGTATGGGTCTGTTCCGTTCACACACTGGAGTTGACGCAGCTGAGAACCACCTGTTCTTTCCTGGACTCAGATGACTAAAGCAGTAGCCATTGTGACGCTGATTTAAAGCACAGTGATGCTAAGGTCACATCATCTAACTTACAGATGCTCACTGTGCCCTTCCCCTCTCTGGTGCCTGACTCTTCCAGAGCTGCTATTGCCATTGTCATTTTGGAGGGGAATATTCTAGGTCATTTAGGGATCTTTAGATTCAGGAGGTTTTGAAAAGAAGCTTTACAAAATAGATACAGCTTTGGAGGGCAAAAGGAAATAAAAGAATCGATTCCCAGCTGTTCTTTATCCCTTTTGCTACCCACCTCAAGGAATTAGAGAGAGAGACTGATGATAGCAGGCTATAAAGGACCCACCTTCATCCCAGACTATACCTGCCACAAAGGCTGGACAGTGGCCTGAGGGTACAGTGAGCACAGCCCTCTGCCTGACAGTGCTGGGGAAAGCCTGCCTGCTCTTCCCACAGCCTCCCTCCGCTTTCACTTTAGATGTCCCTTTCTTTGAGTTCATGCTATTGGTTTTTTGTAGGGTGGCAAATAGTTTCCTTTCTCCTACCATTTGACTGTGTGGGTTTCTTGGAATACTGTGTTGAGAATGAAGGTAAAGTAGACAAGAAAGAATGCTGTGCTCATTTAACCAAATGTCCCATGGGCAAGGTGGGTGGGACAGCACAGTCCTCCCCCAGAATGTACACTTCAGGAGGGAAGAGCTTTTGTGTTCTTTATTTCTAGAATGGCACTCCTAGAGAAGCACTCTGATTATTAGTTGATTGAGTATGGATTGACCTGTAGGCAGCCTAGAACCATTCTGTGTCTTCAGAGGTTTCTGTATGTTAATTTGTTCCATCATATTTTACTCTGCATTCTGAGACATCTTGTAGCAGTGGCCTGTGGCCTATTTCTACATACATATATTATCACTTACTTTTTCCTTCTCCCCTTGCCCCTTAAACTGCAGGGTGTTTTCTGCATACATTAAAGAAGTGGATGAAAAGCCAGCCAGTACACCCTGGGGCAGCAAGATGCCTTTTGGTCAGCTGATGTCAGAGTTTGGTGGCAGTGGTACTGGTGGCTGGGTGCATGGCGTCAGCTTCTCCGCCAGTGGGAGTCGACTGGCCTGGGTCAGCCACGACAGCACCGTGTCCGTTGCCGATGCCTCAAAAAGCGTGCAGTGAGTATTTGCATGGGGTGGGATTTCTCATCAGCTGGGCTAACGCTGCCCTTCTCTGGGTGCTTATGTAGGACGCAAGCATAAAAATCTGACTGAGAACTGCAAGGCAGCCTTTTCTAGTAAAGTCACAGGCACACATTTAGATTGTCCATTTGGGGAAATTTTAAAAAGTTAAAATTTAAAGTTTCACTTCCAAAAACACTTCTTAATGAAAGTGCTGGTAGTGATTCCTTTGAAGGACCTTCCTGGTTTGCTACTGATAAGAGTTCCTTCAAATAGCCAGTTTTGTCTGTTACTATGAATTCCTTACAACATGTAAATGTCACACACCAGCCTTAAATTAAATAGAGGATGTATTCTTGCTCTGTGTAGTCAGTGAACAATGACTCCATTCATTTGGGACTTCATTCAGTAATATTAAAACCTTGGAGCCAGTTCCTTTGGTGTATGCTGGAAGAACTCGAATCGCGATGACTCATTTTTGCCTGCTCAGCTAAGGAGAGCATTAGGCATCTTGTTAGACGTCAGAATTCGTATTTGTTCATATGTTAGAGGAAGGATAGTCTTTCCTAGCGCCTCCTTTTCCACTGGCAGCCAGAGGTAAACCACTCTTAAAGGTTTCCTGACTTAACTGTCTGCTGGCAGTCCGTCACATCAGGTGCCTCTGGCTCCCTCTGCCACATGGTGACAACAAAGTGGTATTTCAGAAAGGATATTGTTTCCTACTGGATTGAATTGTATTTTTAAATTTTATGGGGTTTTTTTAATGTCTTCCCTTATTATAAATGATAAAGTCTTCTGGAAGATTTCTATGCATATATATAGATACTTATAGTAGCCCTAGCTCCTAACCCAGGTGGAGGAAAGAGAATAGGCTTTACTGACTGTTAGTGGTCCCAGCCCTCTAGGAGCCCCTAGTGAGCACAGGCCAGGAGAAAATAGCAAAATAAGGTGTTCAATTGTGAGTGACACTAAGAACTTAGGAGATGAGAGAAAGGGGAAGCCACTTTAGGCTGATGTGGTCCAGGAAAAGCTTCATGGAGGTGATCAACTCAGAGCTGAGCTTCAAAGACGGGTGGACTTTGGATAAGCAAGAGAAGCAGAGAGCATGTGGTAAAGGGGTGTGGGAGCACAGGCAGAGATGGGAAAGAACAAGGGCTTTCTGGGGACCAAGCTGTAGACCAGTTTGTCATGAGTTGGGGGTCGGGGGGAGGTAAACTTAGAAGGGAGTAGAGCATAGGCTAAAGAGAGCAGAAGGCCTCCGTTTCTATAGGTTATCTCAGGGCCATTTCATGCTTGAGATTCCTGAAAGGCTAGGTCGTGGGGCTCCTTTTAAACATAAGTGGTTGTTTATACTGCCAAAGCCCCTGTGAGAATGGGTCCTTTGTCATCTTCTGTATCCATAAGGAAACTGAGTGGTTCGTTGTATCTCCTTTTAACAAGTGTCCTTGTGTTCAGGGTCTCAACTCTGAAAACAGAGTTCCTGCCTCTGCTGAGTGTGTCATTTGTTTCGGAGAATAGCGTTGTAGCCGCTGTAAGTATTTCTCTTCATCTTTCCTTGTATATAATTCTCCAGAACAGGAGCAATGCGTGCTCTGTGACTTTGTGCACTAGCACAAAGTAGAACAGCCTTTTAAAAGAAACAGGGCTAGCCTTTAGGAATAAGAGAGGCCTGTGGTGGTGAACATTCTCTGAGGGGTTAGTAGGTAGACTGTGTACCCTCCAGGGCCTGACTAATATCCTGTTTCAGGGCCATGACTGCTGCCCAATGCTCTTTAACTATGATGACCGCGGCAGCTTGACTTTCGTCTCCAAGCTAGACATTCCAAAACAGAGCATCCAGCGCAACATGTCTGCCATGGAACGCTTCCGCAACATGGACAAGAGGGCCACAACTGAGGACCGCAATACAGCCTTGGAGACTCTGCACCAGAATAGCATCACGTAAGTGCCACCCAACCACCTGGGGCCCCTGGACCGGATCTGAGTTCCTGGATGCTACCTGTAGCCAGCGCCTAAAAGTGAACTACACCCGCCTAGTCATTCTGTCCTTCAAGGTGTAGATGGTACAAGGCATCCCACATGAGGAGTGCAGATCCTGCTGTGGACTCTGAGCTGGTGTGGACTAACAGTGCACCCCAACCAACTGAGCCACACCGGCCAGGCCTAAGTTGTGCTTTTCATCATGTTGAGTGAAAGGGACCACTAGACTTAAAATAGGCTGAAAATGTTTGTGCTCTATTGAAAAGTGTAACTTGAGGGCACTGCAAAACTTTCTTCACACTTTTTAAGTTTCTCTGTCTTGAATGACTTTCACAGTTATTTCTTGTGAATTTTTCTTAAGCTTCTCTGCAGACTGTGTATCAGGAAAGAAACAACTCTCTTTGCTTCTTTGAGACTTTTAGTTTAAAAATAAAGTGACAGACCCTTGCAGAGTGACATGCTTACTTTTATTTGCAGATATTAAGTCCTGTTTGCCCTAGAGCAGGATTAGCAAACTTTTTCTGTGAAGGACCAGATAGTCTATATTTTAGACTCTTAGGGGCTATATGGTCTGTGTCATAACTACTCAACTCTTCCATGTGGTACAAAAGCTGCCATGGACAATATGTAAATAAATGAGCATGGCTGTATTTCAGTAAAATGTTATGGACACTGGAATTTTCACATAATTTTCACATGTCATGAAATAATAGTTTTGGGGTTTTTTCCAACCATTTAAAATTTTAAAATCCATTCGTAGCTCACTGGTAGTATGTACCACCCCCTTCCCTAGAGGTAATATTCTAGTCATTTTAGAGGAGAAAGGAAGATACTATCTGAGCTACAGAATTGATTTTCTTGGAAGTTTTTCAGATAATTAGGCTGAGACAAGTTATTTCATTTGTGTTCCTCTGTTTTGCGTGGTTGGGATTTTGTGGTGTGTCTGACTATTACTGGCATTTATAATGATTAATTTTAAATGAAGGAGAGCTCTTGGCTTATATGCCCTGGTTGTCAGAGAGTCATTGGGAGTTTTTGTCTTGATTGAATTTCAGTCGCATTTCATCCTGCCTTTGTTTGTTTGTTTGTTTGTTTGTTTAAATTAGTTTCTTTTTCAATCATGGCTGTGGTCCTGGCCACATCCTGCTACTGGGAAGTTTGCAGGCTGTGTGGCCTGGATTGTCTTGTTCTCCACATCACTAATTAAGGTGGGTTCTTAACCTTTCCTTCATATCAGTCTTTTCTCTTCTGGCCATCTGGGAATATGGTGCATTTTCATATTTTCTGAGTCAGATTGCTGCAGCCTAATATTAATAGACAACTTGATATTCAGGAGTTGACAGTTTCCTTGAAATGCCCTCATCCTGTCAGGAAGGCTGGGGCTCACTTCTACCATGTGGCTTACAATCTCTTGTTTCTGCTTTTTTTTCAGTCAAGTATCTATTTATGAGGTGGACAAGCAAGATTGTCGCAAATTTTGCACTACTGGCATCGATGGAGCCATGACAATTTGGGATTTCAAGGTATTTTCTGCCTTTCAGAACAAATCCTGTTTTAAAACTTCCTATGAGAAAAATGTTTCTCATTTTTTGAAACAAAATATCAAAGCCAATGCAAAGCAAAAATTTAAGATATTACACTGTAGTTGTCTTTAAAACCTAAAGGTCATTAGCAGGAAACCACATTTTCCCAATGATTTGGAATATATATTTCTTTCTAGATGTCCATCTATTCATTGAGGAAAAGTTGAGTGCTGTTTCTGTAGCCGGCCCTGTGTGGGTACCTGTCTAAATTTAGCTACCAGATATATTTGTACGGTTTACACTAATTAGTCTAATAAACATTTACTAAGTGTCCTCTGGGTGCCAGGCATGGTGCTGGGTACTGAAGATATTGAGATGAAGGAGCCCCTGAAGGGCTTGTCTGGTAGGAGAGAGAGGAGGGTCAGGGGATTAATTGGAGCTCCAGAAGAGAAGCCAGTGCCTCTGTTTTTACATCGAGGAATTTAGGGGGAGGCATGGACTGCCAGCACTGCAGGGAAGAGCTGCATCCCTAGATGCAGTGGGATTTCAGGAATGGTTGGGGGCGAAGGGGGTGCACAAGCATTCTAAGCTGCAAGAGCAGCCTGTGCAGACCAGGCCCGGAGCTCAGAGAGTGGACACTATATTCAAGGCACTGCCAGTGGTGTGGACTGTGGTGTGAGTCCTACAGATGCAGAAGATGGAACTAGAGAAAAGAGCATAGCATGGTCAGGGAGAGGACGCTGGGCTTTGTCTACAGACAACTAAAAGCTATTCCAGAACCGATGTAGAAAAGCACCAGGCTGTAAGGCGTGGGAGGCCTCGGCAACAAGAGCTTGGGGCAGAGGCTGTTGAGTCCAGGGTACAGGTGGTAAGGCTATGAACTCCAGCTGTGGCAGGGGTTGTGGCCAGGAGGCTCTGGACAGAGAGAGGTTTAGGAGGCCTGATGGAAGGCGTAGTGACAAGTCTAAGGACTCTGTATACTCCAGCTTTATAGAATTTTGCTGTTGTACATTTCCATGATGTTTTTTCCCCTCCTTGGTTCAAATACATAGTATGGAAAAGCCTCCAGAATATTCTGAAGAAACAAACCATCTTTCTCTAAAAGTATCCTCCCACTCCTTTTTTTAATCTTCATATGCTTTTAGTCCTGGGCATCTGTAGGTAGCACCACCTGGGTGGTTACAGTCATGCCCTTTATCCTTTGGTCTCTCAGGCCAGGTCTTTTTCTCTCTTTTTGCACTTGTGTGAGCTGGGAAGTCCCAGTGCAGTTTTCCCTTCAATCCATCCACCTTTGAGCACCTGCTGTGTTGTGTAGTAGGCTGACTGCTGTGTGGCCTATGGAAACATAGAAGTACCTGCCATTAGGGCATCTATTGCAGGGGTGGGCAAACTTTTTGACTCGAGGGCCACAATGGGTTCTTAAACTGGACCGGAGGGCCGGAACAAAAGCATGGATGGAGTGTTTGTGTGAACTAATATAAATTCAAAGTCAACATCATTACATAAAAGGGTACGGTCTTTTTTTTTTTTTAGTTTTATTCATTTCAAACGGGCCGTAGTTTGCCCACGGCTGAACTAGAGTGTGGTGAAGAGGCAAGGGTCGTGTGCACAGGTGGCCCTCGTCAGTAAGGGCCGATGAACAGATAAGGAGGTGTGTGCCCAGAACCTGTGGGCTGGGGTAGTGGAGACAGAGGAACACCTGGCCTGGAAGGGCCAGCAGTCCTGGAGAGGCTCTGGGCAGAGTCCTGGGAGAGCGTGTCTCAGATTTGGAGGTACAAGGAGCACAAGGGGCCTGCACCTCAGCCAAGGAGAGGAGGGGGAGTAGTATGGCGCTGTGGGGAAAATGCCAGGATATACAGTCCTCAGTAACCATTAGTGTTCTCCCTTCCATTTTCAAGACCTTAGAGTCTTCCATCCAGGGCCTCCGGATAATGTGAAGCTGAGTGAGCCTCCCAGATCCAGCATGACAAACTGACAAACTGCCCCACGGCAGCTCCACCATGTGCATGATGGTGAGGAGAGCCAGCCGCAAGGAAACACTGAAGACACATATCGCGCAAATGTTGTTTGTGTGGTTTTGTTTGAATATAATTGGTGAAAGTGTTGGATTTTTAAAAGCAGCAGTGATTGAGTTTTGTTTGTATTTTGGTTTTTTGTTTGTTTGTTTTTTTTTGTTTTTGTTTTTGCTATTTCATTCCATTTTTGACCAAAGCTTCTCTTTTAGTAGTTTATTATGGAAATTGTCACACTAACTTAAAGGGTGGAGAGATATGTAAATTGCTAAAAACTTAAATAAAAATACTGAATATGTTTTTGGTTCTGTTTCCTTATAATATTTCCATGTTTAGTAGAAAGACTTAATCAGTTCTTCTTTAGACCTGTTTTTAAGGTAAAATCTTAGATGATTCGTTTCTTACAGTGAATACAAATGGTTTTTCTTCAACCAAAAGAACCACTTATTGCATGCTATCTTTTAGCATTGCAGTGCTTTTGCAAAGTAGGTGGACTGTTCCCATGGTGCACAGAGATGCCCACCACCATTAAGCAGCCACGCCCAAATGGGAGCCTGCTCTGAGACCCGAGGTCTGGGCCCTGTGCCCTGTGCCTGCAGCAGGAACTGCTGTAATCGTGTGCCGCTGAGGGCATAATGCGAGGGCGTGTGGAAGAGGAAATGACACGTTATTATTTTGATTTAGTGATTATTGTGCCCAAGCTAAGTTATTTTCATCATAATTAGACATGAAGTTTGACATTCCAAGGCTGCGAATCTTGAGAGGTGTAAATATAAATGAATAACAAAGTAAATCAATATAGAGTAGCCTTGAGTTGTGGCCATATTCTTGACTTCACTGGCCCAGGAGAAGTAGAGCAGGGATTCAAACACAACTTTAGTTTTAGGGCCCTGGTAACAGTGCTTCTCAGAGGACATCATGATAGTCTCAGAAGAGTTATTTTGCCCGTTTGGTGACTCGTGGGAGCATTGCTTCCCTCCAGGAGAGGACCCAGAAGCACCCGGCGTGCCAGGTTGGGGGGCATGCCCCTTCCCTGTTGGCTGCCGTGTTCTCTCTGGACCTGCTGGCAGGGCTCCTTTGTGCATATGTGTTTGCATCAGCATATCAGCAAGGTTGTTGTCACAGAGAGAGGAAAGACAAAAGCAGGCCAAAACTTACGAATTAGCTCATTTCTTTTCACTTTCATTAAATCACATGACTTGGCTAGTGAGCCCAGAGGTTTTTAGAGAAACAATGTGAACTTTGCCACCAAGAACTTAATAGCCAACAGAGTAGTCTTTTTCCCTTTTTTGTAACGTAGGCCATTTCTCACCCATGGAAGACCGCCCA
Organism: Myotis daubentonii; assembly: GCF_963259705.1. Lineage (NCBI taxonomy): Eukaryota > Metazoa > Chordata > Mammalia > Chiroptera > Vespertilionidae > Myotis > Myotis daubentonii. The sequence goes on along the minus strand of NC_081843.1, from coordinate 37,180,523 downwards.
TCCCAAGCATGGCAACCAGAAACCTTCTGTGCTGTAGTGCAGTGCCGGGGTCTATGCGACTGTGGAAGCTCCTCCTCTCACCCGACCTTCGAGAACAAGGCAGGCGTGGTCCACAGTGACTACCCTCTGGAGGGGACCTAGGTCATCACCGAAGCCCTTTGATTTGAAGCTTTGGGCTTTGGTGTCAGGGCTCTGCCAACCTGTGTAACCTTGGGAATAACTAACATACCTGAACCCCAGTCTCCCTGCCGGTAAAACAGTAAGTAATGCAGTATTAGTAACTCCATTAGATAGCAAAGGTGGGATTTGCTTCCAGGCTTAGCGCTGGCCCTATAGTAGGCATGGAGACCCTTAATAACAGAATAGCATAGGGTAGGAAACAATGTATGAAGGCTTTTGTTAACCAAAAAAAATTAAGTAGTTCTTTCCAGAATAGTATTAGAAAACCAGAGTCAGCCTCAGAACACAGATTAATTACTTAAGCATCACCCTTCAGTTTGGCCCAACAGTCATCACAAGTAGTTTACCTCCATGTGTGTCCAACTCTGGAGGCAATGATGTGAAGGCCCAGGTTTCCCCCAGGGGCGTGCAGTGTAGCTAAGGCAATGAAGCTACCCCAATGTGGGATAGTCAGTACAGATCAAAATGTGAATTATAAGCTATGTTATCTAAGTTATTGTGAATAATTTATGCAAAGTGTGGTAGGTAGAATAATGCCCCCAAAGATGTCCATGTCCTAATCCCCAAAACCTGTGAACTTTTCTGATGGGATTAATTTAAAGATGTGACGGGGAGAATATATTGGATGATCCAGGAGGACCCACCATTATCACAAGGATCTTCATAGGAGGGAGGCCGGAGGGGAGTGGTGATGGAGTCCTCTTGTCGCCTCCAGGAGGAATGCCACCTGCCCGCGGAGACTGGTTGTGGACCCCTGACCACAACTGTAAGAGAATCCGCCTGTGTTGTTTACAGCCACCTGTTCGGCAATTACCACAGCAGCAATGGGAAACTAATACACTCCTTCAGTTCAGAGAAGGGAAGTATGGTCACAGTGAGGGTAAGAGCCCAGCAGTGATTGTAAAAATTAATTTACTAGGTCATGACTGGCATTTTATAAAAATAAAACACCTGTTCAGGACTTGCAAGGTGGGGGCAAAAATCAGATTGTGACCCTTAGCAAATACTCATCTCAAGGTTGATTTGGAAATAAGAATTCTGTCGGAGAGTGTGTCAGCCCTCCTCCCATGCCCACGGGGGAAGAGTAAGGACTACCTACCCCTCCCCTGAAACCTGCTGAGAGATTAGATTGTCTTTCCGATACGGACCTCTGTGTGTTTGCTGAGCATAGTGTCTGTGATGTGACACATGCCTATGAAATCAGGATGTGGTAGGCTGGCTGCTCTGAGGGCAGCGAGAGCAGAAACCAGACTTTCCTGGAGCAGACTTTTCCCCTGAAGACGGGCGAGGGTGCTTGAATGTCTCTCCAGAGCCAGATGTGAGCTGCGTGGGGCAGAGAGAGAGCAGGCCGGCAACTGAGGGATGCCATAAACGCAACAGGGGAAGCAGTGAAACTGACATACAAAGACAAGTGCATTGTCCACCTCCCACCCCAATGCTGGTGACGTCCGTTGGTTAAAATAAATTGGAAGTCAGAGGGCAAGGGAGCTCACGAATGCAGTCTATACAGGTGAGCGCGCTGAGGCCCAGAGCAGAGGGGAAAAGAGTGGAAAGTAGATCCAGGGGGACACACACCAGGAGGCACAAACATCTGGAGGAACAGACAGAAAAGAACAGAAGACATCCTGTGGGTCCTGAGGCGTCACCGAGCTTCAAAGTTAGGACACCACTGGCCTCTGGAGAGAGCTCAAGATTCCTCTCCTTCCACTCCCTCACCGGAGGGGAGCAGGTAGAGGCTAAGGACCACACAAGAAGGAGCCCTCCACTGGGGATGGGACCAGGATGTGTAAAGGGGTTGTTCCTGGAAAGAGAAATGTCCCCACTGTACTTAGATTTACTACATGTGGATTGATTTGTAATACTAGCAGTTAATGTAATCAAAGCTAACACTAAGTAAAAATAAATAAGACAAGAAAACAACAGATTTTTTTATTACACATAGTAAGAGTAAGTATCGTTTCACAGTACTTAACGTTTCAGATATACATAGAGGTGTGTACTTGGTCTATATATCACTGGGTCCTGAGCAAAACAATTTTGAAAACCACTGAAGTAGAGTCAGTCACCTGAGGGATTCATGAGGAAGGGTGCTTCACCCACCCCTTGGTGCATTACTGTAAGAATAGCTAGCTGTGCCAGGCACCGAGGTAAACAATCGTTAGGCATTAACTGCTCACAACAACCCTGTAGTGTTGGAACTGTTGTTGCCACATTTATTTTATTTTTTTATATATTTGTTTATTGATTTCAGAGAGGACGGGAGAGGGAGAGAGATAGAAACATCAATGATGAGAGAGAATCATTGATTGGCTGCCTCCTGCACACCCCACACTGGGATCGAGCCCACAACCTGGGCACGTGCCCTGACCAGGAATCGAACTGTGACTTCCTGGTTCATAGGTCGATGCTCAAGCACTGAGCCACGCTGGCTGGGCTGTTGCCACATTCTTTAAAAATATTTTTTTATTGATTTCAGAGAGGGAGAGGGAGAGAGAAACATCAATGATGAGAGAGAATCATTGATCAGCTGCCTCCTGCACGTCCCCTGTTGGGGATCAAGCCTGAAACCCAGGCATGTGCCCTTGACCAGAATCGAACCCGGGACCCTCTATCTACCTAGCCAAACCAGCTAGGGCTGTTGCCACATTTTAAAGATGACAAAACTCAAGCCCAGAGGGGGAGTGACTCCTATGTTGGAACCATGACAATCTCCAGAGCCCCAGCCATCCTGAGAAGCATGCTCCCTACTGGGTGGGAGCAGGAAGTGGAGGCACAGTAGTGACCAAGGCCAGTTCTGTTCACCCAAGCTCAGGAGCAGAGCGATGTCGCTGAAACTGACAGGAGGGGACCCCTCCTATGATACCTTGTGGGGTTTCATTTAGACCCGAGTTTCTCAACTGAACTGCCACATAAAACTGTGGCTTGGCAGGGGGTGCACGAGAGGGTGCCAGCCCTATGAGAAGGCCTGCCCCTAAACAGGACCCGGGATGTGGAATGCTGACTGTGTGCGTTCTGAGCCTCAGCCGTGGAGGACATCCGCCCTCCCAGGCTTCAGCCACCTCACATGTATGTGTGGCCTGGGGAAGGAGGTACAGTGTCTCCCCTCTTCCCCTCTTCCCCTCTTCCCTCCTGCTCACAGGGATCAGGGGCAATCCCTTGACCTCAGGGAGAGAGACCCATGGTCCGCATTCAGGGGTGAGCACACGTTGAGAGAAAAGGAAAAACGCTGGGCTCTTATGGGAAACGTTTCTGTCCCTGGCGTCCCACTGCCTGGGCCAGCCCAGCGGGTGCTGAGCCAGATGTCCGCAGCGTGGCTCACCTCTGGTGACCGGAGGCAGTAAGGCCAGTTCGGTGAGGAGGAAGGAGCAGAAAGTCAAAGAACCCTGATGACCCCAACACATTGCACCAACGCCTGACTGACCGCCCTCTTTCCTCGGACTCAGCCTGCCCTGAAGCCTGGGTGTGCAGCTGCATTCCTTGGATACCTGAGAAGGCGGAAAAGAAGGGAGTACAGCATCTTCTTCCCAGGGCACCACAGGGGAAGGCAGATTCCGGGAAGAAACGGAACGCTCTAGCGTTGTTCTCAGAACTCCAAGTGAACTCTCCCACCCCCAGACGCCCCTCACCCAAGAAGTGGCTTCACTTCTTAGGCTTAGAAAACTCTGTCCCCCAAGGGAGCCATTTCAAACGACACCCCTGCCGCTTCCCTGTTTGAGCCGTGCTTTCCCACCCCGGGCCTGCGCGGGGCAGCCCAGCTGGCTCTGAGTCAGCCCCCCTTCACAGCTGGGAACCAAGGCGCTGAAGGGGAGTGACGCCTGAAGTCACAGCACAGCCCAAGTGGCGGAGCCAGGATTGGGTTCGATTTCCTACCACCACCAAGTCCGTTCACGCTGGCTCACCCAACAGATGCGCACTGAGGGCCTCCTATAGGCCAGGCGCTGTTCCAGGCGGCGGGGAGAGCAGAGTGAGCAACACAGACATGGTTTCTGCTCGCACTAAGCTGATGGGGCGTCTTTTCCTCAGATCAGGCTGCCTCAGTTCACTTTCCGCAAGGAAGAACGGGGTCCAGGTGTGCGTGTTTGTCAGGATGCTTTCGGTGACAAATAACAGGAAAACACAACTCACGCCAGCTTAAAAGCCAAGTAGCCCCCTGGCTTGTGACCTGAACCCTCTGGATGGAGCGGGTCGGCTCCGGCTGACCAGTCTGAGGTTGCCCAGGGCTCTGGTCAGTTCTCTGGGATTCTCTCCCATCTGAGCTCACACTAGGTCGACGGGCTTCCTTTGTGGCTGTTCCACTTCCGTGTTGTGTTCAGTTCATGCAGCTTCCTAGAAGGGGCTTCGTTATCTGAAGTCCCGGGCTTTTCAGAGGGTCTGCAAGGCAAGCCCCTCCCGTGGGACAAGTGCAGTTGTGAGAGGCACTACGGGGTACCTGCTGCACCGCTGGCTTCCGTTCCACCCCTTGCAGAGCTTTGGGTCTGCCCGGGACGTGACCACGGAGAGGTTGCATGGCCTCTGCTGGGGTCCTGAGTGCTCTGAGCCAGTCGGCCCGGTGTCCCCTGGCCTGGACCCCTGGCCTCAGGTCACGCAGGTGAAGCCGACTCTGCGGGACAGCGGTGCCGGGAGCCGGCGCTGTAGGTCCTGGGCCGCCAGCGCGCGGCAGGGCGCCAGGGTGCGCTCCCGCCCGGGGCACACGGATCCGGGGAACCCTTCCTTTCCCCCCCACCCCACGCCTGGGCGACGCCCTGTGCACTTTTGCTGCCCGGCGGGTGTCAGCTGGTGAGGGAAGGGGCGGTCCTTGCGAGCTGGGCCACCCGCGGGTGAACCCCGAGCCCGCCCCCTCTGGCGGGGGGAGGGGGGGGCGTGCACGCCGCCGCCTGCGCTCGGGCTGCGCTCCCCTCTGAGCTCGGCTTCTGCACCGCACAGCGCTGGGGGACGCCATCTGGGTGCCCCGGGCCCGTGCACCCCAAACCCAGGGAGGTGGGCGGGCCTGTGACCTCCGGCCGCCCGCCCCCGCCCCCGCCCGTCCCCTCGGAGCCGAGGAGCCAGGCCCCGCCCGCCGCCCACGAGGAAGTAAGTGGCTGCGGGTCCCAGAGCCGGTTCGGCGCGTCGACTGCCCAGAGTCCGCGGCCGGGAGCCCCGAGGTGAGGGGCGTGCGGGGTTGGTGGCCCGAGGTGGGGGGCGAGGGGGTCGCCTGGACATGAGGGGGCGCGGGGATCAGGGGGGCCCGAGGATGAGGGGGGCGCGGGAGGGGGCGCCGGGCGGGGAGGGAGGAAGCCCGCCAGGAGATGCGGGGGCCCCCGGAGGTGAAGGGGCGCCCTGTGGTCACAGAGGGGCCGGGGCGGGGGGTGAGGGCGGCGGGCCGGGCCAGGGGTGGGCAACGGGGGGAGCCCCGCACCCGGCGTCCTCCAGGTGGTCGCGTCCCCGGCCCGCGCGCCCGCTCCTGTCCCCTCCCCGCTCGCCCCTCCCCGACTGTGCCCCCCGGTGGGTGCCCCCCGTTATGTCGGCCGGCGAGGGACCCACGCCCCGGCACTTCCCCTCCATCCTGCACCTTCCGGGTTGCTCCAGCGGGAAATGAGCTGGCGTCCCCGCCCGTCCCTCCCTCCGCGCGGCGCCCCCTCCCCCGCCGTGTCCCAGGGCCGGGGCCGAGGGGTCCCGCGCTGCGGAGCCTCGGAAACTGGGGTCCCAGGCGCCGGCGGATCTGATCTGCCCCGCTGGGGCAGCTGCGGGCGAACAGCCCGGCCGTCCCGGGGCGGAGGGGGGAGGGCAGGGCCGGGGCCGGGCGGTGACAGTGAAGTACTGGCTAGTGTGGAGCAGGGGACTGGAGGCGCCCCCGGCTCCCGGCCGCCCTGCCCGGAGGTCCGTGCTGCCCGAGGGTAGGGAACCCATTGCCCGTGAGGCCGCAGGGACCCGGTAAGAGTGCCAGCGTCCTCCTCCACGGGCTCATGACCGTAGCAAGCCGCCACCCCTGGGGCCTCGCCTCGCTCATCTGGAAAACGGGGACCTCTCAAGTCTGAGCATAAGCATGGCCACGCATGCAAGGCGCTTGCTAATGGGCCGGGCACACGGAGTGTAAATGTGTGCTGCTGCTGCTGCCGCTGCCATGGTAAGGCCTGCCCACCTGGATCAGTCTGTCCAGGTGAACCTGATCGCTGAGATTTGGGGTCAGAGTTTGCTGTGCCTGTTAAGAGCTGTGTGACTTTGAGCAAATCTTGGCTTTTGTTTGAGTCTCAGGATGAAGGTTAAAAACAACACAAGCCGAAACCGGTTTGGCTCGGTGGATAGAGCGTAGGCTTGCGGACTGAAGGGTCCCAGGTTCGATTCCGGTCAAGGGCATGTGCCTGGGTTGCGGGCACATCCCCAGTGGGGGATGTGCAGGAGGCAGCTGATCGATGTTTCTCTGTCATCGATGTTTCTAACTTTCTATCTCTCTCCCTTCCTCTCTGTGAAAAATCAATAAAATATATAAAAAAATAAAATAAAATAAAAACAACACAAAACAAAAAACTTACTAGGCTTGGTTTAGAAGAGAGAATAGAATGTATGTCAAAATCCTGGGCATTAGAGATGCCAAGTAAAGTTAGTTTATTACCTGTGTGCTTGTAATCATTAAATAGTACCATGTTGATATCACATGTACTCTTTCCATAGCTGTAGTCATCTGGATTTTTCTACCCTCTCCCCATTACAAAGAGGGTTAGTATGAACATGTTTGCTTTGGGGGAAAAAAAAACCACCCAAAAGAACCCTCAGTGGCTATTTTCTTAACAACAAAAAAAATGTATTTATGTCACCCAAGAGTGTTAATGATCTTAATTTCCTGTTCATGTTATTGTTTGTTCCTACCCAGCTGTTGAGTTGAGCGTTATCACATCGCTCTTCTGAAAGACTGAATAAATTAGCAACAAATTAGAATTTCTCTACAGCCCTGCCAGCATTAAGTTTTATGTGGTTTTTTGTTCTGTTTTGTTTGAGTTACTTTAACTGGGGCTTTATGGTGTTTTGTGATTGTTTTCATTTGTGTTTCTTGACTTGACTTTGCCTGGTTTGTGAGACTTCAGGAGCAGAATTAGGGAGGAGGAATTGGCTGGTTTGTCTCGGGTGGCAAGGGCTGCTCCACACACAACAGGAAATTGAGTAATTGCTTAGCATGCTGCAAAATGGCTTGCTGGCAGCTCTCTCCAGCCAGCCTCTGAGCTGGGTGGGGACTTCCCTGAGTGCCTGTAAAGCAGAGATCCTTGCTCCAGGCACCTCCTGCCTGGATTAGCCGAAAATACAGCCAAACGTCTGGGTTTAGGGAAGGCTGGCAACGCTTCTCTTAAAGTAAGAAAAAACCTACAGTGGGTGCCTTCCAGCCCCAGCCTTTTCTGGATGGAGATGTGAGGAAAGCATTGGCTGAGGCACCCAGCCAGTATGGACAGAGCCATAATTCGAACCCAGCACTGTAAGGAAGGGGCCCCAAGGCCTGGGACCCTTCACCTGACTTGCTGTGCTTTAGAAGGAGCTATAGTCACCCTGTATCCTCAGAGGACCCCCTAGATTGCAGGTTTCTGAGCTTTTCTGATCATTGACCCTATCAAGGAAAAAACTTGAGTACATGCTCTCCAGTAAACCAGTAAATATGTACAAATTGCATTCATGTGCCACTGAGGTAATATGGCATATCCCTTACAGCCCATCCCCTCAGACAGACATGAAAGGATATGATTCATTCCTTCAACCACATTCAAGAAATATTTATTCAGCATCTACTGTTTGGCAGGCATTCTGATTGGCTCTGGGGATACATTGGTGAAGAATTATCCCTGTCCCCGTGGGGCTTATGCCCCAGTGCACGGTCTTTGGCACCCCCTGGATGGAGACCCACAGCCCACCTTGGGACCCACACCCCCTCCTGGCCCCCATGTCACTCTTCTTTGCCCTCACACCACCAGCCGTGGGCGCTCCTGGGTCCATTCACACCGAGCATTCTCTGCGTGTGGACGTGGGGACCACAGAGAGATCCTGGCTCCAGGCGGGGGCAGAGCAGGGAGTTTCAGGATTTGGTCCGTGTTCCCCCAGCCTCACTCAGTGTCCGAGGTGACTGGGGGTGAAGGGGGCAAGTCCCAATGCCATGCCCAGGGTCCCCTCCTCTCCGAGTGGGGCCCACAGAGTGCTGGCTCACCGAGCCATGAGGACAAGTGGGTGGGTGTCCGGGAGGCCACAGCCTCAGCCTGCCTTTGTCTCCACCAGAGATCATCCCTGAGACGATGTGCTTGAGCAAAGCAGCCCTGACAGCATTTTCCTCGGCAGGAGATTGGCTGGCAGTGAGGGTAGAGGTTTTCCTGGGCTTAAGTCAAAGTTCCGAGGCAGGGGGCCCAGTGTGAAGGCTGCTTCCCGGGGTCTGACACAGAGACAATCTACTGATTCCTAAGCAAGGAGGCCACAGCCCTGAGGCCACAGTGGCTAGAGAAGTCCTTCCCCTCTCTGGGCTCTCATTTCCTCTTTTGTACCTGGGGGTTGGGAGTCATTGCTGAGGCTCTTGCTGGTTTCAGGTGCTTTGCAGAAGTTATGAAAAAGGGAAGTGCATCTTCCCCTCTCCCGCTCCCTTCAACCGAAACCCTGCCCCCTTTTAGGTGTTGGTTCAGTGGACTAGGAAGTGTTTCTTTCTGAATTCATGCTAAAGTGCGACTGCTGATAGGTGTAGCCTGAACCTCCCTCCCCTGCCTGCCCCACTGCACACGTGGCCTCTTTGCCAGCTTGATGAACCTTTGAGCCCCAGGAAAAAATGGTCAGAGCTCCCCAAGTCCTCTCAGGCACATGGCTTGCTAGTATGGGGGCCACTGTCCTCAGCTGACCCAGCCTCTCCATCTTCACAGCCTGAAACTCTGGAACATCATGCTAGACAGGCTTTTCACACGTCCTTGGACACTCTTACCAAGACCTTGCAAGGGGCAGAAATGCCTGGCCACGCAGTTGGAGCTGGGAAGTTGGGTTCTGCTGACCAACTCTGAGCCTGAGCCTGGGATCCAGGGACCCCCACCCTCCCCCAGGATGCAGCTACAGGGCTTCTTCCTTCTGGGCCTCCTGGGACTGAAGGGGTCAGGGTGGTTGGCCTCAGCTGGACTAGGGGTTTGGAAGTGGGCTCTGGCCTTAGCCTGCCCCTGCCCTGTTAGTGACCTTGGAGTGGTGGGGGTGGGGGCGGCAGATTAGCACAGTTTAGCAGTCAGACCAGCCTGACGCTCCCATTCCTGAGCATCTGTAGTGTAGACAGTGATGACACCCTGCCCCAGCACAACTGGAAGCCACCACGGGCCCAGTCCAGATGCACCGGAAGCTTGGGGGAAACCCCCTCAGGCACGCTGACCTGGCTGACAGCTCCACCACCACAGCCACTTCCGTGGCCTTGCCATACACAAAGAGGCCTTATAAGGAGATAGGCCGGGGAGGCAGCTATGGTGGGAGCAATGTGCTAGTGTGTGTGCAAGGCCGAAAACACATGTCTGGGAGCAGTGTGCTTGTGTGTGTACAAGGCTGAACATGCATGAGCTTGTGTGGCCTGAGCCTGGGCTGCCAAAGAAGCGATGTTCACTTTGGTCTTTACTGATAAGTAGGATTTTGCCTAGTGCAGTGGTTCTCGACCTTGGCTGCACATTAGAATCACCTGGGAATCTTTTTAAAATCCTGATTTCTGGGCCTTGTCCTTCAGAAATTCTGTTTCTTTGTTACGAATGTTGTGACCCCACCTCATAACAAAGAAACAGAATTTCCGGAGGATGAGGCCCAGAAATCAGGATTTTAAAAAGATTCCCAGGTGATTCTAACGTGCAGCCAAGGCTGAGAACCACTGGCCTAGTAGAACAGAGGTGGGCTGGAGAGAATGGCACGCAGGTGTGAAATGTGGGCAGGACTGGCCTTGAAGGCACATCGGGCATGTCCCCAGAAGGCAGCCTTCCCTGCAGAGGGAGTAGCATGTGTGAAGGCCAGGAGTTCTGCCTGCTCCAGGCCGGAGATGGCTGAGGGCCCCAAGCTCAGCATGAAGAGGAGGCAGGGGGCCTCGCCCCTGGTCACAGCCAGGAGGGAGGGAGTGGCCTGCGAGGGCAGTTGTTGGGAGGAGCCAGCCAGTCCAGAATGAGCAGAGCTCTGTGAGGAGGGGTGAGGGTAAAGGCAGGTGGGGGGGTGACCCTTCTAGGTGCGGACCCCACCCCTCCTCAGGCCCAATGGCCTCCCCTGCAGCTCAGCCAGCCGGTGGGAGGAGGCTTGGGAGGTGCAGGGCCTGAGCTGGGGGGTGAGCTGTGGCCCCTCTCCAGGCGGGAGGTCCGGTAGCTGCTGCTGCTGCCGCCAGGCCTGAACCTGCAGTGCTGGGCCCAGTCCCCCCTCCTCTTGGTACCTAGCTGCCCTCTGGACCCTCCTTCAGCTCACATCCATGCCGCCCTGGGACCCCAAAGACCCCACCACCCACGCCAGGCCCAGTGCAGCCCATCCTCCCGGCCACAGGAGCAGCAAGTGGGTTTTCTTGATGAAAATAGGATCTGCCTGCCTGTCCGCCTGTGCCCTTCCCCACAGGTGCCACAGAAGCTCCCCACTCTTTACCCACCCGGAAGAGAGTGGGAAAGACCAGGGCTCTGGGTATGGAGGGCGCTGCTCTCGGTTTTTGAGGTCGTTTCATTTCATCCTCACCCCATTCTTCTGGGGAGCTCTATCTTTGAGAAAGCTGAGGCACAGATGATGGGCAATGGCCTGCCTGGCGCAGGGTCCCTGCGCACCCCACTCACAGGGGCTTCAGCACCCCCGTACTTCCCACCCCATCCTTGTTCTGTTCCCGGGAGCCTCAAAGACATCCCATGAGAGCTGTCATTTTACAAGGGAAACAGGTCCCAGGAGTGAAGCAAGGCATCAGGCCAGAGTTAGGAGGCAGGGTGGTCCCACTGCCCTCCTGTGAGGTCAGTTGGGGCCTGGTCTGGGGCGGGGGCAGAGCTGACTTGGGTTCTCACCTTCTTGGGCACAGGAGCTGAGAAGCCATGGCCTACCACAGCTTCCTGATGGAGCCCATCAGCTGCCATGCCTGGAACAAGGACCGCACACGTGAGTGCCCTCCGTCCCCCGGAGCACACAGTGGCCAGGCACCCTGACTGCGGGCTCTGTGAGGGCCAACTGTCCCCCTCCTTCACTTCTGATCCTGGGTGCTTAGGAGGGAAGGGATGAGCCGCGCTGGGACAAGCAGGGGCAGCCAGGCGAGTGGGCATTGAGGGGTGGAGGTAAGAGCAGGAACAGGAGTAGGCAGGCTGTAGGTGCAGGGGTTCCCAGGCTGGGGGAGGGGCTGGGATAAGGACTGAAGACATAACCTGCAGTGGCAGGTAGAGAGATGAGCTACGAAGAACACACGGGGTAAGGGAAAGCAGTGGAGGCAGAGGTGCTGATTTAGAAAAGGTGGCCAGGGAAGGCCTTTCAAAGGAGGTGACATTTGTACAGGACCTAAAGGAAGGGAGGGAGGAAGGGGCAGGTGCAGAGGCTCTGAGGTGGGACAGCAAGGACCATGGCTCGAGTTGAGAGCAGAGGGCAGTAGCAGGGGACTGGGCGAAGCTCCCAGAGGTCATGAGACTGTTGTGGGCACGTCAGGGTGGACATGTGAGAGGGGCCAGTCCCTGGGGAGGTGTCATAAGAAGAGCCCCAGCAGGGCCTGCGGGACTTCAGGGGGCCCCTCTGAGGCAGAGGAGTCAGAGTCTCAAAGGACAAAGTGCTGCCCAGCTGGTCTTGAAGGGCATTCCTGCTAGACGCAGTGGTTCTCAACCTGTGGGTCGCGACCCCTTTGGCAGTCGAACGACCCTTTCACCGGGGTTGCCTAAGGCCATCCTGCATGTCAAATATTTACATTACGATTCATAACAGTGGCAACATTACAGTTATGAAGTAGCAACGAAAATAATTTTATGGTTGGGGGTCACCACAACATGAGGAACTGTATTTAAAGGGCCAGAAGGGTGAGAACCACTGTGCTAGAGGGTAGTTGAAGGGCAATGGGGAACCTGGGCATGTGTGCATCTTCTGACTCCCCACACCCTGCTGACTTTCCTGCAGAGATTGCCATCTGCCCCAACAACCACGAGGTGCACATCTATGAGAAGAGTGGAGCCAAGTGGGCCAAGGTGCATGAGCTCAAGGAGCACAACGGGCAGGTGACAGGTGGGTCAGGCTGGCTGGGACCACCCTCCTGAAAGGAGGCACGGGGTAGACATGACTAACCAGGGCCCTCCATGCACTCACTGTGTTGGTAGGATAGTTTGGGTTGTAACACAACCCTGATTCAAAGTGGCTTAAGTTATAAAGGGATTATGCTGGTTCACGTTACTGTAAAACTCAGAGTTTCGGGGCTTCAGGAAAGGTCTGATCCAGCAGCTCAGCATTACCAATAACCCATTTCTTTTCTGTCTCTTGGCTTGGCCTTCCAGCATGTTTGGTGATAGTTGTCGGAACTGTATCACCCCCAATAAGCTCTAGTAGCACCCCCTGGAGCCACTTTCATTCAGATTGTGACCTCTGAGCCCTTCCTAATGGAACTTCAGAGTCATCCACTTCTGCTTAGTTCCCTTCAACCTAGTGTCCCCTCCCCTCCCACAGGCATTGACTGGGCCCCTGAGAGTAACCGCATTGTGACCTGCGGCACAGACCGCAATGCGTATGTGTGGACACTGAAGGGCCGCACGTGGAAGCCCACCCTTGTCATCCTGCGGATCAACCGGGCGGCTCGCTGTGTGCGCTGGGCCCCCAATGAGAACAAGTTCGCTGTGGGCAGCGGCTCCCGCGTCATCTCCATCTGCTATTTCGAACAGGAAAATGACTGGTGGGTGTTTGGGCGGAGCCTGAATGGGCCGGGAGGTACGCGGGGCTGCAGACCAACAGGTGGTGGGACTAGAGTGTCCCAGAAAACACCAGATGGGGTGTTGGTCTCTCTGTTCACACCACCCTGGGGAAGTGTGACCTCTCTGGACCTCGTAGATGAGGTGAGGGGCTCTGCTCACCACTGGGTGCTCCCACAGCCCTGTCTCAGCAACAGGGGACAAACCACACCAGGCCACCTCTGTGGTCCTCGCATTAAGCCCTGCACGTGTATTGGCATTGCTTTCCCCACAGCTCCCTGAACTGGGCTTCTGTTCGTACTTTACAGGTGAGCAAAGTTAGGTTCTGAGGCAAAGTCACTTGCCCAAAGTACCCAGCCACAAGCTTCTGGCCACATCATAATCTCCCCTGGATCCCTGAGGGCACAGGCCAGGCACGAGCTCAGGCTGGAGCCTGCGAGACCCAAGTTCAAATCCCGCCTCTAGCCAATTAGTAGCGTTACTGAGCCTGCCCACGGTTGTCGTGAGTTTTAAAGGAGACAGGGTAGAGTTCCCACACATTACTGGCCTGAACCTGGCCCTGACAGGCCCATCGGCTAGCAGTGCCCAGATCCCTCTCTCCTGGACCGCATTGGTCTGCAGGGCACAGTGGGAGCCTGGAGTCCCTGGGGCACTGAGGCCCCTGACAGTGAGTAAGTGGGTCTGCTTCTCTCTTCTTCCTACCTGACTGCCGTATCCAGGTGGGTGTGCAAGCACATCAAGAAGCCCATTCGCTCCACTGTCCTCAGCCTGGACTGGCACCCCAACAACGTGCTCCTGGCCGCAGGCTCCTGCGACTTCAAGTGCCGGTGAGAGGGTGGCACCCTGACATCAATGGGACAGGCATTTGAGGGTGGAGGGGAGCCCCATACCCTGCCTTCCAGACCAGCTCTGCTGCCAGCAGGGTGACCTGGGCTCTGTGAGGTTTTGCTCTTTCTAGGATCATCATTGGCTCCTGTCTCTAGCCTGGGGAGAGTCTTGGCCTCTTCCTACCTCTTAATGTCAACAAGGTTTCTTTCCTAGACCTTCCTCTCCTGCTTCATTAGAATCTGCCACCCCTTCAGTTTCCTGGCTTCTGTCTGAAGGAAAATGAGTGGTGTACTTTTTCACACTAAGGAATAAATGACTGATAAGCTGCCTCATTGTCTTAAGACCTGGAATGTAGAGTCCCCAGTAGCCATCGGCTGTTCTTTACTTCTGGGTTCAGCAGCCCTGTCTCCCAAGCCTCCAGCTCCCAGCTCCAGGCAGATGACCTGGGTCTCTGAATCTCCACCTGGGAAACAAGGCTCCAGCAGGCTCAGAGGTCCCCTTGGAGGTCCTGGGCATGGGGAGGAGGATGCCCTGATGAGGCTCTGTTGGTGGGTAGGGAGCTGTTTTGTTGGCACCTGATCTGTCAGGTGACCCCTTGCTGGGATGTAGAGAAGAAGATTAACGTGTGAGAGCAGCAGTGTGCAAGACACGGGGAAGTAATGGTTCATGGTGCAGAGTAGGAGGGAGAAGGGGCATCTGGGGCTGGAGTTGTGGCCAGCATGAGGAGGACCAGGACACCTGGTGGTGTGTCACCAATGGATGGTCCTGGGAGTTCACAGGACTCTGAGCTAAGAGACCCCCTGGCCCTTCTCCATTGCACAAAGATGGCACTGAGGCCCAGACTTGACCACCTGTGCAGGTGCAGGTCATGAAAAGCTGGCTCTGGTATCATGAGCTTCTAGCCAATTGCTCTGACCTTACCAGGCTGGTTTGAGGAAGGGAGTCTCTTTAGACACTGCCACCTTTTTTTCCCCCTCTGTGGGCAGGATATTCTCAGCCTACATAAAGGAAGTGGAGGAGCGACCAGCACCCACCCCATGGGGCTCCAAGATGCCCTTCGGGGAGCTGATGTTCGAGTCCAGCAGTAGCTGCGGCTGGGTGCACGGTGTCTGCTTTTCAGCCAGTGGCAGCCGCGTGGCCTGGGTCAGCCATGACAGCACGGTGTGCCTGGCTGATGCTGACAAGAAGATGGCGTGAGTACTGGTCACCCAAGGGGAGGACAACAAAGGCATAGAGCAGGAGGGGGCTGGTGGCTGACATCTCTCTCTCTCTCAGAGTCACAACTCTGGCCTCTGAAACGCTGCCACTGCTGGCCGTGACCTTCATCACAGAAAACAGCCTGGTGGCTGCGGTAAGGAAGGAGGGAAGCAGCAGCGAACTAAAACAGGTCTCCCCTCAAGCTCAGAGGTGCCCAGGCAGTTATATCCATGTGTCCCCTCCCTCCCTCCCTCCCCGCTTTCCTTCCCCGCGTCCTCCCTCCCTTCCTTCCATCCATCCATCCTTTCGTCCATAGATCTGTATTGATTAGAATAGGTTGCATTATGCTGTGGTAACAAAAAATATTCCCCAACTGCAGGGGCTTGACATAGTAAATACTGATTTCTTGCTCACTTGATATGTCCAGTGTGGGTGTTGTGAGGGGGGTTCTGCTCAGTGCAGATGGCTTTGTCACCAAAATGCTCCCCCAACAGCCATGGAGGGAGGAGGGGGAGGTGGAGATCACGCCCTGGATGGATCTTAACATCTCTGCCTATTTTATTGGCAAGTAGAAATGACAAGGTCACACCTCGCTCAGAGTGGGTGTGTGTGGGGGGTGCAGTTCTACCATGTGTCCAGAGGGCACTACTGTTCTTCCCTCCTTCTGCCCACCTTGGTCAAGTCCCTTTTCACCCTCAGCAAACATGGTGGGGGTCCGAGAGGGGGATCAAGCCCACTTGGCCTGTTAGGACAGAAGGTCCCTGGGCTCCCAGAGGTCCCAGACAAGTTTTCTCATCAAGACACTGGTTTTACTGGGGTAGGAGCCACCCGTATTTGCTAACCCCCAACATCTGGTCCCTCTACCTGGGCTTGGTCTGGCAGCATCCGCAAGCTGGCATCAGCTTCCCCGTAGCTCCTCCATCCAAGTCCATCCAGCCTGCGCTGCCGCCAGACTCATGGACCAATGCCCCCTGCTGGCTCGCCTTGCCTCCAGCCTGTTTCCCCGGGCGGAAAATGGGGGCGCTGCGCCTGCCCTCGGCCTGTGCTCAAATAGCACCGCCCCCACCACAGGGCCACGACTGCTTTCCGGTGCTTTTCACCTACGACGGCGCCGCGGGGACGCTGAGCTTCGGTGGGCGGCTGGACGTGCCCAAGCAAAACTCTCAGCGCGGCTTGACAGCCCGTGAGCGCTTCCAGAACCTCGACAAGAAGGCGAGCTCCGAGGGCGTGGCCGGCGGGACGGGCCTAGACTCGCTGCACAAGAACAGCGTCAGGTGAGGGCGGGCCTGGGGGGCCTGGGGGGCCGGGGTGGGCCTGGATTCGCTGCGTAAGAAAGGAGGCAGGTGGGGGCGGGGCCGGATGGGGCCTGGAGCGGTCCGATCTGGACTCTTCCTAGCAGCTTGGAGGTGCGACCCCTGGTTTGGGGAGCCAGGTAGCTCTCTTTAGGTTGATATAATCAGTGGGGGCAGCCAGTCAGCGTTTGTAGGACGCGGTCCTGTGAGGACCATCGTAGGGGCGGGGCCTGTTTCTCGGTTGGCCAGGCAGTGACCAGCTGTGGGCGGGGCCACAGCTGAAGCTGGTCTCGGGCTAGAAACTGGTGAACTGGTGGCAGAACCAAGATTCCAGCTGCAGCCTGAGGAACTAGGGTGTGACGAGAAGACCCTCCAAAACTTCCAAATCCGGCCACCCTCAGGTGTGCACCCTGTGGCAAATAAAGAACTTTGGCCAGACTTTCTGACCGAGCCAGTTAAGCCCTCCTGTGGCTGCCGGGTACAGTGATGTCTTCTGACCAAACACCTTTGTCCCACTTTCAAAGCTCTTCAGAACTAGTTCCTCGATCTCCCAGCCCCATCTTTCCCTTTATTCTGCCACCCTATTGTCACTACACACATTCCCCAGACACACATCCTCCATGCCCTGCCCAGGCCTTTGGATCTTGTTCCAGTTGCCTGGGCTGCCTTTTATACCTTGCACACAACTGCTGTTCCTAAAGCACTCGTGAGCCCTGTTCTGTGATCCTGCACAGCCTGCCTCCCAGGCTCTCTGCGAGCAAACCCCAGGACTTCTCACTGAAGTCAGTGCCCCCAAGAGCTCCTGGAGGGCAGGTTGGACTGGAGCCTGGCACAGGCACAGGCACAGGCACAGGCATGGGCTGGGGTCTGTAAAGCCTTCATCATCTTTGCAGCCAGATCTCGGTGCTCAGCGGGGGTAAGGCCAAGTGCTCGCAGTTCTGCACTACCGGCATGGACGGTGGCATGAGCATCTGGGATGTGAAGGTGAGTCTTACCCCACCCCGGCTTTCCACCAGACTGCCGGGGGCCCTTCCTCCCATTTTGCCCGGGCAGCCTCCCTGGATGCCCTGTCCTTCAAGGAGAAAGGCACTTCGTTGGAGTGCAGTAGGAGGGATGAGAGGCAGTCCCTTGACACCTGAGCCTTTGCACGCGGAGGCACCTCCCTCATAGGGCTGGGATTCAAACCAGGTCTGCTGGACCCCCAAAGACCAAGTTTTCTGTCCTCTGCCTTCCTGGGGTTGGGGTGGGTAGAATGTCTACAGGACACTTGAGAACCAGCCTGTTCTGCTCATCTCCTTCCAGAGCTTGGAATCAGCCTTGAAGGACCTCAAGATCAAATGACCTGTGAGGAGAATATTGGCCTCATCCCAGCTGCTAGGGGAGGGGTTAGGGAAGCTAAGGCTCGCTTTGCTGAGTATTTCTAGAGCACCCACAGGGGAAAGGGAGGGGAGGGGGTTGGAAGCTTTTCTTACCTATTTGAAGGAACACGTGCCTTTTTCTTAAACAAATACTTTCATTTATTGTAAAAAAAAAAAAAAAAAAATGTCCCCAAAGCACTCTGCTGGTCATGAACTGCTTCAAAACGTGGAGGTAATAAAAAATACAATAGTAGACATGCTCGCCTGTGTTTGGAAGAGGTTAGTTCTCGCACAGACATAGGTACCTTCTTTTTGCTTGCCAAGAGCCTTCCCCCAAATGGTTCCTTCCCCACTGCAGTCCAGCCTAGGGGGAAGGTCTCTTTCTGTCACTCAGCAGATTCCTAGACAAGTGATTGCTCATTCCAGGCTGATTTTGGGGTTTAATGTAAATTCAATTACTCTGTTTGATGTTTTGCAGTCGGTTTCCGGTAAATGCTCATTATTTTTTAAGATTTCCCCTCATTTTCATTTTATTCAGAGGGTTATGTTCGTTTGTTTTTTAATAACATACTTTATAGTTATGGGGTTTAAAAAATCTAGGTAATGAGGGAGTTTCTGTGGGCCAGGATGAGCTGCATATGCTGGCGGCTGTGGCATCCCTCCTCGGGTGCCCAAGGCGGTGACCTCCAGCATGGCCTAGCCCAGGGGGTGTGGTAGAGGTCACTGGGAGTTGGGCTCGATCACTAAACCCCTGTCTGACTTCAGGTCAAACTCCCTGCGTGGCACCTAGTCATTGACTTCTCCGGACCATGTGCAAAGAAAGGATGATGCTATTCATGATGCAGACAGAGTGCCTCTCAGGGGGTTGCAGGGGCAGGACAGGCACTACGGTGGAGCCTGCAGGCAGCGGTGACTGAGCTAAGCCCCAGCGTCCCTGCTGCCATCCCCACCAGAATGGGTGGTAAGGACTGAATGAGGTAACGCTTGGCAGTCATGCTGAATATCAGCTATTAAGATGCTTCCTCCCTGCACTGAAATCTGAGGCTGTTACCACCAGAGGGCACCTGAAGGACAGGACAGAGAGGTCCAATGCTGCTGCCAGCCTGCTGTGGACATGGACAGGTCCCTGGCCACTCTGGCCTAAGACTCCTACTTGGTAAAAGGGAGAGGGCCAACTCCTGTATCCTGAGGTCTCCAATTTGGATGCCCAGGGTCCAGTCCCCAAATCCTGCTCAGTGCCAACTGAACCTGTGGGACAGGCCTGCCTTGAGAGTGACAACATGCCCTGCTAGGTAAAAATGGCCCAGGCACAGGGGCCCAAAGATGGATCATGGAACAAGGGTTACGATAATGCCAAGTTTAATCTGCCAAATATACAAGTTGGATTTGTAGAGCATGTTTTGCCTGGGTGCTGCACAGTAAACAGAGGTTTCTTGAAATGATCCATGGGTAGGGTTAAGAATGGGCGCTGGTCAGAAAGGTGGGAATGGGGCAGAGAAGGGCACAGGGAAGGCCATGGGAAGAGCCATGACCCTCAGAGACCCAGGGGTACAGGCTCCCAGATGACAGCCCCTGAGTGAGCACCCAGGCAACACAGATGGGCTGGTTGTTGCAAACTCACCAGCAGCAGCCCCCAGCACAACCACCCTCTACTGTGCAATCTACTGGACAAATGGACGCTCTTCTTACCCCACCTCCCAGGCACCCCCAACAAAAGTTCTGAATTCTAAAAACAGCAAAAACATTCGAATGGTTACATATGAAATGCTGTCCTGCATCTTTCTGTCTCAAAGATAGCAGCTGCCCCCTCCCCCCAGCCCCCCACCCACCATCCCCCAAACAATTTCCGTGCCAAGATGAAGAGGAGGCCCCAGGCTGTGGGGAACTCCTTGTCTTGAGGGGCTGCTGCAGTGGTGACAGGGCACAGGGTGGGCGAGACACAGCAGCAGTCCTGGCCGCATGGCCCAGTTCCCTGGTATCTCCTCCCTCAGGCCTTGTTACTTATTCAGGGAGAGCGACTGCATTCGTTTTCCTGACAAAGTTGCGTCATCTTTTGCTAAGAGTAGAAAGGGAAGGAAAGGGTAGTTAAAACAACCCCTCCACATATCCAACCCCACTCCCAGAATCGAATCAGAACTCTAAGTCTGATAGGCCTCAGAAAACATGTGCAACTGGCTCACCAGGCAGAGAGGCCTGCCTGATGCCCTCCAGCAGGAAAAGGATTTCTGCTGAAGCCACTGAACGCTGGTGTGCAGACATTCTCACTGAGTTTGGGGCCCACTCCATAAACACACACCAACACCCATCCAGGACTCATAGAAACTCTTTTTACACTGCCCCTGGCAGAACCCAGTAATTCCAATCTCTCCCAGTAGATGCTGAATTCTCTAAAATCAGCAACAATGTTCAGAGTTACACAGGAAGTCCTTTCCTGCTTGGGATTTGTGAAGCAAGAGCCGCTAGCAGGGAACCGGGATAACCAGCTTATCTCCAGTGTGGTAACAATGCCCCTGGATAATTGGTTTCCCATTTCTAGGCCTCAGTTTCCTTGCTATTTGGTGAAGAGGCAGGATAGCAGGATCCCTAAGGGCTCTCATGGTCCCACACGTAGAATGCAAGAGATGAAGACATAAAAACATGAGTCAAAACGCTCCTATAAACCAGACCAACTCCCACAGCGAACCTGGCCAACAGGAACCCTCTACCACCTTTGGCCCACTGGAGGGAGGACATGGAGAAAGGATACTTGGGCCAGAATTCATCTGAGTCTGCTAGGAAACCCAGCCCACCCTGCCCCACCTCCCCAAGCCCCTCACACAGACAGCGGTTATCCCAGGCAGCTCTCCCAGCCACACAAGGCACCAGAGCTTGGTGGGACCTTCCAAACCTGAAGATCTGCACTTAATATATCCCTGAGGCCTCTCTCAGATGCCATAGACAGTGAGTGCTCTGCTGAAGTTCAAACCCATATTTAACCCTATGCTGCTGTGGGACCCTCCCAGCACGCTGGTGGGAGGGGTTAGGAACTCCTACTTCCACCTAACAGTGAGGAAGGTGCATACATACAGGGTGGGCCTCTACCAAACAATCTGAGCCCATCCCATTCCACAACAAGGACAATGAAGTGTAGCGTTTATGCCCAGAACCAGTCAGGCAGTGCTCCAGTGACTTGGGACTTACCTTTCTTTTCTTCTTCTTTTTTCTTGGCAGCTTCTTCCCGCTGTTTTCGGATAATTGCCAGCCGGGCAAGGTCTGCTTTGGCTTGCTCTGTTTTCCCAGCTAAATGCATTTTCATGTAACGTTCTTTTGCTTTCTGCTTCTCAATTTCTTCTCTGTTTGGATAAAATAGTGTCACAGGGGACATCTTCCCCATCTTTATCAGCTAAGGTGGATGTGGGAGCCAGAAAAATGGCCAAGTACTCAGGCCTAGGCCCAAGTGGTAGAGGATCCCCTGGCTAAGGGAGGGGCCCTGGCTCCATGTGCCCCTCCCTGGTGGATACTCACCAAACAAAACACGCAGAGGGACCAGTCTGGACCTCTACATGGCAGGCTCAAGGGGCTGGGGGAAAGCTCAAGTTATGTGCTCAGCCTCCTCAGATGGAAAACACAGGATAAGGGGTAGGCTCAGGGCCTCTGTCCTTGGGAAAGCCTTAGCACAATATGGACCATGTCTGGCTGGGGTAGTGAGGGGTGGGCAGGGTGTGGCTGACTAGGATCTGGTGTCCACAGTGAGAAAGGAGAACCAAAACCAAGTGAACTGGGTCCACAGAAGATGACCAGGAGAAGGAAGGCAATAGAAATCACATTCTATAAGGGGTGGAGAAAGGAGTGAACCAAGTGGCCATGGATGGGACTAGGCACACCCAATCCAGGTAGAGACGACACGGCACATTCTCAATCAGTGCAGCTCAGATGTACATGAGGTTGCCCCCAAGGGGGTGAACCCCCATAGATAGGGATGTGAATAAGAGCTGGACTCCCAACGGACAAAGGTGACAGCCACCAACACCATAAGTAGAGAGAAGGGAGGGTCATTAATTTCCCTTTGAGGATCTTCTTCCCAAGCCTGAAATTCTGAACTGGAATGGGCCACCGCCAGAGTATGAGATTAGAGTGCCTCATTTACACCAGGTTCTTGCAAGAGTCGATTTTGGAGGTGGCAGAGAAGTCCTGCCTGGCAGGAGGTTGGGGAAGGGAGAGACTTAGCATCCCACAGGCCTCACAGCACACAGGGCTGGGGAGTATTGAAAAACAAGGTCTGGGGCACGGCCAGAGGGGAGGGGAAAAAACCCCCGCAATCAAAGTTGGATGTGCAGATGTCTCACCCAGAAGACTGGACAAAGCACTTCCTAAAAAGATGAGACAGGAATACCTGTCAGCCTATACTAGGAGGGAGGGGCGTACGGAGGCATCTGGAATGATAAGCAAGGTTGCCTGAAGGCTCTGCAGGCCCCCTCAGTGAGGGCTAAGTGCCAGGCAGGGTGCAGGTCTTTATGGCTTTCACTCTGCAACCCAAAAGGCAGGAGCAGCAACAGGGTCCCTTTTCACTGGTGAGAAGGAATCTACTGGAGGAGTAGAGTCCATCAAAGCCTCTAATCACACCCCAAGCTGTGGACCTTCCTCATGGGTTTTCATAGACCTTGTGGGATTTTCACAGACCCCATCACGGAGCCAGCACAGGGAGAGGAATTTAAATCCCAGCAGCCTCGTCAGAAGAAAAAACAGGGCAGCTTTCCCTAACGACCTTCAACCTCTTGTAAGGCCTTTGATGTCACCTGGCAGCCATCAAAAGTCAGGTTACTGCTTATGGAAAACGGGCCACGTGCAGGGCACCTTGGTACTTGACGATGACCCTCACACAATCTATAAGGACACTATCTGCTGCTCCATCTTCACCTTAGACTGGAGAGGGCTGGGCAGCCAGTGGATCTCTCTGCACTGTGCTGTCTTCTGGACTCCACAGGCCCCAAATCCCCTCCTCATCTCATGGCCATGTCATTACAGATGGATACAGGCCAGGAATGATGACATCAGACTGGATAAGGGAAGTGTCCCTGGAGTGGGGTGCAATGGAAGCAGGAACTATGGCAAAACCCTCTTGTAACCCTGGGGATTACTTCAAGTGCAAAACTCAGGTCTGAATCTGCTCTCCTGTTTCTATTAGTGAATTTTAAAATTCTTTTTTGTTTTGTGGAGAAGCTTCTAGAGCAGCGGTCATCAACCTTTTGGACCTTATGGACCACAAGTGGTCCGCAGACCACCAGTTGGCGATCGCTGCTCTAAAGAGCCTTTAGGGAAGCAGTTCTCAACCTGTGGGTCGCGACCCCTTTGGCAGTTGAACGACCCTTTCACAGGGGTCGCCTAAGACCATCCTGCATATCAGATATTTACATTATGATTCATAACAGTAGCAACATTACAGTTATGAAGTAGCAACGAAAATAATTTTATGGTTGGGGGTCACAACATGAGGAACTGTTTTAAAGGGCAGAAGGTTGAGAACCACTGCTTTAGGGAATGAGATGAAACAGAGATCAACACCATAGCTGAAGCCACTGGAGACCTCAGAGCCCAGGAAGTGGGGGCCTCAGTGGAGATGGGTGCCTCTGCCCCCACAGGTCAGCCCCTGGTCTGTGTGCTCAGGTCACCAGGCCCAGCAGCAGAAGTTACCGTTCTCTCCTTGAAAGCTCCTTGGGCCCATCCAAGTCCAGTTGTGTGACTTTTTTGGTTGTCTGTGCCACTCGGTTGGGGTTCTCGATGTCGATAAGGCCTTCCACACCTTTGCGCTTTTGCTAAGATAGGACAAGAAGTGGCTGTTGGAGAAGTCCTGCAGAGCCCCTGAAGGCTACTTCCAACATCTCCCAACAGCCCATCTAGATGGAGACAAACTCCTGTTCCACCCCAGCCCACCCCAGATGCTTGGCCCCAAACCTCACAGGATTGTCTTTACCAGCCTGGGAGGTACAAGGAGAGCAAGTGCATATGACTTAGAGCCCAACCTATGCTAAGTCCCAGCAGCTAGGGATTATTATCCCACTTTCAAGGGTGATAAAATGGAGGCACAGGATTAAATAACTTGCCTAAGGCCAACTAATAAGTAAACAATAGCCCAAATCAAAATCTCCCAGCACAGAGCACTCACTACTCCTCCACTTTAAGTTCAGACTCCCTAAGCTGTTTTCCATGGAATCTCACGCCTGACTACAACATGCAATGCTCGATCCCCAGAGTACAGTGGGCCAGTGATGATCTCAGGACCAATTCTAATTCCTAGCCATCTAAGCTGACAGGAGGGAAATGTGACTTTAGCCATCAGATCACAGCCTATGAGTTTTGAATGCTGGCCCAAACACCTGGAGCCTGCACCTCCCACATCCCAGAGAAGTTCAGAAAGAAATGAGAGCACAAGTTCTTGATGTAGTAGATTTGGTCAAAGTATCAGACCCTGTCAACCCCATCTTTCTCTTTAATAAAGTGACCAGAAAGATAGCTTCTAAACACCAGTCAATCTGACCACTATACAGAGCTGCAGATACCTATATCCAATCTGGCTACATATATGCACCTCAACTTGGATAACTGATATCACAAACTTAATGTGTCTAAAACAGAACTCAAGATTCACCCCCAGCCACCCTGCTCCTCTCCAGAATCCTAAGCATGGCCTTATTCCTTCTTACCTCAGCCCCCTCACCCAACCCTCAACAAACTCCACTAAGTCTGTCTCTAAAATATGGCTTGAATATGCCCACTCTTCTGCACTGCCATTGCCACCACCCTAATATAAACCACAGATTCTTGTCTGGATGCCTACCAACACCTCACTGCTTCCCAAACTCAATACACCACAATTCACTCTTCGCAGAGCAGCCAGAACAATCTTCTAAAAGCAAATCTGGTCCCCTCTCTCTCCAACTTCGAGACCTCCACCAGCTGCCCACTGCCCACCTACAGTGAAACCCAAACCCCTTCAACAGCCATACCAGAGCTGCCCTTGCCAACCTTTCCTCCTTCATCCCTAACCACTCTACTCCTTATCCACCAAGTCACAGTCCCACCAACTTCCTTCTATTTTTTAAACATGATCAGGTCGTTCCACCCCAGGAACTCTGCACTTGCTAATCTGGCTACCTCGACTGCTCTGCATGGCCTGCTCCATCTTGTTTGAGATCTGTTTAAAAGTAACCTCCTTACCACACACTACTCCCAAGTATCCTTGATCACAGTCCATTTTATCTGTAATACTTCTCACTACTTGAAATTACACTGTTCATTTACTTCCCTATTGTCCATACAATTATATGCCCCTTAACAACAGGGATACATACTAAAAAATGCATCGGTAGGCGATTTCGTCATTGTTCGAACATTAGAGTATACTTACACAAACCTAGATAGTATAGCCTAAGTGTACGTGCTATGCATTTACGTGACTGGTAGGTTTGTTTACACAGCCTCACCATAAACATTTTGTAAGTAATGTGTTATACCACAATGTTACGACGGCTATGATGTCACTAGATGACAGGAAATTTTCAGCTCCATTATAATCTTATGGGACCACCATCATATATGTGGTCCATCTTTGACAAAAACATCGTTATGTAAACCCTGACGAGCAAGGACTCTGTCTGCATCTACCATTGGGACCGGTGATCAACAGGCACTTGATAAATGTTTGTTGAATGAATTGCGTTCAGGTCTCAGGTCCCCACCAAGCTCAGTACCTGGTAATCATCTTCTTCATCCTCACTCTCATCTGAGTCTAGTGATTTCTTCTCCTTTTTGGGGTCACCTGCAGCCCCATCTCCATCTTCTTCTCCTTGTTCCTCTTCTTCCTATTTCAGAAATGGACAACCTACAGAATTAAAAATGCAAAACAAAACCCCAAGACTATGACACCCCCCTTCCCCCCCAACTACATCTAGACTGTGGACCTTGAATAGGCCGAGATCAAGGATGACAAGGCTCCTATTCCGAGATCCTGGTACCTCTGGGTCAGAAGCAGCCTATCACTAGACTCTGCAGCCTGGAAGTCATTCCCACAGTCCAGCAAGCCCCTCACAGCCATAAAGGCCCTGTTCCCCTTCTCCCAGGCTAGGTACCTCATCTCCCAAAGTCAGGACTCAGCTGTGGTGCTGGTACTGTTCAGCTCCTCTTCTGCTTCCCCAGCTGCCATGTGCAGCTGTCAAATCATACTTACTTTTTTCGGGCAAGTCCTCCCCTGCTACACCAGCTTCCCAAGACAACACCCTGGCACACCACTTTCCTCCACTTTTCTTGCCTCCCCACCAAAGAGATCCCTTACAAAACCTGTACATATTCTCCAAGGTCCTGCTCAGCTGCCAGCCCCTTCACAAGGCAGGCCCTCCTTCCCTGTACCCAGGCCCCTCTACCCTAACCTGACTGTGCTTCCTTCAGATGAGGATCTAATGGTGTGGTAGGGGACACGAACAACAACGACAGAAACATATTTTGTTTCCTCTAAGTTGTCTGGAAAAAGCAAAGTAGAGATAACTACTAAGCTTGCACTGGAGAGGGAAGGGTGTGTAGCACCAGTGAGAGTCACAGAAGAGGTGACATTGAGCAAGGTCTCGGGAACAAATGTTACTTTGCCTGGTAGGGGTGTGGGAAGGCAGGGCATCATATGCTGGGTTTGGCAAGCAGTCCTGCATGGCTGGAACAGACAAGGGGTGGTGCTAGGAGCTCAACCTAGAGCCTGGCAAAGGGAGAACCCCTGGAAGGTGGGAACACAGGAACAAGAACAGAGACTCCCTAAGGCAACTGTTGCTGACTGAACAAAGTTCTAATTGATCCAATCAGAGGATGGCCAGCATTGGTTGTTCTGAGACTCATGCCTGCTCCTTGCTGCTCCCCCAGATTCCAGGTGTAGGCTTCTTCCTGAGAATGGGCAGTCCTTGCCAGGACTATCTGGGTGCCAGAGGCAGAGCACCCCCCCAGGACACAATGCCATGGACAGGCATGTACTCACCCTGGCCTTCTGCTTTTCAGCTTGGAGCTGTGCGTCAATCTCCTCGGGGCTCGTGTATTGCCGTGCCCGGCCTTTGTGGCCTCCCTTTCTCCCTGCAAGAGGATTGGCAATTTAGGAAAAAGGAAGGGAAGCAGCTTCCTTGATAGCTGAGCCCCAGAGAGCTATGTCCTGCTTGAGGCACTCTCATCAGAGATTGCAGACCTCACCTGTCCCTCACCAAACACAACCCAAACCTATACTTCCCCCATCCTCATATATTCAAAGGAAAAAGAGGCAACATGTGACCACCTGATGCGGCACTAACTATGTGCTGGATGCAGGTCCCCACAAACAAGACCTGAGGGGAGGATATGGGGGAGAGCATACTGCATGTAGTGACTGGATAAATCACCTGGTCCCTTAGAATCCAAACATAGCAGATAGATGCAACTATGAGAACATGTAACACATCCTTGCTGTCACTACAGTCCTTTTTACTTGCAATGTTCTGTGACCGCCATGAACTCATTTGATCCTCAGAACAAACTTATGGTGCAGGAGCCACAACTGGTCCTGTTTTATAGACAAGGAGACTTAAGAACAAAACAGAATGGTGAAGAGCACATATGCTGCAATCCAACCCTGGGGTTCAAATCTCAGCTCTACCACTTACTACCTTTATAATTCGGGGCGGGTATTTAACTTCTAAGAATCTCAGCTTCTTCATCTGTGTCCCTACCTCATAGGGTTGTCATGAAGATGGATTTAACATATGTAAAGCTGTTGGGACAGTGCCTGGCATGGGATAAGCACTATAAAAATGTTTCTTGTGATTCTCATCTTTTTCTCCAACATATAGTATTGGGGGGAGGGACAAAGCCACATAGGTGATTTACTACAGATGCTAGGGAATGTAAGATACTTCATCTAAGTGGTATTATAGAAAGAGAAAACCTAAAACCTATTGGAGAAAACTTTCTTTTACTTGTAGTAAGAAACATAGTTAAAGTTGAAAATAAACCTGACTACCATCTAAGAGTTAAAATATGACTAGCGGGAGAACCAAGATGGCAGTGTAGGTAAACCCTGGTACTCACCGTGTCCCACAACTACATCAAAATTACAACTAAAATACAGAACAACCATCATTCAGAGCCACCTGAAATCCAGCTGCATGGAAGTCCTACAACTAGAAAAGTAAAGAAGAAAGCGCACTGAGACTGGTAGAAGGAGTCAAGGCATAGAACAGGCTGGTCTGACATCCACATGTGATATTTCTTTAATTGGGAGGGATATCTCCAGGGCCTCCCGCAAGAAGCAAGGGGTCCCAGCCCCACACCAGACGCCTAGCCCAGGGTTCCAGAGCTGGAAAATAAGTCCCCATAACTTCAGGCTGTAAAAACTAGTGGGGGATTATCCCTGAGTGACATGGAGGCTGCTGGAGTCAAGTCCCAGGTGTTCCTTTTAAAGGGCCTGCACATAAACTTACGGGGTCCCAATTCCTCTGAGCTCCAGCACTGGGCAGCAGCTTTGGGGGAATCCAGGGACATACAGGGAAACTGGCCTGGCATCAGGGCAGAAACTCGGGGGCAGCTTTCTCCCAGACAGGGGTGCTTGCCGGGGTCATTGTTCCTGTGCTGGAACCTCCCCCATCGCAGAGCTGACTGGCAGCCATATCTGAGTCTCCATCAGCCTGAAACACACTGTTTGCTCCACCCTGATGATTCCCTGAGACCCTGCCCCATCCAATTTGCAGCCCCCTCCCAAGCTGTTTGCAGTTGCTTTACCATATGAATTGCCTGTCTGGGCTCAGGCTTCAGATTTTGCTAAATTCTCTTAAACAAGCAGCAGCTGGGGGCATCTTACCCCAAACCTATCAATAAAAGGCCCAAGACCCAGCACTAGCACCAGCCTGCCTTGCCTCACAGCTGGACCTCGCTTGAGCACTTCCTAGCCCAGCCGTGGGCAAACTACGGCCCGCGGGCTGGATCCGGCCAGTTTGAAATGAATAAAACTAAAAAAAAAAAAGACCGTACCTTTTTATGTAATGATGTTTACTTTGAATTTATATTAGTCCACACAAACACTCCATCCATGCTTTTGTTCCTGCCCTCCGGTCCAGTTTAAGAACCCATTGTGGCCCTCGAGTCAAAAAGTTTGCCCACCCCTGTCTAGAACAATACAAATAGCAGCCATTTGCAGATCTCACTATAGCTCCTGTCGGGTGGCCCCAGCCAGCGGCTGACTTTGCACCTCCTGGGAAGCCCCAGAGCCAGTGACCCAGTGGACAGCTTCAGACCATACCAGGTTACAACTCTACACATCCAACAGTGACACACTCAAGGGGCAGACAAAGTGAACATCAACACCCCACTGAAGGAAGTCCTGCTCCAGAGGTGTCTCCTGCATAGCAGCTCTTCCACTGCAGACGCAGCTGGTCCTCACAGCTAATTGGCCTGGAGGCCAATTCCTCCCAGGCTCAACTACAACAAGACTGTGCACATAGACCACACAGGGCCACACCTAGAGTGCTCAGCTCAGATGACCGGGGAGGCTGAGACACTGGGCCCTACAGGACACCTATTACACAAAGCCACTCTACAAATTCCAGGAAACAACAGCTCTACCTAATACACAGAAATAAACACAGGGAAGAAGCCAAAATGGGGAGACAAAGAAACATGTTATAAATGAAAGAAATGGAAGCAAGCAAACTCCTGATACAAAGTTCAAAGCAATGGTTATAAGATTACTCAAGGATCTTAATAAGAGCTTTAAGAGACTTAATGAGAGCTTCAAGGAACTTAGTGAGACTTTGAAGGATCTCAGGGAGAATGTCAAAGACATAAAAAAAGACCAGTCAGAAATTAAGCATACACTAACTGAAATAAAGAATAATTTACAGGGATTCAACAGGAAAGTAGAGGATTCTGAGAATTCAATCAAGGATTTGGAATATGAGGAAGCAAAAAACACCCAATCAGAAGAGCAAAAAGAAAAAAAAATATCCAAAAATATGAAGCTAGTGTAAGAAGCCTCTGGGACAACTTCAAGCATACCAATATTCACATTATGGGGGTTCCAGAAAAAGAGAAAGCGCAACACATTGAAAACCTGTATTTGAAGAAATAATGACAGAAAACTTCCCTTGCCTGGTGAAAGAAATAGTATACCCATAAAGATAATATTAAGAAAGGGTATGCTATGAAATTAGTAACATGATTTAATAATATAGTAATTCATAGTATTCTGTATCATCCTAACTTTAGCATTACAGCTGCTAATACTATAGAACATGAAATAGGGGCTTCAACATGTGCTTCAGGCACTCAGAGATGGAGATCATATAAAGGTATCTTTACTATAAAAGCTATCATGTACGCTAGTCACAATAATGTATTACCTCAAGAAGATACTAATGGGCCCTAACCGGTTTGGCTCAGTGGATAGAGCGTTGGCCTGCATACTGAAGGGTCCCAGGTTTAATTCGGTCAAGGGCGTGTACCTTGGTTGCGGGCACATCCCCAGTAGGGGGTGTGCAGGAGGCAGCTGATTGATGTTTCTCTCTCATCGATGTTTCTAACTCTCTATCCCTCTCCCTTCCTCTCTGTAAAAAAAAAAAAAAAAAAAAAAAAATCAATAAAATATATATTTAATAAAGAAGATACTAATGGTTTAACTCAATATTGGGTCAACAGAAATTTTAGTGAGCCTACAGTATTTTGAATGTAAGTTAATGTAAGTAGTAAAGGTAGTGACCCTACTGGAGTGTAAAATAAGAAATAAACTCATGCATTAATTCACTCAGTCTGCCGCCCTCAGTGGGTAATAACAGTAAGAATGGGGACTAGTGTGGCTTCAAATAAGATGTAAAGTAAAATTCTGTAGCTGAAAATGTTATGAACAAGAACATTTGGAGAACATGATAGTATAATAATAATTTTTTCCCCCGTTTAAGTTTCTTTGGCCAGGTGAAATTGACTAGCAACAATCAAAAGTGGTAATAGTCAGGTGGATAGTATAAGTAGTAGGGTAGATAGAGAATTGGAAAAGAATACTATTGATAGGTTTAGGCTGTTATCATTAGGCTGGTTTATTAGGGGTAGACATGTTAGGCTAATAATTAGCCTACCAGAGGCCCGGTGCACGAATCTGTACATGGGTGGGGTCCCTCACCCAGTCTGAATCGGGGCCAGCTGGCGTGGGGGAGGGACCGTGGGAGGTTGGCTGTGGGAGCACACTGGCCACGAGGGGGAAGCTCCTGCGTTGAGCGTCTGCCCCCTGGTGGTCAGTGCACGTCATAGTGACCAGTCGGCCAGTCTTAACAGTCGCTTAGGCTTTTATATATATACTAGGGGCCCGGTGCACGAAATTCGTGCACTGGGTGTGTGTGTGGGGGGGAGTGTCCCTCAGCCCAGCCTGCCCCCTCTCACATACTGGGAGCACTCAGGCGTTGACCCCCATCACCCTCCGATCGCCTGATCGGCCCCTTGCCCAGGACTGACGCCTCCGCCAGAGGTGTCAAGCTTGGACAGGGGACCCCCATCTCCCCCTCATCACTGGCTCTGGCCCCCGCCCAGGCCTAAGGCCTCTGGCCCAGGAATCATGCCTGGGCAGGGGACCCCCATCTCCCTCTGATCGCTTGCTCCACCCCCCGCCCAAGCCTGACGCCTCTGACCCAGGCTTCAGGCCTGGGCAAGGGGACCATCATATCCCCCCAATCCCCGGCTCCGCCCCCCACCCAGGCCTGATGCCTCGGCCAGAGGAGTTGACCCTCATCACCCTCCGATCACCAATCACCGGATCGGCCCCTTGACCAGGCCTGAGGCCTCTGGCAGAGGTGTCAGGCCTGGGCAGGGGACCCCCAGCTCCCCGTGGTTGCAGGCTCCGCCCCTGCCCCTGCAGGATGCCTCTGGCCTAGGCGTCCGGCCCGGGCAGCGGGGACCCGCAGCTGCAGCGGCCCCGCGATCGTGGGCTACGCTTTAGGCCCAGGCAAGGGACCCCTAGCTCCCGGGACTGCCAGCTTCGACCGTGCCCAGTTCCCATCGCTGGCTCCACCCCTACTTCCTGCTATCACTGGCCAGGGCGGAAAAGGCGCCTGCCCCCCAGCTCTTAGCTCCCCCCTGGGTTTCCGATCACTGTCAGTGGCAGGGGGCTTCTTCCTGCTTTCCCTTTCGCCTCCCTGCATTGTGCCTACATATGCAAATTAACCGCCATCTTGTTGGCAGTTAACTGCCAATCTTAGTTGGCAGTTAACTGCCAATCATAGTTGGCAGTTAATTTGCATATAGCCCTGATTAGCCAATGAAAAGGGTATTGTCGTACTCCAATTACCATTTTTCTCTTTTATTAGATAGGATAGACTAGAGGCCTGGTGCACAAAAATTTGTGCACTCGGGAGGGAGGGGGGTCCCTCAGCCCGGCCTGTGCCCTCTCGCAGTCTGGGACCCCTCGGGAGATAACAACCTGCTGGCTTAGGCCTGCTCCCAGGTGGCAGAGGGCAGGCCCAATCCCTAGGTGCAGCCCCTGGTCAGGCTCAGAGCAGGGCCAATTGGGGAGTTGAGGCGCCGCCCCCTGTCATGCACACAGCAGGGCGGATTGGGAGGTTGCGATGCCACCCTCAGTCACGCTCAGGGTAGGGCCGATTGGGGGGTTGGGGCACCGCCCCCTGTCACACTCAAGGCAGGGTCGATGGGGAGGTTGGGGCACCACGCCCTGTCACGCACAGAGCAGGGCCAATCAGGAGGTTGGGGCGCTGCCCCCTGTCACGCACAGAGCAGGGCCCATCAGGGGGGTTGGGGCTCCGTACCCTGTCACGCACAGAGCAGGGCCCATCAGGGGGTTGGGGAGGTCCCCCCTGTCACGCACAGAGCAGGGCCGATAGGGGAGTTGGGGTATCGCCCCGTCACACACAGAGCAGGGCGGATCAGGTGGTTGGGGTATCGCCCCGTCACACACAGAGCAGGGCCGATCAGGGGGTTGGGGAGCCGCCCTCTATCACCCACAGAGCAGGGCCGATCAGGGGGTTGGGGCGCCACCACTGTCACACTCAGGGCAGGGCTGATGGGGAGGTTATGGCTCTACCCCATCACACACAGAGCAGGGCCCGTGGAGGGGGGGTTGGGGTGCCGCCCTCTATCACCCACAGAGCCGGGCCGATCAGGGGATTGGGGCACCGCCACTCTGACACTCAGGGCAGGGCCGATGGGGAGGTTATGGCTCTACCCCATTACACACAGAGCAGGGCCCGTGGGGGGGGGGGGGGGGGTTGGGGCGCTGCACCCTGTCACACACAGAGCTGCAGAGCAATCAGGGGGTTGGGGAGCTCCCCCCTATCAGGCACAGAGCAGGGCTGATCAGGGGGTTGGGGCGCCTTCCCCTGTCACAAACAGAGCAGGGCGGATAGGGAGGTTGTGGCCCCGCCCCCTGTCACACACACAGCCGCAGGGCGATCAGGGGGTTTGGGCACTGCCCCGTCACACTGATCCTGGTGCCGGGAGGCCTCGCGGCTCCGCTGATCCCGGTGCTGGGAGGCATATTACCCTTTTACTATATAGGATAGAGGCCTGGTGCACGGATGGGGGCCGGCTGGTTTGCCCTGAAGGGTGCCCTGGATCAGGGTGGGGGTCCCCAGTGGGGTGCCTGGCCAGCCTGGGTGAGGGGATGACGGCTGTTTGCAGCTGGCCACACACCCTTCAGGGTGGGGGTCCCCACTGGGGTGCCTGGCCAGTCTGGGTGAGGGGCTGAGAGCTGTTTTCAGGCTGGCAGGTGACTGAAGCTCCCAACTGCTCCTTTTTTTCTTTCGTTTTTTTTTTTAATTCTGGGCCAGCTTTAGCTCTGGCTCCAGCTCTGAGGCCTCTGCTGCTGAAAGCAGGTATCTGGTTTGTTTGGGTTCTATAATTGAAACACTGTATCAACTCCAGCTCCAAGATCCCGGCAGGCTGAAAGCAGGTTTCTGGGGTTTTGTTTAGCTTCTATATTTTTAACAATGTTTCAAACTGCAAGCTCAGAGGCCGGCAGCGGCAGGCGGGGAACGTTGGTTTCCTCCGTCACTGAAGCAAGCAAGCCTCATGTCAGCTTCAAGCTGCCTGGCTGCCGGCCGCCATCTTGGCTGGCAGTTAATTTGCATATCACCCTGATTAGCCAATGGGAAGGGTAGCAGACGTATGCTAATTACCATGTTTCTCTTTTATTAGATAGGATATATCCTATAGAATTTTTGAAAATCACGTGTACACTTATAAGTCCAGGAAGCACAGAGAGTCCCAAACAAGAGGAACCCAAAGAGGACCACACAAAGACACATCATAATTAAAATGCCAAGCCCTAGCCCGGGTTAATTGGTTTTTAGAGAGGAGGAGGCAGCCTGCGGCCAAGAGCATGGAGAAGACAAAACCGCGTCTGGAGCCCGGCAGGGTTGGGCCCAGGCTCTGAGGTGCCCCAGCTATAGGGATGGCTGTGCGGACCTGCGCCGTCCCACCACCACCACCACCACCGCTTTGCAACAGGTCCGCCGCCTCTGGGTCAGCCTTGCTCCATGTTCCCCTCCCCTGCCCCCATAAAAGGAAGAAAAAACAATGCCAAGCCCTAGCCAGTTTGGCTCAGTGAATAGAGCATCAGCCTGTGGACCGAAGAGTCCTGGGTTCCATTCAGGTCAAGGGCACATATCTTGGTTGCAGGCTCCTCCCTGGCCTGGGCCCTAGTCAGGGCTTGTGCAGGAGGTAACCAATCAAAGTGTTTCTCTCACATTGATATTTCTCTCTGTCTTCCCCTCTCTCTTCCACTCTCTAAAAAATCAATGGAAAAATATCCTTGGGTGAGGATTAACAAAACAAACAAAAAAAATTAAATACCCATTCCTTTAAAAAAATAATAATTGAAATGCCAAGAGCTAAAGACAAAGAGAGAATCTTAAAAGCAGGAAGAGAAAAGCAGTTAGTTACCTCTGAGGGAGTACTCATATGACTGTCAGCTGATTTATCAACAGAAACTTTGCAGGCCAAAAGGGAGTGGCAAGAAATATTCAAAGTGATAAATGGCAAGGAACTATAACCAAGATTACTCTACCCAGCAAAGCTATCATTTAGAATTGAAGGTCAGATAAACAGCTTCACAGACAAGAAAAGGCAAAAGGAGATCATCACCAAAACAGTACTACATGAAATATTGAAGGGTATTCATTTTTTGTTTGTTTTTTAATATATATTTATTGATTTCAGAGAGAGGAAGGGAGAGGGAGAGAAAGATAGAAACATCAATGATGAGAATCACTGATTGGCTGCCTCCTGCATGCCCCACACTGGGGATCGAGCGGGCAACCCGGGCATATGCCCTGATGGGTAATCAAACTGTGACCTCCTGATTCATAGGCTGATGCTCAACCATTGAGCCACGCCAGCCGGGCTGAAGGGTATTCTTTAAAAAGAGGAAGAAGAAGATGCCCTAGCTAGTTTGGCTCAGTGGATAGAGCATCAGCCTGCGGACTAAAGGGTCCCAGGTTCGATTCTGGTCAAGGGCACATGCCTGGGTTGTGGGCTCGATCTTCACTAGGGAGTGTGCAGGAGGCAGCCAATCAATGATTATCCTTCATCACTGATATTTCTATCTCTCCGTCTCCCTTCCTCTCTGAAATCAATAAAAATATATGAGGAAGAAGAAAAAACTATTTAAAAATATGAAAAATAAAATGGCAATACACAGATATCTATTCAACAACTGAATCTAAAAATAAAATATATGAACAAGAGATCTAATGAACAAAATAAACTGATGAATAAAATAGAATCAGAGGCATAGAAACATGGAACAGACTGACGAATCTCAGAGGGAAGGGAGGTGGGAAGAGATTAACCAAAAATCTTATATGCTTATGTGCATTACCTATGGACACAGAAAATAGGGTGGTAAATGGCCTGGGGTGGGACAGGAACTGGGTGGAGGGGAGCCAAGGGGGGAAAAAGAGGGACATCTATAATACTCTCAACAATAAAAATTTGAAATTTAAAAAATATATATGATTAGCAATTAAAGTTCATCTAAGAGTATCAGTTTTATAGACTGACCCCTGCTAAAGCCATCAGCCAGTTTTATAGCCCTTCTACTGGTCCCAGAGGATACTGGGTTAGCTGTGGCTTTGACCCATTCCCACCTTTCCTGAAAGCTGTGGGCCACCTGATTTCCAGTGAGTCTCTCACTAATAGCAGAGAATCTGTGTTAGACAGTCAGAGCTGCTCTGGACTTCAGAGACAGCAACAGAGATACTGGCCTCCCTGATTTCCTAGACAGCAGCTGCATAGCCATAATTGGTCTGCTACAAAGGACACCACCCATTTTTAATGACTACCTGGGTTCCCAGGAGTATCTCGGTCTATGCTCATGAAAGTCCTATTGTGAAAGACCAAGCTTGCCATTATAAGAAACCAACACCCTTTCTTGCCCTTTGAATATTCCAGGCACTAGTAACAACTCAAAACTGGCTACTATAGGCTTCTATCCTGCGCACTTGGCTATGGGATGCTGACCTTAGTTTGGTCTACAATAACTTTTATCAGCTCTTCATGCCTTTAAAAATGCTTCAGTTTTTAAATGGAAACAAATATTGGTTCTTTGTTCATGAGGAATTTGATACTTTTTTTCATGTTTTGCTTTGCTTTTGAAGCAAATTAATGTAAAGCAATAAATGTAAATCTTTATACATAAAGTTTTTCACAAGTCAAAAGGCCATATCATTTAACCAAGAATTCATATTTAGGACTTTCTTTTTTTTTTTTTTTTTTTAATATATTTTAGTGATTCTCTACAGAGAGGAAGGGAGAGAGATAGAGAGCCAGAAACATCGATGAGAGAGAAACATCGATCAGCTGCCTCCTGCACATCTCCCACTGGGGATGCGCCCGCAACCCAGGCACATGCCTCTGACCGGAATCGAACCCGGGACCCTTCAGTCCGCAGGCCAACGCTCTATCCACTGAGCCAAACCGGTCTCGGATGTTTAGGACTTTCTAATTGTACCCTCCAACCTTGCCTCAAAGTAGCTATTAAGTAGAACTCCTAGAGCCAGAATTGTGGAGTCAGAAGGGCTCACTTAGCATCCTCCTTGTGCATAACAGGAAACTAAGGAGCAGAGAGGAGATGAGGCTCTCCCTACCGCAGACTAAGCCAGCAGATACCTAGGCTTAAATGGATTAAACTCTATAAAGTCCAATTATCTCTGGAAGTAGAGTCAGGAAGTCATTTAGGTTTGAAAAAGTCCCAAGTAGATTTTCCTGTGGGCTGATACATCTTAACATGACACATGAGCTGCCAACATTAACTGAATATCTGTTCTGTGCCAGGAGCTAGCCAGGCACTTCAAGTACTCTTATCATTTTATTACCCCCAATACCAACTCTCCAACTTAAGGCTTATCAGCCAGGTGTTCCAGATGAGGAGAACAGTCTGGAAGATGATAAATATCCGGTCCAGAGCCACCGGATGGGCTTCAAATCGAGAACTATTGACTCTTGGGGAAAAAAGGATGGAGGAGGATGAACAATGTACCGGGAAGCCACGGATTCTTTACCTTCTTGGCCAAGGAACCGACAAAGTTTACAAATAACAAGAGTTAAAGCTCACTAGGCACCTATGCGCACTCCACGGGATTACCTAGTTTAAGCCTCGCATCAATACTATGGGTAGGCACAATTATAACCCTTACTTGCAAATGAGGAAACCACGACACAGGGAGGTTAAGCGACTGGCTCAAAGATACACATCAAGCCGCTGCTGAAGAGGGCAGTCAAAGCGGAGTCGGCCAGGCTCAGGAGCATCACCTTATGTCTCACTGGGCAGGCCTCTCTCGCCCAGAGCCCGGGAGGGCCCACGTTTTACACACGAGGCAAGCGGGCGCTGCACAGGCGCTGGACACGGTGACTCAGTGTCTGGCGAGCCTAGAATAGAGAAAGCTCCAGACCGCCCCCCCCTACCCCCCCGTCCCCGGGGAGAAGCGCGCCCTAGGTCTGGCCTTCTGCGTCGGTGAGGACCCAGAGCCTCCGAGTCTCCGCAGACCCCCGAGGGAGTGGTATGAGGCCACTATGGTCCTCAGTCTCCCCATCCGGACAATTCGGCGTCGAGGCCTAGGCCTGGCCCTCAGTCGGCACGGACATCCTCCCTCTGCGCCGCTCTCTGAGACGCCCGAAGGCTGGGACAGCGGGAGCCAGACTGGGATCGCCCCTCGAGGCCCACGGGGCTCACGCGCCCGCTCCTCACCTCCTTTAGGCATCGCGGCTCTGGCAGCTGCGGCGGCGGCGGCGCCTCACACTGACACCGGAACCGGAAATGCCTTGGGCTCGACTCCTTCCGCCCAGCACCGTCCCCTCCGCGCGCTGCCGCCGCCGCCGTCTCCAAGAGAACTGGGCATCTCAGGGAATCAGCTGCGGGGAGCTGGACTGTCCCGCGCGCCGCCTGATTCAGGCTCGTCCGCGTGCTGCCGGGCAACAGCGCCCCCACTCTCCCCGCCCGGAGAGACGCGTGAGTCGGCTGCCAACCCTTGGAAAGTGAGAGCAAAAAAGCAGCGGCAGGTCGGTTTTCTTTACAGGCAGGGCTTTGGGCACCTAAGATGACGCAATATTTGCGCGAGGTGGGGCGGGGCTCCGCGAGGACCTCATCCTGAAGTGATAATCTGGGAAGCGGAAGCGGACGGGACAGAAGCGACACTACTACGCCGCAGGCTGCTGTTACATCCCTCTGTCTTTTGCATCCCTTTGGGAGCCTGAGCTCGGCTACCTGACAGCACTAGAGGTGGGTGTTTTTCTCTGTTTCTCGAGCATCTTGGTAAAGATGGGCCAGGGACTGGAGGTCTGCGCTGGCCTAGAGGGCGTTCCGAGCGGCTGGACTGGGACGGGTTCGGGCCCCTGGAGATGGGAGTGAGTTACAGAGAGGAGGTGGCGCCTCGCTCATTCTGGAGAGGGGATGGGAGATTTGGGGGTTCTCTGTTTCCATCCCTCCCCCCCCACACACACACACACACAGTTTTCTCTGCCAAGAACGTGTTTTGGTTTTTGGTTGTTGTTGTTTTTTGTAATAAAAAAAAATCTGCTTGTTCTTGTAAGCCCGGTTCAGATGCTGTCTTCTCTATGAACTTTCCCTCCTTTCTTCCGAAAGTCTTCCCACTCGCCGCCTCTGCCGAGCGCTACTACTTCTCTTAGACCTCCCGACACCTCCTCTTGACTCCCAGGCTGGGCCAGGGCCCTCGAATTTCCCTGGGTGACTGCGGAGGTTGTTCCCGAGTCTTTGTCCTCCCAGCCGTTGGGCGCCGGGGCAGGAACCAGATTCCACCCTTCTTTAGTTTCAGCGGAGGGGAAACAAGTGCAAAGATCACGGATTTGGGAGTCGGGAGCTTCCAATCAGAGTCATACGCTGCCAGCTCCAAGCTGTGCGACCTTGACTTCTGTAAACCTTCTGGAGTTTAATTCCTGTTTGCTTGTTGGGCTGTCAGGGACCGGACGGAAGGGAGGGGCTGAATGAATTTGGGAGAGGGGAATCTGCTATGCTTATCCATCTAGGGCAGTGGTTCCCAACCTTCCTAATGCCGTGACCCTTTAATACAGTTCCTCATGTTGTGGTGACCCCCCAACCCTAAAATTATTTTCGTTGCTACTTCATAACTGTAATGTTGCTACTGTTATGAATTGTAATGTAAATATCTGATATGCAGGATGTATTTTCATTGTTACAAATTGAACATAATTAAAGCATAGTGATTAATCACAAAAACAATATGTAATTACATATGTGTTTTTCCAGTGGTCTTAGGCGACCCCTGTGAAAGGGTCATTCGACCCCCAAAGGGGTCTCGACCCACAGGTTGAGAACCGCTGATCTAGGATATGCTATGAGGTTTGAAAATACTTCTTTACTGTTTACATTTGGGCTGGACTATTATATGGGCTTTACATGATTTGCCTCTGTGTAGTATGTTTGTTGAGTTTCTAAAGAGATGTTGACAAACCAGCTAACCCACTGCCCTCATTTTACAGATGAGACTGAGTACCAGAGTGGGAAGGTGACCTGCCCAAAGTCACAGAGTAATTGATAGAGCTAGAAAAGAACCTGAACCTGTAACTGAAGAGACATCTTTCAGTTACCCTTTTCGGAGGTAGCCTTGAGGTATTTTGAGAGAGAGAGAGAGAGAGAGAGAGAGAGAGAGAGAGAGAGGGAGACACATCGATGTGAGAGACTTACGTTGGTCGGTTGCCTCCTGTATGGCCTAGGTATGTGCCCTGGCCTGGAATCAAACCTGAGACCTTCTGGTATGCAGGATGTGGCTCCAGCCAGCTGAACCACAGAGGCCAGGGCTCTTTTTCCTTTTTAAGCACTTGTCCTCTCAGCTCCCTCAGTTACCACACTTTCTGTAATTGCCCTTTTACTTCCTATCTCCTTGCTAGAATGTCACCTTCTCTGGGACAGAGATTGTAATGTCTTATTCTTTGTTCTATGTTCCCAATATCCAGTACAGGGCCAGGCTAATAGTTAGTGTCAGTTAATGATAACAGAAAAAAAACACACACACACACACATTAAAAGCCAGGCATGTTACATACAGTTACAGTTAAGTCTTCATGATGACCCCATAACATAGGTTCTATTATCTCCATTTTACAGATTAGGTAACAGAGTTAGTGAAGTGAATGTACACAGTGGAGGCTGGTGAAGACCTTTGGTGATCTGAGGATCAGCAGCTAATTCATTTAATTTTCCCTTCTAGGTCTTTGCAGATTATCTTGTGGGGGAAAATGCCTAAAGTCAAAAGAAGCCGGAAAGCTCCCCCAGATGGCTGGGAATTGATTGAACCAACACTGGATGAATTAGATCAGAAGATGAGAGAAGGTGAGTTGAGGACTTCCTGTCTGGGTGGGCTGCATCCAAGAGACAGGCTTAGACGTCTCTATGGGCCAGGCATAAATGCAAAGAGAGGACACTACTGTGGTCTCCAGACACTGATATGTTTTGTTTGCTTACTAAGTCATAAGAATGCAATAAGTGTCAGAAAGTAAGATAACACTAATGAAAGAGGCCTCAAAAACATTTTTGGGCCAATTTTATTATAAAAGTTTTAGGGAATATAGATCAAATAGTTTATCTATAATTACTTACTATTTTGGTTGGATATATATTGAAAATGATACAAAATATATATACTTGGAAAATCCTGTTCTTTTCACTTTTTTTCTGAAACATTTTTATTCAGATTTTTCTTATAGGTTTCTGACACTATTTTCCTCAATTTTGTTTCTGCATCATCAACCAGTTTTCCAGAATGCACCATCTTCACTTCCCTCTAAAATGCTGTATGATTCTGTATTTTGTGAATCAGTGTAGTGTGCTGTTTTGGAAATTTTATCTTAAGTCACAAGCATCTGTTGGCTTTATATGATCACAGCCATATAATTTACAACTTAATAAATTGCTTTTTAAAGTGATCTTTTTTTTTTAAGCTTTAGGTAACTAATCTAACCTTTGTTATTATGAGGTCATACCTTCAGCAATAATTACTAAATCAGTGTTAAATTACTTTGCCTCTTTTTTTCAAAACCTCTATTAAATACCCAGAACTTGCCCTAACCGGTTTGGCTCAGTGGATAGAGCATAGGTCTGCGGAGTGAAAGGTCCCAGGTTCGATTCCGGTCAAGGGCATGTACCTGGGTTGCAGGCACATCCCCAGTAGGAGGTGTGCAGGAGGCAGCTGATTGATGTTTCTCTCTCATCAATATTTCTTACTCTCTATCCCTCTCCCTTCCTCTCTGTTAAAAACCAATAAAATATATTTTTTTAAAAAATACCCAGAACTTAAAGTAATCAAGATCATTTGGGGCTGAGCAATTTCTTCCCCAAGCAGATCTTTATTCAAAATAAAGGAACTTGGAGAGTGCTATAAGATAGGAAATTTAACGAGTCCTTGAAAAAAATCTTCCATTTTTAAGGGATAACTTTTGGGGGGAGAGTATTTAGAAGTATATGATTTTCTTTACCTCCAAAAGAAGTATTCTTTGTCCCATTTTTATTTAACCATGTTGCCCTTCAGCATTTCTTTGCTTTCCCACTTTACTTTCACTTCCACTATAAAGAAAGCAGAGTGGATGCCAGGTGTTACCAGACTTGGCTTCAGTGCTGGGCACCATAGGGAGGAAGCTCTGGGAATGTGGCAGACTGGGGAGGGGCAGAGGCTGCTACTGACCTCGAGCCCACTTTACCATTTCCAATACAGGCTGAGCATTTCCAACCCCTCAAGAGAAGCCAGAAATCCAGCTATTTTATTTGAACTCTCCTAATTTAAAATTCAAACATAAAGAAGTATTTTTTGGGAGGAGCCAAACAAAGCCTGCCAGCTTCCATTTTGTAGCCTCCAGTGCAAGTTTTGCCTGTGGAACCTGTGACAGTGTTTCTAGGCCACGTGTGGCCTTTGGCAAAGAAGCACAAAGCCAGTGGCATTACCAGCCCTGTTCTCTTGATCTGAGGGCCATTAACAGAACCACTCACACTTACTGGAGCAGTTGGCACTGTTACTTAGGAAG
Source organism: Myotis daubentonii (assembly GCF_963259705.1). Taxonomy (NCBI): domain Eukaryota; kingdom Metazoa; phylum Chordata; class Mammalia; order Chiroptera; family Vespertilionidae; genus Myotis; species Myotis daubentonii. Next base: position 37,138,313 of record NC_081843.1, on the reverse strand, counting down.
GAAAATTTCTGTTTTCTCTTTGTTTGTCCCGAGTATTTCCCAGCTCAGTACAACTCCTCAGCTCTTCATATGTCTCTTAGCTCATTACTCAAGTTTGTGTATAGCCACTGTTGCCCTGTAAGTCCCCCACAAAAAAGGGACTAAGGGGCAGAGGTGGTGGAAATTATGTGTGGCAGAGGGTTTTATGGGGATTTGACAAAGACATTTTCTCTATGAACTGGAACTGAGACTTGTAAATAACTTTGTTTTTATAAGGACTTTAAACTAGTTGCAAATCGAGCATAACACTTGCATACTAAACATTTAATTAGACTTTTAAATAATAGTACTGTAAAAGAAGTGTTGCCAGGTTTTGAAGTTAATGGGCAGTTTTTGACATTAGCAAAGACGTAAAAATGTAAGTCTAGACTATGGCACGATGTCCCCTACCTCTGGCTTCTCATATTCTCATAGTGACGAGACTCTACGTCACCCACTGAAAGCTGCCTTCCCCTTTGTGTGTGAACCTGTACAAAACGATATCCAAGAATGATCACATCTTGCCCTGGCCAGTGGCTCAGTCCACTGGAGCGTCGTCCAGTACACCAAAAGGTTGTGGGTTTGATTCCCAGTCTGGGCACACACATAGGTTACAGGTTCATGATCACTGGTCAGGTTTTATATGGGAGACAACTGATCAGTGTTTCTTTCTCCTTTCTCTCTATTAAAAAGAAAAAAAATTTAAAAGGGGGGAAAAAAGAATATTCACATGATCTTGTGAAAATGGGTCCAAAAAGGGATTTTTAAAATGCAGGTGATGCTATGATTAAAAGATTGAGAGAAGATTCAAAAGCATAGGAAGGTTCCACTTCCAGAGTGGCGTCATGCTCCCACCTTTCCCCAATGTTCTCATCCAGCCAACTCTACCCAGGTGACCAAATGTCTTCTCCAGTCTTGATGCCACACTAGACTATACCAGCTACCTATTGGATGGGCCCCATTTAGATATTTTAAAACATCTCAAACTTAACAGGTCCAGAACTAAATCCTCATTAACACACCTCAAAGCTGCTTCCCTTCTCAGGCCACACACTGTGGAGCTTTCCTTGATTCCCCTCTTACTCCTATCCAAGCATCGAAGACATCCAGATTCCTACAAAGGGTGGCAGGACAGAGAGGGAAAACTGTTACAGATAAACAATACTTGAGACAGATCGACCAAATACAACATCTGGATGTTGTTTAGATCTTAATCCAGACACATAGTTGTCAACAGATATTTTTGAAGCAATCAATGAAAATTGAACATGGACTTAATATGGGATGATAAACAGGAATAATGGTTGATTTTATTGGGATATTGGCATTACAGATATTTTTTAAAGTCTAGTATGTAGAGATACATATTTTTTAAACTTTTAAAAATATATTTTTTATTGATTTTAGAGAGAGAGGAAGTGAGAGGGATAGAGAGAAACATCAATGATGAGAGAGAATCATTGACCCGCTGACTCCTGCATAGCCCCTCCTGGGGATTGAGCCCGCAACCTGGACATGTGCCCTGACCTGGAATTGAACTAGTGAACGTTTGGTTCATAGGTCAACGTTCAACTGCTGAGCCCAGTCCCCTCAGCCCTGACAGGGTGGCAGGTATGCAGCTGCCTCCAGAGTCCCCCAGTCCCCTCAGCCCCCCAGCCACCCAGGTCCGGCCCGAGGCACAGACAAACCTCAGATGGCGTCTTCCCAGCCACTCAGGGCCGCCCGAGGCTCAGGTAACCAGGGCCGGCCAAGGCTTGTGCTGCTGGCAGTGGCGGCAGCAGAGGTGTGATGGGGGCGTCGCCTTCCCCTGATCGCCGGGTCGCCTCCCGCCCCTGAGGGCCCCTGGGCTGTGAGAGGGGGGCAGGCCAGTGAGGGACCCCCCCCTCCAGTGCATGAATTTTCATGCACCATGCCTTTAGTCTATAATAATAAAAGCATAATATGCTAATTAGACTGGACATCCTTCCAGATGTCCTGGATGAAGCCGGGGCTGCAGCCGTGGGATCTAGGCAGCCGCTGTGGCTGCGAGGGAGGGATCCCGGCAGCCACCGCAGCTGCTAACTAAGTCATACTCTTGCATGAATTTCATGCATCGGGTCTCTAGTTTATCTTATAACTGGAAGTTTGTACACTTTTACCATCTTCACCCATTTTGCCCACCTTCCAGCCCACCCACATCCCTTGTTGTTGTTGGGTTTTTTTTTTTAATACATTTTTATTGATTTCAGAGAGGAAGGGAGAAGGAGAGAGAGATAGAAACATCAATGATGAGAATCATTGATCGTCTGTCTCCTGCACACCCCCCTACTGGGGATCAACCATGACCTCCTGGTTCAAAGGTCAACACTCAACCACTGAGCCATGCCAGCCGGACCCCTGGTTTCTTAAGGTCTCTGTTTAGATACCTCCTTTGTGCTTTCTTTGATCATCTGTATAAAATGGCAGTCCCTCCTTTCCCCACTTGCCCTCTGTTACAACTTAACTACTAGGTGTGATCTGCTTTCCTTCCCTGGAACACAACGCCAGGGCTTCTCTGTCTTCCCTACTGCTGTATCTTGGGCACCCAGAGCGGGGCCCCCTCCACATGAGGCACACAGTGTGCTTTTGCTGTGTCCTAGCATCTACATCTTGATTCAATCACAGAAACCATTTGTTGAGCTGAATTATAAATCTTAGGTTTTAAAAATGGCCTCAGCCCTAACTGGTTTGGCTCAGTAGATAGAGCGTCGGCCTGCGGACTGAAGGATCCCAGGTTCGATTCCGGTCAAGGGCATGTACCTGGGTTGCGGGCACATCCCCAGTGGGGGGTATGCAGGAGGCAGCTGATCGATGTTTCTCTCTCATTGATGTTTCTAACTCTCTATACCTCTCCCTTCCTTTCTGTAAAAAATCAATAAAAATAAATGTATTTTTTAAAATGGCCTCAAAGCTGGAGAAATGGAGGTATGGTTTGTTGTTTTGTGTTTTGTTTTTTTACCATATCTCACCTTTCTCCTCTGCTCTAAAAACCAAGAGGTGGTAGATAAAGATCAACTTGTAACTAAGAGAATTGTCTGTGGCAGGTGCGAGCTGCTACCCGATCCTATATATATAGATGGAGCAGTTATTTCCTGCAGGCCTGCCATACTATGAACTTTCAGATTTTATTTTTCTTTTATCCCTAAAGGATTTTGGTTGGCAATGAAATTAGAGGTACTTTAAAGATGATTAGGATGCCAGTCTGCGGGCCCAGAATTATGTTGAGAAATTATTAGACTGTAGAAATAGGTTTGGAAGGATAAAGACCAGGGTGTTCCCAGAGGTTATGTTTGAATTGTTTTGCAATTTATGTAATTAAAAAGGCATTTTAAATTTAAAATAATTATGCCCACAATTATGCTCAGTGGTTGAGCATCAACCTATGAACTAGAAGATGATGGTTCAATTCCTGGTCAGGGCACATGTCTGGGTTGCAGGCTCCATCCCCAGTGTGGGTGGGGTGTGCAGGAAGCAGCCAATCAATGATTCTCTGTCATCGTTGGTCTTTCTCTTTCTCTCTCTCTCTCTCTCTCTCTCTCTCTCTCTCTCTCCCTGAAATCAATAAAGATATATTTTTAAAAACAGTTTAAATCATGTGGCTTATTCTTTTTGCTTTATTTTTAAAAAATAGCTGTATTAAGATATAAATCATATAATGTAAAATTTGCCCTTTCAGAGTGTTCAAATAAAGGGTGTTTTTAATATAGTCACAGAGTTGGGCAACCCATCACCACCATCAGTTTCACATTTCATCACCCCAAAAAAATGCATACCCTTTAGTAGTCACCCCCCCCCCCCCCGCCCCCCGGCCATCTCCCAGTTCTAGGCTATCAGTAATCTACTTGCTGTCTCTAAAGACATAGAATCATATGGTCGGTTGGCTTTGGGGACTAGTTTCTTTCATTTAGTGTAATTTGAAAGGTTCACCCAAAAAATTTAAAAAATATTCATCTATGTTGTAGCATGTATCAGTACTTCATTCCTTTTTATGACTGAACTAGTGGCCCAGTGCATGGATTCTTGCACATTGAAAGGAAATTATTAGAAGAAATTTTTTTTAAAATATATTTTATTGATTTTTTACAGAGAGGAAGGGAGAGGGATAGAGAGTCAGAAACATCGATGAGAGAGAAACATCGACCAGCTGCCTCCTGCACACCCCCTACTGGGGATGTGCCCGCAACCAAGGTACATGCCCTTGACTGGAACCGAACCTGGGACCCTTCAGTCCGCAGGCCAATGCTCTATCCACTGAGCCAAACCGGTTTGGCCAGAAGAAATATTTTAATATCACTATTCGCCCTTTATAATAGAAGTGTCAGAGATGAAAGAATATTAGTAAAATGTATATGAAAATAATATATAAATTGATTAATAAATAAACAATAACATGACATAATAATAACAAAGACATGATATAAAAACAACATTGATAAAAACAATGACTGATAAATTGATTAAACTTATTCTAATATCTCCCTGTATACCACATTAAGAGTAAAAACACTTTCAGAGTGCTTGACTAATTTCCCTTGTGATGAAATATTTATAACTTCAACTTTATCATCACATGCTCTTTGAACTTGAAAAAAAGCAACATATAACTTACCATGTCCCAAAACGGGTTCAGGTAGGAATATTCCTACTCTGTCTAGATTGGGGCCAGCGAGAGCTTTATATGTATCGCGCATACGTGAGTCAACGTTTATTTTTAAATTGCCAGTGCACGTCATATGTACCAGTCAGTTGGGTGGTCACATGGTCGGTCACTTAGTCTTTTATATATATATTATATCTCATTGTATTGTTTACATTTTATCTGTTTATTAGTTGATGGACACTGGAACTGTTTCTACTTTGTGGCTATTGTGAATAATGCTTCTGTGAACATTCACATACAAGTTTTTGTTTGCATGAGTGTTTCTGATTCTCTTGGGTATATACTCGAGTAGAATTGCTAAGTCATATGGTAACTCTGTTTATCTTCCTGAGGAACTGCCAGATTGTTTTCCACACAGACTGCACTAGTTTACATTCCTATCAGCTGCAAGTGAGGATTCCGATTTCTCCACATCCTATTTGTCTTTTTTTAATTGTGTCTCATTTTTTATTGTAACCACCCTAGTGGGTATAAAGTAGAATTTATTCTTTATTCCTCCTTATTTAAAAACACACACCACTATATCCTGTGCAGAGTAACCCTGCCTGCCAAAATAAATCAAACACCTTTTTCTCCCCAGCTGAAACAGAACCTCATGAGGGAAAGAGGAAAGTGGAATCTCTGTGGCCTATCTTCAGGATCCACCACCAGAAAACCCGCTATATTTTTGACCTCTTCTATAAGCGGAAAGCCATAAGCAGAGGTAATTGGCTAGATTCTCTCTTAGCCTTTCCAACTTGAGTAGCTTTGAGATTTATTTAAGTAATGGCTCTATTATAGCAACCTCAGCAAGTTTCATGATTTTTCTTACCACTAAAAAAAGGGGGGGGGGCGCAATGTTGGATATTCTATTCAATGAAGAGGAGTGATGGGCCGGGGGGGGGGGGGGGGCAAGCTTTGTTTTACCATGATCTGATGCCCTTTTCCCATCTTTTTGACAGAACTTTATGAATATTGTATTAAAGAAGGCTATGCAGACAAAAACCTGATTGCAAAATGGAAAAAGCAGGGTTATGAGAACTTATGCTGCCTGCGGTGCATTCAGACACGAGACACCAATTTTGGGACAAATTGCATTTGCCGGGTTCCCAAAAGCAAGCTGGAAGTGGTAATGTCTCTATCCCTGTCATGACTGACTTTTGAATTTGATGTCACTGTCACTTCAGAATTCTGTCCTAGTTGACACCAAGAGAGTTTATACTTGTGGGGGCTGGAAATAATTTGGCTGCTGGATGTCCTGCTGGCCATTCCCTCCCACCCCCATCCCAGAAGCGAGTCCCTCTGTTCAGGAAGCCATGCTAGGCAGCTTGGCAGTAATTGTATTTGCTTTGTCTGGGGGCCAGCCTCAACTCCATCTTTGAGCAAGTTATTGAATTCCATGCCTCACTTACAAAATGGGAGTAATAACATCTACCTCTAAGGTGGTTGGGAGGACTGAGTCAGGTTAGGGTGAGGCAGTCAATAGTACTCATTCTTCAGCTGTGCTTTTTTCCAGGCCTCGGCACTTTAATTACACTATTTCTTCTGTCAGAACTTTTGAGTTACAAACCTCGGAAATGGTGCTGGGTATGCAGTAACTGAGCTGAGAGCACAAGCCCCTCTGAAATGGGGCTACAGGAGGCAGAGAAGTTACTGGGATGTTGGCCATTAGTGGCCTTTGAGTGTAGCCCCTTGGCTGACAGTTGTGGGTCCAGTTGGGAGCTGAAGCCAGATTTTTCACCTTCTGGTTTGGCCTTTCAGTCACCACAGGGACCCTTTACTCTGCAGACCAGTTAGTTTGTAGTTTCAGCTCTGGGCCAGGGCTTTAGCTCAGTAGGCAGCTGTCTCCCTGAATCATCTGGAAAGTGAAAGACACAGCATTCTGAGCAGTGGAAAGTGAACGAGGGCTGCCTCCCCAAGGGAAGGTTCTGGGTGTTAGTTTTCTGGGGGCAGAGTGGCAGGAGCTCCTCTGAGACCACCAGGATTCCATGGCAGCGTCTGGTGGGAGGTACTCCCCCAGCCTTATGGCCAGAACAGAGCCTGCTTTGGACTTAGTTTGGTTTCACCATCAGATCTTATTTGCTTAGGTAAGGGTCTTACTCCAAAAAAGAGAAAAATAAATATAAACCACTGCTTTGAGGTCTTCTGTCGACTAGACAGGCCCCTGGCCTGGGAGAAAAGACTTCTGCTACTGTACAGATTCAAGTGCATACCATCCTCTCCCCATGGCCTACTGGAAGGTTCCCCAGCCAAGGATCTGAGACCCCTGAACAGTAGGAATTCCCCCCACCCCCTCAGCTCATAGCAGGGTATATAATGCTCACTTTACAGAATAACAAGAGTCACACAGATTTTCCCCCCTTTTGGGAGAAATGTGTTTAATTGGCTTAAATTAAAAGTTCAATGAGTTGTAACTTTAGTGTCAACAGCAGCTGTTTCCATTTTCACACAGGAACTGAATTTTTGCCATCCAGAACTGTCATAGAGGAGTGCCCTATAGGGAGTGACTCCCATTGTCAATTTTCTCAGTGGGAGGATTACTACGTGTGTGTGTGTGGGCGGGGGGGGGGGGGGGGGGTGGAGAATATGCTTGGGTGCGGTGTCTCAACTGTCTTCTGTTGCAGGGCCGGATCATTGAGTGCACACACTGCGGCTGCCGGGGCTGCTCTGGCTGAGGCCCTTGGGCCCTGACCCCTTTCCACCCAGGACTTTGGACTTCTCAGGTTTCTGCCTGTCGTGCCATCCCCTTTCCTGATAGCTCTTCTGGCAGAGCAGTGCCACAGGACCGAGTTGGAGCATGGTCTCTATGTGTGAAGGCTTTGGTGTTCATCAGCTGTGATTTGTAGAAATAAAACTTTTAAACCTTTAGGCCCTGCGATAGTTCTTTACAGAGCCCAGTGGGAGAGCACCAGGCCATTGGGACTCAATCTTGACTCCACCTGCCATGTGACCAGGGTCAAGTTCCCTGGGGATGACAACCTCTCAGGTGAAGATGGCCTGAGATGATGTGCCAAAGTGGCCCAAGCTGTGCTGGGATCTGCTGTGAACTAGTCAGGCACCCTGGGCCCAGCATTTGTCTTTATACAAAATGCAGCAATTCTTACTCTGGCCAGACCTTGTCCTCATGCTTGAGGCTACACCAGCATGTTCATGTGTCTTTAATATGAAAGGGACTCCTGAAGTTCCCACAAAGCACTGTGAAGGCTGTGCACTTTGTTGGATGGAGATCCTCCTGGGCCTCCTCATCACCTGCCCCCACGGCCTCTGTCCACATCAGCCGCAGAGACAGTGTCTTGGTCCCCCGTGGGCTTGGTTCGGAACTGCTGCCATGGGTGGGGGGTTTCCTCTGCTGGCATCATTTTCAGCCACTGCTTATAATAAGCTCGAAAGCCATCGATCTTCTCCAAGTAGGTGTTTTTCCCTTTGTACTGTAATTGAAAAGCATGGAATTCAAGGATTCAGAGGCACCACAATTAGAATCACTGCATGCTGCCTACAGCTAATCTCAAACCACAGCAGCTGGCTCAGGCCTCAGGGAAGCCGTGGAAAGGAGAGGGCACAAAAGCTGTTGATAATAGCTGAGTATACTCTGGAAAAGCAAAGCTGCTATACCATAAGGCTGACCCAGATTCCCATCTGCTAACAGCCCTTCCTAAATATGTGTTATTCTCCTATTCCCAAGGATGTTACTCCAGCCCCTAGCTAGAATCACTAGGTCCCACCAACGCTACCTCCACAGTCTGCTGAGTGCTTCTACCTCTGCACAGCCACTGTCTCCCTGGTGACTGTTCATCTCAGCACTGCTGCAGTGGCCTCTACAGAGAGGTGGGAAGAAAAGGAGGAAACGAGATGCACCAGGCAGATACCAAAAGAAAGCTGGTGGAGGAATCGACAAAAAACAAAAGTACCAGAGATAAACTTACCACATGATGATAAAAGGGTTGATTCAAAAGATTTAACAATTCTAAACTTGTATGTATCTAATGTAGCCTCAAAGTACATAAAGCAAAACCTTCACAATCACAAACAGAAATAAGTCCACTCTCATAAGGGAATATGAATATATGATTTCAATACAATAAGCTTTAAGTACTTAGGAAGTCTGGGGACTGCTGACAACCTGAGAAGAACCTTACTGGGCCCTACACCACAGGGTGAAGAGACAACCTACTAACTAGATATCTGCAACATGCAACCAACAAGACTAGTATCTAGAATATATAAAGAACTCAGAAATCGATAAGACTAAACCAACTGCTCAAAGGCACACAGCTATGTCCTCTGCCTGACATACTCTTCCCTGCTATCACTAATTCTTCCTGTGCCTTCAATGGCATTCAAGCATCACACCTGCACAGCTGTCCCTGACCCCATGCCTCCATGGTGGAGTTTGGTGTGTCCTTGCCAACTTTTCTCCCTACCCATTGGGATGGTGCTTCTCGGGCTAAATCCGTGGCACATGGTCTGACTCAGTAGGCCTAAAATCTGAACCCTCAGATTCTGATATCCTCAGAAGGGCAGACAGAAATGGCCATTACAGAACAGATTCTATCACTGCCCTACTGCCGCCCCCTTTCACTTGACAACAGTCCGTATTGGGTACAGGCAGAGGGCAGGCACCAGGGATCCAGGTGACCAAGGCAGAGACAGTCTCCACCTCAAGGGTCTTAGAATTTCATGAAGGGGAGAGTCACACGTAATTATAAGCTGTGAAACATGGTGAAAAGAAATAATGCTTTATGTAATGGGAAGGGAGGCAGTCAGCTGAGTATCCTCTAAGAGCTGAGATCTTTCTACAAAATGAGATGGAGCCAGTTATGTGAAAAAGCAGAGGGAGTCTATTTAAGGCAGAATGCAAAAAGCCTGAGGCAGGAAAAAGGCTGGTGTTATCTAGAAAAGACAGAAGTACAATTGGACTGACAGAGTGAACAAAGGGAAGAGTGGCCTGAGATGAAAGCCATGTGGAGGAGGGACTTGCAAGCTGTGGCCTAAGGAGTTTGGGATTTTTCCTAAGGGTAGCCACTGACAACTTAAAGCAAAGGAATACCAATCCCAGAAGGCCAGAACCAGGGGTGGGAGTGACACTGGCTAAGGTGACAACGGGCACATTAGAGCTTGGGGCACATACCCGGTCAAAGGTGGGTGGGTACTGGGCTGCAAACTCCAGTTGGCGGATGATGACTTCATTCACTGGAGCTCTGTTCTGCCTCATGTCCTTCAGGATGTTGATGAGATAGGTGTAGTCCAGCTTCTTGAGGGCCGCATTGATGAGGGTGCTGTAGATGTGGGTGTTGGGGGTCATCTGGGATTTCTGGAACATCACAGACATACAATCAGCGAGATGATGGTGATGGTTGGAGGAAAGCCTGCTGCAGCAAGTCCAGCTTGGTGAACTACCCTGCCAGTCAAGTCTGCTCTGCAGACTAGTGACCTGGGACAAGAAGGGCAGGACCTCCAAAAGGAAAGCACAGATGCCCCACTCTGAGGCTCCATCCCACACGGCTCAGTACCTTACCCTCAGTCCTGAAGAACGTGGAGAGAGAGTACTGCTCTCAGAGATCAACGGACTCAGGCAGGAGACCACCTCCTCAGTTCTTGGCTGTGGGTTTACTGTACCCCCTGAGCCCCAACCCAAGAATTCTGCTACATCCCTGCTCTCTATTCTCCAAAGTGTTGGGGCCAAGATCTGTCCCCACCCCTCAATCTCACCCCACTGCCACTGCTTTCAAGATTGTAACACCCCTGCTCTCAATGCCCATTCCTGCAGCAGCTCACCAGGGTCTACTTTCTCCCAAAGTGGGCCAATGGTCATTCTACCCTTGAAGCTAGAATGACCCCACTCTCCCTCCCCCACCCCCACAATTTATTCTACCCAACCAGCTCCCCATAATTCAGCTTTCTATAAGTACACCTTGCAGAGGCCTGGGAGGTTTGGGAGGACGCCCACTTCCTGCCACCCAGATTTCTTCCTGAGCACCCCCAGAGTGCTCCTCAGCACCATGGGTCCTGCCCAGGCCCGGGCTCACTCACCTTCATGTCTGCCAGCAGCTGCAGACCATCCTGTGGTCTACGGCATCCAATGGCCAAATTGCAGAATGTCTGTAAGTTGGGGACAATTCCCCTCTTTGCCAGGACTGGCAGCAGCGCCTATGGGAATAGACATGGCATCACCATAAGCTGTACCCCACCAGCCCTGGCAAAAGCTTTGTCTGTCAAAGCGCTTGGCTAGATGCTGGAGACCCAAGGGGTAGAGCTTTGCTCCAAGGCCTCAGGCTCCCTCTGCTGGCCACATTGGGCACTGGCTTCAGCCTATTATTCAAGGGCCCAGGGTCTGGTCCAGCCACCTCCCCAGAATTCAGCTGTTCCACAAGTACACCTTGCATTCTAGATTGCCTGTCTCCAATATGCTGTCCCTTCCCCCTGAATGCCCTTCATAGTCCTGTCCCTCACTACTTCTCTGTTGGCCATCCATCCCTGCACTTGGACTTTCAACGTCCATGGAGTACCAGAGGCCTTAGGGGCTCATGGTCCGGTGTTCCAGGGTGGGACACGCCGACAACAGTGTGGTAAGTGCTGGCTGAGCTGGAGAAGGTTCCACAGGGGGGCTCTATCCTATCTGCTTATCTAGAGAAAGGTGCACTCTGCACTGTGAGCCTGAAGGCAGAGGCTGTCTTTGTCATCTTTGATGTTCACAAGTGCCCAGGTTAGTACTCTGGCAAAAAAAAAGGCATCACATAGAAACGTCATATGAATGGAGGGCCCCAGTGTCCTCATCAGTGAAGTGGGTGTCAGTAAACAAATGGAGCTCTTAGAACAGCATCTAGCGCAGAGTAAGTGTGAAGTCAGTGAGGTGGGGTGGCTGAAGGGTAGGGATACTCAGGAGCCACCAGCCACCAATCTGTGAGCTCCTTGAAGAGGGCCGGGAAGGTAGCTCGCTCGATTCCCAGCTTTTCACCTGAGCCCAGGCCCAGAACAGGGGCTCTGGAACTGGATGACACGCCTGGCAGGGAAGATAGTCCCACAGTCGGAAGGTCAGAGGAGGGAGGGGGAAGGAGGGCTCCAGAGCAGAGTCCTGCGCCTGCCTCCACACTCACCTTTGCCCCCTCCAGATCACCCAGCTTGCTCTTCTTCCTCATCAGAGTGTTGAAGAATGTCACATCGACCTCCACCTGGTACGTGTCCAGGAGAGTCAGCAGTGAGGACTCTGCGGGGCTACCAGGATCTACCACCTCAGCCAGAAGCGTGAGGGTTTTGATGTCAGGCTGGAGTCCGTGCTCTGCCATCTTGCCCAGGAAGCCCTCCAGGCCCCCCATCAAAGCCAGCCTGTCTGCTGACGTGGTCACGGTCCCAAAGGAGACCACAGCCGGGGGGACTGGCCCCAGAGTCAGGAGGTTAGTCTCCAGCTCCCGGGGAGGCGGCTCTGAGGCCACAGAGGCAAGGGCCACAGTGTGATCAGGATCCACTTTGGTTTCCATCTCAGGCTCGGCCTTGCTGACGACTCTGGCCTCCTGAGGCTCTGAAGGCCTTTCAAGTGTCTGAGAAGGTTCCAGAAACAACTGTCTCTCCAAGGTCTCCACGTGCAGCCTGGCTGACATGCTGTCAACCGCCCCAGCCTGGGCTTTCCTCCTTGCCTGCCGCCCACCTGCCCGGGGCTGGAGCAGCACCATCTCTTCCCTGGGTCTCAGGAGCAGCGCTGAGGCTACTTCTGGGTCCCCCAGGCCGCAGTCGCGAGCTGCCCCCAGCAGCAGGTTGTAGCCATGCCGGTTTGGCTGGAGCCCCAGACTCAGCATTTGTCTCCACACCTGCCAGGGAGAAACAAGCCTCAGCTCCATGCTCCCTCTCAGGAGGGAGAAGGCACTGAGCCAGCAACCAGCTGGCAAACACAAAGAGTGCAGGAAGGACTAAGTATGATTCCACTCCAGGCTCTGGGCAAGAACCTGGGAATTCTACGGGAAACTTCAGGGGATTATCACTCCCTTCCTCTTTAGCTCACCCCAAACTGTTCTGTTTCATCCTTCTGCCCTCTCTCAGGGCCCCTGTACCAGGGAACAGACTTCTCCCTAGGCCTCTGCCCACTTCTGTACTCCCTTGGGGGTAGATGGCCAGAGAGGCTAGGTTATGGAAGAGTCTAGGCCAGCCGTGGGCAAACTACGGCCAGCGGGCCAGATCCGGCCGTTTGAAATGACTAAAACTCAAAAAAAAAAGAGACCGTACCCTTTTATGTAATGATGTTTACTTTGAATTTATATTAGTTCACACAAACACTCCATCCATGCTTTCGTTCCGGCCCTCCGGTCCAGTTTAAGAACCCATTGTGGCCCTCGAGTCAAAAAGTTTGCCCACCCCTGGTCTAGGCCAACTTAAGGATTGGATTCAGCTGCACTCCCTGAGTGCCTACTGTGTGCCCTGTCCCAGGCAGCTTTCTCACACTTGAGAGCGTAAGCCAGGTGTGGGTGGCGGGGGACTTAGCCAGGTTGTGGGCCTAGGCAGCCCCATTTCCTCATGAAATGAGATCATTTTCATCCCCACGACACAGTGTCTAGTATGCTGTGTGTTCTCCAAGAAGCTGTGATGTCTGGGTGACTGACACCAAGAGGGCACCACATGGGCTCAAGGTATCACTTGCTCCTCTTTTTTTTTAAAAAAAATATATTTTATTGATTTTTTACAGAGAGGAAGGGAGAGAGATAGAGAGTTAGAAACATCGATGAGAGAGAAACATCGATCAGCTGCCTCCTGCACATCTCCCACTAGGGATGTGCCCGCAACCAAGGTACATGCCCTTGACCGGAATCGAACCTGGGACCTTTCAGTCCGCAGGCTGACGCTCTATCCACTGAGCCAAACCAGTTTCGGCACTTGCTCCTCTTTTTATGCTCAGGTGAAAGCCACACTCAGTGGGCCTAGAGCTCTGACTTCTGTCCTCATCAGGGATCCCTGTGCAGGTGAGGCAGGGGCTGGTCAGGCCCAGATGGGCACATCTAGCAAGAAGGCTGCTATCCACCAGTCAGGGTCTTGAGGAGGGCAAGGGTCTTGGCAGGCACCTCCTCAGGGAATGCTGACAGAGTGAGTTTCAGCAGGAACACAGACCCTATCCCATGGTTGCAGAATTCTGACTCTAGAGTCAGATGAACCTCAATTCCAATCCCAGCTCACTGCTTAGTGGCTGTGGGACCTAAGACAAGTTACATAAGGAGCCTCAGTTTCCTTATCTATAGAACGAGGCTACTGGTGCCTAGCTCAAGCAGTTTAATAAATACAAAACACTGTGCATAGCTGTTAGTACTACAGACTGTTTCTAACTAGAACAGATCTAGGCCAAGGAGAGGGAAGACCTAGGCCTTGGTTGGTTTTCACTATAAAGCTTGCTGATGGCCAGAGGATGGCCAGTGGCCACTCCTTCCAGCGAGTCTGCATCGGGGGGCGGGGGGCGGGGAAGGTGGGAACGGGCAAGCTTTTGGTCCAAGGCTGTCTCAGATCACTAGGGCTTGAACTCTGTGTGGACCAAGTGCCTGGAGATCCTGATGAAATGCTGATCTGGATGCAGTGTGTGTGTTATGTTTGGGGGGGGGGGGGGGCGGGCTGTGACCCTGGCAAGTCCCAGGTAAGGTAATGCTGCTGGTCTGAGGGCTACCCTTGAAGGAGGAGGGCTCTAGGTGAGCTGCCAGTCCTTCTCTGCTTGGAGGAGCTAGCACAGCTGTGCTACCACTGCTAATGCTGCCTACCCAGTTGATGAGAGGAGTTCTTCCTGGGATTAGAGCAGCATGTCTCAACATTGATGTCTGTGAGACTCTCCCAGAACTTCATGCAACTCCTGGGGTTCCCCTGCAGAGAAGCTGAGGGGGTGGCTGTGAGATATGGTTGAGCAAGTACCCCAGATAGATGTGCTGCACGGACCATAAGCCTGGTAGATGCAGGCCGGCTACACAGAAGGCCGCCGAGCAGAGTAGGAGACCATGAGCTGGCTGTGCCCTCACTCTCAGCAGCCATGCCACCACCGCCTCCTAGGGCCTCCTCTCCCTGCCATCTGTAAAATGGGGTGGGCCAGGTGAGCACTGTGCTCTGGGAAGACCAAAATATGGCAAACACAAAAACACCCAGCCCAGGGCAGTAGCAGGAGCTCAAGAAATGCACAAAGGATCATCGTTGGCACCGGACACAAGGGCACAGAGTGGGGGTGGTGGGGGCAGGAAAGGCAGGAAGGCAGAGTCGGGAGGGACAGACCTGCAAGGCATACCGGAAGCCTGTCTTCTTGTCCTGGATGCAGCCCATGAGCAAGTAGCTGAAGGTCTCCTCTGTGACCGCATGTCCTTTATGAACAATTTCCTAGGGGAGGGAATGAGGAGCTCCTGTTGGGAACCGGTGGCAGAGCCCAGACCCGCCCGCTGGGTCTGGCTCAGGACAGACATTCCTGGGGCAGGTCCAAGTCTGCACACTGTGAAGAGGCTCAGAACCAGCTCCTGAGCTGTCCAACTGCTGCCTGCACTTCTCCTCCTCTCTTTCCCAGCTGCTCCTATCACTTCTGTGCACCCCTCTGCAAAGACCACCCCAGTGGTCACTTTTAGCCCCTGTGCTGGAAACTGAATTGCAAACCCCATAATTCTGCCTCTCCAGCAGGGCAGGCTCACTCCAGGTAACAGACCCAGGGACTGACCAAAGGCTGCTCTGTACCACACGGTGCCTGGACAGTCCACCAGGTCCCCTTACCTGGAATGGGCAGGTGGGACCTTGCTATGTGTGGTGAGGAAAAGCAGTCAGGTCACTCTGGGTAGAAGGTAAGAACAGAGTGAGAAACGCCTGAGGGAAGAGTGTGAGGACAAGGCTGCCAAGGGCATGCTGAGCCCTGACACTGCCCCAGTCCTCCTGAGGTTTGATTGTGGGGACCTAGAGCCTTCTCTGCTTCCCACAAGGCTGTCTCAGTGTTAACTCACATCTGTCCCACTTCCGGGCAAGCTGAGCAAGCACACCTACCACCCGCTCATGGTATTCCATACTCAAGCCCTGTATTGGTCTCCTCTGTAAAGTGGAAACTGAAAACCCTCTTATGGGGCTGCTGAGGAAGATAAGAAGCTACACGTCAAAGCTCTAATGCAGACAAGCCCATGTCCAGCACTCCCATGCCTCCACTCACCCATTTCCCTCGAAGCCTCACAGCGCCCTGGTACTAGGGCTTGGGCTCCCACTACTCATTCTATGCAGGAGGCCCTCCCCGGTGAGCAGACTCATCTTTAGTGGATGAGGCCACGCTCCCTGTGGCACCACCAAGTCCGACACAGCTGTGCACAGACCCCCCGTCCTCATGGGGTTAGGGGCCTGTCTGACCAAGGCCTCTGAGGCCAGGGTCTCGTCAGATTTATCTGTGAACCCCAGAGCCCAGCACGGGGCCTGTCTCATTGGTCTCTGAACCTTCCTGTGAAGGACACAGATGGCCACAGCCTCACACCCGCTACATGGGACAGGTCCCAGGTGGGAGGCAGGGAGGAAGGGCACCCCCACCTTGAACACATCGAGGCACATCCTAAGGTCTGCACACTTGGCTGCCACCTTCAGCAAGGCGTGATATGTTTTCAAGTTGAGCTGGAAGTTTCTGGCCTGGAGCTGCTGCCGTAGCTTCAGGGCACTCTGCAGAGCGGAGTCCTTCCAGGGGGACTCGGCGCAGGCATTGAACAGGGCTGTATAGGTGGCATCGGAGGGCTCCAGGCCCCGCTTTTTCATCTGTGGAGATGGGGAGAAACTTAGAGGCAGCTCTAGGGTCAGCTGGACACACAGGTGGCAGGCCCCAAAGGACACCAGAGGGGACTCCATCGCTGCATCAAACAGGCCTGGGAGCAGGGCCTGCACGAAGGCAGAGCTGAGCAACACATCAGGGCTCGGCTTTCCAAACCCAACTCAGCCACAGCGACTCTGAAAACGGACCCGCATCCTAGTTACAGCAAACGAGAAACGGTCCTCCCCAGGGCGCTCACCAGCTCACCCTGGGCCTGAGGTGCTTTAAGCAGGGTCTTCCTGATGCTCTCACCCTCAGGCCAACCAGGTCACCCTGACGGTTAAGGGGCCTGGGGTGGATCTGCTCTGGGAAAGGGTGGGAGGTAGCAATCAAAGCCCCACTGCAATGCTGACTAACTGAACAGTGGGGGGCACGTTAGCGCCTCATTGAAAAACACAGGAATGACACTGTCACCTTGAAAGGTGCTGCCAGGGTTGGGTAGAAGAGTGACCCCCAGGCCAGTAGCGGCCAGGAGCATGTTACAACACAAACGCCCTGCGGAGTCACAAACCCCAGGCTGGGCCAACACTGTGCTCATGAAGTCCTCCAGTGACTGAACTGGTAAAGTCGAGCGCTCACTGTTCCCAGATGAGGGCCACCTGACAAGGACAGGCAAGGCGCGGCTGCGGAGGGGTGTGAAGAGCCCTACCCCAGGGGTAACCTTGGGCAAAGTACTCCATCTCTCCAGGCCTCGGCTTCCTCATCGGAAAAATGGAGACGGTGATCCCGACTCGAGGATGACAGCAATCGATATGTACTCACACTGTGGACAGATGTGTACTAAGAACTTACTGCGAGTCAGGCACTGGCTACCAGTGGCTACCAGGACAGATACAGCCTGTCTCACTGAGCCTGCACTCCAGAGGGTGAGACACACACCAGACAAGTAAGCAGCCAACAACTGTAGTGAGTGCTGTGAAGGACGCCCACAGAACAGGCCGGAAAGGGAAAAATAGTACCTCGCGGTGGGGAAACCTGGCAAATACCACGTCACCAAGTGCCCACGGCAAATGTCTCCTGCGGTAAGTCATGGTGGTGTTGTGAAGACCTTATATAAGAAGGGCACGTCACCTCTGCGATATTCTTCCCCCAAACCCATAACCCTAGTCTCAGCATGAGAATGTACAAATTCTCAAATGAGGGACATTCTACAAACCCCCTGACCAGTACTACTCAAAACTGTCAAGACCAGGAGAAACACGGAACCTCAGAAATGTCACGGATTGGAGGAGTCAGTATGGAAACTGGATTGGATCAGAAACAGAACGGTTATCAGTGGAAAAGTGGTGATATCCAGATACAGTTCTGGAGTTTAGTTAACAACAATGAACTATGAACTAACAGTGGTTTCTTAGTTTTGACAAATGTACCATCTAATGTGCCGGGAGCCGGTCCATCCTTGCTGTTTCAAGGGACCTGGCATTTATGGCATACGGTTCTTAATGTTTGCTCACCTTCTTGGCGCTGTGTTTTAACCAAGGTCACCTCTCCGAGAAAGGTTGAATCCCCAGGTAGGGATTTTCCCCTGAAGTTAGGGAGGGAATAAAACCCCTCAACTAAGTGCCAGGTGGGTAATTAATCACTTTAACTATGAACAAGCATGCTTATGCTACATAATCTTTACTCCCTGGAATGGAGATAAGAAACGCCCTAACCTTTGTAATAGAGATTGATAGGATTGAATCAACTGGTATAAATACAGATGTAACAAGACAGCAAGACACAGAACTCATGAGACAGAATTCAGAAGACAGAACCTACACGGAGCCTGGAGACAGAAGAACTTCGCTGGAGAGAACATGGCAAAAGATCCTGGACTGAACCTGACTATAGAACATGGCTAGGCTGCTGATCAACTGAACGCTGTCTCCGTGTCATTCCTTCTTTGCCGACTCCGTCCACACCTTTGGGGACCCCTGGACCTGCTGGGGTTGGACCCCGGCACTAATGTAAGATGTTAACATGGGGGGGAGGGGGAGTATTTGAGAACTTTCTATATTATCTTTGCAACTTTTCTATAAATCTAAAATTATTCTAAAATAAAATGATTATGGGGGTGGGCAGCAGCAAAGTAATAGAAAATAGCTAAGGTTAAATAGAATGGCCTGGGCTTCTCTGAGGTGGTGACGTGTGGGAAGTCACTTAAGGATCCTCCAAGTGTAAGTGCTGCTAAGGACTCTTAACCAAGAGCCACAATAAATGTGCTCCCACCCCACCCCCTTCACTTAGTACCTGAGTGCTTTTCTGCTGGCTAGGTGATCAGGGCAGCCAGCCTGTTGTTTTTCTATGCCAAGACATTTAATCAGGTCTTTTAAAGAATATGTCATTTTATCATTTGTAAGTATAATTCCTCCCCCTTGCTCCCACTAGAGGTGATCAGGCCTGGAGTAGGAGTGTTCCAAACGACAAGACTAAGGCTCCCAAGAATCCTTGCTGGAGTAAGGGATGTCCCAGCTTCTGGATGCAGGAGAAGATGGGATCACTGCTGCTACAGTCCACTGCTCTTTCCTGACTCACAAAGGAAATAGTTTCTCGGTTCTGAAAATAACAAATACGATACACCCCAGAGGAGGGTGAATATAAAGTAAAACCATGTTCTAAGAGAATAAAAGCCCTTGTTCAAAGGACCAACTTTGAAAAAATAAAAAAGGGACCAATTTTGAAAGAAAGGTGCGTGTGGGGGGGGGGGGGGGGGAGGTAGGGGTGGGCGTGTGAAGAGAGGGACGAGAGAAAAGGAACACAAACAAACTGGGAAATGGAAAAAGCAGAGGATCGGTGGGGCCTCCATGGCCAGGCAGATGCTGGAGGACTTCCCATGTGATCTCACGTAATTATCCAAGATCATCTCCATTTACAGATGGTGGACCTGAGGCCGAGGAGGTTAAATCAACTGCCCAGAGTCATGTGCTAGCAGGTGACTCATTCAGGATCAGCACCCAGCTCTTTTTGGTCCTTAAACCCATGCTCTTTAGAGTCTTGCCCCCGCCACCCCTTTGCCCCCGCCACCCCTTTGCCCCCACTCACATCGTTGTAGAGCTGGAAAGCCTTCTTCAGGTAGCCAGCCCGCCCACAGCCCCCAATCAGCACCGTGTAGTTGCACTCGAGGGGCTGGAGTCGCTCCTCCTTCAGCATCTGCCTCTCAAACAGGTCCAGGGCCTCAGCCAGCTGGGGGAGGAAGGGAACAATGAAGGGGGTTCAGGGTGGCCTCAGAGACCCTCAGCAGAGGGAGGGAGTTTGAGATTGTGGGACCCTCCCTGAGCCCAAGACCAGGCCTGCCCAAGAGCTAAACACCGCCCTGGGCCTCTGCCACCAGCCTCTTGGTCCCTGTGCTCTGCAGCATGGCAGGTTTGTGTAGCCAGGAAGGAAAGCCCACTGGACGCCCACCACCTATGGAAACTCTCCACCCCACACCGACAGCCTCCTGAGACGGTGCAGACCGACAGCCTTGAGTGACCAGCTTTCTCCAACTACAAACTCCCTTGGCCCACAGCTGTCTTTGACCCACCCCCACCCCTAAGCCATTCCCCTTTAAATCCTTGGTTCACTCCTTTACTCCTTATTTTTCCATCCATTAATTCAACCAGTAGTTACTGAGTCCTCTATGCCAGGCAAGATCTATTTGCTGGGGATAAAGCTGAGAACAAGGGGGGGCTCCCTCTTGGTGTTCACCTTCTAGTCTGAAAAGACAGACACCACATGAGATAACTAAGAGAAATATATAGTAGGTCAAGTGGTGACACGTGCTATGAACAAAAATGAAGCAGTAAGTGCCAGAGGGTGTGGGAGGTTCAGTTTTAGATACGATAGCCAAGCAGAGCCTCAAAGGTGACGGGTACGTAAAGATCTGAAGGAGGTGAGGGAAGCAGCCCCATAGCTATCAGGGAACAGCCAGTGCAGGAGTCTGCCTGGGAGCTGGAGGACTGCAGTAGGTAAGCGAGGGATGAGGGCGGCAAGGTAAGGGGAGGGATGAAGGGGTGATGGTGGCAGATCTTTCAGGCTTCATAAGCCGTTGTAAGGACTCTGCTTCTCTGTATTTCTCAACTTTTCATTTCAAAAACTTTCAAAAATACACAAAATGGAGAACAGTGCTAACTACAATGATGAACGTTTGGCCAATCTTGTTTCATCTATACTCTGCACTCCCCCTATAAACGGAATTTTTAAAAGCAAATTCTAGACATCCTATCATTCCATTCATAAAATCTTCAATACATACCTCTAAGAGAACTTCACACATAAACAGAATGTCATTGCCGATACCTAAGAAAGTGAACATCTTCAATGTCACTGAATATATTAGGAGTTCTGGAGGGAGGAGTATCAATAACTGCTTTCTGCTTTAACAGGATGGCTCTGGGTTAGAGTGGCATCCAGGCAGGAGATGGCAAGAGTGGCGGGGAGACCTGTGACAGGTGTAAGGGGGCAAAGAGAAGGCTAGGCCTGGGCGTTCAGCAGCGATGTTGTGAGAAGTGTTAGGATTGGCAACATTTTGAAATTAGAGCTGGTGAGAGAAAAGGAAGTTAGAAATGACCTGAAGTCATTTTGCCTGGGCAGATGGAATAATGGGGTTGCCATGTAGTGAGATGAAGAAAGTGTGTAAAGAAAACAAGGTTGGGAATGAAAATTTCAGGCCAATGTGGGTAAGTGTAAGGGAGATGCTGAGGAGGTAGCTGGACACACAGATCAGGAGCCCACGAGAAGGTCGAGCTGCAGTGAGGAGGGGTCACCTGGTACAGCATCCAGGGTGAGCGAAGACTGAGGAGAAAATAGCCCTGAGCACCCAAACCTTTAGGACTGAAAAGGTAAGGCAGGCCCTCACAAAAAACTGAGCTACCAGGGATGTAAGAGCCAGGAGCAGCAGAACCCAAAGGTTCCCTCACCTTTCCTTCCTTGATCAGGCGTTTGCACTGAAAGAAGTACCAGTAAGGGGTGTTTCTTCGGCCCTGCCATGATTTTGGCTCTAGCTCCCGTTCATCATCTTCTTCATCTTGCTCCCTGAGCCGTAGGTTATACAGCTGGGCCGTCGATTTGCGGAACATTCTCCGGGAGGAGTATTTATCGGAGAGAGTCCCAAAACTCTCTTCCTCCTCTTCCTCCTGGGTGGCCATGGGGCTGGGCTGGCGTGGGTCAGAGCTGAGGCTGCGAATGTTCTTCTGGCTCCCCTGGCTGAGGGGCAGCTGAGAGAGGGAGCTGCTGAAGGCTGCTGGTATTGGCCCGGTCAGCCCCATGGACCTCTGCCACGCAGGCCCTTCCCTACCTCCTGCCCACCTGGCTCTGAGAGGGTCAAGGTGTTGCAGGATGGACAGTCCCAGGGGGCGGGGGCTGGAGAAGAGCCGGGCAAGTCTCACCAGGTCCATCTCTGGCTTTTACCTCCAGGGCCTGGCATAGGTCAGAAAAACAATGAAGTCAACTCAGGTTCATAACCCAAAAAGGCAGAAAGAAGACAGAGAAGTGGTTACAAGCATGAGCCCTGAGGTTAGAACGTGTAGGTTCTGCCAAACAACCACCCATGAGCCCCGCTCTGGCACCAGTCTCCTCACCTGTAAACTGGGGTTAACGATAACGTCACCCATGGCACTGTTTGAATGAGGTCTCAGATACATAGCATGCAACAGTTTTGGCACAGTAGGCACTCAACAGATATAAGCTAGTGATATTATCAAGCTACTAGTGGCCCGGTGCACAAGTTCATGCACATTGAAAGGAAATTAGTTTGAAGAAATATTATAATATCGCTCTTTGCCCTTTCTCCATAATAGAAGTGTCACGATCGACAATGACAGATGGAAACACACGCATGTGATTGGCGCCAGCAAGAGCTTTATATCTATAATAAACGTGTAATATGCTAATTAGACCAGACGACCTACTGGATGAAGCCCAGAGGCGGGGGCTGAGGCAGAGGTGGCCGCCGCGGCGTAGGGGGCCAAGGCATCCGCAGCAGCAGCAGCGGGGGACCAAGCCCCTTGCACGAATTTCATGCATCGGGCCTCTAGTATATAAACTTGCTTAATTAGACCTGCTTTCTGATGTAGCTAAACTTTTTCCAGCCCAGTGAAGCACCCCAACTTCTTTCAGGTAACTGTCAGCAACACAGCAGTAAATATCAACACAAAGCAGATTACTATTGTAGATCACACAGGGAGAACAAAGGGTAAAATATTTAACTGCAGCAGTGTTTGACTATATTCTGCGCAGTGAGAAAACCTGAAGTCATTTTCAAGGTCCACCATTTCTTCTTTTCAATCAGGTCAAGTTTCTAAGCTTTCTAAAACTCTGTTTTCCGGCTAATGAAAAGAAAATAGGATTCCACCGAGTCTCCTATCTACCTACTCCAGGACTTCTGTGAGGATCAAATGAGATGAGGCATGGGAAAACGCTTCACAGACATTTGGTTAAAGTGTGAAATGTTTGCACCTGGTATAAAGCTCATTGTGTTCCTGGGCTGAAGAAACTGCAAGGAGGCTAGTCGATAGGGAGAGGAAGCCAGGCATTGCTACATGACGTCATTACCCAGACGGTGGGACACTTAGCATATCAGCCTTTTATATAGAGAGATGATCTAAGAGCACAGGTGCGGAAATGAGAGCCGAGTTTGAGACCTGAACAGAGTTGTGTGACTGTAACCATTACTTGACCTTTCTGTGCCTCAATTTCTTCAGCTGCAAGATGAGGATAATCCCACTCACCTTACCACAAGGTTATAAAGATTAAATGAGGTGTTTTTAGCACAATGTCTAGCATTTAATAAATTTTCAAAAATTACAGCTATCATTTATTATTAGGGGGGGAAATGTTGGTATTTTGGGTCTATGCCCAGGAAAGATAATTCAAGCACTTCTTTTCTACAAAAAGTTGTGGACAAATGGGCTAGTTGTGGACAAAAGTGCTGTCCAATATGGTAGCCACTGGCCACATGTGGCTACTGAACACAGAGCGTGGCTAATCTGAATGAAGATGAGCTAGAGATATAAAGTACACACCAAATTGCAAAGACTTTGTACCAAAAAAATGTAAAACACACAATTATTTTACAAGATGAAATGTTAACCTTTTAGATGCACTGGGCTAAAGAAATGTTAACAGTAATTTCACAATTTCTTTTTACTTTCTTTAATGTGGCTACTTGAACATTTAAAATTACATATGCGCTCACACTATATTGTTATTGGACAGTGCTAGGCTAGAGGTCCTGCTCTGCATACTTGAAACTCTTTCATAAAAAATATCAAAATAACCAGCATGAAAAAATGTTAAGGTCTAGCTATATCAGATGACCATTGGAAAGACGTCAGAGGTGATGGCAGGTTGAACAGATTCATAACTGAGGCCCAGGGCGGGGAGGGACTTGCTGGGGGCCCTGCAGCAGAGCTGTGGGCCGGCCTGGTCAGCTTCCCAACTGGGCTGGCTTTGAGCCCCCAGCTCAACCCTGGCGGCCGCACTCACTGCCCCTCTGGCCTGTCCCCCTGGGATCCCCGGCTCCTGTGAGGGTCAAATCGGACAACCTCTCTTGACCAGCACCCTAGTGACACCAGTGCAGAGGACCTTTATCATTCCGTGTCTGCTGAGGCCTGAAACTCAATAAAAACAAATGTGAAGCCCTAACCGGTTTGGCTCAGTGGATAGAGCGTTGGCCTATGGGCTGGAGCAGGGGTCCTCAAACTACGGCCCTATGTGCAGTGTGCATAGGAATTTGTTCATAGTTGTGTTTTTTTTTAACTATAGTCCGGCCCTCCAATGGTCTGAGGGACAGTGAACTGGCCCCCTATTTAAAAAGTTTGAGGACCCCTGAGAGGGTCCCAGGTTCGATTCCTGTCAAGGGCATGTACCTTGGTTGCGGGCACATCCCCAGTAGGGGGTGTGCAGGAGGCAGCTGATTGATGTTTCTCATTGATGTTTCTAACTTTCTATCTCTCTCCCTTCCTCTCTGTAAAAAATAAATAAAATATATTTTAAAAAATGTGAACACATATGTAATTTTAAATTTTCAAACAGCCACATTAAATAAAGTGTTTACCTGCATTAAATGAAATATATGGGTTTACAAAAAATATATCGAAATAGGTGTGAAATGTTTTAAAAACAAACTCATATGTAGTAGTATATATGCTTCTTTTCAACATACTAAATAACAAGACCCTGTCATGTCAAAGAGCAATGATGGAAATAGCTTGCAGGTGGTAGCTGCAGACACTCTGTCATTTCCACTCGTCCCCACCTGACACCACGACTCGGTTTTGGTCACTGCTGACACTGCACGTCCGTCAGGGAAGAAAACGCTGCTTCCCGAAGAGACGATGAAGGTGTAATTTTCTTCCAGCCCAAGTCCATGACCCTGCCAGGCGAATACCTGAGTTAGAGATACGCCGCCGCTGTCCTCCCTCGGAGGACCCGACACTCCCCGGGGCCGCAGGCCACCCCGACCCCTCCACGCGGGCCTTTAGATCCCCGGCTTCCTCGCCGGACGCCCCCCCCCCCGCGCCCCCCCCGGCTCAACCGGGCCTGTT
Organism: Myotis daubentonii; assembly: GCF_963259705.1. Taxonomy (NCBI): domain Eukaryota; kingdom Metazoa; phylum Chordata; class Mammalia; order Chiroptera; family Vespertilionidae; genus Myotis; species Myotis daubentonii. The sequence goes on along the minus strand of NC_081843.1, from coordinate 37,113,364 downwards.
CCGGTCCGGATCCCGGGCTCCAGCGAGGGTCAAATAGGAGCTCGCTCTGAGTCCGGCCCCAGGAACGCGCGCCTGGCGTCCGCGTCGACCCCGCGGGGATCCGCGTCCCCGCCTCGCCTCTCAGCGCCGCGCACCATCTCCCCACACGCACCCCCCGCCTCCCACGCCCCCGGAGCGCGCCCCGGCCGACCTCCTGCAGGCGCAGTCTGCGGCGCGAACTCCCGGCGCGTGGCTACAAGTTGGACGGGCGTTCGGCGGGCAGCTAGTCGGGCCTAGCGGAGCGGGCCGTACTCCGCGCTCGATTGCTCGGGTCTGAGCAGGCGCGGGCCGGCGCGGGCTTCGAGCGCTCCCGGCATACCTCGGGCGCCGGCGGTGGCGGCGGCGGCGGCGGCGGCGGCCAGGTTAGGCGAGGCGAGGCGAGGCGGAGGAGGACCGTGTGCGCCGGCCGGTGGCGGGTAGAAGTGTGAGTGCGGCGAGGAACTAGAGGGAGCCGGGCCGGTGGGGCCGCCGCCGCCGCCATGCAGGAAATCATCGCCAGCGTGGACCACATCAAGTTCGACTTGGAGATCGCGGTGGAGCAGCAGCTCGGGGCGCAGCCGCTGCCCTTCCCCGGCATGGACAGTGAGCGTGGGGCCGGCGGGCCAGGGGCGCAACCGACTCGGAACTGGGACCCCTTCCCCTCGGTCCTGGGACCCGCACGCGGGAGCCCACCTTCCTCATACCTTTGATCCCCCGGGGGTAGTTTAAGTTAATCTTCAGGAGGGCTAGACCATGTCCGGCTGTTCAAATAATTGTTGAATGAAGGCGGGTATCCTCTTTAAAATATATATATTATTGGTTTCAGAGAGGAAGGGAAAGGGAGTGAGAGAGAGAGAAACATCAACGATGAGAGAGAATCATTGATTGGCTGCCTTCTGCAAGCTTCCTACCGGGGTTGAGCCCACACCCGGGCGTGTGCCCTTGACCAGAATCCAACCCGGGACCCTTCAGTCCGCAGGCCGAGGCTCTATCCACTGAGCAAACCAGCCAGGGCAAGGCGGGTATCCTCGATTGGAAATCCTTCCTCCACCCCTCAGCCCCACAAACTCCCCAACTCCGGGAAAGCACTGTGAGGTCTCCTCCCCACCTCCAGTGCCCTGACTGCTCTCCCTTTTGCTTTCAAAACGGGGCCGTTGGCGGAGCCTGGAAGACCCGTCAGACTCTCAAGCTCCGTCCTTCTCCTAGGACTCACTCCTGGGAGCCTATCCCTCCGTTCTTTTCTGGACTCCAACTCTGGGTCTCCGATCACACCTGGCAGGTGCCCGAGCTCCCTTTTCAGACTTTTTGAAATGCAAACAAGTGACACCTCCAGGATCCCCAGTTCCACCGCCTTGAGTCCGTCCTAGCAAAATCGGCCCAGAAACCAAGGAATCCCTTGCAAGTTAATAAGTAGAGGCACGAAAGTGGCCTTCGGAGATGCTCTCTGTGGGTTTTCAGCAATTCTGAAATGCCTGCTGAGAGACAAAACTTTGTGAAACCGGAAGGTTTATTCTGGTAGCCATGGCCGGTGAATTACTGGGCTCATTGGAACAGCTAACCCTGAACCCAGTGACTTCCACCACACGCACCCCACCTGTGTTCACTCGCTCCCCTCACCTGAACCAGCTGCATCTGTAGAAGCAAAGCACTGCTCCTTTAATAATTGCGTTGGATTGCAAATTAAGAGTAGTCCTACTTTTTTGTCTTCAGTTATATGTTCTTCCCTCCCTAATGGTGTCATTCTCTCTCTCTCTCTCTCTCTCTCTCTCTCTCTCTCTCTCTCTCTCTCTCTCTCTCTCTCTCTCTCTCGTCCCTCCTTAGAGTCCCCATTCATGTGTGTTTCCTGTGAGATCATTCCCTCCCTCTGCCTCACATTAAAGTGCTGGGGAATTAGCCCTCTGGAAGGTCCAAGCACCGGGTAATTTCCCTGGTCTTGTGCTCCATCCTTCCTTCGCCCACTCACTCCCAAATCCTCAAAAGCATTTTTATTATAGGAGACTCTCAGAAAGCCTGTATAATGACGGGTCTTAACATATGTGTCTCATTTTGCATAAGCAACATTTTTCTTGCTTGGTTGGGCTTTGCTTTTTTTTTTTTTTTTGCCAGCCTATTTCCTGTATCATGAACATTTCATAGGTCAAAGGCCAGAAGGTTTTCCTCTCCCTGTCTTCGGATGTCATCAGTAGCAATTGCACCTTGCTTTGTTGACCCTTCCCCCTTTCTCTCCTTTCTACAGAGTCAGGGGCTGCTGTCTGTGAATTCTTTTTGAAAGCTGCCTGTGGCAAAGGTAAGAGACCCCTGGTTCCTTGATGTTCCTCCTGAGGTGCCTTCTACCTCTCTCCCCTAGCAGACTTGTAGGCCATCAGGTGTCTAGCTTAAATTGCTTTCTCAAGAATAACAGTGTCCTTAGATGAAACTGTGGTTTGGATAGAGTAGGAACATGATGGGGTGTTCTGCCTGAAGCCTAAAACACGGCACTGAACCTGGCTCTGAATCAGCTTTCTCACCTCTCTTTCCCTGTGGCCACAAGCTGACCCATGACATGAACAGAAGCTCCTAGCACTGAGATGTTCAGAAACTTCCTCAAGTTTGTATGCAATGCATTTCTTCAGTTCTGTAGTTGATCTTTCTTAGGTATTGGAGGCTAAAGATGCAGCCCGCGTGGAGTCAGACTTCTGCTGGTAGTCCTCTTTACCTCTATCTTTTAGGACTGTGTTTTCCAAACTCACAGAGTTACTGAATGGCTGAGCCCAGGCCTTTGTGATTCTACAGTCTGTACAGGCTCACTGTTCTCCATATCCTCTCATCCAAAAAACCCCACACCCAACAATAATCTGTCTCATGGAGTCTTGTTCATACTAACCAGGCCCCCACAGAGGCTGCATGAGCCAGACTATTCATAAGGAGAAGTATTGGCTGGACCTTATATACTATACATAGGTCTGGCCATTTTTCTTTTTCTAGGCAAATTTATTTGGTTACTAAATTTGATCACAGCTTGAAAGAGAACACAGAATTAGAGCAAGATTGGTTTTAATGACTGATTTTGGCAAGTTTTGGTTCTATAACTCAGTCATTTATCACTGAGACAATAGACATACCGGTAGGTCAACCAGTTTGACCTCCAGCTTTCCAGTTGGAATCATCATCCCTGGGCTCATTCCCATGTCCTTGCTCAGTAATTCTCCCTTTCTGACCTGCCACCATCTGTTAGCAACTGTCCTTAACATGGGCATTATGACTGTTTCTTTGTTAACTAATACAGTAGCCACTAGCCCAGGGGTGGGCAAACTTTTTGACTCGAGGGCCACAATGGGTTCTTAAACTGGACCGGAGGGCCGGAACAAAAGCATGGATGGAGTGTTTGTGTGAACTAATATAAATTCAAAGTAAACATCATTACATAAAAGGGTACGGTCTTTTTTTTTTTTTTTTAGTTTTATTCATTTCAAACAGGCCGAATCCGGCATGTGGCTATTCAAATTTAAATCAATTAAAATTAAATTAAGAATGCAGTTCCTCAATCATACTAGTCATAATTCAAGTGTTTAATAGCCACATGTGGCTACTGATGCCATATTGGACAGCATAAATATAGAACTTCCATCATTGCAGAAAGTTCTGTTGGACAGGGCTGGTCCAGAAATTTCCCAGTCACAACCTCATTCTGGTTGGGCCTTCCCAGTAGTCTTGCCAGGCCACTACTTAGAAATAGGACCTTCTCAGGGTATGGCTCTGTCCTGTCAGTAAGGATGATCACTCAGGTCCTACTGCAGAAGGCAGACCTCCCCCAGTTTGTATGCAATGCATTTCTTCAGTTCTGTAACTGATTTTCTTAGTTATTGGAGGCCAAGTAGGTACTTTTAACTAAAGATGGAGCCCACCTGGAGTCCAGGCTTCTACTGGTGGTCCTCTTTACCTTCTATCTTTTAGGCTAGAAGATAGCTTAAATAAAACTGTGGTTTCCCAAACCCCAGTGTTTGTTTAACTAGCCCTATAATTTTTGCCATGTCCATATATCACTGGAACTATTCTTTAATTAAATAAAGAAATAAACCCACCCCTCCCCCACACCACTGTTGATCTTGTCAAGCCTCCATCTTAAATACAATCTGTGAAATCATGATGTTTTAGTTAGATTTTATTAAAACACATTAAAATAAAAGACATAACTATTTAAACTTAAAATGTGTGCCCATGTACTGCCTAAAATCACATTGCCTTCTGCTAGGGGCAGCCACCACCTTCTGGGACATTCTGGTTTTCGGTGCCTCAGGAAAGTGTGGGGAGAAGGCGCCTTGGCTCCCCCAGGCCTAGTGCCCTGGGCTCAGGGCTACATCTTTCTATCTTCCTCCGCAGGGGGCATGTGTCCGTTTCGCCACATTAGTGGTGAGAAGACAGTGGTGTGCAAACACTGGCTGCGGGGGCTGTGCAAGAAGGGGGACCAGTGCGAGTTCCTCCATGAGTATGACATGACCAAGATGCCTGAGTGCTACTTCTACTCAAAGTTTGGTAAGGCAGTTCGGTAAGGTGTGGCCAGGCCCCTTCCTCCATCCAGAACCCGCCCCCCCCCCCCCCCCGCCCCCCAGCATCAGTAACTCTAGGGAGGCTCCACCAAGAACCAAGACCCAGAGGAGTTAAGCAACTGCTCAGGCACTCCGGGTATCTACCGTCTCCAATCTGTCCAGCTTCAGATGAGAACCTTAGGCATTGCTCTCCAACCCTCAGCTGGCCTATTAGTCATGGGAAGTTATTCTCTAATAATCCCTATGTCTGTGTAGTGCTTCTGTGTGTTTTCTTGTTTGTTTATTTTTTGTTAATCCTCACCAGAGGATATTTTTTCCATTGACTTTTTTTTTTTTTAAGAGAGTGGGAGGGAGGGAATGAGAGAGAAATATTGATGTGAGAGAGACACATCAGTTGGTTGCCTCCAGGGCTGGGGATCAAACCTGCAACCCAGGTACATGACTTTGACCAGAAATCAAACCTGAGACCCTTCGGTGCGTGGGTTGGTGCTCTAACCAGTGAGCACACCGGCCAGGGTAGTGCTTCCGTTTTTTGAGCACTTTCAGGTAATTTGGGAATTTGAGACTAATGAGAGCCTCCCAGTGGGTGGGTGAGAGTGCAGCTGGCTAGAGGCCTTGTTTCTGCTCAAGTCTACCTTCTCCCTTAAACCAACTTCTTGTTGTGTGGCAACCGATTGCCCCCTGAGGTGGTTTCCTTCTCTCTGAACATGTGATCCCAGGTAGTAGCTTGTCTATCCTAAATACCCCTAAGAATAGCAAGTTTGGGGAGCTGTATTCTGGTGGCAGAGAGCCCTACTCTTCACCTTGAAACAGATTGGCTTGATTCCTGCCTAGAGAACATGTGGCCTAAGTTGTCCTGAGTGAACTGCATGGAGAAGTAGAGACAGGCTGAGGGCAGTGGGGCTGGCACCGGGCTCGGCCAAGCTGTTGTGCTCTCTGATGGAACTAGAATCTGGCTCTCTGCTCTGAGTGAGGTTGACCAGGAAAAATCCTTGTTGGTCAGGACAAGGGCTAGCTGTGGCCTCAGGACCGCCAACCCCACGCCCTGTGCGGAAGGAGACTGGAAGCCTGCTATACTCTCTGTGGTGGGCCGAGGAGTGCTGGACCTGCTGCACGCTCTCAAAGCACTGTTGTCAGAGGAGACGCTAATTATTACAGCAGCCCAACAGGCTTGGCCTGCTGGCTTATTAATTAGAGTTATGGCGCTTTTTTTTTTTTGGAGAGGCAACACAAACTACAAAGTCATAGCACAGACAGAAATAGGACTCAGACTTCCAAGCTTCCTGCCCTCCCCTGGAGCCATCACTGAAAGAAAGCAGTGGCTTCTCAATGGGAACCTTCTTTCATCTGACCCCAAAGGCAGGAGCCAGCCCTCAGGGCAGACTCTCAAGGGTGCCTCTGCAAGCTCACCTGGGTCCCCTACTTCTCTGCTGATGACCATGGGCACCGCAGCCCCCCACCTCCCTCCTGACCTGGTGTAAACATACTGTCTGCAGCTCCTGTCACCTGTAACACAGGTGAGGGCCCCCCTGCTAGGCCCTGAAGAGACAGGCCCATTTCCTGCCCCATGGTACTTTTGATCTAGTGACCCAGGGCAAGAGGCAGCTGATATGTCAGTGAGACAAGAGACACGATAAGTGCTCTGAAGGAGATAAACAGTGATGGAACCACATGAAGAATCTCCTCTAGGTAGAATGGTCAGGAAGGCCTCTCTTAGGAGGTGAGACCTGAGCTGGGATCTGAAGGCTAAGCAGGGGCCAATCCTGGCTGATGAGTGTCTTGGAACAGCTGGGGGGGCCATTGTGGCTGGAGGGGAGGAGGAAACTGGGGAGAGACGAGCTAGATCATGTAGGAACTTGGTGGGTCTGGGAAGGAGTTTGCATTTTCTCAGATTAGCATTTTATGTGTAACAGGTTGGAAAGGAAGGGCAAGCATGGAGGTGGCTGAACTGTAGCTGGTGAAAGATGCTAGTGGCAACTGGGATGGTTGCTCCTAAGATAGCTCCTCTCACAAAGGCTTCATTGCCTTCTACCACAGGGACCCAACCTGAGTTCCAAAATCTTCCCTACTTTTGTCCTAAAAGGTAGACTCCTCAGACCTTTCCCCTGTCCCAGCTAGTACATGTGAAAAGCTGATCCAAGTAGAACAGTAATTTCCTGGCCTCAACTGGTACGTTTGCATACCTGGGCACACCGCAGTCCCGGGACACCATCTTTGGTAAGGGACGGAGCCATGAGTTATTTAATGAGTGTGTGTATACCTTGTGCCCAGCTCTGTCAGTGTCATTGACCCTGGTGACAGCATGGACACATGTGAGGGGAGGACCTTCACAGCACACATACAGGTCAGAAAACCAAGGCCCTGAGGCACTCTATCAAGTCTTGGGGTTCGCCAGGCCAGGACTAGACACCAGAACCACCTGGCACTCTTTGCCTTGGGAGAAACCGAGGTGGGTCTGGGTCCAGCTCTCCCAGGGCTGTCCTGAGTGGACACATGTGTGGGTTTCCCTGCAGGGGAGTGCAGCAACAAGGAGTGCCCCTTCCTGCACATCGACCCCGAGTCCAAGATCAAGGACTGCCCTTGGTACGATCGTGGCTTCTGCAAGCACGGTAGGTGTCAGAGTGGCTGGGCCCCCTGGCAAGAGGCCAGTCCTCCCTCTGCCCACATGACCCTCTTACCTGTCCTGCCTACACCAGCAAACATGGTGTTAGACATTTGGGGGCTAGTGAGGCTTTTTTACACTCAACTCACTTGAGCTTCCCAAAACTCCTGTGGGCTACATTCTCTTCTGCATTTTCGATAAGGAAACTAGTATTTGAGAGGTTGTGTGTCCTGCCCACTGTCCCTATGAATAAGAGGCAAAGCCAGTAGTATCTGACAATGGTCTGGACAGGGCTCTGACTGGCAATGGGCACGAGAGCATCCCCTAAAGAGGGGGTGGTCTGAGTGCTTGATGCCGGCTCCACAGGTCCCCTGTGTAGGCACCGGCACACGCGGAGAGTCATCTGTGTGAATTACCTCGTGGGATTCTGCCCGGAGGGGCCCTCGTGTAAATTCATGCAGTGAGTAGCCAGCTTCTATCCCCCCAACTCCCACACTGCTCTTGCCCCAGGCCCTGCTGCCCTATACATCTTTCCTGGGTTCAGTTGAGCTTTGGTCACTGGGTGGTGGTAGCACAGCGCCTGGGGTAGCGATAGGAGGTTGGGAAGGGATCCCAGCTGCTTCCTGAGCTCAGAGGTGGCTGACTACACCAGCATTTAACCTTTTTTGGGCACAGCCATCAGGGAATCTGATGAAAACTATGGGCTCTGTGTTCCAGAGAAACTCATGCACACATAGCCTTGCATATTTTTAGGGCCCTCAGGTTAAGAACTTATGCTGTAGAAGAAGGGTACTATAATGTCAGGGCCTCCTATATGAATTACTGAGCTTGGGTTTCACATACACTAGTTCATGTAACTCTCACAAGTATGAAAGAGAATGTCCTTTTTCACACATGAGGACACAGGCAGCTCAGCCACTGGCCAGGGTCACATGGTGGTAGGGGGTGGTGCCTGCTCAGAGGCAGGTCTGCAGGCCTCCAAAGCCAGGTTCTTACCCAGCAGGGCTCAGCACTCCTCTCCTAGGCCTCAGTGCACCTGTCACTTTGGGTGGTTGAGGGGATAGGGTGGCACAGGGTGCTGCCTCCATCCACCCTGCCGACACCTGTACGGGAGCACAGTGTCCTGGTTGCTGCCACACGGTGAGTAAGTGACTTGGTCCCACTCCCTAGACGAAAGCCCAGGAGCCCAGAGGTGGCCCAGGGGTTCCTGCTTGTGGGACAAGACAGACATGTCTTCCTGGGAGTCTGTTGTTAGAGAAGGTCTGGCACTTGAGTTGGATCCTGCAGGGAAGGGTGTGTATTGGAAGGGGCTCCCATGCTCAAAGCCCCTCGGGGAGCAGGCTCATGCCTTCTGATGTTACCAACAGCTGTTTCCTTCATTCCTCTGAGCAGCACTTTCCCCAGGTCTCAGCCAGTTATAAACAGAGCTGGGTCTGAGCCCAGGCATGTCAGTGCTGTTCTCCCCACTATCCTATGGCTTCAGGGGCAGAGCTGAGAGCCAACAGTCACCCTACGTCCAGTTGGTTCGTTTTTGTACTTGGGTAGAGACTGGCCATGATATTCCCTGGGCCAGAATTTGAGAACATCGCCTAGCCTAGCTCCTCTTTCATCTCTTCTTCTCTTGTTCTCATCCCCTCTGGTTGTTGGGTCACCAGCCCTCGATTTGAACTGCCAATGGGAACCACCGAGCAGCCTCCACTGCCCCAGCAGACGCAGCCTCCGTCAAAGGTATCGTGTTCTGGCCCTTCCTCGGCCCTATGGCATTGCTGGCCCTGGCAATGCCCTTGCAATAGAGAACTCAGTGCCTGCATCAATGCCTGGTCTGTCATAGCCCCAGCTGGAGACCTGTGAGAGGACTCAGGAGGGGGCAAGACTGTCATCCTGAGTTCCAGCAGAAAATTCAGGGAGCTGAGCAGTTCATTATCTGCCTCTAGATATGGAGGGCTGTCTGCTGGAGCTGAATGCCCACTTGGTTTCTCTTCCCTTGCTTGGCAAGTGCCTTGAGCCCACCTTGGAGCCAGAGTGGAAGGCAGCAGGAGCTCCACGTCTCTGCCGTTCTTGCTTCTGGTTCAGACCCTTTCCTTTACAAATGGAGAAACTGACACTCCTAGAGGGAGGGGCTTGCCTGAGGTGCCACAGCTGGGCAGGAGCAGATCTGGGAACAAAACCAAGGCTGGCTAGTTCTCTGGCCAGTGCTGTGATCACTCTGGATGTTCCCAACTTCGGGGAATGCTGGGAGCAGAGGGCTGAAGGACCAGCTGGCTCTGTTTTCTAGACAAGGGGTCCTACAACCCAGCAGTTGCCCAATTCCCCTCAAGCAGGAGGAAAGAGGAAAAGCCATGGACAAATGGGAATCAGCAGCAGCTGCACCCACCCACCCCCACCCCCTCACCCCCCAGCAAGGGCATCCTGGGTTTGGTTACTGGAGTGGAGGATTGGAAACCCAGAGGAAGGGCTGGCCACTGCGCTAGGCAGGGTCTCAACATGCTGAATAAACCCACCCATGGACCTTGAGCCTAACCTCTTACCTGGCTGGACTTTGAACTTGTTGTCAAAGCCCCACCAGGCCTTCCTCACTGCTAGATGCTGAGTAGCCAGAAGAAATGTCCGCACTTGCCATACTGACCACCCCCATCCTCAGGAGGTTATGGGCGATCAGATAGAATTCCTTGTTAGCAAAGTTGGGAATTCTTGGGTGCTGGTGCAGCCGTGACAACCTGGGGGTTTCTAGCTTGGGATTCCTGTGTTTTTGGAGGCTGGAGCCAGAAACCACTGGTTGGGAGGTGGCCTTGCTATCCAGTCGCACCCCAGGAGCCCCCATCCCCCTTGCTCATGTGACTCCCTAGTGGAGGGCCCTCTCAGCCCTAGACTGCAGTTCAGCATGTCAGCCTCCAACTGTTTTTCTGTGACTGTTGCTCGCCGTGTAGGCTGCTAAACATCTGGCTGAACCAAGCGTTCATCCTGACCTGAAGCTAGAACCTCAGAAACAAAAGTAAGGCCTGCTCATGCCCTCGCCCCACTGCCCCAGAGACCTCCTTGTCTCTTTGGTGTTTTGTTTCCTACTTTTATTTTCCTTTATGTGTGTCTGCATGGTATTTTTCGGGCAGCCGCTCCTGCCGTCACAGATGTTTCTATTCTGCCTGCTCTCCGGGCCACCTCAGAAGCCCTTCTTCCTGTTGGTCATGCGGGAGCAGTCCCGCCCTCTTTTTTTCTGTCCCCATTGGTAGTTTTCGTGCACGTGTTTTCTGCAGTAAAACCGTGTTGTGTAACTCTTTCCAGCAAAGTAACAATCCGCCATTACAAAGGTCGTCCTCCTTGATCCAGTTAACGAGTCAGAACTCTTCTCCCAATCAGCAGAGAGCTCCGCAGGTCATCGGGGTCATGCAGAGTCAAAACAGCAGTGCAGGCAACCGGGGACCCCGCCCATTGGAGCAGGTCACCTGTTACAAGGTGAGTCTTGGGTTGGGGGGTGGGGAGGGGTCTTCACAGTCAGTGCCTGTTCCCTCATTCTCCAAAGAGTTAATTTTGAAAAATGAAGTCTTTGTTTTTGCCAATTGTAACAGTAAAAGTGGGCCATTATGGTGGGCTACTTTCTTCTACAACACACCAAGGCCAGGTACACAATTAAACACACAATGATGAATGGAATGTACTTTCAAAAAGGGAAGGGAAATCTGTCGGAGGCTAGGAATAAAGTGGAAGCACGAATCCGGGGACAAGTGAGCCCTGAAGCCTCTGGTTGTCCTCAGGCCCTGCGCGGGCACACTGAAGGGAAAGCTTTAGCCCTTCTCACCTGCTATGCGCACACACACATAAAATAGGACACTCATGGAAAGAGTAAACTTTTTAAAACCCCACTAGGAAACGTGTGTTATTCTTGGCTCTTGATGGAAAGGGGTGAGTGGAGTTCCTTGAGTTTGTAGTCACTGGCAAGTCTTTCCATGAGTTTGGGCCTGTATTTATGCCCTTGGTGAAGGCTCAAAAGCTAGTTTTCTCATCTAAAACACAGGTCCTGGAACCTGGCTCTTCGATGAATTTATTCTCAACCCAGATCACACAGAATTCCCATAGCTAGAGTTCCAAAGAATGAGTTCACAATTAAACATCACAAAACATAGAAGGAAACAAGCACCACCAAGTGCATCAGAAACAATGAATAATAGAACTAGACTTACAAAGACTTCAGATTGGGAATTGTTAGAAGAAATACAAAGTTAGTCCATACTTTTAAAAATAAAAAATTTATGATATAGAAGTGTTTAAGATACAAAGTGAGTGTTGTCCCTTACTCCCACCTTTTCTAAAACAGCCACTTTATTTATTGTATTCTGTTCTTATGCTTTTGGTTTTGGTACCCCTTTACACTCCAGAATCCCTAAGGGGGATCCCACCAGGGACCCCACTTGGATAACCGCCCTTCTAAACTTATTCACAGAAACACAAGGATGGTATGTATTTTAATATAAATGGGGTCCTAGTATGTATAGAGTTCTATACTTTTCTTTCTTTACAATATACTGTAGATCTATCAGTACTGTAGATCTATACTGTATACTATCAGTATATGTAAATCTAATCTTTTTCAGAGACTGTAATCATATTTTATTGTACCAGTTCTGTTAGTAGACAGTTAAGTCATAATTTTTACAGCTAAAAATAGTGCTAAATCTAATACTTAGACATTTGTGATCTCTTGTCTGATGTCAGTAGCATCCATGCCTGCAAGTAGAAGGGCTGAGTAGAAGGCATATATTTAAAATGTTCATAGAAAAGTCAATTCACTGGACACTTCCCATGGCCATCAGACACTCACTGAGCACCTGCTCTGTGCCAGCTCTGCTGAGGAAACAGACTGCTGCTACTCTGTCCTGGGAGGGGTTTTTGTTCTCAGGAAGGCTGGTGCCCAAAGACACTAAAGTTAAAAGTGCACATGGATTCAGGGAAGGCCTCAGATTTCTAAGCCTGAGCCATAACAAGTGAAAGTACAGAGGGGAATGAGAAAGTGTTATCTGTCCTGTGCAGAGCAGCTTCCAACCAGTCAGTTCCCAAGTACTTCTTGCCTCCCTGTAGGACTCTTTAGCAGGGCTTCTGTGAAGCAAATCTAAGTGCTGGAACCTCAGAAAGCTGGGGTGAGGACCTGCCAACCTCTTCTTACCTGGGGCACTTTACAGCTAATATTAAAGTTGCCTTGTGGGAATCCTGGACTCCCCAGGATCAGCTGTGGAGTCTGATGGACATGCCAAGTGCCATGAATGGGCCCACACAGTCCCTCCCTCTGGTCATCACATCAACCAAAGGACTAACTGGCAGCTACCGAGGCCACTTGCCCACACAGGTCACAAGGACAGGTAAAGACTTGAAAACACGAGGACAGCAGGCTTGGGAATAGAGCAGCCAAGAGTTCTAGGCAGTGGTGACCAATTAGAGCCCCATACTCCAGGAAGTGCCGAGGAAGCAGGGATTGCCAGGGCACTGAATGGGTTAGTGCAGAGTGGGTGCCCCTACCACCTCCAGACCCCTTGTTTGGTACTTGAGGATGCCATTTCCTTCCTTTCTTAGAATTCTCCTTTTTGAGGAGCAACAAGGTTGAATGAAGTAAAAATAAGGCAGGTACTGGATAATCAGAACCAGGACAAATCAGGGTCCATGCTAGATTTTTGAGGTGATTTTACCGGGTCTGTTCGCCCAAGTCTAACCATTTTGTCCCATCTCTGCTCCTGTGACCGAAACCTGTCCCCAGGGATAGCTTAGGCAAGAACCAGGAGGGGAAATCTGGGTGTAGCCCACACAGTGTCCACAGCAATGAATCCCCCCTGCACTGGGGGAGGAGCCTGGTAGCTTTTCTGTCTCTCTCTCTCTCTCTCTCTCTCTCTCTCTCTCTCTCTCTCTCTCCCTCTCCCTCTCCCTCTCCCTCTTCTTGTTCCCTCCCATCACCAGGCAGTCCCAGAATGTGCCTCACAGGTAGGTGGTCAGCCATGCAGAGGGGCTTCATTCCTGGACAGGCGGAGAAGCTCTGGTGCTGTGGGCTTCCTCCTGCCACCTTGAGAACCCTTCTGTGGGCAGGTCCCATGTGCCCAGCTGGCTGAAGGAGCTCACTACTGTGGGCTCAGATCATCCTTTGGCTGCAGGTGTCTCTCCCATTTGACAAGTTTTTGGCTGCAGTTTCTTTATCTCCTGTAGCTTTACCCTTATATTTCAATGAAACTGTACCACTGAGAATTTCAGAGTCCTTGTTCCCAACCTGGTATTTGATGAGTGCCACCATAGTTGAAAACTGCATTTGAAAATTACTTTTTTTTTTTTTTTTTTTTTTTTGCCTTCTTCTTTCCTTCCTACTTTCCCAGTGTGGTGAAAAAGGACACTACGCCAACAGATGCACCAAAGGGCACTTGGCCTTTCTCAGTGGACAGTGACAGCAGCTGGAGACAGCTCAGAACAGCCCAAAGGGCCCCATTTCGGGGACCACTCTGGGCCATCCTTGGGATTGTGCATTTAACTGTTCAATGCCAGTGTTAGCGCAACTCTGGCTGGAGCTGGTAGGCAAGCACACTGGCGTTTATCAGTCTGAGGGGCAACATCTGTCAGTTTCCCTACCATTTTGCTGTAGTCTCTTTTAAAAAGGGAACATGTGCTCCAGTTCTGTCCCTCAAATCAGCATCATGTGTGTCTAGGCATCGACATCTGTCTGGGACTTCCTGAACACTGCTCTCTGGAGAGGAGGAAATTGTGGGGAAGAGCTTATGCAAGCAGTTCTGTATGAAAGATGGCCCTTCCCCTTGGGCCTCATTAAACACCAGTTCTTGGTGACCCCAGGGACTGGTGGGTCCTTAAAACTGAGGCTAGGTCATGCCTGCTTCCTCCATGTCCTGCTGAATTCAGAAGCTGTGCCTATCAATGTGATTTGAATGAGGCAACCCTTCAGGGCAAACTCAAGTGGGCTTGTTGCCTCAGCCTGGTCCTGTTCCAAGGTGGCAGCGATTGAGGAGGGGTGCAGGGCTCTCAAGTGTGAGGGTCTTTTTCCTCTAGGCTTATTTTCTTGGGGCACATGCTTAACAGTGTTTAAGGTATGCCTGAAGCTGAGCTACAGGCCACCCTTAAAGGGGTGACATGATCCACCTGTGCACCTACCTCCTGCCCCTCAAGCATCTGTACTGTCACTCAGACACCTTTTGGCCTATGGAGACCACCTTAAGCCTGGAAATGTGAAACTATCACCTGGAACTTGCTGGGCAAGGGGACCTATCCAAGTTCAATTATAAGAACAATTTTTATGAGGTTGATTAAAGCTTGTTTTTTAAGTTGTGTCTCATTGCTTCAGACTCCATGCCAAGGAGAGGATCTTGCTATTGGCTGATCCACTAGCTGCCTGGCTCAAAGCTTTGACATTGGTGCCTGCTTATCTCCTTTCAACAAATGACTTCAGAAGTGAAGTGATGCTGCCGGTGAAAGGTCTTTTTACTGGTAGGTCTCCTTACTTCATCTCAAATGTTGGATGGTATTTATTCAAATTCAGGTCTAGGAGAAAATGAGCCACAGCATCTCACCCCCTTATACTCCATGCAGTATATAGGCTCACCATGGGCCCCTTAACAAGAAACCAATCTGGCCTTCACATCATTTTACTGAGGCCTTTGATAAAGGTAAGGAAAAGTGCTGTATATGGGCTCTCAGGGCCTGTGCTTTCCCTCCCTTAGATCATCCTACTAAGCTTCCATCCGGCACATACCCAGGAGTAATGAAGAAATGGTGGGGAAGGCATTCTTAGGAATACAGGACTTCTGCTTTATACTATAGCAGTTAGGTGACAAAAGGCCAAAAGTGCTCAGGACAAAGAGCAGGGAAACACTTGAACGGGTCCTGCTAAATGACCCCCCTAGTGAGCTGGGGCAAAATCCCAGTGATGTGGGTGTCCACCAAGGCTTCCTGATCCGATGCCCTGCGCTGACAGTCCCCCTTCGGGAGTGGTAAGGCAATCTTGTCCCAGCTTGTGCAAGGGACCTGAAGTGAGGGAAATGGCCAAACCAGTGAAGCAGCCCAGTACCAGCCACCTTTTATTAGGTGTTACATTACAATATGAAAGGATTCAGAGGTGCTGGGCAAAGGTCATGGTCAGGAATGTGGAGTCCACACTGGGCCCTCTTCAGTGGTACTTGCGTCGTCGCTCATGCTCTGAAGTTAGAAAGTCAAAAATAAATTTCTTCAAAGGTACAGGGAAAGCACAAGACAAGAGGGGAAGCATCGAGCTAAAATCATAAAGCCATCCTGAGAATTCCTTTCAGAAACTAACCTAGAACCTGCCTGTCAGGGTCTCAGTGGAACTGCTGACCTGAGGATATGAAGGCATCTCAGGTGTTCATCTGCTCCCTGGCCAGCCTCTTCCTCCCCAGAAGAACACCCACTCAGATAATAGCCCCCAAGAACCTGTCCGGTCCTTTGGGGCCACCATCACCCCAGATGCCACAGACGGGGCTGGACACTATCAAACAGCCATGAAACCCAGTCACCAATGACACTTTCTGGCATCTCCCACTGGACAAGCTCCTCTTGGATCTCAGAACCAGGAACAGCTACACTTCTCCAAAGCACTGCCCAGATTGTACCACTCAACTTCCCTCTGCTTGGGCTGCTAGGAAAATGAAGCCAAATTTTCCATCAACCTTTGGCAGAGCCTGCAGTATCTTATAGAATGCTTCCTAAGTATTACCTTAACCCCAGCTTCATCTTATTTTTCTGTGTATTTTCTCTTTGCCACAATTTTCTCATTTAAAATCCTAAAAACTATATTCTGACAAGTCCCTCCAATTCTTCAGCTGACAGTAGAATAATGGACTAAATCTGACAGTGAGCCAATGCTAGCTACCCTCTCATGGGAAACCCCACTGAAGGCAAGGTAACCAAAGACACTTACTTAGTTCCTTATAAGAACGGCAGTAGTTGAAAATCACATAAGCTGCCAGCACCATAGAAATCCCAGCAACGCCCCCTTTCTTCACATTGATGTACTTGTTGTAATACCTGTGGTAACCTGCAAACAGAAGAGAAGATCATTGCTTTGCTATGACTGCTTCATGCAGTGCAAAATCGAATCTGGCTTAATTCGGGGACTCAGTCCTGCTCTACTCTTTAAGCCACTGACCCTACGTAGATTCTCGGGTTCATAAAGGGAAAAACATAAATGCCCCCACGGAGTCTTGGGTCCCCACAAGCCCAGGAGAAGCTCCAGCTAGGCCCACCTTAATTCTGCCCCTACCCTTTGGCCCTGATCTTGTAGATTTGGTTTAGCCTGTCAGCCTTTGATCCTACCTCACCCTCACCTCCAGCCTTGGGAAACCCTTACCCTAATTCTGACTGAGAATCCAATCCCCAGTAAGGGCTACTCAGGGAAGAAGGCTTTGTGCGTTTCTCGTTATTAGGTGCTCCCATCAGTGAGGGGACAAACCATATCTGCCTTGTTGGGGCTCATGGCCTAGTAGATAGAAAAAGACTGAAATGATCATAGCAGGCCACAGTTTATAACAGTGAGAGACGCTGTAACTATAGGGAAAAGGTAGAGTTCAAATCTGAGGGCAAAATTGAGGAAAGGCCTCAGGGCAGGAGGAAAGATGGCACATAAAAGACAGCCACAGGTTAGTCAGTATTAGAAAGAAAAATACAGAGGGAAGCCCCTGAGAAGCTGGAGACCATGCATAATGTGGGTCTTTAGTCTTGGAACATGACATGGGTTCCACAGGACTGATCTGACTAGCTGTGCACTTTAAAATGCACAGACATGAAGGACAGACCATTTCAAATATTCATCATGGCAGTTTTGCTTGGCAGGAAGATGAGCATTATACTTTAGACTGAGGTCCACTATGCTTCACTCATTTTTTTCTTAAGTCTAATAATGTGAAAATGCTCATAGACATTTCTCTAAGATGAAGGCAATGGTACTGATCTCAAGCAATAGAAAATGTTTTCTTGGCTGAAATATCTCAGAGCCAGTCTTTGACAGGACCAAACATGAAATTCAAAAGCTAACAACCTCTCCCTATCATCTACATAACTTACTGGTCTGAGACAAGGCCTTTACCACCCAAATTAATTCAGGAAAAAGAAATCTGAAGAACCAGAGATTTGCTTTTGTTTACACATATCCAAAAGGCTCTGACCTCTTTGAAATGCTCCAGCAATGCCTTTAGGGGTGAAATCTCGCATCATTATCCAGCTTGGCAACTCCCCTAATTTGACTTCCATCAGTCTCTTCTCCTTCAATGGCACTGATTAGGAAAAGCAAAAATACATACTGAAAAATCTCCAAATAATACAAATAACATCCTTTTATGTCACTCATTTCAACCATTCAATAAAAGGATATTTGATAACATTACTACATAGAGGCTGGACATAAGTAATATTATGAATAAACTAGGGGCCCGGTGCACGAAATTCGTGCACTGGGTGTGTGTGTGTGGGGGGGGGGTGTCCCTCAGCCCAGCCTGCCCCCTCTCACATACTGGGACCCCTCAGGCGTTGACCCCCATCACCCTCCAATCGCAGGATCGGCCCCTTGCCCAGGCCTGACGCCTCTGACAGAGGTGTCAGGCCTGGGCAGGGGACCCTCATTTCCCCCCATCACTGGTTCTGACCCCAGCCCAGGCCTGATGCCTCGGCCAGAGACGTAGCCCCCCATCACCCTCCGATCGCCTGATCGGCCCCTTGCCCAGGCCTGACGCCTCCGCCAGAGGTGTCAGGCTTGGACAGGGGACCCCCATGTCCCCCCGATCACTGGCTCTGGCCCCCGCCCAGGCCTGAGGCCTCTGGCCCAGGAATCATGCCTGGGCAAGGGACCCCCATCTCCCTCTGATCGCTTGCTCCACCCCCCGCCCAAGCCTGACGCCTCTGACCCAGGCTTCAGGCCTGGGCAAGGGGACCATCATATCCCCCCAATCCCCGGCTCCGCCCCCCACCCAGGCCTGATGCCTCTGGCCCAGGCATCACGCCTGGGCAGGGGACCCCCAGCCCCCCGCCCCAGGCCTGATGCCTCAGCCAGAGGAGTTGACCCTCATCACCCTCCGATCACCAATCACTGGATCGGCCCCTTGACCAGGCCTGAGGCCTCCGGCAGAGGTGTCAGGCCTGGGCAGGGGACCCCCAGCTCCCCGCGGTTGCAGGCTCCGCCCCTGCCCAGGCCTAACGCCTCCGGCTGAGGCGTCCGGCCTGGGCAGCGGGGACCCGCAGCTGCAGCGGCCCCGCGATCGTGGGCTCCGCTTTAGGCCCAGGCAAGGGACCCCTAGCTCCTGGGACTGCCAGCTTCGACCGTGCCCAGCTCCCATCACTGGCTCCACCCCTACTTCCTGCTATCACTGGCCAGGGCGGCAAAGGTGCCTGATTCTCCGATCATGGCTGGGGGGCAGGGCAAAGGCGGCCCCAGGGCCGCCTTTGCCCTGCCCCCCAGCTCTTAGCTCCCCCCTGGGTTTCCAATCATTGTCAGTGGCAGGGGGCGTCTTCCTGCTTTCCCTTTCGCCTCCCTGCATTGTGCCTACATATGCAAATTAACCGCCATCTTGTTGGCAGTTAACTGCCAATCTTAGTTGGCAGTTAATTTGCATATAGCCCTGATTAGCCAATGAAAAGGGTAGCGTCGTATGCCAATTACCATTTTTCTCTTTTATTAGTGTAGATATGTCACACCAAATTCACTATTTTAAGCCAGAGTCCATATAATGGCAGAACTGCTGTAGTGACAGATGTATTAATAAACAGGATTTTGGCCGAAACCGGTTTGGCTCAGTGGATAGAGCGTCGGCTTGCGGACTGAAAGGTCCCAGGTTCGATTCCGGTCAAGGGCATGTACCTGGGTTGCGGGCACATCCCCAGTGGGAGATGTGCAGGAGGCAGCTGATCGATGTTTCTCTCTCATCGATGTTTCTAACTCTCTATCCCTCTCCCTTCCTCTCTGTGAAAAATCAATATATTTTTTAAAAAATTAAAAAAAATAAACAGGATTTTGAATAACAGCTTGCTGGGAATAACTATGTAAAAAGAGAACTAAGGACCACAAGGAAGAAAGTAGTAGAGGACAGAATAGAAAGATTATTGCAAAACTAATATTTACTTTACATATTTTAGCTCATTTAATCTCTGAAACAAGTAGTTGATGCCTTAATTTATAAGGTTGTGGGGAGGAGGGGGGTGTAACTCTGAGAAGTTGGCCAAAGTCACACAGCATGCAGGCAGTGAAGGCAGGATTCAACCTCAGGTCTGGTCCCCCTACTCCTGAAGCGAGTTTGATTTCTACTACAAGTATCCTACCTGGGACCACAGATGCCAAATGATAGTAAAAACCACTCCAAATGATCCAACAGGCCCCAGATTATATTTCAATGAGTCTGAAGACCGGACAGAAAGGGTTTCTAGTTGAGGCTGTACTATACTCATCTCTGGGCTTAAGAGTAAAATAGAAAGGGGACTTG
This sequence comes from Myotis daubentonii, assembly GCF_963259705.1. Classification (NCBI taxonomy): domain Eukaryota; kingdom Metazoa; phylum Chordata; class Mammalia; order Chiroptera; family Vespertilionidae; genus Myotis; species Myotis daubentonii. Next base: position 37,093,763 of record NC_081843.1, on the reverse strand, counting down.
GGAGGGGGGTGGAGCTGCAAGTCTTCAGATGCAGATTTCCCTTCCCCCATGCTCCTCCAGAGGTCAACTTTATTATTTTTCTTATTTTTTTCTGCAAGGGGACAAGGACAGTGGGTTACACCTGCCACCCCAGTGGGGTTACCTACAGCCCCTTCTCTACCCAGTGCCCTGGCTGGGACGATCATTTGCAGTTATCAGCCCACTGAGGGGATCCACGTGGGCCCCGACTCCCAACTCTTGGACAGAGAAATGCAGGGAGCGAACCTCTGGCAGCCCACTTGGCCCAAACTGACCAAGCCCCTCCTGCTCCTGAAAGTGCTCTGCTTGTCTCAGGGTCCTTAGGGTGTGGGTGCTCATGTGCGAGGTGGCTCCGATTGCCCACCCAGGGCCACAGGGAGCTCACACCAGCATATGGTTCTTAACTGAGGATTTGCACACCTGCCCAAGGACTGTTGCTAAGAAGCCCCCAGCCCAGCCCTGTGAACAAATTTCCAGGCAGGAGACCCTGTGCCAGTCAGTCCCACCCACCTCACTAAGCCCCCAGAACAGCCTCATCATCCAGAGGAAAAGGAAAAGCAAAGTGCTTAGGATCTCACCCGAGGTCCCCAACTGTAAGCGGGGACACAGGTCAGACTGCTTCACACACGGAACACAAATGCATGCCGGCCGGGCGCACTAGGACTGTCAGGCTATAAACTATTCTTAGTGCCCACTGTTCTGAGCACTGAGTGTAGAAACAGCCACTTTCTCTGTGCCCCGATGTCTGTGGTGCCAGCAGATCCAGCACCTGCAGGGCAGCCAGAGATCAACTCTAAAAAGTTGCCTTCAGAGCAAGGAGTCAAGGACTAAAGTTCCTTCTTAATGACCAGCCACAGAAGCCAGACTAAATCATTCCAAAGTTTCTTTTCCATTTTGGGGATCCAAGGAAAGACGAATGCTCCCTGAAGACCAGCCTCAAGAGTCCACTGAGGGAATCCCACAGGCTTCCTAACACCTCCCAACCCTTAACAAGGGCAAGGGCTGTCAGGCCATAAAGAGAAATACAAGGCTTAGCGGCAGCTTCAGATCTGCTACAGGTCGTCTGGAGAACCGGACCCTGGCACTGATGGATCAAACTGAGGCTTGTCACAACAGACCAGTGATAGATGGAGGCATAAGCCTGTGACTTGCATACATGGTTTAAGGGTGGCGGTTTAGGCTACCTGTCCCAAACTGCCCCAACCTTCCACCTAGATTCATCCAACAAATATGGAACACCTACCATATGCCAGGTAGCACACCAAGCACTGTGAATACAGTACTGACTGCAGACGAGAGACTTGCTCTCAGGAGCCAACACTCTATGGAGTAAGACAACCACTTCATATACATCCATCTTCCTGGGCTCACCATACAAAACCGTTTCTGTTTCTCATATGCAACATAATTATTTTCACTGATGCCTTTGCACTTGCAATGCCCCTGGTTCATCACATAGCTATCTCAACTTAAATATCATCTCCTAAAAGGCCTCTTCCCTGCCCTCTTTATCTCAAATGCCAGCACTTTCTTTCTATATAATCAGTGAGCTAATTTCCTCATCTGTAATGGTTTATTACAAGGATTAAATGAAAATCTGTACAAAAGCATTTGGAATAGTGCTCAGAATTGTAAACTGTTATTATTACTATTAAAATCTCATTAAGGTTTACATGAAACATTTTTTTAAAAGAATAAGGGTTGCCCTAACTGGTTTGGCTCAGTGGATGGAGTGTCAACCTGCGGACTGAAGGGTCCCAGGTTCGATTCCGGTCAAGGGCATGTACCTTGGGGCACATCCCCAGTAGGGGGTGTGCAGGAGGCAGCTGATTGATATTTCTCTCTCATCGATGTTTCTATCTCTCTCTCCCTCTCTGAAATCAATAAAAATATATATTTTTTTAAAAGAATCAACATACATATATTTTAGAAACAATATATAAGAAGAAATTCAGCCATAACCGGTTTGGCTCAGTGGATGAAGCGTCAGCCTGCGGACTGAAGGGTCCCAGGTTCGATTCCGGTCAAGGGCATGTACCTTGGTTGCGGGCACATCCCCAGTAGGGGGTGTGCAGGAGGCAGCTGATCCATGTTTCGCTCTCATCGATGTTTCTAACTTCTATCCCTCTCCCTTCCTTTCTGTAAAAAAAATCAGTAAAATATTTTTTTTAAAAAAAAGAATAAGGGTAGAGGGAAATGCCCATACAGTAAACCAAAGTTTAGGATATTTTAACGACACAGGGTTTCAGGGATTAATCTCACTGTCTAGGTTTTTTTTTTGTTTTTTTTTTTTTTACAAACAGAAAGCTGTGATTAGTTTAATTTTTGAAATGTCAGATGGTCTCAAATGAATGTTAAGATATGTTCCAAATCTCTGTTGGAGAGTTCAGTGTCACAGATATTAAACTCGACACCAAACAATGTTCTCCAAAAATGACCTATACCTTTCCCTGTCACCCTGATTGTGCTATTTTTAGGAAAGTTTAATAAGTACACATCTTACATTCCAGGTTTATCTTTACTTGAATAGGTAGGCTTTTAGTCCAAGGAATACTATATCACATTTCTTCTTGAATAAGAACACAGTAATACCTTTACTACACTCTCAAAGCCTTCGTGCATGCAGCAAGGAGTACAAACATCATCCTAAAACCAACTCTGGCTTTAAATATGGCGTTGTGGTGGGGAGTGGTGATGAAGGTATAGATGGAACTAGAATAGCACAATGTTGCTAATAGCTGACACGGGGTATGAGTACAAAGTGCTCCTTACATTATTCTGTTCCCTTTTTATTTTAAATCTTCCATAATAAAAGTTAAAAAGTGCTTTCAAAAATAGAACTATGTTGGGGAAATATGCAAAAGAATAACTATTTTAAATCAAAATGTTTTTGACAAGTATAAGGCGGATGGCTCAAAAAAAAAGGCCACTTTTGGGCCCACTGCAGCTATCTTTTTCATATTCACACAAACTATGAAAACACATTCTGCATTCTCAGGACCACATTCAGAAATTGGCATGGTGCCTTGGCACATTAGAGGAGGAAAAAAGCCAACAATTTATACATATTTATATCTCTGTAATATGAAGACAAGACCATTTAATTAACCAAAATTAAGAAATGTAGAAGCACGGGGGAAAAAATACATGCATTTTTAAAAAATATATTTTTATTGATTTCAGAGAGGAAGGGAGGAGAAATAGAAATATCAATGATGAGAGAGAATTATTGATCAGCTGCCTCCTGCACGCCCCCTACTGGAGATCGAGCCTACCACCTAGAATCGAACCTGGGACCCTTCAATCCGCAGGCTGTCACTCCATCCACTGAGCCAAACCAGGTAGGGCAAAATTACATTAGTTTTAAGAAAAAGTACAACCCCATTACAAAACTCCAAGAGGCAATCAGATTCATTAGAGATAAGTATACACTTATTCCAAGAATTTCTTTTTTAGCCCTAGCTGGTTTGGCTCAGTGGATAGAGCATCAGCCACGGGACTGAAGAGTCCCGGGTTCGATTCTAGTCAAAGGTATGTACCTTGGTTGCAGGTACATGGATGTTTCTTTCTGTCTCTCCCTCTTCCTTCCACTCTCTCTAAAAAATCAATAGAAAAATATCCTCAGGTGAGGGAAAAAGAATTTATTTTATTTTTATTATTTTTTTTTCCTTAATCCCTGAAAATTTTTCAAAAATATTTTTATTGATTTCAGAGAGGAAGGGAGAGGGAGAGAGAGACAGAAACATCAATGATGAGAATCATCTGCGGATCAAGCCCACAACCCGGGCATGTGCCCTTGACTGGAATTGAACCTGGGACCCTTCAGTCCGTAGGTCGACACTCTATCCACTGAGCCAAACCGGCCAGAGCAGAATTTCTCTTTTAGCAGAAGACAAAGGCCTCAGTCCTTGGCAGCCATACTGGAGCTCTCCCTCAACACTGCTGTGCAGTGCTATACATCCCTCTGCAGCTGCTGGTTCACACCAGTACAGTGTGGTGATTACAGAGCAGACTCTAGAATTCAGTATTCTGAGTTTTGTGCCACTTTGTAGCTTGAGCAAGATACTGCCCTCTCTGTGCCTGTTTCCTCCTTTGTAAAATAAGGATAAGAATGGTGCCCACCTTGGTACTTGGCTTAGACACTGTGTAAATGGGAATTATTATTTGTCTTTCTGTCTATGAGCTATCTGAAGGTGGGGGCATCCACACACAGTTCCTGGTCATGACAGACTTTCAGTGAACACTGTGTAAGGGCCACAAGTATGGCCTGATTTTATGACTTCAACAAGCATATTGTTCATTTATATGAAGAGGCATGGAAATGCCAAGTGTCTTCTAGGTACTAAATCCAAACCAGAGGTTTGCCAGAGAGTAAAGAGTTTAGGCTTTGCAGGCCACACAAGGACTCTGTAACACATTTTTTTTCTAAACATAAAAACCATTTTTAGCTCACAGACAAAAACAGACCTCAGGAAATCCGGCCTATTGGCCATAGTTTGCCAAGCCCTGTTCTCATCTATTGTTATTCATTCATATTTTTATCACTTTATTTGCTAATGGCTTTATGCTCTGGCAACAGATATCATCTACAAGATCATCACTATTTAAGAGGCTTTGGACTCCAATTCTTTTCCCTAGGGTGATGCTGAATGGGCCAGATGTGACAGGACCAAGCCCAAAAGTCAGAGTTTAAGCTGGGATGAGCATCACGCGCCTGTGCACCAGGCAGTATTCCAAGTACCTTACATGTACTAAGTTGTTAAATCCTTAGTCCACAGTGCTATTCAGGTCAACCCTCTGCTTAAATAAGATGCCAAGTCTCAATGCTTTCTTTTCACATGTCTTATTTAAACAACAAAACCACCTATGGATAGTCTCCTGCCGTTTTCACAGATGACAAAAACAGCATCATTCATCTTTTCTGATCCCCTCTTCATTTCTCCAGGCTGAGATTAAGAATACAGAAACTGGCCCTAGCTGGTCTGGCTCAGTGGATAGAGCATCGCCCTGGGGACTGAAGAGTCCAGGGTTCGATTCCAGTCAAGGGCATATTCTGGGGTTGTGGGCTCGACCCCCAGTAGGGGGCATGCAGGAGGCAGCCGGTCAATGTTTCTCTCTCATCATTGATGTTTCTCTCTCTCTCACTCTCCCTTCCTGACATCAACAAAAACATATATTTTTTAAAAAGAATACAGAAACTGGGGTAAGACACACATAGGTTAATCAAAACTCTGCCTATGTCATGCTGTGATCTTGGGCAGGCCACACCACATGGGATCAACACTCCTGGCAGTGACTTCTTGAAAAAGCTAACGTGAGGATCTAGGGCTTATACATGGTTACCCTACTATTTAAAAAAAAAAAAAAAATGTGTGCACAGTCCCATGAGTGTAGAGAGTCATTCAAATATGCCACCGAAAAGCCTGCCAGTCCTCAGATCATCCGTGTGGTTCAAGCTCAGTTTACCACGAGGCCCCAAACTCCTAGGTGTGAATCCCGCTCAGTCCTCTCACTAGCTGTGACCTTGAGCAGTCACTTCACCTTCGCGAGCCTATTCAGCGCGTAGTCAACATATATGCGTCTAACCTTCCATTGTGTTAGGTACTGTCCTAGGCATTAAACTTCTCCTGGAGCTTCATTTGAGTTTCACCTTTGGAAACAAGTATCTGCACATAGGGTTCCAGCGCAAAGCGCCGGGGTCGCGGCGGGGACGAGAGCAGCTATTCCTTAGCGAGGAGAGCAGAGGAGAGGGAGGGAGTCCCGAGGCGGCGCGTTCCCAAGCCCAGAGGCGCGTTGCCCGGCTGCCCTCGCCCTCCCTGCCACAGCCCGGAGGTGCGGCCGCAGAGCAGAGAAAGGTCGGGCAGCGCAGGACCCTTGCAAAGGGTCCGGTGCGCGTCGGGTGAGGCGCGGCGAAGGCCCGCAGCGAAGGCAAGCGCTCCGCAGCTCCCTCCCCGCCCAGGGCGTCTGTAAGCCCCGGACCGGCGCCAGCTTCCAGCCTGACAGGCCCTGCCGGCTCTCCGTGCTTACCGACTGACGCCATCTTGGAGTCCGGGGTGTCCGCTCGGTGGAGCCGCGCAAGGACTGCTGGGTAAGGCGCACGCGCCCCGGCGTGGGGTCGTGGGGAGCAGAGACTCACGGGAAGCAGGTCGGGACTGGGGCTCCGCTGGGGCTGCCAGCGCTCCGCGGAATGAAGGGCAAAGCCTCTGGAGAGCAGAGCGCCCAGGCCCCCTCCGTTGGGGGCGGAGCAGGGAGAGAAGGGCCCAGCCCAGCTCTCCATCCTGGGAGGGAATCAGGAAACGGGAAGAGGAAGGAAGAGTATCCGGGCTTTCTCACTCTGGCACCTTGAGCCTATCAAGATCCTTCCTCCCAGCTGGACTGGATGGGAGATGAGCTCCGGTTCTTAAAGGAATTCCCAGTCACCAGGAAAAGTGTTCACCCAGGTTTAAATTACAAGTAGAGCCGTAACCGGTTTGGCTCAGTGGATAGAGCGTCGGCCTGCGGACCGAAGGGTCTCGGGTTCGATTCCGGTCAAGGGCATGTACCTTGGTTGCGGGCACATCCCCAGTGGGAGGTGTGTGGGAGGCGGCTGATCGATGTTTCTCTCTCAATGTTTCTCATCGATGTTTCTAACTATCTCTCTCCCTTCCTCCCTGTAAAAAATCAATAAAATATATATTAAAAAAATAATAAGTTACAAGTAGGCTTGATCCAAGAGTACCCCTAAGGGTTCCAGCTATGGGCTGGGTATGGAAGACCCTAGGGTTCACATGACCGTGTGTGTGTGTGTGTGTGTGTGTGTGTGTGTGTGTGTAAAGGCTACGTTCACCATTGCTGGTTAAGCAATTCTGACTTGGGTGTGATTTGATGCTCTGAATCTCAGTTTCCTTCGCTATAAAATAGGGATGTAGCCGAAACCGGTTTGGCTCAGTGGATGGAGCATCGGCTTGCGGACTGAAAGGTCCCGGGTTCGATTCCGGTCAAGGGCATGTACCTGGGTTGCGGGCACATCCCCAGTGGGAGATGTGCAGGAGGCAGCTGGTCGATGTTTCTCTCTCATCGATGTTTCTGACTCTCTATCTCTCTCCCTTCTGCTCTGTAGAAAATCAATGAAATATATAAAAAAATAAAAATAAAATAAAATAAAATAGGGATGTAATCTTGCTTACTTGGCATCCTTGTGCTAGGAATTAAATGAAACACACTGTGTGTGAAAATACGGTAGGCAGTTAGCCATGAGTAGAGAAAGGAGCATGGGCCAGGGACAGACGGTCACCAGGGTAGAAAGCCCCCGGTGACGATCTGTTGCAGGGTGGGACCTTGCCCCCAGGGTGACTTTTCCTTCCCTAAGGCTGGATATTCAGTTTGGACTTCCCGACCTTTCCTCCCTAGAGATAACATCTGTGCCTCAGTTGTATTTTAGCTCCAGGCCCAGATAAGCAGCCAAACCAGCCACGGCTGATGTCAGGACTAGCTGCTTTGAAGAATGACTCCCTGGTGCCAGCCAATCAATCAGTAGTGACCACAACCCTGAAAAGACACACCTGGAAAACTGCTGAATATTCTATTGAGATCTTCCCCCTGGGACCTCCCCTAAAATATTGACCTTAAACGTCTTAGGGAGGACCCAGTGCTCTCTTCCTCCCCAGAGCACACCAGTTGCCTTTCCCTTTCCTTTTCCCCACCCCCTCCCTGCCCCAGGCACATTACCATTACCTTACTCACTCCTAGGCTCCAAGGACCCTTCTTTTGCCTCCATAACTTGTCTTCCTAAGTCCATTTCTTCTAGGAATTACTTTTTCTACCTCTTGATTTACCAAATAAATGTCCTCTTACAATTTGGGTCTTGTCTCTGAATTCTTTCTGAAAGACCAGTCAGGAGCCGATCTTTATTAGGAGAAAGACCTTCAGGGCTGTCTCGCAAGGGGAGAGCAGCAACCCGTGCAGAGGTGAGCACTCCTTTTGAGGGGAGGAATAAGAAGGAACGGGGCTTAGGGAACTCGGCGCACGCTCATTGGTGGCTTAATGTATGGTCCATGTAAGGTACATAGTTAGGCACTCAGGTACTTAGGAACAAGGGCTTTGTGGTTCTCAACCTTCCTAATGCCGTGACCCTTTAATACAGTTCCTCATGTTGTGGTGACCCCCCAACCATAAAATTATTTTTGTTGCTACTTCATAACTGTAATTTTGCTACTGTTATGAATCGTAATGGAAATCTCTGATATGCTATATGTGTGTTCCGATGGTCGCGACCCACAGGTTGAGAACCGCTGGCTTAGGGCAATGGTCGGCAAACTCATTAGTCAACAGAGCCAAATATCAACAGTACAACGATTGAAATTTCTTTTGAGAGCCAAATTTTTTAAACTTAAACTATATAGGTAGGTACACTGTTATTAACTTAATTAGGGTACTCCTAAGGCTTAGGAAGAGCCACACTCAAGGGGCCAAAGAGCCGCATGTGGCTCGTGAGTCGCAGTTTGCCTACCATGGGCTTAGGGTATTTGGCAGGTGCTGATTGGTGGCTTAATGTGTAGTCCATATAAGGTATATGGTTAGGCACTCAGGTATTTCTGGGCTGCAGGTTATGTTATGTTTGCTGTTACTTCACCCACCATTTGGGGGAAGGGAGGATCTATCACTTTCCTAGCCAATAAAAAATGAATAGCTATGTAAAGAAGCAGGAAAGTGTAATCCTAAACCAGGAAAATAATCAGTCATTAGGAACAGATCCAGAAATGACCCAAGTTATGCAATTAGGAGACAAGGACTTTAAAACAATTAATTGAGCTCTAACCGGTTTGGCTCAGTAGATAGAGCATCAACCTGCAAACTGAAAGGTCCCAGGTTCGATTCCGGTCAAGGGCATGTACCTTGGTTACTGGGCACATCCCCAGTAGGGGGTGTGCAGGAGGCAGCTCATCAATGTTTCTTTCTCATTGATGTTTCTTTCTCATTGATGTTTCTAACTCTCTATCCTCCCTTCCTCTAAAAAATTAATGAAATATATATTTTTAAAAAACAATTAATTGAATATCTTCAAGGATTTAAAACAAGCATGAACAGAAAAATACAAGGTAATAAAAAAAATTAATGGAGCTTCTGGAGATTAAAAAACCCCAACAGCCCGACCAGCATGGTCGACCTATGAACCAGGAGATCATGATTTGATTCCCAATCAGAGCACATGCCCCGGTTGCTGGCTCCATCCCCAGTGTGGGGTATGCAGGAGGCAGCCAACCAATGATTATGTCTCATCGCTGATGTTTCTCTCTCCACCTCTCCCTTCCTATCTGAAATAAATAAAAAATTACACACACACACACACACCCCAATACCTGAAAGGATCAGTGAGCTTAAACAGTAGCAATAGAAACTATAACTTGTAGGACTTACAATTATTGATCTCCTCCCCATCGTGGTCTTTATCTTACATGTAATGGGAGACTGAAAAATTTCTCTCTTTCCATCCTAATGTCTTACTATAGCTCTTCAGCCCCTGCTCCATGTAACTTCAGATAGCAGTATAAAGCTTGATAGGGAAACTGTTCCTGAGTTTAAGGCCCTCCGAGTCTCCAATATTGTCACTTTTGCACAATATGATTATCAAATACGGGGGGGGGGGGGAGTCTATCTGCAATCAGCAGCCCTCTTAGCCCAAATGAAACCCTAAATACTTTGAGTAACATTTACATTGGCCCATCAGAGGCGCTGGGTGCCTGTGACTCGAGGCTGCGGCACAATTAGCCCAACCATAGAGTTGCGAAGCCTCCGCGTTTCCTAGGAGGTCCGCAGGCGCCGTTGCTCTACAGGGGCGGGCGAGTGGGCGAGGGAGAGACACGCGAATCTTTCGGGTTAGCGCCCTCAGTTGGGGATTAATGGAGTCGCCGACCAGATCCCGGGGCGGGGCCGGAACCTCGGGAGGGGAGCCCAGCCCACGTGGTCGCTGCCAGTGGACACCTAGGACTTCGCGGAGCAGGCGCCAAGCAGGTTTGGGGAGAAAGAAGCGACTGTGATGGGAGGAGTGGGTGCCGCGGGGAAGTCACGGCAGCTCCGCCACGGAAGGTGTCAGGGCTCGAACCCCCCCGGCCCCGCTTTATGGGGAAGTCACGGGGCATTGACCCAGCGTCTTCCTGCAGACGCCAACTTTTGAGCATGTTCTGCGCACGCACTTCTGTAGCGTTAAGGGAGAACTGTGTCTGGTGATGGATTGCCTGGTTGATACTATGGTTTGATTTGGTTTGGTTTGGTTTGGTTATAGGGAAAACGAGATGTGATTAAGAGTTTAAGGGGTTCGCCCTAGCTGGTTTGGCTCAGTGGATAGAGCGTCAGCCTGCAGACTGAAGGGTCCCAGGTTCGAATGTGACCAAGGGCATATGCCTGGGTTGCGGGCTCGATCTCCAGTAGGGGGCGTCCAGGAGGCAGCCTATCAATGATTCTCTCTCATCATTGATGTTTCTATCTCTCTCTCCCTCTCCCTTCCTCTTTGAAATCAATAAAGAAGTATTTTTTTAAAAAAAATCAATGGAAAACAAGGTAATTCTTCATTCATGTCTAGGGGGGAGAAAAATAATTTTCTCTCTCCCCTTCTGAGTTAGCTGAAATCCTTGCAATAAAAGATTAAGAGAAACACAAGTTTATGAACATGTGTACCTTATGAATATATGGAGATACCCAGGGGAAAATGAGTAACTCCTGGATTGCCTGAATTACATAGGTTTGATTGATTACATAGGTTTGATCAGGCTTTTCCCATCTTACTAGGGAAAGGGGATGGAGAATGTACCTTTTAGAGGTTTTTTAGAAAGGTGAATGGGCTCTTAGAAGGATATATGGGAGGTCTGATAGTTTGTGTCCAAGTTTTCTAGTCTCCTCTCCGTGATAAGAGCCAATCTTCCCTGGTTGATGAGACTCCCTGGGAGGGATTTATGACAGTTGAGTTCCTTTTGGAGGATCTGTCTTTAGGAAGATAAAGGCAGTTCATAGAAAGCCTGTCTTTGCATTTGCTGTTTTTTAAGTGCCTGCAGCTCAAAATAATCAACATTCCAAAGGAGCATACTTTGGGGTGGTGTATTCTGCTACCCCTCACATGCTTTTATAAGCTGAGCAGCAACTGCTGAGAGCCCAGCTTCTCAACACCTTGAGTTTTGAAGTCTCCGTGTTTGTGGTTTGTTTCTTGCTGGATAAACTATCCATATGCAGTAAAGCTGAATTTCTTTTTGACAATGATTACTTCTTTGTGTATAACAGGTAGCCTGAAATCGGATAACTGCCACTCCCATTGGTCTGTGTCCATTGGTCATGCTCAGGTACATGGATATAAGTCCTTTGGCTGATCTCTTACCCCACCACCCCACCTCCCCTGCCTTCCCTCTGAGGTTTGGCAGGTGGTCTATTTGATGCTTCTGTGTCTCTGGATCTATTTTTGTTCATCAGTTAATGTTGTTCATTATATTCCACAAATGAGTGAGATCATGTGATATTTATCTTTCTCCGGCTTATTTCTCTTAGCATAATGCTCACCAGGTCCATCCATGCTTTGCAGATGGTAAACGTTCCTTCTTTTTTACAGCAGCATAGTATTCCATTGTGTAGATGTACCACAGGTTTTTAATCCACTCATCTGCTGACAGAGTGCTATTTTTATAATGAAGTACTGCAGAACATATTCTAGGGAAAAGGGGAGGGCTGGGCCACAGGTTCTTTTGACTGTAGTTTTGAAAATGGATCTAGCTTCAGAAATTACTAAAAAACCCTATTCTAGTGGCTTCTTTAATTTTATCACACATTCCAACATTAAATAGTGACTTTGTGTTCGCTGAGGTTTATTGGCCCTGGTGGAATTCCCAGAGTTGCCTAGTGAGAGAGGTTCAAATGTGTGCTGGCCTCACTCCTTACCTTCATTTTTTATTTTTTCTCTTTCAGCTTAGCCTGGTGGCCAGGATCCTGCCCCATCTTAGAAACCAGGCCATGGCAGCTGTGTTCCTGACAGCACCATGGAAGGTGAGCTGGGTTCTCCTCCACTTCCTCAGTATAATCCCTGTGACTATAGTGGGCGATGGCTTTAATGTGGCTTTAACTCTTTTGTTCAGGTTGAGCCATCTTTATCAATTTGGGGATTTTTCCTTCTTGGAAGGCAATGTAAAGACCTTAAACTTGAGTTCTTTATGTGTAAAATGGTATAATGGTAGTACCTATAGCAAAGAGTTGTGAGGATTAAATGAAGTAAGGTATGTGGAGTACTTTTCATAGTATCTTATTACCTTTTAAGCACTCTGTAAGTTTTAGCTATTGTAATCACAGTTGTTTATTGTTTTTGTTAGTGAGCATTATTGTGTACCTATTGTGTACTTTATGCTGGGAGATAAACTCTGACTTCAGAGTTTATAAGATGTTTGGAAAGGTAGATATGTAAATTTTATAATACAGGGGTAAATTCTCATCTAATGGATATAATGGAAGCTTAATTATTGAATTTGTAACATTATGGCTGGTGATGATAAGAAATTGAGTTTAAAAGTAAGGGACAAGTTGGAAAGCAATTGTAATAATTTTAAAGTGCAGCCTTGAACAGGAGGGAGGGAATTCAGGTTGTAGCAGATGGTCCATATTGCTCCAGCATGTCTGCATCTTCTGAGGGATCTTGAAACTCCGCCTGCCTTCTCAGCTTTATCTCCAGCCTTTCCCCACAGCCAGGGGATCTGCACACTGGAAAGTAGTGCTCTTCCATTCCTCCATTCTTTTGTATTTCCTGTTCTTGCTGTCCACAGGCAAACTCACTTATTCATATTTTAAGACTCAACTCAAAAATCATCTTCTCTGTGAAAACTTCCCTGACTTCCTACATTAACTACATAACTTTTGCCTGTGTTCTCAAGTAGGGCACTGATGGGCAGGGTGCAGGGGAGGGTTGTGGAGAGATTGCAGGTGAGAGTGTAGAGTTTTCTTTACAGAAGTTGGTCCAATGAGGGAATGAGAGAGTGGAAACCAGAGGGGAAGCAAGGCACAAGGCAGATCTTTTTAAGAATAGGAGATATTTTAGCATTTTTGCTGGCTAAGGGAAAGGAGTTAAGAGAGGAGTGAGTGTTTAGGAAAGAACACGCCTGCGTTTCTCTACTTTCATGCTTTTCACTTCTGACACCAGACGTGGGATTATTCTACTTATCAAGCAGTTATGACACCAGCTAAGTGCCCTGCAATGTAACTCAATTCTGACAGCCTATTTGGACTTAGCATAGGGCCCTACAGGTTAAGGCCTCAGTCCAGCAAAACTGCCCCTTAGTTCAGACACCAATCACAGTCCAGTTTGTCACCTATGCTTCTGAATGACTAGCTATAAATTGGAGGTTCCCATGACCCCTTCCTCAGATGCCATTAATATGCTGCAGTGGCTCAAAGACTCAGGAAAACAGTTTATCTAGATTCCTGGTCTATTATAAAAGGATAAAACTCAGGAACAGTCAGATGGAAGAGAGTATAGGGCAAGGTATGTGGGAAGAGGTGAAGAGTTTCCATACTGTGTCCAGGCATACCACCCTCCCAGCATCTCCAGGACTTCACTAACCCATATTGGGTTTTCAATGGAGGCTCATTACATAGGTTTGATTGATTAATTAATTGGCCTTTGATCATAGGTTAACCTTCAGCTCCTCTCCTATTCTCTTAGTTGGGGGGCGGAAGGGGTCTGAAAGTTCTAACCCTCTAATCCTGTGGTTGTGCTGCCATTTTTAGGGACTTTCTAAAGTTCATCTCATTAACATAAACTCAGGTGTGGTGGAAGAAAGTTATTATGAGTAACAAGACATGCCTTTTACCTTTATGGCTCTGGACCTATCTGAGAAACCGAGGACAAAAGACCAAATATTAAAAGATGCTCATTTGGTGTTATTCCTTTAGGAAATTCCAGGGGTTTTAGGAACTCCAAATATATATATATATATATATATATATATATATATATATATATATATATATATATATATATTTTAACTGTAAATCACAATATCACAAGGGGAAAGAGAGGAAAGAGAAAGAAAAGGAAGACTCATCATCATCATTGGATTCAGACCTTGGCAGAGACAGGAGAGAATGGAATCAATGGCAGAGGAGGAGAGATTACTAGAAGGACAACCTCTTCCTCTGAGGGAGAAGAGGAATGAGTAAAAATGTAGGCAATGTCTAGGGGAGGCGGTGGGGAATACGAGAGGAGTTAAAGAGCATGTGCCCCATGGGCTGTTTTCTGGGACAGAACGGGCAGTGCATTCTGAAAGGGAAGGGGCGCTCCCTCTCCTCACAGCCCTCTCTAATCACCTCCCAGGGTGTTGACCACTGGATCATTCCCATGTTGGTTTCTCCATCTTCCTCCACTGGATCGTTCACTTCCTGAAGCAGGGACCAGGGCTGCTATAGGATTGTTCAGTTGTGCACTTAGCAACTCGAGGGGGCCCCATCACACCACTTTTATTATATAGAGTTGAGCAGTTCACAGCCTGAGTTGTAACCTTATATTTATTACTGACCGATAGCATGAAGGTTAACAACTTATTGGTGCTCAGTAAACGTTCCTTAAAGGAACAGGAGTGATAAATATGTAGAATACCACTGTGGGGAATATAAGAGCAAGAGTTTTTGAGAATCTTTAAGGGCTCAACTGTAACACCAAATGTACAGAGATAACTCATGGGAGATTAAACCATCTCCTCCCCCGGCACCTAATAACCTTCATGTAGATACAGAGAATGCAGATAGCTGAGTTGGTCAGGTTCAGGAGGCAATAAAAGGAGGGACGTTTAGGATGGTGGTGAGAGGGCTTGAGGAAGTCAGGGTCCGTGGGGAGGAAAGAAAGGCCCTGGAATTTGGGAGATTGTGGTGTCTGCATCCAGAGGAGAGGTGGAGAAGCTTCTCAGGATGGGGTGGGTATTCTCTGTTACTGAGCACCTTTGTTCTGCACAAATACCCCCCTGAACCCACACCATCAATGTCTTATAAGAGAAAGGAGTATAGTGAGCAGACAACCAGGCCTCTGCTCCAACTGCTCCAATAGCATATCTCATTCATCTGAGGTGAACACACATTTGCAAATGGAAACTTCGACTGCGTACATTGTGCTGAACACCTGATCCCCCTGGATATACTCTGTACTTTTCCTGACTTTGGTCTGTGCCCTGGGAGGCTGACCTTTATATTTATCATCAGTGGGCTCCCTCGCCCTCTGGCTTCTGGTTGGTTTTTGGCAATGGAATGGTGGGAGTCAGGGGGCCAGAGGCTTGGAGGAAATTAATGTCAGATGCTTATTCCTACAGCTTCCTCCTTGCTGGGCTGCATTTCTCTAAGACCCTGGTTTCAGCCTTGTTTCCTCTCAACAACTTTCTATATTCTAATAACCCCTTCCCTGCTTTCTCCATCAGACTTAGTCGGTAATGGTTCCCCAGGAGAGCCAGCCCCTGCATGCTTCAGCAGGCCCTGTTGGAAGCCTGTCCATTCTTTTGTGGCTAGTCTGCACACTAAGCTGTCCTCAGTGACCTCATTTGAGTGTGCTCTCTCTTCCTTGTGCGAGCCCTGACAGAAAAATCATTTGCAAAGGGTTGTGTGTATATAGAGCGGGATTTGGGCAAGTCCTGATAGTAAAGTTTTATTGGAACACAGTGATGCCCATTTGCTTTCCATGGCTTTCTTTTGTGCTACAGTAGCAGAACTGAATAAGGGCAGCAAAGGGCCCGAGAAGTCTAAGATGTATATCTGGCCCTCTAAAGAAAAAACTTCTGGCCCTCGCATAGAAAAAAGACATGTCTGGGAAGACTGAAGTTGATCCCTGAATCTACTTACTAATTGAATGAACTTGGCCAAATCACTTTATCTAATCAAACATCACTCATAGAATAATAGCAGCTCACAAAGTTATTGTCAGAATTGAAGCTATAATTAGTCACTGTGTTTTTAGGAGTTGCTGTCCTTTGAGGATGTGGCTATGTACTTCACCAGAGAAGAGTGGAACAAACTTGATTTGGCTCAAAAGGACCTCTACAGAGATGTGATGCTGGAGAATTACAGAAACATGATTTTGTTGGGTAATGACTAGGCTTACAGATTTGCCTTTGATTGTCTACACAAATTCTAAAATCAGAAAAAGCACTGAAAATCAGAAATGTTTTCATAGCTCATTAGGCTACAAGATTCAACCTGGTCATCCAGTGGCCGAACTTGACTTCACCCTACAAGTCAAGCTATTTATCATCCTTATTAGAGGCCTGGTACACGAAATTCGTGCACAGGTAGGGTTCCTAGGCATGACCAGCAATCAGGGCCAATCTGTGGGGTGACTAGCGGGGCGATCAGCGGGCCCCTGCTGGCACCTGCCTTGGCTGGGCTAGGGTCTGTGAGCTGGGGGCAGCTCCTACATTGAGTGCCTGCCCCCTGGTGGTCAGTGTGTAATAGCAACTGGTTGTTCTGCTGTTCGGTCAATTTGCATATTAAGCTTTTATTGTATAGGATTTTTCCCATTTGACCTTTGTATCGATATATTTAGCATCAGGAACATCAGTGTGCTTGATTAAAGGTACAGTTCCAAACCCTGTTAGGTTTTGGGGTAGTATATAATAGAAAGTCATCCTTTCTAAATCTGGAAAAATTCTGAATCCTGAAACTCATCTGGCTTCAGATAAGGGATTGGGGATGAGGAAGTTTCCTTTTGTTTTAGAGTTCATTTCCCACCACCATTGACCTCTATATCTATAAGACTTCTTGGAGTTGAAAAGATTGTGGCTGATTGGATTCCCAAAGGTTAGCAGCTTCTTACTCTCTTGAAATGTCTTATTTCTTTTCTCTGGAAATGATTCCTTCCTTGTTTGCAACATCACTCGTTGCCCAGGAAATGATTCTTAACAGACTTGACTTTCTTTCTGAACCTTCACTGCTTCTTTCTTCCCAGGAGTCAGCCTTTCTCTTAAGCCAATGCAGAACGTCCTACTGTGGAAGTTACCTCGATAAATAGTTTTCTTTCTGGGGATATTTGCTTGACCCTCACACTGACACTCTTGACACAGTTTCTGTCATAGGATTATCTACCCACCTCTGGGTTTTTTTTTAATGATTCTTTTTCTTTTTCTTTTAAAAAAATACAAGAGCATATTTGAATACATGGAAAGTATAGAAAAGCATGAAGGGAAGGAAAAAACATTCAAGGGTAATACTGTTAATATTTTGGAATATTTACTTCCAGTATTTTTTCCCCCATGCTTTAAAAAATGTAGCTGAGTGTCTTGGCCAGTGTGGCTCAGTTGGTTTGCCCTGGTCAGAGTACATGTAGGAGGTGACTGATTAATGTTTCTCTCTCTCCCTCTCTCTCTAAAATCAGTAAAAACATTTTTTTTTAAATGTAGCTGAGCATATTCTTTGTATAATTCTGTAATCCCTTTAAAACTTAACATTATAGCATCAGAATTTTCCCTCTGCTGTTAAAAACCCCCATAATATAGTAAATAATCTTAATGTAAATCTATTGTATGATCCTTAATATTTAATTATTTTCCCATTCGGGAATATTAAGCTTGGCTTTGTTTTACTTGTTGATTCACTTGTGTGTTTATCATTTTCTATATGATAAAGTGCCAATGGATATTTCTGACTATAAATCTTTATATGGATTTCTGATTATTCCCAAGGTATACTGGTATTCCTAAGACTGGAATGTTGGAGTTAGCTGGTATGGTACTTTTAAGTTTCTTAATATATATGTATTATTGAATGATATTTCAGTAATAGAGTAGAAAATAAAAGTCCCAGTGCTCAGAAATAACTTGTCAACATTTTGGTTTACTTTTTCCTAGTCTTTTCATATATATGTATACTTATGGACATATCCACGTGTAGTTTTAAAACATTAAATTTGGATCATACTTTACATGAGTTTTGAATTACACTCTACATGAGTTTTGTATTCTGCTTTAAAAATGTACAGGGAGCACTTCCCTGTTTTAATACGTTTTTAAAAAATAATTCTTTATTATTGAAAGTATTACATATATCCCTTTTTCCCCCCATTGACCCTCAATAAATATTTTTTTAAAATATATATTTTATTGACTTTTTACAGAGAGGAAGGGAGAGAGATAGAGTGTCAGAAACATCGATGAGAGAGAAACATCGATCAGCTGCCTCCTGCACATCTACTGGGGATGTGCCCGCAACCCAGGTACATGCCCTTGACCGGAATCAAACCTGGGACCCTTCAGTCCGCAGGCCAACGCTCTATCCACTGAGCCAAACCAGTTTCGGCAATAAATATTTTTTAAACATGGATTTTTAATATGTGCCTAATACTTTTCCCTTTATTATATTAATTGCTATACTTTAATTATTCCCCTATTAACATTTATTTCCAGTTCTACATTGTTGCAAATCTGCTGAAAATCTCTGGAACATTAACTTTTCCTTTGGCTGTATTTCTTTTTTTTTTAAATATTTTTTATTGATTTCAGAGAGGAAGGGAAAGGGAAAGAGAGAGATAGAAACATCAATGATGAGAGAGAATCATTGATAGGCTGCGTCCTGCATGCCTCCAACTGGGGACTGAGCCTGCAACCCAGGCGTACGCCCTGACCAGGAATCGGATCCATGATCTCCTGGTTCATAGGTCAGTGCTCAACCACTGAGCCATTTCTAAGAGTGAGTTTACCACATCCAAGGGGTGAGTATCATTCAGGCTGTCAATAAAGATTGTCAGATTTTCACAAAGATTGTGCGGATTTCTATTCTCAGGAGCCCTTTTGATTATTGTCCTTATCTCTTTGCCACTGTAGACCCAAAGTGGTTAATCTGAGCTCTAGGGCATCTCTGTAACTCACTAACCATCACATCCATTTACTTCCCCATGAATAGGATTTCAGATTCCAAAACCTGAGGTGATCTGTCAGCTGGAACAGTGGGAAGACCCATGGATCCTGGATCTACCAAGAGCTGGGACTAGAAGGGCTTCCAGTAGTGCTTGCTCAGGTGGGTGAGAAGTCCCAGACAAGCAGAAACCATAAAGAGGAAGGGAATCACATTAATGAAGCTCCTTCTGTGTCCTTAATACTGAGCCAGGTGAGAGCATACATTCTCTCACTTCTTCATCCCTACTGCCCTCTGAAGGTAGTAGTAATACCATAAGCTCTGTTTTCCAGAGGAAGAAACTAATAGATTAAGATAACTCTCACACAGAGCATCAGCCTGTGGACTGAAGGGTCCTGGGTTTGATTCCCATCAAGGGCACAGGCCTGATCCCCAGTAGGGGGCGTGCAGGAGGCAGCCAATCAGTGATTCTCAATTTTTTTTTTTTTAAGTTTATAATGGTCTTTATTATCCATGAATGAGTGAGATCATGTGGTATTTTTCCTTTATTGACTGGCTTATTTCACTTAGCATAATGCTCTCCAGTTCCATCCATGCTGTTGCAAATGGTAAGAGTTCCTTCTTTTTTACAGCAGCATAGTATTCCATCGTGTAGATGTCCCACAGTTTTCTAATCCATTCATCTACTGATGGGCACTTAGGCTGTTTCCTGATCTTAGCTATGGTGAATTGTGCTGCTATGAACATATGGGTGCATATATTCTTTCTGATTGGTGTTTCTGGTTTCTTGGGATATATTCCTAGAAGTGGGATCACAGGGTCAAATGGGAGTTCCATTTTTAGTTTTTTGAGGAAACTCCATACTGTCTTCCATAGTGGCTGCACCAGTCTGCATTCCCACCAGCAGTGCACGAGTGTTCCTTTTTCTCCACATCCTCTCCAGCACTTGTTGTTTGTTGATTTGTTGATGATAGCCATTCTGACAGGTGTGAGATGGTACCTCATTGTTGTTTTGATTTGCATCTCTCGGATGATTAGTGACTTTGAGCATGTTTTCATATGTCTCTTGGCTTTCTGAATGTCCTCTTTTGAAATGTGTCTATTTAGATCTTTTGCCCATTTTTTGATTGGATTGTTTATCTTCCTTTTGTTAAGTTGTATGATTCTCAATATTGATGTTTCTATCTCCCTCTCCCTTCCTCTCTGAATTCAATAAAAAATATATATATATTTTAAAAAGATAATCTATCACACAGAAGATTGCTAGTTAGGATTTGATTTCGAGTTTGCAAAGCGCATTCTCTTTTGCATTAAAGTACTTCACTGGCCAAAACCGGTTTGGCTCAGTGGATAGAGCGTCGGCCTGCGGACTGAAAGGTCCCAGGTTCGATTCCGGTCAGGGGCATGTACCTGGGTTGCGGGCACATCTCCAGTGGGAGATGTGCAGGAGGCGGCTGATCGATGTTTCTCTCTCATCGATGTTTCTAACTCTCTGTCTCTCTCCCTTCCACTCTGTAAAAAATCAATAAAATATATTAAAAAAAAAAAAAAAAGTACTTCACTGAAGCAGCTGGTCTGGTGTTTTCTGATAGCTCTTATGCCATATTAGCTATTGCTTTCTTCTACCTTCATTACTTATCCTTTCTCTTGTTCCCTTGCTTTCATTTTGCTTTTGGTGTTACTTGGTATTTCTTGATGTACCTACTTTTTCCTACTTACTATCTTCTGTTGCTGCTTCTACCCTTTCCCATGTCCCTCTACTCCAAGGTTTTTCAGTTGGAGCACTTCAACATTTGGGCTAGATAGTTCTTTGTTGAGGGGAGCTGTCCTGCGCATTGTAGGATATTCAGCAGCATTCTTGGCCTCCACCCACTAGATGCCAGTAGCACCACCCCAGTTGTGACAACCAAAATTATCTCCAGACATTGTCAAATGTCTCCTAGGATGTAAAACCACCCTGGTTGATTACCTCTGCTCTATTTTGTTGACTTTTGTACCTTCTTCTCTCTGGTTCCTTTTCTTTCTATCTTACACTTTTTTTCATTTTTAAGGAGTTCTTCCTCCCAGATATATTAAAAACATGTTTATCGTATAAGATACTCTCCCCCCATATTTATGTGACACTACTGAGTACCTTTAGTAAGTTGCTTTTCAGTAATGATGAGGGGTTCACTTTGTTCTCACATTCTCTAACACACTTTTTTAAAAAATATATTTTATTGATTTTTTTTTTACAGAGAGGAAGGGAGAAGGATAGAGAGTTAGAAACATCAATGAGAGAGAAACATCGATCAGCTGCCTCCTTCACACCCCCCAGTGGGGATGTGCCCGAAACCAAGGTACATGCCCTTGACCAGAATCAAACCTGGGACCCTTCAGTCTGCAAGCAGACGCTCTATCCACTGAGCCAAACCGGTCAGGGCACTAACACACTTTTTAAAAAAATATATTCTTATTGATTTCAGAGAGGAAGGGAGAGGAAGAGAGATGCATAAAAACATCAATGAGAGAGAATCATTGATTGGCTGCCTTCTGCATGCCCCCCACTGGGGATCAAATCAACTCCGGCATGTGCTGACTCAGAATCAAACCGTGATCTCCTGGTTCAGAGGTCGACATTCAACCACTGAGCAACACTGGCTGGGATAATACCTTCTTGTACATTTTTTAGTTGGTTGGTTGATATCAAGAGCTCTTTCAGTTATAAAAGCTGAGAGTCCTATTAAAATCAGAATTTTGGCCTCTCTGTTATGATGATGTAACTAAGCAAACATTTTTAAGCTTCATTTCAGTGTCTTATATTACAAACAGTTGGCTTCTTTTCCCTTTTTTTTCTTCTGTGTGGACAGGTGATTTATATATTTTCTTTTTTTAAAATATATTTTTATTGAATTCAGAGAGGAAGGGAGAGGGAGAGAGAGATAGAAACATCAATGATGAGAGAGAATCATTGATTGGCTGCCTCCTGCACATCCCCCACCAGGGGATTGAGCCTGAAACCCAAGCATGTGCCCTTGACTGGAATCCAACCTGGAACCTTTCAGTCTGCAGTCCGACACTCTATCTACTGAACCAAAACAGCCATATATATATATATATATAATTTTTTTTTTTTTGCTAGGTTCTGAAGCCAGATACCAGATGATAAAGCTAACTCCAAAGCAGAAAATTTCTGAAAATACAAAGTCATGTAAGATACCAGTGGTAAAGCAGAAGACGGCCATGACGCTTTCAGAAAAGTTACTTAAATTTAACAAATTTGTGGACATTTACAGAGTTGTACTTCCTACTGTTGATAATGAATACAACAAGTACTTCCTTCAAAACCTTAACCTTTTTCAAGATCAGAATGGTCAAACAAGTAAGAAGCAGGGCAAATATAAAGAGTATGGAAAACCCTTCAATCAGAGATCATTGTTTTTGAGGCATAAGCAAATTCTGACAAATGCAAAATCTTATGAATGCAGTGAATGTGGAAGAGCCTTCAAACGCCAGGCAAATTTTGTTCGACATCAGAGATTTCACACTTCAGAGGATCCCTTTGAGTGTGACATATGTGGGCAAGCCTTCAAACAGAAGTCTGCTCTTACTGCCCATAAACAGTGTCACCCTCAAGAAAAGCCATATAAATGTCATGAATGTGGAAAATATTTCCGTCAGATGGCATATCTTGTTGAACATAAAAGGATCCATACCAAAGAAAAACCCTATAAATGTAGTGAATGTGAAAGAACATTTAGTCAGAATTCAACTCTAATTCGACATCAGGTAATCCACAGCGGAGAAAAACCCCATAAATGCCTTGAATGTGGAAAAGCCTTTGTTCGGAACTCAACCCTTAAGAGCCATCAACAAATTCACAGTAAACAGAACGTTCACAAATGCAGTGAATGTGGAGAATCCTTTGGTCGGAATATAGATCTCATTCAGCATCAAAGGACCCATACTAAGGGGAAAGTATTTGAATGTAGAGAATGTGGAAAAACTTTTAGTTTTAAGTCAAATCTTCGTCGACACAAGGTCATTCATAATGGAGAGAGACCCTATAGATGTGACAAATGCGGGAAATCTTTCAGTTGGCGCACAAGCTTTATTAAGCATCAGAGTACTCACAGAGAGCAGGTATCTACGTGACTAATGAGAAAAGCTATAATTTAAAGACCAGTACTTGTCACTATTGCAAGTATATGTAATTAGATCATTTTACAAAAATTAATAAACAAGAGCCGAAGTCCATCTTTCTGTGGGGGCCCTCATTTTGTAGGTAACCTCGCTGTAGTCCAGAATTAATAGAAAATGTGATAGGCTGTTGTATCGTTTCACTTGAGCCCCTATACCTTTGTTCCCCCCAAGTCAAGTTAAGGCATAAGGGAGGCTTGGTAGCTTTGCTCTGTGGTCCCCCAGGCTGGAGATCATTTAATATATTGTGAATGATTTAAGAAGGCCTTTCTTGGTTCTACACAGAATAATGACTTGATATTGATAGGCTGTTTAAAAGTAAGTACCACTTGTAGCTAGTGAGGTATTAAGAATAAAAATTTTTAATAAAATTTAGTGTTCTACTGTAGTGATTTTCAACGTTTTTCATCTCATGGCACACATAAACTACTAAAACTCTGCGGCACATCAAAAAATATATTTTTGGCCGATTTGCCCAAAAAAGTAGGTAAGATTTTGATTCATTCACACCGGAAAGCTACTATTGTGTTTCTGTTGTCATTTTTTTTTATTTGACAATCTAAGGGAAAAGAGGTTAGCACCCCTGACTAAATGGTCAGGTATTGCATATTTAAGAAATTCTTCCCGCATAGCAGTGTGCTGGTGAAAATTACTACATTCTATGAAGAGTTCTAAGCCAGTGCTTACAGCAGATGCTGTTGGTGCCTGCTCCTGCCCCTTTGGCCATAGCCTCTCTGTGTGTTTCATTTGCCTTGCACTCTCTTCATCTGTTGGTCTGCAGGCTTTTTCTAAAATCATGAAAGGCCACTACTCTGTATATCCTGGGAGCAGGCTTTACCCAGTGCTTGATGGGAATTTGATATAAACCAGATCTCCCTCCCCTTGGGAGGAGCACACAGGTTATCTGAAGCATCTGTTGTACACTGTTTTCAGATTTTCCCATGGGATTATACACATTCACTTACAATGGCAGCTGTCTTCCCTTATCTGTCCCTTCACTCCCCTACCAGTGTTTCAGCGCCTCTCCCACAAGTAAATGGCTTGTACTAAAAAAGTGTCAAATATAAATCTTGAGCCATATCCTTTCATTCCCACAGTTATTCCAAGCATATTTTTTGTAAAATAAAAATGGTTTATCAATCCCAAATTGTATAAAACACATGGGAGAAACCTAGCCAATCAACACAACTGTTGCCACATGGAAAGTTACTTGTATCAAACATCAAGTTTAAGAATGTACAAATGTTCCTTTTATCATATCTATAGTAATTACCTATGCTTTTCCATTTAAGTGTTTTTAAAACTACATATCCCCATTATTTTTTCTTTCCCATTTCCCAGTACAATAATGGGAGGAAGAGGATCCCTCACATCCACAAGTTTCTAACTGGAAAGAAGGGGCAGTAGAAAACTGCTTAGAGAGTTGTTTTAACCATTCCCTGTCAGGGCACATGCCCGGGTTGTGGCTCAACCCCCAGTAGGCGGCGTGCAGGAGGCAGCAGATTGATGATTCTCATCACTGATGTTTCTCTTTCTCCCTCTCTCTTAAATCAATAAAAACATATTTGAGAAAAGCAAATTATCTGAAACAAATCTGGCATGTTAAGAATGGATAAATCTGGCCGAAACCGGTTTGGCTCAGTGGATAGAGCGTCGGCCTGCGGACTGAAAGGTCCTAGGTTCGATTCCGGTCAAGGGCATGTACCTGGGTTGTGGGCACTTCCCCAGTGGGGGATGCGCAGGAGGCAGCTGATCGATGTTTCTCTCTCATCGATGTTTCTAACTATCTCTCTCTCTTCCACTCTGTAAAAAATCAATAAAATATATTAAAAAAAGAAAAAAAAAAAGAATGGATAAATCTGTGTGGTACATATGTGAATGTTCTTTAAAACCAGGCTATTTTGTTTATTTGTATGTTAGCAATATTTCATAATAAACTATTGTATCCAGTTATTGAATACAATTATTTCACAATAAATAATATAATGCAAAAGTATATGAAGATATGTGTCAGTAAATAATTATAAAAAGAACCTCCCAGGCATCTTCACCCTAGTTAAGAATTAGGTCATTTTCAGGATCACAAAGCCCTTTACAATCTCTGCAAACTCAGCTCCCTTTCTCTTCACCAAAGGTTAACAAATAAAATACTCCGAGTTTTATGTTAATCATTCCTTTGTATCATGTATACATACATTTACTCATGTCTGGACATTACACTGTTTAGTTTTGCTTATTCTGGAATTTTACATACATGGAATACTTTTGTACTTTCACTGCACGTGTTTTGAGAATCATCCGTATTTCTGTGTAGCTGTGGTCCAGTCATATTTACTGGTGCTCAGCATTTCTTTGTAGGAGTATACCACAACTTATGAATCTATTCTTTTGTCAATGGGCTTTTAGGGTATTTCCACTTTAGGGGTATTATAAAACAACATGTCAACATGCCTTAGTTCCCTGTGAAAAGCCCTAGACATAGATACATTTTCATGATGAGTCATAAGATACATACGTTTTTCAGCCTGAATAAGTAATGCCAAGCCTTGGCTGGGTAGCTCAGTTGGTTAGAGAGCTGTCCCGATACACCAAAGTTGCAGGTTTGATCCCCAGTCAGGGCATATAAAAGAATCAACCAATGAATGCATAAATAAATGGGACAACAAATCATTTCTCTCTCTAAAATGAGTAATGCCAAACTTTCTATAATACATGTAACAATTTACACACCCAACAGCAATAGACGAGAGTTCCCACCACTCTATGTGTTTATGAATACTTGGTTCTGACATTTTTTTAAATTATTTTTTTGTTAATCCTCACTTGAGGATATTTTTCCATCGATTTTTTGAGAGAGTGGGAAGGGAGAGAAAGAGAGAGAGAGAAACATCGCCTTGAGGGAGGCACATCAATTGGTTGCCTTTGCACACGCCCCGACTAGGGCTGGGGATCGAGACTACAACCTTGCCCTTGACTGGAATCGAACCAGGGACCCTTCAGTCCATAGGCCAACACTCTTTCCACTAAGCTAAACAGGCTAGAGCCTGACAGATTTTTAAAGATTTGATAATCTGTAAGGTGTGAAATAGTAGTATCTAATTGTGGATTAATTTGCATATCTATTATTACTAATATAATTGAGCACCTTTTCATTATCATGGGCTGTGATTTCTATTTTGTCTTTTCCTGATCTTAATGTAGTTGAATTTATCAGTCTTTTATAGTGCTTTTTGAGTCTTGTTTCAGATTGCTACCAATTTATCAGAAATTTGTTTTTCTTCCTAGGTGCACAGCTAGATCACATTTCACAGATTGTATTGTTCAACATGTCTAGGTGACTGAGTCCTAACCAAGAGAATGAGTAGAGGCGATGTGTGCTACTTCTTGGCTAGGCCCATGAAAGCTCTGACACCTCCGTGCTCTTGTCTTCCTTCCAGTTGACTAGGTTAGAAAACCCGGGGCATTTTGGCAGCCATGTATTGACGATGGCAGGGCTGCCATCAAACTGATGGCTTGGAGGAGAGCCACCCTGCCAGTCATGTGTATGTCCCTTAAACTTACAGGAGCGAGAAATGTACAAATATAGCTTTTGGGGTATTTTTTAGAGCTGTTATCATATGTTAACTTTATACATGTTTAAGATATTCTTTACTAATCTGAGATCAGAAAAAGACCACCTATATTTTTGTCAAAAGAATTGAAGTGTTTCAATAAAAAAAAGCTGAATGAATTATTGAACAAATAACTAAGCTTCATTTTTTAGCAGTTTCTGGTATTATTTGTGTTTTTACCCCCAAAATGTATATGTTGAAGCCTTAAATCATAGTGTCTCGGAATGTGATTGTGTTTGGAGACAGGGCCTTTTAGGAGGTGATTAAGTTAAAATGAAGTCACTAGGGTGGGCTGTAATCTTATGACTGGTGTCCTTATGAAAAGGATATTTGGAAGACCACATATAGACAAGGAAAAGACAGCCATGTATAAGCCAAGGAAAGAGGCCTCAGAAGGAACCAACCTTGCCAATATCCTGATCTTGGGAGTCCCCAGCCCTAGTCGGGGCGTGGTGAGAAAATAAATGCTATCTATCATCCCAGTCTGTTATTTTTTTTTTTTTTATGGCATCAGAGCAGACTAAGACACTCACCCTTCATAATATAGGGATCAGAGATTACATAAACACATTAATTTACTGTATACAGTAGTTGGTATGGTAAACGATAAACAAAACATACCAATAGTGTTAGTAAAGAAAACATTTTGGGGTAGGATACTTGAGAAGCAAAAATTTTAAATTGCTTTATGAGAGTGGAATTTTCCCTTTGTTATTTGTGATTTAGGGACTGAGGAAAGGAAGATGGGATTAAAAGCAGAGTAAACATCTTGACCAATGGCATATATGTGGGACATTTAAGTAGCATATAGGTAGCAGTAAATGTCTGTAGAAGGAGATAAAAACTAAAATTGGAGAGAGTACAGTTCATTCTAAGTTTGCAGAGTTACTATAGTAAAAAGAACACTAGGATCAGAACCTGTACCTGATTATATACTATATAACTATCACTTACTATCTGACTTTGAGAAAATATCCTTGATAAGCTTGGAGAAAATACCACTGAGACAGCTTTAGACCTGCTTAAACTTTTATCATTGCCCCATTCTCAGTCGTTTTCTTAATACTGAATCTCATTTAAATAAAAAGTTAACGACACCTAGGCCAGCCCTTTCACAGTCCCTCCTGTTGGTTACAAGGAAGGTGAAAGAAGAAAGCACACACTACTATTCTATCACATCCAAGATAGAGGTGAGATCTGAAAGGCAATTACTTTGGTTTCCGTTTTTGTACATTTAGGAAAAAAATACGAGGTGCCAATGCTAGAGTAGAATTCTCCTAATAGAACACAATTGACGTTTGCTTCAGGGGAAATTGGGAAGTTGTAGTAAAAGCCAAAAATAGCTCACACACTGATCAGATTTCTACCTGAGAACCTAGTCTTAGATTCTAGAGAACAATCCAAATTATGCTAAAATGACATTAACATTCACTACATACTGCCTTGCTTGCAACAACAAAAAAAATGAGAAATGCCTGAAATTTCCAATAAAAGGAAAATGGCTCCATTGTTACATCCATTTGTTGGAATATAATGCAGCCATTGCATAAAGGTTATAAAAACCATATAAAATCCTTAATACCTAATGTTAAATACATAAAATATAAAAACTAATTTTTATTATACAAAAAAATCAGAAAAAAAATCAGGAGGAAATACAGTTGACTCTTGAACACAAGTCTGAACTGCAAAGGTCCACTTGTACACAAATTTTTTCAATAAATATATAGGCAGCACTCTGTACCTACAGGTTTCACATCCGTGGATACAACCAATTGCAGATGGAAGACAGTATTTTCAACCTGCGGTTGGAAATTTGCAAACATGGAATGCTGATTAAATGCATTTTCCTACATCAATTAATATAAGGGACTTGAGCATATGCAGATTTTTGTCAGCAGGGATCTTTTTTTTTTTTTATTTTAAAATATGTATTTTATTGATTTTTTACAGAGAGGAAGGGAGAGAGATAGTTAGAAACCTCAATGAGAGCGAAACATCGATCAGCTGCCTCCTGCACATCTCCTACTGGGGATGTGCCCGCAACCCAGGTACATGCCCTTGACCGGAATCAAACCTGGGACCTTTCAATCCGCAGACCGGATACTCTATCCACTGAGCCAAACCAGTTTCGGCGTCAGCAGGGATCTTGAAGCCAATCCCCACGGATATCTAGGGATGACTTAAATACTGGGGGGAGTCAAAGTTATACATGGATTTTTTGACTGTGCAGGGTGTAGGCACCCCTAACCCTCACATAGTTCAATGATTAACTGTAAATGCCAGTAACAGATCAAGTGTGGGAGTATGAGTCATTTTCTCTCTTGTTGTTTTCCCAAATATCCAGTAATGTGCTTATATCCCTTTAGTTTAAAAAAAATGTTCAGAAAGAATTTAGATGCAATACATGTTACTAGTGTGCAGGACTGGAAAGAGAAGAAGATGGATTTAGGCTCTAACCCAAGTTTTTGTTGTGCCTACAGTTTAACACAATAGGGAAAGAGGAACTCTGCAAAACTGAATATTTTAAAAGTCAAAAACAGAGTGGCTCTTGCATTCACTGAACTGAATGTATGAGGTGTTTTGGATGAGAAAGTACTTGAAATCCTCTCTACCATCTAAGTAGAAAGACAATTGTAAGTTACTAAAATGAATTCTTGGGGAAGTAATGTGAGTGCAGAAGATTTGGTCCAAGAGCAGCAGAGGTAAGGGTGGAGAGACAAGGACAGACTGTTGCACCCTTTTCAGAAGTCTCCTCACAGATCCATCTGGTAGAGGGGCTCCCAACTTACATGCTTCTCCTTCATAGCAATACTCTATCAACATATGTCTTGAGATTTAAGTCAGACTGAATCTATCTTGGTTCTGATGCCCAAGGAAATATGACCCATGATTGACTGAAATATACCAAAAGCCAGAGAATGTAGTTTCAGGGCAATAATAAAATGAAAGGAAACAGCTCATGCAGAATCGTGTCAAAATGATGGGGCTTTATTTCTGTGGATCCTTTGGTGTCGAATAAGGTGTGGACTCTGTCTAAAGCTATCCCCACATTCAAGACATTTATAAGGTCTTTCTCCAGTGTGAGTTCTCTGGTGTATAATGAGGGTCGCACTCTGACTGAAGCGTTTCCCACAGACGGAACATTCATAAGGCTTCTCCCCAGTGTGGGTTCTCTGATGTTTAGAGAGGTCAGAGCACCGTTTGAAGCTTTTCTCACATTCTTCACATGTATAGGGTCTTTCCCCTTTATGGATTCTCTGATGTCTAAAACGGTTGGAAATACGGC
Source organism: Myotis daubentonii (assembly GCF_963259705.1). Taxonomy (NCBI): domain Eukaryota; kingdom Metazoa; phylum Chordata; class Mammalia; order Chiroptera; family Vespertilionidae; genus Myotis; species Myotis daubentonii. The sequence goes on along the minus strand of NC_081843.1, from coordinate 37,063,838 downwards.
AGGTCTCCCCACATTCAGAACATTTATAGTGTTTCTCTCCTATGTGGATTCGTTGATGCCGATTGAGATGTGAGCTCTGTCTGAAGCTGTCCCCACATTTGGGACATGTGTATGGCTTTTCCCCTGTATGCGTCCTCTGGTGTTTAACCAAGGCGGTACTCTGAGTGAAGCTCTTCCCACATTCTTTGCATTCATAGGGTTTCTCCCCAGTGTGGATTCTCTGGTGTTTCAAGAGGTCAGAACGCTGTTTGAAACTCTTTCCACAGTTATCACATTTATAAGGTCTTTCTTCACGGAGCTGCCTCTGGGTCTGAAAAAGGCCTGGAGTATGGAAATTTTCCACATTGTCAATAGATTTGTGAGGTTTCACCACTTGAAGTTTCATTATATTTAAACTCTGTTTGCACCTGTTGCCATGTTCAGCACCATTAACAGACCTCTCTGCTGTCAGGCCAGGCTGACAAAGAACCAAGTTGGAACTTCTGGCACTATTCCCAATTTCATTATTTTTGGAGTCTCCCTCTTCTGTGGGAACATTCTTGAGATCTGAGATGCTGGTGAGTCTTTGCTCCTCAGGAGAATTTTCAAGTTTTAGGAATAAAGGGTTTCTTGAGTGCTTTTCCACCATCTCCTCATGGGTGTCACCACATTTGGACAACAGGGGAGCATTCCCCTGGGATCTTTCTTGTAGCTGCATCTGTGGCTCTACTTCTAGAATTTCTTGCTTTGGAATTAACTGTTTGTTCTCTGTTCTGGTTTCCAAACCTGAAACATTAAAATACAAATTGCTGACATTTCATCCTGTGCAAGAGTGAAATAAACAAGTGCTAGCAGAAAAATAGCCCCACCAATAACCTTTTTAATCTCATAAAGCCACTCCTGAAGTTGAATTGTTTTAGCTAACCTGTCATATGTGTTCATATTTTCCTGTACAAACCCCATGTCTTTGCTTTATACTTGTGCCCGCACCAACCAACCCATCTCTTATCCTCCTGCCCCACTCCACTGTTCTATGAGTCACCATATTATGACAGGCAAATTTGGAAGGGTGTCAAGAGAGGTGGTATAGCTTTTATCCTATGGCTGAAGGATGGTTTGACAAAGAAATTCTATTCACGATGAGTTACTGTATTAGACATACCAGGTGCCTCCAATGTCTGAAGGCAGAGTCTGTGTGGAAGATATATCTAGTACTGATTGAAAGTCTATAATGAACAGTCAAGACACCAGAGTCCATCCCCCAATCCAGAATTCTTACAGTTTACTCTCCAAGAAGGTCAGACCAGATAAATTCTGGATCAGGGACATCAGGCATAGCTAAAGAACAGGTGACAGGTACCATTAGCATATCAGGACAATCAAGTGAAAACTAACACACTAATTGGTAAAAACCCAATATAATGTCCTCTCCTCACGCTCAAACTACTGGCTCCAAAGCTTATGTTTTCCAGGCAGAAAGGACAGAAAAATTTTTTTTAAATCCTCACCTGAGGATATGTTTAATGATTTTTAGAGAGGAAGGGTGAGAAACATTGATCAGTTGCCTCCCATTCTCAGCCCCTACCAGGGATTAACTGCAGCCTCTTTGGTGTACAGGATGATGCTTCAACCAACTGAGCCACCTGGCTGGGGCAAGGGCAGAAATTTTTACAGCAGGAATTTCATAGGCTTATTCCCTATTGTATCCCCATCTACAATAGCACCTGGTTTACTGCAGATAATAAAATATTTGTTGAATAATCTCTTGTTGTTGAAATATTTGTTGGAAAATAAAGCTAAGGAGATCTCCTAGAAAACGAAATAAAAGAAAAAGAAATAGGAAGGGGATCAGGGGACTTGACAGAATCAGTCCATCGTCCCAACATCCAAATGAAAGAAATCCTGGAAGCAACATAGTAAAAATGAGATAAAAATAAGTAGATAGATAAATAAAAAAATACTATAGAAAATTTCTCACAACTCAAAGATATGGGTGTCTATATAAGGGCCTGCCAACTACTCAGAACAATGAATGGGGAGAAAAAACACCTACCTCACATTAAGCCATATCCATTGTGAAATTTCATAGTAGCAGGAATAAAGAAAAGCTTCTAAAGTAGTGGTTCTCAACCTTCTGGCCCTTTAAATATAGTTCCTCATTTTGTGGCCCAAGCATAAAATTATTTTTGTTGCTGCTTCATAACTGTAATGTTGCTACTGTTATGAATCGTAATGTAAATATCTGATATGCAGGATGGTCTTAGGCGACCCCTGTGAAAGGGTCATTCGACCGCCAAAGGGGTCACGACCCACATGTTGAGAACTGCTGTTCTAAAGGCTTCTACACAGGACAAACAGATTGTATGACAAGGATAAAATATCACAGTGACATAAGATTTCTCAATAGCAACATGGCAAGCTAGCCGGAAAATTGTCTTCAAAATTCAAACATGTTATTTCTAATATTGAATGCTATATCCAGCCACACTATAATACAAATGTAAGAGAGGACTAAATATATTTTCTGACATTGACAAAGTTTCAAAAAATTTAGCTCCCAAGTATATGTTCTCTGGAACACACTAGAAGAGTTCTCCATCAAATCAAGGGGGTAAAACGAAGGAAGAAAATTATATGGAATCCAGGGGGAAAAAAAGGAATTCCCAGGGTGACAGTGAAGGAGAGTCTAGGACAGTGATGGCGAACCTTTTGAGCGCAGCATGTCAGCATTTTGAAAACCCTAACTTAACTCTGGTGCCGTGTCACATATAGAAATTTTTTGATATTTGCAACCATAGTAAAACAAAGATTTATATTTTTGATATTTATTTTATATATTTAAATGCCATTTAACAAAGAAAAATCAACCAAAAAAATGAGTTCACGTGTCACCTCTGACACGCGTGTCATAGGTTTGCTATCACTGGTCTAGGACAACAGCTGGATAACAGGTCTGGAGAAGAAGTCTATTCACACTGGAGCAGAGGAAGCCTCAGGGGAATCTCTCCAAGGGGATATTTAAATGATGGCATATCTGATATATGTGAACATGTTGAAAGGAGTTTTATATTTCTAACAGAAAGCTTGTGAGTGAACTAGTGTTCAGTAGTTAGAAGAGTAAGCCCATGCAAAATGAGGCATTTTTAATTCCAGGGAAAACTGTAAAAGGAAAGTGTAAAAGCTGTAAAAGAAAAGTTATTCAGTATGTGGGTGAATGTAGATAGTATTTTGTTTTTTTAGATTCAATTTTGATAGATACGTTTTTATTGCCATTTTGTTGTTCATATTTTTAATCTTTTTTTCCTTCTCCTTTTATTCATTTATTTTTAATATATACAGTAAATATACTAGAGGCCCAGTGCACAAATTCATGCACCAGTGGGGTCCCTTGGCCTGGCCTGCGGGATCGGGCCAAAACCGGCTCTCCGACATCCCCCAAGGGGTCCCACATTGCAAGAGGGTGCAGGCCAGGCCAAGGGAGCCCACCAGTGCATGATTGGGGCCGGGGAGGGACTTGGTAGGTTGGCCAGCCAGGGAGGGACTGGAGGAGGGCTCCAGGGCGTGTCCGGCCAGTCTGGCTCAGTCCCAATCGGCTGGACCCCAGCAGCAAGCTAACCTATAGGTCAGAGCGTCTGCTCCCTGGTGGTCAGTGCACATCATAGCGAGCGGTTGAGTGGCCTTAGCATATCATTAGCATATTATGCTTTGATTGGTTGAACAGCTGACTGGTCAACCAGACACTTAGCATATTAGTCTTTTATTATATAGGATATAATAAAATATCTATTTTTTAAAAATCAACATAAATGATGATAATCATTGATTGGCTGTCTCCTGCATGTCCCACACTGGGGATCCAGCCCACAACCCAACATGTTCCCTGACTGGGAATTAAACTGTGACCTCCTGGTTCATAGGTCGATGCTCAACCACGAGCCATGCCTGCTGGGTTCTCCTATTTTTAAAAGGAATACTTATGGGGAGGGTGGGAGGGCAGGAGGGGGGCAGGTAAGAGATCAACCAAAGGACTTGTATGCATGCATATAAGCATAACCAATGGACATAAGACACTGGAGGGTAGGGGGTAGGGGAGGCCAGGGGATTATCAAGGGCGGGGGGGGGGGGGGGAGGAGACATATGTAATACTTTAAACAATAAAAAAAATAATAATAAAATGAAAAAATAAAAGGAATACTTAGACTACTGTGTTAAGACATCATGCCATCAGCTGAATACCAAATGTTGACAAGGATATGGAGAAAGAATTCTTGTATACTGCTTGTATCCTTCTGGACAGCAAGATGGGCAAATATCCCTAAATATATTCTTGTCAGAAACTCCTACATATGACCACAGAGAGAAAGACACAAGAATGTTCAGTGTACTGTTGGTAATGGTGAAAAACTGGAAGTCTTAATCTCCATTGACACTAGAATGGATAAATGAACTTGGGAATATTCTACAATGTATATATGGATGTTAAAATGAATAAACTAGAGCAATGTATATCAACGTGGATAAATCTCAAAATGTAGTGTTGGGCCCTAGCCAGTTTGGCTCAATGGAGAGAGCATCGGCCTGCAGGACTGAAGGGTCCCAGGTTTGATTCCTGTCAAGGGCATGTACCTTGGTTGCGGGCATATCCCCAGTAGGAGGTGTGTAGGAGGCAGCTGATCGGTGTTTCTCTCTCATTGATGTTTCTATCCCTCTCCCTTCCTCTCTGTAAAAAATCAATAAAATATATTTTTTAAAAAAATATGAAGCCAATATGGCTGATATTAAAATCTGATAAACCTGGGTGGTAGCCAGAACCGGTTTGGCTCAGTGGATAGAGCGTCGGCCTGCGGACTCAAGGGTCCCGGGTTCGATTCCGGTCAAGGGCATGTACCTTGGTTGCGGGCACATCCCCAGTGGGGGGCGTGCAGGAGGCAGCTGATCAATGTTTCTCTCTCATTGATGTTTCTGGCTCTCTATCCCTCCCCCTTCCTCTCTGTAAACAAATCAATAAAATATATTTTAAAAAAAACAAACAAAAAAAACCTGGGTGGTAGATACACAGGTGTCCATTATACTTTTCTGTATGTATTTTATTGAAAATGAATTAAAACAAGAAGCTGAATCTGTCACCTAACAAAACAGAACAGAAAGGTCTTACTTAAGGTCACAAAAGAGAACCTAGAACTCTCAACCTATTTCTCTGAGTGGCAGACTGGCTCAGGGATCAAACTGAAGCAAACCCTTCACAGATGACACATAGCTAGAAACAAGCAAAGTCATAGCACTTACTTGGTAGGACTGTGTTCCCATAATCCTTCAGCGTGCCCTCCCTGTAGAAGTCCCTCTGAACTGGGTCCAGGAGCTCCCACTCCTCCCTGGTTACAGGTACATCCTTGACCTTCACCGATCCCTGAAACAAAAAGAGACCTCCCATCAGCACCTGCTGTCCCAGGACAGCCTTACCACTAGTCTCAGGGTAAGGCTAGACTCAGTCAGCCAGTACTGCGGAGGAAGCACTGAGAATGAAGTAACAAACACTTCTGTTGAGCCTTTGCCAGTGAATCTTGTACTGACTGGGTAGTTTCAAAATGACCAAAAACAGAAGCTGCCGTTCTCTTGCAATCCCAAAAAGCCATTCTGTGGACTGTCTACACTAACTTGGGGTAAGAGCAAAATAATCATTTGAGTTACATCACTATGATTTACCAAAATGGAAATCTGATATAGATTAAAAATGTATAGATAACCAGACCAGAGTCCTAAATTCCAATGCTGGCTCTGTTTCTTCATGTGTGAAATGGATATAAATATCTGTCTTAAGAAGCTGAAGGTACCTCATCAACAGCAGGCACTTAATTTCCTTTCCCTTCCTTGACCTGTGCACAATAAGATGATTACCCAACAAGATGATCTTTTGAAAAGCTTATCTTACTGTAAGTTGACTATGTACAGAAGGTAAAGCCACAGTTCTTAGAGAGGGAAGGTTCTAAAACTGGTGCAGAGAGATTGTCTAGGTTCCAGTGATGACTCATCAACTGACTCCAAATATCTCTCACTCAATGTGAGGGAATTTTTTTTTTAATTTTCTACTATGTTCTGACATGTTAATAAAAAAAACTTTCTGGCTGGGAGACTTCCCCTCTGAGTGTCAGCCAATTCTTAGAGAGCAAAGGTTCAGCTGAGACTGGTTAATCTAGAGCCCTATCTTCTCTATGGGGCCTGCACACCCAAGGAGGCAAGGTTAGCCCCTGCCTTAATCATCCCAAGGTCAGGTACCAGGCAACTAGGAACCACTGCATAATTTACAGCTGACTGGAAGATTTAAACTAAGCAATCCTATTGTTTACCCTGCCATGCTCTTCCTTTCCCTCTAAAACCCCAATTTAGACTCTGGCCTAACTTCTCCCTAGCTCCTGTCATCTGTCATCTGCCTCCTGACTACGACCTGGTGTCTTTCCCATGAGGTTCTGTGTAGCATGCAGTGCCTCCTGTCCCCAGGACCTGAGTATAGGACATTTCACACCTTCCTCCCTCGCCCAGCCTCTCCTCCATCTCTGCGTAAAGGAAAACCACACTCCTGTGTGTCTCCTCTTAATACTTCATTACAAACTATTTCCCTTCTAACACCAGATGTGTGTGTTTCGACACGTCAAGCAATTCTCCAACACCAGCTAGCTGTATCCTACAGTTTAACTCAATTCTGACACCATGTACCTGGAGATGGGTTCAGATCCCACAGGTTAAGGGAACAGTCCTACAAGACTGCCCCTTCCCAACTTCAGATGCTAACTGTAAGCCCACATCCGGTTTCTGACCAACCAGCTTTAGATCAGAGGCTCCCTTGACCCTCTCTTTGGGTTCAAAATCAATTTCCCAGAGCAGCTTCAGAACTCAGGAAAACAATTTACTTACTAGATTACCAGCTTATTATAAAAGGTTGTAACTCAGAAACCACAAGATGGAGGAGATGCATAGGGCAAGGTCTGGGAAGGTCCCATGCTCGGAAGCTTGTCCCCATGGAGCCTGGCGTGGATTGCTCTCCCACTAAGTGGATGCCCTTACAATCTGGTACCTCCCTGAACCCCATGCAATTGGAACTTTTATGGAGGTTCATCACGTAAGTGTGATCAGTAATTAACTCCACTTCCAGCCTCTCTCTCCTCTCTGGAGTACTATTATCAGCTGTGGGAGGAGGGAGTCGCCAAACCGTTCAAAAGTAAAAAAGGAACCCCACTTTCAAAGTGGTGGGGCATTGCTCTTCTGGCATCCTGACATCTTTCTTGCCCCAACAATCTAGTTACACAAAAGGGTGTCTCACAATGAGTAAACAATACTCTCGAGTAGGTGTTGTGCTGAGCGGTCTCCAACTCAAGGATCATTTCCTGAATGGATTCGTCACTGTTTCCTACGGAAAGGAAGTAGTGTTATGCACATTCTAAAGTTCACACAAAATGTCACAAGGAAGAACAAAAACCTTCTGAAACTCATACACCTCCCTTCCCCACACTCCCACCACCAGCGCACTCCTCACCGGGAGCGAGGTTCCGCCGCGCGTCCTCCGAAGAGCCCGCAGCACGGCCGCAGCCTGGTCGCCGCTCGCGGGGTCGCGCCTCCGCACGCGGTCCCGCAGCTCCGGGGGCAGGGCGGTCAGGAGCTGCTCCAGCACCAGCAGCTCCAGGATCTGCTCCTTCGAGTGCACCTCCGGCCTCAGCCACCGACGACAGAGTTCCCTCAGCCGGCTCAGCGCCTCTTCGGGTCCGGCCGCCTCCTGATAACGGAACCGCCTAAAATACTGTCGACAAGTTTCGGGATCCAGGCAGTCCACAGGCGGGCCGGGCTCCCGAACTCCCGGTGAGTCTTCCTCCACTTTCACTATCAGAAGTCCATCTCGCAGGGGCGGCGCGGCGACGCTCGGCCCTGCGGCCACCAACCGGGCCCCCGCCTCGGCGTCACTGCCTTCACTTGCGACCACGCTCGAACTCATCTTTCTTCAGTACGCGCTGACTTTCCCGGAGTTTTGCCTTCAGGTGAGAAGAGAACACACCCTGCAAAAACCCACGGCACTCATCGCCCTTCCTTAAGTTGAGGCGCAATCCACCCGGCCCCCTGCAGGAGTCCTCCCACCGCCGGCTTCGCCACTTAGGACCGGCCCGGCCCGTGCCAAAAAAAAAGCAACAGAAACTAGTAACTCGGGCCGGAAGTGCGTCACCGACTCCCTGCGGTAGACACCCTCCCGGGCATTTCCGGGATCTCTCTAGGCGCCCTGGAGGACTGGGATGAATCTTGGTGGTTTGCCGCCCGCCCCTTCCAGGGACGCTCTTCTTGTATACTCTCCTTTGCGCAGATTATAGTCCTTTGGGTTGCAGAACTAAGCGATACTCTTCTTTTAAAACTTGAATGTCATTCTTTAATACCCTGTCTGTGAATAAATTTTTATTTTAAAGTCTTGTTTTAGGAAAAGTTAAAGATCCAACTGTACAATGAGTTGTAAAAAACATTCACCCATGTGGTATTTGTTTACACAAGAAAGGTTTGTAGAGTATCTTCTACATGACAAAACATCGTGCTCGACACCATAGATGCAAAACATAGTCCTTGTCCTCAAGTTGCTCACAGTCTCCCGGGATCACGCTGGAGGACTGGGCTCAGGATGGCAGTCCTTTATTCTAGGCTGGGTAAGGGAGGTGTGGTGCTTGCATCCACACTGGCTGGGTGAAAGGTCATCCTTTCTCCCACGCAGCCTAGGGGAGGGGTGGTGCTCCCTTCCAGGTTGCCTGGAGAACTGGGCATAGTTGATTCTAGGCTGAGTGATGGAGTCCCAGGATCTCTCCCCTTCTGCCCTGATGCCTGAAACCCCTGGGTTGGGGAAAGACTGATGTTGGGGTCAGAGGAGGGGCAGGGCCTTACCCTGACCTTGAGGCCACAAATCTTGGTTTTCATGCTAAGGTGAGGTAACTGCCCATGATATTGTTATATGTTTTTCTTGTGAGTAATTCCCATATCCGTGCTTCTCATAGTCCATGGTCTTCATTATTTGGGCTACCTGGGGGCTACGTCACCCCAGGGTGGCTACGTCACCCCAGGGTGGCTCTATGTCTGGTCTTAGTTCCTCTAACTGCCCAATGTTGACCCAGCAGTTTTTCATGATATTTTCCAGGGTTGGTCTTTGGCTAGAGTTGAGGGTTATTAATTTTCATAACAGTTTTTGGCATTGTAGAGACAGGAAGTATGGTATAAAGAAGCACCCATTCAAGATGTACTCAGTAAATTCGTCAAAATTCTTTACCACAAATGGAAGCTCTCCTGTCACCATCTTGTAGAGCACTACCCCCATGTTTCAGACATCCATCTTCAGGCCCTCGTAGAGTTCGAACCCGAACAACTCTGGGGCCATACAGGGGGTAGTGCCACAGAAGGTAGTCAGTTTTCTTCCATAAATACCCTACTGAGGCCAAAGTCTGCTAATTTCACATTCATCTCACCATCTAGAAGTATGTTCTCCGGCTTTAGATCCTGATGTATGATGTGTCTCTGTTGACAGTAATGGACGACTGATAGTAATGGTCGGAACAGAGCTTGGGCTTCCTTTTCCGCCATGGGGCCACAGTTCTCTAAGTAGTCGAATAATGTTCCTTCACTGGCATGTTCCATGAAGAGATATACTTGGTCCTCGGTGGTAATGACTTCAAACATCTTGGTGATATTAAGATGATCTAGTTCCTGTTGATTATAATAGAATCAGGGACATAGAAAGGGAATGGACTGACTATTCTTGGGGGGGAAAGGGGTGTGGGAGATGTGGGAAGAGACTGGACAAAAATCGTGCACCTATGGATGAGGACAGTGGGTGGGGAGTGAGGGCGGAGGGTGGGGCGGGAACTGGGAGGAGGGGAGTTATGGGGGGGGGGGGGAAGGAACAAATGTAATAATCTGAACAATAAAGATTTAATTAAAAAAAAAAAGATGATCTAGTTCCTTAAGAGAATGAATCTCTTGGAGAACATCAGAGAAACTCTGCCATTGACAACTTTCACAGCCATCTCTGTGCTGGTGACAACGTGTCTAGCCAGCCTCACCTCTCCAAAGCATCCCTTGCCAATGATGTTGAGTATGAGGTAGTTGCCAATATGGCACTCCTCATTGGCAGAGATGGCTGCAAAGTCATCACACTTAGTGACTTAAAAAATAAAAAATATTCTTTGATATCTGTTCTCACTGAAGTGGATCTGTGGGAGGAGGGAGAGAAAGAGGAGGAAGAGGAGGAGAAAAAAATGAGAAAATAAGCCAATTAGTCCATGTCCAACAGGTCACTACCAATCAGCTTCCTGGGATCTAACAGACTAACATCTCAGCCCAGCCAAAACCTTATAAAGGAATGGTTTGCAATTCCATCACAGTAGCGCCTTATGAGGTCAGAACAAGAAATGGATCAATCATGGCTGGGGATAAACCATAGTGGTTTTCTCACTCTTTAGTCTCATGACCCTTTTCTCACTTTTTAGTCTCAGGACCCCCAAAGAGCTTTTTGTTATGTGTGATATTCAAGATTAATATTTATTTAATCTTTATTTTATTAGAAATGAAAATCTGTAAAATGCAAAAAAAGAAAAGTCTGACTTATGTTCGTGCTTCACATCTCAGTTCAGATATCACCTGCTTAGAGAGGACTTCCCTGATCATCCATTCCTACCCACCTCACCCAGCACATCACGTTTTGAATTTTCATAGCACTGACCACATTGTAACTGATCCTTTTTTTAAAAAAAATCCTCACCTAAAGATATGTTTTTATTGATTTTTGTTTTTTTAGAGAGGAAGAGAGAGAAACATCTATTGGTTAACTTCCATATGCACCCCAACCTGGGATCAAACCCACAACCTACAGTTGCCTTGACTGGGCAATGAACCTGTAACCTTGGGGTGCATGGAATGATGCTACAACAAACTGAGCTATACCGGCCAGGGCAGTGTTGTTAATTCTTGTTTACTGTCTGTCCTTCCCATGAAGGAGGAGCATGACTGCAATGTTCCCTGTGTCTAGCACAGTGACTGGCAACAAAATAAATGTTTAATAAATATTTGTTCACTAGATTAATATAGAAATTTTGGGGAACAAAAGAAAACATGGGCAACTACTATTTAACCAATAATTCATAAAAAAATCTTTATGAAATTCATGTTCTGTCAGGCTGGCATGGCTCAGTGGTTGAGCATCGACCCATGAACCAGAGGTTGCGGTTGGATTCCTGTTTGGGGCACATGCCGGCGTTTCGGGCTAGATCCCCAGTGTGGGGCGTGCATCATTAATGTTTCTCTCTCTCTCTCTCTACCTCTCCCTTCCTCTCTGAAATCAATAAAAATATATTTATAAAAAAATACAGCCTCCCCCCAACCCCTCGTCAATTTGAGCCTCTCCTACTAAAGGACTCTCTCGAGATAGTATCGGATTTTTCTGAATTTCTTTCATTCCCATAAGATAGACCACAGCGCTAGCAAGTCAGTCTCCAAACCTCATCCCTGATTGGTTTTCATCCCTGATGGGATGAAAAATTCATCCCATACACTAAAAAATAACTCTTCAGTAGATCCAAGGATGTGTGCTTTCTGATGAGTGGTGTAGGTGCGCCTCATTTTGGCGATATGTAAGAGTGGTGATAAGCCTCTTGTCTTGCCTGTCAAACAGCTTTGTAAACGTATACAAAAATGAGAAATTATTAAGGATGGGATCCCCTTGGTTGAAGAAGCCCAGCATAGACGATTTCCCTACTTTGCAACGATGCGTGGTTTCGGCATCCACTCTCTCCACGATAGAAGGCAACGGACTTCGCCAAGCGCCGCCTTCCAGCCCAGGGCGTTGGAGCAAATGCGTCCCTGCTCTCCCGCACTCTGATAGGCCCGCGAAACCGAGGCTGAAAAGAGAGCCGCGGCACGTTCCACGCGGCGCTTCCTGGGAGATGTAGTCCTGGTAGCCACCGGCTCCCGGGACTCGCGAGTTTAACGTTGGAGATTTTAGCCCAGAGAGAGCTGAGATGGTAAAGAGGTGGGTGTGTCTTGAAACGGGGTGCGGGGAGTGGTGAGATTCATGTGAAGAAACCGAAGGGCTCAAAATTAAAGAGAAGTGACAGTTGTGGGCTTGCAGAAAGGTACGGACCCTACTCCGAATTGGGGCGCGGGGCGTTAAGAGTTGGGGAGCGCAGGTTCCACGGCAAATCGGATGCTAGCAACTGTCGCCGTAGCAACAGCTCCCGACACCTACGACCCCGCCCCCTGCCTGCATTCCAAGGAAAGAGGAGGAGCCCGAGCTGTTTAAATTGCTTTGGGGTTCCCCTGGCTGGTTTGGCTCAGTGGATAGAGCTTTGGACTGCAGATTGGAAGGTCCCGGTTCGATTCCAGTCGGGGGCACATGCTCGGGTTGCGGACTCGATCCCCAGTTGGGGTGTGCAGGAGGCAGCCGATGAGTGATACTCTCTCATCATTGATGTCTCCCTCTCTCTCTCCCTCTCCCTTCTTCTCTGAAATCAATAAAAATATTTTTTAAAAATAAATTGCTTTGGGGTTGGATGGGAAAAGAGTGTGGCTGTTTTCTTCACGGCTCCTGAGGTTCCGTGGGCGTGACTGGCTCCTGGGCCCCCGCCCCACTTCCCCACCGATTGGCCCACAGCCCCTCTGGGGTGGGGCGTGCGGCGGGCACTTTCCACCCGCTGCGAGGCGAGGACCTCCGGGTTTCCTAGAGCGGACTCGGAAGTGCTCTCGGGGGTTGGATTTATGGCTCAAGCCCGTTGGACAGAGAAAGCTTGGACTTGCTTACTTCCGGCGAGGAAGTGGTGCGAAGTGTCGCCTTCGGTTTTCTCTCCGTTTGTGAAAAGACACCCATCTCTCCAGCCTTGATTGCGGGAGCTCGGTCGTCCAGGAGAGCTCCCCGAGGCTGGAGTCTTGAGGAAAGGGCATGGGCATTGTATCCAGACGGGGGCCCTATCCCTAACCTTGACCGGGCCGTTCTCCCGTGTGTACGGGGTCAGGGTCGATTCCGAGAAATCCAGGTCCAAATCTGCCCTTATTATCCTGTTTCTCTTCGGGACCAATGAAGTCTGCCGTTGGTCTGTCAGGCCCTTCTGGCTTGAAAGGCAGGACCAGTTTTGATCATTGTAATGTTTTTGACCCCTGTTCTGACTTAAGTTTGACTTAAAGGTAGAGAGAAGGAGCAACTGCGACTGGACTAGTTAGTAAGTCTTGTCCTATTAATATTCTTCACCAGTAAAATTATGTTGGTTGGGCCTGATGTCAGATTTTTTATGGCTCTCATTTACATTTTTTTAAATGTTGGAAATACGTTAAGCTGAATTGTCCATATTTTAAATGAATTACTCTGTTGAGTGGTCATCTTTAGTATACATGACCTCTATGTCACCTCTTTGCTAATAATAATTTCCAATATATCAGTAGGTTGCATAATAATGAACGTGTCCTCCAGAAGATCCTAAAGAGGAAAACATTTGATCAGTGTAAAACAGCTAAAGGGGAGAGACATCCTTCTGAGTTTGAATGATAATGACAGAATCTGGGGAAGTCATAGACTTGGACCCTCCAGCTGAGACTTCACAAGAGCAAGAAGACCTTCTAATAGTGAAGGTGGAAGAAGAAGACTGCACCTGGATGCAGGAGTACGGTCCGCCAGTGTTTGAGACTTTTTACCAGCGCTTCAAGCACTTCCAGTACCATGAGGCATCAGGCCCCCGGGAGGCACTCAGCCAGCTCCGGGTGCTCTGCTGTGAGTGGCTGAGGCCTGAGCTGCACACCAAGGAGCAGATCCTGGAGCTGCTGGTGCTGGAGCAATTCCTGACCATCCTTCCTGAAGAGTTCCAGACCTGGGTGAGAGAACATCACCCGGAAAATGGAGAAGAGGCTGTGGCTGTAGTAGAAAATATACAGAGGGAACTAGAGGAACGCAGACAACAGGTGAGTGGAAGAGGAGACATTAGACAGGGGTGGGCAAACTTTTTGACTCGAGGGCCACAATGGGTTCTTAAACTGGACCGGAGGGCCGGAACAAAAGCATGGATGGAGTGTTTGTGTGAACTAATATAAATTCAAAGTAAACATCATTACATAAAAGGGCACGGTCTTTTTTTTTTTAGTTTTATTCATTTCAAACGGGCCGAATCCGGCCCGCTGGCCGTAGTTTGCCCACGGCTGCATTAGAGCAATGAGGAAGGGCAGGAAGAGAGTTGAGCTGCTGAGCAGGGGTGAGATCCTTAGCACTCTGGTGCTTCATTTATATTCTTTTGTTCTCCTGGGATTAGGTACACTGTGGAGATTTCCTGCCACTCCAGCAAAGAGAAGCAGTATCCAGTGTGCTAACCTGGGGAAGACAATCTGCGATTTAATTTAGTTTTAAAATTACTATATTTTTTGAGTGACATGATACAAAATTCAAAAGGTACTTAAGGTTGCAATAAAAGGAAGTGTCCATCCCACCCCTAGTTCCTCAGATGCCTAATTCTCCTCACCAGAGGCAACCATTTATATGGTACATGCATATCCTTACGGAGGTATGCTATATTCTAAATATATGAACATACATATATATGACATACTTAAAACTCAGATGTTTTAAAATCACTGTGTATTTCTGCCTCTTGCCTTTTTCTTATAGCTTGGTTTGTTTCATGTCAGTGCAATAGAGCGACCTCACTCTGAAACTGTGTTATATTCCATTGTATGGATATACCATAATTGGACTATTGAGGGCCATTTAAGTTGTTCCTTTAGATTGTTTCTGAATTTTTACTACAAACAACTTTGCTGCATGAATATCTTTACATACATCATTAATTATAGAATGAATGCTAAGTCCATTTGTTGGCTCAGAAGCCATATGCATTTGTAATTTTGACAGCTATTGATAGATTGCCCTACATAGAGATTATACTAATTTATATTCCCAACAGCAATGTATGAGAGAAATTTTTTTCCTGCAGTCTGATAACCCAATGTTATCCAACTTTTTTGATTTTTGCCAATATGAAAGATACATATTCCAGTTCTGTGCAATTTTAATGCATTTCTCTAGTGGGTTAGTTTGACCACAGTGCATATTTTAAGGGCTATGCATATGCCCTTTTATTGTAAATTATCTGTTTGTATTATTTACCTATTAGGAAAAGTAAGGACTGTAACTGTCATTGAATTGCAAGTGTTACTTTTCCACATTGTTGTTTGTCTTTGCTTATGGAGATTTTTGCTTTGCAGGGTGTTTTAATTTTTATGCAGTCAGCTTAGATCTTTTACGTTGTTTAGGGTTTTGTGCTATACTTAGAAAGGCCTTCTCAACTACAATATTATAAGAAATTTTTCTCATAGTTTTGTCTTAAATTTTTCTTTAGACTTTTAAATTTTTTACACTTTTACATCTGGAATTCATTTTGGTTTAGGGTGTTTGGTATGGTTACAACTTTATTTTCCCCCAGATATCTACCAGGTTGCCCCAGCAACTTGTAATCCACCTTCTCTCTTTCTGATTAAAATGCCTCTATATTACATACCAAATTTCTGCATGTATTTGGGTCCTTTTGTGGTCTCTTTATTTTATTTTACTGATGTCACTGTGTGTTCATGTGTTAGTATTTTAATTATTTGAGCTCCATGAAATGCTTTGGTATATGATAGGGCTACCCTTCCTTCTTCCAAATTATGCTTTAATATTTTCTCATTTTGCTTATGATCTTTAGAATTATTTATTTAGTTTTTAGTACCCCTCCCCCAATTCCTGTAGGTATTTTTGTTGGGATTGCATGAAATAATATATTAATCTAGGGAGAATCAATATCTTTATGTTGTTAACATCTTGTACTTTCTAACTCATTTATAATCTGACCTTCTACCTTCCTCTGGTTGCTAGACTCATACTCTCTTAAACTTTAATTCTCTTTTTATAGCAAAGAAACAAAAGATTATAGGTCTACCAGAGGTTGAAACTAGTTAGAGAATTTCCCTCATTTTCCAGAGAAATGGCACTTCATTGTAAGGTACCAACTCATTATTCTTTTTTTAAAAAAATATATTTATTGATTTTTTACAGTGAGGAAGGGAGAGGGATAGGGAGTTAGAAACATAGATGAGAGAAAAACACTGATCAGCTGCCTCCTGCACAACCCCCGCTGGGGATGCACCCGCAACCAAGGTACATGCCCTTGACCAGGATGGAACCTGGGACCCTTGAGTCCGCAGGCCGGCGCTCTCTCCACTGAGCCAAACCAGTCGGGCTCAACTCATTATTCTTTACCTCTGGGTAAGGGGTACTTCAACATCCCAGAATATCCTCAGGCCCTTCAGCTGGCTTAGCTCACCCCACGAGGCAAGTGGGCCGCAGAGAGAGCCACTGTTGACCTGAAGCCAGACCCTGTAGCTCTCCTGAATGATTGTTGTACAGATGGGAATGTTTGAACCTTTCTATTGCTTCTTTCAGGGCATAAAGGTTCCTGTTGACATCTAGTTCATTCTTTTTAAAGCCTAATTTGGGCCCAGCTGGTGTGCCTCAGTGGTTGATCCCTGGTCAGGGCACATGCCAGGGTTGTGGGCACGATCCCCAGTGTGGGGCCTGCAGGAGGTAGCCTGTCTGACTCTCTCTCATCATTGATGTTTCTATCTCTCTCTTCCTCTCTGAAATCAATAAAAATATATTTAAAAAAAACTAATTTAGGACATAAATGGACAAACTATGTCCTATCTTTTTAGTAATAAATATTCAAAAGTGTAATTTAAAACAAAAAGCATTTTTAAATACAGGATTTACAGCATATATTGCACATTTGCCTCTTTCGGTGTGATATGCAGCCCACCTTTGAAGGGATACAGAGAAAAATAATTCTTTAGTGGTAGTCAGAAATTGAGGCCCAGATAGGGTATTTCCCACAGGCATCCACAGCATACTTTGTTTGCCTTTCTCTCTGTCTGTCTCCTGTATCCCTGACATGTTTCCTCAACTTTATCTCCAGGCAGTTCTTGTCTCTGCAGACCTTTCCCCAGGCTTTATCCTTCTCCTTTTCAGTTTCTATGCCCGAGTTTCCGGACATCAAGGGCTGTTTTGGTTCTTTGCCGCCCATGGTGCCCTTTGGCATACTTGGCATCATCTTAACTCTGTTCTGAGTGGGTCAACCAGGACACAAACTTTCACACAGAATATTTGCCACAGCTGTTTTGCAACTGCCTCTTAATGTAACTCTTGTGCCACATTTTGCCAGTACTAGTAGGGTTAAAATCAAAAGTGTTTTGAAACCATAAGGGAGGGAGAAAGGGGATGGTGATTCTATCTCAATGCAGGATCTTATTACCTGCTAAGTTGCTGCTGAGACAGATTCTGGAAACTGGTTGTGGCAGAGTAATTGTGTGTACCCTGAGGTTGAGCAAGAGCCAAGAACAGAAAGATTGAGGTCTGTTGCACACTGGACATGAACTAGCTTAAGTCTGGGTGTTGGTCTGCGGGAGAACCACGTGTCACTTCCTGAGTCCTATAATTGACCTTTCCAAACTCCTTTCTCGCCTCTTTCCCTCTTTACTAAACTTGACCCACATTGGCCTTCCTAAGATACCCTCTTTCTGCCTGAGAGTCTTTGTTTATATTGTTCTCCCTGCTTGCAACACTTCTTACCTTTCTCCTGGCTGGCTTCTTTCATCCTTTAAGTGTTTACTTAAGTGACACTTCCTCAGAAAAGCCTTTGATAGCTACCCTATCTGAAGTCAATCTCATGCCCAGCTGGTGTGGCTCACTGGTTGAGTGTCAGCCCCTGAACCAAGAGGTCACCGGTTTGATTCTCTGTCAGGGCACATGCCCTGGTTGTGGGCTCAATCCCCATTAGGGGTCGTGCAGGAGGCAGCCAATTCATCAATGTTTCTATCTCTTCTCCCTCTCCCTTCCTCTCTCAAATCAATAAAAACATATCTTAAAAAATAAAGTAGATCTCATCTGATCTGTCTCATGGTACTTCCTCCTCCTTTCTAACATATAACAGTCTGTAATTATGTACTAATATTTATTTATGTGTTGAAGTGTTTATTGGAGGTCTTCTTCAACTAGGTATAAACCATGTATAATCAGTGCCTGACTCATTATAGACCTTGCACATTAAATATTTAGTATATGAACAAATGAAAGAATAATGTGAATTTACTGGATTCTTTAATAGCCTTCTCATTAAGGTACTGATTGGTGTGGTTGTGGTTGTTAGATTGTGGCATGTCCAGAAGTCCTTTCTCAGAAGATGGTGCCATCAGGAGCTATGCAGGAGTCCCTCCATCACCAGCTTCTTTCTCTGGACCCCCAGCCTGAACAAGAGCCACAGAAGCCTCATCTGGAGGAAAATGGTGAGGATCTATATGATTTGGTGGAACAGATGTGGCCAGAGAGTGGGCGCCCTGGCCATGTGGGTATGCAGTGTCTATAAGAGAGAGACCTAGGGAGCTTCTGCAATCAGTAGGATTTGGAGGTTGGCATGGTATGGGGACCTGGAATTGAGTCCCTGGTATTAAGAGAGGTCAGGTTGCCCAGCTGGCATGGCTCAGTAGTTGAGCATTGACTAATGAACCAGGAGGTCATGGATTGATTCCCGGTTGGGGCACATGCCAGGTCGTGGGCTTGATCCCCAATGTGGGGCTGCAGGAGACAGCCGATTGATGATTCTCTCTCATCATTGCTGTTTCTATCTCTTCATCTGCCTTCCTCTCAGAAATCAATAAAAATATATTTTAAAAAAAGACAGGTCAGCTTATAGGATGGCTAGGAACTGTACCACAGTTGTATTCAAAAGCTATAATGCAGATGATGAGAACTTTATAGGTACTGTTAAGAGATTTACAAGTCTACTTCATAGATTTTGTTATCTTAAGAGAGAACTTTATAGGTACTGTTAAGAGATTTACAAGTCTTCATAGATTTTGTTATCTTAATGCTTAAGTAAAAAAAAAAAGTTTCTAATTCCTAATTGCTTTCATTTTTTTAAATTCTTTATTTTGAATTTTGCTTTCATTCTTATTTCAAGCAGTGCTTCACCATGACCTTTAGAGCATTTGTTTTCTCTTTCCTTCCCTTATTAACCTGTATTACATATATCAATGAAGAAAAGTGAACAGCTTATCTTATTTATGATGATATATGTCCACAAGTCGTAATCTCTAACCAGAAACTCTTGCCATCAAATATATTTTAGAATTCAGAATTTTTCAGATTTAGTAAGATAATGTGATTTACATACCACATATTACACTACCAACAGGATTTGACATGGTACCCCATAATCACACACATTCATATTTCAGCAGTGAAATGTATGTATATATACAACAGTGGATTAAATAAAAGCTTTGATTAGCTTTGCATATGTTCTGGTTAGGTTTTGTTGTCAAATTAGTTCAATGCCTAACTTCATGAAAAAGAAGACCACCTTTGGTATGTAGAGCTTTGGGATTTCAGAATTATGGATTGGAAATTGTGAACTTGTATTTCCTATTTGGCCCCAGGCTTTCTTCTAGGTTCCCCTTAGTGGTCAGGCCTTTCACTTGACATGTCCTATGTCTCTAATCATTTCCAGCTTTCCTTTCACTGTGGTAATAATAATAATAATAAAAGCACAGCAGCAGCAGCTATTATGACACATAGTTTACTATGTGTCAGGACCTGTTCTAAGCTTTCTTGTAGGAATTCATTTAACCTTCAATGTACCAGGAAAAATAATCTTCACTTACCATCTGGGGCCAATGGGTCCTTTATCTTTTTTATATTTAAGTAATTTTATGCATAATAATAGAAGAATCAAAGGATAAAAATAATTTAAAAAATATTTTTTTATTGATTTCAGAGAGGAAGGGAGAGGGAGAGCAAGATAGAAACATCAATGATGAGAGAGAATCATCAATCTCTTACATGCCCCCCATTGGAGATCAAGCCAACAACCCAGACAAGTGCCCTGACTAGAAATAAAATCATGGCTTCCTGGTTCATAGGTCATCACTCAAACACTGAGCCACATCGACTGAGCGATGATAATAATTTTTAAAGAAGATTTAATAAGAACTACACTTCTTTGTATCAAGTGCATTTTGATAATTAAAACATCATAAAAAAACAAAAGAGTACTGTCACACAGTACTGTCTGTTTAGCAAAATCAAAAACTGTCTTTTTAACAAAATGGGATAGTCCAGAATTTTGTTGTAAAATATTGCATGATGAAATCCTTTCTGTTGAATGACTCACTGGATAAGATGGGTCATATTCTTTTTATGAAATTAAAAATGTATTGTTTATTATTGATTCTTGAGTTTGAGAAAGTTCATCTAGGATATCATTTGTAGACTCATTCTAAGATTTCCCTTATATTTTCAGTTTTATCATTATCATTAGAGAGCACGCTGTTCTCTGTCACAATTCATCATCTCATTCATCTAATAATTGTGAAATGTCTTTTTCTCCTTGCCAGTATGGGTAGAAAATAAAAACTTCCAAATTCTCAACTATGCTCAATGAAAGTTAGAAGTAGATGTCAACAGTCTTATACCTTCTGGAAGATGTTGCAAAACTCTATGTAATGTATTTAATACTTTGGAAATAGTGAATAATGATGATGTTTTTCACTGTTGCGTGATCCTAAATATTTTCTTTATTCTCTCATTTCTTATTATTTTAGTCTTCTATGCTCTCATTGGAAGTAATTAATGAATAGTGATTAGTAAGAATGAAATCATTCCTGGATGATGAAATAGAAAAATGTTTCATGATAAAGGAAAACTAAGATTAGTCAGATCCCAAAATGTTTTCTAAATTTATAAAAGGGTCCAGTGGATCCATTATAGAAATTACAAGATAGAATGAGTTTTATTATATTTTTTAAAACATAAAATGAATTTTCTTTCTGTTCTTCAGAAGATCTCTAAAGGAATAAAAGTCATATAATTACAGTCTTTAAAAATAGTTAAAACTGTTCAACATGGAAACCCAAAATTGTGTAATAGGCCTAGTACTCAGTGGAATGAGTAGGTACTGCTGTTATCCTCGTGTTAGACATTAAGAAGCTAAGGCCTAAAAAAGTTAAGTAATTTGTTCAAGGTCACAAAGCTATTAAGTGACAGAGCTCATATTTTAACCCTCTAATTCTACACTTTTACCCCATTCTGAGCTATCCTGCCTTTGCTTTAACCACCAGGCCCTCCCAAGGACAGAATCCTTTCCTCCTTAAATCATGTCATCTTCCCACTACTTGCAGAGTGTCATCACATCATGCTACTCTTTTCTTCTGTTCCTAGGTGCTGCTTCTCTTCTCTGCCCTGTTAGCCAGACCCTAGCCCTTTCTTTATTCCAACAAAATTACTGTGTTTTTAATTTTTTTTATACACTGGGGGAGGCTGCATTCCTTATGCCTTTGATAGCACTGAAGGCTGGGACTAATTTGGGCTTGAGAGAGGCAAAATGATTTACTTAAAAGTTAAAGAAGCAATGGGTTTTGCAGGAACTTCAAAAAATAAGTGGAATTATTTAGAATGGAATTACTATAATAATTCCAGTTATAATTGGAATGTAGTCTGTACTCACAATTACTGTTCAAGTATAGACTATATTCATCCCTTTATTTCAAGTCTCCTCTTTTGACTCTTTAGCCACACTCCTGGTTTCAGACTCTGTTTTTGTCTTTCATCAATAATCATTACCTCCTTTTTGTGTCATTGCTCATTACTTTATAGTCCTCAGAGACAAGCAAGCTACATATACACAGACATCTCCAGGACTGAGGAAACCATAGCAAGGTCTAAACTGTCAGGTTATTTGTTTAAGGTGGGGCTCACATAGATTGAGATCTGGATGCACCATGAATCTTGACAAAAATAAGTAGAGGCGCCCTAACTGGTTTGGCTCAGTGGATAGAGCGTCGGCCTGCGGACTCAAAGGTCCCGGGTTCGATTCCAGTCAAGGGCATGTACCTTGGTTGCGGGCACATTCCCAGTAGGGGGCGTGCAGGAGGCAGCTGATTGATGTTTCTCTCTCATCGATGTTTCTAACTCTCTATCCCTCTCCCTTCCTCTCTGTAAAAAATCAATAAAATATATTTTAAAAAAAATAAGCAGAGGTGACAGCAGAGGGTCAAATTGTCACCAGCATCTGGATATCAGACCCTCCAGGCATTGCACATGTTATTCACTCCACCTGCAAAGCACCCTGACCCTCACCCCACTCCACCCCTACATCCTGTGGACAGGCTTTCCTGAAGCTTTCGCCTTCCACTCGACTCGGCATTCCTAATGGTGAACTTCAAGTATAGAATTGGTAATTGACCCTATTCTGGAAGTAAGGCTTACATGTCTACACTCCCTGTTACTGAAGTTTTGGAAGGCAAGGACTGTTTTATCTGCCTATTATAACAGACAGAGTAGGTTTAATAATATATACTAACGATTGATTATAAACCAACCATAGTAATTCCTCGAAGGGAGAGCATGTGGACTAATGCCTTGCTAATCATAAAGTGTAGTTCAGGGAGCAGCAGCAACATCATCACTTGGAAGCGTGTTAGAAATGCAAAATGTGGAGCCCAAACCTAAGCCAGAATCTGCTCTGCGCTTAGACCCCAGGTGATTTGCTTGCTCATTAAAGCGTGAGAAGCCCTGGGCTCTAGGAAGTGCTTGAGATCTGAAGCTGTGAGACGTTGGTTATCCTTTGAAATGATGAGGTTCAGTCTTGGCAGAGCAGAATGGTACAATCTGAAGTCAGCAGCAAAGAGTAGCCTGACCAAAGCAGGGAGTCTAGTGTTTTCGGGTGGAAGGGTGAATATAGGGTAGGCGTGGGAGAGGCCGGAAATGTCGAAGATCTTAAGAGCCACGCAGAAGAATTTGGTCTTGATGTGGCAAGGCACCACTGTAGATTCTTGACCAAAAGTGGAATGTGGTGGCAGTCAGAGCTGGGCAAAGATATTCTCACTAACACCTCTCTTTCTCCCCCCTCATCCCTTCCTGCTCTCCAAGTTTCTTCCCTTCCCTTGGAGGACAGCCAGGAGCTGACAGCCTCACTTCTCTCAGCTGGGTCCCAGGTGAGCTGGCGTCCCTATGCCTGCATGTCTATTTCCATGTCTGTTCTTGGAGACGTAGCTGCCTTAATCCTGAATCTTTATCAGGAGTTCTGTCTCTTTAGAGACCAGGCCCACCTTGGGTTTATACTTCAATCCTTTTTCCATTCTACCCAATACTCCCCATCCACTTTGAAGCATAGTCCCGCCTCCTATTTCTTTCCTTAATACTTGCAGTTCTTTCCCTCATCCAAATTGGAACATAGGGAATGGGAATTTAGTGAAGATCTCGTGTTTCAGAAGTTGGTGAAAATTGAAGATGTGGCTGATGTGGCTGTTTCCTTTATCCTGGAGGAATGGGAACATTTGGACCAGTCCCAGAAGTCTCTCTATAGGGATGACAGGAAGGAGAATTATGAGAGTATTACCTCCATGGGTAAGACTTATTTTGTCTGCATGGATTAGGACATATTAATTTTGTTATCTTGCAAAGAATATTTCTAGTGCATCTTATGAAAGCATGTGTGTTTTAAATACTATAATGTGGCTTTTTTTTTTCTGTGAAAGATTAAATCAACCTTTCCCCCCCTTAGCTTATTTTAATTATTTCCTTCATAATAAGGGTATGACTGAAGTGCTTAGAGAATAATATTTGCAAATACTATCTGCTTTAAAATGAAAGAGCTTAAAACTAACAGGTTTGGATTTTAACAGATTTGTAGTAATTATTGTATTCTATTCCTTGACAGATTGACTAATTCTTAGCTGAATAATTCTCATTTGTGAAAGCATCTCAGACTTTGCCGAATAAGTATGGTAGTAATTATTATTACAATATCTCAATGGCATTCATTCTTTTCTTTCTAGCTCATGAGTGGCTAGTTGTTCACCCTGTTACAATTCTCAAATCACTGGTACCTATTTTATGATGTTTTCCCTGTTGGCATCTACATTTTACATGTTGTATCCCCCCCCCTTTTTTTTTAAAAAGATATTTGTTTTTCTTTATGTTTACTTTTTTAAAAATTTTATTTGTTTTTCTTCCTTTTTGTTGTTTCTTTGTCATATCCCTTCTTGAATTTTGCATCCCAAATAAGACTTCGCCAGTATTTCTAACTATGTTATGATCTTGGAAACTAATATTTGATTTTGCTGCAATTTTGGAGCAATTATAAAAAGTTTAGTACTATGGCAAACATTTTGGAACTTACAGCTTTTAGCTTCTTTTGAATTAATTCTTTTGTTTATTATTAAAAATATTTTTATTTATGTCAGAGAGAAAGGGAGAGAGTGGTAGAAACATCAATGATGAGAGAGAATCATTGATCAGTTGCCTCCTGCATGCCCCAACTGGGGATCAAGCCCACAACCCGGGCATGTGCTCTGACCAGGAATCAAACCATGACCTTCTGGTTCATAGGTTGATGCTCAACCACTGACACACCAGCTGGGCTTGAATGAATTCTTTTAGAAGAACCACTGTATAACAAGCACACTAGTAGACTTTAGATGAAATACATAGATAATGCCAGATTCCTTTTGAAAAATGTTATACCAGTTTACATGGTCACGTGCTCATGTTGGATTTGTATAATTATTCTATATCCCTTAGTCATTTTATTTCTTCTACTGTAGGAAGTAGCTAAATTTTCCATTTTCCTTCCATTATTTCAGATTGCAAGTCAAAGAATGACAATATGGAACTCATAGTAAAGCAGATTTCTGATGAAGCCAAATCGCACTGGATGACATCAGGAATCACTGAGAGAAGTGTTGCCCAAAGTCAAGAATTTGGAGAAGTTAATGACCTTCGCAGCATGGTAGAAGGGTGGCAGGTAAACCCCAGTGTGGGGAAGTCAAGGCAGAACCCTTCCCAGAAAAGAGATCTTGGTGCCATCACAGACATTAATTGTAAGCAAAACACAAATGCTGAGAGAGGTCACAAATGTAATGATTGTGGTAAATTTTTCCTTCAAGCCTCAAACTTCATTCAACATCGGCGAATCCACACTGGAGAAAAGCCGTTTAAGTGTGGTGAATGTGGGAAAAGCTATAATCAGCGTGTGCACCTTACTCAACATCAGCGAGTCCACACTGGTGAGAAACCCTATAAATGTCAGGTGTGCGGAAAAGCCTTTCGTGTGAGTTCCCACCTTGTCCAGCATCACAGTGTGCACAGCGGAGAGAAACCCTACGGATGTACCGAATGTGGGAAAAACTTTGGTCGGCACTCTCATCTGATTGAGCACCTGAAGCGTCACTTCAGAGAGAAATCCCAAAGATGTATGTGTGAAGAGTTTATATTGGAGAATAAATGGAGGCAAAAATGTTTTTATTAGCTTAGAACAGATGAGTTGTGGATAAGGGAGCAGTAGGAAGGAGCAAAGATTATAGTCTATTATTTACTAGAGGCCTGATGCACAAAATTCTTGCGGGGGGTGGGGGGGTGGTGGTCTCTCAGCCTGGCCTGCGTCCTCTCACAATCTGGAACCCCTCGCTCCTAACCGGCCGCCTGCTTGCTCCTTACCACTTGGCTCACTGCTCCTTAGCACTGTCTCAGAGGCGGGTGAGGCTCCCGCCACCACTGCCACTGTTCTCGCCAGCCGTGAGCCCGGCTTCTGGCTGAGCAGTGCTCCAGCTATGGGAATACACTGACCACCAGGGGGCAGCTCCTGCGTCGAGCATCTGCCTCCTGGTGGTCAGTGGTGTCATAGTGACCGGTCGTTCTTGTTGTTCCGCCATAATGGTCACTGAGCTTTTATTACATAGACTAGGGGCCCAGTGCACGAATTCGTGCACCTTGAAAGGAACTGTGGGCCGCAAGGCTGTGGTGGGCACGGGGGTGGATCTCAGCCCATCCTCCACGCCCCCTCCTGGTCCCTCCCGTCGCAGCCCTGCTCCCCTGTCTGCCAGCAGCCCTGCTGCCACCACCACTGCTCCCACGTGCTAATGGCGCCGGCCCCGTTTGCACCGCTGATGGCATGGAATGATTGGAGCGGGCGCCAGCAGCAGGTGTGAGCAGCATCTGCTGCCCCGATCATCTCTCAGGAGCAGGGGGAGGTGGAGAAGCCCTCAGGGGCTATTGGGGCCAGCAGCTGCCGTTCACACTCGCTGACAATGCCAAGCGATTGGGACCAGTGCCAGGCGCTGGCAGCGGGTGCAAGCACTGGGTGGGACCATAGCATGCGGGAACAAAGAATTTTCAGTAACCACCAGAGGCTCGCCCCGATTACAGCAACTGCACCCCACCTTGGTCTGGTGCCCCTGCTTACCTGCTCCACCATCCCACCGCAGCCGACACCCGCCATGTTCCACGCGAGCCCCCTGGTGGTCAGCGCACATCATAGGAACTGGTTGTTCAGTTGTTCCGCCATTTGGTCTAGTTGCATATTAGCCTTTTATTACATAGGATACTTTAATTGTCAAATCAGTAGGCAAGACCCTATGCCCTCTCCTCTGTCCCAACTTCCCTTTCTCCAGAGGTACTTGCTTGTAGCTCTATTTTCTTCCAGTAATTCCATATCTGTATATGTAAAAGGCTAAGCGACCATATGACTGGTAGCTATAATGCACACAGACCACCAGGGGGCAGATGCACAATGCAGGAGTGTCAAGCTGCAATGACTTGGCAGTGGTGGTTCTCAGGTGACGCACCCCAGAACCAGAGAGGAGGAAGCCCAATTCTGGGGTGTGTCACCCGAGAACCTCCCTCTCGCAATCTGGGACCCCTCAGGGGATGTCGGAGAGCTGGTTTCGGCCGGATCCTCACAGGCCAGGCCAAGGGACCGCCGGAGGGATCCCGCTCACTCTGCAGATGCCCTTTGAGCCACGGCACTACCCCAGGTGCGGCCGGCTGGGGAGGGACCACGGGAGGTTGGCTCCACGGCGTGTCCTTCCTGTCCCGCCCTGCCAGCCACCTTCTAATTAATTTCCTTTCAATGCGCACAAATCTATGCACCAGGTCACTAGTCCTATATAATAAAAGTCTAATATGCAATTGTCCCCTTGGGCGGTCATTTGACCAGGAGTTTGACCACTTGCTATGGCATGTGCGACCACCATGGGCAGCACGGAACATGGTGGGCGTCGGCGATGCTCTGTGACCTCTCACTGCATACCTAGGGGTGTGAGTGGCGGGGATGGAGGTGTGGTGAGAATGCGGGGTGTCCGCCAAGCTCGCTCTCACTCCCCCTGCTACCCTTCCCCGGGATGTCAGGGCTCACATGCTGGGGAAGGCCCTGCGCTCAGGTGCTGGGTGCCCATGAGGAGCTCGCCCAACACCTGCACAGCTTCTTCTGGTGAGCCGGGCCACAGCTGCCAGGACCACAGAGGCCGGTTGGGCTCCCCGTGGGTTCGTGCAGGAGCCAGTCTGCGAGGCTGGCTGGGAGAGAGCGGGCTGCCCGCCCGGCTTCTGTGCAGTGCCGCTGGGTGGCCCAGAGGCCAATGCGGCGACCCAGCCCGTGGCGTCCAGCCATGCTCACCGCATCTCCGCGTGGGGACTCGGGTGTTGTGACTCAGGCAGAGGGGGCACACAGGGGCCCAAGGATCCCGGTGCTGCCCAGGGTCCAGAGGTCATCTGGGACCTGCCCTTCCATATCAGAGGCTTGCGCTTCAATTGCCGGCCAGGACTAAGGACTGTACCCATACACAAATTTCGTGCACCTGGCTTCTAGTTTTAAATAATCCTGCTATTGCCTTATTAATCAATTTTAGACAGTATCTATTCACTTTCTAGTCTAGTAAATGAGGAATTGGACTCTCTTGCTTGCTTCTTCCCCTTTTCCAACTTTTTCCAATTTAGTTATTTTACTTAATTTTATTTTAAAATAATAGGAAGTTTGGAGGAAAAAAATTGGGAGAAAAAAAATCACATAATTTCACCATCCTAACTAATAGCATTATTACTGTATAGTGGATTTCCTTCTATCCTTTTTCATAAGCCTATTTTTATTTTTAAATATATTTTTTATTGATTTCAGAGAGGAAGGGAGAGGAAGAGATAGAAACATCAATGATGAGAGAGAATCATTGATTGGCTGCCTCCTGCACTGGGGATTGAGCCCACAAACCAGGCATGTGCCCTGGCTGGGAATCAAACTGACCTCCTGGTTCATAGGTCAACAGTCAACCACTGAGCCACACTGGCTTGGCTTATAGCCTATTTTTATGTAGTTATACTCATAGGACACAAATATTAGACATATACATTTTCTAGTGTTGCTTGACCTTCCTATTTGTTATTTTTGATAATCTGCTATTGTGTGGAGATGTCATAATTTATTCAATTGTTCCCCAGTTGGACTTCTAAAATTTTCACTTTTGTCTTGATAGCTGTGCTTATACCTTTTTCAGTATTTAGGATTGTTTTCTCATAATAGATGCCCAGAAGTGGGATTAGTGGATGAAAGGCCAAAAACATCTTTATGGCTATCGCTACATATTACTAAATTTATTTATTTATTTTTGATTTGAGAGAAAGAGAGAGACAGAAAGAAAGAAAGAAAGAAAGAAAGAAAGAAAGAAAGAAAGAAAGAAAGAAAGAAAGAAAGAAAGAAAGATCATTTGGTTCAAACTTGCAGCCTGGGTATGTGCTCTGACCAGAATCAAACCGTGACCCTTCAATTCATGGGATGAGGCTCTAACCAACTGAGCCACACTGGCCAGAGCTAAATTGCATCAAGTACATATATGTATACCCTTTTTCACTCCTATTACATCATATTTTCATTTGATTATTTTCTTTTTGTTTTGAAAGTTCCTTCTATAAAAGAACTGATGACATTTGCATTTCCTCTTTATTTTTTCAGGCAATGACAAAAGAAGTAAGAATACAAAATTAAATGTTAAGAAGAAAATTTCAGAATTTTCAGAAGCAGACATGGAACTATCTGGAAGAATCCAAAAAAATGTTTCTCAAGTTCAAGGTTTTGGAGAAGGCAAGTTGGATAGAAAGCAGGGAATTCCCATGAAAGAGATAGTAGGACAACCCTCTTCAAAGAGGATAAATTTCAATCAAGTCACATATGTCCACAAAAAATCCTCCACAGGAGAGAGACCACATAAATGTAATGAATGTGGAAAAAGCTTTATTCAGAGTGCCCATCTTATTCAACATCAGCGAATACACACTGGAGAGAAACCATTTAGGTGCGATGAGTGTGGGAAAAGCTATAATCAACGTGTGCACCTAACTCAGCATCAGAGAGTCCACACTGGTGAAAAACCCTATACCTGTCATTTGTGTGGGAAAGCGTTTAGAGTAAGGTCCCATCTTGTTCAGCATCAGAGTGTGCACAGTGGGGAGAGACCCTTTAAATGTAATGAGTGTGGGAAAGGTTTTGGGAGGCGTTCACACCTTGCTGGGCATTTAAGACTTCATTCTAGAGAGAAAACCCATCAGTGTCATGAATGTGGAGAAATCTTTTTTCAGTATGTCAGCCTCATTGAACATCAGGTGCTCCACATGGGTAAGAAAAAAGAAAAAAATGGCGTTTGTGAGGAAGCATATAGTTGGAATTTAACAGTGATTGAAGATAAGAAGATTGAGTTACAAGAGCAGCCTTATAAGTGTGATATATGTAGCAAAGCCTTTAATTATAGTTCTGACCTTATTCAGCATTACAGAACTCATACTGCAGAGAAAACCTGTAAATGTGATCTATGTAGAGAAAATGTTGGCCAGTGTTCTCACATAAAACAACGTCAAAAAACCTATTCTAACATGAAATCCTATCAATGTAATGAATGTGGCAGAGGCTTCACTCTGAAGTCACATCTTAACCAACATCAGAGAATGCATACTGGTGAGAAACCCTTTCAATGTAAAGAATGTGGAATGAGTTTCACTTGGAGTTGTAGCCTCTTCAAACATCTGAGAAGTCATGAGAGGACAGATTCCATAAATACTGTAAGTGTATAGATGTTTCTGTTGTAGCACGGCTCTTACTCAATTTAGAGAAATTTTCCTGAAGAGAAATCCTGCTTCTATGATGAATGTAGTAACAACTTCAGCTTAACCATAAAACCTCCAGATACATAACTGAAATCCTTCAGTTAGAATTTAGGAACACTGGAGAACAAGAAATAGATAATTTGTTTGCTTTTCCCAAGGAGAAATGCTTTTGTTAGCATCTTCATGCTTGAGAATGTAGACAAAAGAGAACCCATGGTGCCCGGCTGGCGTGGCTCAGTGGTTGAACGTTGACCTATGAACCAAGAGGTCATGGTTCGATTCCTGGCCAGGGCAGTAAAAAAGAAAGAGAGAGAGAGAGAGAGAGAGAGAGAGAGAGAGAGAGAGAGAGAGAGAGAGAGAGAGAGAGAAAACACCCATGGATATGATGGGTGAAGAAAAACCTTCAAGTAGCACTTATTCATTTGAATGTCAGATCATTGACACTGGGAAAGCCTCATGGATACAGTAGAAATAAGCGTTGTTTGTAATTTCTGCCTTGACAGCTTATCTATTCAGGGACGAGCACAGGTAAAGAAAGAGAACTCTTCAGCATGATACTCATTTTGGTACCTCAGCAACGAACCTTCCCTAGAAATGGTTGTCCTGGCCAATAGAAGGCTCCAGTCCTTGTTCCCATCATAAGTATTAGACCCTTTGAAAAAAAAATTGACTTAAGGTATTTATATTTTGGAAAAATTGGGTTCAGTGGCCGAATGGTATGTGTTCCTATCTTATTCAATCTACAACTTCTCCATGAAACACACTCTACTTTTTTGGTTTTGTTTTGATTCTGTTATCATCAGATTAGCTATTATAAAGAGGAGTGAAGTTTTTCAATTCAGTAGAAACTGTGTTGGTTAGTCACATATTGAGGGGAGGGGAGCAGGACCTTAGAGGAATAAAGAAGACAGGCCAAATAGTGGACTTCTTTTTTTCTTCTTCTTTTCTATTACCCACAACAGGGTATCTATGCACATAGAATTGTGGTTCCGCCCTGGCCAGTTTGGCTCAGTGGATGGAGCGTGGGTCTGCAGGTTTGATTCTGATCCCAGGTTTGATTCTGGTCAAAGGCACATGCCCAGGTTGTTGGCTAGGTCCCCAGTGTGGGGCGTGTAGAAGGCAGCCGATCGGTGATTCTCTCTAATCATTGATGTTTCTGTCTCTCCCTCTCCCTTCCTCTCTGAAATCAATAAAAATATATTTAAAAAGAAAAAATAAAGAATTGTGATCCAAGCAATATGTATACTAATTCCCCCACAGGATAATGACATGTAGATTGAGTTTCAATTTGCATTGCAGCTGGATTTGAAAGTAAACAGTAATTAGGAGCAGGAAGGTCATGGTCTGGGTAGGAGTTGTGGGCAAAAGAAGATGACATGGAAAAAGGTTTAACTTGCGTCTGTTTGCTAGAGAAAGGGAAAGAGCTTTTGGGCACTGCAGAAGTCCTGCTTCTGCTGCCTGCCTAGCGTACAATAAACAGCAAATTGAACTTGTTGTGTTGTACACTGGTGTCCTGTCCAGATTCCTCTAGCCAAACTGGCACACCTATCCACTAAGCTGCCCAGAGTTGAGGCTGCTAATTGCTCACAGCTCTTCCCTTCTCCAAAGATTCTGGAGACTTGTCCTCAGATGGTGGGAGCTGCAGCATCCAGGAGTTTATCTGCCGCCCCCACTCCAGCCAGTGACTGACTGATACGGAAGTACAAAAGGTTGATTCACTTGCCTAAAGCAGGGGGGTACCTATAATGTAGTTTGTTTCCCAGGCCACTCTTTGTGGATCAGGCTAAGGCTAGACCTTGAGACTATGTCCGTGCTCCACTCTTGCCCTCTTGATCTGTTTCATTCCCTCTCGCAAACACTTTTCCTGAAGAGCATACCCTTAACCAATCATGAGGTTCTGAATCCCTGTTTTAGGGAACCTGATTTAGGACATTTGGTGCTGTGAGCTGTCCTAGGAGGTTGACCACTGAGGAGGATGACCATGAGGCAATGAGGACTCCCTCACTAATGGCGTGTGGTGGTCGTTCAGTTGTGAGACGTTCACTGTGGTGAACTGGGATGGCATACAGGTGGAAAGGGATGTACTGACTTGGATAAACTTTGGCGAAAAAAATGAAAATAATAAAAGGATTATGGAGAAAATTAAAAAACAACAACAACAAAAAGGATTATGGAATTCTTTCTGAAAGTCACTGATTGCCAGGAGAGAGAAAATGACACACTTGGGACAAATAACCACTAACTTAATGCAAACAGTGTATCAAAAGTCCTTCTCAGGAGCATTAAGAAGATTCTTGTTTCCTGCAAATAGAGTCACAGAGCTAAACAGTTTTGAGAATGACAACCAGTAAAGCTTGGTGTTAACATTTATTGAGCATTTATCATGTTTTAAACATGCTAAATGCTTTATGCAGATCATCTCAATCTTCACAACATTATGAGGTGGTTTCACTTATTAGCACTCATTTTACAGTTGGGAAAAACTGAGGTTCAGAATAGTTCATTCATTCGCCCAAAATCACACGGCCCTCTGTGTACAATAGCATTTGAACCCAGATCACGTTTCCTCCAAAAGCTAAGCTCTTAAGCACTAAACTATACTGTCTTATAAACATCAAACATTACAGAGTGGTGAAACTTGTTCTCATCTGTGTGAATAACAGTTTTGGTCAAATATATGATAAAATAATACAATTATAGAATCTTAGAATTATAATGGGTCTCATGGGAGCATCAAACCCAGTGGAAGAATCCCCATTCAATTTGTAAGCATGTGCGTGTAACAAGGCTTAATAACTGTTGAACTGGAGAAAGCATTTCCTGGCAACGGACTATCCAGTTTTTGCATGAAATCCTTTCAATGATGGGGAGTTCGTTGCCTTCTAAGGCAGCCTCTTCCATTTTAAACAGCTGATTTCCAGAAACTTGCCATACTGCATCTTTCCTTGCGCCTAGTTGCAGAAAGAAAAAAAAAAAGAGGTAAGAGTTTTAAGATTTGAACTTTTGACTGAAAAATATTTTGCTTCCACAGCAGTCACCACATTTATCACAGCCATCCCTTACAAATTTCCAAAAGGAAAGGGAAAAACATTAGGGTCACATATTTTGTTTGCTCAAGTTTGGGCAAGTTAGAGTAGGATTTCCTGATCCAAGATGCGATTTCCTGATCTTCTTTAACATGAAAATGTCAGAAAGCAGTGAAGGCAAAAAGGAACCGAACAGTATGATGTGCATTGCAATCACCTCAGTGAATAGGTGCTCTGAGCACGTTGGTTGAATTTTATAGAAATGTTTGCTGAGGTACCGTGACTGAGTCTATCAAAAATTTGTGTTGATTTTACAAAAGTAACAGCCATCTAAGTACATCCAGATCCAGGTCATTAGCTCAGGGTCCTTTCTCTGCAGAAGGAACCATTAGAAACAGATACCATGTGCTAGTTCTCAAAATTTGTGACTTGCACCTTTTACCCAGAAGGCTAAGATTGCCCATCAGCTCCTTACTTCTCTCTCAGTGGTGAGGAGCTGCTTCTTAACCTTGGTATTATCCACAGACTGAGGAGGAGGTTAGAGCCCCCTAGATTTACAGAGGAAGGCTCAGGGAACACCACTGGGATGGAGCTCCGGGGGAGGGAGTGGGAATGGGACGCGCTCTCCGTCAGACTTGTTCTATTTGTCCTGAAGGTCCTGTGTTCTGCTGGAAGTCCCTCTTCAGGCCCAGCCATGCAGCTTAGAGTTCCCAGCTGCAGGTGGTGGAGGGGACACAAGCTGCTCAGTCACTGACCCCAGCAGGATAGGGAGAAACCTCCCACATTTCCCTCCCTCTCCCCAGTCCAGCTCGGTGCTTTGACTTTACCTAATTGATGGTCCCATTAGGAAAGGCATTGGAGACAAAACATAACACACTAGCATTTTTCTGCCCTTGTACAGGATGACTTCACCATAAAATGCAGCTCTGGTTGTTTGGACCAAAGGAGAACAGAACTTTAAGAAATTTCAGAAAAAGGAAACTACAAAATTTAGGGTGTTCACAGAGTTGCACGTGCCAAGTCACAGGTAGTAGAACTAAGAGACAATCCTTAAAATCAGAATTAGATAAAGAGAAAAACTAACAAGGATTCTTGCCCCATGGGTAGTAAACTAATGACATGCCTACAGAGATATAGAAAAAATAGTAGACTAAAATATTAGGGAAATTAAAGAGTGAATTAGAGGAACTTGTGTGTTTTGGAATTGATGTCAATGACAATTTTCCTCTTCACAATACATCTATCCCTTGGTACCTCTGACATATGAAATGATGAGCACGATAAATCATGAGTTTGATGCAGTATGGCAACTGCTTTGTTTTAACCTTGGCTGGAAATACTACAAATATCACCTGTCATGAGGACAACCAGGAGAGAGAATATGACTGGATTAGCACAAACTCTTCACTAGGTCTAGCTATATAACCTTAACAAACCATTGGGGTAATAGTATAATCTTATTTCTAAGAGGAAAAGTTATATATATTGTACACCTGATAATGTGATTTTTTGTGCTAAGTACCTTACATAGTGTGTTAGTCTGCTCTGACTGCCATAACAAAATGCCACAGACTGGGTGGCTAAAACAATAAAATCTATTTGTTCACTATTCTGGAGGCTATAATTCAGAAATCAAGGTGTCTGTAGGGTTGGTTTCTACCGAGCCTCTCTCAGTTTGCAAACGGCTGCCTCCTCATGTGTCCTCACACGGCCTTTCCTCTGTGCATGTGCATGGGCCCTACCCTTATGACCTCGTTTAACCCTAATTACCGCCTTAAGGGCCTGCCTCCAAACACAGCCACACAGGGTGTTAGGACTTCAATGTATGAATTTGGGGTTGACACAATTCATTCTATAACACATAGCTTACCACATATTTACAATAACTGATTAGGAGTGCACCCCAATTTTACAGTTGAGCAGTCTGAGCTTCAGAAAGTTAATAAATTGCCCATAGTCAGACAGGTACTGAGAATTGGAGTCAAGATTGAAACCCTAATGTGCCCAACTCTGAAGCTTAAGCTCTTTATCTGCAGCATGTGGAGTATCTTTTTTCTTATGTAGCTCTATGAGTATTTATACTCTATATAGTTCTTTAAATTTCCAAAGTGTTGTCATATGATCTTCAAAAGTGCTGCAGAGAAAATGAGCAGGATAGTCCATTTTACACACGAAGAAATGGAAGCACAATATTATGACTTGACTGTAACTCTGAAATGGAGCCTGGAACCTCAGGCCTCCTAAATCCTAATCTAGAGAGTGCTTTCCACTTCAATGAGAGAAAAACAAGTCCATACCTGATGTTTTCACAGCTTTCTAATTCTCCCATTCTGATAGCAAATTACTTGAGCTTCCCTCCCCATACCATCTTTTCGGAGGAGGGGTGACTTTGCATGTTCCCAGCCTCTCAGACTGGCTTTCAGTTGGCATAGGTGTTCACCAAAAAAGGGAGCCATCTCTCTCCTTTAAGAGAGCAAGAGGTTGAGAGACTGCCTTCCATTCTGAGACCCCAGCCAGTCCTAGCCAGGAATGAGAAGCCTGGAGCATGCCCTTAATAATTTATGACAGCTTCCCAGGATTTTCTGAGGCCCCTGAGCAAACCAGGGCAGCAGCAGTTGTGGAAAATGTATCGTTGGTGCATGTTCCTGTCCTCTAGGGTCATGGAACAGTTTTTCTTTCCTAATCTTGTCTCTCATCTTCAACATTAATTCTCTTCTTTGGAAAGAGAAGTTTCTAGTTGGGGGTCCTTACGGCTTTGAAGGATTATTTGCCTGGTTTTTGCAGTCCCAAAACCTGAGCAGCAAGGATAAGAATTCACTTATAAAATAGATCCAGAAAAGTTCAGTAATTTATCCAAGATTACCAAGTCTGTTAGCAGAGCTGGTAAAAAACTAATCTCAACACAGGAAAAGGTAGGCAACCCTAAGTAGGAAGAGTAAAGAAACTCACCCTAACCGTTTGGCTCAATGGATAGAGTGTCAGCCTGCGGACTCAAGGGTCCCAGGTTCGATTCCAGTCAAGGGCATGTGCCTTCGTTGCGGGCACATACCCAGTAGGGAGTGTGCAGGAGGCAGCTGATCGATGTTTCTAACTCTCTATTCCTCTTCCTCCCTCTCTGTAAAAAAAAAAAAAAAAAAAATCAATAAAATATATTTAAAAAAAAGAGAAACTCAGCCTGCCCCAGTGTCTGCATTAGGCTTTGTGATGAGGAGGAATGTGTTTTGCACTGTGAACTAAGTGTTGGTTTCTAGCTCTGGCTCTCCTACCATTAACAGAACTTGAGCAGGTCCCTACTTTCTCTTGGGCCTTGTTTTTCTCATGTGAAAGGTGATGTGGTTGGATTCAATAGCCTCTAACACTATTTCTGTGACCTTTCAAAGCCAGATAGAAATGGGAAAAAGAGACCCTGATCTACATTCATTCATTTATCATTGTATTAAAAAAATATCTGTTGAGGACCTTCTATGGTTAAAAATATATTCCAGAAGTAGAGGAAAATGGATTTTGGCTTATTCTTCAGGAAAGGGGCCACCTAGCAAGACATAAAACTTTTAGACAACATCACACCACTGCAGTTCAACACCACAGAAAAAACTATGGCCCCACTCCTATTCCCATCAGCAAAGGCTGAGTGGGCTCATTAGGCTGATATCAGTGGAGACCACGTGGTAACCTGAACTTCCACCCTCACCCAGTGGCAACAAGACTCCCCTCTTCTTCTCTACATACATGAGCATGTTTATAAAGAGAAAGATTCCATGGAAAGGAGAGCATTTAAACTAGAAGATGCTTTGGTGGGGTCAGATTCCAGAGACAGAGGGAGAATGTAGGCTGTGAATTTGGATGATACTAGGAACACCAGTTCCTTAGATAAAGAAGGAAGGGAAAACAAGAAGCGAAACTCCTGAGGTGGAGGAGATATAAATTGAACACAGTCTTCCTTCTCCTGCTGTCTTTGAAGAAGGAAGAATGAGAGGCAGCGATGGACATGGATTCCTTCTCTTTATAAAGTCATATTTTCCCTACATTTAAAAACAAAGCCGAAACCGGTTTGGCTCAGTGGATAGAGCGTCGGCCTGCGGACTGAAGGGTCCCAGGTTCGATTCCGGTCGGGGGCATGTACCTTGGTTGCGGGCACATCCCCAGTGGGGAGTGTGCAGGAGGCAGCTGATCGATGTTTCTCTCTCATCGATGTTTCTAACTCTCTATCTCCTTTCCTCTCTGTGAAAACTCAATAAAATATATTTAAAAAAAAAATACTTTCCTCTCTCAAAATCACATTTCATTTCCCTTATTTCCAGGCAAACTTCTAAGTTTTTGTAGTAGTCTTCCCATTCCAGGCCTCTGTTTAAAGTGCTCTTGCTAGTTAGTTACCAGTGACCTGAATAGCCTTTGACTCCTAGCAGTCAAAGCCTTTTCCCATCAGTTCCCAATCTACTCCATTTGAGAACTCTGTCATTCCCACAGCACACCACAAGCCTCTGCCTTTGACTATGTTGTTCTCTTTGGCTGCAATGCCCTTCCACCACTCCCTTTCTAGGTCCAGAACCTCCCCCCCCCCCCCGCCCCCAGGCCCAGTTTTTAAAAATATATTTTTATTGATTTCAGAGAGGAAGGGAGGAGAGATAGAAACACCAATGATGAGAGAGAATCATTGATCAGCTGCCTCCTGAATGCCCACTACTAGGGATCAAGCCCACAGCCCAGGCATGTGCCATAGACCAGAATCAAACACGAGACCCGCCCTAACTGGTTTGGCTCAGTGGATAGAGCGTCGGCCTGCGGACTGAAGGGTCCCAGGTTCGATTCCTGTCAAGGGCATGTACCTTGGTTGCGGGTACATCCCCAGTAGGAGGTGTGCAGGAGGCAGCTGATTGATGTTTCTCTCTCATTGATGTTTCTAACTCTCTATTCCTCTCCCTTCCTCTCTGTAAAAAATCAATAAAATATATATATAAAACACACACACACAAAAACATGAGACCCTTTAGTCCACAGGCCAATGCTCTATTCACTGAGCCAAACCAACTAGGGCTAGGGTTAGGGTTATTTATTTTTCATTTTTATTTTTTAAATATATTTTTATTTCAGAGAGGAAGGGAGAGGCAGAGATAGAAACATCAATGATAAGAATCACTGATTGGCTGCCTCTTGCAGGCCCCCACTGGGTATCAAGCCGCAACCCGGGCATGTGCCCCAACCGGAATCAAACCTGGGGCCCTCAGTCCACAGGCCAACACTCTATTCACGGAGACAAAACAGGTAGGGCGAGGCCCAGTTTTAAAATGTGACTTCTACGGTCTTTTTCATCATTCAAGTCCTCTTTTCTGAGAGCCTCGGGAAACTTTTTTCTCACCTGTATTTTAGCATTTTATTCTTTCTGCTTACATTTTAGTTGGTTGTCATCTCCAAGTCTGTCTTCCTCAAAGGGTTTCCCTCTAGTAAGGGGCAA
The DNA here is from genome assembly GCF_963259705.1 of Myotis daubentonii. NCBI lineage: Eukaryota > Metazoa > Chordata > Mammalia > Chiroptera > Vespertilionidae > Myotis > Myotis daubentonii. Next base: position 37,025,389 of record NC_081843.1, on the reverse strand, counting down.
AGACCATGGTTTGGTTCCCTTTAATTGCCCCTGCAGCAGCTAATACAGCTTGCCATTAGCAGCTTCCAGGCATCTCAAATTGATGCCGGGAGTATTTGGGACTTTGGAGGTTCTCTGCTCTTCACCAACTGTCCCACCTCATCTCTAGCCCACCCACTCTGTGTTTAAGAAAATAAAGAAGTCAAGAGCCAGGAAGGAACTTTAAGAATGACAACAGGTGGCAGGTGAGAGATGCCAGTGAAAGGTCAGAGGTGCTGTGGCCTCCAAGCATGTGGAAATTATGCCCTTTCAAGTTAATCAGTGCTTGTAGTTGACTTACAAAGAGTTGTTGTCTCTACTCTCTGTCCTCTGTTAGACAGAAGCCAGGTACTCCAAGGGCTATGTGTGGATGAATGCTGTGAGAATAAAATATAGATTGTGCCAACTGACAGATGCAGCTGAAAAAAACTATTGGCTCAGTTATCCTAAAAAAAAAAGAGGATAAGCCAAAATCCATTTTTCTCTACTTTTGGAATATATTTTTAACCATTGATTTTCCTTCTTAATAATATTATCTTGAGCCTAATATTAAAATGATACTATTGTAACATAGAGGAAAAAACACAGGAAGCATTTAAGACCAGGAGTTCTAATCCTGGCTGGTGAGTCAGTTTCCTCACCTGTAAAATGAAGAAATTCAACATTCCATAAAGTTTCCTAGTTCCCTGGGCCCACACCGCCAAGGAAGGCCACACGGGGCTAGAAACCAGTCTCCGAACTCTGGGATCTGGCCTTGGGCTGTAGACCCACCTCTGCATCATCCCTGTGGCACCAACCATAATGGTAAGAACTGGAAGTTTGCACACGTAGTAGACTCACCCCCAGAATGGCGTGTCTGGTGTTAACAATAATCATTACAACTGATTTTTAAAAAATTCAGAAAGCTCAAACTTAAAGGAAATGGTGAAATGTATATATTTTCCTACTGCATCCAAATCACTTTTTTCACTAGGCTTCAAACACTCTTTAATCACCACCATTAACGGTAATGGGTTTGGGGGTGAGCAGATGATATACAAACCCTAGAGGCTTAAACTTGTCCGTCATTTAAAAAAAAAAAAAAAAAGCCCACGGAGCTCGGTAGCCTCAAGGGTCTTCCCCCGTTTTATACCTTGGGGGGTCCCAAGAAATCTAGGAAAAAACTTCTCACCAGAAGGACAGCACATGGAATGCTTCCGTGGGGAGCACAAACGTTAAACCAGGGTCCTTTCTGCACTCCACCCCTTGGGGTGAACACCCAGGACGAGGCTGCCTCTTCCCGGCCCCAGAAACGGCTCCTCCTAGACCGGAAACGACAATTTCTGCTTAGCTCCAGGGCTGGGGAGATGGCGGCGCTTCCCACAGCTGCGGCTGGGATGCGGGATAGGGCCGTGGACCTCCTCCACAGGGCGCTCGTGGGGTGGGGGGTCGGATCGCGCGACATGGCCGTACATAGCCACTTCTGTCCTCCCCGTCGGACCCACGTCTCCCCGTGAACCCCGGAGCACTCTGGGGTCGCTGGGATACAAAAGGGAGGTGACTGGGAATATTGGTCCCAAGCACTCGGCTCCCCCAAACCCAGGCTGTGCGTTTGTTTGTGTGGTCACAGAAGCCGGAAGCGCGCCAACATCCGCCTTCCGGGACTGGGCTGCGCTGCGAGGGTCTCTCTAGGAGTGCGGGAGGACTTTGCATCTGTGTTCCCCAATCGCTCGGGTTGGCTTTGGGGAGGGAATCTCTCTCCTCAGCTCGGCTTTAACCCTCAGGAAAAGGGGGGTTAAGTTTCCCTGGGTACCATCCTGTTCACATAGGTATACGTTTCTCCTACTTTTCCTTATTGATGTCAGTAATTGTAATAATTCTAGTTATTACCAAACAATACTACTACTTAGTGATTGTGTGTCTATAGCAGAGGAACTGCACAGAGGAAAATCAAAGTCAAGTCAGTAATGGTTTCCATGACATATCGCTTTATACCCACTAGGATGCCTATAATAAAAAAGTCAGGTAATAGGTGTTGGCAAGGATGTGAAGCTGGAACCCTCAATACACTGTAGTGGTAAACATGCAGACGAGTGCAGCCACTCTGGAAAACAGCCTGGCATTTAAATTGTTAAACACAGAGCTACCATATGTCCCAATAATTCCATTCTTAGATATATATCCAAGAGAAATGAAAACTTATACATGAATGTTTATAGCTGTATAATCCATAATAGTAAAAAGTAGAAACAACCCAAATATCCATCAAATTAATGAACAAAATGTAATATGTCCACAGAATGAAATATTATTGGGTCACACAAAGGAATGAAGTACTGATACATGCAACAACATGAATGAATCTTGAAAATATGCTAAGTGAAAGAAACTAGTCACAAAAAAACCAGTTATTGTGTGATGCCATTCACATGAAATGTCCAGAACAGGCAAGTCAATAGGCAGTAAATTAGTGGTTGCCCAGGGTTGGCGGAGGAGTAGGAAGAGACTGCTATTAGGTATGGCTATTTTTGAGAATGTTCTACAACTGATTGTGATGATGACTGCACCATCAGCAAACATACTAAATATCATTGACTTGCATACTTTGTGTGAATGGTGGGGTATTTGAATTATACCTCAAAAAATGGCTTTATTTTTAAAATATATTTTTATTTATTTCAGAGAGGAAGGGAGAGGGGAGAGATAGAAACAAGAATGATGAGAGAGAATCATTGATTGGCTGCCTCCTGCACGCCGCGACTGGGGATCGAGCCCGCAACCTGGGCATGTGCCCTTTAACTGAATGGAACCAGGGACCCTTCAGTCTGCAGGCCAATACTGTATCCACTGAGCCAAACCAGCTAGGGCTCAAAAATGGTTCTAATAAAAATAATTATTAAAATGAATGAATGGTTTCACAAAACCAAAGTGATTGCTTTTCTGGGGACCCTGATTATGCATTGCCATTTTCAAACAACAGACATTCTTTCCAATACTAGAAGTTATAAGATTCTGAGCTTGGCTAATGTTTCCAGGGAGTTTTCATAATAACAATAATGGAATTATTATAGTAAGTCAAATGTGAGGCATTTTTGCTGTCAAAATGTTATCAGAATGACTTTTACTATTACTTCATAAATAGTTCAAGAAACTTCATCTTTTATAAAACAGTAACTGACACCTTGAATGACTGTGACACCACTCTAAATTCCAAGACAAGTTTGAGCACAGCAATGGAAAGCCCACAAAAGGAACAGCCACCTGCTGCAGAGGCTACCAATGACTAGGTGATATTCTGAATAACCTTCCACACCCTGAAATGTCCCATTCCTTGTGAGGTTTGACCTTGCTGTGTTTGCCATTGTTTTTGCTTTCTTCTTCCCCATGACTCTTCAATAATCCATTTGAGTAGGTCTTTGCTCCTTATAACTGGCTGGCTCCCTAACCTATAATCTTCCTTGAAGACATTGTATTCCCAGAACTTTTTTCCTCCAGATACTTCCTCATATTTCCGTCTAGTGTTCCAAGTCATCTCTAAGAGCCATTACAGTATTACGCACTGTGTTTTTCTTTGTATAAACCTGCCCTTTCCCCTCTACCGCCACCCCTATTTTTACATTAAAGTGATTGAAGCTAGGTTATTGAATGCAGCTGACTGGGTGTTTTTTCCATTTATGTAGTGTGTGTAGCAAGGACTTTGGGGACAAGTATAATAACTCCATTCTTTGCGTAATGATCTACTGGCACCAGGAACCCGAAGTGGCCTGGTGGTATTCTGTTTCCAGTTCAGTGGGACACAATGTATCTCCTAAAAGAAATGTTCTTTAGAGAATCTGGACCATAACCCAGGAGACTCTAGGTTTGGAGATAGGAAGCCCAAATTCCACAAATGGACTACTGGGTGCCACTACTGTTTTGACCCCTTGGTTCCTGTACTCATGTAGTCTTTCTATTAGAGACACAATACCATATATATAGGTAATTGGTTCAGTGCGTATCAATGCATATACTATATACCCAACTAGGTAAGGTACTGCATCTTATATTAGCAATTTAGCTGTGTCTTCAATACATGTCTTTCCACAGTTCTATCAGGCTATTTCTGAATAATGAGTAAGAACCATTAATTCTGTGGTTACAAGCTCATTGTCACACCTCCTTGACTATAAAATAGGTTCCTTAGTTTAAGGTATGTCCAATGGATAAGGCATCCTGTAAGCTCACAGATGATGGTGCTAGTGCTGACAAAGTAGTCAGATTTTTAGAGCATGTATCAATTCTAGTGTGATATTCTACTTCTTTTGTATTGATCCATGCCTAGTGCAATAGTGGGTATAAAGGAAAAATTACTAAAGTGCTCATACATTTTCTTTAAAGCTATATAGTTTACACTAAAATCACAAAATTTATGAGTTGGTTGTTTCCATCTGCATCATCTGAGGAACCATGGAAAGAAAATTTTGCTCAGAAGCCAAGTAGTAGCTATTGTTTCTTACCACTCTTTGTTAGGGATTGATGCCATTGATACTCAAGGAGGAAATAAAGGGAGGGTGTATCAGAATCTCTGAGGCTGATATTTTTGTTTAAAAAGATATACAATGCCATACTTTTGTTCTTATTTAATTTGATGTGAAATAGCATTAAAGGATGACGTTTGATTTGTGAGCTTAAACAAAGCAGCACTACCTAAATCCCTTCCAAATCACTTTTTAAAATTATTCTTTAAGAGACATGCCAGTCCCTAGCAGATCTAGTTTCACAAGACATCACATTCTCTACGAATCCATGGAATCATAATACCTTAGGGCAGTGGTTCTCAACCTTCCTAATGCCGCGACTCTTTCATACAGTTCCTCATGTTGTGGTGACCCCCCAACCATAAAATTATTTTCGTTGCTACTTCATAACTGTAATTTTGCTACTGTTATTGTTGTAATGTACCCCGCGAATCACACAAGGACGCCTCAAGAAGTCGAACTAAAGAGTCACATTTATTGCAAATCCAGGACTATGAGGGGGCATTTCGCTCTCCAGATCTCATAGTGCCCACCCCAGCCCCAACACCAGATTTATACAGGCAAAGATCACAAAGGTATTGATTACATCTCAAGGTTTGGAATGAGGAACCTGGTTTGCAAAAAAGCAGTTTACAGAAGCAGACTTAAGCATGTTAATCTCAATGACAGTTTTTGGGTCCCCGGAACACTGAGTCAACAGGGACACGTTAACTGGAGCCCTCTGACCTTGGGATAATTGTGCTGTCCTTCCCAGGTAAAGGAAAATGTGCTTTCTAAGACCAGTATGACCACAACCAATGGGATTTCACATTACAATCAATAGGGTATTTAATCGAATGGGGTGATTTATATAATTCAGAAAATTAAAATAACTTTTCTATTATTTTAGCAAGAAAGTAAGTACAGAAACCAAACAGCAGGGTTAGAGTTAAACTACAGTTTCTACCTGAAATGATTGCACCATACTTCATTATGAACCGTCATGTAAATATCTGATATGCAGGATGTATTTTCATTGTTACAAACTGAACATAATTAAAGCATAGTGATTAATCACCAAAACAATATGTAATTATATATGTGTTTTCCGATGGTCTTAGGCCACCCCTGTGAAAGGGTCGTTGGATCCCCAAAGGGGTCGCGACCCCCAGGTTGAGAACCGCTGCCTCAGGGGCTTCTGCTCGGCCTCCGGCCTCCCTGTCCAAGCTCTCCGTGCTCTGCCCATCCTTGCTCCGCACAGTCCGTCTTCCCCCCAGGAATGTGGCTCTCTCCCATTCTCAGCTTCTCTCTTCCACTCCCATTGGCTCCACGCCCCCACTTCCGCCAAGCACCTCAGTAGATCCCCATCCTCGGTTTTCTGTGTACCTCCTACCATCAGAGCCGTCCATCCTCTCTTTAGCGAGTCTTCTGTGCCCGTGTGCTCGTTCCCGACTGGCTGACTCAAGCAAGTCCTCCTCCTCATCTCCAGGTGGTCTCGAGGGCTGGCTGGGCAGGGCAGGGCCTGCGGGGCGCTCTCCCAGCCGGGGCAGCACAGCCGTGACTGGTGCCCTGGCTACAAAGGCAGCCGGCGGGCTGGCAGGGAAGGAGGGCAGGAGGCACCGCAGCCGGCTCCGGGGTCCCCACACCTCCCCCGCCGGCCGCCTCCGGGGCCTCATCCGGGGCCCCGCCCTCTGCGCCGGCCGCCGGACTCCGCCTCCGGAAGTGCCACCGAGAAGCACCGCCCTCCAAGCGGCGTAGAGCGACTCCCCTAAGGCCGGGACGGCCGCGAGCAAAGGTGTCTGCGACAGGACGGCAGCCTGGCCCGCTGTGGCACTTGGGTGAGTCCCCGGAAGCCACTCTGGGGTCGCGGTCGGGGCGGCCCCGTGTTTTAGCCTCCACCCCCGCGGGGAGGACGCGGAGGCGGAGGCGGCGGGTCCCGCCGACGGCGGTTTCCGTCCCCGGGAGCGCGCGGGCCGGTGGTGCGAGGGCCTGTTTCTCCTCAGCCCGGCTCTGCCCCGCGGACGGAGGACCCTGCTGTCAGGACCCGGTGGCCGTGCCTCGGCGTCAGCCGGGTGACTGTGGCTGGCCTCGCTTCCCCCCGCGGAGCAGTGGGAGGAGGGCAGCGCCGGGAGAGGCCTTCTGCCGACCCGACGCCAGGGCCGGCCTGAGGGCTGCGGCCGGGGACAGCCCCGTCGCGGAAGGGGCGCGGAGCCCTGCGGCGGCCTTGGCTCTGAAGGACGCCAGTCCCGCCCGCTGGGGCCGCGGCTCTTCCCGGGGTGACTGGCAGGACTGAGGGAAAGGCCTGCCTGCCTCGTCGGGGTTAGCGAAGGGCCTGGTCCCCACAGTGGAATTTCGTTCTTAGTCCAGACTATTTAGTAATTGAAAGGGGGCCGACCGAGTGTTTACCAAGCAATCCTTAAAGAAATAACGAGTAATCCTAAGTAGCATATGTCTCTGGGTACAGACTTGAGCCTTGAAAGAAATTTGTAAATCTCAACTATTTTAAACTTTCCTCGGAAATCTTTATTCAGTAGAACTTTTTTGATTTTTTTTTTTTTTTTTTTGGAAATGCCACCAATTCGTTGTTTAGTTTAGGTGCTTAATCATTTCATTATCAACTATTTTTTTTTTATTGAGTATCTGCAGTGTATAAGGTGCTTTGTTAAGTGCTCAGGATAGGAACTTCCAGGCTATTTTAACGTACTAAAACCATTTCTCCTACTCTCACCCCACAGTGATGGTCATTGCCCTCCGGAACAGGGATGGAGGAACTGTCTGTCCAGGAAGCAGCAGGATCACCAAGGGCCCAGTTTCCGTGTTTGGAGACCCAGCCCGAGGGCCTGTCCCCGGAGCCTGAGTGCCTGCAGGACGCGGACATGGAACAGGGACTCCCTGGGGGTAAGGCAGAGAGAGCACTGACATCCAGGAGCACGGGCGTGGGGGAGGCTTCTGGGCCTGGTGTGAGAGGGAGGCCAGGAACTCCTGCCAGAAGATGGCCCCTAGAGGGAGGCCTGGGAGGGAGGGGCACGGGGCCCTCTATTAAGGACAGCCCGTCTTCCCTTAACAGGCAGAATGGTAGTCCCTCACTCTGCTCCAGCTGCTTTTTGTTTATACCACCTTTGCTTCATCCCATTTGCCACCTCCACAACCGTTTCTCGGATGTGCTGTTTTTATGGCCTCTCACAATCCTTGCTTGGCTTTCATTTCCTCTTAGGTTCAGGGCTGTCCCTCCCCCTCTTCCCTTCACCTAGTGTCTGGATGACCTTTCGTGCTTTGCCACAGGCCATTCTGTTGCAACTGCAGTGTTTGTGACTAATTTTGGTCAAGAAAGCACCCATTGAATTCCTTGGTTGAGCCTGTCGGAATGTATACCTGTCTTATACTGATTATACAATAACATTTTTATGTATTATATAGGTAGGTTGATCTGTCTTGTACTTCCTTTGTCCTGTAATCTTATCTCGGAATACTTGTAGCCAACTGCAGTGAAATAATGTGTGTCAGCAACACTGTGTATGTAGAGTGCTGTGGGGCATGTGGGAGTGTGGAAAGGATTGTGAGGAAACAAATGGCCATTCCTTGTTCTTAGGTGCCTTACACGCTAGTTGCGGAGACAGTGCCCATTCACAAGGTGAAGGCTTAGTGATTATAGAACAGTGTCTGGGAAAGGGTCAGAGGTCTGTTAGGTAACCATGGCTCTTGACAAGTCACTGTAAGTTCTTATGCTTTGCTTTGCCCATTTGCAAAACAGGTACACTGCGTAAAATCCCGTCTCATGGGTCTGAACTTCTGAAGTAGGGCATGCAAGTGCTGAGAAGGAGCAGAGTAGACACACTCAATACTTGATAAATGTTCATTGGTTTTACTAGAATGTTGACGGGAAGAAGGGTCCTACTGGCTCTCTTCTGTAAGGGAGCCCTGGGGAAGGGCTGCTCTCACTCTTGGCTCCTTTCTCCTCCCTTAGCTCCACCTGTTCCCCAGGTGCCTGCTCTTCCCCACGAGGGAAGCCCAGGAGACCAGGCAACTGCACTCCTGACAGCCAGGTACCAGGTGAGCTGAGGAACCTTCTTTTCCTCAGGGACTGTTGCTGCTGATTGAGTGTGTCCCTTCCCTCACCCCATCCATAAACCTTGCCTAGAACTTTTTCAGTAACAGACTCTGGTTTCAGAACTGATCCTCTTCAGAGACCTGGACGTCACACAAACCATCTTCCCATCTTCTCAACACCACTGGAAAACACTGTTTGTTCTTTATCCCTGGTGTTTTGATGGGTGCTTACTGTTAAAGGGTTATGGAATGTATTCCCTAGATTCTAACCTGTTTTCACTCCTCCCCAACACAAATACACACTGGAGACTCTGTGCCATCTCCTTCATTCTCTGGCCATGATGCTGTCGTGGCCTGATTCCCGAGAGCAGCCAGGCTGTATTATTTCAGGAGTTTGTGACATTCGAGGATGTGGCTGTGCACCTTACTCGAGAGGAATGGGGATGCCTGGACCCTGTTCAGAGGGATCTCTACAGAGAAGTGATGTTAGAGAATTATGGGAACGTGGTCTCACTGGGTAAGGACTTCTTTTTATTCATTCAGTTGACCTATTGGGATTTCTTTACTGAGTAGGTGTGAGGTCTCTGAGAAAGTAGAGTTTGGCTCAGATTCCAGGTCTAAGAACCTCTGAATCCTCTATCTTTAAGGTCATCTCCTCTGGGAGTGGTTTTCCTTTGGGGGTTTCAAGATGAGAGACATTCTACTCCTTATTCTGAGTTAATGGTTCCTGCTTTTATGGGGTATCTGTTCCCTGTTAGAAAAGGGAAGCTTGCTTGTGCTTTGCCTAAGTTCTCACCTTCCCTTTTTTATTTTAATTTAACTTAATTTAATTTTTATTTTATATGAGAGAGACTCTAGGGCAGTGGTTCTTAACCTTCTGGCCTTTTAAATACAGTTCCTCATGTTGTGACCCAAGCATAAAATTATTTTTGTTGCTACTTCATAACTGTAATGTTGCTACTGTATGAATCATAATGTAAATATCTGATATGCAGGATGGTCTTAGGCGACCCCTGTGAAAGGGTCGTTCGACCGCCAAAGGTTGTTCTCGACCCACAGGTTGAGAACCGCTGCTCTAGGGCCTCCCAACCTACAACCAGACACTTTCCTTCCTGATAATTCAGTGCCTTTGTATCTGTTTCCCATTTTCTTTGGAAGAAGAAATGCCTTTTTAAAAGATAAGCTTAAATCCTTCTTGTTGAGTAATCTCTTATAAGAGAGATTACTAAATTCGTCTTCAAGCAGGCAGGATTTGAGAGACTTCATTTAAAGACAAGACTCACTGTGCGTACATTTCAGTGAGTCACCCAGATGGTCATCCTAATAACCTCATTCCTAGCAGCAGACGTCTCAGATTTAAACCAAGTCTCTCCTTTGTCATATGGGTTGTACAGTAGGCCGCCCAGATTAGGTAACCTGTGGTGCTGTGGAGAAGCGTCAGTAGGGGGTTGTTGATAGCCCCCTTCATGTGAGCATTGCTCCTTTTCCTCTCTCTCTCTCTCTTTCTCTCTCTCTGTCTCTCTCTCTCTTTTTGTTTTTTTGTTTTGTTGTTGCCGTCTCTGCTTTTGTTCTTTTTATTTATGTGTGAATTTAATGATGGTTTTTCTTTTCTCTCTCTCATTTTGCTTTGCCTATGCTGATGGCATCTAGGGTTGTTGCTTTGTCTCCTTGATTACACTCAGGATTAAAGAGGTCTTCTTCTCTGTGGGGAGGCAGCCTGCCAACTGGGAAGGTTTTAGCGTGTTTTCCATTCCTGGCTCTTTGATCTTTATAGGCATACTTCTCCGTCTTCCCACCACCCGGATTCATAGTGTGAATTCCTGCCCGGCCCTGAGTCATACCCAGGCAAGTGCTTTCTCTGGAGAAACACTTGCAGTCCTTTCAGCAGGAATCTCCAAGAGATGGCCCAAGTATCGGCTTCCCATCGATATTGCTCGTCCCCGCTCGGAAACTCCTTTTCCACGATTATAAGATATTACATTTGATTGATGGAATAGATGCTCCCAGGATGCCACCACTTTGTAAAATTGCAGCTCCTCAAAAGACCTTTGTTAAATTTCTAAAGGGCCAAGGAAACTCTCCGTTGCCACCAGATGCATTTTGTATCCTGAATTTTGAGTTCATTCAGAAGCCATGGTTGGTGGTCATCTACTTGTGTTCTGAGAAACCACAAGTTCAACTCCAGCTCTTCAGTTATTATGTTTTCATTTTATTTTAGAATGTGGAACGTTTTTTGCGTGCCCCTCCTTTTCTGTAGTGAACAGGACCTGCTCCTTCTGATGCTTAACTCTCTTGTGACCCCTGGGCTTTCTTTATATTTAACATTCTAGTCTTCTTTTAAGTCCCTGTGGCCGCCTCCAAGGTCCTGACTTTGTCCCCTTTATTATTTGTTGCCAAACAAGATTGATACATTTATATGATCTTTTCTGATTAAGTGTTCCTTAGCTGTCCTTGGTGGAGGGGAGATGGGAAGGCAAAAGAGTTCAGTTTCTTTATTTCAGGGCATCAGATTGAATGTATATTTAACAATTTTGTATACTGTAAAGTGATATGTAATTGCAAGATACTATAAATTTTATCTAATAACTACATAATTTCCAATAGTTAACCTGTCTACTTTTTGGAGTAAAGAAACTTCTTAGCTTAATCAGCCTAATAGCACAGCATGCTAGTTAACTGAATTTCGTTCCATTTTCTCGCATCTCTTCATACACACAGGACACACATGCATACTTATACACATACTGGGCACAAATACACACAAGAAATCCTCGTATTCAATTCGCTCTTGTGATAGGAGCCTCTCTTTAGTAATTATTTTCTACAGTCCTTGGGAAGACCTTTCATATTTGTGGGTTCAGCAAATTCCATGTGCATTTTAAAGTTATACATTTAATTAACTTAGCTTAATGTTGATGTTATAAAATAAGGACTCTTATAATTCAGTCCCTGACTTAGCAGCCTGTTCACATCTTTTTTCCCATGGCAGTAGCTCTGAGGTGTATTTGTCACAGACATCAGAACTTTGGTCCTTTGGTTAAGTGCTTTGACTATATTCTAGTAAATATACAGAGTATGGCCCTCTCTGGTTTGGCTCAGTGGATAGAGCATTGACTTACAGACTAAAGGGTCCCGTGTTTGATTCCCATCAAGGGCACGTACCTTGGTTGCAGGCTCCTGCCTGGCCTGGGCCCTGGTCGGGGTGCATGAGGAAGACAACCAATGTTTCTCTCACATCAGTGTTTCTCTCTGTCTTTCCCTCTCTTTTCCACTCTCTCTAAAAGATCAATGGAAAAATATCCTCGGGTGAGGATTAACAAAAACAAATAAACAAGACAAAAAAATATAGAGTATGAACAATTGAGTAAAAGAGCGAAAAAGTTTATAAAAACATAATTTTTATTACCAAATCTAAAAAGAAGCATACTCTATTAACAATGTATGAATTACTGGCTTGAGGATCATACCCAAAGGAATGTTATATATGACTTAGTGCTTAAAATTAAGATTAAGTACTGGAAATTAAGACTGGGAAAGAGGCCTGGATTGCATTGCCAATGGGATAGAGTGGCGGGTGCCTGGTTAGATGACATGTTTATCAGAATTCTAGTTCATGATAAGTGAGTTGATAAATCAGGAATGTTTGGCACATAGCCCCTAACTTTTTGAAGTTAATGTCCTCAGGACAAAAATGATTTTGTATAGAATGTTTTTATTGCCACAGCTATATACTATTTCTTAAGCAACCAATAGGTTCCTAGATAATCCTATCTAATAATAGACAAACATGGTAATTGGCCGTACCTTCGCTACGCCTCACATAGGCTAATCAGCGGGATATGCAAATTAACCGCCGACAAAGATGGCGGTTAATTTGCATACATAGACGCAAAGCGGTGGATCGAAGACTGAAGGTGGCTCCGGCCGGAGCGAAGGCCTAGGTCCCGGGTGCCGGAGGAAAACCGGTGCCAGCAGCCAGGGGAAGGGAAGGCCTATTGCACGAATCTTTTCGTGCAACAGGCCTCTAGTGTGTGTGTGTGTGTGTGTGTGTGTGTGTGTGTGTGTGTATTTTAGTCCTTACTATAACCCTGTGAGCAGATATTACTCTATACCTGAGGAAGCTGAGATTCAGAGAAATTAGTAATTCACGTAATTTGGAATCAAAACTGACTATGAAACCCATGCTCTTTTTCACTATTTTGTGTCTTAAAGCAATTAGTTAAACCACATATGGTGTTTTTTATATTTTCATGGCTGTACTCTGATGACAATGAAAAATAGCTATGATAAATTGAACAGATAGGCACGTTTGTATAGTTTGGGAACAGAAAGGACACATTCAAGACATAAAATTGTCTAGGAATATATTCCATTATAAGTATACTAGAGGCCCGATGCACGAAATTCTTGCAAGAGTAGCCCTTCTTTCTCCTGGCTGCTGCCACCGGCTTCCCTCTGGCACCTGGGACCCAGGCTTCCCTTGCAGCAGCCCCGGCTTTGTCTGGAAGGTTGTCCAACGTCCGGTCTAATGAGCATATTAAACTTTTATTATTGTAGAAGATACACAAGAACAGTATTGCTAAGGAGAGATTTTATTTGTGTATTTTTTAAGGATCAGGAAGAAAGGCATGAAACTTCCAAATGGCTAAATCTTAGGCAGGAAACCAAATAATGAGGTATATTTTATTTTTTTGCTTTATTCCTTAACCTTTTAATTCTGAGGTATATTTTAAATGTTACTTTAAAAAACCAGATTAAGTAAAAATAAATCAAATTAAGAAATGGCTTTGGTTTAAATTTAAAAATTAAAAGATTTTAATAAAAAATTAAGTTATTTTTCTAAAATATATTTTTATTGATTTCAGAGAGGAAGAGAGGGGGGGAGAGAGAGAGAGAAACAATGATGAGAATCATTGATCAGCTGCCTCCTGCATGTCCCCCACTGGGGATCGAGCCCACAACCCAGGCATGTGCCTTGACCAAGAATCAAACCGTGACCTCCTGGTTCATAGTGCTCAACCACTGAGCCACACCAGCCAGGCAAAAATTAAGTAATTTTAGATTAGAGGCTTGAGCTACAAAAAAAATCTAAGCAAATGCTATTTTTGAAAGCATAGAGTTTTGACTTAAATTTAGGAAAAAGCATTTATTTATTTATTATTGATTTTAGAGAGCGAAAGGGAGGGAGGAAGAGAGGGGGGGAGAGAGAGAGAGAGAAAGAAAAAGAGAGAAGGAAAGAGAAACATTGATTTGTTGTTTCACTTATCTATGCATTCATTGGTTGCATCTTCTATGTGCCCTGACTGGATATTGAACTTGCAAGCTTGGCATATCCGGACCACTCTCTGACTGAGTTACCTGGCCAGGGCAGGAAAAGACATTTAGACCAATGGCAGGAAAACCTGTCTCAATGCTTTCTGAGACCCTTAGTGTGGTAGAGTAGAGAGAATATAAACTGTGGAATTAAACTTGTGTTCCAGTTATCAGCTGTGATACATTGAGCAAATATTTAAACTCACACTCATTTTCTTCATCTATAAAACATGAAAAATAGCCCTGACCGGTTTGGCTCAGTGGTTAAGAGAGTCGGCCTGTGGACTCAAGAGTCCCAGGTTCGATTCCGGTCAAGAGCATGTACCTTGGTTGTGGGCACATACCCAGTGGGGAGTGTGCAGGAGGCAGCTGATCGATGTCTCTCTCTCATCGATGTTTCTGACTATCCCTCTCCCTTCCTCTCTGTAAGAAATCAATAAAATATATTAAAAAAAAACACACACGAAAAATAGTGTCTCCCTTTTGGTTTGTGCCAAGGATTAAGTTAGATTATGTTTATAAGTACCTGGCTCATGGTAGTTACTCAAATGTTTGTTTGAAAAGGACGAGTGATATGAGCTATAGACCAATTTTTTTAATACAAATAAAAATTTTAGGAGAGTTCAAATTATTTCTTTACAAGTTCAGTTTCCTCAAATTGAATATTGCTCTGACTGTGCCTAGAGTTTGGATTTTTATTATAAAGAGATTTTTTATTTCTTTGCCACTAAAGATCTCTTAGAGCCCTTTTAATGAAAACATTCATGATTCCAAGTCTTTTGGATCCTGGTTCTCCAATCATTATTTCTGTTCTTTTATTATGTTTACTATTTATTCCATTACCAACATATTGGTTTTCTGTTCTCTTTCTATACATATTTTGGAGGAAGGAATGGATTTCATTCACAATCATTTTTTTACTGGTGGATTATTTAAAAGCCAGGTTCTGAAATAAGACTGGGTTTATGTCCTATCAGTGGTTCTCAACCTTCCTAATGCCATGACCCTTTAATACAGTTCCTCATGTTGTGGTGACCCCCAACCATAAAACTATTTTCGTTGCTACTTCATAACTGTAATTTTGCTACTGTTATGAATCGTAATGTAAATATCTGATATGCAGGATGTATTTTCATTGTTCGCGACCCATAGGTTGAGAACCGCTGGAACCACTTGTGGCCTTGGGCAAGTTAATTAACCTTTTTGAAGCTTAGTTTTCCTATTTGTAAAATGGGTATAATAATAGTGACTACCTCATAAAGGTATGGTGACTATTAAGTGAGTGCAAGCTTGTATAGCTCATGGGTATGGTACTTTGTACCTACCACCTACTTAGAAAATCATAGCATAATATTTTGATGATACAGGTGACTTTAAGTCTATATCATGAACTCTGTTTTCTTCTGAACTTCAGTCTTGTATATCTAATTGCCTGTTAAGCATTTATATCTTTTTACATTACCTTAAACACAAGTCCAAAATCAAACCTCTCATTCCACATCGATATGATCTTTTTTGTTGTGCATATGTGATTTAAGTGTAGACATAAAGAACCAAAATTTCAGTTATCAAATACTTAGAAATATCTTAATAAATATCTGAAAAGTAGAAGTTGCAAATTATGTTATCAGAATTCTGAACAGAATAGTTGCTGCTTCATACCACACTAACATTTTTTTTTAACTTGCAAAACTATTTCATTTGACATGGAGGACCTTAACTAAATACATGTCCAAAAGAACTCTATTAATGCCCAGTAGGAATTTAGAAACACAGTAAATAAAAGACATTTATATCTTTTTTATATTTGTTCTGATCTCTCTGCTCTTAGACTCTCACACAGAATCCCAAGAGGGCAGCTGTTAGTTTGTATTTTCTAAGTCCAATGCCCTTTTAAAAACATTGGTTATTTGTTGTATGTTGATACTTGGACACAAAATTGGTACTCAGTGAGTAGCTTTTAAGTAAATGAATCAAAAGAAATGCAAGATACAAGCTACATGGTCCCTGCAAGATAAAAGCTACATGATCCCTGCAATCAGGTAGGGATGATGATACCTGAAACCAAGTAAAAAATCTGTAAATTTCATTATATAGTGACATATCAGGATAAGAGGAACAAATAAATTTTGTAGACATTCAGTAAGTGAAGAGAAAGGCTTTTGGAGATGAGAGGCTTGAGCTAAGACCTTGTATGTGTGCTACTAGAAGCTTTCTGGGCTGAACATGTGTAAAATGCCCCATTGATACTATAATAGTTCTGGCCCTTCAGAAGCAGACTGCCTCTTACTTTCACTTTAAAAGAGTTTAGATCCTAGCAGTCCATTATGCAAGCCGGAGAAAGACCATTTTATGTGAAGATGCACTTTTATTGCACTTTCCTCACTATATATTATAATTATTTGTTTATACCTGTCTCTGCAGTTAGGAGTATAAGGTCTTTGAGAGAATGGGCCTTATTGACTTGAGCCCTTTATCCCTGACATACTTTGGATAGAGAGGGCATCCCATAAATGTTTGTTTAATAAACAAGAGTGTAAGCTCCTAATGGGTGAGAATGTGTCATATTATTCTTTGTTTCCTTATTTGAATTGAAATGAATTGTTTCTTAAGATTTATCCTAAGAATAGTTACTCAGCCTTCACTGATTCTGTTGCTATGGTTCATGTCACCATACAACAGATGCTTAATTATCCACTTTTCTCTAGGTTATATTTTGATTACCTCAATTTTGACCAGGTCTAATACAAGATTGATCTAGAGGCAACAGGTGAGGAGTGCTAATGATAATTTCTGTGAAATTATCCCATGCATAAATTCTGTTTGAGTAATGTTTAAGTGAACACTATTGCTCTCAAAAGTCATAAACTTGTTCCTTGACATACTTCTTCATAGAGCACAAATAGGAGTTCCTTGTAGAGGATCTTTGCCACTCTCACACTCCAGGTCTTCCTAATGTCTTCTAAGAATTTACTTTCTTTCTCTGTTAGCCATAAGTTAAGAGAAAAAGTGGCTGGTATGGTATCTGGGGATAAATTGCCACATCCCATTTCCTTCTCTATGAGCAGGATTTCCAATTTTCAAGCCTGATGGGATCTCTCAGCTGGAACAAGATCTACAGGTCTTTGATTTGGAAACTAAGAATAGAGAAGTCTTAAGAGATGACTGCTCAGGTGAGTAAGGCAGAATCAATCAGATGGAATTAGTACTGTTGTTGAGCCAAGTTGTAGCTGCTTTGGCAATCAGAATGGAGAGCTCTGTCTGTATCCCAGAATGGAGAGCTCTTTCCTTTTCTCTCCAGTTTTTTTTTTTTTTTTAATTGATTTTTAGAGAAAAAGGAAAGGAGACAGCAAAACATCCATGTCAGAGCAAAACATTATCAGCTGCCTCATGCACACCCCCTATTGGGGATCAAGCTGGCAACCTGGGCATGTACCCTGACCAATGAATGGAACTGGCAACCTTTTGGTGCATGAGATGCCAAACCAACTGAGCCACACTGGCCAGGGCTTCCCTTCAGTTTTGATGAACTCTATGCATTTATTTTGTCCCTAATCATCCACAAGTTGTAGTAGGTCTCTATTCAAGTTGCTTGTCTATAATTCGCTTGAACTATTTTCTCCTTTGAAATACCTTAATTAATTTTCTTACTCTGCTGAAAGTATCTTCTGTTTCTACCACACCCTGAACCATTTAGAACCTACCACACTTTCATTTCATGCCCTTGTATCTGCTGTTGAAATTTTATGCATATGTTTTAGAGTAAATAAACTTCTTTAATCCTGATAGATACTATATTACTTAGCTTTTTCCTCTCTGAGTTTTCTTTTTCTAAGCATAGGGTACAGATTACATTTGCATTTTCTATTTATATATTGCATCAGATGGAGGAACCAGAGAAGAGAACAAGCTGTTGATTCCTAAGCAGAAAATTTCAGAAGTACATTCATGCAAAATGAGAGTAGGAAGACTCAAAAAGGATGCCGGCCAAGTTCCTGAGACTAGAGAAGTGTATAAACCTGAGGACAGATTAGAAAGGCTTCAGGAAATACTAAGGAAATTTTTATTCCTGGAGAGAGAGTTTAGGCAAATAACAATCAGCAAGAAAACTTTCACCAGTGAAAACAATGAATGTAATGAACCTGAAAAAAGCTTCAGTCTGGAATCTACCCTTGATACAGACCAGAGAGATCTTAGAATACAGAACATTGATGACATTGATAGGTATGACATTAGCCTCAACCAAAATTCAGCTGCTGAGAAACATGAACAAGTAAATCTAACACAGGATTTTCAGAATAGTGAATATAAAGAAAGCTTAATGGATCTTTCCCACCTTAGTAAATGTGAGAGCATTTTCACCACTGAGAAATCCTATAAATGTGATGCATGTGAGAAAATCTTCCATCAGAGCTCAGCTCTTTCTAGACATCAGAGAATTCATACTAAAGAGAAACCCTACAAATGTAAAGAATGTGAAAAATCTTTCAGTCAGAGCTCAAGTCTTAGTCGACATAAAAGAATACATACTAGAGAAAAACCCTATAAATGTGAAGTGTCTGAGAAGTCCTGTGAATTATCTGATAAATCCTCTAGTCAGAGCTCAGGCATAATGAAGCATAAGAGGATTCACACTAAAGCAAAATCTTATAAATGTAGCAATTGTGAAAGAGTATTCAGTCGTAGTGTACACCTTACTCAACATCAGAGAATTCACAGAGAGATGCCCTGTAAGTGTACTGTATGTGGCAGCGACTTCTACCATACCTCATTCCTAGTCGAACATCAGAAGGTTCACTGTGAAGAGAAAGCCTATGAATATGAATGTGGGATGAACTTTACTAAACATCAAGGAGTTAGTCTCAGAGAAAAGCCCTATACATGTACTGAATGTGGAAAAGACTTCAGATTGAATTCCCATCTTATTCAGCATCAAAGAATTCACACAGGAGAGAAACCACATGAATGTAATGAATGTGGGAAAGCTTTCAGTCAAACCTCATGCCTTATTCAGCATCACAAAATTCACAGGAAAGAGAAATCCTCTGAGTATAATGATTATGAGGAAAGTTTTAATCATAGCTCAGACCTTGTCCTGCAGCGAGAAGTCCTTGCCAGAGAAGAAGCCTTTGATTGTGATGCATGGGAAAAGAACCTCATTCAGAGAGCACAACTTGTTCAACATCAAAGAATTCATACCAAAGAGAAACCTTATGAATGTAATGAACGTGGGAAGACATTTAGCCAAGTTCAGGCCTCATTCAATATCTGAGAGTTCACACCAGGGAAAAATTGTGAGTACTGAATGTTATAAAATCTTCAGTCAGCTCAACCTTTTCATCATCGGAGAATCCACACCAGAGAGAAATTTTCTGAATGTGATGAATGTAGGAAAGCTATTAGTTTTAAACTTTTAATTGATGCCTGCACACCCATATCAGAGAAAACCTACAAATATATTGAATGTGGTAAATGCTTTATGTTATGTTCATAACTTAGTCATCATTGGAGAATTCATACAGGAATAAAAGCCCACTACTGTAAAGAATGTGAAAAAGCCTTCAGTCAAAGAAAATACCTTTTCAGCATCAAATTCATTCCATGCAGAAAGCCTATGAATGTAATAAATGTGTGTGTGTGTGAAGATTCAGTCATATTTCAATCTTCATTCAACATCAAAGAATCCATACCCAAGAGAAGCCATTGAGTATAGGAGTTCAAGTCTTTTTCATCATCAGAATATCTACACCAGACCAGAATCTGATATAACACAAATGGAATAAATTTATTGCCATATTTCAGGCTTCACTCAACATCAAAATATTGAAGGGACAATTGTTGATTATTTGTATATGAAATCATTAATATATAGTCCCGATCTTTTTCATTGCAGAAGAGTCTAGCCTGAGGAGTGACATGGTGAATGCAGTACTGTTTTCTCATGGCATTCTTTAATATAATAGGTGTTGTAAGTAACTATGTATACTTTATTTATGGAATTCATTTAAGCTATTTTTATTTTAATGTGGCCTATAAACATTTTTCTTTTTCTTGAAATTGGTATGTATTGTTCTCAGCTTCCCTAAGGTACTGTAATTACACCAATGTTAAAACATATCAGCATCTGGAAGGGAGCTCATTTAGTTTTTTCTGCTGTTCTCCACTCAGGTTCTCTCCAAAACAGACTATTAGGCCTGCTCTTTTCTGAAGACCCTAATTCCTGTTTGTTTCTAGCCACAACAACTGGATTCCTGTTGATTTCTCCACTCTCTTAAGCGCCTTCAAATGATGGTTTCCTAGTTTTAAGCTTTTCACCAGCAGGTATGCGGTCCCCACTTGATGTCACTGTTCTGGTGTCTTCTTTCCCAAAGTAAAGCATCTTCCTTTAAAAGAATTGGATTTCCACACCTGGTTCACCCATGAGTATGAAAGATTCTGTCTTCCTTGAATTTATGACAGACAGCTAAACAATTTCAAGTGATGCCCAAGTTTTTAGCTGCCTTGTTTTGCATCCACAGCCCACTAACAGAGATGATAAGGACTCTTAGTGTTATAGCTACATTCATTCAGCATCTACTCTGCATGTCTAAGTTTAGAAATATTTTATATACTTCCATTGAAGGCCAGCAAAATGCTCGGGCTTGTTTTTGATAGGGCAAAACATAAAGAACATATACTAAAAGATCAGAGAGCTTCATAAGGCAGAGAGCTCAACCTACCAACAAAGATATTGCTGTTCTTACATAATATCTCCAGAGAGAATATTTCAAGAGAGTTGGAAATTCTGTTCCTGGTAAAATTTTAACCATTAAGGTTGTTTTCTTATCTATTTGGATTTCCACCTTCAATATCCCCTCATCAGTCTAGGACAGTATTTGAAGTGTGGGGGCATTTTGTATACTTATTCATTATCACATTTTTTTTTGTATTTTACTAGAGTCTATAGGCCATATACAAGAACATGATTTTCTTGATTGATAAAAGTGATCACAGATGTTGGCTCCAGATTTCAGGATCACCATCATAACACCTAGCAACAGTTTATGATTCTTAGATGATGTCAAAGCACTTTATTATATTTTTCCATCTTAAGTTTCATAATATTTTGTGAATAAGACAAGTGTTATTTAAAATTCTAGTTGTCATTCCAGCAGTTGAGGCCTTCATAGTTCAGAAGTTATAATATTCATGAGGGATCCTCAACAAATACATAAAAATGTATTGCTTGCCCTATAAGCATTTTATGGCTAACCTCTAGGATAGTTCTACCAGTATATTTTACCTCTTAGCCATCAGCAAGCATATGATCTAATCAGGGCAAGGTAGGAATCTAAATGTAAAATCAAATGGAAATGCATGTTTTTTTTTCCCTGTCAAGGAATGTGTATACTCATGTATAGAAGCTAATAGTCACTTCCAGGGATTATGAAACAAAGGATGAAGTAATCCTTAAATACCAGAATGTATAAACATCACTTGTATGCATTTGGTTTAGGAATGTGCTTTTTACTTCCGCTTGAATAAAAGTGTGTTTGATATTCTGCAAATCTGTTTCAAATAAAATCTGAAGGCCTTAGCTGGAAGCATTTGGAAATTTTGGAATCACCTTTCTGGCTGCAACTCAGTTCCTTACAGATATTTCATAACAAGAGTAGATTGTTCTGTATACTGGTACTTGCTCTTCCACAGTACTCTTGAGGAATAAAGTCTGAATGTTTAGGAATTAAAGGATTATTCAATTGGGATGGTGTCAGTACATAAAATAAGAGGAAATCATTTGAGGTTTCAGTTAAATTAGGCAGAATGTGTGTGTTTTTTTAGTAAAACACATTTTTAAAAATTAGAAAAAAGTAACTTGCCAGTTTAAGCTTGCTGATATTTAATTGGTCCAATAGAATATGAGTTTGTGTTAATTTTTTTAGTCTTGATGCTGGAGAGGTAAGAGAAGAAATCTAATAGTTGAGGGACACCTAATTTTACCTTCTATCTGCCCACCCACATACATGTACATATATGTATGTGTATATTCAAACTTATTCCTCACAACTCTGCAAGGGAATTAGCTTCATTTTACAGAACTGAGGTATAGGGAGGTTAAAGAACTTGTTAGGATCACATAGCAAGTTCAAAGTCAGGTGTGTTTGACTCCAAAACGTCAAGTTGGTATTAGACACCAACCAGGGACGATTTCTTTGATTGCTCTTCATTCCTTGTTACACCCCAATGATTCACTGCTATTAGTTTGCAACTCATCCTAAATGCTCTCAAAGCTCTCTGGGATACTAGGAGAAAATATCCCAATATCTTTTGGTACTAGTTAGAGACCCTTCTCCGCCCCATGAACAGGCTTAGACAATTTTGACTGTGACAGGTCACAGATCAAAGGTCCCAAATTCCTGTCTCCTAAGTCCCCTCCATTCCCATCACTAGATTTACATTTCCATTTTCAATGCCCAAATGTGCTCTTAATTTTTGCTGCTAATTAGAACTTGCTGATGGACATTTATTACCAAGATTTACTGTCACCTCTGGTTACATTATAGCAGTGGAACAAAGCAGTTATTGGGAAAATCAAGTTTGATACCTAGGTTCTGGGTTGAGCAAAAGAGTATCCAGATAGAGGTAGACTTGAAAGATATGTGGTACACTGGAAGAGGAGCAAGGAGAGCATTTCAGGCAAGAGAGATGATGTCAGAAGGCCTACAAATGAGAATATGGCGTTTTCAGGGCAATATATGAGCTTTCTGGAGAAATGCCTCACGCTAGCAAATAGTATGAGGGTAACTGATGAAGTTGAAGAACGAAAACTTCTAGGGTGTCATCTCAGCAAAGCATAATGGGATTCCCACAACTAGAAATGTAACTACCTGTCCATTCAGTAATACATTTACCAGGCACTATGATATTCAGTGCTAGTCAAAGGATACAGTTAACCTAATCAAATGAATGAAACCATCTACTGAGTAAAAATAAACAGATTAGTTGTCTAAACAATAGCTTCAGAATTAGACATACCTGTGTTTGAATTTTGCTGTTTACTAGCTGTGTGACTTTGGAAATTTTACTTAGTCTCTCTAGTTTTCTTGTCTATATAATGTGGCTAATAGCATGAAAATTAAAGAGATAATGTAAAAGGTACTGGTCATATAGTAAGTGCCAAATAGTTATTAATATAAACACTATTATAAAAACCAGTAAAAATAGAAGACAGATGTTTAGATAGAAGATGGAATTAATGAGCAAGCATTTAACAGTGTAGGACTGGCATTGTCCAGGATGGGATGCCCTGGGTTTGGAGAACTTAAATATGACTAGAGAAAACATCAGGCATCCTTGTCTGTGGTAGGAACTGCCTCCTGACAGGCACTCCCTGTTGGAGTCAGCAAGCTGACATCTGTCTTGTCTAAAATTCATATGAGTTCACATTTTCAAAATACAAGTGCATAAAGGAACTATTGTTTAATCCAAGACTAAGAATGATTTCAATAAGAAATCAGATGGTGCCCTGTATAAGTCAACAAGAAAATAATGCTGGAATTTTATTTTGTTGATGCATCCTATTCACTCCACTTATAGAAAATGGTTAACCTCTTGTATTTGTATTTCATTCATGTTTATAAATTTACAACTTGGACATAACTACAAGTGTCTTGTCTTTTTTCTTTTCGGCGGTTGCTCATATTACAAATCTTCACCCAGTCTTTCTTCATTGTCCTTCCCATGTGCAGTTAGACACTAGCCAGGGGTGGGCAAACTTTTTGACTTGAGGGCCGGAACAAAAGCATGGATGGAGTGTTTGTGTGAACTAATATAAATTCAAAGTAAACATCATTACATAAAAGGGTACGGTCTTTTTTTTTTTTTTTTTTTTTTTTTTTTTAGTTTTATTCATTTCAAACGGGCTGGATCCGGCCCACGGCTGCACTAGGCTCTGATTTGAGCAGACCAGGGTTCAAATGCTGCCTCCTTGCTTACTAACTGCAGCTTCTGGCATGAAGATAGTAAAAATTACCAGCTTCATCAGATTGTTGTGAGGATTAATGAGATGATATCAGTTTAAATGCCCCACAATTGGTAGCTGTTATTTCTGAGTTTAGCAGGAATCTACCCTTATCATATAACTCATTTCCTTAATCCCTTTTCCTGCTTCAACATATCAAATGTGCCACAGACAAATTTGTAGTGCAGGCACAGTAGGGTCTTTGGACCTCTCTAAGGTTTTTCTTCCACATATTGGTATTGGTACCAGCATGCTCCTCCTGTTTGTTTATATACTCCATGCAAAACTGGTAGGGCCTGGGTTGAAGGGACAAAGGGAAAGGAGGACTGAGGGCCTTCATAACGTGAATTTGGGCTCAGCAGGTCACCTGATCTGTAATTTTGAAGGAGGAGGTGAGATGGGTGGTAAAACTGCAGGAGTCAAGCGGAGGAGGCAAATGGGGTGCATACAGGGTCAGAGGGGATGAAGAAGGAAACAAGTTTAGATCCTTGGTCCACTTAGTGATACAGTGGGCAAACAGAGAAATCTGTTCCAACCTCCTCCGATCCTTCCCAGGGGAAGGGCAAACACCAATTTAAGGTCTCCACCCCCACGTGGTTCTGGACCCAGCTCCCCAGCAGCCTCTAGAGAACCCCCGATCAAGATTAGACCAGATTAGACCTTTGAACTGCCTAGATGGGACTCAGAAGTGCATGCCAAGGACCCATGTTTCCAGGCTTCTGAGTGAGTGTAGGGGATCAGCAACCCAGGGAGCAGAGTGGGGCAGCCTGTGACAAGCTCAGACTGCAGTGGTGGGCTAGGGCTGTGCGGGAGGGGCGCGGTGTGGGGGGGACTCACAGGGAATTGGGTTGGGGCTGCAGGCCACCTGCGGTGCTGCCAGCCTGGTGGCCATCTCACAGCAAGACCCAGATGACCTGGAAAGAGAATGGAGCTTCTCAGACCTTTTACTGGTCTGAGAGTCTCCTGGGAAAAGTTCACCCACCGTTTCCCTATACCTGACCCCTTCTCCTACCCTTTCCTGAAGTGACTGCTCATCCCGTGTCCTGTTCTGAAGAATTTTTGAGATGATCTTGGCCTTGGAGCAGCACCAGGGATTGGACAGAGCCCTTGGAGAAGCTTCCTGAGCAGATGTCCCCTGAGTCTCTCTTTCCATCCCCTGAGCAATAGCCTAAAAAGCGCAAGAGTGAGGAGCTAACCTAACTGGTTTTCTTTGTCTAAACTTTGTCCTTTTAAAAAATATATATTTTATTGATTTTAGAGAGGAAGGGAGAGGGGGGGAGAGAGAAACATCAATGATGAGAGAGAATCATTGATCAGCTGCCTCCTGCATGCCCGCTACCGGGGATCGAGCCCGCAACCCAGGCATGTGCCCTTGGCCAGAATCGAACCTGGGACCCTTCAGTCCGCAAGCCAATGCTCTATCCACTGAGCCAAACCAGCTAGGGCTAAACTTTGTCCTTCTAACCATGGCCTCACATCAGATGGACATGATTAACCTTACACTTAGGGTTCTGGTATTTATTTATCAAGACTACTGATATTTATTTATTTATTTCCTAACGCTCTATTACATGTAAACAAAGCCTATAACTAATGTTTCCTCTCTATGTCGAGCAAACCTGCAGGAGCACTATCAGCACTAAGTCTTGAAGAGCTATCATTCCAGCGCCTGCTAACTTGCTTTGTCTTTGGAGAAGCTCAGGGAATGTGTGGGTAAATAAGTGAATGAACCCAGCAAAATATGTCCCATACCCCAAGTACCAGGAAAAGAGCTCTCCTTCACCTTTAGGGAAGATACATTTTCCACTCAAGGTATAAACGGGTGCCTGCCTATGTAATACAATAGACAAGCTAGCCACCTGCTGATGGAAGATGAAGTTAAACTATAAATATCTGTATTTTAATTTCAATCTTCCATCTCACTATTATCTGGTATATATGTCTGGCTATTAAAAAAGGTGGACTTGATTATTTAATTGGAGG
This sequence comes from Myotis daubentonii, assembly GCF_963259705.1. Taxonomy (NCBI): domain Eukaryota; kingdom Metazoa; phylum Chordata; class Mammalia; order Chiroptera; family Vespertilionidae; genus Myotis; species Myotis daubentonii. The sequence goes on along the minus strand of NC_081843.1, from coordinate 36,999,553 downwards.
ACAAAGGCTTAGATATTGCACATCATGGACTTTGAGATGGCTTATGTTTGGGGAGATTTTCTTTCACACATACAGTGTTCTAATGGTGTTTTTAGGCTAATATTTCATTCAGCAAGTATTTACTGAATTATTATTTATGAGGTGTTGAAACTAAGTTGAAAATAAACCCACCTAACCCCTACCCACCCCCGAGCTTAGAGTTGAGTTGGAATACTTAACTGTGAGAGGTCATAGACCAATAAATAATGTAGAAGTTTACAAGAGGAGATCCCTGTGAACTAGTGTGAGCCCAGGAAGCCTTAGAAAGTCTTGAGTTTGTCCTTGAAAGAATTTAGAGTAGCGGTTCTCAACCTGTGGGTCGCGACCCCTTTGGGTGTGGAACGACCCTTTCACAGGGGTCACCTAAGACCATCGGAAAACACATATATAATTACATATTGTTTTTGTGATTAATCACTATGCTTTAATTATGTTCAATTTGTAACAATGAAAATACATCCTGCATAGCAGATATTTACATTACGATTCATAACAATAGCAACATTACAGTTATGAAGTAGCAACGAAAATAATTTTATGGTTGGGGGTCACCACAACATGAGGAACTGTATTAAAGGGTCGTGGCATTAGGAAGGTTGAGAACCACTGATTTAGAGTAAGAAAGGGGTCGTGTTTTAGGTGAGAGAAGGTAGAATAGACCCTTACCATAGGTTCCTTGCTGCTAGTCTTTATAAGAGTTCAGGTACCCATATTCACCTCCCTAAAATACTAAATTATTCATAGTTTCAGTCTATACTTCATAAGCTGGCAATGAATCCTCCACAGTAGCCTCAACCCAACTTAAAAGTTTTACCTCAGTGTTCCCCCAAGACAAACCCAGCAAGAATGGCGTGTCTGCACAAGGTAAAGCAGGAGTCACTGTGCTGCCCTCTGTTGTACATTGGTGTCCTTTTACTCACATGCATTGCTGTTTCCTACATTCTCCGCCTATCAAACCCTCCGTCTCAAGATCCCATGTGTGAAGACTCAGTGCAGGACAGCCTCGCTCATGAAGCTTTTGAAGAGACCCGGGCTACGAAGAAGGAAACGGATGCAAGAGACATTTACATGGAAACTTGCCAGACTTGGTGGCTAGTTGAGCAGTAGAGGGATGTGGGCTACAGTGGTCTTTGCTCCCTTCACTGTTATATCTCTTACAAAAAAATCTTCACCAGTTGCTAATATCTTTGTAATTGCCATTCACTTCTCAACACAGCACACTGTTTCTGTGTCATCAAAACTGGTTATATCTAGCCCAGGCTGACGTTTCCCAGTGGTTAGAGCATTGGCCTGCACACCTATCAAAGGCACATACCTGGGTTACAGGTTTGATCCCTGGCCCTGGTTGGGGTAGGTGTGTGAGGCACTGTTGGTGGTAAATTGGTATGGTCATTATGGAAAATGGTATGAAGGTTCCTCAGAAAATTAAAAAGGCAAGTACCATACAATCCAGCAATTCCACTCTGGGGTATTTATCTGAAGGAAACAAAATCATTACCTTAAAAAGATATTTGCACCCCCATGTTCACTGCAGCATTATTTACAATAGCCAAGACATGGAAATGACCTATGCTAAAGAAAATGTGGTATACATAAAAAGGGGACATCTGTAATACTTTCAACAATAAAGATAAATTTTGCCCAGCTCAGCGGTTGGTTGTTGACCTATGAACTAAAAGGTCATGTGTTCAATTCCTGGTCAGGGCACATGCCCAGGTTGCAGGCTCAATCCCTAGTGTGGGACTTGAAGGAGGCAGCCGATCAATGATTCTCGCTCATCATTGATGTTTCTGTCTCTCTCTCCCTCTCCTTTCCTCTCGGAAATCAATAAAAATATTTTTTAAAAAAAACCAATAAAGATAAATTTTTAAAATGTGGTATACATATACAATGAATTATCACTCAGCCACAAAAAAAAGGAAATCCTGCTACTTGAGGGCATTATGCTAAGTGAAATAAGTCAGACAGAGAAAGATAAATAATGTATGATCTCACTTATATGTGGAATCTAAAAAATCAAAACTCATAGATATAAGAACAGATTGGTGGTTGTCAGAGGTGAGGGTGGTGGTTGTGGGAATTGGGATAAAGGTGGTCAAAAGGAACAAACTCCAGTTATAAGGGAAATAAGTCCTGGGGACATAGTGTGCAACATGGTGATTATAGTTAACAATACCATATTGTATATTTGAAAATTGCTAAGAGAGTAGATCTTAAAAGTTCTCATCACAAGAAAAAAATGTGTAGCCCTCCCCCTCCAGTATCCAGATTGCATGCACAGAGGAAGAGGGGATATCTGGAGGTGGAGAATAAATGTAAATATGGTTCTGTGATGATATCACAAATAATTGTTAAATTCCTTAAAGGCAGTGACCATTACCTAATAAAGTCAGGGCTGCATAAGTTTTAGGCTTCCACTGCTGATGGAAATGCTGCATTGGAAATTCCTCAGCATCATCTTCTTCCAGAAAGATCCCTCTAAGCCAGGGGTGGGCAAACTTTTTGACTCGAGGGCCACAATGGGTTCTTAAACTGGACCGGAGGGCCGGAACAAAAGCATGGATGGAGTGTTTCTGTGAAGTAATATAAATTCAAAGTAAACATCATTACATAAAAGGGTACGGTCTTTTTTTTTTTTTTTTTTTTTAGTTTTATTCATTTCAAACGGGCCAGATCTGGCCCGAGGCCCGTAGTTTGCCCACGGCTGCCAGCAGAGGACCTGCTTTCTCTAGTATCGCTGCAAAACAACCTCTCTATCCTCAGTCAGCCCTACTTATTTAATAAGTAAAACTTATTTGTATTAAACTAAATGGGAGATGTTTTTCTATCATGTCTCCCTTTGATGCAGCAAGGGTAAATAATTTTTGTATATTCTCTCAGAGTTGAAATAGATTTGGAAATGTTTCTCTATACTATGCATTATATTTTCAACAACATCCCTTCCTAATCTTCCCACTCACCTTTATCAAATCCTCCCGATTTGTATTATTTATAAAAGTGCATATAAGGTCTGAGTATGTCTGTGTTCATGTGTGAGCATGTGAGCAGCATCTGTGTGTAGAGAAAGAGAGACTCAACAGGAGTGAGGAAGGTGTTGGTATCTATTATATGAAGAGAGTCTTCTCTGTTACAGCAGAGATAATCCATGGCCAGGGTACCATGTGGACAGAACCCCCTGAGGCGAGGCTCTCCTCTTTTATTTATCTCTGCAGTCCCTGCCCCTCCTCACACATATTCTCCAGCATCACCCTTCCTGTGATCTGACATATACTTCCCTCAAGCGATGCTTTTCTTTTCTGTTAATCCCACTATGTCTGTTTGGTTGGCTACTTCCTATATAAATCCTAACTTTAGCTTCCCCACCACTTTCTCCAAATCTGCTCAATTTGTATCAATCTTTTCCTCATATTGCAGGGCCATTTTTCCTACATTTTTGCATCAAATACTTTTGTAAAACTTTGATCACCCTGTTTCCCACCAGGAGTTTTTCTTGTTACATTTACCTTTTTTATATTTTCCATCAGATGGAGAGACCTGGACTGAGGATCAATTAATTATAAAGTAGAAAACTGTTGCAGTAGGGATGCAACTACATGAAGGAGATGAATGTGAACAAAACAAACACAGGCCCTTGAATATGGACAAAACTTTGGAAATATTGCAGACTTTATCCAACAGCCACAAATTCTTACTGAAGAGAAATCTCAGTTCAGTAATATATGCAGAAAATTATTCTGGCAGAGCTCATACCTTATTAGCATTTTTATTTTGGTTAATCCTCACCAAAGTATATTTTTCCATTGATTTTTAGAGAGAGTGGAAGGGATGGGGAGAGACAGAGAGAGAGACATAGAGAGAGAAACATCTATGTGAGAAAGACACATCGATTGGTTACCTCCCATACACGCCCTGACCAGGGTAGAGGCTGGAGCCTGCAACCCAGGTACATGCCCTTGACTGGAATCGAACCTGGGATCCTTCAATTCATGGGCCAATGCTCTATCCACTGAGACAAACCAGCTAGGGCTCATACCTTATTCAGCATGAAAAAAATCCACACACAAGAGAAATATATTATGAGTATCATGAATGTGGAAAAGCCTTTGGCCATAGTTCAAACCTTATTCAACATCAAAGAGAATACATGTTGAAGAGAAACCCTATAATGTAGTGGGTGTAGGAAAACCTTCCAGAGCAGCTCACACCTTATCCAGCATCAGATAATTCAAACAGGTGAGATGTCTTATGTGTATAATGAATGTGGAAAAGTTTTTGGTTGGACTTCAAGTCTTATTTGACATCAGAGAATCTATACTAGGGAAATACCCTATTAATGTATTGAATGTGGTAAGGCCTTTAGTCAGAGCTCAAATCTAATAGAACATCAGCAAGTTCATACCAAAGAGAGACCATATAAATGCAATAACTGTGGGAAAACTTACAGTCGTAAGTCACACCTTATTGAACATCAGAGAGTCCATGGTGGGGAGGCTCCTTACAATTATAATGAGTGTGGGAAATCTTTAATAGAAGTTGATGCCTTATTAAATACCACAGAATTCACACTGGAGAGAGACCCTATGAATGTAGTGAATGTGGAAACTCCCACCTCATTCAGCATCAGAAGACTCACAGTGGGTCAAACCTCTGAATGTAAAGAATGTGGGAAAACCTTCAAGCATAATTCATACCTTATTGATCATCTGGAAATTCATACAAGTGAGAAACTGTGAATGAAACGAAGGTGGTATCACCTTTGGTTGGAGTTCAGCTCCTATTGAACATCGGAGAACTCACCCTGGGGTGTAGTGGGTGTGGACAGCCTTCAGTCCTAGTTCAGCTTTTATTATATTAAGACCTGAAAGTCCACATAGTGGACAGATCTCATAGTTGTGTTTAGTGTATGAAAACCTTTAAATTCAGTTCCTGCATTATGCAGTAGGTTCACTTTGGAGGAATGATGGATACGGGAAAACACCTAGCTGTGTGTCAGAGAAGGGCACAAAAGGGGCACACTGCAGCACTAAAGCTGATGGCTAAAGTGGAACCTCAGTGCTACTTCCATTTGCTGTGAGGATCTCCATCACAGGCAGGTTCTACAGTTTGCTTTTCAAATCTCTAGTCACCTGCTGAAAATGGAATGAGTTAGGACTATTCCAGGGAAGAAAGAATCAGGGAGTTTGGGATTCAGACTCCTAGGTCAGGAAAGTGATATGTGATGTTTGAACCCAATAGCTTTTCTTGTATCTCATCTGTCCTGTTTGTTGTAACTGTAGATAGAAATGGCTTTGGGTTTTCTTGAGACAATATATCAGTCCTCAATGTCCTGCAGACTACTGGACCTCTTTGTTTAATGTGACACAAATACACTTAATAAATGTGCAGGTTGCCCCAGCTAGTTTGGCTCAGTGGATAGAGTATCAGCCCGTGGACTGAAGGGTCCCATATTCAATTCCCGTTAAGGGCACTTGCCCAGGTTGGGTTGCAGGCTAGATCCCCAGTAGGGGGCATACAGGAGGCAGCCAATCAATGATTCTCTCTCATCATTGATGTTTCTCTCTCCTTCTCCCTTTCTCTCTGAAATCAATAAAAATAAATAAATAAATAAAATAAATGTGCAGGTTTTCTAAGCCAAATAATTTCTCAGCATGACATGTCATGACTTTATGTGTCAGCTTGGGTAGCGTGAACTGCATTTTCCAGAATTCCTTTTCTTGTATGCTTCAGTTCGTATGGGCTACAGACGTGGGAGATTTGGAGGGCAGAAGAAAAGCGGCAGTTCTTTTGTAACTCAAACTCACTGCTGATCTGCTGACTCACCTCACTGGCCCCAATCAGCAGATGAGCCAGGTGTGCATCTTCCTGGCTCTGCTTCTCTGACTGAATCCTAGCCACACACATACTATCCTTATGAGAAATACATATTTGTTTCATATTTGGATGGAAAAAATAGTGAACTTATAGCTGGTTTTTTTTTAAAGACTAATAATTTCAAGATTTCCTATTAGAAAAAAGCTACTGTTCAAACTCCTTTAACAAAAATTCCATTATAACCAAAGGTAAAGCTTCAACATCATGTAATTATCGAGGAAAAGGTTTGCAAAGCAATGAATAGTGTGATATCTAATTGACTGATAAGTAAAAGGGAAAAAGTTTGAGCCCTTATTTACCATGAATATTTTAATCATTAAAAGAAGTTCCAAAGTACCTCTACTTAGGTAATACAGTATTAGGTCTATTCTGGGTATCTGAGAGGAGTAAGTCTACTCCGAGACCAAGCTTACCTGCGCGGGCCTGGGGGCCAACGGAAGCCTGGACCTCGAGCCCAAGGGGCAGCCGAGCGGGACGTGGGGGCGGGGCGGGGGTTGGTTCCACTGCTCTGGGGCCCCCTGGAGGGAAGGAGGGAAGCCCAGACCGGAGACTGGGAGACCCTGACGGTGGCCCAGAAGAGGAAGGGGAACCGGTGGAGGGTGAGTGGAGGTAGCTTTAACGGGTGGGGAGGGGGCAGACACGCAGAAGACGCCCTCTGCTCCCCAGGGCTAAACATAACCCGTTGAGCTGTTGAGACCCACAGGGTGGTGTCTGGGGGTGGATGGCCTGGTTGGGGCCCATCTTTGGATCTGGAAAATGTCACTGACTTTAGGGTCACGGAAAGTCTGGGCAGAGGAAGGTTGAAAGCGGGAGGAAAGGCCTTCCTCTGCAAGGTCCAGACGGTTCCCACCTGGTCTCTCCCCTCTTCCCGCCTGGTCTCTTCCCTCTTTCCTTTATGCGCCCACCTCTTTACCCCTCAGCACAGTTTCCAGGTGTCTCTGGGGGTGCACAGGGCCTGGGGCCTGGGGAGGTGACCGGGCTGCACTCAGGCTGTTTCAGGGAGACTCCCAGAGGGAGCCCGGATTGGGGATCCTCTCCCCAAGCCCTTGGTTTTCAGATGCTGTTCTTGGCCTCACGGAGGAGAGTACTAAGCGCTTCTGCTTCCAGTGTCTGAGGTCCTTTTATTTATTTTTTAAAAATATTTTTATTGATTTCTGAGAGGAAGGGAGAGAGAGAAATAGAAACATTAATGATGAGAGAGAATCATTGATTGGCTGCTTCCTGCACGCCCCCTACCGGGCATCGAGCCCACAACCAGGGCATGTGCCCTTGACTGGAATCAACCTGGGACCCTTCTGCAGGCTGATGCTCAATCCACTGAGCCAATCTGGCTAGGGCCTGAGGTCCTTTAAAAATAATTAAAACAGTCAATGATAGTAGATGACAGGTTTGTTTGTTTTTTGTATGCCCTTACAAAATAAAAAATGGCCATCCTTCTGCTATTCTCTCTCCCTTTCTCACACATGCACCTGAACATACAAAGCTATTAGAGAAAATCTCGGGTTCCATTAAATTTCACATTTGTAAATCACTGAGCTGAACTGCTGGCCAGTAGGGGCTGGCGAAGTGGGAGAGGCAGCTACGTGTTTTTCTGGTCCCTGGTCCTCACCGACTAACTGTGGGACCCTGGACCAGTGGAGCCTGCTCTCCTGCTCTCTGTTTCTTCACCAGTACAAAGGGCTCTACAAATCCCCTCTATGTTAAAATGTCGGTGGTCGAGTCTGGCTTATATCAGTGCATTTCCAAAATTGTCCAATCTCAGCACTAAGGGCTGTTCACATGCACACGGAACCCTGGCCTATCCTCAGAGAAAGGTGAACAAGGCCCACCTCACTGGAGAGCAAGGTTGGGGGTAGAAGAGGGGTTGCGTGGGGTGGGGAGTGCAGACAGGAGGTGGAACATTGGGTGGCCTGTGGTAACCCCCGGCTGGGGAGAGGAAAGTACTGTGTCAATATAATGTGTTTATTTGTTTCTCTCTGCAGTAGTTACCAAGAGCCTGCAAATTCCTGGCCTCCCCCCACCCCCTCCTGTATTGTTCCCATTGGCCTAAAATGGGCATGGGGCGTCCAGTAAGTGCACAGTTAATTTTTGTGGAGGGAATGGATAATGGTTGGTAGCTGGGAGGTCTACATGGAGTGGACAGACAGGATCAATCTGAGCTTTGCAGGAGAGGTGGGATTGAGAAGGTCTGGAGGAGCAGAGTGGGCACCCTCAGGGAAGGACCCCAGGCATGGAAGCTGCAGATGCTTGCGGGGGGGGGGGGGGGGAGGTGTTCCAGGACTAGAGGGAGACACGAGGGGTGTGGGGGCAGGAAGGGTGCATGATTGGGAAATTTTGTGAAAACTGAGAAGACAAGGAAGGCTGATGAGCTGGGAGCATGAGAGAAAGGGAGAAGCCAGCATGAGCTCCTGGCTATAGTGTGGGCGATGGAGAGGATGACTGAAATAGGGACTATGCTCAGGTCAGTTTTAGACAAGTTGAGGTTTTTGGGAATAGACAGGAAGGGGTACAGACTATCAGATGAAAATGTCCAGGGCACTCCATCTCATCCAGAACATGGGGGTCAATGTGTAGCCATGACTCCTACCTGGAGAGTTTTATAGCTGGGACTCAGCACTCTCTGGTTCCACCTATTTCATAATTGTAAAGCAAAGGGAACTGAGGCCCTGAAGTTCAGGCGACTCATCAGTAGACCTGGAGGGTGGAGGGGAGATCAAAAGGGTAGCTTTGGAGAGAGGGAAGGATCCATTCTTTCAGGTGGGGAGAAGAGAAACTGGTAAGTGACAGAAAGGAGGAGAAAGCACATTAGAATGTTTCCAAAGCATTAAACATTTATAAACAGCATAGTTGGGTGGGAAGGCTGGGAGGGCACCCACACCTCTGTCCTCTGCCTTTAGACTTGTCTTCTTTTTTCTTTTTCTTTTTTTAAAAAAATATATATTTTTTATTTTTTTTACAGAGAGGAAGGGAGAGGGATAGAGAGTTAGAAACATTGATGAGAGAGAAACATAGATCAGCTGCCTCCTGCACACCCACTACTGGGGATGTGCCCTCAACCAAGGTACATGCCCTTGACCAGAATGGAACCTGGGACCCTTCAGTCCACAGGCCAACACTCTATCCACTGAGCCAAACTGGTCAGGGCTAGACTTGTTTTCTATAGTGATCAACAGTTCTCAAAGTCTCAAAGACACTCCTGGTCCCAGCTGCAGTGAGGGGTGTCTGTATTGAGGACCATGGAGAGGCCCAGATGCGTGAGGATGAGCAAGGGTGCTTGCACAGGATGCAGAGAGGTAAGAGCGGCACCTCCACTCCGAGGACCCTGTCTTCAGTAGCCATCATGCACAGCTTGAATCCTTGGTGCTGCCAAGCACTGCCTGGCTTACACAGGAGTCTCTAGGCCTGGCTATGGGCATGACTTGGAAGGAAGAGCTGCTCTGTTGTCGTAGGGTGCCCCTCATCTCCCTTGTCATGTGTCTCTCTCTCCTCCCGAAGCCTCCCTTCTGCACCACCAAGTGGGCAGGGTCATCACTGTGCTATCTGGATACATTCTGACCAGGCCTTCCCTCCCTGTAGCACCACGAGCTCCTACTCAACTCCGCTCCTTCCTCCACATGTTCCTCTCCACCTTGGGGAAAACTCATTCCTCAGGGCTGCCAGGCTTGGCAAAGGCAAAGAAGAACACAGACTAGTTGAATACATTTTCCTTTAGACTGTGAATGGCCACTAGCCCCTTTTTCAACAGGAATATTTGAATTTTAGGAGAAGCCCATCTCCTTCCCCTACTCCCCCTCCCCCTTTAACCAAGCACTTGAGTCCCAGCGCTGTGCTTGACCCTTCAGTACGCAGTGTTTCATTGGCCCTCCCAGTGACCCACCGGGCATTATATCCTCCCTCTTCCAAATGGGAGACCCAAACTCCTGAGAGTTTTAAGCAAGCTTCACGAAGTTACACAGCTAGCAAGTGATAGAGCAGGGATGACAGTCGAGGGCTTCTAAAGCCAAGTCCAGCCAGTTCTTATCGTCTACATCTCAGGTGCTCATTCAAAAGAAGGCATCTTTTTTTTAAAAAAAAAATGTATTTTTTATTGATTTCAGAGAGAAAGGGACAGAGAGAGAGAGAGAGAAACATTAACGATGAGAGAGAATCACTGATCATCTGCCTCTTGCACACCCCAAACTGGGGATGGAGCCTGAAACCCTGGCATGTACCCTGACTGGGAATCTAACCATGACTTCCTGGTTCATAGGTCGATGACGCTCAACCACGGAGCCACACCAGCAGGGCAAAAGAAGGCATCTTTAATGACAGGTGGTGGTCAAGGAGAAGATATGAGGGATCCTTAACTAAGGGCCTGACCTCCAGGCCTAGAGGATACCTGGGGCTTCAGGAAGATCTCTGAGACTTTTAAACTATTTGCAAAACTTGCTCTGTGCATATGATCTGCTCATTTTTCTGAAGATGGCTCCTCCTGGCCAGGTGGACCCTTTCCCATCTAAACCCAGCATCCTGAAGCAAAAGGGCCAGTCACTGAGTAAGGGCACTTCAGACCTGGTCTTACCTCCCCCTGGTCCTCATTCTGAAATCTCAAAAGGCAAACAGCTGACTGAAGAGGGCGTTGGAGAGGTTCTTCTGTGGGTAATAACAATTGAATGGTTAGAACTTTAGAGCTAGGAGAGATTGCGGACAGCGTAGTCCAACCTCCTCATTTTACAGAGGTGGAAAAGGGGACCCTACATGCCTAAGGTCATCCGGCAGAAAAGGTCTATGCTATTTTAGGTCCACTGAAGAGCTCTGTAAGACTGTTAAGTTTATTGAGGCAAAGAGATCAGCATTCACTGAGCCTCACATATGTGCTCGCATTTCCTTAGATGCTATCTCCTTGTACCACATGAGTATTGGGAGTATGTGCGCCCACCTCTTGCCCTCACTTTTCCCTTACACAGGTGATACTGACTTTAGAGGACAAAAACATAAAGGGCTTCACATGGGCCATAGCCCCCGCCTTGACTGCTTTGGGCTACCTGCTCATACTGCTGGTCACCATCTTCCCCTTCTGGGTGCGCCTTGTGAATGAGGAGTCCCGTGAAGTGTTTTACAGTGGCCTGTTTGAGAACTGCTTTCATGTCAAGTGCTGGAAGCCTCGACCCTTATCCAGTAAGGAGAGATGGAGGCAGGGACTGGGGGAGAGATGGGGCTGTTGCAGGAATTGGGGGTGGCAGACAACAGGCTTTTTTTTTTTTTTTTTTTGACAACAGGCTTTAATAAGCCCATAAGGGCATTTTTCTCTGAGTCTCCACTCTTTTGGGGTTAAAGGGAAGTAGGCGGCTGGGAGGACGTTAATAATGCCAGGCTGACACCAGAGTCAGGAGCCAATGTGTCAGGAGCAACAAAGTTTATTTCTGGGGAAAAGAGTAGCCCAACATGTGATGGGGGAGGGGGGCGGGATTCTGCCCTCCTCTGTGAGGCTCTGCCACCTCTCAGGCTGCCATTGGCCCATCCAGGCAGCACCCATTAGGCACCACTCCTAGTCAGGGGAGCAGCCTGGTTAGCAGAGCCTCCACTTGTCCCCTTGGCCACACACCTGTCCATCTCTGGGTGGCAGCTCTGCAGATACTATGCTCAGGCCTGGGTACCACATTATCAAGGAGGCACTTGAGACCATGTTTTATAAGGAACTTGGAAAGTGTCTGTCTTGGAAAAGAGGTGACTCTGGGAGACCTAGGAATTATCTCCTGGTGATAGGAAAGAAGAGCCACCTTGGGGAAGAAAGGCCAGACTGTGTGAGCTCTTTGACCCAGGGTTTCTCAACCTTGGCACTACTGACATTTGTGGTTGGGTAATCTTTGATGTGGGGGCTCCCCCATTTCTTACAGGTTAATAACAGCCCTGCCCCTCTTCTACCCACTAGATATCAGTAGAATCCTCCCTGCATTAGTTGTGGCAAACAAAATTACTTCTTGGCATTGCCCAATACCTCCCATGGTGGGGGGAGGCGGTTGTCTCTGGTTTAGAAGCACTGTTTTAACCCAAGGGTAGATTCTAGAACTCTGGGTCTTCAACAATACCTTTGTCTCTTTGTTGTACCCCCAGCTGTCCATTTCTGCATGCTCAGGAATGGATACAAACTCATTTTAACATGGGTCTGAATCATGCCAACAGTAGGAGAATAAGACACCCTGTCTTTAAGACTCTGGCTCTGCTATTTCGGGTCTGTTTCATTACTTCTATTAACCAGGATAATTATAGGGGTTTCCTGCAGCGTTCAGAACATCTTGACTTTCCACCAGTGACTTGTACAGTGTGATCAATACAGATGTGATTCCTCATGTTTCCTTGTGTAACAAATTTTATCACCAGGATTTTATTTTAATACTTTTTTTAAAAAAAATGATTTTAGGAAGGGAGTGGGATAGAGAGAAACATCAATGAGAGAGAAACATCGATCAGCTGCCTTCTGCACGCCCCTTCTGGGGATCAAGCTCACAGCCTGGGCATGTGCCTTGACTGGGAATCGAACCAGTAACCTCTTGGTTCATGGGCTGATGCTCAACCACTGAGCCACCCTGGCCGGGCTATTTTATGTTGTTTTTAAAAACCACCATTTGTCCATCTAAATTTTTTTGTTTGTTTACTTCCATGTCATGGGGCACAAAATGGGGCCAGAGCATTCTTGGGGCCAACGTGGCAGGGTCAGAGCCTTGGTCCCAGACCACATATTGGGGAGCTCCAGGGGCCATCCCTGCCAAGGACCTGGGGGGCTTCGTGGGCTCTGCCCTTTGGGGTCAGGGTGCCCAGCACTTGCCCACTCTCCCTCCCCTGCAGTTTACATCATCCTCGGCCGAGTTTTCCTGCTGTTTGCAGTCGTCTTGTCTTTCCTCACCACCCTCACCATGGTGTCTTTCGCATCTCAGCTCTTTCCAAGGACCTGGAAGCAAACTTTTTTATCAGCCTCCATCAGCTTCTTCACAGGTGTGGAGCAGGCAGGCAGCCATGGGGAGGGTCTGGGGAGGGCTCCAAAGGCAGGTGGGGGAGAAAGGGGGGAGGGGAGAGGTCTCTGCGACGTTAGGAGAGAGGATTTGAAGGCCCCTCTCTTTTGTTGGCTTCTCTGTGAAGTAGCCCACCCTCATACCTGCCCCCTCTGTAGTTATGATCCCTTTCTTTGGGCTTTTCTGTTCTTCATACTTGCAGCTAGCATAGTCCTTGCCACATTGATTGGGGTCATTTGTCTGGTGGCCTTTTACCATAATCTCTATCCCCGTGACTGGCCTAGAGTCTAGAATAGAATTCTAATATAATTGAAATATATGATCTAAATAAAATATAAATGTTTCTTAGATGAATGAATGGAAGGGACTATCTCTGTCCTCTGGAACCTCTGACATTAAAAGGTTGACCAAGGCCTTCCCCTGCCATGAGATGAAAGGGCTGGAAGGCTTATGGTGGGAGAATCAGGTTGAGTTTCATCCAATGCATCACACCCAGAGGGCCCAGGCTGAGTCAGCTGAGGTCATGAGCACGGAGGGTACCCAGGAAAAGGATTTCTGATTAGGGAGGTGAGGCACATGGGCTTTGAGATGAGTTGGGAAAAGAGGGCAAGACAGGTATGTGGGGTGGAAGTTACTGGCTCTGAGAGGGCAAGGTGTGCCAGCAAGAGAAAGGAGCCTCCATGCAGGAGCCACATGGCTCTGTCTAATTAAGTCCGAGGAAAGGCTGGAGTGAAGGCAGAACCACAGGAGGAGATGAAGCGTACTTCCCTGTGACCCTGCAGGGACTTGTGCTTTCCTGGCCTTGCTGCTGCATGCCCTGGAGATCCAGAGTCTGAGGATGCAGCCCCGCCCGCCCCAGTTCTCCGTGCAGTGGCCTTACTATGTCCTGGGCTTTGGTATCCTTCTGTTCATAGTGGCTGGTGAGTGTCCTGGAACTGGTGCCCCTCTCCCTGCCCTCGGACTGGATTCAGGAGCCTTGCTCTAGAGCTGCGCTGTTCAAAACGGCAATCACTAACTACATGTGCTATTTAACTTTAATTCATTAAAGTGAAGTAACATTAAAAATTCCGTGTCTCAGTCATACTAGACACATTCCAAATATTCAATAACTACATTATTCGGTGTCTAGTGGCTACCTTACTGGATGGTAAAGATACAGAAATTCCCATTGTCATAGAAAGTTCTGCTGGATAGCACTGCTCTAGAGCTTCAGCCCTACCTTCCAGCCTTGTCCTTTCCAGTTCTTATCCTACTTGACTTGAGAATCAGATTCTTCCAAATTTTCATACTCTCCCTTATGCATAATATCCTGATTCCTAAGGCTTTCCAGTCCTATCTCTATCTCTATCCTGAAATCTAAGATCCTATTCCTCACCCTACCCCCTTTATCTCTACATACCATCACCATCTAGGTTTATAGTCCTAATTTTGCTCTATTATCTCTGCCTGCTATGTTAACCTGACCCATGATTATAATCTATTTTTAAAAAATGTGTTTTTATTGATTGAGGGGGGGGGGAGGAAGGGAAATGAAGGGATGGAGGGCGAGGCAGAGAGAGAGAATGAAAGAGAGAGAAACATCAATGTGAGAGAGACACATCGATAGCCTGCCTCCTGCACACCCCCTACTGGGGTTTAAGCCCATAACCCAGGCATGTGCCCTAACTGAGAATCGAACTGGTGACATTTTGGTGCATGGAATGAAGCTCAACCAATTGAGCCATACTAGCCAGGGGTGGGGGAAGGAGACTTCAGAGATACTTAATGTTCTACCACATTTCATTAATTTTGACAAACCAATTTTTTTAGGAATAAAAAAAGCACATAACTTCAGATGCAGCACAAATTAAGAAAACATTTTGAATAGTTTTATATCAATAAATTTTAAAACTTAGATAAAAATGTATAAATGTATAGAAATACACAAATTACTAAAATTGACTCAAGAAGAAATAAAAATACCTGAATAGTCCTGCATTTTTAGTGTTTCCTGAAAAAAGGATTTGCATTGCTTCTGCCTGGCACACAGGTGCATAACTAGCCTATGATCACAAACAAAATACATAAATATTGTGAATTTAGCTATGAATGCACTTAACAACTAGCCTATATTTATGAATTCTTGGTCCGCATAGGTAACTTTTAAGTTCTAGTTTCATATGACAGACTTTCATTAGATACTCCTCTTGAGAAGGCTTTTTCTGCTATTTTTTGTGCCCCAAATGGCCAACAGAATGGTAAATCAGAGTCACCTGGGTTGAGTGTGCCTCTTCAAGGTGAAAGCTAATTGTGTCCTTAACACTCTAATTCCTATTTTTATTATGGTTTTGGCTTCTAAGAAAATTTTGCTCTGATGCCAGCTTAATGATGCATTGATAAAGACATTCTCTCTCTCTCTCTCTCTCTCTCTCTCTCTCTCTCTCTCTCTCTTGCTTCCAAGTGAATTCATTTAAGTACCAAATCGAATTTGCTGATTTTAAGTCCTATTCCCCTCTTTGTGACAGTTTTAGTGACCAAGGTATTGAATGTTCATTTCATGTCAACCCAATGAAAAGTCTTGATGGATACAGGATTCATAAGGTTGAAACAGAATATACAATTCTAAAGTGTTCAGTTCATATTTAGGAGAGGGCTCTAATATGACCAGAAAGATTGAGCCAATTTTAGTATAAAAAATTAAGGCTAATTACCAATGAGGTTGACTATGCAGTGAGAGCTAAAGACATTAACATCACAGACATGTTGGAACGCCATGAAATATTGACAGAAAAATCATCGTGGAGCTTAAAAGGACAGACATGGTGAGATCTGGTCATTGCCTTCTGCAGTCAAGGGCCTCAAGCCTTGGAGAACCTCTGGGTCTTTAGGCATGTTGTAAACATTGTTCTCAAAGCAAGTATTTCCCTGTGCTTGGTAGTGCACTGCAGTTCCATTTTGGGAAGTTCCGGTCTGAGGTTCTTTGCTTATTTGCAACACCATTCTTTTCCCACATAAATATTTTTTGGTTAAGTAGGCAGCCAAAATGGTGAGCAATATCATGGCAGCAATGCAGAGTCCAATGTACAACTTACTGGTGTTCCTCTGTATATTTTGTTTCAAGATTGTGTGAGTTTCATTGTATTGCCAACCGCAATCTGAAGGCTGGGTCACGGTGCTATTCCCATCTGTTGGACAAGAAGAGTTCAACAATGAGCTGGTCGTACTTGTTTCCTGTGGTGTGATAGGCGGGGTTTCTGTTGTCTGCACTGGAGAAGATGAAGTGGTTTCTGTCGTGAATTTCTGCGGCCCTCCTAATGGCTTTGTAGAAGAGACCATAGGTGATGTTGGGCCCATGGTGACATTAGTTGGAGCTGTCTTAAGGTTCAGTGTTGGTGCTGGAGTTGTAGGAGCAGAGGTGAAGACCTTAGGTGGTGTTGGAACAGTGGTTGGAGCTGCCCAAAGTAGTATTAGGCTTGGGAAGGCTACCCAAGAAGGCATGATGATATCAGCCTGTCGCTTTGAGGCACCTTCTTTACACCTTTAGTTAGAGAAACTCTGCTCAGCTAGTCTTCAGGTGGTTCTCTGTGATGGGTGTTCTATAATTCAGTTTTAATTCTCACATTTTTCTCTTTTAATCTTTATTGTTGAAAGTATTACATATGTCCTCCTTTTTCCTCCGTTAACCTTTTCCAGCCCGCTCCTGTCCTCCCCGCCCCTCCAGGCCCCCACCACCCCGTTGACTGTGTCCATGCGTTATGCATATACCAGTATACATACAAGTTCATTGGTTGACCTCTGCCCACCCACCCACCCCTGCCTTCCCTCTGAGGTTCAACAGTCTGTTCATGCTTCTATGACTCTGGGTCTATTTTTGATCATCAGTTTATTTGGTTCATTAAATTCCACATATGAGTGAGATCATGTGATACTTATCTTTCTCTGACTGGCTTATTTCACTCAGCATAATACTCTCCAGGTTCATCCATATTGCTGCAAATGGTAAGAGTTCTTTTTTATTGCTGTATAGTATTCTATTAATACTATAAATGTACCATAGTTGTTTTTTTTTTTATCCACTCATCGCTGATGGGCACTTAGGCTGTTTCTAAGTCTTAGCTATTGTAAATGGCGCTGCTATGAAAATAGGGGTGCATATACTTTTTGTGATGAGTGTTTCAGGTTTCTTAGGATATATTCCTAGAAGTGGAATACTGGGTCAAATGGCAGTTCCATTTTTAATTTCTTGAGGAAACTCCATACTGTTTTCCACAGTGGCTGCACCAGTCTGCATTCCCAACAGCAGTGTACTAGGGTTCTCTTTTCTCCACAACCTTGCCAACACTTGTTGGTTGATTGGTTGATGATAGCCATTCTGACAGGTGTGAAGTGATATTTCATTGTCGTTTGATTTGCATCTCTCAGATGATTAGTGACTTTGAGCATTTTTTCATCTGTCTCTTGGCTTTCTGTATATCCACTTTGGAGAAATGTCTATTTAGGTCTTTTAAAACTGGATTGTCTTCCTTTTGTTAAGTTGTATGAGTTCCCTATATATTTTGGAGATTAACCTCTTATCAGATGTATCGTTGGCAAATATGTTCTCCCATGTAGTGGGCTCACTTGTTATTTGGATGTTTTTTTTTTTTTTGCCGTGCAGAAGCTTTTTATTTTCATATAGTCCCATTTGTTTATTTTTTCCTTAGTTTCAATTGTCCTAGGACAGTGGTCGGCAAACCGGGGCTCACGAGCCACATGCGGCTCTTTGGCCCCTTGAGTATGGCTCTTCCACAAAATACCACGTGCGGGCACGCACGTACAGGGAACGTTGTGGAGTGAAAGAAGATGTAGTGTCGAGGATTGAGAAAGGTATGTTGAGATGGTTTGGACATATAGAGAGGATGAACGAAAGGAGATAGATGAAACAAGTATACAAGACGAGTGTGGATGGGAGAGTTGGAAGGGGTTGACCTCAGCGAACGTACCTCAATCAGATTGAGGATGTTTTTAGCAAAGGCCAGCTTAGGAGTACCCTAATTAAGTTAATAACAATGTACCTACCTATATAGTTTAAGTTTAAAAAATTTGGCTCTCAAAAGAAATTTCAATTGCTGTACTGTTGATATTTGACTCTGTTGACTAATGAGTTTGCCGACCACTGTCCTAGGAGATGTTTCGGTAAACATGTTGCTATGAGAGATGTCTGAGATTTTGGTGCCTATGGTTTCTTCTAGGACTTTTATGGTTTCACGTCTTACATTTAAGTCTTTTATCCATTTTGAGTTTATTCTTGTGTATGGTGTGAGTTGGTGATCTATACAAAGACATTTTTGAAGAGATATTTTATTTAGACTTTTTGTTGTTTTTAGTGGGAGTGTATCTAGTCTGCCATAAGGTTGAAAATAGTTGTCCTTTATTTTTGTGTTAACATTAATACAGTATTTACCATTCATTTAAGGTATCTCCACTTATTCTTATGAACATCAATTCTCTTTTTCCTTTCTTGTATTTTACTAAGGTTCTTAAGTTGGGCATCAAGAGGCCTGGATTTTATGGTCTCTGAAACCTTGTTTTCTCATCTACTAGTGGTTAGGCAACTGTTATTTCCAGCACTGGCCATGGTTCTGTGAGTTTATCCATCTGTTTGTATGCCTTGTCTTCTGGTGCATTGTTTCTCGTTCTGTCTCTATAATTGCTCCACATTGGAGGGGAGTCTTAGGGAAGGCAGGTACACACCAGAAGGAGTTGCATTAGTGGAGGGAGTTTCTGACCTCTAGGGAATGAGGTATGATATCCTCTATAATCTGAGCCAAACTTTTGCTGTTCCCTAGGTGTCATCTGTCTCTTTCAAGAAGCCTGCCATAGGTGCCATTTATTACGCATTTCCCAGAGTACCAAGGAGACTCAAGAGAGCCCACACCTGGAGATTCTGGAGAGTTTTGGAGGAGGACTGAGCTCAATGCAAAAGGAGACCCTGCTGAAGGAAGAGACAGTTATCTAGTCCCGGAGAGTCTGTCCTCTAACCTTCATCAAGCTGTGTGAGTGCACGTGTGTGGGTGGCACTCCCTTCTCTGCCAGTCTCTGCTACTTTTAATAAGCTTCTTGTGTATCAAATGAATGCTCCACTTCCCTATACAGTGATTCTATTTTGATCATATTTGACTTTTTTTTTTATTTGGGATTTTTGAATTCTTCTGAGTCTCTTGAGTGATCTCTCTCCTTCCCTCCTCCTACCCTCTCTCCCTTCCTTTTTTCCATTCTTTCTTTTTTTGCAGGTGTTTTCAATAAAAGAAGGACTACTGTCTGTTAATCCATACCTCAAAAACCCAGCCTGGAGGGCAGGATGGGAGGGAGTTATATTATAAAATGATTAAGTGAAATGATCTTTCATAAGACAAAAACCAAACAGAATGTAACCACTACAGGTGTTTGAGTTAGTTATATTAAAAAGAAAAAGTGATTTCCCCATACAAAAGTGTGACTTGGTACAGAAAACTTTTCCTTCCTTTTTTTTTTATTATTTAATCTTCACCAGAGGCTATTTTTTTCCATTGACTTTAGGGGCAGAGAGAGGGGGAGGGAGAGGGAGATGGAGAAGGAGAGAGAGGTGTGAGAGAGACAAATTGATTGGTTGCCTCCTGCTGGCCCAAGGCCAGGGACAAATCTGCAAACCAGGTATGTGCCCTTGACCAGAATCAAACCCATGGCCCTTTGGTGAGTGGGCCACTGTTCTACCACTGAGCCACACCAGCCAGGGCCAGAAAACTTTTCGTAAGTATGTGCTGGGAGGAAGAGTTGGAGTGGCTAAAGGTGAAAACATCCCCAGGACTGAATTCCAAGGTCTGGAAGCCTGAGCCGAATGAGTCTGTGCCCCCGAGGAAAGCATAAAGCAATGTATTGGCATTCCATCCTTCCACCAGAGTCAGAAGCCTCCTGAGTGCACCTCTAACATGCCCTGTCCACATTCCTGATGGTGCCTACAGACTGGGGAGCGCTCAGCCTACCAGCTAGGGTGGGAGTAACTGGGAAGTACAAATCCTTTGGGGCTATGGGGAGGCCAGAAAAGTGGCCCTAAGTAACTGCCTCCCCACTTTCCTCTCAAAAGAACACACATGTGGAAAGCTCTTAGAACTTAAGTAGTGTAAATTCAAAAACAAGTACAGGGAGCCCTGTACATCTTTCTGAAGAAATGTGATGGACGTAGCTAGAGTCAAGTGGGCTCTGTTGTGACTGTTAGCGTTCATAAAAGGTTGACCTCGTGCAGTGCACCTTGGGGGTGCACAGAGGTATCAGAATCAGTTCCCTAGAGGCTTACACCCAAGCAGAAGAGCTAAGACATATACACTTGAAAAACAGCCACTAGGTGTTTTAATTATATTTTTTTTCAGTTTCTTATATTTCTCTCCAAAAAGTATCTCGGGAATTTCTTATAGTGATATGATGACAGCCTAGTTCCAGTCATCTTGCTTACCTTCCTAAAAAAATCCATATAGGAACTATAATTATCAGTTAAACTAGGAATAGAGAAAAATCTGCAAACTGAAATATGTAATTGTGGCCCAAACTGCCCTACACCAACAGCCAATATGGGAAGCCACAACTGGAAGAGTGGCATGCTGGGTACAGTGGGGTGGGTCAGACAATATATAGGGGTTGTAGTGGTGGCAAATTCCAAAACTCACTAGCAAATAGTAACCTTCAGGTGTCTGAGAAGGACCCACTTTGAGAGGGAATGGCTACGAATAGGACAGAGGAGAAACATGGGACACGTGTGGTAGGAGACAGAGAAGGCATGGAATGTGCATGGGAGTCTATAAAGGGAAAGTTTTAGGAAGCACCACTTGCAAAAGAGAGGAGACCACCTTGGAAGGCAAATGACAGTATCCTCTGATAGCAATGACTGATGAAGAATAGGAGGAAATGAGCGATAGTACACACTGCCCCTTTGAACTGTTAGGATATACCTAATAGTTCAAAGGGGTAAGAACCAGAGGAATCCTGACGACATGGGAATTATATATTAAAGAAAGTATCCCTCAATGTAACAATGGAAGAAAAAGCCCTCATACTGAGAAACTGGGAATGTTCTGCTACCTGACTCTCTTTCCTCAGTATCCATCTGCAAATAGCTGTGATCCAGAAAATCAAACTCATTCAAATAAAAGAGTGAAACAGCAGTATCAATACAAGAGCATTATAGGAAAAAGCAGAAAGAGAAGCAAAAGTCTGGCTAAGAAGAAAACGCACCAGAAAAGTGTTATCACAAAGTAGAGGACAATTAACTCCAGCACCAGGGCACGCGAAATAAACACCCATTGACTCACTGGGCTGTAAAGCCCCTCGACCAGCGGTTCTCGACCTGCGGGTCGCGACCCCTTTGGGGGTCGAACGACCCTTTCACAGGGGTCGCCTAAAAGACCATCAGAAAACACATATATAATTACATATTGTTTTTGTGATTAATCACTATGCTTTAATTATGTTCAATTTGTAACAATGAAAATACATCCTGCATATCAGATATTTACATTACGACTCATAACAGTAGCAAAATTACAGTTATGAAGTAGCAACGAAAATAATTTTATGGTTGGGGGTCACCACAACATGAGGAACTGTATTAAAGGGTCGCGGCATGAGGAAGGTTGAGAACCACTGCCCTAGACGGAGAGGGAGGCGCAGTGCCCGGTGCATGTCTGCAGAGCCCTCCCCAAAGAGGGGAAGCAGGCGGAAAGGCATGGAGGCGCTAAGGGGCCTGGCGACCGAGGGCCCGAGGAAACCAGGTAGCTAGGGAAAGAGCCCCTCGTGGTCCCCCGGGCCCCTGAACGGGGCCTGGGGAGGAGCGACCATCGAGTCGCCCCGACCTCCGAGAGTCCTAGAGAGGAAACGGAAGAGACCCTTCCCTTACGCACCTGTCTGACAGCGTTCGCCTACTTCCGGTCCTCGGAGGGCACTGGGGAACTTGGCGCGGTTGTGGGGCTTTGGTGAGAGTCGGGTTGGGGCCACGAGGCGCGGTGGTGGTCGGGGCGCCGGGGCCGTGCGGTGGTGCAGGTCGGGGACGGCGGAGGGGCTGAGGTTGCGGGAGGCGCGTCTCCTCGGAGCCGCCCGCCGCGCACCTAGGCCTGGCGGCGGGGTAGAGTGACGCCCGCGGTTGGCTCAGGTAGGAGGGATGCTGATCCCGCCCGGCCGGGGTGGGCCTAACGCGCGGTCGTGGTCCACGAACCGGAGACCGGGCACAAAAGCGGAACTCTCTGAAACGGGAAAGTAGTTATTGTAGAGCAACACGTAGGATGACGAATAGTTATGGGGCGCATTCTGTTTGTCAGGTGTCAGGAATACAAGATGAGTGAGGATTTTTCTTGCCTTCTGGTAGGGAATCTGGTAGGGACACGTTTGTAAACATTTGCGCTATCGTGGGATAAATGCAATAGCTAGGAAGTCATGAAAGAGCAAGCTCAATTGATGCAGGAGAGAAAATGAATAGACTGAAAATGTAAAGTAGATTTCAGAAGAGCAGATAAATACATGAACACCTGATGGGATATTAAGCAGAAGCTTCGGATTTGCTTCCTACCAATGGCTCATTCTTTGCTCCATTTAGAGTGACCTTCCCTCCCTCTAAAAGCCGAGCCCCTTACCTGCTTGGGAGTTCTAGGTCTGTTTCCCCAGCCTAAGTCACCCCCTTTGCCCCCCAGTGGAATTAAACAGTACTCATTCTCCAGTGTAGTGCAAGCCTCTTTTCTCGTGAGTACTTGATCCTACGTTTTACCGTTATCTTTTTGGCTTCCCATGTTTCTCATTTTGGGATGCTGACCTTGGCCAGCCATCTCACCTCTTACATCTTCAGTTTATGCATCTGAAAAGTAGGGGAAGTAGTACTCACTATTTTAACAGAATTGTTGTAAGTATTAAGTGAAGGTATGTGTTCACATGCTTTCTAAATGGTAAAAGCTACACAAATTAGGACTCATTCAATCAATTATAATAATGGTATATATGTTGCTCTGTTGTCTTTAGGTTGAGCACACACCCAAGCCACCAACCAGTAAATCTATTGGGTTTACCTCCAAAATATGTCTTGACTTTGTCTGCTTCTTTGCCGCCATCCTGATCGAAGTCCTGTCATTTGCTTGGACCACAGTAAGTGCTGCTGCCCTCCTTTCTCTCTCTGTTCTTGCTACATTGCAGGCAAAATGACCTTTGTAGAACATGTAGCTCCCTACTAAAACAAGAAATAAGAGTAAAGCCCTTAATTCTTTTTTATTATTTATATTTTTATTGATTTCAGAGAAGAAGGGAGAGGGAGAGAGAGATAGAAACATCAGTGATGAGAGAGAATCATCAATCGGCTGCCTCCTGCACACCCCCCACTGGGGATTGAGCCCGCAACCCAGGCATGCACCCTTGATCGGAATCGAATCTAGGACCCTTCAGTCCACAGGCCGACGCTCTGTTCACTGAGCCAAACCAGCTAGGGCCAGCCCTTAATTCTTACTGTGGCCCAGAACCTGGATAATTTGGTTTTTGCATGCCTCTGTTCTACTTGTGTAGCTCTGACCATGACCTGCTCTGCTGAAGCTACACTGCACTTTGGCTTGTTCTCTGACATGCAGAGTAATTTTTATTCTCAAAGCTTTTGTCTGGAATGTTCTTTGAATGACTGGCTCATTCTCATCCTTCAGGTCTCAGCCTTAGTGTCATCTCTTCAGAAAAGCCTTCTTGAAGTTGTTTGTCCCCCATTAACTGAAAACCCTACTTCTATCCTTTCTAGAACTTATCCCAACAGTCAGTTGGGATGGACTGGTCTGTGTCTCATTTGTGGTTGTTGTCTGTTTGTCTTACCAACAGACCCTATTTGTAATTTTAATTTATTTGCTTACAATTGTTTTGTTTTCTGTTTGCTGCACTGGACAAGCATCTTGTCTGTCTTGTTTTCTATTGTATTTCTAGTTTCTGTGGGTCTGGCATATATATATGTGTTGAATGTTTATGTCCTTTAGTTTTGGAAGAGTGAGCCCAGGTGACTGACGTAATTATCATCCATCTTATATTATTATCTGACTAGAGGCCTGGTGCATGAAATTCATGCACAGGTAGGATCCCTAGGCCTGGCCTGCGATCAGGGCTGATAGGGGCTGATTGGGGCCTTCCTTCCATGCTGCCCCCTGGTGGTCAGCGCACATCACAGTGAGCAATTGACCTTCCAGTTGCACTCCCGAGGGGACACTTTGCATATTTGCCTTTTATATATATAGAGTGTTATCTCCCTAATGGGATCCTGAGGTACTTGTGGGTAAAAGCTAAACCCTATACATTTTATTTTATTTTTTAAAATATTTTTTTAATTAATTTCAGAGAGGATGGAAGAGGGAGAGAGAGAGAGAAACATCCATGGTGAGAGAGAATCATTGATTGGCTGCCTCCTGCACGCTCCCCACTGGGGATTGAGCCCGCAACCTGGGCATGTGCCCTTGACCGGAATTGAACCTGGGACCCTTTGGTCCGCAGGTTGATGCTCTACCCACTGAGCCAAACCGGCTAGGGCTAAACCCTATACATTTTATATTTATTCTCAGCTCATACTGGGTGGTTAGCAAATAACTGAATTGAATTGACATGATTTTCAAGACATATGTTCAGTCTCTTGAAAATGTCTTCTAAAACAGTGGTCGCCAACTTTCAGACCTCACGAGCCACCAGTGCTCCATGGACCACCAGTTGGCGACCGCTGTCCTAGAAGGTCATTGCCATGTTCTCCAGTAGAATATTCACTGATGTAGAGACAACTGAGATGGACTGGTCCATGTCTCATTTGTCCATGTCTTCCCAACAGACCCTCAGCATCCTGGATGAGAGTGTGAAGATGCTTAAAGAGCGTCCGGGGATGGCGGAAGTCCCTCAGCAGCAGATGGGGGTTCCTGTGGTAAAATTGGAGAAAGAGTTGCCATGGGGCAGGGGAAGGGAGGATCCTAGTCCTGAGACTTTTCGGCTGAGGTTTCGGCAGTTCCGCTACCAGGAGGCAGCTGGTCCCCAGGAAGCCCTCAGGAAACTCCAAGAGCTCTGTCGCCAGTGGCTGAGGCCTGAGCTGCACACCAAGGAGCAGATCCTGGAGCTGCTGGTGCTGGAGCAGTTCCTGACCATCCTGCCCCGGGAGTTCTATGCCTGGATTCGGGAGCATGGCCCAGAGAGTGGCAAGGCCCTCGTGGCCATGGTGGAGGACTTCACAGAGAGAGCACTGGAGGCCAAGGCGGTGGGTGAGAAGGGTGTCTTGGGTCTGGTTTTGTTGGTGTGGAGAGAGGAGATTTAAAGAATTGGAAGGTTTGTGGAAGCATGGGAGTAGATGAGGTGCAGAATCTCTCTCTGTACTCCCACATGTACTTTTTTGGGGGGGTGGGGGAGGGTGGGTGAAGGGTAGCAGTGGAGTTTACAGCAAGAAAAGCCATTCCCAGGGATTCTTTTTTGGTCATCAGGGCAGAAACCTGACCAGATGTTCCTGTGAGCCTCAGACTCAAAAAAGGCAGTTGTGGATTCCAAGGTCCCTCCTAGACCCATTCTTCTTTAGGCAGAGCTGATGTGGGAATGCAGGGGAGTCTGCTTGGTGAATAGTCTTACTGAGAAGAGTTGTCTGTAATGGGCTGTTTCCACGTCTGGGACGTCGGCTCGAATGGCTCACATAGCGGTTCTGTGGTGGTGGTCTGGTGACACCAAGTAACTGCACCGCAGAAGCTTCCTTAGACTCTGGCCATGTCTCTGTCACTCTCTAATACAGCCACCTGATTTTTGGGAAAGAAGAGAGGGACTTTTTTTACTAACTAATTTAAAACAAAATACTTTTATTGATTTCAGAGAGGAAGGGGGAGGAGAGAGAGATAGAAACATCAATGATGAGAGAGAATCATTGACCAGCTGCCTCCCGCACGTCCCACACCGGGAATCGAGCCCACAACCCAGGCATGTGCCTCCACCGGGAATCGAACTGTGATCTGGTACATAGGTGGACTCTCAACCACTGAGCCACGCTGGCCGGGCTCACTAGCTAATTTGTTGCAGAGTTTAGGCTTTGTATTTTTTTACTTTCATCATCTGCAACTGGGGAATTTTTTTCTAGTAGCGAGACAATATTTTGGCTCTCTATGATGTTATTCATGGTAGGATTTGACCTATATTGAGGCAGACAGGACCCTTATAAAATGGCATGGATACATAAAAGTTGCTTAGAGCTTGAGAAAGGAGTTTAGCTTCCTTTTCACCTTCTCACTGATGTCCTGGCGAAGAGCTGAGCCACCTGTCTCTTTCCCCTGAAGCTGGAATGATTCTTTTATTGGCTCTTTCTTTACGTTTTATTCAACTCCATAACAAGGCCTCATTCTAAATAGGTTTTGGGGCCTGTTCTTAGGTTCCATGCCACGTGCGGGGAGAGCAGGAGGAGACAGCACTTTGCAGAGGCCCTTGGGAAGCAGGTGTCCACCTGGGACCAGTGGAGGTCAAGCCTGAGTGGGGGATGCCCCATGGGGAAGGTGTTCAAGGCCTAGACCAAGGCACTGAGGAGCAGCTCAATCAGGACCCTGGTGCTGCAACACAGGCCTTCCAGGAGCCGGGTAAGACGCAAACAGTAAGGAAGTAAGGGCACAGGAAAGGGTGCTTTGTGCCCTCCCCCTCCCCCTTTCCTTTACAAACCCAGCAATTGATAAACTACGTGCAAGGTGTAATTCTGAGTTTTTCTGGCTACTTCCTTGACTTCAGTAGGAGAGAGATGAAGTGAAATACCTTCACTCTTTGATTTTATCAGGCAGTATCTGGGATCATGCTCTCTTGTCATTTGTCTCCTTTTTCTCACATCCTTTCTAAAAACCGTCAGGAAATAAGCAGCTGACATGTAGAGATACTTGTAAGTTAGCAGACCAACCATATCCCTAAAAGTCATGTGTGACTTTATTGTATTACTGAATCTCAAAGGGAATTATTTCCAGCATAAGGAGCGTCCATAGTCCTGAAGGGACAGGGTGTATTGCGTTGGGACCATTTTCTCAGCTGAGAATAGGGTAGGGTACACCCAGACCCCTATCTGTCTGGAGTCTTTGGGTTCTGGGGTTCTGTGAATCAGCAGTGGATACCTTTGAATGAGCTAACTGTAAGATAGCACTAATCCTGCTCATGTTTTTTTCTGTCTGCTCAGCTGTTCCAATTCTTCAGGCTGGTCCTGGCCTCCCCACAGTGAACACTAGAGACCAAGAGATGGCAGTTGGGTTCCTCACAGCTGGGTCCCAGGTGAGCTGTGCCTCTGCCCTTCTGGTTGATCATGATGTAGCTTTGAATGAGGTTCACTTTCCCCAGGACTTCTCTGCACAACAGGCCTCCAACCACAAAGTGGAATTATTCTACCTTTCTTGTCCTGACGGGCTTTGTTCTCCACTTCACCAACCTCAGTTGTTAATTTGAACTGAGCCTGTACCTTTTGGTCCAGGCATAAGGCTCAATTCCCTTGTTTGTATTACTCTCTGAGTTGTTTTAATTGACCCATTATTACTCTTTTAATAGTGAGGAGGAAGGCATTGTTGATAGAAACCCATAGGCCTGATCTAGGCTGTGGGGGTTGGTCAGGAGATCAGTAACCCTTTGTGGATAGTCTTTGTGGATACTTTGCTGCTGTTCTTCCTCTGGACCTCCCCACCCCCCACGTCAGCAGGAGTGTAGCTGACTGAGGGTTGGGGCCGCAGGAGTGCTGAGCAGAGTGGTCTGTCTGGCCCCTACTTAAGACCAAAACCAGGAGTTTTGATCTTGTTTGCACTTCTTAGCCTGCTGTGAGTCAGGGTAACTAGAGCAAAGATGGGGCACTCTTGCCACAGTGTAAGTATCTTCCATGAGATTACCAGGGAGGAGGGATTTCCAGTGTGGCACCTTTCTGAAAGGGACAATGAGTCTTAAAGTGAAGAGTTCATTGTAGAAGGAAAAATGTCATTTGGCAAAAAAAAAAAAAAAAAAAAAGCAAAAGAAAAAAAGAGAAGTAAGTCAGGTCTGATCTAGCTAAAGCAGAATTGGGTAAGATTTGATGCCTGTGTCATTTCCTATTCTGCTTTCTATGAACAAGGTTTGGAGAAAATACAGAATGACAGCACTGTGTTTTAATTTGGTCAGACCCTCCTTATCTACCATAATAGTTCTTTATGGTATCATGAGTGGCAATGCATTTATTTTAACAAGGCATTATTAAGACAGAGCTTACCTAATGTTTACTTATTTCTGAGGGAAAATTAGTTCTAGCTGAAGGGGTAAATAGCAGCTCTCAGGCTTGATCAAGCTTGATGATTGAGTGGAGGAGATTGAAAAGTAGAAATTGGATACTGTGTTTAGTAGGTACAAACTGAGCATCTGCAGCAGAAACTCAGAAATAAAATGGCTCAAACAAGTCCATTATTCTGTCATTAAACTGTCTAGAGCAGGGGTGGGCAAACTTTTTGACTCGAGGGCCACAATGGGTTCTTAAACTGGACCGGAGGGCCGGAACAAAAGCATGGATGGAGTGTTTGTGTGAACTAATATAAATTCAAAGTAAACATCATTACATAAAAGGGTACGGTCTTTTATTTTTTTTTAGTTTTATTCATTTCAAACGGGCTGGATCTGGCCCGCGGGCCGTAGTTTGCCCACGGCTGGTCTAGAGGCAGGTACTTCTCCTCCCAAAGCCAGCTGGGGACACTGGTTCCTTCCATCTTTTGCTCTGTTCTTTCCTAGAGTTTTGGCCCCTGTGGTCTCTCTGTTTTTGGTTTGCTCCTACTTCGGGATCATTTCTTTACTCACAGTAGTCTCCTGTTGTTTCAGGGGTTGGGACCATTTAAAGATATGGCTCTGCCCTTCCCAGAGGAAGAGTGGAGGCATGTGACCCCAGCCCAGATAGACTGCTTTGGGGAATACGTGGAACCACAGGACTGTTCAGGTAAGACTGTTTCCATCCCACAGGTAAGAAACGGAGGCATTTTGGAAGCTACAACCTTGCCCCAGATTTCAGAATCTGGTGCTACTGACAAAGGAAGGGGGTTTCATGGAGATGAGTAAACAGGACCAGAGAAAGAACATGGACCAAGGCTGTGAGAACTGGCTAGGCACATTCCTGTGTCAGGAGAGGAGAAGGCAAGGGCAAGAAAACACAAGGTACACTTACTCTGTTTGTGATGAGACAGGTTGGTCATTAGGATCCTCTGAGCATCTAATCTGTGTCCATCATTGAAGGGTACTGAGGGCTTGAGATCAAGAGAAAAGCAGCAAAAGATGGGACCTCTGATCTCGTTCATTCAGCATGGATTTATTGAGTGCCCCCTGTGTCGGTCCCATATTAGTAGCTTTGTGTTAGAGAGAACTAATATACCTGAAACCTTCGGAGCATGTAGAGTGTCTAGAGGAGGGCATGAGGAAGCACGGTAGGATTTTAGAGATAGGAGGTGTTGGAGTGCACCTGTGTCACTGAGCAAGCAGAGCCTCCATTTGGCCTCTCTCATGTCGTGGCTGGGTTTTACCCGAGGTGAGAGCTGGGAGAACTTGGTCGTCATGAACATGAAAAAAGCTCATAGGAGGCAGAGTAGCAGGAGGGAAGAGTTAGCAGGGTAAAGGCCTTGCTGGGAAAGCCAGCAGAGGGTACTATAGGGGCTTGGGGACTTGCAAGTGAAGAATAGTGTGGAAAATCCCTGGGCTGAATGGGGAGCACAGTGGGGACAGGAAAAGAAATGTGGTTGGCCTTTCCTTTGTTTTGTCTAATTCTCTTTCCCCCCCTTTAGAACACTGTTTCTTGGCATTATGAGATAATAAATTTGGCAAGCATGGTAGTGTTAGATATTCTTATTAGTTGTATAAGTATTATTAAGTAACTAGAGGCCCAGTGCATGAAAATTCATGCACTGGAGGGGGGTGTCCCTCAGCTCAGCCTGCCCCCTCTCACAGTCTGGAAACCCTTGGGTGGGAGGCGACGCCCCTGTCACACCTCTGCTGCTGCCACTGCTGGCAGTGCAAGCCTCAGCCGGCCCTGGTCACCTGAGCCTTGGGTGGCCCTGGGCGGCTGGGCAGCTGACATCCGAGGCTTGCCTGCACCTCGGGCCGGCCCTGGGCGGCTGGGGGGGCTGAGGGGACTGGTGGACTCTGGAGGCCTTGCCACGCACCTGCTGCCCCGGCCGGGCTGAGGGGACTGAGTGCTGCCATATTGTGGCTGTGGGCGCCGCTGTCTTTGAGGGCGAGGCATTCAATTAGCATATTCCCTCCTTATTGGCTGTGGGTTCCGCCATCTTTGTGATGGTGAGGGTCAATTAGCATATTCCCTCTTTATTAGGTAGGATTTCTTTATGAGTCAGTAAAGTATTCATTCATTTATTCACCCAAAAATCTTTATTTGGCATTTACTATGTGGCCAACACTCAGTCACAATGAAGAGTTAAAAATAAAGGTGCTTGCCTCTATGATCTTAGCAGTCCTATGAAGACCCCAAGTACCTGTAATAATACTCATTATGGAGTAGTGTAAGGGGCACTAGAGGAAGGGGCTCAAGAGAACTGGGTCCAGTACAAGGTTGTTACACCATGAGAAAGAGATGTAAGATTCCTCAATGGTGGAGGATGTGGAAGCCCTCAGAGATAACTGCCCAGTGCAGGGCCTTGTGCAGCATGTCTCAAATGGAGGTTCAGTGGGGCCTTGACTTACGAGTTTAATTCGTTCCGAGACCGAGCTCGTTAACTCAAATTACTCTATCAATTCAATGCAAAAAATCGGCTGAGAGACAGCTGGTATCTCAAAAAACTCCTTAGTCGGGACACTTGTAAGTCAGGGCCCCACTGTACCATCATTCTAGTGTCTTACTTTCTGCCAGGAATGTACCTCTGTGAGTGATGTGACTGTGTGGGGGAAGGATTCTGCCCT
Source organism: Myotis daubentonii (assembly GCF_963259705.1). Classification (NCBI taxonomy): domain Eukaryota; kingdom Metazoa; phylum Chordata; class Mammalia; order Chiroptera; family Vespertilionidae; genus Myotis; species Myotis daubentonii. The sequence goes on along the minus strand of NC_081843.1, from coordinate 36,968,780 downwards.
CGTGTTCCCAGAGGGTTTTTACTGGCCATTTCTGACTGTGTTTGCCCTCTTATCCACTCACTGTTTCAGAACAACCCAAACACTTCCCTAAGCATTTATGTTGAGGCCGGGTGAGATGAAATTCTGTTTCCCAGGCATACCATCTGCTAGCCATCTCAACCTTCAGATCTTCCTGAGATTCATTCCCAAGTAGTTACAGCTCTTGCGGTGATAGCTTTGTATGATTAGGCCTGAGAAAATAAACATAAGGCCCTGGCGGGGTAGCTGAGTTGGTTAGAGTGTCTTCCCCATACATTAAGCTTGCAGATTTGATTCCTGGTATCAATGCATAAATAAGTGGAACAACAAATCTGATTTTTCTCTGGGTCATGTATTGCATTTAGTTTTAATTTTACTATTTAGAACACCTCAAAATTGGAAACTATCCAAATGAACATCAGTGAAACGAAGAAATAGGTTGGAATATATTCTTACACTGTAATACTATACACCAGTGAAAAAGAATGTAGTGTAACTACAGCTACAAACCATGATATGGGTAAATCTCACAAGCATGCTACTGTTGAGCAGAAGCCAGAAACAATGTGTGAATCAATTATGTAGAGTTCAAGAACAGGCAGATATACTTTATGGTGATAAAAATCTGGATAGCACATACCCTGAGGGCAGTATATAGTCACTGAAGGCGATGGGAAAGAAATTTCTGAGGGCTGGTAATGTTTGTTGAACTGGATGCTGTTTACAAGATTGTGTTCATTATGAAAATTCTTTGAGTGCTACATTTATGTTTTGTACACTAACTTTCTTAATAAGTTTATGAAACAAAAGAATACATCAGAGGTGATAGCTGTGTTCTTCATATTTATCAAATCAGGAAGTATGTAATTTCTGTGTTGTTTTTGTAAAAAGTATCTTTTTATTGATTTCAGAGAGGAAGGGAGAGGTATAAGAGAGAAACATCAGTGATGAGAGAGAATCCTCTATTGGCTGCCTCCTGCATGTCTCTTAACTGGGGATCGAGCCCACAATCTAGACATGTGCCCTGACTGGGAATCGATCTGTGATCTCCTGGTTTGTAGGTCGGCGTTCAACCACTGAGCCAGATCTGCTGGGCAATTTCTGTGTTTTTTTTTTTTTTTGTGTGTGTGTGTTTTTTTTTAAATCTTTTAATGACTTGCCTAAAAGGATTTTTTTTTTCTCTTTAAGCACCACTTGCCATTTCTCTCGGCTTCTTTGCTCCCTATTAATTTTTCTCATCTTTTTTCTCTTCCCCTTCCTCTGTTCTTCTATAAACAGTTGCTCTGTTAATTTAGAGAGTGTAAGAGGGATCAGAGGAAGGACTTCTAGAAGGGGCAAGACATTTCAGTAGCATTCATAGGCATTTCAGTCTTACTAAAGATGTTATGGTAGAGGTGGTCTGGTATAAGAATGTCAGTGACAAACTGGGTTCATTTGTTCATCCAGCAGTCATTAAGCACCTTTCATTAAGCAGGTTTATAATCATTGAGGAAGGCAAAACGTTTGGATGAATATAAAGTAGCATTTACAGTGAGGTCATATATAAGTAAGTGCAGAATAAGCAAAGTGCTAATTGAATACATATGTGCTGAAGAGACAGACCCACGGTGAGAGAATAACCAGGGTGTGTGTTTTTTTAAAATATATTTCTATTGATTTTTTTTTACAGAGAGGAAGGGAGAGGGATAGAGAGTTAGAAACATCAATGAGAGAGAAACATTGGTCAGCACACTCCCTACTGGGGATGTGCCTGCAACCAAGGTACATGCCCTTGACCAGAATTGAACCTGGGACCCTTCAGTCCGCAGCCGACGCTGTACCACTGAGCCAAACCGGTTAGGGCAGGGGTGTGTTTTTTTAGAGGAAATCGTTGAATTAGATTTTGAAGGAAATAAAAATATCTGAATTAGAAAGTTAAGTGAGAAGACATTAAAATTTGGTAGACTACTCTGTGAAAAGGCATGGAAGTTTTCTTAGTTCAGGCTGCTACACCAGAATACTAAAGACTGGATGAGATGAGTGGATAAAAAAGCTGTGGTACATTTATACCATGGAATAGTATGCAGCAGTGAAAAAGAAGACTCTCTTACCCTTTGAGACAGCATGGAGGGACCTGGAGAGTATCATGCTAAGTGAAATAAGCCAGTCAGAGAAAGTCAAGTATCATATGATCTCACTCATATGTAGAATCTAAGTAACAAACTGATGAACGGAGTAGATCAAGAGACATGGAAGCATGGAACAGAGTGTAGAATCTTGGATGGAAGCGGGGGTAGCGGTGAGGGGAGGTGGGGGGATGGGGGAGGTAATCAACCAAGGACCTTGTATGCATATATGCATGGCCCTAGACACAGACAATGAGGTGGTAAGGGCCTGGGCGGGTGGGGGTGAGTGGGCTGGAGGGGGTCAATGTGGGAAAATGCGGACATATGAAATACTTTCAACAATAAAGAATTATTTTTAAAAAGCAACTAAATAAATATTAAAAAAAAAAAAAAAAGACTGGGTGATTTAAACAATGGACATTTATTCCTCACAGTTCTGGGGGCTGGGAAGTCCCAAGATCAAGGTGTCAGTAGACACCTTGCTGGCTTCCTGGCTTGCAGACAGCACCCTTCTTGACTGTCCTCTTGGCAGAGAGAGGGAGTGGGGAGGGGAGAAGAGAGATCTGTATATCTTCCTCTTTTTTATAAGGATTAGTCTCATTATGAGGGATCTTGGCCACATGACCTCTGTGTTTGTTCAGAGAAGCTCTGGTTTCTCCCCACTTCTTAATCGCAACATATTGGGCTTAGGGCTTTAATCTGTGAATTTGGGGTGGGGGTCGGGGACACACAGACATTCAGTCCATGACAGGTGGAAAGAAGTAAAGGAAAGTCTGGCTTTAGGGTCAAAGAAAATAAAACATATTGAGGTTGGTGGTCAGTTGAAAAAAAGAAGGAATTAGTTCTAACATAAATTAATCTTTTTTAAAAATTACAGATGCCTCACATTCCCCCTCCCCCCAGCCTTCACCACAGTTGTCTTTGCCCATGGGCCGTGCACATAAGTTCTTTGGCGAATCTCTTCATCTTCTTTTATCGAGTCCCCACCATCCCCCTTCACTCTGACATTTGTCAGTCTGTTCCATGTATCCATGCCTCCGGTTCTGTTTTATTCGTCAGTTTATTTTGTTCATTAAATTCCACACACTAGTGAAATTATATGGTATTTGTCTCTCTCTGATTGGCTTATTTTGTTTAGCATAATAATCTTCAGGTCCATCGTGAGGTCACAAAGGGTGAGAGTTCCTTTTTTACAGCTGAGTAGTAGTCCGTTGTGTAAATGCATCACAGCCTTTTTGTCCACTCTTCTACTGATGGACATTTGTGTTGTTTCCAGATCTTCACTATTGTAAATAACATTTCTGTGAACATAGGGGTGCATAAATCCTTTCTGATTGGTGTTTTGGGATTCTTAGAATATATACCCAGAAGTGGGATTGCTGGGTCAAAAGGCAGTTTCATTTTTAATTTTTTGAGGAAACTCCATACTGTTTTCCACAGTGGCTGCACCATACCATTCTGCATTAACATAAATTTACTTTCATTGCTGTTACAGAATCAGTATGTATCTCCTTTGTCCTATAGGCATTGGGAGCAAGGAAAAAGAGGCCAAAATCCAGCAGGCAGACCTCAAGGGGACGCTTGCTCAGGGGACCTCAGAGAGGTTTGGGGAAGCTGCTCTCCAGAGCCCCGAGCTCGGAAGAACCTGTGAGCAGGAGCCTGGTAATTCTGTGGGAAACATGGCAGGGCCTCCTCCTCCCCAGCATGGCATCCTTCCTGTACCTGATGACCTCAAGACTCACAGCTCCTTCTGGAAGCCTTTTCAGTGCCCTGAGTGTGGAAAAGGCTTCAGTCGGAGCTCAAATCTCGTAAGACACCAGCGAACCCATGAAGAAGAAAAATCCTATGGCTGTGTTGAGTGTGGGAAAGGGTTTACTCTGAGAGAGTACCTCATGAAGCACCAGAGAACCCACCTGGGAAAGAGACCCTATGTGTGCAGTGAGTGCTGGAAAACCTTCAGTCAGAGGCACCACCTTGAGGTCCACCAGCGGAGTCACACGGGGGAGAAGCCCTACAAGTGTGGGGACTGCTGGAAAAGCTTCAGCCGGAGACAGCATCTTCAGGTGCACCGGAGAACTCACACTGGGGAGAAGCCCTACACCTGCGAGTGCGGCAAGAGCTTCAGCAGGAACGCTAACCTGGCCGTGCACCGGCGAGCCCACACCGGGGAGAAGCCATATGGGTGCCAGGTGTGTGGTAAACGGTTCAGTAAAGGGGAGCGGCTGGTCAGACACCAGAGGATTCACACAGGGGAGAAGCCCTACCACTGTCTTGCCTGTGGGAGGAGCTTCAACCAGAGGTCCATTCTCAATCGGCACCAGAAAACTCAGCATCGCCAGGAGATTCCTGTGCAGTAAGGGTGCTCTGTGGAAATGCGTCTTGTGGCTAATACGAAGTGCTGGACAAGGCGGGACCTTCTGGGACCACCAAATGGAGGGAGACTGTTCTGGAGGATGTTATTCACCTTTACTCACTGAAGGGTTTGGAGGGGGTGTTGAGGGTTACGGGGTGCAGAAAGACACCTTGACCCATTTGTTCAAAAGGAAAAGGGCAAGGCCAGGCTCATTTTGAGTTCCCAGAGAGCACAGCCTCTCTTGTCTCTTACCCAAGTAGTGCTAACAGTTTTTCTTACTGTCTTTTGGGGAAACAATATTCTGAGTTTTAGTTCATGTTGAGGTTGTTCTCTTTCAGTGGGATGTTCATATCCACCTCCTGAGCAAGTCTGGTAGTGAAGGCAAAATTTTGTCCATTGTTGGCAGCTTGAACTAATTTTTCTGTGGTGTGTATCCTGCCTGCCAGGGTACGGACTCTTATCTACTTTCTTCCCCCCACTCTCTTTTCCATTTAACAAATATTTATTAAACACCTACGATATGCCTGGCACTGGGAAGACGGTGAATAAGACAGATGAAACCTTTTTCTCCCAGAGCTTTTGATTTAGCACTGGAAACACACACAAAACCATTATCGTGTTCTAAGTCACATTGTGGTGAGTGCTGTGTAAGAAGATATTCTTGTACTCACTCATTCTGCCCTTCCTGCTTGGGTGCTGGATCTTTCCCTCCCTAGTCAGGATCATTCAGGCAGCCTCGTTTATTTTACTATATTTGTAGCTCCCTTTGAAACATTCTACCCTCATCTGTAAACTTTCCCCATTCCATTCCTTGTATTATAACAACTGTCCACACATTTATTAGGAAATTAATATTTTGTTATTGATCACTGAATAAACATGAGAGTATTTTTAAAAGCATTCAGTTCTGTATAAAGATCTAATTAAGTCTGAAAGGTGAACTAGTATTAATACTCTATATTTGATGGCATTTTGCAGTACATAAAATGTTTTTCTCTGTGTTCTCACTTGATTAATTTCACACATATTTATTGAGGCCCAACAGTGTGCCAGAAGCACTTGTGGGTGCTTGACATATATCAGTGAATAAAATCGGAAAATCCCTAACTTCGTGGAGCTTACATTTTAGTGAATGTATTTGATCTTCAGAACCACCCAAGGTGGAATGTATGGATGCTCCCATGAACCCTCTGGACCTGGGATCTGAGCCTATGCCTTGGTCCTGTCAGCTTCTTGCCCTGAAATGCATTTGCCACCTATGTCTTGTTACTGAATAATCTCTGTCCTCAGTGCATCTAGATCCTTGTCATCTGAGGTGCTTCGGGTCTTGAATGCCAACTGGAAGTGATGAGATGGTAGCAATCTGTTTTGCATGAGTGCCAATTTAGGAAAAATAAATATGTAGGCATTTAAAAAATGCATTTCTTTAAAAATGAGAAGATGCAGTATTTGTAACTGTGTTTAAGCTTTTTAAATATTATTTTGCCATCACGAAAGGGTTTTCTTTCTGTTTGAAATTCTGGAGACCGCATAATTCACATGGACTGCACTGCAATGTTGTAATTCTGTGCCTCTGAATGCTGTCTGCTGAGTAAATTAGTCTTTTGACTGTGTACTATAATTACAAGATGTAATTTGTCTCGTGATGCCTCTTAATATTCTTTCACTGGGATTTTTCCCCCCATTTTCCATTGTAAATAAGATAAATGGTGATGACTTCAATACAAGGAATTGCAATACTCAGTCCATTTTTTAAAATATAGATTTTATTGATTTTTTTACAGAGAGGAAGGGAGAGGGATAGAGAGTTAGAAACACTGATGAGAGAAACGTCGATCAGCTGCCTCCTGCACACCCCCTACTGGGGATGTGCCCACAACCAAGGTACATGCCTTTGACCGGAATCGAACCCGGGACCCTTCAGTCTGCAGGCCGATGCTCTATCCACTGAGCCAAAGTGGCTAGGGCACTCAGTTCATTTTGAAACACATTACTTTATCCATTTATTGGTAGATAGTCATGGTGTTTAATTTTGATTGAGCAAATGGCCTTCTGGCCCTCAGCTGTCCACTCCAGGCTACACTAACCAGGATGTCTCTGAGACATCTACAGTCTGAGACTCTGGGCTGCTGCTACTTAGCAACATCAGGGTCCAGATGCAAAATCGGCTTGTTTTTTCCCTGTTTCCCAGACAAACCAGGCAAAGCTTACAGCTACTTGGCAGCCAAACCTGATGGAAGCCTCTGGCTTCTGGTCTATAGACATGTGGGCTGACCTGGCCTAGCGTTTGACTTTCTCTGGGAGGTCCGTATTCCAAAGCTGGGTGAAAGCATGTGGCCTCCACGGACTGGGAGTTGTTCATCAGTGGTCTTCCAGTTTACTTGAATTAAATTGTAGATTCTCTCTGATCATACACTTAGTCAGAGAAGTCTCTGGGTTTTTAGCCAGTTGGGATCTCTTGAGAGAAGCTTGGATAAAGTCAGGCTTTGTTGTCTTCCCATTTGGGCTCCTCTGTCTGTTTAGAGACCAAAGCTTATGGACAATGTCTCAAAAGAGAATTTTCCCCATGGAAATGTAGTAGCCTGATTTTTAAATGTCAAGTATTTTATTTTCTGTATATTTCTATTTAGAGATTTATTATAATAGAAAATTTCAGATGTGTATAAGTGAGTCCTCATGTATTCATCATTCTACTTTAATCAGTATAAACTCATAGCCAATCTTGCTTCATCTCTAATCTCTCCTCATCTTCCTCCCCCACTGAAGTACTTTGAGGCAAATCCTAAATGTTGTTGATAAATATTTTGGTGTGTACCTCTAAAGGGTAAGGACTCTAAAAGAATAATCACAATACTGTTATACCTAAAAAGTTAATAATTCCTTATTTCCAAGTAATGTTTTTTAAAAACCACATACTTTTTTTTTTAGAACCTTTGCGTTAAGATCCAAGATCCATCATTATAATTTGTTGTTTTGTCTTCTAAGTCTAATAATCAGTAGCTCCTATTTTTTTCTTCTTGAAATTCATTCACTGGGACAACTGGGTTCTTTATCCTGTAGTTTCTTACATTCTGAATTTTGTTGTTTGCGTACTCATGGCATTATTTAATATTGTTCTCTGTTCTCTGTATCAAACTAAAAACTTACAGATCTAGGGGTGTAACCAGACTCACATTTCTCATTTTACCAAGAATATATAGATGGTGGACTCAGAGGGTGTTGACATTGATGGAGAGACCACTGAAATAATAGAGGAGAGTGTGGGAAAGAGCACAACCTCTGTGACTGAGAATCAGTCCCAGTCCTGAAACTAGGTTCAACAGAAGACTGGACTGGATTCTAGATAGTTCGGAATCTCTATTCCAGAAAAAAACATGTCCCTTTTGTTTTCTTTTGAATGTTTTATTTTACCATGGCTTCTTAGGGAAATATCTTAAGTCGTAATTCTTTTGTGCTTGATAAAGAAAAGGAATGTCCTGATTTGTTGGAGGAAAAGGAAGGATTTATGCTGCCAAGTCTGTTAGGGTAGCTGAGCTGAACTTTTTGCAGTTGACCCATGTGCAGGTTGAGGAAGAGAACATTCCTATCTATTTACCTCTCAGCAAGCAGCTTCTGGGCCAGGATCAGAGTCAGTCTGAAAGGTGTTTGCCACAAGAGAATTCCTTACCCTATGCCCTTCCTTAGAAGAGCCAGAAAATCTTCTCACAATCCACCAATAAGCAAGCTCAGTTGAAGGTCTTTCATATTTATTTATTGCTGCTCTTTCTCTTAGTCAAATTTTTTTTTTTTTAATCTTGGAACCAAACTATTGTATTATTCACCATTATAGCAAACTAGAGGCCTGGTACATGAATTCGTGCACCGGTGGGGTCCGGCTGGCCTGCCCCGATCAGGGTGTGGCTGGTGGGGGTGGGGGTGAGGGGTGGGAATGCAGGAGGTTGGCTGGCCAGGGGAAGAGGCTGCGGGTGGTTGGCCAGCCGGCCCCACCCCTGATCAGGGTGGGGGGGACTGATCGGGGGAGGGGCCGCAGGTGGTTGGCTGCCTGGCCTCGCCCCCTGGTTGAACTCCCTGTCGAGGGGACAATTTGCATATTAGCCTTTTATTATATAGGATGTATATTAAAGGAAGATCTCCATGTTTACATCAACTTTTCTACACATAATTTTTACATGTTTGAGGTTAGATTTTGTTACTTTCATTGTGGTTTTATGTTAGAGACTCAGGGAAGCATAAATTCTGCCCTGGCAATCATCCCAACTCCTGGGGCTTCCAAGTAGACAATCTAATTAAGGAACAGTAGCAAACTTTGCACCAAAGTACCACTTTGTTAGTATCTGAGTTATACCCACTAACCTCCATCATGGGATCACTGGTAAAAAGTGAGCTGGAAAATAGTGTAGGCCAGGGGTGGGCAAACTTTTTGACTTGAGGGCCACAATGGGTTCTTAAACTGGACCGGAGGGCCGGAACAAAAGCATGGATGGAGTGTTTGTGTGAACTAATATAAATTCAAAGTAAACATCATTACATAAAAGGGTACGGTCTTTTTTTTTTTTTTAGTTTTATTCATTTCAAACGGGCCGGATCCGGCCCGCAGGCCGTAGTTTGCCCACGGCTGGTCTAGGCCTACCTTCTCTCTCTCAGCTCCAGATCTGAATTGAGGACCTGTGTGTGCAGGCATTGTGTGTGTGGTTGATTGGATCCCAAGTGGTGACTCCAGCCAGACACAAATAGAAGAGGACTAACCAGGGGCAGGTTGGAAGGAAGGGAGCTTTTCTGGATGCTGACCTTTCAGGGCACACTGCCCTTCATAAGATATGAGCCAGTGAACTCCCCGGGGTCAGAACAACCAGATGGGTAACTCTTCTTCCTTAGAGGAGGATGGGGAGATATAAAAGTATTGGCTAAGGTAAAATCATGGGGAGAAAGGCCTTAAGTGTTCTTTCTCCAGTGTTTGTCATTAATGTCATTGTCATTTTCATCATAATCTATAGCAGCATACTTTTATTGAGTTACTATTTTAAATCAAGCACTGTGATAGTCTTTTGAGGATGAATTCATTAACATGAACAGGACCTTTTATAAAATTTAAAAAGGACCCATAATCCTGTTTGGAGTGGAGGTGGGGTGAACATGGATCATACAAAGCAAAGTATGAGAAGGGTTGTAATAGGATTTGAATTATATGGAATTCCAGAGGAGAGAAATTCTTTTGGCTAGGAAGACTTGAGGTGGCTTCATGAAGGTATCCTGTTTTATCTGGTCCAACTAGAATTTTGATAGAAATGGGCAAGATGGGCCTGCTGAATAGCATGAGTAGGAGCTGGAAAAGTATGGTGTATTTGGTAGACTGGTAAATTTCAAATGGCTTGAAGTCAAATGGCTAGTAATGGGAGGGGCCAGGACTGGAAGCCAGTAGTTATGACTTTCTGTGTAATGTTCTTTCCAGCTCTACCTCACTTCGTACAACACAGAGTATTTGACAGGAAGCCACATACAACTTCTCCAACCATAAACTCATTTTATGAGGCTTTTCCTCTTTGTCTCCTTCTCCAGGTCAACTTATGGAGAAACATATTCCGAAAGTTTATGAAGGCTTATTCCCTTTATGTTCTTCATGCACAGAGAATCAACTCTAACTCTGGCCTCTTTTTTTTTTTTTAAAATATATTTTATTGATTTTTTTTTTTTTTTACAGAGAGGAAGGGAGAGGGATAGAGAGTTAGAAACATCGATGAGAGAGCAACATCAATCAGCTGCCTCCTGCATACCCCCTATTGGGGATGTGCCCACAACCAAGGTACATGCACTTGACTGGAATCGAATCTGGGACCTTCCAGTTCGCAGGCTGATGCTCTATCCACTGAGCCAAACCGGTCAGGGCTAACTCTAGCCTCTTTTTCCTCATTACCACTATGTGGATGGCAGACCTTTCTTTCCTAAGAGAACACAGAAGTAAGATAGTATGAGGTCTGCTTAGGTGCTCAAATAAAACAGTCACTATAGGCATTGATAATTCAAGTATCTTCAGCCATGGAACTCCATCTAGTAGGGTCCAAGGCCAAGAGTGGGACACCTTTGGGGAGAATGATCAATCTGTGCCCAGAACTAGTTTCAACCCAGAATGTGGGAATGTTGGCTGAAGAAGTGGGGGTTGAGTGGAAGAATTTGGAAATTGGGACTTATAAGGGTTAAGTATTTGAGGAATGTGGGGGTGACGGGGTTTTCAGAAAGCACCCCTTTGGCAAAGGCATCAGCACAGGTCACAGATTTCTGAGTTGATTTTTTCATGTGGAATGGGTGGCCTTTTCAGCCATCTCTAGAAAGTCTCTGGATAAAGCGAATTTGCATCTGTTTATGTGGTTCTGTCTTTAGGGGAGAATTTATCTTCCTCTTGGTAGTCTGGGTTGTCTGTGCAGGGGCCAAGAAATTTTGTTATTGAAAATAATTTTTAAAAAATTTGAGAGAGAAAGAGAGTGATCAATTTTTTTGTTGTTCCAGTTATTTTTTTTATTGATTTTTTTTTTTAAGAGAGGAAAGGAGAGGGAGAGGGAAATAGAAACATGAATGAGAATTCCAGAGGAGAGAAATTCTGCATGTGAGCCTGCAACCTGGGCATGTGCCCTGACTGGAGACTGAACCAGCAACCTTTCGGTGCCTTGGTTGCGCACAACCAACTGAACCATACTAGCCAGGACTTGTTTCAGTTATTGATGCAACCATTGGTTAATCCTTGTATGTGCCCTGACTGAGGATCAAATCTACAACCTTGATGTACTGGGATGACGCTCTAATCAACTGAACTACCTGGCCAGGCCCCAAGAAATTTTGGACTAGCAAATTACTTAGGGAGCCATAGCCATGGTGACAACCCAGGATAATGAAGTCTGTGTTCCTCCTGCCCTCTGTATGTGCAGCCTCTCCCTGGGATTCATTCTCCTCTTCCCAGCATAAAGATCCTGAGGGGGAACTCTGCTGTCCATAGCCCACAGGATAAAGCCTTTACACTGAACAGTTTCCTTAGAGCTCTCTTCATGTCCTTGTTTCTGAGGCAGTAAATGAAGGGGTTCAGCGTGGGAGTGACCACCATATACATTATTGAAGCTAGTGAATCCTTGTCAGCTGAATGGGAAGATGAGGGGTTCAGGTAGACCCCTGTGATAGTCCCATAGAAGAGGATGACTACAGTGAGATGGGAACCACAGGTAGAAAAGGCCTTTTGTTTGCCTCTGGCAGATGGGACCTTGAGCACAGCAGACACAATGTGGACATAGGAGATGAGAATGCCAAGGAAGGGGATGAGGACGATCAAGCCTCCTACCAGCAGAATCATGAGCTGGTTGAGTTGGGTGCTGGAACAGGAGAGCTGGAGCAGGGGAACGAGGTCACAAAAGAAGTAAGGGATGACATTGCTGGCACAGAACTCCAGTCGAGCCATGAGGAGGGTGTGTAGCAGGGAGTGGAAGTTAGCGATGAGCCAGGAGCTCCCCAGCATCAGGGCACAGGTTTGCAGACTCATCATAGTGGAGTAATGCAGAGGGTGGCAGATGGCCACATAGCGGTCATAAGCCATGGCTGTCAGGAGGAAGTTGTCCATGTTGGCAAGCAAAATGCAGAAGTAGATCTGAGTTAGGCAGCCACCATAGGAAATGAACTGAGTCTGCCTCTGGATGTTCACGAGCATCTTGGGGACTGTGGCGGAGACGAAGCAGAAATCCACCAGGGAGAGGTTACTGAGGAAGAAGTACATGGGCGTGTGGAGGTGAGAGTCTGAGCCAATGGCCAGGATGATGAGCAAGTTCCCTGCTGCCCCAATCAGGTACGTGACCAGGAAGAGCCCGAAGATCAGCTCCTGCCTCTCGGGCTGGCTGGAGAGCCCTAGGAGGATGAACTCAGAGGCGCTCGTGTGGTTCCCTTTCTCCATGGTCAACCAGTCCTGCTGGGAGATCCAGACCAGGCACAGGCTTTAACGACAGTGGAAGTGCCCATGCCTCCCTCCCTCCTTCAAATAATCCCTCAACTCACAGCTGGCCACATCTGTGTGTTCATTTGGTACAACCCCCAAAGAAGGCTCTTACACTTTCAAAGGGAAGTCCTATGGCTACAACAGATCCCAAAGTCAGGGTTTTAATAATTTCATCACCAAAATGCTGCTGATCCTAGACCCCACAGAACCCCATCTCCCATCCCTCTAAAGAGGATCCTTGTGACATATAGCCAGATACTCAGTGGTGGTAACAATGAGGGGGTTGCTGACGGTGTTTTAGCCCCTTGAATTTCCATCATACTTTCTTTGATATGAGTAACTAATGTCTCAATATTAAGAAAAAAGATATGGAAATATAGTTTCTTCCTAACCCTGATAAGATTACCACCTGAAGGCCGTTTCTGTACAGAATTTTGGAACCACCGTGGTGCATATGTAGAACCAGAGGGTGTTATTTGTATATAAACTCCTTCCCCTTGAATATTTTGTCTCCCCACCCACAGGGTGCTCTGGGTGCTCTGGCTGCCACTCGTCACTGACTCTGGGTCACCTTGATCCTGGTGATGCTTGGGGATGGAGTAGGTCAGGACAAACCTAGACAGAAGAGCCTGCTGACTGGGACAGTTCAGCCAGCCCTTCTGTCTGGGCTTACCCAGGAAGGGACTCGCCTCTGGAGGGTGAGAGTTGCCCCTGTAGATAACAAAGATAAATCACAGGTATAACATTGCCCAAAGTAACAGCTGGAAGCAGGGCAACATGGGGACCCTGCTAAATTGGAGTTTAAAATAGTTCAGTGCAAGCTCAGATAAAGTTTTGTTAGATATAATATAAATTATTTTTCACTGCTTCACAAGATATAGTGAGAATTTGGGTCCTATAAGAATATAAATCAGAAAGAGGGAGGGGAGAAAGAAAGAATTTGAGTTAGCGTGCCAACTAGTGATGGGGAACCACTGATGGCGGAAAAGCTATGGCAGTGCAGTGATGGCCCATCTGGAAACTGTGCAGGGAGTAATAAGGGGGAAACTGTCTTAGGAGACTGACATTACCCACACTGCGTTTTTGCTGAGGTAGAGCCTGCTTGGAGAAAAGGAACTTACCAGTACACTTGGGGAGGGTATGGGGGGAGATGGAGATTTCGGCTATGCAGCAGGTCCCAATTGAGGTCTTCACCTGTGTTGAGAGCTATTCCTTAGTATGGGAGATAAATGACTCATTTTGAATTAATGCTTTACTGATTTGATTTCTTCCCCCCGCCCCCCTGCTTTTGTAATCCTCACCCAAGGATACCCTTTCATTGAAGAGAGAGAGAGAGAGAGAGAGAGAGAGAGAGAGAGAGAGAGAGAGAGAGAGAGAGAGAGAGAGAGAAACATTGATGTGAGAGAAACAGTGATTGCTTCCTGTACACACACCAATTACGGGGAGATGGGGATCAAATCTGCAACCAGGCATATGTGCTAACCGCGAATTGAACCCACAGCCTTCTTGGTGTATGGGACAATGTCCAACCAACTGAGCCACTCGGATGGGGCAACTTGATTTTTTTTTTTTTTTTTTTAGGGATTCAAGTGTTTGGTGACACAGAGGCAGAAATCTTTGAGTAAAGGACAAATGTAAGATAGAAATGCAGGCGCCTAAGAGGAGGGAAATCTATTTGGTGAAAAGTAAAAATGAAGGGAAACATTTAATATGGTTGAGATCTTTATTTGATCAGTTCTGACTAAAAGAGCTCTTTATTGGGTTATGTGAGAGAAAAGAAAACAATAAAGAACATTTTCCTCACTCCTAAGAAGCTTCTAGTCAAATGTAAAACTTTCACATAGGAAATAGCCCTTAGACTAGGGAGGTGACATTTATTGAGTACCTACTGTATGGCATAATATGGGGCTCGGTAAGTGCATGTATTTAATTTAAGCCTAACAACAACCTGTGTAAGATAGGAATTATTATTATTATTGTATAGATGAAGAAACTAAGACTGGGAGGGTTTAAATAATTTCCCCAAAGACATCAAGATTTGATTCCAGGTCAGTCTGATTTCAAAGCAGTGCTCCTTCAGTTTCACTTTAAGAAGTATGACTGGCTTGACTGGTATGGCTCAGTGGTTGAGCGTCAACCTATGAACCAGGAGGTTACGGTTTGATTCCCGGTCAGGGCATATGCTCAGGTTGGGGGCTCAAGGCAGCCAATCAATGATTCACTCTCATCATTGATATTTTTATCTCTCTCTGTCCCTTCCTCTGAAATCAATAAAAATATTTATACATATAAAAAAATGCTGTTGGGTAAACTTAAACTTGGAGCATCTGGGTAAATGGATCAGGGATTCCTGGAGTGGCCAGTGTTGGGACAGGAGAAAGGGAATGTAGAGTAGGGATGTGGTGGAAGAGGATCACCTATACTGAGGAGAGAGGACTCGTTTGTTTGGCTGCACATAGGTTCTGAGACTGACCAAAGCTTGTGAACGGGAGCCGCAGGATGTATAGTCCAAAAACTCTGACCCTTCATTGATTATATTCCTTTGAAATCAGGGTGACTCCATCTTTCTTTTCCTTGCAATCTTCCCACTTCCCCAGAGATATGGGAGAATAAAATTTTCTTGTTACTATTTCTCACTTGTTAGGAAAATACTTTCCCCAAGTACTCCTATTTCAAGAAAATAAAGCTAAGAGAATCTAACTTAAAACCAAAAAGATTTCCCCCTAACTTCTGGATCATTCCTGGCAGCATGCAAGCAGCTCCCAGTTAAAAAAAAAAAAACTACCCTTCACCCACATTTTCCTCTAGCTGTTAGCTCATTTCTCTACTCCCCCCTTCCATATAAGTCCTCCAAATGTGGTCAGGACTCACTCTCCAGTGCCGGGAGCCGGTCCATCCTTGCTGTTTCAAGGGACCTGGCATATATGGCATACGGTTCTTAATATGTTTGCTCACCTTCTTGGCGCTGTGTTTTAACCAAGGTCACCTCTCTGAGAAAGGTTGAATCCCCAGGTAGGGATTTTCCCCTGAAGTTAGGGAGGGAATAAAACCCCTTAACTAAGTGCCAGGCGGGTAGTTAATCAATTTAACTACAAACAATCATGCTTAAGCTACATAATCTTTACTCCCTGGAATGGAGATAAGAAACGCCCTAACCTTTGTAATAGAGATTGATAGGATTGAATCAACTGGTATAAATACAGATGTAACAAGACAGAGAGACACAGAAGTTAGAAGTCAGAACTCAGAATACAGAACCTACACAGAACCTACAGACAGAAGAACTTCGCTGGAGAGAACATGGCAAAAGATCCTGGACTGAGCCTGACTACAGAAATATGGCAAGAGAACCTGACTAGAACCTGGTGACCGAACCTGGCTGGAGATCTCAGACAGAACCTGGCTGGAGATCCTGGCTAGAGATCCTGGCTAGGCTGCTGATCAACTGTACGCTGTCTCCGTGTCATTCCTTCTTCGCCGACTCCGTCCACGCCTTTGGGGACCCCTGGACCTGCTGGGGTTGGACCCCGGCACTCCAGTTCCCCTCTTTCCATTCTCTCCTGAAGTTCCCTTGTCAAGGCTGCCATTGCTACCTCTGAGGTTAGTTCTCAGGCTCCATTTTACCGAAACCAACGAGCCAGAGTTGGCATAGTTTGGCACTTGACCCATCTTCAGATACTTCCTTCACTTGGTTTTGAAGCACAGTTTTGTTTTGGCATCTCTCCTACCTTACTGGTTACTTGCTCTTTTTGTCTTTTGCTCATTCTCATTCTTCTGATCTCTAGCTGTTGAGATGCCCCATTGACTTCTTGATTTACACTCATTCCTTAAGTAGTCTCATTACTCCCAAAGCTTTAAATACCATCCAAATTTCTATCTCCAGTTTGGGATTTTCCCCTTGAACCTCACACTTATTTATGCCTAAGTGCCTACTCTCCTTATCCACGTGGATGTCTAACAGGCATCTCAAACTTGTCCAAAACTGTCTCCCTGGTCTTCCAGTCCTCAAACCTGCTGCTTCCTTAGTCATCCCCATCTTATTCTAATTGCTCAAGCCAAAACCTTGGCACTATCCTTAACTCCTCTTTTTAAAAAACTGTCCTCATCCAGTATATTGGCAAATCTTGTCATCTCTACCTATGAAATATATCCAAAATGGGACCACTTTCTCTGTGTTGTCTGCTACATTCATGGTCCCCAAATCATTATTTACTTCCAGATTAGTGCAGTAGTCTCTTAAATGGGATCCCTGTTTATATCCTTGTCCTACCTCCAACAGTTTCTACCCAGCAACCAGAGTGAACATTAAGAAATATGTCAGACCATGTCAATTCTCTGTTCAAAATCCTCTAATGGCTTCTCATCTCAGTCAGAACAAAACTCAAAGACCTTGCCAAATTTTATGGGGCAATGGATGACTCACACCTCTGCCCTCTCCCTGATTTCACTCCTGTTGCCCCTCACTTTCTGTATGTTGACCACAATGGCCTCCTCACTGTTTCTGGACACATCAAGCATGTTCCTACCTCTGAGCCTTTTAACTTGTTACCCACCTGCTTGGAATTCTCTTCCTTCACTTCATTCTGATTTCTGCTCAAATATCGTCTCTGTTAAGGGTTTTCCCCTACCACCTATCTAAAATAGTACTCCTATCTCTGTCCCTCCCTTTATTTTTATTCTAGTCATTTATTAATGTCTGTCTGTCTGTCTGTCTATCTATCTATCTATCTATCTATCTATCTATCTATCTATCTATCTATTTATCTATCTACCTATCTATCTATCTTCTGTTTCTCTAGAACATAAGCTCATTAGAACAGGAACTTTATTTTTATGTATTACTCTATTCCCAGTTTCTAGAACTATGCCTGGACTAAAAACTCGTATAGTTTTTATACTATTGTTGTTGAATGAATGGATAACTGTCCTTAATTGTCCCCTTAGTGACCTATGTCTTTGAGATTGGGAGAAACCTTTGGGGATATTTTATATATTTGTAAGTAGCCAAAGGTGCGAAAAGAATTAAAAAATGTAAATATAATACGAAAAAATATAAAATAGTTTCTAAAAGCGCATTTGACACCAATGAAGAAAATTTTCTGACTTTTCAAGAACCAATAATTAACTTAGTAATAAATTTAAAAACAAAGAAAATTATAACAATAATCTGTAAAATGGATAGAGTAATAATATCTGCTTAGCAGGGTTATTGTGAGGACTAAATGAGAAAATACCCATAATGTGCATATAACAGTGCATTGCATATAGTAAGCACCCAGTTAAAATGCCTATTATTATTATTACTATCATTTTTTAAAATTCATTTTTAGAGGCAAATATGATTTTAAATCCAAACTAAACAAAGACAATGAAAGGAACATTTTAGACCAATTTCATTTTAGACACAGGTGCAAATGCCCCAAATAAAATATCTGCAAATGAAAAAACCAACATATTAAAAGAATTAGCTATTAAACTCAAAGAACTCTATTAACTTAGTTTATCACAAACAAAATATCAACATAATGTAATTAGATTCAGATAAAGCATCCAGATAAATTTATCATCACTTTATAGATTAAAACTCTGAAAACATTAGGCGTGTTTTTCTTAATATGATAAACTATGTATTTAAAAACAAGCATCAACAGCATGTTTATTGAAGACAAACTTTTTTCCTAAAAAGAAGAACAAGATATGGGTGTTCTCTGTTATCATTCCTTATTTAATATTTCATTAGAAATGCTGTTAATGGCTACCTGAAAAGAAAAAAGAAATAAAAACATAGCTGTTATGCAAAGTGTCTTATAACTAAGCTATTAAAATAAGTGAAGTCATCACTAAGAATAAGTTAGCTGGGCAAAGTTGCAGGCTATCATATCACATAAAAATCAGTAAATTGCTTACTGGCATATAAAAAATAAATAACCACCCCTCAAAAAAGGAATTGAAAAGGGTGGTTTCATTGCCCTTATGATAAAATTGAATATTTGGATTTTAATTAAACTTGGAAAACATAAATATTTGTTCAAAGAAGTATAATGTATAAATAAAGGAATTGTAAGATATAGATTCTAATAGAAAGATTTAAATATACTCAGATGATCATGCTTTCCAATAAGGGTATAGATATGTTATTATTAGGAATAAATTAATAAGTATACACTCTATACCAGTCAGTATACTAAGTATTTAAATATTAGCTTTTAAATTCTACCCCAATCTCAAGAGGTAGGAAGTATTATCTAATTTACAGAGCTTTACAGGGATTAAGTAAATGTATATAATTGTAGGAATTTTACATTGAGGACCTTGGAGCAGGAAACAAATCAGATGGAAAAAGAAGATAATTTATTCAAAGACATTTGTTGAAACATTGTTCCTAAATTTAAAAAGGATTTAAAACAACCAAAGGTTCAAAATAATAGGAGAATATCTTTGCAACTATGATGTTTCAATGCAGTAGAATACTATACAGATGTTAAAATTAAAAGAATGGGTTAATTTATGGATATTTGTCCATGACACAGACTTGAAAGCAGAACATAAGATAACATGCACATACAGACGACATCTATGCCAGAACGTTTGTACATTCACCAAGTAAAATGTTAATTTGGAAGGTAATGGGAACAGTTGGAGGTTTAATTTTGTTCTTTTTTTTTTCTCTCCTGCTAAATTGCTTACATTCAACATGATGTAAAAATTAGGCCACTGTAGGGAGTCAACTGCTGTTTTTCTGAGCCTGTTTTCGTGCCAGCAAACATATTCAGATTTCTCTGCCAAAGATAAGCATTAGATAAGGTTGGAATTGCTGGCAAGGCCTCTATGGTCAGGAAGGAGGGCAGGGGCTGAGAGGAGTTGTCCAGGAATCTAATCCTGTGTGATTTTAGTAAGTCTGTACTCTGCTTTCTTGTCTGTAAAGTGAAGGGTTTGGATCACTGCATGATTTCCAAGTCCCCTACTGGTCTGTGTTTCTGCTTATCTTTGAGACGTGGGGGAGGAGGAGATGTCTTTAAGCTTAAATATTTTGGGGCGTTGAGAGAGGAGTGTCTCCTCCTGTACCTACATTGGCACTGACCTGTCCAGTTGGTTTGACTTCTGCCAATCCTGCCCAAGGAAACTACCTCCTGAGTTGCTTCTTCTGGCTAAGGAAGGGCAGACGGCTCACAAGCCGCCTACAGCCAGAGACAAAACCCTGGGCCCAATAGAAAGCAAGATGAGGAGCAAGCCTGTGGGTGGAAGACAGGGTAAGCAAGGAGGCTAAGAGAACAGGGCTCCATTCCCCAATTGTTGGGTCAAGAAGAGGTGTGTGGGCCTCACACTTAGTTTATTTGCAGGGCTATCCTGGGCCTCTAGGGAGCAATACCTAAAGGGCATTGTTAAAAATAAATGTGCAGTAATTGCCTTGGGTCTGGTTGGGCCCAATTCTCCTGAGCTCCAGACACATTATCTCCTTAGGGTTTTTCTACTGGAAAGTTATTGCTTTCAGTGGTTTAATTTGTTACTTTTGTCTACAGGGAAAATCTTAATATTTTCTTACTTTTAATTTGCATTCCAGGGAATTTATCTTGTTTCTTCAATCAGATCAGAACTTCAGTGTTCATGTTGATGGCCATTTAAAAACATTGTAATAAAATGCACATAACACCAAATTTACCATCTTAACCATTTTGAAATATACAGTTCAGTAGTGTCAAGTACATTCGTTTTATATATATATTGATTTCAGAGAAGAAGGGAGAGGAAGAGAGAGATAGAAACATCAATGATGAGAAGGAATCATTGATCGGCTGCCTCCTGCACACCCCTACTGGGGATCAAGCCCACAACCTGGGCATGTTCCCTGACCAGGAATTGAACCAGTGACCTCCTTGTTCATAGGTCAATGCTCAACCACTGAGCCACACTGGCTAGGCTCAAATACATTCATTCTAATCTCCAGAACACTTTTCATCTTCTGAATCTGAAACCCTATACCTATTAAATAATTCCTCATTCCTCACTCCTCCAGCCCCTGACAACTACCATTCTATTCTCTGTCTCTATGAATCTGACTACTCTAGATACCTTAGATAAGCAGGATTATATGGTATTTGTCTTTTGTGACTGGATTATGTTATTTAGTATAATGTTCTCCATCAGTGTTGCAGCATGTGCCAGGATTTCCTTCCTTTTTAAGGATGAATAATATCCCATTGTATAGATATCATAAATTTTGTTTATTTATTCATCTGTTGATGGACATTTTGGTTGCTCCCACCTTTTGTCTACTGTGAATAATTCTGCTATGAACATGGGTGTACAATATCTGTTCAAGTCCCTGCTTTCAAGTCCTTTAAGTATAAACCCAGAAGTGAAATTTCTGGGTCATTTGGTGGTTCTATTTTTAATTTTTGAGAACCCACTATACTGTTTTCTATAGCAGATGTACCATTTTGCATTCTCATCTACAGTGCACAGGGTTCTAATTTATTCACGTCCTCACCAAGTCTTACCATTTTCTGTTTTTTCTTATTGAAGTTTATTAGGCACAAAGAAGTAAATCTGCAGAGGGAACATCAATAAATATAAAATGCATGTAAAACTTTGGGAGAGTCACAGACTACAGTGTCAGAGAGAATATATGAGGATGGTAGGGGCATTATGACTTGGATCCCTCTACATATAAATTTATAGTCAAGGAGCTAAACCTTTGTCCTACTAGAGGAAACTCAGTGCACCAGCACAAATTCAAAGGCCATAAATTCAGTGGTAGGTCTCCAGTAATGAAGTGATGCCAGATTCCTCCCTAAAAGTGATTTTTTTGTTTCTGCTCATTTCTTCCCTCTGTAAATAATTTCATTTTTTATTTCTATCACAGTGGTTCAGAAAATGAATGTATGAATACCTCATCAGGACAGGCAGTTCACTCTGAAGGTAGAATTGCCTGTTTAGGGCCTTTTTAGTCATGATAAGTAAAATCTTGTAATACTTGATAAACTGGGAGGGAGGTGGAGTAGATATTCTATCTCTCTCTCTATCGATCTATCTATCTGAATATGTATATCACACTAATGGATGTGATGGTAGTTTTGATTTGCCTTTCCCTAATGATTAGTTCTGTTGAGCATTTTTACATGTGCCTGTTGGCCATTTGTATATTTTTGGAGAAATGTCTATTTAAGTCGTTTGCCAGTTAACATTCATTATTGTATTAGTTTCAGGGGTACAGCATAGTGATTAGACTTTATAAACTTATGAAGTAATACTCCTGATAAGTCTAATACTCCTCTGGCACCATGCATAGTTGCTGGGAACCAAGATCAATAGTAATTGATATAAATGCGAGAAGTCCAGTCAGAAGGCTGAATGGGGCTTTTCGGTTTTCACAGGGATGAATATCTGCATTTTATTACCTACTGCTGACTCAATGGCCTAAAGCAAACTCCCCCAACCTAATAATCTTACTGTTTATCAAACATCACCTTTGATATGTCTGTTTGCATTCCTAAAAGGCAATTGTGTATTATAGTAAATAAAAGCAGATGGGAATGGAGACTTAGTGGAACTTGGTCCCTTGTACCAAGATCACAACTGGCTCCCCCATAATTTCCAAATTTATATTTCTTGTCCTGTGTATTAATTTGCGCGTTAGCTCTTCTTCAAGTCGTTGAACCCGAGGCCACGTGGGCCGTGGCTTCACATTTGGTTCCCTTGAACTGGGACTTGGAGAAAAAGAATTCACCAGAGCGGAAAAAGAAATCACCAGATTGGTAGTGCAAGATTAACTGCGTGCAAAACTCATGTTAGCTGCAGAAGCCCGCGGATCTGTAAGTGCTCGAGTAATTTCTTTTGTTTCAGCCAGATCATAATGGGGCAGAATTTGTTGAAAGGGGAGAGACTTTCTTGTAGACTTTTGGCTTGCATGCTCAAGGATAAGGGAATTGCAGTGTCAGAAGATCTTCTTTTACAGTTTCTACAAATTATTATAGAATATAATCCATGGTTTTCTGACGAGGGTACATTGGATGTTGTATGTTGGGAAAGAACAGGTCAAAACTTGAAAGAAGCTCAGCAGCAAGGGAAAAGCTTGCCTCCAAATTGTTTCTCCTTGTGGAAAACGGTATTGCATTTGCTAGAGCCTTTAAGAGAAGAAAGACCTCCTCACTTTGCACCCTCCGCTCCTAAAGAGAAGCATAAAGATAAATTGGAGGAGTGGCCTTCATGTCCTGATTCTGAAACATTTAAATCGCCACTAATAGGATCACCTATGCAAAGAGCTATCCGAGAAGGATTAAAGGACATGACAATGGAGGATAGACTTGCTTTTCCTATTATACAGGTAGCTAACCCACAATTCCCAAATCCTATATAATAAAGAGGTAATATGCAAGTTAACCCTCACGCCCTCACAGGATGGCTACCTATGACCAGGCCAGCAGGGTAGTTAGTGAGGGATGACCAAACGACTGAACAAGCAGGCTGCATGGGGTGACCAGGCTGGCGGGGGAGGGGGGAAGTTAGGGGTGACCAGGCCGGTAGAGGGGGGCAGTAAGAGACGACCAGGCTGGTGGGGGGGGACAGTTAGGGGCAATTGGGTCAGCAGGGGGGATGCAGTTGGGGGTGACCAGGCCGGCAGGGGGGGCATTTGGGGGCGATTAGGCTGGCAGGGGGGCAGTGAGGGGTGACTAGGCCAGTGGGGGGGCATTTAGGGTTGACTGAGCTGGCGGGGCGGGTACAGTTGGGGTGACCAGGCTGGCAGGTGGGGGCAGTTAGGGGCGATCAGGCTGGCAGAGGGGTGTAGTTGGGGGTGACCAGGCTGTCAGGGGGGGGCAGTAACTGGTGACCAGGCTGGTGGGGGAGGGGGGGCAGTTAGGAGCTACCAGGCTGGCAGGAAGGGGGCAGTTGGAGGTGACCTAGCTGGCAGTGGGCGGCAGTTAGGAGCTACCAGGCTGGCAGGGAGGGGGCAGTTGTAGGTGACCTAGATTGCAGTGGGTGGCAGTTAGGGGCAACCAGGCCGGCACACAGAGGCAGTGAGGGGCGATCAGACCAGCAATGGGGGGGGGGGCAGTTAGGGGCAACCAGGCAGGCAGGTGAGTGATTAGGAGCCAGTAGTCCAGGATTGTGAGGGGGATGTCTGACTGCTGGTTTAGGCCCGATCCCTGGGGATCGGGCCTAAACCAGCAGTTGGACATCCCGCAAGGGGTCCCGGATTGGAGATGGTACAGGCTGGGCTAAGGGGACCCCCTCCCCCCCGCACGAATTTTGTGCACCGGGCCTCTAGTCAAATAATAAGGCAGCAAGAAAGATTTGACTTTAAAATGATAAAGGCCTTGCGTGATAGTGTAATACAAAATGGCCTTAATGCTCTATTTACTGGAGAAATTATAACTAACATTTCTGATGCATTCCTAGCTCCTTATGATTGGTATTCTCTAGCCTGTGCAACTCTGGGTAAAGGAGATTATTTGCTATGGAAGGGAGAATTTTTAGAGAAATGTCAAGAATAAGCTTCTTCAAATCTCAGACAGAATGTTCCCATAACCTTTGAGATGCTTGCAGGACAGGGGCAATTTAGTGATGTGCAAAATCAGCTCCAATACGTCCAACAGGCGTATGAGCAAATTAGACTTTGTGGAAGAAAAGCTTGGTTGATTTTACCAGCAAAAGGGGAACCTGAGGGAGCCTTTAGTACAGTGATGGCGAACCTATGACACGCGTGTTAGGGGTGACACACAAACTCATTTTTTTGGTTGATTTTTCTTTGTTAAATGGCATTTAAATATATAAAATAAATATCAAAAATATAAATCTTTGTTTTACTATGGTTGCAAATATCAAAAAATTTCTATATGTGACACGGCACCAGAGTTAAGTTAGGGTTTTTCAAAATGCTGACACGCCGAGCTCAAAAGGTTCGCCATCACTGCTTTAGTAAGTGCATGCAGGGGCCCACTGAATCATTCTCTGATTTTGTAGCTTGCCTCACTTGAGCAGTGAGACGGCAGATTCAACATGAGACAGCAGGAGACATTTTGACTCAGCAATTAGCTTATGAAAATGCCAATGCTGATTGTAAGAAATGTCTAACACTTCTAAGAAAAAATAGCACCATTACAGAAATGATTCAAGCATGTCAGAATGTGGGGCCAGGCATTTTTCAGGCAAGCTTATTAGCTGCTGCAATTACAACGAGAAACAAATCACGTTTCAACTGTGGACAGCAAGGGCATTTTAAAAAGGAATGTAAGCAACCAAAAAGGACACAAAGTGGTGCTCTAGGAGAAGGCGTGAGCATTCCGCCTCCCAATTCAGATAATGCAGGTCTGTGTCCCAGATGTCAAAAAGGAAATCACTGGGCCAACCAATGTAGATCTAAATTTCATAGAAATGGCCAGCCATTAAATCAAGACATCGGAAATGGCCAGCCGCAGGGAAATGGCCGGAGGGGCTTCCCCCAGCCTCATTATTAAATAAGGGGAAGTTCCACCCTGCCAGGACCACAGTAGATTCCGTTCAACTCACTCCAGGAAGTGCTGGCTTAGATCTCAATAGTATAATAACAATCACCCTGATCCCCGATATGGCTAGACAAGTCGTTCCTACAGCAATTTGGGGACCTGTGCCACCAGGGTTGTCAGGTTTAGTCTTAGGAAAGAGTGAAAATACTCTGAAAGGATTGACTGTTTTTCCTGGAGTCATAGATTCAGACTATGAGGGAGAAATCAAGGTAATATTAGAATGCAAACATATTATGCTAATTACTCCAGGTCAAAGAATTGCTCAGCTCCTGCT
This sequence comes from Myotis daubentonii, assembly GCF_963259705.1. Taxonomy (NCBI): domain Eukaryota; kingdom Metazoa; phylum Chordata; class Mammalia; order Chiroptera; family Vespertilionidae; genus Myotis; species Myotis daubentonii. The sequence continues at coordinate 36,943,561 of NC_081843.1, read as the reverse complement.
TTTACCTTATATTCAGCAAGGTGAAGTTATAAATAGGAAGAGAGGAACACAAGGATTTGGAAGCTCAGATATATATTGGATACAGGAAATTAGCAAGACCCATCCTATAAGAATAGAGGGAAAACTGTTTAAAGGTTTAGTGGACACTGGAGCAGATGTTAGTGTTATCAGTCAAGAATTCTGGCCTCCAGGTTGGTCCATGGTAGAAGCTATCGGCTCTGTTACGGGAGTTGGAGTCCCTGATAACACGCAACGCAGCGCTGCAGTGTTAAAGTGGCAAGATGAGGAAGAACAAACAGGATGGTTTCAGCCCTAGTCTCCGGAATTGCAGTCAATTTATGGAGCTGAGACATTTTAGAAGGTTTATAAGCTTGTATTATTACTGGCAAGGGACAACAGTTAATAACTCAGATGGAATATCAAGCTGGTCAAGGTTTAGACAGTGATGGCGAACCTTTTGAGCTTGGCGTGCCAGCATTTTGAAAAACGCTAACTTAACTCTGGTGCCGTGTCACATATAGAAATTTTTTGATATTTGCAACCATAGTAAAACAAAGATTTATATTTTTGATATTTATTTTATATATTTAAATGCCATTTAACAAAGAAAAATCAACCAAAAAAATGAGTTTGCGTGTCACCTCTGACACGCATGTCATAGGTTTGCCATCACTGGTTTAGGAAAAGATAATCAGGGGATTAAAGAACCCATTCAGGCCAAAGGACACATAGGAAAACAAGGATTAGAATATCAGACTTTTTAGGAGTGGTCACTGCTCAATCTCCTCATCCCCATGCTGAGCCTATGCAATGGAAAGATAATAGACCTATATGGGTGAATCAGTGGCCATTAACCAAGGAGAAATTAAGTCATATTCATGAATTAATATAGGAACAAGTAGAAGCTGGTTATATAGGACCTTCCAATAGTCCTTGGAATACTCCTATATTTACAATTCCTAAGAAGGCAATAGGAAAATAGCGATTGTTACATGATCTTAGAGCCATTAACGCTACTATGCATACCATGGGAGTTTTGCAGCCTGGACTCCCAGCACCTTCACAAATCCCTCTAGAGTGGTCTCTTATAATAGTAGATCTTAAGGATTGTTTCTTCACCATTCCCTTGGCACCACAAGATAAACAAAGATTTGCCTTTTCAGTGCCATCTATTAATAATATAGAGCCTATGAAAAGATATCAATGGAAAGCTTTGCCTCAAGGAATGGCCAATAGCCCTATAGCCCTACTTTATGTCAAAAATACGTAGCTTAAGCTATTCAGCCTTTAAGGGACAAATATTTCCAGTGTGATATTGTCCATTACATGGATGACTTGCCCCTAGCAAGTTCACGGGAAGAACAGACTTTAGCAATGTTTTCTCAGTTAGAAAAGGAACTTCCTAAATGGGGCTTAAAAATTGCTCCAGAAAAAGTACAGAAAGAAATGCTTTTCAAATATCTAGGAACCATAATTGAAAACCAATGTATTAGGCCTCAAAAGGTGGAAATACAAAAAGATTGCCTTAAAACCTTAAATGACTTTCAAAAATTATTAGGGAACATTAATTGGTTAAGACTTTATCTAAAAGTCTCTACAGGAGAGATGACAAATTTATTTAATATACTTAGAGGTGACTCTAATCTTTCCTCACCCAGCGTACTGACAGATGAAGCTAGAAAGGAGTTACGAAGAATTGAGCAGGCAATCTCCTTAGTCCAAGTGGCACGGGTACTGCCTGAATTGCCTTTATTGGGACAGATTAATCCTACTGCAAATAGTCCCACTGGAGTCATCTTCCAAAATAAAAACTCTCTTGCTATTATTTTTTTAAAATATATTTTATTGATTTTTTACAGAGAGGAAGGGAGAGGGATAGAGAGTTAGAAACATCGATGAGAGAGAAACATAGATCAGCCGCCCCCTGCACACTCCCCACTGGGGATGTGCCCGCAACCAAGGTACATGCCCTTGACCGGAATCGAACCTGGGACCCTTGAGTCCGCAGGCCGACGCTCTATCCGCTGAGCCAAACTGGTCAGGGCTCTCTTGCTATTATTGAATGGGTCCACCTAGGACAGTGGTTGGCAAACCGCGGTTCACGAGCCACATGAGGCTCTTTGGCCCCTTGAGTGTGGCTCTTCCACCAAAAACCATGTGCGGGTGCACACGTACAGTGCGATTGAAACTTCGTGGCCCATGTGCAGAAGTCGGTTTTTGGCCTGGGCGAGTCTATTTTGAAGAAGTGGCGTTAGAAGAAGTGGGGGGTGTCGGTCGGTCTGGCAACAGGAGACGTGGCGCAGGCGTACCCTAATTAACTTAAAAACAATGTACCTACCTGTATAGTTTAAGTTTAAAAAATTTGGCTCTCAAAAGAAATTTCAATCATTGTACTGTTGATATTTAGCTCTGTTGACTAATGAGTTTGCTGACCACTGACCTAGGACATCAATCCTCTAAAACTGTAGTTACATATATAGAACTTATAGCTCAGTTGATATTTCAACTTAGCGCTGCTGACAGAGGAGAAAAACCCAAATGCATTTATCTTCCCCTCACTGGGAAGCAATTAGAAATGTTATTTCAGACTGATTTAAATGGGCAAATTGGACTGAGTGGATATTCAGGGGAACTTAGTTGTCACCTATTAAAAGACAAATTATTACAATTTCTATATTATACCCCTATTATTATACCAAAAAATACTAGGCAGGAACCTATTCCTGGAGCATTAATTGTTTTTACTGATGGATTGTCTAACGGCAAAGCTGCTTATCATACAATGAATTTAGACCGAGTCATCCAAACTAGTCATACTTCTGTACAAAGAATTGAATTAGAAGCTATTAAGGCTACATTACAGGATTTTTAAGAGCCTCTTAATATATCTTTGACTCTTCTTACACTGCAGGTTTAGTAAATAGAATTGAAACTGCTCATTTAAAATGGCTCAGTGACCAAAGTTCATTTTTCCTATTTAAACACGTTCAACAGATTGTACAACACAGACAATATCCTTTTTATATCACTCACATCAGGGCTCACAGTTTATTACCCGGCCCATTAACTAAAGGAAATGCACATGCTGATCAATTGGTTGCTTTATTAAAACAGGCCTCAGAGTCTCATCAGCTTTTACATCAGCCTGCCAAAATGTTGTCTAGACCAGTGGTTCTCAACCTTGGCTGCACATTAGAATCACCTGGGAATCTTTTTAAAATCCTTATTTCTGGGCCTCTTCCTCAGGAAATTCTGTTTCTTTGTTACTAATGTTGTGGCCCCACCCCATAACAGAGAAACAGAATTTCCGGAGGATGAGGCCCAGAAATCAGGATTTTTAAAAGATTCCCAGGTGATTCTAATGTGCAGCCAAGGTTGAGAACCACTGGTCTATGAAGGGGCGAGGGCTACGCCCTCCATCTTACCTTGGCCATGTGCTCGGCAAAGGCTTCTTCCCGGAAGCCCAAGCCTCTGCTACTCTGCTAGCCACACCCAGGACTTCTTTAAACTAACCAATGACAGTCAATGAATGTGCGCGCCATAGATGTGACCACATCCTGTGTGACAAGACCCGACTTGTGCCTGGCCAATCGGCAGGGCCCACAGTCATCTCTCCTCCCCTCACTCCACCCCCCTATTAAAACCCCTTTTTCCCACGGGGCTCTCTCTCTAGTCTCGTTGCGTCAGTAGAGGCTGGGAGCCAGACCTGGGTCTGTAATAATAATAATAAAAGACTCTTTGCTTTTGCATCAGACACGGCTGGCTCCCTGGAGTGGTCTATTGGGGATCTTGAAATCTGGGCATAACAGTCTAGACCAGGGGTGGGCAAACTTTTTGACTCAAGGGCCACAATGGGTTCTTAAACTGGACCGGAGGGCCGGAACAAAAGCATGGATGGAGTGTTTGTGTGAACTAATATAAATTCAAAGTAAACATCATTACATAAAAGGGTACGGTCTTTTTTTTTTTTTTTTTTTTAGTTTTATTCATTTCAAACGGGCCGGATCCGGACAATTCTCAATCACTTGACAGCAGGCAAAACAGATTATCAGAGAATGTCCCACTTGCATGTTACATCTACCTCAAGGGCCTAACACAAGAATTAACCCTAGAGGTTTGCTAAGGGACCATATCTGGCAAATGGATGTAACACATTATACTCCCTTTGGACGCCATGGGGCATTGCATGTCTCTGTAGACACCTTTTTCAAAAGTCCTATGGACTACTGCATCTACAGGGGAAACGGCAAAACAGGTTATTAATCATTGCATAGCTGCTTTTGCCGTCATGGGAATTCCAACAATTATTAAAACTGATAATGGGCCTGCTTACACAAGCTGTCATTTCCAGCAATTTTGTAAAAAGTGGAAAATTCAGCACATTACAGGAATACCATATAACTCCCAGGGTCAGGCCATTATTGAATGCCAACATCAGCGGCTAAAATCGCAACTTGCAAAACTAAAAGGGGGGATTATGATGGAGAAATCACCTGTGGGTAGGCTGCACCAAGCCTTAATTACTTTAAATTTTTTCACTTGTGATGCTGATGGCAAGCCACCCATGGAGTTACACTGGTGTCAGAATAAAACAAAGGAAAGTGGTCTAGTTAAATGGAAAGATCCCGAGTCTGGTTTATGGAATGGACCCAACCCATTGCTAACATTTGGTCGAGAATATGCTTGTATATTTCCAGAAAATTTCTCCAAACCTGTGTGGATTCCCACAAGAAATATTAAACTGCAACATGGATCCAAGAGAGGAACTGGCCAGATTAATGAGGACCTTGCACCTGTAGCCACAACTTGCAGCTGCAGACAATCGGCTACCCCAAACTCAGACAGCAGCAGCCCCAGGCAACACACTGAAGATAAGGAGTGGGAGAAGAACACGGTGGACAATGAACAGCCCAGAGATGACTTGGGGAGTGATAAAGAAGATGGTCCAGAAAGCTGAACGAATTTGCGAAGAGACCAAAACCCCAAGAACGCCTGAAAATGTCTGTCTTGCCATGCTGGCAGTCACCAGCTGTGTGGTAATCTCACCAAGGGCTAATGGGGAAGTCCTCCCTGGATAAAATCCCTTACGTGGGCTGACCCCCCGCCTAGTATAGTAAGTGTATGGGCAAAGTATAATTACACGGGTGTCCCCACCCAGCTTCCCTTTTTATATGATGCAGAATCAAACTACTGCTCCTTTGTGTGTAGAATTAAAGAGAGGTTTTTCTGTCTAGCATCAACACCAAAGGAAGGGGAAGCAGAAAACCTAAATTCAATTGCTATCACTGCTTGCTCCTGGGAGAGGCAGAGAATTTAACATTACTAAGACCCCCCCCCCCTCCACTAAGCCATTATGTAAAAAGTCTTATGAATGGCACCCACCAGCAGCAAACTTAAGAACAGTTTTTTCTTTTGTGGATTGAAGCCCCTACGGATTAGTTTATAGTAATAATCGCACCCGGAAAAGGAAGGGGACCGCATCCTACCTATATTTTAAAGCTACTCACTCCATCTCACAGTATAGAGGAGGATTTGTTTAATCTCAATTACAGCATGATAATTGGCCTCTGCAAAACAGGCAATGGAAATCAGCTGCTGCACTTGCACCAATAAGTACCTTGTACTATCCTTATAGTCCAAATTTTTTACGAATGTCTGCAGTGTGGGCCAAGGCTGACTGCCTATGAGGCACAGCCATTGAAAGAGGCTTGGGCTGTGCTCCAGTGGGGCAGAGTCTCAGGGAGTCACCAGGGTGGGCGAGTGGGTGTTCACCAGATTAATGCAGATTCTGATTTTGCATTAGCCTGAACCTGTAGGCTGTGTGTGTGTGTGTGTGTGTGTGTGTGTGTGTGTGTGTGCGCGTGCGTGCGCGCGCGTGCGGTCAACACAGGAACAATGGCTTCTGCACCTCTAGCCCTCTCCCCGAAACCTCATAATTCAATTTCTCCCTGTATGGCCCTGGTGATTTCAAAGCTCTGTTCTTTTGCTGAAGCTTCTTAGAGTAAGTGTTGAAGTCTGTTCACAGGAGTGAGTGAGTCTGTGTATGGGCCTTATAAGAGGAACTCGGGGTTCTCAGCAGCCCTCCTTTCATTCAGATGGGATCCCTGCTGATTTTTACAACCAGATATTGTGGGGACTCCTCTTCCTAGCACTGGTACTCTGGGCTGAGGAGCTCAATATGGGGCTAGAACCCCTAGTTCCTCAGCAGGGACCTCCACAGCTGAGATATCCCTCCTGATTCTCAACTGCCATATGTGGGTGTGGGACAGCCAGTTTTGCATCTCCACCCCTCCTATCAGTATGTATGTATGTATGTATTTATTTAGGTTAATACTCACCAGAGGATATTTTTCCCATTGAAATGGTGCCTATCATTTCTTTCATCAGCAGGTTAAAATAAAATCACAAAAATGGTGTCTACTAGCATTTGTGTTTCTGGATAAAGTCCTTGTAGGTTACTGCCTCTCCAGCTGCCTCTTTAAAGTTAATAAATAGGGTTCCCTCTCCTATGGCCTAAGAGCTTGTCACACTCATGTTTTTGTGCTGGATCTCAGGGTGTGTGGGTTTGTGTGCAAGCTCTTTAAGAGCAGTTTCTCCGTTCCCTACAGTTCTTTTTCTCCTGGTCTTAATCCCCGTTTTTTTTGTGTGTGTTTTTTTCAAAACCAGACATTTTGGGGACTCATTTTTTCAGTGTCAGCCCCAAGAATTGGGGTATCTGATGTGGAGCCCTTCATTCCTCAAAGGAGAGTTCCTTTTTTAGAAGGGAGGAATCTCTCCCACCTGTGGGTCACTGCATCTGGGGTGGTGTCCCAGGCAAGGCTGTATCTCTGCCCCTCCTGTAATTTTCAATGCATCTCATTTTTTCTTTTATTGTGAAGGCACTATTCTTCTGTTCATATAAATTTTTTTTTCTTTTTAAAAAAAATATATTTTATTGATTTTTTTTACAGAGAGGAAGGGAGACGTATAGAGAGTTAGAAACATTGATGAGAGAGAAACATTGATCAGCTGCCTCCTGCACACTCCCCACTGGGGATATGCCCGCAACCAAGGTACATGCCCTTGACTGGAATCGAACCCGGGACCCTTGAGTCCACAGGCCGATGCTCTATCCACTGAGCCAAACCGGTTAGAGCAAATTTTTTTTTCTGTGTAGCTGTAAATCTGTTGTGTCCTTGGGAGGAGGTAAGCTCAGGGTCTTTCTATGATAATCATCTTGAACCCTTCTCCTCTCAGATATTTTCTATTACAGTGGACATACATTATTTTATTAGTTTCAGGTGTACAACTCTCAGGGATTTTTGATCATGCTTATCATGATGATGAGATGCTTTATTAAAACCTGAGGATCTGGAGATGTAACTGCCTGAATTGATTACTATATTTCTGCTGTGGAGAAAAATAACAGCCCTGAGTCACTGCTTTTTGTTCATGTATTCATTAATATGTTTAATATAGTTCTGTCCCTAGAGCAATGTTTTTTTACTTCTTTTATATTGTACTTCACTTAAACTTAGATTCTTTGAACATAGCTGAATTTCAGTGTGAACCTGAGTCCTTGAGAAGATAGATGGAGGTAAGTTCCTTTAGAAGTAAATGTTGTAAGCGAACCCATGTGTTGCATTAAATTGAGTTCTTTCAGTCATTGTATACATATAGCAGCTTTGCAATAAGGGAAAAATATAATGGGAGGAGTGACTGTTGAATGAGTAACCTCCTCAAGCTGAGTTCTATGCTTTTGTCTTTTAAATCCTATAATATACCTAAAGAAAGAGATTAGAAGGCAGGGTGGTGGCTAAGATCAGTAGCCAGATGGAACATGTTGCAACTCAAATCAATTCACCAATGACAACACTAGCTGATATTTTCCTACAGCACAACCTCACTGGCATTTTCCTTGTTAAACATTAAACGATGAACTGAACTTTGCACATGAATCTTAGGACGCACGTTCCTGTTATAATCAGGTTTGTTCAGGTAGGTTGAGAGTATAAACTTAGTTCACTCAAGGAACACACTATTATGTGACTAGGGGCCTGGGGCATGAATTTGTGCAGGGGGGGGGGAGAAAGGGGAACAGGGGCTACAGGAGGTTGGCCCCGGTTCCTAGGAGGGGGCCAAGAGCCGGCCCCTGGGAAAGTGGCCACACCCACAACCAGTTCCCTGTCCCAGCCTGGGGCCCAAAGGTGCCTGTTGCTGGGCCGGGTGCAGAAGGAACGGATGCCAGATGCCGCTGCCATCAGTGCCCTGCCACTGTGCGGTTCCCTGCCTCTCCCCCTTCTCCTTCCCTCGCTGCAGCGCCACGGCCTCAGTGGACAGGCGGCCCCCAGGGAAGGGAGAGGACGGGAGCGAGACAAACACTTGTGTTGAGGGCTAACTTTCAATAGTTCGCAGCAAGGGAGCTGCTCTGCTACGTAAGAAACCCCAACCCAGAAGCAGGTCCTCTACGAATGGTTTAGCACCAGGGGCCGATGGGGGCTGGCCCGTGGGGGGGAGGGACCGCGGGCTGTTGGCCGGCTGCGGGAGGTTGGCTGTGGGAGCGCACTGACCACCAGGGGGGCAGCTCCTGCATTGAGCGTCTGCCCCCTCATGGTCAGTGCATGTCATAGCAACTGGTCAACAGGTCATTCCAGTCATTCTGGTCGTTTGGTTGTAATGGTTGCTTAGGCTTTTATATATATATAGATTGCCACTAAAAGTCAAGATTTCTTTGTCAGTTTCAATTCTCTCAGAATATATACAATGAGGGTGGACTTAAAAGGTTGTTATTTGCATTCCCCAAAATTATATTCACCAAAGTAAAAGACCTGTGATAGTTGAGTGAAACATAATAAGTTCATACCCATTAAATTATCTGAGGACTTTAATCAATAAAACCCAATGCTTATGAAGTTACCTTAGCAATAACAGAAGCCAGAAATTTTCAAATACCTCTCAGGAAGAAGGCAGGGACTGTGTAACATTCCCTTACTACTGTAATAGAAATGGATTCTCCTTCCCCACCCCTCTACACTGTAACTCAAAACCATACAAAAATAAAGTTCTCCAGTAAATGTAAATATATAAACAAATATAAAATTCTATATTTATTATAATTTTGGTTTGTGACTCCACTTTTTATTCTATTAACATGCCAAGTTGAGGTCGTTGTTTTAAATATTCAACAAGGATTATACCAGTGAGGCAGTACTGTAGGAAAATATCAAATAGTGTTGTCATTGGTGAGTTGATTTGAGTTCCAACATGTCCCATCGACTACTGATCTTAGCCACCACCCTGCCTTCTATTTCTATTTTCTAGGTCTGCTACTTTGGAAATTCTGAACTTAGCTCAGAGAAACCTAGTACCTGGGCATTGGGAACATCCCTATATTACAGACAGGAAGTTAAGAGTGGAAGGGTCTTGCCCATGGTCAAATAAGTGAATGGCAGATTGGAGTGGGATCATGGGTCTGAACTCCCAAGATGACTTCCTCCCAATATAATACAATTCCAATTGTGCCTTTATTTCCTCTATAATCTTACGTCTGATCTGAACTGCCATTTCCTTCTCTCCAATCCCTGCCTTCAATGCATAGGAGGTTCATAGGTCACTGTGTCACTCAGAGACTCTCTGCGGCCCTTGACTACATTCTTAGAAGGAATGCTTAGCCTCAATTTATAAAGCTCTTCTGGATGAAACTGATGGGAGGCCTTGTCCTTTGGCATTGTAATATTCTGACATTGGTTTTCCACCTCTGTTTGAAAAGAGCTGATCCAGAAGGTCACACTTGACCCTTTGGCATATCTTAGAGTGCTGACTCACCTGCTGCCCTATTTATTACTGCTCCGTCTTTCATCTTCTAGCCATACCCTCCGTTTTAAGCTAGCAATTCTGTGTTATCTACATGCAAGGACTTTGACCTCCAGAGCGGTGCTGGATTCCATAGAGAGAGCTGTGGGCTCTTGGAAGTGGCTCAAAGAAGGCTCTGGAATGGGAGGTGAGGGCAGCATCAGCAGTTGGCAGGCCAGGAGGCAAGCACTGAACATAAGAGACCCTCACTGTCATCCAGTTGGATCAGCATGTCTTCCTAACCTCTCTTGCTCTTGCCAGGCGTGGTGCTTGGTGGAGAAATAAAAAACAGCCCTGGCCAGTGTGACTCGGTTGGAGTGTTGTCCCATACACCGAAAGGTTGTGGATTTGATTCATAGTCAGGGCACATACCCAGGTTGCAGGTTTGATCCCTGCTTGGGGCCCTTATGGGAGGCAACCAATGGATGTTTCTCTCTCACATTGATGTTTCTCTCTCTCTCCTCTCTCTCCCCCCTTTTCTTTCCCTTCCTCTTTCTAAAATCAATAAAAAAATATCCTTGTGTGATAGATCAGAAATTATGTCTGTATGACTCCTAAGCCTGCCCCATTTCTACAATTTTAAGCAGTTTCAGGGGAAAACCTCTGGTTGTTGGTCAAGAGACCTAAGTTCTAGATTTAGTTCTTCCTCCACATCATTGTGTGGCTGGGCAGACCCCTTGGTTATTCTTGGTCTAAATCTCATTTGCATTATCACCTCAGGGTTTTGCAAAAGCTATTCTCTTTGCATGGGATGTTTTCCCTTCAGTTTCTCTCTGTGTTAGATGTACTGAAGACCACACTCAGGTTTAGTGATTTGCTAGGACTCACTGAATTCAGTAAAGCTTTTGATTTATCACAGCAAAAAGACAACAGATTAAAATCAGCAAAGGTAAAAGGCACCTAGGACCCAAACTTCCAGTGTTCCCCTCCCAATGGGAGTTGTACAGACAGCCCTAATCTCTCATCAATGATGTGTAACAGTATGTGTGAAATTTTGCCAATCAGGGAGGCTCACTTGAGCCTTGCTGTCCAGGTTTTTTATTGAGTGCCCATGTGACTGACCTTATTTATTCAGTCTTTAGCCCCCAAAGATCAGACTGATACAGCATGGCCCAAGACCCCACCATAGTTCACACTGTTGGCATAAACTATCTGGTTTGTCCCATTGACACCAGGTATTCAAAGAAACTCTTATTAATAACATATTCCGAAGACTTAAAGGTTATTTTCCTAGAGTTGGTCAGGATCAATTCTTTCTATGGAATGTGCAGGGTTTGGACAATTCAGGCATGTTGAGTTAACCCTTTACTGCACACTCTCAGAGCACTTTCTTGTCATTCAAGACTCAGCACAAAGAGATTTTTGCCAACCAACCATTCTGAGCTACCCTCCCTCACTTCTTTAAGAGTAGAAACTTTGTTGATCATGTACCTCAAATGCCAACAGCAGAGAATGGTAAATAATAGGCACTTAATAAATATATTTTTTTATGAATGAAGGAATCTGGATAGAAACGTACTGATTTATAATATCATTTCTAGTTTTAAATGACAATTAATCAAATTAATCAATTCGTATCTTTTTAACTAGATTTTGAGTTCTTACAGGGAAAGACTTTTTTTATGATTATTCCACTTGAAAGTGCTCAAGGCTGTGTTAGGCAAGAGCAGGTGTCTGAGAAATGCTTATTGAGTGCATGACTTCTTGTGTGTCCCACTCCCCTCATGACTCCCCAGGGCTTTCCCTACCTTCTTTCTTCTCTTCCTGTTTTGCTAATATGACCTGTGAATCATGTTGCTTACCTCACCTGCAGTTCCTCCCATTATTTGGAGCTCTTTTGTAATGAGCTGGTACTTTCCAAGATGACAAGCATGCCTCTCACTTAAGTGCTGTGGCTCTCTTATGGAAGACTCTAGGTCCTAGGAGGAATTTCAGAAGGTGCCCACTAGAAGTGCTTCTTACTTGAGCGCCACCCCCTTTTTTTGTCACAGCATGTTCGAATGTCACATATGTTAGTGTCCTAGGGCTGCCATAGCAACTTAGCACAAGCTGGGTAGCTTAAAACAACAGAAATTTCATTTGAGTGACAAGATCAATAGGGGTCAAAGCCAAGTGTTACCATCATCCCCTTTGCCAGTGATTTGTCCAGGGGTAGACATGTGACCCAGTTCCAGCCAATGGACATAAAGAAAAATCTTTGAAGTGCTTCTGTGAAACCCATGATGAGAAGTGTGTGGGGAGAGAACTCCTTGTACCCCCACCTCCCCTTCCTGTGTTTTCCTATTTTCTTATGACGATGTGATACTCAGAGCTGTAGTAGTCATCTTGCAGCCACAGGGTAGATACTCTGAGGATACCAGAGTTGAAAGAGTAAAAGAGATTTATTTTTGATGACATCATTGCACCAATCCTGGCACTGTCTACCTACAAGAATCCTTATTTTGGGAAATAATTAAATGTCATTGTTGCTGCTTAATTCATCATTTATATATTACTTGAACCAGAGACATCTTTTCCAATGTCATTGATCATCTCTGCCTCTTCATATTTCCATGTGTACTTGAAATAAACTTTTATTGCCTAAGTTCATCAAAGGTCACCTAAGCATATATCTGCTCTTTGCAACGCAAAAGAAACTAACTACCTTGAAAGAAACTAACTACATATCTTTGTCTCTGTGTGGTGTGGGGGGCATGCATGCAGCCTATTCAAGTTAGTTCAGAGGACTGAAGTCAAGATCAAGCTGTTGGAAAGTTGATTCCTTCTGAGATCTCTGATTGGCTTGCAGATGGCTGTCTTCTCCCAGTTTCTTCACATGGTCTCCCCTCTGTATCTGTCTGTGTACTAATTGCCTCTTCTTTTAAGGATGCCAGTCCTGTTGTGTTAGTTCCCACCCATATGACCTCACTTAACCTTAATTCCTGCTTTAAAGGCTCTTTCTCCAGCTGCAGTCATATTCTGAGGTACTAGGAGTTGGGACTTCAACATAAGGATTTTGGGGGCGAGGGAAGGAGACACAATTCCACCTGTAATGGGACCTGAGGAGACAGCCTATAGACCTGCCTGTGGCAGTCACAGGAAGACTAAAGGGACCTCCCCACCGCAGTGAGCATGCACTCTCATCAAGGCTGGGTGGAGGGTGAGGCTGGGTCCTGGGTGCCAGTGAGAAAGGCCCAGGTCAGTAGGGAAGACTCCCAGGCCTGACAGAGCCACAAATGCAGCAGCGGACCCTTGAGGACCCTCTGTAGAACCAGGGAAGGGAGCAGTTGCCTGCAAGGTCTAGGGTGAGGTGAGGATTTGAGGCCCACTTTTCCATTCTCATAGGTTATACTGCCAAACATTTGGGGATTTTCTAACACCTGCTGTTAGGAGGTTCATTTGGAACTCAAACACATGGCTAGTCAAGGTCAGCAGGGAGGCTCTTGTCCAGGCTTCTGTTTAGATCCACAAACATTTTCTTTCTTTCTTTTTTTTATAGGAGAGGTGAGATTCCAAATTCATGAAACCTAATTTTTTGTAAAAAAATATTTTATTGATTTTTTACAGAGAGGAATAGAGAGAAACATCAATCAGCTGCTTCCTGTGCACCCCCTACTGGGGATGTGCCCGCAACCAAGGTACATGCCCTTGACCGGAATCGAACCTGGGACCCTTCAGTCCACAGGCTGATGCTCTATCCACTGAGCCAAACCAGCTAGGACTAGATCCACAACCATTTTCTGCCCCCAACTCTGTGTCAGGGATGAGACATTCCCAGGTTAGCGGGCAGAACAGACTGATTCAATGTGGTGGGAGGTTAGCCTGGTGCTTTGGGAGTGAAGAGAAGGAGCATTTTGCTCCAGAGGAAGCTGACATTTATTTGAGGCTTTTACATTTTTCTTTTTAAAAATCAGATTTAGAGACATACATGCTTTAAAATGTAAAACAGTTCTATAAGATGTATAACGAAACTAGTGGCACTTTGCCCTACCTGATCCCCCCTCAGTTTTTCCCTCCAGAGTTCACTTTGAACTTCACTGTTTATTTGTTTCTTCTGATGTTTACTGCCATGTAATTAAGTGACATTCTTAGACTCCTACTTCTTGATTACTCTGGAAGATGAGAATTTAGGCTCCTAATATCCTCCTTGCCTCATTCACACTTCCTGTCTTTTCAAAACAGGAAAAGGCATCTGATTTCTACTCAGTGTTTGCATCATCAATATGACTTAAGTACTTACTATTAACAGTTGAGCCATGAACATTTCTCTGCTTCCATTTGTGTTCTTGACAACTTTTCATTTTCCCTGAAATGAATAGTATCTTTTAGTAATTTGGTGATTTTTCTCTGTCCCTATTATCCACCAGAAGCATGACTCTCCTCTCCTCTCCACACGGTCAGACCCTTCAGGGGCTCTCTCTTTGCTTTTGGTCTAGACTGCTTGCTCCTGGTAGCTTCTACACAGCCTTGCCCCAGACATTTCATGGCCTCTCAGCTGGGATGAATGAGCTGTTCCCAGACCCCCTGCCTATCTTTCTTGCTTTTTTCCATCCATTTAGTAGAGGGAATTATCTTGTAACTTTCAGAGAAATGATATGTAGGAGTAAAAAATTTTTTAAAAACTTGCATGTCTGACTACATCTAATAGATGTATCCTCATGCTACGTTGATAGTTTGGGCATAGATTCTAGGCTGGCCAGATTTTTCTCTCTGAGTTTAGAGACAGAGTCTTATTTCTAGTTTTGCTGTTGAGAAGTTTAATGCCTTTCTAAATTTTTTTAAAATATGTATTTTATTGATTTTTTACAGAGAGGAAGGGAGAGGGATAGAGAGTTAGAAACATCGATGAGAGAGAAACATCGATCAGCTGCCTCCTGCACACCCTCTACTGGGGATGTGCCTGCAACCAAGGTACATGCCCTTGACCAGAATGGAACCTGGGACCCTTCAGTCCGCAGGCCGACGCTCTATCTACTGAGCCAAACCGGTTAGGGTGCCTTTCTAAATTTTAAGCCTTTGTATGAGACCTATTTTCTGCTCCCCTTACCCTTTCCGCAAGCTTTTGGGAATCTTCTTTTTGTCCCTGTTGTTCTGACATTTTATTATGTGACTTGGTGCCATGATTCCATCCATTATTCAAGGACAGAGCTGTTCAATTGACCTTTCTGCATTGATGCAGATGTTCTCTGTCTCTATTGTCCAATATGGTAGCCACCAGCCACGTGAGGCTATTGAACACTGAGGAACTGCGTTTCTGATTTCATTTAATTTTAATTAATTTATACTTATATTTGACCAGCCATGTGACTAGGGGCTACTATTTTGGGTAGTGCTATATATTGGCCTTGTAATCTGGAGATTACACCCTTTGGCTTTGAGAAATTTTCTTGGATTTTTTTTTCTATTATTTTGTTCTGATTCTCCTATTGGACAGATGGTGAAACTCCTAGAATGTTTAGTTTTTTTATTTTTTGTCTTCCATTTTCCATCTCTTTATTGCTCTTTTGGAGTGAATTAGTTAACTCTACTTTCCTGTATTTCTGTGGGATGCTACATTTTTTTTTTTACATTTTTTGTTATATATATTTTTTATTTCCTGAGGCCTTTAAATTTTATCTTGTGGATGATGGGAGCTGTTGGTGGATTTGAGCAAGAGAGAAATGTTACAAGATCCAAGTTTTACAAGGCTCTTCTGGTGGCCTAGTAGAGGATTTCCTGGATGAGGCCAGCCTAGTGTCAAACAAAACACCTTAGGAGGTTATATCAACAATTAGGTTAGACCAGAAAGACTTTATCCCCTTTTGCAACATATTCTGAGATGCTTATCTTTTGCTTCTTTTAACACTTCCTTTTTTATTAATTCCCTTCCACGTGGTCTTCTGAAATTTGCCTACCTTTCATTCATTGGTTTTATCACCTTTTACTTTCTGCTTTCCTGGAAACCTAAAAAATTCTGATTGTGATATGTTAGAATTGTTTGCAACATCTTTTTTCTGCTGAGACCAGTTCAGTGAAAACACGACTTAGTAATGGATACAAGGATGTGCATGTCACTTTTGGGTCACAACCAGCTCTGTACTATGTTTGCAACTACAGTGGAAGTGTGCTGGGCGGTGTGGAAGGAAAGGTCATCCCTTGGAACCTGCTAAGTTATTCCAGGAGGCCCCTGGAATTGGAGCCAGCATGCCACTGTACAATTTGGAATCACAAGACCTGGCTCCATGCCCTGGATTCATAGTTTAATTTCTTGGGAAAGACTCTCCTCCATCCTGAGCTTTTGTTTCCACATCTGTAAAGTGGGAATTAAAATAATACAACATCACTTATCTTACAGGGTTGTCATGAGGGTCAATTAAGAGAGACATGAAAGAACTTCTTAAACTGTACATTGAGGTAATATATTAATTCTACTTTTCCTCAGGATCATCTTCCAACCTTTCATGTTTGTCCTTTATAAATATTCCAGCTTACAGCCCCTTCTTCCTACCTGCCTGTAGGGCTCTATTATCTCAGAGATTCCAGGGGCATGCCACATTCTGCACACAGTTATTTGTCTTTCTCCCTCCACTGGGAGGATGCTCTCAAGGATGGGGACTATATGGCTTGTAGCCCACAGCCCGATGATATAATTACACATAACATTCACACACTTGGCCTTGAATCAATACACAGATGGATAAATGTATTCATACAGTACACTTTCCAGTGGGAGCTATGGAATTTAACAGGTGCCTCCTGGAGCAAAATTTAACTCTAAGATGACAAACTGTGATGGTAGAAATTTCAGGCTGCATGACAAGCTTCCAAATAAATAAAAAGAAGTGGGTGAGATAGTTGGGACTTTCCGCATTTTACCAATGAGACATCCACTTACTCAGTCCAGTTTTATGCAACCTTGGAGAATTTCTGGCTAGGCAGCGGTTCCCAACCTGTGGGTCACGACCCCTTTGGAGGTTAAACGACCCTTTCACAGTGGTCACCTAAATACATCCTGCATATCAGATATTTATATTACGATTCATAACAGTAGCAATATTACAGTTATGAAGTAACAACGAAAATAATTTTATGGTTGGGGGTCACCACAACATGAGGAACTATATTAAAGGGTCACAGCATTAGGAAGGTTGAGAACCACTGGGCTAGAGGGACCTAAAGAATTGGTGAGAGACGAGTATCACTTTCTGCAGAAGGCCTGAAAGTGAGAAAGGATAAAAAGAGAAGGAAGTGCACAAACACAGCTTAAATGTCTCCTGCTTCTTTGATTTTTGGGAACATTTAAGGTTTTGTTGTTGATATACTTCTTGGTTTCTCAGGCCAAGCAGACACATAACATGGGTCTGAGTGATGATAAGGAGCAAGTGGAATTTACAGATGCACAGTACTTGCATCTCTCCCATCAGGTGACACGGATTAGTATTACAAGCTGTCTCCTATCAGCTCCTCAGCGCTCACAAAAAAAATCCCCCACTGCTCAAAGCAGGAAGCCATCTGCTCTAACCCTCTTTGTCCCAGAAAAAAAGCTCATTCATCTCTTTGAAGTCTTGCCTGCTATGTGTGTTGCCCATAGTGTGACATTTTGTCATGTCAGTGTTGGCTAAGGTATGACATTTGTCATGTCAGTGGTGGTCATCTGGCTGTTGTTCTCCTCTTCACACCCATTGGTCTTGGACTTGTGGTCTTTCAGAGAGAGGGAGCCATTCTTTGGTCATGAATTTGTCTAACTCCCTGTCTACTGCAGGACCCTCTCGGGGGAGGGGGTGGACAGGAAGCAGGATGAATTGATAAGCTTGGTGTAGCCATCACCATCTCATCCATGTCCTGCCTTTCCTTTGGGAGCTCCTCGTCAACAAAATTCTGATGAATCAGCCTGTATGTGCAATAATAATGGTGGAGGCACAGCCAGGCCCTCTTGTTGTATTAACAATCCAGGAAGATGGAGTGGTCACCAAAGGGCCACAGGGAAAGAACATGCAGAAGACCTAGCAATACCACTTCTACCAACTCAACTCTGCCAACATTTCTCAATACACACTATGCGTAAAGTGTTTTGCTAAGGACTAGTGATATAATGGTGATTAATACCAGACTGTGTCCTTCATAAGACCTCAATTTGATAAGGGAACTTGGTGTGGAGACCAACAATGGTGCCAGAGGATAGAGGACAATAATAGAATTGTCTGCAGAGACTAGAAGTTACCAAGAGGAAGAAGTGATTGTATCTGTTCAGGGACGTTGGCTATGAAGACTTTAACAGAGCAGAATTTGTCTGAGCTAGGTTTTGAAGGATGAATAGGAGTCGTCAAGGGGGCACCGGGGAAGAAAACTGCATGGGTAAAGATCTGTAGACCTAGCACAGTGGTTCTCAACCTTCTGGCCCTTTAAATACAGTTCCTCATGTTATGACCCAACCATAAAATTATTTTCGTTGCTACTTCATAACTGTAATGTTGCTACTGTTATGAATCGTCATGTAAATATCTGATATGCAGGATAGTCTTAGGCGACCCCTGTGAAAGGGTCGTTTGACCGCCAAAGGGGTCGCGACCCACAGGTTGGGAACCGCTGACCTAGATTGTTTGAAGGATTTCAAGTATTTTTTAGTTCAGGCAGCCATGGAGTCCAGGGCAGTTTAAAGATTTAAGACCAGTGACTTTACTTGAGTTTTCTGTAACATTTAGGCTTACTGATAAAACGGAGTGAGTAGTTCATTGATTTCCCACAGAATATGAACTCAAGGGTGGTCAAAGCGGGAGTGTCCATGATGCTTTGCCAACTTTCAAGGTGGAGCGGGCATCCGCAGAGGGCCCTTTAAGTGCTGGCTGCTCTAGCCTCGCCCACTTTCTCAGCTGTAAACCTTCCAGTCGGGCTGAATCACAGCTGGGCGGGGCGGGGCGGGGCAGGAAGCTTCACACGCACACAGGCACGGGCTGGCTGGCAGAGTGTAACAAGGCTTGCTGACAGGAAAATTCAAGAGGAGAGAACCTCGAACAAAAGTGGCCATGGACCTGATCCCAAGCTTTTCCACAGAAACCTGGGTTCTCCTGGCTGCCAGCCTGGTGCTCCTCTATCTGTGAGTTACTGTCCAGGCTCATGGCCTCTGTAATCTTGGCCTTGGGGAGCTCATCGGGCCCCTCTCTGCCTTATCTGGTTTAAAGATCCAACGGGGGAAGTTGCTTAAATGGTGGGGGCTACCAACACCAAAGGGATTATTACTGCTCTTACCCTGATCTGTTGAAAGGGTAATTAATGTCCCATTTGCCTCCAACTCTCAATTTCTGTAGACCAGAGTGTTTGGGGACATTACTTGCTCCTGGGGGTGATTTTCTAATTGACAGTTTGGGTAGACCTAGACCAGTGGTCGGCAAACTCATTAGTCAACAGAGCCAAATACCAACAGTACAACGATTGAAATTTCTTTTGAGAGCCAAATTTTTTAAAGTTAAACTATATAGGTAGGTACATTGTTATTAACTTAATTAGGGTATTCCTAAGGCTTAGGAAGAGCCACACTCAAGGGGCCAAAGAGCCGCATGTGGCTCGAGAGCCACAGTTTGCCGACCACGGACCTAGACAGTATTAACCAGAATTCAGCTGAGGCAGATTAAAAACTACCGGCTTCTGTCCTTGTCCCTTTCCCAGCTCCAGGGATCCTGGAGGCAGGAGGGAGTGGTCTGGGGTTTTGTCTCATTATCTTCACCTTTCCAGTTCTGTGTCTGCTGCTAGAGATGTGTACAAGGAATGGCCCTTGTGTCACTAGGTTTGTACCTGCTTCCTCCCTCCCACTGCCTGGTATAATTTACACCATGTACAAGGGTACACCCCAGACTTCATGGGGGCTGGAGACTTCCCCGCTTCTCTTCAGACTAGCTCTTTCCTCTATTCTGTCTCTCCCCTAAAATTCCCCTCCTAATACTCAATTCCCACACCTTGTAACTGGCAGAACTATTACCCCTAAATGAGAAAACTTTACAGCAGAAGGAATTTAGCAGAAATCTTGAAACCGTATTCTTTTCTTTCACCTTTTTCTTCTAGTCTTTGGGGGGGGTTGGCATCATTATAGAGATTTATTTCTCCCAATATGAAATCTGCTAACTGCCTGCAAAGGCACGAGCCCAAAAGCAAATTTGGGTTTAAAATTTTTTCCCATTAACTTACAGTGCAGGAGGATGAATCAAACCATCTAGCAGAGGAATTCCTTTTAAGCATGAGATTCCTGGCATCATGAAACAGGTTGAGGGAGAAGTCATTTTGGACATGTGGGTAGGGAAGAACTGACCCCTCTATGTCCCATTTGACCTCTATCTCAATTTCACTTTCATTAAGAGTAGGAAATCATGATGACATGAACATAGAGAATATATACTTTGTTTCAATTCTATGAAAGAAATATTATAAATACAGTTTATTTTGGCAACATATTTTCTCTCTGATAACATTTTAAAATTAATTTATAATGTTTAATTTAATTCTATTTAATATTAGATTTGTTTTTTACTGAGATAAAACTATTTCCAGCATGTTCTTTCTGTAGGATAAAAGAGGCTGTTGGCTCAGGATTTATGTCCACAAAAGTGTGTAAATAACTTCACCCTACTAGAATAATGTCAGGAATATGAGTCCATTGTACAAATATATACTTCTATAACATAGATTATATATATATATTTAAATATACTTGCCTAACCAGTTATTTTAATCTCAAAGTTCAGGTGAATAAGCGAGATTGTGAGCCAGTGATGATAAGAGAAGCATTCTGGATGGAGTGGGAGAATATTTTCCCCAGATACTCCAGGTCCTGGGCCTGCAATAGGTCATTAAGAGGGCAACAGCCCTGACCGGTTTGGCTCAGCAGATAGAGCATCGGCCTGCGGACTCAAGGGTCCCAGGTTCGATTCCAGTCAAGGGCATGTGCCTTGGTTGCGGGCACATCCCCATTGGGGAGTGTGCAGGAGGCAGCTGATCGGTGTTTCTCTCTCATCGATGTTTCTGGCTCTCTGTCCCTCTCCCTTCCTCTCTGTAGAAAATCAGTGAAATAAATTAAAAAAAAAGAAAAAGAAAAAAAAAAAAGAGGGCAACAGTGTAGGCATCTCATCTGCTTGAAATCTGGGGATAGGGCACCATCGAAGTCACACTGTGTGGTCTGTGTGGCAATGGGTCAGTCACTAGATACTGGCACCACTGGATAAACAACACTAGCCTTAGAAGACACTGGTACAGCCATGAGTCAGTAGCTATAGAATAGACGGTGCCCTCTTATGGCAACACGATGTAAATGCAATAAAAATGATTGGTTTTATTGTTACCCCTTTCTTTGCACCCAAAGCAGCATTTCTCTACCAAAAAGAGGGAAGTTGGAAAGAAATCAAGGAATTCACCCAGCCCACCCAATGCCTTGTTATGGGACCATGTGAGTTTAGACTCTAGACCAGATCATCAGTGTGATCAGTGTTGCTAACACGCTCTTTCAATTGCTTGGCCTCACTTGAGAGTTCACGTAACATGCTGAGAGTTCAGAAGCAGAAATGGGTTTAATTGATCTGCCATGACTGTCATGGCAAAGGAAGGGACTCGGGTGGGACTAACCAAGGGTACCCCAGGTTTTGAAGTGAGTGCACATAATTGCACCAACTTTCTGGAGGAAGGTATCCAAATACCTATTTGGGTTTGACTGAAGTACCTCTGCTGTCCTTCAGCACAGGTCCATTTCTGCAATGTTTTCTGGTTTTTTTTTCATCCAATGTTATAGATTATTAAAATTGTACACAATGTTGGAAACCTATACTTTCTTAAAGGTTAACCTCCAAAGAAGAGGCAACAAGGTTTTAATTTGACTTTCTGGAACATTTCATGGGTACTTATTTTGTGTTGTATAGCACATCTTTCACTGTCAACAGGAAGGTACTGAAGTTTGGAAGGCCGCCTTTTAGCTGAAAGTGCTTATAGGGCATGTTGAACCATTATACAGAGCCTACTTTCCAGCCATACTTTTCTAATTTGCCTCTATGAGGTGAGACTTGTAGGCCTAGCAACTTCATCCTTAAAATGGTTGCCAGCGGCCTCTTTCCTCAGCCTCTCTTCATCCTCCACTCTTCCATCTCTTAGTAATACTGGGGTGGGAAGGCTTGCAAGGATTCAGAACCCTCAGTTGTGAAACTCCACACATGACACCTGAACGATCAAATGCAGGCAGGCCTACCATAGTTAGCACCGGCCTCAATTTTGAGGTAGTTGACACAGAAGCAGTAAAGTAACTGCTTTCTGACTGGCCATCTTGATAAAATGAACGAGCCTGGCACTGTGCTTAGCAGGTGAGCATCACAGGGTGAAGAAACAAATGCAGTGAGGGGGAGAATGGTTGGGAAATTGAGCCTTTACTCATAGGTTCCTTTATACAGTTTCATTCAGGAAACATAGGGGTCAGTCACCCTTCTCTAGAGCTCCAGCCAATCAAATTGTCTGACAACAGAGACTTGGGTGTAGCTGAAAGGCACTCACATTTCTGTGATGCCAGTGAAAGCCCTGAACACAATTTTAATTCTATAGAAATAGCCTGCACTGTGGCTATTCTAAGGCCGCTTTATGATGATATATTTAAGAAGAATCAGAGCTTAAAACAGGGTCAGGGCATAGGGGGAAGAAAAAGCATAAATGTGACTGAGCAGACTGTAAGAACAATGTCTCAGTAAGGCTTGCAGTAACTCTCAGTTTCTGAGTGGATGAAGTTAAGCAAAATATCATCATTGGAACAGAAATTATTTTCCCTTTTTCTACCTAGAATTAGAATCTCCAACATTATGAACAAACAAACTTACTAAATAGCCATGAGTGAATCTCCTGGAAAACATTCCAGCCTCAGCCTCTTAGGAGCACTCTCCTTTGGAAACATTTGTCAAGTATTCATTCTGGGGTTGGGTCCATGGAAAGTTCAACTGATTTTATCTAATCACCATCACTTTCTCTGAATCTCACAGCGGAAGTGGGAAAAGAGGTGATGAGTGAATGTAATTATTGCTGTGGGAGTTGTTAACTACTTATCACCTACATATTCATTCCCTACCTTGACTGTCCAGCCCCAGGACCTGATCCATAATTCTGTAACCGGGCTTTCTCTTTCACTTTATAGATATGGGACCTCTACACATGGACTTTTTAAGAAGCTGGGAATCCCTGGGCCGACACCCCTACCTTTTATGGGAACTGTTCTGGGCTATCGTAAGGTGAGTGCTGTTTGTGCTTCCTCTTTTGCTTCTTATGGTTCCAAATCACAGCTGAGTTCCCTAGTAAAAGGGCCTTGCTGAGGAGGAAGTTCTGAGGTTTCACACTCTCCAGAAAAGGCACCATAGGCCCCGCCCTGCGCAGGCCAGGTTTACCCCAGGCTCAGTGGCCGCTGTCAGGAGCCTCAGGGGTTGGGTCAGTGGGGCAGCAGAGCTCTCAGCTGATCCAGCTCCAGCCTTGTCCCTGTTTGTGAGCATCGCGAGGAGCATTTTCTTTCTGCGAGGTGCAGGTTCCCAGGAAGACAGACTCACACTTAGGATTAGGAGAGAAGCATGAGGGACGCTTGGGAGTGCCCCATGAAGTCGGATGTGCTAGAGAAAGACTTTCCTGCTCACAGGATACGCTCTAGGTAGCCTTTTCTTGACTCCTCTTGGATAGCTTGGAAACCTCAGAGCATTAGGCACCCGATTAGGCACATCAGTAATTTGCACATAAATACTTGAATTCTCTAGAGAACTGATAAATCCCGGCAGTTATTCCCATGGTTCTAACTCACCCTTTGCTCCCCATGACGTCTTTGGGGATTTGAGAGATGGAACAAGAGCTGTCTGCTTTACTTCCGTGCCCTCGAAGGAGGCACCCTATGGCTGAGTCTGAGAGGGAGTGGATATAACTGAGGTAAGATGGTGTTTATCTATGGACTTCAGATATTTGCTCACTCAAAATTACTAGAAAGGAGATGTTTGGACAAAATTATTGAGTATTTACTTTATCTGAATAGAATGACCTCAGTGACACAAGGATTGTGAATTTTGGCAAAGTGTTTGTGGTTGATCTAGCCCTGATGCTTTGCCCAGGGCTTGACCCCTACATGGAAGGTTATGAGCTCATGTCCATAAAGCCAGCAGGCAGAGCCTTACATGCAAACTGTGTTCTGCATCAGATTTTGTTTCCTGTAGACCAGATTCTCAGATTCTAATTTTCCAAGCTGAGTTCTTCAGGGCCTCATTGAGTTAAAAAAAAATCCCATACTTTTTGCCTCTGAAAAGGCAATTTCCTTTCCACCTTTCCCAGATCAACTCCTTGAAGATGCACCCCAAGACCCACATTTCTGGAACTTCCTTTGGATAGTTAAAACATAAAATATCACAACTGAAACTTAGCCACAAGATGTGTTTTTTAATTATAGAAGTGAAAGCACAGAGGAGGTATTTTAATTTGCTCTGTCCTTCTGGAGTGGTGACATCTCCCCATCTTTTCCTGTTGAGCTGGAAAAT
Source organism: Myotis daubentonii (assembly GCF_963259705.1). Taxonomy (NCBI): domain Eukaryota; kingdom Metazoa; phylum Chordata; class Mammalia; order Chiroptera; family Vespertilionidae; genus Myotis; species Myotis daubentonii. Next base: position 36,919,256 of record NC_081843.1, on the reverse strand, counting down.
TGGGGAGTAAGTCACTTTGTCATTCTTTCAGTCACTCACTTCTCACTCAGCAAATATGCCTTAGATGTGTTTAAACCTGCTAGACTAAAAGAGGTCCCTGGTGTCTTAAACTTCTTAGTTCTGCTAGGATTCTAGAGAGGGCTCCTGAGATAAATGAAAAGGATGCTTGACCAGGAGGTCAGAGAGTGTGCAGGGCACTCTTCCTCTCCCTCAGCTTCACTTCTGGAGTCTATGGAGGTAATAATTCTGGGGTTATGAGATTTTAGAGGTAGAGCTCAGTTCATTTAGGTTAATAATACAATTTTGTTTCTCCTTGCAGGGTATATGTGATTTTGACATGGACTGCTTTAAAAAGTATGGAAACATGTGGGGGTGAGTATTTGGGAAACTCCCATTGGATAGACTTGCTGTTATGATGAGGGCCTCCCTGGTGTGGAGGACAATCTTAGCTCAAAGCCTATTGGAAAGCTTTTGGAGGCTTATCCTCTAGGACCCCAGATGTCACCAGGTATCCAGGCTGCATTCGGAATCAAGATGGGGAGTTGCAGGTTATCATACTCTCCTGACTTTGATGGCCTAGGGACTCCTGGCATCACTTTCTGTCCAGTGTCTCATTATTCCCCTCATCTCTATTTTTCCTCCATTCGGTCTCCTTTAATTGCATGAAATGCATAACTTCAGACCCTTCTAATATATTTCGATCATAACCCTACATAATTGACTTTAAAAACATTATAAACCATAGTTTTGTTATTTTAAAAATTTTTGTTCTTATTGATTTTAGAGAGAGAAAAGAAAGGAAAGGAATAGAGAGATAGAATATACAAGTATTGCTTTATCTACACTATTCTACTGACTTTGAAGAGATAGAATATTTCCAAACCATACTGCTTCCTGGTGGGCTGATGGAATTAAGGATTTTGCAAAGTGGTTTCAGTCAGTTGATGAGAGAGACTCATTGATTGGCTGCCTTCTGCACACCTCTTACTGGGATCAAGCCACAACTGGGCATGTGCCCTGACCGGGAATCGAACCAACCAGCTCTTGGTGTATGGGTTGATGCTCAACCACTGAGCCACACCAGCTGGACCATAATTGACTATTAATTAAAAGCGCAACTCTTTAATTTCAAATTTGGATTTGTTATATTCTTTTAAAAAAGCTATGGGTTTAGGTAAACAGAATGGGAAACCATATTTGCTTGGCTTTGTTTTTACTTCCTCCACAAGTTTAGAGTTTGGGTTTTAAAAAATGTTTAAACCAAGACTTCTCAATAGAAGTTTAGTTTATACAAGTATTGCTTTATCTACCCTATTCTACTGACTTTGAAGATATAGAACAGTTCCAAACCATACTGCTTCCTGGTGGGATGATGGACTTAAGGATTTTGCAAAGTGGTTTCAGTCAGTTGTAGCGGCTGTTCCCACTCGGAGCTGCTGGAGGTGTGGTGAGAGCCGCAGGAGAGGTGTAACGTGATGTTTGTGTCCTAGAAGCAAAGGGGAGAAGGCTTTGCTTCTCAGTACTGTTTCATCCCCTTTCAAATCCTCAGAAACCATAAGGTTCTACTGAGCTGGCAGGGTCCAGAAAGGCTACGTGATGGAGTAGAGGGAACACACAGCACTGGGTTACCACTGGCCCAGCTCCAACTGCCCTTCCAACATTGACCACTTGTGAGGTCTGCATGTAGTCCTCTAAAGAAAGAAAGTGGTTCTCATGCTTGGGTGTGTATAAGAACCACCTTGGAGAGTGTGTTAAACATACACACTTAGGGCCCACCAACACCAAATCTGTAGTGTCAGGGCTGGGGCCCAAGAATATGAATGTTGCCTGGTATTGTAACAAACTCTAAGGCTGGTGTGAGGTCATAAATGTAGAGGGTTACCCAAAATCTTGTGTCTCTCCACCCAGGTGTTTTTGAAAAACACGATGGGGAGAAGGGAATCATCCAAGAAATATAGTCAATCAATCTGACCAATCTAAGTGCCACCGCAATTACTTATATCACTGCTTCAACACTAAATGTACTTGACACCCACTTGCACCTTCTGAGCTTCAGAAGATATTTTGGAAATGGGCAGCGTTAAGTGCAGGGGTCCTCATCCATTTTTATATGGGATCACAAATCGGTTTGAAAGTCCTCTGAGGAGTCAAAGAAAGAATAGATAAGACTTGTGGAAAACCTCCCATTATATTCTAGTTAATGAAAATGATTTATAGTAAAAAATAAAATGCTAGAGGACAGTGTTACTAAACTTATAGCAAACCTCATGTAATTCGACTTATAGTAAACCAGCCAGGAGATGGCCAGATTGGGAAATATCACAGAGTCAGCTTGTGTGGTGTGTGTGTTAAAAGTGGCTTGTCCTGCTGCTGGCTGATGTCTCTCTCCTACATGGGGCCCGAGGCCCACTTAGGACCCACAGATAGAATAAATATAATTAATGTAAAGAAAATACTTTTAACTAAATTGTACACGCTCTTTTGTATTTTTTATTCTCTTTGTCCTTTTATTTATTTATTTATTTATTTATTTATTTATTTATTTATTTATTTTTTGTCCTTTGTTTTAAATATTTCTAAATTTGATTCTACCAAGGACTTCTCTTTAATAGTTAAAATATTTCCTTTAAGGAATTGTAAACAAATTTTAGAATATAGGGCAAAGAAATCATTCATATTCCTACTATATCTTTTTGCGCATTCCAAGTCATTATTATTTGGGAACACATTTTTACATATTTGTTATCAGTATGTTTACACTTTTCTTTTTCTGAGGAATTTTTCCATTGATTTTTAGAGATTGGAAGGAAGGGAGAGAGACAGAAAGGGGGAAACATCAATGTGAGAGAGACACATCAATTGGTTGCCTTCTGTATGCACCCTGACTAGGGCCGGGGATTGAGCCTGCAACTTAGGTATGTGCCACTGAGCAGAAATGAACTCAGGACTGCTCAGTCCATGGGCTGATGCTCTATTCACTGAGCCAAACCATCTAGGGCTATGTCTACACTTTTCATCTAATAGTATGTCATATGCATTTTTATATCTATCTCTACATTATAAAAGCCTAAGAGACCGTTATGTCCGGTCTACCGAATGACTGGTTGACTGGTCGTTATGACGCACACTGACCACCAGGGGGCAACGCTTAATGTAGGAACTACCCCCTAGCGGTCAGTGTGCTCCCACAGCCAACCTCCCGTGGTCCCTCCCTGTGACCAGCCGGCCCCGATCGGCCCTGATTGGGATTGGGTGAGACGGCCCCACTTGGCCCCAATTGCTGGCTAGACTGGGGAACCCCACCCATGCATGAATTTGTGCACCGGGCCTCTAACCCTAATATGCAAATAGACCGAACGGCTGAACAAGTGAACAAGCGAACAACTGGTTGCTATGATGTGGGCTGACCTCCAGGGGGCACACGCAGAACATGGTGGGCATCGGCTGTGGTGGATGGTGGAGCAGGTGAGCAGGGGCGCCAGACCAAGGTGGGGCGCTGGTTGCTGTCATTGGGGCAAGCCTCTGGTGGTTACTGAAAATTCTTTGCTCCCATGCACCATGGTCCTACCAGGCACTCGCACCTGCTGCTGGTGCCAGAGCCAGCCTCGATTGTTCGGTGCCATCAGCAGGTGTGAGCAGTGGCTTCCAGCCCCGATCTCCCCTGAGGGCTTCTCCACCTCACCCTGCTCCTGAGGGGCACCTGCTGCCGGCGATGGCCCTGCTCGCACCCACAGCCAGCGCTGGAGCCGCTGCTCGCACCTGCTGCCAGTGACTGGCCCCAGTCCCAATTGCTCGGTGCTGTCAGCAGGTGTGAGCAGCAGCTGTGGGCCCTGATTACCCCTGAGGGCTTCTTTACCTCTCCCTGCTCCTGAGGGGTGATCGAGGAAGCAGCCGCCACTTGAACCTGCTGACGGCACAGCCCCACTTGCACATGCTGCTGGTGCTGGCCCTAATTGCTCCACACCATCAGTGGGTGTAACAGGGTCGGCGCTGTCAGTGCATGGGAGCAGGGCTGCCAGCAGATGGGACTGGGGCCACAGTAGGAGGGGCTGGGCAGGGGCATGGCAGATGGGCTGAGACCTGCCCCTGTGCCCACCACAGCCTTGCAGCCCACACTTCCTTTAAAGGTGCATGAATTCGTGCACTGGGCCCCTAGTTTTTATATAACTTCCAAAGTATATTTTTAAGTAACTGAGTAGGTGGGCTCTACATATTTTTTTCTGTTGCCAGGTAATTTATCTGCCTTCATCTATTTACTCATTTCCTTTTTGATAATGAAATATTTTAAATATACAAAAATTTTAAAGAATGATATAAGAAATTCCCATGTACACACCACTTGGATTTAAATGTTCTAATGTTATTTCTAACAATGATCTCTAGGAATGTGAATGATGTAGCATTAGAATGGAAGTCTAGACTTCCAGTTGTGGCTCCAGCTGCAGAAACTGGCTTGTTCAATTTAATCAGCTGTTTTTCCTGACATAGGTTCTATGATGGTCGGCAGCCTGTGTTGGCAATCACTGATCTAGAAGTGATCAAAACAGTCCTAGTAAAAGAATGTCATTCTGTCTTCACAAATCGGCGGGTAGGTATCCATTCTTTTAAAAATTAAATTGTTATTTATTTATAAAGTTTCATATTGCAATAATAATAAATTAACAGGAAGTTATAAAAAATGCAGGAATATACCCTTTTCACTCTGTTTCCTCTAATAGTAATCTATACTAATAAAAGGGTGATATGTTAATTAGACCAGGTCAACCAGACACCTTCCAGTTGTCCTGCCTTCCTTCTGGACAAAACCATGGTGGCAGGGGTCAAGGCAGAGGCAGTTAGGGACAATCAGGTTGGCAGGGGGGAGCAGTAAGGGGTGATCAGGCCGGCGGGGGGAGCAATTAGGGGCGATCAGGCCGGCAGGGGGGAGCAGTTAGAAGCGATCAGGCCGGCAAGGGAGGGAAGTTAGGGGAAATCAGGCTGGCAGGGGAGGGTAGTTAGTGGGGATAAGGCAGGCAGGCAGAGGGGTTAGGGGCAATCAGGCAGGCAGGCAGGTGGATGGTTAGGAGACAGCAGTCCCAGATTGTGAGAGGGATGTCTGAGGGTGTAGGCTGGGCTGAGGGACCGCCCCTACCCCCCATGCATGAATTTCATGCACTGGGCCTCTAGTCCTATATAATAAAAGCATAATATGCAAATTGACTGAACAGTGGAATGACCAGTCAGCAGGGGGCGGGGCTGGCGAGCAGGCGGTACTAGGCCAGCTAAGGCATGTGCCAGCGGGCAGAAGGAGGGGACAGTGGTGGGGGGGCGGCTTGCCAGCCAGTGCCATCCCCTGATCAGCCTGCCCAGTGCCTACTGCAGAGGGAGTCCACCAGCAGTGGCAGCAGCACGGCGATGGGGGACGGGGCCAGCCGCTCACTGGCTGTGCTGTCCCCTGATTGGCCTGCCCGGTCAGACATCTCCTGAGGGCTCCCAGACTGCAAGAGGGCACAGGCTGGCTGAGGGACCCCCCTGCATGCACAAATTTTCATGCACTGGGCTTCTAGTATCCCATATAATTATAGTACAATATCAAAGCAGGAAATTGACATCAGTACTATATCTATAGAGGTTATTCTGATTTTATAATTTTTATGTGCACTCATTTGTGCGTTTCTTATAAAATTTATCATGTGTGTAGATTTGTGTAACTACTGCCATAAATGAATATACAGAACTGTTCCATCTCCATAAGGCTCCCTCTTACTATTCTTTTATAGTCATAGTGTGTAGCTTATCTTTTTTTTTATATTCTTTTAAAAAAATATTTATTGTTGAGATTATTACAGATGTCCCTCTTCCCCCGCCCCCATAGCTCCCCTCCACCCAGTTCCCACCCCACCCCAGGCCCTTGCCACCCTATTGTCTGCATCCATAGGTAATGCATACATGCATATAAGATCTTTGTCTAATCTCTTCTCGCATCCCCCACACCCCTTTCCCTCTGAGAACTATCAGTCTGTTCCATTTCCATGCCCCTGATTCTATTCCATCCACCAGTTTATTCTGTTCATCAGATTTTTTATTCATTTGACCTTTAGATTCAATTTTTGATAGATATGTATTTGTTGTCACTTTGTTGTTCATATTTTTTATCTTTACCTTTTTCTTCTTCTTCCTCTTCTAAAAGAATACCCTTCAGCATTTCATATAATATTGGTTTGGTGGTGATGAACTCCTTTAGCTTTTTCTTTTCTGTGAAGCTCTTTATCTGACCTTCAATTCTAAATGATAGCTTTGCTATGTAGAGTAATCTTGGTTGTAGGTACTTGCTATTCGTCACTTTGAGTATTTCTTGCCACTCCCTTCTGGCCTGCACAGTTTCTGTTGAGCAATCAGCTGACAGTCATATGGGGACTCCCTTGTAGGTAACTAACTGTTTTTCTCTTGCTGATTTTAAGATTCTCTCTTTATCTTTTGCCCTTGGCATTTTAATTATGAGGTGTCTTGGTGTGGTCCTCTTTGGATTCCTCTTGTTTGGGGTTCTCTGCGCTTCCTGGACTTATAAGTCTATTTCTTTCACCAGGTAGGGGAAGTTTTCTGTCATTATTTCTTCAAATAGGTTTTCAATGTCTCGCTCTCTCTCTTCCTCTGGCACCCCCATAATTTGAATGTTGGTACGCTTGAAGTTGTCCCAGAGACTCCTTACACTATCTTCATATTTTTTGGATTCTTTTTTCTTTTTGCTCTTCTGGTTTCTGCTGCCTCTGTGCTGGAACTCAGAGGGAGTTTGAGTTAGTTCCTGCATAGATCCTTTAAGAGAAACTGCCCGGGACTCCATCCCTCTCAGCCTCAATCCCTGCTGGGTTTTACAGCCAGAAATTATGATGATCTTCTCTCCCCAGCACTGGGACCCTGGGCTTGGGGTCCTGATGTGGTGCTGGGACCCCTCACTCCTTAGGGGGATCTCCACAGCCAAGATATCCCTCTTGGTAGAACAAGTATTTTTAAAACCTTGTTAAAGCCATTTGTGATCTCATTTCTTTGGGGTCTGTTACTAGAAGTTTATTGGGTTCCTTTGATGGAGTCATGTTTCCATGATTCTTTGTGGTTACTGTAATTTTGCAATGGTGTCTGTGCATTTGAAGAAGCAGTCACTTCTTGCAGACTTTACAAAGTAACTTTAATAAGGAAAGACCTTTACTTATGGGTTGGGGCACACCGGAGGGACCCTTGGTCTAGTGGTGCAGGATGCCGCCTGGGGGTGTGTAGTGGCTCCAGGTCTCATGGGCAACATTGGCCAGGTAGCAGGGGTTCACAACATAACCAACTATATGATCCTTGACAGCAAGAGCTGTGTTTGTTCCACTGTGGCTGCAAGAGTGGTTGGGGTTTTCAACAGCATCAAGAGGTCCAGTGGTGAGGGACTGGGACAGGCAACAGTGGCAGCCAAATTTAGTGGTATGCAAATTCTTGGGGCTAACTGCAGGCACACACGTCCAATGGTGGGATCCAGTTCCAGTGGCAGGGGTTGGGGCAAGCTGTGGGCACACAAATAGCTTAGAGTGCCTGGGCTGTCAGTGTATACTCATGTAGCTATAGCAGCTACCTATAAAGACATGCATGCCAGTGGGAGCTTGTGATGGAATGGAGGATGAAAGTGTGCAGGTGTGTGGCTGCAGGGTTTAGCTGTGGGCATATGTGTCAATGTAGTCCACTAATAGTCAGAGCTGGCTCTGGGCACCTGAGAATCTGCAGGGGACTGGGTTAGTGTTATACACATGCCCAGTCACAGAGGCCAGGGCTGTCTGCTAGCACAGATCCTGCTCAGTGGTGGCACGAATTGGGGCAGCACTGGTGGGGGTGGAGTGTGGTTGGGCAGGATTCAGGCTCCTGGAATTTGTGAGTGTGAAAACCTGTGGGACTATCAGCAGTAACATTTTCAGGGGTTTCACAGCATCTGTGCCCAGTTGTTTCCTCAGCCTCAAAGGCTACTGGGGTCTTCTGCAGACTTGGACACAAAAAATTGTGGTCACTCATGCCACATGGCTGATACTCGTAGTTCTTGCTCTTCTTTGTTCTTAGCTATCTTTATTCCAAATCAGGTAATTTGTACAATGCCCTGAAAGGCTGGGGAAAATTATCACTCACCCTATTTCTCTTTTCTCAGTTCTTAGACCCTCAGGGTAAGAACTTCCCTCCTGGCACTGAGCAGCACCAGCCTGGGGGATGAGATGATGCAGACAAAATAAGACTATTTTCCCTATCCACTTTATACAGTTATTCTCAGGGATTTTTTGCTCCACTCTGTTGCTGATTTCCTTGAGGGAACTCCTGAGCTCTCTTAGACCTATTTTTGTGTGTGGGTAGCTGTCTAATTGTTTTTTTTTGGGGGGCGGGGGAATGGAGGCAGGAGTCTCCTATTCCAACAGGTGATGTTACTCCAGGCTTATCTCATTCATGTGATGTTACCTTTAGGTTTTGTAGATGCTCTTTATCAGGTTGAGGAAGTTTCCCTTTTTTCTAGTTGGTGAGTTTTTTTTTTTAAAATATCATGAATGTATATTGGGAGATATACATTTTAAAAGAAAACGTAGTGTTGGAAAAATGGAAGAAATGAGTCAAGCAGGTTGGCCTGATAGGCCAATCCCAACCTGAGAAATACAATTAAATTTTCTTTTTTCTTCTATCACTGGTGAGAAAATGTAAGGGAAAGGGATTTCCATGTTTAAGAATAGCAAATAGATTCCTTATCTTTTAAGTATTAACTACTATTTTATTTAAAAGCTATCATATTAAACATCCCCTTTTCAAGTTTCTCAAGCTGTAGATATAAGTAAAGATAGAGCTGGTCTGAGGCAGCAAACAGTTTGTTAAAGCTATCTGTCTATCTGTCAAGAATTCCTTTCTATCCTGCACAGCTCTGAAGGATGTACTAGGTCTTATTCCTATCTATTCTCCTGGAAGAGCAGTTTCCTCAACACGTGGTTCATTTTCCTTGAGAAAGAGATTGGAATATAAAGGCTGGAAACCACATCAGGTGGCTGGATGTCTCCTGCACCTTCATGAGATGCTAGGCATTGGGGATAAGTATTTATTGAGTATCTAGCATAGGGCCTGCTATTAACTAGACAGTCACTAAATATTTGTTGAATAATTGATGCCCATTTAACAACTGTTGAGAACTCCAAAACTTACACAGAGCAAAATGTCCTTTGCTTTTAACTCTAGTCCATTGGTCCGGTGGGATTTATGAAAAGTGCCATCTCTATAGCTGAGGATGAAACTTGGAAGAGAATACGAACATTGCTATCTCCAACCTTCACCAGTGGAAAGCTCAAGGAGGTAAGCGTATAAGAGGATACTTAATTTGAAACTTAAATAATACATCTGGGGACAGGTAGAAAGTAAGATCGTTTCTTTCCAAGGGTAGCCTGCTGAATTTGAGCTTCCTAATAATGGTCTTTTATCTTTATGTCCTAGAAGTGACATTGTAAGATTCATTATAAGATATCACTTACTGCTCCATGCTTGAGAAAGGCAGGTCTTCTAGTACTCGAGTCTTCCCACTTAACTGCGGGTGTTGTTGTGTTTTGTGTCTAGATGTTCCCCATCATTGGCCAGTATGCAGATGTGTTGGTCAGCAACCTGAGGAAGGAAGCGGAGAAAGGCAAGCCCATCACCTTGAAAGAGTAAGTAGGAGGCCAGCTGCTGGGATTCGGAGCTCTGCTCCAAGACCCCCCAGCCGCCTGCCAGAGCCCAATTCCCACTGAATTACTGTAATGACCAGACAGAAGTGGGTGTGTGGTGTTAGAACTCCAATGGGCTACCCAAGAGGATGTGGCTCCTCCAAAAAGCAGGGCAGCCAGGAGAGAAAGATCTTCTCCTGTGTACATGAACCAGGATTAATTTGTCTGCTTAGTTGTCACCTTGGATATTCTTGAAGACAAAAAAACATAGTTTAGAAAGTAGAAACATGATTGTACCAAAGTTTTCAGTGTAGAGGATGTGAAATACTGGCAGGGTAAGGCACTGGTACATATTGGTGGGCAGTGGGTGGGGCTGGGAAGTTACAGTGTGGAACTTGGAACAACTTAAATGCCTTCATGTTCTTGGTGAGGATACCAGCAAAATATGAAATATTAAACCTTCCCACCACTTCTCCTTTCTTTAGTCTCAAATTAAAGAATGTCCTGTATAGACTATGGGTAGGGCAAGAATGTCATTTATTATCTAAAGTAAGATACTTTTAACTATGTAGGAACAACAGAGGTAAAGTGGGACTGATCTGGGAAAACTGGAGACATGGTCACTTACCTATGGGATTCCCCCAAATTGATTCTGGAGTGATATTTTTATTGTTATTTCTTAAACTAGGAGCATTCTTATTTCTTACATTTTACAGAAATGAATGTGCCCTAAAGGCAACTTGAGATCACTGGACTTGAGGACAGTGGGTCTTTCAGGAGCTTTAGCAGGAGTGCAGAGAAGGAGCGATGGCATTCCTGGCAACTCAGACCAGGGTGCTGCTGTTCTGTCAGGTGCTGAAGTGGAATCAGCTCTGAGTATAGACAATGTGGTGAGGCAAGACCCAGATCAATATCACCTTTCTTGACTCCTCGGAGAAGAGTCATTACCTACCCTTGGTCCTGCTCAAGCACAGTATGGCTACTATTGTCCAGACTCAAAACACACTACTGTAATTTGCCTGATTATGGGTCTCCTTCCCTCTGACTGACCTCCTATTGCTCACAGGTGGGTCTAACTTGCCTTGGTGTCCCCATAACCCAGCACAGGGCCAGTTGCATGATTGGCATCTGATAAACACCTCATGATGGACTGTGACAGGAGCATAGATTCTTTAGATGATCCAGCCGATGGTTTTGACAGTTGTGTGGCTCTTTACCTGTCTTTGCCTGGTCATATGAATTTATGTGTCCTTCCTATTGTATGTGTTGGATAAGGATAGTTAAGAGGTGCTGATTTTAATTTTCTATTTCTCTTCTCAGCATGTTTGGGGCCTACAGCATGGATGTGATTACTGGCACATCATTTGGAGTGAACATTGATTCCCTGAACAACCCACAAGATCCCTTTGTGGAAAATATCAAGAAGCTCTTAAAATTTAGTTTCTTCGATCCATACGTTCTCTGCATAAGTACGTGGACTACTATTTTTCTTTCTCCTTCTTTTCCTACCTCCTTTCCCCACCTTCTCTCTCTCTCTCCTTCCCTCCCTCCTTCCCTCCCTCCCTCCCTCCCTCCTTCCCTCCTTCCCTCCTACCTTCTCTTATCTCTTTTTTTTATAAAAGCTCATTTGAGATATAATTCACATACTATAAAATTCATCCACTCAAAAATATCAATTCCATCATTTTTACCACCTAGTGTCTGTCGACAGGTAAATGGATAAAATATGTGGCATAGATAGATAGAATGGATACTATTCAGCCATAAAAAGGAAGGAAATCCTACCTTTTGCAACAATACCAATGGACCTTGAGGATATCATGCTAAGTGAAATAAGTCAGAGGAAGACAAATACTGTATGATCGATCTTATATATGGAATCTGAAAAAATACCCAAACTCACAGAAAAACAAGAAATGATTTGTGGTTATCAGAGGCAGGATTTGAGGATGGGGGAATTAGATGAAGGTGCTCAAAAGGTACAAAATTTCAGTTATAAGATAAACAAGAGTGTAGATTCTTAAAGTTCTCATTACATGGATAGAAAAAATTTTTTAAACTATGTGAGGTGATTTATGTTAATTAAACTTAATATGGTAATTATTTTGTAATATGTATATGTCATTCAGAGATATATACAGCCATCATTATATTAATCATTAGAACATTTTTGTCAACTTAGATATATGGTACTTTAAAATTTTTTTAACCTTTATTGTGTGTGTGTATACATATATATTTTATTGTTGATAGTATTATAGATATCTCCCATTCCACACACCCTTTGTCCCCCTTCTCCCAGCCCCTACCCACTCCCACTATGGTATTTTTTTCTCCTCCCCCCATGGTATTTTTATTATTCTCCACCGGAGCACATGCTTAAAAAGAGGGAGAGAGGGAGGGAGGGGAGGGGAGGAGGGGGAGAGAGAGAGAGAGAGAGAGAGAGAGAGAGAGAGAGAGAGAGAGAACATTGATATGAGGAAACATCCATCGGTTGCCTTCTGTATGTGCCCACCCCCAGGATTGAACTTGCGACCCAGGCATGTGCCCTGACTGGGAATTGAACCAGCAACCTTTTTGGTGCACAGGGCCCCACTCCACTAATTCTGGCTGAGCTATGGTATTTTTGACTTTAACATCCCACTCCTTAGCCAAAAGCAAACTCTCATCCATTTCTGTCTCTATAGATTTGCCTATGCTGGACACTTCATATAAATAGAATCACATATGTGGGCTTTTGTGGTTGGCTTTTTAAAATTTAGTATAATGTTTTCAAGGTTCATCCATGTGGTAGCATATATCAGCACTTTTTATTTTATTATGGCTCAATAATATTCCATTGTATGGACATTGTAATTATGTTTATTCATTCATCAGTTGATGGACATTTGGGTTGTTTCTACCTTTTGGCTATTGTGAATAATTGTGTGTGTGTGATTACCTGATTCAATTTTTTGGTGTTTCTTTTGGTTTTACTTCTATGCAGGGGTGGAATTGCTAAACCCTATAATTAACCCCTGTTTACATTATCAATGAACTGCTAAACTTTATTCTACAGTAGTGACACCATTTTACATTCCCATCAGTAATGTATGAAGGTTCCAATTTCTCCACATCCTCACTAACATTTGGTTGACATTTTTCTATCTTTTGTATTATGGCCATTATAGTGGATATGAAGTGGTATCTCATTGTGGTTTTTATTTGCATTTCTCTAATGACTAACAATGTTGAGCAACTTTTGATATTTTTGTTGCATCTTTGTATCTTTTTTAAAAATTGATTTCAGAGAGGAAGGGAGAGGGAGAGATAGAAACATCAATGATGAGAGAATCATTGATCAGTTGCCTCCTGCATGCCCCCTACTGGGGATTGAACCTGCAACCTGGACATGTGCCCTTGACTGGAATAGAACCCAGGACCTTTCAGTCTGCAGACCAACACTCTATCCACTGAGCCAAACCAGCTAGGGTGGTATCTTCTTTGGATAAATTTTGATTCAAATCCTTTGGCCATTTACATTAGAGATGTTTTTCTTGTTGAGTTGTAAGAATTCTTTATATATTCTAGGTAAAAATTCCTTATCAGATATATGAATTGAGAATTTTTCTCCCATTCTGTAGGGGTCTTTTCTTTTTTTTTTTAAAGTAAATCTTTTTTTTTTTTTAATTTTTTTAATATATTTTATTAATTTTTTACAGAGAGGAAGGGAGAGAGACAGAGAGTCAGAAACATCGATGAGAGAGAAACATCGATCAGCCGCCTCCTGCACTCCCCGCTGGGGATGTGCCCGCAACCAAGGTACATGCCCTTGACCGGAATCGAACCTGGGACCCTTCAGTCCACAGGCCGACGCTCCATCCACTGAGCCAAACCGGTCTCGGCTTAAAGTAAATCTTTATTGTTCAGATTATTACATTAGTTACTCTTTTTTCCCACCATAACTCCCCTCCACCCAGTCCCTACCCCACCCTCCGCCCTTACTCCCCACCCACTGTCCTCATCCATAGGTGCACGATTATTGTCCAATCTCTTCCCTCACCCCACACCCCTTTTCCCCCCAAGAATAGTCAGTCCATTCCCTTTCGATGTCCCTGATTCTATTACCATCGCCAGTTCATACTGTTCATCAGATTATTTATTCCCTTGATTTTTAGATTCAGTTGTTGATAGATGTGTATTTGTTGTTCATAATTTGTATCTTTACCTTTTCTTCTTCTTCCTCTTCTTAAAGGATACCTTTCAGCATTTCATATAATACTGGTTTGGTGGTGATGAACTCCTTTAGCTTTTTCTTATCTGTGAAGCTCTTTATCTGACCTTCCGTTCTGAATGATAGCTTTGCTGGATAAAGTAATCTTGGTTGTAGGTTCTTGGTATTCATCACTTTGAATATTTCTTGCCACTCCCTTCTGGCCTGCAAAGTTTCTGTTGAGAAATCAGCTGACAGTCGTATGGGTATTCCCTTGTAGGTAACTGAGTTTCTTTCTCTTGCTGCTTTTAAGATTCTCTCTTTGTCTTTTGCTCTTGGCATTTTAATTATGATGTGTCTTGGTGTGGTCCTCTTTGGATTCCTTTTGTTTGGTGTTCTCTGTGCTTCCTGGACTTGGAAGTCTATTTCTTTCACCATGTAGGGGAAGATTTCTGTCATTATTTCTTCAAATAGGTTTTCAATATCTTGCTCTCTCTCATCTTCTGGCACCCCTATATTTCAGATGTTGGTACGCTTGAAGCTGCCCCAGAGGCTCCTTACACTATCTTTGTATTTTTGGATTCTTTTTTCATTTTGCTTTTCCGGTTGGGTGTTTTTTGCTTCTTCGTATTTCAGATCTTTGACTTGATTCTTGCGCTCCTCTGTTCTGCTGTTGGGAGTCTGTATAATGTTCTTTATTTCAGTCAGTGTATGCTTAATTTCTAGTTGGTTCTTTATCACAACATTGAGGGTTTCATTAGATTTCTTGAGGATCTCACTACATTTATTGGCAGTCTCACCAGTCTTCTTGAAGATCTCACTGCATTTTTATGCTTCGCTGTGTCGATAGAGTGCCTTTCTGCGCTAAGTGTCCCAATTACCTGAGGCAGACACTCTTGGTGCACCCCCTTGTGGGCTTTGTGCACAGTCTTATTGTAGTTAAGCCTTGATTGTTGTAGTTATCACTGTGAGGAATTGACCTCCAGGCCACTTGGCTGTGAGAATCAGCTGTGTCTGCAGTGGGAGAACTTCTGTGCTGGAGACACCCCTCTGGGGCTAGACCTGCTTCGATGGGGCTTTGGTGCTCACTGAGTCTGCCCCCTGAGTGTGTCTTTTATGGTTCCACGGAGCTGCAAACTGGATGGTCCCACTCTGACCTCTGGGCTTCCTGGCTCCTGGATCTCTACGGAGGTGCTAATCTAGCCTTTGCCTGAGGCTATCCAGCAAAAGTCTCCCTGCAGGGCTTGGGCGGGGCGGGTCCCATGGGATCAACAGGGCGGGGTTAGCAATTGTGGCTGCTCTCAGTCCTGCCCTCAGAGGCTCTGCTTCTCAGTGTCCCAGTAATCGCTGCAAGCCCCTCGGAGAAAAAGCTGCCCTAGGGTTCTGAGCGATGCCAGACAGTCCCGCTTCTTCTGTATGAGTCTGGGTCCCTAGAGACTCGCCTGGAGCTGGAGCTCAGAGCCTGAGACTCCCTCCTGATTGAAAACAACAACCACGCCCTCACCCGCCAGCCCGCTCCGCATGCACTCCGCACCTTAGTATTTTACTTCAGCACTGCGCCTCCTCTGAGTCTCGGTATGCTATTCTCTTTCCTTCTAGTTGTAGAACTTCCACTCAGCCAGCCTTCCTGTGGTTCTGGATGATGTCCGTTCCGTCTTTTAGTTGTTTTTCTGAAGTGGTTGTTCGAGGCAGCAAACTCCGGTGTTTACCTATGCTGCCATCTTGGTTTCTCCCCTCTTTTTCTTGATAGAGTCCTTTGCATAAAATTTTTATTTTGATCATCTACAATTTATGTCTTTTATCTTTTATTGTCTGCTTTTGGTGTCATGTCTAAGATCCATTGCCAAATATGTCATAAATAGTTACCCCTTAATTTTCTTCTAAGAGTATAACGTTTTAACTTTTATGTTTAGTTTTTTGAACAATTTTTTATTTTGTTTTAATATATGGTACTAGAGGCCTGGTGCACGAAATTCATGCATGGGGTGTGTGTGTGTCCCTCAGCCCAGCCTGCACCCTCTCCAATCTGGGTCCCCTCAAGGGATGTGTGATTGCCTGTTTAGGCCCAATCCCACCACACATCCCTCTCACAATCCAGGACTGCTGGCTCCCAACTGCT
Source organism: Myotis daubentonii (assembly GCF_963259705.1). Taxonomy (NCBI): domain Eukaryota; kingdom Metazoa; phylum Chordata; class Mammalia; order Chiroptera; family Vespertilionidae; genus Myotis; species Myotis daubentonii. The sequence goes on along the minus strand of NC_081843.1, from coordinate 36,903,277 downwards.
CGCCTGCCTGCCTGATCACCCCCTAATTACTCCCCTGCCTAACTGCTCTCCCCTGCTGGCCCGATTGCCCATAACTGTCCTCCCCTGCAGGCCTAGTTGCCTCCAACTGCCCTCCCCTGCTGGCCCAGTCACCCCTAACTGCCCTCCCCTGCTGGCCTGGTCACCCCTAACTGCTCTCCCCTGCTGGCCTGGTCGCCCCCAACTGCCCTCCCCTGCAGTGCTGGTCCCCCCCAACTGTCTTCCTCTGCAGGGCTGGTCCCCCCCAACTGCCCTCCCCTGCAGGGCTGGTTCCTCCTTAACTGCCCTCCCTTTCAGGCCTGGTCCCTCCCAACTGCCCTCCCCTGCCGGCCTGATTGCCCACAACTGCCTTCCTCTGCTGGCCATCTTGTGGCCACATGGGGGCGGCCATCTTATGTGTTGGAGTGATGGTCAATTTGCATATTACCTCTTTATTAGATAGGATAATGTATGAGTCCAACTTCATTTTTTTTGCATATGCCTACCCAGTTGTCCCAGAACTATTTTTAAAAACCTGTTTTTCTCAAATTAATAAACTTAGAACACTTCTCAAAATTCAGTTGCCTTAACCTGAATAGACATTTCTCTAGGCTTTCACTAGTAAGTATGGTGTTAGCTATGGATTTTTCATAGATTCCATTTAACACAGTAGTTCTCAACCTTCTGGCCCTTTAAATACAGTTCCTGATGTTGTGACCCAACCATAAAATTATTTTCGTTGCTACTTCATAACTTTAATGTTGCTACTGGTATTAATCGTAATGTAAATATTTGATATGCAGGATGGTCTTAGGCAACCCCTGTGAAAGGGTCGTTCGACCGCCAAAGGGGTCGTGACTCACAGGTTGAGAACCGCTGCTTTAATGGTGAGGAAATTCCCCTTTATCCTCTATTCTTAGGTGTTGAGTGTTTCTATCACAAAAAAGGTGTTGCATTTTGTCAAATGCTTTTGTTGCATCTATTGAGATGATCATATGGTTTGTGTTTTTTATTCTATTGGTATAGTTTTATTACAAAACCTCACATTTCTGGGCTAACCCCCAGAATTTATGGTATATAATTCCTTTTATGTACTTCTGAATTGAGTTTGGCTAGTATTTTGTTAAGGATTAGTGCATCCATGTTCATAAGATATATTGGTCTGTAGCTTTCTTTCCCTGTGATACCTTTGTCTGGTTTTAGTATCCGGGTAATATTGGCCTTGTGCAATAAGTTTGGAAGTGTTCCCTCCTTTTCTAGTTTGTGAAAAGTTGGTGTTCTTTAAATATTTGGTAGTATTCATCACTGAAGTCATCTGGACCTGAGCTTTTCTTTGTTGGTAGTTTCTTTAAAAAATATTTTTATTGATTTCAGAGAAGAAGGGAGAGGGAGAGCGATATAGAAACATCAATGATGAGAGAGAATCATTGATCGGCTGCCTCCTGTACACCCCCCACAGGGGATTGAGCCTGCAACCTGGGCATGTGCCTTGACCAGGGATTGAACCGTGACCTCTTGGTTCAACCACTGAGTCATGCTGTCTGGGCATGTGGGTAGTCTCTTGATTAATAATTTGATCTCTTTCTTGTTATAGGTTTATTCAGATTGTTTATTTTTGAGTCAGTTTCTATAGTTGTGTTTTTCTAGAAAATTGCCCATTTAATCTAAGTTATCTAGTTTATTGGCATACAGTTGTTCATAATACTACTTTAAAGTTTTTTATTTTTTAATGTCAGTAGTAATCTCCCATTTTTCATTTCTGATGCTAGTAGTTTGAATCTTCTTTTGTCTTGGTTAATTTATTTAAATGTCTTAAAATTATTGTCTTGATTTCATTGATCTTCTCTGTTGTTTTTATTCATTATTTTATTAATTTCTTCCCTCATATGTATTATATGTTTCCTCCTTCTTTCTTTTGGTTTTGTTTGCTCTTTCTTCTCAGTGTGTTAAGGGGGAAAGTTTGGTTATTGATTTGAGATCTTTGTTCTTTTTAAAAAAATATATTTTATTGATTTTAGAGAGGGAAGGAGAGGGGGAGAGGGAAACATCAATGATGACAGAGAATCATTGATTGGCTGTCTCCTGCACGCCCCCCCACTGGGGATCGAGCCCGCAACCCAGGCATATGTCCTTGGCCGGAATCGAACCCGGGATCCCTCACAATCCGCAGGCTGACACTCTATCCATTGAGCCAAACCAGCTAGGGCACTTTGTTCTTTTTAATGTAGACATTTATAGTCATTTCTCTCTGAGTGCTGCTTTTGCTACATCCATAAATTTTGGAATGCTTTCTCTTCATTTTTATTTATATCAAAGTATTTCCTAATTGCCCTTCTGATTTCTTGTAGGACCCATGGGTTATTTAGGAGAGTATTTTTTTTAATTTCCACATAGTAGTGAGTTTCCCATTTTTCTTTATTATTGATTTCTAATTTCATTCCATTATGGTTGAAAGACATACTCTGTATTATTTCTATCCTGTCTATGAATTCTTTTACAATATATATTTTGATAAATATTATTATACAATGCACAGTTCTTTTTTTTAATTGTTTAAAGTATTACATATGTCTCCTTTTTCCCCTGATTGACCCTGCCCCTGCCACTCCCACCCTCGAGGGCAAGCCCACACTGCCTCAGTGTCTGTGTCCATTGGTTATGCTAATATGCATGCATACAAGTCCTTTAGTTGGTCTCTAACCCACTTCTGACCTGCCATTTGTCTCTGGAACTATTTTTGTTCATCAGTTTATGTTGATCATTATATCCCACATATGAGTGAGATCATGTGATATTTATCTTTCTCTGACTGGCTTATTTCGCTTAGCATAATGCTCTCCAGTTCCATCCATGCTGTTGCAAATGGTAAAAGTTTCTTCTTTTTTATAGCGGTGTAGTATTCTACTGTATAGACGTACCACAGTTTTTTAAGCCACTCATCTGCTGATGGGGACTTAGGCTGTTTCCAAATCTTAGCTATTGTAAATTGTGCCGGGATGCATATATGCTTTCTGATTGGTGTTTCTGGTTTCTTGGGATATATTCCCAGAAGTGGGATTACTGGGTCAAATGGGAGTTCCATTTTTAACTTTTTGAGGAAACTCCATACTGTTTTCCACAGTGGCTGCACCAGTCTGCATTCCCACTCCAATGCACGAGGGTTCCTTTTTCTCCAACAATACAGTACACAGTTCTTATAAAAATTTCAGAATTATTTTAAAAGACAGAGAAGAAACAAGACTCACCTATAATTAAACTCTCACATGCAATCATTGTTTACATTTTAGTGTCTAGTGTTCTACTGTGTCCATGCATGTGCACCTGACTACTATTTCTTGAACAGTGCAATTACTTAAAGTATCAGACTCTGCTCTGGTTTATTCAAAGAAAGTCTAGTTAATAGATAAAGGCAAAGCTGTTCAAGGATGTAATCCTGTTCCTTTAGTCATTCAAAAGATGGGGAGGGGGCCATGATCTCACTGCTATAGTGATGGCCCGTCTGTGTGGACTTGTCCTTGCGCAGCCACGGGCTTGGAAGTCTGAGCACAGGGCATAGAGGGACTGGCTCCTGGTTGAGAAGCCTGGTGTCTTTTACTCTCCTCATTGGTAGAGAAAATTATAAGTGCTCCCGGTACATTTCGTATTTTCATTGTGCTTTCTTTTTTCTTACAGCACTCTTTCCATTCCTTGGCCCAGTTTTTGAAGCATTTAATATTACTCTGTTTCCAAGAAGTGTGACTGATTTTTTCAAAAAGTCTGTAAAAAGAATGAAAGAAAATCGCCTCCAAGATAAACAAAAGGTAAAATCTGGTGGTGGTTACATGAGTGTGTTCATGCTTTGATAATTTATTGAGCTGGATACATATGATTTCTGCACTTCTTCTTTTTTCAGATAGATAAAAGACTATAGGTTTACAGGAGGAAAGTTCTAACGTTTTATGGGGAATGAAGAAGGTGTAGGTTAGAAAAGGAAATAAAAGATGAGTCAGAGAGACATTGTCTAAAATGTAATATAATAATAGGCACAAAGGTCAGTATATCACTGCATGAATATTATTGAGATGAAAAGTTTTCCACTTCCTTTTAATAAATTGTCAAAGTCTAAAAAAATTACTGTTTAAAAATTATTTTCCTGGTATCATACTTCCCCAGAGTTAAAATTGGCAAACACTCATCAATTCCAAGCCTCTTATTTTACACATTCTGCAGTGGAAGTTCCCAGCAGGCCCCTGGGGGAGGGCTCTATGTTAATCTGAAGCCTGCTCAGGGACTGGAGAGGGAAGTAGTTTTCTCTGGGCATTGAGGTTGCAAGCTGGCTAACCCAGCTTTGCCTTCATGGGCCTGGAGGCCAGCACAAGAATGTCTGCAGGCCATGGAGATGGGGCTGGTATCCCGGAATTGTACTGAATGTTGTGGAGAGTTCTGGGATGGTGGAGTATTTGAAGCTTCTCCCAGAAAAGCATCTGATGAACTCTGCAAATGTCAGGGGATTCAGTTATGTGGCCTTTCATTAAAGATTAAGGCTGGAGAAAAAAAGTATTGAAGTCAGGGACTTTTTTCTGAGCAACCAGGTATGACGAGAGGGAAGCAGGCAACTCTTTGGCCAGGAAACTGTTCAAAAGTGAGAGAAGCCAAAGAGCAGAGAAAATGAGGACCAAAAAGCCATTGGACATGATGGCTGAATTTCTCTCAGGGGAACATTCTGTTCTCCAAGATTTGTTGCTGGATGACTTCACTGATAACAGTATAGTGAATGTAGCCAATAATCTCTCTATATAAAAGTCTAAGTGACTGACCGATCGAATGATTGGTCGCTGTGACACACACTGACCACCAGAAGGCAGACGCTAAACGCAGGAGCTGCCCTCCTGGTGGTCAGTGTGCTCCCACAGCCGTAGTGCCGCTCAGCTGACCAAACCGTCCCGGCGTCCCACCAGCCCTGTGGCAGCCACTCCCTCCCTCAGTAGTCCTGCAGGTCCAATCTCCAGAGAATGGGCCAGGCACTGATGGACCTGCTGGCACTGACGGCACTGCTGGCATGGTCGGAAGTCGGCCTCGGGCACTGTGGCCGCTTTCCCTCCCTAGATGTTCTGCAAGGAAGAAATGATATAAAAGTGGCTGCCAGGTGGCTCCCAACAACTGGCACGAATGTCAGCAGGATGGATCCAGATCCTGGGCTGGCAAGGGTGTTCCACCGCCTGCCCGGAGGGCCTATTGTGTCCTGGCCCCCCTCCACCCCACTCAGGATGGGCGCCAGATGCAGGGCTCATGGCTGGCGAGTGCCGCTGCGGCAGCGCGATCCTCTCCCAGTTGGGACTGACTGGGTGCAAGCCTGTGGCAGGCGCAGCAGGGCTGGGATGAGCAGGAACGGCAGGTGGCGTTGGACTGAGGGTTTCAGCCTGATCCCCACAGGCCACCTCGAGGGACCCCACCCATGCATGAATTCGTGCACTGGGCCTCTAGTATCTCTATGGTGACAGATGGGTACTGGAAATATTGGGGGGAACACCTTGCAAAGTATATGATTATTTAACCACTATGCTATATGCTTGAAATTAATACAAAATAATATTGAATGTAAACTGTAATAGAAAAATAAAATTAAAAAAAGAAATGAAGTGGCCATTTTAACAGGAAAGAAAGTTAGTACTGCACTCCTGATTTATTTCTGGTTTCACAAGTTGACTCTTTGTCATTGAAATTTCTCCTTCTGCTTCCAGCACCGAGTGGATTTTCTTCAGCTGATGATTAACTCTCAGAATTCCAAAGAAACAGACTCCCATAAAGGTAAACAAGGTGTACTTCAGAGGGCCAGTGATGGGGAGGCTCAGAGGTAGTGGTGGTTCAGAAAATGTATAGGAAGATTTTCATGCAGACGTGAATTTCTATCAAATTGAAAAAGACACATGCTCAGAATAAAGGTAGCCAGAGGCACTTTCTACACACATGTGGGCACAGCTTTATTCAAAGCTTGAAGGGCACCATAAACAAGAATTTTATGCCCTGAGGTCAGTCAGTGTTCTGTGGATCACCTACATCAGAATCTCTGGGAGCTTGTTTCCAATGTCTATTCTCTGGCCTCATCCAGCTACATGGAAATTTGCATTAAGGATGCATCACTTTAGGAAGCACATTGCCCCAGTATTGGTGACCTTCACTTGGAACCCTTGGTCAAATTGTGTTCACTAGCTTAATCTAGTATAAAGTTTTGTCTTTTATTTACTTGTTTGATGGTTAAGTTCTCTCAGGTTTGTCCACTGGAGCCCTTTCAGAAGGCGCTGGGGTCCTATTTTCTTTCTTTCTTTTTATTTTTTCAATATACTTTACTTTTTAGAGCAGTTTTATGTTTACAGCAAAATTGTGTGAAAGGAACAGATATTTCCCATAACCTTCTCCCCTCACCTATATTCAGCCTCTCTGACTATCAGAATCCCTAACAGCAGTGTACCATTTGTTACAGTCAGTGAATCTACATTGACACGATTGTCATCCAAAGTGCATAGTTTAAATTAGGATTCACACTTGGTGTTGTATGTTCTATGGGTTTTAATCGATATATACTGTATATATAAAACCCTAATATACAAATAGACCAAATGGTGGAACAACCAAACAACTGGTCGCTATGATGTGCGCTGACCACCAGGGGGTGTGCACAGAACATGGCGGGCATCAGCAGCAGGTGGCAGAGTGGGGAACATGGCCGGCATTGGCTATGGTGGGATGGTGGAGCGGGTGAGGGGGGCACCAGATCAAGGCGGGGTGCCGGTCGCTGTCATCAGTGCAAGCCTCTGGTGGTTAGTGAAAATTCTTTGCTCCCTTGCGCTGCAGTCCTGCTGGGTGCTCGCACCTGCTGCTGGAGCCGGCCCCACTCACACCCACTGATGGCACGGAGCAATTGGGGCCAGTGCCAGCAGCAGGTATGAGTGGGGCTGGCACTGTCAGTGGGTGCCAGGAGTGGCTGTGAGGGGTGGCTGACAGCCCTGATTGCCCCTCAGGGCTTCTCCACCTTCCCCTGCTCCAGAGGGGCGGTCAGGGCCGGCAGCTGCCTCTCACACCCACTACCGGTGCTGGCCCTGCTCGCACCCGCAGCTGGCACCAGAGTCGCTGCCTGCACCCACTGCTGGCGCTCGGTGCTGGTCCAGATCACTCGGCACTGTCAGCGGGTGTGAGCAGCAGCTGTGGGCCCTGATTGCCCTTGAGGACTTCTCCACCTACCCCTGCTCCTGAGGGGCAATCAAGGCAGCAGCCGCCGTTCGCACCCGCTGACAGCGCCGGCCCCGCTTGCACCTACTACTGGCACTGGCACCAATTGCTCCACGCCATCAGCGGGTGCGAGTGGGGCTGGTGCCATCAGTGCATGGGAATGGTGGTGGTGGGAGCGGGGCTGCCAGCAGATGAGGGACCGGGGGCCTGGTGGATGGGCCGAGACCCACCCCTGTGCCCACCACATCCTTGCGGCCCACAGTTCCTTTCAAGGTGCACTGGACCCCTAGTAAATTTATAATGACACTAGAGGCCCAGTGCAGAAATTCATGCATGGGTGGGGTCCCTCGGGGCGGCCTGAGGGAATTGGGCTGATGCATGCAGTCCAATGCCACCTGCTGCTCCTGCTCATCCCGCTCCCACTCATCCCAGCCCTGCTGTGCCTGCTGCGGGCTTGCGCCCAGTCAGTCCCAATCAGGAGAGGCTCGTGCCACTGCAGCGGTGCTCACCAGCTGTGAGCCCTGCGTCTGACACCTGTCCTAAGGCGGGTGGGGAGGGCAGGATGCGATTGGCCCTCGGGTGGGTGGTGGATCGCCCATGGCCTGGGATCCAGATCCGTCCCACTGACATGCCCAAGGCTGACTTCCAGGAGGCCAGCAGTGCAGCTGGGATCATGCTGGCAGCACTGGTCCGTCAGTGCCTGGCCTGTTCTCTGAAGATTGGACCTGCAGGACTACTGAGGGAGTGAGTGGCTGTTGCTGGGCTGGTGGGCCACCGGGACTGTGCGCTCCCACTGTGGGAGCGCACTGACCACCAGGGGGCAGCTCCTGCGTTGAGCATTTGCCCCCTGGTGGTCAGTGAGCATCATAGCGATCGGTCGTTTGGTAATTCAGTCACTTAGGCTTTTATATATATAGATATGTCCACCATTAGAGTATAGAGAGTGTCCTGTATCTTTTTCACCTATCATTTTCTGAGTACTTCCTTGCTTTCTGATGCAAGGCATTCCAAATTTCTCTCTATTTCCCCTGATCAGCCCTGGAGCCAGCCATTTCACCAAGGAATTCTGGTTTATCTTAGTGAGAAGTACTTAGAAACCAAAATCCGATCTAGGAGTGCTCATTGCTCCTACGATTTCTTTACTTCTAGATTGTCTCAGTGGATAAAGCTAAGAACATCAAATATATTTACAGAGGTCTCATAAACATAAATATTTTTATATTCACCCATAATTAGTGATGTAAACACATTTTCTCTCAAAAAAGAAACATGCAAGTATTATTGTTTATTCCTATGATATAAATACTTCCATCATAGTTAATTTCAAACTACTAATGGCTTGACAACCATCTCACAAAATTTCTGAATATTTAATAATTGGTTCTAAAGAACAGGGTTGAGATGACTCCAGCACAGCACTATAAATATATCCATATCTATGTATACAAATCTTTCTTTCTCCCTATCTATCTAGTCTCATACAACCTTCTGTGATGAAAGAGAACATATTCTATATCAATAGAGTTACCACTAGGCACATGTGGCTATTACACGTTTGACATGTAAGCAATGCAACTGAAAACTGAATCTTATATTTAATTTTAAATAATTAAAATGTAAATAAGCACATGTAGCTAGTGGCTACCTATTGGGCAGCACAGCTTAAATTTTGGATATCATGGGGTATATCCTAGCTGGGGGAAGGAATTTGATAGTTGAATCTACCCCCAACAGCATCATAAAAATAATGTTTGAAAAATCAGTCCTTGGTAGACCTTTCTTGTTTTTAGTTGTGAATTACAACTTTGTGGGAATTAGCATGTTTATTTCAGTGCTCTAAGTATCAAAAGGTCCTAATTCATTCCCACACAAATAGATTAGATCTTAACCATGCTTATTCTCTCAGGAGAAAATAAAAGAGGAGGCCACTATTAGTTTGAATAGACTCTTCCTTCCCTTCTCCCTTTCTTCCTCTTCTGGAATGCCCATTATTCTAACATTGCTTTTTCTGCTGGCATAATTCTTTCCTCCATCTCCTTGGCTCTGTTTTCTATGCATGCTTCATTTTCAGGATTTCTGATTGGTTCTTTTTAAAACTTTCAATCTCTTTGGTAACCTACTCATTTTGTTCATTCATTTGTTTTCTGAGTGCATTGAATTGCCTGTCTGCATTTTCTTGCATTTTGTTGAGTATTTACAGAACTGCAATCATGAAATCTCTGTCATTTACATCACATATTTCCATGTGTTCCAACTTGCTTTTTGGGGCTTTTTCATTTTCTTTCAATCCTCGTTTCCATAGTTATTCATGGTATTTGTTGTTCTCCTTTGCCTACACATTTATATCTGTTGATATTAATGGCTTATAACAGCTTCCTCTGAAGAGAGCTTTCTACTATTTTCCAGTAGATAGCACTGAATCACAAGATTTTTTACCTCTGTGATCCAGATTTGACCTCCGGGGCTTTTATAAAACAGTACAGCCTTGCTGCTTGGAGGTGGGGTTTGTTTTCCCTCACTGTAATGGTGACCCCTGACCTCCATGGGGTTCCCTCCAAGCATCCAACCTGGGGATCAGTCACAGAGGGAAATGGTGGTTCTACAGCAATAACTCTTGGTTTATAGATAATATGCTCCTTGGCTATACTCCAAAGGCAACAGGATGCGAGTTTTGGGAGTCTGAGCATTGTCAGGACTCTGTGCTTCCATTTCTTTCTCTGAAACACCACCATCTGGCCCAGCAGTGGAGAGCCACAGCTCTCCATTCCTCCTGGCTGAAGGAAGCTCCTGCTACTGCCGTCTTCGATATTCTGCATTTCTAATAAACTCCCAGATACTGCTGATGCTTCTGGTCCATAGACAATAGCTTGAGTAGAAGAGTTTATCTGTAGCCAATTACTGTTCTTTTTTTTTTTTATATTTTATTGATTTTTTAGAGAGGAAGGGAGAGAGATAGAGAGTTAGAAACATCGATGAGAGAGAATCATCGATCAGCTGCCTCCTGCACATCTCCTACTGGGGATATGCCCGCAACCCAGGTACATGCCCTTGACCGGAATCGAACCTGGGACCTCTCAGTCCGCAGGCCGACGCTCTACCCACTGAGCCAAACCGGTTTCGGCCAATTACTGTTCTTTTAAGTTCCTGGAAACATGTTTAGAAGAAAGATCCTTTAATTTTTCTTTACATAAACTTCAGTATTGTAAACCATCTCAAAATTTTTAGGAATAATTTAAAATTTTCCTGGGGGAGAATGCTATCCCATATTACTTATAGTTAAACTACTTTTAAGATTCTCCAGTAACATACTGTGGAATTACACAGCTGAGATAGTGATGAGAGTGATGTATTCAGGGGCAGGTGACCAAGAATAGTGTAGACCCCTGGTCGGCAAACTGTGGCTCAAGAGCCACATGCGGCTCTTTGGCCCCTTGAGTGTGGCTCTTCCACAAAATACCACGTGCGGGTACGCGTACAGTGCGATTGAAACTTTGTGGCCCATGCGCAGAAGTTGGTTTTCGGAGAAGTACTGTTGATATTTGGCTCTGTTGACTAATGAGTTTGCCAACCACTGGTGTAGACCTTTGGAAAAACTGGATTAAGACTTTTTTTTGCCTTTTTCTGGATCTGCAGTACACACATCAGAGTACAACTCCCTCTAGTTTGATCTGAATTTCCATTTTTTTCTTCTAGCAGTTTGGCATTTCATATGGATTTTTCATAATCCAAACTGATGATTTACATTGACCTTTCTTTTCCTTTTAGCTATGACCGATCTGGAGCTTGTCGCCCAATCTATTATCTTTATTTTTGCTGGCTATGAAACCACTAGCACTTCCCTTTCCTTCTTTATGTATCTTATGGCCATTCACCCTGATGTGCAGCAGAAACTGCAAGAGGAGATCGAGGTAACATTTCCCAATAAGGTAAGTGGATGATACCTGCAGAGGTAGGGAGGAAGTGAAACCTTAACAAGAATGCCTCCTCACCATTTCGTAGGATAATTTTTGCAAAGAGCATAAGCATCAGTTGTTTATCTATGCTATTTAGGAAGGATGTAAAGTGATGAAAACAAAGAAATATAGGTAATGTGTACTTTTCACAGATTATAAGATCTTAGACAAAGTGCTTTTCCTGGCATAGCAGTTATCTGTTATCACAATAATGTCAAATGGAAAAAAAGACCCTCAGTGGCAATTAACAATAAACATTGATTGCTCAAGTGTCTGGATAATTATCTGTGTTGATATTGACTGGACTTGCTTTAGTCTGGCTCTTGGCTGATCTAGGCTGGCCTTGGCTAAGAGGCTGGGTGAATCAGCTCCACACATGATCCACATATCTCCCATTCTCCAGACAAGAAGCCTGGGTATGTTCTTCTCAGGCAATGGCAGAGGGAAAGACCAATAAGCCCAATCATATGGGTGCCTTTCAGAACTCTGCTTGCATCATACTTAGCCAACATTCCATTGATTTAAAGCATGCACTATGGCCAACCCCAGCATCAAAATAGGACGGCACAAAGTTAGATGACTAAGGGCACGGACACACACAATGGTGGAGAACAGGCCCAAATAGTGTAATATACCACCCTGGGTAAACATTCCAGACTAGAAGAAGCCTGACATACAGGAAAGAGCGTAGGGTAGGGAATAGAAGATAGACATCTGAGTCCAGACTATGGTATTGGACAGGTCATATGACCTTTCTGAGTCATAGGTCTTTCAGATATAAGGAAAAGATTTTAGAACCTATGTAATTAGAGATTATCTTTCTTCTCATGGAAAACTCACATTGGCATTCTTTTGATAGCAATAAGATGGAAAGGTCACTAAGACACAGAGACTAGCTAAATCATTGTGTTCTGCTTTTTTTTTTTTTAGTAATAATTAAAACACTATAACTAAACATTTGCTCCTTACTATATGTGTCTATTCTAAATACCTTGTATTTATAAATGAATTTAATCTTAACAAATTCTGTATTAACCAGGATAGGTTAGGTTATGCGTTGGTAACAGATTGGTCCTGAAATCTAAATGGCTTTACATAGCAAAAGTTTACTTCTCATATTTATATATAGAACATGAATTGTTAGAGGAGGGTAGGAATGGGAGTCTCTGCTCCATAGGTACTCAGAAATATAAGCTAAAAAGGCCCCACTTTATCTTTTTCTAAAAAATATTTTTATTGATCTCAGGTGGAAGGGAGAGGGAGAGAGAGATAGAAACATCAATGATGAGAGAGAATCATTGATTGGCTGCCTCCTGCATGTCCCCTACTGGGAATCAAGCCCACAACCTGGGCATGTGCCCTTGACCGGAATTGAACCCAGGATCTTTCAGTCCGCAGGCTGATGCTCTATCCACTGAGCCAAACCAGCTAGGGCAAGGCCCCACTTTCTTGTAGCTGCACTTTCTGGAACACAAGGCCTTCATCTTGGTTGGGGAATAAAGAAGTAGAGTGTTGCTCACTGGATTTTCAAGTGTTTTGACTTCCAATGAACATACATCACCTCAGCTCACAGCCCATTCTCAAAGCTGGTTCCCCCTAGCTTTAAGTGGGCTGGGAGATGTGGAGACCACATGGATATTGGGTGAGCAGTGATATCTCTGCCAAACAACTCTATGAAGTGTCAACTCTAAATATCTCCATGTAACATATCAGAAAACAGGTACTGAGAGGTGAAATAATTTTCATACACTAGTCATATAGCTAGTGGTGAAGAAGCCTTAACCTCTCCAGCATTGCCTCTTCAATATAACACCAAGTGATACCCACATATTGCCCACACTGTTTTCAGATATCTGACAAAACTGGAACTCTTTGTGGTAGGAAGAGACTGGCCTCTGGGGCTGGAGAGGCTTGTATGAGATCTTCACAGCTTACAGTCAAACCCTGAACAACTAGGAGACTGTTCCAGCAAGGCAGCATGAGGCTGAGTGGGGTTCCACCTCTTCATAACTTCTGCTAGAATGAAATTGTGTGCCTGGTAGCTAGCATCCCATCATACTCTTCATGTACCCAATTTGGTTTAGAAAGAAACCTGTTTCTTATCAAGTTATTTATAACTTCTACATTAGATAGTTTTTCTCTCCAAATCCTATATATAATCTAAAGGGTTGGCCCTAGCTGGTTTTGCTCAGTGGATAGAGTGTCAGCCTGTAAACTGAAGGGTCCTAGGTTCAATTCCGGTCAAGGGCACATGCCTGGGTTGTGGGCTCGATCCCCAGTAGGGGTGTGCAGGAGGCAGCCAATCAATGATTCTCTCTCATCATTGATGTTTCTATCTCTCTCTCCCTCTCTCTTCCTTTTTGAAATCAATAAAAAATATATGTATATAAAAATATAGGATTTTTCAACTAAAAAACTTTATGTCAAGTTGAGATTTTGCTTTTTTACTCATTCTCTTTCCTTGCTGCAGAAGTGCGGCCTCTCTTTTGAAAACAAAGTGACCATAGCATATTTAATTTAAGAGTCGGGGCCATAGTCTATTAGTCACATGAGATTAAAAAAATCACTGTATGGTAAGGTGAGAGACTTCTGGTCCTGTTTAGGGTATTGTCCCCAACGTCTCCCATAGTTATAACTACTCCACGTATCTCAATGGGCCATTAAGCAGGTCAAAGGATATGATAGATATCAAAATGTCTGTAAATCCTAAGGTCCTTTACTCAAATAAGTTATTCTTTGGAGCGCCTAACATTTCTATAAAACGACATAGACTGAGTTGAAAGTTGATCTCAAATCTCAGTTTATCAAAATCTGTTTCTTTCTTCCCAGGCAACTCCCACCTATGATGCCCTGGCACAGATGGAGTATCTTGACATGGTGATGAATGAAAACCTCAGGTTATACCCAATTGCTGGTAGACTTGAGCGGGTCTGTAAGAAGGATGTGGAAATCAATGGGGTGTTCATTCCCAAAGGGACAGTGGTGATGGTGCCAAGTTTTATTCTTCACCGAGACTCTACGTACTGGCCAGACCCTGAGGAGTTTCGTCCTGAAAGGTACTGGACCCCTGGGAAAGGGAACCCACCCTCATCCAAGCTGGTTGGACATGTTCTGATGTCTTTTAGTATAGATGATGAACGTGTGTTGTACAATCATTTGTATGCATACCTACTTATTTTTAGAAGTTTTTCTTATTACAAGAGTGATTATTATTTTACAATCTCTAGATTAGATAAAAGAAAGTTGTATTTGTCTATAGTCCAAATAACTTAATATAGGTCTCATTAATAATGTGATGTATGTCATTATTGGCATTTTTTTGCATATATAGATTTCTAAAAATTAGAATAATTATATTTTATACTACTTTATTTAACAGTAAACCATAAACTACATCCTATGTATAAAACACCACCTTATATAGGTATATATTAATCTGTCTGTGATTGTATACATATGCCATAATTTACTTAATCACTAATGATTTTAGAAATATAGGCTTTATTTCTTTACGTTTTTCATTGTTGTTCTCTTTAATCTGTGAATTTACCACCAATGTTCCCACATTCTATTTTTTAAAAACATTAGCTGCTGTTCCTTTAGCATAATTGGGAGAGTGCAGGCTGACAACCTGAAAGGTCCTCACTCCTGATGGTTTAAGCAGTCCCTTAAGGGTAGAGGTGAACACAGGTTCCCTGGTCTGTCTTTGGTTGCAGTCCTGGGCCAGCTTCTTCCTACTCTCAGTATTTGGTGACTTCCAAAGGGAAGTCATCTGCCCTCTAGACATTCTAAGACCCTCCTCTTTAGGGGTCGTGAGCATGTTCTGGAAATTCAGAGCCAAGTCTGGCTTTGGGCACAGCTTGGACTCTGGAAAGAGCTGATGCTTCCCATTTAGTGTATTGGTGAGCAAAATTGGAAAGAACTATTGAGGGCACTACCTTGGATCTAGACTTTTATTAACACAACTATACGATCCCTAATGGCATGGACCTTGTCTCATTTGCCATGGTGTCCTTATTCTAGCATAGTGTCTACACACAGTACTTTTGAAGAAAGTTAATTGACCAAGTCCTCTGTTTTCTGGAACAGGGGGCCTCTGTGGTTTCTCCAAGCTCAGCAGTTTCCCTCCTTGTAGCTTCATGAACATGAAATCGGAGACCTTTTCTGTACTTCATTTTTAATTCTATTTATTAGGGTAACACTGATTAATATTATAATAATTTCAGTTGTACAACTTTATAATACAACCTCTGTAGACTTTATTATGTGATTACTATCAAAGTCTAGACTTCTCCAGTCACCTTGTATTTGATCTCCTGTGCCCTCTTCATCTTCCTCATACCTTTCTTCCCCTCTGGTAACCACCATTCTGTTGTGTGTATCTATGATTTCATTTTTTGTTTATTTGTTGCTTTTTGTTTTATATCCCACGTATGACTGAAATCATGTGGTTCATATCCTTTTCTGTTTAATTTATTTCACTTAACATAATACATTCAAGATCCATCCATGTTGTTACAAATGGCAATAATTCATCTTTTTATGGCTGAGTATTATTCCATTGTATATATGTACCATATCTTCTTTATCCAATTGTCTGTTGTAGAACACTTGTTTTGTTTTAATGTCTTGACTATTATAAATAATATGTTAATGAATACAGGGGTATGTGTATCTTTATGAATAAGTGTGTTCAAATTACAAAAATTTCACGTATATAGCCAGAAGAGAGATTGCTGGGTCTTATGGTAACTCTTTTCTTAATTTTTTTGTGGAACCTCTATACTGTTTTCCATAGTGGCTACACCAGTTTATATTTGCACCAGCAGTGTGTGAGAGCTTTCTTTTTCCACATCCTCTACAATATTTATTTCTTGTCCTAACAAGAGAGCTGGTATCTCATTGTAATTTTTATTTGCATTTCCCTTATAGATAGTGGTGGTAAGCATTTTTTCACATATCTATTAGTCATCTTGTACTTTGCTTCATTCAGTCATCAAAGAGTAAGTGCTGACCATGTGTCAGAAAGTGGGCCAGGCTGTGAAAAATCCATGTTTTAAAAAATATATAAAAGTATATGTGTATTTAACATATAGAGAAACATTTCCTATATACAAGTCTATAAAATACTTATAATGCATCTCTATGTGTTCATCACTTGCCTTACAGCAATCAACCCATGTCCACTGCCCCATCCATATGCCATCCTTACTACCCTCCTAATTTCCACATTATCTTAAGGCATAGCATCTGTAAATATTTTCAATGTTCCCCAAAATATAAAAACCCTTAAAAAATATAGAACCACAATGCCATGATCACTTTTCCAAAATACATATTTTTCCTTAAAATAATAAAACATTGACGAGTCAAATTTGAATAAAGCATAGATCTACCCTTCAGAGAATTTATAGCCTAGTGCAGTGGTTAGCAAACCGTGGCTCACGAGCCACATGCGGCTCTTTGGCCCCTTAAGTGTGGCTCTTCGACAAAATACCACGTGCGGGCGCTCACGTACAGTGCAAAGTTGACTTAAAACTTTAAGTAAAGTACCCTGACCGGTTTGGCTCAGTGGATAGAGCGTCGGCCTGCGGACTCAAGGGTCCCAGGTTCGATTCTGGTCAAGGGCATGTACCTTGGTTGCGGGCACATACCCAGTGGGGAGTGTACAGGAGGCAGCTGATCTATGTTTCTCTCTCATCGATGTTTCTAACCCTCTATCCTTCTCCCTTCCTCTCTGTAAAAAAAATCAATAAAATATATTAAAAAAAAACTTTAAGTAAAGTTTATTAAGTTAATTTTAGGGAATGTTGTGGAGTGAAAGAAGATGTAGTGTTGAGGATTGAGAAAGGTATGTTGAGATGGTTTGGACATATAGAGAGGATGAACGAAAGGAGATAGACGAAACAAGTATATGAGTGTGGATGGGAGAGTTGGAAGGGGTCGACCTCAGCGAGCGTACCTCAATCAGATTGAGGACGTTTTTAGCAAAGGCCAGCTTAGGAGTACCCTAATTAAGTTAATAACAATGTACCTACTTATATAGTTTAAGTTTAAAAAATTTGGCTCTCAAAAGAAATTTCAATCGTTGTACTGTTGATATTTGGCTCTGTTGACTAATGAGTTTGCTGACCACTGGCCTTGTGAAACAGATACATAAGGAAACCAGTGATCATACGAGAGTAGAGGAGCATCATATGCCAATGTAAGTCATCTGATTTAAGCTATTCAATGAGGGAGAGAGAGGGACAGAAGGGGAGTGGTCAGAGGAGGGGAGGGGAAAGAAGGGAAGGTAAGGAAAAGATAACTAATAGGAAGTATTATTCCTGCTTCCTTCCTCCATGAGCATGTGACAAGCATGAGTTTGATGGAGGGAGAAACCTTCTTTTCCTTCATTTCCTTCTTGCCTTTAGAGTGTGAACATTTCAACATCCTGAATGTAATTTAGTGTTTAAAAATAAATTTTCTTTTAAACAGCCTTCATCTTTTTTCTTCAATGAAACTGAAAGCTCCTAAAGAGTAAGGGGAGTGGAAATGATCTCCAGCTTATATTTCTCACAGCAAAATAACCAGAGCAGGATCTCACTGACTAGCCCACTGGAGTATCCTATATACTAGAACCCCAAACATGTAGTTCTTGCGGTGTTTATGGTTTATTAATTGTTTTAATCTACTGTTGTGGAACCAGGTTCAGTAAGAAGAACCAGGACAGTATAAATCCTTACACATACATGCCCTTTGGAAGTGGACCCCGAAACTGCATTGGCATGAGGTTTGCTATCATGAACATGAAACTTGCTATCGTCAGAGTTCTGCAGAACTTCTCCTTCAAACCTTGCAAAGAAACACAGGTCAGATACTTAACATGTTACCACTCTGCCAAAATAATGCTTTATTGGGAAATTTGTAAAAACTGATGTGTGTGTGTGTGTATGTATGTGTATACATACATACACACACACACACTATATGCATGAATGTGCTCACTTATCCTATGTAATAAAAGAGGGATATGCAAATTGACTATCACTCCAACACACAAGATGGCCACCCCCATGTGGTCAAAGATGGCTGCCCCATGTGGAACCAAGATGGGCGCCACAAGATGGCTGGCAGGGGAGGGCAGTTGTGGGCGATCAGGCCAGCAGGGGAGAGCAGTTGGGAGGGACCAGGCCTGCAGGGGAGGGCAGTTGGAGGCGACCAGGCCTGCAGGGCAGGACAGTTAGGGGCAACCAGGCCTGCAGGGGAGAGCAGTTAGGGGTGACCAGGCTGGCAAGGGAGGGCAGTTAGGGGTGACTGGGCCAGCAGGGGAGGGCAGTTGGGGGTGACTAGGCCTGCAGGGGAGTACAGTTAGGGATGACCAGGCTGGCAGGGGAGGGCAGTTAGGGGCGATCGAGCTGGCAGGGGAAGAGTTAGGCGTTGATCAGGCTGGCAGGGGAGTGGTTAGGGGGTGATCAGGCTGGCAGGCAGAAGCAATTAGGGGCAATCAGGCAGGCAGGCAAGCGAGTGGTTGGGAGCCAGCGGACCTGGATTGTGAGAGGGATGTCCCAGATTGGAGAGGGTGCAGGTTGGGCTGAGGCACACACACACACACACACACACAAAACACCCCTGTGCACGAATTTTGTGCACCGGGCCTCTAGTTGTTTAATAATTTATTCTCTAAGCTAGAGGTTCTATTTGGAATCATCTGTGACCTTTAAGATCCCGTTAGTCTGGAGTGCTAAGCCTGTGTTTTTATAAATATCCAACTATAAAGGCCATCTAGAGTCAATGTAGTTAGTGTGACATGATGATGTAGAGTCCTTTGAGAAAAGTTTAAATTTAGTTACAAGTCCACTGGAAGGGAAGTGCTGTGCACAAGTCCTGAAGTATAGTGATTACTGAATCATTACTTTCAAGCACTGTTCTTTTCCACTAGAACTAACAGAAGTTCTTGTGTTAGTTGTGTTTCTCAACCACTGGCTGTACAACAAAATAAATGGAGAGTTATGAAAAATCTTGATGCCTAAGTTATCCCAGATACTAAAATAATTTCTCTTTTGTGGCTTTAAAAGCTCCCCTTTTGACTCTCATGTGCAGTCAAGGTTGAGAATCACTGATGAAAGCATTTCTGCCTATCATGGCTTCTTGACCCCTCCTTTTGGGAGCCCTGCTGTGATCAAACTAGGCTCCTTTTACATCTAATAAGAACTCTATGATGGCCCTAACTGGTTTGGCTCAGTGGATAGAGCGTTGGCCTGCGGACTCAGGGGTCCCAGGTTCGATTCCAATCAGGGGCATGTACCTTGGTTGTGGGCACATCCCCAGTTGGGGGTGTGCAGGAGGCAGCTGATCGATGTTTCTCTCTCATCGATGTTTCTGGCTCTCTATCTCTCTCCCTTCCTCTCTGTAAAAAATCAATAAAATATATTTAAAAAAAAAACCCTCCAGAAGTCTTCCCCATCTAGTACAGAGCCCATTTTCTTCTGCCATGTTATTGTTACTGCAGGCTGGTATCTTTACTTGTACCACTTAACCTAATACTTTTTCATTAAACTATCCAGTGTGGTTCTTTATGTATGTAAGAATGTCTTTAATTCTAGCACCTCATTTTATTCTTTTCATAAATTCCCAAAGGTGCCTTGTAGTCATGCAGGAAATGTTTACAGAGTGATTTGCAGTTGATTTGGAGCTCTTGTATACAAATTTTAATCAATTTAATTTGAAACAATTTAACAATGTGCATTACATATATATGCCTTGAAGTGAAATTACAAAATAGGAAGGTTTTACATTAATAGGTAGATATGGAATCTCTTCTCTGAAGAACATGCAGAATAGTTGCCTTTGATTCATATCAAGCAAGGCTCTATAATAAGGCTTATTTCTAGGACTCGTGTGTTTATTATGCAGCTCCTTTCCTTAAGTCAGCTTTTTCAGGGAAGAGGAGGGTAGAGATAGTTTTCAACGTATTTGTGGCTTTAGGCAGCTGTGTAAGGAGTCCTGTAAGTATATACACATGAGGGACACAGCCCTGAGAGGAAATGGGTCTCTGACACACCTGGGGTGGGGAAGACACTCCCTGAAAACTTCCAGTCTTCTATTGCTGGTGCTTCTCACTCTCCATGACAATTTTCTTGCCCTTCAGTGAACTGAGATCAGAAGGTTACTGTGTTGGAGGCTCCCCCAATACTGAAGAAGTGACTGGGTGAAAATTGAGCTAAAAAATTAATCAAAGGAATGTATAGGTTTTCAGAAGTTCACTATTTACACTACACTTGGGATCTAGGAGGTGTTAGAAAACAGGCACAATGCTTCACAAAGACCTTCTTCCATCATGAAACTGGAAGGTTTCCACTGGTAGAGGTGGCTGGGCTTTAGAAGTTGAGGCTGGTCCATACAATTAAAACATGTAAAATGTACTCAGGATTAATTTGCAAGTTTCAACATACATGAAATGAATTCTACCTGGCTTTTCCAAATATTTTCCCATAATGCCTAAGAATCTGGTTAAAAATTTTAAAACACATCCTTTTTATTTAAAATTTAAAACAGCCCTAACTGGTTTGGCTCAGTGGATAGAGTGTCGGCCTGCAGACTCAAGGGTCCCAGGTTCGATTCTGGTCAAGGGCATGTACCTTGGTTGTGGGCACATCCCCAGTGGGGGGTGTGCAGTAAACAAAACCAAGCAAACATACTTTTGTTTTTGGCCTGGTATAGATTAGGTGCTATATAAAGGGTGTCCCAAAATTCATGCAAGATTTGAATTTTGCGTGAGCATTAACAACAATAACAACAACAACAAAAAATAAAAGCCTAATTTTACTTGGTTTATTGAATCAGATTATAATATCTGTTGCCCTCTGATTTCAATCCCTTCAATTTGATAAGCATTACCAAGTACCAGTTATGGCCCAGGAGCAGGGACAATGAAGACCAATGAAGACCACGGCTTTGTGTGTGTGCCAGCAAAGCTGTGGAGGCCATTTACCCGATGTGCTATTCCATACATAAAGCTATACTGTATACTTTATGAATCAATAAAAAATTTACAATTTTTAATTATAAACCCGTGTTTTCTATCAAAATTACTTCTTGCATGAATTTTGGGACACCCTTTATATATTTTTTTCTTGAATGAATGTATTCACGAATGCTTTAACTGACCAGGATGAGACAGCTTACTAAATAAGTATAAAGAAGTAAAGAATATTATGCTAAAAGTAATTTGTATATGTTTGTAAAGCTTTATTGTGCTTAATGTATCTCATCTACTTGCTTCTGTTGTCAACAGTGTTTAATGAAATGGTTCTCATATGCTTTTAACATTTGCAGATCCCTCTGAAAATAGAGTCTCAAGGACTTACTCAGCCACAAAAACCCATTGTTCTAATGGCGGAGTTGAGAGATGGGACTATAAATGAAGCCTGACATTCCTTAAGGACTTACACATTGTTCTTCAATGAAGTTGTATTCCTTGACCCCAGAGATCTCTATGTACTTTGTGAATAAAACCCAAAAATGAAGATGAACTTAACCTATTGCACTTGATGAATGACTAGCAATTCTGTATATTCATTTAGCTTTCTCAGTGTCTATACAGAGTATTATATATTGCATAATATAAGGGATGTGACTAAAAGCACCAAATATGTAGACCCAGTTTATTGGGTTCTTATAATACTGGCTCCATCCATTCCCACTTGGTACTGTCTGCTGTTCCTTAACACTAATCAAGAATACAAATTTCTCTATAATTTTATCAATAAACATTAATGAAAACAAGAATTATTTTGGTAATGGCAGTAGAGACATTAATATCACACTTTATTTTGAATATTCTGTATTGTATGTTATATTGAGCAATTCAATAAACATATTTTCACAATAGATTATCTAATACTTTCATGCACAGGAGGAGGAATCTATAGAACCAAATTAGTGGGAGCCAGCTACTAAATGTTTTAACTATCACGAACCCTGCTTGGAAGGGACCTTTTTTGAAACCCCAATTTGATATATTAAGATACGTGAGTGGAGAGGGATGGCACAAAGTTTGGCTACATAAAGGAAGATTGATCAAATAAGTAAATGTATTCTGGATAATGAAAGCCAGGCTGCGTGGCAAGCATGGCTCAGTGGTTGAGCATTGACCTATGAACCAGGAGGTTCACGGTTCCATTGCCAATCAGGGCACATGCCCAGGTTATGGGCTTGATCCCTGGTGTGAGGCATGCAGGAGGCAGCCGATGAATGATTCTCTCTCATCACTGATGTTTCTATCTCTCTCTCCTTCTCCCTTCCTCTCTGAAATCAATAAAATTAAAAAAAGAAAGAAAATCAGGCTTCTCACTATCAGAGAAGGATTGTCACTGATTTTGAAAGAGAGAAAACCAGAATGAGCTCTGTGGACATAGAGATTGGAAGGGAATGTATTGGGAAAATTCATGCTTTTCTATATAGATAGATGATAGCTAGGTAGATAGATGTTTGTGTATGTACATGACTGTCTATACACACATATAAAGAGGTAGGGTCCCAGCAGCTGTCCTGATGGGAGGGTAAAGATGACCACTGCCAGTAGTATGTGATGATGGAGATGGAAGGCTCTTTCTGAATTCATTAACCAGATCTGCCACTTACAAGTGTGGTGACCCAGGGGAGAAACCAAGATGGCGGCATAGGTAAACACTGGAGATTGCTGCCTCCCACAACCACTTCAAAAATACAACTAAAAGATGGAACAGACATCACCCAGAACCACAGGAAAGCTGGCTGAGGGGAAATTCTACAACTAGAAGGAAAGAGAAAAGCATACCGATACTCAGAGGAGGAGCAGTGCGGAAAATACAAAGGTGCGGAGATGCGTGCAGAGATGCATGCGGAGTGGGCTGGCGGCTGAGGGCATGTTTGTCTGTTTCAATCGGGAGGGAGTCTCAGGCTCTGAGCTCCAGTTCTGGGCGAGTCTCAGAGGACCCAGACTCAAACGGGAGAAGCGGGACTGTCTGGCATCAGTCAGAACTCGAGGACAGCTTTCTCTCCGAGGTTTGCAGCAGTTGCTGGGACTCTGAGAGGCAGGGCCTCTGGGGACGGGACTGAGAGCAGCCATAACTGCTCACTCCACCCGCCCTGTAGATCCCCTGGGAACCGCCCTGCCCAAGCCTTGCATAGAGGCATTTGCGGGATAGCCTTAGGCAAAGGCTAGATTAGCACCTCCCTAGAGGACACAAATTCTCCCACTGCAGACACAGCTGATTCTCACAGCCAGTTGGCCTGGAGGTTAAATCCCCCCCAGAATTACCTGCAACAATCAAGGCTTAACTACAACAAGACTGCGCACAAAGATCAGAAGGGGGTGCACCAAGAAAGCATAAAAAATACGGAGACAAAGAAACAGGACAAAAATGACAGAAATGGAGGCTATAGAGCTCAAAACCACACTTTTAAGGTCTCTCAAGAACTGTCTAGAAGCCGCCGATAAACTTAGTAAGGCCTTCGGAAAGACTGGTGAGACCACCGATAAATATAGTGAGATCCTCAAGAAATCTAATGAGACCCTCGATGTTGTGATAAAGAACCAACTAGAAATTAAGCATACACTGACTGAAATAAAGAATATTATACAGACACCCAACAGCAGACCAGAGGAGCGCAAGAATCAAGTCAAAGATTCAAAACGCGAAGAAGCAAAAAACACCCAACC
Source organism: Myotis daubentonii (assembly GCF_963259705.1). Lineage (NCBI taxonomy): Eukaryota > Metazoa > Chordata > Mammalia > Chiroptera > Vespertilionidae > Myotis > Myotis daubentonii. The sequence continues at coordinate 36,879,436 of NC_081843.1, read as the reverse complement.
GGAAAAGCAAAATGAAAAAGGAATCCGAAAAAATGAAGATAGTGTAAAGGAGCCTCTGGAACAGCTTCAAGCGTACCAACATCAGAATTATGGGGTGCCAGAAGATGAGAGAGAGCAAGATATTGAAAACCTATTTGAAGAAATAATGACAGAAAACTTCCCCCACCTGGTGAAAGAAATAGACTTACAAGTCCAGGAAGCGCAGAGAACCTCAAACAAAAGGAATCCAAAGAGGACCACACCAAGACACATCATAATTAAAATGCCAAGAGCAAAAGACAAAGAGAATCTTAAAAGCAGCAAGAGAAAGAAACTCAGTTACCTACAAGGGAGTACCCATACGACTGTCAGCTGATTTCTCAACAGAAACTTTGCAAGCCAGAAGGGAGTGGCAAGAAATATTCAAAGTGATGAATGCCAAGAACCTACAACCAAGATTACTTTATCCAGCAAAGCTATCATTCAGAATTGAAGGTCAGATAAAGAGCTTCATAGATAAGGAAAAGCTAAAGGAGTTCATCACCACCAAACCAGGATTATATGAAATGCTGAAAGGTATCCTTTAAGAAGAGGAAGAAGAAGAAAAATGATTTCTTCATTCAGATACTCATTCAAAACCTCCATGCCAAGTATAGAACTCTCAGGCTCCAGGAATATAGAAGTGAATAAATCATGGTTTCTACCCAAGATGATTTCATAATTTAATTGTAGAGATAGAAACATAATTATTGTACAATCATTGAGCCCCTAGACACCCTTTTTCTGGCCTACGGGGAAAGGAGACTAGATCTGTATTAGTCTGCTAGGGCTGCTGTAGCAAAGTACAATAGACTGGTGGCTTAAACAGCAGAAATTAATTTTCTCACAGTTATGGAGGCTGGAAGTCCAAGATCAAAGTGTCAGCAGGGTTGGTTCCTACTGAGGCCTTTCTCCTTGGCTGCCAGATGGCCATGTTCTCCCTGTATCTTCACATGGTCTTCCCTCTGTACCTGTCTGTGTCTGAATCTCCTTTTCTCATAAGGATACCAGTAAAATTACATTGGGACTCACCCATATGCTCTCATTTAAAGTTAATTAGCACTTTAGAAGCCTGGTCTCCAACTACACAGCATTTTTGAAGTGCTGGAGGTTAGAATTTCCACATATGAATTTTGGGGGTGGGGGACACAATGCAGCCTATAACAGGATCTGAGGGGAGCCTCTGGGCCTGCACATGGATGTCACAGGAGGGCTAAGAGGAATCCTCATACACAGAGCAGTGAATATGCTCTCTCATTAAGGTTGGGTGGAGGGGGGGGGGGGGCTAGGCCCATGATGCCAGTTAGAAGGCTCCAAGTTAGCAAGGAAAACTCTCAGGCTTCATAGAACAATGAATGCAACAGTAGACCCTTGAAGACCCTCTGCAGAGCCAGGACAAGGAAAATATATTGCCTGCAAGACTTTTGCAGTGGCTCAGGGTCTCAGGGAGTCATCAGGTGGAGCCAGTAGAGTTCATCTGGCTAACGCAGATTAAGATTTACTGTGTGTAAAGAAGGCTCTGCACAAGAACGTTGGTTCCTGTTGGGTGCATGGGGTGATGGTCTGAGGCCCACTTTTCCATTCCCACAGTTCATATCCCCAAATATCCCAATTTCATTCTGAGAGGAGCAGGGAAAGAGGGAGTTAGCAAGGCCAAATTTAGAGAAGTTTATTACCCAAATGAAACCAAGACGTTGTTTTATGGAAGCAAAATTTCTTCCACCCCAGTTTTACCCCAGTTAGGGACTCATGGGGATGACGATCTCATTTATGAAAAGTTAAAAAGCTACATATTCTTTGAGCATTTGTGTGCATTCAAAAGTGCTATGTCTCTTATTTCTATAGTTGGTACCATCATAACAACTGATGAACAAAGATGAAATAAGGGTAGAAGATTCAAGATGGCAGCTGAGGTGAAAAGTTACACTAACCTCTTCCCATGACCACATCAAAATTACAACCAACTTTTATAGAACGATAAACTGGATAACCATCTGGGGACTAGCTGAAAGATGCAAAGAATCCATGCCTAGACCAGTTGGAAGGCAGAGATGCCAGAAACGGGCTGGCCTCACACCCACATGCAGCAGTTGAGAATCTGGAGGGGTATCTCAGCTGCAGAGGTCCCTCATGAGGAGCAAGAGGCCCCCACTAGATGCCAGACTCCCCACCACCCAGGACCAGTGCTAGAAAAGGGAGCCTACCAAACATCTAGCTGTGAAAATCAGTGGGGATTCGGTCCAACTGGGTGAGACGGTAGGTCGCAGAAAACTTAGGCATCTTCTTAAAGGATTACACACAAAATCTCGCTCGAAGGCGCTCACCTTGGGCCCCGGCAGAGCGATGGCAGCTACGGAGAGTGTCTGGGGTCATACAGGAAGACTCTGAGTTGTGTGGCTTTAGGGTGAGGGACATTTTCCCATGCACCCAACAGGAGCCAGCGTTCTTGTGCAGAGCCTTCTTTACACACAGTCAAATCTTAATCTGCTTTAGCCGAATGAACTCTACTGGCTCCACCTGATGACTCCTTGAGACCCTGCCCCACCGCAAAAGTCCATAGGCCCCATGAAGGTGGTGACTCTCCTTGGTGTGTACCCTGAGACTTTCGCTAAGTAACCTCAGACCCAGGACTGGTGCTGAGTTCAATCCATATAAACCTGTTGAACACCACTCCCCCCTATCTGGTGACTCACTGAGATCCTGCCTCATACAACTGGCATACCACCCGAGGCGCTTTCAGTGGCTGAGCCCAATGGGCAGCCAGCAGGTTGTGGTGGGTCTCGGAAAGACTTGGGCCTCTTACCGACTTGTCCCTGGCCTTGTGTTTATGGCAGCCAGCTTTGGAATGTAGTATGGCCCCTCCCACATTCACCTCAGTGCAGCATAGGCAACTACCAACCATGGGGTGTTTTGTAGCTCCTAACAGGAAGCCAGGGCTGATCACAGGCAGTCTGACATTAACCAGCACCAGAGTCCATTTAAAAAAATTTCAGAAACAATACACTTGGTGGCTGATTTCAGACCTCAACAGAGCTTGACCTGATTAGCTCCAAAAGTAATAAACCCAAAGGGAGGTCTCGAGGATTAGACGCAGCTGGGGCAGATTCTGCTTCCTGGATCAGCCTCCACACAGCAGCTTGTGATCAGCGCCAATCCTCATAATCAGCCAGTCTGAGGGTCAACTCCACCCACAGATGTGCCAACAGCAATCAAGACTTAACTATGATAGTAAAAGGCTTACATAACCCACACAGGGAATAATCCTGGAGCACCCAGCTCAGGGGATCATGGAAACTGTGCCACTGAGCATCCCCGAACATCTACAGCATAAGGCCACTCTGCCAAGACTGGGAACATAGCTCTACCTAACACACAGAAACAAACACAGAGAAGCAACCAAAATGGGAAGCAAAAGACACATGCCCCCAATGAAAGAACAAGAGAAATCTCCAGGAAAAATAATGAAATAAAACTGAGGCAAGCAGTCCACCAAATACAGAGTCCAAAGCAACAGTTATAAGAATGTTGAAGGAACTTAGGGGAAGAGTAGATGAACTCACTGAGAACTTAAAAATGAGAGAGTAAGCATAAAATGCCATAAAGAAACTATAAAAAAGAAGCAGTCAGAAACGAAGACTATCATATTTGAAATGATGAGTAAGTACACTAGAAGGAATCAAAAGCAGGTTAGATGGAGCAGAGGATCAAATCAGCAAGTTGGAAGACAAGGTAGCACAAAACACCCAATCAGAGCAGCAAATAAAAAAAAATTAGAAATAGTTTAAGGCATCTCTGGGACAACATTAACCATAACAATATCCACCTCATTGGGGTATTGAAGGAAAAGAGAGAGAGCAAAGGACTGAGAAACTATTTGAAGAAATAATGACTGAAACGTGTTTAACTTGGAATTCCAGCCCATCCCTACTTTGCAATAATCAGCCAATGGTCTCTCTGTTCCAGTCTCAGATCCCCTTCCCTTGTCTCCCTTAGATCAGGCAGGGGGAGACTTCCATATCCTACCCAGGGCGGGCGAAGGGGGGCTACAGCCATTGGCAGCAGGAAACAGTTACTGAAAATAGATCATCCTCCCTCATCAACCCTAAAAGATTTTAGGGATAGAAGTCTCTGAGGAGGGAATATGGCAGGATAGTAAAAAACTAGGAAAATTACTGGGCAAGTAGAATGGGGAAACGGAGACAAGAAAATTAGGCAAGGCCAAAGAGTTTGGGCAATTTACAGCCAGCTTGTCAGTCTCAAGACCTTCCCTTCCCTTCCCTTCCCTTCCCTAACCAAGGGCACTGGAGAGCAAATGATTCACACCCTCCCCCCTAACCAGAAAATACATAGCTTAAATCACCCTGGAGTGGGAAAAGAGAACAGAGACCCAATTAATGCCATGTGTGCCAGCTAAACAGGTGAAGTTGGGGAACAAATAACAAAACCCTCATTAAAGCCAGCCAGACCTGATTTAAAAGTAGAACAGTAAACAGACCAAAGAATTATGAAGAAACTCCTCTATACACTCATTTTAATGCATCAGTATATTAAAAATGCACCTGGAAAGATGACGACTATTTAACTGAAACCCTCCCCTAAGATTCTCACCTGCAAAACACACAGACACACACACACACACACACACACACACACACACACACACACGAATAAAAAGCTCTCAGGACAAAGCCTCAATGTGGCTTGCTCTGGAGCACACCCATGCCCCTTCTGGGCATGAACTTTTTATTTCTAAGGGTCCCCATGAGACTTACAACCAGGGGAGCAATGGGCAGCATCAACCGGACTCACCCCCTGATCTGTCTCTAAAGCCTCCTTTTTCTCTGACTTCCCAGTGAGCTACAGGGGACCCACCTTAGCTCACTTCCATCACTGTGACCTTCCCTTCCCAGTGAGCTGACAGCAGCCCCGCCTTGGCTCACTTCTTTTCCTGTAGCTTTTCTAGAGAGCCAAGTAGATCACCGCCTAGCCTCCTCCCCCTCAACCATTCCCCCCTCCCGCCATCCCCCCACCCCCCGCTGTTTCTTCTACCCTCATTTCTTCCTTGTTTCGCTGTCCCCAGCATTAATAAAAATACTCTCAAACCCACCGGAACTTGTGTTGTGAAATCTTTCTAACACAAAATCAAGAACCCACACACTGCACAGGCTGAGGCAAACCCGCTCAGGGCCAGTCCCTTTCCAGTAACAATGGTACCTTGCACACGTGACTTAAACTTTCTGTGCGTTTGCTCATTTGTAACGTGGGCTGATTTAAATAAGAGTAGCTACTGCACACAGCTATTTTGAGGAGTAAGGGGAGTGCTTAGAATGGTGTCTGGCATGAAGAGCTTGTGATGACTCTTTCCTACTCTACTTCTAGGTTCCAACATTTACTTCTGGTTTCCTTTGTCCCCATGGACTTGTGGCTTTTAAGAAAAACCCTTTCTTGCATATTATGGGGTTTCTGGAGGCTTCAGAAGTAAATGCATATGTTCAACCACCATGTTCAAGTTTCTGAGAGGAATCTTAAAGATGAGGCAATTGGGAGAGAATAAGACAGGAGAAACAGCATGAGCAAAAACCCATGGGAAGGGGTTGGGTAATAGGGGTTGCTCATGGACCTGCAAAGACTCCAGTCTGAGGCAGTGTGAGGTCTGAGGAGAGGCACTGGGAACACAACTGGGATGGCCACCTCTCACCCGGATGAGGCACTGGCAGTGCCCAATTTGAGAGAGTCAATCCTGGGCACAGCCTGATTAGATGTGCAAAGGTTGCCCTCTGAAAGAACATCAGCCAGGAGCCTCTGGTTCTAATCTGGGTCAGAGATTATGAGAATCTGATTAGGGTAAGGGTGTTGGACGTGAGAGGGCAAGTTTGAAAGACGTTTAAACTCTTTTTTAAAATATATTTTTATTGATTTCTGAGAGGAAGGAAGAGGGAGAGAGATAGAAACATTAATGATGAGAGAGAATCATTGGTTGGCTGCCTCCTACAAGCCCCCTACTAGGGATCGAGCCTGCAACCCATGTATGTGCCCTGACCAGGAATCAAACCATAATCTCCTGGTACATAGTCCGTTGCTCAACCACTGAGCCACACTGGCCAGGCATATGATTAGAATTTCTTAATTTGGTTTAACACCTATTTATCCATCTCTCTACTCACCCATCAACTCATTTCATTTTTTGATGCTTTTCAGGGTAAGTTGCAGAATGAGAACACTTGGTCCCTGTAGCAGGTATGTAATGAACTAAATGAATCTTGGTGTGTAAATAAAGTTAACCTACTGACTCAGCCTTTATTTTAAAATTTGATATTTTGTTTCTCATTTTTTGGCATCACTATTGATTTTTTACATATTGCATTAGGATGTACAAGTATCACTGTGATATTTGACAAATTTGAACTGAAGTAGCCTCTCCCTCTCCTCCCTCTCATTCTGAGCCTGCCTTGAAGTTCCACTGAACTTCATAAATTCCTTGTGCTGGTGAGAAGAGAATGAGCTCTCCCTGCTCCTTTTTGGTTCCTTTGGGTTTTGGAAACTGTTTAGAAACAAATTCTGCCTCACCTGAGGAGCAGGGTGAAAAGGATTTCAACCGATGGGGGCTTTAAGATCCCACCAGGGTGGGGAAAGGTGGGTGTGGTGGGCCTGCTCCGGGTCCTGTGCTGTCACAACTGGGCAGACTCCACCAGCCCTAATAAGAAATCCAGGAAGTTAAGGCTCTAAACATTTATGAGTTCAGTGGCTCCTCACACAGGAGCCATTCACTTTATTTATTTTTCAAATTAAATTTATTGGGGGTAAAACTGATCGATAACATTGCATAATATTCACATCAAAATTACAACTAAAATACAGAACAACCATCATTCAGAACCACCTGAATGGAAGTCCTACAATTAGAGAAGTAAAGAAAAAAGCACACTGAGACTAGCAGAGGAGTGGAGCCACTGAACCAGCTGGTCCGACACCCATGTGTGCGTTTTTTTAATGGGGAGGAAGATGGTCTTTGTGGAGGCTGCCCATGGGGAGCAAGACTCCAGACCCCCAGCCCAGGGTTCCAGAGCTGGGAAGAGAAGTCCCCATAACGATGGGTTGTAAAAACTAGCAGGGTTTGGGGCTCAGTGACACAGAGGCTGCTGGAATCACAAGTGTTTCTCTTAAAGGACTTGTGCACAAACTTACCCAGTCTGCTGCTTCTGAGCTCCAGCGCCGGGGGACCCAGGCACGTACATGGAGGGACTGGATTGTCCGGCATGGGGCAGGAACTCTGGGGCTTTCTCCCAGGTGGAGGTGCTCCCAGGGGTCATGGTTCTTGTACTGGGACCTCCCCTGTTGCAGGACTGACTTGCAGTCAGATCTGAGTTCCCATCATGGCAGCCCACACTGTTTGCTCTGCCCTGGGATTCCCTGAGACCCCGCCCCACGCAATTTACAAACGCACCCAAGCTGTGCACAGAGACTTTTGCATATAAATGGCCTGACCTTTCTCAGGCTAAAAATCTGTCAAACAAACTGCAGCTGGGTCAGGGAGCCCCACACCTTTCAATAAAAGGCCCAAGACCCAGGACCAGCATGGAACAGAGATAAGTCTCAGAGGGAAAGGGGATGGGTGGGAAGAGATTAACCAAAGATCTTACCTAAGGACAGAGTCATAAGGTGATGAAGATCTGGAATGGGGTGGGAACTGGGTGGAGGGCAAAAGGGGACATCTGTAATACTCTCAACAATAAACATGAAAAAAATTAAATTATAAAAATTTTTTAAAAATGGGCAGACCTGAATAGACATTTCTTCAAAGGGGACATACAAATGGCCAAGAGACATATGAAAAAAATGCTCAAAGTCAATAATCATCAGAGAAATGCAAATTAAAACCACAATGAGGTATCATCTCACACCTGTCAGAATGGCTATCATCAAAAAAATCAACAAACAAGTGCTGGTGAGGATGTGGAGAAAAGGGAACCCTAGTTCACTGCTGGTGGGAATGCAGATTGGTGCAGCTACTGTGGAAAACAGTATAGAGTTTCCTCTGACAATTAAAAATGGAAATTCTATTTGACTCAGTGATCCCACTTCTGGGAATATATCCTAAAAAACAAAAAACAAAACACCAATCAGAAAGAATATATGCACCCCTATGTTCATAGCAGCATTATTTACAACACTAAGATTTGGAAACAGCTGAAGTGTCTATCAGTAGATGAATGCATAAAAAAGTTGTGGGATCCCTAGCTGGTTTGGCTCAGTGGATAGAGCATCGGACTATGGACTGAGGGTCTTGGGTTCCATTATGGTCACATGCCTGGGTTGTGGCCTTGATCCCCAGTAGGGGAGTTGCAGGAGGCAGCCAATCGATTATTCTCTCTCATCATTGATGTTTCTATCTCTCTCTCTCTCTGCCTTCCTCTCCTAAATCAATAAAAAATATATTTTAAAAAGCTGTGGGACATTTACACAATGGAATACTATGCAGCTGTAAAAAAGAGGAATCTCTTACCCTTTGGGACAGCATGGATGGACCTGGAAAATATCATGCTAAGTGAAATAAGCCAATCTGAGAAAAACAAATATCACATGATCTCACTTATTTGTGGAATCTAATGAACAAATGAAGCATGGAGGCATGGAACAGACTGACATACCTCGATGTGCGGTTGGGGGGACCAGTAGAGATAAAGCAAAGAACTTATATACTTCTATGCATAGCCCACGGATATGGGCAATAGGGCAGTGAAGACACGGGGGGAGTAGGGCCTGGGAGGAGAGGGGGAAAGTGTGTGTGTGTGTGTGTGTGTGGGGGGTGTAAATGGGAGATATCTGTAATACCATCAGCAATAAAAAGTATATTAAAATAAATAAAATGATATAAAATAATGTTTTTATACTATGAATGATAATATTTTATTTAGGGTTTTTGGTAGATGTTTTTATCAGATTAAAGAAATCCCTAGTATGAGTAATTTAAGATTTTTCATATCATTAATGTGAGTTTAGTATCATCAAATAGAAGTATTGAGCCCTGGCCAGTTTGGCTCAGTGGATAGAGTGTTGGCCTGCGGACTGAAGGGTCCCAGGTTCAATTCCGGTCAAGGGCATGTACCTTGGTTGCGGGGCACATCCCCAGTAGGGGGTGTGCAGGAAGCAGCTGATCAATGTTTCTCTCTCATCGATGTTTCTAACTCTCCCTCCCATCCAAGTACTAACCAGGCCCGACCCTGCTTAGCTTCCGAGATCAGACGAGATCGGGCACGTTCAGGGTGGTATGGCCGTAGACGTTTCTAACTCTCTATCCCTCTCTCTTCCTCTCTGTAAAAAATCAATAAAATATATATTTTTAAAAAGTATTGAGATAATATGACTTTTCTCTTTGAATCGGTTAATGTGATCATTGATATTTATATTTTTTCTGTTAACCACCCTTGAGTTCCAGAGCCAAATCAAACTTCTTGGCCATGGTGTATTATCACTGATGGATTTGGAGTGTGATGATTTTTTTTTTTAGGGTTTTTACATTGAAGTCCTGAGTGTAACTGGCATGCAATATTCATTTCCTATCCTGTCTTATCTGATTTGGGTCAAGTTGGTACTGTCCTCATAGAATGAGCTAGACATGAGGCATTCTTTTATAATTCTCTGGATTGATTTTATGTGACACTTTACATTCCTTTGGTTTCACATCTGTGGGAGTATCTGCTAACATGGTCACCAATGGCCCCTGCCTCCTTTTAGTTACACACCTGTGTTATCCCATCTCCTTGGTTTGGGCTGGAACACACAACTTGGTTCTAAAAGACAGTATATGGCAATAGATATGGTATGCCTCTTCTGAGATAAGGTTACAAAAAGTCTAATCTTGTCCTAGCCCGCTTGGCTCAGTGGATACCAGAGCGTCGGCCTGCGGACTGAAGGGTCCCAGGTTCGATTCCGGCCAAGGGCACATGCCTGGGTTGCGGGGCTCAATCCCCAGTGGGGGCGTGCAGGAGGTAGCCAATCAATGATTCTCTCTCATCATTGATGTTTCTATCTCTCTCTCCTTCTCCCTTCCTATCTGAAACCAATAAAGAAATATTTAAAAACAAACAAACAAAAAACCCCACAAAAAGTCTAATCTTTGGCTTTGACTAAAAAGTTGGTCATTAATGCATCCTTTCGTTTGATTTATGACCAAAAGGCGGGATTGTGAATTTAAAAAGAGGTTCTATGGGAAGTAACCTCACAGGATGATCTGACCATAAATTCCTAACTGGGCAGGTCACGTTCAGTATTCATGCCATATAGCTTTTTAGTAAGAGGTTTATCCTTTTCCTAAGCAAGCCATGTCCATTGTTTAAAATGCCTCAATTTAGACCCCTCCTTCTAATGGATGAACTATCCTTTCAGATCCCCCCTTCTAAGATTTACCCACCTTCAGGAGAGCAAATGATTTTACCTATCCTATAATCCAATCCCTGCCTTGTTTTCTCTCACCTTCATGTAATCTTCCTTACATTTCCTCCTTAATTTCAAATGCACAAAAGAAACTGCAAAGCTGTTATTCATTGAAGCACTTGAGATCTTGCTCCCCAGCATAAGTTGTCAGTTTGGCTCAAATAAACTCATAAAAAAATTTTTTTTAAACATCTATGGCTTCCGTTTTGGGCACCTGCTCTCACTCACTCATTCTGAAAGAAGCCAGTTGCCATGTTTCGACCTGCCCTATGAAGAAACCCAGGTATGAAAGAACTGAGGGAGGCCTATGCCCAAGAGCCAATGATGAACTCAGGCCATGAGCTTGTGAGGAACTAACACCTGTGAATAACCACCTAAATTGATCTGAAAGTAAATCATCCCTCACTCAAGTCTTAGGATGGGAGTGTAGACGAGCCTGACAGGAGGACTGTAACCTCATGAGAGAGCTTGAGCCAGAAGTTTCTAGCTAAGCCATACCTGGATTCCTAACCAAGCAACTGACAGAATTAATGTTTGTTGTTTTATTTTTTAAAATATGTTTTTATTGATTTCAGACAGAGGAAGGGAGAGGGAAAGAGAGTTAGAATCATCAATGATGAGACAGAATCATTGATCAGCTGCCTCATGCATGCTCCCTACTGGGGATCGGGCCTGCAACCTAGGCATGTACTCTGACTGGGAATCAAACATGACTTCTTGGTTCATGGGCCAATGTTCAACCACTGAGCCATACCCGTCTGGCTACTTGTTGTTTTAAGCTGTTGCATTTGGGGATAACATGTTAGAGTGCATTAATAACTAATGTACCAATCCTGGCCTTTGGCTACTTGTTTGGTTTCAGCCACTACTGCAGGATACATCCAAACAAGGAAAAGGTCGGGTTCATCTGATAATTATTGACTATTAATTCACTCCCCCAAACACAAAGCCTTTATTATTCTTTTTGGAAACAAAACTTCTGTGGAAACTAATATGCTTTATTCTTTCTCTAAAATCAAACGTGACTGCCTTGATTTCATAACTAAGCCTAATATAGCCACTCCCTGGCCCTATTCACCTTAGGGACTGGCCCAGCAGGTTGGAATATATCCCAAGACTCATAGGCTAGTCATTCCTTAGGACTAAAATGTAGCTAGCACCGTGTCCTAAACAATGCAAATGGTCTTGCTCCTCAAGGGGAAACATCCCACAGAAGGAAACATCTAACAAGAAAAGACTTACATACTAAGAGTTGCATTAAAGTGTAAAAAAATGCATTATGTGTTGGAAGCACACCCACATAACCCACGCCTCTCATCTACTCGTGCGTGTACTTATGAACTCATCACCTTCTTCCAGAACTCTGCTCTAAATGCTTACAGTACAAATATGACTAAGACCCAGATATTATTCAAGTTGAATAGTTAACAGATAATTTTAGTATAACAAAGTTAAAGTAATTATACAGGTCTGAGAAACATAATGTCCTCATCAACAGAGAATGGCTTATCTGCTTTCTTGGTCTCCTTAGCAAATGGTCAAAGTTGAATCTCAAATAACATTCAAGGAAGCATGAGGCTCAGATATCACTATAATAGGACAGGCTGTCAGGGACTCAGGGATGTGAGGAGCACCATTAGGCTGATACTCCTGTCCTTTTATAATGTGAGCTCCAGTGGCACCTCTTCTGGGAAGCCCATCCTGACATCCACTGGCCGAGAGAATTGCTCAGAGCATGAGAAGGCAGAGTTATTCTGAAATTATTTGTGCATTAGATTCAAATTTCACAGGATACAAATGAAAGCAAGATGATGTGTCTGTAACTCAACTCGCAGTAAGGTAAAACTTGATCTTGCCAATTCCCAGCGACAAGTTGGTATCTAAGTTTTGGTGGCTGGGCCTGTGGTTGGTGGAGATGTGGCAAAAAGATGTGGAGGAGGTGGGCAAGTTGATTGGGCTCAGTCAATTAGGATTAGTTTCTATGCCTGCTGTGTTCAGTCCATGTGCCAACACTGAATATAAGACTCAGGATCCTTGCCCTTGAGGATGGGGACTGTATGGTCTGTAGCCCATAGCCTGGCATGACAACTCCACATAACATTCATGCCCTTGGCCTGAAGTCAATGCACAGATGAGTAAATGTATTCCTGCATTGCACTTTCCAGTGGAGCTATGGAATTTAACAGGTACTTCTGGGAGAAAACCTTAACCAGAGATGACAAACTATGATGGTAGAAATTTCAAACTTCATAACAAGCTTCCAAATAAATAAAGGGAAGTAGGTGAGATAGTTGGGACTTCCTGCATTGTACCAATGAGACATCCACCCATTCCATCCCGTTTTATGCAACCCTGGAGAATTTCTGGCTAGAAGGATCTAAAGAATTGGTGACAGATGAGTATCACTTTCTGCAGAAGGGCTGAAAGTGAGAAAGGATAAAAAGAGAAGGAAGTACACAAACAGCTTAAATGTCTCCTGTTTCTTTGAGTTTTAAGAACATTTAAGGTTTCCTTTGTACATAATCCATGGTTTCTCCAGCCAAGCAGACACAGAACATGGGTCTGAGGGATGACAATGAGCTGGTAGAATTTCCAGACCCTCAGTATTTGGATTTCTTGCATCAGGAATGTGGCAGAAAGTTCACAGGTGACACTGATGCTATTGCAGCCCTACACCTACCAGCTCTTCACAGCCCATTAGAAAACCCCCCACTAGTCAAAAAACAAGGAAGCCATCTTCTCTAACCCCCCTTGCCTCAGAGAAAAACACATGCCGTTTCTGGAGTCCTTGTGCACTGCGTGCTGCCCAGAGGGACATTTGCAGTGTCAGGGGTGGCTATGGTGTTCAGGATTCCCTTGGCCATCCAGCTGCTGTTCTCCTCTTCACACCCATTGGTCTTGGACTTGCAGTCTTTCCAGAGGGAGGGAGCCATTCTTTGGTCATGAATCTGTCTAACCCTCTGTCTACTGCAGGACCCTCTGAGGGGTGGGACAGGAAGCAGGATGAATTGATAAGCGTGGTGTAGCCATCACCATCTTGACCATGTCCTGCCTCTCCTTCGGGGGCACGGATCAGCCTGAATGTGCAGCAATGATGGCTGAGGCATAGCCAGGCCCTCTTATTGTATTAACCATCTAGTAAGGTGAGTGGTCACCAAAGAGCCACAAGGAAAGAACATGCAGGGAACCCAGCAATATTACTTCCACCAACTCAACTCTGCCAACATTTCTCAATACACACTATACATAAAGTGCTCTGCTAGGCACTAGGGACATAATGGTAAATAATACCCAGGCCCTAACCAGTTTGTCTCAGTGGATAGAGTGTCGGCCTGCAGACTGAAGGGTCCCAGGTTCGATTCCGGTCAAGGGCATGTACCTTGGTTGCGGGCACATCCCCAGTAGCTGGTGTGCAGGAGGCAGCTGATCGATGTTTCTAACTCTATCTATCTCCCTTCCTCTCTGTAAAAAAATCATTAAATATATATTTTTAAAAATAGTACCCAGGATGTGCCCTTGAGAAGCTCTTGTCTGGTAAGGGAACTTTGTATAGAGACTAACAGTGATGCTGGACAGTAGAGAGGTGGATATTGAATCCAGGTTCACCTGCCTGCCTCTTGAAAGCCAAGAATGAAGAGAGAAGGGCTGGTGTAAGGAAAGTTGATTTATTCAAGAGTTGCCAGCCTGAGAAGACAATGGACTAATGTCACAAAGACCACCTTCACATCTCAGTGCAGGCAGGGGTTTTTATGAACAGGAAAGGGGAAGGCAGAACAAAGGAAACCAGAGGGAGAGAAGGAGTAAGCTGTGGGCTCTCTGTTGATGGAGTCAACACAGTCTTCTCAATAACCATCTTGGAGCCAGTCAAGTGATGGTCTGGTTTTTGTTATCCTGATTTTAGGGTCCAAAGTGAGCAAATCTGGAACTGAAATGCCTCAAGGCTTCCTTTCCTCCAAGAATCCTTTAAGCAAACAGGCTGTTTATGTAGCTACATGTCAATTTATAAGTCATAATTTACAGAAACAATGAGTTTTAGTTTTTTGTTTGTTTGTTTGTTTGTCTTGTTGTTAATCCTCACCAGAGGATATTTTTCCCATTGGTTTTTAGGGAGAATGAAAGGGAGGGGGAGAGACACAGAGAGAGAAACATCAATGTGAGAGAGACACATCCATTGGTTGTCTCCCGCACACACTCCAATTGGGGCCGGGGATCAAGCCTGCAAACTGAGGTACGTGCCCTTGACCAGAATCCAACCCAGAATTAACCAAGACCCTTATTCTGCGGGCTGATGCTCTAACCCAGTGGTCGGCAAACTCATTAGTCAACAAAGCCAAATATCAACAGTACAACGATTACAATGTCTTTTGAGAGCCAAATTTTTAAAACTATATAGGCAGGTACATTATTATTAACTTAATTAGGGCACTCCTAAGGCTTAAGGAAGAGCCACACTCAAGGGGCCAAAGAGCCGCATGTGGCTCGAGAGCCGCAGTTTGCCTGAGAGCTGCAGTTTGCAGACCACGGCTCTAACCACTTAGCAAAACCGGCTTGTGCCAGAAACAATGTTAAAAGAATGGTGGGGTATGTTATAAGGACAATAAAAAAATTTTCTGCAAAGAATAGAAGTTGCCCAGAGGAGGAAGAGGTTGTATCTGTTCAGGGAAGTTGGTTAGGAAAGACTCCAATAGAAGGGGTTCTGTCTGAGCTGAATTTTGAAGGATGAGGAGGAGCCTTCTAGGTGCACAGAGACATTTCTTAGCAAAGGAAACGTCACGGGTAAAGATCTGTAGACCTAGCTGGTTTAAAGGATTTCAAGTATTTTTTTAGTGCAAGCAGCCATGGAGTCAAGGGCAGTTGAAAGATACAATGCCAGTGGCTCTACTTGAGTTGCTGTAACCTTTGGGCTTACCGATAAAATGGAGTTGTTTATTGATTTCCCACAGAATATGAACTCAAGGGAGATAAAAGTGGGAGTGTCCATGATGCTTTGCCAACTGTCAAGTTGGAGAGGTCATACCAGTTCGTGCACAGATGGCCCTTTTGACTGAAGCTCAAGCCCCACCCCCTCTCCCAGTATATAAACATCCAGTCTCATAGACTATCCAGGAATTGGGAAGGGAAACTCTCAACACACAGACCTGCTAAGAAGAGCACACACCAACACAAGGAAAACTCAGAGGAGAAAATCTTGGAAGGAAAGTGGCCATGGACCTGATCCCAAGCTTTTCCACAGGAACCTGGATTCTCCTGGCTACCAGCCTGGTGCTCCTCTATCTGTGAGTTACTGTCCAGGCTCATGGCCACTGTAATCTTGGACTTGGGGAGCTCATCGGGCCTCCCTTCCTCTTAACTATTTTGGAGACCCAACAGTTAACAGAGGGTAATTGCTTAAGTGTTGGGTGCACACACACCAAAGGAGGTATTACTGATCTTACCCTGATCTCTCAAAGGAGAGACATCTCATGTTCACCCAACTCCCAGCTTCTGTAGTCTGGAAGGTTTGCTGACATTACTTGCTGCTGGGGGTGATTTTCTGATTGACCGATAGTTTGGGGAGGCCAAGACTAATCAACCAGAATTCAGCAGAGGCAGATCAAAATCAGCTCCCTTTTGTGCAGTGGGGTCCTTGCCCCTTTCCCAGCTCCAGGGGTCCTGGAGGCAGGAGGGAGTGGCCTGGGGTTTTGTCTCATTATCTTCACTTTCCAGTTCGGTGTCTGCTGCTAGAGATGTGTACAAGGAATGGCCCTGTGTCACTAGGCTTGTTCCTGCTTCCTCCCTCCCACTGCCTGGCATAATTGGCACCATGTACGAGGGTGCACCCCAGACTTCGGGGGAGGGGGCAGGGCGGGAGGCCTGGAGACTGTCCCAGCTTCTCTTCACACTCGCTCTTTCCTCTATTCTGTCTCCCCTGACACTCTCCTCCTAAGAATGAGTTCCCACACTCTGTAAAAGGCAGAACTGTTACCCCTAACTGAGAAAACATTAGAGCAGAAGAAACTAAGCAGAAATCTTGAAATTGTATTCTTTTCTTTCACCTTTTCTTCTAGTCTTTGGGGAGGGTTGGCATCATTATAGAGATTTATTTTCCCCCCAATATGAAATCTGCTAACTGCCTACACAGGCATGAGCTCAAAAGCCATTTGGGATTTAAATATTTTTCCATTAAGTTACAGTAAAGGTGGATGAACCAAACCATGTAGCATCCTTTCAAGCGTGAGATTCCTGGCATCATGAAACAGGTTGGGGGAGGAGTCATTTTGTATATATGGGTAGGGAAGGCTCCCTCCAAGTCCTATTTGATCTCTATCTCAATTTCACTTTCATTAAAAGTAGGAAATCATGATGACATGAATAGAGAAAATAATTACTTTGTTTCAATTCTATGAAAGAAATTTTATAAATAGAGTTTATTGTGGCAACATATATACTGTCTGATGACATTTTAAAATTGATTGGTAGTGTTTAATTTTGTTCCATTTAATCCTAGACTTTTTTAGTGAGATAACACTCTTTCTAGCATGTTCTCTCTGAAGGATAAAAAAAGCTCTATTGGTTCAGAATTTTTGGCTACAAAAGTGTGTAATTAACCTCGTACTTCTAGAATAATATCAGGAATATGAGTCCATTGTACAAATATATACTTCTATGACATAGATTGTAGATATGTTTTTAAATATACCTGCTCAGCCAGTTATTTTAATGTCACAGTGCAGGTGAGTAAGCGAGACTGTGAGCCAGTGTGACAAGAGAGGCATCCAGGTAGCAGCCTGGATGGGTTGGGAGAATATTTCTACCAGATACTCCTGGTCCTGGCCTCACAGGAGGTCAATAAGAGGGCAACAGTGCAGGCATCTCATCTGCTTGAAGCCTGGGGATAGGGATACCATCAAAGTCATACTGTGTGGTCTGGGTCTGTCACTAGACACTGGCACCACTGACTAAACAACATAGTCGTCTTAGAAGACACTGGTACAGCAGCTGCACCATGAGTGAGTAGCTGTAGAGTAGACAATGCCCTCTGTTGGCAACACAATGTAAGTGCAATAAAAATGATTGGCTTTCCTGTTAGCCCCTTTATTTGCACCAAAAGCAGCCTTTCTTTACCAAAAAGAGGAAGCTGGAAAGAAAAGTTAATTTAGCCCCCTTCTGCCTTGCTATGGAACTATGTGGTTTAGACACTAGGCCAGATCACAAGGTGGGATCGATGTTGCTGGCACATTCACTCCATTGCTTGGCCTCCCTTGAGAGTTTATGTAACATGTTGAAAGTTCAGAAGCAGAAGTGGGTTTAATTGATTTGCCATGGCAATTATTGGTGTGGGAGTTGTTGTTACTACTGATCACCGACATGTTCACTCCATATGGCTGTTGCAGTTCTGAGTCAGTGCTGGGCAGCCCCAGGACCTGATCCATAATCTGTAACCGGGCTTTCTCTTTCACTTTATAGATATGGGACCTCTACACATGGACTTTTTAAGAAGCTGGGAATTCCGGGGCCGACACCCCTACCTTTTGTGGGCACTGCCCTGGCCTACCGTAAGGTGAGTGCTGTTTGCGCTTCCTCTTTTGCTGCTTATGGTTCCAAATTGCAGCTGAGTTCCCTAGTGAAAGGGCCTTGCTCAGGAGGAAGTTCTGAGGTTTCACACTCTCCAGAAAAGGCACCATAGGCCCCGCCCTGCGCAGGCCAGGTTTACCCCAGGCTCAGTGGCCGCTGTCAGGAGCCTCAGGGGTTGGCTCAGTGGGGCAGCAGAGCTCTCAGCTGATCCAGCTCCAGCCTTGTCCCTGTTTGTGAGCATCGCGAGGAGCATTTTCTTTCTGCGAGGTGCAGGTTCCCAGGAAGACAGACTCACACTTAGGATTAGGAGAGAAGCATGAGGGACGCCTGGGAGTGCCCCATGAAGTCGGATGTGCTAGAGAAAGACTTTCCTGCCCACAGGATACGCTCTAGGCCAGTGATGGCGAACCTTTTGAGCACGGCATGTCAGCATTTTGAAAAACCCTAACTTAACTCTGGTGCGGTGTCACATATAGAAATTTTTTGATATTTGCATCCATAGTAAAACAAAGATTTATATTTTTGAGATTTATTTTTTATATTTAAATGCCATTTAACAAAGAAAAATCAACCCAAAAAAATGAGTTTACGTGTCACTTCTGACACACGTGTCATAGGTTCGCCATCACTGGTCTAGGACCTAGTCCAGGGGTCCTCAAACTATGGCCCGCGGGCCACATGCAAATACAAATATTGTATTTGTTCCCATTTTGTTTTTTTACTTCAAAATAAGATATGTGCAGTTTGCATAGGAATTTGTTCATAGTTTTTTTAAAACTATAGTCTGGCCTTCCAACGGTCTGAGGGACAGTGAACTGGCCCCCTGTTTAAAAAGTTTGAGGACCCCTGACCTAGTCAATCAATCTGACCAATCTAAGTGCCACCACAATTACTTATATCAATAAGGTCCTATGGAGTTGGCAGTGGTCGGCAAACTATGGCTCGGCAAACCGCGGCTCGCAAGCCACATGCGGCTCTTTGGCCCCTTGAGTGTGGCTCTTCCACAAATAACCGGCTCTTTCACAAAATACCGACTTCTGCGCATGGGCCACAAAGTTTCAATCGCACTGTACGTGCACGCCCACACGTGGTATTTTGTGGAAGAGCCACACTCAAGGGGCCAAAGAGCCACATGTGACTCACAAGCCGTGGTTTGCTGACCATGGCTCTAGGTAGCCTTTTTTTGACTCCTCTTGGATAGCTTTGAAACGTCAGTGTATTAGGCAGCCCAAGTTAGGGTTTAAAAAAAAAGAAACTAAACCAAAAGCAGAGTTATATGAAATTACTAGAAAAAAGATGATTTGACAAAATTATTTTAAAATTAAATTAAACTAAATGGCCCTGGCCGGTTTGGCTCAGTGGATAGGGCATTGGCCTGTGGACTGAAGTGTCCCGGGTTTGATTCTGGTCAAAGGCACATGCCTGGGTTGTGAGCTCTATCCCCAGTAGGGGGTGTGCAGAAGGCAGCTAATCAATGATTCTTATTATTGATATTTCTCTCCCTCTCTCTTCCTCTCTGAAATAAATAAAAAATATATATTTTTAAAATTAACTGAATGGAATGTCCTAGGTGACACATGGAGTGTTAATTTTGGCAGTGCCTTTGTGATTAATACAGCCCTAATGCTTCGCCCAGGGCCTAACCCTTAGACGGAAAGCTATGAGCTCACGTTTATTAGGCCAGCGGGCAGAGTCTTCTGTGCAGGCTGCTCTCTGCCTCAGATTTTCTTTCCTGAAAGAGAGCCTTGATTCTCAGATGCTCATTCTCCCAGGTGAGGTCTCAATGCCTTTATTAGTCTAAGAACTTTCCCTACTGAAGAGACAGTAATTTCCTGTCTACCTTCCCCAGACCAACTCCTTATGGATGTACCCCAAGACCCACATTTCTGGGACCTTCCTTTGCATAATTAAAATATCAAATATCTGAAACTTAGCAACAGGAAGATGTGATTTTTAAATTACAGAAGTGAAAACACAGAAAAAGTGTTTTAATTTGCTCTGTCCTTCTGGAGTGGTGACATTTACCAATATTTTCTGTGTTGAGGTAGAAAACTGGAAAGCGAGTCACTCGGTCATTCATTCACTCACTCACTCACTTCCCACTCAACAAAGATGCCTTAGACGTGTTTAAACCTGCTAGACTAAAAGTGGTCCCTGGTGTCTTAAACTTCCTAATGCTGCTGGGGCTCCTGAGATAAATGAAAAGGATGCTTGACCAGGAGGTCAGAGAGTGTGCAGGTCCCTCTTACTCTCCCTCAGCTTCACTTCTGGAGTCTATGAAGGTAATAATTCTGGGGTTATGAGACTTTAGAGACAACACATGCACAACAAAAACCCGTTAAAAAGACAAGGAGTTAGTATCATAGACAAGGGTAAGTCGAGTGTCAACACTACTTGGAGAAAATTCAAGAGTGATTTTAAATTCTGTGTTTCAAACATCTCCATTTTCTCTCTGTTCCTCAAGACACCTCTGCAGAAGAGCTTCCTTCTATCTGCCCATGAAAGACAGTAAGCCTAATTTCAAGGGATTTGAGTAATATTGGTCCCAGTTAGAAGTAGAGTTCAGTACATTTAGGTTAATAATCTAATTTTGTTTCTCCTTGCAGGGTTTTGGGTCTTTTGACATGGACTGTTTTAAAAAGTATGGAAACATGTGGGGGTGAGTATTTGGGAAACTCCCATTGGATAGACTTGCTGTTATGATGAGGGCCTCCCTGGTGTGGAGGACAATCTCAGCTCAAAGCCTATTGGAAAGCTTTTGGAGGCTTGTCCTCTAGGACCCCAGATGTCACCAGGTGTCCAGGCTGCATTTGGAATCAGGATGGGGAGTTTCAGGTTATCATACTCTCAAGACTTTAATGGCCTAGGGACTCCTGGCATCACTTTCTGTCCAGTGTCTCATTATTCCCCTCGTCTCCAATTTTCTTCCCTTAGGTCTCTTTTAATTGAATGAAATGCATTATTTCAGACCCTTCTTCTTTCAAACTTTTAATAAAATCCTAACCTCAGGCTATGTTTTTATTGATTTTAAAGGAGAAAGGGAAAGAGGGAGGGAGAGGGAGAGAGAGAGAGAGAGAGAGAGAGAGAGACAGAAATGTTAGAGAGAAACATTGATTTGTTGTCTCCTGCACATGTCCTGACCAGAAATCAAACCCACAACCTTTTGTTGTGGAGGACAACACTCCAACCAACTGAGCCACCTGGCCAGGGCAGATCCTTCTAAACCAGCCGTGGGCAAACTATGGCCCGCGGGCCGGATCCGGCCCATTTGAAATGAATAAAACTATTGAAAAAAAAGACCGTACCCTTTTATGTAATGATGTTTACTTTGAATTTATATTAGTTCACACAAACACTCCATCCATGCTTTTGTTCCGGCACGGCACTCCGGTCCAGTTTAAGAACCCATTGTGGCCCTCGAGTCAAAAAGTTTGCCCACCCCTGAACTATCCTCATAAATGTCTATCATAATCTCTTACCCACATGATTGACTATTAATTAAAATCCAAAATTCTTCATTTTAAATTTGATTTGTTATATCCTTTTGAAAAAGGGCTGTGGGTCTAGGTCAGTGGTCGGCAAACTGCAGCCCCCTGAGTGTGGCTCTTCCACAAAATACTATGTGTGGGCCTGCATGTAAAGTGTGATTGAAACTTCGTGGCCACACTCAAGGGGCCAAAGAGCCGCATGTGGCTCGCGAGCCGCAGTTTGCCATCTAGGTAAACAGAATGGGAAACCATGTCTGCTTGGCTTTGTTTTTACTTCCTCCACACATATGGAATTTGGGTTTTAAAAAATGTTTAAGCCAAGACTTCTCAATAGAGGTTTAGTTTATACAAGTATTGCGTTACCTACCCTATTCTACTGACTTTGAAGAGATGTAGGATTTTGCAAAGTGGTCTTGGCCAGTTGTAGCGGCTGTTCCCACTCGGAGCTGCTGGAGGTTTGGTGAGAGCCGCAGGAGAGGTGTAACGTGGTGTTGTGTCCTAGAAGCAAAGGGGGAAAGACTTTGCTTCTCAGTACTTTCTCATACTCTTCAAATCCTCAGAAACCATAAGGTTCTACTGAGCTGGCAGGGTCCAGAAAGACTACGTGATGGAGTAGAGGGAACATACAGCACTGGGTCACCACTGGCCCAGCTCCAACTGCCCTCCCAATATTGACTACTTGTGAGGTCTGCATGGAGTCACTTTCTTTAGAAAGTGGTTCTCGTACTTGGGTGTGTATAAGAACCAGCTTGGAGAGTGTGTTAAACATGCAGATTCTCTCATAGCCAGTTAGCCTGGAGGTCAAATCACCCCTGGTATTGCCGACAACAATCAAGGCTTAACTACAAGACTGCGCACAAAGACCACTAGGGGGTGCACCAAGAAAGCATTAAAAATGTGGAGACAAAGAAACAGGACAAAATTGTCCATGGAGGATATAGAGTTCAGAACCACACTTTTAAGGTCTCTCAAGAACTGTCTAGAAGCCGCCGATAAATGTAGTGAGATCCTCAAGAAAACTAATGAGACCCTCGATGTTGTGATAAAGAACCAACTAGAAATTAAGCATACACTGACTGAAATAAAGAATATTATACAGACACCCGACAGCAGACCAGAGGAGCGCAAGAATCAAGTCAAAGATTTGAAATGCGAAGAAGCAAAAAACACCCAACTGGAAAAGCAAAATGAAAAAAGAATCCGAAAATACGAAGATAGTGTAAGGAGCCTCTGGGACAGCTTCAAGCGTACCAACATCAGAATTATAGGGGTGCCAGAAGATGAGAGAGAGCAAGATATTGAAAACCTATTTGAAGAAATAATGATAGAAAACTTCCCCCACCTGGTGAAAGAAATAGACTTACAGGTCCAGGAAGCGCAGAGAACCCCAAACAAAAGGAATCCAAAGAGGACCACACCAAGACACATCATAATTAAAATGCCAATTGCAAAAGACAAAGAGAGAATCTTAAAAGCAGCAAGAGAAAGACAGTCAGTTACCTACAAGGGAGTACCCATACGACTGTCAGCGGATTTCTCCACAGAAACTTTGCAGGCCAGAAGGGAATGGCAAGAAATATTCAAAGTGATGAATACCAAGAACCTACAACCAAGATTACTTTATCCAGCAAAGCTATCATTCAGAACTGAAGGTCAGATAAAGAGCTTCACAGATGAGGAAAAGCTAAAGGAGTTCATCACCACCAAACCAGTATTATATGAAATGCTGAAAGGTATCCTTTAAGAAGAGGAAGAAGAAGACAAAGGTAAAGATACAAATTATGAACAACAAACATGCATCTATCAACAAGTGAATCTAAGAATCAAGTGAATAAATAATCTGGTGATCATAATAGAATCAGGGACATAGAAAGGGAATGGACTGACTATTCTTGGGGGGGAAAGGGGTGTGGGAGATGCAGGAAGAGACTGGACAAAAATCGTGCACCTATGGATGAGGACAGTGGGTGGGGAGTGAGGGCGGAGGGTGTGGTGGGAACTGGGAGGAGGGGAGTTATGGGGGGAAAAAAGAGGAACAAATGTAATAATCTGAACAATAAAGATTTAATAAAAAAACAACAACATGCAGATTCTCGGGGTTTAGTCCCCAGCAGCACCGAATCCGTAGTGTCAGGGCTGGAGCCCAGGAATCTGAATGTTGCCTGATATTGTAACAAACTCTAAGGCTGGTGTGAGGTCATAAATGTAGAGGGTTACCCAAAACCTTGTGTCTCTCCACCCAGTTGTTTTTGGAAAACATGATGGGGATGATTATCCAAGAAATATAGTCAATCAATCTGACCAATCTAAGTGCCACCGCAATTACTTATATCACTGCTTCAACACTAAATGTACTTGACACCCCCTTACACCTTCTGAGCTTCAGAAGATTTTTTGGAAATGGGCAGCATTAAGTGCAGGGGTCCTCATCCATTTTTATATGGGATCACAAAACGGTTAGAAAGTCCTCTGAGGAGTCAAAGAAAGAATAGATAAGACTTGTGGGAAATTTCCTATTATATTCTAGTTAATGAAATGATTTATAGTAAAAAATAAAATGCTAGAGGACAGTGTTACTAAACTTATAGCAAACCTCATGTAATTCAACTTATAGTAAACCTGTTAGGAAATGGCCAGGTTGGGAAATATCCCAGAAAGAGTCAGCTTGTGTGGTGTGTGTGTTAAAAGTGGCCCTGCTGCTGGCTGATGTCTCCTA
This sequence comes from Myotis daubentonii, assembly GCF_963259705.1. NCBI lineage: Eukaryota > Metazoa > Chordata > Mammalia > Chiroptera > Vespertilionidae > Myotis > Myotis daubentonii. The sequence continues at coordinate 36,855,226 of NC_081843.1, read as the reverse complement.
CATGGGGCGCGAGGCCCACTTGGGACCCACAGATAGAATAAATATAATGAAAAGAAAATATTTTTAAATGAATAGTGCATGCTCCTTTATATGTTTTATTCTCTTTGTCCTTTGTTTTAAATGTTTCTAAACCTGATTCTACCAACCAAGGACTTCTCTCTAATAGTTAAAATACTTCCTTTAAGCAATTGTAAACCAGTAAACACGCTTTAGAAAATAGGGCAAAGAAATCACTCATATTTCTACTCTATTTTTTTAGCATTCCAAGTCTTTTGTATTTGCAGACATATTTTCTTGTATTTGTGATCAGTATGTCTACACTTTTCATCTAATACTTTGTCATATGCATTTTTTATGTTTTTATATATCTTCAAAAGTATATTTTAAAGTAACTGGGTGTGTATGTTTTTTTTTCTGTTCTCAGATAATTTACTGGCCTTCATCTATTCACTAATTTAACTTTCTTTTTGATAACTTGATAATGAAATATTTGAAACACACAAACAATTATAAAGACTGGTATAGAAAATTCCCACAAAAACACCACCTGAATAAATGAATTTGGCAATGTAACAGGATACAAAATTAATACCCAGAAATCTATGACCTTTCTACACACCAATAATGAACTCACAGAAAGAGAAACTAAAAAAACAATCCCATTTACCATTACACCATAAAAATTAAGATACTTAGGAATAAACTTAACTAAGTAGGTAAAAGACCTGTACTCGGAAAACTACAGGACATTGAAAAAAGAGATAGAAGAAGACATAAACAACTGGAAGAACATACCATGTTCATGGATTGGCAGAATCAACATCATTAAAATGTCCATACTACCCAAAGCAATCTACAGATTCAATGCAATCCCCATTAAAATACCAATGGTATATTTCAAAGACGTAAAACAAACTATCCAAAAATTCATCTGGAATTAAAAAAGACCCCGAATAGCCACAGCAATCCTGAGAAAGAAGAACAAAGTCGGAGGGAGAGAGAGGTAGAGATATCAATGATGAGAATCATTGAACACAGGCTCCTGCACACACCCTTCTGGGTATCGAGTCCACAACCCGGGCATGTGCTCTGACCAGGAATTGAACCGTGGCCTCGTGATTCAGAGGTTGATGCTCAACCACTGAGCCAAACCACCTGGGCTGTCCTGTTCATTTTAATCAGCTCTTTTTCCCCAACTTAGGTTCTATGATGGTCGGCAGCCTGTGTTGGCGATCACGGATCCAGACATGATCAAAGCAATCCTAGTGAAAGAATGTTATTCTGTCTTCACAAATCGGCGGGTAGGTATTCATTCCTTTTAAAACTAAATTGTTATTTATATTTAATATTAAAAAAATAATAAACAGGAAGTTGTCAGAAAATATATCCATGTAGGTCCCATGTCATGTACCCTTCATTCTGTTTCTCCCAATAATGATGTCCTATATAACTACAGCACAATATCAGAGCAGATATTTCACATTGGTACTATCCAGAGCTTATTCAGATTTCGATAGTTTTATCTGCACTCATTCGTGTGTGTGTGTTGCTTATAAAATTTTATCATACATATAGATTTGTGTAACTACCACCACAATGAAGACAGAACTGTTCCATCACCATAAGTCTTCCTCTTATTATTCTTTTATCATCACAGTGTGTAGCTTACCCTTTCCTTTATGAGAGTCCTATGCAGTGCAAACATTTTTTTTAATTGATGAAGACAATTTATCAATTTTTCCTTTTATGGGTTGCCTTTTTGTGCCCTAGTTCAAAAACTCTTCTCATAGCCCTAGGCCCCAAAGATTTTCTTCTATTTCTCTAAATATTATATAGGTTTATATTGTACATTTAAGAATATGATCCATCTTGTTCTAATTCTTGTATAAGGTGTGAACTGTAGGTCGAGGTTCTTTTTCCCCCTATGGATGTCTATTTGCTGCAACACCATTTGTGAAAAGGCTATCCTTCATCCATCACCTGCACCCCGCTCCCCCCGCCAACACACACACACACCTCCTCCTAAGGGAAGGATCCAGGAACCAGCTCATGCCCAGCTCGGGGGAGTGTGTGGCAGGCTTGCCCAGAAGATGACTGTCTTGGGCTGCAGAGCGGGAAATGGCAGCGGGAAGGAAAGCAGGGCGGGGAGGCCAGCACAAAAATACAGGCCTCCTCTCTGAATGGCCCTCGTATTGTCTTCCTAAACCACTATATCTGTGCATGTCTCCTTACAGTTAGACTAAAGCAGCCCCACCTGCACACCCACCTGGACCCCAGATCCTCGGGCACATACCTCACATGCTTGTTTATCTGTGAAACAAAGTTAATGTTTCTGGTGGAGGCTTGAACTGGCCCAAAAGACTGTTGTCTGAGCTTGGTGTCATGTGCTAGCAGGTGGGAGGGACAGGTTCTGACCTGCCAAGTCCCCTAGCAATATGTATCTTGAGAAGAAGTGGACTGTAGGACTTGTTGGAAACAAGGGCAGGTCCTATTTAGGAGGGGCTGGGCTGGAGCAGATTACAAGGGAGTTTGGGTTTGTTAATCTCTCCAAAGGTGCATGGTTTGGACCTTCAGGCAGCCACCCTGATAACTCAGCACTCCCCGAACAGCTGCAGGGAACTGGGCTGGTACTATGCACAAGCCCAGCCACGAACGCCAGTGTTGGCTGCTGGAGTAGATCCCATGACTCAGGGTGGTAGCACAACTCGGGGCAGCTCTAGTGAGCGTGGAGGGCGGGAAGGCAGGGCTCAGGGTGCTAGAATCTGCCAGTGTGAAATCCTGTGGAACTATCAGCAGCAAAGCCAGCAGGGTGTTCACAGAGGCTGTGCTGGCTATTGGTTTCCTCAGCAGCTGTTGAGGGCTGGTGGGGTCTTCTGCAGAGCAGGACGTGGGAAATCATGACTAGCAGTTCCTACTCTTCTTCTTTGTTCTTTGCTGTCACTAGATTGTTCATCTAAGCCAGCAGAGTGGGCATAGTGAAACTGAAGCAGGCCATTTGTACAGCGCCCTGAAAGGGTAGAGAAAATTGGCACTTACCCTGCTGTTCCTTCCGCAGCAAGGGCAAGTCTCTCAGGCTGCGGAGTTCCCTCCAGGCACCGAGCGGTGCTGGCCTGGGGGGTGACATGATGCAGGCAAAAGGAAACTATTCTCCCTACCCATTTTGTTCAGTTATTCTCAGGGTTGTTTGTGTGTGTTTTTCTCCACTCTGTGGCTGAAGATTCTTGAGTGAACTACTGAACTCTCCTAGACCTATTTTTGTGTGCGGATAGCTGTCTAATTGTTCTTTGTGGGGCAACAGAAGCTGGAGTCTCTGACCTTGCCATCTTAGTGATGTTACTCCAGGCTTTCATTAGTAAATGTGATGTTAGCTGTAGATGCTCTTTATCAAGTTGAGAAACTTTCTCTCTCTTCCTAGTTGGTGAGTTTTTTTTAAAATCATGAATGCATAATGGAGATAGACATTTTAAAACAAAACATAGTGTTAAAAGATGGAAGTAAGTCTCAAGTAGGGTGGCTTGATAGGCCAGTCCCAGCCCGAGAAATAGAATTATCTCTTCCTTTTCCTTCTTCTATCCCTGGTGGAAAAATATAAGGATTTCCATGTAATTTTATTATTTTTAATAATAACAAAGAGATTCCTAATCTTTTAAGTATTAACTACAGTGGGGCCTTGATTTACCAGCTTATTTCGTTCTGAGACCGAGCTCGTTAAGGACCTCGTTAACTCAAATTACTCTGTCAACTCAAAGCAAAAAATTGGCGGAGAAACAGCTAGTATCTCAAAAAACTCGTTAGTCCGGACACTCCTAAGTCAAGGCCCCACTGTACTTTTTTTAAAAAAAACACCATATCAAGACATTCTTTTTTTCAGGTTGCTTATGTTGTATATATAAGTAAAAAACAACTGGTCTGAGGCAATATACAATTTGCCAAAGCTATCTGGCTATCAGTCAAGAATCCCTTTCTATTCTGCACAGCCCTGGAGGATATACTAGGACTCATTCCTATGTATTCCCCTGAAAAAGCCATTTCCCTAACACATGGGTCATTTGCACTGAAAAATATGATTAGAATAAAGGCTGGAAACCACATCAGGAGGCTGGATGTCTCCTGCACCTTCATGAGATGCTAGGCGTTGGGGATAAGTATTTATTCAGTATCTAGCATAGGGCCTGCTACTAAGTAGATAGTCACTAAATATTTATTGAATAATTGATGCCCATTTAACAAATTTTCTTCAATTGTTGAAAACTCCAAAACTTATGCAGGGCAAAATGTCTTTTGCTTTTAATTCTAGCCTTTTCCTGCAGTGGGGTTTATGAAAAGTGCCATCTCTATAGCTGAGGATGAAACTTGGAAGAGAATACGAACATTGCTATCTCCAACCTTCACCAGTGGAAAGCTCAAGGAGGTAAGCGTATAAGAGGATACTTAATTTGAAACTTAAATAATACATCTGGGGACAGGTAGAAAGTAAGATCGTTTCTTTCCAAGGGTAACCTGCTGAATTTGAGCTTCCTAATAATGGTCTTTTATCTTTATGTCCTAGAAGTGACATTATAAGATTCATTATAAGATATCACTTACTGCTCCATGCTTGAGAAAGCCAGGCCTTCTAGTACTCGAGTCTTCCCACTTAACTGCGGGTGTTGTTGTATTTTGTGTCTAGATGTTCCCCATCATTGGCCAGTATGCAGATGGGTTGGTCAGCAACATGAGGAAGGAAGCAGAGAAAGGCAAGCCCATCACCTTGAAAGAGTAAGTAGGAGGCCAGCTGCTGGGATTTGGAGCTCGTCCTCAAGACCCCCCCCCCACCTCCCCACCCCCAGCCGCCTGCCAGAACCCAATTCCCACTGAATTACTGTAATGACCAGACAGAAGTGGGTGTGTGGTGTTAGAACTCCAATGGGCTACCCAAGAGGATGTGGCTCCTCCAAAAAGCAGGGCAGCCAAGAGAGAAAGATCTTCTCCTGTGTACATGAACCAGGATTAATTTGTCTGCTTACTTGTCACCTTGGATATTCCTGAAGACAAAAATACATAGTTTAGAAAGTAGAAACATGATTGTACCAAAGTTTTCAGTGTAGAGGATGTGAAATACTGGCAGGGGAAGGCACTGGTATGTATTAGTGAGCAGTGGGTGGAGCAGGGAAGTTACAATGTGGAACTTGGAATAACTTCATGATTTTGGTGAGGATATCAGCAAAATATGAAATATTAAACCTTCCCACCACTTCTCCTTTCTTTACTCTCAAATTAAAGAAGGTCCTGTATAGACTATGGGTAGGTGAGCATGTCATTTATTGTCTAAATTAAGATGTGTTTAACTATGCAGGAACAGCACAGGTAAAGGGGGACTGATCTGGGGAAACTGGGGACATATGATCACTTACCTATGGGATTCCCTCAAATTGATTTTGGGGTGATTTTTAAAATTATTTCTTAAACCAGAAACATTCTTAGTTCTTACATTTTACAGAAATGAATGTGCCCCTGAGATCACTGGACTTGAGGACAGTGGGTCTTTCAGGAGCTTTAGCAGGAGTGCAGAGAAGGAGTGATGGCATTCCTGGCAACTCAGACCAGGGTGCTGCTGTTCTGTCAGGTGCTAAAGTGGAATCAGCTCTGAGTATAGACATTGTGGTGAGGCAAGACCCAGATCAATATCACCTTTCTTTACTCCTCGGAGAAGAATCATTACCTACCCTTGGTCCTGCTCCAGCACAGTATAGCTACTATTGTCCAGACTCAAAACACACTACTGTAATTTGCCTGATTATGGGTCTCCTTTCCTCTGACTGACCTATTGCTCACAGGTGGGTCTAACTTGCCTTGGTGTCCCCATAAACCAGCACAGGGCCAGCTGTATCACTGGCATCTGATAAACACCTCATGATTGACTGTGACAGGAGCATAGATTCTTTAGATGATCCAGCCGATGGTTTTGACAGTTGTGTAGCTCTTTACCTGTCTGCCTGGTCATATGAATTTACATGTCCTTCCTATTGTATGTGTTGGATAAGGATAGTAAAGAGGTGCTGATTTTAATTTTCTATGTCTTTATTTTTCTACTCAGCATGTTTGGGGCCTACAGCATGGATGTGATTACTGGCACATCATTTGGAGTGAACATCGATTCCCTGAACAACCCACAAGATCCCTTTGTGGAAAATATCAAGAAGCTCTTAAAATTTAATTTCCTTGATCCATTAATTCTCTGCCTAAGTATGTGGACTACTGTATTTTTTTTTCTTTCTCCCTCATTTCCTCCCTCCTTTCCCCACCTCTTCTCTCTCTCTCTCTCTCTCTCTCTCTCTCTCTCTCTCTCTCCCCTCATTTGACATATCATTCACATACTATTTAATTCATCCATTTAAAATGTGCAATTCTATCATTTTTACAACCTAGTGTCTGTCAACAGATAAATGGATAAAAAATGTGGCATGGATAGATAGATAGCTAGATAATAGATAGAATGGATATTATTCAGCCATAAAAAGGAAGAAAATCTTGCCATTTTCAACAAGATGGATGGACTTTGAGGACAGTATGCTAAGTGAAATATGTCAGACAGAGAAAGAAAAATACTGTATGATCTCACTTATATGTGGAATCTAAAAAAATGCCCAAACTCAAGAAAAACAAGAAATGATTTGTGGTTATCAGAGGCAGAGTTTGAGGTTGGGGGTTTTAGTTGAAGGTGCTCAAAAGATACAAACTCTCAGTTATAAGATAAACAAGAGTGTAGATTCTTAAAGTTCTAATCACACAGAAAGAAAAATATTTTTAGCTATGTACAGTGATTTATGTTAACTAAACTTATTATGGTCATTATTCCACAATATATGTATATGAAGTCATTATGCTGTATGCCTTAAATTATGTCAATCATAACTCAATGAAATGGAAAAAATTGTTTTTAGGACATTCAGAGATATGTGCAGCCATCATTATATTACCTAGATTAATAGAAGACCGGTGTACAACATTTGTGCACTGGGGGAGGGGGGAGTCCCTCAGCCTGGCCTGCACCCTCTCACAGTCCGGACCCCTCGGGGGATGTCTGCCTGCCACAGAGGTGGGAGAGGTTCCCACTACCACCACTGTGCTTGCCAGCTATGAGCCTGGCTTCTGGCTGAGCAGTGCTACCCCTGTGGGAGCGCACTGACCACCAGAGGGCAGCTCCTGTGTTGAGTGTCTGCCAGCAACATTCCAGTCGTTCTGCCATTCGGTTGACTTGCATATTAGGGTTTTATTATGTAGGATTTTTGTCAACTTAAATATATGGTACTTTTTAACATTACCATTCCACTCCCCTTAGCTCAAAGCAACTTCTAATCTACTTTCTGTCTCTGTAAATTTGCCTATGCTGGACACTTCATATAAATAGAATCACATATGTGGGTTTTTGTTGCTGGTTTTTAAAAATTTAGGCTCATCCATGTTGTAGTATGTATCAGTATTTTATATTTATTATGACCCAATAATATTCCATTATATGAACATTATGTTTGTTCATTCATCAGTTAATGAGCATTTTGGTTGTTTCTACCTTTTGGCTCTTGTGAATAATGCTTCTGTAAACATTCTGTACACTTTTTTGTGATAACCTATTTCTTTTTTTTTTATTATTGCTTAAAGTATTACAAAGGGTATAACATATGTGTCCATTTTTTTCCCCCGCCCTAGACAGTCCCCTAGCCTCCCCTATCCCCCGGTGTCTTATGTCCATTGGTTATGCTTATATGCATGCATACAAGTCCTTTGGTTGATCTCTTACCCCCCTACCTCCTGCACCCACCCTCCCCGGCCTTCCCGCTGCAGTTTGACAATCTGTTTGAGGCAGCTCTGCCTCTGTATCTATTATTGTTCAAAAGTTTATAATGGTCTCTATTATCCATGAATGAGTGAGATCATGTGGTATTTTTCCTTCATTGACTGGCTTATTTCACTTAGCATAATGCTCTCCAGTTCCATCCATGCTGTTGCAAATGGTAAGAGTTCCTTCTTTTTTACAGCAGCATAGTATTCCATCGTGTAGATGTCCCACAGTTTTCTAATCCATTCATCTACTGATGGGCACTTAGGCTGTTTCCTGATCTTAGCTATGGTGAATTGTGCTGCTATGAACATATGGGTGCATATATCCTTTCTGATTGGTGTTTCTGGTTTCTTGGGATATATTCCTAGAAGTGGGATCACAGGGTCAAATGGGAGTTCCATTTTCAGTTTTTTGAGGAAACTCCATACTGTCTTCCATAGTGGCTGCACCAGTCTGCATTCCCACCAGCAGTGCACAAGTGTTCCTTTTTCTCCACATCCTCTCCAGCACTTGCCGTTTGTTGATTTGTTGATGATAGCCAGTCTGAGAGGTGTGAGATGGTACCTCATTGTTGTTTTGATTTGCATCTCTCGGATGATTAGTGACTTTGAGCATGTTTTCATATGTCTCTTGGCTTTCTGAATGTCCTCTTTTGAAAGGTGTCTATTTAGGTCCTTTGCCCATTTTTTGATTGGATTGTTTATCTTCCTTTTGTTAAGTTGTATGAGTTTCCTATAAATTTTGGAGATTAGGCCCTTATCAGATATGTCATTGGCAAATATGTTTTCCCACACAGTGGGTTTTCTCGTTGTTTTGTTGATGGTTTCTTTTGCTGTGCAAAAGCTTTTTATTTTGATGTAGTCCCATTTGTTCATTTTCTCTTTCGTTTCAAGTGCCCTAGGAGCTATATCAGTGAAGAAATTGCCTCGGCATATGTCTGAGATTTTGTTGCCTTTAGATTCTTCTAGAATTTTTATGGTTTCCTGTCGTACATTTAAGTCCTTTATCCATTTTGAGTTTATTTTTGTGTATGGTGTAAGTTGGTGGTCTAGTTTCATTTTCTTGCATATATCTGTCCAATTTTCCCAATACCATTTATTGAAGAGACTATCTTGGCTCCATTGTATGTTCTTGCCTCCTTTGTCAAATATTAATTGAGCATATTGGTTCGGGCCGATTTCTGGGCTCTCTATTCTATTCCATTGATCTATATGCCTATTCTTGTGCCAGTACCAGGCAGTTTTGAGAACAGTGGCTTTGTAATACATCTTGATATCTGGTATTGAGATCCCACCTACTTTGTTCTTTTTCAGGATTGCTGCAGCTATTCGGGGTCTTTTTTTATTCCAGATGAATTTTTGGAGAGTTCGTTCTAGATCTCTGAAGTATGCTGTTGGTATTTTAATGGGAAGTGCGTTGAATTTATAGATTGCTTTGGGTAGTATGGACATTTTAATGATGTTGATTCTACCAATCCATGAACACGGTATGTTCTTCCATCTGTTTATGTCTTCCTCTATATCTTTTTTCAACGTCCTGTAGTTTTCTGAGTAAAGGTCTTTTACCTCTTTAGTTAAGTTTATTCCTAGGTAGCTTAATTTTTTGGTGTGATGGTAAATGGGATTGTTTTTATAATCTCTCTTTCTGAAAGTTCACTATTGGTGTATAGAAATGCCTCAGATTTCTTGGGGTTAATTTTGTATTCTGCTACATTGCCAAATTCATGTATTAAGTCTAGTAGCTTTTTGATGGAGTCTCTAGGGTTTTGTATGTATAATATCATGTCGTCTGCAAATAAGGACAGTTTTACTTCCTCTTTTCCAATTTGGATGCCTTTTATTTCTTCTTCTTGCCTAATTGCAATGGCTAACACTTCCAGTACTATGTTGAACAGGAGTGGTGAGAGCGGGCATCCCTGTCTTGTTCCTGTTCTTAGGGGAAATGGTGTTAGTTTTTGTCCGTTGAGTATGGTGCTGGCTGTGGGCCTGTCATATATGGCTTTTATTATGTTGAGGTATGATCCTTCTACTCCCACCTTACTGAGAGTTTTTATCAAAAATGGGTGTTGAATTTTGTCAAATGCTTTCTCTGCATCAATTGATATGACCATGTGGTTTTTTTCTTTCAATTTGTTTATGTGATGTATCACGTTGATTGATTTGTGGATATTGTACCATCCTTGCATCCCTGGGATAAATCCAACTTGGTCATGGTGTATGATCTTTCTGATGTACTGCTGGATCCGATTTGCTAAGATTTTGTTGAGGATTTTGGCATCTATGTTCATGAGGGATATTGGCCTGTAATTCTCTTTCATTGTGTTGTCTTTACCTGGTTTTGGTATTAGGGTGATGCTGGCTTCATAGAATGAGCTGGGAAGTGTTCCTTCCTCTTGAATTTTTTGTAGTAGTCTGAGGAGGATAGGTTTTAGTTCTTCCTTGAATGTTTGGTAAAACTCCCCTGTGAAGCCGTCTGGTCCTGGGCTTTTGTTTGATGGAAGCTTTTTGATGACTGCTTCAATTTCTTCCATAGTTATTGGCCTGTTGAGATTTTTAGATTCTTCCTGATTGAGTTTTGGAATGTTGTATTTTTCTAGGAATATGTCCATTTCCTCCAGGTTGTCTAGTTTGTTGGAGTAGAGCTGTCCATAGTATTTTTTTAACAATCATTTGTATTTCTGTGGGGTCTGTTGTTATTTCGCCTCTATCATTTCTGATTTTGTTAATTTGGGTCCTCTCTCTTTGCTTCTTGGTCAGTCTGGCTAGAGGTTTGTCAATCTTGTTTATCCTTTCAAAGAACCAGCTCTTGGTTTCATTGATTTTCTGTATTGTTTTTTTGGTCTCTATGTCATTTATTTCTGCTCTAATCTTTATTATCTCCTTCCTTCTGCTCACTCTGGGGTTTTCTTGTTGCTCTCTTTCAAAATCTTTGAGTTGTAGAGTTAGATGATTTACTACCATTTTTTCTTGTTTTTTGAGATAGGCCTGTAGCGCTATAAACTTCCCTCTCAGGACTGCTTTCATTGTGTCCCATAGGTTTTGGATTGTTGTGTTTTCATTGTCATTAGTTTCCAGGATGTTTTTAATTTCTTCTTTGATCTCATTGGTAACCCAGTCAATATTTAATAGCATGCTATTCAGCTTCCAGGTGTTTGAGTATTTTGGGTTGTTTTTATTGTAGTTTATTTCTAGTATTATGCCATCGTGGTCTGTGAAGATGCTTTTTATGATTTCAATCTTCTTGAATTTGGGGATACTTTGCTTGTGACCCAATATGTGGTCTATTTTTGAAGATGTCCCATGAGCACCTGAGAAGAACGTATATTCCCTGGCTTTGGGGTGAAGTGTTCTGAAGATGTCTATTAAGTCCATCTGATCTAGTGAGTCATTTAGGATTGCTGTATCTTTGCTGATTGTTTGTCTATAGGACTTATCCAGTGCTGTCAATGGTGTATTAAAGTCCCCTACTATGATTGTATTGTTGTCGATCTCTCCTTTGATATCTTCCAGGAGTTTTTTTTATGAATTTGGGTGCTCCTGCATTGGGTGCATATATGTTTACCAGGGTTATATCTTCTTGTTGTATTGATCCCTTTAGTATTATGAAGTGGCCTTCCTTATCTCTTGTTATGGCCTTCACTTTGAGGTCTATTTTGTCCGATATAAGTATTGCTACCCCAGCTTTCTTTTCCTTTCCATTTGCCTGAAAGATATTTTTCCATCCTTTCACTTTCAGTCTGTGTGAGTCCCTTCTAATGAGGTGGGTTTCTTGTAGACAGCAGATATATGGGTCATGTTTTTTTATCCATTCAGCCACTTGATGTCTTTTGGTTGGAGCATTTAGTCCATTTACGTTTAAAGTTATTATTGAAAGGTACTTGTTTGTAGCCATTTCTTTTTTTGTGTGTGTGGCTGTTTTCTTTCTGAGCTTTTTATTTCTTCTTTTTATACCAGTCCCTTTAGCATTCCTTGCATTGCTGGCTTGGTGGTGATAAACTCCCTTAGCCTTTTTTTGTCTGTGAAGCTTCTTATTTCCCCTTCAAGTTTGAATGATAGCCTTGCTGGATAGAGTATTCTTGGATTCAGTCCTTTGCTTTGCATCACTTTGTAAATTTCCGTCCATTCTTTTCTGGCCTGATGTGTTTCTGTTGAGAAATCATTTGATAATCTAATGGGAGATCCCTTGTATGTGACTTTCCGTCTCTCTCTTGCGGCCTGTAAGATTTTCTCTTTGTCTTGAACATTTGCCATGGTAATTATGATGTGTCTTGGTGTGGGTCTTTTTGGGTTCACCTTGTATGGGACTCTCTGGGCTTGTGTGACTTTTTTCTTCCCCACCTCAGGGAAGTTTTCTGATATTATTTCTTCGAATAGGTTTTCTAATCCTTGTTCATCTTTCTGTTGTTCTGGTACCCCTATTATTCGTATGTTGTTTCGTTTCATGTTGTCCCAAAGCTCCCTTAGGCTCTCCTCCTGTCTTTTAATTTTTTTCTCCAATTGCAGTACATTTTGGGTGTGTTTTGCTTCCTTGTCTTCTAATTCACTAATTCGGTCCTCCGCTTCTCCTAGCCTACTGTTGATACTTTCAATGGTGTTTTTTATTGCAGCTATATCACTCTTCATTTCTTCTTGGGTCTTACTTAAGTTGTTGATTTTTTCATCTGTTTCTTCTTGCTTCTTGCAGAGGTTGTCGATTTTTCCCTCCATCCGGTTTATGCACTCTAGGACCCTTATTCTGAATTCTTTTTCTGTCATGTTGCATGCCTCTGTATTACTTAGCTGCTTTTCTGGAGAGTCCTCCTTCTCTTTCCTTTGGGGGTTTCTTTGTCTACCCATGTTTGATCTCACTGACATATCTAGACGTTGAGTCATTCAGTGGCTGCTCCCTGGGTGGCAGTGACTCCTTGGTCTGTGGTTGCTCTTCGGGCGGTTGCGGTAGCAGCTGCTCTTCAGTTGGCAGCAGCTCCTCTGGTGGGTGCTGTTCACAGCTGTGGTGGCTCTTCTGGCTGGTGGGGGGCGGTTTCACGTACAGCTGCTGTTCCTTAGCAGAGGGTGTGGTGCTCAGTAGGCTGCTATTGCTCGGATCTGCTGCGTTGATTTAAGGGCACAAAATACAACACAACAAGGCACCACGTACCAGGCACTAAACACAAATATATTCACAATATTAATAACCCCAAATAAAGGTGACCACCTGAATAAAGAGAATTAGTGGATAAGGAAGAAGGAAGAGATAAAGATAAAAGAGAAAAAAGAAAAGAAAAGTAGGGATCAAAAAAGGGAGTGCAAAAATGAAATTGGGAAAAAGACGGGGGGAAAATAAAAGTGAGAAAAGAAAAAAAAGAGCGAAAAAAGAGAATGAAGTGGAAGAGGGGAAGAGACTTTTTATATGAGGAGAATACTCCTATAGAACCGCCACTAATCCCAGAAAATTCCAGCAACAGCTCCCTGTAGACGGATGCAAACTAGAAACAACCAATAATATAACGATGAAAATAGAATGGAGAACACTAATCCCAAAATAAAATAAAGAGAAAATAAAATGGCACTTTAAAAGATGCTAAAATGGTAGCAGTAATAATGCTGGTTAAAAATAAGAAGGTAGTAATTAAAAGGGTAAAATCAGGAAAAAGAAGATGGAAAAAGAAGAAAAAAAAAGAAGAAGAAAAAGGAGAAAAAAAAAAGAAAAAAGAAAAAAAATTGGTTTCTTAGTTAAAAGGTGAAAAAAGAAAAAAAAAATGCAGTAGTGAAGGTCCTTCGGTTCTTCTATTCTTCAGTCTGGCTCGCCTTTAGTCCTGCCAGGTATTCAGGAGAGTGTTGAGTTTCCCTGTGATACACTGTTCCTCTGTGTTGTAAACCACAGTCCTTATTTCAAAGCAGGCCTTATTTGTTTCTCAGACTGCCTTATTTTGTGTTTAGCAAAGAGTCAGTTTGTGGCTCAGCCTCTGGGTGGCAGTGTTCTGGGGTTGGCCTCTGAGGCTATAGGGCATTGAAAATCCTTCTATAGGCCAGACCCTGTTAACTCCCAGGGACTGATCAGATTATTTTAATCCTTGATCTTGTTCAGGGTGGAATCTGGGTGTGGCTGTGCTCCTTGCCTGGGGGCTGGGGGGAGGAGTCTCACTCTCGGGAGAGAATGGCTGCCCCAGTCCTGGGCTAAGGGGTGTCTCAGCACTCAACACTCAATTCACTGCCACCTCTCCTGGCCCCCCTTCTCTCCTCAGTCTCTCCCCAGATTCCACTCCTCCGCACCCTCTCCCTCTCTTCAGCACAGGTGAGTGTCTGTATCTGAAATGTCCCATGAACAGGATTCGGTGAGAACAAACAAACAAACGCCGGCCGCGGAAACGGGGAAGGCTTAGGTTCTGTAAGCTCCTCTCTTACTGGCACTGCATGGTCAGGTCAGCTCTTCAGGCTGCCCCCTTTAGGCTCAGTCCTCCGTGGTCACAGAACCCAGTTCTCAAATCCCCTGGCAGCGCCAGGAATCCCGCAGATCTCCTTTCCCCCGTCAGGGGCTGTGCCTGTCCCAGGGGACGCGGCTGTCTGCCATGCAGTCTCCCTCCAACCCTCTGGGCTCAGAGGTCTGGCAAACTTTCCTGCCCAAATCCCTGTTTTTTTTTTTTTTTGTTTTTTTTTTTACCTTTCCAGGGGAGTTCTGCCCTTGCCGGCTGCAAACCGTCTCACCAGCTGAGCAATTTCGCCAATTCGGGGTGGGTGTTACTAGTTTCAGCTGCTCACTCCATTTGCTCCGGGACACAACCTGGGACGCGTCTCCATTACAGTTCTTTGAGTAACCTCTTAAAAAAGCTGTGATAACCTATTTCAATTTTGGGGGGGTTCCTTTGGTTTTAATTCTTCCACTCAGGGGTGGAATTGCTAAATACTATATTAATCTGTGTTTACCTTATCAAGGACCTGCTAAACTTTATTCTACAGTAGTGACACCATTTTACATCCCCATCAGTAATGTATGAAGGTTTGAATTTCTCCACACCCTCACCAACACTTGGTTGACATTTTTCTATCAATTTTATTATAGCCATTCTAGTGGGTATGAAGTGGTATCTCATTGTGGCTTTTATTTGCATTTCTCTAATGACTAACAATGTTGAGCAACTTTTGACATATTTGTTAGCCATCTTTGTATCTTTTTTAGATAAATTTCTATTCAAATGCTTTGCCCATTTACATTTGAGTTGTTTGTCTTTTTGTTGTTCAGTTGTAAGAATTCTTTATATATTTTAGATAAAAATTCCTTATTAGATATATGAGTTCAGAATTTTTCTCCTATTCTGTAGGTGTCTTTTCTTGTTTTTTATGTTGAAACAGTAAGACTGACAAAATTTTAATAAGGTTTATCAAGAAAAGAACCCACAATTAGCCTATATCTCGATGTAGTGTCCTCTTTATCATTATAAAATGTCCATCATTATCTCTCGTTACCTTTGTTATCTTGAAATCTATTTTGTCAGATATACGTTTGTCTACATCTGCTTTTCTGTGAATGCTGTTTTTCACACTTTCACTTTGAGTCTAACTTTGTCTTTGCAGCTTAGATGTATCTCCTGAAGACAACATATGGTTTGGTTTGTTTTTTTGATCCAATCTGCTATTCTGTGCCACTTTATTGGTTAATTCAGTCCATTACATTTAAGTAATTATTGCTGTATGAGGATTTCCTATAGCTATTTTATATTTTGTTTTCTGGTAGCTCTGTGCCTCTATTGGATTTTTTCCTTTCTGTTCTGTCTGTTGTTTTCATTTGATGGTATTTCATACTTCTTTTCTCTTTCTTTAGCTATATGTCTCAGTTTTTGTTTTTGTCTGTGGTTACCATATAAACTAGTCCTTTTTCTTTTCAATGCATCTGATTTCCATCCTCCTTTGCAAACAGACTTTTCCCTCCTCCCTTTTATGTTTTTGTTGTCCCTGTTTATGCTGTAAGTTTGTTGGTGATCTTACTCATAGTTTTGTGATCTTCTGTTCTTTGTTTCAGGTAGAATAACCCCTTTGAGTGTTTCCTGTAATGGGGTCTTCTGGTGATAAATTCCCTCAGCTTCTGTATGTCTGGGAAAGTCTTTATTTCTCCTTCATATTTAAAGGATAACTTCGATGGATATATTATTCTTGGCTGGCAGTTTCTCTCTTTCAGTAGTTTGAATATTTGGTTCCACTATCTTCCAGCTGGTAGAGTTTATGCAGAGAACTCTGCTGATAACCTATTGGGTTTTCCTTTAGAGGTTGTTTTCTTCTTTTCTCTGGCTGCTGTGTTTCCAAAATCTCTGAAGGAAGTTGAATCTTTCCTAAAGTTTGGGCTCCAGAAAGTAAATGTGGAGTTCTGTAAACCTGTGGTGGTTAAATACTGGAGGGGTCCTTGCTGGTTTGGCTCAGTGGATAGAGCGTCGGCCTGTGGACTCTTTTCTTTTTCTTGATAGAGTCCTTTGGAGCACAAAATTTTTCATTTTGATGATCTACAATTTATGTATTTTTTATTTTATTGCCTGAGGTATGGGTGTCATGTATAAGATCCATTGTCAAAAAAAAAAAGATCCATTATCAAGTATGTCATAAATATTATCACTTGGACCAAGGATTGAACCTGCAGTCGAGGTACATGCCCCTGACCAGGAATCAAACCCATAAGCCTTTGGTCCGAGGGCCCACGCACTAACCACTGAGAAAAACTGGCCAGGGCATATCTATTTCTTTTTGAGTCAGTTTCTATAGTTGTGTCTTTCTAGAAATTTGTCCATTTTATCTAAGTTATCTTATTTATTGGCATACAGTTGTTTATAATATCCCCTTATAGTTTTTTAATTTTTTAATGTCATTAATAATCTCCCCTTTTTCATTTCTGATGCCAGAAGTTTGGATCTTTTTTTTTCTAGGTCAATTTACCTAAATGCCTTCAAAGAATCATCTTTTGATGTCATTAATCTTCTCTATTGTTTTTATTCTTTATTATATTAGTTTCTTTTTTTAAATTAAATCTTTACTGTTCAGATTATTACATTTGTTCCTCTTTTTTCCCCCATAACTCCCCTCCTCCCAGTTCCCACCACACCCTCCGCCCTCACTCCCCACCCACTGTCCTCATCCATAGGTGCACGATTTTTGTCCAGTCTCTTCCCGCATCTCCCACACCCCTTTCCCCCCCCAAGAATAGTCAGTCCATTCCCTTTCTATGTCCCTGATTCTATTATAATCGCCAGTTCATTCTGTACAGCAGATTATTTATTCACTTGATTCTTAGATTCACTTGTTGATAGATGCATGTTTGTTGTTCATAATTTGTATCTTTACCTTTGTCTTCTTCTTCCTCTTCTTAA
The DNA here is from genome assembly GCF_963259705.1 of Myotis daubentonii. Taxonomy (NCBI): domain Eukaryota; kingdom Metazoa; phylum Chordata; class Mammalia; order Chiroptera; family Vespertilionidae; genus Myotis; species Myotis daubentonii. The sequence goes on along the minus strand of NC_081843.1, from coordinate 36,838,076 downwards.
AGGATACCTTTCAGCATTTCATATAATCCTGGTTTGGTGGTGATGAACTCCTTTAGCTTTTCCTTATCTGTGAAGCTCTTTATCTGACCTTCAATTCTGAATGATAGCTTTGCTGGATAAAGTAATCTTGGTTGTAGGTTCTTGGTATTCATCACTTTGAATATTTCTTGCCACTCCCTTCTGGCCTGCAAAGTTTCTGTTGAGAAATCCGCTGACAGTCGTATGGGTATTCCCTTGTAGGTAACTGAGTTTCTTTCTTTTGCTGCTTTTAAGATTCTCTCTTTGTCTTTTGCAATTGGCATTTTAATTATGATGTGTCTTGGTGTGGTCCTCTTTGGATTCCTTTTGTTTGGGGTTCTCTGTGCTTCCTGGACTTGTAAGTCTATTTCTTTGACCAGGTAGGGGAAGTTTTCTATCATTATTTCTTCAAATAGGTTTTCAATATCTTGCTCTCTCTCATCTTCTGGCACCCCTATAATTCTGATGTTGGTACGCTTGAAGCTGTCCCAGAGGCTCCTTTACACTATCTTCGTATTTTCGGATTCTTTTTTCATTTTGCTTTTCCTGTGGGGTGTTTTTTGCTTCTTCACATTTCAAATCTTTGACTTGATTCTTGCGATCCTCTGGTCCGCTGTTGGGTGTCTGTATAGTATTCTTTATTTCAGTCAGTGTATGCTTAATTTCTAGTTGGTTCTTTATCACAACATCGAGGGTCTCATTAGATTTCTTGTAAATCTCATCAAGTTTATCGGCAGTTTCCAGAAAATTATTGAAAGACCTTAAAATGTGGTTTTGAGCTCTATATCCTCCATTTCTGTCATGTTTCTTTGTCTCCACATTTTTTTATGCTTTCTTGGTGCACCCCCTTGTGGTCTTTGTGTGCAGTCTTTTTGTAGTTAAGCCTTGATTGTTGTAGGTAATACTGGGGGATTTGACCTCCAGGCCAACTGGCTATGAGAATCAGCTGCGTCTGCAGTGGGAGAACTTCTGTGCTGGATCTCTAGGATGGTGCTAATCTAGCGTTTGCCTGAGGCTATCCGGCAAATGCCTCTGTGCAGGGCTTGGGCGGGGCAGGTCCCAGGGGATCTACAGGGTGGGCGGAGCAAGCAGTTATGGCTGCTCTCAGTCCTGTCCCTAGGGGCTCTGCCTCTCAGAGTCCCAGCAGCCGCTGCAAACCTCAGAGAGAAAGCTGCCTTCGAGTTCTGATCGAAGCCAGACAGTCCCATTTGAGTCTGGGTCCCTAGAGACTCGCCCGGATCTGGAGCTCAGAGTCTGAGACTCCCTCCCGATTGAAACAGACAACCGCACCTTCAGCCGCCAGCCCACTCTGCATGCACTCTGCACCTTAGTATTTTACTTCAGAATACAATCATTGTTGACATTTTAGTGTCTAGTGTTCCACTGTGTCCATGCATGTGTATCTGACTACTATTTCTAGAACAGGGTGATTAATTAAATAAATCAGACTCTGCTATGATTTAGATAAAAGACAAAGCCATTCAGGAATGTAATCCTGTTTCTTTATTCATTCAAAAGATGGGGAAGGGGCCATGATCTCACTGCTATAGTGATGGCCCGTCTGTGTGGACTTGCCCTTGTGCAGACACGGGCTTGGAAGTCTGAGCAAAGGGCAGAGAGGGACTGGCTCCTGGTTGAGAAGCCTGGTGTCTTTTACTCTCCTCATTGGTAGAGAAAATTATAAGTGCTCCTGGTACATTTCATATTTTCATTGTGCTTTCTTTTTTCTTGCAGCACTCTTTCCATTCCTTGGTCCAGTTTTTGAAGCATTTAATATTTTCCTGTTCCCAAAAAGTGTGACTGATTTTTTCAAAAAATCTGTGAAAAGAATGAAAGAAAATCGCCTCCAAGATAAACAAAAGGTAAAATCTGGTGGTGGTTACATGAGTGTGTTCATGCTTTGATAATTTATTGAGCTGGATACTTATGATTTGTGCACCTCTCTTTTTTTAGGTAAATAGAGAACTCTAGGTTTACAGGAGGAAAGTTCTAACATTTTGTGGGGAATGAAGAAGGTGGAGGTGAGGAAAGGAAATAAAAATAATAAGTCAGAGAGACATTGTCTAAAATGTAGTATAATAATAAGCACAAAGGTCAGTATATCACTGCATGAATATTATTGAGATGAAAAGTTTTCCACTTCCCTTCAATAAATTATCAAAGTACAGTATCAAAGTTGCTGTTTAAAATTTGTTTTCCTGGTATAATTCCCCAGAGTTAAAATTGGCAAAGAATCACATCAATTCCAAGCCTCTTATTTTACACATTCTGCAGTGGAAGTTCCCAGCAGGCCCCTGGGGGAGTGCTCAATGTTAAACTGAAGCCTGCTCAGGGACTGGAGAGGGCAGTAGTCTTCTCTGGGCATTGAGGTTGCAAGCTGGCTAACCCAGCTTTGCCTTCATGGGCCTGGAGGCCAGCACAAGAATATGTGTAGGCCATGGGGATAGGATTAGGTACCCCGGAATTGCACTGAACGTTGTGGAGAGTTCTGGGATGGTGGCACTTGAAGCTGCTCACAGAAAAACTGCCAATGAACTCTTCAAATATCAGGAGATTCATCTATGTGGCCATTCATTAAGAATTAAGCCTAGAGAGAAAGGTTTGAGGTCAGGGACATTTTTGTGAGCATGTAGGCATGACAGGAGAGGGAGCAGGTAGTTTTTTGGCTATGTTCAAAAGTAAGAGAAGCTGAAGATCAGAGAGAGTGAGGACCAAAAAGCAGCTGGGCATGATGGCTGGATCTTCCTCAGGTAAACACCCTGCTCTCCAGGATTTGTAGCTGGATGTTTTTATTCACTGATAACTCAAGCAACACTAGGCACACTTCTGGATTTAAAAGGGCCATCTTATCAGGAAAGAAATTTAGCATTGCACTTTTTTGTTGTTGTTAATCCTCACCTGAGGATATTTTTCCATTGATTTTTTAGGGAGAGAGGAAAGGAGAGGGAAAGACAGAGAAACATCATGTGAGAAAAACACATCGATTGGTTGCCTCTTACACAAGCCCGGACCAGGGCCTGGGCCGGCGAGGAGCCTGCAACCAAGTTTTGTACCCTTGGCCAGAATCAAACGGGACCCTTTGATCTGCAGGCTGACACTCTATGTACTGAGCCAAACCGGCTAGAGCTACTATTGCACTCTTGATTTATTTCTAACATTGAAAGTTTTCCTTCTGCTTCCAGCACCGAGTGGATTTACTTCAGCTGATGATTAACTCTCAGAATTCCAAAGAAACAGACTCCCATAAAGGTAAACAAGGCATGCTTCGGAGGGCCAGTGATGGGGAGGCTCAGAGGTAGTTGACGACATTAACTTGGAACACTTGGTTAAAATTATGTTCACTAGCTTAATCTACTATAAAGTTTTATTTTTCATTTATAATTAATAAGTAACTTGGGGGGAAGCCTTTCAGACTAAGTAAATATTCTGTTCCTCTTGAAACTTTCACCTACTAGTTTTATCATCATGAATGGTTTTTGACTAGTCATTATTAATATGATGGTTGCAAAATTATGACATTTTAATTCCATCATTTCTTCTACATTTATAAATTGACTAGAGGCCCGGTGCACAAAATTCTGCATGGGTAGGGTCTCTAGCCCTGGCTGGCAATCATGGCTGATTGGGGCCTTCCTTTATTCCATGCTGCCCCCTGGTGGTCAGCACACGTCATAGCAAGCAGGCGAACTCATGGTCGGTCAAATTCCTAAGGGGACAATTTGCATTTTAGCCTTTTATTATATAGGATGTTTCATTGTAAAGTTTTCTGTTCTCTCTCATTTATTATTTATTTATTTATGTCAATATGATCTTATATATTATAAATTTACTCTCTTACATCTTTTTTTGTGTGCTCAAATTCTTTTAGGTTTGTTCACTGGAGTTCCTTTAAGTGGGCTCTGGGTTTCTTCCTTCTTTCATTTTCATATTTTATTTTTCCAATATAGTTTTTTAGGGTAGTTTTAGGTTCACATCAAAATTCTATAGAAGACTTAATATGCCAGCTCCCTCTACCTATACACAAATTCCTTGACTATCAAAATCCCTCACAGGTGTGGATTATTTTTTATAACTAGTGAACATATTATAACACATGATTATCACACAAACTTCATAGTTTACATAAGGGTTCACTCTTGGTATTATACATTCTAGGGTTTTGACAAATGTATAATGGCATATACTTGTATACACTGTCCAGTATCATTTTTACCTATCATTTTTAAAAAAATATGTTCTTATTGAATAGATTTCAGAGAGAAGGGAGAGGGAGAAATGGAAACATCAATGATGAGAATAATCTACTGGCTGCTTCCTGCACACCCCCTACTGGGGATCAAGGTCGAAACCCAGGCATGTGCCCTGACCAAAAATTGAACCATGATCTCCCGGTTCATAGGTCAATGCTCAACTACTAAGCCACACCAGCTGGGCTTTACCTCTCATTGTTTTTGTGTGCACTTCCTTGCTTCCTGGCGTGAGAAAATTCTAGGTTTCTCTTTATTTCCCCTGATCAAGGCTTGAATCAGTCATTTCTCAAGGAGCTTTGGTCACTTTAGTAAGAAGTGATATTTAGAAACCAATATCTATGATCTGGGAATGCTCATTCCTACTAGGGCGTTTTTTCTTCTTGATCTCCTTAGTGGACAAACCTAATAATATGAACTATATTTACACAGGTCTGATAAATATAAATATTTCTATATATACTCATAACTAGACCAAGGATTCCTTCCCTCCCCTCTCAAATATCTGATTAATAACTTATTTCCATAATATAAATAATCCCATTATAATTAATTTTAAACTACCAATAGTTTGACAAACATCTCACAAAATGTTTGAATATTTAACATTTGGTTCTAGAGAGCAGGGATGAGATGCCTCTAATACACCATTATAAATACACTAGAGGCCCGGTGCATGAAATTCGTGTGGAGGGTGGGGGTCCCTCCGCCCAGCCTGCACCCTCTCCAATCCGGGACCCCTCGGGAGATATTCGACTGCTGGTTTAGGCCAGCAGTCGGACATCCCTCTGGCAATCTGGGACCACTGGCTCCTAACTGCTCGCCTGCTTGATCGCCCCTCACCACCTCTGACTGCTGGCCTGATCGCCTCCTAACTGCTCCCCTGCCGACCTGATCGCCCCCTCCCCTGCCAGCCTGATCACCCCTAACCACCTCTGCCTGGGCCACTACCACCATGGCTTTGTCCAGAAGGAAGTCGGACATCTGGAAGATGTCCGTTTCACCCAATCTAATTAGCATATTACCCTTTTATTGGTATAGACTAGAGGCCCAGTGCATAAAAATTTGTGCACTCGGGGGGGTCCCTCAGCCTGGCCTGTGCCCTCTCGCAGCCTGGGACCACTCGGGGGATGACCACCTGATGGCTTAGGCCCGCTCCTTGGGGGATTGGGCCTAAGCTGGCAATCAGACATCCCTCTAGCAGCCCAGGAGCCCTTGGAGGATGTCCACTTGCCAGCGGGGAGCAGGCCTAAGCTGCAGTCGGACATCCTTAGCGCTGCTGAGGTGGGAGAGGCTCCCACCACCACCGCTGTACTGGCAGCCATCAGCCTGGCTTGTGGCTGAGCAGAGCTCCCCCTGTGGGAGCACACTGACAACCAGGGGGCAGCTCCCGCATTGAGTGTCTGCACCCTGGTGGTCAGTGTGTATCATAGTGACCAGTCATTCCCAGTCGTTCTGCTGTTAGTGTCAATTTGCATATTACCGTTTTATTATATAGGATAGAGGCCTGGTGCATGGGTGGGGGCCGGATGGTTTGCCCTGAAGGGTGTCCCAGATCATGGTGGGGGTCCCGCTGGGGTGCCTGGCCAGAATGGATGAGGGGCTGAGGGCCATTTTCAGACTGGCCACGCCTCCTTCAGGGTGAGGGTCCCCACTTGAGTGCCTGGCCAGCCTGGGTGAGTGGCTGATGGCTGTTTGCAGGCTGGCCAAGCCCCCCAGCGGGGATCCTCACCCCATGAGGGTGTGACCAGCCTGGGTGAGCACGGGCTGATGGCTGTTTTCAGGCTGGCCACAGCCCCTTCAGGGTAGGGGTCTCCCCTGGGGTGCCTGGCCAGCCTGGGTGAGGGGCTTATGGCCATTTTCAGGCTGGCCACAGCCCCTTCAGTGTGGGGGTCCCCACTGGGGTGCTAGGCCAACCTAGGTGAGGGGCTTATGGTCATTTTCAGGCTGGCCACACCCCCTTCAGGGTGGGGGGTCCTGCTGGGGTGCCTGGCCAGTCTGGGTGAGGGGCTAATGGCTCTTTTCAGGCTGGCCAAGCCCCCCAGTTGGGACCCTCAACCCATGAGGGTGTGGCAAGCCTGGGTGAGGGGCTGATGGCTGTTTGCAGGCTGGGCACAGCCCCCAGCCACTCAAGCTCCCAGTGGAGGCTGGCTGGAAGCAGGTATCTAGGATTTCTTTATCTTCTACTAGGGGCCCGGTGCACGAAATTCGTGCACTGGGTGTGTGTGGGGAGGGGAGTGTCCCTCAGCCCAGCCTGCCCCCTCTCACATACTGGGAGCTCTCAGGCGTTGACCCCCATCACCCTCCAATCGCAGGATCGGCCCCTTGCCCAGGCCTGATGCCTCCGCCAGAGGTGTCAGGCTTGGACAGGGGACCCCCATCTCCCCCCGATCACTGGCTCTGGCCCCCGCCCAGGCCTGAGGCCTCTGGCCAAGGAATCATGCCTGGGCAGGGGACCCCCATCTCCCTCTGATCGCTTGCTCCACCCCCCGCCCAAGCCTGAAGCCTCTGACCCAGGCTTCAGGCCTGGGCAAGGGGACCATCATATCCCCCCAATCCCCGGCTCCACCCCCAGCCCAGGCCTGATGCCTCGGCCAGAGGAGTTGACCCTCATCACCCTCCGATCACCAATCACCAGATCGGCCCCTTGACCAGGCCTGAGGCCTCTGGCAGAGGTGTCAGGCCTGGGCAGGGGACCCCCAGCTCCCCGTGGTTGCAGGCTCTGCCCCTGCCCCTGCAGGATGCCTCTGGCTGAGGCGTCCTGCCCGGGCAGCGGGGACCCGCAGCTGCAGCGGCCCCGCGATCGTGGGCTCCGCTTTAGGCCCAGGCAAGGGACCCCTAGCTCCTGGGACTGCCAGCTTCGACCGTGCCCAGCTCCCATCGCTGGCTCCACCCCTACTTCCTGCTATCACTGGCCAGGGCGGAAAAAGCGCCTGATTCTCCGATCATGGCTGGGGGGCAGGGCAAAGGTGGCCCCAGGGCCGCCTTTGCCCTGCCCCCAGCTCTTAGCTCCCCCCTGGGTTTCCAATCACTGTCAGTGGCAGGGGGCTTCTTCCTGCTTTCCCTTTCGCCTCCCTGCATTGTGCCTACATATGCAAATTAACCGCCATCTTGTTGGCAGTTAACTGCCAATCTTAGTTGGCAGTTAACTGCCAATCATAGTTGGCAGTTAACTGCCAATCATAGTTGGCAGTTAATTTGCATATAGCCCTGATTAGCCAATGAAAAGGGTATCGTCGTACGCCAATTACCATTTTTCTCTTTTATTAGATAGGATAATTGAAACTTTGTTGCTTTGAGTGGAGGCCACAGCCAGCCAGGGCAGGCAGGAAGAGTGGCTTCCTCCATCGCCGGGGCAACCAAGCCTCCTGCTTGCTTCAGCTCCATGGCTGCCGGCTGCCATCTTGGTTGGGTGAATTTGCATATAGTCGCTCTGATTGGCTGGTGGGCGTGGCTTGGGCATAACAGAGGTGTGGTCAATTTGCATGTTTCTCTTTTATTAGATTAGATGCTATCGTTTTTAGTTGAATTATACTTCAAACAAATAGATTATATCCTGACCATGCTTAGTTTCTCTAAGGAGAAAATAAGAAAAAGAGACCAATTTGATCACAAGGGCTATTTGCTGAGCATTAAATAGAGCAAAGAGAGGGGGCATGTGCTAAGAAAGATGACATTCAGGTCATGATTGAATGAACATTGCTAATTCCACTTACTGGACCCTACATTTCTGTATTTCATGCTGTCCAATACCCTTCTATTGGCACATTCTTTTTTCTGCTATTTTAATGCCATTGATTAGACTAAGATCAATCACCAATCTTCCATCTTTTTTTTTAAATCTCTGCAGTTTTTGTCCATATCTCAGATCATTAATTTTGAAGACATGTGTCCCAAGTCTTTTATTACCTAATATCTCTTAAAGGTTTAATCCGTGCTTCCCAAGCTAGGTTGTGCACACAAATTACACCTCTCTTTTGCAATAATATGATGCAGCCTTTTCATTTTTCAAGGGCCATCTTACAAAAGAGTGCTTTCTTCATATTAGGTGACTTCCAAGGGCAGAACTAATGCAGCAATAATTGTCAGGAAGGCCTATTTGGGCCCAATATAAGGGAGTAATTTACAACTATTAACATTGTATAAAAGTGGAATGATTTTCCTGAAGAGGTAGTGAGCTTTCCATCATTGGTGTTATTAAAAAAACACACACAAAAAAACAACACTAGATAAAATGGATAATCCTGGAAAGGGTATTCAGGCATTGGGTTGAAATAAAGTTCATCAATGACTATGTAAACCCCCCAAAATAATAATAAAAATAAATAAATACTATTTTTAAATTAGAGTTTGCATTCAATATTATTTTGTATTAGTTTCAGATGTACATTATAGTGGTTAGAAAATCACATATTTAACAAAGTGATCCTCCTAATATTTCAAGTACCCATCTGCTACCATACAGAGTTATTACAACATCATTGACTGTATTTCTTTTATATATGTATTATTTTATCGATTTCAGAGAAGAAGGGAGAGGGAGAAAGAGATAGAAACATCAATGATGAGAGAGAATCATGGATCGGCTGCCCCCTGCACACCACCCACTGGGGATTGAGCCCGCAACTTGGGCATGTACTCTTGACCGGAATCGAACCGGAATCGAAAGACCTCAGGCCGACACTTTCCACTGAGCCAAACCAGCTAGAGCTTGTCTGTATTTCTTATGTTGCCTTTACATCCACATGATTTTGTAACTACCAATTTGTACCTCTTGATCCCTTTACCTTTTTCATCCAGTCCCCCTACTCCACTCCCTCTGGCAACCATCAGTCTTTTATTTGTATCTATGAGTCTGTTTCTATTTTGTTTGTTCATTTATTTTGGTGTTTAGATTTCACCTATAAGTAAAATATGATAATTGTCTTTCTCTGTCTGACTTCTTTCACTTAGCATAATACCCTCTATCCATTCATACTGTTGCAAATTATAAGATTTTATTCTTTTTTAGTGGCTAAGTAATAATCCATTTGACAGACACTTGGGTTGCTTCCAAATCTTGGCTATCATAAATGACATTACAATGAACATAGGGGTGCATATAGTCTTTCAAATTACTGTTTTGGGATTCTCTGGATATACACCCACAAGTGGAACATGGGGTCATAAGGCAGTTCCATTTTTAATTTTTTTAGGACCCTCCATACTGCTTTCCACAGTGGTTGCACGAATCTGCATTTCCACCAATAGTGCAAGAGGGTTTCCTTTTCTCCACACCCTTGCCACCATTTGTTGTTTGTTGATTTATTGATGTTAGCCATTCTGACAAGTGTGAGCTGATATCTCATTGTGATTTTAATTTACATTTCTCTGACAATTAGTGATGTTGAGGATCTTTTCATATGTCTATTGGCTATCTGTATGTCCTCTTTGGAGAAGTGTCTATGCAGAACCTCTGCCCACTCTTTTAATTGGATTATTGGGGGGCTGGGGTTGGTTTGAGTTGTATAAGTTCTTTATAAATTTGGAGTATTAACACCTCATGGAATGTATCATTGGTGAATATTGTCTCCCATTCAGTAGGTTGTCTTTTTGTTTTGTTGATGGTTTCCTTTGCTGTGTAAACTCTTTAGTTTGATGTAGTCCCATTTATTTATAGTTTCCCTTGCCCAAGCAGATATGTCAAGAAAAAATATTGCCAAGAAAAATGTCAGAGATTTTACTGCCTCTGTTTTCTACTAGGGTTTTTATGGTTCAAGTCTTACATTTAAGTCTTTAATTCATTTTGAGTTTATTCTTATATACAGTGTAAAAAGATAGTCTAGGCCCTGACCAGTATGGCTCAGTTAGTTGGAGCATCATCCCGTACAATGAAAGCTTGTGGGTTCAATCCCCAAGTAGGGCACATGTCTGGGCACATGTCTGGGCAGCGGGTTTGACCCCCAGTCGCAGCCTCCTCTCAGGGCACATACGGGGGGAAGGGAGGGGAGGGGACTGATTGATGTTTTTCATATCGATATTTCTCTCCCTCTCTCGCTCACTGTCAATAAGCATGTTCTTGGATGAGGATTTAAAAAAAATATGATCTAGTTTCATTTTTTTTGCTCATATCTGTCCAATTTTCCAAACATTTATTGAATAGACTATTTTTACTTTCTTGTATGTTCTTGTCTCCTTTGTCATATATTAATTGACCATATCGGTCTGGGTTCCCTATTCTGTTCCATTAAGCTTAACTGTTTTTATGCCAATACTATGCTGTTTTGATTACTATAGTCCTGTAGTATAGTTTGATATTAGGTAGTGTGATACCTCCAACTTTGTTCTTTCCCAAGATTGCTTGGCTATTTGAGGTCTTTTGTGGTTTCATATAAATTTTTGATTTTTTTGTTCTAGTTCTGAAAATCATCACATGTCTTGACAGTTCATACTGTGATTCAGTAGTTTTTGTATGGGATTTAAGATTCTGCATTTCTAATAATCTTCCAGATACTGCTGATGATGCTGGTCTATGGACAATTCTTAGAGTAACCATATTTTATGTGTAGCCAGTATCATTCTCTAAAGTTTCTGCAAACATTTTTGAATGAAAGATCCTTTAATTTTCCCTGCATAAGCCTTAGTGGAAAGTCTCTTAAAAATTACCCAGGGCCCTGGCCGGTTTGGCTCAGTGGATAGAGTGTCAGCTTGTAGACTGGGAGAGTCCCGGGTGTGATTCTGGTTAAGGGTGTGTGCCTGGGTTGCAGGCTTGATCCCCAGTGCGGGGCATGCAGGAGGTAGTAGATTAGTGACTCTCTCATCATTAATGTTTCTATCTCTCTCTCCCTCTCCCTTCCTCTCAGAAATCAATAAAAAGATATATTTTTAAAGAAATATACTTAAAAAATTATCCAGGTATATTTTATCTAGAATAATTTAAAATTTTCCTGGGGGAGAAATGTATCCCATATTACTTGTAGCTAAAGTACTTTCAGGATTCTCCAAGGGACAGACTGATAACACTGTGCATGTAACACAAAATGCTATGTCTTAAAATTGCACAGCTATGTTGTGGAGAGAGTGACACAACCAGAAGCAGATGGTGAAGAATAGAATAGACGTTGGGGGGGCGGGGGAGCAGATGAAGACATTTTTGCCTTTTTCTGGCTCTGTAACATACACATCAGAGTGCAAAACACTCCCAATTTAAGCTGAATTGTGTTTTCAATTTTTCCTATAAGGGTTTGGGAGTTTCATTTGGATTCCTCATAATCTAAATTGTGATGTTGTTCATTGACGTGCTTTATAAAATATCTTTCTTCTTTTTTTAGCTCTGACTGATCTGGAGCTTGTTGCCCAATCTATTATCTTTCTCTTTGCCGGCTATGAGACCACTAGCAGTTCTCTTTCTTTCCTTATGTATTTGCTGGCCACTCACCCCGATGTGCAGCAGAAATTGCACAAGGAGATTGATGCAACGTTTCCCAATAAGGTGAGTGGGTGATACTTGGAGAACGAGGGAGAAAGTAAAGCCTTATCAAGAATGCCTCCTCCCCACTTCCTAGGAGAATTTTTACAAAGAATGTAAACATCAATTATTTTACTTGTGCTATTTAGGAAGGATGTAAAAAGACAAAAACAAACAAAGAATATAGGTAATTTTCGTTATTAGAGATATATAAGATCTTTGAAAAAAGTGTTGGTCCTGTTGTGTCAGTTATCTGTTATCACAATAATATCAAAGGAAACAATTTTTTAAAACCTCAGTGGCAATTAACAATAGGAATTTATTGCTCAAGTGTTTGGATAATTATCTGTGTTGATATTGACTGGACTTGCTTTAGTCTGGCTCTTGGCTGATCTAGGCTGGCCTTGGCTAAGTGGCTGGGTGAATCATCTCCACACATGATCCACATATCTCCTATATTGCAGACAAGAAGCCTGGGTATGTTCTTCTCAGGCAATGATAGAGGGAAAGCCCAATCAGCCCAAACATATGGGTGCCTTTCAGAACTCTGCTTGTATCACACTTAGCCAACTAAGTGTGATTTAAAGCATGCACCAAGGCCAACCCCAGCATCATAATAGGAGGGAACAAAGTTAGATGACTAAGGGCATGGACAAAGGAAGGTGTGGGAAACTGGCACTATTACTGGAATCTACCACCTTGGGTAAACTTTGCAATCTAGGAGAAGCCTGGTATACAGAAAAGAACATAGTGTAGGAAATAGAAGACATGAGTCCAGACTGTGGTTTTGGACAGGTCTTAAGAACTCTCTGTGTCATAGGTTCTTCAAATCCTATATAATAAAAGGGTAATATGCAAATTGACCAAACTGACTGACTGCTATGATGCACACTGACCACCAGGGGGCAGATGCTCAAAGCATAAGCTGCCCCCTGGTGGTCAGTGTGCTCCGACAGGGGAGTGGGCCTAAGCCTTCAATCAGACATCCCCCGAGGCTCCCAGACTGTGAAAGGGCGCAGGCTGGGCTGAGGGACCCGCATCCCGTAGCCACCAGTACACGAATGTCGTGCACTGGGCTTCTAGTATAAAATAAAGATACATTTTAGGGTCCAACTAAATTAAAGATTATTTTTCTTCTCTGGGTAAGCCTATATTGGAGATCATTTTATTGCAATAAGATGGAAAGGTCACTAAGAAACAGACTAGCTAAAGCATTATGTCCTCCCCTCTTAATAAGAGTAACAATGACAACAACAACACTAATAGCTAACATATACTTCTCACTATATTTGTCTGTTCTAAATGCCTTATATTTATAAATGAATTTTTTAAAAATTATGTATTAAAAATAGAAACATACTCATAGATAGAGAACAGACTATCAGAGGGGAAGGGGGCTTTGGGAGGCTGGGTGAAAACGGTGAAGAGGTTAAGCAAAAAAACCTAATTCACACAGCCCTAGACACTTTGGCTCAGTGTATAGAGCTTCGGCCCTCAGACTAAAGGGTTCTGGGTTTGATTGCTTTCAAGGGCACATACCTTGGTTGCAGGCTGGATCCATGGCCATGATGTGGAAGCAACCAATCCATGTGTCTCTCTCACATTGATGTTTCTCTCTGTATGTCTTTCCCCCTCCCTTCCACTCTCTCTAAAAATAAATGGAAAAATATCCTTGCGTGAGAATTAACAAAAAACAAGAAACTCATAGACACAGACAACAGCATGATGATTGCCAGAGGAGAATAGGCGTCGGCAGAAGTAGAAGAGAGTATGGGGTGGGGGAGGATAAATGGTGATGAAAGGAGACTTGACTTGGGGTGGTGATCATACAATACAATATACAGATGGAGTATTACAGTATTGTAACTGAAACCTATATAATTTTATTAACCAATGTCACCCCAATAAATTCAATTTTAAAAAGTGATACATTAGTCAGAATAGGCTAAATTTGTCACAACTACAGATTAGCCCTCTATTCTCAATGGATTTACATTGCAAAGGATTATTTCCAACTCACATTAACATGTTCAACATGGATTGTTAATGAAGGATGGGAGTGTGACTTTGTGCTCCATAGTTACTCGGAAATATAAGCTAAAAAGGACCCATTTTTTTTTTTTAAAAAAAAAACCTATTTTCTTTTTTTAAAAAAGATATACTTTATTGATTTTTTACAGAGAGGAAGGGAGAGAGATAGTTAGAAATATCGATCAGCTGCCTTCTGCACACCCCCTACTGGGAATGTGCCCGCAACCAAGGTACATACCCTTGACCGGAATCGAACCTGGGACCCTTCAGTCCACAGGCCAACGCTCTATCCACTGAGCCAAACCAGTTAGGGCAGGATCCATTTTCTTGTAGCTACACTTTCTGGAGCACAAGGCCTTCATGTTGGTTGGAGAATAAAGAAGTAGGGTGTTGCTCACTGGGTATTCAAGTGTTTTGACTCTGAACTGACATATGTCACCTCAGCTTGGAGCCCATTCTCAAAGCTGGTTCCCCCTAACTCCGTGGTCGGCAAACTGAGGCTCTTGAGCCACATGTGGCTCTTTGGCCCTTTGAGTGTGGCTCTTCCTAAGCCTTAGGAGTACCCTAATTAAGTTAATAACAATGTACCTACCTATATAATTTAAGTTAAAAAAATTTGGCTCTCAAAAGAAATTTCAATCGTTGTACTGGTGATATTTGGCTCTGTTGACTAATGAGTTTGCGGACCACTGCCCTAGATTTAAGTGGGCTGGGAGATGTGGAGACTACATGGATATTGGGTGAGCAGTGATGTCTCTACCAAGCAACCCTATGAAGTGTCAACTCTAAATATCTCCATGTAACATATCAGAAAACTGAGAGGTGAAATAATTTTCATACACTAGTCATATAGCTAGTGGTGAAGAAGCCACTAGCCAAACCCTGAACCTCTCCAGTATTGCCTCTTCAATATAACACCAAGTGATACCCACATATTGCCCACACTGTTTTCAGATATCTGACAAAACTGGAACTCTTTGTGGTAGGAAGAGACTGGCCTCTGGGGCTGGAGAGGCTTGTATGAGATCTTCACAGCTTACAGTCAAACCCTGAACAACTAGGAGACTGCTCCAGCAAGGCAGCATGAGGCTGAGTGGGGTTCCACCTCTTTATAGCTTCTGCTAGAATGAAATTGTGTGTCCTGCTTTCATTCTTTTCAGTCACGCCCTTCTTTTGCTATACTTAGAGAGTTTTGTTATTTATAGAGTTTCTATTTATATGGTATTTCTCTCCAAATTATATATATAATCTAAAGGCTTAGTAAGCAGGATTTTTCAACTGAACACTGTCAAGTTGGAATTTTGCTCTTTTACACATTCTCTTTCCTTTGTACAGAGGTGTGGCGTCTCTTTTGAAAACAGTGACCTTAGCGTATTTCAGTTAAGAATATGGGTCATAGTCTATTACTCACATGAGATTAAAAAAAAAAAATCACTACATGGTAATGTGAGGGATTTTGGGTCCTGTTTAAGGAGTTGTCCCCAACGTCCCCCCATAGTCATAACTACTCCACACATCTCAATGGGCCATTAAGCAGGCCAAAGGACATGACAGATATTAAAATGTCTATAAATCCTAAGGTCCTTTATCCAAATAAGTTATTCTTTGGAGCTCCTAACAGTTCTATAGAACTACATAGACTGAATTAAAAGTTGATCTCAAATCTCAGTTTATCAAAATCTGTTTCTTTCTTCCCAGGCCACTCCCACCTATGATGCCCTGGCACAGATGGAGTATCTTGACATGGTGATGAATGAATCCCTCAGATTATTCCCAATTGCTGGTAGACTTGAGAGGCTCTGTAAGAAGGATGTGGAAATCAATGGGGTGTTCATTCCCAAAGGGACAGTGGTGATGGTGCCAAACTATGTTCTTCACCTAGACCCAACGTACTGGCCAGAGCCGGAGGAGTTCCGTCCTGAAAGGTACTGGACCCCTGGGAAAGGGAACCCACCCTCATCCAGGCTGGTTGGACATAATCTGATGTCTTTTAGTATAGATGATGAACATGTGGTTGTACAATCATTTATATGTACATTTTTCTGTTTTTACAAGTTTGTTTTTTCTTATTACAAGAGTAATCATTGTTTGTTGACAAAATTTTACAAACTCTAGACTACCTAAAAGAAAATTGTATCTATCCAATACTAATATATTAAGATAGGCCTCATTAGTGATACAATGTATGTCATTATTTCTAAGCATATCTAGATTTTTAAAATTAAAATAGTAATATATTTTTTATTTTAAACTGCTTACTTTATTTACCAGTAAACTAAAAAAAGTGTCCTTTTATATATAACCATCATATATAGGTATACATACATATAAATATTCATGCAGATGTGACTATATGCTTATGCCATAAATTAGTTAATCATTATCTGATTTTAGGAATGTAGGCTTTTTTACTTCTTTAAATTTTTCTGTGTTGTTCTCATTAGCTCTCTGAATTTACCAGCAACGTTCCCATATTCTGTTTGTTTTTGTTTTTTTCACATTGGTGGCCACATCTTTATCATTATTGGGAGAGTGCATTATGGGAACCTGAGAGGTCCTCATCCCTGATGATTTAAGCGGCCCCTGGAGGACAGAGGAGAACACAAGTCACTGGTCTGTCTTTGGCTACAGTCCTGTGTCAGCTTCCTCCTTCTCTCAAAGAAACTGGCGACTTCCAAAGAAAAGTCACCTGCTCTCCAGACACCCGAGACACTCCCCCTAGGATGATCTTTAGCATGTTCTTCTGGAAATTCAGAGCCACGGCCTAGCTTGAGGCACAGCTTGAACTCTAGAAAGAGCTGATGTTTCCCATTTATTGTATTGATGAGCAAAACTGGAATTAACTATTGAGGGCACTAGCTGGGACCTAGGCTTTCATTAGCACAACTATAAGATCCGTAATGGCAGGGACCTTTTCTCATTTGCCCTGGTGTTCTTAGTTCTAGCTTATTGTCTACACATAGTATTTGGTGAAAGAAGTTAGACGTGACCAAATCCTCTGTTTTCTGGACCAAGGGGCCTCTGTGTTTCCTCCAAGCTCAACCGTTTTTTCTCCCCCCACCCCCACACCCCTTAGCTTCATGAACATGAAACCAGACCACTGACTGTACTGCTCTTTTGATCATTAAGTCTTCCACAGAGAGTAACTGCTTACCATGTCAGGAGGTGGGCAAGGCAGTGAGAAATCCAGATGTTAAAAAATGCCTATTATGGAGAAGTTGACACTTACACAAATATACAAAATCATTTTCTACAGATACGAGTCTACTTTTAATTCATCTATGTGTGCCCATCACATGTTTACAGCCATCAAACTATGTGTGCTGCCCCATTCACACACCATTACTACCATCCTCCTAATTCCCATATTATTTTAAGGCTTACCATCTCTAAATATTCCAATGTTCAAGAACCTTTTAAAAATACATAACCGCAATGACATGATCACTTTCCCAAATCCACATTTTCCCTTATTATAATCAAATATTGAGGGATCAAATTTGAATAAAACGTAAGTCTTACTTTCATGAAATTTATAGCCTAGTGGAACAGATAGACAAGGGAACCACAGATTTTATTAGAGTAGAGGAGCATCATATGTCCATATGAGTCATCTGATTTAAGCTATTCAATGGGAGAGGGACAGAAGAGGTGAGAGGAAGGGAAGACAAGAAAGTGGGGAGTGGAGGAAGGAACGGGAAGGGAAGGAAAAATTAACAATGCAACTAAGAGAGATATGATTCCTACTTCCTTCCTCCATGAGCATGTGACCAACATGAGTTTGATGGAGGCAGGGACCTACTTTTTCTTCAATTAGTCTCATTTCCTACTTGCCTTTCAGAGTGTGAACATCTTAATACCCTGAATGTAATTTAGTGTTTAAAGATAAATTTTCCGTTAAACAGCATTCATGTCATCTCTTCAATGATACTGTTAGCTGGTATAGGGTATGTGGAATGGAAAGACTCTGTAGCTTACCATTCTTACAGACACATAACCACAGGAGGATCTCACTGACTAGCCCAATGGAGTATTCTGTACACTACTTGTAGAGGAGCCTAAGAAGCCCAAACATGTAGCTCTTGCGGTGTTTATGTTTCATTAATTGTTTGCATCTACTGTTATATAACCAGGTTTAGCAAGGAGAACAAGGACAGCATAAATCCTTACATATACACACCCTTTGGAAGTGGACCCAGAAACTGCATCGGAATGAGGTTCGCTCTCATGAACATGAAAATTGCTCTCGTCAGAGTTCTGCAGAACTTCTCCTTCAAACCCTGCAAAGAAACACAGGTCAGATACTTAACCTGTTACCACTCTGTGTGAATGATGCTTGATTGAGAGTTTTTCATAAACTGAGATACATATGCATGAGTGTGCTCATTCATTGTTTAATACTTTGTTCTGTTGGACAGACAATCTATCTGGAGTCACATGTAACCTTTAAGATCCTGGTAGTCTAGAGTGCTAAGCCTGTGTTTTTATAGGGTGTCCCAAACTTCACGCAAGATTTGCGATTGAATTGAGTTGCAAATCTTGTGTGAATTTTGGGACACCCTATATAAATATCCAAGTATAAAGGCCATCTAGAGTCAATATAGCTAGTGTGACATGATCTGGTAGAGTCATTTGAGAAAAGTTTAAATTTGGTTTCAAGTCCACTGGAAGGAAGGGAAAGTGCTGTGTACAATCGTGAAGTACAATGATAACTGGGTCATGACTTTTGAACACTGCTCTTTTCCACCAGAACTTACAGAAGCTCTTGTGAGAGGGTTCTCAACCACTGGTTATACAATGAAATCAGCAGGGATCTTTTAAAAATCCTATGCTGAGGTCATCTCAGATTCTAAAATAATCCATCCTGTGTGGCTTTAAAAGCACCCTGTTTGGTTTTCATATGCAGCCAAGGTTGATTAAAGCATTTCTGCCTGACGTAAGAACTACTACACTCCATGGCCATCCTGGCCGCTTGAAACCTGCTTCTGGGAGCCAGGCTGCAATCAAGTTGGATTCTTTACATCCTAATATGAATTCTATGATGTTTTTCTCACTCTCTTCCCCAGTCTGTTCTCATCTTTCAAGTCCTAGTTCACTCCCAAGCCCCTTCCAGGAGGCTTCTCATCTAGTCCAGAGCCCATTTTTCCTCTGCCATGTTATTGCTACTGCAGGCTGGTATCATCACTATCTTTCCTAACTGAAAACTTTATCATTAAACCATCAAGTTTGGTACTCTGTGTTTTCTTTGTATCTAAGAATATCCTTAAGTCTAGCACCTCATTTTATTCCTTTCATAAATTCCCAATAGTGCCTTGTGGTCATTCAGGAAATGCTTAAAGAGTATTTTGCAGTTGATTTGGAGACCATGAATCCACATTTTAAATGATTTAATTTGAAAAAAATAACAAATAACATTTGTAATGTACGTTTTTTACATGTGTTGGTCTGTGTGCAGGGGAAATATATAAGTGCCATTTGAAATGATAAAATAGAAAGGTTTTACATTAACAGGAAGATCTGGAATCTGTCCTCTGAAGAACATAAGCAATAGCTGTCATTGAGTGGTAGCAAGCAAGGCCCTATAATAAGGCTTATTTCTAGGACTTGTATATTTATTATGCAGCTCCTTTCCTTAAGTAGGCTTTCTCAGAGAAGAGGAGGAGGATGAATATGGTTATCATCTTATTTCTGGCTTTAGGCAGCTATGTAGCAGTCCTTTAAGTGCATACAAAGGGGGTCTTAGCCCTGAGAGGAAGTGGGCCTCTGCACACCTGGGGTGGTGCAGACACTCCATGAAAGCTCCCAGTCATCTCTGGCTTGTGCTTTTCACGCTCCATGGCAATTTTCTTGCCCTTCAGTCAACTGAGGTATGAAGGTTACTGTGTTGGTGGCTCCCCAACACTGAGGGAGTGACTGGGTGGGAATAGAGCTAACAAATTATTCAAAACACTATTTAGGTCAAAACGCTATTCAGAAGTTCACTATTTACACTGGGAACCAGGAGATGTTAGAAAATAGGCACAATGCTTGACAAATACCTTTTCCCATCATGAAACTAGAGGCTTCCACTGGGAGAAGTGACTGGACTCCTTAGAAGTGATGGATAATTCAAATAATTAAAATGTATAGTATGTACTCAGGTTACCTTGCAAGTTCCAATATGCACAAAATGAATTCTGTGTGGCTTTTCTAAATAGTTTTTCATAATGCCTAAGAATCTGGTTTAAATTTCAAAAATTCATTCATTTGCTTAAAATTCAAACGAAAAAGAAACACAAACCAATATGAGTTTGTCTCTGGTCAGAGATGACTGGGAGCTTTCAGAGAGTGTCTGCACCCACCCCAGGTGTGCCAGAGGCCCACTTCCTCTCAGGGCTAAGACCCCCTTTGTATGCGCTTACAGGACTGCTACATAGATGCCTAAAGCCACAAATAAGATGGAAACCATCTTCATCCTCCTCCTCTTCTCTGAGAAAGCCTACTTAAGGAAAGGAGCTGCATAATAAATATACAAGTCCTAGAAATAAGCCTTATTATAGGGCCTTGCTTGCCATCACTCAATGACAGCTATTGCTTATGTTCTTCAGAGGACAGATTCCAGATCTTCCTATTAATGTAAAACCTTCCTATTTAGATGCTGTAATTGATATTTTCTTAATGAATGTATTGATGAATGCTTTCACTGACCAGTCTCGGACAGCTTACTGAATAAAGAAACAGAGATATATTATGCTAAAAGTAATTTCTATATATTGTAAAGCATTATTGTCCTCAATGTATCTCATCTGCTTTGCTGTTGGTGTTGATAGTGCTTCATTAACTGGTTCTCCTATGCTGTTTAACATTTGCAGATTCCTGTGGAACTAGATTTTCAAGGAATTATTCAACCAAAAAACCCCATTATTTTAAAGGCTGAGTTGAGAGACGGGACTGTAAGTGGAGCCTGACTTTCCCTAAGGACTTACACTTTGTTCTTCAAGGAAGTCATATCCCCTGACACGAGAGATTTCAGTGTACTTTGTGAATTAAAAAAAAACAGAAATGAAGATGGGCTTAACTTACTGCACTTGATGGATGACTAGGGAGTCTGTACATTCACTTATCTTCTCAGTGTCTATATAGAGTATTACATATTGTGTTATTATAAGAGAGGTGACTAAACAAGTAGACCAAGCTTATTGGTTTCTTATAATACTATCTCTATCTATTCCCACTTAGTATCATCTACTTACTTAGTACTAATCATGAATACAAATTTCTCTATAATTTTATCGACAAACTTTAATGAAAACAAGGATCATTGTGGAAATGGCAATAGTGAAATTTATATCACGTTTTATTTTGAATATTCTATATTGCATATTATATTGAGCAACTCAATAAACACATCTTCATAATAGTATTATCTAATGCTTTCATGCACAGCCAGTGACTAAATGTTTTTAACCATCACAATCACTGGTTGGATGGGACCTTTTCAGAATTCCAATTTGATATATTAAGATAGATGACAGGAAAAAAATGGTGACTGGCAGGAAGGTCGGGAGGGAGAGAGTGTGAGAGCGCAAGGAAGTGATAGAGGAGGGTGTGGACGTGTGTGGTGTGTGTGTATGAGCTAGAGACAGTTAGATTCTGCAGGTCTTCTAAGGGGCTGCTAAAGCGGGCAGTCTTAGGCGGCAGAGCCCCGCTCCCTGCGCAGACACTCCTGGGCGGCCAGCACGGGCACAGCAACCACGCCATCTTGGGAAACAGAGCTGCTTGAGGCTAGGATCCTGGCCTCAGCACCACCCAGTCTGATCTCAGACTCATACCAGGACCCTGCAGCCACTGGAGACAGAGACCTGTGACCACAGCTCCAGACCTGCGGACACCAAAAGTTCAGAAATCCCCAGGGCAGATCCCTGAGTAACAGAGCCCATCCCCCTCCCTGCAGGCGTGCAGGCAGCGCCACAATAACTGATAGACCCACTCCTAGCCCGGGCCTCAGTGCTGCCACAGGAACTTTAGCCTGGAAGTGCGCAGGCACCTTGGAACTGTTCCCAGGTAGTGCCCGCTTCAGGAGTCCTGGGTTGGGAGCAATCGTGCGAACACAGGGAATTTGTCCCATGTAGCGTGGGGCCCAGGGACCCCGATTCTCTGGGCAGGAGGCAGCACCAAGCACCAGTGACTTGACTGTGTTTCTTATCACCTGCTCCTGAGATCCCTGACTCCCTGTGCATTCATACTAAGAGCCAGTGACTCCAATTCTTGGTGCAAGGGCACACAGGGACCCTGATTCTCAATGCGAGGTCGAGCAAAGCAACAGAGACTCTGATACTGGATTCTTGGGGAACAGAGACTCCTGGCGCATGCTAGGTGGCGCTGATTTTCAACACGCTCCAGGGGGATATCTGTTTCAGCATGGTGCAGGCAGGGTCCCTGATTCTAAGGGCGCTGGCAACACTGATTCTGAGCGAGCCTAGTTCCCACCAACCCACAACAACAACATATCTTAGTGTCAGAGCTCTTCAGTGACACTAGGGTGGTGGGAGGCTCCCACTGCACACGGCCCAGGCCCACGCAACTTGACGTTTGAACCATCCGGAGATAATCAGAATGAAGAGACAACACAATACCCAGAGGAAAGACAATGAGGAGTCACCAAGAAAGGAAATTAATGAAGTTGAAGCATGCAACATGACAGAAAAAGAATTCAGAATAATGGTTGTACAATTCATTCACCGGATGGATGAGAAAACCAACAACCTATGCAAGAATCAGGAAGAAATGAAAAGTGATATAGCTACAATCAAAAACACCATGGAAAGTTTCAACAGCAGACTAGAAGAAGCAGAGGACTGAGTTAGTGAGTTAGAGAAAAGGCAGAGAAATGAGCTTAATCTGAACAGCAACTGGAGGAAAAATTAAAAAGCAGGAGTAGAGCCTAAGGGAGCTTTGAGACAACATGAAACGAAGTAACATACGCATAATAGGGCTGCAAGAAGTACAAGAAGAGCAGCAAGGATTAGAAAATCTATTTGAAGAAATAATGACATAAAACTTCCCAGATATGGGGAAGAAAAAAGTTACACAAGTACAGAGAGTCCCAAGCAAGATGAACTCCAAAAGACCCACACCAAGACACGTCATAATAATGATGGCAAATGTACAAGACAAAGAGAGAATCTTAAAGGCTGCAAGTGAGAAACAGAGAGTTACCTACAAAGGAACCCCCATCAGATTATCAAATGATTTCTCAACAGAAACACATCAAGCTAGAATGGAATGGAAGGAGGTATACAAAGTGTTGCAAAGCAAAGGACTGAATCCAAGAATACTAATATCCAGCAAGACTATCAATCAAAATTGAAGGGGAAATCAGGAGCTTTGCAGACAAAAAAAAGGCTAAGGGAGTTTATCACTACCAAGCCAGGACTGCAAGAAATGCTAAAAGGAATGCTTTAAAAAGAAGAAATATAAAGGTAAGAAAGAACACAGGCACGAAAATAGAAATGAATCCAAGCACGTACCTTGCAATAATAACTTTAAATGTAAACGGACTAAACGCTCCAATCAAAAGACATCGAGTGGCTGAATGGATAAAAAGACATGACCCATATGTATGCTGTCTACAAGAGACCAACCTCAGAAAAAGGAACTCACACAGACTGAAACTGAAGGGATGGAAACATATCTTTCAGGCAAATGGAAATGAAAAAAAAAAGCTGGGGTAGCAATACTTATATCTGACAAAATAGACATCAAAGTGAAGGCCATAGCAAGAGATAAGGAAGGCCACTTCATAATATTAAAGGGATCGATACAACAAGAGGTTATAACCCTTATAAACATATATGCACCCAATGCAGGAGCACCCAAATACATAAAAAAATCCTGGAAAATAACAAGGGAGAGATCAACAACAACACAATCATAGTAGGGGACTTAAACACACCACTGACATCACTGGATAAATCCTCTAGACAAAAAATCAGCAAAGAAACAGCAATCCTAAATGACTCACTAGATCAGATGGACTTAATTGACATCTTCAGAACATTTCACCCCAAAAGCCACGGAATATACATTCTTCTCAAGTGCACATGGGACATCTTCAAAAATAGACCACATATTGGGTCACAAGCAAAGTCTCCCCAAATATAAGAAGACTGAAATCATACCAAACATCTTCTCAGATCACAAGGGCATAATATTAGAAATAAACCACAATAAAAACAATCCAAAAAACTCAAACACTTGGAAGCTGAATAGCATGTTACTAAATAATGATTGGGTTACCAGTGAGATCAAAGTAGAAATTAAAAACACCCTGGAAACTAATGACAATAACAATACAACAACCCAAAATCTATGGGACACAATGAAAGCAGTCCTGAGAAGGAAGTTTATAGCACTACAGGCCTACCTCAAAAAACAAGAAAAAATGATAGTAAATCATTTAACTCTACAACTCAAAGAATTACAAAGAGAACAACAAACAAAAGCCCAGAGTTAGCAGAAGAAAGGAGATAATAAAGATTAGAGCAGAAATAAATGACATAGAGACCAAAAAAACAATACAAAAGATCAATGAAAGCAAGAGCTGGTTCTTTGAAAGGATAAAAAGATTGATGAGCCTCTAGCCAGGCTCAACAAGAAGCTAAGAGAGAGGACTCAAATAAACAAAATCAGAAATGAAAGAGGCGAAATAACAACAGACCCCTCAGAAATTCAAAGAATTGTTAAAAAATACTATGAACAACTCTAACAAACTAGACAACCTGGAGGAAATAGACATATTCCTAGAAAAATACAATATTCCAAAACTCAATCCAGAGGATTCTAAAAATCTCAACAGGCCAATAACGATGGAAGAAATGGAAGCAGTCATCAAAAAGCTCCCAGCAAACAAAAGCCTGGGGCCAGATAGCTTTGCAGGGGAGTTTTACCCAACATTCAAGGAAGAACTAAAACATAACCTCCTCAGATTATTCCAAAAAATTCAAGAGGAAGGAACACTTCCAAGCTCATTCTATGAAGCCAGCAACACCCCAATACCAAACCCAGATAGAGACAACACAATGAAAGAGAATTATAGGCCAATATCCCTCATGAACATAGACGCCAAAACACTCAACAAAATTCTAGCAAATCGGATCCAGCAATACATCAGAAAGACCATACACCATGACCAAGTAGGATTCATCCCAGGGATGCAAGGGTGGTACAATATCTGCAAATCAAGAAATGTGATTCATCACATAAACAAATTGAGAGATAAAAACCACATAGTCATATCAATTGATGCAGAAAAAGCTTTCAACAAAATTCAACACACGTTCTTGATAAAAACTCTCAGCAAGGTAGGAATAGAAGGATTATATCTCAACATAATAAAAGCCATATATGACAAACCCACAGCCAACATCATACTCAATGGGCAAAAACAAAAACCATTTCCCCTGAGAACAAGAACAAGACAGAGATGCCCCCTCTCACCACTCCTGTTCAACATAGTACTGGAAGTACTAGCCATTGCGATCAGACAAGAAGAAGAAATAAAAGGCATCCAAATTGGAAAAGAAGAAGTAAAACTGTCCTTATTTGCAGATGACATGATACTGTACATAGAAAACCCTAAAGACTCCATCAAAAAATTATTAGAATTAATAAATGAATTCGGCAATGTAGCAGGATACAAAATTAAGGCAAAGAAATCTAAGGCATTTCTTTACACCAATAGTGAACTTACAGAAAGGGAGACTAAAAAAGCAATCCCATTTGCCATCGCACGAAAAAAATTAAGATACCTAGGAATAACTTAACTAAGGAGGTAAAAGACTTATATGCGAAAAACTACAGGACACTGAAAAAAGAGATAGAGAAAGACATAAACAAATGGAAGAACATACCGTGTTCATGGATTGGTAGAATCAACATCATCAAAATGTCCATACTACCCAAAGCAATCTTTAGATTCAATGCAATCCCCATTAAAATACCAACGGCATATTTCACAGATCTAGAAAGAACATTCCAAAAATTCATCTGGAATAAAAAAAGACCTCAAATAGCTACAGCAATCCTGAGAAAGAAGAACAAAGTAGGTGGGATCTCAATACCAGATATCAAACTGTATTACAAAGCCACTGTTCTTAAAACAGCTTGGTACTGGCACAAGAACAGACATATAGATCAATGGAATAGAATAGAGAACCCAGAAATTGACCCAAAGCACTATGCCCAATTAATATTCGACAAAGGAGGCAAGAGCATACAATGGAGTCAAGACAGTCTCTTCAATAAATGGTGTTGGGAAAATTGGACAGATACATGCAAAAATATGAAACTAGACCATCAACTCACACCATACACAAAAATAAACTGAAAATGGATAAAAGGCTTAAAAGTAAGACAGGAAACCATAAAAATACTAGAGGAATCCATAGGCAGCAAAATAGAAAACATGTAGGAGGAATTTCTTCTCTGATAATGCTCCTAGGGCAATGGAAACTAAAGAGAAAATAAACAAATGGGACTACATTAAAATAAAAAGCTTTTGCACAGCAAAGGAAACCATCAACAAAACAACAAGAAGACCCACTACATGGGAGAACATATTTGCCAATGATATCACCGATAAGGGTTTAATCTCCAACATTTACAAGGAACTCATGCAACTTAATAATAGGAACATAAACAATCCAATCAACAAATGGGCAATGGACCTAGATAGACACTTTTTGAAAGAGGACATACAGAGGGCCGAAAGACATATGAAAACATGCTCAAAGTCACTAATTATACGAGAGATGCAAATCAAAACGACTATGCGGTATCACCTCACACCTGTCAGAATGGCTATCATCAACAAATCAACAAACAACAAGTGTTGGAGAGGATGTGGAGAAAAAGGAACACTTCTGCAGTGCTGGTGGGAATGCAGACTGGTGCAGCCACTGTGGAGAACAGTATGGAGCTTCCTCAAAAACTAAAAATGGAACTCCCATTTGACCCAGTGATCCCACTTCTAGGAATATATCCCAAGAAGCCAGAAACACCAATCAGAAAGGATATATGCACCCCTATGTTCATAGCAGCACAATTCACCATAGCTAAGATTTGGAAACAGCCTAAGTGCCCATCAGCAGATGAGTGGCTTAAAAAACTGTGGTACATCTACCCAATGGAATACTATGCTGCGGTAAAAAAGAAGGAACTCTTGCCTTTTGCAACAGCTTGGATGGAACTGGAGAGCATTATGCTAAGTGAAATAAGCCAGTTAGAGAAAGATAACTAGCACATGATCTCACTCATTTGTGGACTATAGAGAACAACATAGACTGATGAACAGGGACAGATTCAAAGACAGAGAAACAGCACTCAGACTATTAATCCCCAGAGGGAAAGTAGGGGAGGGTGGGGGTAAGGAGAAGAGATCAACCAAAGGACTTGTATGCATACATATCAGCCAAACCAATGGACATGGACAACAGGGGGATGAGAGCATGAGTGGGGGTGGGGGGAGGATGGGGGTTAATGGGGGGGAATGAAGACACATTTGTAATTGGTTAACTAATAAAGTATTTAAAGATAAAAAAAGATAGATGAGAATAAATCCATTGTGATTTCCCCCATTATTTAGAAAGTACATTCATAATTTAATTCCGCCTAATTTGGAGCACATATTTTTTGTAAGACTCAGCTGAGGCACTTCCTATTTTATTATTAGTTTTGATTTAATGTTTTTTAATATATTTTATTGATTTTTACAGAGAGGAAGGGAGAGGGATAGAGAGTTAGAAACATCGATGAGAGACAAACATCGATCAGCTGCCTCCTGCACACTCCTCATTGGGGATGTGCCTGCAACCAAGGTACATGCCCTTGACTGGAATCGAACCTGGGACCCTTGAGTCCGCAGGTCAATGCTCTATCCACTGAGCCAAACCAGTTAGGCAATTAATTCCCTTTTAATGTGCATGAATTTCATGCACCAGGCTACTAGTATTAAAGATAATGAAATCCACATTTCTCACTGTTAGAGAAGAGAGTCACTGATTCAGAAGGAGAAAAAAACAGAACGTACCTTGTGAACTCAGAGATTGGAACTGAATATATTATGTAAGTGTGTACTTTTCTATATAGACTAGAGCAGTGGTTCTCAAGCTGTGGGTTGGGACCCATTTGGGGGTCGAAGGTCCTTTCACAGGGGTCACCTAAGACCATCAGAAATCACATATATAATTACAAATTTTTTTGTGATTAATCACTATGCTTTAATTATGTTCAATTTGTAACAATGAAATTGGGGGTCAGCACAACATGAGGAACTGTATTAAAGGGTCACGGCATTAGGAAGGTTGAGAACCACTGATTTACAGCATAAGGCCACTCTGCCAAGACTGGGAGCATAGCAGCCCTGCCGGGAGCCGGTCCATCCTTGCTGTTTCAAGGGACCTGGCATATATGGCATACGGTTCTTAATATGTTTGCTCACCTTCTTGGCGCTGTGTTTTAACCAAGGTCACCTCTCCGAGAAAGGTTGAATCCCCAGGTAGGGATTTTCCCCTGAAGTTAGGGAGGGAATAAAACCCCTCAACTAAGTGCCAGGCGCATAATTAATCCCTTTAACTACGAACAATCATGCTTAAACTACATAATCTTTTCTCCCTGGAATGGAGATAAGAAACGCCCTAACCTTTGTAATAGAGATTGATAGGATTGAATCAACTGGTATAAATACAGTTGTAACAAGACAGAAACACTCAGAACTTAGAACAGAATCAAGAAGACAGAACCTACACGGAGCCTAGAGACAGAAGAACTTCGCTGGAGAGAGCATGCCGGAGGATCCTGGAGAGGGACTGGCCTCGGAGCCTAGAGACAGAGCCTAGCGGGAGAACATGGCAAGGGATCCTGGTCTGAACCTGACTACAGAGATTGGCAGGAGAACCTGACTGGAACCTGGACACTGAACCTGACTGGAGAGCCTGGACAGAACCTGGCTGGAGAACCTAGCGAGGGAACATGGCTACAGAACCTCGCTGGAGATCCGAAGCAGAACCTCTCTGGAGATCCAGACCAGAACTTGGCTAGAGATCCTGGCTAGGCTGCTGATCAACTGAACGCTGTCTCTGTGTCATTCCTTCTTCGCCGACTCCGTCCACACCTTTGGGGACCCCTGGACCCGCTGGGGTTGGACCCCGGCACAGCCCTACCTAACATACAGAAACAAACACAGAGAAGCAGCCAAAATGGGAAGCAAAAGACACATGGCCCCAATGAAAGAACAAGAGAAATCTCCAGGAAAAATAATGAAATGAAACTGAGACAAGCAGTCCACCAAATACAGAGTCCAAAGCAACAGTTATAAGAATGTTGAATGAACTTAGGGGAAGAGTAGATGAACTCACTGAGAACTTAAAAATGAGAGAGTAAGCATAAGATGCCATAAAGAAAGTATAAAAAAGAAGCAGTCAGAAACGAAGACTATCATATTTGAAATGATGAGTAAGTACACTAGGAGGAATCAAAAGCAGGTTAGGTGGAGCAGAGGATCAAATCAGTAAGTTGGAAGACAAGGTAGCACAAAACACCCAATCAGAACAGCAAATAAAAAAAAATTAGAAATAGTTTAAGGCATCTCTGGGACAACATTAACCATAACAATATCCACCTCATTGGGGTATTGAAGGAAAAGAGAGAGAGCAAAGGACTGAGAAACTATTTGAAGAAATAATGACTGAAACGTGTTTAACTTGGAATTCCAGCCCATCCCTACTTTGCAATAATCAGCCAATGGTCTCTGTTCCAGTCTCAGATCCCCTTCCCTTGTCTCCCTTAGATCAGGCAGGGGGAGACTTCCATATCCTACCCAGGGCGGGCGAAGGGGGGCTACAGCCATTGGCAGCAGGAAACAGTTACTGAAAATAGATCATCCTCCCTCATCAACCCTAAAAGATTTTAGGGATAGAAGTCTCTGAGGAGGGAATATGGCAGGATAGTAAAAAACTAGGAAAATTACTGGGCAAGTAGAATGGGGAAACGGAGACAAGAAAATTAGGCAAGGCCGAAGAGTTTGGGCAATTTACAGCCAGCTTGTCAGTCTCAAGACCTTCCCTTCCCTTCCCTAACCAAGGGCACTGGAGAGCAAATGATTCACACCCTCCTCCCTAACCAGAAAATACATAGCTTAAATCACCCTGGAGTGGGAAAAGAGAACAGAGACCCAATTAATGCCATGTGTGCCAGCTAAACAGGTGAAGTTGGGGAACAAATAACAAAACCCTCATTAAAGCCAGCCAGACCTGATTTAAAAGTAGAACAGTAAACAGACCAAAGAATTATGAAGAAACTCCCCTATACACTCATTTTAATGCATCAGTATATTAAAAATGCACCTGGAAAGATGACGACTATTTAACTGAAACCCTCCCCTAAGATTCTCACCTGCAAAACACACACACACACACACACACACACACACACACACACACACACACAAAAAGCTCTCAGGACAAAGCCTCAATGTGGCTTGCTCTGGAGCACACCCATGCCCCTTCTGGGCATGAACTTTTTATTTCTAAGGGTCCCCATGAGACTTACAACCAGGGGAGCAATGGGCAGCATCAACCGGACTCACCCCCTGATCTGTCTCTAAAGCCTCCTTTTTCTCTGACTTCCCAGTGAGCTACAGGGGACCCACCTTAGCTCACTTCCATCACTGTGACCTTCCCTTCCCAGTGAGCCGACAGCAGCGCCGCCTTGGCTCACTTCTTTTCCTGTAACTTTTCTAGAGAGCCAAGTAGATCACCGCCTAGCCTCCTCCCCCCCAACCATTCCCCCTCCCGCCATCCCCCCACCCTCCGCTGTTTCTTCTACCCTCATTTCTTCCTTGTTTCGCTGTCCCCAGCATTACTAAACATACTCTCAAACCCACCGGAACTTGTGTTGTGAAATCTTTCTAACAGAAAATCAAGAACCCACACACTGCACAGGCTGAGGCAAACCCGCTCAGGGCCAGTCCCTTTCCAGTAACAATGGTACCTTGCACACGTGACTTAAACTTTCTGTGCGTTTGTTTGCTCATTTGTAACGTGGGCTGATTTAAATAAGAGTAGCCACTGCATACAGCTATTTTGAGGAGTAAGGGGAGTGCTTAGAATGGTGTCTGGCATGAAGAGCTTGTGATGACTCTTTCCTACCCTACTTCTAGGTTCCAACATTTACTTCTGGTTTCCTTTGTCCCCATGGACTTGTGACTTTTAAGAAAAACCCTTTCTTGCATATTATGAGGTTTCTGGAGGCTTCAGAAGTAAATGCATGTGTTCAACCACCATGTTCAAGTTTCTGAGAGGAATCTTAAAGATGAAGCATTAGGGAGAGAATAAGACAGGAAAAGCAGCATGAGCAAAAACCCATGGGAAGGGGTTGGGTAGAGGGGTTGCTCATGGACCTGCAAAGACTCCAGTCTGAGGCAGTGTGAGGTCTGAGGAGGGGCACTGAGAACACAACTGAGATGGTCACCTCTCACCCGGATGAGGCACTGGCAGTGCCCGATTTGAGAGAGTCAATCCTGGGCACAGCCTGATTAGATGTGCAAAGGTTGCCCTCTGAAAGAACATCAGCCAGGAGCCTCTGGTTCTAATCTGGGTCAGAGATTATGAGAATCTGATTAGGATAAGGCTGTTGGACCAGAGAGAGGGCAAGTTTGAAAGACGTTTTAAACTCTTTTTTAAAATATATTTTTATTGATTTCAGAGAGGAAGGAAGACAGAGAGAGATAGAAACATTAATGATGAGAGTGATTCATTGGTTGGCTGCCTCCTACAAGCCCCCTACTAGGGATCGAGCCTGCAACCCATGTATGTGCCCTGACCAGGAATCAAACCATAATCTCCTGGTACATAGGTCGTTGCTCAACCAGTGAGCCACACTGGCCAGGCATATGATTAGAATTTCTTAATTTGGTTTAACACCTATTTATCCATCCCTCTACTAACCCATCAACTCATTTCATTTTTTGATTCTTTTCACGGTAAATTGCAGAATGAGAACACTTGGTCCCTGTAGCAGGTATGTAATGAACTAAATGAATCTTGGTGTGTAAATAAAGTTAACCTACTGACTCAGCCTTTATTTTAAAATTTGATATTTTGTTTCTCATTTTTTGGCATCACTATTGGTTTTTTACATATTGCATTAGGATGTACAAGTATTACTGTGATATTTGACAAATTTGAACTGAAGTAGCCTCTCCCTCTCCTCCCTCTCATTCTGAGCCTGCCTTGAAGTTCCACTGAACTTTATAAATTCCTTGTGCTGGTGAGAAGAGAATGAGCTCTCCCTGCTCCTTTTTGGTTCCTTTGGGTTTTGGGAAATGCTTAGAGACAAATTCTGCCCCACCTGAGGAGGAGGGTGAAAGGGATGGGGGTTTTAAGATCCCACCAGGGTGGGGAAAGGTGGGTGTGGTGGGCCTGCTCCGGGTCCTGTGCTGTCACAGCTGGGCAGACTCCACCAGCC
Source organism: Myotis daubentonii (assembly GCF_963259705.1). Lineage (NCBI taxonomy): Eukaryota > Metazoa > Chordata > Mammalia > Chiroptera > Vespertilionidae > Myotis > Myotis daubentonii. Next base: position 36,805,829 of record NC_081843.1, on the reverse strand, counting down.
CTAATAAGAAATCCAGGAAGTTAAGGCTCTAAACATTTATGGGTTCAGTGGCTCCTCACACAGCAATTATTAAAAAGAGCCATTTACTTTATTTATTTTTCAAATTAAATTTATTGGGGGTAAAATTGATTGATAACATTGCATAATATTCATGTGTACAAGATTACAATTGAACATCTGTGCACTCTGTTGCATACTTTGCACCTGAAGTCTAGTTTCATTCCATTGCCAAATATTTGAAATCCTCTATCCTCACTCTTTCCCCTCTTTTCACCACCATGCTATGAGTCTGGTTTGGACTGTTTTGACATTTTGTTGCTTTTTGTTTTATGTCTCACATGTAAATAAAACTTTATGGTTTTTGTCCTTTTCCATCTAACTTGTTTCACTTGGCATATGCCCTTCCAGGTCCATTCACATTGTCACAAATGACAATACTTTATCTTCCTTATGGCTGAGTAGTAATCCATTGTATATATGTACCACTACTTACTTTTTTGATTTTCCATTAATGGATAGTCAGGTTGTTTCCATGTCTTGGCTTGGGAAATAATATTGCAGTTAGTAGGGGGAACATTCATCTCTACAAGTAAGTGTTTTCACATTTTGTGGGTAAATACCCAGAAAAGGAATTGTTGGAGCATATGATAAAAATGCTTAATTTTTTGAGAAACCTTTATAAATCTTTTCATATATCTGTTGGATCACCTGTATACTTTCCTTGGAAAAGTATCTCGTCAGGTCCTCTGCCCATTGTTTAAATCGAGTTGTTTGTTTTCTTGTTGTTGAGATGTGTAAGATACATGTTTTGGATATTAGCCATTTATTGTAGATATGTCTCACAAATATCTTTTCCCATTCAGATGGTTGCCTTTCTGTTTTGTTGATGGTTTCTTTTGCTGTGTAGTAGCTTTTTTTTTTTTTTTTTTTTTTTTTTTTGTAGCCCTATTCATTTATTTTTGCTTTTATTTCCCTTGCTTTTGGAGTGAAGTTTGCAAAAACCCCTCTGAGACCAAGGTCCATAAGTTTAGTACCTATGTTTTCTTCTTTGTATTTTATTGTTTCAGGTCTTGTCTGCTGGGAGCCGGTCCATCCTTGCTGTTTCAAGGGACCTGGCATATATGGCATACGGTTCTTAATATGTTTGCTCACCTTCTTGGCGCTGTGTTTTAACCAAGGTCACCTCTCCGAGAAAGGTTGAATCCCCAGGTAGGGATTTTCCCCTGAAGTTAGGGAGGGAATAAAACCCCTCAACTAAGTGCCAGGCGGGTAATTAATCACTTTAACTATGAACAAGCATGCTTAAGCTACATAATCTTTACTCCCTGGAATGGAGATAAGAAACGCCCTAACCTTTGTAATAGAGATTGATAGGATTGGAATCAACTGGTATAAATACAGATGCAACAAGACAACAACAGACAGAATTCAGAAGACAGAACTTAGAACACAGAACCAAGAGAGACAGAACCTAAGCACAGAACCTACACAGAATGTTCTCTAGAGACAGAAGAACTTCGCTGGAGAGAACATGGCAAAAGATCCTGGACTGAACCTGACTACGGAAATTGGCAAGAGAACCTGACTAGAACCTGGTGACTGAACCTGGCTGGAGAACCTGGAGAACCTAGCAAGAGAACATGGACACAGAACCTGGTTGGAGATCCTAAGCACAACCTCTCTGGAGATCCAGACCAGAACTTGGCTGGAGATCCTGGCTAGAGATCCTGGCAAGGCTGCTGATCAACTGAACGCTGTCTCCGTGTCATTCCTTCTTCGCTGACTCTGTCCACACCTTTGGGGACCCCTGGACCTACTGGGGCAGGACCCCGGCACTTGTCTTTAATCCATTTGGAGTTCATTTTTGTATGGTTTATTCTTTTGCATGTGGCTTTTAATTTTCCCAACTTCATCTATTTCTGAGACTTTCCTTTCTCTGCTGAATATTCTTGACTTGCTTGTCAAAAATTTGTTGTCCGTATATGTGTGGGTTTATTTCTGTGCTATCAATTCTGTTCCATTGGTCTGTGTGTCTATTTTTCTTCCAATAACACACTGTTTTGATTATTGTAGCTTTGTAGTATATTTTGAAGTCAAGGAGTATGATACCTCTAGGTGTGTTCTTTTTTCGGAGGATTGCTTTGGCTCTTTATGGTCTTTTGTGGTTCCATACAAATTTAGGAACATTTGTTCTATTTGCCATTGGGATTGTGATAGGAATTGCAATAAGTATATAGCTTGCTTTAGTTAATATGGACATTCAAACAATTTTAATTCTTTTCAGTCCATGAACATGGAATATCTTCCATTTCTTGTATCTTCTTCCATTTCTTTCAACAATGTCTTGTAGTTTTTAGTGTACATATCATTTATGTCCTTGTAAAGTTTATTCTTAGGTATTTTATTATTTTTCTTGTATTATAAGTGGGATTGTTTTCCTTGTTTCTCTTTCTGATAATTTGTTGTTAGTATATAGAAATGCAACAGATTTTTATATATTGATTTTATATCCCGAAACTCTACTGCATTTCTTAACTATTTCTAACATTTTTTGGTAGAGTCTTTTGGGTTTTCTGTATGTGGAATCATGTCATCTATAAATAGTGACAATCTTTCACTTCTTCCTTCCCAATTTGAATGCATTTTATTTTCTTACCTGATTTCTCTGGCTAGATCTTCCAATATTATGTTGAGTAACAGTGGTGACAGTGGGCATCCTTGTATTGTTCCTGATCTTAGAGAAAAAGCTTTCAGTTTTTCTCTGTTGCATATGATGTTAGCTGAGGGACTGTTGCCTATGGCCTTTGTTATGTTGAGGTACTTTTTTCCATACCCATTTTATTGAGCATTTTTTGTCAAACATTAATGTTGTATCTTGTCAAATACTTCTTCTGCATCTATTAAGATGAGTATATGATTTGTGACTTTATTTTAATTTATGTTTTCTTAGAGTTAACCTACAATATTATATTAGTTTTCATTGTACAACCTAGTGGTTAGACATTTATGTAACTTACCAAATGATCACCCCAATAACTATTGGTATCACCCATCTGACATCATACATAGTTATTTAAATATTATTAGCAGACCATCCAACCTTGGGGAGAAGGCCAGGGAGGGGGGTTCAGAGACCAACCAAAGGACTTGTATGCATACGTATTAGCATGACCAATGGACACTGGGGTGGTGGGGCCTTGCCTCCGGGGTGGGAGTGGCCAGGGGGGGGTTAATTGGGGGAAAAAGGAGACATGTAATACTTTAAACAATAATATATATATATTGGTGGCCAATGCAAGGAACTCGGCGGGGTCCCGCCACCACCCCGGCTGCCTCAGCCCCCCACTACCTTGGCTTCGTCCAGAAGGTCATCCAGTCTAATTAGCATATTATGCTTTTATTAGTATAGATTACTGACTATATTCCCTGTGCTGTCCTTTACTTCCCTATGACTGTTTTCATAAGTGTCAATTTGTACTTATTAATCACTTACTTGTTTTAACCCACACCACCGAAACCCCACCCACTTGGAAGCCATCAAAATATTCTCAGGCCCTGGCTGGAGTGGCTCAGCTGGCTGAGCATCACCCTGTGCATCGAAAGCCTGCTGGCTTGGTTCCCGATCAGCACACTTGCCCAGGTTGTGGGCTCAATCTCCGGTTGTGGTGCGTGCGGGAGGTAGCCCTTTGATATTTCTCTTTCGTGTGAATGCTTCTCTCTTCCTCTTTCTTCCTGTCTTTCCAGAATCCATAAAAACATAGTTTAAAAATATTCTCCATATCTATGAGTTTGTTTCTGATTTTTTCATTTATTTTTATATTCCACATATTAAAAAATCATATGGTATTTGTTTCTCTGTCTGACGTATGTCACTTAGCATAATGTGCTATAGGTCCATCCATGTTGTTACAAATTGCAAATTTCATTACTTTTTATGGCCAAGTAATATTCCACTGTATGTATGTACCACATCTTCTCTATCCATTTGCCTATCAGTGGACACTTAGGTTGCTTCCATGTCTTGACTGTTGCAAATATCAAAGGGCTACCTCTCACACGCACTCCATATTGTTGCAATAAACATGGGAGTGCATATGTCTTTTCAAATTAGTGTTAAAATTGGATTTGCTTGTATAAATACCCCAAGCTGGGATTTCTGGGTCATGTGGTAATTTTACTTGTAATTTTTTGAGAAAGTTTTATACTGCTCTTCATAGCGGTTGTACCAATTTACAATCTTACCAACAGTGTATGAGGGTTCACTTTTCTCCACCTCTTTGCCAGCAATTTTTGTTTGTTGATTTATTGATGGTAGCCATTCTGACAGATAAGAGGTGATAATTCATTGTGGCTTCTTAAAATTTTTTTTATATTTTATTAATTTCTTTTACAGAGAGGAAGGGAGAGGGATAGAGAGTTAGAAACATTGATGAGAGAGAAACATTGATCAGCTGCCTGTGCACACCCCCTAATGGGGATGTGCCTGCAACCAAGGTGCATGCCCTTGACTGGAGTCAAACTTGGGACCCTTGAGTCCACAGGCCGATGCTCTATCCACTGAGCCAAACCGGTTAGGGCTTCACTGTGTTTGTAATTTACATCTCTCTGATGAATAGTGATGTTGAGCATTTTTTCATGTGTCTATTGGCCATCTGTATATCTTCTTTGGAGAAGTGTCTATTCAGGTCCTTTGCCCATTCTTTAATTGGATTGTATGCCTTTCTGGTGTTGAGTTGTTTAAGTTTTGAAATATATTTGGGAAATTAACCCCTTATCAGATGTATCATTGCCAAATATGTTCTTCTTTTTCATTTTGCTGATGGTTTCTTTTGCTATGCAGAAGAAACCATCAGCAAAACGAAGAAGAGGGAGATCAAGTAATTGAAAACCTATTTGACTTGCTGATGTAGTCCTATTTTTAATTTTTTTGTTTCCCTTACCCTAGGAGATGTATCAGCAAAAATATTGCTATGAGAGATGTCTGAGATTTTTACTGCCTTGGCCTATGATTTTTTTTTTTTTTTGAGAATTTGGCTAACAATCTTATGGGAATTCCCTTAATAGGCAACTACCTGCTTTTCTCTTGCTGCTCTTAAGATCCTCTCTTTGTCTTTAACTTTTGCCATTTTAATTATGATGTGTCTTGGTGGGGGCCTCTTTGGGTTCATCTTGTTTGGGGTTGTCTCTGCATCCTGGACTTGAATGTCTATATCCTTCAGCAGGTCAAATAGGTTTTCAATTACTTGATCTCCCTCTTCTCCTTCTGGAACCCCTATGATACAAATGTTGTTGCACTCAATGTTGGCCCACAGGTTCCTTAAATTATCCTCATTTTTTAAAATTCTTTTTTCTTTTGTGTTCCAATTGGGTGTTTTCCATTACCTTGTCTTCCTAACTGCTGATTCCATCCTCTGCCCATCTAATCTGCTCTTAATTCCATCTAATATATTCTTTATTTCTGTCTGGTTCTTCATATGGTTTCTATCAATTTGTGTGAGTTCTTAATGGGTTAACCTATTCTTCCCCTAAGTTCATTGAGCATCCTTATAAACAATGTTTTGAACTATTTATCTGTAGATTTCATGCCTCCATTTTGTGTAGTTTTTTTCTGGAATTTTGTCCTGTTCTTTCATTTGGGACATGTTTCTTTGTCTCCTCAATTTGGCCTTGTGGAGTAGATGTCTTGTGAGGCCTTGTGGCACAGTATCCCTGATCGCCTGAGCTGGGTGCTTCAGGAGTGTTCCTTTTCTGTGTTATGTGTGCCCTCCTGTTGTAGTTGACACTTAATTGCTGTTGGCCCATCAGTTGGTAGGATTGCCTCATGCTGACTGGCTGTCAGTACTGGCCATAACTAGAGCAGTTGAGCTATTGGCCCAGAGCTGACTCCATGCAGGGGGAGTCTCTTCAGGAAGGCTGTAGTCTACTGAGTCCAACCTTTTGGTATGTTGTTTGTGGAGACCACGCAGTGGTGCTCTGGTTTGGTCTGAAGTTGTCCACCAGGAGTGTAAGTTTCAGGGTCTCTTGGGAGTGGCTCTGGTGCAGGTCAACACTAGCCACTGCCTGTGCCTGGGCTGGGGCTACCTGACAGGGCCTAAACCTGCAGGTAGTAGTTGCCTATTCTGGACTTGGAGGTTCCTGGAAAAGATTATGTTGCAAACTAAGGTTTTCTGCCACTAGAGTTAGCTTGGGGCCACTTAGCAAGAGGCACAGGGTACACCGAGGCCAGCTGCTGCTTGTTTAGGCCAGTCTGCAGCATGGCCCAAGGGTGGCTGTTTATGAGAAACAGCCTCAAAACTGGGCTGGTGCATGCGTTGGGTGGGGTGAGGTCTTGGGGAATCACTAGGGTGAGTGAACAGTGTTAACCAGGTTGATGGAAACTCAGGCTTGGGACTGAGCCTACCGGCTGGGTGAGAGAAGGGCTCAAAAAGAAATAATGGAGCCTGCCAGCACTCCACCTGTGTCTGCCAGCTCTGTGGGAGGTGGACTCAACAGGGAAACAATGACACCTGCCAGCACTTTGCCCCAGGGAGGGCTTCCCCTCCAACCTTTGCCCTGAAACCAAACAGTTCAATTTTCTCGGTATGTCACTGGTATTTTTGAGCTGCTGTTCCCTCACTGGAACTTAGGGCAAGTATTTGTGAGGGAGTGAGTCTGTGGTAGGGCCCATTGATTTCAGAGGATGCCTGGATCTATAGCAGCCCTCCATTTCATCTGGAGGGAATCCCTGATGATTTTCACAGATAGATATAGTAGGGAGTCCTCTTCCTGGCACTGGTGCTCTAGGCTGCAGAGCCTAATATGAGGTTGGGATCCCCGCCTCACACTCACGGGGAACCTCCACAGCTGAGATAACTCCTGATTATTAACTGCTCCAAGTGGGCATCAGATCAACCCATTTCACGGCTCTGCCCCTCCTACCAGTCTCAACATGGCTTCTTCTTTATATCCTTAGCTATAGGACTTCTGTTCAGCTAATATTACTAATAAGTGGCTTTCAAGGGTGATTATTCTATAATTTGTAATTTTGATATGGTTGTGGGTAGAGGAGCACAGCATTTACCAACTTCTTGACAGGAAGTCTGATTTATATGTTTTATTTTGTTAATATGGTATATCACATGTATTGATTTATGGATGTTGAACCATCCCTGTATCCCTGGAATGAATCCCACTTTATTGTGATGGTTGATATTTTAAATCAATTATTGTATTTTATTTTCTAGTAGTATTTCCTTTAGGATTTTTGCATCTCTGTTAATCAAAGATCAAGTTCTGTAATTTCCTTTTTTAAGAATATATTTGTATTGCCCTAGCACAGGGGTGGGCAAACTTTTTGACTTGAGGGCCACAATGGGTTCTTAAACTGGACCGGAGGGCCGGAACAAAAGCATGGGTGGAGTGTTTGTGTGAACTAATATAAATTCAAAGTAAACATCATTACATAAAAGGGAACGGTCTTTTTTTTTTTTTAGTTTTATTCATTTCAAACGGGCCGGATCCGGCCCACGGGCCGTAGTTTTCCCACGGCTGCCCTAGCCCCCTGGTTGGCAAACTGCGGCTCGCGAGCCACATGGGGCTCTTTGGTTCTTGAGTGTGACTCTTCCACAAAATACCACATGTGGGCGCACATTTACAGTGAGATTGAAACTTCGTGGCCCATGCGTAGAAGTCGTTTTTTGGCCTGGACAAGTCTATTTTGAAGAAGTACTGTTGATATTTGGCTCTGTTGATTAATGAGTTTGCCGACCATTGGCCTAGCCGGTTTGGCTCAGTGGATAGAGCGTCAGCCTGTGGACCAAAGGATCCCAGGTTTGATTCTGGTCAAGGGCACATACTTTGGTTGCAGGTTCCTCCCCAGCCCAGGCCCTGGTTGGGGCACATGCAGGATGCAACCAATCGATCTGTTTCTCTCACATCAATGTTTCTCTCTGTCTTTCCCTCTCTTTTCCACTCTCCCTAAAAATCAATGGAAAAATATCCTCGGGTGAGCATTAACAACAACAAATACATATTATTGATTTCAGAGAGGATTGGAGAGGGGGAGATACAAATATCAACCATGAGAGAGAATCATTGATCAGCTGCCTCCTGCATGCCCCCCTACTAGGGATTGAGCCCACAATCCAGGCATGTACACTGACCAGAAATCAAACCAGGACCTTCTGGTTCATAGGTTGATACTCAACCACTGAGCCACACTAGCCAGGTTGTAATTTCCTTTTTTCAAAATGTCCTTGCCTAGTTTTGGTATCAGGGTAATGTTGTCCTTGTGAAATGAGTTAGGAAGTATTCTCTATTCAATTTTTTGGAAGAGGTTAAGAAGTATTGATATTAATCTTCATTGAATGATTGGTAGAATCTACCAGTGAAGCCATTGGCTCCTGGAGTTTTGTTTTTTTATTACTGTTTCAACTTCCTTACTAGTGATGGGCCTATTTAGGTTTTCCAATTCCTTATGATTTAGTCTAGGAAGGTTGTAGTCTTCTATGAATTTGTTCATTTCTTCTAAGTTATCCAATTTGGTAGTGCATAACCTTTCATAGTATTCTTGCATAATCTTCATATTTCTGTGGTGTCCACTGTAACTTTTCCTTTTTCAATGCTGATTTTATTTGAGTCTTTTATCTTTTTTTTTCCTTAGTGAGTCTACCTAGAGGTTTGCCAATTTTGTTTACCTTTTCAAAGAACCTGCTCTTTGTTTCATTATTTTTTTTCTATTGTCTTTTTTTAAAATCTCTATTCCATTTATTTCCATTCTGATTTTTATTATTTTCTTCTTTCTACTGACTTTGGATTTCATTTATTCTTTTTTTTTCTTTTTATAGATCTTTAAGGTGTAATTTTAAATTGTTTATTTGAGATTTTTCTTGTTTCTATAGGTAGGCCTGTAATGCTATAAAATTCTCTCTTAGTAATTTTTGCTGCATCCCCAAAATTTGACATGTCATAATTTCATTTTCATTTGTCTCCTTGTATCTTTTGATGTTTTATTTTATTTCTTCTTTGACCCAGTAGTTGTTCAGAAGCAGATTGTTTAGTCTCTATATATTTGTCATTTTTCTAGCTTCCTTATTGTACTTAATTGCTAATTTCATACCATTGTGCTCAGGAAATATGCTTGGTATAATTTTGTTCTTCTTAAATTTATTGAGACTAGTGCTGAGTCCCAACACATGGTCTACCCTTGAGAATGTTCCCTATGCACTTGAAAATAATTCGTATTCTGTCATTACTGGATAGGAAGTTTTATAAATATCTATTAAATCTATTTGGTAGGATGTGTCATGTAAGGCCAATATTTATTGACTGGATGATGTACCATTGCTAAAAGAGGGGTATTCAAGTCCCCTACTATAACTGTATTTTTTTTTTCAGTGTCTCTCTTTAGGTCTGTATTAAATACCTTATATATTTTGGTGCTCCCTCATTGGGTGCATATCTATATAATAAAAGCATAAGTGACAGCTGCCGAGGAATGACCCAAACGACCGGTGGCTATGATGTGCACTGACCACCAGGGATCAGACACTCAATGCAGGAGATACCCCCTGGTGGTCAGTGCGCTCCCACAGGGAGCCAAAAGCTGGGCTCACAGCTGGTGAGCACAGAGGCGGTGGCAGGAGCCTCTCCCACCTCCGCAGCAGTGCTAAGGAGCAGTGAGCTGAGCAGTAAGGAACAGCAAGCAGGTGGGCAGTAAGGAGCGAGGGATCCCCGATTGCAAGAGGGATGTCTGCCTGCCGGCATCAGACCAAAGCTGGCAGGCGACATCCCCCGAGAGTTCCCAGACTGTGAGAGGGCACAGGCCTGGCTGAGGGACCCCCCCTCTCCAGTGCATGAACTTCGTGCACCGGGCCTCTAGTATATTGACAAATGTTATGTCTTTTTGATGAATTGTCCCCTTCATCCCTATAAAATGTCCATCTTTGTCTCATTACCATTTTGCCTTAAAATATATTTTGTCTGATAAAAGTACTGATATACCTACTTTTCTCTGGATTCCATTATCTTGGAGTATTATCTTTCACTCCTTCTTTTTAAGCCTGTCTTTGTCTTTGTATCTCAGTTGAGTCTCCTGAAGGCAATATACTGTTGGGTCTTGTTTTTTAAAACCCATTACTCTATGCCAATAAGAGCCATTTAAATACCATCAATGAAATGGAAAAAGGTGAACAGTTCACACTCGGCAAACTCCCAACATTTTAATTATTTTTTCAACTAAAACTTGAACTTTTATCTCCTCTTTTTGCTAAAAGAAAATTTAGGGTTACTCTATAACTCTTGTCCCCTCTCAGACACCAGTGGAACTGTTTATGAGTTCACATGGGTGAACATTACTGGATGAACCTGCAGAGGGTCAGATATCTGGCTGACCATTGTCATATATTCTGTATAGTCATAGTCACCATGGGTCAGACTAAAAGATCTAGGCCTGAAGCTGCTGCAGTTTACAAGTCAGGGTATTTTCTGGTCAGGGCTCCTTTGGGAGAAAAAACATAATTATTCATGCTCATTTTATAAATTGAGCAACTGAGGCTAAAGTGTTCAAATAACTTCCAGAGTGCATGCCTATCAGTCACATTCTGTAGATCCCTGCTAGCTGACTATCTACATTACAGAGAAGATACATGTACCTGGAGTTCATGGCTCAGGGGCCAACCAGGCAGATTCTCACCACACCTTTTTCTTCTCCTCCTCTATCTAGTATGTTCTCACAGGTTCTAACCCAATGTGTTGCACAAAATTAAAATCCCACAAAAATTATGACTTCAAAACCATTAGGGTGGCTATAAAGAAAAAAACAACTGATGGTGAGAATGTGAAACGCTGAAACCCTTGTACATGGCTGGTGGGAATGTAAATTGGTGTGAAGAACAATTCAGTAGTTCCTCAAAAAGTTAACTAGAGCCCTAGCCAGTTTGGCTCAGTGGATAGAGCATCAGTCTGTGGACTGAAGGGTCCTGTATTCAATTTCGGTCAGGGGCACATGTCTGGGTTGCAGGCTGGATTCCCAGTGGGAGGCAGCCGATCAATGATTCTCTCTCATCATTGATGTTTCTATCTTTCACTTTCCCTCCCTCTCTGAAATCAATAAAAATATATTTTAAAAAATTAAGTAGAGAATTACCATACAATTCAGTAATTCCACTCCTGGGTATATTCCTAAGAGAACTGAAAACAGTTTCTCAAAGAAATGCATGTACCTATATGTTCAAAGAAGCATTTTTCACAGTAGCTAAAAGGTGAAGACCACATAACACAGGGGATTAGTGGATAAGCAAACTGTGGTATATACATACAACACAATAGTATTTAGTCATAAAGGAAATGAAGTATTGATACATCCCACAACAAGAATGAGCCTTGAAAATTTTACCCTAAATGAAAGAAACCAGACATAAAGGCCACATATACATGATTACATTTATATAAAATTTCTAGAAGGGGTAAATCCATAAAGCCAGTATGTACACTGGTAGTAGCCAGAGGTTTGGGAGAGCCGAAAACAAGAAGACATTGCTCAATGGACACAGGATTTTCCTTTTGGTGCAATGGAAATGTTTTGAAACTAGATAGAGGTAGTGGTTTTGCAACATTTAAATGTACTAAAAGACACTGAATTGTTCATTCTAAAATGACTAATTTTATGTTATGTGAATTTTACCGCACTCAATTTTTTTTAAAAAAATCCCAAATATGTACCCTACTAAGAACAATACAGATCACCATGGGCCCTGCTACGCCCAGTGGCTATTTCCAGAGGACCTGCCCAGCCTTCAGCCCCCTGCTGATTGGTGCAGGGCTGAGCCTTGACCATGGAAGCAGAAGATCCCCAGTTTTGCCTGTGAACTGGTTTCTTCCTTATTAGCAGTAATAAAAGTTGACATGATTCAGACACTATTTACTTTGCAACCAAGAAATGGTAAACACTTGTCCAGCAGGTATGGTTCAGTGGTTGAGTGTTGACCTATGAACCAGGAGGTCATGGTTCAATTCCTGATCAGGCACATGCCCAGGTTGCAAGCTCGATCTCCAGCTGGGAGTGTGCAGTAGGCAGCCAATTAATGATTCTCTCTCATCTTTGATGTTTCCGTCTCTCTCTCCCTCTCTCTTCCTCTCTGAAATCAATAAAAATATATTAAAAAAAGAAATGGTACACACACTCAACAATGATAATAGTGGTAGGCTAAGCCATTCTCACAGCTTTAGATGCCCTCTCTCCTCTTCTTATGTTTAAACACTCCTCTGTCCACGGTAGTGCAAGCGGAGTGTCACCTCCTCTTGGAAACCCCCCGCCCAGGTAGCTCCATATCCCACTTATCTCTGTCTTTCCCAAGCCCCCCATGCCTTTGGAGGTGTCTGCCTGCAACGGAGCACCCCTAGAAGCAGGGGTGATGTTCTTGTTCACACTGTGTCCTCATGTACATCTTAGCACCAGACACAGCAAAGACCTAATTCAGACTGATAGGTAGGGCTCCATGGCCCTGGGGATAACCCTGTGACTGATTGCAATAGGGCATCTTGTGCTGGAGTTCTGGAGAGGGCTGAACTTGGCTGGGCAGGGTTCCTGGAAAAAGTCACAGGGCAGGCACCATGGTGACATGTCTGCTTGGGAACCGCTTGGAACTGCATGGCAAATGATGAGTGTTTGTTTATTTTCTGGGGAGATTGTTCATTACTTTAATCTGATTATCAAAGGAGCCCATGTTCTGACTAAAAGTCAAAACTCCAACTTGTGAACTCCGGTGATCTCAACTGAATGAATTGCTGGCCTTCCCCCTGCCCCCTTCTTCCCCTTGCTGCCCCTAAATCTGGTCAGTTCATACAGCTTCATAAGGAGGAAATTATTTATTTTAATTTTTGAGTAATTTTCATACTGTTCACCCTAGATTCTGCAAGCAGGATTTCTGACAAAACAAAACAAAAAAACAAGTAAAGTTCTTCTCACTAAAAGCAAAAATATATTAATTAATGGGATTTTACTTATTTAAGAAATTACTATTTTGGGGGGAAAAGATGGATACATTTACCTCCCAGGCCCAAACTAGAATTAAAACTAAATTATAGAGCAATCAGTCTAAATAACCAACTAAAGACTAATTGAACAGAAGCCTTATAACCAAGAATTTTCAGAAGCAATCCCATCCAGACTGGTAGGAAGAGCCAAGATGTGAAAAGGGCTGGCCCTGTACCCACATGCTGTGGGAGAGAATACTGAGGGATTTGGGATCTCAACTCCTTGCCAGGGTCCCAGCCCAGAACAACAGAGCCAGGAAAAGAAGCCCACGTAACATCTGGCTGTGAAAATCAGCAGGGATTTTGTGTGCCAGGGAGAGATAGGGGTCTGCTGTAAACACAAGTGCCCTATTAAAGGGCCAGTGCACAAAATCTCATTTGCAGACACCCACCCTACGCTCCAGCAAAAGAAGGTTGGTGGGAGTGGACTAGAGTCCTGTGAGGACAGACTGGGTTGCATGACTCTGAGGAGAGAGCTGCAGAGACAGCCGCCAGGGTCCCTATGCTGAGTCTTTCTCTTGTGATGCCCACAAATGCCATGTTTCCTGAGTCAAGGACTGCCCTCCGAACTGCATTCGCCAGGAGGGACTACACCAGCCCTCCTTCCCATGTCCTCGCCTAGCTAAGCTCATGCCCTGAAGATGAGTCTGCTGCCGGAGCCTGAGGTTATCCTGAAGGGATCTTGAGAGTGAGATCAGGGAGAATCAAAGACAGAGTGGCTCTGGGGTGGAGGACATTTCTTTCCTTCTTCCCTATACCATGCTAGAACAGTGACACCAATCTTAGCACCCCCTGCCCGGGCCAGAGTAGCTGTATCACAGGCACCCAAAGTGCCGGAGAAGCTGCGCCCCATCCACCACAGCCCAGACCTGCTGCACACGTGCACAGAAGTAGTGGCACCTCTGCACCCTCCCGGAGCTCCACTAGCCCCACCAGGGGAGAGCCTTTAGCTCTACCCTCCTGAATCCTGATGGCTTCATATTGCTGAGATTGCACATGGCAATATTGTCAGTGGGCTGTGGCTAGCCTAGTCCCTGGTGCAGAAGACTCTCCAGGAGGTTAGGGCAGACTCTAGGAAAAACTGAGTTGTGGGGCTCTTAGGTGGGGCCATTTTTCTCTTACATGCCAGACTGGTGCTATCATTTCTGTACAGGGCTCTCCTTTCACACGGCCAAATATTGGTATGTGTGGCCTGATGAGCACTCCTAGCTTCACCCTGATAAATACCTGAGACCCCGCTCCACTGCAAATGTTCACAGGCACCTGATGGGTAGCAGCTGATCTTGCGATACCCTAAGACTATTGCTGATTGGTCTCAGATCCAGCACTGAAACCAAGTTTGAATCCGTGTTAATCTGGTGAACACCACTCACACCTACCTGGTGACTCACTGACATCCTCCCTCATGCAACTTGAGTACCACTAGAGGCTCTTTCAGTGAATGAGCCTAACAGGCAGCTAACAGGCGAGGGTGGATCTTGGGGATCCTTGTGTCTTTTACTGACCTACCCCAGGCTCAGAGCTGGTAGAAACCAGCCTTGGTATGCAGCTGTACTTTTCCCACACACCCAGGCCCAGGAGAGGCAATCACGAACTGTGGATCACTTTATAGCTCCAAATAGGTAGCCCAAGGATGCTGACAGGAAGCACCTGCCATTGACAAGCACTGGATCTCCTCCAATGTAGCCCCAGAAGCAACACACCCAGTGGTTCAGACCACATTAAAGCACAACCCAATTAGCTCCACAAGAAGAACGCAAAAAGGGAGATCTTGGCAGACAAAAGAACTTTTGGGGCAAATTAAGCTTTGTGGAGTCAGCCCTTGTATAGCCGATCATACATTGCACTTGGGGTCTATCCTTATAGCCAGTCAGAGGGGCAACCCCACCCATTGATGGGCCAACAGCAATAAAGACTCAACTACAACAGGAAGGTGCATATAACCCACACAAGGGAAATTCCTGGAGCACCTAGGTCAAGCAATCAGGGAGATTGCACCACTGAGCCCAACAAGACACCTACTACATAAGGCCACTATGTCAAGTCATAGTAGGTCAACCTAATACAAAGAAACAAATAGAGAGAGGCAGCTAAACTGAAGAGAAAAAGAAAGATGCCCCAAATGAAAGATTAGGAGAAATCCCCAGAAAAATAATGAAATGAAATGTAGGCAAGTGAGGTATTAGGTACAGAGTACCAAACAATGGTTATAAGGAACTTAATGAGAACGTCAACAAAGAGATAGAAAGCATTAAAAAAATACATAGAAATCATAAAAGAACCAGTCAGAAATAAAGAACACACTAGAAGGAGTCAAAGACAGGCTAGATGAAGCAGAGGATAGAATCAATGATTTAAAAGATAAGGTAGCAGGAAGCACCCAATCAGAGCAGCAAAAAGTAAAGAGAATTTTTTAAAATGAGAATATAAAGGACCTCTGGGACAACATGGACCATAATAACATCCACATCATAGGGCTGCTAGAAGGAGAAGAAGAAATGCAAAGAATCTTGATCCTGTCTGAAAAAAAAATGGCTGAAAACTTCCCTAATCTGGTGAAACACAAAACCACACATGTCCAGGAGGCACAGAGTCCCAAACAAAATGAACCCAAAGAGACCAACACCAAGATATAATTAAATGGCAAAAGTTAAAGACAAAAAGAGAATCTTTAAAAAAAAAATTTTTTATTGAATTCAAAGAGGAAGGGAGAGGGAGAAAGAGATAGAAACATCAATAATGAGAGAGAATCATTGATTGGCTGCCTCCTGCACTCCCCCTACTGCGGATTGAGCCCACAGCCCGGGCATGTCCCCTTGAACGGAATCAAACCTGGGACCCTTCAGTCACAGGCTGGCGCTCTATCCACTGAGCCAAACTGCTAAGGCCAAAAAGAGAATCTTAACAGCAGCAAGAGAAAGACAATTAGTTACCTACAAAGGATCTCCCATAAGACCGTCTGCTGATTTCCCAACAGAAACACTTCAAGTCAGAAGGAACTGGCATAGAATATTCAAAGTGATGAAAAGCAAGGATCTACAATGAAAAGACTACTTTACACAGAAAGGCTATCATTTAAAATTGAAAGTGAAATCAAAAGCTTCTGAGACCAGAAACAGCTACAGAAGTGCATTATTACCAAATCAATATTATAAGAAATGTTAAAGGATCTTCTTTAAGAAAGAAAAAGAAGAGAACATAGTTATAAAGAATAAAATAGCAATAAATACAAACCTATCAACAATCACTTTAAATGTAAATGCATTAAATGCTCCTATCAAAAGACAAAGTATAATTAAATGGTTAGAAATCAAGACCTATATATATTCTGTCTACAAGAAACCCACCTCAGAATGAAAAATGCACATAGACTAAAAGGAAAGGATGAAAAAAGATATTTTATGCAAATGAAAACAAACAAAAAGCTGGGGTACTAATACTTACTAGTATATCAGACAAAATAGACTTTAAAACAAAGGCTACAATAAGAGAAAAAGAAGGACATTACATAATGATAAAAGGATCATTCTAACAAGAGGATATAACACTTATAAACATTTATTTACCCAACATAGGAGCACTTAAATATATGAAACAAATCTTGATGGATATAAAGGGAGAGATCAACAGTAATACAGTCATAGTAGAGGATGTTAACACCCAATTGACATCAATAAATAGATCTTAGACCAAAAAAAATAAACAAAGAAACAGCAGCCTTTAATGAGAAATTAGACCAGATGGACTTAATATTTTCAGAGCATTTCATTCAAAAGCAGCAGAATATATACTTTTCAAGTGCACATGGAACATTTTCTAGAATAGGCCTTATGTTAGGACAAGCCTCAATAAATTTAAGAAGATTAAAATCATATCAGGCATCTTCTCTGACCATAATGGTTTGAAACTAAAAATCAATTACAAGAAACAAATAACTGAAAAACACACAAACACATAGAGGCTATGTTACTACAAAATGAATGTGTTAACAATGAGAGCAAGGAATAAATCAAAGTTACCTTGAGAAAAATAAAATCAGCCACACAACCCAAAATCTATGTGACATAGCAAAAGCAGTACTAAAATGGAAATTCATAGCAATACAGGTCTACTTCAAATGGGCAAAGGGGGAGAGTAGAGGGGCATCTGTAATAGTGTCAAGATTTTTAAAAATAATTTAAACAGAAGCAAGAAAAAGCTCAAATAAACAGGCTAACCTTACACCTAAAGAAACTAGGAAAAGAACAAACAAAACACAAAGTAAGTAGAAGGAAAAAATCATAAAGAACAGAGTGGAAATAAATGACACAGAGACAAAAACAAACAAACAAACAAACCAAACTGACAAACCTTTAACCAGACTCAGCAAGGAAAAAGAGATAGGGCCCAAATAAATAAAATTTAAAAATGAAAGAAAAGAAGTAAAAATTAACACCTCAGAATTATCTACACTAATAAAAGAGAAACATGGTAATTGGCATACAACCCCTACCCTTCCCATTGGCTAATCAGCGAGATATGCAAATTAACTGTCAGCCAAGATGGCTGGTGGCAGCCAGGCAGCTTGAAACTAACATGAGGCTTGCTTGCTTCAGTGACGGAGGAAACCAACGTTCCCCGCCTGCAGCTGCAGGCCTCTGAGCCTGCAGTTTAAGAAACATTGTAACAGATACCACAGGACTTCAGCCAGCAGGATCACAACATTGTAAGCAAAGGCCAGAAACCTCCTTTCAGCAGCGGAGGCCTAAGAGCTGGAGCCAAGCCTCAAGCTAAAGCTGGCCCAGAATAAAAAAAAAAAAGGAGCAGTTGGGAGCTTCAGTTACCCCCAGCCTGAAAACAGCCCTCAGCCCCTCACCCAGACTGGCCAGGCACCCCAGTGGGGACCCCCACCCTGAAAGGTGTGTGACCAGCTGCAAACAGCCATTACCCCCTCACCCAGGCTGGCCAGGCACCCCAGTGGGGCCCCCCACCCTGATCCAGGACACCCTTCAGGGCAAACCAGCCAGCACCCACCCAAGCACCAGGCCTCTACCCTATATAGTAAAAGGGTAATATGCCTCCCAGCACCGGGATCAGCGGAGCCGCGAGGCCTCCCGGCACTGGGATCAGTGTGACAGGGGGCAGCACCCAAACCCCCTGATCGGCCCTGCTCTGTGTGTGACAGGGTGCAGCACCCCAACTCCCCCCCCCCCACGGGCCCTGCCCTGTGTGTGACGGGGTAGAGCCATAACCTCCCCATCGGCCCTGCCCTGAGTGTGAGAGTGGCGGCGCCCCAACCCCCTGATCGGCCCTGCTCTGTGGGTGATAGAGGGCGGCGCCCCAACCCCCGCCCCCCCCACGGGCCCTGCTCTGTGTGTGACTGGGTAGAGCCATAACCTCCCCATTGGCCCTGCCCTGAGTGTGACAGTGGCGGCGCCCCAACCCCCTGATCGGCCCTGCTCTGTGGGTGATAGAGGGCGGCGCCCCAACCCTCTGATCCGCCCTGCTCTGTGCATGACAGGGTATGGAGCCCCAACCCCCCTGATGAGCCCTGCTGTGTGCGTGACAGGGGGCAGCGCCACAACCCCCTTATCAGCCCTGCTCTGTGCATGACAGGGGGTGGTCCCGCAACCTCCCCATCGACCCTGCCTTGCGTGTGACAGGGGGCGGTGCCCCAACCCCCCAATCGGCCCTACCCTGAGTGTGACTGAGGGTGGCATCGCAACCTCCCAATCGGCCCTGCTCTGAGCCCGACCAGGAGCTGCACCTAGGGATTGGGCCTGCCCTCTGCCACCCGGGAGCAGGCCTAAGCCAGCAGGTCGTTATCTCCCGAGGGGTCCCAGACTGCGAGAGGGCACAGGCCGGGCTGAGGGACACCCCCCCCCCCCGCCCCGAGTGCACAAATTTTTGTGCACTGGGCCTCTAGTCTATAATAATAAAAGTATAATATGCTAATTAGACCAGACAGCTGAACTACCTTCTGGATGTCATTCCAGATGTCCTTCCAGATGAAGCCAAGATGGGGGGCCAAGGCAGAGGCAGTTAGGGGCAATCAGGCAGGCAGGTGAGCAGTTGGGAGGATCAGGCAGGCAGGTGAGCAGTTGGGATGATTAGGCAGGCAGGTGAGTAATTAGGGGCAATCAGGCAGGAAGGCAGAGTGTTTAGGGGTGATCAGGTAGGCAGAGGCGGTTAGGGGTGATCAGGCAGGCAGAGGCGGTTAGGGGCGATCAGGCAGGCAGGCAGAAGGGTTAGAGGTGATCAGGCAGGCAGGCAAGTGGTTAGGGGCAATCAGGCAGGCAGGCAGGCGAATGGTTAGGAGCCAGTGGTCCCGTATACGAGAGGGATGTCTGACTGCCAGTTTAGGCCCAATCCTTGCGAGCCTAAACCGGCAGTTGGACATCCCCCAACGGGTCCCAGATTGTGAGAGGGTGCAGGCCGGGCTGAGGGACCCCTCCACCTCACGCCAACCACCCCCGCCCCGCCATGCACGAATTTCGTGCACTGGGCCTCTAGTAAAATATTATAAGAAAATATTACAAAAAACTATATGTCAACAAATTGAACAATCTGAAAGAAATTGATAAATTTCTAGAAACATAAATCTTCCAAAACTGAATCAAGAAGTATTAGAAAATCTAAACAGACTGATTACAACTAATGAAATCAAAGCAGTAATAACAATTTTATAAAAAACTCCTAGCAAAAGAAAAAGCCCTTGAACCAGATGGCTTCACAGGTGAATTTTACAGAACATTCAAAGAAGAACTAACACCTATCCTTCTCAAACTATTTCAAGAAGTTGAAGAGGAGGGAAGCCTCCCAAGTTCATTTTACAAGGCCAACATTACTCTGATCCCAAAACCAAATAAAGACACTACAGTGCAAAAAAATTATAGGCCACTATTCGTGATAAACATAGATGCAAAAATCCTCAACAAAATAGTAGCAATTAAACAATACTTTAAAAAGATAATACACCATGAGAAAGTGGGATTTTTTTCCTTGGATGCAAGGTTGGTACAATATCAGCAGATCAATTAACATGATGCAGCACATAAACAAAATGAAAAATAAAAAATCACAGGATCATATCAATAGATACATAAAAAGCATTTGACAAAATCCAGCCCTTATACTCATTCATGTTAAAAACTTTCAGCAAAGTGGGAATAGAAGGAATATACTTCAAAGTAATAAAAACCATATATGAAAACCTGTAGCCAACATACTTGCAAGCAAAAATTAAAAGCATTTCCTTTAAGATCAGAAACAAGACAGGAATGTCTGCTTTCACCATTCTATTCAACATAGTACTGGAAGTACTACTCACAGCAATCAGACAAGAAGAAGAAATAAGAGGCATCCAAATTGGAAAGGAAAAAGTAAAACTGTCATTATTTGCAGATGACATGATACTGCATGAGGGAACACTAACAACCCTCTCAAAAAACTACTAGATCTGATAAATGAATTCAGTAAAGTGGCAGAATACAAAATTTATATTCAGAAATTTGTTGGATTTTTATACATAAACTAGAGGCCCAGTGCACGAATTTGTGCATGGGTGGATTCCGGCTGGCCCACCCTGATCTCAGGGCCAGGCCGACCAGGCCCAGGCTGGCCAGGGGGAAGGGACATGGGAGGCCGGCCGGGGGGAGGGGCCGCAGTGTGCATCAAAGCAACCAGTCATTCTGGTCGTTGTGGCGTTTTGGTCGCTTGGCTTTTATATATATAGATAATGAGCTATCAAAAAGGGAAACTAGGAAAACAATCCCATTTACAATTGCATCAGAGAAATAAAATACCTAGGAATAAATTTAACCAAGAATCCAAAAGACCTGTATTAGGAAAATTATAAGGAACTGAAGAAAGAAATCAAAGAAAATACAAATAAACGGAAGCATATATTGTGTTCATGGATAAGAAGCATTAACATCATTAAAATGTCGATACAAATCCTATCAAAATACCAATGACATATTTCACAGAATTAGAACAAATAATCCAAAAATGTATATGAAACCACAAAAAATCCTGAATAGCCTCAGCAGTATTGAGCAAGAAGAACAAAGTTGGAGGTATCATGCTCCCTGATATCAAACTATATTACTACAAGACCAGAGTAATCAAAAAAGCATGGTACTGGCATAAAAACAGACATATAGATTAATGGGACAGAATAGAGAGCCCAGATAAACCCATACTTTTATAGTCAATTAATATTTGACAAAGGAGGTAAGAACATACAATGGGGTAAATATAGTCTATTCAATAAATGGTACTGGGAAATTGGACAGATACATGAAAAAAATGAAATTAGACCACCTTCTTACATCATATACAATACAAGAATCAACACAAAATGGATTAAGACTTAAATGTAAAACTCAAAACCATGAAAACCCTAGAAGGAAATATAGACAGTAAAATCTCTGACATTTCCTTAGCAATATTTTTCTGATATATCTCTTTGGTCAAGATAAAGAAAAAAAACAATAAACAAATGGAACTACATCAAACTAGAAATATTTTGTAAAGAAAATCATCAACAAAATGAAGAAACAACCTACTGAACGGGAGAACATATTTGCCAATAATATATCTAATAAGGTGTTAATATTTAAAATATATAAAGAACTTATACTATTCAACACAATAAACAATCCAGTTCAAAATGGGCACAGGACTTCTCTAAAGAGGACACACAGATGGCCAATAGACTTTTGAAAAGATGCTCATTATCACTAACTGTCAGAGAAATGCAAATTAAAACCGCAATGAGATATTACCTCACACCTGTCAGAATTGCTATCATCAATAAACCAACAAACAAGTGTTGGCCAGGATGTGGAGAAAAGAAACTCCTCCTGCACTGTTGATGGGAATGCAGATTGGTGCAGCCCCTATGGAAAACAGTATGGAGTTTCCTCAAAAAATTAAAAGTGGAATTTCCATATGACCCAGCGATCCCACTTCTGAGAATTTATCTGAAGAAACCCAAACCACTAGTTCAAAAGAATATATGTACTCTTCTGTTCATTGCAGGTTACTTACATTAGACAAGATTTGGAAGCAACCCAAGTTTCCATCAGTAAACAAGTGGATATAACATTGGTGGTACGTATATACAATGAAATATTAGTCATAAAAAGGAATGAAATCTTACCGTTTGCCACAGAATGGATGGGCCTAGAGGGTATTATGCTAAGTCAAATAAGTCAGCATAATACCATATGATTTCACTTACATGTGGAATCTAAAGAACAAAATAAATAAGCAAACAAAATTCCAACAGTCTCATAGACACAGAGAGTGGACTCATGGTTGCTAGAGTGGAGGATGGTTCATGGACTGGATGAAAGGGGTAAAGGCATTAGGAAATACAAATTTGTAGTTACAAAATAGTCACAGGGATGTAAAGCATAGGGCCTGGCTGGTGTGGCTCAGTGGTTGAGCATCGACCTATGAACCAGGAGGTCATGGTTCAATTCCCTCAATTACCAGTCAAGGGCATATGCCTGGGTTTCGGCCCAGTCCCCACTGGGGGCATGCAGGAGGCAGTTGATCAATGATTCTCTCTCATCATTGATGTTTCTATCTCTCTTTCCCTCTCCCTTCCTCTCTGAAACCAATAAAAATATTTTTTTAAAAAATAAAGCCTAGGGAATATGATCAATAATATTGAGATAACTACATATGATGCCAGTTGGGCACTGGAAATATCAAGGGGAACACTTTGTAAAGTACATGATTATCTAACTACTAAGCTGTACACCTGAAACCAATATGAAATTGAAAGCAACTATTAAAAAAAGAAATTACTAAACAAAAAAAAAGAAATTACTGTTTTTGAAAAGATTATATGTACTCAAAATAAAATATTAAACTGATATGAAGAGAGGGAGAACCAAGATGGTGGTGTAGGTAAATGCCTATACTTGCTGCCTCCCACAACCACATCAAAATTACAACTAAAATACAGAACAACCATCATTCAGAACCACCTGAATGTAAGTCCTACAATTAGAGAAGTAAAGAAAAAAGCACATTGAGACTAGCAGAGGAGTGGAGCCACTGACCAGCTGGTCCGACACCCATGTGGGAGTTTTTTTAATTGGGAGGGAGATGGTCTTTGTGGAGACCGCCCAAGAGGAGCAAGACTCCAGAGCCAGGGGTGGGCAAACTTTTTGACTCGAGGGCCACAATGGGTTCTTAAACTGGACCGGAGGGCCGGAACAAAAGCATTGATAGAGTGTTTGTGTGAACAAATATAAATTCAAAGTAAACATCATTACATAAAAGGGTACGGTCTTTTTTTTTTTTAGTTTTATTCATTTCAAACTGGCCGGATCTGGCCCGCGGGCCATAGTTTGCCCACGGCTGCTCCAGACCCCCAGCCCAGGGTTCCAGAGCTGGGAAGAGAAGTCCCCATAACGATGGGTTGTAAAAACTAGCAGGGATTGGGGCTCAGTGACACAGAGGCTGCTGGACTCACAAGTGTTCCTCTTAAAGGACCTGTGCACAAACTTACCCAGTCTGCTGCTTCTGAGCTCCAGTGCCGGGGGACCCAGGCACGTACATGGAGGGACTGGATTGTCCGCCATGGGGCAGGAACTCTGGGGCTTTCTCCCAGGTGGAGGTGCTCCCAGGGGTCATGGTTCTTGTACTGGGACCTCCCCTGTTGCAGGACTGCCTTGCAGTCAGATCTGAGTTCCCATCATGGCAGCCCGCACTGTTTGCTCTGCCCTGGGATTCCCTGAGACCCTGCCCCATGCAATTTAGAAACGCACCCAAGCTGTGCACAGAGACTTTTGCATATAAATGGCCTGACCTTTCTCAGGCTAAAAATCTGTCAAACAAACTGCAGCTGGGTCAGGGAGCTCCACACCTTTCAATAAAAGGCCCAAGACCCAGCACCAGCATGGAACAGAGATAAATCTCAGAGGGAAAGGGGGTGGGTGGGAAGAGATTAACCAAAGATCTTACCTAAGGACAGAGTCATAGGGTGATGATGGCCTGGGATGGGGCGGGAACTGGGTGGAGGGCAAAAGGGGACATCTGTAATACTCTCAACAATAAACATGAAAAAAATTAAATTAAAAAATCTTTTAAAATGGGCAGAAGACCTAAATAGACATTTCTTCCAAGGGGACATACAAATGGCCAAGACACATATGAAAAAAATGCTCAAAGTCAATAATCATCAGAGAAATGCAAATTAAAACCACAATGAGGTATCATCTCACACCTGTCAGAATGGCTATCATCAAAAAAATCAACAAACACGTGCTGGTGAGGATGTGGAGAAAAGGGAACCCTAGTTCACTGCTGGTGGGAATGCAGATTGGTGCAGCTACTGTGGAAAACAGTATAGAGTGTCCTCAAAGAATTAAAAATAGAATTTATATTTGACTCAGTGATCCCACTTCTGGGAATATATCCTAAAAAACAAAACACCAATCAGAAAGAATATATGCACCCCTATGTTCATAGCAGCATTATTTACAACACTAAGATTTGGAAACAGCTGAAGTGTCTATCAGTAGATGAATGCATAAAAAAGTTGTGGGGTCCCTAGCTGGTTTGGCTCAGTGGATAGAGCGTCGGACTATAGACTGAGGGTCTTGGGTTCCATTATGGTCACAGGCCTGGGTTGTGGGCTTGATCCCCATTAGGGGTCATGCAGGAGGCAGCCAATTGATTATTCTCTCTCATCATTGATGTTTCTCTCTCTCTCCCTCTCCCTTCCTCTCTTAAGTGAATAAAAAATATATTTTAAAAAGCTGTGGGACATTTACACAATGGAATACTATGCAGCTGTAAAAAAGAGGGATCTCTTACCCTTTGGAACAGCATGGATGGACCTGGAAAATATCATGCTAAGTGAAATAAGCCAATCTGAGAAAAACAAATATCACATGATCTCACTTATTTGTGGAATCTAATGAACAAATGAAGCATGGAGGCATGGAACAGACTGACATACCTCGATGTGCAGTTGGGGGGACCAGTAGAGATAAAGCCAAGAACGTATATACTTCTATGAATAGCCCACGGATATGGGCAATAGGGCAGTGAAGACACGGGGGGAGTAGGGCCTGGGAGGAGAGGAGTAAAGTGTGTGTGTGTGGTGGGGTGGTGTAAATAGGAGATATCTGTAATACAATCAGCAATAAAAACTATATTAAAACAAATAAATAAAATGATATAAAAATAATGTTTTATACTATGAATGATAATGTTTTCTTTAGGGTTTTTGGTAGATGTTTTTATCAGATTAAAGAAATCCCTAGTATGAGTAATTTAAGATTTTTCATATCATAAATGTGAGTTTAGTATCATCAAATAAAAGTATTCAACCCTGGCCAGTTTTGCTCAGTTGATAGAGCATTGGCCTGCGGACTGAAGGTTCCCAGGTTCGATTCCGGTCAAGGGCATATACCTTGGTTGCGGGGCACATCCCCAGTAGAGGGTGTGCTGGAAGCAGCTGATCAATGTTTCTCTCTCATCGATGTTTCTAACTCTCTATCTCTCTCCCTTCCTCTCTGTAAAAAATCAATAAAATATATTTTTAAAAATGTACTGAGATGATATGACTTTTCCCTTTTAATCAGTTAATGTGATCATTGATATTTATATTTTTTCTGTTAACAGCTCTTGAGTTCCAGGGCCAAATCAAACTTGGCCATGGTGTATTATCACTGATGAATTTGGAGTGTGATTTTTTTTTTTTTAGGGTTTTTACATTGAAGTCCTGAGTGTAACTGGCATGCAATATTCATTTCCTGTCCGGTCATATCTGATTTGGGTCAAGTTGGTACTGTCCTCATAGAATGAGCTAGACATGAAGCATTCTTTTATAATTCTCTGGATTGATTTTATGTGACACTTTACATTCTTTTGGTTTCACATCTGTGGGAGTATCCTCTAACATGGTCACCAATGGCCCCTGCCTCCTGTTAGTTACACACCTGTGTTATCCCATCTCCTTGGTTTGGGCTGGATCACACAACTTGGTTCTAAAAGATAATATATGGCAAAAGATATGGTATGCCTCTGCTGAGATAAGGTTACAAAAAGTCTAATCTTTGGCTTTGACTAAAAAGTTGGTCATTAATGCATCCTTTCATTTGATTTATGACCAAAAGGCGGAATTGTGAATTTCAAAAGAGGTTCTATGGGAAATAACCTCACAGGATGATCTGACCATAAATTCCTAACTGGGCAGGTCATGTTCAGTACTCATGCCATATAGCTTTTTAGTAAGAGGTTTATCCTTTTCCTAAGCAAGCCATGTCCATTGTTTAAAATGCCTCAATTTAGACCCCTCCTTCTAATGGATGAACTATCCTTTCAGATCCCCCCCCTTCTAAGATTTACCCACCTTCAAGAGAGCAAATAATTTTAACTATCCTATAATCCAATCCCTGCCTTGTTTTCTCTCACCTTCATGTAATCTTCCTTACATTTCCTCCTTAATTTCAAATGCACAAAAGAAAGTGCAAAACCATTATTCATTGAAGTACTTGAGATCTTGCTCCCCAGCATAAGTTGTCAGTTTGGCTCAAATAAACTCACAAAAAAATTTTTTTTAAACATCTATGGCTTCCGTTTTGGGCACCTGCTCTCACTCACTCATTCTGAAAGAAGCCAGTTGCCATGTTTCGACCTGCCCTATGAAGAAACCCAGGTATGAAAGAACTGAGGGAGGCCTATGGCCAAGAGCCAATGATGAACTCAGGCCATGAGCTTGTGAGGAGCTAACACCTGTGAATAACCACCTAAATTGATCTGAAAGTAAATCATCCCTCACTCAAGTCTTAGGATGGGAGTGTAGACGAGCCTGACAGGAGGACTGTAACCTCATGAGAGAGCTTGAGCCAGAAGTTTCTAGCTAAGCCATACCTGGATCCCTAACCAAGAAACTGACAGAATTAATGTTTGTTGTTTTATTTTTTAAAATATTTTAATTGATTTCAGACAGAGGAAGGGAGAGGGAAAGAGAGTTAGAATCATCAATGATGAGACAGAATCATTGATCAGCTGCCTCATGCATGCTCCCTACTGGGGATCGGGCCTGCAACCTAGGCATGTACTCTGACTGGGAATCAAACGTGACTTCTTGGTTCATGGGCCGATGTTCAACCACTGAGCCATACCCGTCTGGCTACTTGTTGTTTTAAGCTGTTGCATTTGGGGATAACATGTTAGAGTGCATTAATAACTAGTGTCCCAATCCTGGCCTTTGGCTACTTGTTTGGTTTCAGACACTACTGCAGGATACATCCAAACAAGGAAAAGGTCGGGCTCATCTGATAATTATTGACTATTAATCCACTCCCCCAAACACAAAGCCTTTATTATTCTTTTTGGAAACAAAACTTCTTGGAAACTAATATGCTTTATTCTTTCTCTAAAATCAAACATAACTGCCTTGATTTGATAACTAAGCCTAATATAGCCACTCCCTGGCCCTATTCACCTTAGGGACTGGCCCAGCAGGTTGGAATATATCCCAAGACTCAGAGGCTAGTCATTCCTTAGGACTAAAATGTAGCTAGCACCGTGTCCTAAACAATGCAAATGGTCTTGCTCCTCAAGGGGAAACATCCCACAGAAGTAAACATCTAACAAGAAAGGACTTACGTACTAAGAGTTGCATTAAAGTGTGAAAAAATGTGCTATGTGTTGGAAGCACACCCACACAACCCACGCCTCTCATCTACTCGTGCGTGTACTTATGAGCTCATCACCTTCTTCCAGAACTCTGCTCTAAATGCTTACAGTACAAATATGACTAAGACCCAGATATTATTCAAGTTGAATAATTAACAGATAATTTTAGTATAACAAAGTTAAAGTAATTATACAGGTCTGAGAAACATAATGTCCCCATCAACAGAGAATGGCTTATCTGCTTTCTTGGTCTCCTTAGCAAATGGTCAAAGTTGAATCTCAAATAACATTCAAGGAAGCATGAGGCTCAGATATCAGTATGATAGGACAGGCTGTCAGGGACTCAGGGATGTGAGGAGCACCATTAGGCTGATACTCCTGTCCTTTTATAATGTGAGCTCCAGTGGCACCTCTTCTGGGAAGCCCATCCTCACATCCAGTGGCCGAGAGAATTGCTCAGAGCATGAGGAGGCAGAGTTATTCTGAAATTATTTGTGCATTAGATTCAAATTTCACAGGATACAAATGAAAGCAAGATGATGTGTCTGTAACTCAATTCGCAGTAAGGTAAAACTTGATCTTGCCAATTCCCAGCGACAAGTTGGTATCTAAGTTTTGGTGGCTGGGCCTGTGGTTGGTGGAGATGTGGCAAAAAGATGTGGAGGAGGTGGGCAAGTTGTTTGGGCTCAGTCAATTAGGATTAGTTTCTATGTCTGCTGTGTTCAGTCCATGTGCCAACACTGAATATAAGACTCAGGATCCTTGCCCTTGAGGATGGGGACTGTATGGTCTGTAGCCCATAGCCTGGCATGACAACTCCACATAACATTCATGCCCTTGGCCTGAAGTCAATGCACAGATGAGTAAATGTATTCCTGCATTGCACTTTCCAGTGGGAGCTATGGAATTTAACAGGTACCTCTGGGAGAAAACTTTAACCAGAGATGACAAACTATGATGGTAGAAATTTCAAACTTTATAACAAGCTTTCAAATAAATAAAGGGAAGTGGGTGAGTTAGTTGGACTTTCTGCATTTCAGAAGGAAGTACACAAACAGCTTAAATGTCTCCTGTTTCTTTGAGTTTTAAGAACATTTAACGTTTCCTTTGTACATAATCCATGGTTTCTCCAGCCAAGCAGATGCAGAACATGGGTCTGAGAGATGACAGTGAGCTGGTAGAATTTCCAGACCCTCAGTATTTGGATTTCTTGCATCAGGAATGTGGTAGAAAGTACACAGGCGACACTGACAATATTGCAGCCCTACACCTACCAGCTCTTCACAGCCCATTAGAAAACCCCTCCACTAGTCAAAAAACAAGGAAGCCATCTTCTCTAACCCCCCTTGCCTCAGAGAAAAACACATGCCGTTTCTGGAGTCCTTGTGCACTGCGTGCTGCCCAGAGGGACATTTGCCGTGTCAGTGGTGGCTATGGTGTTCAGGATTCCCTTGGCCATCCAGCTGCTGTTCAACTCTTCACACCCATTGTCTTGGACTTGCAATCTTTCCAGAGGGAGGGAGCCATTCTTTGGTCATGAATCTGCCTAACCCTCTGTCTACTGCAGGACCCTCTGAGGGGTGGGACAGGAAGCAGGATGAATTGATAAGCTTGGTGTAGACATCACCATCTTGACCATGTCCTGCCTCTCCTTCGGGGGCACGAATCAGCCTGAATGTGCAGCAATGATGGCTGAGGCATAGCCAGGCCCTCTTGTTGTATTAACCATCTAGTAAGGTGAGTGGTCACCAAAGAGCCACAAGGAAAGGACATGCAGGGAACCCAGCAATATTACTTCCACCAACTCAACTCTGCCAACATTTCTCAATACACACTATACATAAAGTGCTCTGCTAGGCACTAGGGACATAATGGTAAATAATACCCAGGCCCTAACCAGTTTGTCTCAGTGGATAGAGTGTCGGCCTGCAGACTGAAGGGTCCCAGGTTCGATTCCAGTCAAGGGCATGTACCTTGGTTGCGGACACATCCCCAGTAGGGGGTGTGCAGGAGGCAGCTGATCGATGTTTCTAACTCTATCTATCTCCCTTCCTCTCTGTAAAAAAATCAATAAAATATGTTTTTTTTAAAAAAATAGTACCCAGGATGTGCCCTTGAGAAGCTCTTGTTTGGTAAGGGACCTTTGTATAGAGACTAACAGTGATGCTGGACAGTAGAGAGGTGGATATTGAATCCAGGTTCACCTGCCTGCCTCCTGAAAGCCAAGAATGAAGAGACAAGGGCTGGTGCAAGGAAAGTTGATTTATTCAAGAGTTGCCAGCCTGAGAAGACAATGGACTAATGTCACAAAGACCACCTCCACATCTCAGTGCAGGCAGGGTTTTTTATGAGCAGGAAAGGGGAAAGCAGAACAAAGGAAACCAGAGGGAGAGAAGGAGTGAGCTGTGGGCTCTCTGTTGATGGAGTCAACACAGTCTTCTCAATAACCATCTTGGAGCCAGTCAAGTGATGGTCTGGTTTTTGTTATCCTGATTTTAGGGTCCAAAGTGAGCAAATCTGAAACGGAAATGCCTCAAGGCTTCCTTTCCTCCTAGAATCCTTTAAGCAAACAGGCTGTTTATGTAGCTACATGTAAATATACAAGTCAATCATTTACAGAAACAATGAGTTTTTTGTTCGTTTGTTTGTTTGTCTTGTTACTGCTAATCCTCACCAGAGGATATTTTTCCCATTGGTTTTTAGGGAGAATGGAAGGGAGGGGGAGAGACACAGAGAGAGAAACATCAATGTGAGAGAGACACATCCATTGGTTGTCTCCCGCACATACCCCAATTGGGGCCAGGGATCAAGCCTGCAAACTGAGGTACGTGCCCTTGACCAGAATCCAACCCAGAATTGACTGGAGGCCCCTATTCTGCGGGCTGATGCTCTAATCACTTAGCCAAACCGACTTGTGCCAGAAACAATGTTAAAAGAATGGTGGGGTATGTTATAAGGACAATAAAAAAATTCTCTGCAAAGAATAGAATTGCCCAGAGGAGGAAGAGGTTGTATCTGTTCAGGGAAGTTGGTTAGGAAAGACTCCAATAGAAGGGGTTCTGTCTGAGCTGAATTTTGAAGGATGAGTAGGAGCCTTCTAGGTGCACAGAGACATTTCTTAGCAAAGGAAACGTCACGGGTAAAGATCTGTAGATCTAGCTCAGTGGTTCTCAACCTCCTGGCCCTTTAAATACAGTTCCTCATGTTGTGACCCAACCATAAAGTTATTTTCGTTGCTACTTCATAACTGTGATGTTGCTACTGTTGTGAATTATAATGTAAATATCTGATATGCAGGATGGTCTTAGGCGACCCTGTGAAAGGGTCGTTCGACCACCAAAGTGGTCGTGACCCACAGGTTGAGATCCGCTGAAGCTGGTTTACAGGATTTCAAGTATTTTTTTAGTGCAAGCAGCCATGGAGTCAAGGGCAGTTGAAAGATACAATGCCAGTGGCTCTACTTGAGTTGCTGTAACCTTTGGGCTTACTGATAAAATGGAGTTGTTTATTGATTTCCCATAGAATATGAACTCAAGGGAGACAAAAGTGGGAGTATCCATGATGCTTTGCCAACCATCAAGTTGGAGAAGTCATACCAGTTCGTGCACAGATGGCCCTATTGGCTGAAGCTCAAGCCCACCCCCTCTCCCAGTATATAAACATCCAGTCTCACAGACTATCCATGAATTGGGAAGGGAAACTCTCAACACACAGACCTGCTAAGAAGAGCACACACCAACACAAGGAAAACTCAGAGGAGAAAATCTTGGAAGGAAAGTGGCCATGGACCTGATCCCAAGCTTTTCCACAGGAACCTGGGTTCTCCTGGCTACCAGCCTGGTGCTCCTCTATCTGTGAGTTACTGTCCAGGCTCATGGCCACTGTAATCTTGGACTTGGGGAGCTCATCGGGCCTCCCTTCCTCTTATCTATTTTGGAGACCCAACAGTTAACAGAGGGGTAATTGCTTAAGTGTTGGGTGCACACACACCAAAGGAGGTATTACTGATCTTACCCTGATCTCTCAAAGGAGAGACATCTCATGTTCACCCAACTCCCAGCTTCTGTAGTCTGGAAGGTTTGCTGACATTACTTGCTGCTGGGGGCGATTTTCTGATTGACTGACAGTTTGGGGAGGCCAAGACTAATCAACCAGAATTCAGCAGAGGCAGGTCAAATTCAGCTCCCTTTTGTGCAGTGGGGTCCTTGCTCCTTTCCCAGCTCCAGGGTTCCTGGAGGCAGGAGGGAGTGGCCTGGGGTTTTGTCTCATTATCTTCACTTTCCAGTTCGGTGTCTGCTGCTAGAGATGTGTACAAGGAACGGCCCTGTGTCACTAGGCTTGTTCCTGCTTCCTCCCTCCCACTGCCTGGCATAATTGGCACCATGTATGAGGGTGCACCCCAGACTTCGGGGGAGGGGGCAGGGCGGGAGGCCTGGAGACTGTCCCAGCTTCTCTTCACACTCGCTCTTTCCTCTATTCTGTCTCCCCTGACACTCTCCTCATAAGAATTAATTCCAACACTCCCTACAAGGCAGAACTGTTACACCTAAGTGAGAAAACATTAGAGCAGAAGAAACTAAGCAGAAATCTTGAAATTGTATTCTTTTCTTTCACCTTTTTCTTCTAGTCTTTGGGGAGGGTTGGCATCATTATAGAGATTTATTTTCCCCCCAATATGAAATCTGCTAACTGCCTACACAGGCATGAGCTTAAAAGCCAATTTGGATTTAAATATTTTTCCATTAAGTTACAGTACAGGAGGATGAATCAAGCCATCTAGCATCCTTTCAAGCGTGAGATTCCTGGCATCATGAAACAGGTTGGGGGAGGAGTCATTTTGTATATATGGGTAGGGAAGGCTCCCTCCAAGTCCCATTTGATCTCTATCTCAATTTCACTTTCATTAAAAGTAGGAAATCATGATGACATGAATAGAGAAAATAATTACTTTGTTTCAATTCTATGAAAGAAATTTTATAAATAGAGTTTATTGTGGCAACATATATACTGTCTGATGGCATTTTAAAATTAATTGGTAGTGTTTAATTTCATTCTATGCAATCCTAGATTTTTTTAGTGAGATAACACTCTTTCCACCATGTTCTCTCTGAAGGATAAAAAAAGCGCTTTTGGTTCAGAATTTTTGGCTGCAAAAGTGTATAATTAACCCAGGGGTGGGCAAACTTTTTGACTCGAGGGCCACAATGGGTTCTTAAAGTGTACCGGAGGGCCGGAACAAAAGCATGGGTGGAGTGTTTGTGTGAACTAATATAAATTCAAAGTAAACATCATTACATAAAAGGGTACGGTCTTTTTTTTTTAAGTTTTATTCATTTCAAACGGGCCGGATCCGGCCTGCGGGCCGTAATTTACCCACGGCTGAATTAACCTCATACTTCTAGAATAATATCAGGAATATGAGTCCATTGTACAAATATATACGTCTATGACATAGATTGTACATATGTTTTTAAATATATCTTCCCAGCCAGTTATTTTAATGTCACAGTGCAGGTGAGTAAGCGAGACTGTGAGCCAGTGATGACAAGAGAGGCATCCAGGTAGCAGCCTGGATGGGTTGGGAGAATATTTCTACCAGATACTCCTGGTCCTGGTTTCACAGGAGGTCAATAAGAGGGCTTCAGTGCAGGCATCTCATCTGCTTGAAGCCTGGGGATAGGGATACCATCAAAGTCATACTGTGTGGTCTAGGTCTGTCACTAGACACTGGCACCGCTGACTAAACAACATAGTCGTCTTAGAAGACACTGGTACAGCAGCTGCACCATGAGTGAGTAGCTGTAGAGTAGACAATGCCCTCTGTTGGCAACACAATGTAAGTGCAATAAAAATGATTGGCTTTCCTGTTAGCCCCTTTATTTGCACCAAAAGCAGCCTTTCTTTACCAAAAAGAGGAAGCTGGAAAGAAAAGTTAATTTAGCCCCCTTCTGCCTTGCTATGGAACTATGTGGTTTAGACACTAGGCCAGATCACAAGGTGGGATCGATGTTGCTGGCACATTCACTCCATTGCTTGGCCTCCCTTGAGAGTTTATGTAACATGTTGAAAGTTCAGAAGCAGAAGTGGCAATTATTGCTGTGGGAGTTGTTGTTACTACTGATCACCGACATGTTCACTCCCTGTGGCTGTTGCAGTTCTGAGTCAGTGCTGGCCAGCCCCAGGACCTGATCCATAATCTGTAACCGGGCTTTCTCTTTCATTTAATAGATATGGGACCTCTACACATGGACTTTTTAAGAAGTTGGGAATCCCTGGGCCGACACCCCTACCTTTTGTGGGCACTGCCCTGGCCTACCGCCAGGTGAGTGCTATTTGCGCTTCCTCTTTTGCTGCTTATGGTTCCAAATTGCAGCTGAGTTCCCTAGTAAAAGGGCCTTGCTCAGGAGGAAGTTCTGAGGTTTCACACTCTCCAGAAAAGGCACCATAGGCCCCGCCCTGCGCAGGCCAGGTTTACCCCAGGCTCAGTGGCCGCTGTCAGGAGCCTCAGGGGTTGGCTCAGTGGGGCAGCAGAGCTCTCAGCTGATCCAGCTCCAGCCTTGTCCCTGTTTGTGAGCATCGCGAGGAGCATTTTCTTTCTGCGAGGTGCAGGTTCCCAGGAAGACAGACTCACACTTAGGATTAGGAGAGAAGCATGAGGGACGCCTGGGAGTGCCCCATGAAGTCGGATGTGCTAGAGTCAGACTTTCCTGCTCACAGGATATGCTTTCAGTGGTCGGCATACTCATTAGTCAACAGAGCCACATATCAACAGTAGAACGATTGAAATTCCTTTTGAGAGCCAAATTTTTTAAACAAACTATATTAATAGGTACATTGCTATTAACTTAATTAGGGTACTCCTAAGGCTTAGGAAGAGCCACACTCAAGGGGCCAAAGAGCCGCATGTGGCTCACGAGCCGCAGTTTGCCGACTACTGCTAGGTAGCCTTTTCTTGACTCCTCTTGGATAGCTTTGAAACGTCAGTGTATTAGGCAGCCCAAGTTGGAGTTTAAAGAAAAACAACTTAAACCAAAAGCAGAGTTATATGAAATTACTAGAAAAAAGATGATTTGACAAAATTATTTTAAAATTAAATTAACTGAATGGCCCTAGCCAGTTTGGCTCAGTGGATAGGGCGTTGGCCTGGGGACTGAAGTGTCCCGGGTTCGATTCTGGTCAACGGCACATGCCTTGGTTGTGGGCTCTATCCCCAGTAGGGGGCGTGCAGGAGGCAGTCAATCAATGATTCTCTCTCATCATTGATATTTCTCTCTCTCCCTCTCTCTTCCTTTCTGAAATCAATAAAAATATATATTTTAAAAAATTAACTGAATGGAATGTCCTAGGTGACACATGGACTGTTAATTTTGGCAGAGCCTTTGTGATTAATGCAGCCCTAATGCTTTGCCCAGGGCCTAACCCTTAGACGGAAAGCTATGAGCTCATGTTTATTAGGCCAGCGGGCAGAGTCTTCTGTGCAGGCTGCTCTCTGCCTCAGATTTTCTTTCCTGAAAGAGAGGCTTGATTCTCAGATGCTCATTCTCCCAGGTGAGGTCTCAATACCTTTATTAGTCTAAGAACTTTCCCTACTGAAAAGACAGTAATTTCCTGTCTACCTTCCCCAGACCAACTCCTTATGGATGTACCCCAGACCCACATTTCTGGGACCTTCCTTTGCATAATTAAAATATAAAATGTCTGAAACTTAGCAACAGGAAGATGTGATTTTTAAATTACAGAAGTGAAAACACAGAGAAACTGTTTTAATTTGCTCTGTCCTTCTGGAGTGGTGACATTTACCATTCTTTTCTGTGTTGAGGTAGACAACTGGAAAGCGAGTCACTCACTCACTCACTCACTTCTCACTCAGCAAAGATGCCTTAGACGTGTTTAAACCTGCTAGACTAAAAGTGGTCCCTGGTGTCTTAAACTTCCTAATGCTGCTGGGGCTCCTGAGATAAATGAAAAGGATGCTTGACCAGGAGGTCAGAGAGTGTGCAGGGCACTCTTACTCTCCCTCAGCTTCACTTCTGGAGTCTATGGAGGTAATAATTCTGGGGTTATGAGATTCTAGAGACAACACATGCACAACAAAAACCCGTTCAAAAGACAAGGAGTTACTTAGTATCATAGACAAGGGTAAGTCGAGTGTCAACACTACTTGGAGAAAATTCAAGAGTGATTTTAAATTCTGCGTTTCAAACATCTCCATTTTCTCTCTGTTACTCAAGACACCTCTGCAGAAGAGCCTCCTTCTATCTGCCCATGAAAGACAGTAAGCCTAATTTCAAGGGATTTGTGTAATATTGGTCCCAGTTAGAAGTAGAATTCAGTACATTTAGGTTAATAATCTAATTTTGTTTCTCCTTGCAGGGTTTTGGGACTTTTGACATGGACTGTTTTAAAAAGTATGGAAACATGTGGGGGTGAGTATTCGGGAAACTCTCCTTGGATAGACACGGTTTTGACTGGGGACCCCATGGCATGCAGGACAATCTCAGCCCAGAGCCTCTGGGATAAAGCCACCTACGTAAAGCTTTCGGAGGCTTGTCCTCTAGGACCCCAGATGTCACCAGGTGTCCAGGCTGCATTCGGAATCAAGGTGGGGAGTTGCAGGTTATCATTCTCTCAAGACTTTAATGGCCTAGGGACTCCTGGCATCACTTTCTGTCCAGTGTCTCATTATCCTTGTCTCCACTTTTCTTCCCTTAGGTCTCTTTTAATTGAATGAAATGCATTGTTTCAGACACTTCTTCTTTCAGACTTTAAAAAAAATCCTAACCTGAGGATATGTTTTTATTGATTTTAAAGGAGAAAGAGAAAGAGGGTGAGAGAGAAAGAGAGAGAGAGAGAGAGAGAGAGAGAGAGAGAGAGATGTTAGAGAGAAACATTGATTGGTTGTCTCCTGCACATGTCCTGACCAGAAATCAAACCCACAACCTTTTGTTGTAGAGGACAACACTCCAACCAACTGAGTCACCAGGCAAACCAACTGAGCCACCTGGCCAGGGCAGACCCTTCTAAACTATCCTCATAAATGTCTATCATAATCCCTTACCCACATGATTGACTATTAATTAAAATCCAAAATTCTCCATTTTAAATTTGCATTTGTTATATCCTTTTGAAAAAGAGCTGTGGGTAGGAGGTAAACAGAATGGGAAACCATATCTGCTTGGCTTTCTTTTTACTTCCTGCACAAGTTTGGCGTTTGGGTTTTAAAAATGTTTACTCCAAGACTTCTCAATAGAGGTTTAGTTTATACAAGTATTGCGTTACCTACCCTATTCTACTGACTTTGAAGAGATGTAGGATTTTGCAAAGTGGTCTTGGCCAGTTGCAGTGGCTGTTCCCACTCGGAGCTGCTGGAGGTGTGGTGAGAGCCACAGGAGAGGTGTAACGTGGTGTTGTGTCCTAGAAGCAAGAGGGGAAAGGCTTTGCTTCTCAATACTTTCTCATACTCTTCAAATCCTCAGAAACAGTAAGGTTCTACTGAGCTGGCAGGGTCCAGAAAGGCTACATGGAGTACAGGGAACACACAGCACTGGGTCACCACTGGCCCAGCTCCAACTGCCCTTACAACATTGACTATTTGTGAACTCAGCATGGAGTCACTTTCTGTCTTTAGAAAGTGGTTCTTGCGCTTGGGTGTGTATAAGAACCAGCTTGGAGAGTGTGTTAAACATACAGATTCTCGGGGTTTAGTCCCCAGCAGCACCAGATCCGTAGTGTCAGGGCTGGGGCCCAAGAATATGAATGTTGCCTGGTATTGTAACAAACTCTAAGGCTGGTGTGAGGTCATAAATGTAGAGGGTTACCCAAAACCTTGTGTCTCTCCACCCAGGTGTTTTGGAAAAACATGATGGGGAGAAGGGAATCATCCAAGAAATATAGACAATCAATCTGACCAATCTAAATGCCACCGCAATTACTTATATCACTGCTTCAACACTAAATGTACTTGACACCCCCTTACACCTTCTGAGCTTCAGAAGATTTTTTGGAAATGGGCAGCATTAAGTACAGGGGTCCTCATCCATTTTCATATGGATCACAAAACGGTTAGAAAGTCCTCTGAGGAGTCAAAGAAAGAATAGATAAGACTTGTGGGAAACCTCCCATTATATTCTCGTCAATGAAATGATTTATAGTAAAAAATAAAATGCTAGAGGACAGTGTTACTAAACTTATAGCAAACCTCATGTAATTCAACTTATAGTAAACCAGCCAGGAGATGGCAAGGTTGGGAAATATCACAGAAAGAGTCAGATTGTGTGGTGTGTGTGTTAAAAGTGTCCCTGCTGCTGGCTGATGTCTCCTACATGGGGCCCGAGGCCCACTTAGGACCCACAGATAGAATAAATATAATGAAAAGAAAATATTTTTAAATGAATAGTGCATGCTCCTTTATATGTTTTATTCTCTTTGTCCTTTGTTTTAAATATTTCTAAACTTGATTCTACCAACCAAGGACTTCTCTCTAATAGTTAAAATACTTCCTTTAAGCAATTGTAAACCAGTAAACACACTTTAGAATATAGGGCAAAGAAATCACTCATATTTCTACTCTATTTTTTTTTTTACATTCCAAATCTTTTGTATTTGCAGACATATTTTCATGTATTTGTGATCAGTATGTCTATACTTTTCATCTAATACTATGTCATATGCATTTTTAATGTTTTTATATATCTTCAAAAGTATATTTTTAAGTAACTGGGTGTGTATGTTCTTTTTTTCTGTTCTCAGATAATTTACTGGCCTTCATCTATTTACTAACTTAACTTTCTTTTTGATAACTTGATAATGAAATATTTGAAACATACAAAAACTTATAAAGACTGGTATAGGAAATTCCCACAAAAACACCACCTTAATAAACGAATTTGGCAATGAAGCATAATACAAAATTAACACCCAAAAATCTACGACCTTTTTATACACCAATAATGAGCTCACAGAAAGAGAAACTAAAAAAACAATCACATTTACCATTACACCATAAAAATTAAGATACTTAGGAATAAACTTAACTAAGTAGGTAAAAGACCTGTACTCGGAAAACTACAGGACATTGAAAAAAGACATAGAAGAAGACATAAACAACTGGAAGAACATACCATGTTCATGGATTGGTAGAATCAACATCATTAAAATGTTCATACTACCCAAAGCAATCTACAGATTCAATGCAATCCCCATTAAAATACCAATGGTATATTTCAAAGACATAGAACAAACTCTCCAAAAATTCATCTAAAAAAAGACCCCGAATAGCCACAGCAATCCTGAGAAAGAAGAACAAAGTTGGAGGGAGATAAAGATAGAAATATCAATGATGAGAATCACTGAACACAGGCTCCTGCACACACCCTTCTGGGTATTGAGTCCACAACCCGCGCATGTGCTCTAACCAGGAATTGAACCGTGACCTTGTGATTCAGAGGTTGACGCTCAACCACTGAGCCACACCACCTGGGCTGTCCTGTTCATTTTAATCAGCTCTTTTTTCCCAATTTAGGTGCTATGATGGTCGGCAGCCTGTGTTGGCAATCACGGATCCAGACATGATCAAAGCAATCCTAGTGAAAGAATGTTATTCTGTCTTCACAAATCGGCGGGTAGGTATTAATTCCTTTTAAAATTAAATTGTTATTTATATTTAATATTAAAAAAATAATAAACAGGAAGTTGTCAGAAAATATATCCATGTAGGTCCCATGTCATGTACCCTTCATTTTGTTTCTCTCAATAGTGATGTCTTATATAACTATAGCACAACATCAGAGCAGATATTTCTTTCACATTGGTGCTATCCAGAGAGCTTATTCAGATTTCAACAGTTTTATCTGCACTCATTTGTGTGTGTGTTGTTTATAAAATTTTATCATACATATAGATTTGTGTAACTACCACCACAATGAAGACAGAACTGTTCCATCACCATAAGTCTTCCTCTTATTATTCTTTTTCTTAAAAAATATATTTTTTATTGATTAAGACATTACATGTGTCCTTATCCCCACATTACCCATGTGGTATTTATCCGCTCTCCAGTTCCATCCATGCTGTGGCAAATGGTAAGAGTTCCTTTTTCTTCTTCCTCTTCTTAAAGAATACCTTTCAGCATTTCATATAATGCTGGTTTGGTGGTGATGAACTCCTTTAGCTTTTTCTTATCCGTGAAGCTCTTTATCTGACCTTCTATTCTGAATGATAGCTTTGCTGGATAAAGTAATCTTGGTTTCAGGTTCTTGCTATTCATCACTTTGAATATTTCTTGCCATTCCCTTCTGGCCTGCATGGTTTCTGTTGAGAAATCAGCTGACAGTCATATGGGGACTCCCTTGTAGGTAACTGACTGTCTTTCTCTTGCTGCTTTTAAGATTCTCTCTTTGTCTTTTGCTCTTGGAATTTTAATTATGATGTGCCTTGGTGTGGTCCTCTTTGGGTTCCTTTTGTTTGGAGTTCTCTGCGCTTCCTGGACTTGTAAGTCTCTTTCTTTGACCAGGTAGGGGAAGTTTTCTGTCATTATTTCTTTAAATAGGTTTTCAATATCTTGCCCTCTCTCTTCTTCTGGTACCCCTATAATTCTGATGTTGGTACGCTTGAAGTTGTCCCAGAGGCTCCTTACACTATCTTCATATTTTTGGAATCTTTTTTCTTTTTTCTTTTTCAGTTCGGTATTTTTTGTTTCTTTGTATTTCAAATCTTTGACTTGATTCTTGGGATCCTCTTGTCTGCTGTTGGATCTCTGTATATTATTCTTTATTTCAGTCAGTGCATGCTTAATTTCTAGTTGGTCCTTTTTCATGTCCTCGAGGGTCTCACTAGACTTATTGAGGGTCTTACTAAATTTATTGGCGGATTCCATAGAATTCTTGAAAAACCTTATAAACGTGGTTTTGAACTCTATTCCAGTTGTTTGCTTTCCTCCATTTCTGTCATTTGTGACCTGTTTCTTTGTTTCCACATTTTTTATGCTTCCCTGTGTTGGTAGAGTGGTTTTGTGTGCTAGGTGTCCTGTAGGGCCCAGTGGCTCAGCCTCCCCAGTTACCTGAGGTGGACAGTCTTGGTGCACCCCCTTGTGGGCTTTGTGCACAGTCTTGTTGTAGTTATGCCTTGATTGTTGTAGGATCACTGGGAGGAATTGACCTCCAGGCCTATTGGCAGTGAGAATCAGCTGTGTCTGCAGTAGGAGAACTTCTGTGCTGAAGACACCCTTCTGGGGCAAGACTTGCTTCAGTGGGGCTTAGGTGCTCACTGAGTCTGCCCCCTGGGTGTGTCCCTTATGTATCTGAAGAGTTGTAATCCGGATGGTCCCCCTCTGACCACTGGGTACACTGGCTCTTGGAGGTTATCTAGCAGGAGCTATGAAGAGAACTGCAGATTCCCCTTCCTTTTTTGGAGCTTGGAGGTGCCCTGATGAGGCCCAGCTGTGAAGCAATGCAAGCTGCTGTGGGGCCTTGGGCCTTCTCTTGGAAGTTCTGGGTCTGTGGCCCCGCTGCAGTTGTTAGGTAATTTTCAGGTTGCAAAGGGCCATGGCATTCATATGCAAAAGCCTCTGCCGCAGCCTGGGTGGGGCGGGGTCTCAGGGAATCAAAGGGCGGAGCAAGGAGCTATGGCGGATTCTCAGCCCT
Organism: Myotis daubentonii; assembly: GCF_963259705.1. NCBI lineage: Eukaryota > Metazoa > Chordata > Mammalia > Chiroptera > Vespertilionidae > Myotis > Myotis daubentonii. The sequence goes on along the minus strand of NC_081843.1, from coordinate 36,764,520 downwards.
GCCCTAAAGGGCCTGCGTGTCTCAGTGTCCTGATAATTTAATTGCTGCAAGCACCTCTGAGGGAAAGCTGCCCTCGAGTTCCGAGTTCTGCCCACTGCCAGACAGTCCAGTTTCTCCCCGTATGAGTCCTGGGTCCCCAGAGACTTCCTGGAACCGGAGTTCAGAGCAGTCGGGAGCTTGTGACTCCCTCCCCAGCCGTGTCCTCAGGTACCAGCCCCTTTACGCGTGCGCTCGAGCCTCCGTACCTTTGCACTTTACTTCCGCAGCTCCTGACCCTCAATGTGCTTTTCTCTTTCCTTCTAGTTGTAGAATTTCCACTCCGCCAGTCTTCCTGTAGTTCTGGATGATGACCGTTTTGTCTTTTTATTGCGTTTTGAAGTTGTAGGAGGCAGCAATTTCGGTGTTTCCTTATGCTGCCATCTTAGTTTCTCCCTCATTATTCTTTTATCATCACAGTGTGTAGCTTGCCTTTTCCTTTATGAGAGTCCTTAGCAGTACAAACATTTTTTTTAAATTGATGAAGCCAATTTATCAATTTTTCCTTTTATGGGTTGCCTTTTTGTGCCCTAGTTCAAAAACTTTTCTCATGGCCCTAGGCACCAAAGATTTCCTTCTATTTCTCTAAATATTATATAGGTTTATTTTGTACATTTAAGAATATGATCCATCTTGTTCTAATTCTTGCATAAGGTGTGTACTGTAGGTCGAGGTTCTTTTTCCCCCTATGGATGTCTATTTGTTGCAACACCATTTGTGAAAAGGCTATCCTTCATCCATCACCTGCGCCCCGCTCTCCCCGCCAACACACACACAACTCCGCCTAAGGGAAGGATCCAGGAACCAGCTCATGCCCAGCTCGGGGGAGTGTGTGGCAGACTTGCCCAGAAGATGACTGTCTTGGGCTGCAGAGCGGGAAATGGCAGCGGGAAGGAAAGCAGGGCGGGGAGGCCAGCACAAAAATACAGGCCTCCTCTCTGAATGGCCCTCGTATTGTCTTCCTAAACCACTATATCTGTGCATGTCTCCTTACAGTTAGACTAAAGCAGCCCCACCTGCACACCCACCTGGACCCCAGATCCTCGGGCACATACCTCACATGCTTGTTTATCTGTGAAACAAAGTTAATGTTTCTGGTGGAGGCTTGAACTGGCCCAAAAGACTGTTGTCTGAGCTTGGTGTCATGTGCTAGCAGGTGGGAGGGACAGGTTCTGACCTGCCAAGTCCCCTAGCAATATGTATCTTGAGAAGAAGTGGACTGTAGGACTTGTTGGAAACAAGGGCAGGTCCTATTTAGGAGGGGCTGGGCTGGAGCAGATTACAAGGGAGTTTGGGTTTGTTAATCTCTCCAAAGGTGCATGGTTTGGACCTTCAGGCAGCCACCCTGATACTCAGCACTCCCCGAACAGCTGCAGGGAACTGGGCTGGTACTATGCACAAGCCCAGCCACGTACGCCAGTGTTGGCTGCTGGAGTAGATCCCATGACTCAGGGTGGTAGCACAACTCGGGGCAGCTCTAGTGAGTGTGGAGGGCGGTAAGGAAGGGCTCAGGGTGCTAGAATCTGCCAGTGTGAAAACCTGTGGAACTATCAGCAGCAAAGCCAGCAGGGTGTTCACAGAGGCTGTGCTGGCTATTGGTTTCCTCAGCAGCTGTTGAGGGCTGGTGGGGTCTTCTGCAGAGCAGGACGTGGGAAATCATGACTAGCAGTTCCTACTCTTCTTCTTTGTTCTTTGCTGTCACTAGATTGTTCATCTAAGCCAGCAGAGTGGGCATAGTGAAACTGAAGCAGGCCATTTGTACAGCGCCCTGAAAGGGTAGAGAAAATTGGCACTTACCCTGTTGTTCCTTCCGCAGCAAGGGCAAGTCTCTCAGGCTGCGGAGTTCCCTCCAGGCACCGAGAGGTGCTGGCCTGGGGGGTGACATGATGCAGGCAAAAGGAAGCTATTCTCCCTACCGATTCTGTTCAGTTATTCTCAGGGTTGTTTGTGTGTTTTTTCTCCACTCTGTGGCTGAAGATTCTTGAGTGAACTACTGAACTCTCCTAGACCTATTTTTGTGTGTGGATAGCTGTCTAATTGTTCTTTGTGGGGCAACAGAAGCTGGAGTCTCTGACCTTGCCATCTTAGTGATGTTACTCCAGGCTTTCATTAGTAAATGTGATGTTAGCTGTAGATGCTCTTTATCAAGTTGAGAAACTTTCTCTCTCTTCCTAGTTGGTGAGGGTATTTTTTAATCATGAATGCATAATGGAGATATATATTTTAAAACAAAACAGTGTTAAAAGATGGAAGTAAGTCTCAAGTAGGGTGGCTTGATAGGCCAGTCCCAGCCTGAGAAATAGAATTATCTCTTCCTTGTCCTTCTATCACTGGTGGAAAAATATACAAATTTCCACGTGATTTTGTTATTTTTTAATAATAACAAATAGATTCCTAATCTTTTAAGTAGTAACTACTTTTTTGTAAAGAAAAAATCACCATATCAAGACATTCTTTTTTTCAGGTTGCTTATATTGTATATATAAGTAAAAGAACAACTGGTCTGAGGCAATATACGATTTGCCAAAGCTATCTGGGTATCAGTCAAGAATCCCTTTCTATTCTGCACAGCCCTGGAGGATATATTAGGACGTATTCCTATGTATTCCCCTGAAAAAGCAATTTCCCTAACACATGGGTCATTTGCACTGAAAAATATGATTAGCATAAAGGCTGGAAACCACATCAGGTGGCTGGATGTCTCCTGCACCTTCATGAGATGCTAGACATTTGGGATAAGTATGCACTGAATAGATAGTCACTAAATATTTGTTGAATAATTGATGCCCGTTTCACAAATTTTCTTCAACTGTTGAGAACTCCAAAACTTATGCTGGGCAAAATGTCTTTTTATTTTAACTCTAGCCTATGATTGCAGTGGGATTTATGAAAAGTGCCATCTCTATAGCTGAGGATGAAACTTGGAAGAGAATTCGAACATTGCTATCTCCAACCTTCACCAGTGGAAAGCTCAAGGAGGTAAGAGTATAAGAGGATATTTAATTTGAAACTTAAAGAATGCATCTGGGGACAGGTAGAAAGTAAGATCATTTCTTTCCAAGGGTAGCCTGCTGAATGTGAGCTTCCTAATAACCGTTTTTTATCTTTATGTCCTAGAAGTGACAATATAGGATTAATTATAAGATATCACTTACTGCTCCATGCTTGAGAAAGCTAGGTCTTCTAGTACTTGAGTCTTCCCACTTAACTGTGGGTGTTGTTGTATTTTGTGTCTAGATGTTCCCCATCATTGGCCAATATGCAGATGGGTTGGTCAGCAACCTGAGGAAGGAAGCAGAGAAAGGAAAACCCATCAACTTGAAAGAGTAAGTAGAAGGCCAGCTGCTGGGATTTGGAGCTAGTCCTCAAGACACACTCCGCCCCCCGCCCCCAGCCGCCTGCCAGAGCCCAGTTCCCACTGAATTACTGTAATGACCAGACAGAAGTGGGTGTGTGGTGTTAGAACTCCAATGGGCTACCCAAGAGGATGTGGCTCCTCCAAAAAGCAGGGCAGCCAGGAGAGAAAGATCTTCTCCTGTGTACATGAACCAGGATTAATTTGTCTGTTTACTTGTCACCTTGGATATTCCTGAAGACAAACATACATAGTTTAGAAAGTAGAAACATGATTGTACCAAAGTTTTCAGTGTAGAGGATGTGAAATACTGGCAGGGGAAGGAACTGGTATGTATTAGTGAGCAGTGGGTAGAGCATGGAAGTTACAATGGAGAACTTGGAACAACTTCATGATTTTGGTGAGGATACCAGCAAAATATGAAATATTAAACCTTCCCACCACTTCTCCTTTCTTTAGTCTCAAATTAAAGAATGTCCTGTATAGACTATGGGTAGGGTGAGCATGTCATTTATTGTCTAAATTAAGATATGTTTAACTATGCAGGAACAACACAGGTAAAGTGGGACTGATCTGGGGAAACTGGGGACATATGATCACTTACCTATGGGATTTCCTCAAATTGATTTTGGGGTGATTTTTTAAATTATTTCTTAAACCAGAAACATTCTTAGTTCTTACATTTTACAGATATGAATGTGCCCTAAAGGCAACTTGAGATACTGGACTTGAGGACAGTGGGTCTTTCAGGAGCTTTAGCAGGAGTGCAGAGAAGGAGTGATGGCATTCCTGGCAACTCAGACCAGGGTGCTGCTGTTCTGTCATGTGCTGAAGTGGAATCAGCTCTGAGTATAGACACTGTGGTGAGGCAAGACCCTCGTCAATGTCACCTTTCTTGACTCCTCAGAGAAGAGTCATTACCTACCCTTGGTCCTGCTCAAGCACAGTATGGCTACTATTGTCCAGACTCAAAACACACTACTGTAATTTGCCTGATTATGGGTCTCCTTCCCTCTGACTGACCTCCTATTGCTCACAGGTGGGTCTAACTTGCCTTGGTGTCCCCATAACCCAGCACAGGGCCAGTTGCATGACTGGCATCTAATAAATAGCTCATGATTGACTGTGACAGGAGCATCGCTTCTTTAGATGATCCAGCCGATGGTTTTGACAGTTGTGTGGCTCCTTACCTGTCTCTGCCTGGTCATATGAATTTACATGTCCTTCCTATTGTATGTGTTGGATAAGGATAGTAAAGAGGTGCTGATTTTAATTTTCTATGTCTTTATTTCTCTACTCAGCATGTTTGGGGCCTACAGCATAGATGTGATTGCTGGCACATCTTTTGGAGTGAACATCGATTCCCTGAACAACCCACAAGATCCCTTTGTGGAAAATATCAAGAAGCTCTTAAAACTTAATTTCCTTGACCCATTCATTTTCTGCCTAAGTATGTGGACTACTGTATTTTTTCTTTCTCCCGCATGTCCTCCCTCCTTTCACCACTTCTTCTCTCTTTCTCTCTCTCTCTTTTCTCTCAGCTCATTTGAGATATCATTCACATACGATATAATTCAGCCATTTAAAATGTACAATTCTATCATTTTTACAACCTAGTGTCTGTCAACAGATAAATGAATAAAAAATGTGGCATATATAGATAAATGATAGATAGATAGATGATAGATAGATAGATAGATAGATAGATAGATAGATAATAGATAGATAGAATGGGTATTATTCAGCCATAAAAAGGAAGAAAATCTTGCCATTTGCAACAAGATGGATGGACTTTGAGGGCTTTATGCTAAGTGAAATGAGAAAGACAAATACTGTAGGACCTCACTTATATGTGGGATCTAAAAAAGTATCCAAACTCAGAGAAAAATAAGAAATGATTTGTGTTTATCAGAGGCAGAGTTTGAGGGTGGGAGTTTTAATTGAAGGTGCTCAAAAGATACAAACTCTCAGTTATAAGATAAACAAGAGTCTAGATTCTTAACGTTCTAATCACACAGAAAGAAAAATATTTTTAACTATGTACAGTGATTTATGTTAACTAAACTTATTATGGTCATTATTCCACAATACATGTATATCTAGTCATTATGCTGTATACCTTAAACTATGTCAATTATAACTCAATGAAGTGGAAAAATTGTTTTTAGTACATTCAGAGATATGTGCAGCCATCATTATATTACCTAGAACAATAGAGGCCCGGTGCACGACATTTGTGCACTGGCAGGAGGCCGTCACCCCGGCCTGTGCCCTCTCACAGTCCGGGACCCCTAGGGAGATGTATGCCTGCCACGGAGGTGGGAGAGGCTCCCACCACCACCGCTGCACTCCCCAGCCATGAGCCCAGCTTCTGACTGAGCAGTGCTCCCCCTGTGGGAGCACACTGACCACTAGGGGGGCAGCTCCTGCATTGAGTGTCTGCCCCCTGGTGGTCAGTGCACGTCATAGTGACTGGTGGTTCTGCCATTCGGTCAATTTGCATACAGTAGGTCCTTGGGTTACATCGGAGATCCGTTCCAATGGTGTGAAGTAATGTGATTTTCGCTCTAAGTTGGAACCCACCTACATAAGCACCTATGTCACTCACATACCCAGCAGTAATGAACTGAAACAGTAAAAACAATTTTAAAAGAAAGATAACAATTCCTGACCTTTACTTGTGATAAATAAATAATAAAAAACATAAAGCACATATGTCGAAATGATGGAACATTTTTTTTTTAATAAATAAATGGGAGATGGCAATGTAACCACAAAACAACATATGTCTAGTCCAACATAACCCAAGGACTGTCTGCATTAGGGTTTTCTTATATAGGATTTTTGTCAACTTAGATATATGGTACTTTTTAACATTAACATTCCACTCCCCTTAGCTCAAAGCAACCTCTAATCTACTTTCTGTCTCTGTAAATTTGCCTATGCTGGACACTTCATATAAATAGAATCACATATGTGGGTTTTTGTTGCTGGCTTTTAAAAATTTAGTATAATGTTTTCAAGGTTTATCCATGTTGTAGTATGTATCAGTATTTTATATTTATTATGACCCAATAATATTCCATTGTATGAACATTATGTTTATTCATTCATCAGTTAATGAGCATTTTGGTTGTTTCTACCTTTTGGCTCTTGTGAATAATGTTGCTGTAAACATTCTGTACACTTTTTGGTGATAACCTATTTCAATTTTGAGGGGTTTCATTTGGTTTTAATTCAGGGGTGGAATTGCTAAATACTATATTAATCTGTGTTTACCTTATCAAGGACCTGCTAAACTTTATTCTACAGTAGTGACACCATTTTACATCCCCATCAGTAATGTATGAAGGTTTGAATTTCTCCACACCCTCACCAACACTTGGTTGACATTTTTCTATCTTTTTAATTATAGCCATTCTAGTGGGTATGAAGTGGTATCTCATTGTGGTTTTTATTTGCATTTCTCTAATGACTAACGATGTTGAGGAACTTTTGATATATTTGTTGGCCATCTTTGTATCTTCTTTAGATAAATTTCTATTCAAATGCTTTGCCCATTTACATTTGAGTTGTTTGTCTTTTTGTTGTTGAGCTGTAAGAATTCTTTATATATTCTAGATATAAATTCCTCATCAGAAATAAGTTCAGAATTTTTCTCCTATTCTGTAGGCATCTTTTCTTTTTCTTTGTGCCTTTGAAGCACAAAATTTTCATTTTGATGACCTATAATTTATGTATTTTTTCTTTTATTGCCTGAGGTTTGGGTGTCATGTATAAGATCCATTGTCAAAAAAAAAAAAAAGATTCATTATCAAATAAATAGTTATCACTTGGGCCAGGGATTGAACCTGCAATCAAGGCACATGCCCTTGACCAGGAATCAAACCCATAAGCCTTTGGTCTGAGGGCCCACGCACTAACCACTGAGAAAAACTGGCCAGGGCATATCTATTTCTTTTTGAGTCAGTTTCTATAGTTTTGTCTTTCTAGAAATTTGTCCATTTTATCTAAGTTATCTTATTTATTGGCATACAGTTGTTTATAATATCCCCTTATAGTTTTTTAATTGTTTAATGTCATTAATAATCTCCCCTTTTTCATTTCTGATACCAGAAGTTTGGATCTTTTTTTTCTAGGTCAATTTACCTAAATGCCTTCAAAGAATCATCTTTTGATTTCATTAATCTTCTCTATTGTTTTTTATTCTTTATTGTATTAGTTTCTTTCTTATCTGTATCATTGCTTCCTCCTGCTTGCTTTTGGTTTTGTTTGCTCTTTTTTTCAGTGTGTTAAGGAGAAATGTTTGGTTCTTGATTTGAGATCATTGTTCTCTTTAAATGTAGACATTTATAGCCATAAATTTCTCTCTGAATGCTGCTATTGCTACATCCATAAATTTTGGCATGCTTTCTCTTAATTTTTATTTATCTCAAAGTATTTCCTAATTGTCCTTTTGATTTTTGTAGGACCCATGGATTATTTAGAAGGGTATTTTTAAATTTCCATAGAGCAGTGAGTTTCCAAGTTTTCTTTGTTATTAATTTCTAATTTCATTCCATTATGGTTGCAAGACATACTCTGTATTATTTCTATCCTAGCTACAAATTCATTTTTTCAAAATATACTTTTGTTAATATTTATATTATTATACAATGCACATTTCCTATAAAATTTTCAGAATTGTTTAAAAGACAAAGAAAAAACAAGATTCGCCTATAATTAAACTCTCAGATATAATCATTGTTGACATTTTAGTGTCTAGTGTTCCACTGTGTCCATGCATGTGTATCTGACTACTATTTCTAGAACAGTGTGATTAATTAAATAAATCAAACTCTGCTCTGATTTAGATAAAAGACAAAGCCATTCAGGGATGTAATCATGTTTCTTTAGTCATTCAAAAGATGGGGAAGGGGCCATGATCTCACTGCTATAGTGATGGCCCGTCTGTGTGGACTTGCCCTTGCGCAGCCACGGGCTGGAAGTCTGAGCAAAGGGCAGAGAGGGACTGGCTCCTGGTTGAGAAGCCTGGTGTCTTTTACTCTCCTCATTGGTAGAGAAAATTATAAGTGCTCCCGGTACATTTCGTATTTTCATTGTGCTTTCTTTTTTCTTGCAGTACTCTTTCCATTCCTTGGCCCAGTGTTTGAAGCATTTAATATTTTCCTGTTCCCAAAAAGCGTAACTGATTTTTTAAAAAAATCTGTAAAAAGAATGAAAGAAAATCGCCTCCAAGATAAACAAAAGGTAAAATCTGGTGGTGGTTACATGAGTGTGTTCACGCTTTGATAATTTATTGAGCTGGATACTTATGATTTGTGCACCTCTCTTTTTTTAGGTTGATAGAGAACTCTAGGTTTACAGGAGGAAAGTTCTAACATTTTGGGGGGAATGAAGAAGGTGGAGGTCAGGAAAGCAAATAAAAAATAAGTCAGAGAGACATTGTCTAAAATGTAATATAATAATAGGCACAAAGGTCAGTATATCACTGCATGCATATTATTGAGATGAAAAGTTTTCCACTTCCCTTCAGTAAATTATCAAAGTATAAAAATTGCTGTTTAAAATTTGTTTTCCTGGTATAATTCCCCAGAGTTAAAATTGGCAAAGAATCACATCAATTCCAAGCCTCTTATTTTACACATTCTGCAGTGGAAGTTCCCAGCAGGCCCCTGGGGGAGGGCTCTATGTTAAACTGAAGCCTGCTCAGGGACTGGAGAGGGCAGTAGTCTTCTCTGGGCATTGAGGTTGCAAGCTGGCTAACCCAGCTTTGCCTTCATGGGCCTGGAGGCCAGCACAAGAATATCTGCAGGCCATGGGGATAGCATTAGGTACCCCGGAATGGCACTGAATGTTGTGGAGAGTTTTGAGATGGTGGCACTTGAAGCTGCTCACAGAAAAACTGCCAATGAACTCTTCAAATATCAGGAGATTCATCTATGTGGCCATTCATTAAGAATTAAGTCTAGCCCTGACTTGTTTGGCTCAGTGAATAGAACGTCGGCCTGCGGACTGAGAGGTCCCAGGTTCGATTCTGGTTAAGGGCATGTATCTTGGTTACGGGCACATCCCCAGTGGGGGGTGTGCAGGAGGCAGCTGATCGATGTTTCTGGCTCTCTGTTCCTCTCCCTTCCTCCCTGTAGAAAATCAAAAAAATATATTAAAAAAATAATTAAGTCTAGAGAGAAAGAAAGGTTTGAGGTCAGGGACATTTTTGTGAGCATGTAGGCATGACAGGAGAGGGAGCAAGTAGTTTTTTGGCTATGTTCAAAGTAAAAGAAGCTGAAGATCAGAGAGAGTGAGGACCAAAAAGCAGCTGGGCATGATGGCTGGATCTTCTTCAGGTAAACACCCTGCTCTCCAGGATTTGTAGCTGGATGTTTTTATTCACTGATAACTCAAGCAACACTAGGCACACTTCCGGATTTAAAGGGGCCATCTTATCAGGAAAGAAATTTAGTATTGCACTTTTTTGTTGTTGTTAATCCTCACCTGAGGATATTTTTTCCATTGATTTTTAGGGAGAGAGGGAAGGAGAGGGAAAGACAGAGAAACGTCACTGTGAGAAAAACACATTGATTGGTTGTCTCTTACACAAGCCCGGACCAGGTCCTGGGCCAGGGAGGAGCCTGCAACTAAGTTTTGTGCCCTTGGCCAGAATCAAACTCGGGACCCTTTGATCTACAGGCCGACACTCTATGTACTGAGCCAAACCAGCTAGGGCTACTATTGCAGTCTGGATTTATTTCTAACATTAAAAGTTTTCCTTCTACTTCCAGCACCGAGTGGATTTACTTCAGCTGATGATTAACTCTCAGAATTCCAAAGAAACAGACTCCCATAAAGGTAAACAAGGTGTGCTTTGGAGGGCCAGTGATGGGAGGCTCAGAGGTAGTTGATGACCTCAACCTGGAACACTTCGTTAAAATTGTGTTCACTTTATTTTTCGTTTGTAATTAATAAGGAACTTGTGGGGAAGCCTTTGAGACTAAGTAAATATTCTGTTCCTCTTCAAACTTTCACCTACTAGTTTTATCATCTATGGATGATTTTTGACTAGTCATTATTACTATGATGGTTGCAAAATTATGACATTTTAATTCCATCATTTCTTCTACATTTATGAATTGACTAGAGGCCTGGTGCACAAAATTCATGCATGGGTAGGGTCCCTAGGCCTGGCCGGCGATCAGGCCTGATCGGGGCCTTACTTCCCTGGCTGCTGGCCAGGACCTTCCTTCGTTCCCCGCTGCCCCCTGGTGGTCAGCATATATCATAGCAAGAGGGTGAACTCCTGGTCAGTCGAATTCCTGAGGGGACAATTTGCATTTTAGCTTTTTATTATATAGGATGTTTCATTGTAAAGTTTATTCTGTTCTCTCCCATTTATTATTTATTTATTTATGTCAATATGATCTTATATATTATAAATTTACTCTCTTACATCTTTTTTTGTGTGATCAAATTCTTTTAGGTTTGTTCACTGGAGCTCCTTTAAGTGGGCTCTGGGTTTCTTCTTTCTTTCATTTTAATATTTTATTTTTCCAATATACTTTTTTAGGGTAATTTTAGATTCACATCAAAATTCTACAGAAGGTACAGAGACTTAATATGCCACCTCACTCTACCTATACACAGATTCCTCGACTATCAAAATCCCTCACAGGTGTGGATCATCCTATCTAATAAAAGAGAAACATGGTAATTGGCGTACGACCGCTACCCTTCCCATTGGCTAATCAGGGCAATATGCAAATTAACTGTCAGTCAAGATGGCAGCCGGCAGCCAGGCAGCTTGAAACTAACATGAGGCTTGCTTGCTTCAGTGACGGAGGACTCCAACGTTCCCCGCCTGCCACTGCAGGCCTCTGAGCTGCAACTCTAAGCAACTATGTAACAAATATAGAAGCTAAACAAAACCCCAGAAACCCGCTTTAGTCACCGGGCTTCAGCCAGCAGGATCGCAACATTGTAAGCAAAGGCCAGAAACCTACTTTCAGCAGCGGAGGCCTAAGAGCTGGAGCCAAGCCTCAAAGCTAAAGCTGGCCCAGAATAAATAAAAAAAGAAAAGAAAAAAAGGAGCAGTTGGGAGCTTCAGTCACCCCCAGCCTGAAAACAGCCCTCAGCCCCTCACCCAGACTGGCCAGGCACCCCAGTGGGGACCCCCACCCTGAAGGGTGTGTGACCAGCTGCAAACAGCCATCATTCCCTCACCCAGGCTGGCCATGCACCCCAGTGGGGACCCCCATTCTGATCCAGGACACCCTTCAGGGCAAACCAGCCGGCACCCACCCGTGCACCAGGCCTCTACCCTATATAGTAAAAGGGTAATATGCCTCCCAGCACCGGGATCAGCGGAGCCGCGAGGCCTCCCTGCACCGGGATCAGCGTGACAGGGGGCAGCGCCCAAACCCCTTGATGGCCCTGTGGCTCTGTGTGTGACAGAGAGCGGGGCCACAACCTCCCTATCCACCATGCTCTGTTCGTGACAGGGTGCAGCGCCCCAACCCCCCCTCCCCCACCACAGGCCCTGCTTTGTGTGTGACGGGGTAGAGCCATAACCTCCCCATTGGCCATGCCCTGAGTGTGAGAGTGGCGGCGCCCCAACCCCCTGATTGGCCCTGCTCTGTGGGTGATAGAGGGCGGCACCCCAACCCCCTGATGGGCCCTGCTCTGTGCGTGACAGGGTACAGAGCCCCAACCCCCCTGATGGGCCCTGCTCTGTGACTGACAGGGGGTAATGCCCCAACCCCCTGATTGGCCCTGCTCTGTGCATGACCAGGGGTGGCGCCGCAACCTCCCCATCCACCCTGCCTTGATTGTGACAGGGGACGGTGCCCCAACCTCCCAATCGGCCCTACCCTGAGCATGACTGAGGGTGGCATCACAACCTCCCAATTGCCCTGCTCTGTGTGTGACAGGGTACGGAGCCCCAACCCCCCTGATGGGCCCTGCTCTGAGCCCGACCAGGGGCTGCACCTAGGGATTGGGCCTGCCCTCTGCCACCCGGGAGCAGGCCTAAGCCAGCAGGTCGTTATCTCCTGAGGGGTCCCAGACTGGGAGAGGGCACAGGCCGGGCTGAGGGACCCCCCTCCCCCCCGAGTGCACAAATTTTTGTGCACCGGGCCTCTAGTTTGTTATAATTAGTGAACATATAATAACACATGATTATCACACAAAGTTCATAGTTTACATAAGGGTTCACTCTTGGTATTACACATTCTAGGGTTTTGACAAATGTATAATGGCATATACTAGTATACAGAGTGTCCAGTATCATTTTTACCTATCATTTAAAAAAAAATATGTTCTTATTGATTTCAGAGAGAAGGGAGAGGGAGAGATAAATAGAAACATCAATGATGAGAATCATCTATTGGCTGCTCCCTGCACACCCCCTACTGGGGATCAAGGTCGCAACCCAGGCATGTGTCCTGACCAAAAATTGAACCATGATCTCCTGGTTCATAGGTCAATGCTCAACCATTGAGCCACACCAGCTGGGCTTTACCTATCATTGCTTTTGTGTGCGCTTCCTTGCTTCCTGGTATGAGAAAATTCTAGGTTTCTCTTTATTTCCCCTGATCAAGCCTTGAATCAGTCATTTCTCAAGGAGCTTTGGTCATTTTAGTAAGAAGTGATATTTAGAAACCAACATCTACGATCTGGGAATGCTTATTCCTACTAGGGCTTTTTTTCTTCTAGATCGCCTTAGTAGACAAACCTAATAATATCAAATATATTTATACAGATCTGATAAATATAAGTATTTCTATATATACTCGTAACTAGACCAATGATTCCCCCATCTCTCTCTCTCTCAAAAATCTGATTAATAACGTATTTCCATAATATAAATAATCCCATTATGGTTAATTTTAAACTACCAATAGTCTGACAACCATCTTACAAAATGTCTGAATATTTAACGTTTGGTTCTAGAGAGCAGGGATGAGATGACTCTAATACACCATTATAAATACACTAGAGGTCCGGTGCATGAAATTCTTGCACAGGGGCAGGGGGGATCCCTCAGCCCGGCCTGCACCCTTTCCAATCCGGGACCCCTCGGGGGATATCCTAAGCTGGCAGTCAGACCTCCCTCTGGCAATCTGGGACCTCTGGCTCCTAACCGCTCGCCTGCTTGATTGCCCCTAACCACCTCTGACTGCTGGCCTGATTCCCCTAACTGTTCCCCTGCCTGCCTGATCAACCCTAACAGCTTTAACCTGCTGGCCTGATGCCCCTAACTGCTCCCTTGCCTGCCTGATCACCCCTAACAGCCTCTACCTGCTGGCCTGATTGCCCCTAACCGCCTCTGCCTGCCAGCCTGATAGCCCTTAACTGCTCCCCTGCCTGCTGGCCTGATCACTGCCTAACCACTCCCCCGCTGGCCTGATCACCCCCAACTGCCCTCCCCTGCCAGCCTGATGGTCCCTAAACTGCTTGCTCCCCTGCTGGCCTGATCGCCCCTAATCGCCTCTGCCTCAGCCCCCACCACCGTGGCTTTGTCCAGAAGGAAGTCAGACATCTGGAAGATGTCTGGTCCACCTGGTCTAATTAGCATATTACCCTTTTATTAGTATAGATATTCATTACTCAATACAGTAATTACTAGACACATGTTACTATTGAACATTTGTGTTGTGGCCAGTGCAACTGAAAACAATCTTAAATTGTATTTAATTTTAATTAATTAAGATCTAAAGTTAAATTATCACTTGTGGCTTGTGACTACCATATTGGACAGCACAGCTCTAAACTTTGAATATTATGTGGTATGTGCTAACTGGGGGAAAGAATTTCATAGCTGAATTTATCCTCCAAAAGCATCACAAAAATCGTCATTGAAAAGTCATTTTCAAATCCTCATTGAAAAGTCAGAACTCTGTAGAGTTTTTGTACACTTTTTTGTATTGTTTTTAGTTGTCAATTACATGGTTGGGGTAAGCACATATTTATTTCATGCTCTAAGTATCTAAAAGTTATAGTATACTTCAAACAAATAGATTAGAGCCTGACCATGCTTAGTTTCTCTCAGGAGAAAATATAAAAAGAGACCAATTTTATCACAATGGCTATTTGCTGAGCATAAAATAGAGCAAAGAGAGGGGGCAGGTGCTGAGAAAGATAACATTCAGGTCATGATTGAATGAACATTGCTAATTCCACTTACTGGACCCTACATTTCTGTATTTCATGCTGTCCAATGCCCTTCTATTGGCACATTCTTTTTTCTGCTATTTTAATGCCATTGATTAGACTAAGATCAATCACCAATCTTACACCTTTTTTTAAAATCTCTGCAGTTTTTGCCCATATCTCAGATCATCAATTTTGAAGACATGTGTCCCAAGTCTTTTAATACCTAATATCTCTTAAAGGTATAATCTGTGCTTACCAAGCTAGGTTGTGCACACAAATTACATCTCTCTTTTGCAATAATATGATGCAGTCTTTTCATTTTTCAAGGGCCATCTTACAAAAGAGTGCTTTCTTTATATTAGGTGACTTCCAAAGGCAGAACTAATGCAGCAATAATGGTCAGGAAGGCCTATTTGGGCCCAATATAAGGAAGATATTTACAACTATTAATATTGTATAAAAGTGGAATGATTTCCCTGAAGAGGTAGTGAGCTTTCCATCATTGGTGTTATTTTTAAAAAAATCAAAACACTAGATAAAATGGATAATCCTGGAAAGGGTATTCAGGCATTAGGTTGAAATAAAGTTCATCAATGACTCTAACCCCCCCCAAAATAATAATAAAAATAAATAAATACTATTTTTAAATTAGAGTTTGCATTGAATATTATTTTGTATTAGTTTCAGATGTACATTATAGTGGTTAGACAATCACATATTTGACAAAGTGATCCTCCTAATATTTCAAGCACCCATCTGATACCATACAGAGTTATTACATTATTGACTGTATTTCTTTTATATATGTACTAGAGGCCTGGTGCACGAAATTGGTGCATGGGGGCTGGGGTGTTTATCCCTCAGTCCAGCCTGCACCCTCTCCAATCTGGGACCCCTCGATGGATGTCCTATTGCCCATTTAGGCCCGATCCCACTGGATCCCCACCTGACCCCAGTTTAGGCCCACTAGGATTGAGCCTAAATGGCAGTCGGACATCCCTCTCACAATCAGGGACTGCTGGCTCCCAACCGCTTGCCTGCCTGCCTGTCTGATTGCCCCTAACTATGTCTGCCTGCTAGCCTGATCACCCTCTAACCACTCCCCTGCCAGACTGATTGATGCCTAACTGCTCCACTGCTGGCCCGATTGTCCCTAACTGCCCTCCCCTACCAGCCTGGTCACCCCTAACTTCCCTCCTTTGCCAGCCTGGTCGCCCCAACCACCCTCCCCTGCAGGCCTGATAACCTCTAACTGTCCTCCCCTGCCAACCTGGTTGCCCTCAACTGCCCTCCACTGCTGGCCCAGTCACCCCTAACTTCCCTCCTTTGTCAGCCTGGTTTCCCCTAACTGCCCTACCCTGCCAGCTTGATTGCCCCTAACTGCCCTCCCCTGCCAGCCTGGTTGCCCCCAAATGCCCTCCCCTGCAGGCCTGGTCACCCCCAACTGCCCTCCCCTTCAGGCCTGGTCCCCCTCATCTGCCCTCCCCTGAAGACCTGGGTCCCCCCAACTGTCCTCCCTTGTGGGCCTGATTGCCCCAAACTGCCCTCCCTTTCAGGCCTGGTCCCTCTCAAATGCCCTCCCCTGCTGGCCTGATCACCCACAACTGCCCTCCCCTGCCAGCCATCTTGTGGTGGCTATCTTGTGTCCACATGGGGGTGGCATCTTTGATCACATGGGGGTAGCCATTTTGTGTGTTGGAGTGATGGTCAATTTTCATATTACCTCTTTATTATATAGGATTATTTTATTGATTTCAGAGAGGAAGGGAGAGGGAGAAAGAGATAGAAACATCAATGATGAGAGAGAATCATGGATCAGCTGTCTCCTGCACACCCCCCACTGGGGACCGAGCCCACAACTCAGGCATGTGCCCTTGACCGGAATCAAACCTGGGACCCTTTAGTCCTCAGGCCAACACTTTCCACTGAGCCAAACCAGCTAGAGCTTGTCTTTATTTCTTATGTTGTCCTTTACATCCACATGACAATTTTGTAACTACCAATTTGTACCTCTTAATCCCTTTACCTTTTTCTTCCAGTCCCCTATCCCACTCCCACTGGCAACCATCAGTCTTTTATTTATATCTATGAGTCTGTTTCTATTTTGTTTGTTCATTTATTTTGGTGTTTAGATTCCACCTATAAGTAAAATCATACAATAATTGTCTTTCTCTGTCTGACTTATCTCACTTAGCATAATACCTTCTATCCATTCATACTGTTGCAAATTATAAGATTTTATTCTTTTTCAGTGGCTAAGTAATAATCCATTTGACAGGCACTTGGGTTGCTTCCAAACCTTGGCTATCGTAAATGACATTACAATGAACATAGGGGTGCATATAGTCTTTCAAATTAGTGTTTTGGGATTCTCTGGATATATACCCACAAGTGCAACATGGGGTCATAAGGCAGTTCCATTTTTAATTTTTTGAGGACCCCCCATACTGCTTTCCACAGTGGTTGCACGAATCTGCATTCCCGCCAATAGTGCAGGAGGGTTTCCTTTTCTCCACATCCTTGCCACCACTTGTTGTTTGTTGATTTATTGATGTTAGCCATTCTGACAAGTGTGAGCTAACATCTCATTGTGATTTTAATTTACATTTCTCTGACAATTAGTGATGTTGAGGATCTTTTCATATGTCTATTGGCCATCTTATGTCCTCTTTAAAGAAGTGTCTATGCAGAACCTTTGCCCACTTTTTAAATGGATTATTGGGGGGCTGGGGTTGGTTTGAATTGTATAATTTCTTTATAAATTTGGAGTATTAACACCTCATGGAATGTATCATTGGTGAATATTGTCTCCCATTCAGTAGGTTGTCTTTTTGTTTTGTTGATGGTTTCCTTTGCTGTGTAAACTTTTTAGTTTGATGTAGTCCCATTTATTTATAGTTTCCCTTGCCCAAGCAGATATGTCAGGAAAAAATATTGCCAAGAAAAATGTCAGAGATTTTACTGCCTCTGTTTTCTTCTAGGGTTTTTATGGTTCAAGTCTTACATTTAAGTCTTTAATTCATTTTGAGTTTATTCTTATATACGGTGTAAAAAGATAGTCTAGGCACTGACCAGTAGGGCTCAGTTGGTTGGAGCATCCTCCCATACAATGAAAGGTTGTGGGTTCAGTCTCCAAGTAGGGCACATGTCTGGGCTGCGAGTTTGATCCCCAGTCACAGGCCCTACTCAGGGCACATACGGGCGTGGGGGGCGGGGGATTGATCAATGTTTTTCATCTCTCTCTCTCTCTCTCTCTCTCTCTCTCTCAGCATGTCCTCGGAATAAGCATGTCCTCGGATGAGGATTTAAAAAAAGATGGTCTCGCCCTAACCAATTTGGCTCAGGGGATAGAGTGTCTCCCTGCGGACTCAAAGGTCCCAGGTTCGATTCCGGTCAAGGGCATGTACCTTGCTTGCGGGCACATACCTAGTAGGGAGTGTGCAGGAGGCAGCTGATCGATGTTTCTCTCTCATCAATGTTTCTAATTCTCTATCTCTCTCCCTTCCTCTCTGTAAAAAAATCAATAAAATATATATTTTTAAAAAGATGGTGTAGTTTCATTTTTTGGCTCATATCTGTCCAATTTTCCAGACATTTATTGAATAGACTATTTTTACTTCCTTGTATGTTCTTGTCTCCTTTGTCATATATTAATTGACCATATCGGTATGGGTTCCCTATTCTGTTCCACTGATCTATATTTGTTTTTATGCCAATGCTATGCTGTTTTGATCACTATAGTCCTGTAGTATAATTTGATACAAGGTAGTGTGATATCTCCAACTTTGTTCTTTCCCAAGATTGCTATCTTTTGTGGTTTCATATAAATTTTGTGTTTTTTTGTTCTAGTTATGAAAATCATCTCATATCTTGACAGTTCATACTGTGATTCAGTAGTTTTTGTATGGGATTTAAGATTCTGCATTTCTAATAATCTTCCAGATATTGCTGATGATGCTGGTCTATGGACAATACTTAGAGTAACCATATTTTATCTGTAGCCCAGTATTATTCTCTTAAATTTCTGCAAACATTTTTGAATGAAAGATCCTTTAATTTTCCCTGCATAAGCCTTAGTGGAAAGTCTCTTAAAAATTACCCAGGGCCCTGGCCGGTTTGGCTCAGTGGATAGAGTGTCAGCTTGTAGACTGGGAGAGTCCCGGGTGTGATTCTGGTCAAGGGTGCGTGCCTGGGTTGCAGGCTTGGTCCCCAGTGCGGGGCATGCAGGAGGCAGTGGATTGGTGATTCTCTCATCATTAATGTTTCTATCTCTCTCTCCCTCCCCTTCCTCTCAGAAATCAATAAAAAGATATATATATATACACACTAAAAATTATTCAGGTATATTTTATCTAGAATAATTTAAAATTTTCCTGGGGGAGAAATGTATCCCATATTACTTGTAGCTAAAGTACTTTCAGGATTCTCCAAGGGACAGACTGATAACACTGTGCATGTAACACAAAATGCTATGTCTTAAAATTGCACAGCTATGTTGTGGAGAGAGTGACACAACCAGAAGCAGATGGTGAAGAATAGAATAGACGTTGGGGGGGCGGGGGAGCAGATGAAGACATTTTTGCCTTTTTCTGGCTCTGTAACATACACATCAGAGTGCAAAACACTCCCAATTTAAGCTGAATTGTGTTTTCAATTTTTCCTATAAGGGTTTGGGAATTTCATTTGGATTCCTCATAATCTAAATTGTGATGTTGTACATAGACCTGCTTTATAAAATATCTTTCGTCTCCTTTTAGCTCTGACTGATCTGGAGCTTGTTGCCCAATCTATTATCTTTCTGTTTGCCGGCTATGAGACCACTAGCAATTCTCTTTGTTTCCTTATGTATTTGCTGGCCACTCACCCAGATGTGCAGCAGAAATTGCACAAGGAGATTGATGCAACGTTTCCCAATAAGGTAAGTGGGTGATACTTGGAGAGCGAGGGAGAAAGTAAAGCCTTATCAAGAATGCCTCCTCACCACTTCCTAGGAGAATTTTTACAAAGAATGTAAGCATCAATTATTTTAATTGTGCTATTTAGGAAGGATGTAAAAAGACAAAAACAATCAAAGAATATAGGTAATTTTTGTTATTAGAGGTATATAAGATCTTTGAAAAAGTGTTGGTCCTGTTGTGTCAGTTATCTGTTATCACAATAATGTCAAATGAAAAAAAAATTTTAAAACCTCAGTGGCAATTAACAATAGGAATTTATTGCTCAAGTGTCTAGATGATTACCTGTGTTGCTATTGACTAGACTTGTTGCAGTCTGGCTCTTGGCTGATCTAGGCTGGCCTTGGCTAAGTGGCTGGGTGAATCAGCTCCACACAGGATCCACATATCTCCCATACTCCCGACAACTAGCCTGGGTATGTTCTTCTCAGGCAATGACAGAGGGAATGACCAATAAGCCCAAACATATGGGTGCCTTTCAGAACTCTGCTTGCATTACACTTAACCAACATTCCATTGATTTAAAGCATGCACCATGGCCAACACCAGGATCATAATAGGAGGGCACAAAGTTAGATGACTAAGGGCATGGACACAGGAAGGTGTGGAAAACTGGCACTATTACTGGAATCTACCACCTTGGGTAAACTGTGCAATCTAGGAGAAGCCTGGTATACAGAAAAGAACATAGTGTAGGAAATAGAAGACATGAGTTTGAGTCCAGACTGTGGTTTTGGATAGGTCTTAAGAACTCTCCGTGTCATAGGTCCTTCAAATATAAAATAAAGATACATTTTAGGGTCCAAATAAATTAAAGATTATTTTTCTTCTCTGGGTAAGCCTATATTGGAGATCATTTTATTGCAATAAGATGGAAAGGTCACTAAGAAACAGACTAGCTAAAGCATTATGTCCTCCCCTCTTAATAAGAGTAACAATGACAACAACAACACTAATAGCTAACATATACTTCTCACTATATTTGTCTGTTCTAAATGCCTTATATTTATAAATGAATTTTTAAAAAATTTTGTATTAAAAATAGAAACAGACTCATAGATAGCGAACAGACTATCAGCGGCGAAGGGGGCTTTGGGAGGCTGGGTGAAAAAGGTAAAGAGGTTAAGCAAAAAAACCTAATTGACACAGCCCTAGCCACTTTGGCTCAGTGGATAGAGCTTCGACCCTCAGACTAAAGGGTTCTGGGTTTGATTCCTGTCAAGGGCACATACCTTGGTTGCAGGCTAGACCATGGCTATGATGTGGAAGCAACCAATCCATGTGTCTCTCTCACATTGATGTTTCTCTCTGTGTGTCTTTCCTCCTCCCTTCCACTCTCTCTAAAAATAAATGGAAAAATATCCTTGCGAGAGGATTAACTAAAACAAGAAACTCATAGACACAGTCAACAGCATGATGATTGCCAGAGGAGAATAGGCGTTGGCAGAAGTAGAAGAGAGTATGGGGTGGGGGAGGATAAATGGTGATGAAAGGAGACTTGACTTGGGGTGGTGATCATACAAAACAATATACAGATGGAGTATTATCGTATTGTAACTGAACCTATAGAATTTTCTTAACCAATGTCACCCCAATAAATTCAATTTTAAAAAGTGATACATTAGTCAGAATAGGCTAAATTTGCCACAACTACAGATTAGCCCTCTATTCTCAGTGGATTTACATTGCAAAGGATTATTTCCAACTCACATTAACATGTCCAACATGGATTGTTAATGAAGGATGGGAGTGTGACTTTGTGCTCCATAGTTACTCAGAAATATAAGCTAAAAAGGACCCATTTTCTTGTAGCGGCACTTTCTGGAGCACAAGGCCTTCATGTTGGTTGGGGAATAAAGAAGTAGAGTGTTGCTCACTGGATTTTCAAGAATTTTGACTCTGAACTGACATATGTCACCACAGCTCGGAGCCCATTCTCAAAGCTGGTTCCCCCTAGCTTTAAGTGGGCTGGGAGATGTGGAGACTACATGGATATTGGGTGAGCAGTGATGTCTCTACCAAACAACCCTATGAAGTGTCAACTCTAAATATCTCCATGTAACATATCAGAAAACTGAGAGGTGAAATAATTTTCATACACTAGTCATATAGCTAGTGGTGAAGAAGCCACTAGCCAAACCCTTAACCTCTCCAGTATTGCCTCTTCAATATAACACCAAGTGATACCCACATATTGCCCACACTGTTTTCAGATATCTGACAAAACTGGAACTCTTTGTGGTAGGAAGAGACTGGCCTCTGGGGATGGCGAGGCTTGTATGAGATCTTCACAGCTTACAGTCAAACCCTGAACAACAACTAGGAGACTGTTCCGGCAAGGCAGCATGAGGCTGAGTGGGGTTCCACCTCTTTATAGCTTCTGCTAGAATGAAATTATGCGCCCTGCTTTCATTCTTTTCAGTCACGCCCTTCTTTTGCTATACTTACAGAGTTTTTCATTTATAGAGTTTCTATTTATATGGTGTTTCTCTCCAAATTATATATATAATCTAAAGGCTTAGTAAGCAGGATTTTTCAACTGAACACTGTCAAGTTGGAATTTTGCTCTTTTACACATTCTCTTTCCTTGGCACAGAGGTGTGGCCTATCTTTTGGGAAAAAAAACAGTGACCTTAGCGTATTTCAGTTAAGAATATGGGTCATAGTCTATTACTCACATGAGTTAAAAAAAAATCACTACACAGTAATGTGAGGGATTTGGGGTCCTGTTTAAGGAGTTGTCCCCAACGTCCTCCCATAGTCATAACTACTCCACACATCTCAATGGGCCATTAAGCAGGCCAATGGACATGACAGATATTAAAATGTCTATAAATCCTAAGGTCCTTTACCCAAATAAGTTATTCTTTGGAGCTCCTAACATTTCTATAGAACTACATAGACTGAATTGAAAATAGATATCAAATCTCAGTTTATCAAAATCTGTTTCTTTCTTCCCAGGCAACTCCCACCTATGATGCCCTGGCACAGATGGAGTATCTTGACATGGTGATGAATGAATCCCTCAGACTATTCCCAATTGCTGGTAGACTTGAGAGGTTCTGTAAGAAGGATGTGGAAATCAATGGGGTGTTCATTCCCAAAGGAACACTCGTGATGGTTCCAATCTTTGTTCTTCACCTAGACCCGACGTACTGGCCAGAGCCGGAGGAGTTCCGTCCTGAAAGGTACTGGACCCCTGGGAAAGGGAACCCACCCTCATCCAGGCTGATTGGACATAATCTGATGTCTTTTAGTATAGATGATGTACATGTGGTTGTACAATCATTTATTGTACATTTTTCTGTTTTTACAAGTTTGTTTTTTCTTATTACAAGAGTAATCATTGTTTGTTGACAAAATTTTACAAACTCTAGACTAGCTACAAGAAAATTGTATCTGTCCATAGTACTAATATCTTAAGATAGGCCTCATTAGTAATGCAATGTATGTCATTATTGACATTTTTCTAAGCATATATAGATATTTAAAATTAAAAGAGTAATATATTTTTTATTTTGAACTGCTTACTTTATTTACCAGTAAACTATAAACAGTGTCCTTTTATATATAACCATCATATATAGGTATGCATACTTATAAATATTCATGCAGATGTGACTATATGCTTATGCCATAAATTAGTTAATCATTATCTGATTTTAGGAATGTAGGCTTTTTTACTTCTTTAAATTTTTCTGTGTTGTTCTCATTAGCTCTCTGAATTTACCAGCAACGTTCCCACATTCTGTTTGTTTTTGTTTTTTTCACATTGGTGGCCACATCTTTATCATTATTGGGAGAGTGCATTATGGGAACCTGAGAGGTCCTCATCCCTGATGATTTAAGCGGCCCCTGGAGGACAGAGGAGAACACAAGTCACTGGTCTGTCTTTGGCTACAGTCCTGTGTCAGCTTCCTCCAACTCTCAAAGAAACTGGCGACTTCCAAAGAAAAGTCACCTGCTCTCCAGACACAGAGACACGCCCCCTAGGAGGATCTTTATAGCATGTTCTTCTGGAAATTCAGAGCCAAGGCCTAGCTTTAGGCACAGCTTGAACTCTAGAAAGAGCTGATGTTCCCCATTTATTGTACTGATGAGCAAAACTGGAATTAACTATTGAGGGCACTAGCTGGGACCTAGGCTTTCATTAGCACAACTATATGATCCCTAATGGCAGGGACCTTCTCTCATTTGCCATGGTGTTCTTAGTTCTAGCTTATTGTCTACACATAGTATTTGGTGAAAGAAGAAGTTAGACGTGACCAAATCCTCTGTTTTCTGGACCAAGGGGCCTCTGTGTTTCCTCCAAGCTCAACCGTTTTTTCTCCCCTCACCCCCACACCCAGTAGCTTCATGAACATGAAACCGGAGACCACTGACTGTACTGCTCTTTTGATCATTAAGTCTTCCACAGAGAGTAACTGCTTACCATGTCTGGAAGTGGGTAAGGCAGTGAGAAATCCAAACGTTAAAAAATGCCTATTATGGAGAATTTGACACACAAATATACAAAATCATTTTCTACAGATACGAGTCTACTTTTAATTCATCTATGCATGCCTATCACATGTTTACAGCCATCAAAGTATGTCTGCTGCCCCATTCACACACCATTACTACCATCCTCCTAATTCCCATATTATTTTAAGGCATACCATCTCTAAATATTCCAATGTTCAAGAACCTTTTAAAAATACATAACCCCAATGTCATGATCACTTTCCCAAATCCACATTTTCCCTTAATATAATCAAATATTGAGGGATCAAATTTGAATAAAAATAGGTCTAACCTTCAAGAAATTTACAGCCTAGTGCAACAGATAGACAAGGGAACCACAGATTTTATTAGAGTAGAGGAGCATCATATGCCCATATGCGTCATCTGATTTAAGCTATTCAATGGGAGAGGGACAGAAGAGGTGAGAGGAAGGGAGGAGAGGAAAGTGGGGAGTGGAGGAAGGAAAGGGAAGGGAAGGAGAAAATAACAATGCAACTAATGAGAGATATGATTCCTACTTCCTTCCTCCATGAGCATGTGACCAACATGAGTTTGATGGAGGCAGGGACCTACTTTTTCTTCAATTAGTCTCATTTCCTACTTGCCTTTCAGAGTGTGAACATCTTAATACCCTGAATGTAATTTAGTGTTTAAAGATAAATTTTCCGTTAAACAGCATTCATGTCATCTCTTCAATGATACTGTTAGCTCGTATAGGGTATGTGGAATGGAAAGAACCTGTAGCTTACCATTCTTACAGCCACATAACTATAGCAGGATCTCACTGACTAGCCCAAAGGAGTATTCTGTACACTACTTGTAGAGGAGCCTAAGAAGCCCAAACATGTAGCTCTTGCGGTGTTTATGTTTCATTAATTGTTTGCATCTACTGTTATATAACCAGGTTTAGCAAGGAGAACAAGGACAGCATAAATCCTTACATATACACACCCTTTGGAAGTGGACCCAGAAACTGCATCGGAATGAGGTTCGCTCTCATGAACATGAAAATTGCTCTCGTCAGAGTTCTGCAGAACTTTTCCTTCAAACCCTGCAAAGAAACACAGGTCAGATACTTAACCTGTTACCACTCTGTGTGAATGATGCTTGATTGAGAGTTTTTCATAAACTGAGATACATATGCATGAGTGTGCTCATTCATTGTTTAATACTTTGTTCTGTTGGACAGACAATCTATCTGGAGTCACATGTAACCTTTAAGATCCTGGTAGTCTAGAGTGCTAAGCCTGTGTTTTTATAGGGTGTTCCAAACTTCACGCAAGATTTGCGATTGAATTGAGTTGCAAATCTTGTGTGAATTTTGGGACACCCTATATAAATATCCAAGTATAAAGGCCATCTAGAGTCAATATAGTTAGTGTGACACGATCAGGTAGAGTCATTTGAGAAAAGTTTAAATTTGGTTTTAAATCCACTGGAAGGAAGGGAAAGCGCTGTGCACAGTCCTGAAGTACAATGATAACTGGGTCATGACTTTTGAACACTGCTCTTTTCCACCAGAACTTACAGAAGCTCTTGTGAGAGGGTTCTCAACCACTGGTAATACAATGAAATCAGCAGGGATCTTTTAAAAATCCTATGCTGAGGTCATCTCAGATTCTAAAATAATCCATCCTGTGTGGCTTTAAAAGCACCCCGTTTGGTTTTCATTTGCAGCCAAGGTTGATTAAAGCATTTCTGCCTGATGTAAGAACTCCTACAGTCCATGGCCATCCTGGCTACTTGAAACCTGCTTCTGGGAGCCAGGCTGCAATCAAGTTGGATTCTTTAGATCCTAATATGAACTCTATGATGTTTTTCTCACTCTCTTCCCTATTCTGTTCTCATCTTTCAAGTCCTAGTTCACTCTCAAGCCCCTTCCAGGAGGCTTCTCATCTAGTCCAGAGCCCATTTTTCCTCTGCCATGTTATTGCTACTGCAGGCTGGTATCATCACTATCTTTCCTAACTGAAAACTTTATCATTAAACCATCCAGTTTGGTACTCTGTGTTTTCTTTGTATCTAAGAATATCCTTAAGTCTAGCACCTCATTTTATTCCTTTCATAAATTCCCAATAGTGCCTTGTGGTCATTCAGGAAATGCTTAAAGAGTATTTTGCAGTTGATTTGGAGACCATGAATCCACATTTTAAATGATTTAATTTGAAAAAAATAACAAATAACATTTGTAATGTACGTTTTTTACATGTGTTGGTCTGTGTGCAGGGGAAATATATAAGTGCCATTTGAAATGATAAAATAGAAAGGTTTTACATTAACAGGAAGATCTGGAATCTGTCCTCTGAAGAACATAAGCAATAGCTGTCATTGAGTGGTAGCAAGCAAGGCCCTATAATAAGGCTTATTTCTAGGACTTGTATATTTATTATGCAGCTCCTTTCCTTAAGTAGGCTTTCTCAGAGAAGAGGAGGAGGATGAATATGGTTATCATCTTATTTCTGGCTTTAGGCAGCTATGTAGCAGTCCTGTAAGTGCATACAAAGGGGGTCTTAGCCCTGAGAGGAAGTGGGCCTCTGCACACCTGGGGTGGTGCAGATACTCCATGAAAGCTCCCAGTCATCTCTGGCTTGTGCTTTTCACGCTCCATGGCAATTTTCTTGCCCTTCAGTCAACTGAGGTATGAAGGTTACTGTGTTGGTGGCTCCACAACACTGAGGGAGTGACTGGGTGGGAATAGAGCTAACAAATTATTCAAAACACTATTTAGGTCAAAACGCTATTCAGAAGTTCACTATTTACACTGGGAACCAGGAGATGTTAGAAAATAGGCACAATGCTTGACAAATACCTTTTCCCATCATGAAACTAGAGGCTTCCACTGGGAGAAGTGACTGGACTCCTTAGAAGTGATGGATAATTCAAATAATTAAAATGTATAGTATGTATTCAGGTTACCTTGCAAGTTCCAATATGCACAAAATGAATTCTGTGTGGCTTTTCTAAATAGTTTTTCATAATGCCTAAGAATCTGGTTTAAATTTCAAAAATTCATTCATTTGCTTAAAATTCAAACGAAAAAGAAACACAAACCAATATGAGTTTGTCTCTGGCTAGAGATGACTGGGAGCTTTCAGAGAGTATCTGCACCCACCCCCAGGTGTGCCAGAGGCCCACTTCCTCTCAGGGCTAAGACCCCCTTTGTATGCGCTTACAGGACTGCTACATAGATGCCTAAAGCCACAAATAAGATGGAAACCATCTTCATCCTCCTCCTCTTCTCTGAGAAAGCCTACTTAAGGAAAGGAGCTGCATAATAAATATACAAGTCCTAGAAATAAGCCTTATTATAGGGCCTTGCTTGCTACCACTCAATGACAGCTATTGCTTATGTTCTTCAGAGGACAGATTCCAGATCTTCCTATTAATGTAAAACCTTCCTATTTAGATGCTGTAATTGATATTTTCTTAATGAATGTATTGATGAATGCTTTCACTGACCAGTCTTGGACAGCTTACTGAATAAAGAAACAACGATATATTATGCTAAAAGTAATTTCTATATATTGTAAAGCATTATTGTCCTCAATGTATCTCATCTGCTTTGCTGTTGGTGTTGATAGTGCTTCATTAACTGGTTCTCCTATGCTGTTTAACATTTGCAGATTCCTGTGGAACTAGATTTTCAAGGAATTATTCAACCAAAAAACCCCATTATTTTAAAGGCTGAGTTGAGAGACGGGACTGTAAGTGGAGCCTGACTTTCCCTAAGGACTTACACTTTGTTCTTCAAGGAAGTCATATCCCCTGACACGAGAGATTTCAGTGTACTTTGTGAATTAAAAAAAAACAGAAATGAAGATGGGCTTAACTTACTGCACTTGATGGATGACTAGGGAGTCAGTACATTCACTTATCTTCTCAGTGTCTATATAGAGTATTACATATTGTGTTATTATAAGAGAGGTGACTAAACAAGTAGACCAAGCTTATTGGTTCCTTATAATACTATCTCTATCTATTCCCACTTAGTATCATCTACTTACTTAGTACTAATCATGTATACAAATTTCTCTATAATTTTATCAACAAACTTTAATGAAAACAAGGATCATTGTGGAAATGGCAATAGTGAAATTTATATCACGTTTTATTTTGAATATTCTATATTGCATATTATATTGAGCAACTCAATAAACATCTCTTCATAATAGTATTATCTAATGCTTTCATGCACAGCCAGTGACTAAATGTTTTTAACCATCACAATCACTGGTTGGATGGGACCTTTTCAGAATTCCAATTTGATATATTAAGATAGATGACAGGAAAAAAATGGTGACTGGCTGGAAGGTCGGGAGGGAGAGAGTGTGAGAGCGCAAGGAAGTGATAGAGGAGGGTGTGGACGTGTGTGGTGTGTGTGTATGAGCTAGAGACAGTTAGATTCTGCAGGTCTTCTAAGGGGCTGCTAAAGCGGGCAGTCTTAGGCGGCAGAGCCCCGCTCCCTGCGCAGACACTCCTGGGCGGCCAACATGGGCACAGCAACCACGCCATCTTGGGAAACAGAGCTGCTTGAGGCTAGGATCCTGGCCTCAGCACCATCCAGTCTGATCTCAGACTCATACCAGGACCCTGCAGCCACTGGGGACAGAGACCTGTGACCACAGCTCCAGACCTGCGGACACCAAAAGTTCAGAAATCCCCAGGGCAGATCCCTGAGTAACAGAGCCCATCCCCCTCCCTGCAGGCGTGCAGGCAGCGCCATAATAACTGATAGACCCACTCCTAGCCCGGGCCTCAGTGCTGCCACAGGAACTTTAGCCTGGAAGTGCGCAGGCACCTTGGAACTGTTCCCAGGTAGTGCCCGCTCCAGGAGTCCTGGGCTGGGAGCAAAGGCGCCAACACCGGGAACTGGTCCTGCTCGCACTGCTGCTCCAGGAACCCTGGGCTGGGAGCAATCATGCGAACACAGGGAATTTGTCCCCTGTAGCGTGGGGCCCAGGGACCCCGATTCTCTGGGCAGGAGGCAGCACCAAGCACCAGTGACTTGACTGTGTTTCTTATCACCTGCTCCTGAGATCCCTGACTCCCTGTGCATTCATACTAAGAGCCAGTGACTCCAATTCTTGGTGCAAGGGCACACAGGGACCCTGATTCTCAATGTGAGGTCAAGCAAAGCAACAGAGACTCTGATACTGGATTCTTGGGGAACAGAGACTCCTGGCGCATGCTAGGTGGCGCTGATTTTCAACACGCTCCAGGGGGATATCTGTTTCAGCATGGTGCAGGCAGGGTCCCTGATTCTAAGGGCGCTGGCAACACTGATTCTGAGCAAGCCTAGTTCCCACCAACCCACAACAACAACATATCTTAGTGTCAGAGCTCTTCAGTGACACTAGGGTGGTGGGAGGCTCCCACTGCACACGGCCCAGGCCCACGCAACTTGACGTTTGAACCATCCGGAGATAATCAGAATGAAGAGACAACACAATACCCAGAGGAAAGACAATGAGGAGTCACCAAGAAAGGAAATTAATGAAGTTGAAGCATGCAACATGACAGAAAAAGAATTCAGAATAATGGTTGTACAATTCATTCACCGGATGGATGAGAAAATCAACAACCTATGCAAGAATCAGGAAGAAATGAAAAGTGATATAGCTACAATCAAAAACACCATGGAAAGTTTCAACAGCAGACTAGAAGAAGCAGAGGACTGAGTTAGTGAGTTAGAGAAAAGGCAGAGAAATGAGCTCAATCTGAACAGCAACTGGAGAAAAAAATTAAAAAGCAGGAGTAGAGCCTAAGGGAGCTTTGAGACAACATGAAACGAAGTAACATACGCATAATAGGGCTGCAAGAAGTACAAGAAGAGCAGCAAGGATTAGAAAATCTATTTGAAGAAATAATGACATAAAACTTCCCAGATATGGGGAAGAAAAAAGTTACACAAGTACAGAGAGTCCCAAGCAAGATGAACTCCAAAAGACCCACACCAAGACACGTCATAATAATGATGGCAAATGTACAAGACAAAGAGAGAATCTTAAAGGCTGCAAGTGAGAAACAGAGAGTTACCTACAAAGGAACCCCCATCAGATTATCAAATGATTTCTCAACAGAAACACATCAAGCTAGAATGGAATGGAAGGAGGTATACAAAGTGTTGCAAAGCAAAGGACTGAATCCAAGAATACTAATATCCAGCAAGACTATCAATCAAAATTGAAGGGGAAATCAGGAGCTTTGCAGACAAAAAAAAGGCTAAGGGAGTTTATCACTACCAAGCCAGGACTGCAAGAAATGCTAAAAGGAATGCTTTAAAAAGAAGAAATATAAAGGTAAGAAAGAACACAGGCACGAAAATAGAAATGAATCCAAGCACGTACCTTGCAATAATAACTTTAAATGTAAATGGACTAAACGCTCCAATCAAAAGACATCGAGTGGCTGAATGGATAAAAAGACATGACCCATATATATGCTGTCTACAAGAGACCAACCTCAGAAAAAGGAACTCACACAGACTGAAACTGAAGGGATGGAAACATATCTTTCAGGCAAATGGAAATGAAAAAAAAAAGCTGGGGTAGCAATACTTATATCTGACAAAATAGACCTCAAAGTGAAGGCCATAGCAAGAGATAAGGAAGGCCACTTCATAATATTAAAGGGATCGATACAACAAGAGGTTATAACCCTTATAAACATATATGCACCCAATGCAGGAGCACCCAAATACATAAAAAAATCCTGGAAAATAACAAGGGAGAGATCAACAACAACACAATCATAGTAGGGGACTTAAACACACCACTGACATCACTGGATAAATCCTCTAGACAAAAAATCAGCAAAGAAACAGCAATCCTAAATGACTCACTAGATCAGATGGACTTAATTGACATCTTCAGAACATTTCACCCCAAAGCCACGGAATATACATTCTTCTCAAGTGCACATGGGACATCTTAAAAAATAGACCACATATTGGGTCACAAGCAAAGTCTCCCCAAATATAAGAAGACTGAAATCATACCAAGCATCTTCTCAGATCACAAGGGCATAATATTAGAAATAAACCACAATAAAAACAATCCAAAAAACTCAAACACTTGGAAGCTGAATAGCATGTTACTAAATAATGATTGGGTTACCAGTGAGATCAAAATAAAAATTAAAAACACCCTGGAAACTAATGACAATAACAATACAACAACCCAAAATCTATGGGACACAATGAAAGCAGTCCTGAGAAGGAAGTTTATAGCACTACAGGCCTACCTCAAAAAACAAGAAAAAATGATAGTAAATCATTTAACTCTACAACTCAAAGAATTACAAAGAGAACAACAAACAAAAGCCCAGAGTTAGCAGAAGAAAGGAGATAATAAAGATTAGAGCAGAAATAAATGACATAGAGACCAAAAAAACAATACAAAAGATCAATGAAAGCAAGAGCTGGTTCTTTGAAAGGATAAAAAGATTGATGAGCCTCTAGCCAGGCTCAACAAGAAGCTAAGAGAGAGGACTCAAATAAACAAAATCAGAAATGAAAGAGGCGAAATAACAACAGACCCCTCAGAAATTCAAAGAATTGTTAAAAAATACTATGAACAACTCTAACAAACTAGACAACCTGGAGGAAATAGACATATTCCTAGAAAAATACAATATTCCAAAACTCAATCCAGAGGATTCTAAAAATCTCAACAGGCCAATAACGATGGAAGAAATGGAAGCAGTCATCAAAAAGCTCCCAGCAAACAAAAGCCTGGGGCCAGATAGCTTTGCAGGGGAGTTTTACCCAACATTCAAGGAAGAACTAAAACATAACCTCCTCAGATTATTCCAAAAAATTCAAGAGGAAGGAACACTTCCAAGCTCATTCTATGAAGCCAGCAACACCCCAATACCAAACCCAGATAGAGACAACACAATGAAAGAGAATTATAGGCCAGTATCCCTCATGAACATAGACGCCAAAACACTCAACAAAATTCTAGCAAATCGGATCCAGCAATACATCAGAAAGACCATACACCATGACCAAGTAGGATTCATCCCAGGGATGCAAGGGTGGTACAATATCTGCAAATCAAGAAATGTGATTCATCACATAAACAAATTGAGAGATAAAAACCACATAGTCATATCAATTGATGCAGAAAAAGCTTTCAACAAAATTCAACACACGTTCTTGATAAAAACTCTCAGCAAGGTAGGAATAGAAGGATCATATCTCAACATAATAAAAGCCATATATGACAAACCCACAGCCAACATCACACTCAATGGGCAAAAACTAAAACCATTTCCCCTGAGAACAAGAACAAGACAGAGATGCCCCCTCTCACCACTCCTGTTCAACATAGTACTGGAAGTACTAGCCATTGCGATCAGACAAGAAGAAGAAATAAAAGGCATCCAAATTGGAAAAGAAGAAGTAAAACTGTCCTTATTTGCAGATGACATGATACTGTACATAGAAAACCCTAAAGACTCCATCAAAAAATTATTAGAATTAATAAATGAATTCGGCAATGTAGCAGGATACAAAATTAAGGCAAAGAAATCTAAGGCATTTCTTTACACCAATAGTGAACTTACAGAAAGGGAGACTAAAAAAGCAATCCCATTTGCCATCGCACGAAAAAAATTAAGATACCTAGGAATAAACTTAACTAAGGAGGTAAAAGACTTATATGCGAAAAACTACAGAACACTGAAAAAAGAGATAGAGAAAGACATAAACAAATGGAAGAACATACCGTGTTCATGGATTGGTAGAATCAACATCATCAAAATGTCCATACTACCCAAAGCAATCTTTAGATTCAATGCAATCCCCATTAAAATACCAACGGCATATTTCACAGATCTAGAAAGAACATTCCAAAAATTCATCTGGAATAAAAAAAGACCTCAAATAGCTGCAGCAATCCTGAGAAAGAAGAACAAAGTAGGTGGGATCTCAATACCAGATATCAAACTGTATTACAAAGCCACTGTTCTTAAAACAGCTTGGTACTGGCACAAGAACAGACATATAGATCAATGGAATAGAATAGAGAACCCAGAAATTGACCCAAAGCACTATGCCCAATTAATATTCGACAAAGGAGGCAAGAGCATACAATGGAGTCAAGACAGTCTCTTCAATAAATGGTGTTGGGAAAATTGGACAGATACATGCAAAAATATGAAACTAGACCATCAACTCACACCATACACAAAAATAAACTGAAAATGGATAAAAGGCTTAAAAGTAAGATAGGAAACCATAAAAATACTAGAGGAATCCATAGGCAGCAAAATAGAAAACATGTAGGAGGAATTTCTTCTCTGATAATGCTCCTAGAGCAATGGAAACTAAAGAGAAAATAAACAAATGGGACTACATTAAAATAAAAAGCTTTTGCACAGCAAAGGAAACCATCAACAAAACAACAAGAAGACCCACTACATGGGAGAACATATTTGCCAATGATATCACCGATAAGGGTTTAATCTCCAACATTTACAAGGAACTCATGAAACTTAATAATAGGAACATAAACAATCCAATCAACAAATGGGCAATGGACCTAGATAGACACTTTTTGAAAGAGGACATACAGAGGGCCGAAAGACATATGAAAACATGCTCAAAGTCACTAATTATACGAGAGATGCAAATCAAAACGACTATGCGGTATCACCTCACACCTGTCAGAATGGCTATCATCAACAAATCAACAAACAACAAGTGTTGGAGAGGATGTGGAGAAAAAGGAACACTTCTGCAGTGCTGGTGGGAATGCAGACTGGTGCAGCCACTGTGGAGAACAGTATGGAGCTTCCTCAAAAACTAAAAATGGAACTCCCATTTGACCCAGTGATCCCACTTCTAGGAATATATCCCAAGAAGCCAGAAACACCAATCAGAAAGGATATATGCACCCCTATGTTCATAGCAGCACAATTCACCATAGCTAAGATTTGGAAACAGCCTAAGTGCCCATCAGTAGATGAATGGATTAGAAAACTGTGGTACAACTACCCAATGGAATACTATGCTGCGGTAAAAAAGAAGGAACTCTTGCCTTTTGCAACAGCTTGGATGGAACTGGAGAGCATTATGCTAAGTGAAATAAGCCAGTTAGAGAAAGATAACTAGCACATGATCTCACTCATTTGTGGACTATAGAGAACAACATAGACTGATGAACAGGGACAGATTCAAAGACAGAGAAACAGCACTCAGACTATTAATCCCCAGAGGGAAAGTAGGGGAGGGTGGGGGTAAGGAGAAGAGATCAACCAAAGGACTTGTATGCATACATATCAGCCAAACCAATGGACATGGACAACAGGGGGATGAGAGCATGAGTGGGGGTGGAGAGAGGATGGGGGTTAATAGGGGCGAATGAAGACACATTTGTAATTCCTTAACTAATAAAGTATTTAAAGATAAAAAAAGATAGATGAGAATAAATCCATTGTGATTTCCCCCATTATTTAGAAAGTACATTCATAATTTAATTCCGCCTAATTTGGAGCACATATTTTTTGTAAGACTCAGCTGAGGCACTTCCTATTTTATTATTAGTTTTGATTTAATGTTTTTTTAAATATATTTTATTGATTTTTTACAGAGAGGAAGAGAGAGGGGTAGAGAGTTAGAAACATCGATGAGAGAGAAACATCGATCAGCTGCCTCCTGCACACTCCCCACTGGGGATGTGCCCCCAACCAAGGTATATGCCCTTGACTGTAATCGAACCTGGGACCCTTGAGTCCGCAGGCCGATGCTCTATCCACTGAGCAAAACCGGTTAGGGCTGATTTAATGTTTTATCTCATCTCCCCTGATAACTCTAGAAGTAAGAAAACATGTTTTCTTATATTCTTTGTATGTCATCCTCAAGTCCCAACCCTCTTAACACAATGAACATGGAATAAAAGATAGTGGATTGGTCATTTGATTGGGTAGAAAGGCTACAAGCATTCGTCAGTTTCAGAAGTGCACAGGTTTCTTCCTTTTCCATTTCTATCTCTCTCCTGCCGTTTCCTTCCCCTCACTTTACTTCCTTCTTCTCCCTTTCCTTCCCTTTCCTCCCCTTCCCTGTCCTTTTTTTCCTTTCTGGATAATTTGGTCCAAAAGCCAAAAGGTTCAGCACAGCATTATTGGCAGACACACATTGCAGGGCAGGGGCGGGGCAGGGGCAGGGAAGGGAGTCACAGTGGCTCTAACTAGGAGGCTGAGTAGAATGGAAGGGTATCCACATGGAGGGAATCCTGGTATGGGTGTGGGAACCCAAACAAAGTGGGAAATGTGTCCATGCAGAGAGGTATCCTGGCGAAAGCATCCAGAGCCTAAATAGGGTGTGGAGAATCTAAATAGGATGAAGAGAGCATCCATTAGTGCAAAGGGATGGAGCAAGGATTTAGTATATCAAGGAGGATTGATCAGACAAATAAACATCTACTTATATAAAAACCATGCTGGTGCTCATCACGACCATCAGAACCGCTGTGACCAACCAGAAGGAAGTCAGTCCTGCAGGGGTTGTCTTGGCAACAGTTGGGCCCTCCCCCAAGCTGTTTCCCGGAGCTGTTTCCTGTAAGGGCGGGGTTTGAGGCAGGAACCTACCCTTGGAACATGGAGGCAGATCTTTCTAAAGTGTGCCGCGCACCAGCACGGCCAGGGATGAACCTGAGTTGGGGCGGTTGAAAAGCTTAGAAAAGGCAGACAAGAGAATGAAAGCCAGGTCTTGGTGGGATGCTGCTTCTCTGAGAGACAGCGACCATGCCCACAGCCATGCCTTTATTTTATAGCAGATGCTACGAGGCAAAGTAAGGGGTGACCAAGATGTTTACAACATTCTCCTGGGTTTCAATCCTACTCAACTACATACACCTGAACTCTGTCAAGCCCACATCACTCAGGCATGTGGGGCCAAGTGTTCAGACCAAAGGTTCAAGCTTACAACTACAGCTGTTGGCTATAATTGTGCTGGGAGGGCCCTGCCCTCCAAGCTTGGACTTGCACTTGGCAATGAGAGGACTGTGCCATCTTACCAGTCCAAGGCTTGAACCTGTCCAAAACACTGTAGTGGCTACCCACAATAAGGTTTTAATTCTGTTTCTTTGTTACTAATGTTGTGGCCCCACCCCATAACAAAGAAACAAAGGAAAATTTTCCCATCGAATTTCTGAACAGTATTACTCCTTCAGGAATGCCATGCCATAAATTAAAATCAAAAGTGGGTGCATCATCATGCTATTGAGAAATCTCAATAGTAAATGGGGTCTTTGTAATGGTACCAGATTTATTATCAAAAGATTACGACCTAACATTATCGAAGCTGAAGTATTAACAGGATCTGCAGAGGGAGAGGCTGTTCTGATTCCAAGAATTAATTTGTCCTCATCTGACACTGGCCTCCCATTTAAATTGATTCGATGACAGTTTCCCGTGATGCCAGCATTTGTGATGACTATTAATAAATCACAAGGACAAACTCTAGACAGAGTAGGCATATTCCTACCTGAACCCGTTTTTGCACATGGTCAGTTATATGTTGCTTTCTCTCGAGTTTGAAGAGCATGTGATGTTACAGTTAAAGTTCTAAGTACTTCATCACAAGGGAAATTAGTCAAGCACTCTGAAAGTGTTTTCACTCTTAATGTGGTGTACAGGAAGATGCTAGAATAAGTTTAATCACTTTATCAGTCATTGTTTGCATCACTGTTGTTTTTATACCATGTTTTTGTTGTTTTCATATCATGTTTTTGTCGTTTTTATATCATGCCTTTGTTGTTGTTATATCCTTTTGTTGCTGTTAATTTATTAATAAATTTATATATTCTTTTCTTTTCTTTTTTTAAATTAAGTCTTTATTGTTCAGATTATTACACTTCTTCCTCTTTTTCCCCCCCATAACTCCCCTCCTCCCAGTTCCCACCCCACCCTCGGCCCTCACTCCCCACCCTCTGTCCTCATCCATAGGTGCACGATTTTTGTCCAGTCTCTTCCCGAATCTCCCACACCCCTTTCCCCCCCAAGAATAGTCAGTCCATTCCCTTTCTATGTCCCTGATTCTATTGTGATCACCAGATTATTTATTCACTTGATTCTTAGATTCACTTGTTGATAGATGCGTATTTGTTGTTCATAAATTGTATCTTTACCTTTGTCTTCTTCTTCCTCTTCTTAAAGGATACCTTTCAGCATTTCATATAATACTGGTTTGGTGGTGATGAACTCCTTTAGCTTTTCCTTATCTGTGAAGCTCTTTATCTGACCTTCTATTCTGAATGATAGCTTTGCTGGATAAAGTAATCTTGGTTGTAGGTTCTTGGTATTCATCACTTTGAATATTTCTTGCCATTCCCTTCTGGCCTGCAAAGTTTCTGTTGAGAAATCCGCTGACAGTCGTATGGGTACTCCCTTGTAGGTAACTGAGTTTCTTTCTCTTGCTGCTTTTAAGATTCTCTCTTTGTCTTTTGCTCTTGGCATTTTAATTATGATGTGTCTTGGTGTGGTCCTCTTTGGATTCCCTTTGTTTGGGGTTCTCTGTGCTTCCTGGACTTGTAAGTCTATTTCTTTGACCAGGTGGGGGAAGTTTTCTGTCATTATTTCTTCAAATAGGTTTTCAATATCTTGCTCTCTCTCATCTTCTGGTACCCCTATAATTCTGATGTTGGTATGCTTGAAGCTGTCCCAGATGCTCCTTACACTATCTTCGTATTTTCAGATTCTTTTTTCATTTTGCTTTTCCGGTTGGGTGTTTTTTGCTTCTTCGCATTTCAAATCTTTGACTTGATTCTTGCGCTCCTCTGGTCTGCTGTTGGGAGTCTGTATAATATTCTTTATTTCAGTCAGTGTATGCTTAATTTCAAGTTGGTTCTTTATCACAACATCGAGGGTCTCATTAGATTTCTTGAGGATCTCACTACAGTTATCGGCGGCTTCTCGACAGTTCTTGAGAGACCTTAAAAGTGTGGTTTTGAGCTCTATAGCTTCCATTTCTGACATTTGCGTCCTGTTTCTTTGTCTCCGCATTTTTTTTATCTTTTCTTGGTGCACCCCGTAGTGGTCTTTGTGCGCAGTCTTGTTGTAGTTAAGCCTTAATTGTTGTCGGCAATACCGGGGGTGATTTGACCTCCAGGCTAACTGGATATGAGAGTCCACTGTGTCTGCAGTAGGAGAGCTTCTGTGCTGGATCTCTAGGGCAGTGCTAATCTAGCGTTTGCCTGAGGCTATCCGGCAAATGGCTCTGTGCAGGGCTTGGGTGGGGCGGGTCCCAGGGGATCTACATTGCGGGCGGAGCAAGCAGTTATGGCTGCTCTCAGTTCCGTCCCTAGGGGCTCTGTCTCACAGAGTCCCAGCAACTGCTGCAAACCTCAGAGAGAAAGCTGCCTTCGAGTTCCGACCGAAGCCAGACAGTCCCGCTTCTCCTGTTTGAGTCTGGGTCCCTAGAGACTCGCCCGGATCTGGAGCTCAGAGTCTGAAACTCCCTCCTGATTGAAAACAAAAACCGCGCCCTCCGCCGCCAGCCCGCTCCGCGCGCACTCTGCACCGTAGTATTTCACTTCAGCACTGCGCCTCCTCTGAGTCTGGGTATGATATTCTCTTTCCTCCTAGTTGTAGAATTTCCACTCAGCCAGCCTTCCTGTGGTTCTGGATGATGTCCGTTCCGTCTTTTAGTTGTTTTTTGAAGTGGTTGTTCGAGGCAGCAATCTCCGGCGTTAACCTATGCTGCCATCTTGGTTTCTCTATTATTTTCATATACATTTTACTAATTTCCTTTCATCACTCACATTTCTATTATAGAGAAAGGGCAAATAGCAATATTAAAATATCTCTGCTAATTAATTGCCTTTTTAAAAAAATATATTTTATTGATTTTTTACAGAGAGGAAGAGAGAGGGATAGACAGTTAGAAACATCGATGAGAGAGAAACATCGATCAGCTGCCTCCTGCACACTCCCCACTGGAGATGTGCCCGCAACCAAGGTACATGCCCTTGACCAGAATCGAAGCCAGGACTCTTGAGTTGCAGGCCTATGTTCTATCCACTGAGCCAAACCAGTTAAGGCAATTAATTCCCTTTTAATGTGCGCAAATTTCGTGCACCGGGCTACTAGTATTAACGATAATGAAATCCACATTTCTCACTGTTAGAGAAGAGAGTCACTGATTCAGAAGGAGAAAAAAACAGAATGTACCCTGTGAACTCAGAGATTGAAACTGAATTATTATGTAAGTGTGTACTTTTCTATATACACTAGAGCAGTGGTTCTCAACCTGTGGGTTGCGACCCATTTGGGGGTCGAATGACCCTTTCACAGGGGTCACCTAAGACCATCGGAAAACACAGATGTAATTACATATTTTTTGTGATTAATCACTATGCTTTAATTATGTTCTATTTGTTACAATGAAATTGGGGGTCACCACAACATGAGGAACTATATTAAAGGATCAGGGCACTAGGAAGTTTGAGAACCACTGATCTACAGCATAAGGCCACTCTGCCAAGACTGGGAGCATAGCA
This sequence comes from Myotis daubentonii, assembly GCF_963259705.1. Taxonomy (NCBI): domain Eukaryota; kingdom Metazoa; phylum Chordata; class Mammalia; order Chiroptera; family Vespertilionidae; genus Myotis; species Myotis daubentonii. The sequence goes on along the minus strand of NC_081843.1, from coordinate 36,725,020 downwards.
GGCCTACCTAATACACAGAAACAAACACAGAGAAGCAGCCAAAATGGGAAGCAAAAGACACATGGCCCCAATGAAAGAACAAGAGAAATCTCCAGGAAAAATAATGAAATGAAACTGAGACAAGCAGTCCACCAAATACAGAGTCCAAAGCAACAGTTATAAGAATGTTGAATGAACTTAGGGGAAGAGTAGATGAACTCACTGAGACCTTAAAAATGAGAGAGTAAGCATAAAATGCCATAAAGAAAGTGTAAAAAAGAAGCAGTCAGAAACGAAGACTATCATATTTGAAATGATGAGTAAGTACACTAGAAGGAATCAAAAGCAGGTTAGATGGAGCAGAGGATCAAATCAGCAAGTTGGAAGACAAGGTAGCACAAAACACCCAATCAGAACAGCAAATAGAAAAAAAATTAGAAATAGTTTAAGGCATCTCTGGGACAACATTAACCATAACAATATCCACCTCATTGGGGTATTGAAGGAAAAGAGAGAGAGCAAAGGGCTGAGAAACTATTTGAAGAAATAATGACTGAAACGTGTTTAACTTGGAATTCCAGCCCATCCCTACTTTGCAATAATCAGCCAATGGTCTCTGTTCCAGTCTCAGATCCCCTTCCCTTGTCTCCCTTAGATCAGGCAGGGGGAGACTTCCATATCCTACCCAGGGCAGGCGAAGGGGGGCTACAGCCATTGGCAGCAGGAAACAGTTACTGAAAATAGATCATCCTCCCTCATCAACCCTAAAAGATTTTAGGGATAGAAGTCTCTGAGGAGGGAATATGGCAGGATAGTAAAAAACTAGGAAAATTACTGGACAAGCAGAATGGGGAAACGGAGACAAGAAAATTAGGCAAGGCCAAAGAGTTTGGGCAATTTACAGCCAGCTTGTCAGTCTCAAGACCTTCCCTTCCCTTCCCTTCCCTAACCAAGGGCACTGGAGAGCAAATGATTCACACCCTCCTCCCTAACCAGAAAATACATAGCTTAAATCACCCTGAAGTGGGAAAAGAGAACAGAGACCCAATTAATGCCATATGTGCCAGCTAAACAGGTGAAGTTGGGGAACAAATAACAAAACCCTCATTAAAGCCAGCCAGACCTGATTTAAAAGTAGAACAGTAAACAGACCAAAGAATTATGAAGAAACTCCTCTATACACTCATTTTAATGCATCAGTATATTAAAAATGCACCTGGAAAGATGACGACTATTTAACTGAAACCCTCCCCTAAGATTCTCACCTGCAAAACACACACACACACACACACACACACACACACACACACACACGAATAAAAAGCTCTCAGGACAAAGCCTCAATGTGGCTTGCTCTGGAGCACACCCATGCCCCTTCTGGGCATGAACTTTTTATTTCTAAGGGTCCCATGAGACTTACAACCAGGGGAGCAATGGGCAGCATCAACCGGACTCACCCCCTGATCTGTCTCTAAAGCCTCCTTTTTCTCTGACTTCCCAGTGAGCTACAGGGGACCCACCTTAGCTCACTTCCATCACTGTGACCTTCCCTTCCCAGTGAGCTGACAGCAGCCCCGCCTTGGCTCACTTCTTTTCCTGTAACTTTTCTAGAGAGCCAAGTAGATCACTGCCTAGCCTCCCCCCCTCCCCCAACCATTCCCCCCCACACCCCCTCCCCCCGGCTGTTTCTTCTACCCTCATTTCTTCCTTTGTTTCACTGTCCCCAGCATTAATAAAAATACTCTCAAACCCACCGGAACTTGTGTTGTGAAATCTTTCTAACACAAAATCAAGAACCCACACACTGCACAGGCTGAGGCAAACCCGCTCAGGGCCAGTCCCTTTCCAGTAACAATGGTACCTTGCACACGTGACTTAAACTTTCTGTGCGTGTTTGCTCATTTGTAATGTGGGCTGATTTAAATAAGAGTAGCCACTGCATACAGCTATTTTGAGGAGTAAGGGGAGTGCTTAGAATGGTGTCTGGCATGAAGAGCTTGTGATGACTCCTATTCTACTTCTAGGTTCCAACATTTACTTCTGGTTTCCTTTGTCCCCATGGACTTGTGGCTTTTAAGAAAAACCCTTTCTTGCATATTATGGGGTTTCTGGAGGCTTCAGAAGTAAATGCATGTGTTCAACCACCATGTTCAAGTTTCTGAGAGGAATCTTAAAGATGAGGCAATTGGGAGAGAATAAGACAGGAAAAGCAGCATGAGCAAAAACCCATGGGAAGGGGTTGGGTAGTAGGGGTTGCTCATGGACCTGCAAAGACTCCAGTCTGAGGCAGTGTGAGGTCTGAGGAGAGGCACTGGGAACACAACTGGGATGGTCACCTCTCACCCGGATGAGGCACTGGCAGTGCCCGATTTGAGAGAGTCAATCCTGGGCACAGCCTGATTAGATGTGCAAAGGTTGCCCTCTGAAAGAACATCAGCCAGGAGCCTCTGGTTCTAATCTGGGTCAGAGATTATGAGAATCTGATTAGGGTAAGGGTGTTGGACGTGAGAGGGCAAGTTTGAAAGACGTTTAAACTCTTTTTTTAAATATATTTTTATTGATTTCAGGGAGGAAGGAAGACGGAGAGAGATAGAAACATTAATGATGAGAGAGATTCATTGGTTGGCTGCCTCCTACAAGCCCCCTACTAGGGATCGAGCCTGCAACCCATGTATGTGCCCTGACCAGGAATCAAACCATAATCTCCTGGTACATAGGATGTTGCTCAACCAGTTAGTCACACTGGCCAGGCATATGATTAGAATTTCTTAATTTGGTTTAACACCTATTTATCCATCTCTTTACTAACCCATCAACTCATTTCATTTTTGATGCTTTTCACGTTAAATTGCAGAATGAGAACACTTGGTCCCTGTAGCAGGTATGTAATGAACTAAATGAATCTTGGTGTGTAAATAAAATTAACCTACTGACTCAGCCTTTATTTTAAAATTTGATATTTTGTTTCTCATTTTTTGGCATCACTATTGATTTTTTACATATTGCATTAGGATGTACAAGTATCACTGTGATATTTGACAAATTTGAACTGAAGTAGCCTCTCCCTCTCCTCCCTCTCATTCTGAGCCTGCCTTGAAGTTCCACTGAACTTTATAAATTCCTTGTGCTGGTGAGAAGAGAATGAGCTCTCCCTGCTCCTTTTTGGTTCCTTTGGGTTTGGGGAACTCTTTAGAGACAAATTCTGCCCCACCTGAGGAGGAGGGTGAAAGGGATTTCAACCGATGGGGGCTTTAAGATCCCACCAGGGTGGGGAAAGGTGGGTGTGGTGGGCCTGCTCCGGGTCCTGTGCTGTCACAGCTGGGCAGACTCCACCAGCCCTAATAAGAAATCCAGGAAGTTAAGGCTCTAAACATTTATGGGTTCAGTGGCTCCTCACAAAGCAATTATTAAAAAGAGCCATTTACTTTATTTATTTTTCAAATTAAATTTATTGGGGGTAAAATTGATTGATAACATTGCATAATATTCATGTGTACAAGATTATAATTGAACATCTGTGCACTCTGTTGCATACTTTGCACCTGAAGTCTAGTTTCATTCCATTGCCAAATATTTGAAATCCTCTATCCTCACTCTTTCCCCTCTTTTCACCACCATGCTATGAGTCTGGTTTGGACTGTTTTGACATTTTGTTGCTTTTTGTTTTATGTCTCACATGTAAATAAAACTTTATGGTTTTTGTCCTTTTCCATCTAACTTGTTTCACTTGGCATATGCCCTTCCAGGTCCATTCACATTGTCACAAATGACAATACTTTATCTTCCTTATGGCTGAGTAGTAATCCACTGTATATATGTACCACTACTTACTTTTTTGATTTTCCATTAATGGATAGTCAGGTTGTTTCCATGTCTTGGCTTGGGAAATAATATTGCAGTTAGTAGGGGGAACATTCATCTCTACAAGTAAGTGTTTTCACATTTTGTGGGTAAATACCCAGAAAAGGAATTGTTGGAGCATATGATAAAAATGCTTAATTTTTTGAGAAACCTTTATAAATCTTTTCATATATCTGTTGGATCACCTGTATGCTTTCCTTGGAAAAGTATCTAGTCAGGTCCTCTGCCCATTGTTTAAATCGAGTTGTTTGTTTTCTTGTTGTTGAGATGTGTAAGATACATGTTTTGGATATTAGCCATTTATTGTAGATATGTCTCACAAATATCTTTTCCCATTCAGATGGTTGCCTTTCTGTTTTGTTGATGGTTTCTTTTGCTGTGTAGTAGCTTTTTTTTTTTTTTGTAGCCCTATTCATTTATTTTTGCTTTTATTTCCCTTGCTTTTGGAGTGAAGTTTGCAAAAACCCCTCTGAGACCAAGGTCCATAAGTTTAGTACCTAGGATTTCTTCTTTGTATTTTATTGTTTCAGGTCTTGTCTTTAATCCATTTGGAGTTCATTTTTGTATGGTTTATTCTTTTGCATGTGGCTTTTATTTTTCCCAACTTCATCTATTTCTGAGACTTTCCTTTCTCTGCTGAATATTCTTGACTTGCTTGTCAAAAATTTGTTGTCCATATAGGTGTGGGTTTATTTCTGTGCTATCAATTCTGTTCCATTGGTCTGTGTGTCTATTTTTCTTCCAATAACACACTGTTTTGATTATTGTAGCTTTGTAGTATATTTTGAAGTCAAGGAGTATGATACCTCTAGGTTTGTTCTTTTTTCGGAGGATTGCTTTGGCTCTTTATGGTCTTTTGTGGTTCCATACAAATTTAGGAACATTTGTTCTATTTGCCATTGGGATTGTGATAGGAATTGCAATAAGTATATAGCTTGCTTTAGTTAATATGGACATTCAAACAATTTTAATTCTTTTCAGTCCATGAACATGGAATATCTTCCATTTCTTGTATCTTCTTCCATTTCTTTCAACAATGTCTTGTAGTTTTTAGTGTACATATCATTTATGTCCTTGTAAAGTTTATTCTTAGGTATTTTATTATTTTTCTTGTATTATAAGTGGGATTGTTTTCCTTGTTTCTCTTTCTGATAATTTGTTGTTAGTATATAGAAATGCAACAGATTTTTATATATTGATTTTATATCCCGAAACTCTACTGCATTTCTTAACTATTTCTAACATTTTTTGGTAGAGTCTTTTGGGTTTTCTGTATGTGGAATCATGTCATCTATAAATAGTGACAATCTTTCACTTCTTCCTTCCCAATTTGAATGCATTTTATTTTCTTACCTGATTTCTCTGGCTAGATCTTCCAATATTATGTTGAGTAACAGTGGTGACAGTGGGCATCCTTGTATTGTTCCTGATCTTAGAGAAAAAGCTTTCAGTTTTTCTCTGTTGCATATGATGTTAGCTGAGGGACTGTTGCCTATGGCCTTTGTTATGTTGAGGTACTTTTTTCCATACCCATTTTATTGAGCATTTTTTGTCAAACATTAATGTTGTATCTTGTCAAATACTTCTTCTGCATCTATTAAGATGAGTATATGATTTGTGACTTTATTTTAATTTATGTTTTCTTAGAGTTAACCTACAATATTATATTAGTTTTCATTGTACAACCTAGTGGTTAGACATTTATGTAACTTACCAAATGATCACCCCAATAACTATTGGTATCACCCATCTGACATCATACATAGTTATTTAAATATTATTAGCAGACCATCCAACCTTGGGGAGAAGGCCAGGGAGGGGGGTTCAGAGACCAACCAAAGGACTTGTATGCATACGTATTAGCATGACCAATGGACACTGGGGTGGTGGGGCCTTGCCTCCGGGGTGGGAGTGGCCAGGGGGGGGTTAATTGGGGGAAAAAGGAGACATGTAATACTTTAAACAATAATATATATATATTGGTGGCCAATGCAAGGAACTCGGCGGGGTCCCGCCACCACCCCGGCTGCCTCAGCCCCCCACTACCTTGGCTTCGTCCAGAAGGTCATCCAGTCTAATTAGCATATTATGCTTTTATTAGTATAGATTACTGACTATATTCCCTGTGCTGTCCTTTACTTCCCTATGACTGTTTTCATAAGTGTCAATTTGTACTTATTAATCACTTACTTGTTTTAACCCACACCACCGAAACCCCACCCACTTGGAAGCCATCAAAATATTCTCAGGCCCTGGCTGGAGTGGCTCAGCTGGCTGAGCATCACCCTGTGCATCGAAAGCCTGCTGGCTTGGTTCCCGATCAGCACACTTGCCCAGGTTGTGGGCTCAATCTCCGGTTGTGGTGCGTGCGGGAGGTAGCCCTTTGATATTTCTCTTTCTTCCTGTCTTTCCAGAATCCATAAAAACATAGTTTAAAAATATTCTCCATATCTATGAGTTTGTTTCTGATTTTTTCATTTATTTTTATATTCCACATATTAAAAAATCATATGGTATTTGTTTCTCTGTCTGACGTATGTCACTTAGCATAATGTGCTATAGGTCCATCCATGTTGTTACAAATTGCAAATTTCATTACTTTTTATGGCCAAGTAATATTCCACTGTATGTATGTACCACATCTTCTCTATCCATTTGCCTATCAGTGGACACTTAGGTTGCTTCCATGTCTTGACTGTTGCAAATATCAAAGGGCTACCTCTCACACGCACTCCATATTGTTGCAATAAACATGGGAGTGCATATGTCTTTTCAAATTAGTGTTAAAATTGGATTTGCTTGTATAAATACCCCAAGCTGGGATTTCTGGGTCATGTGGTAATTTTACTTGTAATTTTTTGAGAAAGTTTTATACTGCTCTTCATAGCGGTTGTACCAATTTACAATCTCACCAACAGTGTACGAGGGTTCACTTTTCTCCACCTCTTTGCCAGCAATTTTTGTTTGTTGATTTATTGATGGTAGGCATTCTGACAGATATGAGGTGATAATTCATTGTGGCTTAAAATTTTTTTATATTTTATTAATTTCTTTTACAGAGAGGAAGGGAGAGGGATAGAGAGTTAGAAACATTGATGAGAGAGAAACATCGATCAGCTGCCTGTGCACACCCCCTAATGGGGATGTGCCTGCAACCAAGGTGCATGCCCTTGACTGGAGTCAAACTTGGGACCCTTGAGTCCGCAGGCCGATGCTCTATCCACTGAGCCAAACCGGTTAGGGCTTCACTGTGTTTGTAATTTACATCTCTCTGATGAATAGTGATGTTGAGCATTTTTTCATGTGTCTATTGGCCATCTGTATATCTTCTTTGGAGAAGTGTCTATTCAGGTCCTTTGCCCATTCTTTAATTGGATTGTATGCCTTTCTGGTGTTGAGTTGTTTAAGTTTTGAAATATATTTGGGAAATTAACCCCTTATCAGATGTATCATTGCCAAATATGTTCTTCTTTTTCATTTTGCTGATGGTTTCTTTTGCTATGCAGAAGAAACCATCAGCAAAACGAAGAAGAGGGAGATCAAGTAATTGAAAACCTATTTGACTTGCTGATGTAGTCCTATTTTTAATTTTTTTGTTTCCCTTACCCTAGGAGATGTATCAGCAAAAATATTGCTATGAGAGATGTCTGAGATTTTTACTGCCTTGGCCTATGATTTTTTTTTTTTTTTGAGAATTTGGCTAACAATCTTATGGGAATTCCCTTAATAGGCAACTACCTGCTTTTCTCTTGCTGCTCTTAAGATCCTCTCTTTGTCTTTAACTTTTGCCATTTTAATTATGATGTGTCTTGGTGGGGGCCTCTTTGGGTTCATCTTGTTTGGGGTTGTCTCTGCATCCTGGACTTGAATGTCTATATCCTTCAGCAGGTCAAATAGGTTTTCAATTACTTGATCTCCCTCTTCTCCTTCTGGAACCCCTATGATACAAATGTTGTTGCACTCAATGTTGGCCCACAGGTTCCTTAAATTATCCTCATTTTTTAAAATTCTTTTTTCTTTTGTGTTCCAATTGGGTGTTTTCCATTACCTTGTCTTCCTAACTGCTGATTCCATCCTCTGCCCATCTAATCTGCTCTTAATTCCATCTAATATATTCTTTATTTCTGTCTGGTTCTTCATATGGTTTCTATCAATTTGTGTGAGTTCTTAATGGGTTAACCTATTCTTCCCCTAAGTTCATTGAGCATCCTTATAAACAATGTTTTGAACTATATAGCTGTAGATTTCATGCCTCCATTTAGTGTAGTTTTTTTCTGGAATTTTGTCCTGTTCTTTCATTTGGGACATGTTTCTTTGTCTCCTCAATTTGGCCTTGTGGAGTAGATGTCTTGTGAGGCCTTGTGGCACAGTATCCCTGATCGCCTGAGCTGGGTGCTTCAGGAGTGTTCCTTTTCTGTGTTATGTGTGCCCTCCTGTTGTAGTTGACACTTAATTGCTGTTGGCCCATCAGTTGGTAGGATTGCCTCATGCTGACTGGCTGTCAGTACTGGCCATAACTAGAGCAGTTGAGCTATTGGCCCAGAGCTGACTCCATGCAGGGGGATTCTCTTCAGGGAGGCTGTAGTCTACTGAGTCCAACCTTTTGGTATGTTGTTTGTGGAGACCACGCAGTGGTGCTCTGGTTTGGTCTGAAGTTGTCCACCAGGAGTGTAAGTTTCGGGGTCTCTTGGGAGTGGCTCTGGTGCAGGTCAACACTAGCCACTGCCTGTGCCTGGGCTGGGGCTACCTGATAGGGCCTAAACCTGCAGGTAGTAGTTGCCTATTCTGGACTTGGAGGTTCCTGGAAAAGATTATGTTGCAAACTAAGGTTTTCTGCCACTAGAGTTAGCTTGGGGCCACTTAGCAAGAGGCACAGGGTACACCGAGGCCAGCTGCTGCTTGTTTAGGCCAGTCTGCAGCATGGCCCAAGGGTGGCTGTTTATGAGAAACAGCCTCAAAACTGGGCTGGTGCATGTGTTGGGTGGGGTGAGGTCTTGGGGAATCACTAGGGTGAGTGAGCAGTGTTAACCAGGTTGATGGAAACTCAGGCTTGGGACTGAGCCTACCGGCTGGGTGAGAGAAGGGCTCAAAAAGAAATAATGGAGCCTGCCAGCACTCCACCTGTGTCTGCCAGCTCTGTGGGAGGTGGACTCAACAGGGAAACAATGACACCTGCCAGCACTTTGCCCCAGGGAGGGCTTCCCCTCCAACCTTTGCCCTGAAACCAAACAGTTCAATTTTCTCGGTATGTCACTGGTATTTTTGAGCTGCTGTTCCCTCACTGGAACTTAGGGCAAGTATTTGTGAGGGAGTGAGTCTGTGGTAGGGCCCATTGATTTCAGAGGATGCCTGGATCTATAGCAGCCCTCCATTTCATCTGGAGGGAATCCCTGATGATTTTCACAGATAGATATAGTAGGGAGTCCTCTTCCTGGCACTGGTGCTCTAGGCTGCAGAGCCTAATATGAGGTTGGGATCCCCGCCTCACACTCACGGGGAACCTCCACAGCTGAGATAACTCCTGATTATTAACTGCTCCAAGTGGGCATCAGATCAACCCATTTCACGGCTCTGCCCCTCCTACCAGTCTCAACATGGCTTCTTCTTTATATCCTTAGCTATAGGACTTCTGTTCAGCTAATATTACTAATAAGTGGCTTTCAAGGGTGATTATTCTATAATTTGTAATTTTGATATGGTTGTGGGTAGAGGAGCACAGCATTTACCAACTTCTTGACAGGAAGTCTGATTTATATGTTTTATTTTGTTAATATGGCATATCACATGTATTGATTTATGGATGTTGAACCATCCCTGTATCCCTGGAATGAATCCCACTTTATTGTGATGGTTGATATTTTAAATCTATTATTGTATTTTATTTTCTAGTAATATTTCCTTTAGGATTTTTGCATCTCTGTTAATCAAAGATCAAGTTCTGTAATTTCCTTTTTTAAGAATATATTTGTATTGCCCTAGCCCAGGGGTGGGCAAACTTTTTGACTTGAGGGCCACAATGGGTTCTTAAACTGGACCGGAGGGCCAGAACAAAAGCATGGATGGAGTGTTTGTGTGAACTAATATAAATTCAAAGTAAACATCATTACATAAAAGGGTACGGTCTTTTTTTTTTTTAGTTTTATTCATTTCAAACGGGCCGGATCCGGCCCACGGACCGTAGTTTGCCCACGGCTGCCCTAGCCCCCTGGTCGGCAAACTGCGGCTCGCGAGCCACATGCGGCTCTTTAGTCCCTTGAGTGTGGCTCTTCCACAAAATACCACATGTGGGCGCGCATTTACAGTGAGATTGAAACTTCATGGCCCATGCGCAGAAGTCGTTTTTGGCCTGGGCAAGTCTATTTTGAAGAAGTACTGTTGATATTTGGCTCTGTTGACTAATGAGTTTGCCGACCATTGGCCTAGCCGGTTTGGCTCAGTGGATAGAGCGTCGGCCTGTGGACCAAAGGATCCCAGGTTTGATTCTGGTCAAGGGCACATACTTTGGTTGCAGGTTCCTCCCCAGCCCAGGCCCTGGTTGGGGCACGTGCAGGATGCAACCAATCGATCTGTTTCTCTCACATCAATGTTTCTCTCTGTCTTTCCCTCTCTTTTCCACTCTCCCTAAAAATCAATGGAAAAATATCCTCGGGTGAGCATTAACAACAACAACAAATATATATTATTGATTTCAGAGACGTTTGGAGAGGGAGAGATACAAATATCAATGATGAGAGAGAATCATTGATCAGCTGCCTCCTGCACGCCCCCCTACTAGGGATTGAGCCCACAATCCAGGCATGTACACTGACCAGAAATCAAACCAGGACCTTCTGGTTCATAGGTTGATACTCAACCACTGAACCACACTAGCCAGGTTGTAATTTCCTTTTTTCAAAATGTCCTTGCCTAGTTTTGGTATCAGGGTAATGTTGCCCTTGTGAAATGAGTTAGGAAGTATTCCCTATTCAATTTTTTAGAAGAGGTTAAGAAGTATTGATATTAATCTTCATTGAATGATTGGTAGAATCTACCAGTGAAGCCATTGGCTCCTGGAGTTTTGTTTTTTGATTACTGTTTCAACTTCCTTACTAGTGATGGGCCTATTTAGGTTTTCCAATTCCTTATGATTTAGTTTAGGAAGGTTGTAGTCTTCTAAGAATTTGTTCATTTCTTCTAAGTTATCCAATTTGGTAGTGCATAACCTTTCATAGTATTCTTGCATAATCTTCATATTTCTGTGGTGTCCACTGTAATTTTCCTTTTTCAATTCTGATTTTATTTGAGTCTTTTATCTTTTTTTTCCTTAGTGAGTCTACCTAGAGGTTTGCCAATTTTGTTTACCGTTTCAAAGAACCTGCTCTTTGTTTCCTTATTTTTTTTCTATTGTCTTTTTTTTTTTTTAATCGCTATTCCATTTATTTCCATTCTGATTTTTTATTATTTTCTTCTATCTACTGACTTTGGATTTCATTTATTCTTTTTTTTCTTTTTATAGATCTTTAAGGTGTAATTTTAAATTGTTTATTTGAGATTTTTCTTGTTTCTATAGGTAGGCCTGTAATGCTATAAAATTCTCTCTTAGTAATTTTTGCTGCATGCCCAAAATTTGACATGTCATAATTTCATTTTCATTTGTCTCCTTGTATCTTTTGATGTTTTATTTTATTTCTTCTTTGACCCAGTAGTTGTTCAGTAGCAGATTGTTTAGTCTCTATATATTTGTCATTTTTCTAGCTTCCTTATTGTACTTAATTGCTAATTTCATACCATTGTTCTCAGAAAATATGCTTGGTATAATTTTGTTCTTCTTAAATTTATTGAGACTAGTGCTGAGTCCCAACACATGGTCTACCCTTGAGAATGTTCCCTATGCACTTGAAAATAATTCATATTCTGTCATTACTGGATAGGAAGTTTTATAAATATCTATTAAATCTATTTGGTAGGATGTGTCATGTAAGGCCAATATTTATTGACTGGATGATGTACCATTGCTAAAAGAGGGGTATTCAAGTCCCCTACTATAACTGTATTTTTTTTTTCAGTTTCTCTCTTTAGGTCTGTATTAAATACCTTATATATTTTGGTGCTCCCTCATTGGGTGCATATCTATATAATAAAAGCATAAGTGACAGCTGCCGAGGAATGACCCAAACGACCAGTGGCTATGATGTGCACTGACCACCAGGGATCAGACACTCAATGCAGGAGATACCCCCTGGTGGTCAGTGCGCTCCTACAGGGAGCCAAAAGCTGGGCTCACAGCTGGTGAGCACAGAGGCGGTGGCAGGAGCCTCTCCCACCTCCGCAGCAGTGCTAAGGAGCAGTGAGCCGAGCAGTAAGGAGCAGCAAGCAGGTGGGCAGTAAGGAGCGAGGGATCCCCAATTGCAAGAGGGATGTCTGCCTGCTGGCATCAGACCTAAGCCAGCAGGCGACATCTCCTGAGAGTTCCCAGACTGCGAGAGGGCACAGGCCTGGCTGAGGGACTCCCCCCTCTCCAGTGCATGAATTTCGTGCACCGGGCCTCTAGTATATTGATAAATGTTATGTCTTTTTGATGAATTGTCCCCTTCATCCCTATAAAATGTCCATCTTTGTCTCATTACCATTTTGCCTTAAAATATATTTTGTCTGATAAAAGTACTGATATACCTACTTTTCTCTGGATTCCATTATCTTGGAGTATTATCTTTCACTCCTTCTTTTTAAGCCTGTCTTTGTCTTTGTATCTCAGTTGAGTCTCCTGAAGGCAATATACTGTTGGGTCTTGTTTTTTAAAACCCATTACTCTATGCCAATAAGAGCCATTTAAATACCATCAATGAAATGGAAAAAAGTAAACTTTCACACTCGGCAAACTCCCAACATTTTAATTATTTTTTCAACTAAAACTTGAACTTTTATCTCCTCTTTTTGCTAAAAGAAAATACATTACTCAATTTAGGGTTACTCTATAACTCTTGTCCTCTCTCAGACACCAGTGGAACTGTTTATGAGTTCACATGGGTGAACATTGCTGGATGAACCTGCAGAGGGTCAGATATCTGGCTGACCATTGTCATATATTCTGTATAGTCATAGTCACCATGGGTCAGACTAAAAGATCTAGGCCTGAAGCTGCTGCAGTTTACAAGTCAGGGTCTTTTCTGGTCAGGGCTCCTTTGGGAGAAAAAACATAATTATTCATGCTCATTTTATAAATTGAGCAACTGAGGCTAAAGTGTTCAAATAACTTCCAGAGTGCATGCCTATCAGTCACATTCTGTAGATCCCTGCTAGCTGACTATCTACATTACAGAGAAGATACATGTACCTGGAGTCCATGGCTCAGGGGCCAACCAGGCAGATTCCCACCACACCTTTTTCTTCTCCTCCTCTATCTAGTATGTTCTCACAGGTTCTTACCCAATGTGTTGCACAAAGTTAAAATCCCAGGAAAATTATGACTTCAAAACCATTAGGGTGGCTATAAAGAAAAAAACAACTGATGGTGAGAATGTGAAATGCTGAAACCCTTGTACATGGCTGGTGGGAATGTAAATTGGTGTGAAGAACAATTCAGTAGTTCCTCAAAAAGTTAACTAGAGCCCTAGCCAGTTTGGCTCAGTGGATAGAGCATCAGCTTATGGACTGAAGGGTCCTGTATTCAATTTCGGTCAGGGGCACATGTCTGGGTTGCAGGCTGGATCCCCAGTAGGAGGTAGCCGATCGATGATTCTCTCTCATCATTGATGTTTCTATCTCTCACTTTCCCTCCCTCTCTGAAATCAATAAAAATATATTTTAAAAAATTAAGTAGAGAATTACCATACAATTCAGTAATTCCACTCCTGGGTATATTCCTAAGAGAACTGAAAACAGTTTCTCAAAGAAATGCATGTACCTATATGTTCAAAGAAGCATTATTCACAGTAGCTAAAATGTGAAGACCACATAACACAGGGGATTAGTGGATAAGCAAACTGTGGTATATACATACAACACAATAGTATTTAGTCATAAAGGAAATGAAGTATTGATACATCCCACAACAAGAATGAGCCTTGAAAATTTTACCCTAAATGAAAGAAACCAGACATAAAGGCCACATATACATGATTACATTTATATAAAATTTCTAGAAGGGGTAAATCCATAAAGCCAGTATGTACACTGGTAGTAGCCAGAGGTTTGGGAGTGCCAAAAACAAGAAGACATTGCTCAATGGACACAGGATTTTCCTTTTGGTGCAATGGAAATGTTTTGAAACTAGATAGAGGTAGTGGTTGTGCAACATTGTAAATGTACTAAAAGACACTGAATTGTTTATTCTAAAATGACTAATTTTATGTTATGTGAATTTTACCGCACTCAATTTTTTTAAAAAAATCCCAAATATGTACCCTACTAAGTACAATACAGATCACCATGGGCCCTGCCACGCCCAGTGGCTATTTCCAGAGGACCTGCCCAGCCTTCAGCCCCCTGCTGATTGGTGCAGGGCTGAGCCTTGACCATGGAAGCAGAAGATCCCCAGTTTTGCCTGTGAACTGATTTCTTCCTTATTAGCAGTAATAAAAGTTGACATGATTCAGACACTATTTACTTTGCAACCAAGAAATGGTAAACACTTGTCCAGCAGGCATGGTTCAGTGGTTGAGTGTTGACCTATGAACCAGGAGGTCATGGTTCAATTCCCGATCAGGCACATGCCCAGGTTGCAAGCTCGATCTCCAGCTGGGAGTGTGCAGTAGGCAGCCAATTAATGATTCTCTCTCATCTTTGATGTTTCCGTCTCTCTCTCCCTCTCTCTTCCTCTCTGAAATCAATAAAAATATAAAAAAAAAAAGAAATGGTACACACACTCAACAATGATAATAGTGGTAGGCTAAGCCATTCTCACAGCCTTAGATGCCCTCTCTCCTCTTCTTATGTTTAAACACTCCTCTGTCCACGGTAGTGCAAGCGGAGTGTCACCTCCTCTTGGAAACCCCCCGCCCAGGTAGCTCCATATCCCACTTATCTCTGCCTTTCCCAAGCTCCCCATGCCTTTGGAGGTGTCTTCCTGCAACGGAGCACCCCTAGAAGCAGGGGTGATGTTCTTGTTCACACTGTGTCCTCATGTACATCTTAGCACCAGACACAGCAAAGACCTAATTCAGACTGATAGGTAGGGCTCCATGGCCCTGGGGATAACCCTGTGACTGATTGCAATAGGGCATCTTGTGCTGGAGTTCTGGAGAGGGCTGAACTTGGCTGGGCAGGGTTCCTGGAAAAAGTCACAGGGCAGGCACCATGGTGACATGTCTGCTTGGGAACCGCTTGGAACTGCATGGCAAATGATGAGTGTTTGTTTATTTTCTGGGGAGATTGTTCATTACTTTAATCTGATTATCAAAGGAGCCCATGTTCTGACTAAAAGTCAAAACTCCAACTTGTGAACTCCGGTGATCTCAACTGAATGAATTGCTGGCCTTCCCCCTGCCCCCTTCTTCCCCTTGCTGCCCCTAAATCTGGTCAGTTCATACAGCTTCATAAGGAGGAAATTATTTATTTTAATTTTTGAGTAATTTTCATACTGTTCACCCTAGATTCTGCAAGCAGGATTTCTGACAAAACAAAACAAAAAAACAAGTAAAGTTCTTCTCACTAAAAGCAAAAATATATTAATTAATGGGATTTTACTTAAGAAATTACTATTTTGGGGGGAAAAGATGGATACATTTACCTCCCAGGCCCAAACTAGAATTAAAACTAAATTATAGAGCAATCAGTCTAAATAACCAACTAAAGACTAATTGAACAGAAGCCTTATAACCAAGAATTTTCAGAAGCAATCCCATCCAGACTGGTGGGAAGAGCCAAGATGTGAAAAGGGCTGGCCCTGTACCCACATGCTGTGGGAGAGAATCCTGAGGGATTTGGGATCTCAACTCCTTGCCAGGGTCCCAGCCCAGAACAACAGAGCCAGGGAAAGAAGCCCACGTAACATCTGGCTGTGAAAATCAGCAGGGATTTTGTGTGCCAGGGAGAGATGGGGTCTGCTGCAAACCCAAGTGCCCTATTAAAGGGCCAGTGCACAAAATCTCATTTGCAGACACCCACCCTACGCTCCAGCAAAAGAAGGTTGGTGGGAGTGGACTAGAGTCCTGTGAGGACAGACTGGGTTGCATGACTCTGAGGAGAGAGCTGCAGAGACAGCCACCAGGGTCCCTATGCTGAGTCTTTCTCTTGTGATGCCCACAAATGCCATGTTTCCTGAGTCAAGGACTGCCCTCCGAACTGCATTCGCCAGGAGGGACTACACCAGCCCTCCTTCCCATGTCCTCGCCTAGCTAAGCTCATGCCCTGAAGATGAGTCTGCTGCCGGAGCCTGAGGTTATCCTGAAGGGATCTTGAGAGTGAGATCAGGGAGAATCAAAGACAGAGTGGCTCTGGGGTGGAGGACATTTCTTTCCTTCTTCCCTATACCATGCTAGAACAGTGACACCAATCTTAGCACCCCCTGCCCGGGCCAGAGTAGCTGTATCACAGGCACCCAAAGTGCCGGAGAAGCTGCGCCCCATCCACCACAGCCCAGACCTGCTGCACACGTGCACAGAAGTAGTGGCACCTCTGCACCCTCCCGGAGCTCCACTAGCCCCACCAAGGGAGAGCCTTCAGCTCTACCCTCCTGAATCCTGATGGCTTCATATTGCTGAGATTGTACATGGCAATATTGTCAGTGGGCTGTGGCTTGCCTAGTCCCTGGTGCAGAAGACTCTCCAGGAGGTTAGGGCAGACTCTAGGAAAAACTGAGTTGTGGGGCTCTTAGGTGGGGCCATTTTTCTCTTACATGCCAGGCTGGTGCTATCATTTCTGTACAGGGCTCTCCTTTCACACGGTCAAATATTGGTATGTGTGGCCTGATGAGCACTCCTAGCTTAACCCTGATAAATACCTGAGACCCCGCTCCACTGCAAATGTTCACAGGCACCTGATGGGTAGCAGCTGATCTTGCGATACCCTAAGACTATTGCTGATTGGTCTCAGATCCAGCACTGAAACCATGTTTGAATCCGTGTTAATCTGGTGAACACCACTCACACCTACCTGGTGACTCACCGACATCCTCCCTCATGCAACTTGAGTATCACTAGAGGCTCTTTCAGTGAATGAGCCTAACAGGCAGCTAACAGGTGAGGGTGGATCTTGGGGATCCTTGTGTCTTTTACTGACCTACCCCAGGCTCAGAGCTGGTAGAAACCAGCCTTGGTATGCAGCTGTACTCCTCCCACACACCCAGGCCCAGGAGAGGCAATCACAAACTGTGGATCACTTTATAGCTCCAAATCGGTAGCCCAAGGCTGCTGACAGGAAGCACCTGCCATTGACAAGCACTGGATCTCCTCCAATGTAGCCCCAGAAGCAACACACCCAGTGGTTCAGACCACATTAAAGCACAACCCAATTAGCTCCACAAGAAGCACACAAAAAGGGAGATCTTGGCAGACAAAAGAACTTTTGGGGCAAATTAAGCTTTGTGGAGTCAGCCCTTGTATAGCCGATCATACATTGCACTTGGGGTCTATCCTTATAGCCAGTCAGAGGGGCAACCCCACCCATTGATGGGCCAACAGCAATAAAGACTCAACTACAACAGGAAGGTGCATATAACCCACACAAGGGAAATTCCTGGAACACCTAGGTCAAGCAATCAGGGAGATTGCAACACTGAGCCCAACAAGACACCTACTACATAAGGCCACTATGTCAAGTCATAGTAGGTCAACCTAATACAAAGAAACAAATAGAGAGAGGCAGCTAAACTGAAGAGAAAAGAAAGATGCCCCAAATGAAAGATTAGGAGAAATCCCCAGAAAAATAATGAAATGAAATGTAGGCAAGTGAGGTATTAGGTACAGAGTACCAAACAATGGTTATAAGGAACTTAATGAGAACTTCAACAAAGAGAGAGAAAGCATTAAAAAAAATACATAGAAATCATAAAAGAACCAGTCAGAAATAAAGAACACACTAGAAGGAGTCAAAGACAGGCTAGATGAAGCAGAGGATAGAATCAACGATTTAAAAGATATGGTAGCAGGAAGCACCCAATCAGAGCAGCAAAAAGTAAAGAGAATTTTTTAAAATGAGAATATAAAGGACCTCTGGGACAACATGGACCATAATAACATCCACATCATAGGGCTGCTAGAAGGAGAAGAAGAAATGCAAAGAATCTTGATCCTGTCTGAAAAAAAAATGGCTGAAAACTTCCCTAATCTGGTGAAACACAAAACCACACATGTCCAGGAGGCACAGAGTCCCAAACAAAATGAACCCAAAGAGACCAACACCAAGATATAATTAAATGGCAAAAGTTAACGTCAAAAAGAGAATCTTTAAAAAAAAATTTTTTTTTTGAATTCAAAGAGGAAGGGAGAGGGAGAAAGAGATAGAAACATCAATAATGAGAGAGAATCATTGATTGGCTGCCTCCTGCACTCCCCCTACAGCGGATTGTGCCCACAGCCCGGGCATGTGCCCTTGACCAGAATCAAACCTGGGACCCTTCAGTCACAGGCTGGCGCTCTATCCACTGAGCCAAACTGCTAAGGCCAAAAAGAGAATCTAACAGCAGCAAGAGAAAGACAATTAGTTACCTACAAAGGATCTCCCATAAGACCGTCTGCTGATTTCTCAACAGAAACACTTCAAGTCAGAAGGAATTGGCATGGAATATTCAAAGTGATGAAAAGCAAGGATCTACAATGAAAAGACTACTTTACCCAGAAAGGCTATCATTTAAAATTGAAAGTGAAATCAAAAGCTTCTGAGACCATAAACAGCTGAAGAAGTGCATTATTACCAAATCAATATTATAAGAAATGTTAAAGGATCTTCTTTAAGAAGAAAAAAGAAAGAAAAAGAAGAGAACATATTTATAAAGAATAAAATGGCAATAAATACACACCTATCAACAATCACTTTAAATGTAAATGCATTAAATGCTCCTATCAAAAGACAAAGTATAATTAAATGGTTAGAAATCAAGACCCATATATATTCTGTCTACAAGAAACCCACCTCAGAATGAAAAATGCACATAGACTAAAAGAAAAGGGATGAAAAAGATATTTTATGCAAATGAAAACAAACAAAAAGCTGGGGTACCAATACTTACTAGTATATCAGACTAAATAGACTTTAAAACAAAGCCTACAATAAGAGATAAAGAAGGACATTACATAATGATAAAAGGATCATTCTAACAAGAGGATATAACACTTATCAACATTTATTTACCCAACATAGGAGCACCTAAATATATGAAACAAATCTTGATGGACATAAAGGGAGAGATCAACAGTAATACAGTCATAGTAGGGGATGTTAACACCCAATTGACATCAATAAATAGATCTTAGACCAAAAAAATCAACAAAGAAACAGCAGCCTTTAATGACAAATTAGACCAGATGGACTTAATATTTTCAGAGCATTTCATTCAAAAGCAGCAGAATATATACTTTTCAAGTGCACATGGAACATTTTCTAGAATAGGCCTTATGTTAGGACAAGCCTCAATAAATTTAAGAAGATTAAAATCATATCAGGCATCTTCTCTGACTATAATGGTTTGAAACTAAAAATCAATTACAAGAAACAAATAACTGAAAAACACACAAACACATAGAGGCTATGTTACTACAAAATGAATGTGTTAACAATGAGAGCAAGGAAGAAATCAAAGTTACCTTGAGAAAAATAAAATCAGCCACACAACCCAAAATCTATGTGACATAGCAAAAGCAGTACTAAAATGGAAATTCATAGCAATACAGGTCTACTTCAAATGGGCAAAGGGGGAGAATAGAGGGGCATCTGTAATAGTGTCAAGATTTTTAAAAATAATTTAAAAAGAAGAAAAAGCTCAAATAAACAGGCTAACCTTACACCTAAAGAAACTAGGAAAAGAACAAACAAAACACAAAGTAAGTAGAAGGAAAAAATCATAAAGAACAGAGTGGAAATAAATGACACAGAGACAAAAACAAACAAACAAATAAACCAAACTGACAAACGTTTAACCAGACTCAGCAAGGAAAAAGAGATAGGGCCCAAATAAATAAAATTTAAAAATGAAAGAAAAGAAGTAAAAATTAACACCTCAGAATTATCTACACTAATAAAAGAAACATGGTAATTGGTGTACAACCGCGACCCTTCCCATTGGCTAATCAGCAAGGTATGCAAATTAACTGTCAGCCAAGATGGCGGCCGGCAGCCAGGCAGCTTGAAACTAACATGAGGCTTGCTTGCTTCAGTGATGGAGGAAACCAACGTTCCCCGCCTGCAGCTGCAGGCCTCTGAGCCTGCAGTTTAAGAAACATTGTAACAGATACCACAGGACTTCAGCCAGCAGGATCACAACATTGTAAGCAAAGGCCAGAAACCTACTTTCAGCAGCAGAGGCCTAAGAGCTGGAGCCAAGCCTCAAGCTAAAGCTGGCCCAGAATAAAAAAAAAAGGAAAAAAAGGAGCAGTTGGGAGCTTCAGTCACCCCCAGCCTGAAAACAGCCCTCAGCCCCTCACCCAGACTGGCCAGGCACCCCAGTGGGGACCCCCACCCTGAAAGGTGTGTGACCAGCTGGAAACAGCCATTATCCCCTCACCCAGGCTGGCCAGGCACCCCAGTGGGGCCCCCCACCCTGATCCAGGACACCCTTCAGGGCAAACCAGCTGGCACCTACCCATGCACCAGGCCTCTACCCTATATAGTAAAAGGGTAATATGCCTCCCAGCACCGGGATCAGCGGAGCCGCGAGGCCTCCCGGCACTGGGATCAGCGTGACAGGGTGCAGCACCCCAACGCCCGCCCCCCCCACGGACCCTGCTCTGTGTGTGACGGGGTAGAGCCATAACCTCCCCATCGGCCCTTCCCTGAGTGTGAGGGTGGCGGCGCCCCAACCCTCTGATCCGCCCTGCTCTGCGTATGGCAGGGGACGGTGCCCCAACTCCCCTATCGGCCCTACTCTGTGAGTGACAGGGGGGAGCTCCTCAACCCCCTGATGGGCCCTGCTCTGTGCATGACAGGGGGTGGCGCCGCAACCTCCCCATCGACCCTGCCTTGAGTGTGACAGGGGGTGGTGCCCCAACCCCCCAATCGGCCCTACCCTGAGTGTGACTGAGGGTGGCATCGCAACCTCCCAATCCGCCCTGCTCTGTGCATGACAGGGGGTGGCGCCCCAACTCCCCAATCGGCCCTGCTCTGAGCCCGACCAGGGGCTGCACCTAGGGATTGGGCCTGCCCTCTGCCACCCAGGAGCAGGCCTAAGCCAGCAGGTCGTTATCTCCCGAGGGGTCCCTGACTGGGAGAGGGCACAGGCCAGGCTGAGGGACCCCCCCTCCCCCCCGAGTGCACAAATTTTTGTGCACCGGGCCTCTAGTCTATAATAATAAAAGTATAATATGCTAATTAGACCAGACAGCTGAACTACCTTCCGGATGTCATTCCAGACATCCTTCCAGATGAAGCCAAGATGGGGGGCCAAGGCAGAGGCAGTTAGGGGCGATCAGGCAGGCAGGTGAGCAGTTGGGATGATTAGGCAGGCAGGTGAGCAATTAGGGGCAATCAGGCAGGAAGGCAGAGTGTTTAGGGGTGATCAGGTAGGCAGAGGCAGTTACGGGTGATCAGGCAGGCAAGCAAGTGGTTAGGGTCGTTGGGGCATGCTGGCGAGCAGTTAGAGGCATCAGGCAGTCAGGCAGAGTGGTTGGGGCATCAGACAGGCAGACAGAGTGGTTAGGGGCGATCAGGCAGGCAGGTGAGTGGTTAGGGGCAATCAGACAAGCAGGCACAGTGGTTAGGGGCATGAGGCAGGCAGAGTGGTTAGGGGCGATCAGGCAGGCAGGCAGAAGGGTTAGGGGTGATCAGGCAGGCAGGCAAGTGGTTAGGGGCAATCAGGCAGGCAGGCAGGCGAGTGGTTAGGAGCGAGTGGTCCCGTATACGAGAGGGATGTCTGACTGCCAGTTTAGGCCCAATCCTTGCGAGCCTAAACCGGCAGTTGGACATCCCCTAACGGGTCCCAGATTGTGAGAGTGTGCAGGCCGGGCTGAGGGACCCCTCCTCCTCACGCCACCCCCCCCCCCCGCCCCGCCATGCACGAATTTCGTGCACCGGGCCTCTATTAAAATATTATAAGAAAATATTACAAAAAACTATATGTCAACAAATTGAACAATCTGAAAGAAATTGATAAATTTCTAGAAACATAAATCTTCCAAAACTGAATCAAGAAGTATCAGAAAATCTGAACAGACTGATTACAACTAATGAAATCAAAGCAGTAATAACAATTTTATAAAAAACTCCTAGCAAAAGAAAAAGCCCTTGAACCAGATGGCTTCACAGGTGAATTTTACAGAACATTCAAAGAAGAACTAACACCTATCCTTCTCAAACTATTTCAAGAAGTTGAAGAGGAGGGAAGCCTCCCAAGTTCATTTTACAAGGCCAACATTACTCTGATCCCAAAACCAAATAAAGACACTACAATGCAAGAAAATTATAGGCCACTATTCGTGATAAACATAGATGCAAAAATCCTCAACAAAATATTAGCAATTAAACAATACTTTAAAAAGATAATACACCATGAGAAAGTGGGATTTTTTTCCTTGGATGCAAGGTTGGTACAATATCAGCAGATCAATTAACATGATGCAGCACATAAACAAAATGAAAAATAAAAAATCACAGGATCATATCAATAGATACATAAAAAGCATTTGACAAAATCCAGCCCTTATACTCATTTATGTTAAAAACTTTCAGCAAAGTGGGAATAGAGGAAATATACTTCAAAGTAATAAAAACCATATATGAAAACCTGTAGCCAACATCATACTTGCAGGCAAAAATTAAAAGCATTTCCTTTAAGATCAGAAACAAGACAGGAATGTCTGCTTTCACCATTCTATTCAACATAGTACTGGAAGTACTACTCACAGCAATCAGACAAGAAGAAGAAATAAGAGGCATCCAAATTGGAAAGGAAAAAGTAAAACTGTCATTATTTGCAGATGACATGATACTGCATGAGGGAACACTAACAACCCTCCCAAAAAACTACTAGATCTGATAAATGAATTCAGTAAAGTGGCAGAATACAAAATTTATATTCAGAAATTTGTTGGATTTTTATACATAAACTAGAGGCCCAGTGCACGAATTTGTGCATGGGTGGAGTCCGGCTGGCCCACCCTGATCTCAGGGCCAGGCCGACCAGGCCCAGGCTGGCCAGGGGGAGGGGACATAGGAGGCCGGCCGGGGGGAGGGGCCACAGTGTGCATCAAAGCAACCAGTCATTCTGGTCGTTGTGGCGTTTTGGTCGCTTGGCTTTTATATATATAGATAATGAGCTATCAAAAAGGGAAACTAGGAAAACAATCCCATTTACAATTGCATCAGAGAAATAAAATACCTAGGAATAAATTTAACCAAGAATCCAAAAGACCTGTATTAGGAAAATTATAAGGAACTGAAGAAAGAAATCAAAGAAAATACAAATAAATGGAAGCATATATTGTGTTCATGGATAAGAAGCATTAACATCATTAAAATGTCGATACAAATCCTATAAAAATACCAATGACATATTTCACAGAATTAGAACAAATAATCCAAAAATGTATATGAAACCACAAAAAATCCTGAATAGCCTCAGCAATATTGAGCAAGAAGAACAAAGTTGGAGGTATCATGCTCCCTGATATCAAACTATATTACTATAAAGCCAGAGTAATCAAAAAAGCATGGTACTGGCATAAAAACAGACATATAGATTAATGGGACAGAATAGAGAGCCCAGATAAACCCATACTTTTATAGTCAATTAATATTTGACAAAGGAGGTAAGAACATACAATGGGGTAAATATAGTCTATTCAATAAATGGTACTGGGAAATTGGACAGATACATGAAAAAAATGAAATTAGACCACCTTCTTACATCATATACAATACAAGAATCAACACAAAATGGATTAAGACTTAAATGTAAAACTCAAAACCATGAAAACCCTAGAAGGAAATATAGACAGTAAAATCTCTGACATTTCCTTAGCAATATTTTTCTGATATATCTCTTTGGTCAAGATAAAGAAAAAAAACAATAAACAAATGGAACTACATCAAACTAGAAATATTTTGTAAAGAAAATCATCAACAAAATGAAGAAACAACCTACTGAACGGGAGAACATATTTGCCAATAATATATCTAATAAGGTGTTAATATTTAAAATATATAAAGAACTTATACTATTCAACACAATAAACAATCCAGTTCAAAATGGGCACAGGACTTCTCTAAAGAGGACACACAGATGGCCAATAGACTTTTGAAAAGATGCTCATTATCACTGTCAGAGAAATGCAAATTAAAACCGCAATGAGATATTACCTCACACCTGTCAGAATTGCTATCATCAATAAACCAACAAACAAGTGTTGGCCAGGATGTGGAGAAAAGAAACTCCTCCTGCACTGTTGATGGGAATGCAGATTGGTGCAGCCCCTATGGAAAACAGTATGGAGTTTCCTCAAAAAATTAAAAGTGGAATTTCCATATGACCCAGCGATCCCACTTCTGAGAATTTATCTGAAGAAACCCAAACCACTAGTTCAAAAGAATATATGTACTCTTCTGTTCATTGCAGGTTATTTACATTAGACAAGATTTGGAAGCAACCCAAGTTCCCATCAGTAAACAAGTGGATATAACATTGGTGGTACGTATATACAATGAAATATTAGTCATAAAAAGGAATGAAATCTTACCGTTTGCCACAGAATGGATGGGCCTAGAGGGTATTATGCTAAGTCAAATAAGTCAGCATAATACCATATGATTTCACTTACATGTGGAATCTAAAGAACAAAATAAATAAGCAAACAAAATTCAAACAGTCTCATAGACACAGAGCGTGGACTCATGGTTGCTAGAGTGGAGGATGGTTGATGGACTGGATGAAAGGGGTAAAGGCATTAAGAAATACAAATTTGTAGTTACAAAATAGTCACAGGGATGTAAAGCATAGGGCCTGGCTGGTGTGGCTCAGTGGTTGAGCATCGCCCTATGAACCAGGAGGTCATGGTTCAATTCCCTCAATTACCAGTCAAGGGCATATGCCTGGGTTTCGGCCCAGTCCCCACTGGGGGCATGCAGGAGGCAGTTGATCAATGATTCTCTCTCATCATTGATGTTTCTATCTCTCTTTCCCTCTCCCTTCCTCTCTGAAATCAATAAAAATATTTTTTAAAAAAATAAAGCCTAGGGAATATGATCAATAATATTGAGATAACTACATATGATGCCAGTTGGGCACTGGAAATATCAAGGGGAACACTTTGTAAAGTACATGATTATCTAACTACTAAGCTGTACACCTGAAACCAATATGAAATTGAAAGCAACTATTAAAAAAAGAAATTACTAAACAAAAAAAAAGAAATTACTGTTTTTGAAAAGATTATATGTACTCAAAATAAAATATTAAACTGATATGAAGAGAGGGAGAACCAAGATGGTAGTGTAGGTAAATTCCTATACTTGCTGCCTCCCACAACCACATCAAAATTACAACTAAAATACAGAACAACCATCATTCAGAACCACCTGAATGTAAGTCCTACAATTAGAGAAGTAAAGAAAAAAGCACATTGAGACTAGCAGAGGAGTGGAGCCACTGACCAGCTGGTCCGACACCCATGTGGGAATTTTTTTTAATCGGGAGGGAGATGGTCTCTGTGGAGACCGCCCATGAGGAGCAAGACTCCAGAGCCAGGGGTGGGCAAACTTTTTGACTCGAGGGCTACAATGGGTTCTTAAACTGGACCAGAGGGCCGGAACAAAAGCATTGATGGAGTGTTTGTGTGAACAAATATAAATTCAAAGTAAACATCATTACATAAAAGGGTACGGTCTTTTTTTTTTAGTTTTATTCATTTCAAACTGGCCGGATCCGGCGGGCGGGCCGTAGTTTGCCCACGGCTGCTCCAGACCCCCAGCCCAGGGTTCCAGAGCTGGGAAGAGAAGTCCCCATAACGATGGGTTGTAAAAACTAGCAGGGATTGGGGCTCAGTGACACAGAGGCTGCTGGACTCACAAGTGTTCCTCTTAAAGGACCTGTGCACAAACTTACCCAGTCTGCTGCTTCTGAGCTCCAGCGCCGGGGGACCCAGGCACGTACATGGAGGGACTGGATTGTCCGCCATGGGGCAGGAACTCTGGGGCTTTCTCCCAGGTGGAGGTGCTCCCAGGGGTCATGGTTCTTGTACTGGGACCTCCCCTGTTGCAGGACTGCCTTGCAGTCAGATCTGAGTTCCCATCATGGCAGCCCACACTGTTTGCTCTGCCCTGGGATTCCCTGAGACCCCGCCCCACGCAATTTACAAACGCACCCAAGCTGTGCACAGAGACTTTTGCATATAAATGGCCTGACCTTTCTCAGGCTAAAAATCTGTCAAACAAACTGCAGCTGGGTCAGGGAGCCCCACACCTTTCAATAAAAGGCCCAAGACCCAGGACCAGCATGGAACAGAGATAAGTCTCAGAGGGAAAGGGGATGGGTGGGAAGAGATTAACCAAAGATCTTACCTAAGGACAGAGTCATCGGGTGATGATGGCCTGGGATGGGGCGGGAACTGGGTGGAGGGCCAAAGGGGACATCTGTAATACTCTCAACAATAAACATGAAAAAAATTAAATTAAAAAATCTTTTTAAAATGGGCAGAAGACCTAAATAGACATTTCTTCAAAGGGGACATACAAATGGCCAAGAGACATATGAAAAAAATGCTCAAAGTCAATAATCATCAGAGAAATGCAAATTAAAACCACAATGAGGTATCATCTCACACCTGTCAGAATGGCTATCATCAAAAAAATCAACAAACACGTGCTGGTGAGGGTGTGGAGAAAAGGGAACCCTAGTTCACTGCTGGTGGGAATGCAGATTGGTGCAGCTACTGTGGAAAACAGTATAGAGTGTCCTCAAACAATTAAAAATAGAATTTATATTTGACTCAGTGATCCCACTTCTGGGAATATATCCTAAAAAACAAAACACCAATCAGAAAGAATATATGCACCCCTATGTTCATAGCAGCATTATTTACAACACTAAGATTTGGAAACAGCTGAAGTGCCTATCAGTAGATGAATGCATAAAAAAGTTGTGGGATCCCTAGCTGGTTTGGCTCAGTGGATAGAGCGTCGGACTATGGACTGAGGGTCTTGGGTTCCATTATGGTCACAGGCCTGGGTTGTGGGATTGATCCCCATTAGGGGGCATGCAGGAGGCAGCCAATTGATTATTCTCTCTCATCATTGATGTTTCTATCTCTCTCTCCCTCTCCCTTCCTCTCTTAAGTCAATAAAAAATATATTTTAAAAAGCTGTGGGACATTTACACAATGGAATACTATGCAGCTGTAAAAAAGAGGGATCTCTTACCCTTTGGGACAGCATGGATGGACCTGGAAAATATCATGCTAAGTGAAATAAGCCAATCTGAGAAAAACAAATATCACATGATCTCACTTATTTGTGGAATCTAATGAACAAATGAAGCATGGAGGCATGGAACAGACTGACATACCTCAATGTGCGGTTGGGGGGACCAGTAGAGATAAAGCAAAGAACTTATATACTTCTATGCATAGCCCACGGATATGGGCAATAGGGCAGTGAAGACACGGGGGGAATAGGGCCTGGGAGGAGAGGAGTAAAGTGTGTGTGTGTGTGGGGGGGGGTGTAAATGGGAGATATCTGTAATACAATCAGCAATAAAAACTATATTAAAACAAATAAATAAAATGATATAAAAATAATGTTTTATACTATGAATGATAATGTTTTCTTTAGGGTTTTTGGTAGATGTTTTTATCAGATTAAAGAAATCCCTAGTATGAGTAATTTAAGATTTTTCATATCATAAATGTGAGTTTAGTATCATCAAATAAAAGTATTCAACCCTGGCCAGTTTTGCTCAGTTGATAGAGCATTGGCCTGCGGACTGAAGGGTCCCAGGTTCGATTCCAGTCAAGGGCATATACCTTGGTTGCGGGGCACATCCCCAGTAGAGGGTGTGCTGGAAGCAGCTGATCAATGTTTCTCTCTCATCGATGTTTCTAACTCTCTATCTCTCTCCCTTCCTCTCTGTAAAAAATCAATAAAATATATTTTTAAAAATGTACTGAGATGATATGACTTTTCCCTTTTAATCAGTTAATGTGATCATTGATATTTATATTTTTTCTGTTAACAGCTCTTGAGTTCCAGGGCCAAATCAAACTTGGCCATGGTGTATTATCACTGATGAATTTGGAGTGTGATTTTTTTTTTTTAAGGGTTTTTACATTGAAGTCCTGAGTGTAACTGGCATGCAATATTCATTTCCTGTCCGGTCTTATCTGATTTGGGTCAAGTTGGTACTGTCCTCATAGAATGAGCTGGACATGAAGCATTCTTTTATAATTCTCTGGATTGATTTTATGTGACACTTTACATTCTTTTGGTTTCACATCTGTGGGAGTATCCTCTAAGATGGTCACCAATGGCCCCTGCCTCCTGTTAGTTACACACCTGTGTTATCCCATCTCCTTGGTTTGGGCTGGAACACACAACTTGGTTCTAAAAGATAGTATATGGCAATAGATATGGTATGCCTCTTCTGAGATAAGGTTACAAAAAGTCTAATCTTTGGCTTTGACTAAAAAGTTGGTCATTAATGCATCCTTTCCTTTGATTTATGACCAAAAGGCGGAATTGTGAATTTCAAAAGAGGTTCTATGGGAAATAACCTCACAGGATGATCTGACCTTAAATTCCTAACTGGGCAGCTCATGTTTAGTACTCATGCCATATAGCTTTTTAGTAAGAGGTTTATCTTTTTCCTAAGCAAGCCATGTCCATTGTTTAAAATGCCTCAATTTAGACCCCTCCTTCTAATGAATGAACTATCCTTTCAGATCCCCCCTTCTAAGATTTACCCACCTTCAAGAGAGCAAATAATTTTAACTATCTTATAATCCAATCCCTGCCTTGTTTTCTCTCACCTTCATGTAATCTTCCTTACATTTCCTCCTTAATTTCAAATGCACAAAAGAAAGTGCAAGACCATTATTCATTGAAGCACTTGAGATCTTGCTCCCCAGCATAAGTTGTCAGTTTGGCTCAAATAAACTCATAAAAAAATTTTTTTTAAACATCTATGGCTTCCATTTTGGGCACCTGCTCTCACTCACTCATTCTGAAAGAAGCCAGTTGCCATGTTTCGACCTGCCCTATGAAGAAACCCAGGTATGAAAGAACTGAGGGAGGCCTATGCCCAAGAGCCAATGATGAACTCAGGCCATGAGCTTGTGAGGAGCTAACACCTGTGAAGAACCACCTAAATTGATCTGAAAGTAAATCATCCCTCACTCAAGTCTTAGGATGGGAGTGTAGACGAGCCTGACAGGAGGACTGTAACCTCATGAGAGAGCTTGAGCCAGAGTTTCTAGCTAAGCCATACCTGGATTCCTAACCAAGAAACTGACAGAATTAATGTTTGTTGTTTTATTTTTTAAAATGTTTTTATTGATTTAAGACAGAGGAAAGGAGAGGGAAAGAGAGTTAGAATCATCAATGATGAGACAGAATCATTGATCAGCTGCCTCATGCATGCTCCCTACTGGGGATCGGGCCTGCAACCTAGGCATGTACTCTGACTGGGAATCAAACGTGACTTCTTGGTTCATGGGCCGATGTTCAACCACTGAGCCATACCCATCTGTCTACTTGTTGTTTTAAGCTGTTGCATTTGGGGATAACATGTTAGAGTGCATTAATAACTAGTGTACCTATGCTGGCCTTTGGCTACTTGTTTGGTTTCAGCCACTACTGCAGGATACATCCAAACAAGGAAAGGTCGGGTTCATCTGATAATTATTGACTATTAATTCACTCCCCCAAACACAAAGCCTTTATTATTCTTTTTGGAAACAAAACTTCTGTGGAAACTAATATGCTTTATTCTTTCTCTAAAATCAAACGTGTCTGCCTTGATTTCATAACTAAGCCTAATATAGCCACTCCCTGGCCCTATTCACCTTAGGGACTGGTCCAGCAGGTTGGAATATATCCCAAGACTCATAGGCTAGTCATTCCTTAGGACTAAAATGTAGCTAGCACCGTGTCCTAAACAATGCAAATGGTCTTGCTCCTCAAGGGGAAACATCCCACAGAAGGAAACATCTAACAAGAAAAGACTTACATACTAAGAGTTGCATTAAAGTGTAAAAAAAAAATGCATTATGTGTTGGAAGCACACCCACACAACCCACGCCTCTCATCTACTCGTGCGTGTACTTATGAGCTCATCACCTTCTTCCAGAACTCTGCTCTAAATGCTTACAGTGCAAATATGACTAAGACCCAGATATTATTCAAGTTGAATAGTTAACAGATAATTTTAGTATAACAAAGTTAAAGTAATTATACAGGTCTGAGAAACATAATGCCCTCATCAACAGAGAATGGCTGATCTGCTTTCTTGGTCTCCTTAGCAAATGGTCAAAGTTGAATCTCAAATAACATTCAAGGAAGCATTAGGCTCAGATGTCAGTATAATAGGATTGGTTGTCAGGGACTCAGGGATGTGAGGAGCACCATTAGGCTGATACTCCTGTCCTTTTATAATGTTAGCTCCAGTGGCACCTCTTCTGGGAAGCCCGTCCTGACATCCACTGGCCGAGAGAATTGCTCAGAGCATGAGGAGGCAGAGTTATTCTGAAATTATTTGTGCATTAGATTCAAATTTCACAGGATACAAATGAAAGCAAGATGATGTGTCTGTAACTCAACTCGCAGTAAGGTAAAACTTGATCTTGCCAATTCCCAGCAACAAGTTGGTATGTAAGTTTTGGTGGTTGGGCCTGTGGTTGGTGGAGATGTGGCAAAAAAAAATATGGAGGAGGTGGGCAAGTTGATTGGGCTCAGTCAATTAGGATTAGTTTCTATGCCTGCTGTGTTCAGTCCATGTGCCAACACTGAATATAAGACTCAGGATCCTTGCCCTTGAGGATGGGGACTATATGGTCTGTAGTCCATAGCCTGGCATGACAACTCCACATAACATTCATGCCCTTGGCCTTAAGTCAATGCACAAATGAGTAAATGTATTCCTGCATTGCACTTTCCAGTGGAGCTATGGAATTTAACAGGTACCTCTGGGAGAAAACCTTAACCAGAGATGACAAACTGTGATGGTAGAAATTTCAGATTTCATAATAAGCTTCCAAATAAATAAAGGGAAGTGGGTGAGATAGTTGGGACTTTCTGCATTTTGCCAATGAGACATTCACCCACTCCAACTTGCAGCCCTGGAGAATTTCTGGCCAGAAGGATCTAAAGAATTGGTGACAGATGAGTATCACTTTCTGCAGAAGGGCTGAAAGTGAGAAAGGATAAAAAGAGAAGGAAGTACACAAACAGCTTAAATGTCTCCTGTTTCTTTGAGTTTTAAGAACATTTAAGGTTTCCTTTGTACATAATCCATGGTTTCTCCAGCCAAGCAGACACAGAACATGGGTCTGAGGGATGACAATGAGCTGGTAGAATTTCCACACCCTCAGTATTTGGATTTCTTGCATCAGGAATGCGGCAGAAAGTTCACAGGTGACACTGACAATATTGCAGCCCTATACCTACCAGCTCTTCACAGCCCATTAGAAAACCCCCCACTAGTCAAAAAACAAGGAAGCCATCTTCTCTAACCCCCCTTGCCTCAGAGAAAAAAACATGCCGTTTCTGGAGTCCTTGTGCACTGCGTGCTGCCCAGAGGGACATTTGCCGTGTCAGGGGTGGCTATGGTGTTCAGGATTCCCTTGGCCATCCAGCTGCTGTTCTCCTCTTCACACCCATTGGTCTTGGACTTGCAGTCTTTCCAGAGGGAGGGAGCCATTCTTTGGTCATGAATCTGTCTAACCCTCTGTCTACTGCAGGACCCTCTGAGGGGTGGGACAGGAAGCAGGATGAATTGATAAGCTTGGTGTAGACATCACCATCTTGACCATGTCCTGCCTCTCCTTCGGGGGCACGGATCAGCCTGAATGTGCAGCAATGATGGCTGAGGCATAGCCAGGCCCTCTTGTTCTATTAACCATTTAGTAAGATGAGTGGTCACCAAAGAGCCACAAGGAAAGGACATGCAGGGAAGCCAGTAATATTACTTCTACCAACTCAACTCTGCCAACATTTCTCAATACACACTATACATAAAGTGCTCTGCTAGGCACTAGGGACATAATGGTAAATAATACCCAGGCCCTAACTGGTTAAGCTCAGTGGATAGAGTGTCGGCCTGTAGACTGAAGGGTCCCAGGTTCGATTCCGGGCAAGGGAATGTACCTTGGTTGCAGGAGGCAGCTGATCGATGTTTCTAACTCTATCTATCTCCCTTCCTCTCTGTAAAAAATCAATAAAATATATATTTTTTAAAATAGTACCCAGGATGTGCCCTTGAGAAGCTCTTATCTGGTAAGGGAACTTTGTATAGAGACTAACAGTGATGCTGGACAGTAGAGAGGTGGATATTGAATCCAGGTTCACCTGCCTGCTTCCTGAAAGCCAAGAATGAAGAGACAGGGGTTGGTGCAAGGAAAGTTGATTTATTCAAGGGTTGCCAGCCTGAGAAGACAATGGACTAATGTCGCAAAGACCACCTTCACATCTCAGTGCAGGCAGGGGTTTTTATGAGCAGGAAAGGGGAAAGCAAAACAAAGGAAACCAGAGGGAGAGAAGGAGTGAGCTGTGGGCTCTCTGTTGATGGAGTCAACACAGTCTTCTCAATAACCATCTTGGAGCCAGTCAAGTGATGGTCTGGTTTTTGTTATCCTGATTTTAGGGTCCAAAGTGAGCAAATCTGAAACGGAAATGCCTCAAGGCTTCCTTTCCTCCTAGAATCCTTTAAACAAATAGGCTGTTTATGTAGCTCCATGTAAATTTACAAGTCAATCATTTACAGAAACAATGAGTTTTTTGTTTGTTTGTCTTGTTATTGTTAATCCTCACCAGAGGATATTTTTCCCATTGATTTTTAGGGAGAATGGAAGGGAGGGGAAGAGACACAAAGAGAAACATCAATGTGAGAGAGACACATCCATTATTTGCCTCCCGCACACACCCCATTTGGGGCCAGGGATCAAGCCTGCAAACTGAGGTACGTGCCCTTGACCAGAATCCAACCCAGAATTGACTGGAGGCCCTTATTCTGTGGGCTGATGCTCTAATCATTTAGCCAAACCGACTTGTGCCAGAAACAATGTTAAAAGAATGGTGGGGTATGTTACAAGGACAATAATAAAATTGTCTGCAAAGAATAGAAGTTGCCCAGAGGAGGAAGAGGTTGTATCTGTTCAGGGAAGTTGGTTAGGAAAGACTCCAATAGAAGGGGTTCTGTCTGAGCTGAATTTTGAAGGATGAGTAGGAGCCTTCTAGGTGCACAGAGACATTTCTTAGCAAAGGAAACGTCATGGGTAAAGATCTGTAGACCTAACTCAGTGGTTCTCAACCTCCTGGCCCTTTAAATACAGTTCCCCATGTTGTGACCCATCCATAAAGTTATTTTCATTGCTACTTCATAACTGTAATGTTGCTACTGTTGTGAATCGTAATGTAAATATCTGATATGCTGGATGGTCTTAGGCGACCCCTGTGAAAGGGTCATTCGACCGTCAAAGGGGTCGCGACCCATAGGTTGAGAACCGCTGAAGCTGGTTTAAAGGATTTCAAGTATTTTTTTAGTGCAAGCAGCCATGGAGTCAAGGGCAGTTGAAAGATACAATGCCAGTGGCTCTACTTGAGTTGCTGTAACCTTTGGGCTTACTGATAAAATGGAGTTGTTTATTGATTTCCGACAGAATATGAACTCAGGGGAGACAAAAGTGGGAGTATCCATGTTGCTTTGCCAACTGTCAAGTTGGAGAGGTCATACCAGTTCGTGCACAGATAGCCTTATTGGCTGAAGCGCAAGCCCCACCCCCTCTCCCAGTATATAAACATCCAGTCTCACAGACTATCCATGAATTGGGAAGGGAAACTCTCAACACACAGACCTGCTAAGAAGAGCACACACCAACACAAGGAAAACTCAGAGGAGAAAATCTTGGAAGGAAAGTGGCCATGGACCTGATCCCAAGCTTTTCGGTGGAAACATGGATTCTCCTGGCTACCAGCCTGGTGCTCCTCTATCTGTGAGTTACTGTCCAGGCTCATGGCCTCTGTAATCTTGGACTTGGGGAGCTCATCAGGCCTCCCTTCCCCTTTAACTATTTTGGAGACCCAACAGTTAACAGAGGGGTAATTGCTTAAGTGTTGGGTGCACAAACACCAAAGGAGGTATTACTGATCTTACCCTGATCTACTGAAGGAGAGACATCTCATGTTCACCCAACTCCCAGATTCTGTAGTCTGGAGGGTTTGCTGACATTACTTGCTCCCGGGGGTGATTTTCTGATTGACTGACAGTTTGGGGAGGCCAAGACTAATCAACCAGAATTCAGCAGAGGCAGGTCAAATTCAGCTCCCTTTTGTGCAGTGGGGTCCTTGCTCCTTTCCCAGCTCCAGGGGTCCTGGAGGCAGGAGTGGCCTGGGGTTTTGTCTCATTATCTTCACTTTCCAGTTCGGTGTCTGATGCTAGAGATGTGTACAAGGAATGGCCCTGTGTCACTAGGCTTGTTCCTGCTTCCTCCCTCCCACTGCCTGGCATAATTGGCACCATGTATGAGTGTGCACCCCAGACTTCGGGGGAGGGGGCAGGGCGGGAGGCCTGGAGACTGTCCCAGCTTCTCTTCACACTCGCTCTTTCCTCTATTCTGTCTCCCCTGACACTCTCCTCGTAAGAATGAGTTCCCACACTCTGTAAAAGGCAGAACTGTTACCCCTAACTGAGAAAACATTAGAGCAGAAGAAACTAAGCAGAAATCTTGAAGTTGTATTATTTTCTTTCACCTTTTTCTTCTAGTCTTTGGGGAGGGTTGGCATCATTATAGAGATTTATTTTTCCCCCAATATGAAATCTGCTAACTGCCTACACAGGCATGAGCTCAAAAGCCAATTTGGATTTAAATATTTTTCCATTAAGTTACAGTACAGGAGGATGAATCAAACCATCTAGCATCCTTTCAAGCGTGAGATTCCTGGCATCATGAAACAGGTTGGGGGAGGAGTCATTTTGTATATATGAGTAGGGAAGGCTCCCTCCAAGTCCTATTTGATCTCTATCTCAATTTCACTTTCATTAAAAGTAGGAAATCATGATGACATGAATAGAGAAAATATATACTTTGTTTCAATTCTATGAAAGAAATTTTATAAATAGAGTTTATTGTGGCAACATATATACTGTCTGATGACATTTTAAAATTAATTGGTAGTGTTTAATTTCATTCTATGTAATCCTAGATTTTTTTAGTGAGATAACACTCTTTCTAGCATGTTCTCTCTGAAAGATTAAAAAAACGCTGTTGGTTCAGAATTTTTGGCTGCAAAAGTGTGGCATTAATCTCATACCTCTAGAATAATATCAGGAATATGAGTCCATTGTACAAATATATACTTCTATGACATAGATTGTAGATATGTTTTTAAATATACCTGCCCAGCCAGTTATTTTAATGTCACAGTGCAGGTGAGTAAGCGAGACTGTGAGCCAGTGTGACAAGAGAGGCATCCAGGTAGCAGCCTGGATGGGTTGGGAGAATATTTCTACCAGATACTCCTGGTCCTGGTCTCACAGGAGGTCAATAAGAGGGCAACAGTGCAGGCATCTCATCTGCTTGAAGCCTGGGGATAGGGATACCATCAAAGTCATACTGTGTGGTCTGGGTCTGTCACTAGACACTGGCACCACTGACTAAACAACATAGTCATCTTAGAAGACACTGGTACAGTAGCTGCACCATGAGTGAGTAGCTGTATAGTAGACAATGCCCTCTGTTGGCAACACAATGTAAGTGCAATAAAAATGATTGGCTTTCCTGTTAGCCCCTTTATTTGCACCAAAAGCAGCATTTCTTTACCAAAAAGAGGAAGCTGGAAAGAAAAGTTAATTTAGCCCACCTTCTGCCTTGCTATGGAACTATGTGGTTTAGACACTAGGCCAGATCACAAGGTGGGATTGATGTTGCTGACACATTCACTCAATTGCTTGGCCTCCCTTGAGAGTTTATGTAACATGTTGAAAGTTCAGAAGCAGAAGTGGGTTTAATTGATTTGCCATGGCAATTATTGGTGTGGGAGTTGTTGTTACTACTTATCATCTACATGTTCACTCCCTAGCTTGACTGTTGCAGTTCTGAGTCCGTGCTGTCCAGCCCCAGGACCTGATCCATAATCTGTAACCTGGCTTTCTCTTTCATTTAATAGATATGGGACCTCTACACATGGACTTTTTAAGAAGCTGGGAATCCCGGGGCCGACACCCCTACCTTTTGTAGGAACTATTCTGGGCTACCGTAAGGTGAATGCTGTTTGCGCTTCCTCTTTTGCTTCTTATGGTTCCAAATCGCAGCTGAGTTCCCTAGTAAAAGGGCCTTGCTCAGGAGGAAGTTCTGAGGTTTCACACTCTCCAGAAAAGGCACCATAGGCCCCGCCCTGCGCAGGCCAGGTTTACCCCAGGCTCAGTGGCCGCTGTCAGGAGCCTCAGGTGTTGGCTCAGTGGGGCAGCAGAGCTCTCAGCTGATCCAGCTCCAGCCTTGTCCCTGTTTGTGAGCATCGCGAGGAGCATTTTCTTTCTGCGAGGTGCAGGTTCCCAGGAAGACAGACTCACACTTAGGATTAGGAGAGAAGCATGAGGGACGCCTGGGAGTGCCCCATGAAGTCGGATGTGCTAGAGTCAGACTTTCCTGCCCACAGGATACGCTCTAGGTAGCCTTTTCTTGACTCCTCTTGGATAGCTTGGAAACTTCAGTGTATTAGGCAGCCCAAGTTGGGATTAAAAACAAACAAACAAACAAAAAAACAACCTAAACCAAAAGCAGAGTTATATGAAATTACTAGAAAGGAGATGATTTGACAAAATTATTTTAAAATTAAATTAACTGAATGGCCCTAGCCGGTTTGGCTCAGTGGATAGGGCGTTGACCTGTGGACTGAAGTGTCCCGGGTTCAATTCTGGTCAAGGGCACATGCCTCGGTTGTGGGCTCTATTCCCAGTAGGGGGCGTGCAGGAGGCAGCTAATCAATGAATCTCATTATTGATATTTCTCTCTCTCCCCCTGTCTTCCTCTCTGAAATAAATTTAAAAATTTTTTTTTAAATTAACTGAATGGAATGTCCTAGGTGACACATGGACTGTTAATTTTGGCAGTGCCTTTGTGATTAATGCAGCCCTAATGCTTTGCCCAGGGCCTAACCCTTAGACGGAAAGCTATGAGCTCATGTTTATTAGGCCAGCGGGCAGAGTCTTCTGTGCAGGCTGCTCTCTGCCTCAGATTTTCTTCCTGAAAGAGAGAGGCTTGATTCTCAGATGCTCATTCTCTCAGGTGAGGTCTCAATACCTTTATTAGTCTAAGAACTTTCCCTACTGAAAAGATAATAATTTCCTGTCTACCTTTTCCAGACCAACTCCTTATGGATGTACCCCAAGACCCACATTTCTGGGACCTTCCTTTGCATATTTAAAATATCAAATATCTGAAACTTAGCAACAAGAAGATGTGTTTTTTTAATTACAGAAGTGAAAACACAGAGAAACTGTTTTAATTTGCTCTGTCCTTCTGGAGTGGTGACATTTACCATTCTTTTCTGTGTTGAGGTAGAAAACTGGAAAGCGAATCACTCGGTCATTCATTCACTCACTCACTCACTTCTCACTCAGCAAAGTGAGTCTAATTTTGTTTCTCCTTGCAGGGTTTTGGGACTTTTGACATGGACTGTTTTAAAACGTATGGAAACATGTGGGGGTGAGTATTCGGGAAACTCTCCTTGGATAGACACGGTTTTGACTGGGGACCCCATGGCATGCAGGACAATCTCAGCCCAGAGCCTCTGGGATAAAGCCACCTACGTAAAGCTTTCGGAGGCTTGTCCTCTAGGACCCCAGATGTCACCAGGTGTCCAGGCTGCATTCGGAATCAAGGTGGGGAGTTGCAGGTTATCATACTCTCAAGACTTTAATGGCCTAGGGACTCCTGGCATCACTTTCTGTCCAGTGTCTCATTATTCCCCTCATCACCACTTTTCGTCCCTTAGGTCTCTTTTAATTGAATGAAATGCATTATTTCAGACCCTTCTTCTTTCAGACTTTAAAAAAAATCCTAACCTGAGGATATGTTTTTATTGATTTTAAAGGAGAAAGAGAAAGAGGGAGGGAGAGAGAGAGAGAGAGAGAGAGAGAGAGAGAGAGAGAGAGAGAGATGTTAGAGAGAAACATTGATTGGTTGTCTCCTGCACATGTCCTGACCAGAAATCAAACCCACAACCTTTTGTTGTAGAGGACAACACTCCAACCAACTGAGTCACCAGGCAAACCAACTGAGCCACCTGGCCAGGGCAGACCCTTCTAAACTATCCTCATAAATGTCTATCATAATCCCTTACCCACATGATTGACTATTAATTAAAATCCAAAATTCTCCATTTTAAATTTGCATTTGTTATATCCTTTTGAAAAAGAGCTGTGGGTCGAGGTAAACAGAATGGGAAACCATATCTGCTTGGCTTTGTTTGTACTTCCTCCACACATATGGAGTTTGGGTTTTAAAAAATGTTTAAGCCAAGACTTCTCAATACAGGTTTAGTTTATACAAGTGTTGCGTTATCTACCCTATTCTACTGACTTTGAAGAGATGTAGGATTTTCCAAAGTGGTCTTGGCCAGTTGCAGCGGCTGTTCCCACTCGGAGCTGCTGGAGGTGTGGTGAGAGCCACAGGAGAGGTGTAACGTGGTGTTGTGTCCTAGAAGCAAGAGGGGAAAGGCTTTGCTTCTCAATACTTTCTCATACTCTTCAAATCCTCAGAAACAATAAGGTTCTACTGAGCTGGCAGGGTCCAGAAAGGGTACATGGAGTAGAGGGAACACACAGCACTGGGTCACCACTGGCCCAGCTCCAACTGCCCTCCCAACATTGACCACTTGTGAGCTCAGCATGGAGTCACTTTCGTTCTTTAGAAAGTGGTTCTCGCGCTTGGGTGTGTATAAGCACCAGCTTGGAGAGTGTGTTAAACATACAGATTCTCGGGGTTTAGTCCCCAGCAGCACCAGATCCGTAGTGTCAGGGCTGGGGCCCAAGAATATGAATTTTTCCTGGTATTGTAACAAACTCTAAGGCTGGTGTGAGGTCATTAATGTAGAGGGTTACCCAAAACCTTGTGTCTCTCCACCCAGGTGTTTTTAAAAAACATGATGGGGAGAAGGGAATCATCCAAGAAATATAGTCAATCAATCTGACCAATCTAAGTGCCACCGCAATTACTTATATCACTGCTTCAACACTAAATGTACTTGACACCCCCTTACACCTTCTGAGCTTCAGAAGATTTTTTGGAAATGGGCAGCATTAAGTGCAGGGGTCCTCATTCATTTTTATATGGGATCACAAATCGGTTTGAAAGTCCTCTGAGGAGTCAAAGAAAGAATAGATAAGACTTGTGGAAAATTTCCCATTATATTCTAGTTAATGAAATGATTTATAGTAAAAAATAAAATGCTAGAGGACAGTGTTACTAAACTTATAGCAAACTTCATGTAATTCAACATATAGTAAACCAGTCAGGAAATGGCCAGGTTGGGAAATATCACAGAAAGAGTCAGATTGTGTGGTGTGTGTGTTAAAAGTGGCCCTGCTGCTGGCTGATGTCTCCTACATGGGGCCCGAGGCCCACTTGGGACCCGCAGATACAATAAATATAATGAAAAGAAAATATTTTTAAATGAATAGTGCATGCTCCTTTGTATGTTTTATTCTCTTTGTCCTTTGTTTTAAATATTTCTAAACTTGATTTTACCAACCAAGGACTTCTCTCTAATAGTTAAAATACTTTCTTTAAGCAATTGTAAAACAGTAAACACACTTTAGAATATAGGGCAAAGAAATCACTCATATTTCTACTCCATTTTTTTTTACATTCCAAGTCTTTTGTATTTGCAGACATATTTTCATATATTTGTGATCAGTATGTCTACACTTTTCATCTAATACTATGTCATATGCATTTTTTATGTTTTATATATCTTCAAAAGTATATTTTTAAGTAACTGGGTGTTTTTGGGTTTTTTTTCTGTTCTCAGATAATTTACTGGCCTTCATCTATTTACTAACTTAACTTTCTTTTTGATAACTTGATAATGAAATATTTTAAACACACAAACAATTATAAAGACTGGTATAGAAAATTCCCACAAAAACACCACCTGAATAAATGAATTTGGCAATGTAACAGGATACAAAATTAATACCCAAAAATCTATGGCCTTTTTATACACCAATAATGAACTCACAGAAAGAGAAACTAAAAAATGGGATTCATTTACCATTACACCATAAAAGTTAAGATACCTAGGAATATACTTAACTAATAGGTAAAAGACCTGTACTCGGAAAACTACAGAACATTGAAAAAAGAGATAGAAGAAGACATAAAGAACTGGAAGAACATACCATGTTCATGGATTGGTAGAATCAACATCATTAAAATGTCCATACTACCCAAAGCAATCTACAGATTCAATGCAATCCCCATTAAAACACCAACGGTATATTTCAAAGACCTAGAACAGTGATGGTGAAGCTATGACACGCGTGTCAGAGGTGACACGCGAACTCATTTTTTTGGTTGATTTTTCTTTGTTAAATGACATTTAAATAAATAAAATAAATATCAAAAATATAAATCTTTGTTTTACTATGGTTGCAAATATAAAAAATTTCTATATGTGACATTGCACCAGAGTTAAGTTAGGGTTTTTCAAAATGCTGACACGCCGAGTTCAAAAGGTTCGCCATCACTGACCTAGAACAAACTCTCCAAAAATTCATCTAAAAAAAGACCCCGAATAGCCACAGCAATCCTGAGAAAGAACAAAGTTGGAGGGAGAGAGAGGTATAAATATCAATGATGAGAATCACTGAACACAGGCTCCTGCACACACACTTCTGGGTATTGAGTCCGCAACCTGGCATGTGCTCTAACCAGGAGTTGAAACGTGACCTCGTGATTCAGAGGTTGACACTCAACCACTGAGCCACACCACTTGGGCTGTCCTGTTCATTTTAATCAGCTCTTTTTTCCCAATTTAGGTGCTATGATGGTCGGCAGCCTGTGTTGGCAATCACGGATCCAGACATGATCAAAGCAATCCTAGTGAAAGAATGTTATTCTGTCTTCACAAATCGGCGGGTAGGTATTCATTCCTTTTAAAACTAAATTGTTATTTATATTTAATATTAAAAAAATAATAAACAGGAAGTTGTCAGAAAATATATCCATGTAGGTCCCATGTCATGTACCCTTCATTCTGTTTCTCCCAATAGTGATGTCCTATATAACTATAGCACAACATTAGAGCAGATATTTCACATTGGTGCTATCCAGAGAGCTTATTCAGATTTCAACAGTTTTTATCTGCACTCATTTGTGTGTGTTGCTTATAAAATTTTATCATATATATAGATTTGTGTAACTACCACCACAAAGACAGAACTGTTCCATCACCATAAGTCTTCCTCTCATTATTCTTTTATCGTCACAGTGTGAAGCTTGTCTTTTCCTTTATGAGAGTCCTTAGTAGTGCAAACATTTTTTTAAATTGATGAAGCCAATTGATCAATTTTTCCTTTTATGGGTTGGGCTTTTTGTGCCCAAGTCCAAAAACTCTACTCATGGCCCTAGGCCCCAAAGATTTCCTTCTATTTCTCTAAATATTATATAGGTTTATTTTGTACATTTAAGAATATGATCCATCTTGTTCTAATTTTTGCATAAAGTGTGAACTGTAGGTCGAGGTTCTTTTTCCCCTATGGATGTCTATTTGCTGCAACACCATTTGTGAAAAGGCTATCCTTCATCCATCACCTGCGCCCCGCTCTCCCCGCCAACACACACACACCTCCTCCTAAGGGAAGGATCCAGGAACCAGCTCATGCCCAGCTCGGGGGAGTGTGTGGCAGGCTTGCCCAGAAGATGACTGTCTTGGGCTGCAGAGCGGGAAATGGCAGCGGGAAGGAAAGCAGGGCGGGGAGGCCAGCACAAAAGTACAGGCCTCCTCTCTGAATGGCCCTCGTATTGTCTTCCTAAACCACTATATCTGTGCATGTCTCCTTACAGTTAGACTAAAGCAGCCCCACCTGCACACCCACCTGGACCCCAGATCCTCGGGCACATACCTCACATGCTTGTTTATCTGTGAAACAAAGTTAATGTTTCTGGTGGAGGCTTGAACTGGCCCAAAAGACTGTTGTCTGAGCTTGGTTTCATGTGCTAGCAGGTGGGAGGGACAGGTTCTGACCTGCCAAGTCCCCTAGCAATATGTATCTTGAGAAGAAGTGGACTGTAGGACTTGTTGGAAACAAGGGCAGGTCCTATTTAGGAGGGGCTGGGCTGGAGCAGATTACAAGGGAGTTTGGGTTTGTTAATCTCTCCAAAGGTGCATGGTTTGGACCTTCAGGCAGCCACCCTGATACTAAGCACTCCCCGAACAGCTGCAGGGAACTGGGCTGGTACTATGCACAAGCCCAGCCACGAACGCCAGTGTTGGCTGCTGGAGTAGATCCCATGACTCAGGGTGGTAGCACAACTCGGGGCAGATCTAGTGAGCGTGGAGGGTGGTAAGGAAGGGCTCAGAATGCTAGAATCTGCAAGTGTGAAAACCTGTGGAACTATCAGCAGCAAAGCCAGCAGGGTGTTCACAGAGGCTGTGCTGGCTATTGGTTTCCTCAGCAGCTGTTGAGGGCTGGTGGGGTCTTCTGCAGAGCAGGACATGGGAAATCATGACTAGCAGTTCCTACTCTTCTTCTTTGTTCTTTGCTGTCACTAGATTGTTCATCTAAGCCAGCAGAGTGGGCATAGTGAAACTGAAGCAGGCCATTTGTACAGCGCCCTGAAAGGGTAGAGAAAATTGGCACTTACCCTGTTGTTCCTTCTGCAGCAAGGGCAAGTCTCTCAGGCTGCGGAGTTCCCTCCTGGCACCGAGAGGTGCTGGCCTGGGGGGTGACATGATGCAGGCAAAAGGAAGCTATTCTCCCTATCCATTCTGTTCAGTTATTCTCAGGGTTGTTTGTGTGTTTTTTTTCCACTCTGTGGCTGAAGATTCTTGAGTGAACTACTGAACTCTCCTAGACCTATTTTTGTGTGTGGATAGCTGTCTAATTGTTCTTTGTGGGGCAACGGAAGCTGGAGTCTCTGACCTTGCCATCTTAGTGATGTTACTCCAGGCTTTCATTAGTAAATGTGATGTTAGCTGTAGATGCTCTTTATCAAGTTGAGAAACTTTCTCTCTCTTCCTAGTTGGTGAGGTGTGTTTTTTTTTATCATGAGTGCATAATGGAGATAGACATTTTAAAACAAAACATAGTGTTAAAAGATGGAAGTAAGTCTCAAGTAGGGTGGCTTGATAGGCCAGTCCCAGCCTGAGAAATAGAATTATCTTTTCCTTGT
Source organism: Myotis daubentonii (assembly GCF_963259705.1). Lineage (NCBI taxonomy): Eukaryota > Metazoa > Chordata > Mammalia > Chiroptera > Vespertilionidae > Myotis > Myotis daubentonii. The sequence continues at coordinate 36,681,518 of NC_081843.1, read as the reverse complement.
CCTTCTTCTATCCCTGGTGGAAAAATATACGAATTTCCATGTGATTTTGTTATTTTTTAATAATAACAAATAGATTCCTAATCTTTTAAGTAGTAACTACTTTAAAAAAAATCACCATATCAAGACATTCCTTTTTTTCAGGTTGCTTATGTTGTATATATAAGTAAAAAACAACTGGTCTGAGGCAATATACAATTTGCCAAAGCTATCTGGCTATCAGTCAAGAATCCCTTTCTATTTCTAAATTTCTAAAGGCAATTCTGCACAGCCCTGGCGGATATACTAGGACTTATGCCTATGTATTCCCCTGAAAAAGCAGTTTCCCTAACACATGGGTCATTTGCACTGAAAAATATGATTAGAATAAAGGCTGGAAACCACATCAGGTGGCTGGATGTCTCCTGCACCTTCATGAGATGCTAGACATTTGGGATAAGTATATACTGAGTATCTAGCATAGGGCTTTGTACTAAGTAGACAGTCACTAAATATTTGTTGAATAATTGATGCCCGTTTAACAAATTTTCTTCAACTGTTGAGAACTCCAAAACTTATGCAGGGCAAAATGTCTTTTTCTTTTAACTTTAGCCTATGGCTGCAGTAGGATTTATGAAAAGTGCCATCTCTATAGCTGAGGATGAAACTTGGAAGAGAATTCGAACATTGCTATCTCCAACCTTCACTAGTGGAAAGCTCAAGGAGGTAAGAGTATAAAAGGATATTTAATTTGAAACTTAAAGAATGCATCTGGGGACAGGTAGAAAATAAGATCATTTCTTTCCAAGGGTAGCCTGCTGAATGTGAGCTTCCTAATAATGGTTTTTTATCTTTATATCCTAGAAGTGACAATATAAGATTCATTATAAGATATCACTTACTGCTCCATGCTTGAGAAAGCCAGGTCTTCTAGTACTCGAGTCTTCCCACTTAACTACGGGTGTTGTTGTATTTTGTGTCTAGATGTTCCCCATCATTGGCCAGTATGCAGATGGGTTGGTCAGCAACCTGAGGAAGGAAGCAGAGAAAGGAAAACCCATCACCTTGAAAGAGTAAGTAGGAGGCCAGCTGCTGGGATTCTGAGCTCTGCTCCAAGACCCCCAGCCGCCTGCCAGAGCCCAATTCCCACTGAATTACTGTAATGACCAGACAGAAGTGCGTGTGTGGTGTTAGAACTCCAATGGGCTACCCAAGAGGATGTGGCTCCTCCAAAAAGGCAGGGCAGCCAGGAGAGAAAGATCTTCTCCTGTGTACATGAACCAGGATTAATTTGTCTGCTTAGTTGTCACCTTGGATATTCCTGAAGACAAAAATACATAGTTTAGAAAGTAGAAACATGATTGTACCAAAGTTTTCAGTGTAGAGGATGTGAAATACTGGCAGGGGAAGGCACTGGTATGTATTAGTGAGCAGTGCGTGGAGCAGGGAAGTTACAGTGTAGAACTTGGAACAACTTCATGATTTTGGTGAGGATACCAGCAAAATATGAAATATTATACCTTCCCACCACTTCTCCTTTCTTTACTCTCAAATTAAAGAAGGTCCTGTATAGACTATGGGTAGGGTGAGCATGTCATTTATTGTCTAAATTAAGATATGTTTAACTATGCAGGAACAGCACAGGTAAAGTGGGACTGATCTGGGGAAACTGGGGACATATGATTATTTACCTATGGGATTCCCTCAAATTGATTTTGGGGTGATTTTTAAAATTATTTCTTAAAGCAAAGACATTCTTAGTTCTTATATTTTACAGAAATGAATGTGCCCTAAAGGCAACTTGAGATACTGAACTTGAGGACAGTGGGTCTTTCAGGAGCTTTAGCAGGAGTGCAGAGAAGGAGTGATGGCATTCCTGGCAACTCAGACCAGGGTGCTGCTGTTCTGTCAGGTGCTGAAGTGGAATCAGCTCTGAGTATAGACACTGTGGTGAGGCAAGACCCTTGTCAATGTCACCTTTCTTGACTCCACTGGGAAGAGTCATTACCTACCCTTGGTTCTGCTCAAGCACAGTATGGCTACTATTGTCCAGACTCAAAACACACTACTGTAATTTGCCTGATTATGGGTCTCCTTCCCTCTGACTGACCTCCTATTGCTCACAGGTGGGTCTAACTTGCCTTGGTGTCCCCATAAACCAGCACAGGGCCAGTTGCATGACTGGCATCTAATAAACAGCTCATGATTGACTGTGACAGAAGCATAGATTCTTTAGATGATCCAGCTGATGGTTTTGACAGTTGTGTGGCTTTTTACCTGTCTTTGCCTGGTCATATGAATTTACATGTCCTTCCTATTGTATGTGTTGGATAAGGATAGTAAAGAGGTGCTGATTTTAATTTTCTATGTCTTTATTTCTCTACTCAGTATGTTTGGGGCCTACAGCATGGATGTGATTACTGGCACGTCATTTGGAGTGAACATCGATTCCCTGAACAACCCACAAGATCCCTTTGTGGAAAATATCAAGAAGCTCTTAAAATTTAATTTCCTTGACCCATTCATTTTCTGCATAAGTACGTGGACTACTGTATTTTTTTTTCTTTCTCCCTCATGTCCTCCCTCCTTTCACCACCTCTTCTTCTCCTCCTCCTCCTCCTCCTCCTCCTCCTCCTCCTCCTCCTCCTCCTCCTCCTCCTTCTTCTTCTTCTTCTTCTTCTTCTTCTTCTTCTTCTTCTTCTCTCTCTCTCTGTCTCTGTCTCTGTCTCTGTCTCTGTCTCTTTCTTTCTCTCAGCTCATTTGAGATATCATTCACATACTATATAATTCAGCCATTTAAAATGTACAATTCTATCATTTTTACAACCTAGTGTCTTTCAACAGATAAATAAATAAATAAATGTGGCATATGTAGATAGATGATGGATAGATGATAGATAGATAGATAGATAGATAGATAGATATAGATAGAAAATAGATAGATAGAATCGATATTTTTCAACCATAAAAAGGAAGAAAATCTTGCCATTTGCAACAAGAAGGATGGACTTTGAGGGCATTATGCTAAGTGAAATAAGTCAGACAGAAAAAGACAAATACTGTAGGACCTCACTTATATGTGGAATCTAAAAAAATACCCAAACTCATAGAAAAACAAGAAATGATTTGTGTTTATCAGAGGCAGAGTTTGAGGGTGGGAGTTTTAATTGAAGGTGCTCAAAAGATACAAACTCTCTGTTGTAAGATAAACAAGAGTGTAGATTCTTAAAGTTCTAATCACACAGAAAGAAAAATATTTTTAACTATGTACAGTGATTTATGTTAACTAAACTTATTATGGTCATTATTCCACAATATATGTATATCTAGTCATTATGCTGTATACCTTAAACTATGCCAATTATAACTCAATGAAATGGAAAAATCGTTTTTAGTACATTCAGAGATATGTGCAGCCATCATTATATTACCTAGAACAATAGCGGCCTGGTGCACAACATTCATGCACTGGGGGGAGTCCCTCAGCCCGACCTGTGCCCTCTCACAGTCCAGGACCCCTAGGGGGATGTATGCCTGCCACGGAGGTGGTAGAGGCTCCCGCCACCGCCGCCGCTGCACTCCCCAGCCATGAGCCCAGCTTCTGACTGAGCAGTGCTCCCCCTGTGGGAGCACACTGACCACTAGGGGGGCAGCTCCTGCATTGAGTGTCTGCCCCCTGGTGGTCAGTGCATGTCATAGTGACGGGTCATTCTGCCATTCAGTCAATTTGCATACAGTAGGTCCTTGGGTTACATTGGAGATCTGTTCCAACGGCGTGAAGTCACGTGATTTTCGCTGTAAGTTGGAACCCACCTACATAAGCACCTATGTCACTCACATACACAGCATTAATGAAGTGAAACATAAAAAAAATTTAAAAGAAAGATAACAATTCCTGACCTTTACTTGTGGCAAATAAATAATAAAAAACATAAAGCACATATGCACATATGTCGAAATGATGGAACTTTTTTTTAAATAAATGAATGGGAGATGGCGATGTAACCACAAAATGACATATGTCGAGTCCAACATAACTAGAGGACTATCTGCATTAAGGTTTTATTATATAGGATTTTTTTAAAAATTAAATCTTTATTGTTCAGATTATTACACTTGTTCCTCTTTTTCTCCCCGTAGCTCCCCTCCACCGGGTTCCCACCCCACCCTCCACCCTCACCCCCCCCACACACACACTGTCTTCATCCATAGGTGCACGATTTTTGTTCAGTCTCTTCCCGCATCCCCGACACCTCTTCCCCCGCCAAGAGTAGTCAGTCCACTCCCTTTCTATGCCCCTGATTCTATTATAATCACCAGTTTATTCTGTTCATCAGATTATTTATTCCCTTGATTTTTAGATTCACTTGTTGATAGATGCGTATTTGTTGTTCATAATTTGTTTTTTTTGTTTTTTTTTATATATTTTATTGATTTTTTACAGAGAGGAAGGGAGAGAGATAGAGAGTTAGAAACATCGATGAGAGAGAAACATAGATCAGCTGCCTCCTGCACATCTCCTACTGAGGATATGCCCGCAACCCAGATACATGCCCTTGACCGAAATCGAACCTGGGACCTTTCAGTCCGCAGGCCGACGCTCTATCCACTGAGCCAAACCGGTTTCGGCATGTTGTTCATAATTTGTATCTTTACCTTTTTCTTCTTCTTCCTCTTCTTAAAGGATACCTATCAGCATTTCATATAATACTGGTTTGGTGGTGATGAACTCCTTTAGCTTTTCCTTATCTGTGAAGCTCTTTATCTGACCTCCAATTCTGAATGATAGCTTTGCTGGATAAAGTAATCTTGGTTGTAGGTTCTTGGTATTCATCACTTTGAATATTTCTTGCCACTCCCTTCTGGCCTGCAAAGTTTCTGTTGAGAAATCAGCTGACAGTCGTATGGGTAGTCCCTTGTAGGTAACTGACTGTTTTTCTCTTGCTGCTTTTAAGAGTCTCTCTTTGTCTTTTGCTCTTGGCATTTTAATTATGATGTGTCTTGGTGTGGTCCTCTTTGGATTCCTTTTGTTTGGGGTTCTCTGCGCTTCCTGGACTTGTAAGTCTATTTCTTTCATCAGGTAGGGAAAGTTTTCTGTCATTATTTCTTCAAATAGATTTTCAATACCTTGCTCTCTCTCTTCTTCTGGCACCCCTATAATTTGGATGTTGGTACACTTGAAGCTGTCCCAGAGGCTCCTTACACTATCTTCATATTTTTGGATTCTTTTTTCATTTTGCTTTTCCGGTTGGGTGTTTTTTGCTTCTTCGTATTTCAAATCTTTGACTTGATTCTTGCGATCCTCTAGTCTGCTGTTGGGAGTCTGTATAATATTCTTTATTTCAGTCAGTGTATGCTTAATTTCTAGTTGGTCCTTTATCACAACCTCGAGGGTCTCACTAGATTTCTTGAGGGTCTCATTAAGTTTATCGGCGGTTTCTAGAAAATTCTTGAAAAACCTTAAAAGTGTGGTTTTGAACTCTATATCCAGTACTTTGCTTCCCTCCATTTCTGTCATTTGTGTCCTGTTTCTTTGTCTCCACATTTTTTTATGCTTCGCTGTGTCGATAGAGTGGCTTTTTGTGCTAGGTGTCCTATAAGGCCCAGTGGCTCAGCCTCCCCAATTACCTGAGGTAGACACTCTTGGTACACCCCCTTGTGGGCTTTGTGCACAGTCTTGTTGTAGTTAAGCCTTGATTGTTGTAGGATCACTGGGAGGAATTGACCTCCAGGCCAATTGGCTGTAAGAAACAGCTGTGTCAGCAGTGGGAGAACTTGTGTCCTGGAGACACCCCTTCAGGGCAAGACTTGCTTCAGTGGGGCTTTGGTGCTCACTGAATCTGCCCCCTAAGTGTGTCCTTTATGGATCCGAGGACCTGCAATCTGGATGGTCCCACTCTGACCACCGGGCTCCTGGATCTCTAAGGAGGTGCTAACCTAGCCTCTGCCTGAGGCTATCCAGTAGAAGCCAGCTGTGACACAATGCAAGTTGCCCTGGGACCTTGGGCCAGCTGCAGTTTGTTAGGTAATTATCAGATTACAAAGGGCCAGGCCTTTCATAAGCAAAAGCCTCTGTGCACGGCTTGGGCTGGGCGGGGTCCCAGGGGATCAACAGGGTGGAGCGAGCAGCTATGGCTGCTCTCAGTCCTGCCCTCAGAGGCCCTGCTTCTCAGGGTCCCGGCACCCCCGAGGGAAAGCTGCCCTGGAGTGCCGACCGATGCCAGACAGTCCAGTTTCTCCCGTATGAGTCTGGCTCCCCAGAGACTCGCCCGGAACTGGAGCTCAGAGCTTGAGACTCCCTCCCGATTGAAAAAGACAACCGTGTCCTCAGCCGCCAGCCCTCTCCACATGTGCCTCTGTACCTCTGTATTTTACTTCCACACCGCATCTCCTCTGAGTCTCGGTATGCTTTTCTCTTTCCTTATAGTTGTAGAATTTCCACTCAGCAAGCCTTCCTGTGGTTCTGGATGATGTCTGTTCCGTCATTTAGTTGTATTTTTGAAGTAGTTGTGCGAGGCAGCAATCTCCAGTGTTTACCTATGCCACCATCTTGGTTTCTCCTATTATATAGGATTTTTGTCAACTTAGATATATGGTACTTTTTAACATTAACATTCCACTACCCTTAGCTCAAAGCAACCTCTAATCTACTTTCTGTCTCTGTAAATTTGCCTATGCTGGACACTTCATATAAATAGAATCACATATGTGGATTTTTGTTGCTGGCTTTTAAAAATTTAGTATAATGTTTTCAAGGTTTATCCATGTTGTAGTATGTATCAGTATTTTATATTTATTATGACCCAATAATATTCCATTGTATGAACATTATGTTTATTCATTCATCAGTTAATGAGCATTTTGGTTGTTTCTACCTTTTGGCTCTTGTGAATAATGCTGCTGTAAACATTCTGTACACTTTTTTGTGATACCCTATTTCAATTTTGGGGGAGTTCGTTTGGTTTTAATTCTTCCACTCAGGGGTGGAATTGCTAAATACTATATTAATCTGTGTTTACCTTATCAAGGAACTGCTAAACTTTATTCTACAGTAGTGACACCATTTTACATCCCCATCAGTAATGTATGAAGGTTTGAATTTCTCCACACCCTCACCAACACTTGGTTGACATTTTTCTATCTTTTTAATTATAGCCATTCTAGTGGGTATGAAGTGGTATCTCATTGTGGTTTTTATTTGCATTTCTCTAATGACTAACGATGTTGAGGAACTTTTGATATATTTGTTGGCCATCTTTGGATCTTCTTTAGATAAATTTCTATTCAAATGCTTTGTCCATTTACATTTGAGTTGTCTGTCATTTTGTTGTTGAGCTGTAAGAATTCTTTATATATTCTAGATAAAAATTCCTCATCAGATATGAGTTCAGAATTTTTCACCTATTCTGTAGGCGTCTTTTCTTTTTCTTTGTGCCTTTGAAGCACAAAATTTTTCATTTTGATAATCTATAATTTATGTATTTTTTTCTTTTATTGCCTGAGGTTTGGGTGTCATGTATAAGATCCATTGTCAAAAAAAAAAGATCCATTATCAAATATGTCATAAATAGTTATCACTTGGGCCAGGGATTGAACCTGCAATCAAGGCACATGCCCTTGACCAGGAATCAAACCCATAAGCCTTTGGTCTGAGGGCCCACACACTAACCACTGAGAAAAACTGGCCAGGGCATATCTATTTTTTTTTTTTGCATCAGTTCCTATAGTTGTATCTTTCTAGAAATTTGTCCATTTTATCTAAGTTATCTTATTTATTGGCATACAGTTGTTAATAATATCCCCTTATAGTTTTTTAATTGTTTAATGTCAGTAATAATCTCCCCTTTTTCATTTCTGATGCCAGAAGTTTGGATCTTTTTTTTTTCTTGGTCAATTTACCTAAATGTCTTCAAAGAATCATCTTTTGATTTCATTAATCTTCTCTATTGTTTTGTATTCTTTATTGTATTAGTTTCTTTCTTATCTGTTTCATTGCTTCCTCCTGCTTGCTTTTGGTTTTGTTTGCTCTTTTTTTCAGTGTATTAAGGAGAAAAGTTTGGTTCTTGATTTGAGATCATTGTTCTCTTTAAATGTAGACATTTATAGCCATAAATTTCTCTCTGAGCACTGCTTTTGCTACGTCCATAAATTTTGGCATGCTTTCTCTTAATTTTTATTTATCTCAAAGTATTTCCTAATTGCCCTTTTGATTTTTTTAGGACCCATGGATTATTTAGAAGGGTATTTTTAAATTTCCACATAGCAGTGAGTTTCCTAGTTTTCTTTGTTATTAATATCTAATTTCATTCCACTATGGTTGAAAGATGTACTCTGTATTCTTTCTATCCTAGCTACAAATTCATTTTTTCAAAATATACTTTTGTTAATATTTATATTATTATACAATGCATATTTCCTATAAAATTTTCAGAATTGTTTTAAAAGACAAAGAAGAAACAAGACTCGCCTATAATTAAACTCTCAGATACAATCATTGTTGACATTTTAGTGTCTAGTGTTCCACTGTGTCCATGCATGTGTATCTGACTACTATTTCTAGAACAGGGTGATTAATTAAATAAATCAGACTCTGCTCTGATTTAGATAAAAGACAAAGCCATTCAGGGATGTAATCCTGTTCCTTTAGTCACCCAAAAGATGGGGAAGGGGACATGATCTCACTGCTATAGTGATAGCCCGTCTGTGTGGACTTGCCCATGCTCAGCCACGGGCTTGGAAGTCTGAGCAAAGGGCATAGAGGGACTGGCTCCTGGTTGAGAAGCCTGGTGTCTTTTATTCTCCTCATTGGTAGAGAAAATTATAAGTGCTCCCAGTACATTTCGTATTTTCATTGTGCTTTCTTTTTTCTTGCAGCACTCTTTCCATTCCTTGGCCCAGTATTTGAAGCATTTAATATTTTCCTGTTCCCAAAAAGTGTGACTGATTTTTTCAAAAAGTCTGTAAAAAGAATGAAAGAAAATCGCCTCCAAGATAAACAAAAGGTAAAATCTGGTGGTGGTTACATGAGTGTGTTCACGCTTTGATAATTTATTGAGCTGGATACTTATGATTTGTGCACCTCTCTTTTTTTAGGTAGATAAAGGACTGTAGGTTTACAGGAGGAAAGTTCTAACATTTTGGGGGGAATGAAGAAGGTGGAGGTCAGGAAAGGAAATAAAAAATGAGTCAGAGAGACATTGTCTAAAATGTAATATAATAATAGGCACAAAGGTCAGTATATCACTGCATGAATATTATTGAGTTGAAAAGTTTTCCACTTCCCTTCAGTAAATTATCAAAGTATAAAAATTGCTTTTAAAATTTGTTTTCCTGGTATAATTCCCCAGAGTTAAAATTGGCAAAGAATCACATCAATTCCAAGCCTCTTATTTTACACATTCTGCAGTGGAAGTTCCCAGCAGGCCCCTGGGGGAGTGCTCTATGTACAAGTGAAGCCTGCTCAGGGACTGGAGAGGGCAGTAGTCTTCTCTGGGCATTGACGTTGCAAATTGGCTAACCCAGCTTTGCCTTCATGGGCCTGGAGGCCAGCACAAGAATGTCTGCAGGCCATGGGGATAGCATTAGGTACCCCGGAATTGCACTGAATGTTGTGGAGAGTTCTGAGATGGTGGCACTTGAAGCTGCTCACAGAAAAGCTGCCAATGAACTCTTCAAATATCAGGAGATTCATCTATATGGCCATTCATTAAGAATTAAGTCTAGGAGAAACTAAGATGGTGGCATAGGTAAATATCGGGAAATTGCTGCCTCCCACAACAACTTAAAAATAAAATGAAAAGACAAAACGGACATCATCCAGAACTACAGGAAGGCTGGCTGAGTGGAAATTCTACAACTAGAAGGAAAGAAAAGCACGCTGAGAGCCAGAGGAGCTGCGGAAGTGAAGTGCAGAGGTACGGAGGCTCGAGCGTGGAAAGGGGCTGGCACCTGAGGACAAGACTGTCTTTTTGAATCGGGAGGGAGTCACAAGATCCCGAATGCTCTGAACTCCGGTTCCGGGAAGTCTCTGGGGACTCAGGATTCATACAGGGAGAAACTGGACTGTCTGGCAGCAGGCAGAACTCTGAACTTGAGGGCGGCTTTCCCTCAGAGGTGCTTGCAGCAATTATCAGGACACTGAGACGCGCGGCCCCTTAGGGCAGGGCTGAGAATCCGCCATAGCTGCTTGCTCCACCCTTTGATTCCCTGAGACCCCGCCCCACCCAGGCTGCGGCAGAGGCTTTTGCATATGAATGCCCCCGCCCTTTGCAACCTGAAAATTACCTAACAAACTGCAGCAGGGCCCGACAGACCCAGAACTTCCAAGAGAAGGCCCAAGGCCCCACAGCAGCTTGCATTGTTTCGCATCAGGGCACCTCCAAACTCCAAAAAAGGAAGGGGAATCTGCAGTTCTCTTCGCAGCTCCTGCCGGGTAACCTCAGGCAGAGGCTAAATTAGCACCTCCTTAGATCCAAGAGCCAGTGTACCCAGTGGTCAGAGGGGGACCATCTGGATTACAACTCCTCAGATCCATAAGGGACACACTCAGGGTGCAGACTCAGTGAGCACCAAAGCCCCACTGAAGCAAGTCTTGCCCTGAAGGGGTGTCTCCAGGACACAAGTTCTCCCACTGCTGACACAGCTGTTTCTTACAGCCAATTGGCCTGGAGGTCAATTCCTCCCAGTGATCCTACAACAGTCAAGGCTTAACTACAACAAGACTGTGCACAAAGCCCACAAGGGGGTGCACCAAGAGTGTCCACCTCAGGTAACTGGGGAGGCTGAGCCACTGGGCCCTACAGGACACCTAGCACACAAAACCACTCTACCAACACGAAAGCATAAAAAATGCGGAGAGAAAGAAACAGGTCACAAATGACAGAAATGGAGGAAAGCAAACGACTGGATGTAGAGTTCAAAACCACGGTTATAAGATTTTTCAAGAATTTTATGGAAACCGCCGATAAATTTAGTGAGACCGTGGAGGATATGAAAAAAGACCAACTAGAAATTAAGCATACACTGACTGAAATAAAGAATACTATACAGAGATCCAACAGCAGACAAGAGGATCCCAAGAATCAAGTCAAAGATTTGAAATACAAAGAAACAAAAAATCCCCAACCGAAAAAGAAAAAAGATTCCAAAAATATGAAGATAGTGTGAGGAGCCTCTGGGACAACTTCAAGCGTACCAACATCAGAATTATAGGGGTACCAGAAGAAGAGAGAGGGCAAGATATTGAAAACCTATTTCAAGAAATAATGACAGAAAACTTCCCCTACCTGGTCAAAGAAATAGACTTACAAGTCCAGGAAGCGCAGAGAACCCCAAACAAAAGGAACCCAAAGAGGACCACACCAAGACACATCATAATTAAAATGCCAAGAGCAAAAGACAAAGAGAGAATCTTCAAAGCAGCAAGAGAAAGACAGTCAGTTACCTACAAGGGAGTACCCATACGACTGTCAGCTGATTTCTCAACAGAAACCATGCAGGCCAGAAGAGAGTGGCAAGAAATATTCAAAGTGATGAATAGCTAGAACCTGCAACCAAGATTACTTTATCCAGCAAAGCTATCATTCAGAATAGAAGGTCAGATAAAGAGCTTCACGGATAAGAAAAAGCTAAAAGAGTTCATCACCACCAAACCAGCATTATATGAAATGCTGAAAGGTATTCTTTAAGAAGAGGAAGAAGAAAAAGGAACTCTTACCATTTGCCACAACATGGGTGGAACTGGAGAGTGGATAAATACCACATGATCTCACTCATTTGTGGAATATAATGAACAACATAAACTGATGAACAAGGACTGATCCAGAGACGGAGAGGCATTTATTGGACTGTTGGGCCTTGGAGGGAAGGTAGGGGAGGGTGGGGTAAGGGGGAAAGATCAACCAAAGGACTTATATGCAAGCATATAGGCCTAACCAATGGACACGGACAACGGGGGGGTGAGAGTACGGGGAGGGGGGGGGGTAACATGGGGATAAGGACACATATATAATATCTTAATCAATAAAAAATATATATATATATATAAAAGAATTAAGTCTAGCCCTGACTGGTTTGGCTCAGTGGATAGAACGTCTGCCTGCGGACTGAGGGGTCCCATGTTCGACTCCAGTTAAGGGCATGTATCTTGGTTGCGGGCACATCCCTAGTGGGGGGTGTGCAGGAGGCAGCTGATCGATGTTTCTGGCTCTCTGTTCCTCTCCCTTCCTCTCTGTAGAAAATCAAAAAAAATATTAAAAAAATAATTAACTGTAGAGAGAAAGAAAGGTTTGAGGTCAGGGACATTTTTGTGAGCATGTAGGCATGACAGGAGAGGGAGCAGGTAGTTCTTTGGCTATGTTCAAAGTAAAAGAAGCTGAAGATCAGAGAGAGTGAGGACCAAAAAGCAGCTGGGCATGATGGCTGGATCTTCTTCAGGTAAACACCCTGCTCTCCAGGATTTGTAGCTGGATGTTTTTATTCACTGATAACTCAAACAACACTAGGCACACTTCCGGATTTAAAGGGGCCATCTTATCAGGAAAGAAATTTAGTATTGCACTTTTTTGTTGTTGTTAATCCTTACCTGAGGATATTTTCCCATTGATTTTTAGGGAGAGAGGAAAGGAGAGGGAAAGACAGAGAAACATTGATGTGAGAAAAATACAACGATTGGTTGCCTCTTACACAAGCCCGGACCAGGGCCTGGGCCGGGGATGAGCCTGCAACCAAGTTTTGTGCCCTTGGCCAGAATCAAACTCGGGACCCTTTGATCTGCAGGCCGACACTCTATGTACTGAGCCAAACCAGCTAGGGCTACTATTGCACTCTTGATTTATTTCTAACATTGAAATTTTTCCTTCTGCTTCCAGCACCGAGTGGATTTACTTCAGCTGATGATTAACTCTCAGAATTCCAAAGAAACAGACTCCCATAAAGGTAAACAAGGCATGCTTCGGAGGGCCAGTGATGGGGAGGCTTAGAGGTAGTTGACGACATTAACTTGGAACACTTGGTTAAAATTGTGTTCACTAGCTTAATCTACTGTCAAGTTTTCTTTTTCATTTGTAATAAATAAGTAACTTGTGGGGAAGCCTTTGAGATTAAGTAAATATTCTGTTCCTCTTCAAACTTTCACCTACTAGTTTTATCATCTATGGATGGTTTTCAACCAGGGGTGGGCAAACTTTTTGACTTGAGGGCCACAGTGGGTTCTTAAACTGGACCAGAGGGCCGGAACAAAAGCATGGATGCAGTGATTGTGTGAACTAACATAAATTCAAAGTAAACATCATTACATAAAAGGGTACGGTCTTTTTTTTTTTTTTTTAGTTTTATTCACTTCAAACAGGCCGAATCCGGCCCACGGGCAGTAGTTTGCCCACGGCTGGATTAGTCATTATTACTATGATGGTTGCAAAATTATGACATTTTAATTCCATCATTTCTTCTACATTTATGAATTGACTAGAGGCCTGGTGCACAAAATTCATGCATGGGTAGGGTCCCTAGGCCTGGCCAGCGATCAGGGCTGATCGGGGCCTTACTTCCCTGGCTGCTGGCCAGGACCTTCCTTCGTTCCCCGCTGCCCCCTGGTGGTCAGCATATATCATAGCAAGAGGGTGAACTCCTGGTCAGTCGAATTCCTGAGGGGACAATTTGCATTTTAGCTTTTTATTATATAGGATGTTTCATTGTAAAGTTTATTCTGTTCTCTCCCATTCATTATTTATTTATTTATGTCAATATGATCTTATATATTATAAATTTACTCTCTTACATCTTTTTTTGTGTGATCAAATTCTTTTAGGTTTGTTCACTGGAGCTCCTTTAAGTGGGCTCTGGGTTTCTTCTTTCTTTCATTTTAATATTTTATTTTTCCAATATACTTTTTTAGGGTAATTTTAGATTCACATTCTACAGAAGGTACAGAGACTTAATATGCCACCTCCCTCTACCTATACACAGATTCCTCGACTATCAAAATCCCTCACAGGTGTGGATCATTTGTTATAATTAGTGAACGTATAATAACACATGATTACCACACAAAGTTCATAGTTTACATAAGGGTTCACTCTTGGTATTATACATTCTAGGGTTTTGAGGAATGTATAATGGCATATACTAGTATACAGTGTCCAGTATCATTTTTACCTATCATTTAAAAAAAATATGTTCTTATTGATTTCAGAGAGAAGGGAGAAGGAGAGATAAATAGAAACATCAATGATGAGAATCATCTATCGGCTGCTTCCTGCACACCCCCTACTGGGGATCAAGGTTGCAACCCAGGCATGTGCCCTGAGCAAAAATTGAACCATGATCTCCTGGTTCATAAGTCAATGCTCAACCATTGAGCCACACCAGCTGGGCTTTACCTATCATTGCTTTTGTGTGCACTTCCTTGCTTCCTGGCGTGAAAAAATTCTAGGTTTCTCTTTATTCCCCCTGATCAAGTCTTGAATCAGTGATTTCTCAAGGAGCTTTGGTCACTTTAGTAAGAAGTGATATTTAGAAACCAATATCTATCATCTGGGAATGCTCATTCCTACTAGGGCTTTTTTTCTTCTAGATCTCCTTAGTGGACAAACCTAATAATGGTCTTGCCCTAACCGGTTTGGCTCAGGGGATAGAGCATCTGTCTTCGGACTCAAAGGTCCCAGGATCGATTCCAGTCAAGGGCATGTACCTTGGTTGCGGGCACATACCCATTAGGGAGTGTGCAGGAGGCAGCTGATCGATGTTTCTCTCTCATCAATGTTTCTAACTCTCTATCTCTCTCCCTTCCTCTCTGTAAAAAAATCAATAAATTATTTTTTTTAAAAAAAGATGGTCTACTTTCATTTTTTTTTTTGCTCATATCTGTCCAATTTTCCAGACATTTATTGAATGGACTATTTTTACTTCCTTGTATGTTCTTGTCTCCTTTGTCATACGTTAATTGACCATATCAGTCTGGGTTCCCTATTCTGTTCCATTGATCTATATCTGTTTTTATGCCAATACTATGCTGCTTTGATCACTATAGTCCTGTAGTATAGCTTGATATTAGGTAGTGTGATACCTCCAACTTTGTTCTTTCCCAAGATTGCTATCTTTTGTGGTTTCATATAAATTTTAGGGTTTTTTCTTCTAGTTCTGAAAATCATCTCATCTCTTGACAGTTCATACTGCGATTCAGTAGTTTTTGTATGGGATTTAAGATTCTGCATTTCTAATAATCTTCCAGATACTGTTGATGATGCTGGTCTATGGACAATACTTAGAGTAACCATATTTTATCTGTACCCAGTATCATTCTCTTAAGTTTCTGCAAACATTTTTGAATGAAAGATCCTTTAATTTTGCCCTGCATAAGCCTTAGTGCAAAGTCTCTTAAAAATTATCCAGGGCCAAGAGGAACCAAGATGGTGGCATAGGTAAACACCGGAAATTGCTGTCTCCCACAACAACTTCAAAAATACAACTAAAAGACAAAACGGACATCATCCAGAACCACAGGAAGGCTGGCTGAGTGGAAATTCTACAACTAGAAGGAAAGAAAAAGCACACTGAGACTCAGAGGAGGTGCCGAAGTAAAGTGCAGAGGTACGGAGGTGCACATGGCAAGGGCTGGCAACTGTGGACACGGCTGTCTTTTTGAATCGGGAGGGAGTCACAAGCCCCCGACTGCTCTGAACTCCAGTTCCGGGAAGTCTCTGGGGACCCAGACTCATACGGGGAGAAACTAGACTGAGATGTGGGGCCTCTTAGGGCAGGGCTGAGGATCAGCCATAGCTGTTTGCTCCACCCTGTTGATGCCCTGAGACCCGACCCCACCCAAGCTGTGACAGAGGCTTTTGCATATGAATGCCCTGGCCCTTTGCAAACTGAAAATTACCTAACAAACTGCAGCTGGGCCAGACAGACTCAGAACTTCTAAGAGAAGGTCCAAAGCCCCACAGCAGCTTGCATTGCTTCACAGCTGGGCCTCATCTGGGCACCTCCAAACCCCAAACAAGGAAGGGGAATCTGCAGATCTCTTTGTAGCTCCTGCTGGGTAGCCTCAGGCAGAGGCTAAATTAGCACCTCCTTAGATCCAAGAGCCAGTGTACCCAGTGGTCAGAGTGGGATCATCCAGATTACAACTCCTCAGATCCATAAGGGACACACTCAGGGTGCAGACTCAGTGAGCACCAAAGAGCTACTGAAGCAAGTCTTGCCCAAGAAGGGTGTCTTCAGCACAAAAGTTCTCCCACTGTAGACACAGCTGATTCTCACAGCCAATTGGCCTGGAGGCCAATTCCTCCCAGTGATACCTACAACAATCAAGGCTTAACTACAACAAGACTGTGCACAAAGCCCACAAAGGGGTGCACCAAGAGTGTCCACCTCAGGTAATAGGGGAGGCTGAGCCACTGGGCCCTATAGGACACCTAGCACACAAAGCCACTCTACCAACACAGGTAAGCATAAAAAATGCGGAGACAAAGAAACAGATCACAAATGACAGACATGGAGGAAAGCAAACTACTGGACATAGAGTTCAAAACCACGGTTATAAGGTTTTTCAAGAGTTTTCTAGAAACCGCCGATAAATTTAGTGAGACCCTGGAGGACATGAAAAAAGACCAACTAGAAATTAAGCATACTGAAATAAAAAATATTATACAGAGGCCCAACAGCAGACAAGAGGATCCCAAGAATCAAGTCAAAGATTTGAAATATGAAGAAGCAAAAAATACCCAACCAGAAAAGCATAAAGAAAAAAGAATCCAAAAATATGAAGATATTGTAAGGAGCCTCTGGGACAACTTCAAGCACACCAACATCCAAATTATGGGGGTGCCAGAAGAAGAGAGAGGGCAAGATATTGAAAACCTATTTCAAGAAATAATGACAGAGTACTTCCCCTACCTGGTGAAAGAAATAGACTTACAAGTCCAGGATGCACAGAGAACCCCAAACAAAAGGAATCCAAAGAGGAACAAACCAAGACACATCATAATTAAAATGCCAAGGGCAAAAGAGAAAGAGAGAATCTTTTTTTTTAATTTTATTTTATTGCTTACAGTCTTACAAAGGGTATTACATATGTGTCCCTTTTTTCCCCCCGCCCTTGACAATCCCCTGGCCTCCCCTACCCCCCAGTGTCTTATGTCCATTGGTTATGCTTATATGCATGCATACAAGTCCTTTGGTTGATCTCTTACACCCCTCCATCCTGCCCCCCACCCCTCCCCGGCCTTCCCGCTACAGTTTGACAATCTGTTTGAGGCTGCTCTGCTTCTGTATCTATTATTGTTCAAAAGTTTATAATGGTCTCTATTATCCATGAATGAGATCATGTGGTATTTTTCCTTCATTGACTGGCTTATTTCACTTAGCATAATGCTCTCCAGTTCCATCCATGCCGTTGCAAATGGTAAGAGTTCCTTCTTTTTTACAGCAGCATAGTATTCCATCGTGTAGATGTACCACCGTTTTCTAATCCATTCATCTACTGATGGGCACTTAGGCTGTTTCCAGATTCTAGCTATGGTGAATTGTGCTGCTATGAACATATGGGTGCATATATCCTTTCTGATTGTTGTTTCTGGTTAATTGGGATATATTCCTAGAAGTGGGATCACAGGGTCAAATGGGAGTTCCATTTTCAGTTTTTTGAGGAAACTCAATACTGTCTTCCATAGTGGCTGCACCAGTCTGCATTCCCACCAGCAGTGCACAAGTGTTCCTTCTTCTCCACATCCTCTCCAGCACTTGTCGTTTGTTGATTTGTTGATGATAGCCAATCTGACAGATGTGAGATGGTACCTCATTGTTGTTTTGATTTGCATCTCTCGGATGATTAGTGACTTTGAGCATGTTTTCATATGTCTCTTGGCTTTCTGAATGTCCTCTTTTGAAAAGTGTCTATTTAGGTCCTTTGCCCATTTTTTGATTGGATTGTTTATCTTCCTTTTGTTAAGTTGTATGAGTTTCCTATAAATTTTGGAGATTAGGCCCTTATCAAATATGACATTGGCAAATATGTTTTCCCACGCAGTGGGTTTTCTCATTGTTTTGTTGATGGTTTCTTTTGCTGTGCAGAAGCTTTTTATTTTGATGTAGTCCCATTTGTTCATTTTCTCTTTAGTTTCAAGTGCCCTAGGAGCTGTATCAGTGAAGAAATTGCTTCGGCATATGTCTGAGATTTTGTTACCTTTGGCTTCTTCTAGAATTTTTATGGTTTCCTGTCGTACATTTAAGTCCTTTATCCATTTTGAGTTTATTTTTGTGTATGGTGTAAGTTGGTGATCCAGTTTCATTCTCTTGCATATATCTGTCCAATTTTCCCAACACCATTTATTGAAGAGACTATCTTGGCTCCATTGTATGTTCTTGCCTCCTTTGTCAAATATTAATTGAGCATATTGGTTCAGGCCGATTTCTGGGCTCTCTATTCTATTCCATTGATCTAAATGCCTGTTCTTGTGCCAGTACCAGGCAGTTTTGAGAACAGTAGCTTTGTAGTACATCTTGATATCTGGTATTGAGATCCCACCTACTTTGTTCTTTTTCAGGATCGCTGCAGCTATTCGGGGTCTTTTTTTATTCCAGATGAATTTTTGGAGAGTTCGTTCTAGATCTGTGAAGTATGCCGTTGGTATTTTAATGGGAAGTGCATTGAATTTATAGTTTGCTTTGGGTAGTACAGACATTTTAATGATGTTGATTCTACCAATCCATGACCACTGTATGTTCTTCCATCTGTTTATGTCTTCCTCTATCTCTTCTTTCAACGTCCTGTAGTTTTCTGAGTAGAGGTCTTTTACCTCTTTAGTTAAGTTTATTCCTAGGTAGCTTAATTATTTTGGTGCGGTGGTGAATGGAATTGTTTTTATAATCTCTCTTTCTGAAAGTTCACTATTGGTGTATAGAAATGCCTCAGATTTCTTGGGGTTAATTTTGTATCCTGCTACATTGCCAAATTCATGTATTTAGTCTAGTAGCTTTTTGATGGAGTCTCTAGGGTTTTGTATGTATAATATCATGTCATCTGCAAATAAGGACAGTTTTACTTCCTCTTTTCCAATTTGGATGCCTTTTATTTCTTCTTCTTCCCTAATTGCGATGGCTAATACTTCCAGTACTATGTTGAACAGGAGTGGTGAGAGTGGGCATCCCTGTCTTGTTCCTGTTCTTAGGGGAAATGGTGTTAGTTTTTGTCCATTGAGTATGATGTTGGCTGTGGGCCTGTCATATATGGCTTTTATTATGTTGAGGTATGATCCTTCTACTCCCGCCTTGCTGAGAGTTTTTATCAAAAATGGGTGTTGGATTTTGTCAAATGCTTTTTCTGCATCAATTGATATGACCATGTGGTT
Source organism: Myotis daubentonii (assembly GCF_963259705.1). Classification (NCBI taxonomy): domain Eukaryota; kingdom Metazoa; phylum Chordata; class Mammalia; order Chiroptera; family Vespertilionidae; genus Myotis; species Myotis daubentonii. Next base: position 36,662,193 of record NC_081843.1, on the reverse strand, counting down.
TTTTTCTTTCAATTTGTTTATGTGATGAATCACGTTTATTGATTTGCGGATATTGTACCATCCTTGCATCCCTGGGATGAATCCTACTTGGTCATGGTGTATGATCTTTCTGATGTACTGCTGATCCGATTTGCTAAGATTTTGTTGAGGATTTTAGCATCTATGTTCATGAGGGATATTGGCCTGTAATTCTCTTTCATTGTGTTGTCTTTACCTGGTTTTGGTATTAGGGTGATGCTGGCTTCATAGAATGAGCTTGGAAGTGTTCCTTCCTCTTGAATTTTTTGTAGTAGTCTGAGGAGGATAGGTTTTAGTTCTTCCTTGAATGTTTGGTAAAACGAAAGAGAGTGTCTTAAAAGCAGCAAGAGAAAAACAGTCAGTTACCTACAAGGGAGTACCATAGGACTGTCAGCTGATTTCTCAACAGAAACTATGCAGGCCAGAAGGAAGTGGCAAGAAATATTCAAAGTGATGAATGCCAAGAACCTACAACCAAGATTACTTTATCCAGCAAAGCTATCATTTAGAATTGAAGGTCAGATAAAGAGCTTCACATTTAAGAAAAAGCTAAAGTAGTTCATCACCACCAAACCAGCATTATATGAAATGCTGAAAGGTATTCTTTAAGCAGAGGAAGAAAAAGGTAAAGATAAAAATTATGAACAGCAAATACATATCTATGAACAAGTGAATCTAAAAATCAAGTGAATATAAAATCTGATGAACAGAGTAAACTGGTGAATATAATAGAACCAGGGGCATAGAAAGGGAATGGACTGACAATTCTTGGGGAGAAAGAGGTGTGGGGGTGCAGGAAGAGACTGGACAAAAATTGTACACCTATGGATGAGGAGAGTGGGAGGGGTAAGGACAGAGGGTGGGGTGGGAACTGGGTGAAGGAGAGCTATGGGGGGAAAAAAGAGGAACAACTGTAATAATCTGAACAATAAAGATTTAATTTTTAAAAAATAAATTTAAATTTTAAAAAAAATTATCCATAGCCCTGACCGGTTTGGCTCAGCGGATAGAGTGTCAGCTTGTAGACTGGGAGAGTAGCGGGTGTGATTCTGGTCAAGGGTGCGTGCCTGGGTTGCAGGCTTGGTCCCCAGTGAGGGGCATGCAGGAGGCAGTGGATTGGTGATTCTCTCATCATTAATGTTTCTATCTCTCTCTCCCTCTCCCTTCCTCTCTAAAATCAATAAAAAGATATATTTTTTAAAAATATATATATATATTTTTTAAAAATTATTCAGGTATATTTTATCTAGAATAATTTAAATTTTCCTGGGGGAGAAATCTATCCCATATTACTTATAGCTAAAGTACTTTCAGGATTCTCCAAGGGACAGACTGATAACACTGTGCATGTAACACAAAACGCAATGTCTTAAAATTGTACAGCTATGTTGTGGAGAGAGTGACACAACCAGAAGCAGATGGTGAAGAATAGAATAGACCTGGGTCGGCGGGGGAGCAGATGAAGACATTTTTGCCTTTTTTTTTTGCCTTTTTCTTGCCTTTTTTTGCACTCTCATACACATCAGAGTGCAAAACACTCCCAATTTAAGCTGAATTGTGTTTTCAATTTTTCCTATAAGGGTTTGGGAGTTTCATTTGGATTCCTCATAATCTAAATTGTGATGTTGTACATTGACCTACTTTATAAAATGTCTTTCTTCTCCTTTTAGCTCTGACTGATCTGGAGCTTGTTGCCCAATCTATTATCTTTCTGTTTGCCGGCTATGAGACCACTAGCAGTTCTCTTTCTTTCCTTATGTATTTGCTGGCCACTCACCCCGATGTGCAGCAGAAATTGCACAAGGAGATTGATGCAACGTTTCCCAATAAGGTGAGTGGGTGATACTTGGAGAGCGAGGGAGAAAGTAAAGCCTTATGAAGAATGCCTCCTCACCACTTCCTAGGAGAATTTTTACAAAGAATGTAAGCATCAATTATTTTACTTGTGCTATTTAGGAAGGATGTAAAAAAACAAACAAAGAATATAGGTAATTTTTGTTATTAGAGATATATAAGATCTTTGAAAACAGTGTTAGTCCTGTTGTTTCAGTTATCTGTTATCACAATAATGTCAAATGAAAAAAAAATTTTAAAACCTCAGTGGCAATTAACAATAGGAATTTATTGCTCAAGGGTCTAGATGATTACCTGTGTTACTATTGACTAGACTTACTTTAGTCTGGCTCTTGGCTGATCTAGGCTGGCCTTGGCTAAGCGGCTGGGTGAATCAGCTCCACACAGGATCCACATATCTCCAGACAACTAGCCTGGGTATGTTCTTCTCAGGCAATGACAGAGGGAACGACCAATAAGCCCAAACATATGGGTTCCTTTCAGAACTCTGCTTGCATTACACTTAACCAACATTCCATTGATTTAAAGCATGCACCATGGCCAACACCAGGATCATAATAGGAGGGCACAAAGTTAGATGACTAAGGGCATGGACACAGGAAGGTGTGGAAAACTGGCACTATTACTGGAATCTACCACCTTGGGTAAACTGTGCAATCTAGGAGAAGCCTGGTATACAGAAAAGAACATAGTGTAGGAAATAGAAGACATGAGTTTGAGTCCAGACTGTGGTTTTGGATAGGTCTTAAGAACTCTCCGTGTCATAGGTCCTTCAACTATAAAACAAAGATACATTTTAGGGTCCAACTAAATTAAAGATTATTTTTCTTCTTTGGGTAAGCCTATATTGGAGATCATTTTATTGCAATAAGATGGAAAGGTCACTAAGAAACAGACTAGCTAAAGCATTATGTCCTCCCCTCTTAATAAGAGTAACAATGACAACAACAACACTAATAGCTAACATATACTTCTCACTATATTTGTCCGTTCTAAATGCCTTATATTTATAAATGAATTGAATTTTTTTAAATTATGTATTAAAAATAGTAACAGACTCATAGATAGAGAACAGACTATCAGAGGGAAGGAGGCTTTGAGAGGCTGGGTGAAAAAGGTGAAGAGGTTAAGCAAAAAAACCTAATTGACATAGCCCTAGCCACTTTGGCTCAGTGGACAGAGCTTCAGCCCTCAGACTAAAGGGTTCTGAGTTTGGTTTCTGTCCAGGGCACATACCTTGATTGCAGGCTGGACCATTGCCATGATGTGGAAGCAACCAATCCATGTGTCTCTCTCACATTGATGTTTCTCTGTGTGTGTCTTTCCCCCTCCCTTCCACTCTCTCTAAAAATCAATGGAAAAATATCTTCGGGTGAGGATTAACTAAAAATAAGAAACTCATAGACACAGACAACAGCATGAAGGTTGCCAGAGGAGAATAGGCGTTGGCAGAAGTAGAAGAGAGTATGGGGGGAGGAGGAGAATTAAATGGTGATGAAAGGAGACTTGACTTGGTGTGGTGATCATACAATACAATATACAGATGGAGTATTATAGTATTGTAACTGAACCTATAGAATTTTCTTAACCAATGTCACCCCAATAAATTCAATTTAAAAAAAGTGGTACATTAGTCAGAATAGGCTAAATTTGCCACAACTACAGATTAGCCCTCTATTCTCAGTGGGTTTACATTGCAAAGGATTATTTCCAACTCACATTAACATGTCCAACATGGATTGTTAATGAAGGATGGGAGTGTGACTTTGTGCTCCATAGTTACTCGGAAATATAAGCTAAAAAGGACGCATTTTCTTGTAGCGGCACTTTCTGGAGCACAAAGCCTTCATGTTGGTTGGGGAATAAAGAAGTAGAGTTTGCTCACTGGATTTTCAAGTGTTTTGACTCTGAACTGACATATGTCACCTCAGCTCAGAGCCCATTCTCAAAGCTGGTTCCCCCTAGCTTTAAGTGGGCTGGGAGATGTGGAGACTACATGGATATTGGGTGAGCAGTGATGTCTCTACCAAACAACCCTATGAAGTGTCAACTCTAAATATCTCCATGCAACATATCAGAAAACTGAGAGGTGAAATAATTTTCATACACTAGTCATATAGCTAGTGGTGAAGAAGCCACTAGCCAAACCCTGAACCTCTCCAGTATTGCCTCTTCAATATAACACCAAGTGATACCCACATGTTGCCCACACTGTTTTCAGATATCTGACAAAACTGGAACTCTTTGTGGTAGGAAGAGACAGGCCTCTGGGGCTGGCGAGGCTTGTATGAGATCTTCACAGCTTACAGTCAAACCCTGAACAACAACTAGGAGACTGTTCCAGCAAGGCAGCATGAGGCTGAGTGGGGTTCCACCTCTTCATAACTTCTGCTAGAATGAAATTGTGTGCCCTGCTTTCATTCTTTACAATCACGCCCTTCTTTTGCTATACTTACAGAGTTTTGTTATTTATAGAGTTTCTATTTATATGGTGTTTCTCTCCAAATTATATATATAATCTAAAGGCTTAGTAAGCACGATTTTTCAACTAAACACTGTCAAGTTGGAATTTTGCTCTTTTACACATTCTCTTTGCTTTGTACAGAAGTGTGGCCTCTCTTTTGAAAACAGTGACCTTACCATATTTCAGTTAAGAATATGGGTCATAGTCTATTACTCACATGAGATAAGAAAAAAAAATCACTACATGGTAATGTGAGGAATTTGAGGTCCTGTTTAAGGAGTTGTCCACAACATCCTCCCATAGTCATAACTACTCCACACATCTCAAAGGGCCATTAAGCAGGCCAACGGACATGACAGATATTAAAATGTCTATAAATCCTAAAGTCCTTTATCCAAATAAGTTATTCTTTGGAGCTCCTAACATTTCTATAGAACTACATAGACTGAATTGAAAGTTGATCTCAAATCTCAGTTTATCAAAATCTGTTTCTTTCTTCCCAGGCAACTCCCACCTATGATGCCCTGGCACAGATGGAGTATCTTGACATGGTGATGAATGAATCCCTCAGACTATTCCCAATTGCTGGTAGACTTGAGAGGCTCTGTAAGAAGGATGTGGAAATCAATGGGGTGTTCATTCCCAAAGGGACAGTGGTGATGGTGCCAAGCTTTGTTCTTCACCTAGACCCGACGTACTGGCCAGAGCCAGAGGAGTTCCGTCCTGAAAGGTACTGGACCCCTGGGAAAGGGAACCCACCCTCATCCAGGCTGATTGGACATAATCTGATGTCTTCTAGTATAGATGATATACATGTGGTTGTACAATCATTTATATGTACAGTTTTCTGTTTTTACAAGTTTGTTTTTTCTTATTACAAGAGTAATCATTGTTTGTTGACAAAATTTTACAAACTCTAGACTAGCTACAAGAAAACTGTATCTGTCCATAGTACTAATATCTTAAGATAGGCCTCATTAGTAATGCAATGTATGTCATTATTGACATTTTTCTAAGCATATATAGATATTTAAAATTAAAAGAGTAATATATTTTTTATTTTGAACTGCTTACTTTATTTACCAGTAAACTATAAACAGTGTCCTTTTATATATAACCATCATATATAGGTATGCATACATATAAATATTCATGCAGATGTGACTATATGCTTATGCCATAAATTACTTAATCATTATCTGATTTTAGGAATGTAGGCTTTTTTACTCCTTTAAATTTTTCTGTGTTGTTCTCATTAGCTCTCTGAATTTACCAGCAACGTTCCCACATTCTGTTTGGGGTTTTTTTTTTCACATTGGTGGCCACATCTTTATCATTATTGGGAGAGTGCATTATGGGAACCTGAGAGGTCCTCATCCCTGATGATTTAAGCGGCCCCTGGAGGACAGAGGAGAACACAAGTCACTGGTCTGTCTTTGGCTACAGTCCTGTGTCAGCTTCCTCCTTCTCTCAAAGAAAGTAGCGACTTCCAAAGAAAAGTCATGTGCTCTCTAGACACCCGAAACACCCCCTAGGAGGATCTTTAGCATGTTCTTCTGGAAATTCAGAGCCAAGGCCTAGCTTGAGGCACAGCTTGAACTCTAGAAAGAGCTGATGTTCCCCATTTATTGTATTGATGAGCAAAACTGGAATTAACTATTGAGGGCACTAGCTGGGACCTAGGCTTTCATTAACACAACTATATGATCCCTAATGGCAGGGACCTTCTCTCATTTGCCATGGTGTTCTTAGTTCTAGCTTATTGTCTACACATAGTATTTGGTGAAAGAAGAAGTTAGACGTGACCAAATCCTCTGTTTTCTGGACCAAGGGGCCTCTGTGTTTCCTCCAAGCTCAACCGTTTTTTCTCCCCCCACCCCCACACCCCGTAGCTTCATGAACATGAAACCAGAGACCACTGACTGTACTGCTCTTTTGATCATTAAGTCTTCCACAGAGAGTAACTGCTTACCATGTCAGGAGGTGGGCAAGGCAGTGAGAAATCCAAATGTTAAAAAATGCCAATTATGGAGAAGTTGACACAAAAATATGCAAAATCATTTTCTACAGATACGAGTCTACTTTTAATTCATCTATGCGTGCCCATCACATGTTTACAGCCATCAAAGTATGTCTGCTGCCACATTCACACACCATTACTACCATCCTCCTAATTCCCATATTATTTTAAGGCATACCATCTCTAAATATTCCAATGTTCAAGAAACTTTTAAAAATACATAACCCCAATGCCATGATCACTTTCCCAAATCCACATTTTCCCTTAACATAATCAAATACTGAGGAATCAAATTTGAATAAAAATAGGTCTAACCTTCAAGAAATTTATAGCCTAGTGGAACAGATAGACAAGGGAACCACAGATTTTATTAGAGTAGAGGAGCATCATATGCCCATATGAGTCATCTGATTTAAGCTATTCAATGGGAGAGGGACAGAAGAGGTGAGAGGAAGGGAGGAGAGGAAAGTGGGGAGGGGATGAAGGAAAGGGAAGGGAAGAAAAAATAACAATTCAACTAATGAGAGATATGATTCCTACTTCCTTCCTCCATGAGAATGTGACCAACATGAGTTTGATGGAGGCAGGGACCTACTTTTTCTTCAATTAGTCTCATTTCCTACTTGCCTTTCAGAGTGTAAACATCTCAATACCCTGAATGTAATTTAGAGTTTAAAGATAAATTTTCCGTTAAACAGCATTCATGTCATCTCTTCAATGATACTGTTAGCTCGTATAGGGTATGGGGAATGGAAAGAATCTGTAGCTTACCATTCTTACAGCCACATAACTATAGCAGGATCTCACTGACCACCAGGGTTGGGCAAACTTTTTGACTCGAGGGCCACAATGGGTTCTTAAACTGGACCGGAGGGCTGGAACAAAAGCATGGATGGGGTGTTTGTGTGAACTAATATAAATTCAAGGTAAACATCATTACATAAAAGGGTACAGTCTTTTTTTTTTTTTAGTTTTATTCATTTCAAACGGGCCGAATCCGGCCCGCGGGCAGTAGTTTGCCCACGGCTGGCAAAGGAGTATTCTGTATACTACTTGTAGAGGAGCCTAAGAAGCCCAAACATGTAGCTCTTGCGGTGTTTATGTTTCATTAATTGTTTGCATCTACTGTTATATAACCAGGTTTAGCAAGGAGAACAAGGACAGCATAAATCCTTACATATACACACCCTTTGGAAGTGGACCCAGAAACTGCATCGGAATGAGGTTCGCTCTCATGAACATGAAAATTGCTCTCGTCAGAGTTCTGCAGAACTTCTCCTTCAAACCCTGCAAAGAAACACAGGTCAGATACTTAACCTGTTACCACTCTGTGTGAATGATGCTTGATTGAGAGTTTTTCATAAAATGAGATACATATGCATGAGTGTGCTCATTCATTGTTTAATACTTTGTTCTGTTGGACAGACAATCTATCTGGAGTCACATGTAACCTTTAAGATTCTGGTAGTCTAGAGTGCTAAGCCTGTGTTTTTATAGGGTGCCCCAAACTTCACGCAAGATTTGCGATTGAATTGAGTTGCAAATCTTGTGTGAATTTTGGGACACCCTATATAAATATCCAAGTATAAAGGCCATCTAGAGTCAATATAGTTAGTGTGACACGATCAGGTAGAGTCATTTGAGAAAAGTTTAAATTTGGTTTCAAGTCCACTGGAAGGAAGGGAAAGCGCTGTGCACAGTCCTGAAGTACAATGATAACTGGGTCATGACTTTTGAACAATGCTCTTTTCCACCAGAACTTACAGAAGCTCTTGTGATAGGGTTCTCAATCACTGGTTATACAATGAAATCAGCAGGGATCTTTTAAAAATCCTATGCTGAGGTCATCTCAGATTCTAAAATAATCCATCCTGTGTGGCTTTAAAAGCACCCGGTTTGGTTTTCATGTGCAGCCAAGGTTGATTAAAGCATTTCTGCCTGACGTAAGAACTCCTACAGTCCATGGCCATCCTGGCCACTTGAAACCTGCTTCTAGGAGCCAGGCTGCAATCAAATTGGATTCTTTAGATCCTAATATGAACTCTATGATGTTTTTCTCACTCTCTTCCCTATTCTGTTCTCATTTTTCAAGTGCTAGTTCACTCCCAAAGCCCTTCCAGGAGGCTTCTCGTCTAGTCCAGAGCCCATTATTCCTTTGCCATGTTATTGCTACTGCAGGCTGGTATCATCACTATCCTTCCTAACCGAAAACTTTATCATTAAACCATCCAGTTTGGTACTCTGTGTTTTCTTTGTATCTAAGAATATCCTTAAGTCTAGCACCTCATTTTATTCCTTTCATAAATTCCCAGTAGTGCCTTGCGGTCATTCAGGAAATGCTTAAAGAGTATTTTGCAGTTGATTTGGAGATCATGAATCCACATTTTAAATTATTTAATTTGAAAAATTTAACAAATAACACTTGTAATGTACATTTTCTACATGTGTTGGTCTGTGTGCAGGGGAAATATAGAAGTGCCATTGGAAATGATAAAATAGAAAGGTTTTACATTAACAGGAAGATCTGGAATCTCTCCTCTGAAAAATATAAGCAATAGCTGTCATTGAGTGATAGCAAGCAAGGCCCTATAATAAGGCTTATTTCTAGGACTTGTATATTTATTATGCAGCTCCTTTCCTTAAGTAGGATTCCTCAGAGAAAAGGAGGAGGATGAATATGGTTATCATCTTATTTGTGGCTTTAGGCAGCTATGCAGCAGTCCTGTAAGTGCATACAAAGGGGGTCTTAGCCCTGAGAGGAAGTGGGCCTCCGGCACACCTTGGGGGGGGGGTTGCGGGGTGGGGGGGGGGGTGGGCAGACACTCCCTGAAAGCTCCCAGTCATCTCTGGCTTGTGCTTTTCACGCTCCATGGCAATTTTCTTGCCCTTCAGTCAACTGAGATATGAAGGTTACTGTGTTGGTGGCTCCCTCAACACTGAGAGTGTAACTCGGTGGGAATAGAGCTAAAAATTATTCAAAACACTATTTAGGTCAAAATGCTATTCAAAAGTTCACTATTTACACTGGGAACCAGGAGATGTTAGAAAATAGGCACAATGCTTGACAAATACCTTTTCCCATCATGAAACTAGAAGGCTTCCACTGGGGGAAGTGACTGGACTCTTTAGAAGTGATGGATAATTCAAATAATTAAAATATACAATATGTACTCAGGTTACCTTGCAAATTTCAATATGTACAAAATGAATTCTGTATGGCTTTTCTAAATAGTTTTTCATAATGCCTAAGAATCTGGTTTACATTTTAAAAATTCATTAATTTGCTTAAAATTCAAGCCAAAAACAAGCACAAACCAATGAGTTTGTCTCTGGCCTGGTACAGAATAGATGCTGTAATTGATATTTTCTTAATGAATGTATTGATGAATGCTTTCACTGACCAGTCTCAGACAGCTTACTGAATAAAGAAACAAAGATATATTATGCTAAAAGTAATTTCTATATATTGTAAAGCATTATTTTCCTCAATGTATCTCATCTGCTTTGCTGTTGGTGTTGATAGTGCTTCATTAACTGGTTCTCCTATGCTGTTGAACATTTGCAGATCCCTGTGGAACTAGATTTTCAAGGAATTATTCAACCAAAAAAACCCATTGTTCTAAAGGCTGAGTTGAGAGATGGAACTGTAAGTGGAGCCTGACTTTCCCAAAGGATTTACACTTTGTTCTTCAAGGAAGTCATATCCCCTGACACCAGAGATCTCAGTGTACTTTGTGAATAAAAAAAACAGAAATGAAAATGGGAGTAACTTACTGCACTTGATGGATGACTAGGGAATCTGTACATTCACTTATCTTCTCAGTGTCTATACAGAGTATTACATATTGTGTAATATAAGAGAGGTGACTAAATAAGTAGACCGAGTTTATTGGGTTCTTATAATACTATCTCCATCTATTCCCACTTAGTATCATCTACTTACTTAGTACTAATCATGAATACAAATTTCTCTTTAATTTTATCTACAAACCTTAATGAAAACAAGAATCATTATGGAAATGGCAATAATGACATTTATATCACGTTTTATTTTGAATATTCTATATTGTATATTATATTGAGCAACTCAATAAACATCTCTTCATAATAATATTATCTAATGCTTTCATGCACAGCCAGTGACTAAATGTTTTTAACCATCACAATCACTGGTTGGGTGGGACCTTTTCAGAATTGCAATTTGATATATTAAGATAGATGAGAATAAATCCATTGTGATGTCCCCCATTATTTAGAAAGTACATTCATAATTTAATTCCACCTTTTTTGGAGCACATATTTTTTGTAAGACTCAGCTGAGCGCTTATTATTTTATTATTAGTTTTGATTTAATGTTTTATCTCATCTCCCTTGATAATGCTGGAAGACAGGAAACATGTTTTCTTATATTCTTTGTATGTCATCCTCAAGTCCCAACCCTCTTAACACAATGAACATGGAATAAAAGACAGTTGATTGATCAATTGATTGGGTAGAAAGGCTACAAGCATTCATCAGTTTCAGAAGTGCACAGGTTTCTTCCTTTTCCATCTCTATCTCTCTCCTGCCGTTTCCTTCCCCTCACTTTACTTCCTTCTTTTCCCTTTCCTTCCCTTGCCTCCCCTTCCCTTTCCTTTTTTTCCTTTCTGGATAATTTGGTCCGAAAGCCAAAAGGTTCAGTACAGCATTATTGGCAGACACACACTGCAGGGCAGGGGCAGGGGCAGGGGCAGGGAAGGGAGTCACAGTGGCTCTAACTAGGAGGCTGAGTAGGGTGGAAGGGTATCCACATGGGGAGAATCCTGGTGTGGGTGTGGGAACCCAAACAAGGTGGAAAATGTGTCCACACAGAGAGGTACCCTGGCGAAAGCATCCAGAGCCTAAATAGGGTGTGGAGAATCTAAGTAGGATGAAGAGAGCATCCATTAGTGCAAAGGGATGGAGCAAGGATTTATTATATCAAGGAGGATTGATCAGACAAATAAACATATTAAAGATAATGAAATCCACATTTCTCACTGTTAGAGAAGAGAGTCACTGATTCAGAAGGAGAGAAAAGCAGAATGTACCCTGTGGACTCAGAGATTGAAACTGAATGTACTATGTAAGTGTGTACTTTTCTATATAGACTAGAGGCCCAGTGCACAAATTTGTGCACCAGTGGGGTCCCTCAGCCTGGCCTGTGGAATCAGGCTGAAACCAGCTCTCTGACATCCCCCGAGAGGTCCCAGATTGCGAGAGGGTGCAGACCAGGATGACGGACCCCACCGGATCGAGGCTGGGGAGGGACGCAGGAGGTTGGCCAGCAGGGAGAGACTGTGGGAAGGCTCCAGGGCATGTCCAGCCCATCTCGTTCAGTCTCGATTGGCCGGGCCCCAGCAGCAAGCTAACCTACCAGTCAAAGCATCTGGCCCCTGGTGGTCAGTGCACATCATAGTAAGTGGTTGAGTGGCCTTAGCATATCATTAGCATATTTCCTTTGTTTGGTTTAATGGATGACTGGACACTTAGCATATTAGGCTTTTATTATATAAGATAGATGATAGATAAATAGCTATGAAGATAAATAGATACAAAGAGATAGATAGATGTTAGATAGATAGATAGATAGATAGATAGATAGATAGATAGATAGATAGATATTTGCCCATATGTTATAGAAAACACACGGGCAGAGTTTAGAAACTTTATAGCAATGAGCATACCTTGTGCCCTGATCTTGACTTATAAAATACAATTTTCCACCTCAAGGGACCCAGGCTCCTTAGAGCAGTGGTTCTCAACCTTGGCTGCACATTAGAATCACCTGGGAATCTTTTTAAAATCCTGATTTCCGGGCCTCATCCTCCGGAAATTCTGTTTCTTTGTTATGGGGTGGGGCCACAACATTAGTAACAAAGAAACAGAATTTCCGGAGGATGAGGCCCAGAAATCAAGATTTTAAAAAGATTTCCAGGTGATTCTAATGTGCAGCCAAGGTTGAGAACCACTGCCTTAGAGAAATGGCTGACTTGGGGCCAGGGTTGAGAAACTCCAAGATGAGCCTGGAACATCTTTTTGTGCTAAAAAGCAAGAAAATGCTAGACACTGAGGGGGACATGCCAAAAGGACAAAGATGCCAGACTGATGGGCTTTCAATGTCCAAACCAGGGACAATTCGAGCATCATAATAAATATTGATGGTAAGAATAAATAATAAAGTAGGAAAAGATGAGTACATACAGACAGAAATAAATAGATAAATTGCAACTGGATGAGGATATTTATGGTTTCAAATACTACAGCTCAAAATACCCATTAATTACAAAGTGGAAAGTATAGTTTCACAGTGGAACACACTGGTAGACACTCTCTTAATCAAGTGATCAGAGTGAGCATTATTAAGAATGACATGAATTGATCATGCATCACCTGATATGACAAAGTAAGAAGAACTTGGTATCACCTCTGCAATAGATTTCATACAGCTCCCCCCATTTCATGGATATAAGTATGTTTTAGTCATAGTCTGTATGTTTTCTCAAAGGACTGAAGCTTTCCCTTGTAGACAAGCTACTGCTTCTTCTGTGGATAAAGTCCTATTAGAAAATATTATCTCTGCCTGGGGAACTCCTCTCAAACTCCTTAGTGACTGAGGATCACACCTTTTGCATATAAGATTTTTTTTGTCAATCTTCACCAAAGGACATTTGTTCCATTGATTTTTAGAAAGTGTAGAAGGGGGAGAGAGAGAGCAAAAGAGAAACATAAATTGGTTGCCTCCTACACAGGGATCAAATATTCAACACAGGTACATGCCCTTGACTGGGAATCAAACCCCTGACTCTTGGGTGCACAGGCTGACTCTCTAACCACTGAACCATGCTGACCAGGGCACACATTTGACTAGTCAGGTATTTCAACAAGTGTCTGCTATTTGCTTAATCTTACAACATTTTCATTGTGCTTACAATCCTCAGGCTTAGTCAAATGTACTAATGGCATTATTAAGGTTAAGTTGGCAAAATTTGTAGAGGTTCTCCAAATACCTTGGCTGAAAGCATTGCTGTTGGTCCTTTTAAATTCCCCTTTGGAGCTCATAAAATTATTATTTAAGATAGTAATTATGCCCCATTCATTTGGCTCCTACTTCTTTCAATCACAGTAAAGGGAGAGAAACTTCAATATTGTAAAGGCTTAATTGCTTCTATTGAAAATAACGAACTTTGGAGTGACTTCAGAGGAATAACTCCTGATAGGTTCTCTGGTCTCTCCCACTGAAGTTTCAACAATTTTAACAGCTACAATTCAACAAGGAATTCCCTGCTCAGTGCACAAATACATCTGAGAGACCTGAGCACTGAAACATCCGAAGGTAGGCAAATGGGAGCAAACTGGGGATTTGAGAAGGATTAAGAGCTGAGAGGGTGCCAGAGATGTAGCCTGGCTCTCACAGCTTGGAGCTCACTACAGAGGGGAGGAATCAAGCTGCCACTGGAACTCCCTTCAACTGGGAGGAACAAAGAGATGCAGTGAGCATTCCTACAGGAATAAATAAAATCAGAAATGAAAGCATAGAAATTACTACAAACATCACAGAAATACAAAGAATCGTACAAGAATACAATGAAAGGCTGGCCGGCGTGGCTGAGCATTGAACTACTGGTATGGACCAGAAGGTCAAGGTTCAATTCCTGGTCAGGACATATGCCATGGGTTGCAGGTTTGATCCCAATGTGGTGTGTGCAGGAGGCAGGAGATCAAGAATTCTCTCTCATCATTGATGTTTCTCTCTCTCTCTCTCTCTCTCTCTCTCTCTCTCTCTCTCTCTCTCTCTCTCTTCCTTTCTCTCTGAAATCAATAAAAAATATATTTCAAAAAGTATTTTTTAAAAAGAATACTATGAAAGACTTATATGCCAACAAATTCAATAACCTAGAAAAAGTGGATAAATTCCTAAAAATAGATAGCCTTCCTAGACTGAATCACAAAGAAATGGAAAATCTAAATAGACCAATCAACAGTGAGAAAATTGAAACAACCATCAAAAACCTCCAAAAAGTGGAAGTACAGGACCAGATGACCTCACTAGTGAATTCTACCAAATATTCAAAGAAGATTTGATACATATTCTTTTCAAACTCTTCCAAAAATTTCAAGAGGCAATACTTCCTAACACAGTTTATGAGGCCAAAATAACCCTGATACCAAAACCTGGTGAGAATAACACAAATAAAGAACACTACAGAGTAATATCTCTGATGAATACAGACACAAAAATCCTAAACAAAACGCTAGCAAATCAAATACAATGATACATTTAAAATAATACATCACATCAAGTGGAGTTTATTCCAGGGGCAGAAGGATGGGTTCAAATATACAAATCAATCAATGTAATACACCACACTAATAAAACAAAGGATAAAAATCATGTGATCTTATCACTATATGTAGAAAAAACATTTGATAAGATACAACCTCCATTTATGATTAAAACACTCAATAATATAGGAGTAGAAGGAAATTACCACAACATAATAAAGGTTATACAAGATAAATCCTCAGCCAATATCATACTCAGTGGCAAAGAACTGAAAGCTTATTTTTAGGATCAGGAACAAGACAAGGATATCCACTCTTGCCACTCTTAATTCAACACAGTACTTGAAGTCCTAGCCAGAGCAATCATGCAAGAGAAAGATATAAAAGTCAATTGGGAAGGAAGAAGTAAGAGTATCACTTTTTGCAGATGACATGATTCTGTATGTAGAAAACCCTAAAGACTCCACCAAAAAAAAAAAAAAACTATTAGAAACAATAAACAAATACAATAAAGTTGCAAAATACAAAATCAATGTACAAAAATACACTGCACTCCTGTATACTAAGGATAAAGAGTCAGGAAAAGAAATGAAAAAATAATTCCTTTTGAAATTACAACAAAAAGAATAAAATACTTAGGAATAAACTTAACAAAGGATGTAAAGTACCTATATACTACAAAGCATTATTAAGAGAGATTGAAAAAGACACAATGAAATGGAAAGATATTGTGTTCATGGATTGGAGGAATCATATAGTTAAAAATAACCATATTACCCAAAGCAATATACAGATTTAATGCAATCCCCATCAAAATCCCAATAACATTTTTAAAGAAATAGAACATCATCAGATTTGTATGGAACTACAAAAGATCCTGACTAGTCAAAGCAATCTGAGCAAAAAGAATGAAGCAGATATCTCTGGCTTCAAACTATACTACAACACAATGATAAACTCATGGATACAGATAACAGGGAGTTGGGGCTGGGGGAGAAGGGTGAGGGAGTTAAACAAAGGGAAAAAAGAAAGACTCATGGACACAGACAACAGTATGGTGATTGCCAGAGAGAAGGGATGGTGGGAGAAGGTAGAAGAGGGTAATGGGAGGGATAAATGGATGGAAGGAGACTTGACTTGGGGTGGTAAACATACAATATACAGATGATGTATTGTAGAATTGTATGCCTGAAACCTATATAATGTAATTAACCAATGTCACCCTAATACATTCAATTAAAAAATAAATTTAATTTAAAAATTACAAAAAAGCCCTAGCTGGTTTGGCTCAATGGATAGAGCATTGGCCTGCAGACTGAAGGATCCCAGGTTCAATTCCAGTCAAGGGCACATGCCTGGGTTGGGGGCTCGATCCCCAGTATGGGGCATGCAGGAGGCAACCGATCAATGATTCTCTCTCATCATTGATGTTTCTATCTCTCTCTTCTCCCTTCCTCGCTCTGAAATCAATAAAAATATTTTTAAAAGAAATTACAAAAGAATAGCTTGGTATTTGGTAGTGAAACAGACTCACAGACCAGTGGAACAGAATTGAGAGTCCAGAAATAAACACATATGTACATAGGGAAATAATTTTCAACAATGGAGCCAAAAACATACAATGAAGAAAAGAAAGCCTCTTCAACAAATGATGCTGGGAAAACTGGAAAGCCACATAAAAAAGAATGAAACTAGACTACCGTTTGTTAGCATATACAAAAAATTAATTCAAAATGGATCAAAGGCCTAAATACAAGACCTGAAACAATAAATTACATAGAAGAAAACATAGGTACTATACTTACAGACCTTGGTCTTAGAGAATATTATGAATTTAACCCCAAAGGAAATGAAAATAAAGGCAAAAGTATATGAATGGATCTATATCAAACTAAAAGGCTTCTGCACAACAAAAGAAACTGCTAACAAAACAAAAAGGCAACCAACTGAATGGGAAAAGATTTTACATATATATTCCTCACTAGAGAATATATTTTGTGATTTTTTTAATTTATTTTATTTTTTCCATCACCATTTATCCTCTCTATGCCCTCTTCTACCTCCACCCCCCCTCTCCTCCCCCATACTGTTGTCCATGTCCACAATCACCATACTGTTATCCATGTCCATGATTTCTCTCGTTTTTATTGATTTTTAGAGAGGAAGAGAGAGGGGGGAGGAGAGACAGAGAGAGAAAGATCAATCAGCTACCTCCCATATACATCCTGACTGGGGATGAAACCTACAACCTAGGTATGTGCCCTGGCTGGGAACTGAACCTGCAACCTGTTGGTGTACAGGGCAATGTTCCAACTAACTGAGCCACCCAGCAAGGTTAATGGGAGAAGATATTTGCAAACAACAACTCTGACAAGGGATTAATGTCCAAAATGTAGCATAAAGAACTCATACAACTCAGCACCAAACAAAGAGACAATCCAGTTAAAAAATGGGCAAAGGACCTGAACAGATACTTACTTCGAAAAGGCATACAAATGGCCAAGAAATAGGTGAAAAGATGCTCAACTTCACTAGCTATTAGGGAAATGCAAATCAAAGCTACAATGAGATCCACCTCACACCTGTTAGAATGACTATTTTCGGTAAGACATGTAATAACAAGTGTTGGAGAGGTTGTAGAGAAAAAGAAACACTCATTTACTGCTGTGGGAATGTAAACTGGTACAGCCACTATGGATAACAATATGGAAGTGCCTCAAAAAATTAATAATAGAGTTACCATGTAACCCAGCAAACCCTCTTCTGGGTATCTACCTGAAAAAAATTGAAAACATGTACTCGCAAAGATCTATGCACCCCTATGTTCATTGCAGCATTATTCATGGTGCCCAAGACACAGAAACAACCAAAGTGTCTTCTGATAGATGATTGGATAAAGAATAGGTAGTATATACATACATACATACATACATACATACATACATACAATAGCATGCTACTCAGCTATAGAAAAGATGAAATATTGTCATTTGTGACAACATGGTGGACCTTGAGAATATCATGCTAAGCAAAATAAATTGGACAAAAAAAGTTAAGAACTATATGACTTCAGAGAGAAACCAAGATGGGGGGATAGGTAAACACCGGAGTTTGCTGCCTAGAACAACCACTTCAAAAATACAACTAAAAGACAACGGACATCATCCAGAACCACAGGAAGGCTGGCTGAGTAGAAATTCTACAACTAGAAGGAAAGAGAAAAGCATACTGAGACTCAGAGGAGGCGCAGTGCGGAAGTAAAATACTAAGGTGTGGAGGTGCATGCGGAGCGGGCTGTCGGCTGAGGGCACGGTTGTCGTTTTCAATCGGGAGGGAGTCTCAGGCTCTGAGCTCCAGTTACAGGCGAGTCTCTGGGGACCCAAACTCATATGGGAGAAGCGGGACTGTCTGGCATCGGTCGGAACTTGAGGGCAGCTTTCTCTCGGAGGGGCTTGCAGCGATTACCAGATCATTGAAAAGCAGAGCCTCTGAGAGCAGCCATAACTGCTAGCCCTGCCCTGTTGATCCCGTGGGACCCACCCCGCCCAAGCCCTGCAGGGAGGCTTTTGCTGGATAGCCTAAGGCAGAGGCTAGATTAGCACCTCCCTAGAGATCCTGGAGCCAATGTACCCAGAGGTCAGAGTGGGACCATCCAGTTTGCAGCTCTGTGGAACCATAAAGGACACACTCAGGGGGCAGACTCAGTGAGCACCAAAGCCCCATTGAAGCAAGTCTTGCCCCAGAGGGGTGTCTCCAGCACAGAAGTTCTCCCACTGCATACACAGCTGATTCTCACAGCCAATTGGCCTGGAGGTCAATGATACCAACCACAATCAAGGCTTACCTACAACAAGACTGTGCACAAAGCCCACAAGGGGGTGCACCAAGAGTGTCCTCCTCAGGTAATTGGGGAGGCTGAACCACTGGGCCTTAGTGGACACTTAGCACAGAAAAACAATCAGCACAGGGAAGCATAGAAAATGTGGAGACAAAGAAAAAGGACACAAATAACAGAAATGGAGGAAAGCAAAGTACTGGATATAGAGTTCAAAACCACACTTTTAAGGTTTTTCAAGAATTTTCTAGAAACTGCTGATAAACTTAATGAGACCTACAAGAAATCTAATGAGACCATCGAGGTTGTGATAAAGGACCAACTAGAAATTAAGCATACACTGACTGAAATAAAGAATATTATACAGACTCCCAACAGCAGACCAGAGGATTTCAAGAATCAAGTCAAAGATTTAAAATACGAAGAAGCAAAAAACACCCAACCGGAAAAGCAAAATGAAAAAAGAATCCAAAAGTACGAAGATAGTGTAAGAAGCCTCTGGGACATCTTCAAGCGTATCAACATCCAAATTATAGGGGTGCCAGAAGAAGAGAGAGAGCAAGATATTAAAAACCTATTTGAAGAAATATTGACAGAAAACTTCCCCCACCTGGTGAGAGAAATAGACTTACAAGTCCAGAAAGCGCAGAGAACCCCAAACAAAAGGAATCCAAAGAGGACCACACCAAGACACATCATAATTAAAATGCCAAGAGCAAAAGACGAAGAGAGAATCTTAAAGGCAGCAAGAGAAAGAAAGTTACCTACAAGGGAATACCCATACGACTGTCAGCTGATTTCTCAACAGAAACTTTGCAGGCCAGAAGAGAGTGGCAAGAAATATTCAAAGTAATGAATACCAAGAACCTACAACCAAGATTACTTTATCCAGCAAAGCTATCATTCAGAATTGAAGGTCAGATAAAGAGCTTCACAGATAAGGAAAAGCTAAAGGAGTTCATCACCACCAAACCAGGATTATATGAAATGCTGAAAGGTATCCTTTAAGAAGAGGAAGAGGAAGAAAAAGGTAAAGATACAAATTATGAACAACAAATATGCATCTATCAACAAGTGAATCTAAGAATCAAGTGAATAAATAATCTGATGAACAGAATGAACTGTTGATTATAATAGAATCAGGGACATAGAAAGGGAATGGACTGACTATTCTTGGGGGGGAAAGGGGTGTGGGAGATGCGGGAAGAGACTGGACAAAAATCGCGCACCTATGGATGAGGACAGTGGGTGGGGAGTGAGGGCGGAGGGTGGGGCAGGAACTGGGAGGAGGGGAGTTATGGGGAGAAAAAAAAAGAGGAACAAATGTAATAATCTGAACAATAAAGATTTAATTTAAAAAAAAGATACAAATTATGAACAACAAATACACATCTATCAACAAGGGAATCTGAAAATCAAGTGAATAATCTGATGAACAGAATGAACTGATGATTATAATAGAATCAGGGGCATAGTAAGGGAGTGGACTCACTATTCTTGGGGGGAAAGGGGGTGAGGGGGATGCAGGAAGAGACTGGAAAAAAATTGTGCACCAATGGATGAGGACAGTAGGTGGGGAGTGAGGGAGGAGGGTGGGGTGGGAACTGGGTGGAGGGGAGTTATGGGGGGAAAAAAGAGGAACAAATGTAATAATCTGAACAATAAAGATTTAACTAATAAAAAAAAAGAACTATATGACTTCACTCATATGTAGGATATAAAACTGAAAGAAACAAATAACAAATATGAAAAAAAAAACCACTCATACAACAGTATGGTGGTTACCAGAGGGAGGGGGTGGAGGACAGTAAAGGGTGAAGGGAGTTAAATACATGGTGACAGAAGATGATCTAACTTTGGGTGGTGGGCACCCAATGAATATTCAGACCATGTATCACAGAAGTGTACATTTGAAACCTACATAACCTTACTAACCAATGTCACCCCAATAAATTTAATTTTTAAAATATAGTTAATGTCACCCTAACTGTTTTGGCTCAGTGGATAGAGGGTCAACCTGCAGGACTGAAAGGTCCCAGGTTCGATTCCAGTCAAGGGCATGTACCTTGGTTGCAGGCACATCCCCAGTGGGAGGCATGCAGGAGGTTCTCTCTCATTGATGTTTCTTACTCTCTATCCCTCTCCCTTCCTCTCTGTAAAAAACCAATAAAATATATTTTTTTAAAATATATATATATATATTTAATGTCATAGCCCAGTATTTTTAGTCACAGGATATACAAGGGGGAGTATGAAATAGATAGTAGAATGAATTTCACCAAAAGACAAAAGAAAGGATTTATATCCTCTTATAGGGAAAGGGTTGGTGTGTTTTATTCCTCTTTTTGGGAAAAAGTTAACATGTTGTTGGCTATATATGGGATAGTTGTATCATGTTAGGTAGAAGGATAACTTGGTATTGTCATTGTTTCAAGATTAAGTATGGTTTAAAGAGATGCATATGAGTGCCAGTTTTACACATAACAAAGCCACAAATACTTAGGTATTTGGAAACCATCAAGAGATATGTTCTGGGTAGACCTGTAAGCCTTCAAAATATAGGCCAGGCTGGTAAAACTGGGATTATAATATTTCATTACTCAAATTTTCCAATCAGCTCTTTAATCCTCACATGAATAGATCAGAATGAGAGCTTAATTTCCATGGTGAAGCCAACTCAATAATAATAATAATCTAAATCAATTCCCAAAATTTCTACCTATCCCTTTTGTGTTTTTCCTCCTAATCATCATTATAGATCTTTATGCATTCCAGATTGCCTACTCACTTTTTGAAGTAAAGAATTCAGTTCTGCCGGGAGCCGGTCCATCCTTGCTGCTTGACACAGTGGCTACAGGGAAGAAACATCTGCGCAGCATATGTTTCAAGGGACCTGGTATATATGGCATACTGTTCTTAATATGTTTGTTCACCTTCTTGGCGCTATGTGTTTTAACCAAGGTCACCTCTCCGAGAAAGGTTGTTTCCCCAGGTAGGGATTTTTCCCTGAAGTTAGGGAGGGAATAAAACCCCTTAACTAAGTGCCAGGCGGGTAGTTAATCACTTTAACTACAAACAATCACGCTTAAGCTACATAATCTTTACTCCCTGGAATGGAGATTAGAAACACCCTAACCTTTAGAATAGAGATTGATAGGATTAGAATCAACTGGTATAAATACAGATGTAACAAGACAACAGGACACAGAAACTGGAGACAGAACCTAGCGAGAGAACATGGGAAAAGATCCTGGACAGAAACTGGCCACAGAACCTAGAGACAGAACCTAGCGAGAGAACCTGGCTGAAGAACCTAGAGACAGAACCTGGCTACAGAACCTGGATAGAACATGGCAAGAGAACCTGACTAGAACCTGGTGACTGAACCTGGCTGGAGAACCTGGAAAACCTGGCTGGAGAACCTAGCAAGAGAACATGGACACAGAACCTGGCTGGAGATCCTAACCAGAACTTCGCTGGAGATCCTGACCAGAACTTGGCTAGAGATCCTGGCTAGGCTGCTGATCAACTGAACGCTGTCTCTGTGTCATTCCTTCTTCGCCGACTCCGTCTACACCTTTGGGGACCCCTGGACCTGCTGGGGTTGGACCCCAGCACAGTTCTAAATGTACTCTTTAAAATATAACCTGACCGCCGAAACCGGTTTGGCTCAGTGGATAGAGCGTCGGCCTGCGGACTGAAAGGTCCCAGGTTCGATTCCGGTCAAGGGCATGTACCTGGGTTACGGGCACATCCCCAGTAGGAGATGTGCAGGAGGCAGCTGATCGATGTTTCTCTCTCATCGATGTTTCTAACTCTCTATCTCTCTCCCTTTCTCTCTGTAAAAAATAAATAAAATAAAATATAACCTGACCATTAATAAAGAATTCACAGCCCAGCCAGTGTGGCTCAGTGGTTGAGCATCATTGAGAAAGTCACAGTTCAATCCCCTCTTAGGGCACATGCCCTGGTTTCAGGCTGTATTCCTAGTATGGGGTGTGCAGGAGGCAGCCAATCAATGATTCTCTCTCATCATTGATGTTTCTATCTCTCTCTCCCTCTTCCTTCCTCTCTGAAATTAAAATAATTTTTAAAGAAAAAATTCACATTTACTACCTGTCTTCTCATTAATACAACTAGCATTTGATGTTTTTTGGCTTTCACCTCACACTGTTATTTCAAACTCAGCTTCTTGTGGACTAACAGCCCAACTTTCCCTACAACCCACTTAGTTAGGTATCCATATACTTAC
Organism: Myotis daubentonii; assembly: GCF_963259705.1. Classification (NCBI taxonomy): domain Eukaryota; kingdom Metazoa; phylum Chordata; class Mammalia; order Chiroptera; family Vespertilionidae; genus Myotis; species Myotis daubentonii. The sequence goes on along the minus strand of NC_081843.1, from coordinate 36,639,446 downwards.
CTATCCCTTTCTTCACTAGTTTCCATCTTTCTCTGTAAATCTCCACAGAGTAAATTTCTTCATCATCTGATTCATGTCTCTCTTCCTACCTTAAGCAACTGTTCTAATAATTTCCCATTCTGTTTTGTGGCTCTTGAGTAACTTTTTTCTTCTGTCTTCTCAGGAAGCTTTCCTCATGGACTGACCAAATATCCCCCTCTGGCTTAAGGGATGGGGAGATAAGCTGACAATGCCAAGGATGCCCTAGTGTCTAATCTAGTTCCTGGATACCTCAACCCCAACATGACCTCACCTGAACTTTTCTGGCAGAGACTTATAGGCAGAACAAGTATGTAAGTGAAATGGAAAGGGCAGGATAGGCCCACACTGACTCACACATTGGCTACTGATGAGTACATGCTCATCACTCTTCCTTCTCTGACCCTGGAAATCTCCATTCACTGGTGGAATGGCATAGAAGATATTGTCCTTACACAGTCATCATCGTTTGCACTAATTATCCTAATGACAGAGCATCACTAGGAGAGTACAAGTATACAGGACATGTAATTCTGTAATGTTCTTGCAATCTGTGCTCAAATTTTGAACTCCATCAGCACACATCAGAACAGATTAAATAACTGAACTTCTTTAACCTCTATTATTTGGGTCATATACTTTCTCTGCCTCTAAACATATATATGAGCTGCCTCTCCATCCCAAAATAGCAATGAGAGCTTAGGCAATAAGAATTTTCATTAATCGCCCAGCCGCTGTGGCTCAGTGGATAAGCATTGACCTATGAAGCAGGAGGTCACAGTTGAACTCCTGGTCAGGGCACAAGCGGGGTTTTGGGCTCGATCCCCAGTAGGGGCCTGCAAGAGGCAGCCAATCAACGATTCCCTCTCATCACTAATGTATTTCCTATCCTCTCTGAAATCCACTTAAAAATTTTTTTTAAAGAGAACAAGAATTTCCATTAACACTACCCGATTAAAAAGTTAAATTTAATACCAGATTAATCATCAATGAGTTCAGAGTTGAAAGAACATCTGTTTTTCCTTTTCTGATACAGTGGGGCCTTGACTTACGAGTGTCCCGACTAACTAGTTTTTCGAGATACTAGCCGTCTCTCGGCCGATTTTTTGCTTTGAGTTGCGAGCTAAAATTAGGGTTACGAGCCAGCTTCAGATACCCGCAGTGAACGTCACAGTGAACGCCACATCAGCCCAGCATCACGTGTCTCACTCATTCACTTTAAGATTTGACATACGTGTAATTTGAGTTACGAGCTCTGTCACGGGACGAATTAAACTCGTAAGTCAAGGCCCCACTGTATTTTAGATCACTCAAGGCACTGTCTTCTTAGCTTTACACCTCCTTCCCTACTTAGTAAAATATGAATTTGGCTCTAGCACTGGTGTTTTTAGAATAACCCCCTTCCTAAATGTTTCCTCAGCAGCAATGATAGGGATTATAATGAGGACACCTTGGTCTGACGTGAGCAATCATGAAGGAAGAGGAGCATCATCAGTGAGAAATAATGCATTTGTAAGCCTACCCCTGAGAACCTAAGATGTCAGCTGGGGCAAATTAAGAACATTACATATATGACATCAGGGATTCCAACCCAGAGGACATCCTGGTTCTCTGCTGGAAACCATTTCTTAAAATGCTAATTATGCTGTACTGTGTGCAATGAGATAAGCATTCCCAAAGGACTTTGTTTGGAGTTGGTTTGCAGGGATCAGGGGAATCGTATATTTTGGGGAGTGTGGCTTTAACGATAACATGAGAGTATTCTCTCCCAGGGCCAATTAACTGTATAGAGAAACAATCCCTAGGGTCTTCTGCCTTATTTTCCATCTTGGAACCCACTTTCTCTAGCCCCTTTCTATCCAACCCTTTTGAGAATACAGTCTGAGGAAGATCTAGTCTCGAATGCCCTTCTGAGGGTTTTCCCATGTGCCATATCCATAAAAAAGAAGTCAAAGAATAGAGGCAAGCACTTACTACCAGTATATCCCACCCTAGTTGTTTGTCATATTCAAACTAGATTAAAGTTTGCCCTCATGTAGAAAATTTAATTCAAAATGGGTCAAAGACCTAATTTAAGATCTGAAATAATAAATAACATAGAAGAAAACATAGGTATTAAATTTATGGACCTTAGTCATGGAGAACATTTTATGAATTTGACCCCAACGGAAAGGGAAGGGAAGGCAGAAATAAATAAATGAGACTATATAAAACATAAAAGCTTCTGCATAGCAAAAGAAACCAACAACAAAATAAAAGTGCAGCCAACTGAATGGGAGGAGATATTTGCAAACAATAGCTCTGACAAGGGGTTAATATCCAAAATATAGTATAAAGAACTCGTATAACTCAACACCAAACAAAGAGACAATTCAATTAAAAAATGGGCAGCCCTAGCTGGTTTGGCTCAGTGGTTTGAGTGTTGGCCTATGGACTAAAGGGTCTCAGGTTCAATTCTGGTCAAGGGGTACATATCTCGGTTACAGGCTCAGTCCCTGGCCCTAGTTGGGGCATGTGTGGGAGGCAACCAATTGATGTGCCTCTTTCACATCAATGTTTCTCTGTGTCTCTCACCTTCCCTTCCATTCTCTCTAAAAAATCAATGGAAAAAATATCCTCAGATGAGGATTAACAAAACAAAAAATGTGGGCAGAGGACCTGAACAGACACCTCTCCTAAGAAGACATACAAATGGCCAACAGATAGATGAAAAGACATTCAACTTCATTAGCTATTAGGAAAATACAAATCAAAACTACAATGAGATATCACTTCATACCTGTTAAAATGGCTACTATCAACAAGACAAGTAATAACAAGGGTTGGAGAGGTTGTGGAGAAAAGCAAACCCTTATTGACCACTAGTGGGAATGTAGACTGGTACAGCAACTATGGAAAAAAGTCTGGAAATGCCTCAAAAAAATGAAGAATAGGAGGAGAACCAAGATGGTGGTATAGGCAAATACCTGTACTTGCTGCCTCCCACAACCACATCAAAATTACAACTAAGCTCTGACCGGTTTGGCTCAGTGGATAGAGCGTCGGCCTGCGGACTGAAGGGTCCCAGGTTTGATTCTGGTCAGGGGCATGTACCTTGGTTGCGGGCGCGTCCCCGGTGGGGGGTGTGCAGGAGGCAGCTGATCGATGTTTCTCTCTCATCGATGTTTCTGGCTCTCTGTCCCTATCCCTTCCTCTCTGTAAAAAATCAATAAAATTAAAAAAAAAATTACAACTAAAATACAGAGCAACCATCATCTAGAACTACCAGAAAGTTAGCTGAATGGAAGTCCTACAAATAGAGAATTAAAGAAGAAAGCACACTGAGACTGGTAGGAGGTGTGGAGGCAAGGTACAGGCTGGTCAGGCACCCACATGTGCTACTTTTTAATCGGGAGGGAGATCGTCCCTCGGAGGCCACCTGGAGGAGGAAGGGGTCCCAGCCCCACACCAAATCCCCAGCCCAGGGTCCCAGAGCTGGGAAAAGAAGTCCCCATAGGCAGTAAGAACTACAGACTATTGGGGCTCAGTGACACAGAGGCTGCTGGATACCCAGCTGCTTCTCTTAAAAGGCCAGCACATAAACTGAACTTACAAGCTCACACTTCCTCTGAGCTCCAGCATCAGGGCGAGGCTCTGCAGGACCCAGGCCCATACGAGGAGGAATTGAACTATCTGGCATCCTGGCAGGAACTCAGGGGCTACTTTCTCCCAGATGGAGGTGCTCACAATGGTCACTGTTCCTATGCTGGGACCTCCTTGGTTGCAGGGCTGACTGGCAGCCATTTCTGTTCGCTCTGCCCTAGGGGTTCCCTAAGACCCCACCCCATCCAATTTACAACAAGCTGAGTGCAGTGGCTTTTGCATAAAATGGCCTGTCCTTGCTCAGGCTAAAACCTGTTAGAAAAGCTGCAGCTGGGTCAGGAAGCACCAAACCTATCAATAAAAGGCCCAAGACCAGGCACCAGCACCAGCCTGCCTTAACTTCACAGCTGGGCCTCATCTGGGCACTGCCAAACCCAATATAAAGAGGAGGAATCTGAAGATCTCTCTGTAGCTCCTGCTGGGTGGCCCCAGGCAGTGGCTTACTTTACACCTCCCTGGAAACCCAAGAGCCAGTGTACCCAGTGGTCATTGTCAGACCATGCCAGATTATGACTCTTCACATCCATAAGTGACACACTCAAGGGCCAGACTCAGTGGCACAAAGCACCACTGAAGCAAGTCCTTCTCCATAAGGGTGTCTCCTGCACAGCAGCTCTTCCACTGTAGTCACAGCTGGTGCCCACAGCCAATTGGTCTGGAGTTCAATTCCTCCCAGTAACACCAACAGCAATCAAGGCTCAACTACAATAAGACTGTGCACACAGCCCACAAAGGGGTGCACCTAGAATGTTCACCTCAGGTGATATGGGAGGATGAGCTCTGGGCCCTATAGACCCCTACTACACAAGGTCACTCTACCAACCCAAGGAGACTTAGCAGCTCTACCCATACATAGAAACAAACACAAGGAAGCAGCCAAAATGCAGAGACAAAGAAACATTGGATATACACTTCAAAACCATGGTTACAAGGTTACTCAAGAATCTTCTAGAAATCTCCAAGGGATTTAGTGAGACTTTCAAGGATCTTAGTGAGAATGCCAAAAAATAAAATAAATAAATAAAAAATGGAAAAGGACCAGTCAGAAATTAAGCATACACTGACTGAAATAAAGAATAATATACAGTAAAAAGAAAAAAAATAATATACAGGGATTCAACAGTAGAGTAGAGGATCTCGAGAATCAAATCAATGATTTGAAATATGAGGAAGCAAAACACACGTAACCTGAAGAGCAAAAAAGGAAAAGGAATCCAAAAATATGAAGATAGTGTAAGGAGCCTCTGGGATAACTTCAAGCGTACCAACATCCAAATTATGGGGGTGCCAGAAGAAGAGAGAGAGCAAGATATTGAAACCTATTTGAAGAAATAATGACAGAAATCTTCCTCTACCTGGTGAAAGAAATAGAATTATAAGTCCAGGAAGCACAGAGGACCCCAAACAAGAGGAACCCAAAGAAAACCACACCAAGACACATCATAATTAAAATGCCAAGGGCAAAAGACAAAGAGGGAATCTTAAAAGCAGCAAGAGAAAAACAGTTAGTTACCTACAAGGGAGTGCCCATATGATCATCAGCTGATTTCTCAACAGAAACTATGCAGGCCAGAAGGGAATGGCAAGAAATATTCAAAGTGATGAAAAGCAAGGACCTACAACCAAGATTACACTATCCAGCAAAGCAATCATTTAGAATTAAAGGTCAGATAAAGAGCTTCACAAACAAGAAAAAGCTAGAGTTCATCACCACCAAACCAGTATTATATGAAATGCTGAAGGGTATATTTTAAAAAGAGGAAGAAGAAGAAGAAAAAGATAAAAAATATGAACAACAAAGCGACAACAAATTCATATCTATCAAAAATTGAATCTAAAAATCAAACGAATAAGAAATCTAATGAGCAGAATAAACTGGTGAGTAAAATAGAATCAGAGGCATGGAAATGGAACAGACTGATGATTCTCTGAGGGAAGGGGAGGCAGGAAGAGATTAAACAAAGATCTTATATGCATGTATGAATTACCTATGGACACAGACAATAGGGTGGTGAAGGCCTGGGACAGGGCAGGAGAGGAGCTATGGGGGTGGGGCCAGGGAAAGAGGGACATCTGTAATAAAGTCAACAATAAAGAATTTTTAAAAAATTAAGAATAGGTAGGGGAGGGCAGGGGATTGTCAAGGGCGGAAAAAGAAAAAAAAAAAGGACACATATGTAATACCCTTTGTAATACTTTAAGCAATAAAAAGGAAAAAAAAAGAATAGAGTTACCATGTGACCCAGAAATATCTCTCTCTCTCTCTCTCTCTCTCCCTCTCTCCTGGGTATCTACCTGAAAAACTCAAAAACATTTATTCTTAAAGTTATATGCACCCCTATGTTCATTGCAGCATTATCACAGTGGCCAACACATGGAGACAACCAAAGTGCCTTTTGATAGAGGATTAGATAAAGAAGATGTGGTACATATATACAATGGAATATTACTGAGCCATAGAAAAAGATAAAATGCTGCCATTTGCAACAACATGGATGGAACTTGAGAATATTATGCTAAGTAAAATAAGTCAGTCAGGAAAAGCTAAGGACCATATGACTTCACTCATATGTACGATATAACACTGAAACTCATATACACAGGCAACAGTATGGTGGTTACCAAAGAGAAGGGGTAAGGGGTGTTGAGGGGTTAAGGGGACCAACTATATGGTGACAAAAATGGTGTGACTTTGGTGGGAACACAATGCAATAAACAGACCAAGTATCATAAAAATGTATATTGAAACATTAACCAATGTCACTCCAATAAATCTAATAAAAATCCTATATAATAAAAGCCTAATATGCAAATTGTCCCCTTGACCGGGAGTGCAACCAGCCGACCAATTGCCCGTGGCTCCTCTCCGGGTTGGCCCCACCCCTGATCAACCGCCAACCCCGATCAGGGTCGGGGATCGCCCGCCAACTGCCCGTGGCCCCTGCCCCTGGCCGGCCTGGCCCTATCAGCCCTGATGGGGGAGGGGAGCCGGCCAGACCCCACCCATGCATGAATTCGTGCACCGGGCCTCTAGTATATAAAATAAATAAATGTCTATAAAGTACCTTTTAATGCCTTAACTTTGAAAAAAATAAACTAAACACAGTGTGTGCAAAATTCTTAGCATTAAACTTGGTATCCCAAATCAGTGAATGCTGCATTCTTTTCTTTCTCTCTCCTTCCTCCTCAATAGACTATGAAGTTTGATATCTTTTTAAGTCAGAGATAGTGTTATGTGTTTAACAAACCATTTCACTTTCCTGATCACTGGGAAGACTATACTTGTCAGCCCCTTTCTTTGTGGCTAGGTGTGCCAAGCCAGTATGGCCAAGGGTGAACCTGAACTCAGGCACCTGTTCCCCATACTCAGCCCCATGTTGGGTTCCATATATGCCAAGCTGGCATGGCCATGGGTGAACCTGAGGGAGGGTGGTGAAGGTTTTAGAAAAGACAGACAAGAGAAGAAAGCTGGGTCTAGGTGGGATGCTGCTCTCTGATGGAGAGACAGTGCCACAGCCTGCAAGCCGAGTCTTTATTTTATAGCCAGATTCCATGAGGCAAAGTAAGGGCATGGTCAAGATGTTTACAACGTTCTCGACGGTTTCGAATCTACTCAATTACATGCACCTGATCAAGCTTTGTTTACTTGCTGAACCTCCCACAGCCCATATCACTCAGCCACGTGGGACCACAGATTTGAACCATAAGGTCAAGTTTACAATTATAGCCTTGGGCTATTATTGTGCTGGGACTTGCACAGGGCTTTGCCACGAGAGAATCGTGCCCTCATTAGTCCTAGGCTTGAACCTGTCCAAACTCTGTAGCTGCTCTCTACAGCTAGGAAGGGTCATGTGACTAATTCTGGCCAATGGGATGTGAGCTTAATGGATGTGTGTCACTTCCAGGCTGAGAGGTTAAGGATCTGACTTGACCTCCCTATGTGCTCCTCTTCTATTGCTAGCCGTGTGGTACCAGGATGACACTGAAGCAAGAAGATGGTAGCTATCTCATTCCCTGAGTCACCATTTGGAGAAGAGTTACCCCCATTATCTACATTAGATGGTGATTTAGAAGAGAACTCAACCTTTGTTGAGACTTTGGGGGATGGCTTACAGCACTTAGTGTTAAGTACTCCAATTAATATACTGTTGGATGTTTAAAAACTTTGTTATGCTTTGAAAATTATATTTGTTATAATAGTCTAGATACTTTATTATTTATATGAATTACAGGAAATACATTGTAAAGCATGCAAGAAATTCACAAATGGTAAGATTTCATTCTTTTTTATGGCAGAGTCCCTTGTGTATATGTACCACTACGTTTTACCCATTTGTCTATTGATGGATAGTTGGGTTGCTTCCATATCTTGGCTATTGTAAATAACGCTGTAGTAAACATAGATATGCATATATTCAAGTTTTGGAGTTTCTTCAGAAGTGGAATCATGGGGTCATAAGGCAATCTATTTTTATTTTTTGAGGGCCCCCCCTCCATACTATTTTCCATAGTAGCTGCACCAATCTGCATTCCCATCAACAGTACAAAAGGGTTCCCTTTTTTCCACATCCTTGCCAACACTTGTTGTTTGTTGATTTAATGATAATAGCAATTCTGACAGCTATGAGATATTTCATTGTGGTTTTAATTTGCGTTTCTATGATGATTAGTGACGTAGAGCATCTTTTTATATGTCTATAGACACTTCCTTGGAGAAGTGTCTACTCAGGTCCTCTGCCCACTTTTTAATTGGATTTTGTTGTTGTTGAGTTGTATGAGTTCTTTATAAATTTTCGGTATTAAGCCCTTATTGGATGTATCATTGGCAAATACCTTCTTCCATTCAGGATGTCCTTTTGTTTTGTTGATGGTTTCCTTTGTTGTGCAAAAACTTTTTAGTTTGATGTAGTCTCCTTTGCTCATGTTTTTGTTGTTTTCCTTGACTGAGAAGATTTATCAGAAAAAACTATTGCTAAAAGCAATGCCATAAATTTTACCTTATATGTTTTCTTCTAGGAATTTAATGGTTTTGTCATGTTTCAGTCTTTAATCCATTTTGAGTTTGTTCTTGTATGTGGTGCAAGAAGATGGTCTAGTTTTATTTTTTTCCATGTATCTATCCAATTTTCCCAACATCATTTACTGAATGACTGTCTTTACCCCATGGTATGTTCTTGCCTCCTTTATGAAATTTTAGTTGCCCATATAGGTGTGGGTGTATTTCTGGGCTCTCTATTGTGTTCCATTAATCTATATGTTTGTTTTTATTCCAGTACGATGCTGTTTTGATTACTATGGCCTTGTAGTATAGTTTGATAGCAGATAGTGTGATACCTCAACTTTGTTCTTCTTGCTCAAGATTGCTTGGCTATTCAGTCTTTTGTGGTTCTATAGAAGTTTTTGAATTATTTGATCTACATGAAAAATGCCATTGATATTTTTAAAGAAATTGTGTTGAATCTATGGATTTCTTTATGTAGTATGGACATTTTAATGATGTTAATTCCTTCTTTTCTTGAGCATGGCATGTGCTTCCAATTATTTGTATCTTTTTCAATTTTTTCTTCAGTGTCTTATAGTTTTCTGAGTATAAATCTTTTACCTCCCTGTTTAAATTTATTTCTAGGTATTTTACCTTTCTTGGCGCAATTGTAAATGGGATTGTTTTCTTAGTTTCCCTTTCTGGTAGGTCATTATTGGTGTATAAAAAATGCAACTGATTTCTGAATATTTATTTTGAATCTTGCTAAATTACTGAATTCATTTATCAGTTCTAGTAGTGTTTTGGTGGAATCTTTAGGGTTTCTATATACAATATAATGCCATCTGCAAATAATGACAGTTTTACTTCTTCTTTCCAATGTAGATGCTTTTCATTTCTTCTTGTTTGGTTGCTATGACTAGAACTTCCAGGACTATGTTGAATAAGAGTGGTAAAACTGATATTCTTGCCTTGTTCCTGATCTTAAGGGAAACGTTTTTAGTTTACCCTGGTTGAGTATGATGTTAGCTGTGGGTTTTTCATATATTACATTGAGGTATGTTCTCTCTATTCCCACTTTGCTGAGAGTTTTTATCATAAACGACTGCTGGACTTTGTCAAATGCTTTTTATGCAACTACTGATATGATCATGTGATTTTTATCCTTCATTTTGTTTATGTCATGTATCATGTTAATTAATTGGGAGATATTGAACCAATCTTGCATCAGAAAGCAAAAAGTTTTAAAAAGTTGGTAGATTTAAACTCAGTTATACCAATTATATCACTAAGTACAAATAATACAAATAGACAGTTCAATTAAAAGTCAGAGATTTTTACAATGAATGAAGAAGCAAGACCTAAAAGTGTGTCATACTAAATGAAAAAACAAAGCCAGGATGATCTGTCAAGAAACATTCTGTAGATCTACACCATATAACAATGACGACAAAACTGTGAGGAAGAGCAGATAAGTGTGCTTTCAATTTTATTCAGAGGACCTTAATCCCTTTGACTCTGAAAATCATTTTCACTTCAGAATTACCTACCTTCTACATTCTTAGAGACCAAGTCAACAAAAAATGAAACTAAGCATCCAGACTCCTGAGGAGCAGTGATTTTCTCAATCTTTCCTGTGGGTCTCTCTCTTGGATGCCTATGGATGTAGTCTATAGCTTCTAATTCATCAGCATGGATATTCTATGGAATATCTTTTCAAAGTATCTTATACATCCTCAGTTACCTGGGCTTCTTCATTGTGTCTTTTTTCCTCATTGTCATTTCACCCCCATTACTTTGAACATACCAGAAGATGTTTAAAGCGAGTGTTTAAAGTCGTAATAGTAACCATGTGTTGATATTTATTGCATATGCAGAAGTGAAATGTGTAACAATCGAACAAGTACTGGGAATCAAGGTCATATTGTTTTAGTCTTTCACCATACATGAAGTGACATTATTTGAAGGTAGATTCATACTTCAAAATGTAAACCCTATGGTAATGATGAAAAAGGTTTTTGAAAGAAATTTAATAAGTATATACAGGAGATAAAATGATTTTTCAAAAATGCTCAGCAAAATTAGAGAAGGCAAAAAAAGGAAAAAGAAACATAGAAGAAACTAATAGAGAACAGCTAGCAAGATAGGATATATTTTTTTAATAATAATAATAATTTATTAAGAGTGTCCAAGGGCAGCTCATAGAATCCTAGACTAGTTGTGCCATCAAGTGTAATGGTATACAATCAAGGATTCACTTGCCTTTGCTGGAAAGATATCTCATACTTTTTTTTAATCCATACAATTTTTTATTTAAATTCTTTATTGTTTAAAATATTACATAAGTCTCCTTTTCCCCCGATTGACCACTCCCCGGCTGCCCCCACCCAAAGGTAGTACACTATACAAACAATACATTATACAAACAATAAATTTAAAGGTGAATGATTTAAAATAATAGTTAAAAATTGACAGACTGGATTCTTTTAAAAAGTAGGACCCAACTATATGAGATTGTATTGATCAGGGAAACAGAAGCAATAGGATGGATCATTGGCCATTGACTCCATGATGATGAAGACTACATTCCACAGTCCTCTGTCTGCAAGCTAGAGAACCAGTAAAGATGGTGGTATAATTCAGTTGGAGTCCAATGTCCTGAGAACCATGGGGACTAATGGTGTAAGTTCCAGCTGGAGTCCAAAGGCCAAAAATTCAAGAGACCAATAGTATACATGTCAGTCCAAACCTGAAGGTTAAGAACCAGGAGCACCAATGTCCAATGGCAGGAGAAGCTGGATGTCTCAGCTGAAGCAGAGAACACATTTGTCCTCCCTCTCCCTTTTTGTTCTATTCAGGCTCTCAAATGATTAGATGATATTTATCCACATTGGTGAGAACAATCTTCTTTAATTAGTCTATTGATTCACATGTTCATTTCTTCTGGAAACACCCTCCCAGACACACCTAGAAATAATGTTTTACAACTATCTGGATATCCATTAGCCCAGTCAAAACTAACCATTACAGAGGTCTACAAGAAACCTATTCTAATATTATGATAGTAGACTTCCAGTTTCAGATCCAACGTGTAAAAAATTTGGAAGTTATAACTCATATCCTTAAAAAAAAAAAAAAAGATGAGAAAGCTGAAAAGCAATGGCGTTTCTTGGACCCAGCGGAGAACTGAGGCTGCCTGGCAAATTGCCACCCCAAAATCTGGGTAGACAGATCCAGAGTTGAAGCTCAGATCCACTTACCTGAAGCAAAATCCACCAGAGCCATAAACTTAAATAGATTTGGCAAAGGTTGAGTGGACTGGCTTGAGTGAGAAACTTAAGAGTTGCAGTTTTGGAGAGGGGGCACATATTCATGAGTTTTACCTCCAGGAACCCCACCAAATTCTCAGAGAAAAGTTGAAAAAGATCACCTTCATGGCTCTGGCAGGAAAAAGAGGACTAGAAATCATTGGAAAATGTCCCCAGAGTGTTTTCCATAACAAAAGCTCAGTCTCCAGGGGGAAAAAAGACTTTAACAGAGCCCTATTCAGGATCACATAGCATGAGTAGTTTACAGAACCAAAGCACGCATCACCAACTTTGGGGGCTGTGCAGCACAAGTCTAGGTTGAAATCTGAGATGGTCAAGATCACCTGGAGAAAGTGTAGGATGATCATTTTCAGCCCTGGCCAGATTTGCTCAGTGGTCAGAGCATTAACCCACAGACTAAAGGGTTAGATTCCCCATCAAGGGCATGTACCTCGATTGTGGGTTTACTCTCCCCTCCCCAGTTCAGGGCACCCCATTGGGGAGGCAACCAGAACCAGTCCATGTATTTCTCTCACAATGATGTTTCTCTCTCCCCCCTCTTTCTCCCTCCCTTTTACTCCCTCTAAAAATCAATGGAAAAGAATATCCTCCAGTGAGGATTTAAAACAAAAAAAGTCATTGTCAAACTGTTTTGGGGGAAGTGTTAATTTCTGCTCCCAAAGCTAAAGTTAAAGTGTCTGTGGTTAAATAAGCTTTCTTAAGGCTACATAATAAATACTTCTCCTAATGAGTCAGGTAATACATTTAACATAGTAAAGACTCAGAGAAACCTCCAAGTAAAATTGGAAGCTATTACAAGTTTATTCTCAATCTTGTTTGTACATTAGAAAAGCTTATTTGAGTTTTAGTAAATACAACACATGGTCCCATCCCATACTCAGGATATGAGCGGGGCCAATATCAAGACTCAAAAAAAAAGAACAAAGAATTGGGTACAGTACCAGAAAAAATTTTTTTCTCAGTAAAAAAAGCAAGTTCTTTGCAATAGTAAGTAGTAAAGGACCCTAATATGTCACCCCAAAATATGCCTAACATCCTATCTAATAAAAGACAAAAGGGTAATTGACCATACCTTCGCTACGCTTCCCATTGGCTAATCAGGGTGATATGCAAATTAACCACCAACAAAGATGGTGGCCAGCAGCCACGCAGCTGAAGCGAGCAGGAGGCTTGCTTGCTCCAGTGATGGAGGAAGCCAAGGTTCCCCGCCTGCTGTGGCCCAGCTCTGAGCTCCGAAAGCAACAAAGTTTCAATTATAGAAGCTAAACAAACCCCAGATACCTGCTTTCAGCCTGGCCACGGAGCTGGAGCCAGCTCTTAGCTCCAGTGACGGCAACAAAGTTTCAATTATAGAAGGTAAATAAATCCCAGAATTTTTTTTAAAAAAAGAAAAAAGGGAGAGGTTGGGAGCTTCAGTCGCCAGCCAGCCTGAAAACAGCCCTCAGCCCCTCACCCAGACTGGCCAGGCACCCCAGGGGGACCCCCACCCTAAAGGGGGTGTGGCCAGCTGCAAACAGCCATCAGCCCCTCACCCAGGCTGGCCAGGCACCCCAGCGGGACCCCCACCCTGATCCAGGACACCCTTCAGGGCAAACCAGCTGGCCCCCACCCGTGCACCAGGCCTCTATCCTATATAGTAAAAGGGTAATATGCAAACTGACCCTTAACAGCAGAAAGACTGGGAATGACTGGTCACTATGACACACACTGATCACCAGGGGACAGATGCTCAATGCAGGAGTTGCCCTCTGGTGGTCAGTGCGCTCCCACATGAGGGAGCACTGCTCAGCCACAAGCCAGGCTGATGGCTGCCAGTACAGCGGTGGTAGTGGGAGCCTCTCCTGCCTCCTCAGTAGCACTAAGGATGTCTGACTGCAGCTTAGGTCTGCTCCCCGCTGGCAAGTGGATATCCCCGAGGGCTGCTGGGCTGCCAGAGGGATGTCTGATTGCCAGCTTAGGCCCAATCCCCCGGGAAGCAGGCCTAAGCCAGCAGGTGGTCATCCCCCGAGGGGTCCCAGACTGCAAGAGGGCACAGGCCGGGCTGAGGGACTCCCCCACACCCTGAGTGCACAAATTTTTGTGCACCAGGCCTCTAGTGTAAGTTATGTTGAGCTGAGACAAATAAGTAGCAGGAAATCCAGGAAAAGCACCCCCCTCCCTTCCTTTTCTACCTAAAGGCAAGATATAAATTCTCCTTTTACTGGAAGCAGCCTCTTAACTCAGACACAGCACCAGAAGAATCTGCAAACAAACTACTCCATTAGTTTCCTCACATATATTTACCTTCCTGCAACCTGCCACCCTGGGGAGGCTAACACTGCTTTCCTTTTGCCGGGGTCCAACCCCAGCAGGTCCAGGGGTTCCCAAAGGCGTAGACGGAGTCGGCGAAGAAGGAATGACACGGAGATAGCGTTCAGTTGATCAGCAGCCTAGCCAGGATCTCCAGCCAAGTTCTGGTCTGGATCTCCAGAGAGGTTCTGCTTCAGATCTCCAGCCAGGTTCTGTGTCCATGTTGTCTTGCTAGGTTCTCCAGCCAGGTTCTGTACTAGGTTCTCCAGCCAGGCTCAGTCACCAGGTTCCAGTCAGGCTCTCCTGCCAATCTCCGCAGTCAGGTTCAGTCCAGGATCCCCAGCCATGCTCTCTCCAGGCTCCGCCTCCAGGCTCCAAGGCCAGTCCCTGTCCAGGATCCTCCGGCATGCTCTCTCCAGCGAAGTTCTTCTGTCTCTAGAGAACGTTCTGTGTAGGTTCTGTGCCTAGGCTCTGTCTCTCTTGGTCCTGTCTTCCAAGCCCTGTCTCCTAAGTTCTGTCTCTTTCTGTCTTGTTACATCTGTATTTATACCAGTTGATTCAATCCTATCAATCTCTATTACAAAGGTTAGGGCGTTTCTTATCTCCATTCCAGGGAGTAAAGATTATGTAGCTTAAGCATGATTGTTTGTAGTGATTAACTACCCGCCTGGCACTTAGTTAAGGAGTTTCATCCCCTCCCTGACTTCAGGGAAAAATTCCTACCTGGGGAAACAACCTTTCTAGGAGAGGCATCCCCTCCCTGACTTCAGGGAAAAATTCCTACCTGGGGAAACAACCTTTCTCGGAGAGGTGACCTTGGTTAAAACACACAGCGCTAAGGGGAGCAAACATATTAAGAACCGTATGCTATATATGCCAGGTCCCTTGAAACAGCAAGGATGGACCGGCTCCTGGCATCCTTTGTCCTGTTATTTCTCTACAAATTTATTGGTCTTTGTTGAAGATACTACGTAAGTCAGAATGCTAAGTCTCCAATTTGAGCTACTCTTCATTTTAGTTTCTCTCAAGTGTCATGTGCTGCATGTGTTAATAAACTGTTCTTTTTCTTGTTAATTTTTTGTTAGAATCCTATCTGAAAACCTAAGATAGGTAGAAGTAAAGTTTTACCCCAGCTACAGTGGTATGAAAGGCAGCCCATGAAAGCTTGAGAAAGGAAGAAAAAGCTTGGAATCACTGCCACCAGAGATATAAAAGGAAGTTAAGGGATCAAAAATTGAAGTTTGTTTACCAAGCAGCTCAAAGAGCCCTCTTTAAGTCAGAGTAAGACTTTGGAGTAGAGCCAATCAACCTGGTTCAACAGCCCAGAACAAAGAGAGGAGTAAAGGTATTGATAAGTTTCCCAAGGACTGGAAATTAACAAGGCAGGTACTAGAAGAAGTCCTGATGGAACCTATTATTTTCCTAGGGTTGTCATTAAAGAGTACCACACACTGGTTGCCTTAACACCACAAAAATTTATTGTCTCACAGTATGGAGGCCAGAAGTCCAAAAATTAAGGTGTGGGCAGGACCCTGCTCTCTTGGAAGCTTCTAGAGGAGGATTCTTCCTTCCTTTCCCAGCTTCTAGCAGCCCAGGCATTCCTTGGTTTGATAATTCCAATCTCTCCTATAGCCATCTTCCATGTCTTCACATGGCATTTCATGTGTGTGTGTATGTGTTTACAAATTTCCCTCTAATTATAATACCAGTCACATTGGGTTAGTCCCACCCTAATGATTTCAACTTAATTTCCCAATAAGGTCATACTCACAGGTAGGACTTCAACATATCTTTTTGGAGGACACATTCAACTCATAACCTCAAGTAACTTGGATAGTTAAGGAGAACTCAGCAGAAATCATTAAATGAAATCTTATTGGCCTGGCTGAATAGGAAGATAAGCCAGAATGGGCTGGGCCACAGGAAGGGGGAGAAGAGTTAGGGAGGGTGCTAGAAGTTTTGAAAGAAGCCTTGTTAAATCACTACCAGAAAATCTATTGAAAATCTAGGAGAAAACACATTAACATGTTAGTAATGGTGGGACCACTGATGACTTTCTTTACACACTTTGTACATTCCAAATTTTCTATAAGTAGAGCACAACTTTTATAACGAGAGCAACAATCATTATTTTTAAAATAACTATCCAGTAACTTCCACAATCCTCTTTTGTGCTTACAATTGAGAGTATAACGTTAAAGAGAAAAATACATATATAGGATAAAAACATGTAAGAAAATAAGAAACAAATGTATGCTGACCTACTCTGCATTCAATAAATACTTACAAATAAATGCAGAGTAGAAAAAAGTGTGGCTTTCATCTCAAACAGATCTAAATTTAATCCCAACACTCCCATTTGCCAGTTAAGCAATAATTAGTGAGTTACTCTAAAGGTTTGTTTTCTCACTTGTAAAAATAGGACTTTAATCTCCATCTCACCAAGCTGTTACAAGAGTCATATGAAAGCATTTATGTGAAGAGGCTAGCACAGTGTAAATACTTAAAAGTTTTTCAACATTTCCACTATATTAATAAACTTGTATATACAACCTATGATTTTAACAGACAGACAGCATAATCAACACTTGATGGCTGAAACCTGGTCAGGTGAAGAGAGTAGTAGCATGGGCAGAGTCGGAGAAGACTGCCTCAGTTTTCTGATACAGAAAAGTGAAGGATATAGTACTTACTGGAAAGAGGAATTATGCAATTGAAGTGAATGTGGATTCCATACATTTGTCAAGTTTCAGAAAAAAATGAGATAAGCCTCAACGGTGGGATGTCCACGCTATGTGCCTATAGCACCAGTTAGAACACTTCAGATGGCAAGTAACCAAAATGCAACTAAAATCGCCTCATACAAAAAGGGAGCAATAATCTCAGATAACAAGTAGTTTGGGATTAGGGGAATTCCAATAGTTTGATGATGCCAGCAAAGACCATGTTTTTTCTTCCTTTCCACTGTTACTGTACTCTCCTCAGTTCCAAGAAAGCTGCTAATATCAGAAAAGAGCTGTGGCTTTCCAAATACCTTTTTAGAAGCTACAAAAATATTCCCCAGAAAGTTTCCCCACCTTGGAAAACTTCCCAACCTATCTCATTGGCCAGAATTACCTCACATGGGACTGCTTCTCCTGAAGCACATAGAGGGCGGACACCAAAGAGTTCAATTAGAAAGATCCAGAAGAGAAGCTGAGAAGTGGGGCAAGTGGCTAGAAAGGCAACCAACAGGATCGGCCATGTCTGTCTACAGGACATACAGGGAGATGAACAAAACACAAAATTGGAGTTCTGAATGGATAGTACTGATGTAGTATGAAGGATCACTATGAAGTTAAAGAAGAGGGCCAAGAAATGGGTGTCCCTGGGACATAGGTAGGGATTCTTGGGCCAGGGAAGAATAGCCATGATCACTTTCCACCAGTCACTGGTGGGATGACTAAAGATGCTAATGGGCTCAACCAAAAAAACGGCCGGAGACATGAGACAAAAGAACAAGAAAAAGTGTGTAGGTGCACTCCATCCACAGCATTGTAGAATGAGATATCTCCAGCCCCATAATCTAGGAAAATGCCTACCCGGTAGAGAGCTGGCTCTAGCTTGGTGGGACTCACAGGGGAGCCTGTTAGGGGCCAATAGCCAGCAGGACTCCAACAAATAGCCCAGATGCCCACATGAGGAGACATTTCTGCATTATCAACAATCCCCATGACGTCCTCCTGACACACCCCCACAGCAATCTCCCGGGTATCTCGGTTCTCAACTTCCCAGTAATGTTTCCCTGAAGTGAAAACGTTCTTTCCCAAAACACATGGTAAGTGTTGAAATCTCTCCACAAAGTGTGTGTTCTGCTGAGAAGGCCTCCATCCAGTAAAATAGTTCCATGCTGTAGAAAGTAATGGCCTAGAACTGGCGGGTGCTCCATTTTTCACATACCTCCCTTCCTGGGAGAAGACAAGGTGGGGATGACCTGTGTCTTCAGCTGCACTGATAGCCACTGCAGAGAAAAAGAGAGCTGAGATAAATAATGCAAGAGCTTACCACCAACCCTCCTCCAGAAACACCCATCATTCCAGTTTCAGTTCTATCCTTCTCCTCCTAACATGTACTGTCAGGCATGAGACACCTCATTGCCTCTCAACTATCCCTCAGGTGGGACACTAGCAACTGAAATCCTCATTTCCCTTCCACTGCAAAAGACTAAGACCTAGAAAATAGGGAGCTCATTAGATCACGGCCATAAGACTTCACAACCAGCAAAAAATTTGGAGAAATATTAACAAATCTGACTTGTTGAATCAGAACTAGACCAAGACTGTTGACTGGCTGGTCCTTTGTACAGGTACACATGAATGTCATCACTAACAAGGTTTCTCTTCACTGGTTCCAGTTGTTCACTGGGCATCTCCATAGACCCCCAAAAGATAACTCAAAACGGAACTTACTATCCTAAGTCTCCTTCCACCCACTTGGGACGAGGCCCCCTACAAATGCAGATATCATTGTCTTCTATGTCTCTAAGGTATAACAGCATCACCTCCACCCAAATACTCACACTTTGACATCTTGCGGTTATTTGACTCTTCTTTCCCTCTAACCCTCAATGACTAATTTGTCACCAAGTTCTATCAATTCTACCTCTGAAATATCAGTCAGGTTCTTTTCCTCCTCTCATTCTCACCACCACTGTCTTTACTCAGATCTTCAGCATCTCTCACTTTAACTTTGTTTATAACATCCTCCTGGACTCCCTGCCTCCAAATTCTCTCCCCTCTGACTCTCCATATCTCTCTAATTTGTCTTATTTTTAAAATCATGACCGGATGTTGCATTTTGACAAATGCTTTTCTGCATCTATTAGCTTATCATATTTTCCTTTTTTAGTTTGCTACTGTGGTGAATTACATTTATTTTTTTAAAATATTTAAACCATTTGGTTGTGATTATCCTTTTAATTATCCTTTTAATATGTTGTTAGATTCAGTGTGCTAACATTTTTAGAATTATTCTATGTTCATAGGAAACACTGATCTATAGTTCTCTTGTAATGTCTTTGATTTTAGTATTATGGTAATGCAGGCTTCATAGAATGAATTGGGAAATATTCTCTCCTCTTCAATTTTTTGGTAAGAGTTCATGTAGAACACATATTTATTTCTTAAATGTTTGGTGAATTCACTAGTAAGGCCATTTGGGAAGGTTTTTAACTATAACACCAATATCTTTAATAGAAATTAAGTTATTCCAGTTATCTGTTTATTCTTAAGCAAGCTTTGCTTATTTGTGTCTTTTAAAGATTTTGTCCATTTCACCTACGTTGTCAAATGTATCAGCAAAAAGTTGTTCATAATATTCACTTATTATCCTATTAATATCTGTAGAATCTGTAGTGATGTTGCCTCTCTCATTCTTTTTTTATTGAATTTATTGGGATGACATTGGTTAATAAAATTATTTCCGGTCATTCTAGTTAAACGTTTATTAATAAAATTAATTGTCTCCAAAAATTAGCCTTTGGTTTCAATAATTTTTCTGTTTTTCTGTATTCTATTGTAATATTTCTATTTCCATTCTTTTAATTGCTTGCTTTATGTGCTCTTCTTCCACTGTTTTAAGGTGGGAACTGGATACTGAATTGAGAACTTTCTTATAGGTTAGTGCTATAAATTTCTCCTTAAGGATTGCTTTAGCTGTACCCCATAAATTCTGATTTGTATTTTCCCTTTCATTCAGTTCAAAGAACTTACTATTTCCTTTTTGATTTCTCTTTTAATTCCTGGGTTATCTAGAAGTATGTATTTAGTTTCCTAATATTTGGGACTTTTCCATGGACATTTTTGTTACTAATATCTAACTTAAATGCATTATGGTCAGAAAACATACTTTGCATAAATTGAATTCTTTTTAATTTAATGAGATTTGTTTTATGGCCTACCTTGGTCTATCTAGTTAAAATATTCCATGTACACTTTTTAAAAATGTGTATTCTGGTGTTCTATATATATATATATATATATCAGTGAAATAAAGTTGGTTACTAGTGATCTTCAAGCCTACTCTATTTGCTGATTTTCTGCCTGCTTGTTCTAAAAATTATTGAAAGTATTAAAACACCAGCTATAATTATGGATTAGTCTATCCTTCCTTGTAGCTCTACTAGTTTTTGCTTAATATATTGTGAAGTTGTTATTACATGTATAAATGTTTAGAACTGTTATGTTCTCCTGATGAATTAACCCATTTATCATTAGGAAGTTACCTTTTTTATCTCTGATAATATTCTTTGCTCTGAAATCTTTGGTAGTAATATAGCCACTCTAGATTTCTTTTGACTAATATTAGCATGGTGTATCTTTTTCCATTGTTTCACTTTTAACATGTATTTATAGTTAATGTATTTCTTGCAGCATACAGTTGAGTCTTGCTTTTTTATCCAATCCAATTAATCTCCATCTTTTAATTAGGATATAAGACAATTTATATTTAATAATTAATAATATGATTGGGTTGTATCTATCATCTTGCTATATGTTTTCTTTTCATTTTACTTTTCAATTACAGCTTACATTCAATATTATTTTGTATTAGTCTTAGGTGTACAGCACAGTGGCTAAATCATCATATACTTTATAAAGTGTCCCCCCAGATACTCCAGGACCACCTGGCACCATCCATAGTTACTACAGTATTAGTAACTATATTCCCTATGCTGCACTTTACCTCCCCATGACTATTTTGTAACTATCAATTTCTACTTCTTAATCCCTTCATCTTTTTACCCAGTGCCCCAACACCCTCCTCTCTAGCAACCATCAGTCTGTTCTGTGTCTATGAGTCTGTTTCAGTTTTATTTGTTTATTTTGTTCTTTGGATTCCACATATAAGTAAAATCAAATGGTACTTGTCTTTCTCTGTCTGATTTATTTTACTTAGCATAACACTTCCTAGGTCCATTCACACTGTTGCGAATGGTAAGATTTCATTCTGTTTTATGGCCAAATAATATTCCATTGTATATATGTACCACTACTTTTTGTTGTTGTTAATCCTCACCCTAGGATATTTTTTCCATTGCTTTTTAGAGAAAGTGGAAGGGAGGGAGGTTGGGGGGCGGGGGGGAGAGAAACATTGATGTGAAAGAGGTGCATCGACTGGTTGCCTCCTCTTCCCCAACCAGAGCCAGGGATCGAACCTGCATCCCAGGTAGGTACCCTTGACCAGGAATCAAATCCTTGACCATTTGGTGCACGAGGCCCATGCTCTAACCACTGACAAACACCAGCCATGGCTATACCACTACTTTTTTATCCACCTGTCTATTGATGGGCACTTGGGTTATTTCCGTATCTTGGCTATTGTAAATTAACACTGCAATGAACATAGGGGTGCATATATTCTTTTGAATTAGTGCTTTGGGTTTCTTTGGATATATATCCGAAAGTGAAATGGCTGGGTCATAAGGCAGTTACATTTTTTATTTTTTGAGAACCCTTCACACTGTTTTCCATAGCACCAATCTGCATTCCAACCAAAAGTGCATGAGGGTTCCCTTTTCTTCACATCCTCACCAACACTTGTTGATTTATTGACATTATGACAGGTGTAAGATGATACTGTGGTTTTAATTTGTATTTCTCTGACAGTGACTTTAGCATCTTTCATGTCTATTGGCAATTTGTAAGTCTTCTTTGGAGAAGTGTCTTTTCAGTCCTCTGCCCACTTTTTAATTGGATTGTTTGGGTTTTACTTATTTATTAGTTGAGTTATATGAGTTCCTTATAAATTTTGAGTATTAATCCCTTATTGAATGTCTCATTCACAATTATCGTTACCCATTCAGTATGTTGTCTGTTTTATTGATGGTTGCCTTTGTTGTGCAAAAACTTTTTCTTTTGATATAATCCCATTTGTTCATTTTTGTCTTTTTTTTTCTTTGCCTGTGGAGATATATCAGAAAAAAATACTGCCAGAGATTTTACTGCCTATGTTTTCTTGGAGGATTATTGTTTCGAGTCTTACATTTAAGCCTTTAATCCATTTTGAGTTTATTTTTCTATGTGGTGTAAGAAGGTGGTCTAATTTCAGTTTTTGACATGTATCTGTCCAATTTTCCCAACACCATTTAGTTACCCCCTTGTATTTTCTTGCCTCCTTTATGAAATTTTAATTGCCCACATAGGCGTGAGTTTATTTCTGTGCTCTCTATTCTGTTCCATTGATCTCTATGTCTGTTTTTGTGCCAGTACCATGCTGTTTTGATTACTATGGCCTTGTAGTATAGTTTATCAGGTAGTGTGATACCTCCAATATGTCTTCTATTTTTCCTATTTGTTCTTTTTTCTGTCTTCTTCTTTATTTATCAAATATTTTTATGATTCCACTTCATCTCCTTTGTTTTAATTATCTGTTTTATTTTAGTGGTTGTTGTGAGGCTTACCAGAATCTACCTTCAAGTGATATTATACCACTTCACATATAACAACTGTTTAATAGTATACTTCCATTCTTCCCTCCCAACGTTCATGCTATTATTGTGTATTTTACTTGTAATATGTTACAAACTCCACAATGTTATTGTTTTGTCTGTTTAAACATTCAATTACTGTATTAGGGTACCAAGGGAAATAGAACAAATAGGATATGTGTCTATATACAGAGAGAAAGGTTATAAAGACATGAATATGGTGACTGGAAAGTCCAAATCTACTGTGTATGGGCAGGCTCAAGACCCATGGAAAATTGATGCTCCAGTTGAAAGGAGCCAAAACTGCTGATGAAGTCCACAGGCAGTCTACTGTAGAATTCCCTCTTGCTCAGGGCTGGGGCGGAGTGGTCCAGCCTTCTGTTCTAGTTAGGCCTTCAACTGATTTGATTAGGTCCACCAACATTATGGAGAACAGTCTGTCTTACTCAAGTTTCCCAAGTTAAATGTTAATCTCATCCAAAATACAAACAGCAACAACCAAAATAATACTTGACCAAATATCTGGGCACCCAGTGGCCCAATAAAGTTAACATGTAAATTAACCATCACTATTTACTTTTAATGATATTTAAATGACAAAAATATATATATTTACTTATATCATTATCATTTCAGGTGATCTTTTAATTCTAGGTTTTTTTCTTTTAGTTTTTTAAAGATTTCGTTCACCTGCATTGTTTCCCATGAGATATGTGATGTCACCTTTATCTTTGTTCCCCTATAACATGTTCTTTTTATCCTGTTATATTAAAAAAAAAATTTAGCACTGCTTTTGTTGTTTTCATCATATTTCTTGTGCTTAAAATTTGTTGAGCTATTGGATCTGCGTACTTACAGTTTTCAATAAATTTGGAAAATTTTCGGCCATTATTTTTCAAATACTTTTGTTTCATCCCATCCTACTTCTCTCCTTCAAGGACCCCAACTACCATGTATTACACTGCATGAAGTTGGCCCATACCTCTCTGATGCTCTTTTCATTTTAAGTACTTTACTCTGTGCATTTTATTCATTTTGCAAAGTTGCCACTGCTCCATTTTCAAGTTCGTTAATTTTTTTTCTGCAATGTCTAATCATCTATTTATCCAAACCTGTGTATTCTTCATCTAAGTCATTCCAGTTTTTATCTCTAGAAGTTTGATCCAGGATTATTTTTTTATATCTTCCATGTCTCTATATGCCTATTTACAGAACAGTTATAATTACTGTATTAATGTGTTATGTTTATTCTAATAACCTGATCAATCCTGGGTCAATTTCTATTAATTATTCTCATTATGAGTCATGTTTTCCTACTTCTTTGCATGCCTGATCACCTTTGATTGGGTGCCAAAGATTGTGCATTTACATTGCTGAATATGCACTCATTTTTTAAAATTCTAATCAATCTTCTTGAGCTTGTCCTGGGATGCAATTACTCAGGAATAATTTGATCATTTGGAGTCTTCATTCATGATTTTTATGGTGAGTCCAAAGCACTGCTCAGTATAGGTTAATTATTCCCCACTAATGAGGCAAGACTTTCCTGAATACTCTATTCAGTAATCATGAATTAAGAATGTTCCAGTCTGGCTGGTAGAAACAGGTACTGTTCCTAGGCCTGTGTGAGCATCAGGAACTATTCCTTATAATCATTTTGGAAACTTCCTTAACCTCAGGTAGTTCTTCACAAGCTTGTTCTGACCAGTACTCTGCTGAAAACTCAGGGTTGCCTCTGTACATCATCAGGGTTCTTTCTCTGTATAGCCATCTCCTCTCCAGTACTCTGCAAACTCTCACTTTTTTTGTTCTCCCTAGACCAGGGGTCCTCAAACTATGGCTCTCGGGCCACATGCAAATACAAATATTGTATTTGTTCCCGTTTTGTTTTTTTTACTTCAAAATAAGATATGTGCAGTGTGCATAGGAATTTGTTCATAGGTTTTTTTAAAACTATAGTCCGGCCCTCCAACGGTCTGAGGGACAGTGAACTGGCCCCCTGTTTAAAAAGTTTGAGGACCCCTGCCCTAGACTCTCAGTTCCATTGCTCAACTCAGGGAGTCTACCTGGCTTTACCTCGGTTAACCCTCAAATGCCAAAATTGTCATCTCTGCTGTGAAAACTTCCCTACTTCACCTGCAACAGAGCTCTTCCTCTGTACATCTATAATATTTCATACCACTGATAAACACTGAAGCCACAATATTACAGTGATATGTGTCTATGTCTCCAATTTGCTTATGAATACTTAGAAGGAAGAGGTCTTTTTCTTTCTGTATCATTAGTGCCTTATAACAACACATAGTATGTGTTAAATGTTTCTTTGTTTTGTTTTCTGTTGTTGCTAATCCTTGCCCAAGGATATTTTCCATTGGTTTTTAGGGAGAGAAGAGAGAGAGAAAGACAGAGAGAAGCACTGATGTGAGAGGAACACATTGATTGGTTGCCTTCTGCACAAGCCCCGACCAAGGCCCTAGGCCGGGGAGGAGCCTGCAACCAAGGTATGTGCCCTTGACAGGAATCAAACCCAGGACCCTTTGGTCTGCAGGCCGATGCTCTATCCACTGAGCCAAACTGGCTAGGGCTAAATAAATGTTTCTTGAATGAAGCATATATCCATTCATTCCTTAGTAATTACCATTTTTCCTGACCCTCTGGTTAGTTTCATATCCTGTTTCCTCCTTCCTTTCCAGACTTCTGTTTAGTCTCTTATTTTAAAGACTTATAGGCAGCTCCAACTCCTAGAAGTTCTGCTCACCTTCAAATCGCTTCAGCATTTCCTTCATCAATGGTATATGGCACACAGTCTTCACCTCTAGAACTTCAAGGGAATAGTTTACATCTTGGTTCTCACTCCTAAAAAAAAGTACAGAAGGATGCTCTTCTTAGGAGACAACTAGGGCAGCTAAGACCCCCAACTCCTATGAAGGTCCCCCCTCCAAAGCTTAGACAACTTCTCTTCTATCCCTTCTTGCAAAAGTGAACAGAACTCTTCTTCCACAGGCCCCTCCAGGTGTGACCAGATTGCCCTATGGAGCCCGGCCTTGTTTCCCCTCTATCAAGCTATATCTTTACCATTCCATGCAGACCCCCATAAGAAAGAAGGAGTTCATACCTGGTCAAAAGATCTTTTGGATTCTGTGAAGAGAAGAGAAGAAAGAAAGAAGTAAGTTTGTACCTTCCCCTTGAGAGCTGGTACTCAACTTTGTGAGCAGTATTTTTCTGTCAGCTGCTTTTGTTTATGTCACATATGATCTCTTGCTGCCAAAGCAAATGAATTGACACAATGTCCTTTTTTTTCTCCTGTGACCCCTCTGTACTAGTTGACAATATCAATCAATCCCTTTCTTGAAACTCTATTCTTCCTCTTTTAGCAATATAACATTAACTCTCTCCTGTTTTTCGCCAACTTCTCCATCTATTCTCTTTCAATCAGAGACAGTAACAAATGTTGGCTAGGATGTGGTGAGAATATAAAATGGTTCAGCCACTTTGGAAAAGCGTTTAGCAGCTTATTAAAAAGTTAAATATACCAAACTGCCTAGCAATTCTGCTCCTACTATCTTGAAAACATATGTTCACACACAGAATACCAGACAAATGTTCATAGCAGCATTATTCATAACAGCCAAAAGATGGAAACAACCCAAATGCCCATCAATTTGTGAAAAGATAAACAAAATGTGCTGTATTCTACAATCAATGGAGAACTGCTCAGGAATTTAAATAGGAATGCAAATGCAGTACTAATATATGCTACAACATAAATAAAACTCAAAACCATTATATTAGATGAAAGAATAGATATACAAGACAACATAATATGATTGTTTGTGTGATATATTCAAAAAAGTGAAATCTACAGAGTCAGAAAGTAGGTTGTGGGAGGCTGGGAGTAAGAACAGAGATTAACTGCAAACAAAAACGGATCTTACGGAAATGCTCTAAAGCTGGATTGTGGTAAGGGTTGCACAACTTGATAAAATTATATTGCTCAATTGTACACTTAAAATGGGGAAATTATATCTCAAGAAAGCTGTTTTGTTTGTTTTTTTTGAAAAGGAAATATATCAAAATGATTAATTACCATTTGAAAAGTACTCAACCTCATTAGTCATCAAATGCCATGTTCCTTTCAGGAAGAGGGAAGAGGTGCTGACTGAGGGCATGAGATAACATCATACATCATTTCAGATGGCTAAAATTAAAGAACTGGTCATTCTAAGTATTGATAAGGATATAGAGCAACTGGATCTTTCATACTTTGCTAGCAATGGTGTAAACTGGTACAACTACTATGATCAGAGATTGCTCTTATTGATACATAACTGACAGAAAATGTACACATTAAGTGAACTAAAACAAGATGTTCTTAACTGCTTTTTGTAACAGTAAACACTGAAACAACCCAAAGTTTGCTAATAGTAAACTGAATAATATGTTTTCGTGTACTGATTCTATGGAAAACTGTCACCCCTCATATCCAAGATTCCGCATCTATGGATTCAACCAACTGGAGATCGAAAAGTTTAAAAAATATGTTACAGCCCTGACCGGTTTGGCCCAGTGGATAGAGCATCAGCCTGCGGACTGAAGGGTCCCAGGTTTGATTCCAGTCAAGGGCATGTACCTTGGTTGCAGGCCCATCCCTAGTAGAGGATATGCAGGAGGCAGCTGATTGATGTTTCTCTCTCATCGATGTTTCTAACTCTCTAGCCCTCCCCCTTCCTCTTCGTAAAAAATCAATAAAATATATATTTTTTTAAAAAAATATGTTACATTGTTGCTGACTATATAGTTAGGCCTACCATGGTTGCATATGTACTAAAATTTACCTTTTTTTTTCCCATTCCCTACAAAACATAGTGTAACAACTATTTACATTGTATTAGATATATAAATAATCTAGAGATTATTTAAAGTATATAGGAGGACATGCATAGGTTATATACAAAAACTATGCCATTTTATAATAGGGACTTAAGTATCCATGGATTTTGGTATTCTTGGGGAGCTAGATACCAAGGAATAAAGTACTATGCAGAGGGTTTTCAACCTCAGCACTTTGGGCTAGATGAGTCTTTGCCTGAGCTGAAGGGGAGGTGTGTTCTGTGCATTATAGGATGTTTTGCAGCATCCATGGCCTCTACACACTAGACCAGCCGTGGGCAAACTACAGCCCGCGGGCCGGATCCGGCCCGTTTGAAATGAATAAAACTAAAAAAAAAAAAAGACCGTACCCTTTTATGTAATGATGTTTACTTTGAATTTATATTAGTTCACACAAACACTCCATCCATGCTTTTGTTCCGGCCCTCCGGTCCAGTTTAAGAACCCATTGTGGCCCTCGAGTCAAAAAGTTTGCCCACCCCTGCACTAGATGCTAGTAGTAACCACCTCTGAGTTGTGACAACCAAAAATGTCTCTAGACATTGTTTCTGGGGGAGCAAAATCACTCCTGGTTGAGAATTGCTGCTATGCAGTGATAAAAACAAATGATCTACTGCTACCTGCAACACGTGGACTAATCTCACAAACACAGAGACAAAAGAGCGCATACTGAGCCCTGGCTGACGTGGCTCACTGATCAGAGCGTTGGCCTGTGCACCTGAGGGTCTCAGGTTCAATTCCCCGTCAAGGGCACATACGTGGGTTGCAAGTTTGATCCCAGCTCACACTCCCCTCCCCCCCACACAATCAGTCAATGTGTCTCTTTCTCACTGATATTTTTTTCTCTCCCTCCCTCCCTCTCCCCCCACCCCCACCCCCTTCCTTTCTCTTCTGCTCTCTCTGGAGATCTATGGAAAAGATATCCTCACTCCTTTGGTGAGGATAGAAAAAAAGGAGTGCATACTGAAAGACTCTTATTCAAAAACAAGCAAAACAAAAGTGTGAGAAGCCTGAAAGGAGACTAGCTTTAAGGAAGAGGTAAAGGATATTGACTGAGGGTGTGAGGAGGGCTTCTGGGATGCTACTTCTGTTCTACTTCTTGACTTGGGTGGTGGTTATAAGGTTGGGTCACTTGGTGATAACTTGTCAAGCTTGTGATTTATATTTTTTTCTGTAGATTTTATATTAAAAATGTTTATCCTATCCTATATAATAAAAGCATAATATGCAAATCAACTGAACAGCAGAACGACCGGTCACTATGACGTGCATTGACCACCAGGGGGCAGACGCTCAATGCAGGAGCTGCCCCTGGTGGTCAGTGAGCTCCTACAGGGGGAGCGCCGCTTAGCCAGAAGCCAGGCTCACAGCTGGTGAGCACAGCTGTAGTAGCGGGAGCCTCTCCCGCCTCCACTATAGGCAGGTGTTAAGGAGCAAGAGGTCCCAAACTGCAAGAGCCCCAGACTATGAGAGGGATGTCTGACTGCAGGCTTAGGCCTGATCCCCGAGGTGTCCTGAGGATCATCCCCCAAGGTGTCCCGGACTGCAAGAGGGCGAAGGCTGGGTTGAGGGACCCCCCCACCCCTGAGTGCATGAATCTCATGCACTGGGCCTCTAGTTTTACTATAACAATAAAAATAATATTGTCAAAATCTGTGGACACAGTTAAGCAATACATAAATATATGTATTATATCTAAATGTAATGATCTCCAATTGTCTAGAACTTTTACAACTTGCTTGAACAATGAAGTTCCAATTACATATCCAAACATATCATCTAGAACCTTTGAAATAACACATTTAAACACTGTTTAAAATACAGGTTTAATATCTAGAGTCTGAAACCTCAAAGATACACATGAGCCAGCAGAGTACTTACAAAAAAATTTATCAGCCAACGTAAGTGCAAGATTAGACAAATAATTAAAAACAGAGCTGGATCATAGCATCTCAGAGCCTCAGGGAATTTATTTTATTGATACCCATCCCTCCGTCCTTTTTGTTTTTCATTTATTCCTTCACTTTTAGCACATAACTCACTTCTATTCTTCTTAGAAACACAGCAACATTGAAAATAAAAACCATTCTATTGTGCTTAATTTTTTAATGTGTTCTTGCAAAATACATAGTGTTGCTTAGGTTTATGTATTTTTAATTTACGCAATGAGTTAGAGTTTTTGCTGCACTCTGTTTCTGCTTTTTTTTCTTAGACATTATATTTTTAAGATCCATTTCTGTTACTATGTATACATTGAATTCATGTGTCCACTTTTTGCCAGTTTCCTCTTTCAGTAATTGATACCCAGATTGTCCTCAACACCATTACCACTATAAATAATGCTACTGTGAAATCATTATTTTTTTCTCCTTACTAGTTCTTGGGTTTGCTCTATAGCTCTTCCCACAACCACTGCCTTCTTGAGTTGGCATGCTTAGCTCATTTATATTTACCCTTTTGTTTGCTGGTAAATACAGGATGGGGCAAAAGTAGGTTTACAGTCTGAGTCTTTTGCCCCACCTTGTACAAACATAAATAAGACAAACAGAAAAGTCTTAGATGTGCTTCAGATCCTAGATAAATTATTGAACCAGGTGAATGATACCTACATTGTACATTAAGTTCCTTTAAATAGTAAATCTTTATTTAATTGTATAACGACAGTAGTAATACAATTAACATTTCTTCTATTAAACCCATTCACTAAGAAAGACATTCAGCTCTGAAGATAAGAGAATTCAGTTAGTGATGTTAACTAACCCCTCCCCTGCCGGTCTCACCTGAAGCAACTCCAGGATGGAGCTCTGGCTCTTCTCCTCGACCTCTAAGATGAGCTTCTTCAAGGAAGTGATTATCTGATGGAGCCGTAATGTGTTCTCAGTCCGTTTCTTCTTAGTCTCTTCCTCTTCTTTGCTCAATTTCTGAAGAAACAGTTGCTCTTCTTCAGCCAGGAAGTCATGCAGCTTTGTAAATTCTGCACTGAATCTCAATTTCTGATTCTTCATCTTGTCCTAGAGCCACATGAGATTTGCTCAGTCCTTGTTTCTGCCTAGTCCTTACTCCTAAACTCCTTGCACATGACTCCCCAGTGATCCATGGTCCTTCCATTTTAATCACCTCCTCCAGAAAAGTTCCTGCCTACCCCCCACAAATTTCCACTTCTCCTCTATTTAAACATATTTGATATGTTTATATTAGTCTTTATAGTATTCACTTATTCTTTGTAACATCTGGGTCTCTACTATTGCTAGCAATGCTTTGTGTACTTTTTAAACTAAAATGCACTTTCACATCTATTACTTAGTTTAGCCCTCAGAACACGTACTCTTCTGTTTTGTTAAACCTTTAGATATGTGCTTGTGCCCACACACATCATGCCTCCCAACTAGATTAGCATCTCTGAAAGCACAGTCCATTTACTTTCTACAATGCCATGGACCCAAACCAATTCCAACCTTAGGAAAAAGTGGGAAAGAAAGTGGCACTACCTCAAAGTAGAGATGGGGATGAAGTATATGGAACTCAGAGATTATTAGGGACAGATACATACTTCCTGTTCTATCAATTTATCTGCAAGGGGCCTGACAACTGATGGCAGCCACAGACTGCAAGGGCCTCAGAGGCAAGAAATGTCCAACCACTTCCGCTGTTACCTTCCACTCTGTAGCATTCTTCACTTCCATGTCCTGTAGATGCATGGCTTTCTTTATCTTGGCTGTTAGACTACACTGAGTCATAAGAAGTTTTTCCTGCGAGCAGAAACACATATTAGACAGAAATCATCTCTCCAAGTAACTTCCTTGTTCAAGAGCTTAAAAAGTCACCTAATCCAAATAGGCAACGATATTGAGAAAATGTTGAAGATAGTCATAGGCCATCTTCAGAATAAGAAATATTCTGGTCTTAAATCACCACAAAACTATATAGAGTTTGCCTATTAAATTGGCAAAAACTGAACAATGTTAGACAATTAATAAGTATCTAGCACTGACAAGGTAGAAAAAGCTTCTGGCACCGTCATAGTGGGAAAGTACAAAGTTGCATCTTTTAGAAGGGCAGAGGCAAGATTTCACAAAATTTAAAATGTACATAATACTACTTCTAATAATCTATGCAACAAAACACTACTAAAGTAATCAATATATAGGAGTGTTCATTACAGCATTATCCATTATCAATGAGAAATTATTAAATAAATTATGGTATATTGATACTCCACATCAATTTCAGGTAGTTCTCTATATATTGACATATTATATTAAATTAAAACTAAGCTGTAAAGCAATAGTACTATATAATTCTGTTTTGCAAAGAGTGGGTGTCTGTGTGTGTATGAATGAGTTTGAATAGAAGAAAAATATGGGAGGTTATACACCAAAATATTAACACTAGTTATTTCTAGAGGATAGAAATGGCTTGAAAGTTGGGAGGAAGGGAGACTAGAAATTTTCTAAATTTGTTTTGTTTGAATTTCTATAAGAGGCATATAATTTAAATAATTTTTGTAATTTAAAAACCCAAATAAGCTATTAAAAAAAAAATCCAAGTCAGTCAGCATTAACAGAGTGGGCTGTAGAGGGGAAGCACCTGATAGCAGAATGTCAGACATGACCTTAGAGAGAGAAGCAGGCAGGTTAGAGACACACACAAAAGGAGAGCCATTAGGAACTGATGACCAAATAAATGACTGCAAGAAGAAGGAGTCCAGCTTTTGCCCCTGGGTTCTGGCTTGAGTAACTAGATGGATTGTAGGTTATTTATCAAATTAGAAGATATAAGAAGGAACAGTATGTAAATGGGAGGGAAGAAAATAAATTCTACTTGAATACATTGCACTTGAGATATCTGTGGAACATCCAAGTGGATATACACTAAGTGCCCAGATTATTATGACCACCTGACATTTGTAAGCAAATTAGCTATAATTTCCTGCTGAAGTTGCTAGAGGGCCAGACCATTATAAATAGGGAAGCAGGTTGTTTACCATGACAGTAGAAGTGATTTTTTTTTCTGAAGATATGGGAAAACAATGCCACTCAGTGTAGTTAGCAGTTAAGAGTCAAGAAAGATCTGAACTAAAGAAGCAGATTTAGGGGTTAGAGCACAGGCAGCACTTGAAGCCCTGGGTGTGAATAAAAGCGCCCAGTAGAATTCTATAGAGTAAAAAAGCATCAGGGCTGAAACTGGAACAACAACAAGGGGTCTGCAGAGAATGAAAATCATGCACAGAAGCTGCAATGAGTGATTGGTGAAAAAACATGAGTAATGGTTTCTTATACACAAAGCAAAAGAGTATTTAAATTAAAAACTGGTGAAAACTGCCAAATGCTGAAGAATGATTGAGGGAAGCTTTCTGTAAGTCTGTGTGTATGTCAAAATAAAAAGCTTAAAAGAAAAAAGATAAATGAATAGAACAAAGAAATAAGTGGTATAATTACTTTTTAAATTATTCTCTAGGAAAATAATAAAAACTAAAAGGTATCACTTTTCTCCCAATAATTTATAAGTGACAATGCTTAAAGTTAGATCATTTAAAAACACAACACCAAAGTTGGCAGGGACATGGAGCAACTAAAACTCTCATACAACGTTGGTGGATGTGCGAAACGGTACAACCGCTTCAGAAAAAGGTGTAGCATAAAACTAAACATACATTAATCCTAGAGTACAGCAATTCTATTCCTTATTCCAGGAAAAATTGAAACATGTCTCAAATGTACACTTAAACTGTATCTATTTCATTATATTAAATTTTACCTCAGGAAATAACATAAACAAATGTTAACTCTGGTTAATGCTGAGCATGCTAAAGTATAGGAGGAAGTGTACTCTGCAATTAACTTTAAAATGCTTCAAAAAGAAATAAGAATTGATGGATACAGAAAAGATATAGACAGATGAACAGATAGGTGATTAACAAATAGAATAAAATGTTAATGAGAGAACCTAGATGTGGGTATACTGGTATTATTACAAAACTAGAGGCCCTGTGCACAGATTTGTGCACACTGAAAGGAAATTAATTAGAAGGTGGCCAGTGGGGGTGGGACTGGGCAAGACAGGCCAGACATGCCCTGGAGCCAACCTCCTGCAGTCCTTCCCCAGCCAGCCGCACCTGGGGCGGCACCATGGCTCAAAGGGTGTCTGCGGAGTGAGCGGGGGGGTCCCTCTGGCAGGTGGGGTCCCTCTGCCTGGCCTGCGGGGATCGGGCCAAAACCAGCAGTCCGACATCCCCTGAGGGGTCCTGGAGTGTGAGAGGGCACTCTGCAAAATTGCTGTTGCTGGGCAGCTCCTGCATTGAGCATCTGCCCCCTGGTGGTCAGTGCGCCTCATACCTACCAGCCAGTTGGCCAGTTGGCCTGTTGCTTAGCCTTTTATATATGTAGATTCTTCCAACTTTGATGTATGCTTTAAAATTGCACAGCAAAATGTTGGGGGGAAATAACATTAGGTTACAAAGGAATTTATATAGTAGTTCTGTTTTATATCACAATATCACTTGTATAATTTTCTAATATAATGTTTTATATGTAGCATTACAAAACCAACTCATTACTCGTAGTCGTTCACTTACATAGGTATATAATCCTGCTCAGTAAGGTAAGTGATTATCTTAAATAATCTTATTATTTTACTGAATTATGTAACTACTACTTTGTGATCACTGTCAAATTCAATGTATATATGAGGCTTGTAATGAGATATGTATGTGACCAAGATTTTTTTTAAGTTTTCACTTTTGTTTGATAATGAAAACAATTTAATCTTTTAAATAGAATTTTTCAATTTTTAAAAGCCTTTAACAATTCTAGTATGCATGAATTATCCTGCATAGTTGGTTCTGTTATCCAAGACTCTTAAGTCTTTATGAATCTTGCCACAGTTGGGATATAAACAGGATCCCTGAGTAAACTTGGAAAACTCCTTCCCTGCAATAACAGAAACTGCCAGGAGGTGGCAGGAGGGCAGCACCAAACATTTCAAAGCTGGCTAGTTGGTTTTCAAAAACCATTTTCTCTTGATTTAACATCAGAAAAATTTGTGTATAAAACCATAAGTATAATAAAAATGCATACACTTGCAAAATGAAGATATATGCTGCTTGTGATCATGTTGTTCAAATAACATTAAACTTCAAATCAGATATGAGTTTCCATCTAGACCTTCACAAACTAGTTATGTATCTGAGGAAGTCAGCCTCACACATTTCCTGGGTCACAGCTGATGACAAATGGATTAAATGGTCTCTTAAATACGAGCTCTTAGGTTCTGTGCATTTCTGTCACTGTAATCTCTGCATTCTATTCAAGCAGGCAGATGTACCTCCAAAATAGAGATCAAATCAGCCCCTTTACTGTCCCCACTGCCACTCTCTAGTTCCAGTCACCATCATCTCTTGTCTGGACATGTGTAATAACCCCATGACTGGTTTCCTACTTCCAATCTTGTCCTTCTCTCATCTGATATTCACACAGCAGCTAGAATAATCTTTCTAAAAGCCAATCAGACCATATCACTACCCTGCTTAAGATTCTTTATTGGCTTTCCTCATCACCAGAAAAATTCAAACACCTTATTATGGCCTGATATAACCCAAGTCATCTTATGCTACTTTCCCTCTCACTCATGATGCTCCTGGCACCTAGACCTTCTTTCAGTTCCAGGCTCTTCCCAGCCTCAGGGTCTTTGCATTTGCTGTCCAGTGCCTGGAATGTTCTTCCCACTGTTCCTCAGATGGCTGGATCCTACTCATCTATCAAGTCTCACCTGAATGTCATCTTAGAGAAAGCTACCCTGTTACTTCTCTGGCATGGTACATTATTTCTTTCACAGCATATCACAATCTGTGATTATTTCATTTATTTGTCTGTCTGTTGTCTACCTCCTACCCCCAGCCCAAATAGACTATGCACTTCATGAAAACAGTCTTTACCTGTCTTATTCACCATTCTATTCCCAGTGCTATGGCTGACACAAAACAGTGTTCAAGAGATATTTGTTAAATGAATTAATAGTAATGAAGGGATTAGCTCTGAGAATCAGCAGAATGGCATGAGAGTAGAAAGAACAGTGCTTAAAAGCCTTTCCATGCAAATAATCTGCTTCCTCAAGTCTATGAAGCTACTTCTCTTTCTCTGTTCTCTTTTTCTCCTCCACCACCAATGACTCTTAAAAAAAAAAAAAAACTTGTGTTCATCTAAAAGATCTTTTGAGCCTGGCTGGTGTTGCTCAGTGGTTGAGTGTCAACCCATGAACCAGGAGGTCACAGTTCAATGCACAGTTAGAGCACGTGCCCGGGTTACAGGCTCCATCTGCAGTAGGGGGCGTGCAGGAGGCAGTTGATTTAAGATTTAAGGGCCCTGTTCTCCTTTCACAACCACCCACTTTATGTGCCTCAGCCCTCATCCACAAATGTATTTTCCCTTCCATTCCTCTGATGGGTCCTTTGGATCTCTTTTGCTGGTTACTAAGCACTGGTATTTCCCAGCTTCTTTGTATGCCCCTTTTTCTTGCCGTCTATGTGGTTCCCCTATGGCAGTGATCAGCAAACTGCGGCTCACGAGCCACATGCGGCTCTTTGGCCCCTTGAGTGTACGGGCACACACGTACAGTGCGATTGAAACTTCGTGGCCCATGCGCAGAAGTCGGTATTTTGTGGAAGAGCCACACTCAAGGGACCAAAGAGCCGCATGTGGCTCGCGAGCCACAGTTTGTCGACCACTGACCTAGGGGAATCTCATCTGCTCACTTCTTCTATGGGTAGGCTGACCATTCTAAAATAGTGTTTCGAGCCTCTGATGCCCCCTGCCTCCTGTCCCTCTTCCTTAGACTTCCTGTCACAGTCGCCTCCCCTCAACATGTCCCAAAATGAGCACTAGAAACTGTCATCCTAGACTCCTCTCTCTCCCTTACCCACCAAGTCCAATTAGTCACCAAGTCATTCAACTCCAGCACGCATGAATCCATCCCCTCTTCTCCATCGTCCCTGCCCTACACTAATTCAGGCCCTTATTGCCTCATGCTTGAAATGGTGCAACAACACTCTAACTGTTCTTCTCCATCCACATAGATATCAAAGTGATCTTTCTAAAACCAAAAACTGATAGTGTCATTCCCTGCCTTTAAATCCTCAGTGCCCATTGCCTCAAAGAGAAAGCTACGAACAACATCCTTCATGACATAGCCCTTGCCCTTTCTTCAGCCTCAACTCCCACCATCCTCCCTCCCATGTTCTACACTCCAGAAGTTCTAAGCAACCTCCAGTCCTCTTACATATCACATGCTATTCCACACTGCCACACTGTTCCCTTGGCTTGAATATCCTCTCCCCTCCCTTGCTATACTTACCCTTCAAGACTGAACTCATGTTTAATGCTTTTCTAATGCCATTCCTCACTCCTCGCTGATCACTCTGACCTCAGACTTTCTGGGTACTTGGTACAAACTTGGATAACTCTCAGACACTAAAATTGTTGGTGTACATGCTTATAAGACAAGGCCTATGCCTTTCTCGTTTGTTTATGTCCAGATTCTAGAACAATGCCTGGCATCCAGTAAGCATCAACAAATGTTACTGAATGAAGGCATTACTATATATTTCATTGTCCAGCTTTACATCTGTTTCCTGTTTGTAGTCAGCTGATAAAACTGTACAGCATCTTATAGTTTACAAAATCAGTTAACTTGTGTCATTCAGTGAGTGCATTCAACCAGTACTTACTAGATACCAATTCTGTTGGAGACCACTGGAGTTACACCATCAGTAATGGAAGGGGACAGGGCTACTCTGGAAAAGATGATCAAGGAAGATCTTCAAGCTAAAAGCAAGTAAGGTCTAAAGGACAGAAGGTATGGGTAGAGAAAGAGAACAGCCTTGAAAACAAAAGCAAGAAGGCCAGTGTGGCTGGCGCAGAGTAGGATAAACTGATCTATTCAACTGAAGCTTCTTAACTAACGCATGAGATAGGCCAAATAATATACAATTCAAACATTAAGTGATTTTCCCAACTGATTAAAGAAGCTAGTAACAATACCCAGCCTCATTTTAACCCCATGCTTTTCCCATATCATCATTTGTCTGTGACACCCACAGGATAGACCTGCACCGTCCAATACAACATCCATTAGGCAGTGAGCACCCAAAATGTGGATAGCTGGAATTGATATGTGCTGTAAATGAATAACACACAGATTTTAAAGGTCTACTATGAAAAAATAGATATTTCTTAAGAACAATGTTAAACAGTATTTTGGATAATTAGGTTAAATAAAATAAACAGTGGGGCCTTGACTTAAGAGTTTAATTCGTTCCGTGACGGAACTCGTAACTCAAATTACTCGTATGTCAAATCAAAAAGTGAACGAGTGAGACACGTGATGCTGGGCTGATGTTGTGGCGTTCACTGTGACGTTCGCCGCGCCAACTAGCGGTGGGGTATCTGAAGCTGGCTCCCAACCCGAATTTTAGCTCGCAACTCAAAGCAAAAAATTGGCCAAGAGACGGCTCTATCTCGAAAAACTCGTTAGTAGGGACACTCGTAAGTCAAGGCTCCACTGTATTATTAAAAATGAACGTGCCCTAGCTGGTTTGGCTCAGTGCATAGCGCGTCGGCCTAAGGACTGAAGGGTCCCAGGTTCAATTTCGGCCAAGGGCACATCCCCGGGTTGTGGGTTCCATTCCCCCCCCCCCCACACACACACACACACACAGTAGGGGGCGTGCAGGAGGCAGCCAATCAATGATATTCTCTCATTGAGGTTTCTGTCTCTCTATCCCTCTCCCTTCCTCTCTGAAATCAATAAAAATATGTATTTTTAAAAAGTGAACGTCACCTGCTCTTTTTACCACTATAAAAACTATACGCGTGGTTTGCCTGCCGTTTCTACCGGACAGCACTGGTACACACACGCCCACTCAGTGCGTTTGCCTGGAACTAGACGCTCCCCGGGCGGTTCCGGGGAACCCCGCAGCGATGACAGGGCCCGCCCCGCCCCTCCCACCCCCCGTTTTCACTCCCGCTCGGAGCTCCGTGCAGCGTCACTTCTTTGAGCCTCAAAGGGGTTTTCGTGCTTCCAGGGGGCCAGCCGCCACCCCGGGCGCCTTTGACGACAGCGAAGTGGCCGGTACACACTCCCGGGCAGCCCCGCGGCCCGCGGCGAGCTCACCCGGTAGCTCTCGAAGGCCTCGTCCACGGGCGCCATGGCGTGGTCCTGGTGCTCCTGGGACTCCCTGCACACCAGGCACACGGGCCGCTGGTCGTCCTCGCAGAAGAGGCGCAGCGGCTCCCAGTGGCGGCCGCACAGCCCGGGGGGCACGGGGCCCTGCTGCCGGCGCCGCGCCTTCTCCGTCAGCCGGGCCAGGGCCCAGTTGGGCCGCAGGGCGGCGGGCGACGACGGCTGCCGGCACTCGGGGCAGAGGAACAGGCCGTCGGCCGGCGTCCAGCTGCGGCGCAGGCAGCGGCGGCAGAAGTTGTGGCCGCACTCGATGGACACCGGGTCACTGAAAAAGTCCAGGCAGATGGGGCAGGTCAGCTCTTCCTGGAGGTCCTCGGCCTCCATGACGCCTCCCCGACCCGAGCCCGCCGGGCCGACGCGGGGAACTGCCTGCGGGAGCGGCCTGCGGGCGGGCGGGCGGGCGGGGAAGCCGCGGCCGGGGCTCGCGGGGAAGTGCAGTCCCACTTCCGGGCTGCGGGCGCGGGCGCGCGCGGGCTGGAGGCGCCGTCCCCGCGCGGGTGTGGCCTCCCCGGCCTGGACACCGCCGGGCGGGCTGGGGCCTCCCCTCCGGTCAACCACAGAGATGCGGACTCGCCTCCCCCGGAAGCCCGGAGCGGATGCCGGGGACCCGTGGGTTGGGAGGCGGCGACTGCGCCTGTGCCGCCCGCGCCGCCGCAGCTACACCCGAGGCGCTAACGGGCCGGCTGGTCCGCGGGGTGGGAGGCGAGGTGAGAGGCGCCGGCTGCTCGGGCGGTGCGAGTGCCGGAGTCCGGGGCAGGCTGCACCCAGGAGGGCAGGGGGGTCTGTGCAGCTGGGCCCTGGATGGGGCTTGGGAGGCGCTGGGCCCTCGAGGCTCGCTCTCCCCGAAGCCCCGTCTTTTTCAGCCTCATTCTCCAAGGAAAGGAGCCCTTTCTCAGCCTCCAGCCCCACGGTCTGGTTGAGTTCATAGAAAAGCAGGGTATCCTAGTCCCCAACAGAGCCCACCGACTCCCGGGAGTTTGGCGAAAATCCCGTGCCGCGCTCGGGAAAGGGAGTGTTTGGGGAGCTGTCTGGTCGACCCCTCACCCTGGTTTCCCTCGCTTTCTTCCTCCGGGGCGCAGGAAACAGACCCCAGGTAGGGGAAACCCCTTCTCGGGGCACGGGCGCACTCACCCAGTGCTGATGGGGGCTCTAGTGTTTAGGACAGGGGAAGGAATCTAGGATCAGGTGATCTTCTCCAGGTTTGACTTCCCATCAGTGTTTTAGATAGTTCAACTCCCTGGAGGTCTAGGGAGAGGAGATGCTCTACGCCAGGGGTGGGCAACCTTTTTGTGAGTGCGTGCCAAAACCAGCAAAATCTCTGACTCAAAATTCTTTTGCGTGCCAACCCTAATTTTTTGAGAACATGTTACTCCTACTTGATATCTCTTAAGGTGTACGTATGTGAAGAACCTTGAAGAAATAATAAAATTCATTCGAGCGACAAAAACACAGTATATGATGATGAAAAATACATTTATTTTTTAATGTATACGTGTACACTGATAGTCCGACAGAAAACTTTATGACTCCATTTGATATTATCAGTGGGACTTTTGCTGCTGCATCACTGATGACAGAGATTTTACATCAGATTCATATTTCGTGACCTTCAGAGATATGCACGAGCTACTACTTTCATCCGTCAGGCTACTCCTATTATGAGACTTAACAAAATTCATCACTGAGAACAAAGATTCACAAGCATATGTGGATGAAACCGAAACACTGGTCGGATCTAGGAAGGCAGGGAGAGTTAAGGCAGAGGCATAAATTGCTCTTCCCCTCTCTCCTCAATCCATGTCTATGGTCTTTAAGATAACTTGTTATGTAAAATTATTTATCTAAAATGCACCTACACTGAATTTATCTGAAAAATAAAAAAGTAGATATTAAGAAAAAAATTGTAAATAGAAGATTATAAGAGAGGGTTTTGCGAGCCAGCAAAAGTTACTGGCGTGTGCCAGGGGTTGCCCACCCCTGCTCTACACCAACTCTGGGTGATCTGCTATTGAGTGGCTGTCATCCAAGATACTGGGAAGGAGCAGATCCTCTCGATCAGCGGTTCTCAACCTGGGGGTCGAACGACCCTTTCACAGGGGTCGCCTAAGACCGTCGGAAAACACATATATAATTACATATTCTTTTTTGATGAATCACTATGCTTTAATTATGTTCAATTTGTAACAATGAAAATACATTCTGCATATCAGATATTTATTTATATTATGATTCATAACAGTAGCAAAATTACAGTTATGAAGTAGCAATGAAAATAATTTTATGGTTGGGGGTCACCACCACATGAGGAACTGTATTAAAGGGTCGGGGCATTAGGAAGGTTGAGAACCACTGCTGTAGCTGCTGGTGCTAGGGCAGTTTCTGATCCTCCTACCTGGTGAGGTCAAGACCGGGATGAGAGAGCAATGCTTAGAGAGTGCAGCTGAAGCTGTAGCTGCTGTGGAAGACCAGGAGAGTGGGTGAAAAGGAAGATTTTTAGGCGGGAGTGATTAAGATTCAGAAGCACAGATAGTGGCCTTTTGGTACCCAGCCGTTCCCAAGGAACAGCCATTAAGGCTTTCAACAAATAACATGCTGGCCTGTTTCAGGGAATTACTTGTTTCTTTTCAGTGGATTTTTGATCTTGTGTTTCTGAGGTGCGTTTTTATTATTATTATTCCCACTTTGTTCCTTTACTTATGAAGTCTTTAAATCTTCTTGTGTTCCAATGTCAGACACTGCCTTTCCCATAATATGCTCAATGAGTATTTACTGAATGTCTGATTAAATGATTTAGAAAGGTGGTTTCCGCAAATTGGAGGTGGTTTTTTTTTTTATAAAAGTCCCACAGAATATCTAGTTTTAAAATGTTTAAATTATCGCCCTTGCCAGGTAGCTCCGTTGGTTAAAGTGTCATCCCAATGCATCAAAGTTGTGGGTTCAATCCCTGATCAGAGCACATACAAGAATCAACCAATGAATGCATAAATAAGTAGAACAACAAATCAATGTTTCTCTCTATCTCTTAATTGAGATACCATATTGATAAGGACTCTGAGTCATAATATGGACCAAGGAGCAAGATATGCTCTTATCAGTTACTGGTGTTTGCCATGAGTGTTTGTGGTGTGTGTCTCTGTATGTCTGCCTATGTATTAAGAAATGAGGCCCTTTGTCTCATTAAGGTCGTTATGTCTTCAATCCTGCCATACTTCTAAGATGACTGTCCATCTTTACTGAAAATATTGAGGTTCCCTAATTCACAACTTTATTCATCTGGAATTTCAGGGGACCCAAACTAGCCAAAAAACCTAGAAAAAGAACAAAGTAGGAGGACTCACAGTTCTCAATTTCAAACCCTTTACAAAACTACAGTAATCAAAACATGATGCTGGCATAAGGATAGACATATACATCAATGGAATACTGTTAGAAAAGTGTACTGTGGCTGAGAGACGGGAGAAAGAGGCTGACAACTCCAGCGTTACATCAAGAGTTTATTAAGGTAGCTTACATATGAGACATATCTTGGGCAGCAGCAAGACAACATGGCTATCCTCCGTGCCACGTGGTTATATAGCACAGGGCAGGATGGATAGTGGTACTGTGGTGTGACCAGCCCCAGATAAGAGGAAAACGTCTTACATACTTGCCCAGCGCAGGGCAAAGGCCTGTTCCAGGAACAACCATGCCTGGGGAGATAGGGTAGGGGTTGATCAGACATTCTCTGATGGGATTTATGGGAAGCGGTCTCTGTTCTGACTGGAATCTAGCTGGATCTGTCTTAAGGGTCCACAGCCTTCACATCATGGGACAACCTCTCCTCCACAAATAATAGTGAGAATCCAGAAAGAAAAAAAAAAAGTCATACATCTACAAGCAATTGATTTTTACCAAGTGTGCCAAAGCAGTGTTTGGGAGTTATGGGAGTTTGGGGATAATAGCTGAGGGCCATAGGGTTTCCTTCTGAATTGATGAAAATATTCTAAAATTGTTTGTGTTGATGGATGCACAATTTTGTGACTGTACTAAAAGCCATTGAATTGCATAATTTAAATGGATGAATTATGTGGCACATGAATAATATGTTTTGAAATGGATGCTGTCTATCAAGAAGAAATTCTGAATGATGACATTTGTTTTTTTTCTGTCCTTGGTCACTTGACTATATAAGATAAGGGATTATTACTATTTTTTGATATATTTTTATTGATTTCATAGAGGAAGGGAGAGGGAGAAAGAGATAGAACTATCAGTGATGAGAGAGAATCATTGATCAGCTGTCTCCTGCATGCTCCCTACTGGGGATCGAGCTCGCAATCTGGGCTTGTGCCCTTGACAGGAATCAAACCCAGGACCCTTCAGTCCACTGAGCCAAACCAGCTAGGGCTCAGGTAAGGGATTCTTTATGAAACACTTGTGTAGCAGAAAGAAAAATTATCATTTTACCAGTTGTTGCCAAAGTGTCTCTTGGGGAACCAAATATCTTTCCTTAGGGATGCCCATTTTTCATTTACTTGGGGTTACTTGGGATTCAGAAGGAGAAACAAAATTAGGTAACTACTCTTCGTTGAGAATTTGAGGACAAGGAAGAACTGAGGAGAGAGGTGTTTCTGCGTAAAGGTGGGAGGCTGGAATGCTCTTGGACAGAAATGACTGAGACTCAAGAAAAGAGAAACCTGTCATTCAGCTTTAAATTATCTCCCAAATCACACTATAATGTAAATTCCCCTTAGCGTTACCCACGAAACAGCAGTGGAACTCATATGTCTTTTCAGTAGAGTTGAGGGAAAAGTAGGGACTTAGCTTCACATTTAAGGTGCTGTGTGCTGGAGCCAATGGAGCAACTGCCATGAACCAAGAAGAGAATGAGAATTAAGCAGAAATCAGAGCTGTCAGTGGTCCAGGGGACATAAGCCTCTGAATTCACAGTAATCTTCCTAAGGGATGTGGCCAGGTGTTTGAATAAATCTAACCCATATATTAAAAGGACACTAGGTTATATATGCTTGGAAGGCCAGAGTTTATGGGTGTGACATCTACTGCAAGGCTGGGGGTCTTCAGGGTTATAGGACTTTGAAACTGAGGAAGCAGAGAATGTAGAACCACAGGAGAGAGATAAGTAGAGTCACTGAGACAAGAATTGTCTTTAGTAACAAGAATGCCACCAATAGTAGTCAACCTTTATTGCACAGGACAAGGGTGAGGCTTGATTTTATGGATGTTTCTGCTGGCTTATTCAAACAAAGTCCATGAAAATTGTGATGCTGACACCAGAAAATTCTGGGAAGAAGGCACAAGCAGGAGTCCTTCAAGGAAATGCTTTAGGCAGCGTGGCAACAGCCTCTAACTTGTCACGGAGATGTAGCCCCACTCACTGGATGTTGGGGAGAAGATCCAGTCATGGGGTATCCTTCAGAGTGGAGCCAGGTGTTTTTATAACTCTGCAAAGTAGAAAATCAAGCAGAAGCTAAGACTTTTTCTAAATGGGAAGAGACCTCAATGGAAGCA
Organism: Myotis daubentonii; assembly: GCF_963259705.1. NCBI lineage: Eukaryota > Metazoa > Chordata > Mammalia > Chiroptera > Vespertilionidae > Myotis > Myotis daubentonii. Next base: position 36,595,087 of record NC_081843.1, on the reverse strand, counting down.
CTGGGAGGTACAACTGACTGAGCACTCTGGTCCTGGTTCATCGGAAGAAGTCATCAAATTGACGGGGATGGGGGTTGGATTGGGAGCAGTGGTCAGAACATCTAGAACCTGGTTTTCTACTTTTTAAAAAAGATTTAATGTATTGGAGTGACATTGGTTAATAAAATTATATAGGTTTCAGGTGTACAATTCTATAACATCATCTGTATGTTGTATTGTGTGTTCACCATCCCAAGTCAAGTCTCCTTCCATCACCATTTATCCCGCTCCATATACCCTCTTCTATCTCCCCCCACTCCCCTTTCCCTCTGGAAATCACCATTCTGTTGTCTGTCTATGAGGTGTTGTTTTGTTTTGTTTGTTTTTGCTTAATCCCCTCACTTTTTTCTCTTTTGTAACATGTGGGAGTTGTACTTCCCGGAGGGAAGGGTCCTGCCAAGAGGGGATCATCAGGATAGAAGAATGAGGGACATTGGTGCTCTTCTCACCTGCTACTCGGAACTGTTCTTTTGATTCCACCACTGGGACGTTATCGTTTGGTTCCTTGTGTTTTCTGGTGGTCTCTGAAGTTGTGAGGTAGTTAGAAGAGGAAGATTTTTGCTTCCAGATCTGCCACCATCTCCGCAGGCCCAGGAGCACCAGCTCCAAAAGAGTAAAGAAGAGACAGAGCCCACTGAGCCCAAACATGGTCTTTAGGAAGATGGTCTTCTCAGAGGGGCGGGGCACGTGGCAGGTTATACTACCTAGGCAAGGCTCTCGACGACATGAAAAGGAGCTGGGCATCTTGAACCCATACAGATGGTACTGCCCTCCCAAGGCTGCCCCCTCAAGGACCAGTCGCACCCCCAGCTGTGCTACATAGGCCCAGAGCAGCTTGGGGCTTTCAGCCCCTGAGACATTTGTGCTGCCCTGTCCTTGTCTGATCAGGGTCTCCTCCTCCTTCTTCACTTTTCTTGAGTCTTCCCAATGCCAGATGCCATGATAAATGATGAATCCCATGTAGAGGACACTGGGCACAGCCACCAACATGGCCTGGAAGGCCCAGAAACGCAGTGGGGAGAGGGGGTGGAAGGCATCGTAGCAGGCAACCTTGCAGCCTGGCTGCTGGGTGTGACACACAAATTCACTCTGCTCATCGCCATAGACCCCCGTCCCACTGGTAGCCAGCAGTATGAGGCGGAATCCCAGGAGCACCGGAAGGATGAGGCGCCCCACAGGGGTGGAGTGCCAGCTCTCCTCAGCCATCAGTCGCCTCAGGAATCTGCCACACATTCTGTTATGGAGCAGAGAACAATGATGAGTGTAGGTGTGTTGCTCAATGTCCTTTAGGAGGAGCTGTAGGCCACCTCTTCACTCCTAATCCAAAAATGGGTAAGGCAAGCCTTGTTGCTCCTCTCCAAGGGTCTGGCTGGTCAAATACTAAGACTCTGATTGCACCTATTTATATAGTTGACGGAATCATCTATGTAAAATAATAATAGTAAGTGTGGATGTGGCTCTTTCTTCTGTCCTCTCCCCCGCTGCAGTGGAGAGGAACTCTCAGCATTGGGTAGAGACCAGGGTCTGTCTTTGTCTCTTTCCCTCCTTCCTTCCCTCTCACCCTAAATAAGCTAAATAGCAAGAGACCAGTGTCCTCTGAAAACTGGTATTTCCCCAGGTGATGGCTGTCAGCTCTGGTACGGCTGCTAGCATCACCTGAACAAAAATCAGTGCTGAGCTTGGGGAGACAGTATTCTCTTGCTGTCTGCTTCTCTCTGGTCCCATGCCCTCATGTGTTCACAGGAATGTCTGGCTGGCCTCTGCTCCCATTAAAAGGAAAACTGAGATGTGGTTAGGAGGCTCCATGGGAATCAAGTGAAGAGAGTGAGTGTCAAGGCTTGCTTTCATCTAATGCTCTTTAGACCTAGGAAAAAGAGAACTTTTTTTTTTTCTTTTTCTTTATTAAGAAACACAGCAAAATGTACTAGTTAAATGTAATGGGGTGTGGGGTCAAAGCCCGAATTGACTGGGAAAAATTTTAAATTTTACTCTCCTTGCTATTGTTTCTTGGGCTCATATCTCCCTCATGGTGAGAAGTGGCCATGGTCAGGAACAGATTTCAGCAATTCCTCAATTCTCTGGACAAAATACCATCATGCTACCAGCCCAGATTGTCATCTTTGTCTTTGACCCAATTAGCAGCCTTCCTAACGCCAAGTCACTGTTTCTAATCATCACCATTAAGCCCAAACTCTTAACACACCTGGTTCTTGTCACTCTTAGAAGACCACGCAAACCTCTTATACTACAGTGAAAATAGAGACTCTTTGATATAAAACCTCACAGCTACTACTTCTCTCCATAGTCACTTCCTTGTATAGCATCTTAGAAAAAGAAGTGGCCCTACACTTGTCCAAGGCTACTAGCCCTTCCAAATCTGTGTCCTTTCTGACTTCTTCAAGTTTTTGATCCCAAAATTATTTTTCCTGTAATTTAGACCACCCTTATTTACTCCCTGACTATGAACTTACTTAGGTTTCTCCCTTTTAACTATAATAAGAATAGCCTACATTTCTAAGTTAATATGGCAGCAAATGAAACATGCTTCCCAATTTTAAATGGGCAATTTTAAATGGGCATTAGTGTCATAAACTATAGATAAGAACAGGCCACATGCCAAAATTTAGGCAGAATGGTCACTTCTGTGCAATTGAAAGGGATGGATTGAGATGCTTCCAAAAGTTTCACTTGACCAGAGAAATATGTTCCCATCCACCAACTGTGAGGAACCATATTTTGAGTCATTAGAATAGAGTTTGAACCTCTGCCTGCTCCTCAGCCCCTATATTTCTACCCTCGTCATAGATTGTGAAGACTCATAAGTACATCAGGCCACTGAAAATTCATTTCCAAAAAACTGGGTTAAAATTTTTAGAAGAACCCTATTTTCAGTCTCTAAAAAGATGCAAAATTGTCCTCATGAATAAAGATGGCAAATTGAAGAGAGAGATGTATCTTCTCTCATTTCCAAGACTCCTCAAAATTCAGAATAAATGGATCTTTAAATGTATAAACCCACCACAAGCAGTGTGGGAGAAAGATCATCAGTAGCATATCTAAAATCTACTTTGGCCCTGCAGTGTGGCTCGGTGGTTGAGTGTCGACCCATGCATGAAAGGTTGCTGGTTCAACATGGGGCAAGGCACATGCGCAGGTTGCCGGCTCTAACCCCAGTAGGGGGCATTCAGGAGGCAGCAGATTAATGTTTCTCTCTCATTGATGTTTTTATCTCTCTTCCCTCCTCTCTCAAAATCAATAAAAGCATTTTTTTAAATTAATAAAATAAATGTATTCCTTTAAAAAAACTACTTCGGAGGCAATAGGACAGATTCTGAGGAAAATCAAATTGCAGTGCTAAAAGCACATTGAGTAATTCTTCAGAATTCAGGAGAAGAGAATGAATAATTGAAAATAATAAAAGGTAACTAAAGAAACAAAATCTGTTTTCTAACTTGAACATCAAGACAACAATAAAACAAAATCACTAGCTTACTCACTGGATGAAAAAAAGTACCAAGAAAAGTATATAATGAAGTGTCTGGGGGAGAAAAACAGTTTCTTAACCAATGCTTAATTAAATTTTGTTTAGAGAGATATTGAGCTCCATAGAGAACCAAAAGGAAGGTCAAGTTCCAATGCTGGTTCTGGGTTTCTCAGCCTTGGCACTATTGACAATTAGTCCTGATAATTTTGTTTGGGGACCCTGGGGGATGCTGTCCTGTGTGTTGTAAGACATTCAGCAGCGTCCCTGGCCTCTACCCAGTAGATGCCAGTAGCACACTTTTCTCCTACTCATCTCAAATGTCTCCAGATATTGCTAATTGTCCCCTGGTTAAGAACCACTGTTTATGGTAGCTCTGGTCCATCACCTCTCTACTCTTGGATTCAGTTACCAGCTCTGTAAAGCAAGAGCATCTCAAAGAGCTTTTATTGGTTGGGACGTGATAATCTATCCATTTCCAGGCTAGTTGCAAATCCTTCCTCAACCAGCCTCATCTATGAGGAAGCCTGCAGCCCCTCCCTGCCTCATAGTCTAGGGCAGGGGTCCTCAAACTATGGCCCGTGGGCCCCATGCAAATACAAATATTGTATTTTCCCGTTTTGTTTTTTTACTTCAAAATAAGATATGTGCAGTGTGCATAGGAATTTGTTCATAGTTTTTTTTTAAACTATCGTCCGGCCCTCCAACGGTCTGAGGGACAGTGAACTGGCCCCCTGTTTAAAAAGTTTGAGGACCCCTGGTCTAGGGGGTCCCTGCCCTGGGGAGGCATCGTGGTGCTTATTGTTTCTGCCCTGGATCTCCTGGTGAGTTTCAGACTGAGTTCTAATTTGGTAAATTCTGAAGTCTTGCTCTCAGCTCCTCATTTCCAAGTGCAGGCCCAACACTCTCAAAGGACTTCTGGCACATTCCCAGCAGAACTGCAATTTAACCGAGAGCAGGCCTGGTATATTTTAAGTATTGGGAATTTGAGTAGTTTCCAGAGGCTCTGCCTCTGGTTCTTCTCTGTCCTGTGCCCACCCCAGAGCCATAGCCAGACACCCAAATGTCCTCTAAGAGGTTCTAGGAACTGAACTGGGGTCTCCAGAGCTCACCACAGAGCTTTAGGGGTTTGGAAGGGAGAGCAGAACAAAGGACAAGAGGACTTGCCTGAGAACCCCTTGGCTTAGAGCCTCCATATCTAGTTCTGAGTCCCCTTCTGTCTTTTGCCCCATGGCTGTTATCACCAGAACGCTTTTTCCACACACATTCTGGGACCTCATGTTCAGACAAAATTGTGCTCCAGCTCCCAAAGTCTGTAGACCAAAGGGAGTTTCCTATAGACCTGAGCCTCACACAGTCCTCCCTCCTCCCTCATCTGCTTTCCTGGAACTCTGTGAACACCCCCACCCCCACCCCCCAATCTGTTCCAACCCTCCCCAGCCCACCTGTCTTATTCGCGGAGACCCACATCCTTCTATAAACGTGTCTGCAGCTCTGCCCACAAGGACCAGCGCCCCAGGCTGAACTTCAGGACCCAGGGAGCTGAGGGCTCAGCATTGCTGACAAAGCTCAAACAAAGCTCAGCACCACTCTGTTTCTAGGACTGGAGAAATAGTTTGCAGGTAAATTTGGGAGAGAATTGGTAGGTTCTGAGCCCTGTTAAGATTTTAGTTGGTGGAGCAATATCTGTGAGCTCAGTAGCTGGGAGAGGGAGGGAAGCCCAGTTTGAGGGGATTTTCAAATATGTAAATAGATTTTTTTAAAATCCATCATGATTTTGGTAAGAATTTTTCCAAACATCTCTATTCTTTTGGAGAAAATGTTCAGGATTCCATTGGTGGCAGAATCCATCTCAGTGAAGGTATGAGTGTAGGATGTCCACTGAGGACAGTGCTGGACTGGCTCACTGCTCCCATCTCACCTCACCTGGCCTGGTAGGTCCTAGATTCTTTTAGTCAAAGTGTGGACTATGTGAAGCAGAACTGGCATCACCAGGTATGCAGAATCTCAGGCCACACCCCCAGTTTAGCAAATCAAATCTGAACTTTAATTATATCCCCAGGTCATTGGTGTGCACATTAGAGTTGGAGAAGGCAGTGTAGAGCCCCAGGCAGCCTCCACCACCTCTGCCCCTTAGCCCTGTGCCACCCCCAGCTGCCCCCTGCCCCAGCATGAGCACTCACCTGGCAGCTTTGAGCAAAAGCACCAACTGGTGACAGAAACAGCCTCAGGCTGAAGTCCACAGGGTCCCAGTTCTCCCCCAGGCCCTGCCTCCTGCCACCGCCCACTTCTCCCCCTCCCGCTTCCATTCCTGGCAGCCTAAGTGAAGGATAAAAGAATTGCAGCTGGAGGAGCAGGCTGCCCTGCTGTTAAAGAATGGGCTGTAGAGAATAACCCTCTGTTGTTGAGAGCAAGGGTATGTGTCCTAAGTGAACTGACACAGGAATTTTCAGATTATCAGAAAGAGCATTGACTTCAGTATGTTTCCAACATGCAGGCTTGCCGGCAACAGCAGATAGAATTTCCTTATTTACCTCAGGATGTCCTCTCCTCTTGGCTGAGAGAATTAGCACAGGCTTCCCCCCACAGCATAATGGGCATCTGCTCCATGTCCCTCAGCAACCCCAGGAGCCCAGCTCCTCTCCACCAGGCTCAGTGAGAACTGTAACACCAGCCCCCATACCCATTACTGCCAATATTGCTAGAGCCCGATCCCCTCCAAAGAATGGGAAGGGAAAGGCTGGGAGAGCAGGTAGGTGGGTGCTGGATGGGAGAGTAACTCTCAGTGCAGAGTGAGGGATCTGTAGTGAGGGATCTGTTCACTCTGTTGTGGCTCCCAGAGCCAACATTCCACTCTTTAAGGAGGAGAGTTGGAGGGGACCTCAGTTCCAGATTCTGCCCCTGTGGATATTTGGGGCATCATTCCACTGTTTCCTAGCATTTAATATTGTTATGGAGAAGTCTAAGTCCATCTGGATAGTCTTCACCATTTAAGTGATTTGATCTTTTTGACAATTTGTCAAATGAATTCTTTTTTGTTGTTGTTTGGGGGGTTTTTTGGCCTTTGAAGCCTGTTCACTTCTTCGGGGATTCTATTAAGCACAACATAAAATAACCTCCCTCCTGGGCATGTTCACATCTGGGTCACAGGAAATAGTTATGCATCCTTAGAGTCAACAAACTTTGAGTATTCAGGCTTATTCCAATACAGCCACATCTTCTATTCATTTGCTGGATATCTTATATTTTGCCTTTTTTTTTAATTTATTGCTTAAGGTATTACATATGTGTCCTTATCTTCCCATTGCCCCCATCCCCCACCCCCCACTCATGTCCTCACCCCCCTGTTGTCTGGGTCCATTGGTTAGGCTTATATGCATGCATACACGTCCTTTGGTTGATCTCTCCCCCTTATCCCCACCCTCCCCTGCCTTCCCTCTAAGGCAGTGGTTCTCAACCATCCTAATGCCATGACCCTTTAATACAGTTCCTCATGTTGTGGTGACCCCCAACCATAAAATTATTTTCATTGCCACTTCATAACTGTAATTTTGCTACTGTTATGAATCGTAATGTAAATATCTGATATGCTATATGTGTTTTCTGATGGTCGCGAACCACAGGTTAGGAACCGCTGCTCTAAGGTTTGACGGTCTGATCAATGTTTCTCTATCTCTGGATCTGTTTTTTCATCAGTTTATGTTTATTATATTCCATAAATGAGTGAGATCATGTGATATTTATCTTCTCTGACTGGCTTATTTCACTTAGCATAATTCTCTCCAGTTCCATCCATGCTGTTGCAAATGGTAAGAACTCCTGCTTTTTTACCGCAGCATAGTATTCCATTGTGTAGATGTACCACAGTTTTTTAAGCCACTCATCCGCTGATCGGCACTTAGGCTGTTTCCAAATCTTAGTATTGTAAATTGTGCTGCTATGAACATAGGGATGCATATATCCTTTCTAATTGGTGTTTCTAGTTTCTTGGGATATATTCCTAGAAGTGGAATCCCTGGGTCAAATGGGAGTTCCATTTTTAGTTTTTTGAGGAAACTCCATACTCTTCTCCACAGGGGCTGCACCAGTCTGCATTCCCACCAGCAATGCACAAGGGTTCCTTTTTCTCTGCATCCTAACCAGCATTTGTCGTTTGTTAATTTGTTGATGATAGCCATTCTGACAGGTGTGAGATGATACCGCATTGTCATTTTGATTTGCATCTCTTGGATGATTAGTGACTTTGAGCATGTTTTCATATGCCTCTTGGCCTTCCTTCTGTCTTCTTTCGAAAAGTATCTATTTAGGTCCGTTGCACATTTTTTGATTGGGTTGTTTATCTTCCTTTTGTTAAGTTGCATGAGTTCTCTGTAAATGTTGGAGATTAAACCCTTATTGGTGATAATTTGGCAAATATGTTCTCCCATGCAGTGGGCTTTCTTGTTGTTTTATTGATGGTTTCTTTTGCTGTGAAAAAGCTTTTTATTTTGATGTAGCCCCATTTGTTTATTTTCTCTTTAGTTTCCATTGCCCTAGGAGCAGTATCAGTGAAGAAATTGCTTTGGCATATGTCTGAGATTTTGCTGCCTGTGGATTCCTCTAGTATTTTTATGGTTTCCCGTCCTATGTTTAAGTCCTTTATACATTTTGAGTTTATTTTTGTGTATGGTGTAAGTTGGTGGTCTAGTTTCATTTTTTTGCATGTATCTGTCCAATTTTCCCAACACCATTTATTGAAGAGACTGTCTTGACTCCATTATATGTTCATGCCTCCTTTGTCAAGTATTAATTGAGCATAGTGGCTTGGGTCAATTTCTGGGTTCTCTATTCTATTCCATTGATTTATATGTCTGTCCTTGTGCCAGTACCAGGCAGTTTTGAGAACAGTGGCTTTGTAATACAGCTTGATATCTGGTATTGAGATCCCACCTACTTTGTTCTTCTTTCTCAGGATTGCTGCAGCTATTCGGAGTCTTTTTTTTACTCCAGATGAATATTTGGAAAGTTCATTCTAGGTCTGTGAAATATGCCGTTGGTATTTTAATGGGGATTGCATTGAATCTATAGATTGCTTTGGGTAGTATGGACATTTTGATGATGTTTATTCTGCCAATCCATGAACACGGTATGTTCTTCCATCTGTTTATGTTTTCCTCTATCTCTTTTTTCAGTGTCCTGTAGTTTTCCATGTATAGGTCTTTTACCTCCTTAGTTAAATTTATTACTAGGTATCTTAATTTTTTTTGGTGCAATGGTAAATGGGATTGCTCTTTTAGTCTCACTTTCTGTAAGTTCACCATTGGTGTATAGAAATGCCATAAATTTCTTGGCATTAATTTTGTATCCTGCTACATTGCCGAATTTATTCATTAAGTCTAATAATTTTTTGATGGAGTCTTTAGGGTTTTCTATGTACAGTATCATGTCATCTGTGAATAAGGACATTTTTACTTCTTCTTTTCCAATTTGAATACCTTTTATTTCTTCTTCTTGTCTGATCATAATGGCTAGTACTTCCAGTACTATGTCAAACAGGAGTGCTGAGAGTGGGCATCCCTGTCTTGTTCCTGTTCTTAGGGAAAATGGTTTTAGTTTTTGCCCATTGAGTATGATGTTGGCTGTGGGTTTGTCATATATGGCTTTTATTATGTTGAGGTATGATCCTTCTATTCCTACCTTGCTGAGAGTTTTTATCAAGAAAAGGTGTTGGATTTTGTCAAATGCTTTTTCTGCATCAATTGATATGACTATGTGATTTTTATCTTCAATTTGTCTATGTGATGAATCACGTTTATTGACTTGCGCATATTGTACCATCCTTGCATCCCTGGGATGAATCCTACTTGGTCTTGGTGTATGATCTTTCTGATATACTGCTGGATCCGATTTGCTAGAATTTTGTTGAGGATTTTGGCATCTATGTTCATGAGGGATATTGGCCTGTAATTCTCTTTCATTGTGTTGTCTTTATCTGGTTTTGGTATTAGGGTGATGCTGGCTTCATAGAATGAGTTTGGAAGTGTTCCTTCCTCTTGAATTTTTTGGAATAGTCTGAGGAGGATAGGTTTTAGTTCTTCCTTGAATGTTTGGTAAAATTCCCCTGTGAAGCCATCTGGCCCCAGGCTTTTGTTTGCTGGAAGCTTTTTGATGACTGCTTCAATTTCTTCCATAGTTATCGGCCTATTGAGATTTTTAGAATCTTCCTGATTGAGTTTTGGAAGGTTGTATTTTTCTAGGAATATGCCCATTTCCTCCAGGTTGTCTAGTTTGTTAGAATATCCACCAGTTTGGCTCAGTGGATAGAGCATTGGCCTGTGGACTGAGGGGTCCCAGGTTCGATTCCAGTCAAAGACATGTACCTTGGTTGCAGGCACATCCCCGGTGGGAGGTGTGCAGGAGGCAGCTGGTCGATGTTTCTCTCTCATTGATGTTTCTAACTCTCTATCCTACTCCCTCCCTCTCTGTAAAAAAATCAATAAAATATATTTTAAAAAATTTTTAAAAAAGAATAAAGTTGTTCATAGTATTTTTTAACAATCCTTTGTATTTCTGTGGGGTCTGTTGTTATTTCACCTCTTTCATTTCTGGTTTTGTTTATTTGGGTCCTCTCTTTTTGCTTCTTGGTGAGCCTGGCTAGAGGCTCATCAATCTTGTTTATCCTTTCAAAGAACCAGCTCTTGGTTTCATTGATCTTTTGTATTTTTTTTTTTTTTTTGGTCTCTATGTCATTTATTTCTGCTCTGACCTTTATTATCTCCTTCCTTCTGCTCACTCTGGGCTTTTCTTGTTGCTCTCTTTCTAATTCTTTGAGTTGTAGAATTAGATGATTTATTACCATTTTTTCTTGTTTTTTGAGGTAGGCCTGTAGAGCTATAAACTTCCCTCTCAGAACTGCTTTCATTGTGTCCCATAGATTTTAGATTGTTGTGTTTTTATTGTCATTTAGTTTCCAGGGTGTTTTTAATTTCTTCTTTGATCTCTTTGGTAACCCAATCACTGTTTAATAGCATGCTATTCAGCTTCCAAGTGTTTGAATTTTGGGGATAGTTTTTACTGTAGTTTATTTCTAATATTATATATTTTGCCTTTTTGATATATCAAGCAGAAGTCAATAGCATATTGGAGCACCTCTCACTAGGGTTGAGATGCAAGAGGCAACACCTTCATTCTTTGTCTCTCAGGGAGAACTAATAGCACATCTCTTTCCAAAGATATTCTCTCTCCCAAGATAATTCTCTTGCCCTCTAATTGCCAACAACTCTGCCATTTTATACAACTTTTATGTGGGTGTAGAGTTTAAGAGTGGCATCACTTGTTTGTTTTTCCTTTGAAGAAGTGAATCTCAGGCTAACAAATCACTTTAGAATGTCATTTCCATTGTATATTCTTAAAACATTGCATCTCAAAATCCCAGTCAAAATTTCCAATTTAATATTTTGTTACACAGACATTTATTCGGTGCTTAATAAATGAGGGATATTCTAAGTGCTCTATGGCTACTAACTCACTTATCCCTCATAACAACGTTTTGATGTAAATACTATTACAAAGGAGAGAAATGAATAATAGACAGGTTAAGTAACTTATTCAAGGTCAACCAGATAGTTGAGTGGAGAAGTTGGGATTTGAAGAAGCAATCTGACTGTAGATGGCAAACTACTATACTGTTAGCTTTCCCATTACCCAAATTACCAGCATCTAAAGAGTTTTTATTGTAAACCCATTATAATTTCATAACCTCAAGAAAATAAAAATTCTCTGCGTATGTGTTCCACATTTTAATGACTAACTCCACTATCCATCCTGGATCCTAACCAAAAAACTTGGGTGTCATCACTGATAGCACCTTCACTGACCACATCTTATTGATCTACCAGTTGTACAGATACTGTCCTTTGAATTTAGAAGGTATCTTAGTTCAAGACTGAATTAATGAAACGTCATCCTAGTGTCTCAGCTTCTAGGCTTGTCCACCTCTAATTTGTTCTCTGCATTTCAGAAAGAATATTTACCTCAATTCTTATTTAGATTTACCAACATGTGTACCCTTTCTTTGCTTAGTGCTGCTTCTTGAATCCCATACTTCTGGATTACATTTTCTTTTTATTTTTTTAACCATTGACCACTATTTTACATGTTGAGTAGTAGTATTAAGTATATTCACATTGTTGAGCAGCAGATCTCCACAAGTCTTACCTTGCAAAACTGAAACTTTGTACCCACTTCTCACTTCCCTTAACCCCTAGAAACCATCATTCTATTTCTGTTTCTATGCAGTTGACTATTAGATATTTCATATTAGTGGAATCCTACAGCATTTGTTCCTTTGTGACTGGCTTATTTTACTTAGCATAATGTCTTCAAGGTTCATCCATGTTGTAGCATCTATTAGAACTTTATTTCTTTTTAAGGTCAGATAATATTCCATTGTATGTATGTATGTGTGCATGTACCATGTATTGTTTATCCAGTCACTCACTGGGGGACATTTAGGTTGCTTTCACCTCTCGGATAATGTGGAAAATGCTGCTATTTTCATGGTTGTGCTAAATTTTCTTCTTCTTAGAGTCCAACCTTCAGTAGTTCCTCTAGTAGGGAACTGTTAGGGGTAAAACCTTAATCCTTTTGGTCTTAAAAAGATTTCATTTTGTCCTCAATCTTGAATTGTCATTTAGTTGGGCATAGAACTCTAGATTGGCAGTCATTTTCTCTCCTGACTTTAAAGATATTATGTAATTGCCTTCTACTATTTGGTGGATTTATAAGTCTGATTTATAATCCTCCATGTGAAGTGCCAGCAGACTCTAAGAAAATTGTTATAAATACAGTTGATAAAATCACTGAGTTTATATTTGCAAATGCTATGTCATCACCAGTTTGTGAAACTGCTGGGGGGAGAAAAGACAACAATTAATGATCTTGTATTATTTACCAATGTTTGTTGGTTGAGTTGTGGAAAAATTTTGCTAAGAGTTACTGTACTGATAACTCCAATGCAAGATTTTCTTGAAACAAAAGAAATGCTTACCAAGTGCTCAATAATCAAAGACCTCAAAAATTCACAGTGTCATTTACAGTTTCTCACTAATAACACACCGTAGATGAACAAGGTATATTTGGAGCTCCAAGGAAAAGAACTAATTGTGACTAGCCATACAGACATGAGAGTTAATTGAAATTTAAACTTTCTGAAATATAAATGAATGATAATGATTTTACACATTGTTCTTACAATGACTCAGTATGCACAGCAATCTCATCAATAGCTACTTAACATATAACAAAGGCTGTGTTGTTTTGTTCTACTAAATATACTACATCTAGCCCAGTGCTAAACATTGAGGTTCCTACTTGGTTAATTCTTCAGGAATCCATGTGCCATGGCCCATTCTGACTTGCAGGGCCCAGGCTGGTGAATTAAATGGGGATATGATGGCGACCACTGCCATGCATTCTTTAATTATTTGAAAATGACACTGATTTCTGCCTTTTTTCCTGTGATGCAATATAGTTTTCTATTTATTCTCTTGGCCTAGAGGGAGTGGGGCAGAGCTCACTTGCCCTTTGCTATGTAGTTGTAACCAGACAATCAGTGGGTCCGCGCTGCCTGTCATTACTTGAACCAATTAAGCAGAGACAGGGTTGAATATATATGAGCATTTATTCCAATACTGCCGGCAGCATGGGAGAGCAGCGGGTCATCCACAAAAATCTGCTCCACTCCCCACCATAAGCCAGCTGCTTATATTGGGTAGGAGGACAAAGATTACATGGGAAAGTAGGCAAAGGGTATGCCAAATGGGCAGTTTACAGGTAATACGGGCTGGGGATTTGCAAAGGCCTTCAGGTATGCAAAAGCTAGAGGTCTTCAAAGGGCTAGCATCTCTGGTTTTTGGTTCTGTTTTCTGCAACAAGGTTGTTAATCTTTCCATGATAACAGGCAGCTCCCTGATGGGGAGAATGGGCTGCATTTCCAGGTGAGCTCCCAGCCAGGTTAGACTGTGCCTTATTGAATCAGAATAAAACAATCATGATTAACAGAACATGATTAATATTTCTTACAATTCTAGCTGGTTCCCAACATTCTATTTCTGCTCCTATCATAATAACTTTACTTCAGTGGTCAAGGAATCTATGTGGGATTCAGCCATCTGTTAAGTTCATCTATTCTAACTGTACATTCTAGAACATGGGAAATGAACAACAGATGGGTCTGTAGAGGCAGTGAATGTAATCTGTAACTGTGAGAGGGAGCGGGGACAGGGCTCCATTTATTACCAAACCTCCACATGCCCTATGATGGAGCTTTGGGTCCTCAGGGTTCTCAGTGCCAGCTCAGATAATCTATGCAACCTCAAAAGGCCTCAGTATTCCCCTTCCCCATTGTATAGATATTTGAGTAAATAGCTGTAGGTTACTTCGGGGAAGAACATGGGGAATCACTAATGCATGCACCTCACAGGGTATTGCAGGGTCCTTCCAGATGGAGATCCAACCCTTTCAATGATGGGTTCTCAATCTAACTTACTTAAAACTAACAGTCCCCTTTGGAAACCAAGAGCTCTGACCCCACCATTCAGGGCTATACAGATGGTCCAGCTGGAGTGACCACAGTCCTTGTCTAAATGTCTGAAATGAGGGTGGAAAGTGGGGAGTGCACAGGGCCCAGGGAATAGGGGTACTTTTTAAAGTTGCATGAATTTCTCCTGATTCTTCAATGGCCCCATTTATAAATGTCCACAGTGCCTGAGTCAGCGTGGGTATCAGGGGTGGAGGCCAAAGTTGGTGCTGGGGGAGAGAGGGAGAGGGTTTCTGCCTAATTATTTCTAAGCTTCTAACAGGACCCTTAAACACCAAGACAAACTTCTCTTTTACAGTAAGTTTCTGAGGACTGGTGCCAAGCAAGAAACCCCCACTTCTTTAGTCCACCAGACAATACCCTCTTTGTCCCTCCTCTTCCCACCAGATGAGACCAGCCTCCTCCCACAGCCATATGCTGGCAACATGTGCCAAGACGTGGAGCAGCAGGACGCCCAGGGTGCAAGGATCACCCAAGGTTAGGGAGTAGAAAGGAGTGCAGAGGCCTGGCATCTCGTACCCCACAATGATTGGAAGAAATACCTTTCTTCTCTCCCTCCCTCTTTCTTTCCACAGATGGCTGTAACTATCTAGTTTGGGGGAGAGCAAGACACCACCAGGACCAAGGGTTGAAGAGGGGTCAGCAGAAAGAATCAAAGCAAGAAGGAAAACCACCCCCAGAGAAATAGATATAATGGTATGGGGCCTGGGATACTACATGACCTGGAGAGAAGAGAGCTACGCTAGTCCTGGGCCCATCATCACATGAAAATCTGGAGGAAACAAACGTATAAGCTAAGCCCAGCAGGTGTGGCTCAGTGGTTAAGCTTCAACCTATGACCCAGGTGGTCACAGTTTTATTCCTGGTCAGTGCACATGCCCAGGTTGCAGGCTCAATCCCCAGTGTGTGGTGTGCAGGAGGCAGCCGATCAATGATTCTTTCTCATCTTTGAAGCTTCTCTCTTTCCCCCTCCCTTCCTCTCTGAAATAAATAAAAATATATATGTTTAAAAATATATATATATAAGCTAATAACTTCTGTTTTGTTTGTTTAATCCTCACACGAGGATATTTTTCCATTGATTTTTAGAGAGAGTGGAAGAGAGAGGGAAAGACAGAGAGAAATATCAATGTGAGAGAAACACATCGCGCCCTGCACGAGCCCTGAGGGCTCAACTGGGGAGGAGCCTGCAATCGAGGTACGTGCCCTTGACCAGAATCGAATCCAGGACCCTTCAGTCCGCAGGCTGATGCTCTATCCACTGAGTCAAACCGGCTAAGGCTAAGCTGATAACTTTTTAAGATTGTGTAGGTTTAGACTCTGTAACATTTACAAATAGTCAGCAAATGCATTTCTCATCAGCATGGCAACTCAAAGAACTGTTGATAAAGAGACAGAATCCTGGTTTTACTCCATGCTGATCCCATCTGGGGTAATTAATTAATCAGAATAATTCATTATCTGAATTTAGAAAATTTGCCTTCCTGCACTCTCTTTCTTTTTTCTTTCTTTTTTTTTCCTTCCTGCACTTTCTATCAAAGGCAAGTCCTTCTGCCCATGTGAGTATGCAATACTGTGACGCAGCTATTAATCCCAACCACTAGGTTTTCCTTCTTGATCCTCTGCTGCCCCACAGTGGGACTCACAGTTGACCCACACCTCAAAGTCCTTTCCACTTTTGCAGGTCCTTCCTCTGTGCCTTTCTTTACCAGATTTTCCATGCCCAGTAAAGTCTTTCCTAGATTGTAGGCCACTGCCCATCCCACAATCAAGCCTTCTTTCTCTATGATTGTGAAGGCAGTAAGTCCCTGGGACCCTAGAGCTGGATGATGGGAACAGAGGAGAGAAGGAAAGCCAAGTGCAGAAGACCAGGGAGGTCATCTTCATGGTGACCTTGAAAGAGATCATGGACTATTCCAAAGACAGAGTAAGCCAGTGGACTGAGTGTTGTGGATGGAAGGTATATACAGGGGTGGACAAAAGTAAGTTTACAGCTGTTCATATGGGAAAATATAGAATACAAGATAAATAATAATGCAAGAATAAACTCTGTTTTGCACACTCATGACTGTAAACCTACTTTTGTCCACCTGCATATGCTGTTTTCACAAGATCAAGGGGCAGTCCCAATTAAATTAGGCATAAGAAGAGGAGTTAGGAAAGGAAATATCAGATCCCTAAAAGATCAGCAAAAGACACAAATAGAAATACACAGATTCTTCTGCCTCCCCCTCCCCACAGCACAGCTGCTTTCTCCTTCCCCATCACTTCCCCATTCTCACTTCCAGGCCTCAAGTCTCGCAGGAAATAATGTCAAAGTCAACTCTTAACCAGGCATGCCTGATCTCTCAGCTCCACAACTGCACTTGTCTGAGGCTGTTCCTGCTTAAAAAAGTATCAGACTCACCGTGCCCAGGGATGTTGGGTGGAAAGTGAGCCAACCTTGGGGTAGGTCAAACCTGGGTTCACATGGTGGCTCCACCAGTCACTAGCTGTTTTACAGGGACTTCATCAAGTGACTTAATCATCTATACTACATTGCATCAGTGAGTCCTCTCATGGCTGTCATGAGAATTCAGCTTTTAAAACTAGTCTATGTAAGCTTCATGAGGGTAGAGGCAGCGTGTCTCTTGATCTGCCCTGCACCCTCATTGCCAAGGGCATTGCTCAACATTGAGAACTTGCTCAGTAAATATAGTCCATAGTTCAGAGTCTAGGCTAAGTGCTCACTAAATGTTTTTCTTTTTCTTTCCATAAACTATTACAGCTACATGGGACCCTAAGGATCCTCCACTCCATTTTACACATGAGAAAACGGACTCAAGTAACTTATATGGGTCATACAGACTGCAAGAGGCCGAACAAGACAGAGGCCAGTTGCTCAGACCTTGTGGAACTGCTGATACAAGGCACAGAAGAAGAGATAAGAGTGAGATTAGATAACAAAATGCCCCCCAAACTGCAGAGAATCGGAAATCTAAAAGAGGAGAAATCAGGAAAATAGTCTGTATCTCCTAAATAGGAGTGATTAAGGCACATGGACTAGGAAGGACATTGGCTGGAACAGAAAAGTTTTAGTCAGAAGTTATGAGTAACAGGAGTAATGAATAAAGACAGAAAGAGGAGGACCCTGGGTAATTATATAGTGGTATTTATTAAGCCAATACTATGTAACAGGTATATGTGTGTGTGTGTGTGTGTGTGTGTGTATTTATATATATATATATATATATATATATATATATATATATATATATATATATATAATCTCATTTAATTCTGACCAAAAACACTGTGATAAAGTTCTTATTATAATATCCAGTGTAGCAATGAGGAAATTGAAGCACATAGGAAATTAAGTAATTTGCTCAAGGTCTGTAAAATCTGGATCATTAACCATAACTCACTCAATTGGGTAAAATCCTAGTCGGGAGTTACTGTTTTGAATAATCAGAAGAAGGTCAAAACCCTAAGTAGGCATTACACTTATCCCAAAAAGTGTGTGTTCAGGGAAGAGAAAACAATGAGGAATTACTGAAAATGAGTGAGGGAGATGGGGACATCGGGAATTTGAGATGGGGATATTAAAAGCAAGATAAAGGAGCAGACGTAATCACTCTACAGTCACTCGACCAGGCAGTTAAACTCTTAAGTTGGATGGAAAGAAAAGTTGCAAATAATATAAAGATTAAAAATCATTTTTATGTTTTTTTGGAATAGCTATGAATATTGTTGTGTCTGTTTCCTCAGTATTCCCAAGATATCCCAAGAAAGAAACTATTCAAGTGACTCAGGAAAGTCAGCAGATCTGATGTTCCTCTCCCAGCCTCCCTCTTGTGGCAAAATAGGATATTACCGCGAAACACCAACACAAATGTAAATGTCTAGCTTGGACCTTACTGAAGGGAGGACATTATGTGTATGGTGGCTGCTGCAGAGTTCCAGGAAGCTGTCAGCAAGAGCTGAATCATCCTGTTCACCCTGCAGTAGTTGATCAGGTTTCCCAAAATTGCACCAGCACATCTGGAGGTCTTCATTGCTCAACCCCTTTTCCCCACGGCTGTTTGCTCAGCCTGGTACATCAACAGATGGATTGATCAGCTTAGCGCATGAAGTCCCCTTTGCCAATGGGGATCCAAATGCAAACAAAAGAGTTACAGATACTTGTCGAAGTCTGGAAATTAACCCTACTTTCAACCCAATGAATGACTCCGTTACTGTTTTGTGGATGCTGGCAGAAGACAGGAGAGCGAGATGAAGGACTGGTGATCGTGGCACAGCAAGCAGCATGAGCAGCATATTGGCCAGGGTTGTCCTGAACCCCTAACTCCCAGACAGTAACTTCAAAGAATCCAGGTGGATGCTCTACAGGCAGGAGGCTTGCAGTACAATCAAAGAACACTGAGCTTGAGGAATGCATGCTTTTATAGTCAGCTGGCTGTCATAAGCCTGGTTAAAATCACACGGGGTTTTGCATACATGACGTATGAATGTGCAGGAACTTCAAGGCCCGTGGCTAATTGCCCTTCCCAAAAGCACCCTCCCCAATTTCTTCCTCCACCCTCACCTCCGTGCTCCATCAGCCGGTTGTTCCCTGACTCACGGCAGATTGTTTCTACGGGTGAGGCAGGATTGCCTCAGAACGGCGCTAACATGCTGATCGTCGGTGACTCCCATGGATGTGGGACGCAGGAAAGGTTCAAGATTCCGGGCTACAGCAGCCAACTGCCCTGCCCTTCTGTGTGTGTGTTTGGAGGCGTGGGGAGAATCTGTGCAGTGCCCCCATCCAATCTACAGCACCCTAGGGGGTTTTTCACCCCCCTGCTTTCCTCACATCCATCACCCAGGATGCCCCTGTGGTTCTCAGGTCAATCCTGGAGGAAGGGGAGAGCACCAATATTCCTATCTGGGCCTTCCAAAGGAATCAGGCAGAGGAACATCCTCACTGGCAGTGATCAAGGCCACAACTCAGTACTCCCCTGGCAGGGCATAAGCCATGAAGGATTGACTGCCCTTTTTGTTGCCCCCCATTGGCTCTCCTCTTCTTCAGCCATGATTGGTTGGGAGAGGATGGCCCAGAGTTCCCCCTTCCCTAGGTTCCCTCTGTCTCTTGTGGGTAGCCCTCTCTGCCACGGGAAAGGAGTGTTCTCCTGCCATTGGGCATTGCCGCCAGCCCCCTCACTGGCCCTGGAAAGCTCCAGGTTTTTCATTCAGTACAGGAGCAGAGGGATGGGGCATTTTGTTAGTGGAGTCCCTCAGCCAAGGGGGAGGTGGTTTCCTTAGTTGAGGAAATGCCCCTGAAACTATAGTAAAAAGAAAAAGAGATGGTAGGAGCGAACACATAAGAAAATTACTGGCCAGAAGGTCCAACAGTTATGCAATAGAAGTTACACATAGAATGAATTGAGGAGGAATAGACTCATACCAAAGCATATTGTCATGAAATTTCAAAAAACTAGAGAAAAAAATTAAAATTTTACAAGTTTCTGGATAGGACAGAAAAAAAAACCCCACAGGTCGTACACAAGAGTCAGAAATCAGAATGAGGAAACCCTATACACTGCTGGTGGGAATGCAGACTGGTACAGCCAATTATGGAAAACAGTATGGAGTTTCCTCAAAAA
This sequence comes from Myotis daubentonii, assembly GCF_963259705.1. Taxonomy (NCBI): domain Eukaryota; kingdom Metazoa; phylum Chordata; class Mammalia; order Chiroptera; family Vespertilionidae; genus Myotis; species Myotis daubentonii. The sequence goes on along the minus strand of NC_081843.1, from coordinate 36,575,364 downwards.
ATTAAATATGGAACTGCCATTTGACCCAGTGACCCCACTTCTAGAAATATATCCTAAGAAACCAAAAACAGCAATCAGAAATAATGTATGCATCTCTATGTTCATAGCAGCCCAATTTACAATAGCTAAAATTTGGAAACAGCCCAAGTGTCCACCAATAGATGAGTGAATAAAAAAAAAGCTGTGGTACATTTATACCATGGAATACTATGCAGGTGTAAAAAAAGAAGGATCTCTTACCCTTTGAGACAGCATGGAGGGACCTGGAGAATATTATGCTAAGTGAAATAAGCCAGTCAGAGAAAGACAAGTATCACAGGACCTCACTCATATGTGGAATCTAATAAGCAAAATAAACTGATGAACAAAATAGACCCAGAGACAGAAGCATGGGACAAACTGTCGAATCTCAGAGGGAAGGTGGGTTGGGTGGGTGGGTGGGTGGGAAGAAATCAACCAAAAAACTTGTTTGCATATATGCATAACCCATGGACATAGACAATAAGGTGGTGAAGGCCTGGAGTGAGGAGCAGGAATGGGCTAGAAGAAGTCAGTGGGGAGTGAGGGAGGAAGAGACATATGTAATACTTTCAACAATAAATATGTAAAAAATAATTTTAAAAAAAGAAATCAGAATGCTGCTCTGGCCAGTGTTTTTTAGTGGTTAGAGTGTCAGCCCACGGACCTAAGGGTTGCGAGTTCAATTCCTGGTTAAGGGCATGTATCTGGGTTGCAGGTTTGATCCCTGGCCCTGGTCAGTGTGCATGCAGGAGGCAACCAATCAATGTGTGTCTCTCTCACATCGATGTTTCTTTCTCTCTCTCTCCTCCTCCTCCTCCTTCTCCTCCTCCTCCATCCCTACCACTCTTTCTGAAAATCAATGGAAAAACTATCCTCAGGTGAGGATTAACAACAACAAAAATCAGAATGGCTCTAGACATTTCAAATGTACCAATGAAAGCTAGAAGACAACAGAGAGATGCTAAAGAAAATTTAGCAAAGAAAATTATTTATTTATTTATTTATTTATTTATTCCTTTAACCACTAAAGAAAATTATTTCTAACCTAAAATTCTATACCTAGCCAAACTGTCAATCAAATGTGAAGGTAGAATAAAGACATTTTCAGATATACAAGCTCTCAAAAATTTTACTTCCAGAAGTTTCTTGATAATGTGTTCTTATCAAAATGAAAAATAAAAATAAGCTAAGAGAAATATATACACATATATATATTCATGCACTGGGGGGCGGGGGGTCCCTTAGCCTGGCCTGCGCCCTCTTGCAGTCCGGGACCCCTCGGGGAATGTCCAAATGCCAGCTTAGGCCCGCTCCCCTAGCAGCCCTGAACACCAATCAGAATGGGGGAGCAGAGAGCATCTTGATTAGGTGTCTGAGGCCTGTCTGGAGGAGTGCCCTGAGATGTTCAGAGGGATCACCTACTACCTGAACTGAGTGTTCACAGCTTCTTATGTTCTTCTCACCAGCACTGAGCAAGAGAAGGGCCAAAGCACCTTGAGAAAAGGGGATATGAAAGGGTAGGTGACCTCAGAATCCTACTTAACCCACTAAAACTACTCTCAAAGCTCTGGGTTCAGGGCAAGAATGGGCACAGAGAGGGACATTGTCAGCCCACTCCTGAGTATCATGTAAAGGGCCTAAGTTTAATTTATGTTCTTATCTTGAGCTCTCCAGGGAGAAAAAAGAAAGTGTCCTAGATAAGGCACTTGGCCCTTTAATTCTCTCACATTAGTATTTTTAATTACATTGTGTTGGGTGGGAAGTATATGGAAATGTTGTCTTTGATATTTAGTAATGGAAGAAAAATAAAAAAACTGAGAAGGAAATAAACCAGCCAGTGGTATTTAAACACACACACAGACAGACAGACAGATAGACACCAACAACTTAGAACAAATAAAGAAAAACATCCCAGGAGAACATTTTCAGATCAATGAAGAAACCAGAAGTCCACCTGAATAGCCCAAGGCTAAGGCAGATTACAGTGGGATATCTCACCCCACTTATGAGAAGCGGGGCAGACTTGGACCAGAGGGAGGAAACCTCGAAAGACTGGAGTCCTGACAGACTATGGGGGAACAGGAGAGGGCACAGAGTCATTCACACCCCCATAGAAACTTCCTGGAAGGATTGAGATTTCAGAGAGGGTATAGAAGCCTAACATAGCTTTCTGAAAAGAGATAGAAAGATTGTTGCTGACCAAGAAGGTATGAGACAGCTGAGAGAGGAGGGTGACAGGACCTGACAGGTATGCAACCTGCATTTAGGACAGAGCCACTTTAGGATAGCATGTTGTTCTATATGGGGGACCCCTTTGCAAACAACCATCAGGCCACAAAAAATGCATGGAAAGACCTGCATTTCCATGTGACTGGCTTCTGCTCTATTCTGTGTTTTATTTATAATGCATTAAATATCATCTTGAAAGGAATAAATAAATAAATTCTAAGAATTAAGAAAATATGAAATTTGTCTCAGCGAATGAGGAGATGGCACAAAAGACTAAGTACTGGTGATCTAGGGGTAGGGTATGCAGAGAATATAGGCTGTAAAGGAAAAGACACAATAATAAAATGTGCCTCATTCGCTGGAAGACATTGGGTGTTCTTTGGGTGGGGGTCGTCTAGAATCTGACTCCAACCTCCCTTTTGAATATCTCACTCCTTCTGCCATAGCCTCGCTCTCCTTCCTGAACTCCATTTCCACCAAATGGCTTCAGTGACTCTCAGATAGACCTGGCCATCCCTTTTGGTCCCTGCTCACTTATCGATTGATCTATTTTTGTGTTTATTTGTTGTCTTCTTTCTGCCAGGAACGGGGCTTAGTACTGGGGACAGAGAAATGAACAGAACACACATCCCTGTCCTTGTAAAATTTGCCCCCTGCTGCCAACAGAGATTCTTTCCCTGTTGGGCATTTCCCTCGTCCACACGTCTCTCGGGAAGCCTTTCCCAATGCCGTTCCACACTTAACTTCCTCCTCTGAGGAAGCTCTTGTCGCCCATCCTTAGTAGCGATTGTATAAGATTTGCAGGAATGTCTGGTCACACTTGGCTATGAGACTTTTCAGACTTTTGTAATTAAGTTATGAAAACTTATTTTTTGTTTTTAGCTTTAAATCATTAGGCACTATTCATTTTTTGTCTGTTTCATCTTTAAAACTAGAAAAGCCAAAAGATCCTCTCTGCACTATCATAGCTATCACCTGATTTTCAGACTGTGCTTTGAGTCAATACTTTCTGCTTTTGAGTTAATTACACTTTTTTTAAAGCTTCCCAGCCCTATGGACTCAATCATCACACCTTGCCTTTGCATTTCTCAAGCTGTTTGGCATCTAATATTTTGCCTTCACTAAGCATTTTATTCCGGTTGACCGTAAGAGGTGACTCAGTTGGCTGTTTGACCCTCCACTCCTTGTAATAGCCTGTAGGACCCTGCCTTTTACCCCAATTTGGCCCCATAACCAAGCCTGGTTCCCCTTCCTCCATTTCCCTGAGTGACTGTTGCTTAAAAAGAATCCTTTTCCAATTTCGGTAACAGTCACATCATTAGTTACTGAAACAGATTCCGATTCTGACTTTAAGCAGAAAATGCATTTATTTACCAGTGAGCTCTTGAAATCAATGGAGAAACTCAGACTTAGGCAGGAGAAGCACAAACCAAATAACACCATGGGACTAGTCCTGTAATCACATGCTGCTGCCAAGAGGGCCACGGTGTGGACCCATGTCAAAGTCCCAGTCCCAGATCGCCCGGCTCAGCTCCACATGGGCAGACTGTCTGTATTCACTGAGGAAAACACACCCAGCCTGGCCTGTGCATCCTGCTTCCTCACAGTCAGCTGAGGAGCCCAGCCTGGCACGCTCATTGGCCTGTGCATTTACCTCACCTGGGCAGGGCTCCAAGCCAAGCTGTTCCCAAAACTATATCCAGCTGTCTCTCCAGGTAGTCTGCACCAGGACCTGGGAAGTCCAGTACCTTCCACTCAGACACGATGAGCACAATGGTGTCTCTCTTGCTGTCCCTACTGCTTGTTGTGGGTTCTGCAGTCGCCCAGGACACTCAAAACAGTGAGTTGGGAACCAGGGGCTGGGTATGGAGAAGAATGCAGGGGAGGGAATGTGTGAGACAGATGGGCTGGGAGAGGGCCCCAGATAAAGCCCGGATTCCCAGTGTACAGTAGGAATGGGTGTTTGAGGCTGTCAGCTACCTCAGCTCACACACTTCCAGAAGCATTTAGGGAGCCTCTGGACTCATGCTAAGTAAGGCCTTAAATAATTAGAATCTAAAATTCTTAGTAGGCAAATGAACAAAACTGAGACCCAGACAAGTGAAGTGACCTGTCCTGGGTCATACAGCCAGGACAGAGCAGGGACCACACCGGTGCAACTTTTTGTTCCTCCCTCCTTCCAATGGAGAAAGATAACAACTCCAAAGAGCACTTGTAAAGGCATATTGACTGGAGGATACTTCTGGAAACAAGCCCATTCCTTCCCCGCATAGTTAGACACTTGGACAGTGGGCCTGGAAGGCTGGTGACCAGGAAAGAAGCCAGCTGGAGGTTGGGCAGAGTCCATTTTAGGACAGAGTCCTGAGGCTTTTTTTCAGGATGAAGAAATGGGAGCTAAACTGTGGAAGTTAGAATTTTTACATTTACAAACTGTCAGAATATGTGTTTTATAACTATTGATTATATTTACCTTGTTAATAACATCCTACATCAAAATCCAGTTTAGATTTAGTGTTCTCCAGAGAAACAGAATGAATGCCATGTACATGCACAGAAAGAAACATTTATTTTAAGGATATGGCCCACACCATGGCGGGGGCTGAGAAGTCCAAAATGGGCAGGGTTGGTCCGCACACTGGAGACCCTGAGAAGAGATGATGTTGCAGTCTTGGGTCCAGAGGCAATCTGGAGGCAGAGTGCCTTCTTCCTTTGGAGACCTCAGCCTCTTCCCCTGTGGCCTTCAGCTGATTGGAGGAGGCCCACCCACATTATGTGCAGTAACCTTTACTCAGCATCTACTGAGTAAAATGGCAATCACATTTAGAAACTAATTAGTGAGAATAACTCACAAATGTTTCCCCACTCACACTTTTTATCTCTTCTTTTCTTCTTTCCCCTTGTTACTTTTTACATTTGAATTTTTCTCATTCTTCATCTCCTTTTACCCCTAATTTTAACAAGCTTTCCATGTTTTCTTACCTAACCTACGCTCTTTGTTCCCCCTGGATACTTTTCCTTATTTTGAAACTCTTTCAGCATGCCCACTGCTTTTCACATTTCCTATACCAAAAGCATCTTTTCAATGTTTTCTAAGTTTAAGTTTGTGAAAAGGAGAGTTGAGGCTCAGTTTTGGTATCACTGAGCCTAGTTCATGTCCTGTATGTCCTACAACTGTCCCTTCTTTCCCATCCATCCCCTTCCCTTCACCTTCCTGTTAGTCATATCTGTTTCTTCATAACCTCCTCCACCCTTCCTTACCTTATCCTTTTCCTTACCCCAACTTTAAAAAAAGAAAATAATAACTTAAGTACTGGAACTAGAAATCTGGAATATGACCTCTAACATTAGTAACACCCATCTATATATGTAAAAGCCTAAGCGACCGTCCAACTGATAGCTATGATGTGCAATGACCACCAGGGGGCAGATGCTCTTACCAGTAGCTATGACACACACTGACCACCAGGGGCAGGCACTCAACACAGGAGCTACCAAGCTGTGGTGACTTGGCAGCTGTGGTTCTTGGGTGATGCACCCGGAACCAGAGAGGAGGGAGCCCAATTCCAGGATGCGTCACCCGAGAACTGCCCACTTGCAATCTGGGACCCCTTGGGAGGATGTCAGAGATCCGATTTCAGTCTGATCCCTGCAGGCCAGGTGGAGGGACCCCACAGGTGCATGAATCCGTGCACCAGGCCTCTAGTAAGAGTTATATTAGGAATCCATTTTGAAATTTATTATAAAAATATCCCAACCCTCTACCACTCCCTGACTCACAAAAAAACACAGGGACAGCCCTGGCATTTCTGAGTTCCATCCTGTTCTTAGCTTATGCTGATCCATTCTAGGTCATTTCCTGCGGTTACTAATTAATTCTTCTTCCTACACTTTCTAATTATAGTGTTTGTTAGGTTCAACTAGGTTATGCTCCAATAACAAAGACAGTTTTTAGTAGCATAACTCAGTAGATGTTTATTTTTTTGCTCCTGTAAACATGAAAACAGAACAGACGATATTCCTGTCTTCCATGGGGTGATTCAAGGATCCAGGTAGTTCCCATGTTGGGACTCTTCTATTTTATCCTGTGGTCTCCACAATCATCACCTAAATAAAAGAGAGACAGAGGGTTCAAATCAGCTCATGGGGCCTCCAACCAGAAGAAAGAAATCACTTCCACCCACATTTCCTTTTGACAGAGCTCAGTCATGGTCCCAATCTACACTAATAAAAGAGAAACATGCAAATTGGTGTCACTCCACTACACCTACCAGCCAATAGGATGAGTATGCAAGTTAACCCAACATAGATGGTGGTTAATTTGCATACGTAGGCGCGGAGCGAAGACTGAAGGCTCCGGCCGGACTGAAGATTGAAGAGGCTTGGCTTCTCCGCTGCAGCCGGACCAAAGGCCTGGGTCCCGGGTGCCAGAGGAAAACTGGTGCCGGCAGGCAGGTGAAGGAAGGCCTATTACGCGAATCTTCATGCAACTGGCTTCTAGTATACCTGCAAAAAGGCTAAGAAATACCATCTTTTGATGTGCCAAGAGAGAATACAATGTAGTAAAACACAAAACGGTCTCTGAAGTATCATCCCCAGAACAGAACTAAAGCCCATTCTTTCAAGTGAGCGTCCAATAGTGCATGGGTGGCAGCAGGTGGAGAGAGCTGAGGGGGGAGAAGCCCAGTGATCAGGTCTCCCTTCCTGGCCCTCTGCTGCCCACACTGGGACTCCCCTGCGTGAATCCCACAGCTCACTCTTTTCTCCCCTTTTGCAGGGCCTTATTCTCTGACCTACCACTCCAATGGGGTATCCAAGCCCAAGGAGGGCTTCCCCAGTTTTCAGGCAACTGGCTACCTCAACGACCAGGCCTTCTTCCACTACGATAGTGAAACTGAAAAAGCTGAACCCCTGGGCCCATGGAAGCAGGTGGAAGGAATGGAGGACTGGGAGGAACTAAGTAAATTTCAAAAGGCCAGGGGGGACTTCTTCCTGAAGAACCTGAAAGACATCATGGGCTACTACAAGGACACAGGTCAGTGGACTATGGACTGCTGGGGTGGAAGGTCTTAGTTCAAGAGGCAGTCCTGCAATTTTGAATGGAAAGGGGTCTGCAGGCTAGAAATGCTCCCCATGCCAAAGAAAAAGTCAGCAGCACACTGAGAGATTTACAGACATTTCTTCATCTCTCCCCGCCCCTACCCCCCCGCCTCCAACACATCACAGCTGCTTTTCCTCCTTCCCCATCACTCCCCCCATCCTCGCTCCCAGGCCTCAACTCTCACACCAAGTGCTGTCAGTGTCAGCCCTTGTGGGAACATCTGTCCTCTCAGCTCCACACCCCTACCCATCTGAGGTGGATCCCACTTTAGAAGGTATCAGACTCACCCCCACCCAGGGATGTTGGGTGGGGAGTGAGCTAACCTTGGGTCATTCTGATCAGGGTTCAGGTTCTAGCTCTGCCAGTCACTAGCTGTTTCACAGTGAACATGTTCTTAATTATCTGGTCTGGATCTGCCAAAACTGGAGCATTGAGTCCTGCCTCCAAGAGATTTTGTGAAAATGATCTAGGTAAATTCCATGAAAGCTAGGACATAGCCTGTCTTGATATCCCCAGGAGCCCCTTAACCTAAGACAGACAATGAAGATGCTGAGTGATTGGAAGAAAGTACCTAGTGCAAACCATGGCTCATACTAGCTGCTCAGAAAGGACTGAATTCAAAACCACAAACTGTTAGGGTTCCATAAAATCATAAAGACCCTCCTGTCCATAGGAGGAGACTGGTGGGAGGGGTCACCAGGTCTTATGGTGTGAGGAGTCATGCAAGGTGGAGCTCAGAGACTAGTTCTCCCATCTCCCAACCCAGCTTTCTTTCTCCCAAACCATGCTGCCTACTCCACAAGCCAGCCAACCACAGGCCTGATGAACTGGTGATTTTAAATTATTATAGGGCTGGTGTCAAAAGATGGGTTTCTGAGTATTAAAAAACAAACAAACAAGAAGCTACAAAAGAAGGCAAAAGTTACTAAATCTGAAGGATGTAGTTTGGAAGTCCTAGTGAGAAAACAGCCTGAACTGTGCTCAAAAATAGGAGTGGGTAAGGCACAGGTGCCTGGGAAAGAAACTAAAACAAAGTTTGATTGGCTGGAATGAAAAATGGATGTGAGCAATCATGATATGAAAATAGGTATTAGAAAATAATGAGGCCTGACATTTATTGAGCTCTATGTGCTGTGCTAGGCACATGTATTGACACATGCAATGATCAAGATAACCCTCTAATATAGTTCCATTGCCATCTTAGAAATGATAAAATTGAAGCAAAACAGGTTATTGGCTGAAATTTACACAACAAGTCAGGTGAGGGTGGACATGGGTCTGGGATTAGAGCCCAGATAGCTTGAGATCAGAGCCAGTGCCAATAGCACTAGTCAGTATTGGATAAACACCTACTTTTATAATAGAAATAAAGCGACTCTTCCCCCCTTTCCTAAGGCCAATTTCCAATTGGGAAGGGAAGCCATGTTAAAGATCTGTAATGAAAATATCAGACACCAGAATAGAGGGAAGAACTGATCAACTTCTGTGGACTCACCTGGAGACATCAAACTTCATGTAGATGGGAAAAGAGGATAGATTGCACAATCTATTTTTAACTACAAGTAATTTCTATTTAACTTGAAAATGAACTTCTGTGCCCCTGTCAGGTTCCTAAGACCTCACAGTATATTAAATGTTCATTCAAGAAGGTGCTTCATGGGACTAGAAGATCCATTCACAGCCCGCAGCAATCTGAAATTCCCTGATTGGGAAGAACGTATCTCATCTCAGATTGGCCTAAAACACCAAAGCATACTAAGCTTCCCTCTCTGCCTGCTCTATGTCTGGCTAATAACCCATCTGCCACAATAAAGGGGTTGCATCTTTAGATTTCAAAACCCTTTCTTCCTCATTGCAAACTGTGCAAGAGTAAGTTATTAAGACAGAGTTGATGCCAGGCTGACTGATTTCTGGGGGGTCGGGTTGCCTGCAGGGAATCACACCATGCAGGAAAAGTATGGCTGCAAACTTCAGAATAACAACTACTGTGGGGCATTCTGGACGGTTGCCTATGATGGACGGGACTACATCAAGTTCGACACAGAAATCCCAGCCTGGATCCCCCTGCAACCAGAAGCTGTGAACACTAAGGTGAAGTGGGAGACAGAAGGCTCTGTGCAGCGGGCCAAGGCCTCACTGGAAGAAGAGTGCACCGGGAAGCTGCAAAAGTACCTGCAATTCAGCAGGCCCTTCCTGGACCGTCAAGGTACCTACGGCCCCCATGTCCTCCTCCCCGCACTGAGCTGAGAAAAACCAAGGTGACTCCAGGCTGGGACCTCAGGGGAACATTTCAGGCAAATCCTGTAGTCATTTCTCTCTGTGATAGGCCTCCTGGCTTGGCTGTGGGGAGAAGGCAGGTGTGTAAAATGTCTGCCCAGGAAGGATGAAGATGAGTAACTGAGAGCAGGATTGATTGACACAAGCTGAGACTTTGGTTTAAGAATTAATCAGAAAGAAGTTCTTAAGCAGCAGACAGACCCGGGGAGACAGGAGCCACAAAGCCCACTGGAAGGTTTTTTTGGGGGGGGGTGGGAGGGCAGGGGAGAGAGAAACCAAAAACATAAACACACGGGGCATTCGCATTTCTTGCCACCAGAAGTCAATCCACAGTGGGTGGGCAGGTGGGTGCTGGGAGGCAAGGAAGTAGCCACAGACATTCCTTTATCCAACAGGGAAGCCTCATGGAAAGCCTCAGCTTCCCTGATCTTCTGGAAGTTTCCTGGGGAGGCAGGTAGAAAACGGAGAGCTCTGCTCATCCCTGACTCCAGGGGTGGGAGAGACGTGAACAGGGAAATGTCTTCTTCAGACCCTCAACTCTGTGCTGTGTCTCTCCACAGACCCTCCCTCTGTGTCAATCACCAGCCATGTGGACCCAGGAAACATCAGGACCCTCAAGTGCGTGGCCGACAACTTCTACCCAAAACCCATCAGTATGTACTGGACTCAGGCAGACAGTGTAGTGGAGACTGAGTCATGGGGAGAGGGTCCTCTCAGTGAAAATGGCACTTACCAGTCCTGGGTGGTGGTGAAAATCCCCTCTCTGTCCAGAGGCCCTTACTCCTGCCACGTGCAGCACAGCAGCCTGGCCCAGCCCCTCACTGTCACATGGAATAAGAGTCAGTAACCAGGGGCTAAGCATCTCGGGGTGCGGAGACTAGTAGGCACCCTTTCATCGGGACAAGAGAGATGAGCTCTGGAATGACTGTCATCGCCATCAGCAAGGCCCAAGAGGAACAGTGAAGGGGACGGAGAGGTGGTGAATTTGGAGACACAAAGCTTGAATGCTGAGCACTGAGCTGACTCACGGCTACACTCCCTCTCTGAACCCATTATCTATTCTGTGGAAACTAATCACACTAAACAACTAGCCTATAGGAAAAATAAATCTGATTATTGTATTGCTAAAATCTGTAGAGATGTCAGCAGAGATTATTATTCATCCTGCCCCCAAGCATTTGAATCATCTGAAATTCTTGGTATCCACTGGAAACAATATGTTCTGGCCATCTTTTTGTTTGTTTGTTTTGTTGATCCTCACCCCTGAGGATATTTTTTCCATTGACTTTTAGAGAAGGTGGGAGGGAGGGAGGGAGGGAGGGAGGGAGGGAGGGAGGGAGGGAGGGGAAGAGAGAGGGGGAAGCATCAATATGAGAGAGAGACATATGATTGGTTGCCTCCCACATGCCCCAACTATGCCAGGGATTGATCCTGCAACCCAGGCAGGTGCCTTTGACCAGGAGTCCAACGCGTGACCCTTCAATGCATGGGACAACACTCAACCACTGAGCTATACCAGCCAGGGCTGTACTGGCCAGCTTGACCTGGGGTCTCCACTGTAGCATGGCATGACCACCTTGTACCTTGAGTATTGTTCAGGTGCCCACTGCTGATGTCCCCTCCGGTCATGAGGTCATAGAACACTGCAAATTCTTTAATTCAATCTGAAACCTCTTCTGTACCTCAGTTTCCCCCACACTTACTTGCCACCTGTGAGACACTATCCTCCACTCCAGCCACTCTGCCTCTACTATACTATGTTGGCTTTAGGGCCATGTCACCAGAACCCAGATTCAGCTGCCTGCTACCACATAAGCCAAACTCCTGAGACAAATGCTGTTGAAATTGGAAAGTGATTTATTCAAGTGCTGGACACCTGAGAAGATGGGGGATTCTTGTTGCAAAGCCGATCTCAACATCTCAGTGCAGGCCGAAGTTTTTTTCTTTTTTTTTAATAAATCTTTATTGTTCATATTATTACAGTTGTGCCTCTTTTTCTCCCCATAGCTCCCCTCCACCCAGTTCCCATCCCACCCCCTGCCCTTACACACACACACCCGCACTGTCCTCGTCCATAGGTGTACAATTTTTGTTCAGTCTTTTCCCGCACCCCCCCACTCCCTTCCCCCTGAAAATTTTCAGTCCACTCCCTTTCTATGCCCCTTATTCTATTCTATTTACCAGTTTATTCTGTTCATCAGATTTTTTATTCACTTGATTTTTATTTTTATTTTTTAAAATATATTTTATTTATTTTTTACAGAGAGGAAGGGAGAGGGATAGAGAGTTAGAAACATCGATGAGAGAGAAACATCGATCAGCTGCCTCCTGCACACTCCCTACTGGGCATGTGCCTGCAACCAAGGTACATGCCCTTGACTGGAATCGAACCTGAGACCCCTGAGTCCACAGGCCAACGCTCTATCCACTGAGCCAAACCGGTTAGGGCTTCACTTGATTTTTAGATTCACTTGTTGATAGATATGTATTTGTTGTCACTTTGTTGTTCATAATTTTTATCTTTACCTTTTTCGTCTTCTTCCTCTTCTTAAAGAATATCCTTCAGCATTTCATATAATACTGGTTTGGTGGTGACGAACTCCTTTAGCTTTTTCTTATCTGTGAAGCTCTTTATCTGACCTTCAATTCTGAATGATAGCTTTGCTGAGTAGAGTAATCTTGGTTGTAGGTTCTTGCTATTCATCACTTTGAATATTTCTTGCCACTCCCTTCTGGCCTGCATGGTTTCTGTTGAGAAATCAGCTGAGAGTCATATGGGTACTCCCTTGTAGGTAACTAACTGTTTTTCTCTTGCTGCTTTTAAGATTCTCTCTTTGTCTTTTGCCCTTGGCATTTTAATTATGATGTGTCTTGGTATGGTCCTCTTTGGATTTCTTTTGTTTGGGATTCTCTGTGCTTCCTGGGCTTGTAAGTCTATTTCTTTCACCAGATAGGGGAAATTTTCTGTCATTATTTCATCAAATAGGTTTTCAATATTTTGCTCTCTCTCTTTTTCTGGCACCCCTATAATTCGGATGTTAGTACACTTGAAGTTGTCCCAGAGGCTCCTTGCACTATCTTCATATTTTTGGATTCTTTTTTCCTTTTTCTTTTCCGGTTGGGTGTTTTTTGCTTCGTATTTCAAATCTTTGACTTGATTTTTGAGATCCTCTAATCTGCTGTTGGATCTCTGTATATTATTCTTTATTTCAGTCAGTGTATGCTTAATTTCTAATTGGTCCTTTTTTCATATCCTTGAGGGTCTCACTAGATTTATCGGAGGTTTCTAGAAGATTCTTGAGTAACCTTATAACCGTGGTTTTGAACTCTATATCCAGTAGTTTGCTTTCCTCTATTTCTTTCATTTGTGACCTGTTTCTTTGTCTCCGCATTTTTTATGCTTCCCTGTGTTGATAGAGTGGCTTTGTGTGCTAGGTGTCCTATAGGGCCCAGTGGCTCAACCTCCCTAATTACCTGAGGTGGACACTCTTGGTGCACCCCTTTGTGGGCTGTGTGCACAGTCTTGTAGTTAAGCCTTGATTGCTGTTGGTATCACTGGGAGGAATTGACCTCCAGGTCAGTTGGCTATGAGGACCAGCTGTGTCTGCAGTGGGAGAACTTCTGTGCTGGAGATACCCTTATGGGGCAGTACTTGCTTCAGTGGGGCTTTGGCGCTCACTGAGTCTACCCCTTGAGTATGTCTCTTATGGATCTGAGGAGTTGTAATCTGGATGGTCTCACTGACCACTGGGTAGACTGGCTCTTGGATCTCCAAGGAGGTGCAAAGTCAGCCACTGCCTGAGGCCACCCAGCAGGAGCTACAGAGAGATCTGCAGATTCCTCCTATTTGTTTGGGGTTTGGAGATGCCCAGATGAGGAGCAGCTGTGAAGTAATACAGGCTGCTAACGAGCCTTAGGTCTTCTTTTGGTACCTCTGGGGTTCTCTGACCCAGCTACAGTTTGACAGGTTTTTAGGCAGGGAAAGGCCAGGCCATTCATATGCAAAAGTGCACAGCTTGGGTGGGGTTGTAAATTGGGTGGGGTGGGGTCTCAGGGAATCACCAGAGTGGAGCAAACCACAATGGCTGCCAGTCTGCTTTGCCTCAGAGAGGTACCAGGGTCTGTGTCCCATGGCCCCTTGCAGGAACAATGAATGCTGCAAGCACCTCTGTGAGAAAACCACCCTCGCATTCCGACCTGATGCCAGACAGTCCAGTTTCCATATGAGTCTGGGTCCCCAGAGACTCTCCTGGAACTGGAGTTCAGAGCAGTTGGGAGCCTGTATCTCCCTCCCGATTGAAAAAGACAACAGCATACCCAGCTGCCAGCCTCTTTTGCATGTGCCTCCATACCTCCACACTTCCACACCTCTGCACCTCCTACCGAACTCAATGCGCTTTTCTCTTTCCTTCTAGTTGTAGAATTTCTACTCAGCCAGCCTTCCTGTGGTTCTGGATGATGTTTGTTTTGTCTTTTAGTTGTAGCTTTAATGTGGTTGTGCACGGCAGCAAGTTCAGGTATTTACCTATGCCACCATCTTGGTTGCTCTCCCCAAGCAGAAGTTTTTATAAGGAGGAAGAGAAAAACAGAACAAGGAAATCAAGGAGAGGGTTCTGAAAATTTCTCCATGTGCTGACCAGCATGATCCATTTCAATAAGGATATTGAAACTGGTCAAGTGATGGTTGGATGTGCATCATCCTGGTCTTCATCATCTTGGTTCTATGGTTGAAGGTCAGCAAACTTCCAAAAACTGGGGTGACTGAAGGTCAGAATATGCATCTTCTGAAGTTAGTTCATAGAATTCCTTTACAAACATGCTGTTTATCTACAGCTATATATTAGTCAGAGTTAGCATTTACAGAAACAATGTCAAAGGAATGATGGAGTGGGTTACAATTCCGCACTGTTACAGTCACACACGACCATATCTTATTTGAAAGGCTTCATCCTGTCAGGACACACTCCCAGGAAAGTAAAAAAATATTCAGACCTGTAGAGAATTTTTATAACAGTTTATTTGATCCTAACTGATGGCATATGCACTGGAAAATAACAGTTTGCATCTTCTTTTATGCATTTGAAATTAAGAAGGAAATGTAAGAAGGTGGGAGAGAACAAGGTGGGGATTAGACCAAAGGATAGTTAACAATTTATGTGCTCTCTTTTGCTTGGTAGTTCAGTTTGTTCATTAAATTCCACAACAGACTCATAGGCAGAGAGCCGGCAGACAGTTCTGGTGGTAGGGGGTGGGGTTGGGTGGGGTGGAGGGATTGAGAGAAAAAAAAGAGAGAGAACTCATGGACATGGACAACAATGTGATGATGGCAGGGGGAAGGGAGGAGTGGAATAGGTCATAAAGGGGATAAATGCTGAAGAAAAAGTAAAATAAAATAAAAAAAAATTAAGTTTATGTGCTCTCTTGAGAGTTACCATCCCCTTTGAGGGTTACTACATCTGATATTTCTTTTTCTTTTTTAAATAATTTTTATTTCTTGAAGTATTACAGAGTATTACATATGTCTCCTTTTACCCCACCTTGACATTCCCCCAGCCTCCCCTACCCCCTAGTGTCTTGTGTCCATTGGTTATTCTTATATGTATGCACATAAGTCCTTCAGTTGATCTCTTAAACCCCCCCAAACCCTCCCCAGGCTTCCCACTGTAGTTTGACAGTCTGTTCAATGCTGCTCTGCCTCTGTATCTACCCCTGTTCATCAGTCTATACTGGTCCCCATTATCTGTCCCAACCTCACTGGAGCCGTCCCCACCTCACCAGGGCCGTTTTGTCCTCACCAGGGCCATCTTGACCTCACCAGGGCCGTCCCAACTTCACCGGGGCCATCCCGACCTCACTGGGGTCATCCCTACCTCACCGGGGCTATCCCTACCTCACCGGGGTCGTTTCAACCTCACCGGGGCCGTCCCGACCTCACCGGGGCCGTCTCGACCTCCCCGGGGCCATTCTGACTTCACTGGGGCCGTTTTGGTCTCACTGGGGCCGTTTCAACCTCACCGGGGCCATCCCGACCTCACCAGGGCGTTTCAACCTCACTGGTACATCTGATATTTCAAAGGTGTGTTAACTTTACATGCATAAGAGCAATGGACCAGCTGGCTTAAAACCTTTCACTAAAGAAGTTATAGGTATGGGGCTTGGCTTCCCACTATGACCTACCCAGTTAGGAATTTATGAACAGATCACCCTATGAGATTTCTTTCTACAGAACCCCTTTTTTTCATCCACAGTTCCCACTTTGGTCATAAATCAATCCAAAGAATGCATTAATAACCAACCTTTTGTTTGGATAGTGTGGTCTCACAGCCCTAGGAAGGCTCATTCCTAAGAAATCCCAGTTTCAATGTTGTCTTGTTGACCATTGGGCATGGGACTATACAATAACCATGGAATCTGAGTTGAGGTTGAATTTTTTCCAAAAGAGAAGGGCAGGTAAGTGGAAGGCAGTCCAGTCCTATGGCCTTCATTACAGATAAAACATTCTAGATAATTTCTTTTCTGAACTATCATGATCCGAGTTTTGCCTTCTGACTCATTTTTCTGTATTTGGCATCTAGTATAACATTTACAGAAGCCATAGAAAGAATATTAATAGTCATACATGTTCAGTAATCATAAATAGTTGGACTATATAGAAAAAGTCAAAGACAAATATAACTATTATGATGACTAATCATTATCAGACTGGTAAAGATTATCAAACAAAATGGATTCTGAGTTCAATATCATATAGTAGGTACACAAACCTTGTCGATGTCTAGGGATAGTTGTCTATCCCTGGTGTCGGCAGCTTCTCATCCTCCAGCAGTCTTTGATGTCCGTAAACAGGGGTAGATGTCCATTACTGTTTAGGTGCCTGATTAGGTGGTACCTTCCAACGAAAGTGTCTTTTATTTGATGTCCTTTCCAATAAGCAAAATGTCCAGGTGGTAGTTAAATGATTTTTAATGTCTTTGTCTACTGAAAGAAAGGGACTACAAACTCGGCATTTTCTTGAAGTGACTCTATCAAACCTTTGCAATAGTGCAAGATGTCTCCATTCAAAAATGTCAGTTCATAAGGTTCTTCATCTAAGTCCAGTTTAAATGCACTGTGATGCATGAAGAAATGCAAAAACCGAAAAATAGGGAGCTGGGAAGAATCAAGTGGCTCTCTTGGGTTTCTGGAGCCTTGACTATTCATTTAATTTACAACCATTGTTTATCCACACGATAAACAGAAGTTTTCATCACTTATTTTACAATGTTTCCCATGAAATTTAAAACCTTTTGAGGAGTTCCAGAGACATTTCTGACACACTACAAAGTTATTCCTACATATATTAAGATTTTAACCCTAGCCCAACAGCATGGCTCAGTAGTTGAGCATCTACCTATGAACCAGGAGGTCACGGTTCGATTCCCAGTCAGGGCACATGCACAGATTGCAGACTTAATCTCCAGTGGTGGGTGTACAGGAGGCACACAATCAATGATTCTCTCTTATCAATGATATTTCTTTTTTAAAAATATTTTTTATTAATTTCAGAGAGAAAGGAAGAGGAAGAGAGAGATAGAAACATCATGATGAGAGAGAATCATTGATTGGCTGCTTCCTGCATGCCCTCTACTGGGGATCAAGCCTGAAACCTGGGCATGTGCCTGTGGAGACCTGCTCCCAAATGGTCCCGTAGGGTAATGGCGGCGTGGGATGAAAGCACCAGAGACCGGGGTTTAGGAGGACTGGCACAAGGCACCAGCAACTTTATTTTTTACACACACTGTTTTATAGCTAAGCTGTGGCTGGTCATGCTTCATAGATCACTGCTAGGGCTTGGCCTATCATGGGGAAGTAGCAGTTCGTTATAGACTGGGCAAGACTGGGCAAGCTTTGTCTAGTTCCATCTATGTTTGACAGTTGCTATGACAAAATGTTTGCTTGCCTAGATCACAAGAACTGGGGTGCAAGCCAAGTTCATGTCCTTTACATGACTTGGAGTGGGGTCAGGCCTTTCCTGTAGCCCCACGGCCTCTTACATGTGCCCTTGACCGGAATCGAATCCGGAACTCCTCAGTCCACAGTCCAATGCTCTATCTACTGAGCCAAACCAGTTAGAGCTTGGTTTTTTTAAATTTTTTATACATCATAGATGTTTCTCCTCTCTCTCCCTCCTCCCTTCCTCTCTGAAATCAATAAAAAAATATTTTAACACTAAAAACCTCAATGTCAAATGAAAACTAAGAAGTCAGATAGCATACTTTCGCTTGGACATTTTATAGCCTTTAAAAACATTTCTCATTATTCTGTGGTAAAGCAACTTGATACTAGGAGCCTAGGATTGCAGCATTATAATGTTAAGTGGCAGCCAGTTTTATCTAAAAAAAAAATCATTATTGGCAGTTTTCCCTTATTATCACTACTTTAATGTAGTTTTCTGTAAATCCAAGCGCTTTGATTTAATGCAAATACTCTAGATTGAGAAACGAGATTGTCATCTTCTGTTATTGATGTAACTTAATATGCTATTTATGGTTCTAATGAAGAATAATACCCTAATAATTTATAGTGTGGAATGTTTAGAATAAGTTAGAGAGGTAAATGTCACCATAATTCCTAGAATTAAAAAAAAAAAAATCTCCAAGGAAGAAAAGAAAATTTATCTCACAATAACCAATAGCTCTCACAAAATTTTCTCATGTGGTAGGATTGTGTGTAAAGAAGCCTAGATCAACTTAAAAGATTTTTCTGGAAGTTCAGCAAAGTAATGTTAAAAAGGGGCCTTTGGTCTCATCCTCTCTAACTTTCATTTCTCTTTTCCAGTCTTTTTCCTAAAGTTTGGTGCTACTCAAATTGGGTGCATCAGGGAGCTCTGTAACACTCATGTGCCACACAGGTGGTCTGTCACTTCTGCATCCAGTTTAATGGAGCTGAATGGTTTCTTAGACCATTATTCTTATGGGTCCCTACAGCTGACTTTGCTCAAAGCATTAGGACCCTTATTACCATATCAAAGTTCTGTCTCTGCTTAAGAATGAATTCACTGTTGCTTCGTAGTAATCCCAATATGCTTTCATTTTTTAAAATAAAATAAAAAATTGACAAAGACTTTTGCTCCTAGCCTGTTTGGGAAGAGTTCATAACATGGTGAAGATTGAGTACAGAGACTGCAACCTTATGAATAATAACTGTTGCCACTTGGCTGTTCCTTCTAATGCAAATACTCAACAGTAAACATGCCTAAAACATAATTAAAGCTTTTGGCCATACTTTTGGAAGAATTGTTTGCTAAGTAGCAGGTGTAGTTAACTGTCAATTGGTATTTATTCTTTCTCCAGAATGTGTAGCCTTGATGCTTCCAAACTGCTTGTTGTGTTTTGTTTGTTTGTTTTTTCTTTTTTTCTGAATAGCAAAGTTACTACTGGAAAAACTTAATTATGATTAGTGCAAATTTTTGAAGAGTTTCATTTTGCTTTAAAATTAGCGTATATTTCATCTCTTGGCTTTGGTGAACCTCAGATCTAGCTAGGAAATTCTTTTTTAAAAATCTGACATTTGGATTAATCTCCAGCTTGAACACTAATAGTTGTATTGTCCACAAATCTCAGGAATGTTTTAGGCAGAAAACTGGTTGTAACTTGTTGGTGATCTGAAGGAGTGTACTTTAGGATTTATTAAATAATACCCTTCTTTAATTGTAGTCCTAGGTATCGATAGCATGAGTGGCCTTAGTGTGTTTGTTGAAGTATACATTTTTTCAAAAGTAAAATTTAAGATTAAAAATATATGCTATATATAGATATCTAGAAAACTTGGTTTGTGGTGCACAAGTTAAATGTTGGATCACTAAATAACTGTTGCAGGTACCATTTGTGTAACATTACTCATTTCTGTATATTCCTTTTATGGGAAGATATGTTGCCATGATAACTAAAACTTTTCAGTTTACTTCTACTTTTATGATGTGAATGAATGCTACATTTTATTAAATATTACCAGGTCAGTACTATTTTTATACTTTATTAAGCAACAGGGGATTTTAGTTTAACAGATTAAAAATAAAAAGCTCTTAATGAAATGATTAAAAGCAAATCACTAACAATTCTTACATGAAAATCCCCACTAATAGTGCCACAATACTTTCTATAGAAATATCTAAGGTCATTGATAGATTTCTTTTTTAAGACAATTCTTCATTGTGTCATAATGACCTTTCATATCATCCTTATCACAAACCTGTAGTACCCACCATTATTTGTAACCATTAAACCATACTGAGTATGTTTGTAACCAGCATTGTGATATATTCTGTACTTGTATTGCTAAAAATAAATTATTGACCTAATAAATATAGTGTTCCTGCAAAAAAAAAAAAGAAAGAAACATAAAAGTCAATTGTTAACATAAACTTAGTTTTATAAAACCCAGGAAAAATAAAGACAAGTCTATTTTACTTAAACCAACAAACTTAGGCTAGGTTTTATTTATTAAAGATTATTCTTAGGTCACAAGAACTTGCAAAAACATTTAAGTTATTTTCTATATTACCAAGAATTTTAGAATATCCAATTCTTACAAGCAAAGATTTGCATTTAAATTAATTTCAACAAAACCATAGGTTAGTAGAAAGCTATCGCACATGAATAGCATACATATACATAAGACACACATACAGACACAAGCAGAGACCTTTTAGCCATGAGAAGAGCTCACTAGTTTGTAAAAGGACAATTAGATCCAACTTTTGCCCTTTTGACATTTACAATTTATATTTCTTCTTGACAAGGCAAATGCCAAATGACTTTCCACCTTTTAAAATAAGGACAGCTATTTTTTAATACTTCAAAGAATTAAATTGACACCTAAATGACACCATAGGTGGATCTATTTATCGAAATCTTCTTTTTGAAGTTCCAAGAAGCCAATTAAAATGATTTCCATTCATTCTGCCTAATTTAATAGCAATCTCTTTCTAATTGTGCATGCAAAAGATTAATTTAGAAGCATCAAAGGATCCTCATCGCAGCCACTTAGTTATGTTCCCAGTGGAAAAACGGCAACAGGCGTTAGCAACAAGTATACTCAGATGAGACCTCGATTCGGCAACCTCAGTGCTTGAGTTCTGGCTAAGAAAGAACTCAGAGCCAAGACTCAAACTATAAGAATGTTTATCTAGAAAATCACAGAGGTAGAGTGAGCCTAGAAGAAATGGGCTCAGTAAACAAGTTACAGAGGCAAAAGAAGGGCCCTGGAGCTTAGGAGAAAGAGAGAGGCAAAAAATGGACCTGGGGGGAAGGGTGGGGAAAGGCGGGGCATGCTCCATTGAGAGCCACAACTGGGTCCTCCTTTCTGAGGGCTTTTTTCTGAGGTCTTGGGGAGGATCTCAATAAAATATTCATCAGCTTTCCTGGTGTGTGTCCTCAGGGTCACCATCATGGTGTCTCCCCAGCTGGGTTTGCTGCTTTTCTGGGCTTGGAGCTGAAACACACTAGTAGCCGAGGCCTAGATGTCATCTCCAGGGGTTAATGCTTCAGGGGGTGGTCAAGCAAGGGCTTGTAGTTTTGCTCTCTGCCCTGGTGACCCCTCACACTTGGCCTGTTTCTACTCTGTTCATGCCTGTCTAACGGCCCATGACAATGATAAATGGGAGGCTGACTGTGGTGGGCCTTGTTGGCCTGAGAAGCGAGATTTCTCATGTTTATCTTGAGATCTGTAGAGTCTGAACACTCTTCTGGGAAAAACAGACCTTACATGCACTTCTCCAGATGAGCCAAATGCAGAGAAATGAACAAACATACGCCATTTCTGTTCTTATAAAATTTGCCCCTAAGGTGCCAACAGAAATTCTATCCCTGTCCAATGTCCTGGTCAACCACAACACCTGTCATGAAGCCTTTCCCAATGCCATTGCACAATTGACAACCTTCTCCAATGAAGCTCTTGTTCACACCCACCTTTAATTACTAATAATATGATTAGCATTTAAGAAAAGTCTTGAATATACTTTATTTTTAGGCTTTTGTGATTAACTTATGAAAACTTATCTTTACTGGTTCTTAGTTTTTTAATAATTAGGCATTATTACATTTCACCAATTTAATCCTTGCAACTAAAAGACACAAGATATTCTTTCTGCACTACCACAGAAGTTGTTTGCTTTTCAGACTGTGCTTGAGTCAATCATTTTTGCTTTTGACCTTGTCTTCTTCTTTAATCTTTCAAGCACTTATAGGTACAAACATCCCAGATTTAGTCCTTGAATTCTCAAGTCCTTCACATTGTTGTATAGTACTAGCCTATTGGGAAATGAAATTCTACCTTCAATGACCGTTATGTTTGCCCTAGCTGGCTTGGCTCAGTGGATAGAGCATCAGCCTGCGGACAGAAGTGTAACAGGGTCGATTCCAGCCAAGGGCAGATGCCTGGGTTGTGGGGTCGATCCCCGGTGGGGGGCATGCAGGAGGCAGCTAGTCAATGATTCTCTCTCATCATTAATGTTTTTGTCTCTCTCTCCTTCTCCCTTCCTCTCTGAAATCAATAAAGAAATATATATATATTTTTTAATGACCATTGCGATTAGTTGACAGTAAGACATAACTACATCAGCTGTTTGACCCTCCACACCGTGTCAAGGCCTGTAAGAACGGCCCCAAGATATCTGTATGTTCACTGCTTCAGCCCAACATGGCCCCATATCTAGCCGGGTGCCCATTTCTATATTTCCCTGAGCAACTATTGCTTAAAAACAATCCTTTCCCAATTTTGGTAGCAGTCACATCATTAAATCTTCTGCTAAAATGGAATTCTATTCTGACTTTAAGCAGAAAATGCATTTATTTACTGGTTCCTTGTAGAATCAGTGGAGAGGTTGGAAAACCCAGAATTAGGCAGGAAAAGAAAAGGCAAAGCACACCTGGAAGTAGTCCCAAGATCACATGTTGCTGCCAACAGAAGCAGTGAATGCCACGGTGCAGAACAATGACAAGGTCCCAGCCCCCAGATCACTGGCTCACCCCTCCATTGGCAGACCATCTGTAGACTCACTGGACACAACATCTGCCCAGGCTGCCCTGATATCCTGTTTTCTCACTGCCAGGATATCAGTGAGAAAACAGGATATTTTTTCTGGCCTGCGCATTCACCTCACCTGGCCTGGGCCCAAATCCCAGCCAGTCCCAAAAGGACACCTGGCTCTATCTCCAAGTAGTCTGCTCCAAGCTCCTGGATCTGAGGAGCCTTCAGGCCAGGAACCAGGAGCACAGTGGTGCCTATCCTGCTGTCCCTACTGCTCCTTCTGGGTCCTGAAGGCCTCCTGGAAACCCAAGCCTCTGAGTGTGGAAGCAAGGGCTGGACATGGAGAAGAGTGGAGGGGACATGGTGATGAATGGGATTGATGGGAGAAGGGCCCCTGAGGAAGCTGGAATTGCCAGGGCACAGTAGGAATGGGTGTTCAAGGCTCTCAACTAATTCAGCTCACACTCTTCTACAAGCATTCAGGGAGCCTCTGGAGTCATGTGGAATCAGACCTCAAAGAATCATAATTTAAAAAATTTTAGTGTATAGATGAACAAAATCAAGACCCAAAGCTGCTTGGACCCAAAGCATGGACAGAGCAGGGGCCACACAGACAGAACATTTTGTTCCTCCCTGCCTTCTAATGGCTAGATGTGCCTGTCTGGCTCACAGGGAGAGCAGTAACCCCGAGGGGCAGATGTGAAGGTAGATTAACTGGAGAGATGACTCCTGAATGAGGCCCCTTCCCTCCATAGTCTACAACAGTGGTGGAAGGCAGGTGACTGGGAAAGGGGGAGCGTGGGAAGAACCAGGGTCAGTTCTAGGGCTGGGAATGAGGCTCTTTTTTTTTTTTCACATAAAATCTCAGGATGAATAAATATAAGCTAAACTGCACAAGTTTAGAATTCATCACATTTACCAACTATCAGAATATGTGTTTTGTATTGCTTTTATACCCAGTGATCAGATTTTGAACATTAATCACATCCTATCTTGATTACTACAAATTCAACACTCCAAGCTGAGCTTCTAAAGGAAATCGTTCCCAGCCTTCAGAATGCTGAGCTGACTCTCTATCTTTCTTGAAAGCCTAAATTTAAGGATAATACTTTTTTATTTTGATACTTCAATTCAATTTCAAAATCAAAGCTCAGAAATAGCTTCTTTAGTTTATGACAAATCCACAGTCCCCTCCTCTGGGGAAAAAATAATGTCCTGGCTTAACATCAGGAGGACTGCTGGAACAAAATTTAAATAGTCAAGAGGCAACAATGTAGCAATCGATGTTAATCAGTAAATCACATGACACGAGAAAAATCTCAGATCAAGGAGAAAACTAAGAGTCCATATGAAAGTCCAGGGACAACGCATATTAGAATGTGATACCCCACGCAGCCTTTCACAGGAGTGATGAGGCCCAATTGGACAAGAGGGAAGAAACCTCAGAAATCCTGAGTCCTGGCCAGATGTGAGGGAAGGAGAGGGCACAGAGGCTCTCCCACACGCAGAACAATGACTTGAGGGATCAGATTTCAGAGGAGTGAAAGGCTCAGAGAGCTTAAGAAGAGGTGGAAAGATTGTTGCTGACCTGGAGGGTGTGAGGCAGCTGAGAGGTGATGGTCACAAAGCCTAGACAGGGAAGGGACCTCAATTTAGGATCAGGCGTAAGCATTGACTGGTCACATGAGTGTGGATACAGGGGTCCGGAGGACCAAATGTGCGTTCATACACAATCAACTTTTGCCCACCCAACTAAAATCACCAACAGGTTCCTCTGCCCGCAGAACCCACTACAACTGCAATTTCAGGATGCCCCACCCCAGCAGAAACTTGGTTGCCACAAGTTATCTCATACATATATATGTGTGTGTGTGTGTGTGTGTGTGTGTGTGTGTGTAAATATATATATATATATATATATATATATATATATATATATATATATATATACTAGAGGCCTGGTGCACAAACATTTGTGCACAGGCGGGGGTTGGGGGGGGGGGTCCCTCAGCCCCACTTGGGCCCTCTCACAATCTGGGACCCCTCGGGAGATAACAATCTGCTGGCTTAGGCCCACTCCCGGGTGGCAGAGGGCAGGCCCAATCCCTAAGTGCCTGCCCCACAGCTCCTGGTCGGCTCAGAGCAGGGCCTATTGGGGAGTTGGGGCGCCGCCCCCTGTCATGCACAGAGCAGGGCGGATCAGGAAGGTGTGATGCCACCCTCAGTCACGCTCAGGGTAGGGCTGATGGGGGGGTTTGGGCGCCGCCCCCTGTCACCCACAGAGCAGGACCGATCAGGTGGTTGGGGCACTCCCCCCTGTCACACTCAGGGCAGGGCCGATGGGAAGGTTGTGGCTCCAACCCGTCACACACAGAGCAGGGCCATGGGGGGGTTGGGGTGCCGCACCCTGTCACACACAGAGCAGGGCCAATCAGGGCATTGGGGAGCTCCCCCTTATCAGGCACAGAGAAGGGCCGATCAGGGGGTTTTGGCGCTGCCCCCTGTCATGCTGCTCCAGGGACCAGGAGGCCTCGTGGCTCCGCTGATCCCAGTACTAGGAGGCCTCGTGGCTCCGCTGATCCCAGATTCAGGAGGCCTTGTGGCTCTGCTGATCCCAGGCCAGGAGGCATATTACCCTTTTACTATATAGGATAGAGGCCTGGTGCACAGGTGGGGGCTGGCTGGTTTGCCCTGAAGGGTGTCCTGGAGCAGGGTGGGGGTCACCACTGGGGTGCCTGGCCAGCCAGGGTGAGGGGATGATGGCTGTTTGCAGCTGGTCACACCCCCTTCAGGGCAGGGGTCCCCACTGGGGTGCCTGGCCAGCCTGGATGAGGGGATAATGGCTGTTTGCAGCTGGTCACACCCACTTCAGGGTGGGGGTCCCCACTGGGGTGCCTGGCCAGCCTGGTTGAGGGGATGATGGCTCTTTGCAGCTGGACACACCCCATTCAGGGTGGGGGTCCCCACTTGGGTGCCTGGCCTGCCTAGGTGAGGGGCTGAGGACCGTTATCAGGCTGGCGGGTGACTGAAGCTCCTCCCAACCTCTCCTTTTTTTCTTTTCTTTTTTTATTCTGGGATTTATTTACCTTCTATGGCTGTCACTGGAGCTGAGAGCCCGCTTTAACTCAGACCTCAGCTGCTGAAAGCAGGTTTCTGTGCTTTGATTACCTCTGTATTTGAAACTTTGTTGCGACTCCAGCTCTGAGATCCCGGCTGATTGAAAGCAGGTTTCTGGGGTTTTGTTTAGCTTCTATATTTGTAACAATGTTTCTTATAGAGCAGCACAGAGGCCGGCAGTGGCAGGCGGGGAATGTTGGCTTCCTCCGTCACTGGAGCAAGCAAGCCTCATGTTCACTTCAGTGCCTGGCTGCCGGGCGCCATCTTGGCTGGCAATTAATTTGCATATTGCCCTGATTAGCCAATGGGAAGGGTAGCAAAGTTATGGCTAATTACCATGTTTCTCTTTTATTAGATAGGATACACACTAGAGGACCAGTGCACGAAATTTGTGGACAGCAGGGGGGGTCCCTCAACCCAGCCGGCACCCTTTCCAAACTGAACCCCTCTGGGGATGTCCGACTGTTGGTTTAGGCCCGATCCCATCGGACATCCCTCTCACAATCCAGGAAAGCTGGCTCCTAATTGCTCACCTGCCTGCTGGCCCCTAACTGCTCTCCCCTGCTGGCCTGAGCGCCCCTAACCATAACTGCCTCGGCCCCACCACCATGGCTTTGTCCATAAGAACGTCCGGAAGGTCGTCTGGAAGATGTTCGGTCTAATTAGCATATGACCCTTTAATTAGTATAGACATATAATTTTTTTTATTTCAGAGAGGAAGGAAGAGGGAGAGAGAGATAGAAACATCAATAATGGGAGAGAATCATTGATCAGCTGCCTCATGTACACCCTTTACTGGAGACCCAGAATGTGCCTTGACTGGGAATCAAACAGTGACCTCCTGGTTCACAGGTCAATGCTCAACTACTGGCCCATGCCAGCTGGGCTAGTCATCTTCTTAACAACTCCGCAGTGACTTTAAAATAGCATGTTGCTCTGTTTGGTGGGGTGGAGGGGCTGCCAACACCCCATTGGCCTGCAAGGATGTGTGAAAAGTCTTGCATTTCCATATAACTGGCTTCCTCTGTGTCCGACATGTTTTCATTTATGCATTTAAAATTATCTTGAAAGCAAGTAAATGAATAAATAATTCTAAATATTTTTTAAATAAAATGTATCTTGAGAATAACTGTCAAGAGAGTAGATGCACAAAAACCTAAAAACTGCTGACCTAAAGGGGTGGGGTATGCAGAGAAGGTGTGAGGGAAAAGTCACAAGAGTGAAATGTTCTCCAGACATTGATTGGGTTTCCATTGAATGAGGGCCATACAGATCCTACCTCCAACTTCCTTTTTCATTTTTATCATCCCACTGTTCCTACTTCTCAATCATCTACCTAAACTCTGTTTCCACTAAATTGTCCTCAGGGATCCTCAGATAGCTCTGTTATTGTCTCTTTTTCATCTTAGCTTATTTATCCATTCACCTATGCTTATAGGTGTTTACTGAATGCCTCATTTCTGCTAGGCATTGGGCTAAGTACAAGGGACAGAAAAATGAACATGACAAACACCATCACTGTCATAAAATTTGCCCCCTGCTGACAACAGAGATTCTTTCCCTGTTGGGTATTTCCCTCGTCCACCACGTCTCTCAGGAAGCCTTTCCCAATGCCGTTCCACACGTGGTTTCCTCCTCTGAGGAAGCTCTTCTTGTCGCCCATCCTTAGTTGCGATTGTATAAGATTTGCAGGAATGTCTGCGTCACACTTGGCTATTAGACTTTTTAGGCTTTTGTAATTTGTCATGAAAACTTATTTTTGGTTCTTAGGTCGAAATCATTAGCCACTAATGTTTTTGTCTGTTTCATCCTTAAAACTAGAAAAGCCAAAAGATTCTTTCTGCACTCCCATAGAAATCACCTGATTTTCAGACTGTGCTTTGAGTCAGTACTTTCTGCTATTGAGTTGATTTTCTTTTTCTGTAAGCTTCCCAGCCCTATGGACTCGATCATCACAGACTCTGTCCTCGAATTTCTCCAATTCCTTCACACTGTCCTATGGTAGCAGCCTCTTGGGACCTAAAATTAGACTTCACTGAACATTTTGTTCCAGTTGACCAAAAGAGATGAGTAAGTCAGCTGTTAGACACTCCACTACTTGTCAGTCCTAAGAAACAAGCCCAAGTTATCTGTATTTTCACTGGCTTCAGCCCTAATATGGCCCCATAACCTGGTTCCCCTTCCTCCATTTTCTTGAGAGACTGCTGCTTAAAAATAATCCTTTTCCAATTTTGTTAACAGTCACATCACTAGTTGCTGAAACAGATTCCTATTCTGACTTTAAGGGGAAAATAAATTTATTTGCTGGTTCATTCTGGAACCAGTGGAGAGACTGGAAAACCCAGATCAGAATTAGGCAGGAAAAGAAAGACAAATCATACCATGGGATTAGTACTGCAAACACATGCTGCTGTCCCCAGGGCAATAGATGCCACAGTGTGGACCCATGACAAAGTCCCAGTCCCCAGATCGCCTATCTCAGATCCCCATTGGCAGACCATCTGTAGACACTGAGGAAACATCCGCCAGCCTGGCCTGTGCATCCTGCTTCCTCATCGTCAGCTGAGGAGCCCAGCCTGGCACTCTCATTGGCCTGTGCATTTACCTCACCTGGGCAGGGCTCCAAGCCAAGCTGTTCCCAAAACTATATCTAGCCGTCTCTCCAAGTAGTCTGCACCAGGACCTGGGAAGTCCAGTACCTTCCACTCAGACACGATGAGCACAATGGTGCCTGTCCTGCTGTCCCTACTGCTTGTTGTGGGTCCTGCAGTCGCCCAGGACACTCAAGACGGTGAGTTGGGAGCCAGGGGCTGGGTATGGAGAAGAATGCAGGGGAGGGAATGTGTGAGATAGATGGGCTGGGAGAGGGCCCCAGATGAAGCCTGGATTCCCAGTGTACAGTAGGAATGGGTGTTTGAGGCTGTCAGCTACCTCAGCTCACACACTTCCAGAAGCATTTAGGGAGCCTCTGGACTCATACTAAGTAAGGCCTTAAATAATTAAAATCTAAAATTCTTAATAAGAAAATAGCAAAACTAAGACCCATATGCCCTGGCCGGCTAGTTCTGTTTGTTAGAGCCTCATCCTGATACACCAACATTGCAGGTTCAATCCCCAGTCAGGGCACATACAAGAATCAACCAACGAATGCATAAATAAGTGGAAAAACAAATATTTCTCTCTCTCTCTCTCTCCCTGGCCCCCAAATTTAAAAAGCTAACACCCAGACAAGTGAAGTGACCTGTCCTGGGTCATACAGCCAGGACAGAGCAGGGGCTACACAGGTGCAACTTTTTGTTCCTCCCTCCTTCCAATGCAGAAATATAACAGCTCCAATGAGCACCTGTAAAGGCATATTAACTGGAGGATATTTCTAGAAACAAGCCCGTTACTTCCCCCAAGAGTTAGACACTCAGACAGTGGGTCCGGAAGGCTAGTGACTGGAAAGAAGTCAGCTGGAAGTTGGGCAGATCAGAGTATATATATACTCTGTGCACTGGCCGGGGTGGGGGGGGGGTGTCCCTCAGCCCCACTTGTGCCCTCTCACAGTCTGGGACCCCTCGGGAGATAACGACCTGCTGGCTTAGACCTGCTCCCGGGTGGCAGAGGGCAGGCCCAATCCCTACGTGCAGCCCCTGGTTGGGCTCAGAGCAGGGCCCTTTGCGGGGTTAGGGCGCCGCCCCCGTCACACTCAAGGCAGGGTCAATGGGGAGGTTGCTGCGCCACCCCCTGTCATGCACAGAGCAGGGCCCATCAGGGGGGTTGGGGCTCCATACCCTGTCACACACAGAGCAGGGCCGATCAGGGGGTTGGGGCGCCACCCCCTGTCACGCATAGAGTAGGGCCAATAGGGTAGTTGGGGCACCGCCCCCTGTCACACACAGAGCAGGGCCCATGGGGGCCTTGGGGCATCACACCCTGTCACACACAGAGCAGGTCTGATCAGGGGGTTGGGGAGCTCCCCCCATCAGGCACAGAGCAGGGCCGATCAGGGGGTTGGGGCACCTTCCCCTGTCATGAACAGAGCAGGGCGGATAGGGAGGTTGTGGCCCCACCCCCTGTCACACACAGAGCTGCAGGGCAATCAGGGGGTTTGGGCTCTGCCCCCTGTCACGCTGCTCCAGGGGCCAGGAGGCCTTGCGCCTCTGCTGATCCCGGTGCTGGGAGGCCTCGCGGCTCTGCTTGACACAGGGGCAGTGAGGCCTGGCTGCTCTGCTGATCCCAGCGCTAGGAAGCCTCGCTGCTCTGCTGATCCCAGTGCTGGGAGGCCTCGCTGCTCCGCTGATCCCGGTGCCAGGAGGCCTCGCGGCTCTGCTGATCCCGGTGCTGGGAGACATATTATCCTTTTACTATATAGGATAGAGGCCTGGTGCACGGTTGGGGGCCGGCTGGTTTGCCCTGAAGGGTGTTCTGGATCAGGGTGGGGGTCGTCACTGGGGTGCCTGGCCAGCCTGGTTGAGGGGATGATGGCTCTTTGCAGCTGGACACACCCCCTTCAGGGTGGAGGTGCACACTGGGGTACCTGGCCAGTCTGGGTGAGGGGCTGAGGGCCGTTTTCATGCTGGCAGGCAACAGAAGCTCCCAACCTCTCCTTTTTTTCTTTTTTCTTTTATTCTGGGACTTATTTACCTTCTATGGCTGTCACTGGAAGTGAGAACTGGCTTTCTCTCTGAGGCTTGGCTGCTGAAAGCAGGTATCTGGTTTGTTTGGGTTCTATAATTGAAACACTCTTTCAACTCCAGCTCTGAGGCCCGACTGGCTGAAAGCAGGTTTCTGGGGGTTTTTTAGCTTCTATAATTGCAACAATGTTTCTTAGCATGCAAGCTCAGAGCCCAGCAGCAGCAGGCAGGGAACGTTGGCTTCCTCTGTCACTGAAGCAAGAAAGCCTCCTGTTCGCTTCAAGCTGCCTGTCTGCCGGCCACCATCTTGGTTGGCAGTTAATTTGCATATCTCGCTGATTAGCCAATGGGAAGGGTAGCGATGTTATGGTTAATTACCATGTTTCTCAATTATTATATAGGATATATATATAAATATATATATATATATATATATACACATATATATATATATATATACCATTATTGATCTCAGAGAGGAAGGGAGAGGGAGAGAGAGATAGAAACATCAATGATGAGAGAGAATCATTAATTGGCTGCCACCTGCATGCCCCTTCTTGGGGATCAAACGTGAAACCCAGGCATGTGGCCTGACCCGGAATCAAATCGTGACCTCTTGGTTCATAGGTCAATGGTCAACTATTGAGCCATGCCACCTAAGCCCAGAGTCAATTTTAGGGCAGAATAATGGGACTTTCTTTGGCATAGAAAATTTCAGGGTGAAGACATAAGCTAAATTGTGTAAGTTTACAATCCATTACATTTACAAACTGTCAGAATATGTGTTTTATAATGATTATGTTTACATTGATAATCACACCCTACATCAAAATCTAGTTTAGATTTAGGGTTCTCAAGAGAATGCCATGTACATGCAAGAAAGAAACATTTATTTTAAGGATATGGCCCACACCATGGCGGGGCTGAGAAGTCCAACATGGGCAGGGTTGGTCCGCACACTGGAGACCCAGAGAAGAGATGATGTTGCAGTCTTGGGTCCAGAGGCAATCTGGAGGCAGAGTGCCTTCTTCCTTTGGAGACCTCGGCCTCTTCTCCTGTGGCCTTCAGCTGATTGGAGGAGGCCCACCCACATTATGGAGAGTAATCTGCTTTACTCGACATCTACTGAGTAAAGTGGTAATCATATTTAGAAACTAATTAGTGATAAAAAACTTCAGTCCTGGAACAAAGAATCTGTCATATGTCCTTCAACATTAGTAACACCCATGAGAGTGAATTCATGAATTCATTATTGAATTAATTATGAAAATGCCCTGCCTCCCTTTCCCCCCAGTCTCTGCCTCATACCAAAATGCAAGGACAGCCCTGGCAATTCTGAGCTCCATCCTGTTCTTACCTTATGCTGATCCATTAAGGTCATTTCCTGAGTTTTCTGGTCAATTCTCCTTCCTACAGGTTCTAACTATATGTGTCCATCAGGTTCAACTAGGCTATGCTCCAACAACAAAGACAGTTTTTAGTGGCTTAACCCAAACTAATGTTTATTTGTTGCTCATTTAAAAATGAATACAGATCAGGCAACGTTCCTCTCCTCCTTGGAATGACATGAGGACCCATGCCGTTGGCATCTTAGGGCGCTTCTGTTTCAACCTGTGGCCTCCACAGTCATCACCTAAATAGAAGAGAGGCAGAGGGTTCCAGTCAGTTTGCAGGGCCTCCGACGAGAAGAAAGAAATCACTTCCCTCACTTTCTCTTTTGACAGAACTCAGTCACGGTCCCAATAGACCTACAAGAAAACTGAAAAATATCTCTGACATGGCAAGAGTGGAAACCGTGTAGTAAAAATGCAAAATATTTGAAATATTATTCCCCTGAATAGAAGTAGAGTCTCTTCTCCCAAGGAACTGACAGCAGGTGGAGAGAGCTGGGGAGGAAGAAGCCCATTGATCCATTTCCCTTCCTGGTCTCCTGTTGTCCCACATTAAGACTCCCCTTTATGGTCCCCACATCTCAATGTTTTCTCTTTTCTTTTCGTTTTTTTTTTGTTGTTGTTGTTGTTTTGTTTTTGTTTTTTTTTTTGCAGGGCTTTACTCTCTGAGCTTCCTCTTTACCGGAGTGTCCAGGCCCAAGGCAAACATCCCTGGTTTTCAGGTCACTGGCTTCCTCAATGACCAGCCCTTCTACCACTACGATAGTAAAAGCAGAACGGCTGAGCCCCTGGGCCCATGGAAACAGGTGGACGGGATGGTGAACTGGGAGGATGAAAGCCAATTGAAGCAGGCCAGGCAGGACATCTTCATGGAGACCCTGGAGGACGTCATGGGCTATTACAGGGACCGAGGTCAGTGGACTGTGGGCTGCTGGGGTGGAGGGTCTTAGCACCAGAGGCAGCCTGCTCTTGGGAGTGGAAAGGGGTCTGGAGGTGGAAATACTTATATCTACAACGAGGTGTGCAAGAACAAGTACAAATATACAGACATTTCTGCACCCTCCTCCCCCACATCAGAGCTCCTTTTCTTCCTTCCCCATTGCTTGCCCCATCCTCACTTTTAGGCCTCAACTCTCACAGGAAGTGAAGTCAGTGTCAGCCCTTGTCTAGGCACATCTGACATCTTGGTTCCACACCCCCACATCTGAGGTGGGTTCCACTTTAGAAGGTGTCAGGCTCACCTCCACCCAGGGATGTTGGGTGGGGAGTGAGCTAACCTTGGGTTATTTTGACCTGG
Source organism: Myotis daubentonii (assembly GCF_963259705.1). Lineage (NCBI taxonomy): Eukaryota > Metazoa > Chordata > Mammalia > Chiroptera > Vespertilionidae > Myotis > Myotis daubentonii. The sequence goes on along the minus strand of NC_081843.1, from coordinate 36,542,307 downwards.
GCTCAGGTGCTGGCTCTGCCAGTCACTAGCTCTCTGACAGTGAACATGTAATTAATTGTCTGGTCTGAATCTGCAATAATTGCATCATTGAGTTCTGCCTCCAAGAAACATGAATTATTATCTAGGTAAATTCCATGGAAGCTACAACGGACTGTCTTGATCTCCCTTGGATCCATCACCTAGGAGAGCCAATAATAATTGCTAAGCCCTAGCTCCGTGGTTGGCAAACTGTGGCTCTTTGGCCCCTTGAGTGTGGCTCTTCCACAAAATACCACGTGAGGGCACAGGTACAGTGCAATTGAAACTTCGTGGCCCATGCACAGAAGTCAGTTTTCGGCCTGGGCGAGTCTATTTTGAAGAAGTACTGTTGATATTTGGCTCTGTTGACTAATGAGTTTGCTGACCACTGCCCTAGATGGTTTGGCTCTGTGGATAGAGTGTCAGCCTGCAGACAGCCTGAAGGGTCCCGAGTTCAATTCCAGTCAATAGCACATGCCCAGGTTGTGGGCTTGGTCCGCAGTAGGGGGCATGCAGGAGGCAGCCAATCAATGATACTCTCTCATCATTGATGTTTCTATCTCTCTCTCCCTCTCGATTCCTTTCTGAAATTAATAAAGATATTTTTTAAATTTTTAAAAAATACGAATAATAATTGCAAAAATGAAGTGAAGAGGTTGTGTCTCCCTTCCCTACAAATGCCATTTTCCAAGAGTTGTTGCTAATTGAGAAGGAAGTTGGGCATTAGAGATTTGTTTGAAGATATCAAAAATGCAAAAAGAGAGAAGAGCTGATAAAATTATGCTGACCCAAATGGAGACATCAACTTCACACACAACTGGAAGAAAAGGAGAGACTACATAATCTATTTTAAACTACAAATAATTTCTATTTAACCTGTCAATGCACTTCTGTGTGCTTGTGTCTGGTTCCTAAGACCCCACAGTTTATTCAAATTTTATTTAAAGATCTGTCCACAGTCTGCAGCAATCTGAAATTCCCTGATTGGGAAGAATGTCAAACACCAGAAAATGCTACGTTTTCCTCTCTCTGCCTGCTCTATGTCTGGCTAATATGCCATTTGCCAACACAAAAGGGGTTGCATGTTTAGATTTCAAAACCCTTTCTCCCTATTGAGTTGCAAGCTCTGTAGGAGTGAGAGTTATTAAGACGGAGCTGATGCCAGGCTGACTGATTTCTGGGGGGTGCGGCTCACCTGCAGGAAATCACACCTTTAAGGGAAGGTTCGGTTGTGAGATTCGGAATAACAGCTATGGTGGAGGATTCTGGAAGTATACCTATGATGGAGAGGACTACATCAAGTTCAACACAGAAATCCCAGCCTGGATCCCCCTGCAACCAGAAGCTGTGAACACTAAGGTGAAGTGGGAGGCAGAAGGCTCTGCGCAAGCGTCCAAGAACTATCTGGAAAACGAGTGCCCTGATAGGCTGCGGAGCTACCTGCAATACAGCAGGCCCTTCCTGGACCGTCAAGGTACCTACTGCCCCCATCCCTCCTCCTCACACTGAGCTGAGAAAGACCAGTCCAGGCTGGGACCTCAGGGGAACATTTCAGGCAAATCCTGTAGTCATTTCTCTCTGTGATAGGCCTCCTGGCTTGGCTGTGGGGAGAAGGCAGGTGTGTAAAATGTCTGCCCAGGAAGGATGAAGATGAGTAAGTGTGAGCAGGATTGATTGACACAAGCTGAGACCTGGGTTTAAGAATTAATGAGAAAGAAGTTCATAGGGGAGAGAAGAGGGCAGGGTCACAAAGACAGCGCAGCCGGCAGACGGGGGAGGCAGGAGACACAAAGCCCACTGGGAGATTTTTGGGGGAAAAACAAAACAATGCATGGGGCATTCGCATTTCTTGCCACCAGAAGTCAATCCACAGTGGGTGGGCAGGGGGTGCTGGGAGGCAAGGAAGTAGCCACAGACATTCCTTTATCCAACAGGGAAGCCTCATGGAAAGCCTCAGCTTCCCTGATCTTCTGGAAGTTTCCTGGGGAGGCAGGTGGAAAACGGAGAGCTCTGCTCATCCCTGACTCCAGGGGTGGGAGAGACATGAACAGGGAAATGTCTCCTTCAGACCCTCAAACTCTGTGCTGTATCTCTCCACAGACCCTCCCTCTGTGTCAATCACCAGCCATGTGACACTAGGACTCATCAGGACCCTCAAGTGCGTGGCCGACAACTTCTACCCAAAACCCATCAGTCTGTACTGGACTCAGGCAGACAGTGTAGTGGAGACTGAGTCATGGGGAGAGGGTCCTCTCAGTGAAAATGGCACTTACCAGTCCTGGGTGGTGGTGAAAATCCCCTCTCTGTCCAGAGGCCCTTACTCCTGCCACGTGCAGCACAGCAGCCTGGCCCAGCCCCTCACTGTCACATGGAATAAGAGTCAGTAACCAGGGGCTAACAGCATCTCGGGGTCCGGAGACTAGTAGGCACCCTTTCATCGGGACATGAGAGATGAGCTCTAGAATGACTGTCATCGCCCTCAGCAAGGCCCAAGAGGAACAGTGAAGGGGACGGAGAGGTGGTGAATTTGGAGACACAAGTCCCGAGTGCTGGGCACTGAGCTGACTCACTGCTACATTCCTCCTCGGATCCATTATCTAGTCTATGAAATCTAAGCAACACTAATCAACTAGCCTATCCACAAAATAAACCAGATTATTAAACTGCTAAATGCTGTGGAAATGTCAGCAGACGTTATTACTCATCCTGCCCCCACGCATCTGAACCATCCGAAATTCTTCGTGTTTGCTAGAAGCAATGTTTACTGGCCCTCTTGGCCTGGGGCCCCCACTGTAGCATGGCGTGACCACCAGGAGATTTGGGGGGGAAACGAAAGCTTTGAGCATTGTTCAGGTGCCCACTACTGAAATCCCCTCTGCTTGTAAGGCCATAATGCTCTGCAACCTCGTTAATGCACAATCCGCAGCCCTGTCTGTACCTCGGTTTCCCCAGCACTTCCTTCCCCACGGGGACCCCGCCCTCCGCTCCAGCTACTCCACCCAGCCCACATCCAGTTGGCCGTGGGGAGCACACACAGCTACGGGTTGTTCACGAGGCTTTATCCCCCAGATGCGCTCCCAGAGAAGCAAGAATCAGCCTGCTGTTCTTGGGCTCCTTCCAATTCATTTCATTGTGCCTCGTTGTTTTTTAACTGAGTCCGTTTGTGATTTCTTTGTTTTAACTCAGTCACCTACCACCCTGCACAGGTTTAAGTAAAACAAACAAACAGGGCAGAACTCTTACCTGTGACCCCTTTACTAAGCTTCGGTGCCACAAATTCCCTTAACAATTCCTCAGTCTCTTAGGACCACCTTGTCTCTCTCTGGAGGATTCTCCTGGGGATAGTTTATCAGCTGGACTGGAGAGATAAGTATTCACCAGGATCAGTGTGACAGGGGGCAGCGCCCAAACCCCCTGATCAGCCCTGCTCTGTGTGTGACAGGGTGCGGTGCCCCAACCCCACCCTCCCCCCCACAGGCCCTGCTCTGTGTGTGACAGGGTGCGGTGCCCCAACCCCACCCTCCCCCCCACAGGCCCTGCTCTGTGTGTGACAGGGTAGAGCCATAATCTCCCAATCGGCCCTGCCCTGAGTGTGAGAGTGGCAGCGCCACAACCCCCTGATCGGCCCTGCTCTGTGCGTGACAGGGTACAGAGCCCCAAACCCCCTGAAGGGCCCTGCTCTGTGAGTGACAGGGGGCAGCGCCCCAACCCCCTGATCGGCCCTGCTCTGTGTGTGACAGGGTACAGAGCCCCAAACCCCCTGAAGGGTCCTGCTCTGTGAGTGACAGGGGGCAGCGCCCCAACCCCCTGATTGGCCCTGCTTGGTGAGTAACAGGGGGTGGCACCGCAACCTCCCTATTGACCCTGCCTTGAGTGTGACAGGGGACGGTGCCCCAAGCCCCAATCGGCCCAACCCTGAGCGTGACTGAGGGTGGCATCGCAACCTCCCAATCCGCCCTGCTCTGTGCATGACAGGGGGCAGCACCCCAACTCCCCAATCTGTCCTGCTCTGAGCCCGACCAGGGGCTGCACCTAGGGATTGGGCCTGCCCTCTGCCACCCGGGAGCAGGCCTAAGCCAGCAGGTCGTTATCTCCTAAGGGGTCCCAGACTGCAAGAGGGCACAGGCCGGGCTGAGGGACCACCCTACCCCCGAATTGCACAAATTTTTGTGCACTGGGCCTCTAGTATATATATAAAACCCTAAGTGACTGAACAACTGGAATGACTGGAATGATCAGTTAACCAGTCACTATGACATGCACTGACCACCAGGGGGAAGACACTCAATGCAGGAGCTGCAGCCTGGTGGTCAGTGTGCTCCCACAGCCAAACCCCCATGGCCCCTACCCCTGGCCGACCAACCTCTTGCAGCCCCCATAGGGATTGGGCGAGATGGCCCCAATCAGCCCCAATCGCTGGCCAGGCTGAGGATCCCATCCATGCATGAATTCATGCACCGGGCTTCTAGTTTATAATAAACCATTAATTAGCTATTTCCTAGGTCTCTAATTTCCATTTTTAACTAAGCAAAATTTCTGGGTTGAATTTAATTTCTCAAGTAGACTTTTCTACCAAAGAAAGGAAAGTTCTCTATCTCCATTCTCTAGCTGGGAATAGCTTTGCCTAAGAAGTAATAAAAATGGCATTGTAGTTTTCAATCCAAGTTTTGTGGCATTGGTTACTGAAAATTTGTCTGAGGTATCATAATGTAATGACTAAGAGGATAAACTAAGCCTAGATTTAGTCAGCCCCAGGGCTGCTCCTGGGTCTTTCAGTTCCAGTATGGCTACTCTGCAATGATGATGATCATGTGATTTTTATCTTTCATTCTGTTTTGTGGTTTATCACATTTATTTAGATTTGTGTATATTGAACCATCCTTGCATCCCACCACTTGATTGTGTTGTGTGATCCTTTTCATGTGTTTTTTAATTTGGTCTGCTGATATTTTGAGAAGTTTTGCATCTGCATGGTGTGGCAAAAGTAGGTCTACAGCTGTTCATAGGGAAAATCACACAATAATAAATAAATAATATAAGAATAAATTCTGTTTTGAGTATTCACAACTGAAAGTCTACTTTTGCCCCACCCTGTATAGTCATCAAGGATGTTGGCCCGTCGTTTTCTTTTTTTTAATTTCAATTTTATTTTTTAAACATATTTTTATTCATTTCAGAGAGGAAGGAAGAAGGAGAGATAGAAACATCAATGATGAGAGAGACTCACCCATCAGCTGCCTCCTGCACACCCCCCACTGGGGATCAAGCCCACAATCCAGCAATGTGCCCCTGACCGGAATCGAGCTCACAACCTGGGCATGCGCCCCTGACTGGAATTGAACCCGGGACCCTTCCGTCCACAGGCCAACGCTCTATCCACCGAGCCCAACCAGCCAGGGCTATTTTCTTTCCTTGTAGTGTCCTTATCTGGCTTTTGGTAATGCTAGCCTCGTGAAATGAGTTTGAGATTGTTCCCATCTCTTCAATTTTGTGGAGCAGTTTGAGAAGGATGGGCATTAATTCTTCTTTAAATGTTTGACAGAATTCCCACCAAGGAAACCATTGTCCTGTGCTTTTTCTCTGTTGAAAGGTTTTTGATTACTGGCTCAATCTCCTTTCTTATTATGGGTCTTCATGTTTCACACTTGGTAGGTTGGATAGTAAAGCACTTCATAGACCCTTAAAATAGTCCTACCTTGCTTTCCAAATATAGAACTTAGGGCATCTGGGGAAACTGCTGCAGGAGGGGGACAGTGAGCAAAAAGGGAGGTATGAATAGGAAGGTCACCCGTGTTTTGCCTGGATTTAGTCCTGCTCTGGGAAAGTGGGTTTTGAGCTTACACACCCACAGACCGGGCACTCTTGTGAATATTCCCTACCTTCTCTCCACACATCCTCTTGCTGATCCACATCTCTGATGCTACCAGGTTTTGCTTATCTTTTATTAATCTTTTGAATTCTCCTATATAATAATCCTATATAATAAAAGGGTAATATGCAAATTGTCCCCTCGACCAGGAGTTCGACCAGAATGTGACCAGGGGACAGGGCCAGCCTGCCAACCACCCGAGGCCCCACCCCACAGCCAGCCCCGCCCCTGATCACACATCCCCTACACTGATCGGGGCAGGCTGACCCAACCCTACCTGTGCACAAATTCGTGCACCTGGCCTCTAGTTTTCTAATAATGTTGCTTTTCTAGTTCCCAAAGCTATGTAAAATGAAGGACATTCAGAATGATATGCAGAGTGAAAAATATTCAGTCATTTTTCTTCTGACAGTGGCAAGACGTTTCTAATGCTCTCCCTGGTACTAGTTTTCTATAAATATCGAGTAATTTGCTCAAAGCTATTATATAAGCTTTTCTGAAAAGTCTTCCAGAACCTTCCTGGCACCCAGCATAGAGTTTCAGTTTTTGTTCCAATCCCTTGAAAGAAACTGAAATTGGGATGCTACTGGCATACTCATTTGTGAAATACTGGTTAACTGGTACCATTTGTGTAACATTACTCATTTCTGTATATTCCTTTTATGGGAAGATATGTTGCCATGATAACTAAAACTTTTCAGTTTACTTCTACTTTTATGATGTGAATGAATGCTACATTTTATTAAATATTACCAAGTCGGTACTATTTTTATACTTTATTAAGCAACAGGGGATTTTAGTTTAACAGATTAAAAATAAAAAGCTCTTAATGAAATGATTAAAAGCAAATCACTAACAATTCTTACATGAAAATCCCCACTAATAGTGCCACAATACTTTCTATAGAAATATCTAAGGTTATTGATAGATTTCTTTTTTAAGACAATTCTTCATTGTGTCATAATGACCTTTCATATCATCCTTATCACAAACGTGTAGTACCCGCCATTATTTGTAACCATTAAACCATACTGAGTATGTTTGTAACCAGCATTGTGATATATTCTGTACTTGTATTGCTAAAAATAAATTATTGACCTAATAAATATAGTGTTCCTGCAAAAAAAATAGAAACATAAAAGTCAATTGTTAACATAAACTTAGTTTTATAAAACCCAGGAAAAATAAAGACAAGTCTATTTTACTTAAACCAACAAACTTAGGCTAGGTTTTATTTATTAAAGATTATTCTTAGGTCACAAGAACTTGCAAAAACATTTAAGTTATTTTCTATATTACCAAGAATTTTAGAATATCCAATTCTTACAAGCAAAGATTTGCATTTAAATTAATTTCAACAAAACCATAGGTTAGTAGAAAGCTATCGCACATGAATAGCATACATATACATAGACACACATACAGACACAAGCAGAGACCTTTTAGCCATGAGAAGAGCTCACTAGTTTGTAAAAGGACAATTAGATCCAACTTTTGCCCTTTTGACATTTACAATTTATATTTCTTCTTGACAAGGCAAATGCCAAATGACTTTCCCCCTTTTAAAATAAGGACAGCTATTTTTTAATACTTCAAAGAATTAAATTGACACCTAAATGACACCATAGGTGGATCTATTTATCGAAATCTTCTTTTTGAAGTTCCAAGAAGCCAATTAAAATGATTTCCATTCATTCTGCCTAATTTAATAGCAATCTCTTTCTAATTGTGCATGCAAAAGATTAATTTAGAAGCATCAAAGGATCCTCATCGCAGCCACTTAGTTATGTTCCCAGTGGAAAAACGGCAACAGGCGTTAGCAACAAGTATACTCAGATGAGACCTCGATTCGGCAACCTCAGTGCTTGAGTTCTGGCTAAGAAAGAACTCAGAGCCAAGACTCAAACTATAAGAATGTTTATCTAGAAAATCACAGAGGTAGAGTGAGCCTAGAAGAAATGGGCTCAGTAAACAAGTTACAGAGGCAAAAGAAGGGCCCTGGAGCTTAGGAGAAAGAGAGAGGCAAAAAATGGACCTGGGGGGAAGGGTGGGGAAAGGCGGGGCATGCTCCATTGAGAGCCACAACTGGGTCCTCCTTTCTGAGGGCTTTTTTCTGAGGTCTTGGGGAGGATCTCAATAAAATATTCATCAGCTTTCCTGGTGTGTGTCCTCAGGGTCACCATCATGGTGTCTCCCCAGCTGGGTTTGCTGCTTTTCTGGGCTTGGAGCTGAAACACACTAGTAGCCGAGGCCTAGATGTCATCTCCAGGGGTTAATGCTTCAGGGGGTGGTCAAGCAAGGGCTTGTAGTTTTGCTCTCTGCCCTGGTGACCCCTCACACTTGGCCTGTTTCTACTCTGTTCATGCCTGTCTAACGGCCCATGACAATGATAAATGGGAGGCTGACTGTGGTGGGCCTTGTTGGCCTGGGGAGCAAGATTTCTCATGTTTATCTTGAGATCTGTAGAGTCTGAACACTCTTCTGGGAAAAACAGACCTTACATGCACTTCTCCAGATGAGCCAAATGCAGAGAAATGAACAAACATACGCCATTTCTGTTCTTATAAAATTTGCCCCTAAGGTGCCAACAGAAATTCTATCCCTGTCCAATGTCCTGGTCAACCACAACACCTGTCATGAAGCCTTTCCCAATGCCATTGCACAATTGACAACCTTCTCCAATGAAGCTCTTGTTCACACCCACCTTTAATTACTAATAATATGATTAGCATTTAAGAAAAGTCTTGAATATACTTTAGTTTTAGGCTTTTGTGATTAACTTATGAAAACTTATCTTTACTGGTTCTTAGTTTTTTAATAATTAGGCATTATTACATTTCACCAATTTAATCCTTGCAACTAAAAGACACAAGATATTCTTTCTGCACTACCACAGAAGTTGTTTGCTTTTCAGACTGTGCTTGAGTCAATCATTTTTGCTTTTGACCTTGTCTTCTTCTTTAATCTTTCAAGCACTTATAGGTACAAACATCCCAGATTTAGTCCTTGAATTCTCAAGTCCTTCACATTGTTGTATAGTACTAGCCTATTGGGAAATGAAATTCTACCTTCAATGACCGTTATGTTTGCCCTAGCTGGCTTGGCTCAGTGGATAGAGCATCAGCCTGCGGACAGAAGTGTAACAGGGTCGATTCCAGCCAAGGGCAGATGCCTGGGTTGTGGGGTCGATCCCCGGTGGGGGGCATGCAGGAGGCAGCTAGTCAATGATTCTCTCTCATCATTAATGTTTTTGTCTCTCTCTCCTTCTCCCTTCCTCTCTGAAATCAATAAAGAAATATATATATATTTTTTAATGACCATTGCGATTAGTTGACAGTAAGACATAACTACATCAGCTGTTTGACCCTCCACACCGTGTCAAGGCCTGTAAGAACGGCCCCAAGATATCTATATGTTCACTGCTTCAGCCCAACATGGCCCCATATCTAGCCGGGTGCCCATTTCTATATTTCCCTGAGCAACTATTGCTTAAAAACAATCCTTTCCCAATTTTGGTAGCAGTCACATCATTAAATCTTCTGCTAAAATGGAATTCTATTCTGACTTTAAGCAGAAAATGCATTTATTTACTGGTTCCTTGTAGAATCAGTGGAGAGGTTGGAAAACCCAGAATTAGGCAGGAAAAGAAAAGGCAAAGCACACCTGGAAGTAGTCCCAAGATCACATGTTGCTGCCAACAGAAGCAGTGAATGCCACGGTGCAGAACAATGACAAGGTCCCAGCCCCCAGATCACTGGCTCACCCCTCCATTGGCAGACCATCTGTAGACTCACTGGACACAACATCTGCCCAGGCTGCCCTGATATCCTGTTTTCTCACTGTCAGGAGAGGGGCCATGCTGGCACTCTCACTGGCCTGAGCATTCACCTCACCTGGCCTGGGCCCAAATCCCAGCCAGTCCCAAAAGGACACCTGGCTCTATCTCCAAGTAGTCTGCTCCAAGCTCCTGGATCTGAGGAGCCTTCAGGCCAGGAACCAGGAGCACAGTGGTGCCTATCCTGCTGTCCCTACTGCTCCTTCTGGGTCCTGAAGGCGCCCTGGAAACCCAAGCCTCTGAGTGTGGAAGCAAGGGCTGGACATGGAGAAGAATGGAGGGGACATGGTGATGAATGGGATTGATGGGAGAAGGGCCCCTGAGGAAGCTGGAATTGCCAGGGCACAGTAGGAATGGGTGTTCAAGGCTCTCAACTAATTCAGCTCACACTCTTCTACAAGCATTCAGGGAGCCTCTGGAGTCATGTGGAATCAGACCTCAAAGAATCATAATTTAAAAAATTTTAGTGTATAGATGAACAAAATCAAGACCCAAAGCTGCTTGGACCCAAAGCATGGACAGAGCAGGGGCCACACAGACAGAACATTTTGTTCCTTCCTGCCTTCTAATGGCTAGATGTGCCTGTCTGGCTCACAGGGAGAGCAGTAACCCCGAGGGGCAGATGTGAAGGTAGATTAACTGGAGAGATGACTCCTGAATGAGGCCCCTTCCCTCCATAGTCTACAACAGTGGTGGAAGGCAGGTGACTGGGAAAGGGGGAGCGTGGGAAGAACCAGGGTCAGTTCTAGGGCTGGGAATGAGGCTCTTTTTTTTTTTTCACATAAAATCTCAGGATGAATAAATATAAGCTAAACTGCACAAGTTTAGAATTCATCACATTTACCAACTATCAGAATATGTGTTTTGTATTGCTTTTATACCCAGTGATCAGATTTTGAACATTAATCACATCCTATCTTGATTACTACAAATTCAACACTCCAAGCTGAGCTTCTAAAGGAAATCGTTCCCAGCCTTCAGAATGCTGAGCTGACTCTCTATCTTTCTTGAAAGCCTAAATTTAATGATAATACTTTTTCATTTAGATACTTCAATTCAATTTCAAAATCAAAGCTCAGAAATAGCTTCTTTAGTTTATGACAAATCCACAGTCCCCTCCTCTGGGGAAAAAATAATGTCCTGGCTTAACATCAGGAGGACTGCTGGAGCAAAATTTAAATAGTCAAGAGACAATAATGTAGCAATCGATGTTAATCAGTAAATCACATGACACGAGAAAAATCTCAGATCAAGGAGAAAACTAAGAGTCCATATGAAAGTCCAGGGCCAACGCATATTAGAATGTGATACCCCACGCAGCCTTTCACAGGAGTGATGAGGCCCAATTGGACAAGAGGGAAGAAACCTCAGAAATCCTGAGTCCTGGCCAGATGTGAGGGAAGGAGAGGGCACAGAGGCTCTCCCACACGCAGAACAATGACTTGAGGGATCAGATTTCAGAGGAGTGAAAGGCTCAGAGAGCTTAAGAAGAGGTGGAAAGATTGTTGCTGACCTGGAGGGTGTGAGGCAGCTGAGAGGTGATGGTCACAAAGCCTAGACAGGGAAGGGACCTCAATTTAGGATCAGGCGTAAGCATTGACTGGTCACATGCGGTGGATGCAGGGGTCCAGAGGACCAAATGTGCGTTCATACACAATCAACTTTTGCCCACCCAACTAAAATCACCAACAGGTTCCTCTGCCCGCAGAACCCACTACAACTGCAATTTCAGGATGCCCCACCCCAGCAGAAACTTGGTTGCCACAAGTTATCTCATACATATATATGTGTGTGTGTGTGTGTGTGTGTGTGTGTAAATATATATATATAGATATATATATATATATATATATATATATATATATATATACTAGAGGCCTGGTGCACAAACATTTGTGCACAGGCGGGGGTTGGGGGGGGGTCCCTCAGCCCCACTTGGGCCCTCTCACAATCTGGGACCCCTCGGGAGATAACAATCTGCTGGCTTAGGCCCACTCCCGGGTGGCAGAGGGCAGGCCCAATCCCTAAGTGCCTGCCCCACAGCTCCTGGTCGGCTCAGAGCAGGGCCTATTGGGGAGTTGGGGCGCCGCCCCCTGTCATGCACAGAGCAGGGCGGATCAGGAAGGTGTGATGCCACCCTCAGTCACGCTCAGGGTAGGGCTGATGGGGGGGTTTGGGCGCCGCCCCCTGTCACCCACAGAGCAGGACCGATCAGGTGGTTGGGGCACTCCCCCCTGTCACACTCAGGGCAGGGCCGATGGGAAGGTTGTGGCTCCAACCCGTCACACACAGAGCAGGGCCATGGGGGGGTTGGGGTGCCGCACCCTGTCACACACAGAGCAGGGCCAATCAGGGCATTGGGGAGCTCCCCCTTATCAGGCACAGAGAAGGGCCGATCAGGGGGTTTTGGCGCTGCCCCCTGTCATGCTGCTCCAGGGACCAGGAGGCCTCCTGGCTCCGCTGATCCCAGTACTAGGAGGCCTCGTGGCTCCGCTGATCCCAGATTCAGGAGGCCTTGTGGCTCTGCTGATCCCAGGCCAGGAGGCATATTACCCTTTTACTATATAGGATAGAGGCCTGGTGCACAGGTGGGGGCTGGCTGGTTTGCCCTGAAGGGTGTCCTGGATCAGGGTGGGGGTCACCACTGGGGTGCCTGGCCAGCCAGGGTGAGGGGATGATGGCTGTTTGCAGCTGGTCACACCCCCTTCAGGGCAGGGGTCCCCACTGGGGTGCCTGGCCAGCCTGGATGAGGGGATAATGGCTGTTTGCAGCTGGTCACACCCACTTCAGGGTGGGGGTCCCCACTGGGGTGCCTGGCCAGCCTGGTTGAGGGGATGATGGCTCTTTGCAGCTGGACACACCCCATTCAGGGTGGGGGTCCCCACTTGGGTGCCTGGCCAGCCTAGGTGAGGGGCTGAGGACCGTTATCAGGCTGGCGGGTGACTGAAGCTCCTCCCAATCTCTCCTTTTTTTCTTTTCTTTTTTTATTCTGGGATTTATTTACCTTCTATGGCTGTCACTGGAGCTGAGAGCCCGCTTTAACTCAGACCTCAGCTGCTGAAAGCAGGTTTCTGTGCTTTGATTACCTCTGTATTTGAAACTTTGTTGCGACTCCAGCTCTGAGATCCCGGCTGATTGAAAGCAGGTTTCTGGGGTTTTGTTTAGCTTCTATATTTGTAACAATGTTTCTTATAGAGCAGCACAGAGGCCGGCAGTGGCAGGCGGGGAATGTTGGCTTCCTCCGTCACTGGAGCAAGCAAGCCTCATGTTCACTTCAGTGCCTGGCTGCCGGGCGCCATCTTGGCTGGAAATTAATTTGCATATTGCCCTGATTAGCCAATGGGAAGGGTAGCAAAGTTATGGCTAATTACCATGTTTCTCTTTTATTAGATAGGATACACACTAGAGGACCAGTGCACGAAATTTGTGGACAGCAGGGGGGGTCCCTCAACCCAGCCGGCACCCTTTCCAAACTGAACCCCTCTGGGGATGTCCGACTGTTGGTTTAGGCCCGATCCCATCGGACATCCCTCTCACAATCCAGGAAAGCTGGCTCCTAATTGCTCACCTGCCTGCTGGCCCCTAACTGCTCTCCCCTGCTGGCCTGAGCGCCCCTAACCATATCTGCCTCGGCCCCACCACCATGGCTTTGTCCATAAGAACGTCCGGAAGGTCGTCTGGAAGATGTTCGGTCTAATTAGCATATGACCCTTTAATTAGTATAGACATATAATTTTTTTTATTTCAGAGAGGAAGGAAGAGGGAGAGAGAGATAGAAACATCAATAATGGGAGAGAATCATTGATCAGCTGCCTCATGTACACCCTTTACTGGAGACCCAGAATGTGCCTTGACTGGGAATCAAACAGTGACCTCCTGGTTCACAGGTCAATGCTCAACTACTGGCCCATGCCAGCTGGGCTAGTCATCTTCTTAACAACTCCGCAGTGACTTTAAAATAGCATGTTGCTCTGTTTGGTGGGGTGGAGGGGCTGCCAACACCCCATTGGCCTGCAAGGATGTGTGAAAAGTCTTGCATTTCCATATAACTGGCTTCCTCTGTGTCCGACATGTTTTCATTTATGCATTTAAAATTATCTTGAAAGCAAGTAAATGAATAAATAATTCTAAATATTTTTTAAATAAAATGTATCTTGAGAATAACTTTCAAGAGAGTAGATGCACAAAAACCTAAAAACTGCTGACCTAAAGGGGTGGGGTATGCAGAGAAGGTGTGAGGGAAAAGTCACAAGAGTGAAATGTTCTCCAGACATTGATTGGGTTTCCATTGAATGAGGGCCATACAGATCCTACCTCCAACTTCCTTTTTCATTTTTATCATCCCACTGTTCCTACTTCTCAATCATCTACCTAAACTCTGTTTCCACTAAATTGTCCTCAGGGATCCTCAGATAGCTCTGGTATTGTCTCTTTTTCATCTTAGCTTATTTATCCATTCACCTATGCTTATAGGTGTTTACTGAATGCCTCATTTCTGCTAGGCATTGGGCTAAGTACAAGGGACAGAAAAATGAACATGACAAACACCATCACTGTCATAAAATTTGCCCCCTGCTGACAACAGAGATTCTTTCCCTGTTGGGTATTTCCCTCGTCCACCACGTCTCTCAGGAAGCCTTTCCCAATGCCGTTCCACACGTGGTTTCCTCCTCTGAGGAAGCTCTTCTTGTCACCCATCCTTAGTTGTGATTGTATAAGATTTGCAGGAATGTCTGCGTCACACTTGGCTATTAGACTTTTTAGGCTTTTGTAATTTGTCATGAAAACTTATTTTTGGTTCTTAGGTCGAAATCATTAGCCACTAATGTTTTTGTCTGTTTCATCCTTAAAACTAGAAAAGCCAAAAGATTCTTTCTGCACTCCCATAGAAATCACCTGATTTTCAGACTGTGCTTTGAGTCAGTACTTTCTGCTATTGAGTTGATTTTCTTTTTCTGTAAGCTTCCCAGCCCTACGGACTCGATCATCACAGACTCTGTCCTCGAATTTCTCCAATTCCTTCACACTGTCCTATGGTAGCACCCTCTTGGGACCTAAAATTTGACTTCACTGAACATTTTGTTCCAGTTGACCAAAAGAGATGAGTAAGTCAGCTGTTAGACACTCCACTACTTGTCAGTCCTAAGAAACAAGCCCAAGTTATCTGTATTTTCACTGGCTTCAGCCCTAATATGGCCCCATAACCTGGTTCCCCTTCCTCCATTTTCTTGAGAGACTGCTGCTTAAAAATAATCCTTTTCCAATTTTGTTAACAGTCACATCACTAGTTGCTGAAACAGATTCCTATTCTGACTTTAAGGGGAAAATAAATTTATTTGCTGATTCATTCTGGAACCAGTGGAGAGACTGGAAAACCCAGATCAGAATTAGGCAGGAAAAGAAAGGCAAATCATACCATGGGATTAGTACTGCAAACACATGCTGCTGTCCCCAGGGCAATAGATGCCACAGTGTGGACCCATGACAAAGTCCCAGTCCCCAGATCGCCTATCTCAGATCCCCATTGGCAGAGCATCTGTAGACACTGAGGAAACATCCGCCAGCCTGGCCTGTGCATCCTGCTTCCTCATCGTCAGCTGAGGAGCCCAGCCTGGCACTCTCATTGGCCTGTGCATTTACCTCACCTGGGCAGGGCTCCAAGCCAAGCTGTTCCCAAAACTATATCTAGCCATCTCTCCAAGTAGTCTGCACCAGGACCTGGGAAGTCCAGTACCTTCCACTCAGACACGATGAGCACAATGGTGCCTGTCCTGCTGTCCCTACTGCTTGTTGTGGGTCCTGCAGTCGCCCAGGACACTCAAGACGGTGAGTTGGGAACCAGGGGCTGGGTATGGAGAAGAATGCAGGGGAGGGAATGTGTGAGACAGATGGGCTGGGAGAGGGCCCCAGATGAAGCCTGGATTCCCAGTGTACAGTAGGAATGGGTGTTTGAGGCTGTCAGCTACCTCAGCTCACACACTTCCAGAAGCATTTAGGGAGCCTCTGGACTCATGCTAAGTAAGTCCTTAAATAATTAGAATCTAAAATTCTTAATAGGAAAATGAGCAAAACTAAGATCCATATGCCCTGGCCGGCTAGTTCTGTTTGTTAGAGCCTCATCCCGATACACCAAGGTTACAGGTTCAATCCCCAGTCAGGGCACATACAAGATCAACCAACAAATGCATAAATAAGTGGAAAAACAAATCTCTCTCTCTCTCTCTCTCTCTCTCTCTCTCTCTCTCTCTCTCTCTCTCCCTGGCCCCAAAATTTAAAAAGCTAACACCCAGACAAGTGAAGTGACCTGTCCTGGGTCATACAGCCAGGACACAGCAGGGCCTACACAGGTGCAACTTTTTGTTCCTCCCTCCTTCCAATGGAGAAAGATAACAGCTCCAATGAGCACCTGTAAAGGCATATTAACTGGAGGATATTTCTAGAAATAAGCCCGTTACTTCCCCCAAGAGTTAGACACTCAGACAGTGGGTCTGGAAGGCTAGTCAGCTGGAAGTTGGGAAGATCAGAGTCTATATATATATATACTATTATTGATCTCAGAGAGGAAGGGAGAGGGAGAGAGAGATAGAAACATCAATGATGAGAGAGAATCATTAATTGGCTGCCTCCTGCATGCCCCTTCTTGGGGAGCGAACCTGAAACCCTGGCATGTGGCCTGACCCGGAATCAAATCGTGACCTCTTGGGTCATAGGTCAATGGTCAACTATTGAGCCATGCCGCCTAAGCCCAGAGTCAATTTTAGGGCAGAATAATGGGGCTTTCTTTGGCATAGAAAATTTCAGGGTGAAGACATAAGCTAAATTGTGTAAGTTTACAATCCATTACATTTACAAACTGTCAGAATATGTGTTTTATAATGATTATGTTTACATTGATAATCACACCCTACATCAAAATCTAGTTTAGATTTAGGGTTCTCAAGAGAATGCCATGTACATGCAAGAAAGAAACATTTATTTTAAGGATATGGCCCACACCATGGCGGGGCTGAGAAGTCCAAAATGGGCAGGGTTGGTCCGCACACTGGAGACCCAAAGAATAGATGATGTTGCAGTCTTGGGTCCAGAGGCAATCTGGAGGCAGAGTGCCTTCTTCCTTTGGAGACCTCAGCCTCTTCCCCTGTGGCCTTCAGCTGATTGGAGGAGGCCCACCCACATTATGGAGAGTAATCTGCTTTACTCGACATCTACTGAGTAAAGTGATAATCATATTTAGAAACTAATTAGTGATAAAAAAAAAAACTTCAGTCCTGGAACAAAGAATCTGTCATATGTCCTTCAACATTAGTAACACCCATGAGAGTGAATTCATGAATTCATTATTGAATTAATTATGAAAATGCCCTGCCTTCCCTTCCCCCCAGTCTCTGCTTCATACCAAAATGCAGGGACAGCCCTGGCAAGTCTGAGCTCCATCCTGTTCTTACCTTATGCTGATCCATTAAGGTCATTTCCTGAGTTTTCTGGTCAATTCTCCTTCCTACAGGTTCTAACTGTATGTGTCCATCAGGTTCAACTAGGCTATGCTCCAATAACAAAGACAGTTTTTAGTGGCTTAACCCAAACTAATGTTTATTTGTTGCTCATTTAAAAATGAATACAGATCAGGCAACGTTCCTCTCCTCCTTGGAATGACACGAGGACCCACGCCGTTGGCATCTTAGGGCGCTTCTGTTTCAACCTGTGGCCTCCACAGTCATCACCTAAATAGAAGAGAGGCAGAGGGTTCCAGTCAGTTTGCAGGGCCTCCGACGAGAAGAAAGAAATCACTTCCCTCACTTTCTCTTTTAACAGAACTCAGTCACGGTCCCAATAGACCTACAAGAAAACTGAAAAATATCTCTGACATGGCAAGAGTGGAAACCGTGTAGTAAAAATGCAAAATATTTGAAATATTATTCCCCTGAATAGAAGTAGAGTCTCTTCTCCCAAGCAGCTGACAGCAGGTAGAGAGAGCTGGGGAGGAAGAAGCCCAGTGACCTGGTTTCCCTTCCTGGTCTCCTATTGTCCCACATTAAGACTCCCCTTTATGGTCCCCACATCTCAATGTTTTCTCTCTCTCTCTCTCTCTTTTTGTTTTTGTTTTTTTTGTTTGTTTTTTTGGTATTTTTTTTTTTTTTGCAGGGCCTTACTCTCTGAGCTTCCTGTATACCGGAGTGTCCAGACCCAAGGCAAACATTCCTGGTTTTCAGGTCACTGGCTTCCTCAATGACCAGCCCTACCTCCACTACGATAGTAAAAGCAGAACGGCTGAGCCCCTGGGCCCATGGAAACAGGTGGACGGAATGGTGAACTGGGAGAATGAAAGCCAATTGCAGCAGGCCAGGCAGGACATCTTCATGGAGACCCTGGAGGACGTCATGGGCTATTACAGGGACCGAGGTCAGTGGACTGTGGGCTGCCGGGGTGGAGGGTCTTAGCACCAGAGGCAGCCTGCTCTTGGGATTGGAAAGGGGTCTGCGGGGTGGAAATACTTATATCCACAACGAGGTGTGGAAGAACAAGTACAAATATACAGACATTTCTGCACCCTCCTCCCCCACATCAGAGCTCCTTTTCTTCCTTCCCCATTGCTTGCCCCATCCTCACTTTTAGGCCTCAACTCTCACAGGAAGTGAAGTCAGTGTCAGCCCTTGTCTAGGCACATCTGACATCTTGGTTCCACACCCCCACATCTGAGGTGGGTTCCACTTTAGAAGGTGTCAGGCTCACCTCCACCCAGGGATGTTGGGTGGGGAGTGAACTAACCTTGGGTTATTTTGACCTGGGCTCAGGTGCTGGCTCTGCCAGTCACTAGCTGTTTGACAGTGAACATGTAATTAATTGTCTGGTCTGAATCTGCAATAATTGCATCCTTGAGTTCTGCCTCCAAGAAACATGAATTATTATCTAGGTAAATTCCATGGAAGCTACAACGGACAGTCTTGATCTTCCTTGGAGCCATCACCTAGGAGAGCCAATAATAATTGCTAAGCCCTAGCTCCGTGGTCAGCAAACTGTGGCTCTTTGGCCCCTTGAGTGTGGCTCTTCCACAAAATACCACATGAGGGCACAGGTACAGTGCAATTGAAACTTCGTGGCCCATGTGCAGAAGTCGGTTTTCGGCCTGGGCGAATCTATTTTGAAGAAGCACTGTTGATATTTGGCTCTGTTGACTAATGAGTTTGCTGACCACTGCCCTAGATGGTTTGGCTCAGTGGATAGAGTGTCAGCCTGCAGACAGCCTGAGGGGTCCCGGGTTCAATTACACTCCAGGGCACATGCCCAGGTTGTGGGCTTGGTCCCCAGTAGGGGGCGTGCAGGAGGCAGCCAATTGATGTTTCCATCTCTCTCTCCCTCTCGCTTCCCCTCTGAAATTAGTAAAGATATTTTTTAAATTTTTAAAAAATAATAATTGCTAAAATGAAATGAAGAGGTTGTGTCTCCCTTCCCTACAAATGCCATTTTCCAAGAGTTGTTGCTAATTGAGAAGGAAGCTGGGCATTAGAGATTTGTTTGACGATATCAAAAATGCAAAAAGAGAGAAGAGCTGATAAAATTATGCTGACCCAAATGGAGACATCAACTTCACACACAACTGGAAGAAAAGGAGAGACTACATAATCTATTTTAAACTACAAATAATTTCTATTTAACCTGTCAATGCACTTCTGTGTGCTTGTGTCTGGTTCCTAAGACCCCACAGTTTATTCAAATTTTATTTAAAGATCTGTCCACAGTCTGCAGCAATCTGAAATTCCCTGATTGGGAAGAATGTCAAACACCAGAAAATGCTAAGTTTTCCTCTCTCTGCCTGCTCTATGTCTGGCTAATATGCCATTTGCCAACACAAAAGGGGTTGCATGTTTAGATTTCAAAACCCTTTCTCCCTACTGAGTTGCAAGCTCTGGAGGAGTGAGAGTTATTAAGACAGAGCTGATGCCAGGCTGACTGATTTCTGGGGGGGCGGCTTACCTGCAGGAAATCACTCCTTTAAGGGAAGGTTCGGTTGTGAGATTCGGAATAACAGCTACATTGGAGCATTCTGGAAGTATGCCTATGATGGAGAGGACTACATCAAGTTCAACACAGAAATCCCAGCCTGGATCCCCCTGCAACCAGAAGCTGTGAACACTAAGGTGAAGTGGGAGACAGAAGGCTCTGTGCAAGCGTCCAAGAACTATCTGGAAAACGAGTGCCCTGATATGCTGCGGAGCTACCTGCAGTACAGCAGGACCTTCCTGGACCGTCAAGGTACCTACTGCCCCCATGTCCTCCTTCTCACACTGAGCTGAGAAAGACCAGTTCAGGCTGGGACCTCAGGGGAACATTTCAGGCAAATCCTGTAGTCATTTCTCTCTGTGATAGGCCTCCTGGCTTGGCTGTGGGGAGAAGGCAGGTGTGTAAAATGTCTGCCCAGGAAAGATGAAGATGAGTAAGTGTGAGCAGGATTGATTGACACAAGCTGAGACCTGGGTTTAAGAATTAATGAGAAAGAAGTTCTTAGGGGAGGGAAGAGGGCAGGGTCACA
The DNA here is from genome assembly GCF_963259705.1 of Myotis daubentonii. Lineage (NCBI taxonomy): Eukaryota > Metazoa > Chordata > Mammalia > Chiroptera > Vespertilionidae > Myotis > Myotis daubentonii. The sequence continues at coordinate 36,522,057 of NC_081843.1, read as the reverse complement.
AAGACAGAGCACCCGGCAGACGGGGGAGGCAGGAGCCACAAAGCCCACTGGGAGATTTTTGGGGGAAAAACAAAACAATGCATGGGGCATTCGCATTTCTTGCCACCAGAAGTCAATCCACAGTGGGTGGGCAGGAGGGTGCTGGGAGGCAAGGAAGTAGCCACAGACATTCCATTATCCAACAGGGAAGCCTCATGGAAAGCCTCAGCTTCCCTGATCTTCTGGAAGTTTCCTGGGGAGGCAGGTGGAAAACGGAGAGCTCTGCTCATCCCTGACTCCAGGGGTGGGAGAGACATGAACAGGGAAATGTCTCCTTCAGACCCTCAAACTCTGTGCTGTATCTCTCCACAGACCCTCCCTCTGTGTCAATCACCAGCCATGTGACACTAGGACTCATCAGGACCCTCAAGTGCGTGGCCGACAACTTCTACCCAAAACCCATCAGTATGTACTGGACTCAGGCAGACAGTGTAGTGGAGACTGAGTCATGGGGAGAGGGTCCTCTCAGTGAAAATGGCACTTACCAGTCCTGGGTGGTGGTGAAAATCCCCTCTCTGTCCAGAGGCCCTTACTCCTGCCACGTGCAGCACAGCAGCCTGGCCCAGCCCCTCACTGTCACATGGAATAAGAGTCAGTAACCAGGGGCTAAGCATCTCGGGGTGCGGAGACTAGTAGGCACCCTTTCATCGGGACAAGAGAGATGAGCTCTGGAATGACTGTCATCGCCATCAGCAAGGCCCAAGAGGAACAGTGAAGGGGACGGAGAGGTGGTGAATTTGGAGACACAAGTCCCGAGTGCTGGGCACTGAGCTGACTCACTGCTACATTCCTCCTCGGATCCATTATCTAGTCTGTGAAATCTAAGCAACACTAATCAACTAGCCTATCCACAAAATAAACCAGATTATTAAACTGCTAAATGCTGTGGAAATGTCAGCAGACGTTATTACTCATCCTGTCCCCACGCATCTGAACCATCCGAAATTCTTCCTGTTTGCTAGAAGCAATGTTTACTGGCCCTCTTGGCCTGGGGCCCCCACTGTAGCATGGCATGACCACCAGGAGATCTGGGGGGGAAACGAAAGCTTTGAGCATTGTTCAGGTGCCCACTACTGACATCCCCTCTTCTTGTAAGGCCATAATGCTCTGCAACCTCGTTAATGCACAATCCGCAGCCCTGTCTGTACCTCGGTTTCCCCAGCACTTCCTTCCCCACGGGGACCCCGCCCTCCGCTCCAGCTACTCCACCCAGCCCACATCCAGTTGGCCGTGGGGAGCACACACAGCTACGGGTTGTTCACGAGGCTTTATCCCCCAGATGCGCTCCCAGAGAAGCAAGAATCAGCCTGCTGTTCTTGGGCTCCTTCCAATTCATTTCATTGTGCCTCGTTGTTTTTTAACTGAGTCCGTTTGTGATTTTTTTTTTTTTTTAACTCAGTCACCTACCACCCTGCACAGGTTTAAGTAAAACAAACAAACAGGGCAGAACTCTTACCTGTGACCCCTTTACTAAGCTTCGGTGCCACAAATTCCCTTAACAATTCCTCAGTCTCTTAGGACCACCTTGTCTCTCTCTGGAGGATTCTCCTGGGGATAGTTTATCAGCTGGACTGGAGAGATAAGTATTCACCAGGATCAGTGTGACAGGGGGCAGCGCCCAAACCCCCTGGTCGTCCTGCAGCTCTGTGTGTGACAGGGTGCGGCGCCCCAACCCCTTCATCAGCCCTGCTCTGTGTGTGACAGGGGGCAGCGCCCCAACCCCCCTGATGGGCCCTGCTCTGTGAGTGACAGGGGGCAGTGCCCCAACACCTTGATTGACCCTGCTCTGTGCGTAACAGGGGGTGGCGCCGCAACCTCCCCATCGACCCTGCCTTGAGTGTGACAGGTGACGGTGCCCCCACCCCCAATCAGCCCTACCCTGAGCGTGACTGAGGGTGGCATTGCAACCTGCCGATCCGCCCTACTCTCTGCATGACAGGGGGCGGCGCCCCAACTCCCCAATTGGCCCTGCTCTGAGCCCGACCAGGGCCTTCACCTAGGGATTGGGCCTGCCCTCTGCCACCTGGGAGCAGGCCTAAGCCAGCAGGTCGTTATCTCCTAAGGGGTCCCAGACTGCGAGAGGGCACAGGCCGGGCTGAGGGACCCGCCTACCCTCCGAGTGCACAAATTTTTGTGCACTGGGCCTCTAGTATATATGTAAAACCCTAAGTGACTGAACAACTGGAATGACTGGAATGATCAGTTAACCAGTCACTATGACATGCACTGACCACCAGGGGGCAGACACTCAATGCAGGAGCTGCAGCCTGGTAGTCAGTGTGCTCCCACAGCCAACCCCCCATGGCCCCTACCCCTGGCCGACCAACCTCTTGCAGCCCCCATAGGGACTGGGCGAAATGGCCCCAATCAGCCCCGATCGCTGGCCAGGCTGAGGAGCCCCATCCATGCATGAATTTGTGCACCGGGCTTCTAGTTTATAATAAACCATTAATTAGCTATTTCCTCGGTCTCTAATTTCCATTTTTAACTAAGCAAAATTTCTGGGTTGAATTTAATTTCTCAAGTAGACTTTTCTACCAAAGAAAGGAAAGTTCTCTATCTCCATTCTCTAGCTGGGAATAGCTTTGCCTAAGAAGTAATAAAACTGGCATTCTAGTTTTCAATCCAAGTTTTGTGGCATTGGTTACTGAAAATTTGTCTGAGGTATCATAATGTAATGGCTAAGAGGATAAACTAAGCCTAGATTTAGTCAGCCCCAGGGCTGCTCCTGGGTCTTTCAGTTCCAGTATGGCTACTCTGCAATGATGATGATCATGTGATTTTTATCTTTCATTCTGTTTTGTGGTTTATCACATTTATTTAGATTTGTGTATATTGAACCATCCTTGCATCCCAGGCATAAATTCCACTTGATTGTGTTGTGTGATCCTTTTCATGTGTTTTTTAATTTGGTCTGCTGATATTTTGAGAAGTTTTGCATCTGCATGGTGTGGCAAAAGTAGGTCTACAGCTGTTCATAGGGAAAATCACACAATAATAAATAAATAATATAAGAATAAATTCTGTTTTGAGTATTCACAACTGAAAGTCTACTTTTGCCCCACCCTGTATAGTCATCAAGGATGTTGGCCTGTCGTTTTCTTTTTTTTTATTTCAATTTTATTTTTTAAACATATTTTTATTCATTTCAGAGAGGAAGGAAGAAGGAAAGATAGAAACATCAATGATGAGAGAGACTCACCCATCAGCTGCCTCCTGCACACCCCCCACTGGGGATCAAGCCCACAATCCAGCAATGTGCCCCTGACCGGAATCGAGCTCACAACCTGGGCATGCGCCCCTGACTGGAATCCAACCCGGGACCCTTCCATCCACAGGCCAACGCTCTATCCACCGAGCCAAACCAGCCAGGGCTATTTTCTTTCCTTGTAGTGTCCTTATCTGGCTTTGGGTAATGCTAGCCTCGTGAAATGAGTTTGAGACTCTTCCCATCTCTTCAATTTTGTGGAGCAGTTTGAGAAGGATGGGCATTAATTCTTCTTTAAATGTTTGACAGAATTCCCACCAAGGAAACCCTCTTGTCCTGTGCTTTTTCTCTGTTGAAAGGTTTTTTATTACTGGCTCAATCTCCTTTCTTATTATGGGTCTTCATGTTTCACACTTGGTAGGTTGGATAGTAAAGCACTTTATAGACCCTTAAAATAGTCCTACCTTGCTTTCCAAATATAGAACTTAGGGCATCTGGGGAAACTGCTGCAGGAGGGGGACAGTGAGCAAAAAGGGAGGTATGAATAGGAAGGTCACCCGTGTTTTGCCTGGATTTAGTCCTGCTCTGGGAAAGTGGGTTTTGAGCTTACACACCCACAGACCGGGCACTCTTGTGAATATTCCCTACCTTCTCTCCACACATCCTCTTGCTGATCCACATCTCTGGTGCTACCAGGTTTTGTTTATCTTTTATTAATCTTTTGAATTCTCCTATATAATAATCCTATATAAGAAAAGGGTAATATGCAAATTGTCCCCTCGACCAGGAGTTCGACCAGAATGTGACCAGGGGACAGGGCCAGCCTGCCAACCACCCGAGACCCCACCCCACAGCCAGCCCCGCCCCTGATCGCCCAACCCCCACCCTGATTGGGGCAGGCTGACCCAACACTACCTGTGCACAAATTTGTGCACCGGGCCTCTAGTTTTCTAATAATGTTGCTTTTCTAGATCCCAAAGCTATGTAAAATGAAGGACATTCAGAATGATATGCAGAGTGAAAAATATTCAGTCATTTTTCTTCTGACAGTGGCAAGACTTTTCTAAAGCTCTCCCTGATACTAGTTTTCTATAAATATCGAGTAATTTGCTCAGAGCTATTATATAAGCTTTTCTGAAAAGTCTTCCAGAACCTTCCTGGCACCCAGCATAGATTTTCAGTTTTTGTTCCAATCCCTTGACAGAAACTGAAATTGGGGTGCTACTGGCATACTCATTTGTGAAATACTGGTTAACTGGTACCATTTGTGTAACATTACTCATTTCTGTATATTCCTTTTATGGGAAGATATGTTGCCATGATATCTAAAACTTTTCAGTTTACTTCTACTTTTATGATGTGAATGAATGCTACATTTTATTAAATATTACCAAGTCAGTACTATTTTTATACTTTATTAAGCAACAGGGGATTTTAGTTTAACAGATTAAAAATAAAAAGCTCTTAATGAAATGATTAAAAGCAAATCACTAACAATTCTTTACATGAAAATCCCCACTAATAGTGCCACAATACTTTCTATAGAAATATCTAAGGTTATTGATAGATTTCTTTTTTAAGACAATTCTTCATTGTGTCATAATGAACTTTCATATCATCCTTATCACAAACTTGTAGTACCCACCATTATTTGTAACCATTAAACCATACTGAGTTGAGTATGTTTGTAACCAGCATTGTGATATATTCTGTACTTGTATTGCTAAAAATGAATTATTGACCTAATAAATAGAGTGTTCCTGCAAAAAAAAAAAAAAGAAACATAAAAGTCAATTGTTAACATAAACTTAGTTTTATAAAACCCAGGAAAAATAAAGACAAGTCTATTTTACTTAAACCAACAAACTTAGGCTAGTTTTTATTTATTAAAGATTATTCTTAGGTCACAAGAACTTGCAAAAACATTTAAGTTATTTTCTATATTACCAAGAATTTTAGAATATCCAATTCTTACAAGCAAAGATTTGCATTTAAATTAATTTCAAAAAAAACCATAGGTTAGTAGAAAGCTATCGCACATGAATAGCATACATATACATAGACACACATACAGACACAAGCAGAGACCTTTTAGCCATGAGAAGAGCTCACTAGTTTGTAAAAGGACAATTAGATCCAACTTTTGCCCTTTTGACATTTACAATTTATATTTCTTCTTAACAAGGCAAATGCCAAATGACTTTCCCCCTTTTAAAATAAGGACAGCTATTTTTTAATACTTCAAAGAATTAGATTGACACCTAAATGACACCATAGGTGGATCGATTTATCTAAATCTTCTTTTTGAAGTTCCAAGAAGCCAATTAAAATGATTTCCATTCATTCTGCCTAATTTAATAGCAATCTCTTTCTAAATGTGCATGCAAAAGATTAATTTAGAAGCCTCAAAGGATCCTCATCACAGCCATCTTAGTTATGTTCGCAGTGGTAAAACGGCAATAGGCATTAGCAACAAGTATACTCAGATGAGACCTCGATTCGGCAACCTCAGTGCTTGAGTTCTGGCTAAGAAAGAACTCAGAGCCAAGACTCAAACTATAAGAATGTTTATCTAGAAAATCACAGAGGTAGAGTGAGCCTAGAAGAAATGGGCTCAGTAAACAAGTTACAGAGGCAAAAGAAGGGCCCTGGAGCTTAGGAGAAAGAGAGAGGCAAAAAATGGACCTGGGGGGAAGGGTGGGGAAAGGCGGGGCATGCTCCATTGAGAGCCACAACTGGGTCCTCCTTTCTGAGGGCTTTTTTCTGAGGTCTTGGGGAGGATCTCAATAAAATATTCATCAGCTTTCCTGGTGTGTGTCCTCAGGGTCACCATCATGGTGTCTCCCCAGCTGGGTTTGCTGCTTTTCTGGGCTTGGAGCTGAAACACACTAGTAGCCGAGGCCTAGATGTCATCTCCAGGGGTTAATGCTTCAGGGGGTGGTCAAGCAAGGGCTTGTAGTTTTGCTCTCTGCCCTGGTGACCCTTCACACTTGGCCTGTTTCTACTCTGTTCATGCCTGTCTAACGGCCCATGACAATGATAAATGGGAGGCTGACTGTGGTGGGCCTTGTTGGCCTGAGAAGCGAGATTTCTCATGTTTATCTTGAGATCTGTAGAGTCTGAACACTCTTCTGGGAAAAACAGACCTTACATGCACTTCTCCAGATGAGCCCAATGCAGTGGGTATCCCTATAGGGCAGATTTATGCCCTAGAGGACATTTTTCCTCAGGCACCTAAGAATACGTGAGCAAAGGCCAGGGGGAGCTTGCGAGATGCCATTCAAACCTCCACACTTTCCAATGCAGGGCCCCCTTTCAAGGTGCATGCATTCCAGGGTACCCTGCCCTTCTTCCCTGGGCTCCCACCAGCTTCTCCTGGATCATCTGTGTTACCGCACTGAATGACTCCCCATGTCCATCTCTGCCATTCCAGATTCGGGAATCTGAACAACTACAGTGACCCCACTGGATATTCAAGGAGGGGATGCAAGTGTCCTTCCTCTTTTGAAGCTAAAGATTTAGGCTCTCATTTAACCAGCAATGATTTTGTTCAGATGCTCAGCAAGCAATCCAATTAAAGAGCCAAAATTAAAACAGCAATCCATTTTTTCTCCTTCCCCTATGTTATCAAAACCCTTATCCACCTTGAGTTTCTCCAAGAACAGCTCAGATAAAGTCATGGCCTGCCACTTAAGGCAAGGAGGCCCATATTCTGAGAAAAACTCAAGTTCCCCCAGAGCAGATGGGGAAGCTGGTGGGGCACAATGCCCTTGCTTGTACTGAGCACCGGGTCCAGGCCCACAAGGTGGTCCTGCATGAGCTTCTTTAGAATCCTGCTGACTATGCCAAGGAAATGCCAACGTAAGAAATGCCCAAGGCAGACCAGCTCCTGGCCCAGTCCCCATTCAGTAACAGAATTATACAATGGTTAACAAGATTGAGATTTAATACCCCCTTTGAGGAGTATGACAAAGCAGTGTTAATCTGGATGCACATGAACAACTAAAAGGTTGGCTTAAAACCCGTAACTAAGAAATGTATAGGCCTGGAGCATGACTACTTACCAGATTCAGATTGCTAGCCCCCAAAAAATGTCTCATTTTCCCCATCAGAATATGGGACCACACCCCACCTGCAACAGGAGTGATGGGGCCCAAGTGGATGAAAGGCAGGACACCTCAAAAAACCCAAGTCCAGGCCAGATGTCAGGGGAAAGGAGAGGGCAAAGAAGTACTCACACACCCAGAGAAACTTCCTGGAGGGATTCAGATTTCAAAGTGAGTGAAAGGCTCAGAGAGCTTGGCAAGAAGAAGTAGGAAAATGGTTCCTGACCAGAAGGTGTGAGACAGATGAGAAAAGAGGGTAACAGAACTCAGGTGTCTGAGGTTGGGACTTGGCTACAGGCATAAACTTCCAACACCCCTGCCCATCCAACAAAGATCACCAACAGCTTCCTCTGCAGGCAGGACTAACTTCAAGTGAAACCTCAGGATGCCCCATCCCAGGAGGGCCTCCTTGCCACAAACTATCTCCTTCTTAAGCATATATATAAATGATTTGTAGAGAGATGGGAAGGAAGAAAGAGAGGTAGAAACATCCCACCGGGGATGCAGCCCACTACCCAGGCATGTGTTATTGATGGGGAATAGAACCTGTGACCTCTTGGTGCATGGGTCGATGCTCAACCACTGAACCACATCAACCAGGCAACGATCCCCTTTGTAACAATTCCTCACTCACTTTAGGAGAGCATGTGACTCTGCATAAGGGGACCCCTCTGCTAACAGCTCCTCAGCCCCCAAGGGTACATGGAAAAACCCATGTTTTCATATAAATGACTTCCTTATAATGGGATGTTTTCCATAATGCATGAAAAGTATATTGAAAGAAAGAAGTAAATGAATAAATAATTTCAGAAGGCTAAGAAAAATTAAAATTTCTCTTGGCAAAAGAGTAGATGGCACCAACGGCTAAAAACTGCTGAACTAGATAGATGAGATATGCAGAGACTACAGGCTGTCGGGGAAAAGGAACAATAGTGAAATGTGACTCATTCATTGGGAGACATTTGCTGCTCATTGGATGAAGAAGGCTCCAGAATTTCACCTCAATATGCCTTCTGAATATATTTCCCCGGACCTGCCCAGCCCCTCAATCTTTTTCCTGAACTCTATTTCCACTAAATTGACCTCAATGATTCTCAGGTAGGTCTGGTGCTATCCCTCTGGTTTTCAGAATGTGCTTTGAATCAATCATTTCTGCTTTTGAGCGTATTGTCTTTTCCTTCAATCCTTCCAGCATTTATAGTTTCAACCATCCCAGATTTAGTCCTTGAATTCTCCAGTCCTTCACATTGTTGAATAGTACTAGCCTATTGGGAAATGAAATTCTACCTTCCATGACCATTACATTTTAGTTGACAACAAGACATAACTGTTTGACCCTCCACACCGTGTCAAGGCCTGTAAGAACGGCCCCAAGATATCTGTATGTTCACTGCTTCAGCCCAACATGGCCCCATATCTAGCCGGGTGCCCATTTCTATATTTCCCTGAGCAACTATTGCTTAAAAACAATCCTTTCCCAATTTTGGTAGCAATCACATCATTAAATCTTCTGCTAAAATGGAATTCTATTCTGACTTTAAGCAGAAAATGCATTTATTTACTGGTTCCTTGTAGAATCAGTGGAGAGGTTGGAAAACCCAGAATTAGGCAGGAAAAGAAAAGGCAAAGCACACCTGGAAGTAGTCCCAAGATCACATGTTGCTGCCAACAGAAGCAGTGAATGCCACGGTGCAGAACAATGACAAGGTCCCAGCCCCCAGATCACTGGCTCACCCCTCCATTGGCAGACCATCTGTAGACTCACTGAACACAACATCTGCCCAGGCTGCCCTGATATCCTGTTTTCTCACTGCCAGGATATCAGTGAGAAAACAGGATATTTTTTCTGGCCTGCGCATTCACCTCACCTGGCCTGGGCCCAAATCCCAGCCAGTCCCAAAAGGACACCTGGCTCAATGTCCAAGTAGTCTGCTCCAAGCTCCTGGATCTGAGGAGCCTTCAGGCCAGGAACCAGGAGCACAGTGGTGCCTATCCTGCTGTCCCTACTGCTCCTTCTGGGTCCTGAAGGCGCCCTGGAAACCCAAGCCTCTGAGTGTGGAAGCAAGGGCTGGACATGGAGAAGAATGGAGGGGACATGGTGATGAATGGGATTGATGGGAGAAGGGCCCCTGAGGAAGCTGGAATTGCCAGGGAACAGTAGGAATGGGTGTTCAAGGCTCTCAACTAACTCAGCTCACACTCTTCTACAAGCATTCAGGGAGCCTCTGGAGTCATGTGGAATCAGACCTCAAAGAATCATAATTTTAAAAATCTTAGTATACAGATGAACAAAATCAAGACCCAAAGCTGCTTGGACCCAAAGCATGGACAGAGCAGGGGCCACACAGACAGAACATTTTGTTCCTTCCTGCCTTCTAAGGGCTAGATGTGCCTGTCTGGCTCACAGGGAGAGCAGTAACCCCGAGGGGCAGATGTGAAGGTAGATTAACTGGAGAGATGACTCCTGAATGAGGCCCCTTCCCTCCATAGTCTATAACAGTGGTGGAAGGCAGGTGACTGGGAAAGGGGGAGCGTGGAAAGAACCAGGGTCAGTTCTAGGGCTGGAAATGAGGCTCTTTTTTTTTTTTTTTTCACATAAAATCTCAGGATGAATAAATATAAGTTAAACTGCACAAGTTTAGAATTCATCACATTTACAAACTATCAGAATATGTGTTTTGTATTGCTTTTATACCCAGTGATCAGATTTTGAACATTAATCACATCCTATCTTGATTACTACAAATTCAACACTCCAAGCTGAGCTTCTAAAGGAAATCGTTCCCAGCCTTCAGAATGCTGAGCTGACTCTCTATCTTTCTTGAAAGCCTAAATTTAAGGATTATACTTTTTCATTTTGATACTTCAATTCAATTTCAAAATCAAAGCTCAGAAATAGCTTCTTTAGTTTATGACAAATCCACAGTCCCCTCCTCTGGGGAAAAAATAATGTCCTGGCTTAACATCAGGAGGACTGCTGGAGCAAAATTTAAATAGTCAAGAGACAATAATGTAGCAATCGATGTTAATCAGTAAATCACATGACACGAGAAAAATCTCAGATCAAGGAGAAAACTCAGAGTCCATATGAAAGTCCAGGGCCAACGCATATTAGAACGTGAGATCCCACCCAGCCTATCACAGGAGTGATGAGGCCCAATTGGACAAGAGGGAAGAAACCTCAGAAATCCTGAGTCCTGGCCAGATGTGGGGGAAGGAGCGGGCACAGAGGCTCTCCCACACGCAGAACAATGACTTGAGGGATCAGATTTCAGAGGAGTGAAAGGCTCAGAGAGCTTAAGAAGAGGTGGAAAGATTGTTGCTGACCTGGAGGGTGTGAGGCAGCTGAGAGGTGATGGTCACAAAGCCTAGACAGGGAAGGGACCTCAATTTAGGATCAGGCGTAAGCATTGACTGGTCACATGAGTGTGGATGCAGGGGTCCGGAGGACCAAATGTGCGTTCATACACAATCAACTTTTGCCTACCCAACGAAAATCGCCAACAGATTCCTCTGCCCGCAGAACCCACTACAACTGCAATTTCAGGATGCCCCACCCCAGCAGAAACTTGGTTGCCACAAGTTATCTCATATATATATACTAGAGGCCCGGGCCACAAACATTTGTGCACGGGCGGGTGGTGGGGTCCCTCAGCCGCACTTGCGCCCTCTCACAATCTGGGACCCCTTGGGCAATAACGACCTGCTCCTTTAGGCCTGCTCCCGGTTGGCAGACAGCAGGCCCAATCCCTAGGTGCCTGCCCCGCAGCTCCTGGTAGGGCTCAGAGCAGGACAGATTGGGGAGTTGGGGCGCCGCCCCCTGTCACACTCAAGGCAGGGTCGATGGGGAGATTGCGGCGCCACCCCCTGTCACATACAGAGGAGGGCAGATCAGGGGGTTGTGGTGCCACCCCATCACATACAGAGCAGGGCCGATCAGGGGGTTGTGGCGCTGGCCCCTATCCCCCACAGAGCAGGGCCCATCAGGAGGGTTGGGGCTCCGTACCCTGTCACACACAGAGTAGGGCCGATCAGGGGGTTGGGGAGCTCCCCCCTGTCACCCACAGAGCAGGGCCGATCAGAAGGTTGCGATGTCACGCTCAGGTTAGGGCCGATTGGGGGGTTGGGGCGCCGCCCCCTGTCACACTCAAGGCAGGGTCGATGGGGAGGTTGGGGCTCCACGCTGTCACACACAGAGCAGGGCCCATGGGGGGTTGGGGCGCCGCACCCTGTCACACACAGAGCAGGGCCGATCAGGGCATTGGGGAGCTCCCCCCTATCAGGCACGGAGCAGGGCCAATCAGGGGGTTGGGGTGCCTTTCCCTTTTACGAACAGAGCAGAGTGGATAGGGAGGTTGTGGCCCTGCCCCTGTCACACACAGAGCCACAGGGCGATCAGGGGGTTTGGGCGCTGCCCCCTGTCATGCTGCTCCAGGGGCCAGGAGGCCTGGTGGCTCCGCTGATCCCAGTGCTAGGAGGCCTCGTTCTCCGCTGATCCCAGATCTGGGAGGCCTCGCGGCTCGCTTGACACAGGGGCAGTGAGGTCTCGCTGCTCCACTGATCCCGGTGCCAGGAGGCGTAGTGGCTCTGCTGATCCCAGATTCAGGAGGCCTTGTGGCTCCACTGATCCCAGGCCAGGAGACATATTACCCTTTTACTATATAGGATAGAGGCCTTGTGCACAGGTGGGGGCTGGCTGGTTTGCCCTGAAGGGTGTCCTGGATCAGGGTGGGGGTCCCCACTGGGGTGCCTGGCCAGCCTGGGTGAGGGGATGATGGCTGTTTGCAGCTGGTCACACCCCCTTCAGGGTGGGGGTCCCCACTGGGGTGCCTGGCCAGCCTGGGTGAGGGGCTGAGGGCCATTTTCAGGCTGGTGGGTGCCTGAAATTCCTCCCAACCTCTCCTTTTTTTCTTTTCCTTTTTTATTCTGGGATTTATTTACCTTCTATGGCTGTCACTGGAGCTGAGAGCCCGCTTTAACTCAGACCTCAGCTGCTGAAAGCAGGTTTCTGTGCTTTGTTTACCTCTGTATTTGAAACTTTGTTGCGACTCCAGCTCTGAGATCCCGGCTGACTGAAAGCAGGTTTCTAGGGTTTTGTTTAGCTTCTATATTTATAAAAATGTTTCTTAAAGAGCAGCTCAGAGGCCAGCAGTGGCAGGTGGGGAACGTTGGCTTCCTCCGTCACTGGAGCAAGCAAGCCTCATGTTCACTTCAGTGCCTGGCTGCCGGCCGCCATCTTGGCTGGCAGTTAATTTGCATATTGCCCTGATTAGCCAATGGGAAGGGTAGCAAAGTTATGGCTAATTACCATGTTTCTCTTTTATTAGATAGGATACACACTAGAGGACCAGTGCACAAAATTTGTGCACAGCAGTTGGGTCCCTCAACCCAGCCTGCACCCTTTCCAATCTGGGAATTCTCTGAGGATGTCCGACTGTTGGTTTACGCCCGATCCCATTGGACATCCCTCTCACAATCCAGGAACGCTGGCTCCTAACTGCTCACCTGCCTGCCGGCCCCCTAACTGCTCTTCCCTGCTGGCCTGGTCGCCTTTAACCATCTCTGCCTTGGTCCCACCACCATGGCTTTGTCCAGAAGAATGTGCGGAAGGTCGTCTGGAAGATGTTCAGTCTAATTAGCATATTACCCTTTTATTAGTATAGATATATAATTTCTTTTATTTCAGGGAGGAAGGAAGAGGGAGAGAGAGAAAGAAACATCAATAATGGGAGAGAATCATTGATCAGCTGCCTCATGTATACCCTTTACTGGAGACCCAGAATGTGCCTTGACTGGGAATCAAACAGTGACCTCCTGGTTAACAGGTCGATGCTCAACTACTGGGCCATGCCAGCTGGGCTAGTCATCTTCTTAACAACTCCCCAGTGACTTTAAAATAGCATGTTGCTCTGTTTGGTGGGGTGGAGGGGCTGCCAACACCCCATTGGCCTGCAAGGATGCGTGAAAAGTCTTGCATTTCCATATAACTGGCTTCCTCTGTGTCCGACATGTTTTCATTTATGCATTTAAAATTATCTTGAAAGCAAGTAAATGAATAAATAATTCTAAATTTTTTTTTAAATAAAATATATCTTGAGACTAACTGTCAAGAGAGTAGATGCACAAAAACCTAAAAACTGCTGACCTAAAGGGGTGGGGTATGCAGAGAAGGTGTGAGGGAAAAGACACAATAGTGGAATGTTCTCCAGACATTGATTGGGTTCCCATTGAATGAGGGCCATACAGATCCTACCTCCAACTTCCTTTTCATTTTTATCATCCCACTGTTCCTACTTCTCAATCATCTACCTAAACTCTGTTTCCACTAAATTGTCCTCAGGGATCCTCAGATAGCTCTGTTATTGTCTCTTTTTCATCTTAGCTTATTTATCCATTCACCTATGCTTATAGGTGTTTACTGAATGCCTCATTTCTGCTAGGCATTGGGCTAAGTACAAGGGACAGAAAAATGAACATGACAAACACCATCACTGTCATAAAATTTGCCCCCTGCTGCCACCGAGATTCTATCCCTGTTGGGTATTTCCCTCGTCCACAACGTCTCTCAGGAAGCCTTTCCCAATGCCGTTCCACACGTGGCTTCCTCCTCTGAGGAAACTCTTCTTGTCGCCCATCCTTAGTTGTGATTGTATAAGATTTGCAGGAATGTCTGCGTCACACTTGGCTATTAGACTTTTTAGGCTTTCGTAATTAGTCATGAAAACTTATTTTTGGTTCTTAGGTCGAAATCATTAGCCACTAATGTTTTTGTCTGTTTCATCCTTAAACTAGAAAAGCCAAAAGATTCTTTCTGCACTCCCATAGAAATCACCTGATTTTCAGACTGTGCTTTGAGTCAGTACTTTCTGCTATTGAGTTGATTTTCTTTTTCTGTAAGCTTCTCAGCCCTATGGACTCGATCATCACAGACTCTGTCCTCGAATTTCTCCAATTCCTTCACACTGTCCTATGGTAGCAGCCTCTTGGGACCTAAAATTTGACTTCACTGAACATTTAGTTCCAGTTGACCAAAAGAGATGAGTAAGTCAGCTGTTAGACCCTCCACTACTTGTCAGGTCCTGCAAAAACAAGCCCAAGTTATCTGTATTTTCACTGGCTTCAGCCCCAATATGGCCCCATAACCTGGTTCCCCTTCCTCCATTTTCTTGAGAGACTGCTGCTTAAAAATAATCCTTTTCCAATTTTGTTAACAGTCACATCAGTAGTTGCTGAAACAGATTCCTATTCTGACTTTAAGGGGAAAATAAATTTATTTGCTGATTCATTCTGGAACCAGTGGAGAGACTGGAAAACCCAGATCAGAATTAGGCAGGAAAAGAAAGACAAATCATACCATGGGATTAGTACTGCAAACACATGCTGCTGTCCCCAGGGCAATAGATGCCACAGTGTGGACCCATGACAAAGTCCCAGTCCCCAGATCGCCTATCTCAGATCCCCATTGGCAGACCATCTGTAGACACTGAGGAAACATCCGCCAGCCTGGCCTGTGCATCCTGCTTCCTCATCGTCAGCTGAGGAGCCCAGCCTGGCACTCTCATTGGCCTGTGCATTTACCTCACCTGGGCAGGGCTCCAAGCCAAGCTGTTCCCAAAACTATATCTAGCCGTCTCTCCAAGTAGTCTGCACCAGGACCTGGGAAGTCCAGTACCTTCCACTCAGACACGATGAGCACAATGGTGCCTGTCCTGCTGTCCCTACTGCTTGTTGTGGGTCCTGCAGTCGCCCAGGACACTCAAGACGGTGAGTTGGGAGCCAGGGGCTGGGTATGGAGAAGAATGCAGGGGAGGGAATGTGTGAGACAGATGGGCTGGGAGGGGGCCCCAGATGAAGCCTGGATTCCCAGTGTACAGTAGGAATGGGTGTTTGAGGCTGTCAGCTACCTCAGCTCACACACTTCCAGAAGCATTTAGGGAGCCTCTGGACTCATGCTAAGTAAGGCCTTAAATAATTAGAATCTAAAATTCTTAATAGGAAAATGAGCAAAACTAAGATCCATATGCCCTGGCCGGCTAGTTCTGTTTGTTAGAGCCTCATCCCGATACACCAAGGTTACAGGTTCAATCCCCAGTCAGGGCACATACAAGATCAACCAACAAATGCATAAATAAGTGGAAAAACAAATCTCTCTCTCTCTCTCTCTCTCTCTCTCTCTCTCTCTCTCTCTCTCTCTCTCTCCCTGGCCCCAAAATTTAAAAAGCTAACACCCAGACAAGTGAAGTGACCTGTCCTGGGTCATACAGCCAGGACACAGCAGGGGCTACACAGGTGCAACATTTATTCCTCCCTCCTTCCAATGGAGAAAGATAACAGCTCCAATGAGCACCTGTAAAGGCATATTAACAGGAGGATATTTCTAGAAATAAGCCCGTTACTTCCCCCAAGAGTTAGACACTCAGACAGTGGGTCTGGAAGGCTAGTCAGCTGGAAGTTGGGAAGATCAGAGTCTATATAGACATACTATTATTGATCTCAGAGAGGAAGGGAGAGGGAGAGAGAGATAGAAACATCAATGATGAGAGAGAATCATTAATTGGCTGCCTCCTGCATGCCCCTTCTTGGGGAGCGAACCTGAAACCCTGGCATGTGGCCTGACCCGGAATCAAATCGTGACCTCTTGGGTCATAGGTCAATGGTCAACTATTGAGCCATGCCGCCTAAGCCCAGAGTCAATTTTAGGGCAGAATAACGGGGCTTTCTTTGGCATAGAAAATTTCAGGGTGAAGACATAAGCTAAATTGTGTAAGTTTACAATCCATTACATTTACAAACTGTCAGAATATGTGTTTTATAATGATTATGTTTACATTGATAATCACACCCTACATCAAAATCTAGTTTAGATTTAGGGTTCTCAAGAGAATGCCATGTACATGCAAGAAAGAAACATTTATTTTAAGGATATGGCCCACACCATGGCGGGGGCTGAGAAGTCCAAAATGGGCAGGGTTGGTCCGCACACTGGAGACCCTCAGAAGAGATGATGTTGCAGTCTTGGGTCCAGAGGCAATCTGGAGGCAGAGTGCCTTCTTCCTTTGGAGACCTCAGCCTCTTCCCCTGTGGCCTTCAGCTGATTGGAGGAGGCCCACCCACATTATGGAGAGTAATCTGCTTTACTCGACATCTACTGAGTAAAGTGATAATCATATTTAGAAACTAATTAGTGATAAAAAAAAAACTTCAGTCCTGGAACAAAGAAGCTGTCATATGTCCTTCAACATTAGTAACACCCATGAGAGTGAATTCATGAATTCATTATTGAATTAATTATGAAAATGCCCTGCCTTCCCTTCCCCCCAGTCTCTGCTTCATACCAAAATGCAGGGACAGCCCTGGCAAGTCTGAGCTCCATCCTGTTCTTACCTTATGCTGATCCATTAAGGTCATTTCCTGAGTTTTCTGGTCAATTCTCCTTCCTACAGGTTCTAACTGTATGTGTCCATCAGGTTCAACTAGGCTATGCTCCAATAACAAAGACAGTTTTTAGTGGCTTAACCCAAACTAATGTTTATTTGTTGCTCATTTAAAAATGAATACAGATCAGGCAACGTTCCTCTCCTCCTTGGAATGACACGAGGACCCACGCCGTTGGCATCTTAGGGCGCTTCTGTTTCAACCTGCGGCCTCCACAGTCATCACCTAAATAGAAGAGAGGCAGAGGGTTCCAGTCAGTTTGCAGGGCCTCCGACGAGAAGAAAGAAATCACTTCCCTCACTTTCTCTTTTAACAGAACTCAGTCACGGTCCCAATAGACCTACAAGAAAACTGAAAAATATCTCTGACATGGCAAGAGTGGAAACCGTGTAGTAAAAATGCAAAATATTTGAAATATTATTCCCCTGAATAGAAGTAGAGTCTCTTCTCCCAAGCAGCTGACAGCAGGTGGAGAGAGCTGGGGAGGAAGAAGCCCAGTGACCTGGTTTCCCTTCCTGGTCTCCTATTGTCCCACATTAAGACTCCCCTTTATGGTCCCCACATCTCAATGTTTTCTCTCTCTCTCTCTCTCTTTTTGTTTTTTGTTTGTTTGTTTGCTTTTTGGTATTTTTTTTTTTTTTTTTTTTTGCAGGGCCTTACTCTCTGAGCTTCCTGTATACCGGAGTGTCCAGACCCAAGGCAAACATTCCTGGTTTTCAGGCCACTGGCTTCCTCAATGACCAGCCCTACCTCCACTACGATAGTAAAAGCAGAACGGCTGAGCCCCTGGGCCCATGGAAACAGGTGGACGGAATGGTGAACTGGGAGAATGAAAGCCAATTGCAGCAGGCCAGGCAGGACATCTTCATGGAGACCCTGGAGGACGTCATGGGCTATTACAGGGACCGAGGTCAGTGGACTGTGGGCTGCCGGGGTGGAGGGTCTTAGCACCAGAGGCAGCCTGCTCTTGGGAGTGGAAAGGGGTCTGCGGGGTGGAAATACTTATATCTACAATGAGGTGTGCAAGAACAAGTACAAATATACAGACATTTCTGCACCCTCCTCCCCCACATCAGAGCTCCTTTTCTTCCTTCCCCATTGCTTGCCCCATCCTCACTTTTAGGCCTCAACTCTCACAGGAAGTGAAGTCAGTGTCAGCCCTTGTCTAGGCACATCTGACATCTTGGTTCCACACCCCCACATCTGAGGTGGGTTCCACTTTAGAAGGTGTCAGGCTCACCTCCACCCAGGGATGTTGGGTGGGGAGTGAACTAACCTTGGGTTATTTTGACCTGGGCTCAGGTGCTGGCTCTGCCAGTCACTAGCTGTTTGACAGTGAACATGTAATTAATTGTCTGGTCTGAATCTGCAATAATTGCATCCTTGAGTTCTGCCTCCAAGAAACATGAATTATTATCTAGGTAAATTCCATGGAAGCTACAACGGACAGTCTTGATCTTCCTTGGAGCCATCACCTAGGAGAGCCAATAATAATTGCTAAGCCCTAGCTCCGTGGTCAGCAAACTGGGGCTCTTTGGCCCCTTGAGTGTGGCTCTTCCACAAAATACCACATGAGGGCACAGGTACAGTGCAATTGAAACTTCGTGGCCCATGTGCAGAAGTCGGTTTTCGGCCTGGGCGAATCTATTTTGAAGAAGCACTGTTGATATTTGGCTCTGTTGACTAATGAGTTTGCTGACCACTGCCCTAGATGGTTTGGCTCAGTGGATAGAGTGTCAGCCTGCAGACAGCCTGAGGGGTCCCGGGTTCAATTACACTCCAGGGCACATGCCCAGGTTGTGGGCTTGGTCCCCAGTAGGGGGCGTGCAGGAGGCAGCCAATTGATGTTTCCATCTCTCTCTCCCTCTCGCTTCCCCTCTGAAATTAGTAAAGATATTTTTTAAATTTTTAAAAAATAATAATAATTGCTAAAATGAAATGAAGAGGTTGTGTCTCCCTTCCCTACAAATGCCATTTTCCAAGAGTTGTTGCTAATTGAGAAGGAAGCTGGGCATTAGAGATTTGTTTGAAGATATCAAAAATGCAAAAAGAGAGAAGAGCTGATAAAATTATGCTGACCCAAATGGAGACATCAACTTCACACACAACTGGAAGAAAAGGAGAGACTACATAATCTATTTTAAACTACAAATAATTTCTATTTAACCTGTCAATGCACTTCTGTGTGCTTGTGTCTGGTTCCTAAGACCCCACAGTTTATTCAAATTTTATTTAAAGATCTGTCCACACTCTGCAGCAATCTGAAATTCCCTGATTGGGAAGAATGTCAAACACCAGAAAATGCTAAGTTTTCCTCTCTCTGCCTGCTCTATGTCTGGCTAATATGCCATTTGCCAACACAAAAGGGGTTGCATGTTTAGATTTCAAAGCCCTTTCTCCCTACTGAGTTGCAAGCTCTGGAGGAGTGAGAGTTATTAAGACAGAGCTGATGCCAGGCTGACTGATTTCTGGGGGGGCGGCTTACCTGCAGGAAATCACTCCTTTAAGGGAAGGTTCGGTTGTGAGATTCGGAATAACAGCTACATTGGAGCATTCTGGAAGTATGCCTATGATGGAGAGGACTACATCAAGTTCAACACAGAAATCCCAGCCTGGATCCCCCTGCAACCAGAAGCTGTGAACACTAAGGTGAAGTGGGAGACAGAAGGCTCTGTGCAAGCGTCCAAGAACTATCTGGAAAAGGAGTGCCCTGATATGCTGCGGAGCTACCTGCAGTACAGCAGGACCTTCCTGGACCGTCAAGGTACCTACTGCCCCCATGTCCTCCTTCTCACACTGAGCTGAGAAAGACCAGTTCAGGCTGGGACCTCAGGGGAACATTTCAGGCAAATCCTGTAGTCATTTCTCTCTGTGATAGGCCTCCTGGCTTGGCTGTGGGGAGAAGGCAGGTGGGTAAAATGTCTGCCCAGGAAAGATGAAGATGAGTAAGTGTGAGCAGGATTGATTGACACAAGCTGAGACCTGGGTTTAAGAATTAATGAGAAAGAAGTTCATAGGGGAGAGAAGAGGGCAGGGTCACAAAGACAGCGCAGCCGGCAGACGGGGGAGGCAGGAGACACAAAGCCCACTGGGAGATTTTTGGGGGAAAAACAAAACAATGCATGGGGCATTCGCATTTCTTGCCACCAGAAGTCAATCCACAGTGGGTGGGCAGGGGGGTGCTGGGAGGCAAGGAAGTAGCCACAGACATTCCATTATCCAACAGGGAAGCCTCATGGAAAGCCTCAGCTTCCCTGATCTTCTGGAAGTTTCCTGGGGAGGCAGGTGGAAAACGGAGAGCTCTGCTCATCCCTGACTCCAGGGGTGGGAGAGTCGTGAACAGGGAAATGTCTCCTTCAGACCCTCAACTCTGTGCTGTATCTCTCCACAGACCCTCCCTCTGTGTCAATCACCAGCCATGTGACACTAGGACTCATCAGGACCCTCAAGTGCGTGGCCGACAACTTCTACCCAAAACCCATCAGTATGTACTGGACTCAGGCAGACAGTGTAGTGGAGACTGAGTCATGGGGAGAGGGTCCTCTCAGTGAAAATGGCACTTACCAGTCCTGGGTGGTGGTGAAAATCCCCTCTCTGTCCAGAGGCCCTTACTCCTGCCACGTGCAGCACAGCAGCCTGGCCCAGCCCCTCACTGTCACATGGAATAAGAGTCAGTAACCAGGGGCTAACAGCATCTCGGGGTCCGGAGACTAGTAGGCACCCTTTCATCGGGACATGAGAGATGAGCTCTGGAATGACTGTCATCGCCATCAGCAAGGCCCAAGAGGAACAGTGAAGGGGACGGAGAGGTGGTGAATTTGGAGACACAAGTCCCGAGTGCTGGGCACTGAGCTGACTCACTGCTACATTCCTCCTCGGATCCATTATCTAGTCTGTGAAATCTAAGCAACACTAATCAACTAGCCTATCCACAAAATAAACCAGATTATTAAACTGCTAAATGCTGTGGAAATGTCAGCAGACGTTATTACTCATCCTGCCCCCACGCATCTGAACCATCCGAAATTCTTCGTGTTTGCTAGAAGCAATGTTTACTGGCCCTCTTGGCCTGGGGCCCCCACTGTAGCATGGCATGACCACCAGGAGATTTGGGGGGGAAACGAAAGCTTTGAGCATTGTTCAGGTGCCCACTACTGACATCCCCTCTGCTTGTAAGGCCATAATGCTCTGCAACCTCGTTAATGCACAATCCGCAGCCCTGTCTGTACCTCGGTTTCCCCAGCACTTCCTTCCCCACGGGGACCCCGCCCTCCGCTCCAGCTACTCCACCCAGCCCACATCCAGTTGGCCGTGGGGAGCACACACAGCTACGGGTTGTTCACGAGGCTTTATCCCCCAGATGCGCTCCCAGAGAAGCAAGAATCAGCCTGCTGTTCTTGGGCTCCTTCCAATTCATTTCATTGTGCCTCGTTGTTTTTTAACTGAGTCCGTTTGTGATTTCTTTGTTTTAACTCAGTCACCTACCACCCTGCACAGGTTTAAGTAAAACAAACAAACAGGACAGAACTCTTACCTGTGACCCCTTTACTAAGCTTCGGTGCCACAAATTCCCTTAACAATTCCTCAGTCTCTTAGGACCACCTTGTCTCTCTCTGGAGGATTCTCCTGGGGATAGTTTATCAGCTGGACTGGAGAGATAAGTATTCTGAATTAGGCAGGAGACACCAACTGGATATAGGGCTTAAAAACATTCTTTGCTGCCCTAGCCGGTTTGGCTCAGTGGGTAGAGCGTCAGCCTGCAGACCGGTCCCGGGTTGGTTTCCAGTAAAGGGCATCTACCTCGGTTGCAGGCTCCTCTCCCTCCTGGGCCCCGATTTTCTCTCGCATCGATATTTCCCTCTGTCTTTCCCTCTCCCTTCCACTCACTGTAAAAATCAATGGAAAAATATCCTCAGGTGAGGATTAAAAACAACAACAACAAGTCTTTGCTAATGCCTTTTTCAATGTGGCTGAACACTGCTCTTTTCTAACCTTGTTCCCAGCTCTGGCTGGTAATTCAATTGGTTAGTGTCATCCCGATACAGCAAAGTTGCGGTTCGATCCCCAGTCACGGCACATACAATAATTAACCAATGAATGCATAAATAAGTGGAACAACAAACCAATGTTTCTCTCTCTCTCAAATTAATAATTTTTAATAACTTGTTTCCTGCTAGAACTTGCTGTTTCAAGTTCTACACCTTATTGTTCATCAGACATGTTTAGTGTTTGTCTCTGTTTCCTTTGCTCATTTATTGACGGACTCACTGAAGAATTATAGGTGGAGTCCCCATTTTATGCTTGGCACTCTAATGAGCACTGGAGAGCCAGTAGAATGAGGTAGGGACAGCCCCTTCCTGCATGGAGTTTGCCTCAGTTCTGCTTATTGAAACAATACCCATTGTCAGGGTCCAGCTCAAATCTCACCTCCTCCTCCCATGACCACGGCCATAATCACCAATTCCAACTATAGGTTATTTTCATTATGAGACTTCTTTCAGATAAAAATATCAGGGAAGATGTTAAGAAAGAAATTTGAATAAAGCCAATCTCTATACTCTTCAAGGATGTCGCAAGCAATCTAAGACCACCCATCACAGATGCACTTTTTGTTCCTTCCCAAATCAAAGGGGAGATAAATAAAATTGAAAAATTAAAGATGAGTAGAGGTCAGGGGGGTGGGGTGATGAGGAGGACCCGGAAATCAAATTTGCCAATTTTTGGATCCCAATTCAGATTTTTTTCCATTGCTCACTTTTAAAGTTTTGGTGAATACAACCATCCATTTGTTAATTCAATAAATGTTTATCGAATGTCTCTTGGTTATAAGACACTGAGATAGATGTTTATGTAATAAAGAAATGAACCACACAGTGATAAGGTTACGAAGGTGTTTGGGGATCAAACTGGGGAAAGTTTTGAATAATGCAAGACTCTGTTATTTATTCTGAGTGTAACCGTTGAAGACTTCCTGACAGGAGGGTAACACATTCAGGACTGTGATCGTGACCAGATGTGAATGAGTACGGAGGACTGGAGGGTGTGCAGAGAACCCAGCTGCCGAATGGTGCCCCTTGTAATCTAAAAGCAAAGGTGCAGGCTGGCTGGGCTCACCTGGGCAGGGTCTCCTCCTGCTTGAGTGTCAGGAAACCCTTTGGCTCAGTTAAGCCAAGATGGCTGGACTCATAGCCCCGACAGCAGGAGAGCTCTGGGAAGTGGAAATGCTTTCCACTGGGGAGGTTAATAACTACATGGATCATTCTTCAAGTAAAAGCTTGCAGAGACTGGGAAGAACCCCAGGTGGCCCAAACTGAACTTTTCCCTAAAGCCAGGTTGGCAAATGGTCCCTCCCACCCGCCTCCTGCCCCTGGCTGCCCCAGAATGCCTCACCAGACGCCTCCTCCCCCGAACGATGCTGCTCCTCCTTATCATTTTACTTTATCGTATTTTATTTCATTTTATTTTCCGCTCTCCAGGTATGGAGACTAAGTTCATCGTAACTAGAAAGTACACACCACACGATCAGCCTCAAGACCCCTCTAGCTTTTATTTACACAGTTATTTTCCCAATTCATATGCATCCTCATGTTGCAGATGCTTGGCTGTTGATAGGAAATCAGTCTCTGTTCCACAGCCCTATTCTGCTTCTAGGAAGTGGATGTGGTGCCTGAAGCTCCATCTTGGACTGCGACCATGACAACCACACCCTGAGGGTAATGGAACAGAAAGCTGAAAGCAACCTGGGCCCCAGTGGACAGTGCAGCCACCAATCCAGCCTTGAATGGCCTAAATCCAGACCTTTTAGATGTTCTGCCATTTGAGTCATTCCTGGAGTTTGTATTGAAATAAACGCTCAGGCCTTTGCTGGTTTGGCTCAGTGGATACAGTGTCAGCCTGCAGTCCGAAGGGTCCCAGGTTCGATTCCGGTCAGGGGCACATGCCTGGGTTGTGGGCTCGGTTCAATGTGCAGAAGGCAGCCAATCAATGATTCCCTGTCATCGTTGATGTTTCTATCTCTCCCTCTCCCTTCCTCTCTGAAATCAATAAAACAATATTTTTTTAAAAAAAGAAAGGAAGAAAGAAAGAATGCTCAGACTTCTGAAATGGCCTTTCCTTGACCTGAGATAGGGCCAATTAAAAGGCGATAAGAACCCCAAACAAAACGTTTTCCACTTGATCATGATGTTGCTTAGGTACCGCTCAAGTAGACTATTTCTCTCAACTAGAGCTGCCTGGCTGGCAAAGCTGCTTGTTCATTAATAGTTAGGAAATCGAAAGGAGAGGTGGAACATGAGGGTGGCCCCAAGTTTTTTCAATATATAAACTGTGCTCACCTCCCTGTGCCCCATTAACCCTGCCTTTCACATCGATCTGTCCATCAGCCATTTCTACTGTGCTGTTTGTTTGTTCCAGAGGTGCCTCCTAGGCTCACAGCACCTGCTGAAGGAGCGGTCGGCTTCTCTGGACCCTTGAGCACCTGATCCTTTATGTGCAGGATCTTAAAACACATTGTGCGAGTCTGTCTGAGTCAGATTTCCTTCCTAAGCTAATGGGGCAAAACAGGCGGCTTTCAGGATTCAGGACTTTCTGCCCTAATGGTGATAGGCACAGTTGCAGTTTCCGTTATCGCCACGGGAGGGCACTGTGTATCCTGCTATCCTTTCGGAGAGGTTCTCCGAGCAGCTCTAAGAACCGAAGGGCTAGCAGGGTGTAAGTATATGTGTAGGTCCCTTTTATAATTATGGCGTTGTCTCACTCCATTTTCACACCTGTCGCCCGGTATTTCCACCTGGATGTCTTGAAGACACGTCAGTATCACAAGTCCAAATTCCTGCATGGTTTTCCCCACTCTGCCCCATCCCCAAAGAAAAGGAAAATAATTCTTCCCTTTTCTCCTCCTCTCCTCCCCTTCCCCTCCCGGTTTCTCCCTTCCCCATCCCCCTTTCCCCCAGGTTTCTCTGTCTCAGTTAAGGGCATCTTTATCCTCCCAACCACTCAAACTAAGACCATTGGTTCTTGTCCCCTCCCTTTCTTCCCACAGAGCCAAGATGTCACCAAGGCCACATGATGCTCTAACTCTGGCCCTTTTCCCCACCTATACTGCACCTCTCTCACTGTGCCTCAGACAGGTATTTTGGAGTCCTTCCGAGTCTCCCTCCTTTCCAATCAACCTCAATACTCTGACTACACAGGCAAGATCATGTTGTTTCCCTTTTTAAATGTTAAGATGGAAACAACCCAGTGTCTATTGAAGGATAAATGGGTAAATAAAATATGGTCTATCTATACAATGAAATATTAATCAGCCTTAAAAAGGAAGGAAATTCTGCCACATGCTCCAACATGGATGAACCTTGAGGACATTATACTAAGAGACAGCAGAACTTAGATTAATCTAAAACTGTCTGTTGGACCCACATACTTTTATCAATAGACCTAGATTTTTTTTGAGACAAAAGACCCAATACATGGGAAACGGTGGGACTGAGAGATCAACTTCTAACATACACTATTCTATATATATAAAAGCCTAAGTGACTGAACAACTGGAATGACTGGAATGATCAGTTAACCAGTCACTATGACATGCACTGACCACCAGGGGGCAGACACTCAATGCAGGAGCTGCAGCCTGGTGGTCAGTGTGCTCCCACAGCCAACCCCCCATGACCCTTACCCCCGGCCGACCAACCTCTTGCAGCCCCCATAGGGACTGGGCGAGATGGCCCCAATCAGCCCCGATCGCTGGCCAGGCTGAGGAGCCCCATCCATGCATGAATTCGTGCACCGGGCTTCTAGTTTATAATAAACCATTAATTAGCTATTTCCTCTGTCTCTAATTTCCATTTTTAACTAAGCAAAATTTCTGGGTTGGATTTAATTTCTAAGTAGACTTTTCTACCAAAGAAAGGAAAGTTCTCTATCTCCATTCTCTAGCTGGGAATAGCTTTGCCTAAGAAGTAATAAAACTGGCATTCTAGTTTTCAATCCAAGTTTTGTGGCATTGGTTACTGAAAATTTGTCTGAGGTATCATAATGTAATGGCTAAGAGGATAAACTAAGCCTAGATTTAGTCAGCCCCAGGGCTGCTCCTGGGTCTTCCAGTTCCAGTATGGCTACTCTGCAATGATGATGATCATGTGATTTTTATCTTTCATTCTGTTTTGTGGTTTATCACATTTATTTAGATTTGTGTATATTGAACCATCCTTGCATCCCAGGCATAAATTCCACTTGATTGTGTTGTGTGATCCTTTTCATGTGTTTTTTAATTTGGCCTGCTGATATTTGATATTTTGAGAAGTTTTGCATCTGCATGGTGTGGCAAAAGTAGGTCTACAGTTGTTCATAGGGAAAATCACACAATAATAAATAAATAATATAAGAATAAATTCTGTTTTGAGTATTCACAACTGAAAGTCTACTTTTGCCCCCCCCCCCCCCATATAATCATCAAGGATGTTGGCCCGTCGTTTTCTTTTTTTTAATTTCAATTTTATTTTTTAAACATATTTTTATTCATTTCAGAGAGGAAGGAAGAAGGAGAGATAGAAACATCAATGATGAGAGAGACTCACCCATCAGCTGCCTCCTGCACACCCCCCACTGGGGATCAAGCCCACAACCCAGCAATGTGCCTCTGACCGGAATCGAGCCCACAACCTGGGCATGCGCCCCTGACTGGAATCCAACCCGGGACCCTTCCGTCCACAGGCCAACGCTCTATCCACCGAGCCCAACCAGCCAGGGCTATTTTCTTTCCTTGTAGTGTCCTTATCTGGCTTTGGGTAATGCTAGCCTCGTGAAATGAGTTTGAGACTGTTCCCATCTCTTCAATTTTGTGGAGCAGTTTGAGAAGGATGGGCATTAATTCTTCTTTAAATGTTTGACAGAATTCCCACCAAGGAAACCATCTTGTCCTGTGCTTTTTCTCTGTTGAAAGGTTTTTGATTACTGGCTCAATCTCCTTTCTTATTATGGGTCTTCATGTTTCACACTTGGTAGGTTGGATAGTAAAGCACTTTATAGACCCTTAAAATAGTCCTACCTTGCTTTCCAAATATAGAACTTAGGGCATCTGGGGAAACTGCTGCAGGAGGGGGACAGTGAGCAAAAAGGGAGGTATGAATAGGAAGGTCACCCGTGTTTTGCCTGGATTTAGTCCTGGTCTGGGAAAGTGGGTTTTGAGCTTACACACCCACAGACCAGGCACTCTTGTGAATATTCCCTACCTTCTCTCCACACATCCTCTTGCTGATCCACATCTCTGATGCTACCAGGTTTTGCTTATCTTTTATTAATCTTTTGAATTCTCCTATATAATAAACCTATATAATAAAAGGGTAATATGCAAATTGTCCCCTCGACCAGGAGTTCGACCAGAATGTGACCAGGGGACAGGGCCAGCCTGCCAAACGCCCGAGACCCCACCCCACAGCCAGCCCCACCCCTGATCGCCCAACCCCCACCCTGATCGGGGCAGGCTGACCCAACCCTACCTGTGCACAAATTCGTGCACCTGGCCTCTAGTTTTCTAATAATGTTGCTTTTCTAGTTCCCAAAGCTATGTAAAATGAAGGACATTCAAAATGATATGCAGCCCTAACCAGTTTGGCTCAGTGGCTAGAGCGTCGGCCTGTGGACTGAAAGGTCCCAGGTTCGATTCCAGTCAAGGGCATGTACCTTGGTTGCGGGCACATCCCTAGTAGGGAGTGTGCTGGAGGCAGCTGGTCAATGTTTCTCTCTCATCGATGTTTCTAACGCTCTATCCCTCTCCCTTCTTCTCTGTAAAATATCAATAAAATATATATTTAAAAACATACAAACAAAATGATATGCAGAGTGAAAAATATTCAGTCATTTTTCTTCTGACAGTGGCAAGACTTTTCTAATGCTCTCCCTGGTACTAGTTTTCTATAAATATCGAGTAATTTGCTCAAAGCTATTATATAAGCTTTTCTGAAAAGTCTTCCAGAACCTTCCTGGCACCGGGCATAGAGTTTCAGTTTTTGTTCCAATCCCTTGAAAGAAACTTAAATTGGGGTGCTATTGCCATACATCATTATTTACAAATATTTATTTATATTCTTCTGCCAAGCCTGTCTACTATTTAAGAAACCTATTTTTCTAGCCCACATCTAATGCTTTTTGCATGGTATTGTGTGGTATTTGCATGGTATTCTCTGAGCTCCTTTTTGTATGTGAGCTAAAAGATACATAACATAAAATTTACCATCTCAACCATTTTTAAATATATAGTTCAAGTGGCATTAAATATATCCATATTATTGTGCAACCACCATCCATCTCCAGAACTCTTTTCATCTTGTAAACTTTAAAATGTATGCCCATGAGACAATAACTCCCTATTTTCCCCTCCCCATCCTCTGGCAGACACCATTCTACTTTCTGGCTGTGAATTTGACTACTCTAAGTGCCTCATATGAATGGAATCATATAGTGTTTGTCCTTTAGTGACTGGCTTATTTCACTTAGCATAATTTCAAGGTTCATGCATCTTGTAGCAAGTGTCAGAATTTCCTTCCTTTTTAAGGCTGAATAAGATTCCATTATCAGCAGTTCTCAACCTGTAGGTCTCTACCCCTTTGGGGGTCGAACGACCCTTTCACAGGGGTCGCCTAAGACCATCGGAAAACACATATATAATTACATATTGTTTTTGTGATTAATCACTATGCTTTAATTATGTTCAATTTGTAACAATGAAATTAGGGGTCACCACAACATGAGGAACTGTATTAAAGGGTCGCGGCATTAGGAAGGTTGAGAACCACTGCATTATATGGACATGCCATACATATTTTGTTTATGCATTCATCTGTGAACCTTCAGGTTGCTTTCACCTTCTGGCTATTATGAATATTGCTGCTATGAACATGGATGTACAATATCTCTTCAAGCCCCTGCTTTTAATTCTTTGAGTGTATACCTAGAATTGGAATTGCTGGGTTTATGGTAATTTTGTTTTAAATTTTTTAAGGAGCTGCCCTATTGTTTTCTACAGTGGCTGCACCATTTTACATTCCCACCAGCAATGCCCAAGAGTTCCAATTTCTCCTTGCAAACACTTGTTATTTAGTTGTTGTTTTTTTATAGTAGCCATCTTAATGGGCATGTGATGGTCTTCTCTGAATTCCTGCAGACTCACGTTACCTTTCCTGCCATTTTGAAAGCATACGCTTTAATTTTAATAGTGTTCATTTCTGCTAAGGGGCGGTCCTTGGCAGTGGGAAGGCCGGTGTGGAACAAGCCTGGGTTCTGACACAACTACATCACTGGGAAGCTCTAAGCAGGCAAGAACTTTCTCCAAGCATCGGATTCCTTATCCTCCGGAGAGGGAGTCAGCATGACAATCCGCCACGCTCCAACCCCTTAGCTGACATGGGCCTGGATATGTTTTAAGTGGAGCTTCTTTTACACATGAGTTGCTGAATCTGATTTCTAATTTATTTAAAAACAAACAAACCAAAAAAAAAAGAAAACCACAAACTCATTTTGCTGCCCTTGGAGTGGGGTACCCGCCCTGGAAATCGGGTTCTTGCGCTAACTGGCCCGGGGATGGGGGTGCTGTTCTTCGAGCCTGGGAGAACCACCGAGATGTGAGGCCTCCAGCGTCCTAGAGAGGCCGCCTCGCCGGGCGCCCGCGGGCGCACTTCCGGCCTTTGTGTGCCGGCGGAGACGGCCGCCGTGGCAGTGCTCCGCGCTGGCCGCTGGGGTGCGCGGTGAGGCCGACTCTGCTCCACCGGGACGCGCAGCGCCAGTCTTGGCCTCGGGGGATTCGAAGCGACTTCTGCCGCGCATTTTTGGTCTCGCCCTCCCTCCGGGCCCGCAGCCGACAGGGAGTGGGGAACTTGCAAAGACTCGGGGAGGGTGGCGGGAGTCCGCGGTTTGCCCCTTGTTCGGGCCTCCTCGGAGCCAGCCTGCTGCCGACCTCGCTCCCTCTCACATCCACGCTGCTGTCCATGGGAACAACTTTTGAAACGACCTTGGGGGCAGGTCCAGATTGTTCAAGTGAAAAAAGTAGTCTGGGTACCTTGTCTTCATTATTTCATTATTCAACGTCATGACCCGAGCGTCGGGCTAGGAGGCATAGGGCCGATGAACATTCAGACGGGATTCTGCCTTCCCGCGACGGGCGCACCCGCCAGGGAGCGCGTCCTTGCACGGCGGGAGCTGTCCTGCCCGAGAGGGGTGGGCATGCAGGCTAAGAGCCACCGGGGGTGGAGAAGACTGCGGAGGGGGTGCCACTCGGAGGAGGGGTGCCACTCGGAGGAGGGGCAGGAATCGGATCTGTGGGAACACTGTTCCAGCCACGAACTCGCCAGACAGAGCTGGATCAAAAACACGAAGGTGAAAGGGTGGGGAGAACTGGAAGGAGGGTGGTAAATATTTCAACACCTTCTGATAAATGTTTACTCTGTGCTGCATAGTGGAGTTAAAGAATGAGAGGCCACAAATCCCAGCTCCAGAGATTGCTAAATCCCTTCTGCTAAAAATAGCCAAGCCCCGGCGCCCCCACCAGGGCCAAGTGTGCCCTGACTGGGAATGGAACCCGCTACCTTTTGGTGTACAAGATGACACTCCAGCCGAGTGTCCAGCTTCCTCCCCCCCACCCCCCGCCCTTCTTTTAGTATATTTTTTAATGATTTCAGGGAGAGAGAGAAACATCAGTGATGAGAGAGATAATCTTTGATCGGCTGCCTCCTGCACACCCCACACTGGAGACTGAGCCTGGGCATATGTCCTTACAGGGAATCAAACCATGACCTCCTGGTTCATAGGTCTACACTCAACCACCAAGCCACACCCGCCGCCCCCCCCCCCCCCGCTTTTTGTTTAGTAAAATTTGGAATTTAATTAAAATCAGAACAGGGAATGCAGTAAACAAACAATCATACTTTTATGATCATTGGTTTTTGAGACTGAAAACATCTCCAAAACTTTGGAGGTCCAGTTTATTCCTGAGAGACATCAACAAAGGTTTGACTCTTTGAACTATTACCCTTTAAAACACAAACAATAAAAAAAACACTTGCATTTGTTTTCTAGAGATCGTGCAGCAAAATGAGACCTCAATGCCGCATACAAGCTGTGTGAACTTGGATGACTTTCTTAACCTTTCTGACCTTCAGATTCCTTGTCTCATTTCTAAAGGAGGGTTAGTAATAGTGCCTATTTAATAGGGAGAAATGAATGCGATAATATGTATAAAGCACCCACCCGAATGTGTGTGGTGGGTAGTACTAAGTCCTCAAGTATATCTTTCTGCACTTGAAGTGGTGTCTCTCCACATTTTTTTCTTTTTTTTTTTTTTTTTTTTTTTTTTTTTTTTTTATAATTAAATCTTTATTGTTCAGATTATTACATTTGTTCCTTTTTTTTCCCCCCCATAACTCCCCTCCTCCCAGTTCCCACCCCACCCTCCGCCCTCACTCCCCACCCACTGTCCTCATCCATAGGTGCACGATTTTTGTCCAGTCTCTTCCCACATCTCCCACACCCCTTTCCCCCCCAAGAATAGTCAGTCCATTCCCTTTCTATGTCCCTGATTCTGTTATAATCAACAGTTCATTCTGTTCATCAGATTATTTATTCACTTGATTCTTAGATTCACTTGTTGATAGATGCATATTTGTTTTTCATAATTTGTATCTTTACCTTTTTCTTCCTCTTCCTCTTCTTAAAGGATACCTTTCAGCATTTCATATAATCCTGGTTTGGTGGTGATGAACTCCTTTAGCTTTTCCTTATCTGTGAAGCTCTTTATCTGACCTTCAATTCTGAATGATAGCTTTGCTGGATAAAGTAATCTTGGTTGTAGGTTCTTGGTATTCATCACTTTGAATATTTCTTGCCACTCCCTTCTGGCCTGCAAAGTTTCTGTTGAGAAATCAGCTGACAGTCGTATGGGTATTCCCTTGTAGGTAACCGAGTTTCTTTCTCTTGCTGTTTTTAAGATTCTCTCTTTATCTTTTGCTCTTGGCATTTTAATTATGATGTGTCTTGGTGTGGTCCTCTTTGGATTCCTTTTGTTTGGGGTTCTCCGCGCTTCTTGGACCTGTAAGTCCATTTCTTTCACCAGGTGGGGGAAGTTTTCTGTCATTATTTCTTCAAATAGGTTTTCAATATCTTGCTCTCTCTCATCTTCTGGCACCCCTATAATTCTGATGTTGGTACGCTTGAAGCTGTCCCAGAGGCTCCTTACACTATCCTCGCATTTTTGGATTCTTTTTTCATTTTGCTTTTCCGGTTGGATGTTTTTTGCTTCCTCGCATTTCAAATCATTGACTTGATTCTTGCGCTCCTCTGGTCTGCTGTCGGGCGTCTGTATAATATTCGTTATTTCAGTCCGTGTGTGCTTAATTTCTAGTTGGTTCCCCAATATAAGATCGAGGGTCTTATTAGTTTTCGTGTAGATCTCATTAAGTTTATCGGCAGCTTCTAAACAGTTCTTGAGAGACCTTAAAAGTGTGGTTCTGAACTCTATTTCTTCCATTGACAATTTTGTCCTGTTTCTTTGTCTCCGCATTTTATTATGCTTCCTTGGTGCACCCCCTAGTGGTCTTTGTTCGTAGTCTTATAGATAAATCTTGATTGTTGTAGCTAATTCCAGGGAGGGTTTGACCTCCAGGCCAAGTGGCTATGAGAATCAGCTGTGTCAGCAGTGAGAGAACTTCTGTCCTCTAGGGAGGTGCTAATCTAGCCTTTGCCTGAGGCTATCCGGCAAATGCCTCTGTGCAGGGCTTGGGCGGGGCGGGTCGCACAGGATCAACAGGGTGGGCCGGAGAGAGCAGTTATGGCGGCTCTCAGTCCTGTCCCCAGGGGCTCTGCCTCTCTGAGTCCCAGCACCCCCTGCAAAGCTGGGAGAGAAAGCTGCACTCACTCTGACCGAAGCCAGACAGTCCCGCTTCTCCCGTTTGAGTCTGGGTCCCTAAAGACTCGCCCGGATCTGGAGCTCTGAGTCTGCGACTCCCTCCCGATTGAAAACAACAACCGCGCCCTCCGCCGCCAGCCCGCTCCGCGCACTCCGCACCTCAGAATTTGACTTCAGCACTGCGCCTCCTCTGAGTGTCCGTGTGCGTTTCTCTTTCCTCCTAGTTGTAGGACTTCCACTCAGCCAGCGTTCCTGTGGTTCTGGGTGATGTCCGTTCCGTGTTTTAGTTTCACTTTTGAAGTAGTTGTTCAAAGCAGCAAACTCCGGCGTTAACCTATGCCGCCATCTTGGTTCTCTCCCACATTTTTTTTCTTGTATCGTCACATTTCAGGGATCTGGCATGTTAATGTCTCCATGTTTCTTTGTGCAAACTTCTTTTGCTACTTTCACTATTTCCTTCTTGCCTTCCTCAGTTTCATTTTGGATTCTGTTTATATTCTGCTTTTTAAGACCTGTCTCTTCTTTGAGTACTTTCTGCTTTAATTTCTTCACTTTTCAGGCTTTAAATCAAGGGTGTTCTTTTTCCTCTTCAAGCTTATATACCAGTGATGGCAAACCTTTTGAGCTCGGCGTGTCAGCATTTTGAAAAACCCTAACTTAACTCTGTTGCCGTGTCACACATAGAAATTTTTTTATATTTGCAACCATAGTAAAACAAAGATTTATATTTTTGATATTTATTTTATATATTTAAATGCCGTTTAACAAAGAAAAATCAACCCAAAAAAATGAGTTCGCGTGTCACCTCTGACACGCGTGTCATAGGTTCGCCATCACTGTTATATACAGACATTTGTGCTGTATCATGCTATATGCATTCCTCAAAACTTAATGTCCTACAAAAATTACTCAAAATAAGTCTAAGGCTAATAGAGTTAAAGCAGACCATTCAAAACTATGTACTTTTGTAAAAAGAACAAGAGAATAACATTCTCGCCCTAGCCAGTTTGGCTCAGTGGGTAGAACATCGACCTGTAGACTGAAGGGTCCCAGGTTCAATTCTGGCCAAGGGCACATGCCCAGGTTGCAGGCTTGATCCCTGGTGGGAGGTATGCAGGAGGCAGCCGATCAATGATTCTCATCATTGATGTTACTATCTCTCTTTTCCTCTTCCTTCCTCTCTGAAATCAATAAAGAAATATATTTTAACAAAAAAAGAACAAGAAAATAACATTCTCAATTTGAAATGATGGCACAGTTAAAAGACATTGAATTACTAATAAAGAAATATTGTACATGCGAACTTACACTAAAAAATAAAAGGATAGAAATACAGATGGCCAATAGGTACATGAAAGAATGCTCAACATCCCTAATCATCTGGGAAATGCAATGAGCCCAGCCGGTGTTGCTCAGTGGTTGAGCACTGACCCATGAACCAGGAGGTCACGGTTTGATTCCTAGTCAGAGCACATGCCCAGATTGTGAGCTCAATTCCCAGCAGGTGGCGTGCAGGAGGCAGCCAATCAATTATTTTCTCTCATCATTGATGTTTCTATCCCTCCCTCTCTCTGAAATCAATAAAAACATAGTTTTTTTAAAAACCACAATGAAGTATCACCTCACATCTGTTAGAAGGCTGTCATCTAAGAGATAAGAGATAACATGCTGGTGAGGATGTGGACAAAAGGGAACCCTCATGCTCTGTTGGCAGGAGTATAAATTGGTGCAGCCCAGCCAGTGTGGCTCAGTGGTTAAGCATCAACCTATAAACCAGGAAGTCATGGCTCACTTCATGGTCAGGGCATATACCCAGGGTGTGGGCTTGATCCCCACTGTGGGGCGTGCATGAGGCAGCCAATCAATGATTCTTATCCTTGATGTTTCTATTTTTGTCTCTCCCTTCCCCTCTGATATCAATAAAAATATATATTTTTTTAAAAACGCACCCTCTTTCTGGAAGCAGGTCTGTAATCACAGTCCGTTCTCAGCCACATGGTTCTGCTGCTGGAAAGGTAGGACTGTAAGTAAAACCACATCAAGGAAGTTCGCTTGCCAAGGGCTCTATCTATGTTAGAGCATTGCACACTAATCAGAAATGCTATATGCCAAAGGATCCATCGAATAGCACTAATCTGTCACTGGGACGTGGTTTTGCCTGTCTTTAAATGGGGATATAAAACTTGTCTTCCCACCTCACTGAAGATCCAACTAGAAAGGATAGATGTGGAAATGATAAAACATTAACACATGTAACAGCCACAAAGGATAAATGTCTACTATGAACCAGAATAGTATCAAATCTTTTTTTAAAATATATTTTATTGATTTTTTACAGAGAGGAAGGGAGAGACATAGAGAGTTAGAAACATCGATGAGAGAGAAACATCGATCAGCTGCCTCCTGCACATCTCCTACTGGGGATGTGCCCACAACCAAGGTACATGCCCTTGACCAGAATCAAACCCGGGACCCTTCAGTCCACAGGCCCACGCTCTATCCACTGAGCCAAACAGATTAGGGCAGTACCAAATCATTTTTTTTTTTTTGAGGAGAGAGAGGGGGTAGGGGAAGAGAGAGAGAGAGAGAGAGAGAGAGAGAGAGAGAAAGGAAGGAAGGAAGGAAGGAAGGAAGGAAGGAAGGAAGGAAGGAAGGAAGGAAGGAAGGGAAGGAAGAGAAAGAAAGAAAGAAAGAAAGAAAGAAAGAAAGAAAGAAAGAAAGAAAGAAAGAAAGAAAGAAAGAAGAATGAAAGAAAGAAAGAAAGAAAGAAAGAAAGAAAGAAAGAAAGAAAGAAAGAGAGAGAGAGAAAGAGAAAGAAGAAAGAAAGAAAGAAAGAAAGAAAGAAAGAAAGAAAGAAAGAAAGAAAGAAAGAAAGAAAGAAGAGGAGGAACCAAGATGGCGGCATAGGTTAACGCCGGAGATTGCTGCCTCGAACAACCACTTCAAAAAACAACTAAAGGACGGAATGGACATCATCCAGAACCACAGGAAGGCTGGCTGAGTGGAAATTCTACAACTAGGAGGAAAGAGAATATCATACCCAGACTCAGAGGAGGCGCAGTGCTGAAGTGAAATACTAAGGTGCGGAGTGCGCGCGCAGAGCGGGCTGGCGGCGGAGGGCGGAGGGCGCGGTTGTTGTTTGCAATCGGGAGGGAGTTTCAGACTCTGAGCTCCAGATCCAGGCGAGTCTCTAGGGACCCAGACTCAAATGGGAGAAGCGGGACTGTCTGGCTTCGGTCAGAGCGAGTTGCTGGGACTCTGAGAGGCAGAGCCCCTAGGGACGGAACTGAGAGCAGCCATAACTGCTCACTCCAGCCCCCCCTGTAGATCCCCGGGGACCCGCCCCGCCCAAGCCCTGCGCTGCGCCATTTGCTGGATAGCCTCAGGCAAAGGCTAGATTATCACCGCCCTAGAGATCCAGCACAGAAGCTCTCCCACTGCAGACACAGCTGACTCTCATAGCCAGTTAGCCTGGAGGTCAAATCACCCCTGGTATTACTGACAACAATCAAGGCTTAACTACAAGACTGCGCACAAAGACCACTAGGGGATGCACCAAGAAAAGATAAAAAAATGCGGAGACAAAGAAACAGGACGCAAATGTCAGAAATGGAAGATATAGAGCTCAAAACCACACTTTTAAGGTCTCTCAAGAACTGTCTAGAAGCTGCCGATAAACTTAGTAAGGCCCTCGAAAAGACTGGTGAGACCGCCGATAAATGTAGTGAGATCCTCAAGAAATCTAATGAGACCCTCGATGTTGTGATAAAGAACCAACTAGAAATTAAGCATACACTGACTGAAATAAAGAATATTATACAGACACCCAACAGCAGACCAGAGGAGCGCAAGAATCAAGTCAAAGATTCAAAATGCGAAGAATCCAAAGAGGACCACACCAAGACACATCATCATTAAAATGCCAAGAGCAAAAGACAAAGAATCTTAAAAGCAGCAAGAGAAAGAAAGTCAGTTACCTACAAGGGAGTACCCATACGACTGTCAGCTGATTTCTCAACAGAAACTTTGCAGGCCAGAAGGGAGTGGCAAGAAATATTCAAAGTGATGAATACCAAGAACCTACAACCAAGATTACTTTATCCAGCAAAGCTATCATTCAGAATTGAAGGTCAGATAAAGAGCTTCACAGATAAGGAAAAGCTAAAGGAGTTCATCACCACCAAACCAGTATTATATGAAATGCTAAAAGGTATCCTTTAAGAACAGAAAGAAGAAGAAAAAGGTAAAGATACAAATTATGAACAACAAACATGCATCTATCAACAAGTGAATCTAAGAATCAAGTGAACAAATAATCTGGTGATCATAATAGAATCAGGGACATAGAAAGGGAATGGACTGACTATTCTTGGGGGGGAAAGGAGTGTGGGAGATGCGGAAAGAGACTGGACAATAATCGTGCACCTATGGAAGAGGACAGTGAGTGGGGAGTGAGGGCGGAGGGTGGGGCAGGAACTGGGAGGAGGGGAGTTATGGGGGGGGGGAGAGGAACAAATGTAATAATCTGAACAATAAAGATTTAATTAAAAAAAAAAAAGAAAGAAGAAAGAAAGATCAATTGGTTGCCTTCCCTAAGAGCCTGACCAGGGATCAAACCCACAACCTAGGTGTATGCCCTGACCGGGGAATCAAACCCGCAACTCTTTGGTGTAAGGAACAATGCTCCAACCAACTGAGCAACTCAGCCAGGGCCATGGTGGGATCACTTTTAAAATTCCTGCAAGGTTGGAGTTATCGTGCCTAATACCAAGGTGCAAACAGTTGCCATTAAAACGTTCAGCAGCAGAATCAAGTCAGTTCAGCCCCAAAGCTCAGTCTCTTTTCACTAAAATCCTTCTTCAAACATAAGCTCTTATTTTTCTCTCTTCCCAGAATGAAGATAAGAGCTGTGTTTAAAGTTCTTAATCACCGCTTCAGCACAGCTGGCTGAGAAGCACACCAGCTCTCCACGACTTGTAGTGCCTTTTAGAACGGGCCCCAGCCTGTCTGGGAAACTGTGGGCTCTATGCATTTCGGTGAATTTTGATGCATAATGTAATGGAGGAAAATTCAAGTGTTTAAGACAAGAGGATAGTATGATTTTGCATTCCGTAAATAGCCAGAGATGATGGAATATTCTTTACTGGAAATTCTATCTTCCTCACATTATCAAGTAGACATAGAAAAGTGACATAGAAAAATATAAGGACTAAAAACTATTAAACAACAAAGAAAAAAGTTGTTAAAGAAATGCAGAAAAGTCCTTTTCCATAGGGGTTCAGATGTCTTTAGGTTTTGAGAACAGTTTGATTTATAACCTGAATACAGCCATATGTTTTACTCTAGAAAAACCCAGGAGTTCTTTTTCCTGCTCCAAAACGGCCTGGCTGCTCTCTCAGCTCCTGCACAGCTGTCATCTCGGCGTGTCCCTTCAGCAGCACCCTGGGGAGCCCTTGTCCCACCCCCACCCCCACCCCCATATTGGATCTCCTGCTTCTGGATCCCATTTCTCTCTCAGGAATTTCTCCTTTGGGTGAAGCATAGCCTTTCATAAGCTTCCTGAGACAGAACGTCTGTGGAGTGAATATTTTGAGAACCTGCATATCTGAAATTGTCTTTTTGCTCCCCTCATAACTCTTTTTTACTTTGGGTATAAAATTCTAGTTTAGAAAGTATTTACCCTTAGAATTTTGTCTTCTAACTTACAATGTTTCTGTTAAGAAATCAGGCGCATTATGATTTTTTTTCCCAAATTTTATTTTATTTTTTCCTTTTTATTGAATTTATTGGTTAATAAAATTATACAGGTTTCAGGTGCACAGTTCCACACATTGTATTGTGTGTTCACCACCCCAAGTCAAGTTTCCTTACATCACCTTTTACCACCACCACCCCCCTCCTCCCAGCAATCACCACACTTGTCCTTGTCCATGAGTTTTTTCTCTTTTATTCTTTTTTTGCTCCTCCCCACCCATCCACCCACCCACCCAGCCCCTCAATTCCACCCTGCCAGCTGTCAGCCTGGTCTCTATCTAAGTCTGTCTCTATTTTATTTGTTAGTTCATTTTGTTCATTAGGTTCCACATGTGCGTAAAATCATCTGGTACTTGTCTTTCTCTGACTGGCTATTTCACTTAGCGTAATGCTCTCCAGGTCCACCCATGCTGTTGCAAAGGGTGAAATTTCCTTCTTTTTTATGGCCAGGTAGTATTCCATTGTGTAAATGTACCTATTCATCGACTAATGGACGCTTGGGCTGCTTCCAATTTTTGGCTCTTGTAAATAATGGTGCAGTGAACATAGGGGTTCATATATTCTGTCAAATCAGTGCTTCAGGTTTGATTCTTTTTTTTTTTAATTAAATCTTTATTGTTCAGATTATTACATTTGTTCCTCTTTTTTTTTCCCCCCATAACTCCCCTCCTCCCAGTTCCCGCCCCACCCTCCGCCCTCACTCCCCACCCACTGTCCTCATCCATAGGTGCACGATTTTTGTCCAGTCTCTTCCCACATCTCCCACACCCCTTTCCCCCCCAAGAATAGTCAGTCCATTCCCTTTCTATGTCCCTGATTCTATTATAATCACCAGTTCATTCTGTTCATCAGATTATTTATTCACTTGATTCTTAGATTCACTTGTTGATAGATGCATATTTGTTGTTCATAATTTGTATCTTTACCTTTTTCTTCCTCTTCCTCTTCTTAAAGGATACCTTTCAGCATTTCATATAATCCTGGTTTGGTGGTGATGAACTCCTTTAGCTTTTCCTTATCTGTGAAGCTCTTTATCTGACCTTCAATTCTGAATGATAGCTTTGCTGGATAAAGTAATCTTGGTTGTAGGTTCTTGGTATTCATCACTTTGAATATTTCTTGCCACTCCCTTCTGGCCTGCAAAGTTTCTGTTGAGAAATCAGCTGA
The DNA here is from genome assembly GCF_963259705.1 of Myotis daubentonii. NCBI lineage: Eukaryota > Metazoa > Chordata > Mammalia > Chiroptera > Vespertilionidae > Myotis > Myotis daubentonii. The sequence goes on along the minus strand of NC_081843.1, from coordinate 36,482,453 downwards.
CAGTCGTATGGGTATTCCCTTGTAGGTAACTGAGTTTCTTTCTCTTGCTGTTTTTAAGATTCTCTCTTTATCTTTTGCTCTTGGCATTTTAATTATGATGTGTCTTGGTGTGGTCCTCTTTGGATTCCTTTTGTTTGGGGTTCTCCGCGCTTCTTGGACCTGTAAGTCCATTTCTTTCACCAGGTGGGGGAAGTTTTCTGTCATTATTTCTTCAAATAGGTTTTCAATATCTTGCTCTCTCTCTTCTTCTGGCACCCCTATAATTCTGATGTTGGTACGCTTGAAGCTGTCCCAGAGGCTCCTTACACTATCTTCGTATTTTTGGATTCTTTTTTCATTTTGCTTTTCCGGTTGGATGTTTTTTGCTTCCTCACATTTCAAATCATTGACTTGATTCTTGCGCTCCTCTGGTCTGCTGTCGGGCGTCTGTATAATATTCGTTATTTCAGTCCGTGTATGCTTAATTTCTAGTTGGTTCCCCAATATAAGATCGAGGGTCTTATTAGTTTTCGTGTATATCTCATTAAGTTTATCGGCAGCTTCTAAACAGTTCTTGAGAGACCTTAAAAGTGTGGTTCTGAACTCTATATCTTCCTTTGACAATTTTGTCCTGTTTCTTTGTCTCCGCATTTTGTTATGCTTCCTTGGTGCACCCCCTAGTGGTCTTTGTTCGCAGTCTTATAGTTAAATCTTGATTGTTGTAGCTAATTCCAGGGAGGGTTTGACCTCCAGGCCAAGTGGCTATGAGAATCAGCTGTGTCAGCGGTGAGAGAACTTCTGTCCTCTAGGGAGGTGCTAATCTAGCCTTTGCCTGAGGCTATCTGGCAGATGCCTCTGTGCAGGGCTTGGGCGGGCAGGTCGCACAGGATCAACAGCGTGGGCCGGAGAGAGCAGTTATGGCGGCTCTCAGTCCTGTCCCCAGGGGCTCTGCCTCTCTGAGTCCCAGCACCCGCTGCAAAGCTGGGAGAGAAAGCTGCACTCGCTCTGACCGAAGCCAGACAGTCCCGCTTCTCCCGTTTGAGTCTGGGTCCCTAAAGACTCGTCCGGATCTGGAGCTCAGAGTCTGCGACTCCCTCCCGATTGAAAACAACAACCGCGCCCTCCGCCGCCAGCCCGCTCCGCGCACTCCACACCTCAGAATTTGACTTCAGCACTGCGCCTCCTCTGAGTGTCCGTGTGCGTTTCTCTTTCCTCCTAGTTGTAGGACTTCCACTCAGCCAGCGTTCCTGTGGTTCTGGGTGATGTCCCTTCCGTTTTTTGGTTTCACTTTTGAAGTAGTTGTTCAAAGCAGCAAACTCCGGCGTTAACCTATGCCGCCATCTTGGTTCCAGATTTGATTCTTAGTCCTTTAAATGAATCTAGAAATCTTAGGATTCTGAAATTTCACATTGAGTTGGTTTTATTTAATCCTCTCCCATTCATTTTGCTGAACATTCAGTGGGCTCTATGTGTTCTTTATTTCTGAGTCATTTTCTTAAAATTTTTTTGTTGATAATTTCCCCCACTTCATTTTCTCTGTTCTGTATTTTCCAAAATTCCTAAAATTCAAATGAGGAACCTTCTGGACTGATTCTCTAATTTTCATATGTTCACTTATATTTTTCATTTTCTGTCTTTTTGTTCTATTTGCTGGTCTATATCTTTAACCTTCTCTTCTATTGAATTTTTCATTTTTGTGCTAATATTTTTTATTTCAAGATATTTCTTTTGTTTTCTAAATGTTCCCTTTATAGACCATCCTGCAATTTCTTCTCTTATCTCTGAGGAAATTAACTGCAGAGGTTTTTGCTAAGTATTCTGCTCCCTGCATGGTCATGGTGTCCTGGTCCTTCTCTTGTTGTGGCTGCTGTTACATAAATGGGCTGACGATGGCCCCTGGGTTACTTCTTCACAGAAGGCTCAAAGCCCACCGGCCCCAAATTCAAATTCTTATGCATCCAATTGCTTTAAAGATAGCCCAAAGCATATTTTTAGCCATTTAGAGCCTCCTGCTTTGCAAAACTGCACCTATCAGCTAACCATAGAGAAGACAAACCCTGGGGCTATGAAAGACCCCCCCACCTCTGCTGCCCTTGGGTTCTCTGACCCGGACACTCCCAGCTGTACTGCTGAGTGAGGTCACCTAGACACACGAGTCCCCTCTCGGATTCCCCTTTCTCTTGCCCTGTTCCCTGCTCTTGGCACCGCAGCTGTCTCTGTAAAGTCCCTTTTATGCAACCCTGACCTAGATCCACCTAATAAAGTCGGTTGCATAACAATACTGCCCTGTTGTGGTCTTGTCTCCTCCTCCATCAGCCCCCAAATACTCAGCATACCACACCTACCCATGAGTTAAAGCTTTCCTCGGATGTCTTGGCTGCCCATTCACATGGAAAGAGTCAGAGTGGGCCTCACACAGTCAGCAGGGGACTCTGGGACGCTCCCTGGAAGGCTCAGGTGTGGGCAGGTCTTGTCCACTATGACCTTCCCACAGATGATCCTCTGGCACCTGGACACCAACTGTCAGTGTCTACTCTAGATCTTGCCTTTTTGTCAGTTTCTCCAATGGAAAACCCTCCAGTCTCCCTCCTGAAAAACCTAAGCCTTCCTGCCAGCCCTCTGGATGCTGGGGGAGGAAAGGACTTGACCCTTGAAGGGTAGGGGTGGAGGGGTAAGGTCAGAGCCATTAATGCATCTTGAGTCTGAGAGCCCACACCCTCAGGCCACCAACCAGACCCAGTGGAATCTCGCTTTTTGGTTTTTTTTAATATTTTTTGTTGTTGTTGATTTCAGAGAAGAAGAGAGAGGGAGAGAGGGATAGAAACATCAATGATGAAGAGAATCATTGATCGGCTGCCTCCTGCATGCCCCACACTGAGGATCAAGCCCACAACCTGGGCATGACCCTGATCAGGAATCGAACCGTGACCGCCTGGTTCATAGGTCAACGCTCAACCGCTGAGCCCTAGCGTGATCTTGACACCTGGCACAGCTGAGGTGTGGATGCTTTACAGAAAACAAGGGATTAAACAAAGATCTACCTCGGGGATGGGGATACCCTCCCCCAGGCCCTGCCCAGCCACATGCTTTTTCCTACAATAGGAAATGGAAAACATTTTCTGTAAAGGGCCAGATGGTAAATATTTGCAGCTACTCAATTGTGCCATTGCAGCGCAAAAGCTACCTCGGCCTCTACGTAAACAAAGGAGCATGGCTGCATTCTGAAATCGTGGTATTCATGGATGCCAAAATTTGAGTTTAATATAATTTTCCCGTGCCATGAACAAATACTCTTTTTTAAACCTTTCCACCTACTTAAAAATGTAAAACCCTTAGGTCACTGGCTGCACAAAACAAGTGAGTAGCAGGCTGCATGTGGCCCAGTGGCGGAAGTTTGCTGATCCCTATCTTAGACTATCATTGTCGAGAGTTTATGGTTAAAGGCCTCAGAACTTTTCTTGCTCTCACTCCTAGCAGTGCCTCCCAGTGCTCATTTTTGTCCATAAGGATAAGGATTACTGGTTTTGCCGCCCTCATGCAACTTCCAGGACATGCCATGGAAATTTAGACATTTATGAATTGCCTTGGAACGGGGTAGCAGTGATTCCAAGAGCTCCTGCCAAGTTCTACCCTGAGGTGGAACAAGTTGTTGATTGTTCTCTTTCCCTGGCTTTTAACCAAGGTGATAAACGAGTGCAGTGGGAAGAGATCTCTGGGAAAGGTGGGAGCCCAGACTCCCAGGCCTTGCGCTTATCTGAGTGAGAACGTCTGCCTCCTGCAATGAAGATTGTTCTAAGTAGGCCATTACCTGTGTAGTCTCAGTTTTCAAATCATCAGAGAAAACAGTGCAGGGGCAAAACCAGGGTTTGGCAGTAAAAAGAGCTGCTTCTGCCGCTTATTAATGTGTATTTGGGGGGCAAGTCAGCTCTCCTTGCTGAGCCTTGATTTTTTAATCTCTGAAATGGGGATCCCTACCTCATTGGGTACTTATGTGGATTACTAAAATAATATACCCAAAGCCCCTGTCACAATCAGGGGGCTCAACAAATGGCAGGTAGCACAATTCTAATTTGTGTAGACAAGAAAACTCACAGAGCTTAAGGCACCATCCAAAGGGTCACCCACAACTCGTTAGGGGTGGAGGCAGGAATACAATTTGCTGTCTTGATTCTTCAGCTGGCATTCTTTCCTCCATCCTGCACTTCTTAAAGAGGAGGCCTTAGTTCTTTTATTTAAAAAAAATATATTTTTATTGATTTTAGAGAGGAAGGGAGAGGGAGAGATAGGACTATCAATGATGAGAGAGAATCATCGATGAGCTGCCTCCTGCACGCCCCCCACTGAGGATCGAGCCCACAACATGGGCATGTGCCTTTGACCGGAATCGAACCCGGGACCCTCCAGTCCACAGGCCTACGCTCTTTCCACTGAGCCAAACCAGCTAGGATGGCCTTAGTTTTTTTGTTTGTTTAGCCACACCTGAAATGCTAGGTAGGGAAGGGTCAGAGCTGCCGGATATCAGCTCTGTTCTCCCTTTTCTCACACCTTTCTTGGTTTCTGCTGCAGGTGACAGACCCTCTCTTCTCTCACAGTCAGGCACTGGGCAAAGTTAACCTCTCTATAACATATGGCACAGGGGGTACTGGTGGGCACCCCCCCTTTGCTACCGCCTTCTGCCTCCCCATGCAGGCTCTCTTCCTCTGGGCTTGGCTGCTCTGCCTGGACGGTCACAAAGATTCTTTGTAATGTGTTTACACGGAGAGGAGTGAAAGCAGGGGCCTGGCTGTACTCAAACCACATGGGCCCCCCGCCCTGTTTGCATAAGAGGGAAGGAGCCAAGACAGATGACCCTGTTGCTTGGGGCCCGGATGATAAACATAACCCAAGTCCAGAGCCGGGGGCTTGTTTCTGGGTTACACCACACAGAAGCAGCACCGAGGCGCCTCTTTACCCAGGGAGGCTTGTTTGCTAGGCTGGGTGAGAGATGTTTGCACAGGGAGGGCGGGGGGCCGGGCCATCCGGCTCTCCTCTGGCTGTGCAGGGGAGCATTTACAGGTCAGGCACCCATGTGTTCCCAGGCCCGTGGGGGGCAGCTCCCTGACAACAGTCTTACTGAGCTGCTCATCTCATCCTTGAGAGTGAATATGGACAATTTGGGGGAAATTCTTAAAACAGTGCTATTCCCATAATCAAATAAATCATCTAGGATCTTTCCCCCAGTTTTATTTCGCAAGGTGGGGTTTCGGACATTAAAATGCAGTTTTCGACATTAAAAGAATAGTGATGCTTGGCACCTATACGGTACTTTGCAGTTAACCAAGCATTGGCATAGCCACCATTTCATGCGATCTTCAAGACAGCAGGGTAGCAGTGTGGCCAATATCATCCCACTTTTACAGAAGAGAAGCTGACACAGAGAGGTCAAGTTGCTGGTGTGAAACCACACATCCAGCAAGAGGCAGAGGCTGATGACTGTGGAAGGCATGCTCTTTCCGCTCTGTCCCCATGCCTCCCCATTTGGCTGAACAGTGAGGGGTGCAGAGAGCTTGTTCCAACTTGTAATTAATCACCTTGCAGTTGGCTCCCGAAAGACAGCCGTGCATCTCAGGGACATGGTGGAAGCCAAAGCAGTGAGCCACAAGGGCGCTATGCCGGGACCATGAGTCTATCTATGAATGCCACCAACGGGGCATTCCCTGAGCGCCAGATGAAGCCTTATGTGGTCCGACCATGTGAAACTGCATGAAACATATACACTGTTCTACCACCAGCGACATCATGAAGGTGAGGGAGCATGTTACAAAACCAGTGAGTGTCTCCTCCAAGTGCCTTTGGCCCTGTCTCCTCGTGGACTTCGTCTCTTTGCATGCAAACCTGCACATGTCTACCTGAAGCCTCTACCTGAATTCTAATTACTGTCCTAGTTACTTCCCAGGTCTTCATCCTTTTCAGTAGCCCACAGCACCGAACCTACCCAAGAGGTGTCATTCCCAGCTTCCTCCCCTTTCTCTCTCCAGCTGTGTGCCTTCAGTCCAGCTCCGCTGCTCAATCCAAACTGCTCTGACCTGCATAATCAGTTAGAACTTCTCCGCTCTGCTCCTGTCATCCGTAGCCCAGCCCCAGCACCTGACTCAGCCACCAGCCTCACCCGTGGGTCCTTTCTTTCCCATCCCTGTCAAATCCTGCCTCTCCTCTCTTTTCACCAATCTATCCTTCTGTGACCATCTTTCCATAACTAATGTGTTACAGTATTCTGCTTGCAAAATACTTCTGCCTACGTGCATATAGACATATTCATACGGAGTCTCACTTAGAAATTAGCTCCTCCTCCCCAGTGGATCTCCATTCGTCTCTTGCTTAAACTACTAAAACTGTTTTGGGGGTTTTTTTGGCGCTTTTTTTGTTGTTGTTTATTTGTTTTTATATTGTCTTCACGTTGAATGCACCTGAATTCTGCCTGCTAGCATTCTTTTAACTAGACTACATTCCAATCTTTCATTAGCTTCCTCATAAAAAGCTATTATAGCCTGGCTGGTTTGGCTCAGTGGATAGAGCAACAGGCTACAAACTGAAGGGTCCCGGGTTTGATTTCGGTCACGGGTACATGCCTGGGTTGTGGGCTCGATCCCCAGTAGGGGGCATGCAGGAGGCAGCCAATCAGTGATTCCCTCTCATCATTGGTGTTTCTGTCTCTCTCTCCCCTCTCCCTTCCTCTCTGAAATCAATAAAAAAATATTTTTTTAAAAAGCAGCTTTGTTCAGACTACTATGCTGATAGGCTAATGTCCTTTAGAAAATAAAAATAAAAATTTAATCTTTTTAAAAGCTATTATAAATCTTCAAATATTCTTCCTAATATGAAGGACTCACTTCCCTTCCTCCAAATATTTTAATTACTCTCTCCTATGTCCTTCTGTATTCTTTCTCGACATTCAGTGCCTGTCACCTGTTATTAAAATCAGACTGTGACTCCTGGAACCAGAAGCTTTACGGATCATGTGGCCAGTGAATGACAGTTCACCCCATGGCCAGCCACCCCGTGCTGCCTGGATGTGTTTGTACATCTGCATGCGCTTGCTTACACTGTAAGCTCCCTGGAACAAGGTGATCCTCTTCCTTTATAAACTACTCAGATGTTTACAGGAAGCTCTACGATGAGTGCAGCTGCTCTCCAGGTTCCAGTCCAACTCTAAAAAGCCTCCGCATGCCATGCGTTCTCTCTTCTCCGCCATTTGGCCAATATCAGAGCAAAATTGGGGAGGCACTGCTGTAAAGGACCCCCAGTTTGCCTGAGATCGAAACTCCGGTATCAGAGAAGGCTTGGTATTGTGTCCTACGGTTCGATTCCTGAAATGCAAAGAGGGTCATGCAAAATTTGTATATAGTCTGGACAAATGAAGGCAAGACCTGGGAACACAGCTCAATGTTATCATGGTCTTCCCTTTTAAAAAAAATATTTTATTGATTTCAGAGAGAGGAAGGGAGAAGATATAGATAGAAACATTAATGATGAGAGAGAATCACCGATCAGCTGTCCCCCACACGCCCCCCACCTGGGACCAAGCCCGCAACCCGGGCACGTGTCCCTGACCAGAATCAAACCCGGGACCCCTCAGTCCGTGGGCCGATGCTCCATCCATTGAGCCAAACCAGCTAGGGCATCATTGTCTTTTTTACTTTGGATCTCCAAGGATGAGGAAAGGCCACCATGTCCTAGTTGGGTGCCTGTGAGAGCCAATGAAGTTGTACTGAGCTCTCCTATATCTCTGCCACCTTTTTTAAAAAATGTATTTTTTAATTGATTTTAGAGAGAGAGGATGGAAGAAGGAGAGATGGAAACATCAATGAGAGAGAAACATCCATTGGCTGCCTCCTGCACACCCCCTACTGGGGATCAAGCCCACAATCTGGGCATGTGCCCTGACCAGGGATCAAACTAGTGATCTCTTGGTGCATAGGCCAATGCTCAATCCACTGAGCCACACAGGTTAGACTCCCTGCCACCTTTGTGTGTTGCCAACAGAGGCTGCCCTGTCATTGGCACACAGACAACAAAAAGCCCACACATGCAGCTCAAGCCCAAGGGTCAGTCAACAGCCCAGTGCCCTAAACTCATCTTGTGTCCAAGTGAGTCAAAAAATTAGTAATAATAGCTGAAACTGGTTTGGCTCAGTGGATAGAGCGTCGGTCTGTGGACTGAAAGGTCCCAGGTTCGATTCCGGTCAAGGGCATGTACCTGGGTTGCGGGCACATACCCAGTAGGAGATGTGCAGGAGGCAGCTGATCGATGTTTCTCTCATCATCGATGTTTCTAACTCTCTATGTCTCTCCCTTCCTCTCTGTAAAAAATCAATAAAATATATTTTTAAAAAATTAGTAATAATAACAATAGCATTACTAGCTAACTATAATACCTCATAGGGTGTCAGAGTTTTATATGGATCAACTCAGAGCCTCATGACAACCCAATGCTGTTATAATCCCAGTTTTACAGATAGAGAAAGGATCCTAAAGGTAATGTAACTGCACCAAGAATAAGAGGTACAGATGCGATTAGAAACAAGTCTGTCTGAATTCGATGCCCACACATGACATACCTTAGACAGAAAGGATGAACATTTTGGCTTATTTGTTTTGTTTCGATGAGGTACCAGTCTCCTCGTTTAGACCCAGGTGCTTTTGCACTTGTGTGACTGGATGTGGAATGGAATTCTATTGTTATTGACTAGAGTCCAAAGTAAGGGCGGAGAGGTCTAAACTTCTGGAAGACACTCACACCCACAGCACAGTACGTCAAAGATCCCAGATGCCACCCACGTGACAGGCAGGAAAGCTCAGATGCTTTGGTACCTGAGCCAGTTCCCCTACTCCCCAAGTTTAGAGAAAGCTAGCAAGAGATAAAGCGGTGGTTCTCAACCTTCCTAATGCCGCGACCCTTTAATATAGTTCCTCATGTTATGGTGACCCCCAATTTCATTGTTACAAATTGAACATAATTAAAGCATAGTGCTTAATCACAAAGACAATATGTAATTATATATGTGTTTTTGATAGGCGACCCCTGTGAAAGGGTCGTTCGACCCCCAAAGGGGTCACGACCCACAGGTTGAGAACCACTGAGATAAAGGCTTTGTAGAAGTTGAATGTTTCCCACCTCTTAGAAATGCTTCCCTCTCTTGCATAGTGATCCCCACTCCCCGTCACCATGAAGCCAAGTAAAAATGTCTCCAAAAACTGGGGGTGGGGTTGGGAGGAGTGCCAGTAACAGGAGAAGGCTGGCATCTCATTGTCTGCTTGGTCATTATCTTAGACAGGAGTCTTCCTCCCACCCAAGCAGGTGGAGGATGATTCAACAAATCCACTGTCTAAGATGGGAGGGTAGCCAGAGGAGAGCATTGTAAAAGCCCATGTTCATGCCATTTGAGTGGCCAAAGATGCCTGAACTTCCTACAGATCAAGTGAACCCAGAGGAGGGTAGTTGGGCTTCATAGGACCAACTGGGCCCCACCGAAAGGACCCCAGCAAAAAGAGGGTGTAGGATGCCTACAGGATGCCTTGTTGGAGCAGATCGACTAGGACAGGGTAGTGAGCATGCCCCTAAGGGCTCCCTGACGATGTTACCCCTGCACTCCATGAGCCAACTTTTGGGTGTCCGACACACAGACCATTGATAGTGGTGGATGGTATTCTCCAAAAGTGGCCACAGCAATATTGCCCTTCCAGAACCTTTTCACTCCCCATCAAGAGGTGGCATCTATTTCTCCTCCCCTTGGAACTGAGGGTGACTTTATGATGATCTTGAGGAACTGAATGCAGTAAAAGTGATGCTGGGTGACTTCTGAGTCTGGGTGATAAAAGCAACATAACCTCCATCTCTCTCTCTCTCTCTCTCTCTCTCTCTCTCTCTCTCTCTCTCTTTCTCTCTCTCCCTCCCTCCCTCCCTCCCTATCTTTGTGTGTGTATGTGTGTGTCCCTGGATGCTTGTGCTTGGTTCCAAACCACTATCCTGGGAGGAGGCTCAGGCCACATGGAGAGGAGGAGTTATGAGCAACAGCCCCAGCTAAGATCTCAGTTGACTACTAGAGTCATCGGATTTAAGAGTGAGTGAGCTTCCAGATAATTCAACACAGGCTATAAGCCTTCCCAGCTGCACCAAGTGTAGCAGAGATTAGCCAACTATGCTGGTCTTTGCCAAAAAGTGAGGATCTGGGAGCAAAATAAATGTTCTCATTGTTTTAACCCACTAAGTTTTGTGGTAACTTGTTTTGCAGCCTAAGTAACTGGAACACTGTGTTACCTAGGGAGCAGCAACAGTCAACAGAGAGAGTTAAGTAAGAGACCCTTGCACTTTTCCTCTCTCTCCTTTTAGATTAGGAAAGGGGAGGAGGGCTAGTCATCCAGAAGCAGACCACTCACTTCCTCCACTCGGGGTAGAGGGATAGGAGTAAAGCACAGACCACCCTCCCCTTCCCACTGCAGTACCTTGATACAAACTGGGCAATAGTAAGAAAAGGGAACTTTTACACCCGAGATGAAATCAGGGTTTTAACCTGGGCAGAATCTTACGTGAAAGTGACTAGGGTACACAGTTTCCTTCAGGTGCCATTGTAAAACCTGTCACCCAGAGAGACGGGAGATTTGATAACACAGAGGAGGACAATGGGTGGAAAAGAAACTGTTTCATGTGTGTGCCTCTCTGAATTGAGGCTGCTCCGTAAAGTTGATCATATTTGTCAAGTAGTCAAATTTATTCCTACCCAAGGACCAGGTGTGAGCACCATCCCTGGGGCAGTGGGAATGTTTATTTCAGAAGCCAGCTGATATAAGCACACCCTCCCTACCCTGCCTGCCCTCGGACTATGGTGCCCTGGAGCCCCACATCACCGGCCAGATCGTGCAGCTGCAACACTGCAAGCACCAGGCGGCCTAAGTGAACAACCTGGCCAAGGGTGACGTCACAACTCAGACAGCTCTTCAGCCTGCGCTGAAGTTCAACGGTGGGAGGCCATGTCAATCATAGCATTTTCTGGACAAACCTGAGCCCTAATGGTGGTGGAGAACCCAACGGGGAATTGCTGGAAGCCATTAAACGTGGCTTTGGTTCCTTCGCCACGTCTAAGGAGAAGTTGACCACTGTGTCTGCTGGCCTTCAAGGCTCAGGTTGGGGTTGGCTTGGTTTCGATAAGGAACAAGGACGCTTACAGATTGCAGCTTGTTCTAACCAGGATCCCCTTCAAGGAGCAACAGGTCTTATTCCACTCCTGGGGACTGACGTGCGGGAGCATGCTTATTACCTCCAGTATAAAAACATCCGGCCTGACTACCTGGGAGTTGTTTGGAATATAATCAGCGGGGAGAATGTCACTGGGAGATACATAGCTTGCAAAAAGTAAACCGTCAGCTTGACACCGAGCACATAAAGCTCTTTGTGGCTGCTTTTGTGGCAGTGCAGAGTACCTCCGTGTACCTGTAAGCTGCTCTGTCCTCTCTTTATTGAGGAAGGTATTACATATGTGTCTTTATTCCCCCTCACTTGTCACTCCCGCCCCCACACTCTTTGACCATCTTTGACACCGTCCTTTTCTAAGGCAAAGCTTTTCCTTATATTGAGCCAGAATCGGTATTCCTAATAACTCCCACACAGTGGTCTTTGCATTGTCTGCAGGAATTTCAAAAGAGAAATCTATTTCCTTTTCCACGTGAGGAGGCAAGATTCAGGGACTGTTATAGTCTGAATTGTGCCCCCCCCCTCCCCCAGTACTTCAAAATGTAACTGTATTTGGAGATAGGGTCTGCAAAGAGGTAATTAAATTAAAATAAAGTCACATAGGTTGACTCTAATCCAGCATGACCGGTGTCCTTCAAGGAAGAAGAGATTAGGGCACAGACACACACAGGGGAAGGAGGCCATCTATAAGAAAAGGAGAAAGGTCTCAGAAGAAACCAACCCTGCTGACATCTTGACCTTGAACTTCCAGCCTCCAGACCAGAAGACACTAAACATCTTTGTTTAAGCTGCCCAACTGTGGTACTTTGTATGGCAGCCCCAGCAGACTAACACAGCCACCCCCTGCCAAGCCCCCTCCTCAGCCAAAGCAAACACTGTTCTTTTTGCTGAAACTCAGAGAAGCTTCCATTGCTCCTTCCTGTGTTGCTAACTCTCCTCTCCCTGCACTCTGATTTGTTAGGGTGCCCAGAAGGCAAACCCCTGCACCCAGGGAGCCTGACCACTATGGAGAAAGGCATGCCTCTCACTTTATGTTTGGATTCTGTACTGCTGTTCATGGAGCTTAAGATTTGTTTGACTTTTATTGAATCACACTCTTAGCTCACTTTGAGCTTTGTCTCCATGAAGAGCCCCAGGCCTGTTCACTGCTATTGCTGTCAAAAGCCACATCTTCCACTTTCAGTCCTTCCTTACTTATTTTTTCCAGACTGATTTTCCATCTTGGGTGGCAGCCACAGGGATATTTTGTAGGCTTTTCCACCTACATGCAGAACATTGGTCCCTATTACTTTGTCACTCATCCATTCCCTGTTTGTTATTTTTTGTGGGAGGAAGGGAGAAGGAAGAACAAGAATTGCTTTCCACCGAAACCGGTTTGGCTCAGTGGATAGAGCGTCGGGCCTGCGGACTGAAGGGTCCCAGGTTCAATTCCGGTCAAGGGCATGTACCTGGGTTGCGGGCATTTCCCGAGTGGGGGATGTGCAGGAGGCAGCTGATCGATGTTTCCCTCTCATTGATGTTTCTGGCTCGCTATCTCTCTCCCTTCCTCTCTAAAAAATCAATAAAATAGATTTTAAAAAAAAAAGAATTGCTTTCCTACCTTCAACATACTAGTGAATACCATTATCTTTAGGGTCATGCACAAATTTAATTTTATGTCCCCAACACTCTCATATATAACACTGATAAAACAGGAAACAGGTCATATGAAACACATATAAGAGAATCCTATTGTACAGGAAATAACAGGACAGAACCCAGTAGTAGCTGACTCTGGAGACTCCACTCAAAGTTTATGTGAATTTATTAAGATAACTTGGGTCTGGTAATTCAACCAACTAAAAAGTCCATCCAACTCTGCCCTTACCTGCCTGCCATTCATTTCCCAAGGATTCATTGAGGGCCACACTTCTCCAGCTTATCCCACTGGAATGAAATCCGTAAGCTCACTGTCTTATCTATAAAGCAGTATCTAAAGGTCTTCGTCCTTTGTACTCTGCTAGAGCTTCATTCTAATGTTTCAAGATTTTTTTTTTAAATATTTTTTAAATATTTTTACAGAAAGGAAGGGAGAGAGATAGTCAGAAACATCGATGAGAGAGAAACATCGATCAGCTGCCTCCTGCACATCTCCTACTGGGGATATGCCCGCAACCCAGGTACATGCCCTTGACCAGAATCGAACCCGGGACCTTTCAGTCCGCAGGCCGACGCTCCATCCACTGAGCCAAACCGGTTTCGGCGTAATGTTTCAAGATTTAATGATTAAGCCTGTCTTTTCCCCAACCATACCATCGATAATTTTTCAAACTTACATTTCTTAAATATGTATCTCCTGGACTTCTGCTTCTGGCCATATGGCAGACAAGATGGTCAAAGAAACCTTTTCCATACAGCACACTGAAAAATTATGAATTCCATGCAAAAGGCATCCTTTTTTTAATGCGTGAATGAGTTGATAGGGAAGTAAGGGAACTCTTTGGAAGCCAGAAATGACAAGGTTTTGGAGATGCTCATTTGGGGACACTGACAGCTCCCTAAGTGGGAATGGGCACATTTAAAGATGGAAAACGGCCGCTCTCCTGAGCCTGTCCCCTTGGCACTGACATTTCTGTACGACTTCCTAACCTTCCGCAGGGTCCCTGTCACTCCTGCTGGGTGGAGGTCACTGGAGGAGAGAAGCCAGAACTGAAGTGTCTCCAGGAATGTGAGCGATCCTGGGAAATAGGAGAGGACCTGCCAGAGCGGAAACACACCTGACATGTCTCCAAGGAGCAGGGCACCCCTGTCGGTCCCCGGAGAGGGGAGGGGACTCTACACGAGGCGGGGGAGTCCGGGTGAATGTCTATTCAATCAGAGGATTCTCTTTTGCCAAAAAAAGTGTATGTTAATATAACCTTTGAAAAGTGGTGCTGATTAAGAACCAACAAGGATTCACGAAGACCAGGTAACACCAAGTTAATCTCTAAAATTCGTCTCTGTTTTGCTAAGGTCTAGATCCGGGTTTCTCAGCCTTGGCACTGCTGACATCCAGACCTGGTAACTCATTGTTCTGTGGGGGTGCGGGAAGAGGGCTGCCCTGTGCATTGTAGGATGTTGAATTGCACCCTGGCCTCTACCCACTAGATGCCAGTAGGAGAGCTCCCCCAACCCAAACCCCCCCCCACACACACACACACACAGTTGTAACAACCAAGATACTGTCCCCAGACACTGCAATGTCCCCAGGGGAAAGATCTTCCCTGGCTTAGAACACTGTTGTAGCCAAATATCTTTGTACAAAAATCTTCAATTAAATAGTTCATAAAGTAGCCAAATTTTAGAAGTATTCTACATGTCTAGAAATAGAAGAATTATTAAATACTTAATGCTATAGCTGCTCAATGAAATACTATATGGCTATTAAAATGATAATTATCCATTCTGTGTAGCAAAATTTAAAATGTTAATGATACGATATTAAGCGTTTTTAAGTAATACATATGATTATCACTTTGGGCTTTTCCAGGTGGCAAGGAACAAAGTTAGATTCTTTTGCTGGTTTATTCTAAGGACACACAGGGAAGATGAGGAGACAGGGCATAATGGCATCGGCAGCAAAGTCAAACAATGCAGAGAATAAACATCGTTTGGGGCCTGAAGGTTATTCATGCTGTCACCTCCATTATGCTGTGGCCCTAAGTATGACCGACCGCTGGGCTCCTGCTGCGAGCTCTGTTGTGCCATGTGCTGCACCTGTCTTTGTGTCTATAGCTCAGTTTGTTTCCTCTCAAGGCTCTGCTTACTAACGACTTCCATGGCTTCATGGCTTCTGTCAACTAGTGGCTTCTGCTTACTGATTTCTGCTTGCCCCAGTTTTCTGTGTGTCTCACATTTAAACGGCCCAAAGAAAGGGGATCTATTATTCCATTAGTCAGAGCTCTCAAGCCAGGCCACCTCTGTAGATCCGAAGGTTAGCATTCCATAGGTAATTGTTTTTCCATCAGGTGACCAAACCTAATCCAATCAGCTTTTGTCCAAAAAGTGGTCACATAGCATGAATGTGGTAGTTACCACCTATCCAATACAACTATAGTTTTCAACTATGTCTAAAATAATAAATTAAAACTATGTAGTGTAACTATGAAGATAGATAGGAAAGGGATAAAATTAAAGCCATCATACTGGGGTTAGGGTGGAGGGATTACAGATTACTATCTTTCTCCATTTTGCAACTTTCATTTAATGATACTGTAATTGCTTTTTAGTTTTCACGTATTTTTCAGAAAATAATCTCCCCCAAGCAATTTCAGTCATGCCACCAAGCTTCTGAGTTTAGTCTCGCCATGAACTCGTCTTGGAACGGGTAGAGCAAAGTCGCAACCATGAAAGCCAGTGGTCGCCCTTGCACATGAAGTGGAGTAACTTCTGCCAGGTAAAGGTGAAGGCCAGAATTATAGGTTGTAGAGTATCTTGAAGGTAAAAGTGTCTGCTATTACTCTGAAAACTCTCTTACTATGAAAACACCCTTACTATGAAAACTGCTATAATAGCATGTGCCACATAAACAAAACACAGAACCTTCTAACTAACTTGGTTGTGGAAAGGCCTTTGTCCACCCGCCAGGTATTTGAAAATACCAACCACTTAATTGGCAGACATCTCCAGGGGCCACGAGGAGCTACCACGGCAGCTTTGTGAAACCAGCCACCCCTGGCTTCACTTTGATCTTCTCCTGTCTACACCCTTGTTTCAGTTCCTCTGCCACAGACATATAATTAATGCTTGATAATAACTGTAATTATTACAAGGACTACTTGAGATGGAAGAGAGGAGAAACCGAATTTTCATATGAATTGGCATCTGAGCTGAACAGTCTGTTTATATGTCATAAAGCTTGGACACCCTTCTCGTCGGTCCCCAGCTTGAACTCGGGGCGCACGAGCTGACGGCAGGAAACTCCAAGCTGGAGGCTTGATCACCCACCGGAGAACCGGCGTGGAGCCCCGCTTCCCAGGGAACCAAGTAGCCAAATCCTCCCGCGCTCCTAGAGAGGACCCGGAAGCTCGGCGCAATCCCGGAAGACGAGGTGCTGACACACTTCCGGCCTTTGTGACTCATTGTGTCTGTGTCGAGGCGTCGGGAGGGCCTAGCTCCTTGTGCAGCGCCCTTCGGCCGGTCTGAGCCCCAGAGTCGGCTCCCCTTTCTCGCCCAGCGCCCCAAGGCCGCTCCCGGGGCTCACGGTGAGACTTGGGCCGGCCTCTGCGGAGGGCGGGCGGGGCCGCAGGGGGGTGTGCGTGAGGGTGGGCTCCGCCGCTGCGGCCCGGGGTCCCCTCCAGGCGGCCCTGCCGGGATGTAAAGAGTTCCCGTCCCCACCCCCCAGGCCCGGCCTTAGGATGTGCCGTCCCCCAGGAGCCCGCCCTCCCTCCCCTCGGGTCCAGGCGGGGAGGGGGCGAGACCCCAGTGGCCAGGGGTGCTCGGGGACTGGGGAGAAGCCGGCCGCGGACCCTTTCGGGGCCCCTCGCCCACCGTGTCTACGTGGTGCTTTGACGTTTCGGAGAACAGTCTGATTTTCCTGCTCTCCCTTCGTCATCATTTGCTTTGAGTCCAGTGAGATTTTTTTTTTTCTTCTCGGGGTCCTTCAGGACCTTCAGGGGAAAATGCGGCAGGCGGGACATGGGCACGTTTTGCAGTGCAGCCTTCATGTCTCCAGATCGCCGCTCCTCACTCCACCCCTCCCTGATCGGTGGTGACAGAGTAGCTGGAGCCTAGTCCGAGGGGGTGAAGAAGTGACTCGGCTGTAGGAGAGGTGATAGACAGCCCCCTCCTTCCAGCTTTATGGAGTATTTTGATGGCTTTAGAAACCAGCTGTCAGGAAGATTGGGTGTATTTTTCGGTTCGGGGAAGCTACTCTGCTTGACTTGGCGTGAGTGAGAGTGAAGAGAATTGGTGGAGATTTCACCGTGTCATTAGAAGACTGATTACCTGAGTGACCTTGGATAAGACATTTCGCCAACTCTCAGTTTTGTCGTTAATAAAATTAACTAGGTTTTCTTAAAAGATCCTTCCAATTTTGAAATTTCATCCAGTCGATGTAATTGAAAAATTTCAGCCACAATTCACCCTGACTGCGCTCTCCCTCCTACTTCCCTCCCTGCAGTGCCTCCAGTACACAATACCATACTGTCAGTACAGAGAGTGGCTGTTACATGGCCTGAGACCAAAGAAAGCATTTCTTGTGCAGGCCAGTGCTAGGCAGATTTGGAGGTGGTCAATAAATACTTGTTGAATTGTGGAGAATTAATTGTAACCCGATCAACAAAGCTCTGTGACTGTATGTGCTGGCCAAATGAAATAGCTTTATTACGTAGGGAACCCTAAGGACAATGTGCTCCAGGAGGTTTTTTCCAAGTTGTATTGACTCTGAATTGCTATGCAATATTCTTGTTCATTATTTCAGGCAGTTTTCACCAATCTTAAAATACAAACTAGCTACTTAATATCATAGGCTTTTGCTTATTCTCTACTTGATTTAAGCATTTAGATTTTTTTCTAACTTTCTATTGCACTAAATACACAGTGTTAAATCTTACCTTTTCATTCAAAGGTAGTATCACTGTTCTTTGTGTAGCTAGCTGTCTTTTAAAGGTACCTTTTTTATATTTTAAACGGTTTATAGCTCTGTTTTGAAAAATGAGAGGAGGGCAGTTTAAACGTTGACGACTAAAAGACACCCTGAAAAAAAATAATGGCCTGTTTAAAAAATAACCTGTGGAATAAAGTGAACTTGTAACTCCAAGCCCTTTTTGTAAGAAAATCGTTTGTATTTATCCTTGATGAGAACTAGTTGCTGGGGGTAATCTTATCTAAATCGGATAGAATGTCAGAATGTTCTTCAGCTCAGACGGACCCCAGAGGTAGTATTCTCCTCCCAGCTCCCATCTTCCCCCAATTTAACAGATAAGGATACTGGATGCCAGAGATGAAATAACTCAGGGATGCGTAACTTATTTGTGAGAGACTAGAGTTCAGGTGTTTCAACCTGTACTGCTTTCACTATGGGATTTCTCCCATTGCTTAATCTTTTAAGTAGGCTGAAAATTGGAAAGTATAAATTACATCTCTTTAGTTTATTGGAAAAAGTTAAAATACTTCCCTAGTGTCTACTAAATGCCAGACACTCTTTTAAATGCTTTACATGTGTTAACTCATTTAATCCTCACAACTCTATGAAGCAAATACTGTTTATCCCCACTATACAAGTGAAGAAACACACATAGATTAATTTGCTTAAAATCACCAGCTGGTAAGTGGTAGAGCAACTTCATGAAACTTCCAAGTAGCCAATTTGAGGATAACATTGAATTGTGTATGAATGGGCAAAAAAAAAAAAGTAATGTAAATTCAATGAAGTATTTTTTAAAAAAACTAATGCTTGCAAGGAATCTTACTAAGTGGTCTAATAGGTACAAAGAAGCCTGCCCTTAACAGTAGTCCAGTTGAGGACGGAAGGCGTGAAAAATTACAGAAATAAAAACAGCGCCAGGTAGTTAAGAGGAGAAAAGCTGTGTGCTCACATCATCCGGGAAAACTAAAATAAAACCCAGCCCTGCTGCTGTTGTGACTTTTCTCTTGCCCAGAGTAGGAGTAGAAAATGGGAGATAGGGGAGAGGAACTGTTGAAATTGGGGGAAGAGGGGATGTGCCTATGCCCTCATGTCTGTCCCTTTCGGTCTCACTTCTTCAGAGTATCTTCCTGTTAAGTCCCACTGACTCAGACTATCCTCTTTAAAACTCTGGCCCAGGTGTGAATACAAATCAAGATTCCTTTCCTTTATTCTTATCATGGCTAAGACAGAATAGAATTTTCATAAAAAGATTGCTGATTGCTAGGCTAGTTCTGCTCAGTTACCCTGTTGAAGGCCCTACCCACTTGATTTTAGATAATTCCCATTTACATATTCAGTGTCTCCTTAGTTGCACAGCTCTCTAGTGAGAACTGTGGGTATCAAACGAAGCCCATTCCTGAGTGGTCGTCCTTCATAGGCACTTTCAGAATCTGTATGTGCACAGAAGCCCTTCCTCGCCCCATGTTGAGACAGTGAGTTTGGTATGATGATTAGAGTTGTTTTGTTTTTATATACATTTGTATTGATTTCAGAGGAGAGAGAGAGAGAAACAGAGAGTCATTGATCAGCTGCCTCCTGCATGCTCCCTACTGGGGATCGAGCCCACAACTAAGGCATGTGCCCTTGACCGGAATCGAACTTGGGACCCTTTAGTCAGCAGGCCAATGCTCTATCCACTGAGCCAAACTGGCTGATGGTTAGAGTTTGAACTGAGGAGTCCCACAGACCTAATTTCAAATCCTGATTCTCCCTTTCCAATTGCTGTGTGACCTTGGGTATGTTATTTAACAGTAGTTGCCCGGCCAGCATGGCGGTGGTTGAGCATGGACCTATAAACCAGGAGGTTACGGTTTGATTCTCCGTCAGGGCACATGCCCGGGTTGCAGGCTCGATCCCCAGTAGGGAGCATGCAGGAGGCAGCTGATCAATGATTCTCATTGATGTTTCTCAATGTTTCTCTCTCCCTCTCTCCTTTGCTCTCTGAAATCAATAAAATATATATTTTTAAAAAACAGCAGTAAACCTTAATTTTGTCATTATAAAATGAGATGATAATTGTACCCACCTCCTAAGATTGTGTGAAATGCTTAATATAATACCTAGTACCTAGAAAGCACTCGATAAATTATTGGCTCTTACTATTACACCTACTAGTTGGCTTCTTGAATTGGACAGCGATGAGGGGAAAGGGCATTTTAGCTTAGATCTGATGATAAGTAGGCATTGAGTATGATGTGAGGAGAGGATGGCAGTCAAATTACAAGGCATATTTAGGAAAGACTGAATAAACTCATTTTGCTAGACGGAAAAGTTTCATGCAGAGAGGGAGAGAAATGGTTAGGAAATGAAGCTTAAGGGGAAACGGATCAGGTACTGGAAGTTGTTGACTGCAAGGCTATAAGTTTTAGGAAGAATAATCCAGAGGGTAGGAGGTGGGGGAATCATTGGGAGAAAATGAAGTCAGTGAACCAAAGAGAGGATGCTGGATTTCATGGAACTAGTTAGAAAAATAAGTGTGAACAAAGAATTGCTTCCCCTGGTGCTTGGAGACTGAATGCATGTAAGAAGAGAGGAGTCAAGCAAGGTGAGATTCTGAGCCCGAGTGATTAAGATATTAGTAGAATATATGATCATACTTGCCACTAAAGACAATATGAAGATGGCAGGGGGAGCGGTAATAGCTTGAGTAGTTCTTATTTCGTCTATTCAGCTTAACAGAATTCAACTCTGCCAGGTGCGCGAGAAGATGAGTACAAAGAAGACAAGACTCCCTCTTCTGAGGAGCTTAAATTTTAGTTGGGAAGTGGAGATAGGAACTGCAACCCAAATAATGATAATACAAGGAGAAAATAAGTAAGTGCCTTGAATAATAACAAAGAAAGTACTAAGGATGTTCAAAGGAGGAAGATATTTAATTTGGAATGTCAGGAGACATTATACATCTTGCAAGGTGCATAAAAATTTGACCAATAAAGTTGATATGGTAGGAAATTAAAAATCACACCTATGCTTAGGGGACATTAATGGGCCAAAGAGGCTGAAATATAGGGGCTCGCTACTAAGAAAAGTAGTAAGGTAAGAATAGAAAAGTACGATGTGGTGTATCTGAGGGGAAGGAGGTAATGATCAGAAGCATACTCTGGCAGTACTGTGCTGGTCTTGGTATGTTCAAATTGGAACAGGGAGAAACTGAAGCTAGAGAAACTGTATGGGGCTATGGCACTAGACTAGGTAGGAGATAGAGAGCTTGAATTAGGATGGTGGAAAATAATTGTAAGAGACATATAGCAGGAAGATATTCTTTCTTTTGACTTTTCAGAATAAAAAGAAAGAAACTAAGACTTATAGGAATTATTTATCCTCCAGTTGGGTTAAGCTAGCCAAAGGGATGATCTCTTGAACTCCTTACTCTCTGCCTTTTCCTATCCCAGTCTTTTGGGGTCTTGGCTATTCTGATGCCCCCAGCTCCCAGGCGGGTGGGCCTCTTCCTGGAAGCTGCCTTGTTAATGCATCAGTTAAGTTACTTCTCAGGTGCTGGAGCCTCGTTAGAACAGTTAGCACATTCTACTTTGTACTGTAATTATTTGTGTAAAAAGAGGACTAGTGCTTCTCATCCTTCTGTTCTCCTCAGTTTAATAGGACACCTTGAATATTGCAGATAGGCAGAAATGTTTAGGAAACTGAGTAATTATAGCTCTAAGGACTTTATTGGGAAAACTGCTGTGAGGTTGAAAAACACAATATTTACTACAGCAAGGAGGGTGAGGTACAGAACAGGTCTGAAGGTATTAAAGGGAAGGGCTAGAAGAAGGGAAGGTTTACAATAGGACTTTTTACTAGTTTGATGTCATTGGAGAAATGACTTAATTCCCCCACTTCCTTTAAATAGAAAGCCTTTTTTAAAAATATATATTTTAATGATATTTTACAGAGAGGAAGGGAGAGGGATAGAGAGTTAGAAACATCGATGAGAGAGAAACATCGATCAGCTGCCTCCTGCACACCTCTCACTGGGGATGTGCCCGCAACCAAGGTACATGCCCTTGACCGGAATCCAACCTGGGACCCTTGAGTCTGCAGGCTGATGCTCTATCCACTGAGCCAAACCGGTTAGGGCTAGAAAGCCTTTTTTTAATGTAATATTCTTTTTTCTTCTTCTTCTTGTAATATTCTTTATTGTTATTATAGACTGCTAGTTTAATAAGGATTTCTGTTTTTCATTAAGGACAAAAAAATGAGAAACACTAATCTTGTGATCTCAGATTAAAATCATGTTCTTTGTGATTAGAGCAGTCATCTCCAAACTTTTATGATCACACATTCCTACCAATTAAAAACTAAAAATTATATACATGTACTATTACACCAATATTTTGTATAATTAAAAATACATTAAATAGTGCTCTTTAAAAATAACTTGTGCTTTAGATGTACCTTTGCTACCAAAATTACTAATAATTTTTTAATGAGAGCCATGTAATTTAAAATGCTTCATTAGTTTTCAACTCTTGGCTTAAATAATTGTGATACAGAAATTGGATGCTGTCTCTAAAACTTGAATTGATGCTTACTTATGATGGTTGTAGAGGTGAAAAAGATACTTCACAAAGATTTGTCAATTCATATGGAAGGAACACTTTGTCAACTGACTGTTTAGTAATATACCCACCAACCATGCTAAATTTTTGTTGTTGAAATTCAGCTAGTACTTTTCCATTTTCCATGACCTTAAATCATCTGTTCCTACAAACTAATCAAAGGTTTTTTTATATTTTTAACAAACAGGTTTAAGACCTACTAGAATTCCTCATTTGGGAGATTTTTAAACAGATTAGAAAATATTTCCAAGTTTTTTAAATGACTAGGTAATAAGGATAATTAGTCATTATTGGCTGTTAAAATTACATAACAATGTATGTTTTCCAGCATACATCTGTCCTCATAGTAGTTCTTTCCTTATACCCTTTTTTTTAAAGCAGCTGTTTTCTCACTGATTGGTTAACTCCTTGTTTGATTTAGATCGACATTGGTTTTTACCACCTCATCTATCTGAGTAAAACCTTGCTCTAAATAGAAACTTCAGTGGTGCCATTTTCTTGTTTATGTTTGCATCATTAGTATTTCTCATAATTGTGGTTTCTCTGTAAGAACCTTTAAAGCTGCTTCTCTCTTTTTTGAGATATAATTGACATATAACATCATATTAGTTTCAAGTGTACAACATAAAGACTCAGTATTTGTATTTATTGTGAAATGACCACCACAGTAAGTCTCGTTAACATCTGTTCACCATAGTTAAACAAAAATTTTATTGTAATGAGGATTTTTAAGATCTACTCTCAGCAACTTTCAAATATGCAATACAGTATTACTAACTGTAGTCACCATGCTGTACATTACACCCCCAGTTCTGGTTATTTAATTTATAACCAGAACTTTGTACCGTTTGACCCCTTCACATACTTCCCAAGTCCCCATGCTTGTCTCTTTTAAGCTAGGTAAAATAATCCATTATTCTACAAACTGGTGTCAGGTAAACTGGGAAAAATCACAATGTCTAAAAGTGAGCAAGTAAATGAGGGCACCTTAACAGCCCTCTGTGTTGGGGAGAAGGGGGCTCCCACTCTTCCCTGTAGAATGACCACACAGTACCCCCCAAAAAACAATAGAAACAGTTGGATGGTGGATTAGCAATTCTGGGGCTTTGGATTTGGTGTGACTGTTGACTCCACTAGGTAGGTGGCTACTGCTGAGCAAATTAGTTAAATTATCTAAGCCTGAGTCATGTCATCTGTAAATGGTACTAGCAGTTGTTCCTACCTGGTAGGATTTCTGTGGGATGAAATAAGACTGTGTGTGGCCCAGCCAGCATGGCTCAGTGGTTGAACCGGGAGGTCACAGTTCAATTTCCGGTCAGGGTACATGCCTGGGTTGTGGGCTTGATCCCTAGTGTGGGCATGCAGGAGGCAGCCAATCAGTGATTCTCTCTCATCATTGATGTTTCTATCTCCCACTCCCTTCCTCTCTGAAATCAACAAAAATAAAAAATGAAAAAAGATTATGTGTGTACTGCTTGATGTCTCTTGCCTGTACCCTGTTGACATTCAGCTCTCACTGGGTTAAGCACTGTAAAGGTATGATATCATAACCTGCTGTTCTCCTGGAGATAAGATGCTTAGGGTGGAATTTGCCCATTGGAGGCAAATCTTAATGTATAAAGTGGTAGTCAAAACAGTGTGGCTCTGGAAACTTTTTTCATGCCTTGAATGAAGTGTTAGTAGCACAGGCCACTTTTCATAAAGATACTAATCACTTTTTTTAATACTTCAGGAATCATACAGAAACAGATATCAGAGAACATTTTCAAGGACAGAAAGGACAGACTTTATTTGGATCAAGTCAGTTCTCTGAGCCTGAATGATGACTGCTGAATCAAGGGAAGCTACTGGTCTGTCCCCCCAGGCTGCCCAAGAGAAGGATGGTATCGTAATAGTGAAGGTAGAAGAGGAAGATGAGGAGGAACACATGTGGGGGCAGGATTCCAGCCTGCAGGAGACTCCTCCTCCTGACCCAGAGATCTTCCGCCAACGTTTCAGGCACTTCTGTTATCAGAACACTTTTGGGCCTCGAGAGGCTCTGAGTCGACTGAAGGAACTTTGTCATCAGTGGCTTCGACCAGAGATAAACACCAAGGAGCAGATTCTGGAGCTGCTGGTGCTAGAGCAATTTCTTTCCATCCTGCCCAAGGAGCTTCAAGCCTGGCTGCAGGAATACCGTCCCGATAGTGGGGAGGAGGCTGTGACCCTTCTGGAAGATTTGGAGCTTGATTTATCAGGACAGCAGGTGAGAAGAGGTGAAACTTAGGTGTGAGGAACACATGGACTTTGAGACTGGAGCAAAGAGAAAGTTACTGATTTAAAGCTAATATTAGTAGTCTTAGTATTAGACTAGTATTAGTATTAATATACTAGGGGCCCAGCGTGCGAAATTGCATGAGGACCAGGACCCAGAGTCCCCTGGCTCAGCGGGACCCAGAAAGAGTCCTGCGGCCGCCGCTGTGGGAGGCAGGACTCAGAAACCCCTCCGAGCCCAGGCGGGACCCAGAACCCCACCCGTGCCTCTGGTCAAGTCCTCCAGAGTCAAGTCCCTGCCCACCTGCCCCACACCTCACCACACATGCAGCCCCACCCACCCGCGCACTCAGGCTCCTACTGATCGGTCATTACGGCATGATGGCATGATGGCGTGATAACCATAGGCTTTTATATAATAGATAAGATACTAATATATATAATAGGTATATATATCATGTCATATATAGAAAATAAACTAATATACAGGCTACTAATATAAGCTTGTTTAGTAGTCTGTCGTGGTTATTTTCCTTGTTTTGCTTGAATATTAAAAAGTATTCTGGCCTTATCTCCCTTACATCCTGGTATACTTATGTTCTTTTTGCTCATTTAAAGTACTCATTAAAAAGTGATTTACCCTCAAGCCTAACCTGTTTGTTGTCAGGTCCCAGGTCAAGTGCATGGACCTGAGATGCTCGCAAGGGGGATGGTGCCTCTGGATCCTATTCAGGAGTCCTCGAGCTTTGACCTTCATCATGAGGCCACCCAGTCCCATTTCAAGCATTCATCTCGGAAACCCCGCCTCTTACAATCACGGGGTAAGAAACAAGGTTTCTTATGGGGAAAAGAAGCAAACTATTCAGGATGGGTGTGCCCTCTCTGTGTTGCTAAGTGCCTGTAATAAAGAAACATGTTTTTATTATTAAACATTATTGTCATTACTAATATTAGGGGAAATACAATTTACAGACTAATCCCAGGAGTTAAATAATGTTACTAGGGAAGTAGATGAAATGTGCATAATGAACTTGGGTAGATATTACATTGCTTCTTGAATTGTTAGCATTCTGATGTCTAACAGATTTTTTCTTACTGGAAAGTGCTGGGAAGAGATGGTATACTTTCAGCCTGGTTTTGAAACACTATAGTACATCATAAATTATTTTATAAAGAATCAATTTTAAAATTCATTTCATTTAAAAAATGTATAAAAACATTGTATACATTGCTCTTTCTAGGTTACTTTCAGAATTTTCAAACAATAGGAAAAGATGGAAAACATTTCTTTTTCGTGGAGAAACATGAGGAAAAGCATCATTTCAGGGTCATACAAATAAAAATTATTTTAATTATTAGAGCTTAAATAAGTCTTTCCTATGCATTCTGGAGGGTAGCCAGCATTCATATGCTGGAGAAATCCGTGTAAACCAATACACTGTGATATTTAACCCACCATTGTCCACCTATGACCTTCTAGGGCCGTGGTGGGCAAACTGCGGCTCACGAGCCACATGCGGTTCTTTGGCCCCTTGAGTGTGGCTCTTCCTAAGCCTTAGGAGTACCCTAATTAAGTTAATAACAATGTACCTACCTACCTATATAGCTGAAGTTTAAAAAATTTGGCTCTCAAAAGAAATTTCAGTCGCACTGTTGATACTTGGCTCTGCTGACTGATGAGTTTGCCGACCACGTTCCAGGGTGTATAAGGCCTCCACGCTATCCAGGGGCGAAAGCAGGAAATTGAAGAGGGCAGTCATGATTGTAAGTTCCAAATCAGACCTTCAGGCTACCAGAGCAACAGTGCCAGAGGCCCTGGTACACCCAGTTGTTACATAGTAAGTAGTTCTCTAACAAATTGAGGCACACACATTTATTCTCAATTTCTTCTTTGTGCTCTTCATCTTCCAGAGTTTCCTAGCTCCTGGAAGGCTATAGTGCTAGTTATTTAATCTTTCATACATTTTGCTTTAGCTTATTTTATTATTGTACCTCCTGAAAACAAGTTTAATAATTTAGTTTCAAATTCATTTCTCTAATATTACTTGGCAAGGGAGGATTTTAATATTGCAGTTTAAAATTTTTCTAATTGTTTTTACCCATTGAAGTTAGTATGATTATATGACATATTAAATATCTTTTATTAGATGAATGTCAACCCATACCTTTATATACTTATAAATGTCTCATTAATGTTTGAACCATATCTACATTTTATCAAAAAACTGGATAAGTGAGGGAAAAATGTAGAGGGACAAAAAATGGCAAAACTTACCCAGAAGTAGGAAGCCCCTTCCTACCTTGTGTTTTTTTACAACTAAATGGGATTCTGATGTCCTGTTCTTTGTTCCTTGGACTGGAGAAAATAAAAAATAAATAAATAAATTATTTCATAGGTATCTGTTGATTTCAGAGAGGAAAGGAGAGCTAGAAACATCAATGATGTCTGGCCGCTGTGGCTCAGTGGATAGAGCATCGGCCTACGGACTGAAGGGTCCCGGGTTCGATTCCTAGTCAGGGCACATGCCTGAGTTGCAGGCTCCATCCCCAATGTGGGGTGTGCAGGAAGCAGCCAATCAGTGATTCTCTCTCATCAATGATGTTTTTATCTCTCTCCCCTTCTCCCTTCCTCTCAAATTAATAAAAATATATTAAAAAGAAAAGAAAAATGTCAGTGATGAGAGAGAATCGTTGATCAGTTGCCTCCTGCCCACCCACACTGGGCACCAAGCCCACAACCCAGACGTGCCCTGACTGGAAATTGAACCGTGACCTCCTGGTTCATAAGTTGACACTCAACCACTGAGCCATGCCAGCTGGCTGAGAAAATGAAATTTTGAGCTAGGCTTGAATCATGGGCTAAATGTTATTCAGTTCTGTAGCTGAGAGTAGGAACCTGGATTCTAGATCTGGCTCTGACATTCTTAATTGTGTGACTTTAGACAAGTTATTTGACCTCTCAGGGCCTCAGTTTCCCCTTCTTTAAGAGCATAGGGTTGGACCAAGTGATTTTAAGGATACTTTTACATTATTCCTTATCCAGCTTAAGAGTAGAAGTCTTGAGAAAACAGAAGTCATGCTTTTTCTTTTTTAATTCTCTATTCTGTAGTTGAACATTGAACATGCTGGTGCAGGAAAAAGAGAGCCCTGGGCCCAGAGCAGAGCTGGTTTTACTCATAGCTCCTTTTTCCTCCCTCAGCTCTCCCTGCCACCCACGTTCCTGCCCCTCATCACGAGGGGAGTCCCAGAGACCAAACAATGGCTTCTGCACTATTCACGGCAGATTCCCAGGTGAGCCATGGGCCCCTCTGCCCTCCTCTGAGACCCTCATATCTGCCTCTCTTCCCGGAGATCTTTATAACAGTCTCCACCCAGGACACTCAATTCTTGATGTCCTGCCCACAGAGTAGACCCACTCACCCCTCAATCCACCAGAGCCTGGCACCGTCACCTTTTCTTTCCCAGCACCCTGTAGGTTTGTAGTCAGTTCTGTCCCTAACTCCAGGTTTGGGTAGTGGGTCTATCCCTGAGCTTTGGGGGAACTGAGTGTGGGGATCTCATATTTCAGGCGATGGTGAAGATCGAGGACATGGCTGTGTCCCTCATCCTGGAGGAGTGGGGATGTCAGAACCTGGCTCGGAGGAATCTCAATAGGGACAACAGGCAGGAGAATTATGGGAACGTGTTTTCCCAGGGTAAGAATAATGCAGGATTATTGTCTGATAAGCTTGTTTTGCCTCTCTTTGTTAGTTGTGGGATCTCTGACATGTTCAATTGAGTGTTGACAAGGATTTAGAGACTACTGAGCCCATTTCTTCAGACCGGGTAGAGAATGGGAACATTTATGTTCATTTAACTTCAAAGCCTGGTACTGTGACTGACTCCCTGATTACAAGTAGATTTTATTTTTTATTTTTTTTACCTCTACGTCATTTTTGCTGTTTGAAATCAGAAATATTCTTGTGTTCTGAGTCCTCACTTCTTCCATCACTTTGTTACCTGGGAGGATTTTGCTCCACTTCCCTGTGGGTTACAACTTAGGTACCTCTATTGGGGGAGCATCTGTATTTTCTAGTGTAGAGGGCCAAGTGAGAACTGATCTTTGGTTCTAATCCTAACTTGGGACCATGTTCCTAAACCTACCAAGCAAGCATCCTTCTGTGGGCTTTCTGTCTTCTTCATCCTGTGAACCATGCTCTGTGACAGCTTTGCATAATTCTATGAACTTACATCTCTACCTCCCTTTTGATCACGGTTCCCAATTTCCAAACCTAATAGTAATCTATGAAGAGCTCTGGTCCCTAGGTACATAGCAGGGGTGGGGAACTGTTTTTCTGCCAAGGGCAATTTGGATGTTTTTAACATCATTTGCAGGCCATACAAAATTATCAACTTAAAAATTAGCTTGCTATATTTGGTCAAACATTTCATTAACTCACCCCTAATGCCTTGGCAGGGCCAGATCAAATGATTTTCTAGGTCTTAGATGGCCCATGGGTTGGACGTTCCCCACTCCTAGTGTATAGTAAAGACAAAGAAGTTCTAAGGCATCAATCAATATAAGACAAAGAGAAACAGTTGACATACATTCCCATTTGTCTCTGCTGAGAGACAGGACTGCAGAGGAGCTCTCAAATAATTCCTATCATAGGAAGTCCACGTGAGGCTTCTACCCGGGGAGGGCAAATGAGGGGAAACTTCGTGAAGAAAGAATGTTACTATGAAACCTAAACTTTTGTTTTGAACCATCAGGGAAAATGGGTTTATGGTTTCTTGGTACTTACTCTTTGGATTAGGTGAAAATTAAGGCAAAGAACTGATCCATGTTTGTAAGCTGGATATTACCTATTCCAAGATAACTTTTTTTAAAAATTGGGTTCAATCCAGATAGTTGAGGACCTTGGCTTGGAATTCAAAAGAAGAAGTCAGTTTCCTCTTTCTTATGATTGGTTTAGTATTTATGGCAATTTCTTCACTAAAGTCAGGAGTTAAATATTATTCAGCTCTCTCAGGAGTTGCATTCAAGGGCCTGTCTGGGATAGTACAGACCTTCTTGGACAAGTTTCTTAAGGCCAAATAAAAAAGAGTTGGGATATATATAAACATATATAAAATATACCTTTATTGAACAATTTTTAATCTCTACTTAAAACAAAATGAATACAGCAGTCTACAATAAGAATATTCCAATGTCTTCATATGCTGATTGCTAAAGTGAGAGGATCAGCCCTGCATTAATAAAATTTTGTCGTCTTCTGGTGTCTCCTTCATGGGTATCTCTGGAATTGTCTTCATTTTCTTTTCTATTCTCTTTCAGTGAAGGTTTTAATTACATTTACCAATGCCCCAACCAACTTCTTCACCTTCATCTCTGTCTGCTCCATGCTGTTCTCCCTGACGGAGAGAAGCTTATTTCCTGTGTCTGAAGGTCCTTGTAACCTGCCAAGTTGAGAGTTCCTTGTTTTGCCCATTAACCATCTCCTTGTTGGTAAAAAATTTCACAGAATGGAGACGTTTTCACTTTCCGTTATTAATGATGCTCCTTTATTTCTGCTAATACCACTTATTTTCTAGGAAAGACCTGACCATTCTCTTTTTAAGCTCATAAGTTCTTATATTAGAATCAGAACATGATTTTTTTCCATGTATATTTGTTTCTTCAAATTAATTCTCAGGTGACCAAATAATAGAACTGAATTGTTAATGTCTTATGTTCTTTAATTCTTCATCCCTTCTTCCTTAACTGGTTCTGTCCCTCTGTTTGTTGCCCAGTAGATCTGTTCACTCCCATCTTCTCTGTACACTCTCTCTCTTGTCCTTTCCACTCTTCCTGCCCTCTTGTTTCCCAATTCTATTCCCTGTTTTCTATATTTTTTCTTCTATTTTATCTTTGATTAATACTGTGGGGTCATTTTGCAGGTATGTAGGAGCTTCCTGGAAAACAGTGTCATTTGATTAACCTATAGATTAAAAAGAAAAAGGTGTTATTTGTTTTTTCTATTTATTGTGTCAGGTTGTGAAAGCAGGAATGAGAATGAGGAGTCGACCTCCAAGGCTGAAATCACAAAAGACTCAGCATCACGTAGGGAGACAAGAGGAAGAATCCAGAAAGATTTTGGAGAAAAACATGAACAGCAGGGCAGAACAGCAGAAAGGCAGCAGAAGAATCCTGAGGAGAAAACTGGAAAAGAAAAGAAAGATTCAGGGCCAGCTACAGCCAAGGAAAAAAAAACAACCACAGGAGAGAGAGGTCCCAGGGAGAAGGGTAAAGGATTGGGAAGAAGCTTCAGTCTGAGCTCAAACTTTAACACCACTGAAGAAGTTCCAACAGGAACAAAGTCTCATAGGTGTGATGAATGTGGTAAATGCTTCACAAGGAGTTCAAGCCTTATTCGCCATAAAATCATCCACACTGGAGAAAAGCCCTATGAATGCAGTGAATGTGGGAAAGCCTTCAGTCTGAACTCAAACCTTGTCCTGCATCAGAGAATCCACACAGGAGAGAAACCTCATGAATGTAATGAGTGTGGCAAAGCCTTCAGTCATAGTTCAAATCTCATTCTGCATCAGCGAATTCACTCTGGAGAGAAACCTTATGAATGTAACGAGTGTGGGAAGGCCTTCAGCCAGAGCTCAGACCTTACAAAACATCAGAGAATCCACACAGGGGAGAAACCCTATGAATGTAGCGAATGTGGAAAAGCTTTCAACCGAAACTCATACCTTATTTTGCATCGGCGAATTCACACCCGAGAAAAGCCCTATAAGTGCACTAAGTGTGGCAAGGCCTTCACCCGGAGCTCGACTCTCACTCTGCATCACAGAATCCATACCAGAGAGCGAGCCTCTGAGTACAGTCCAGCTTCTCTTGATGCGTTTGGAGCATTCCTGAAAAGCTGTGTGTAAAGTGAGAATTTGCTGACAAGCCATTTCCCCCTTTTGTTTCTAAATTTATTTCAAAGATGTGTGCTCATGGAAGGGAATAAACATCCTCAACAGATTTAAAAACACACACATACTTTTTAAGGATCCTTATAGTTAGATTAGCAGTGTTCTACCTTTGCATAGTCTGTGGGCATATAATTCTTCCATACAGCCCCTGTAGGGAAAAGCTAGTCATATGGATAAGCTACATGATATTTCCTTAAGAGATAAAAGCACACACAGCAAAATGTCACACTTTTCAGTAATGAGGATACCTTTAAGGCGCTATTAGACTCTCAGCAACCATGATACAGAATTGAAAGATTAAAAATGGCTCTCTAAAAATGATCCTTAGGTTAAAAGCTTCTTGCTGCAATCAAGCCCTGGTTGGCCAACATCTTGCTGTACCTTCTTTCTCAAAAAAAGAGGGATAGTTAAAACAAAAACTACATTGGGACCTGCTGCTTGAACTAGTTATATATATAAGATATATATGAACACTGGTAGCCTACCAAAGCTATAGAAATCTAGGACTGTGCTGATCAGTATCAAACCAAAGATTTCTATCTCTTCATGAAAGAGAGGGTATGTGCACCAGTCTCCAGTTCCAAAGGACTGCCACAAATGTAGATGGTTTTATCCTCATCTATGAGATAAATTCTACTGAAATGGCAACAATGATTCAAAATACTTCTCTCCCTTCTGGAAGAAATCCCTAAAGCACTAATCACACTCTGAAATGCATTTCTCCACAAGTTAGCACTTGATTATATACCGTCTTGTAATCTTTTATTGTTTCATGTATGAAATTTTTCATTACCCCCCAAAAGAGATGCTTTGACAAGGGATATATTTATATCCTTACAGCACTGGGCACAGTGCTGAACACATAAGGAGCACTCATTATGCCTGACTTCTAACAGGACTTTTGCACTTATGATAAAGCCCTGTGAATCATGAGTACCTGAAATATGGTAGCCTGGCCCAGCTTTTGAAGAGGACATTCAGAGCCTGAGGCATGCTAAAGCTCCAGGGTCTTAAGCTATTTGTATCCTAAACAAAAGAAAGGCGCCATTTAGCCACCTGTGTAGACTTTCTAAACATGGATTAGTGAGTAAATACCATGGAATGTCAGAAATGACTCCATTATCTCATCTTAAGAAAAAGACAAAAACTTACTAAGGCCATTTTTTGACATCTTTTTATGACAAAGATCTTAGCCAGTATTTTCTTCAGTCAGCTGCTGAACAACCTGATGATTTGGGCACTTTCTGAATCATTTGTAACTTTAAATAATAGTTCAGACTATGTATTTTTTGTTGCTTTTCAGAAAAAGGAAGATGTAGGAAGCATTTTCTCCCACACTTTCCAGAAACTTCACAAAAGCATTTGACATCATTAGCTGGCCATTACTAAATGTGTTAGTTGCTCTGAGAAGTTCACCAAATTGCTAAGATTTGGTTGGTTGTATCAGAGTTGTACTACAGTGTCTTTTCTCTCTCATCACTAAAGACTGAGGTGGGGTTATAAAATTTGGATCTTTTCTATCTGCGAAAGAAGATGCAATTGGCTGCTTGGGAGCCAATGCCAGAGACTTCAGATACAATACAAGAAACCCAAGTATCGGGGGGCTACTACATAGGTAGTCATCAGGGACTCAGGTAAAGATGACTGCTCATGAGAGCATGCAAAAAATTGTAAGCTCTACAGAAACTTAAGACACAGAATAAGAACACACTATCCTCGTAACAGGAGACCCCCAATAGAGATTGAGATTTTCATCAAGAAACAAAACTAAGACACATCATTTTGGTAATCAGCAACTCGAGCCCATGAGACAGCATGGTTTTATGGGGAGCCAATGAGGTGGGGGCAGCTATGGCCTCAGCTCCAGACCAAACTAAAATCTGCATAGCAGTAATTCTTTCGCCTCTCTATACCTTGGACCAACCACAGTTTCTCTGTAGTTTCTAAGCAGTTTCATCAGTGTTGCCTGGGAAACTTCAAAGAAGTCAGCTGGTGACAAGAATATTTCTATCCATTCAACTTAAGAAAAAATAGAAAAGATAACTCCAGAAACGTATACCTGAGGAACGTTTTATAGTAAAGTGAAAGTAGAAGAAATGCTTCTAGGATTTTCTTCACAATGAACCACAGTGATGGTTGCATAGAAAACCGCAGGTGCTTTTGAGCAAAGACTTGCTGCTGGGAAGCAGCTGAAAGCAGTGAGCTGCTTACCTCCAGATACTGATCAAAGCACTGACTACTCTTTAGAGGGAATGAACTTTGATTGGTTCTTCATTGGCTTTTTTTATTAGCCAGAACTACGTGCTGACATAACTCAGCCATGTTTTTTAATGAAAATTAAAGTAACCTGTGCCCCCACATTTAATTCCCGTTTTTCTGGGACATTGACTGTGTGGGCAGCCACTGTGGTTGCTCCAGATCTTCAGCAGACACACGCCTTGAAGCAGCTGCTTAAAGATGTTTCCTAAAGAAAACAGGCTACAGCTGGTGGTTAAAACCATTTGCATTGCATTCATCAGCTGCTCAAAGCAAATTGCAATTGGCGTATGGTCAAAAACGCTTACAACATCTAATAAGTGTTCAGGATAGTCATTCAGAATTCTTGACTGGGTGAAGCCTGTTAATAGTTTAAACAGTAGCATGTAAGTTGACCTATTGGAAGTTTTTGAAGGGCTTCTTAAAACAATACCTTAACTTTGCCAGGAAAAGAAGTAAAGTTCTTCAAGTCGTGGGGTATTTGTTTCTACTCTGGCCTGGCAGGCAAGGCAAAAGCCTGAGAATAGAGATGTATGAGGCATCTTGTTGAATGCACTTAGTATTTTATTAAAGGCATACAAGTGAAACTATGCTAAATATGTACAGAGAGGTTAATATGTTTGTTATGTGAGACAATTCATATCTTATGTACATCAGAGAATTCATTCCAGAAGGAAACCTCTTGAATGTGATAATATGGCAAAGCCTATAATCACATTTCAGCCCTTAGCATCAGAAAGCTTACACTGTAAATAAACTTTATTAATATTATATGTGAGGAAATCTTTCATGTATAGCACTCATTGCTTTGGACAGAAAATGAATTCCATCAGTATGTTCCAATTGTAATGAATTTCAGGAACACTGCAGAGGACACTCAATCTTAACTCCAGAGGATCCACAGAAGAAAAAAATGTGGGGAAATAGCAAAATGTACAACTTCTTACAAAAATTGTCAGTGTTGGGTACTTCTATATATTTTATATGACCTTAATGTCAGTGTCTGTGTTTTGTACCTTCAGCCCCTGTTGCTATTCTGTGTATTCTCTGTAGGCAAAGAATGTATTTTATTTTACTCTGTTTGACAGAACACATTTCAAAAAAAGAGTTTTAGAGTGAATAGTAAAGAAGTTGATGTGATTACAGACAAAAGAAAAAATTCACAGAACTGAGGAGGGGGAATATGAGAAAAAATCTTCATAGTTTAGTGCTTATCAAATCAGAAGAGGAAGTTAGTAGATGCAATAAGAGAGACAAGTTAGCCCGGCCTGTGTGGTTCAGTTGGTTGAGCGTCCCATGCACCAAGAGATCACCGGTTCAATTCCTGGTCAGGGCACTTGCTCAGGTTGTGGGCTCAATCACCAGTAGGGTGCATGCAGGAGACAACTGATTGATGTATCTCTCATCAATGTTTATCTCCCTCTCCCTTCTCTGAAATCAATTTAAAAAAAAAACATAAAAATAAAAAAGAGAGACAGGTTAATGGGGCACTAAAATGAAATAATTCCTATAAACATGCAGCTTCCTGAGAGTTTTCCAAGCCAGAAAGTTGACCTCTTAGCTGGCAGGTCACCGTTTTAAGCAAAGAGAATGGTTTCTCTGAGCTTGTCGGGGAATAAGAGGGTCTTCTCCATGAAATAAGAGTAGGGAGAGTATTAGAAAGGCCAGTTGACTGGGTTCTATAAACCATAGCCCTGCTTCCCCACTAACTTAAATGTTTATGCTTAGATTTGGGGTAGGAAAACACCAAGATGGGCTCTTGCCTAGAAAATAGTGACAGATGCACCCAGTTCCTGGCATTGCAGGAAGTTTTTCTGATAAGCATTTTTGCGGTGTTCCTATTGGCTGTACTGTACCTTTCCTGCTCCTGCTTACTTTCCCTGGTTTATGATGATAAGAGAGAGGGCTTGTGAAGATTTATAGCTGTGAAAGAACTTTTTCCTAATTTTTATCCTAGACCTGATCACCTTTTATTCCAGAGTTTGATCTTGCTGATGTACTCATCTAAAGCTAGCTAACCAGGTTCACTCATCCTACCGTCCTCGTGGAAGATTCGTTGTGTGAGTTGGAGTAGCTATTAAAATGTAGTCAAACAGTGACAGCAATACTTGCCAGAGGAGCCATATTTTTGTGTGTCCCACTCTGAGCAACTTCTCAAAAAATGGGCTGGGGCTCCCCATCTGAGAAACCTAGTGAAGGTCTGCAGGTTGCAAAGTGAAATGTGGAATCAGAAATAGAAATGAGTGGTATAAATAGATCTTTCATAAAAGTAGATTTCTTTCAGCTACTACTGGAGAATTTAATAAGCATTTGAAAAGTTTTCTTAACAGATTTAGGTTTCATTTTTAGAATGGATACATTTAAAAGCAGTTATTTTGCTATTCAAATTAATTTTTTATTATACATGAAAATGAAATTGTTTTACTTTTCAAAGCTTTGTGAAACAAACTTGAAGTTATAGGGAGGTAAGCCATCTCCAACTCTGCAGGTCAAACAAAAGTTTGGGGAGTACTTTGAATATCTCATAATATAGACTGTCTTAACATGAGAACTTCGTTTCATATTATCTGGTTCTATTTCCTAGTGGACACCACAAACCTCATGTTTTTCTCTTATCCTAAAACAGTGGAAGGTAAAGAGTGGGTACTAACTTGACTTCTAAACAGTGGTCCGCTGTTATTTTAACAATTTTTTTTAATCTCTTAAGATTCTCACCATTTACTAAATTATGACTCACTTCAAATTACATAGTAATCAGCAAAGTTAATTGGTCTTAAAATTGTATTTCCTCCCTTCAGCAAGCACTCATTAAGCAGTGAGAATGAGTATTTTAAGATACAAAGAATGAGATCGGTGAGTGATTTAAAGGTGGTTTTGAAACTTGGATTTCATTGCAGTTTCAGATTTAGGGGTTAAGTTCCTTTGATCCAGGGAAGGGACTATGCAGCTGCTATCATTTAGTTTCCCGACAAGGTCAGGTGTGTTGGGAAGGGTTGTAACAGCCCTGCACTCCTGGCCGAGGAGGAGTAATGAGGCGTCTGGTGGAGGGAGAAGAGAATCGTGAGAATGTGCTGAGGTCAGTGCTTGCCTTCCCCCTCACCTCAGCTAGTTAACAGCTTATGGTTCTGGTCTGCCCTGGCAAGAACAAAGCATGTTAGACTGAAAGGTGCTTCTGCAAATAGCAGAGGTTCTTGGAGAAAGACAAATATATGAGGGGGTGGGGTGGGAGGAAGTGGACTATGAATATGTAGGAAAATCTTGTTTTAAAAATATAACTTTAGGGGTAAGGGATAGGATATGCAAGCAAAATCAGTTATTTTAAAATGAACATGTATTTTTATTAACTTTTAGTTAAATATAGATTATTACAACCAGCTCAACATGATAAGCCCAGGTCTGTGGAGAGAGCTAACTCAGGCATTCATTGTCTTGTTGATCTATAGACTGGACAGAACAAACCTTTCCTGTTTTGTCGTTCCTGGTTTCTTAACTTAGAATAAATTAGACAAAAGGAAGACACTTGTCTTTGTATACCTGCAAAATTAAGTTATTGCTGTTAAAACCTGGCCTTTTCACTAGTCTTTGAAGAGTCCAGATGCTTGGTAGGTGTTCAGTAAATTATTTTTAAATTGAATTTGTTCTTTTAAAATCCTCAACATCTCTAGAAAGGCTTCTTTCAGTGAATAATGGAAAGTGGTTGGGTTTTTTTAAGTTAGGGAACTTCTCCATTGAAAATAATTTAAACATGAACTTACTGAAGTTTCAATCATGTGAAATGGGAGCAACGTAAACTGTACACACATTTATAGCCAATGGTCCATTTTGGGAGGCCGGGGGTGTCTGACAAAGAAATTAGAGTAGTGAGGTTTGGGAAGGAAACGGGATTTGTAATAAATATTCTCTTCATGTTGTTTCTCTCCTGGGTCATGGTAAAACAATAAATTATCATCTCTAGGTAACAATGTCTGTGGTATTTTTTTTTTCATCCTTGGTTGCATAAACAATTTCATAGTTAACTGGAACTATGACCCACAAACAACCCAAATGAAATTGTTTTAAGTCATTTCACCAGAACTCCCTATGAAATGCCACCTTAGAGCTCTGGCTCGGTAGCTTCTTGGAAAGGGTGACAAGGGTGAAAAGCCATAGAATAAAGTAGCTTTTTAATCATCCCCCCCCCAAAAAAAATTTCTCATTAGATGGAACCATTAAAATAACCTTTGAGCAACTTATGGCCTGGAAAAATCCTAATGGTGAGTACTGCATGAAATCTGAGTTTAGATCTAAACTGACCTCTAACCTAATAACCTTGTTTTGTTATTACATAATATATTGAAACAAACTGAGTGTGATTTTTTTAAGTAAATAAAAGGTGGCACACATGTGAAGAACTATTTTTATGCAGTTATCTTCGCAAGCAAATCCTGGTTCAGGCGAAGTTCACCCTATCCTGTCCGTCTTAGCCCGCATCCTCCAGAGAGCAGAACCTGAGGTGAGGGCTTGTGTGCCGGTGATTTATTTTAGAAAGTGATTGCAGAGGGCAGAAGTGAGGGACGGTGGACAGCAATGGGAAGAAACCAGTACATTATTGAATATGGTCACTGCTGTGGACAAGGGGCCCCATGAGAGATTCAGGTCCCAAGTTTAAAGGCCTGGGTGTCAAGAGGACCAGAGTCTTACAGTCCCCCCAGGGCAGACAAGAGTCCCAGGAGTCAAAGGTCAAGGTTTACACCTACCAAGACTTCTCAATCTTTCTGTCCAGTCCAGTTCAAACCCCGGACTACCTTCCTCCCCGTCCTCCATTCCTGTGCCTCAGTTACAGAAAGCTGTGGAAGGAAACACGCAGACATGGCCACCTTCATTCTTAAGAGTGTCCCTGCCTTAGTCTTGAATTCACAGTCTGGGTGTCTCCTCTCCCCAAACTCCCATGCCTACCACAGCTTCACCTCACCCTTTCTCGGCAGACACACTTCAGTATTCTTTCCCAAGGGCCTCAGGCCATCAGATGTGCTCCACTTTCTGGAATTGCCTGCCCCGCTGGAGCCTCTTGCCTTGCCGCCTGCCAAGGGATGTGGCCTTGCTCTGGGTCCTCCAGGCTCCTCACCCTTCAAATCTGTTCTATGTTTATTTTTTTAAAAATACATTTTATTGATTTCTTACAGAGAGGAAGGGAGAGGGATAGAGAGTTAGAAACATCGATGAGAGAGAAACCTCAATCAGCCGCCTCCTGCACACCCTCTACTGGGGATGTGCCCACAACCAAGGTACATGCCCTTGACCGGAATCGAACCTGGGACCTTTGAGTCCGCAGGCCGACGCTCTATCCACTGAGCCAAACCGGCCAGGGGTCTGTTCTATGTTTAAATGAGCATAAACCTGTAGCTTTAAGGAGCAAAACCAAATTTTAAGTATCACTTGTTTAACCTTGTCCCTTCCATTGAGCTACCAAATTCCTCTACCAATTGGAGCATAACCACTGTTTTCATCTCTTCACTGTTGATATCCTCCCTCCTCAAGCCTCTGTAACTGAGCTGTTTTCTTTTTTTAAAAAATATATTTTATTGATTTTTTACAGAGAGGAAGGGAGATAGAAAGTTAGAAACATCAATGAGAGAGAAACACCAATCAGCTGCCTCCTGCACATCTCCCACAGGGGATGTGCCCACAACCAAGGTACATGCCCTTGACCGGAATCAAACCTGGTACCCCTCAGTCCACAGGCCGACTCTCTATCCACTGAGCCAAACCGGTTTCGGCTGAGCTGTTTTCTTAACCATTTAAATGGTCACCGGTGTTCTTGACAGTATTTTTTCTTCATTCTTCCTTACATTTCTATAATATTTGACCATTTCCTTGAAACCCTGTCAGTTCACATTACTCTGTCCTTCAACTTCTCTCTTCCTGCACTCATCCTACATAATAAAGAGGTAATTTGCAAATTAGCCCTCATGCCCTCACAAGATGGCTGCTTACAACCAGGCCGGCAGGGGGGTTAGTAGCAGGGGGGTTAGTGAGGGACGACCAAATGACTCAACAAGCAGGCTGTGTGGGGCGACCAGGCCAGCAGGGGGGGAAGTTGGGGGCAACCAGGCCGCCGGGGATGGGGCAGGTAGGGGCGACCAGGCTGACGGGGGGGGGGGGGGGCAGTTAGGGGCGACCAGGCAGGCAGGCAGGTGAGTGATTAGGAACCAGCGGTCCAGGATTGTGAGAGGGGTGTCCGAGGGGTCCCAGATTGGAGAGGGTGCAGGCTGGGCTGAGGGGACATATCCCCCCCCCCCCACGCATGAATTTCATGCACCGGGCCTCTAGTGAATAATAACCATGAATTTTCTCTAATTTACATATCAACTTTGTGAAGACAGTTGCCCCATTTTACAGCTGTGGAAACTAAGGACTGGAAAGTGAAGTGGTTTACCCATTAAGTGGCAGAGCTAGATTTTAAAACCAGATGCATCTGACTCCAGCAACCCAAGTTCTTTCCACCACTTCATTGTCACTTGTCCTTTATGAACTCAGTTATTCTCCCTCCATACATCCATCACCTATGGTTACACACACAGGCATTGGAGCCAGTTCATCTAGGATCAAATTATCTACCGCTTACTTGCTGTGTCTTAGTTTTCTCATCTGCAAAATGGGTATAGAGTTATTATAAGCATTAAGTAAGCCATTACATGTAAAGCACCTACAGCAGTGCCTATCATAAATGTTCCAAAATATTAGCTATTATTATTTCCTCCATGGGCCTCTAGCTCTTCTCTTCCAAATATTCACTCACCCCCAGATCCCTTTATAAGGTGAAACACAGTGGTTGTGTTCTCCATCCCATTAGTCCCTAAAGACCTGGTCATGTGAAATCAGGTCTTTGTGAAAATTGAGGACCCAGACACTGGGCCCATTTTAGTCCCAGATGCTATGGACAGAATTTCACATGATCTCTCTGATTCTCTCAAATTGCCCCAATCCATGCTTCATTCTTTCCCCTGCCCCAGTCCTTCAGCTGATGCAATTCCTTTTGCAATCCCAAATCCTGTGAGGAATCAAATATTCCCTAGAATGATGAAAATTGCTGTACAGGTTTAAGAGGCCTTTCTTGTCCCAAACTACCCATGTTCCTTGCCAGTAGTTACCACCACTGCCTCCAAGTCTCAGGTGTCACCCACTTCAGATTCTTAAACTAAGGAGGTGCTTGGCTGACTCTAAGGCAGCCATGGGCAAACTACGGCCCGCGGGCCGGATCCAGCCCGTTTGAAATGAATAAAACTAAAAAAAAAAAGACTGTACCCTTTTATGTAATGATGTTTACTTTGAATTTATATTAGTTCACACAAACACTCCATCGATGCTTTTGTTCCGGCCCTCTGGTCCAGTTTAAGAACCCATTGTGGCCCTCGAGTCAAAGTTTGCTCACCCCTGCTCTAAGGTTATCTATCACCATGTGCCCTGCATTTGGTTCTGGATTCCACATTTAGAAAGACAGACTAACTGCAGGATGGTAAGAGCAAAACCAGCCCTAGCCAGTTTTGCTTAGTGGATAGAACGTCAGCCTGGGTTCAATTCTGGTCAAGGGCCTGTGCCAGTTGCAGGCTTGATGCCCCACCCTGGTCGGGCACACTCGGGAGGCAACCAATTGATGTGTGTGTCTCACATCGATGTTTCTTTCTATCTCTTCCCCTCCTTCCTGCTCTCTCTAAAAATCAATGGAAAAATATCCTCAAGTGAGGATTAACAGAAAAACAAACAAAAAACCTCATGTGTACAACCAAGGATTTTTCTTGATGAGGAAAAATCTCACTGGGAACTTGGTTTCTGCCCTCAAAGATGTAAAGGCCTGTCATCTTAGAAGAGGATTTCAGTTTGTTCTGCTTGACTCCAAGAAATAGAACTAAATCCCTTTCTACAAACATGATTGTCAGGCATATGCTGTGCATTGGGAATAATAAAAGGAAGGAGATGCAGCAATGAGTAAGGCAGCTTGGTAAAGCCAGCTCTGCCTAGCCACTACCAAGTTTTGGGGCAAATTAAAGAAAGGTACCCCATCTTCAGAAATGTGTCTGCCTTCTGCTGGCAAGTTGTGATAATTATATAACTCCCTGAAAACTCCCCGATAAGATAAATGGTGGCCCCTAGGGTTGTGCAGGGCACAAGTTGCACAATCAGGAGTGACCCTAGTGGAAACCACTGGGAGAAGAAATAACCTTGCTGCAGAGCAGCCAGAGCAGGTGGCTGAATCAGTTTATTCGTGTATGGCTGGAGGACACACAGGGGTCTGGGCAAGAAGGGATCTTGCATGGGGGGTAGGCCTAGGCCAGGAAGCCTTTGTAATCTCCTTGTATTCTGAGTATGCAAATTTTTAAAATATATTTTATTGATTTTTTACAGAGAGGAAGGGAGAGGGAAAGAGAGCTAGAAACATCGATCAGCTGCCTCCTGCACACTCCCCACTGGGTATGTGCTCGCAGCCAAGGTACATGCCCTTGACCGGAATCGAACCCGGGACCCTTGAGTCTGCAGGCCGATGCTCTATCCACTGAGCCAAACTGGTCAGGGCAAGAGAGTATGCAAATTTTTCCTGGGTTCTTCCTCAAGCTAGGGGGAACAAGCCAGTAACGTGTTCTTGTGCAAGTTGTGGCAAGAAAGCACCCTCTCTTATTAAGAAGAAGGCAGGTGGCCCAATCCATAGTGGACAGAATAGA
Organism: Myotis daubentonii; assembly: GCF_963259705.1. Classification (NCBI taxonomy): domain Eukaryota; kingdom Metazoa; phylum Chordata; class Mammalia; order Chiroptera; family Vespertilionidae; genus Myotis; species Myotis daubentonii. The sequence continues at coordinate 36,439,887 of NC_081843.1, read as the reverse complement.
AATATGGATCTGTGATAGGTGGAGCTACATCTATCCCTTGGGGGGAGGGGGGGGGACAAAGAGGGGATCAAAAATAATATTGTGGCCAAGAGTTTTGAAGATTAAAAATCCCTTATTATTGGTATAAGTAGTTACAAAGCTAGTTCACTCTCGCATGATCCAGCACTTTAAAGTTGTCAGAGAAGCCCACTGGCGTTGCTCAGTGGTTGAGTGTCGACCTATGAACCAGGAAGTCATGGTTTGATTCCCGGTCAGTTTATATGCTCAGGTTGTGGGCTTGATCCCCGTATAGGGCATGCTGAAGGCAGCCAATCAATGATTCCCTCTCATCATTGATGTTTCTATCTCTCTTTCCCTCTGAAATCATGTAAAAATATTTTTATTAAAGGAAAAAAATTATCAGAACAAATATTATCATACCATTTTCAGATAATCAAGCAGCATATCCAAATCTCCCAAGGCTCGTTAGCAACAGGGCTTCAGCGCTAAGCCCTGGGGTTGTCTACACCACTCCATTTCTATTCTTGTCATTTTCTTTAGAAAATGTCTTTGCAGCTTCCCAACATGCTATATGTGTGGACTCCTTCAAGGAAGACGGCCGTTTTCAGAGCTGTAATGGGCAAGAAGCTTGCCCAGCCTTGTTCTAAGAGAAATCAAGGTTTGCTCACCCTCTACTGGCCAAGGACAGGGATGGCACAAAAACAGGTGATGGCAGAAGTGAGGAAGATCCAGAAAGCAACCATCTTAGAGAGAGCCATGACCATAATCATGTCTGAAAGTTGCTTCAGAATCTTTTAATATAAATGTCTGAACTGACTGTGGGCCACTCTAAGGGTCCACAGTTCCTCATTTAAAAGACCTCCATACTCTCCCACTTTACTTTCTCTATATACTCAGTTCTCTTTTGTCTTGAAACATTTGGCTTGAAAAGGAAAAAGGATTCCTATTCCCTTTGTAGCAGAAACCTGGAAGGGGAAAAGCTACCAGTGGTTACTGTAAGCCTTGGCTCTCTCCCTCCTTTTCCACAGAGCAATCTTTGGGACAATCGTGATAATTTTCAAATATTTTAAAGGGACAAGAATAACAACTACATGCATTTTGTGAGAGAAAAGACTAGATCAAGACTAAGATCAATGAGTTGAAATTATAAGAATGCAGATTTCTGCTTTAAAGAACTTTTACCAAGTAGAACTCTCCCAAAAGAGGGAATTGTCCTCTAAAGTAGTAAGCTCCCTGCCACAGAAATGGTTAGAAACAGAACTGTCATAGAAAGAATGTTCGTATGTTACAGAAGGCTAGACTGAGATCCCCAAGATGACACATTCATTCAGTCACCACTTATTGGTCTCAACTCTTATCACAACATTTCTGTAATTATTTGATTACATGTCTGCCAAGAACTGTGTGTACTGTTTTAAATATATCTTTATTGATTTCAGAGAGGAAGGGAGGGGGAAAGAGAGATAGTAACATCCATGATGAGAATCACTGATTGCTGCCTCCTGCACGCCCCCTACTGGGATAGAGCCCACAACCCAGGCATGTACCCCTGACCAGAATTGAACCTGGGACCCTTCAGTCCACAGGCTGACACTCTATCCACTGAGCCAAACCAGCTAGGACTGTATTTTTCATTTACCCTTGTGCCTTAACACAATATCTGACACACTGTAGGTTCTTGGTGTTTGTGGAATGAATTCATTGGAAGAGTATGAGGTTCCTAGAAATCAAAACCATTCTAAAGAGGAAATGCAGGTAACCCATCACAGTGAGCCACCAGAAATTTGACTAACTTTTCCTTTGTTCTCTTGTGGTCTTTTCATATGGTCATGGTTATATTAATGGAAGAAAATAATGGATTGTTCTAGGTTAACTTGTTTTAATACCATATGATTTGGATGAATGATATCCTTAAAAATCTGTTGAGACATAGTAATGACACCCATTGAATTAGAGAATCAGAATTCTACTCTAAGCTTTGCTACTATTTAGCTAACTAGTGTGCCTTGGATCTGACTTCTCTAAGCATTGGCTTCTTCATCTAAAAACAAGAGCTTTACCAGATTGTCCTTACGGTTTCTTTTGGTATAAATATTTTGCAACTCTAGGCCCCTTCTTCAAGCCCCTGCATCACAACTCACTGGTTACACGAGTAGGCAAAGATCCTTTGACTAAGTGACTGGTTAGAGTGCTGCCAAAGCATCAACACACGTGTGGCTAATAGAACAGATACAGGTTTCCTGGTTTTCCCCTCAGTCCTAGTGATTCTGTTCCCTTTAACCATTTATTCCTTTTCCAGCCGATGCAGAGGAATTATAGAGCTTAAAAACATAGGCTTTGGGTCTTAGCTGGTTTGGCTCAGTGGATAGAGCATCGGACTGCGGACCAAAGGGTCCTGGGTTGGAGCCTGGTCAAGGGCAAGTACCTCAGTTGCAGGCTCCTCCCCAGGGCCTGCAGGCTCTTCCCCCACCCGAGCCAGGTCAGGGCGCAACAAATCGATGCGTTTCTCCCACATCAATATTTCTCTCTGTCTTTCCCTCTCTCTTCCACTCCCTCTAAAAAATTCAATGGAAAAATATTCTAGGGTGAGGATTAAAAAAAAAAAAAAAAAAAAAGCATAGGCTTTGGAGAAAGAGAGCCAAGTCTGAATCTTGACTTCCCACATATCGGTTGTATGACACTGGAAAAGTTACTTAGTTTTCTGAGCCCAAGTTTCTTGATCTATAAAATAGAAATTTTACTATTTCACAGGGGTAAGTATTCTCAGGATTACAGTATTTCAAAGATTGATATAATGAAGATACATGTGTGTAGTAGATTGTTTCCAAAGATAATCACATTATCTCCCATCCTACATACTCTTGCAGTGTGACCAAGAGATAGAATCTGTTTTTCTTCCACTTGAGTTTGGCCCAGTGACCTGTTTTAACAAAAGGTGGTGAAAATGATACTATTTAACTTCCAAGGCTGGGCCCTAAACATCTGCAAGTTCCACCTTGACCTCTTACTAGGTGTACCGGTTAATGATGCAGATTTTTTTCAATAGGTGGGGGTTCCACATATGTTGATATGTATGTGCTTTGATGTGTATGCTATTTTGTTGTATTGACAACAAGCTTCAAAACTTATGTCAAATTTTCTGCAGGTGTTAACATCTTAGATATTTTTACGCTTAAAAATGGTAACGTAAAAAAACCACTGAAACCTGTAAAGAATTTTTGTGAGTTTATTTGAGCCAAACTGTTGACATATGCCAGGAAGCAGAACCTCAATGAATTGAGATATTGCTCCAGAGAATGGGGAGTTCATATCTTGTTTTTATAAATTTATCATCAAAAGGAAAATACGGAAGTGGGTTACATGAAATCCATTGGTGACAGATTAAGGAGGTGGGACAAAGCAAAGCAGGGAAACCTCTGGGATAGGGTAAAAAGTGAAGTAACGGACATGTGCTGCTTTTACATAGATGGATAAAGGAGAGTTTAACATAGTTAACAATTGATTATTAACTTGATAACAATAACAATGAGGGTATGTCCTGGTGCCATTTATTGTGCCCTGAGGGGTCTGGGAAAAAAGAGAAGTTACAAGTTACCCAGACATTTCACCAATATGTTATCTTAGAGGCAAAAAGACAAATGGGCTCAGTAAAGATCTATGTTGATCTTTTTCAGGGAAAATACTGGCCTAGGACATGAGTACCCACTGTAACCTGTTTATAGTTAAATATTTAATTTTCAGACCATCTTTTGTGGTTATTTTAGGTCTTTGAGTTTGCACAACCGCCATGCAGGCCTTCCCTGAACTAGTCAGGTTAACATATGGCCCCTTTTGTCCACAAAAATGTCAAATTTCGTGCCCCCAAAAAAGAGCATTTGCAGGAAGTTTTAATTCATTATTTTGAAGAAAAGTGCTAGCGATGGACATTACTTTGAAGAAAGCACTTTTGATGTTTCTCTTGAAATTATCACAAAACCCACATTACTAACCGGTCAATGATTAATCCGAATTACTAACCGGTTAACAATTAATCTGAATTACTAGCCAGTTAGTAATGCGGATTTTGTGATCAAAGAAAACATGATAATTTCAAGAGAAACATCAAAAGTGCTTTATTCAAAGTAATGTCCATGGCTAGCACTTTTCTTCAAAATAATGAAGTAAAACTTCCCGCGAATGCTCTTTTTTTTGCATAAAATTCGACATTTTTAAGCAAAAAAATATCTATGATGTTAACACTTTCAGAAAACTTGACATAGGAAGTTTTGAAGCTTGTTGTCAATACAACAAAATTACGTATCAGCCCTAGCTGGTTTGGCTCAGTGGATAGAGCGTCGGCCTGCGGACTCAAGGGTCCCGGGTCCGATTCCGGTCAAGGGCATGCACCTGGGTTGTGGGCACATCCCCAGTAGGAGATGTGCAGGAGGCAGCTGATCGATGTTTCTCTCTCATCGATGTTTCTAACTCTCTATCCCTCTCCCTTCCTCTCTGTAAAAAATTAATAAAATATATTTTTTAAAAAATTACATATCAAATCGCATATATATCAACATATGTGTAACCCCATCTATTGAAAAAAATCCGCATTATTAACGGGTACACCTAGTAAAATGCTCCTCTTGGGGAATCCAATCATCCTGCGGAGAAAGCCCAAGCAGCCACGCCCACAGACAGACATGAAGAACATGGAGGCCCCAGGCCAGCGTCCCGGCTGACCTCCCAGCTGTGGACCAGCACCAATTGCCAGCCATCCCAGCTCCTCCGTGGATACCACGGAAGCAGGGCAACCAGCCAGTCCGCAGATTTGTGAGATCATGTAATCAATGATAAATGCTGTGTTAAGGCACGAAGTGTGGGGTAGCGTTTTACGCCGCAATAAAAAACTGAAACCAAGAACACAACACGGTGCCTGGCCCATAGCAAGCACTCAAAGGCGGTGTGTGGAGGGAGTGGTGATGGCGAAGGAGTGTTACAAGTTCCCCCGTTTTAAAGGGGGAAACTAGGCGCCTACGGAGCTGTAGGAAGGTGTTAAAGGTTGTGTAACCCACAAAATTCACCCTGCGAACCTCCTGTCCGTCCCATCCCCAGGCCTCTCCTAATGCTTCAAAACGGCACAAGATGATACAGGAGGTGGCCATTCTTGTTAGTTTGGCTTGTTTTTTGTGAATCTTCACCCGAGGACATATTTCCCGCTGATTTTCAGAGAGTGGGGACCCTGACGGGCCTAGAATGGAGCCGCGGCCCAGGTGTGCGCCCTGGACCAGGGACCCCGGCCTCGCGCCTTCGGGGCAGGGAGGACGCTCATCAGACACCCGAGCAGGTGGCCATTTCTGAGCGACTCCTCCTCAAGACAGCCCTTCCTGGCACTGAACTCTCTCACTTCCATCCACTGGTCTTCTGGTCCCATAATGCAAACTTCTTTCTCAAATGACAACACTTCACATATTGGAAAACTAGACCGCTTTGTCCCTCATTCTCCCCGTCTTTCCACCAAAGGTAAGAAGTTTCTCGATTCTCTTAGGTCGAACCGCATGGTGTCTCCCTAGTTGCTCCTTTCCGGCCGAAGCCGCCGCCTTTAGGCCGGGACTTTTTTTTAGTAAAAAACCGACGGGGAGACGAGATCCCGCCAGTTCACGTTGGAGGAGCCGCGATCTACCGAGCCGCCGAGATTTCCCGAGTTCCTAGAGGGGCCACTGCGGCCGCGCAAAACGGCCCGCGGTCGGGCTGTGACGTACTTCCGGCTGCGCCCGCCGCGGAGCGCGTCCAGGTGCCCAGCGCCAGCAGCGACTCTGACTCACGGCGAGCCCGCTGGTCCCGGTGAGCTCGGCGGGCGGAGGAGGGAGCGCGGTCGCGAGGATTGGGAGCGGGAGCCGCGGGCGCGGGGCTGTGGCCTCCGCGGGTCCCCAGTCGGGCCCGGAAGGGCTGGGGGTGGAGCCCGTGTCCCTGCCCAGCCCTGGGGGCGCTTGCTCCTGGGAAGCCTTTCCTCCTCCCGAGGCTTTAACAAATGAAACTTCGGTTCGCAGTTTCAGAGCCGTTTTTGCGCGCTCCTTGAGCAGAGCAGGGGCTACCAAGTTTCTTCCCAACCCCAACCCCACCCCCCCCCTCCCCCGGGCCCTCGAAGGGAGGCCCGAACTCAGGGCTAATTGATGAAACGCCCCAGGGGGTTGCGGGCCTTCTGAGAAAGCGAACCTCTTTAGAAGGCCTGTTCCGAGGAAGTGAAAAGTCTCGTTGGTCTTTGTTCAGGTTGGAAAGTGTACGGGGCCCTGGATGGGTAGCTCATTTGGTTAGAGCGCCCGCCCCATACGCAAAGGTTTCGGGGTCCATCTCGGGTCGGGGCACATACAAGAAGCAACCCGTGAAGGCATGAGTAACTGCAACAGATCTCTCCCCCTGCTCCCCTTCTCTCCCCCCCCCCCTTTGTCTCTCTCTCTAAGGTCAATACATTTTTTTTAAAAAAAGCATCGTGCCCTTGTCGATTTGGCTCAGTGGATAGAGCGTAGGCCTATGGACTGAAGGGTCGCGGGTTCGATTCCCGTCAAGGGCACATGCCTGGGTTTCGGGCTCAGTGGTCAGTGTGGGGTGTGCAGGAGGCAGCCGATCAATGAGTTTCTCACATCATTGATGTTTCTATCTCCCTCTCTGAAATCAATCAATATATATATACATATATATATTAATTAAAAGGAAGCATTTAAATAACAGGGATCTGCTCAAGTTTGGAAACGCGGTATTACAGGACCATTTGTAAAGGGTTTGTCAAAAGAAAGGTCATCTGGTAGGTGAGGTGCTTGGAAACATGTTATTTGAGGAGCAGTTGAAACAAGTGGCTAGAAAGACAGTTAAGAGGCAAGATAATTGTTTTCAGGCATTTTAAGGCTACTATGGAGAAAGTAAGTGTTGGTCTAGGACTGAACTAGGATCTTGAAGATGGAAGATAAAATATTATGCACAATTTAGTTGGGTTGGGTTTGGCTTAAAGAAAAGCTTGGAAACAAAAACTCTTAACAGAATTCTGTGCCTGAAAAATGATCAAATTTGCCTGGTTGGGAGTTTTCAGGAACAGACTTTGAGTGTGTTAAAGGCATTTTAGCATTAAATTGTCAGAATCTGTGATAATTTTATTATTTATGCCTCATCTTGCTCCAGAATGGCTGTGGGGCTCTTTTATAAGGAGATACATGCTTTGGGAAACAGGCATAAAGGAGGGGAAGGAAAAAAACTTGGAACAGAACAAAAGCCACCTGCTTTCAGTAGACCATGAACTTTTGCTTAATGGACCCCTTTAAAGCTTTTTTTCTTTTTCCTCATTATTTTAGAGAGAGGGGCAGGGAGAGAGAAAAAAACAAACATCAATCTGTTGTTCCACTTAATGCATTTATTGATTGATTCTTGTATGTGCCCTAACCAGGGAACCTGCAACCATGGGTATCAGGACGACATTCTAACCATCTGAGCTGCCTGGCCAGGGCACTGATGGATCTCGTTAGCTGAAATTCTAGATAGCCTAAAAAAACAGTTCACTGTGCTTGGAGCCTGTACAGGGTGAGTTAGTAAGGAAGCCCCCGTTTCCTGTCCACATGCTTTTTTACTTTATGAGCACTTTACTAAAAAAAATCCAGAAGCCATGACCTGTAGGGCATCCCTAACTCAGCATGACCAAATGTGAAATTGCTGGCTTTCCTCGGGTGAAAAACGAAACATCAATGCAGAGCATTATCAGATTTGTTTTTTAATATTTGCCAATCTGAGAGGTGGGAGCATATTTTATTATAACTAAGGTTGAGCATCTTTTCATGGATTAGTTACTGAGCTGAGACTTGAACGACCAGTTGAAGCCTGCCGTAAGAATTGGGCATTGAGTGAGCATAGGGAAAAGTGATGACTGAAAGGGGAGGCAGAGGCAGCTTGGCATTTGTTTACCATGCAAAAAGTTCTCTGAACTCGGGAAATCTCGGCGGCGCGGTAGATTGCGGCTCCTCCAACGTGACCCGTAGGGATCTCATCTCCCCATCGGTTTTTTACTAAAAAAAGTTCCGACCTAAAGGTGGCGGCTTCGGCCAGAAAGGCACATACCCGATTGTGGACTCGATTCCCAATGGGGGGCGTGCTGGAGGCGGCCAATCAATGTTTCTCTCTCATCGATGTTCTCTATCCCTCTCCCTTTCTTTCTAAAATTAATTAAAACATTTTTTTTTAAAAAATCGTAAAAGAAAAAGGCTTCACAACTTTTTTAAATGTTTTATTAACTCTAAAAATGGCCTGCTTCACCGTCATAAGTATTGATGTTAACAACCACATTTCTCTTTACCACCCCATAATAGAACAGCATTTACTAAAGCTGCTTGTTTGCCCCAACACCCCATATTTTGTGTTTAAATAATTTTAGGATAGTTTTAGATTTATAGGAAACCTCAAAGATAGTACAATGAGTCCCCATCACCTCTCACCAGTTTCCCTTGTTAACATCTTACGATCAGCTGCCTCCTGCACACCCCCTACTGGGGATGTGCCCGAAACCAAGGTACATGCCCTTGACTGGAATCGAACCTGGGACCCTTCAGTCCGCAGGCCGACGCTCTATCCACTGAGCCAAACCGGTTAGGGCTTTCACTAGTTTTAATGCCCTTTTTCTGTTCCAGGATCCCAACTAGGATACCACGTTACATTAGTCTTCATGCCTGCTTCGTGTCCTTTGGTCAGTGACAGTTTCTTAGTCTTTCCTTGTTTTTTATTAACTTGACAGTTTTGAGGACTACTGGTCAGTTGTTTTTGTACAATGTCCCTCAATTTGGTTTGTCTGATGTATTTCTTATGATTAGGCTGCGGTTATGGGTTTTGAAGAGGAAGACCACAGAAGTGAAGTGCTCTTCTCATATGTCAAAGCACATGACTTATCACTGATGATATTAATCTTTTTTTAAAAATGTGTTTTTCCTGAGATAGCATTGGTTAGTAACATAAATCTCAGGTGTGCAACATGGTAGTTCGATATCTATATCATGCTCCCACACCAAAAGTCTAGTTTCCATTCATTACCATGTATTTTGATCCCCTTTACCAATTTTGCTCTCCCCCTTCTGCTAACTACCATTATGCCTGTATGTCTGGATCTCTGAGTTTGTGGTTTGTTTTGTTTTGCTTTGTTTGTTCATTTGGTACTTTTTTCTTCTTTTAGTTCCACATGTGAGTGAAATTATATGGTTCTTGTCCTTTTCTGACTAATTTACTTAATATAATTTGCTCAAGCTCCGGGCATGTTGTCATAGATGGCAGTATTTCATTTTTTATGACTGAGTGGTATTGCATTGTGTGTGTGTGCGTGTAGATACATAGAGACCATGATGATGTTAATTTTGATCACTGGCTGAGGTAGTAGTTTGTCAGATTTCTTCACTGTAGTTACTTTCCCCCAGCAAGTCAGTAAGTGTAGCCTGTATTCAAGAGGTGGAGCTCCACCTTCTTGAGGGAAGTATCTACATACATTTTTTGGGAGATTTGTCTTTTCTCCTCTGTTTATTTATTCAGCCAACCTTTGTAACATCAGTACAGGCTTACGGATATTGATATTACACTAATGGTTATAATCTAGTACTACACCATTTATTTTGTTTTTCAAATTGTATCAGCTGTGACTATTGGGAGCTTTTCTGTGTCCCTTTAACATGCCTCACTGTGGTTGTTTAATACTTTCTCACATTACAAGGTGGCTCCAGGCTCAGCTTGTATATTCCCCAACCTAGAATCAACCACTTCTCCATCTCTAGTTCCTTTTATTGGAGAATGATATTTAGAGACCAGGATTTGAGCACTGGGTCTGCTTATTCCTACCAGGACGTCATTGCTTCTGGACCTTCACAGCAGACAGAGCTAGGAAATAAATGTCTCCATAGTAACCCATGTACACACATTATCTAATTCTGTATCAACCTCTGTCTATAATACAATAAACACGGATTCTTACTGCCATATTTTTAAATTTTAAATTTGTATTGATATTTTTAAACCCAATTTTACAGTTTTTACTCCTTAGAAGTAGACCCAAAGATCCATGCATTGCATTCTTTCCACAGATATTTGAGTACCTGCAAAGTACTAGGTATATTTTAGATGTTTGAAATATAGCAGTGAACAAAATAGATGAAAGTCTCCGCCCTCAAGAATTGATTGTCAAGGATGGAGACAGTTTAAAAAATAAAAGTAAAATATATAGCATTTGTATGGTGGTAAGTGATATGGAGGAAAAGAATAGGAGGATAAGGAGTTCTGAGGTGAGGGAGGATAGTGTACAGTTTAAAACAGAGTGGCTCAGTGGTTGAGCATCGACCTATGAACCAGGAGGTCACGGTTCGATTTCCGGTCAGGACACATGCCTAGGTTGTGGGCTTGATCCCCAGTGTAGGATGCAGAAGGCAGCCTATTAACGATTCTCATTATTGATGTTTCTACCTCTACATTCCTCTCCGAAATCAGTAAAAAAAGTTTTTTAAATAAATAAAACAGGGTGGTCAGAGGGGCGGGAGCCAAGCATGCATAATCTGGAAGAAGCATGTGATCTGCAGGAAGAGTTAAAGGGAGCAGCCGGGACAAAGGCTCTGAGGTGGGAGTGTGCCGCACAAGTCCAGGGAGCTGCCTGGGGAGGAGTGAACAGAGAAGTACAAGGTGAGGTCAGAGACAACAGGGAGGCCTTCTTGGCCATTGGATGCCTTTGGCTTTTACTCTGTGTGACACAAAGCCTGAGAGGTGTGAGCAGAGGAACAGGAGATCTCTGGCTGCTGTGTTGAGAATGGACTGAGGTAAGAGTGGAAGCTGCTGGTGGTGGACTGGGATGGCAGTGTTGAAGGTTGAACTCTGTATCTCTTGGATGTAGAGCTGACAGGATTGACTTAGGAATTATATGCAGAATGTAAACAGGAGAGGAATCAGGGATGACCACGTTTTTTTTGGTCCATGAAAACAGAGCAGTAGAGCTGCCATTAACTGAGATGAGCAGCTTTGGGGGGAAGATGGGAAGTGCAGTTTGGGACATGTTAGGCTTGAGATGACTTTGGACAGGCTGGTGGCAGTGTCAGGTGGGTAGTTGGTCAGATAAGTCTAACCTTCAAAAGAGAGGTCCAGGCTGGAGGTAAACTGGCAGTTGTATTTGGATCCAGAAGCCAAGAAGCCCAAACAGGTTCTGATGTCTTTCCTGTTGTTGGACTGCCCTCCTCTGGCTGGAGTGTGAAATTTTGTAACCAAGTATGTAGTTGTTCAACACTGAAGTCGACTTTTAAGCATACCTAAGAAATGCTGCCAGCACTGCTACCTCTGTCGTCTTCGGTGCCAGAGCCTTTATTTTAGGAGGCTAATGGCAGTGTTTCTTCCCTGGCTCAATTTTCAGGTAATACTGAACTGGGCTCCAGCAGCGAATTGGGTGTGTAGGACAGCATTAGGGAGTGAGTGGATGGTGCTGTCTGGCTCACCCTGTCAGGACACCTGCCGACATCTCATAGAATGCTTCCGCATTGGTACAGTGGAGGGGAGTCCAAGTACTGACATCCCTAGAATTCTGATAATTACTGAATTTTTCATAAAAGCAAGGTTACATACTGAGGTTTAGTTACCAAAATCCCATTTCACATTTTTTTTAAATTGCAAAAGTTGATCACAAAAATAAATGAAGGGGAACAGGCATATATAAAATGCATGTTTTTAAATACGTATTCACTAAATGTGTGAATCTAAACACCTAATTTAAAGCTATGACATAAATGTACATTTCTGGCCAGCAATAGCCTGTTGAAACCTCAGCAGTTCTAAGAGCCTAAAAAAAGTTTTCAGAGCAGTTAATGTAAATTTAATTTTTAAATTATGCCAAGTGCACTTTGGGGGGGGGGGCGGGGGGGTAATCCTCACCTAAAATATTCTTTCCTTTTTTCTGAGAGAAATACTGATGTGAGAGAGACACATCAATTGGTCCTGCACACCCCCTACTGTGGATCAAGCCCACAACCCAGGCATGTGCCTGACTGGGAACTGAATCCTGCACTGAGCCACACCAGCTGGGCCACAGTGCTTTTTTTTTTTTTTTTTTTTTTAATACATTTTATTGATTTTTTACAGAGAGGAAGGGAGAGAGATCGAGAGTTAGAAACATCGATGAGAGAGGAACATCAATCAGCTGCCTCCTGCACATCTCCTACTGGGGATGTGCCCACAACCCAGGTACATGCCCTTGACCGGAATCGAACCTGGGACCCTTCAGTCCACAGGCCGACGCTCTATCCACTGAGCCAAACTGGTTTCGGCACAGTGTGCTTTTTTGAAAGTAAAATCAAAGTAGGAAATTCTGAGCTAACTCCAGAGAGATTTGAATAGTAATTTTTACATGGTAGTATTATAGTGGCTATAATTTCCACAATTTCTTGTGCTGAAAGTGTAACTGTAAGACCAAAACTTAAAAATACGTATTTTGGTAATTTTATGGTAACCATTTTTTCTTAGGTTGAGCCTGTAGTCCTGAAGAACCAGAAACTCAAAGGAACCAATATTCCTTCTACAAGAGCCCATCTTTAGTGAGGCCATATGATGACCAAGGTCCTGGGCGTGGCCGGCGGCCTGGGCCGAGGGCCTCTGCAGGAGCAGGCGGGGCCTGTGGTTGTGAAAGTTGAGGAGGAGGAGAAGGAGAAGTGCTTTCCCAGCCTGGAGATGTTCCGCCAGCGCTTCAGGCAGTTTGGATACCACGACACACCTGGACCCCGGGAGGCCCTGAGCCAGCTCCGGGTGCTCTGCTGTGAGTGGCTGAGGCCCGAGATCCACACCAAGGAGCAGATCCTGGAGCTGCTGGTGCTGGAGCAGTTCCTGACCATCCTGCCCCGGGAGCTGCAGGCCTGGGTACAGGAGCACTGTCCAGAGAGTGCTGAAGAGGCTGTCACTCTCCTGGAAGACCTGGAGCAAGAACTGGATGAACCAAGGCAGCAGGTAAGGGGGGGGGGGGCGTTTCTACTGATTTAGACCATGTTTCCTCCTCTTTTTCCTACTATCCTACACTAGCTTTAGCCTTGAGAATTGAATGGGAGGGTGTTTCTCTTTTCTCTTTCCTAGAGATTCTACGTAGCTCTCCTGAGATTTTCTTTCATTTTAGTTCTAAAGTGAGCTGTGGCCCTAACTGGTTTGGCTCAGTGGATAGAGCGTTGGCCTGTGGACTGAAGGGTCCCAGGTTCAATTCCGGTCAAAGGCATGTACCTTGGTTGCGGGCACATACCCAGTATGGGGTGTACAGGAGGCAGCTGATGGATGTTTCTCTCTCCTCGATGTTTCTAACTCTATCCCTCTCCCTTCCTCTCTGTAAAAAATCAATAAAATATATTTTTTTTAAAAAAGAAGTACCATTAAAGAAACAGTTGCATGTGTACATAGAGTCACACTCAAGAGATTCACTGCAACTGTTATAAAAAATAATAAAGTGAGCTGTGGACAAATCCAGCCATTCCTAATTGTCTAGGTTTCACCTCCTCCAAATGAACAGAAACAGGCATGGGAGATGTCCTCTTCAGGAACAGCAAAGGAATCTCTGAGCAGCAGCCGGCCACAGTCTGTGGAAACAAGTCCCAAATATGAATCCTGGGGACCCCTGTACATCCAGGAGACTGGTGAAGAGCAGGATTTCACTCCAGAGCTAAGACAGAATCAAGGTAGGAACCATTCATTTGTTAATGATTTAGTGAGCCTGTTATATATATAATCAGCTTTGGATTAGGCAGAAATGATCCCTGGTAAATTTATTCAACTTCTGCCCCGGGCTATTTAAAATTTTTAACTTTTAAGTTAACTTATTTCCTACACATAGTTCATGGCAACTTGAAGGGTAGCCTGTATGAGTAGCCACGTGATTGCTCCTCATGGAGCGTGAGAGAGATTTTAGCTCCCACTGCTGCAGACAGTGAGTTAAGGGGTGAGCCTGGAAGCAGCTGAGTGGTTACTGCTGACAGAGGAAGGAAATAGATGGTCAGGAGACAGAGACAGAGGGATAAGGAAAAGGGGACTAGAGGGAGGTACCTTTGTCAAGTGGGACTTTTGTACCCATGGAGGGAAAACTGTGCTTAAGAGGAGCCCATTTTGCCCTAGCCCAGTGATGGCGAACCTGTGACACGCGAACTCATTTTTTTGGTTGATTTTTCTTTGTTAAATGGCATTTAAATATATAAAATAAATATCAAAAATATAAGTCTTTGTTTTACTATGGTTGCAAATTTCTATATGTGACATGGCACCAGAGTTAAGTTAGGGTTTTTCAAAATGCTGACACGCCGAGCTCAAAAGGTTCGCCATCACTGCCCTAGCCGGTTTGGCTCAGTGGATAGAGCATCAGCCTATGGACTGAAGGATCCCAGGTTCGACTCTGGTTGGGGGCACATGCCTGGGTTGCGGGCTTGATCCCCTGTGTGGGGTGTGCAGGAGGCAGGCGATCAATGATTCTCCTTGTTGATGTTTTTCTCTCTTTCTCTCCCTTCCTCTCTGAAATCAATAAAAATATATTAAAAAAAAAAAAAAAAGAGGAGTCCATTTTTCAGAGGAAACTTCTATTACTCCCCTTTCCGTGTGTGTGGATGAGTAGATGGACTTTTAGCAGTGTGACTGCCTAGTGAAATGCTCTTAAAAGATGTACTGCTTCAATCTGATTTCAACAGTGATACTTTATAATTAAAAGAATAACAAGACCTAGCTGATGTAGATTAAATTATAAGAGTTGAACCCTGGTGGGAGTTAAGTACTTTCACTTAAATTAAGAAGGATCTGGGCCTGGCTAGTGTGGCTCAGTTGGTTAAGCTTCATCCCATGCATTAAGAGTTCACTGGTTCGATTCCCAGTCAGGGCATACGCCCAGGTTGTGGGCTCAATTCCCAGTAGGGGGTGTGCAGAAGGCAACCAATCAATGTTTCTCTTTCCCTCTCCCTTCTTCTCACTCTAAAAAAAATCAATAAAAACATATTGAAGTTGGAGGAGGAGGATCTGGGACTAGAATGATTATAAATGGACTGAATGTTCTCTTTTATTGCTTTTACTAGTGGTCTGGTGCACAAATTCATGCATTTTGAAAGGAAATTAATTAGAAGAAATATTTTAATATTGCTATTCACCCTTTCTCTATAATAGAAGTGTCAACTGAATTCACGATCGACAATGACAGATGGAAACACATGCATGTGATTGGCACCAGCGAGAACTTTATGTATCATGCATGCACAAGTCAACTTAGCCTTTTATATATATAGATATTTAGCTTCTATGCGCATATAGGTTTTTTGAGTTTGCCACTAGTCTCTTCTCCCTTAATTATTATTTTATTTTCCTTAATCAGATTGACCCTTCAGCAATATTTCTAACTTGTTTCATTCTGCCCAAGCATCTCCTATCTTCCTTTGCTGCTATATGCTTGGCTTTGCCTTATTGCCCTTTATATATGAAGTTCTCCTCCTAGCAGAAAAAGCCATGTACTCTTCATACCATCATAGCTTTTGGTAGGCAGCTTGTGTGAAAGTCTGATATTGTAAACTAGATTTGATGATGACTTATTTGTATAATTGTGATATTGTGAACTCTCATAAAGCAATATTTGGTTACCCTTAAAAATCTATCAATGTCATTCGATGATTCTCTTTGTCCTTTAACAGTTTCTTCTCAGAACAGGAAACAATTCACATGTCCTTATTCTACTTATTGTTTCAGATTGTAAATCGAACACCCAGAATGAGGAATCAACAGATATGCAGAAAAGTTCTGAAGAGTCTCATGGAGAAGAATTCAAAAAGGATATTACTCCCATGGTTATTGCCAATAAATTTGAGGCCAGGTTAGAAAGGCAATGGGTAAACCTTGAAAAAGAAAGAGGAAAAAAAACCTCTCTCCTAGACAAAGGTTCCAAGAAAGGTAGAGAATTAATGTCCACTAAACCTGCCCCAGGAGAGAGACGTTACATATGTGCTGAGTGTGGAAAAGCCTTTAGCAATAGCTCAAATCTTACTAAACACCGGAGAACACACACTGGGGAAAAACCCTATGTATGCACCAAATGTGGAAAAGCCTTCAGCCACAGCTCAAACCTTACCCTTCATTACAGAACACACTTGGTGGACCGGCCCTATGACTGTAAGTGTGGAAAAGCCTTCGGTCAGAGCTCAGATCTCCTTAAACATCAGCGCATGCACACCGAAGAGGCACCATATCAGTGTAAAGATTGTGGGAAAGCTTTCAGTGGTAAAGGCAGCCTCATTCGACACTATCGAATACACACTGGAGAGAAACCTTATCAGTGTAATGAATGTGGGAAGAGCTTTAGTCAGCATGCAGGTCTTAGTTCTCATCAGAGACTCCACACTGGAGAAAAGCCATATAAATGTAAGGAGTGTGGAAAAGCTTTCAACCACAGCTCCAATTTTAATAAACATCATAGAATCCATACTGGGGAAAAGCCCTATTGGTGTAATAATTGTGGGAAAACCTTCTGTAGTAAGTCAAATCTTTCCAAACATCAGAGAGTCCACACTGGAGAGGGAGAAGTGCTTTAACTGTCAAGTAGGCTCTCGGTGTTATTGTGTGTGTGTGTGTTTGTAACTAGAACGTGGATGCTAGGGAGAAGTCAGATAATTGTAATATAGACTTAAGTGCTAGGTTTTGTTTCATTCAACATCAAGAGACCCTGGAGGAGTGAGAGAATGGTACAGTAGGAAGGAAGGGGATTCCTCACCAGCTTAACTGAAGCCGATCCCCTCACCACACTTCAGGTCCCAGTAACCATGCCGGCATTGCCTTTTGTATAGTTAAAGTGATGTGTATCAAGTATAGTTATGGAGAAAGCATTATGACTGTTTAACTTTTAACATACATTAAAGAATTATGATTTGTGAAGAATTGAGCCATTTGAACATAATCTAATCTGATTCAGAATAAATTTATAACATCTTGTAATACTTCAGGACTGTTACAATAAATGGTATGTTGTTTATTGAACACTATTTAGAAAGAAAAAGTATTCCTACTGGTTTATCTTTTGGGGAAATTTGGATTTGGGGTAAATAGAATATATAGTACTTGTGAATGAATGTGTATATTAGGAAATTGCAGTAGTGTGTAGAATAGTTGCATTTTGGTCTGTGCTTTTTCCCCCCTACATACTGAATACATTTTTTTCATCACTGGGAACATTTTGTCAGCCTCTTGTGCATTTTGGTTGTGTATGCTCTTGTCTCTGCCACAGTCTGTGAAAAACTGATTCTCCCTCAGAAGCTTCATTCTTCTAAACTCCAGAAGTCAATAATACCCGATTTGATTAACTTAAACCCATCCCATCTTTCCTTTCTGACTGCAGTCTCTTTTATTTCTTAAGATATTTTTCTACCTTATAAAAAATCTTTTGGCCAGTAGGTAAGTCTTCCTGTTACCTAGAAACCAACTACTTCACTCCTTCCTCCTATCACTTGCTTATCTTGTTGTTCTGAGTTTTTTTCACGTCTTACTAATAGTCACTAAAATATTTTGTCTACTGCTGCAGCCATAGTGTTCAACAAACCTGATATGCCAGGATTAGGGACAACAAGAAAGTGTCATGTCTAGTACCAGTTCTGATCTCTGGAAACTGCCGGTATGCCACCCTGGGATCAGATTAAACTACAGGTAGCAAGTCTTTATGCACCAGCCAAATGTATTAGTCATTACTTTAAAAAAAAAAATGAATTGTGCTGGAAATCTGAAATGTTTTTACTGTTCCAGTAGCTTGCTGATGACCTGATGTCCTGCCAGCACCCTAGCTCAGTACCTTTAATGTGAGCTCTCCCATTTATATATTAACCATGATGAAGGCCCACACAGAACTCAGTGATTAGAAGCAGCTGATTATCTGTAGGCTCCTGGAGCTGCTCCAGGTGAAGGAAATGAAGGTAGAGCTGCTAAGCCTCAAGACCTGCCTCACCCTCCTTTGGTGAGAGGTGAATGGATCCCTATCTGTACTGCCCCTTATTTTCCTGAAACCTGTGCAGTGGGTACTTTCTGAGGGGCATTGATTAATGACACAAAGATCTACACACTTTGTTTCAGCCCCCTTTGGTCCATCTGTCCTTAAGCTGAAATCTTCCTCAGATCCTGTCCCCAGACTTTCAACCTTATTCTTTGCAGGCCCGTTATCTAGACAGGCTGTTTGCCACAGCCCAGGAGGCCATGGAATCTACCTCAGGCTACTTCTTCCTCCAAACAAAGTTGGTGCCAGATAGCCTGCCTGCAGCTCTGCCCACCAAATTTCACTCCCGAGGAAGCACACGGAATTAACAATGCCTTCTTGATTCATGCTAACATTGAGCTGGCTGTGAAACAGACCGCAGGTTTATTCCACCAACAAGTCTAAGGGAGCCTTCCATGAGTTCACAGGTATGAGCAGAGGGAGGTATCGGTTCAGCAAAGGCAGGTGACACAGGTGAGGAAGCTTATATAACCTGTGACTGGACCTGCTCATGCCTGATCGCAAATGTGACATTTCTTCCATATAATGGGTGGTTG
The DNA here is from genome assembly GCF_963259705.1 of Myotis daubentonii. Lineage (NCBI taxonomy): Eukaryota > Metazoa > Chordata > Mammalia > Chiroptera > Vespertilionidae > Myotis > Myotis daubentonii. The sequence continues at coordinate 36,421,362 of NC_081843.1, read as the reverse complement.
TGTCCACCTGATTTAATGAATCAGAGCATACTCAGCTGTGATCAACAGCTCCAGTTACATGATCAGCAGTTACAGGAGCTGCTCTTCAAACTGAATAGTTCTTTGCTGTAGAAGGCATGGCCTTGCTCTAGAATTCTATTGGCAAGCTCCTACTAGGGCTTATGAGACCTCTACACGTTTTTCTCTAACACCATCTGAATCTGCCAGTCACATGGCACTTGGGCTCTATGACTCTGGGCCACACTTGAAAGTGTATGTTACTTCCAAAATCCAAAGAGGCTCTTCAAACACTGCCTTTTTCTTAGTAGTGAGGGCAAGATGCAATAATTTGTTCCTTAGAATTTCCCAGCATGCCTCAGATATTTGGACCCTTAAAAACTTCACTGAGCCCAGCCAGTGTGACTCAGTGGTTGAACATTGACCCATGAACCAGGAGGTCGTCAGTTCAATTCCTAATTAGAGCACATGCCAGGTTGGGAGCTCGATCCCCAATGCGGTGTGCAGGAGGCAGCCAATCAATGATGTTTTTCTCTCATCCATCTCTGTCCCTCTCTTTAAAATCAAAAACATTAAGAAAAAATAAATTTTAAAAAAACTTAATTGATATAAAAGACCCTTGAATCTTTATAAGGTTTACCTCCCATGCTCTGGTACATGTGTGTTTTACTGAGGGAACCAATACACTTGCTACTTCCTTTTCACCAAATCTGATTATTATGATGTCATCACTAGAATAATGTTCCACAGAATGTCCAGGAAATCAAGGTCTCTTTGTGAAATAGGAGGGTTGATCAGGCCCTGGAGTCAAGAAATTAAGCATTTTCTGTTCTTCCCTCTTAATTGTGAACTGCCTTTAATCCTCTTTATTGATGAGGATGGGAAGATCACTAGGTGCATACCAAGAGCCATAGACCATGTTGATCTGTTACAGTAAAAATACTGCAGCCCTGCCCTAACCGGTTTGGTTCAGTGGATAGAGAGTCGGCCTGCGGACTCACGGGTCCCAGGTTTGATTCCGGCCAAGGGCATGTACCTTGGTTGCGGGCACATCCCCAGTGGGGAGTGTGCAGGAGGCAGCTGATCGATGTTTCTCTCTCGTCGATGTTTCTAACTCTCTATCCCGCTCCCTTTCTCTCTGTAAAAAAATCAATAAAATATATTAAAAAGAAAATACTGCAGCCCTAGCTAGTTTGGTTCAGATAGAGCATCAACCTGCGGACTGAAGGGTCCCGGGTTTGATTCTGGTCAAGGGCACATGCCCGGGGTTGCAGGTTTGATCCCCAGTGTGGGGCTTGCAGGAGGCAGCCAATGATTCTCATCATTGATGTTTCTATCTCTCCCTCTCCCTTCCTTCCTCTCTGAAATCAATAAAAATATATTTTAAAAGAATAGTACAGCCAAAACCGGTTTGGCTCAGTGGATAGAGCGTTGGCCTGCGGACTGAAGGGTCCCAGGTTCGATTCCGGTCAAGGGCATGTACCAGGGTTGCGGGCACATCCCCAGTAGGAGATGTGCAGGAGGCAGCTGGTCGATGTTTCTCTCTCATCGATGTTTCTAACCCTCTATCTCTCTCCTTTCCTCTCTGTAAAAAAAAAAAAAAAAAAAAAAAAGAATAGTACAGCAGCCCAGCCAGCATGGCTCAGTGGTTGAGCATCATCCTATCAACCAGGAGATCACGGTTCAGTTCCTCATCAGGGCACATGCCCAGGTTATGGGCTCGATCCCTAGTGGGTGGTGTGCAGGAAGCATCCAATTAATGATATTCTCTCATCATTGATGTTTCTACCTCTCCCTTCCTCTCTGAAATCAATATGTTTTTTAAAAAGTAAAAGAGGTGCTGGGAAAGAAAATTGGACAGATATATGCAAAAAAAATGAAACGACCACCAACTTACTCCATACACAAGAATAAACTCAAAATGGATAAAAGACTTAAATGTAAATCATGAAATCATAAAAATCCTAGAAGAAACAGGCAGCAAAATCTGACATCTCTTGTAGCAATGTGTTTATAGACACATCTAGTGCAAAGGAAACTAAGGAGAAAAGAAACAAATGGGACTACATCAAAATAAAAAGCTGCACAGCAAAAGAAAGCAACAAAACAAAAAGAGCCAACTGTATGGGAGAACATATTTAGCAATGATACATCTGATAAAGTGTTAATATCCAAAATATATAAGGAGCCCTGGCCAGTTTGGTTCAGTGGGTAGAGTGTTGGCCTGTGGACTGAAGGGTTTGGGTTCAATTCCAGTCAAGGGCACATGCCCAGGTTTGGGCTTGATCCCCAGTAGGGGGCATGCAGGAGGCAGCCAATCAATGATTCTCATCATTGATGTTTGTATCTCTCTCCTTTCCTCTCTGAAATCAATAAAAATATTTTAAAATATATCCTATGTAATAAAAACCCAATGTGCTAAGTGTCTGGTCATCTATTCAATGAATCAAAGCATGATATGCCAAGGCCGTGCAACCGCTCGCTATGACGTGCACTGACCACCAGGGGGCAGATAGTCAACCAGTAGACCAGTCTCTATGATGTGCACTGACCACCAGGGGGCAGATACTCCAACTGGTAGGTTAGCTTGCTGCTGGGTCCAGCTGATCAGGACTGAGCAAGAAGGGCCAGACATGCCCTGGAGCCCTCCCATGGTCCCTCCCTGGCTGGCTAACCTGCACTCCTCCCCAGCCCTGTTTGTACACTGGTGGGGTCCCTTGGGCTGGCCTGCACCCTCTCGCAATCTGGGACCTGTTGGGGGATGTCGGAGAGCCGGTTTCGGCCCAATCCCGCAGGCCAGGCCGAGGGACCCCACTGGTGCACAAATTTGTGTACCAGGCCTCTAGTATATATATAAGGAACTCATACAACTTAACAAAAGACAATCAATTAAAAAATGGGCTAAGGACCTAGACGCTTTTCTAAAGAGGACATACAAATGACCAAGAGACATGAAAAAATGCTCAAAGTCACTAATCATCTCGGAGATACAAAATAAAATGACAATGAGGTACCATCTCAAACCTGTCAGAATAGCTACCATCAACAAATCAACAAATGACAAGTGTTGACGAGGATGTGGAGAAAAGAGAACCCTAGTACACTGCTGGTGGGAATGCAGACTGATGCAATCATTATGGAAAACCATATGGAGTTTCCTCAAAAAATTAATATTGGATTTGCCACTTGATCCAGTGATCCCACTTCTAGGAATATATCCTAAGAAACCCAAAGCACCAATCAGAAAGATCGTATGCACCCCTGTGTTCATAGCACAATTGACAATAGCTAAGATCTGAAAACAGTCCAAGTGCCCATCAGTAGATGAGTGGATAAAAAAAACTGGTACATTATACCATGGAATACTATACAGCAGTAAAAAAGAAGAATCTCTTACCCTTTGAGAAAGCATGGAGGGACCTGGAGAGTATGATGCTAAGTGAAATAAGTCAGTCAGAGAAAGACAAGTATCACATGATCACATTCATATGTGGAATCTATGTAACAAAATAAATATGAACAGAGTGGATCCAGACACTCGAAGCATGGAACAGAGTGTGGAATCTCAGAGGGAAAGACGGGGGAGGGTGGGTGGGTGGGAGGTAATCAACCAAAGACCTTGTATGCATATATGCATAACCCATGGACACAGACAACAGGGTGCTGAAGATCTGAGGAGAGGTGGGCAAAGGGGTGTCAATGGGGGGGGGGACATATATAATACTTTCAACAATTAAAGAATAATATTTTTTAAAAAGTAAAAGAGTGAATGAGGATCCCTGGTAGACTGAAAAGGACATGTTCCCAGGGGATCTGAGGTTGGCTTGGTCTGAAGATGCTTGTGAGCATCCCCCCCATATCACATACAGACACCCATGTTCACACACACACATACACTGGACCCCTGGCTAGGGCTGCCAGATTTAGCAAATAAAGCACAAGACTTAATTACATTTGAATTCCAGGTAAACAATATTTGGAACATACTTCTTATACTAAAAATGTTATTCAATGTTTATATGAAATTCAAATTTAACTGGATATCCTGTACCTTACCTGGCAATCCTACCCCTAGTATGAGTGGGCAGCAATGCCTCCACCCCTTTGTCTTTCCAAACATGGTGGTCTGATGAATTGAGGAAACTTAGTTACTCCAGCAAAATATATATTTGCTGATGAGGTAGCGGCTTTGTGCATCCCAGGAAACACACTGACTTTATAAGTTCTTATAGAATAACCTCGAAGTGCTGGAAGTGTGAGGATTAAAGAGGGCAGCAGCACTTTCCTTGTAGGCCACCTCCAGAACTCTCTTTGGTGGAGACTCAGCTACTCGGAGATAGGGGGGTCTGATCTATCTTGAGATGACAGGAAAAAATGCAAACAGCTGTCTCCATAATTTTAAATAATGGCTTAAATTCATCCCATCTAGTCTAGCCACAATGACTTAAAATAGTTCAAGTATATGACTCAAACAAGATTCTAGATGAATTTCTTAATAGTATTACTCCTTTGGGAATGCCATTTCATAAATTAAAAATAGGTGCAATCATCATGCTACTGAGAAATCTTAATAGTAAATGGGGTCTTTGTAATGGTGCTAGATTTATTATCAAAAGATTGCGACCTAACATAATTGAAGCTGAAGTATTAACAGGATCTGCGGAAGGAGAGGTTGTTCTGATTCCAAGAATTGATTTGTCCCCGTCTAACACTAGCCTCCCATTTAAATTAATTCGAAGATAGTTTCCTGTGATTCCAGCATTTGCAATGACTATTAATAAATCACAAGGACAAACTCTAGACAGAGTAGGAATATTCCTACCTGAACCCGTTTTCAGACATGGCCAGTTATATGTTGCTTTCTGTCGAGTTCAAAGAGCATGTGACGTTAAAGTTGTAAATACTTCATCACAAGGGAAATTAGTCAAGCACTCTGAAACTGTTTTTACTCTTAATGTGATATGCAGGGAGATGTTAGAATACGTTTAATCAATTTATTGGTCATTGTTTTTATCAATGTTTTTATATCATGTCTCTGTTGTTATATTGTTATTGTTCATTTATTAATTTATATATTATTTTCATATACATTTTACTAATTTTCTTTCATCTCTGACACTTCTATTATAGAGAAAGGGTTAATAGCGATATTAAAATATTTCTTCTAATTAATTTCCTTTCAATGTGCATGAATCCGTTCACCAGGCCACTAGTAATAATATAAAGTGATATAAAAATAGCAAATAGCCCTGGCTGGTTTGGCTCAGTGGATAGAGCATCAGCCTGCAGACTGAAGGGTCCCAGGTTCGATTCCAGTCAAAGGCACATGCCTGGGTTGCGAGCTTGATTCCCCAGTGGGGGACGTGCAGGAGGCAGCCAATCAATGATTCTTTCTCATCGTTGATGTTTCTATCTCTCTTTCCCTCTCCCTTCCTCTCTGAAAGAAAAAAATAGCAAATAAAGTTTCAAAACATACAATGGAGAACTGAAATGCATAAATATGTCACAATATATATTTAAATATGATATGTGAGGCCCTTGGAACCATAATAGGTGCAAAAAATTCAGTTAATAACTTTTTCGAATTGCCCCCCCTTAAAAATCAAATTGCCCCACTGTGGGGTGTGTGCCCCACGTTGAGAACCACTGATCTAAAGGGAAACATTGAAAGAGCCTGTAAGCACAGTTAGGATTTTAAATATACATACATATTTTTATTGATTTCAGAGAAGAAGGGAGAGGAAGAGAGAGAAAGAAATATCGATGAGAATCATTGATCGGCTGCCTCCTGCATGCCCCACACTGAGGATCGAGCCCACAACCCAGGAATGTGCCCGGACCGGGAATCAAACTGTGACCTCCAGGTTCATAGGCCGATGCTTAACCATTGAGCCACGCCAGCCAGACGCACTGTGAGGATTTTATCTCATATATAGTCTATATGTTATGTCAGGCCGCTTTTTAAAATTAAAATATTCATTTTTATAGAAAGAGGAGGAGAAAAAAGGAAACATTGATGTGAGAGCAAAACATCGATCAGTTGTCCTCTACCAGGGATGGAGCATGCAACCCAGGCATGTGTCCTGACTGGGAATCAAACCAGCAACCCTTCAGGTGCACAGGACTATGCTCAACAATCGAGCCACACCGGCCAGGACTATATCAGGTTATCATTTAGAATCTCTGCACCAGAGAGAGGCCCTATAATTGTTATAAAATGTGAGGATTCCTACATCATGCATATACAGTTATCCAAACTCATACTTCAGGAAAACCTTGTAAGTTTGATGTATCAAAAAGACTCCAACATTATAAACGTACTTAATGCCACTGAATTATATACTTAAAGTGGTCAAAAATGGTAAAATTTATGTACATTTTACTATAATTTTTAAAATCACCAAAAAAGTATACTTGGTATATGCAATAAATACTATTTTTTACCAGAAAGAAAAAAACAAACAAAAGCAAAAGGCTTGAATCATATTCTGTAACTGTGGAATCCATCTTTTGAGAAAATTTCGATTCCACACTATGTTAAAGACAGAAGATATTTTGTGGTAGTTCAAAAATATATCTAAACTCAAAATTGCTCTTATAATAAACAGGATATTAGTCTGAGAGTTTTTAAACACTCTTTAAAAATTATTTGAGGGCCCTAGCCGGTTTGGCCCAGTGGATAGAGTATCGGCCTGCTAACTGAAGGGTCCTGGGTTCGGTTCTGGTCAAGGGCACGGAGGCAACCAATCAATGTGTTTCTCTCTCATTGATATTTCTCTTTGTCTTTCCCTTTCTCTTCCACTCTCTAAAAATCAATGGAAAAATATCCTCCCTAACCGGGTTGGCTCAGTGGATAGAGCGTCAGCCTGCGGACTCAAGGGTCCCGGGTTCGATTCCGGTCAAGGGCACGTACCTTGGTTGCAGGCACATCCCCAGTAGGAGGTGTGCAGGAGGCAGCTGATCAATGTTTCTCTCTCATCGATGTTTCTAACTCTCTATCCCTCTCCCTTCCTGTCTGTAAAAAATCAATAAAACATATTAAAAATATATATATCCTTAGGTGAGGATTAAAAAAACAAATAAATTATTTGAGGTTTGTCAGTACTGTCTAGAAAGACACCATGGGATGCCCTAGCCAGTTGGGCTCAGTGGCTAGCGCTGTGGCTAGAAAGGCAATAGGGACTCAGTGTTTGGGACATAAGGGTCACGGGTTCGATTCTGGTCAAGGGCACATGCCTGGGTTGCAGCTTGATCCCCAGTAGGGGATGTGCAGGAGGCAGCCGATCAATGATTCTCTCTCATCATTGATGTTTCTATCTCTCTCCTCCCTTCCTCTCTGAAATAAAAAAAAAAGACACCATGAGACCTGTATGGCATCTCCCTAAGTCCAGTGGCCAGCAAACTGCGGCTCTCGAGCCACATGTGGCTCTTTGGACCCTTGAGTGTGGCTCTTCCACAAAATACCAACTTTTGCACATGGGCCACGAAGTTTCAATCGCACTGTACATGTGCGCCTGCACGTGGTATTTTGTGGAAGAGCCACACTCAAGGGGCCAAAGAGCCGCATGTGGCTCGAGAGCCGCAGTTTGCCAACCACTGCCCTAACCCCTGAATTGCTCCTGGTGGGTCCTCCTACTGGCATAAATGATTAGTAATGTCTCCTGAGCATATCCCTTGCACAGTCTCTGTGTAAGCACTTTACTGGCAAGCTCTCAGTTAAGCTTCACAACTCTCTATAAAGCAACTACTGTTTGTAAAAGTGAAAACTGAGGCTTAGAGAAGGTGAGTAATTTGCCAAAGGGTCACTCACAGCAAGTCAAGGGCAAAGCGAAGAACATCTGAGTCCATAACCCACCATGTTTGCTCCATATATATGGACCGTCTCTTTATAAAACAAGTTTCAACAACAGTTTAGGAACCATCAGAGAGTTTGTTTAGGTTTGTGGTAAGACAGCAAATTGAAAACAGACTGTGAAGTCAAGAGAAAGCAATGACTTGATAGGTAATGCCCGTGAGATCAAGGATCTGATCTGACTAGTTCATCTCAGTGCCACTAGGACAGCGGTTCTCAACCTGTGGGTCGCGACCCCTTTGGCGGTCGAACGACCCTTTCACAGGGGTCGCCTAAGACCATCCTGCATATCAGATATTTACATTACGATTCATAACAGTAGCAACATTACAGTTATGAAGTAGCAACGAAAATAATTTTATGGTTGGGTCACAACATGAGGAACTGTAGTTAAAGGGCCAGAAGGTTGAGAACCACTGCACTAGGACCTGATCACATTTTGAGTTCATTATACTATTGGCTGACTCAAATAATTACAAACACTGAGTCCCTATTGCCTTTCCAGCCACAGCTAAGTGACAACCACCTTTAGGGCACATCAATTTCATTCCTAGGCCAGACCTTTCCTTTGTGCTCTCCAACATGACTCCTTGGTGCCAGAGTGAGCCCTTGTCAATGGAAGTAAGACCATGGCCACTCTACTTAAGCCCTCCCGTGACTCCCAGCTCACTCAGGGAACAGGTCTAACTCCCCACAGTGGCTGACTTTGCCTTACATAACACACCCCACTACGTCAGAGGAAAGAGATAGACTAAGAGGTTTATTGCAAGGAAGCAGCGTAGTTGATTATCCGGCAGGCCATCAGGAAGACAGGCTGCAGCTCTCTTGCTCAAGCTGAAACTGTTACCAACAGGAGACTTTCTTCTGCGAAAGATCTCTTAAGGCCTTTCAACTGATTGAATCAGCCCCGCCCAGATTACCTAGGATGATCTCATTGACTTAAAGTCAAGTCTCTCCTACACCTATATTAGTGTTTGAATGTCAAGGGATTGTAGTCTGGCCAGATTGACACATGAAACCATCACATCCCCTTACCTCTTTGACCTTACTTCCTACCACTTCACCTCCTCTTTGCTTACCTATTATTTTTGTTCCCACTTGAACAGAGGCGCCAGACACTGTTTTGTTCCCTGCTGTACCTGCAAGCCTAGAATGGTAGCTGGACAGCTGCTCAATAAATATTCATTGAGTAAGTGAATGTGCAACCTTTCATATGATGCTTGAATGTCTGGTCTAACACCCAGTCTCTTTTTCAACATTCCTGGACTCCTGAGCCCCAGGGCCCAATGACAGGGATGACCTCTCTGGATTCATGCCTTTACCTTCAGACAATCTGATCATTGGACCAAACCTCTCTCACTGAAGCTGCCCCTCCCTGGTCCTTGACCCTGTCCAGCCCTCAACTCTCTTCTGGCATAGCCTTTACCAGTTTTTCTTAAGCACTCTCATGCCTCCGCTAACTGCCAACTCTAATGCCCTCTGAGACTGGTGGTCAAACCAAGCATGATTCTCCACGTGTTCCTCCTGCCTTCTATCTATACTCTCAGACTCCTGTGGCTTTGTTGTCAGACACATTGTACGGTGGGACTCAGCTACAACTAAGCACCCTCAGGTTTTTCACTGAATCAACATGCTTACAAAACCTCCCTTGACTTCCTGGTACTGCAGGAAAGAGACCAGTTCTTAGCTTGCCATATAAGGCCTTTTCTAATCTGACCTTCAACAGGGCCATCTACCTCTTTTCTTGGGAGACCCTCTCCTCTCCCACCAGCCTCTTTCCCAGACCTGCTCCAGCTGCCCTTCTCCAAACGGGGATACGCACACCTGACTGTTTTCCACCATGAAACAGAATCCCTCATCTCTCTTCACCCTTCAACCCCATCTCCTCTGAGAGGTTTCCAGCGTGGCCAGAACCATTCTTACTGCTCTGGTAAATTTACTGCAGTGGTTGGAAGTCCCACTGTTCTAGGTAGTGAATGCTCTTATCCTAAGCTGTGCCCCCACACCTGGCCTAGTACATGCACTTAAGTCAGCTTGTCTGGTGAGGAGGTGATGGGTTTAGAGCAGGAGCTCCGGGTCTCTGGCTGCTGGGATTCAGGGAGTTCGTATGTTCTACAAGGGGCTGCATGTTATAGCCAGCATGCAAGCATGATGTGAAAGGCATGGATTTGCAGACCAGGAAAGTAAGGGGATTGTTCCTTTCTACTTCCATCCAGGCATCCACCTAGAGCATTGCCATTTGCCCAGAAAGAAGATCCAAGTCCCAGGTTCCTAAACCGACCATGCACTTAAATCACCTGGGAAGTTCACACTGCAGGCCTCGCTCCCAACTACCTGATTCTTAACTCAGGAAGTGTTGGTGTCCTCGCACTCTGGAAACCTGGACACCTGCAAGTTCAGGTGCCACAGTGCGGCAGGGTTTGGGCAGAGCCAGAGGAGCTGACACCGCGGTTTTCCCAATGAGTTGCTCATTGCCCGCTCCGAGGGGCACCCGAATACAGGCTCCCTCCTAAGGGGCCCATCACAGGTGCACAGACCAAGTGTGGCAGGTAAGTGGGAGTCGTGTCTAGGGATTCAAAGGCCCCAGGCCAGGGTCGAGCTGCAGACTCCTCCCAGATCAACCATCTCAGCACAGGGTCATATGTGGACTCCCAAGGACTTAGTTACCGGCTCATCTCCCTTCTGATCAGCCCCTCCGAGAACCCCCAAACCATCTTCCCTGCGGATCAATCAGCCCCGCCTTTAACACACTATGTTCTCTGAGCCATAGCCCACAGTTTTTTCCTGTCTGACCAAATCAACTACACCAATTAACATCAAGGACACAAGTGCACTGTTTCCTGTACTGGACATATCCATGAGGCAGACATTTTTAAATTTTTTAAAATTATCCTGCAGCTTAGCTGAAGTGGCTTAGTGCACTGAAAGGTTGTCAGGTAAACAAAGAGGAGAGGGCATTCAGAAAGAAATAGTATGTGTAAAGGCACAGAGGTATGTAACAATATTTGTGCCTGTCACTGTAGTTCTGCATCACTCCAGCATAAAACGTGTGGGGAAGTTGGAATGAGAAGGGAGGTAGGATGGGAAAGTAGGCAGGGCTAGGAAATGAAAAGCCCTGTGTCATGACAAAGAATTTGAACTTTGACCTAGGGGATAAGGTGGGGCCACTGAAAGGTTTTGAGGTGCTGTCATCCTGCATAGGTATGAAGAATGGATTGAAAAAAAAAAAAAAAAGAATGGACTGGAGAAGACTTTAGAAACAAAAAGACCTACTCTCAGGCTGGTGTCCAAGTCCTGGATAGAGTTAAGGATGGCCTAGGCCAAAGTATAAGACACAAGAATGGGCAAGACAGGATATTGACAGACAAGCTGTATAGGTGAGAGATGGAGAAAATGCATCCAGAACAATTCCCAGGTTTCTGGCTTGGCTGACTAACAAGTTGATGGTGTCAGCAACCAAAGCAGAGAATACACGGAAAAAAAGAAGGGAAAACAAACTGCATGGGAGAACCAAGATGGCGGCATAGGTTAACGCCGGAGTTTGCTGCTTTGAACAACTACTTCAAAAGTGAAACCAAAAAACGGAAGGGACATCACCCAGAACCACAGGAACGCTGGCTGAGTGGAAGTCCTACAACTAGGAGGAAAGAGAAACCCATACGGATACTCAGAGGAGGCGCAGTGCTGAAGTCAAATTCTGAGGTGTGGAGTGCGCGGAGCGGGCTGGCGGCGGAGGGCGCGGTTGGCGTTTTCAATCGGGAGGGAGTCGCAGACTCTGAGCTCCAGATCCGGGCGAGTCTTCAGGGACCCAGACTCAAACGGGAGAAACGGGACTGTCTGGCTTCGGTCAGAGCGAGTGCAGCTTTCTCTCCCAGCTTTGCAGCGGGTGCTGGGACTCAGAGAGGCAGAGCCCCTTGGGACAGGACTGAGAGCCGCCATAACTGCTCTCTCCGGCCCACCCTGTTGATCCTGTGCGACCCGCCCCGCCCAAGCCCTGCACAGAGGCATTTGCCGGATAGCCTCAGGCAAAGGCATTTGCCGGATAGCCTCAGGCAAAGGCTAGATTAGCACCTCCCTAGAGGACAGAAGTTCTCTCACTGCTGACCCAGCTGATTCTCATAGCCACTTGGCCTGGAGGTCAAACCCTCCCTGGAATTAGCTACAACAATCAAGATTTATCTATAAGACTGCGAACAAAGACCACTAGGGGGTGCACCAAGGAAGCATAACAAAATGCGGAGACAAAGAAACAGGACAAAATTGTCAATGGAAGAAATAGAGTTCAGAACCACACTTTTAAGGTCTCTCAAGAACTGTTTAGAAGCTGCCGATAAACTTAATGAGATCTACACGAAAACTAATAAGACCCTCGATCTTATATTGGGGAACCAACTAGAAATTAAGCACACACAGACTGAAATAACGAATATTATACAGACGCCCGACAACAGACCAGAGGAGCGCAAGAATCAAGTCAATGATTTGAAATGCGAGGAAGCAAAAAACATCCAACCGGAAAAGCAAAATGAAAAAAGAATCCAAAAATGCGAGGATAGTGTAAGGAGCCTCTGGGACAGCTTCAAGCGTACCAACATCAGAATTATAGGGGTGCCAGAAGATGAGAGAGAGAGCAAGATATTGAAAACCTATTTGAAGAAATAATGACAGAAAACTTCCCCCACCTGGTGAAAGAAATGGACTTACAGGTCCAAGAAGCTCGGAGAACCCCAAACAAAAGGAATCCAAAGAGGACCACACCAAGACACATCATAATTAAAATGCCAAGAGCAAAAGATAAAGAGAGAATCTTAAAAACAGCAAGAGAAAGAAACTCAGTTACCTACAAGGGAATACCCATACGACTGTCAGCTGATTTCTCAACAGAAACTTTGCAGGCCAGAAGGGAGTGGCAAGAAATATTCAAAGTGATGAATACCAAGAACCTACAACCAAGATTACTTTATCCAGCAAAGCTATCATTCAGAATTGAAGGTCAGATAAAGAGCTTCACAGATAAGGAAAAGCTAAAGGAGTTCATCACCACCAAACCAGGATTATATGAAATGCTGAAAGGTATCCTTTAAGAAGAGGAAGAGGAAGAAAAAGGTAAAGATACAAATTATGAACAACAAATATGCATCTATCAACAAGTGAATCTAAGAATCAAGTGAATAAATAATCTGATGAACAGAATGAACTGTTGATTATAATAGAATCAGGGACATAGAAAGGGAATGGACTGACTATTCTTGGGGGGGAAAGGGGTGTGGGAGATGTGGGAAGAGACTGGACAAAAATCGTGCACCTATGGATGAGGACAGTGGGTGGGGAGTGAGGGCGGAGGGTGGGGCGGGAACTGGGAGGAGGGGAGTTATGGGGGGAAAAAAAAGGAACAAATGTAATAATCTGAACAATAAAGATTTAATTAAAAAAAAAAAAAACAAAGCAGAGAATACACAAGAAAAAAATATGCCTGTGGAGGAAGAATCCTTTATCATTCCTGGAGAAACCACTCTCTGACCATATTTCTTCTCTTTGTATGTAGAAAATAGCTCACGCCCTAACCGGTTTGGCTCAGTGGATGGAGCCTCGGTCTGTGGGCTGAAAGGTCCCAGGTTCGATTCTGGCTAAGGGCATGTACCTTGGTTGCGGGCACATCCCCAGTAGGAGGTGTGCAGGAGGCAGCTGATCGATGTTTCTCTCTCATCGATGTTTCTAACTCTCTATCCCTCTCCCTTCCTCTCTGTAAAAAATCAATAAAATATATTTTTTTAAAAAAGGAAAAAAGAAAGAATATAGTCCATATAATTTTTGATTCATTTCAAAATCTTCAGTTCTTTGCTGACATATTTAAAATAGTGCACCTGACTGAAAATTTTCATTTTTTAAAGTAGAAAAAATTTAAACTTTATAAACAACTTAAAAGAAAAAGAAAATATCTTTGGAGAGCTTAAAAAAACTCCACTCATTTAATTTTTAAAAACCCCACACAATTCGTTAAGCCCTAGCCAGTTTGGCTCAGTGGATAGAGCGTGGGCCTGCTTACTGAAAAGTCCCAGGTTCAGTTTCGGTCAAGGGCACATGCTGGGGTTGCGGTCTTAATCCCCAGTAGGGAGTGTGCAGAAGGTAGCTGATCCATGATTCTCTCTCATCATTGATGTTTCTCTCTCTCTCTCTCTCTCCTTCTCCCTTCCTCTCTGAAATCAATAAAAATACATTTTACAAATAAATATAAAAGATTTTTAAAAAGAGTATTTGTCATGGAAACAAGGGCATGAATATAAGATTAAACAAAAAATAACAGCCGAAACCGGTTTGGCTCAGTGGATAGAGCGTCGGCCTGCGGACTGAAAGGTCCCAGGTTCGATTCCGGTCAAGGGCATGTACCTGGGTTGCGGGCATATCCCCAGTGGGAGATGTGCAGGAGGCAGCTGATCGATGTTTCTCTCTCATCAATGTTTCTAATTCTCTATCTCTCTCCCTTCCTCTCTGTAAAAAATCAATAAAATATATTTTTTAAAAAAATAACATATTAAAGTATGTATATGTAATATATCCCACGTAAAATAAAATTATTAAAAAAAAGAAGTTTTTCTCCATCAACACTCAGTAGCTTACACTTCTATCAGCTGGAATGTTCAGATAAAACCAGGCTTTTCCCTTACTTGGAAACTTATCACATAATATCCTTTCTCAGAATTACTGAGTTGGATCTCAAAGAACAGTTATGACTTGGGGTGCGTGGGGGTAGTTAGGAATGAAATTGCTTTTGCTATGACTGATGGGTCCTTGGAAATCTTGCCCATCCTCATTTCACAGATAATACAAAACCACAAGCTAACTGTAAGGCAGAAGCTTACAAGAAGACAGAATTCGGTTTTACTTAATTTCCAGAATGCTTAACAGTGGAATTGCCTGCTTTTGCCTGGTGCAACGAGCCTCTTTTCCCTGAAAATATTACAATAGAGAATGAATCGTCATCTGTCAGTACTGTTGAAAGTTTCTGCAGAGTGGGAGATTGAAAATGGTTTCTCAGGCCCTCTTGGACTCCGATTTTTTTTTTAATATTTTATTGATTTTTTACAGAGAGGAAGAGAAAGGGATAGAGGGTTAGAAACATCGATGAGAGAGAAACATCGATCAGCTGCCTTTTGCACAGCCCCTACTGGGGATGTGCCCGCAACCAAGGTACATGCCCTTGACCGGAATCGAACCTGGGACCCTTCAGTCTGCAGGCCGACGCTCTATCCACTGAGCCAAACCGGGTAGGGCATTGGACTCCGATTTTTATTGATTGCATGTGAGGAACTGGAGCAAGATAATGGGTACACTGTTGAGCAAACAAGTTCATGGTCATGAACGTAAGTTTGTATGTGGCCTTGTTATAATCTTGCTATTTGATGTGACAAGATTCTTTGCTTAACTAAATCTTACTCAGGATCCTGAACCTTCTACGCTCACTTTAGCAAGTCCCCCATCCTCCAGATCAGTTCATAGCAACGTCTAACCAACCTGGCCTGTCTTCAGCAAGGATCCTATTAGGTCAGTTTAGCCCAAACCCCTCTCACCCCTGAATGTTTCCTCTTAGAAAATGGTCATCCACTGACCCCCACCCTTGCTCCTTAGCTATAAATCCCACTTGGCCATGCTGGATTCAGAATTAGGCCAGTTCTTTTGTTTTTATCCTCACCCAAGGACATGTTTTTGTGTCTTTTCTAATTGATGTTAGAAAGAGGAATGGGGAGCAGGGGAGAAACATTGATCGGTACCTCTCCTACTTGCCCTGAATAGGGATCGAACCCAAAACCCTTTGGGGCACAGGATGATGTTCCAACCAACTGAGCCACCTGGAGAGGGCAGGGCCCGATTCTTATGGAGGTCTCTTTCCCCCTATTGCAATCGTTCTGACTAAAATATGTTTTTACTCCTCTGCCAGCTCTGGCTTTTCACACATTTGATTTTCAGATGTGTGAAGAGGAGCACTAAGAATTAAGACCATACATTTATGTGGCAACCAGCTCAAGGAAAGCCTTGACTACATAAAGCTACATAAAGGGTTTGAATTTTATTCTGTAAGAAGAGCAGCCACTGAAACATTTTGATAAAGAAGTGAAAAATTGGGTATAGTGCTTTGGGGAGTGATTTGTAGTGAGAGAAAATGAAGATATCAATCCATTAGGAGACTATATAATTCAGGGGGGAATGAAGACCTGAACTCAAGTTAACAGCAATGGAAATGAAGAGGACGAACTATGGAGATTGTAGAATCATAACTGGCAGGACAAGATCATTGTCTAGATAAGGTTCTCTTCAGAGGTGGGTGCCTCCCCATCTCACATCCAAGCCATCTACCTGAGGCCCAGCCTCCACTAAGTAGAACCCTGAGCTCATTGTTATATCTCACTGGGCAAGTCCAATTGTTTCGTCTGTAAAATGGGATCATACTAACAACTGTCTTACACACAGGTCACAGTGAGGATTAAATAATTTAATACATGAAAAACATTTGGAAAGGGGCCAGGTACAGTATATGCATATGTCATCTATTATTACCATCACTTGGAAATCCCACTTCCTCCATGATCTCAACTCTGAAAACTTCCCCTCTGATAATCTCTTATCTTTCTACTGCATGCTCACTGAACCTGCACAGGATTGATGTTGGTTAGATGAAGAATACAAATAATTTAAAAACACAGGAGTGCCCTAGCTGGTTTGGCTCAGTGGATAGAGCGTCAGCCTTCGGACTGAAGGGTGCAGGGTTCGATTCCGGTCAAGGGCACATGCCCAGGTCGTGGGCTCCATCCCCAGTAGGGGGCGTGCAGGAGGCAGCCGATCAACGATTCTCTCTTATCATTTATGTTTCTATCTCTCTCTCCCTCTCTGAAATCAGTAAAAATATATATTTAAAAATAAAAACTCAGAAGTTATGACTCTGAGAGGTTTGAAAAAATTTTGAGAGGGGGCATTGATGGGGAAGACATATCTAATTTGAAACACATCATTTGAAACTTTTTAAAAGATCCAAGTGTAAATGCCTTGCAGTCTGCCGGAGACCCAAGACTGGAGTTTGGGAGAGACCAGTACCACACCTGCAGATTTAAAACTTACTTGCGTCGAACAGTGGAGGCCTTGGAAATAAATGGGCTCACCGACACAAACGGGTATCATATACATTAAGGATTGCTCAGTTAGGATTAAGAGGAATTGATGGGAATAGGAATAATCAGGGAAATGAGGTGAATAAAATGTTATGAAAATAGTTCGAGACATTTTTAAAAAACATTTTTCATGTAATGGCCCGCAATCAGTCTCAGGTCCCACAGAAAGGGAAAGAAATTTAAAACACATTAGGTGATCATAATACATGATCCAACATTTTTCATAGAGTTCCAAACATTTCCACATCCTCTCCATTAGACTTTTTTGTTAGCATGCAACAGACTGAGGATTCGCAGAGGGAAGGGGAGGGGGGGGGTGGAGTGGGAAGGGATTAACCAAAGAACTTATATGCATATATGCAAAACCCATGCATACTGCAGTGAAGGCTTAGAGAGGGGGAAGGAGTGAGGAAGAGGTCAATGGGGGGAAATAAAGGGGACATCTGCAATACTTTCAACAATAAACTTAAAATCTAAATATGCCCATTGCTACCGAACATCCAAGTAAGCTCTTATCAGGGATCCAACGCCCAGTAACCCTTCTAGCTTTAGTTGCTGATTTTAAGTATCATACCACACAGAATGATATGCAGCACAAGGAAACCTGTATGTGGATATAAAGGTGGGAGAAATTGTGTAAATGATGGAATAGTCTATAGTATCTAGAGCAGTGGTTCTCAACCTTCCTAATGCGGCGACCCTTTAATAGAGTTCCTCATGTTGTGGTGACCCCCAACCATAAAATTATTTTCGTTGCTACTTCATAACTGTAATTTTGCTACTGTTATGAATCATAATGTAAATATCTGATATGCAGGATGTATTTTCATTGTTACAAATTGAACATTATTAAAACATAGTAATTAATCACAAAAACAATATGTAATTATATATGTGTTTTCTGATGGTCTTAGGCGACCCCTGTGAAAGGGTCGTTTGACCCCCAAAGGGGTCACGGCCCACAGGTTGAGAACCACTGATCTAGAGGAATATAATGGGAGTCCTGAGGGAAAGAGGTCACATGTTTGTGATTAAGAGAGAAATGGTTGGCTATAAAAATTTTTTAAGGTTAATTTTTAGATTCCATTTACAGTCACTGTTTAAACTAAAATAAACTTGGCCCCTACACAAAAACACACTCAAGCCCTCCTTCTGAAAAACTATTCTGTTTAATAGTGCACTTCATTTATGCTACAGGATGAGCAGGATCGGGAAAACATCATGAGGTCATCCCTTCAGCTGGTAAATTCAGGAGCTCCATCTTAACCCAGCAAGGAGCCCTGCCACCAGGCACAGGCCAGAGCCTTCCTTCTCTGGGCTTTGCTTTGTTTGCATTCATTCTCTGCTGTTGAAGTCAGAGGTGGGGTCAGAAGTTTGGCTGCTGGGCCAGATGTCACAGGTCATAGGTGACAGAGGGCAGGGCAAGCTGGCTGAGCAAGCTCCTTAAAAGCATCCTTAGTCACTAGGGTTTTAATTAAATAACTTTTTATCACAGGAGTGGTGAGGAAGAGGGAGAGAAGAGGAAAGAAAACAAAGACTAATGCTAAATGCTTTTGATCCATTTCCTCATGTTAGACTCACTGATTAGTTGTATTTCCCAGTTAGTCCTGGGTTCTCCAACAAAATTGCCAGAATGCTTTCAGAAACTCCTCACCCCCAATCAAATAACAAATCCCTCATCACCCTATTTCCTTATCAAAACTTAAAGCTGGATTAGTAACAGTGGCTTCCACGTACAGCATCCTTTCCCCTTTCTATTTCTTTTTTTAACAGCTTGTAGTTACTTCAACGCATTTGAAATTCCTTTCCCCTTTCTCAGTAAGTAACAGGACCCAGAACATTCTTCCCACTGCCATCTGTGCTGACTATACTGACTCCAATAGAGGAATCCTTAGAATTTTACTCCTACTGTGCTTCCACCCTCACCTTGGTAAGAAAGGCTCCCTTGGTATGAGAAATACGGTCTAGTGCAAACTCCCTTCCGTAACGGAAGGTAATTGGTCCCAGAGCTTCCCTCCATTTCCAGCACTTAATCTGCTGCTTGCCTCCTAATTTTTTAAGGCTGGTATTGTTCCTGGGGAAACTGACCAGGCTGCTAATCACTGTGCCAGGATGACTTGCCCAATTTTCCCCATTCTCTAAGGTGGAAGATTCGCATCAGAAGGGACACATCCTAAGTTGTTCATACTTTTATAGTAAGGCAGGGGGTCTTCAGGCGCAGAGGAAGTGAGAAAAACAGGTGTGTGGCTCTCTTTCAAGTTGACTCTCTGATATTTAATTCAGCAGTAACTCTGAGAGAACTTTTGCTCATTCCCATTACATTCAAAGGCTTCTCTCCAGTGTGAATTCTCTGATGGCGAACAAGAGCTGAACTATACCTAAAGGCTTTCCCACACTCGTTACATTCATAGGGATTCTCCCCTGTGTGAATTCTTTGATGCTGAATAAGGCCTGAACTATAGGTAAACTTTCCTCCACATTCCATACATTCATAGGGCTTCTCTCCAGTGTGGATTCTCTGGTGCTGGTAGAGGTGTGAGCTCTGGCTGAAGGCCTTCCCACACTCATTACATTCATAGGGCTTCTCTCCAGTGTGGATTCTCTGGTGATGAATGAGGGTAGAGCTTCTACTGAAGGCTTTCCCACATTCATTACAAGCATACGGTTTCTCTCCAGTGTGGATTCTCTGATGATGAGTAAGGGTGGAGCTCCAGCTAAAGGTTTTCCCACACTCGTTACATTCATAAGGTTTTTCTCCAGTGTGGATCCTTCTATGTAGAATGAGAGCAGAGCTACAACTGAAGGTCTTCCCACAATCATTACATTCATAAGGTTTCTCTCCAGTGTGGATTCTCTGATGCTGAATCAGATGTGAGCTCTGGCTGAAAGCCTTCCCACATTCACTACATTCATAGGGTTTTTCCCCAGTGTGAATTCTCTGATGTTGAATAAGGTCTGAAGTTCGATTAAAGCTCTTGCTACATTCATCACACTTATGGGGTCTGTCTCCCACAGAAAGTCTCTGATGTGAAATAAGGTTGGAACTCACAGTGAAGCTGTTCCCAAAATCATTATATTTCTCACTTCTCTCTATCATGGGGGTTAGCTTTTCTTCAACTGTCACTTGACCAAAATCTTGTATCTTCCTATGCAGTTTTTCTCCAGAAGAGTTCCCCAGCTGCCTCTTGAGACTGACTTCTTTTTCATAGGCTTCTTCAAACTTAAGACCCTGAGAAATATCCTTTTGGAATCTTCCCAATAGCAACCCATCTGATTCTGTATCTTCAGAAATTTCTTGGTCATGCTCAGTTCTGGTCTCACCATCTGGCACAATACAAAATACAAACATCACTGGTTCCTTGTGGAAAAATCAAAACCAGAGGACAGGATAATCATGGGCATGCCTCTTATCTGCCCAGGCTGTGTGTAGCTAAGGCAAAATAAGAGAAGAGGAAACAGGGAAGGAGAAAGGCAGGAAGCAAAAATGAGATAACAGCTAGAAGTATAGAGAAAATTGGATTGTAAGGAGAGAATGGATCAGGTAGAGGCAGGGAGGAACATGTTGTTTAATGAAGTGAGAAAGTCCTCGGAGGGGTTAAAGACTATAGATATAATTTGGGAGATGGTGACTACCAGAACTGTTTAAGAAAAGTGGGGAAGGTGTTGAGAAACAGTAGCAGAGCAGGAAGGAACACCAAGTTTGACGTCATTAGTGACCCCCTACAGCCCTAGGTGAAAAGAATACTTGTTTGTAGCTGTGCCACATATGTCAAATTCAGGAAACAGGCAAAAGTCCATTTCTGGGCCTTAGGCCTAGAAGGCTACGCTATGATATGAGAATACGTAAACAATTTCCATATTTGATTGCTCTATTTTCACTGTCTTAGAAATAAAGGGAACTTCACACACAGAAAATAACTATAAAGGGTCTAGATATTAGCATTTTTAGGCTGTCAATAAAAAAGTGTTAGGAACAGAAATAGCTATTCCTCCCTCACCTGAACAGGTACCTTTCAGAATCTCTCTGTTTTTAATTCCCTTCAAATCCAGGACCCTCAGCTCTTCCTCACCCTAGATATGTCAAAATACAGAAACAGAAGCCCTGGTTGGCAAGCTCAGTGGTTAGAGCATCAGCCTGCACACCAGAGGATCTCAGGTTTGATGCCCAGTCAAGGGCACATACCTGGGTTGCAGGTTCGATCCCCAGCCCCAATCAGGGCGTGTTTGGGAAGCAACCAATCAATGTATCTCTCTCACATCGCTGTTTCTCTCTCTCTCCTCCCTTGCCCCCCTCCCTTCCATATGGTCTAAAAAAAGATCAATGGCCAGAACCGGTTTGGCTCAGTGGATAGAGCGTCGGCCTGCGGACTCAAGGGTCCCGGGTTCGATTCCGGTCAAGGGCATGTACCTTGGTTGCAGGCACATCCCCAGTGGGGGGCATGCAGGAGGCGGCTGATCAATGTTTCTCTCTCATCGATGTTTCTAACTCTCTATCCCTCTCCCTTCCTCTCTGTAGAAAATCAATAAAACATATTAAAAAAAAAAAAAAGATCAATGGAAAAAATATCCTCATTCCTCGGATGAAGATTAAAAAAAAAACACAACACAACAACACAGAAATGGGAATACTGCTCATGGGAAAAAACATGGAACAAGATTTTATCCTGCTCATATCAAGCAGGCCCAGAGCTCAATCCCAGACCTAGGATCTGCAGGGCACAGAAAGGAAATGTCAGGGAGGTCTCAATTAGGAGTTGGGAAGACCTGGCACTGCTCAGGAAAGTGTTTTCACTGAAAGTAGGAAAGAGACAAGGAATTAACAGTCTACAGACTAAAGGTTAAAAAGATTACTGCTCCCTATACCAAATTAAAATTTCTACCAGAGCAGCAGTTGCATTAGATCATGAACAAACCAACAAGTCCCTTGAGGCAGTTCAACAGACAAGGGAAGGAGATAGACAGAGTTCCAGAATGTTCACTTGGGCACAGACCAGTACTTCACAAGTTCAGGGATCCCAATATGCTAATCTTTTGGAAAAGTCTCTGGATTATATGTTAAATTCTAAGAATAGCAAGGGAAAAAGCATCATATTTGGACTTAAAAGACCAGGGCTTGAGCTGCCACCAACCAGCTATAGGACCATGTGTAAAACACTTAAGACCTCTGACCTCCCTTTCCTCACCTATAAAATGAGGATAATTCTTGCTACTTCCACGGCTATTACTGTGAAGATTAAGTAAGAGAATATATATACGGAACCTCTTTATAAACTGCAAAGTACTATACAAATGGGAGTTACTATAATTACTGTTAGAATTTTCTGAGACTAAGTCAGTCCTTAGTTAATTATTTTCACTGACTCAACTGTTATTAGCAAATAAGGAAGCAAAGAAATGCCAAGGGAGTTTTATTGAAAAAGCATTAACTCCTTACCCAATGAGAATACATTCCCATAATTCTCCAGCATCACATCTCTATAGAGATCCCTCTGAGCAGGCTCCAAACGCTTCCACTCCTTCCGGATAAAGTACACAGCCACATCCTCAAATGTCACCAACTCCTGAAACAACACATTCCTGCATGCAATTTCAGGAGTAGGACTGGCAGCACCAAAAAAATAATTTGAGATGGGGCTGAATAATATTTGGGAATCTGGGGAAAGGTAATTAGGGTGAAGAGCGATGACAGTCCAAGAAAGAAAGTCTTACTCTGCAGGAAAGGCCCACAGTCCTGATGGAGTGAATTGCGGTTGGGGCATTGCCTGGGATGTTGCTGTACCAAAAATGTCCATAAAATGGGAACGGAAAAGAAGGTAAGGGGACCACAGCTTACCTGGGACTTGGCCTTTAGGAGTGCAGCTGCCAGCATCTCATCCCCCAGACTGTCCTTGTTGGAAAATGTGGGAACTTTTGAGGAAGGAAGCCCTGAGGACAATAAAAGGGCCTATGAGAGAGTCTATCTGCTGCTGTCTGGCCTCCCAACTTATAGAAAACTCATAGGGTCCTGGGACAACCTCGGACCCATTCCTCTGACATTTTTAAGCTCACTTCCTCTGCAGCTACTAAGGGTGCTTATAACAGGCACAATTAGTGTGGGCACATCCTAAAGAGAGATGTCTAAAGCCTTATTGATTCTTGCTCTCTGCTCTGCCCTCAGTCCCTTCCTCCTCTCCAGTCACTCTACTCTCAATGAAAGTTGCCCAGTCCTATAATTAGTGATGAATATGTTCTTGTCCATTCTCCCAAACTTGGCCAGAAACACAGGCTGTCCTGCTCATATCCCTTCCATCATTCGCCACATCACTGAATTCAAACTACCGCATGAAGTTCTCTTAGACCAGAGGAAAACTAGGAGCTTCACCCCATTCCTAACTGAAGACATAACACTCCATCCCCCAGGATCTACAAATCCCAAAACACTGTTGGCTGCTACAAAGCCCCTAGAAAATGGAATTTGGTGACTGTCACAGTTTTCGTAATCTTGCACAAGGAACCCACAGACCTTAATCATATCAGGATTCTAACAGTTATCCTAGTACCTGAAATTTCAATAGATGACTGTTGAATGACTGAATAAAAGAATAAATGAATCCCCTATTCCATACCACTCTCAAGCAGGGACTGAGGTTCCTGAGATGCATGATCAGCCTGAGTTTCCATGGGTAAGGCCAGAAGCTCCTGTCTCTGGTCTCCTATTTGCAGACTCAGCAGGAAATAGGTTTTCTGAATGAGAAAGAGGAAGCACTGCAGAAGCAAAAGTTCAAGGTTAAAAGATTTAAAAACACACACAACCCACCTCCTGAATACAGAGAGGGGAACTAGCATTTTAGTTAGTACCCAAGAACAATGAGAGAAAATGCAGCAACTGGGGCTAGTCTTTAAGACCTTGGTGAATATACTTACTCCTACTCCCTGTACTGAGATTACAGGAGAATCACTAAAAGTTCCTTGACAATATCCTACCTTTGGCTCTGCACAGAAAGTGAGGGATATTTATAACAACAAAAAACGGAGAATACCAGTGCCAAATAATGATATTAATGGAATGAAATACTAAGCAACTATCCAAATGAAAAATATCAGAGTAAAGTGAAAAAAAAGTACACATACAGATTGCAAAATGTGTAAGCATCATACACATTTTAAGAATATTTGGGGGTGGGGGGGTAGGAAGAATATTTGGGCCCAACCGGTATGGCTCAGTGGTTGAGCATGGACCTATAAACCGGAAGGTCATAGTCTGATCCCAGTCAGGCACATGCCCAGGTTGCTGGCTGGATTCCCCAGTGTGGGCATGCAAGAGGCAGCTGATCAATGATTCTCTCTCATCAATGTTTCTTTCTCTCTCCCTTCCACTCTGAAATAAAAATATACTTAAAAAAATATTTGGGATAATGGAGAAAGCTATTTGTTTATAGAAGAGAGAGAGAAAAACCCTCATAAACACTAGAATTGGAGAAACCAAGATGGCGGCATAGGTGAACACAGGAGTTTGCTGCCTCAAACAACCACTTCAAAAATACAAAAGACAGAACAGACATCATCCAGAACCACAGGAAGGCTGGCTGAGTGGAAATTCTACAACTAGAAGGAAAGAGAAAAGCATACCGAGACTCAGAGGAGGCACAGTGCGGAAGTAAAATACTAAGGTGCGGAGGTGCATGCAGAGCGGGCTGGCGGCTGAGGGCACGGTTCTTGTTTTCAATCGGGAGGGAGTCTCAGGCTCTGACCTCCAGTTCCGGGCGAGTCTCTAGGGACCCAGACTCATACGGGAGAAGCGGGACTCTCTGGCATCGGTCGGAACTCAAGGGCAGCTTTCTCTCGGAGGGGCTTGCAGCCATTACCGGGACATTGAGAAGCAGGGCCTCTGAGAGCAGGACTGAGAGCAGCCATAACTGCTAGCCCCGCCCTGTTGATCCTGTGGGACCCACCCAGCCCAAACCCTGCAGGGAGGCTTTTGCTGGATAGCCTAAGGCAGAGGCTAGATTAGCACCTCCCTAGAGATCCAGGAGCCAGGAAACCCAGAGGTCAGAGTGGGACCATCCAGTTTACAGCTCCATGGAACCATAAAGGACATACTCAGGGGGCAGACTCAGTGAGCACCAAAGCCCCATTGAAACAAGTCTTGCCCCAGAGGCATGTCTCCAGCACAGAAGTTCTCCCACTGCAGACACAGCTGATTCTCACAGCCAATTGGCCTGGAGGTCAATTCCTCCCAGTGATATCTACAACAATCAAGGCTTAACTACAACAAGACTACACAAAGACCACAAGGGGGTGCACCAAGAGTGTCCTCTTCAGGTAATCGGGGAGGCTGAACCACTGGGCCCTAGAGGACACTTAGCACAGAAAACCACTTTATCAACACAGGGAAGCATAAAAAATGCGGAGACAAAGAAAAAGGACACAAATGACAGAAATGGAGGAAAGCAAACTACTGGATATAGAGTTCAAAACCACACTTTTAACGTTTTTCAAGAATTTTGTAGAAACTGCCGATAAACTTAATGAGATCTACAAGAAATCTAATAAGACCCTCGATGTTGTGATAAAGGACCAACTAGAAATTAAGCATACACTGACTGAAATAAAGAATATTATACAGACTCCCAACAGCAGACCAGAGAATCGCAAGAATCAAGTCAACGATTTGAAATACAAAGAAGCAAAAAACACCCAACCAGAAAAGCAAAATGAAAAAAGAATCCAAAAATACGAAGATAGTGTAAGGAGCCTCTGGGACAGCTTCAAACATACCAACATCAGAATTATAGGGGTGCCAGAAGAAGAGAGAGAGCAAGATATTGAAAACCTATTTGAAGAAATATTGACAGAAAACTTCCCCTACCTGGTGAAAGAAATAGACTTACAAGTCCAGGAAGCGCAGAGAACCCCAAACAAAAGGAATCCAAAGAGGACCACACCAAGACACAACATAATTAAAATGCCAAGAGCAAAAGACAAAGAGAGAATCTTAAAAGCAGCAAGAGAAAGAAAGTCAGTCACCTACAAGGGAGTACCCATACGAATGTCAGCTGATTTCTCAACAGAAACTTTGCAGGCCAGAAGGGAGTGGCAAGAAATATTCAAAGTGATGAATGCCAAGAACCTACAACCAAGATTACTTTATCCAGCAAAGCTATCATTCAGAACTGAAGGTCAGATAACGAGCTTCACAGATAAGGAAAAGCTAAAGGAGTTCATCACCACCAAACCAGTATTATATGAAATGCTGAAAGGTATCCTTTAAGAAGAGGAAGAAGAAAAAGGTAAAGATACAAATTATGAACAACAAATACACATCTATCAACAAGTGAATCTGAAAATCAAGTGAATAATCTGATGAACAGAATGAACTGGTGATTATAATAGAATCAGGGGCATAGAAAGGGAGTGGACTGGCTATTCTTGCGGGGGAAAGGGGTGAGGGGAGAGGGAAGAGATTGGACAAAAATCGTGCACCTATGGATGAGGACAGTGGATGGGGAGTGAGGGAGGAGGGTGGGGTGGGTACTGGGTGGAGGGGAGTTATGGGGGGGGGGGAAAGAGGAACAACTGTGATAATCTGAATAAAGATTCAATTAATAATAAATAAATAAATAAACACTAGAATTGGCAGGAGAAAAAAAACACTTTATTAGGTTTCTAGCTGTTATATTAAATTTAGCTGTCATAATTAGAGGAAAAGGGACCATGAAAGAGCACCCAAATAACAGAGATCAGAGAAACTTAATGAGTACTCTCTCTCATTTTAAAAAACCTGGGGAAACAACACCTGTTTCACAGAACTAGGTCAAACAGCTCTATTAAATTAAATGAGGTAAATTCTTCCTCCCCTTTCTTTCTAAAATGGTTTTCTGCTTTCAGTCCCAGTCATAGGTAGAATACTGTCGAAGAATTTGAGCCCTTTTTGTGGTCTTCCTGAATCTCATTACAGGGACTGGGTGTATATATTCACCCGAATCTAAAAGACTAGTCCCAGCCCTGGTTGCTTTGGCTCAGTGGTTAGAGCATTGGACCAACGGGTTCAGGGTTCAATTCCTGGCTAAGGGTATGTACCTCAGTTGTGGATTGATCCCCTGTCCAGTCGGGGAGCATGTGGGAGGCAACCGATCAATGTGTCTCTCTCACGTGGATGTTTCTCTCTCCCCTACCCCCTTCCACTCGCCCTTCCATTCTGTTTGAAAATCTGGAAAAAAAATACCCTTGAGTGAGGACTAAAGAATAATAATAATAATAATAATAATAATAAAAATCTACATATATAAAAGGCTAATATGTTAAGTGTCGAACTGTCCAGGTAATGGCATCACATAGCAATGCCTGGCTTCCTCTCCCTAGTGACGACTAGCCTCCTTACAGTTTCTTTAGCCCAGGAACATGATTTGCTTTATAGCCAGGTACAAACATTTCACACTTTAACCAAATGTCTGTGAAGTGTTTTTCCATGCCTCATCTCACTTGATCCTCACAGAAGTCTTGGAGTAGGTAGATAGGAGACTCGGTGGAATCCTATTTTCTTTTCATTAGTTAGAAAATGGAGATCTAGAAAGTTTAGAAACTTGACCCGACTGAAAAGAAGAAATGGTGGACCTTGAAAATGACTTCAGGTTTTCTCACTGCGCAGAATATAGTCAAACACTGCTGCAGTTAAATATTTTACCCTTTGTTCTCCCTGTGTGATCTATAATAACGTGCTTCATGTTGATGTTTACTGCTGTGTTGCTGACAATGACCTGAAAGAGAAGTTGGGGTGCTTCACTGGGCTGGAAAAAGTTTAGCTACATCAGAAAGCAGGTCTAATTAAGCAAGTTTACTTTCTATATATGTAAAAGGCTAAGGTGACTCACGCATGCACAATACATATAAAGCTCTCGCTGGCACCAATCACATGCTTGTTTTGATCTGTCACTGCTGACTGTGAATTTGGTTGACACTTCTATTATAGAGAAAGGGTGAATAGCGATATTGAAATATTTCTTCTAATTAATTTCCTTTCAATGTGCATGAATCCGTGCACCGGGCCACTAGTAAGTAAATAAAAGACTAGTCCTAGTTGCTGTTTCCTCTCACTGAGATGGTAGCAGCCAACTTTCTTTTTATCTCCCTTCTCTCCTAATACATTTCCTTGGGTCAGAATATAAATCCCTGAAGCAGGGACCAATACTTTTTTAAAAATACGATTACTGATTACTCTGTTTTTATCCTTACTAATGTCCCCAATACACAGATACTACAACAAGCAATATAGATCTTTTCTCTGGCCCTAGCGAATAAAATGTAACATTAACACCTAATCTAAGGTGTGACCTCAGGTAAAAGTTTCCACTTCACTGAATACAGTGGCAAGAATCAACAGATCTAGACCCTGACCGGGTAGCTCAGTGAGTTAGAATGCCATCCTAATACACCAAGGTTGCAGATTTGATCCACGGTCAGGGCACATACAAGAAGCAACCAATGAATGTATAAATAAGTGGAACAACAAATCAATGTTTCTCTCCTTCCCCCTTCCTCTGTCTCTTTCAAATAAATAAAGAAACAGATCTAGAATAGATGCAGTAGCCACCCGAGCATCCTTATCCTCAAGTAAGGAAAAAACACACACAACACTCTGGATTTTGTTTACCCCCCATCTCTTTACTTACTTGCTCATATAACAACAAAGCTGAGTGCCAACTATATTGCAAAGCTCTACTAAAAGGAGTAAAAAGCCAGGAACAATATTTGCTGTATCATCACAGACTGCTGCATTCACATAGGCATAAAAAGAGGAGGGGCCCGCCCTAACTGGTTTGGCTTAGTGGATAGAGCATTGGCCTGTGGACTGAAGGGTCTCAGGTTCAATTCCAGTCAAGGGCATGTACCTTGGTTGCAGGCACATCCCCAGTAGGGGGTGTGCAGGAGGCAGCTGATCAATGTTTCTCTCTCATTGATGTTTCTAACTCTCTATCCCTCTCCCTTCCTCTCTGTAAAAAAAAAAAAAAATCAATATATATTTTTTTAAGTGGGGGGAGGGGCCTGGTCTGAGAGCCACTGAGAGTTCAGAGAACTCTAGTCTTTGGGCAACAAAGGGGTATAAAATGTTCACTACCAACACCATTACACAGTGAAAAGCATTTTTAAAAAATATATATTTTTATTGATTCCAGAGAGGAAGGGAGAGGGAGATATAGAAACATCAATGATGAGAGAAACCTGCACGCCCCTACAATCTGGCATGGGTCCTGACCTCCCAGTTCATAGGTCCACGCTCAACCACTGATCCACACCAGTCAGGTTGAAAAGCATTGAATCAGGTATGAGCCAGGCCCACCAGCTCAAGGTGGATAACTACCCTCTTACCACTAACACTCTCCCAGCTAGGTCCCTTTAAACAATGTCTCAGAGCCAGCTATCTCTTTGTTCCTATCAACCAACTTTACAATTTCCAGGACTGTTTATAAGCACACATCCCCAGTAAACCAGCTCTCCATCCAAACCCTCCTTAGAAAGAAAATCAGAGGCTCTGACTCCAGAGAGAAAAGGCAATGCTCCCTTCTCGCAGCTGGGTTAACCAAAGCTGGAACTCAAAGGCATATTGTTGAGAACAAGTCCCCAGTGTCTAGAGCAGTAAACAATGCTTCTCACAGAGAAAAAAAAATAAATCTCCATTGTGCTCCCACAGCTTCAGGTGCAGGCAGGGCCCTTCCCCTGCTCCACTGCCAACTCCTCTCCCTGGAGCTGCTTCTGGGAACTGAGAAAGATGACCTGGTGGTGAAAACGAGCCATGGAGAGCTTTACCTGCTGTATTCTTTCCCACCTTCTTTGGAGTTATCTCTCCGCAGCAATTACTGGGAGCCTCTGTTCAAGTTCCTGGGAATTCTGACTTTAGTTGATGCCAATGCTGTACGATTACGGGGAAAAAAGAAAAAAAGAATTTTAAACACTCACATAAACTCCACTTCTAATCTAAGTATTTACAGATAAGGGGGGGGGGGGGAGATGCATGCTAAAAATATACTAATTAAGACCACAACTGGTATTTGTGTTGCACGGCTAAAGAAAGTGGAAAGGGAACTGAAAGTTCTCCAGGTCTACCTCCCATTCAGTGTGAGGAACGTCTCCTAAAGTTCCTAACGTTGTCAGCTAACTTGCTAGATACTCTCAATACTTCAGCAAGGGTGCCTTCTGTTCCACGGCTGCACAGCTTAGCCACCAGACGGTAAGCTGAAAACCCAGGCCCTTGGACCTTCACCTTACAGAGGCCTCGTGCCCCGTGGAGCTTCAGCGATAGAATCTTCTTCCACCCAATTGTTCAAAACCGAAGGATGCCCACTCTCCACAAACATCTCTTCTTGGGGATAAATACCTATAGTTTCTCTAATTAGTCCCTAAGTTTCACGTGCATCGATCGTCCTCTGGAAGTTTACACATGCCCTTCCGAGTGTAAACACCGGATCTCTGTTCCATCCCACGCCAAAAGCGTATCCAATACAGTTGCAAATGGGGGCCAAAGAGTGGTACGACTCACCATAAAAGACTCGACTTACTGGACGCCAGAGAATGACGCCCATAATCGGAGTCTGCACTCGCTCCCAGACCTAGTTCTAAGGATGCACACACTTCGAAGAACTTGTTCTCTAACCCTAAAACCCAGGGAAGTAAAATCAGACCTCCTCTCCTGCCGCAGGCGCGAAGAACGGTGCAGACCTCCATGAAAAGCGTCTCGGAGAACTGCCAAGTGAGCGTCGCTGTCATCAGCGATTTAAAGGCAGGGACCCTTCTACAGCCACAGCGGACCTTGAAGCGCTCGAGCGAGGCGCTAAGTCACAAAGCCAGAACCGCAGCCCCTTTCTCCCCTCCCTCGCCGGGTACCGCCCAGGGGAAGGGCGTCCCCGGGGAAGCGGCGTCGGGGACCGGCGCCCTCGGCACCCTGCTCCGGGCGGGCTCGGGGACCCCACGGGCCGCAGAGGCGCGGACACCACGTCCTTCCCCGGCGACCACCGCCTCCGTCTCCCCGCGAGCCCCGAGGGCGGCCGGACTCACCCTGGAGGCAGGGACGGAAGACTTGGGGGGTCCGGACACAAACCAGGCCCCGCTGGACACTGTCACAGACTCACACACCAGGGACAGAACAAAGAACGGAAGCGCCTCCGTTTCGCTTCCGGGTCGGTCCTCTTTTCTTGCCCCCACTACCCCTTGCCCGCCCCGCACACACCTGTCTCCTCTAGGAAACTGGGATGTCTCCGCCTCTCGGTGGTTTACTGACGGGGCGTTCGGGCCTCCGCCCCGCCCGCCGCGCGCCTATGCCTCGCGCATGCCCAGGCGCCGCTGGCCCGGTTCAGGGTGCGAGATGGGGCGGGGAAGGGTGGAGCGGAGAGGATTAGCTTTCGCTCCACGCACGGTCTCCCGAGGGGCGGCCATCGGCGGAGGAGAGCGCCCAGTGCCTCTGAGCGACCCGGGTCCCCAGCGGAGCTGTGGCAAACTTTGGAAGGATGCATCAATGTGAAAAAATCAGCCTTATTTGCCATTTCCAAATAAATTAAGTTTATGTTTCCAAAGTTTTCCGTTTGTGTTGTATGGGAACAGGGCAGGCCGCCGCAAAATATCCCACAATACATATTATTTTGAATTAAAGTTACTTAAGAAACTGCCAATGCAAGAACTTTCTGGCCTCTCTCCTGTCCCCCAGGAAGCAGGAGATCAAGACCCCCATGTGAAAGGTGCCCTTCTGATCGCTCGAGTTAGGGAACCCAGAGGCGGGGGAGAGGGGAGAAGCTTAAGGTAAAAACCTTGTTACTAGGTAACTGTTCAAGCCCAAACTTGGTTTAGATTAGATTCCTCACCAACAAGCATCCAAACCTGTCCTGTTGACTCTTCACAAATTTATTGTTTGTTTAAGAAGTATAAAAAGATGACCAGCCTATCCTTTCTCAAACCATCACCTATGATTTCCCATGCCCACATTTTAAATTGGTTTTTCTCCTGTGAATCTGGCCTTATGTTCATTTTATTGTTAGTCCAGTTGTAAAAACTCAAGAAGGGTAGAGGGGTGGTATGGGGGTTGGGGACATGCTATCCCCCCCTCCCCAACAGTTCCATGTAAAAGTGCCCCCGTAAATATTAAAATTTGAAGAAAACATTCCAGCCCATCAGGGAGTTCAGGTGCAGACAAACCTGCACAAGGGATGACAGCAGAAAAGACTTGGGGAAGTTACTGATCCAAGAAAACAGGAGGACCCACTGCATGTTGTAAAATGCTTTAGGGAATGAGGGCAAGGCTTCGTGTTCACTCACTTCTATGCCCTCACAGGAGGAATCCTGGACAGGCTGTTCCCTGTCCGGGGCAGCTGGGTGAGGGGGCAAGTGGGAACTGAAAGTCAGCCTGAGCCCCAGAAGGGACATCCTTTTTCCTTTGAGAATTTATAAGATTTACTCTCTTATCAACTTTCAAATATGCAACACAGCATCGTTACGTATAGTCGCCAGACTACAAACTCTTTTTCTAACCATGCACAGGGACATGTAGCTGCAGGCCTGAGTCATCTCCCACTGCTACCTCTTACTGCTCAGGTCCAAGCTGTGGTCATCTCTCACCTGGATTAGGACAATAGCTCCACTTCCATGCTTCTATGCCTCCTACCATCTTAACCTCCATGCATCAGCCTGGGTGACCCTTGCAGTGGTTCTCAACCATCCTAATGCCTTGACCCTTTAATACAGTTCCTCATGTTGTGGTGACCCCCAACCATAAAATTATTTTCGTTGCTAATTCATAACTGTAATTTTGCTACTGTTATGAGTCGTAATGTAGATATCTGATATGCAGGATGTATTTTCAGGGGTCGTGACCCACAGGTTGAGAACCGCTGCTACAGCCTTGAGTCAAAGCAGATCCTTCTGATTCAGTCTGAAACCCTAAGTCCCAATAATTAATGGCCCAGGAGACTCTGTCACCTCTCAGATTTCATCTCTTATTATTTTCTCCCTCACTCAGTTCTGGTCATTGACTTTTTTGTTATTCTTGGAACACACCAAGCAGTTTCCTGCCTGAAGACCTTTGCAATTACTCCCTCTGGAATACTTTTCCTCCATTTAGCCTCATATCTTACTCCCTAATTCCATTTCAGTCTTCCCTTCCATGTAAAATTCCGCCCCTCCAATCCCTCTTAATATCCTGGCATGTGCTCATTGTCTGTTTCTTATAACTAGAATGTGAGCTTTACGAAGTCAAAACTTTGTTTTATTTATTTATTTAAAATATATTTTTTATTGATTCTTTACAGAGAGGAAGGAAGAGAGATAGAGAGCCAGAAACATCGATGAGAGAGAAACATCGATCAGCTGCCTCCTGCACATCTCCCACTGGGGATGTGCCCGCAACCCAGGTACATGCCCTCGACCGGAATCGAACCTGGGACCCCTCAGTCCGCAGGCCGACGCTCTATCCACTGATCCAAACCGGCTTCGGCAAAACTTTGTTTTATATAGTGCTGTATCCCCAGCACCTAGAATCATGCCTGCTGCATAGTAGGCACTCCTAAATATCCGTTTTTGTTAAGTAAATGAATGATGGATGGATGGATGGATGGATGGATGGATGGATGGATAATTTGACAACACCACTGACTCAAAGTAATTGGTGAGCCAGTCTAGATTATTTCCTGGAGGGCTCTCACTTCAGTCCTCAGTATCTTTTCTTTGCAGATTCTCTGAACAGATACCCCCCACCAGTCATTAACTCCACCCTGTGGAAGGAAAGTTAACAACAAAGTGATGCGTTGCATTTTAGTTTTGTTGGAAGGTAGGAAGAGAATGGCGAGATAGTTGTTTTAACACAATCACAACTTGAATTTTTTTTGGTAGTTTTTAATATAATGCACTTTTAAGAAATGCTTAGTAAGCCCTAGGTGGTTTGGCTCAGTGGATAGTGTTAGGTCGAAAGGGGGTCCAGGAGCTGATGCATGCCTCCGCCAGGCAGATGGTGACACAGATACTGGGCCCTTCCTAGAATTCGTAACAGGCCAGTGAACCAGACAAATGGTGACGCAGATACCAGTCCCACCCTGGAATTCCTAACAGGTCAGCTACCAGGCAGATGACGACACCTGGAAACCATGATGACCCCTGCGGCGGGAACTCCCACAGCTCATGCTCCCCTGCCATCACTGAACAGCTGTATAAAAAAAGCGCCCCCCTAGAAAAACCAAGTTGGCGGCATAGATAAACACCGGAGATTGCTGCCTCGCATAACCACTTCAAAAATACAACTAAAAGGCCCTGACCGGTTTGGCTCAGTGGATAGAGCATCGGCCTGCGGACTCAAGGGTCCCAGGTTCGATTCCGGTCAAGGGCATGTACCTTGGTTGCGGGCGCGTCCCCAGTGGGGAGTGTGCAGGAGGTAGCTGATCGATGTTTCTCTCTCATTGATGTTTCTAACTCCTCTATCCCTCTCCCTTCCTCTCTGTAAAAAATCAATAAAATATATTTTAAAAAAATACAACTAAAAGACAGAATGGACATCATCCAGAACCACAGGAAGGCTGGCTGAGTGGAAATTCTACAACTAGAAGGAAAGAGAAAAGCATACCGAGACTCAGAGGAGGTGTGGTGCAGAAGTAAGGTACCGAGGCGCATGCGGAGTGGACTGGTGGCTGAGGACACGGTTGTCTTTTGCAATCGGGAGGGAGTCTCAAGCTCCTGACTGCTCTGAACTCCAGTTCTGGGTGAGTCTCTGGGGACCCAGACTCATATGGGAGAAACTGGACTGTCTGGCATCAGTCGGAACTCGAGGGCAGCTTTCTCTCAGGGGTGCTTGCAGCGATTGCTGGGACACTGAGAAGCGGGGCCTCTGAGGGCAGGACTGAGAGCAGCCATAACTGCTCGCTCTGCCCTGTTGATCCCCTGAGACCCCGCCCTGCCCAAGCCATGCAGGAGCCTTTTGCATATGAAAGGCCTGGCCCTTTGCAATCTGATAATTACCTAACAAACTGCAGTTGGCCCAAAGCCCCAGGGCAACTTGCATTGCTTCACAGCTGGCTCCTGCTGGATAGCCTCAGGAAGAGGCTAGATTAGCACCTCCTTAGAGATCCAGGAGCCAGTGTGCCCGGTGGTCAGAGTGGGACCATCCAGATTGCAGCTCCTCGGATACATAAAGGACACACTCAGTGAGCACCAAAGCCCCACTGAAGCAAGTCTTGCCCCGGAGGGGTGTCTCCAGCACAGAAGTTCTCCCACTGCAGACACAGCTGATTCTCACAGCCAATTGGCCTGGAGGTCAATTCCTCCCAGTGTTACCTACAACAATCAAGGCTTAACTACAACAAGACTGTGCACAAAGCCCACAAGGGGGTGCACCAAGAGTGTCTACCTCAGGTAATTAGGGAGGCTGAGCCACTGGGCCCTATAGGACCCCTAGGACAGAAAGCCACTCTATCGACACAGTGAAGCATAAAAAATGCAGAGACAAAGAAACAGATCACAAATGACAGAAATGAAGGAAAGCAAACTACTGGATATAGAGTTCAAAACCACACTTATAAGGTTTTTCAAGAATTTTCTAGAAACTGCCAATAAATTTAGTGAGACCCTGGAGGATATGAAAAAAGACCAACTAGAAATTAAGCATATACTGACTGAAATAATATACAGATATCCAACAGCCCAGGGACACAGAATAAAGCCTTTCCTTTCTTTCTTTTCTGATTAACTGGACTCTCTTTATTTCCTACGCTGCCTCCTGAGCCACCTAACCTAACAGATAGAGCATAGGCCTGCAGACTGAAGGGTCCCAGATTTGATTCGGGTCAAGGGCCTGTACCTCGTTTGTAGGCTCGATCTCCAGCCCCCAACCAATCAATGATTCAATTTCAAAGTCATCCATGAATTTCACAATTACCACTATTTTATGAGTTGTTTAATTACCTGCACAGTGTTTTAAAAGCATTTGAAACAATAAAAAGACAAAGGAGTACTTTAATGTGTGAAACAGTAACACAAATTATCAACTTTATTAACACCAGAATAATTCTTGCCTTTCTTTTAGCCTTCAATCTAATTGAGAAACATTATACTCCTTAGAAGCTGCCTATCATGTAAAAGAGAGATATTTTTCTGACCTCATTTTTCCTAAGAGAAGTAAGGCATGTATGCTTTTCTTCCATAAGTATCTCAGTTGGCTGAGAGGTTTTTCACTGGGGATTAGAATGAGATAAACTTTTTCTTCACTTTCTCTTGGCCAGAAGACCTCTCTCCCTGAAGGATTTCTCAGGCCCCTTCCTTTGAGGGTCGCTGGCCCTTCAACTTCCCTTTATCCAGGCTCCTAAATGGAAAGATTGCTTAATTCACATAAGTCACCATTGTCATTGGAAAACATCTCCCTGTACCTGCTGGTTCTGGGCACTGGAGTAGGCTCTGCAGGGTTAAGGAACAGGGCTTGCACTTTGGGTGAGGTACAGACAGATGGATGTGTTGGGGCAGCAGGAGCCGGGTAAAGGCCGTGCACACAACGTGGTTGCATGTAGAAGCAGGGAGAGGGTTGGAGAGGTCTCTTTGCCAGAGGGGAGACTCATGGGATGGAGGGTGCAGGGAGGGTGGGAAGGGTTAAAAATGCTGAGGATGTTTGCAGGGTAGGTAATGCCAGTGATTGGAAGAAGGAGATAGGACATGCAGATGAAGCCCCTCAAGAGCAGGCTCCACCCCAAACTATTCACCCATTTATTCAAAAATTACTTATGTAGGTGCCCAAGTTTAATGGTTAACGCAGCAGAAGGCCCTTCAG
Organism: Myotis daubentonii; assembly: GCF_963259705.1. Lineage (NCBI taxonomy): Eukaryota > Metazoa > Chordata > Mammalia > Chiroptera > Vespertilionidae > Myotis > Myotis daubentonii. Next base: position 36,384,590 of record NC_081843.1, on the reverse strand, counting down.
TGGGAGCGGGGCGGTGAAAGGAACACATGTGAGGGCTCCGGTGGCTGAAACATGGGACCAGGGGGCAGAAAGGTAAACGCTAGGGTCGGCTGGCTGGCAGGCAGGGGCCAGATGACATAGGGGCTTGCAAGGCGCAGCCAGCAGCTTGAGTCTCATTCGGAGGCAATAACATGACACTCCATCCATTCCGCAGTAGACTTGGGAGCTCGGCAGTATTGTTACAATGTCACTGACGAAGAAGAAGCGGGTGGGGTGGGTCCAGCAATTTGCTCAGGGCCAGCCGCAGCCGAGAGGTGGGGTCGAAGTCTACGAAAACCCGTCGGCTCCGGGGCCAAGCGGGCCTCGGGCTCCTGCAGCTGCGAGCGAGGCCCGCCGAGGCCTGGCGGGGAAGAGCCGCTGCAGCCCCGCCAGGCCAGGCGCGCGCTCGGGGCACTGCGCATGCGCCGCGGCCGGACGGAAGCCGGGAGGGGGCGGGGCCGGGGCCGAGGCCGGCGGGCGCGGGGGAAAATGGCGGCGGCGGCGGCTGCGGCGAACGGGACGGGTGGGAGCAGCGGGATGGAGGTGGATGCAGCAGGTAACGGGCCCCGCGGGGGCGGCCCCTACAGACGGCCTTCGGGGTCGTGAAGGCCGCCTTCCTGGGTCCTGGGAGAAGTCAGGAGGGCGGACGGGACATCGGCCCCTGAGGGAACCGGCGGGAGGGATGTCTGGCCCGGGCTCTGCCGTCTCCGCGCGGAAGGACATGGGCCTGGATACTCACCTTCTCTCCTCCTCCTCCCCCCTTAGTGGTCCCCAGCGTGATGGCCTCCGGAGTGACAGGGAGTGTTTCGGTCGCTCTTCATCCCCTCGTGATCCTCAACATCTCAGACCATTGGATTCGCATGCGCTCCCAGGAGGGGCGGCCGGTGCAGGGTGAGCGTTAAGCCGAATTCTACAACCTCCTCTGGTCGTCTCCCCCAGATAATGGCCTATTTTCCCTCCTTTCCTGAAGCCAGTTCCCCCTCGCCCAGGACTTGGTTCACTCTGACCCCAGGCCCTCAGAGGGTGACTCGGGAGCTTGAGGATCCCTTACCCTCCCCGTGTGTGTCCTCCTCTTCCCAGTGATCGGGGCTCTCATCGGGAAGCAGGAGGGCCGGAACATCGAGGTGATGAACTCCTTTGAGCTGCTGTCCCACACCGTGGAAGAGAAGATTATCATTGACAAGGAATATTATTACACCAAGGAGGAGCAGTGTGAGAGGGGAATGCAAGTGGGCAGAGGAGTGGGAGGAAGAAAAGTGAAGTGGGGAAGATGGAGGAGGTTGGGAAGAGATACACAGGACATGGGGTGAGTACTGTGGAGAAGTGAAGACAGAGTAATTGAAGAGATCTTAGAAAAAGGACACACTCAGGTATTCTGCCCAAAGAAAGTAAAGGATGAAAGCATAAAAGGGGTTAATTATTCTAAACTGAGCCACGATTTGAGGGGGGAGAGAAGCTGGTGAACATACACCAGGAGTTTCAAATTAAGGAAGGTTTAAAGAAATGCTTTGTGCTCTGGCCCCTTCCTCTCCAGTTAAACAGGTGTTCAAGGAGCTGGAGTTTCTGGGTTGGTACACCACAGGGGGACCACCTGACCCATCCGACATCCACGTCCACAAGCAGGTACACATCCCCACACATGTGCATGCTGGGCCAGAAGAGAGGATGGGGGGAGGTGGGCATTGCCACTCTTGTCTGTCGTCTTCCTCTTCCAGGTGTGCGAGATAATCGAGAGCCCCCTCTTCCTGAAGTTGAACCCCATGACCAAGCACACAGATGTGAGTACACTGACTCCACGCTCACTTTGTCATGCTTGTCTATCCTCATGCTTATCTTTTATCCTCATCGCCTTTTATTGTATGACATCTCTATTGAGTTGAATCTCCATTCTGCCACTTAAGAGCTGTTTGACTTTGGGTTGGTCATTTAACCTCTAACCTGCATTTTCTCATGTGTAAATGGGAATAATCCCTCCATCATTGGGTTTGATGAGAAAATCTAAAGTGAAAGGGCCAAGCCCATTTTTTTGGCACATAGTATAGGTTCAGGTGCATTTAATGTGAGAGCTGTTCTCCATCTCTTTACAGCTTCCCGTCAGTGTTTTTGAGTCGGTCATCGATATAATCAATGGAGAGGTAATGCCCTACCTTTCAACCCTCAGATCCTGCCCCTGGTGTTTCCTGCTTTTGACTTTCCCTTTATGCTCCATAGGCCACAATGCTGTTTGCTGAACTGACCTATACTCTGGCCACAGAGGAAGCTGAACGCATTGGTGTAGACCATGTGGCCCGAATGACAGCAACAGGGAGTGGAGAGAACTCTACTGGTAACTGAGGTGGAGGGGTGTCCTTGGAAGTGGGGGTGGAAGGTATGGTCACAAGCCTTCTCAACCATGGCCTGTCCTTATCCCCCTGCAGTAGCTGAACACCTGATAGCACAGCACAGTGCTATCAAGATGTTGCACAGCCGCGTCAAGCTCATCTTGGAGTACGTCAAGGCCTCTGAAGCAGGTAGGACAGGGGTCTCCCTGGCACTCTTCTTTCCTGGTGAAGTGACAATATATTCATGCAGCCATTTTTTGTGCCTTTAGGAGAGGTCCCCTTTAACCATGAGATCCTTCGGGAGGCCTATGCTCTGTGTCACTGCCTCCCAGTACTCAGCACAGACAAGTTCAAGACAGACTTTTATGATGTGAGTAAATCCCAGGATGGGGAGGTAGGGCTTAATGCTGTCATTACTGCATGCAGGACCTGGGACTCAACTGTTCCCTGGGCATGCTGTGAGGGACCTAGATCCCCTGGGGAACTGGTTCTTTCTGTTCCCTCAGCAATGCAATGATGTGGGGCTCATGGCCTACCTTGGCACCATCACCAAAACGTGCAACACCATGAACCAGTTCGTGAACAAGTTCAACGTCCTCTATGATCGACAAGGCATCGGCAGGCGGATGCGGGGGCTCTTCTTCTGAGAGGGTACTTGAAGAGATGATGCACAGGGGTCCCTATGTGCTCCGTAGGCCACAACTGTTGCGGAGGGGAGGGGTGCGACACTCCCTTTAGAGAAACCTGTTGTTAATAAAAGGGGAGCAGCTCCTCAGCACCCCTTTCAGTGGCTCTGTCCTCTATTAGGTACCCCACAGGTTTCTCAACCATCTTAAAGGAGACCCTTGGTTCCAGCCTTGTGCAAAGGCAGGAGTCCCTTTTTATCATCAGCTCTTCTCCATACTCTTCAGTGATTGGGGAGTTCACTGCCACCTGAAGTGACTCCATGTCTGGTCAGGTGGATTATGTTGAGCAGAATGCTGCCTGCTTCCATCTACGCAATCTGTTGTTTAATGTCTTCCTATAAAGGACTACTTTCCCAAACTTAATTCATTTTTTCACAGAGTGGGAGGATGAGGGATATTAAGCACATTTCTGTCAAGGACAACTGAAAGCCTTGATCCTATGGGCAGTGAATGTTATCGAGGCTTCCCAATTGTTGCTAGTTTACTGAATGCTTACTACACTGGGTATATATTTGCCTGACCTATAGGCACCTCAGCCTGACGAGGCAGAAGTGCTAGTGTTTATACTTTAGAGATAAGGCCAGGTGATATAAACATGGGTGTTGTCCTGTGTAATTACTTGTGCCAGGCATTACATTTCACATACCTTCCTTTAGGTCCCTGATTTCCATTACCCCCTGAATAAGACTTTCAAGTAGGAATTGGGGATTAAGGAGGTGTAATGAGGTGTAGAGGCATTTCAGAAAGAAATGGAGAGGCTGTTTCATTGCTACTGTATCCTCTGAACCTGAGTGTAACCTCAGTATACACTTGAGCCCAAAGGAGATCTGGGGAAAACAGTCTCTGTACAGTGGGATTCTCATCTCACTGCATCCCATGTCTACATGGATGCCTGGCAGGTACTTTATACTCAGTGCATTTATGGAGTGGATGAAAGAAGACAAGTATAAAGCAAACAGGATATGCATCTAGAACACACACAACACCTCATTTTAACAAAAGGCAGCAATCTACAAACACTTTATTAGCTAAAGGAATGAATAAAACAAGTGCAGCTCAGAAAAAAGAAGGGATCCTCTTTTCCCCTCAAGGGCAATTTAGGCCTTTAAAGGAAGGGGGAGGGACGTTTGCACACACACTGCAGAGTAGACCCTAGCGTCACAAGTAGGTTGGAATCAGACAAAAGTGATCCGAGTCCGGGCAGTATTGACCTGCCAGACATTTAATTCCTCATACTCATCTAGAGCTGCCTGGAATTGGGCAGGTGTGAAACCACGAGATACGCAGCGCTGCTCCGCCTCAGAAAACCGGACACTTCGACCTTCTGAGACCAACTCCCGGACAGTGGCAAATATCACATCTGCTGGTCTTTGGGTCCTGAAGGCAACAAGTGTTGGTGTGTAAGGTCAGGGTACAAACAAGAGCACCCAACATGTCAGAGAACAGTGGTATTACAATTCTGAAGCCACCATCATACATGTGTCATTGCAGAAGCCACAGGTTAAGTGGTCTGCTTAAGTTTTCCTCTTCCATTAAACCACTCACCTAGCTGTTTGTCCCTTGTCACTCAGTAGTGAGTCCTTTGACATCTCCATTAGCCTTATGGCTTCATTCACATCTTCCTTTTCTACTGTGTCCACCATTCGCAGACGTGCCTAAGGGGAAGGTAGGGACAGATGGGAACAGAAGGAGGGGAGTGGAACAGTCAGGGAACCCCCTTCTGTGTTGCCCACTCAGAAAACCAGTGGAGGCCCCTTCCCCTCCCCTATAAACATCCGCAGTGTGGGGCCGGCACTGTCAGACCGAGACAAGTGCAATGCCCAGGGCAGCGTCCAGCAATTGCCCAAGTCTCCGCCTCTCAACACTGGCCAGTCCCGGTGTTCAGCTGTCCTGCGAGGGAGACTAGACCCTTCTGAATTCCAGTGGGCTCCCCACCATGACAGATGGAGCTTGGGGAGCTCAGCCAAGAAAGCGATTGGCAGAGAGGTATCCCTGGGGCTCGGGAAGTGCTAGCTCAGCAGTAGGTCAGGTACTCACACTACCTGCACGAACAGCACTTTGGAGCCCCCAGGACTAAGGTCCAAGATGTGAGGACAGAAATGAAGATTTCTAGCACAGGATCTAGGACATAATGAAATTCACCCCACCCACCCCCATAGAGAGGTTTGAGCAGAAAGGCCTTTCCCTCCATGGACGCTGTGCATGCCCTGCTGGAGCAGCAAGTACCCACAGTGCGGTAGCACGAGAGGACCACTATCTGCACTGTCAGCACTTTAGCCCCAGCAGGGCCTGAGTGGAAGGGAGGAGGCAATGAGAAAGGACAATGTTACTGCAGGCTGCCCAGTAATAGTCAAAACAGATAACCCTCCAGCAGAATACGAACTGGGGCACTCACCAGAGCAGTGGATAGTCGCAGAATAGCCAGCAGAGTCCTGGCAGAAGTATAGGTGGCATCCTTACTAGCCCAAGCCTCTCGCCTCATCTCCACGTATGCTGCTGTGATATAGTCGGCCAGAGACTCTGGCACTGTGGGCTGTTTCTCCCGGCACATAGCTATGTATCGTCTGTGAGAAAGCAAGAGAGATTTGGGAGAGTATGCTTTTTCTGTGTAAATTTCCCATTTAAGAAAACTCTTGCCCTTGCTGGTTTAGCTCAGTGGATAGAGGATCAGCCTGCAGACGGAAAGGTCCTGGGTTCAATTCCGGTCAAGGGCATATGCCCACGTTGTGGGCTTGGGGACGTGCTGGAGGCAGCCAATCAATAATTCTCTCTCATCAGTGATATTTCTGTATCGCTCTCCCTTCCTCTCTGAAATCAACAAAAATAAACAAAAGAAACACCCGAAAAACAAACAAAACTCTTGGGGTTAGGGAGGAATTTTTAAGTAGAAGAAAAAAAAATAGTGGATTATCTGTGTGGCTTGAATATCACTGATAGATTTCTTGGGTACATTTAAAATTATTTCGATTTTTAAGGAAAATGGCTTATGCATGAGTAAGACAAATCCACTTGTAACTAGAGATGGTCAAGTCCTCTCCTGAATATGATTATGGCTAAAGGGGACAAATATATTTTGTTTGCTTTAAGACAACTGTTTACTTGAAGAGAATAGGTAACAGGGAAGAAAAACTTGAGGGACTATTAGGAGCCCTTGCACAGACCCGTGGAGAACATTGTGACGAAGTACCCTTGGAGCAGGACCCAGCCTTGCCTAGAATCTGAACCTGCCTCATCCAAGACAGGCCAGTGATGTGCAAGATTAGTTCTGATGTGTGTTCTTCTGTGGCCAGCCTGGGGGGGGGGACTAGATTCAATGTTCTCAGACCCATAACATAGAAAGGGATAGGCAGGGTGGTAGTAAGACTGAAAACTTTTTTCAAGAGACACACAAGGCCCAAGATACTGCCACAAAGGTGAAGCAGACCTGTCCTTCCTTAGTCAGCTCTCCTACCTCATAAGCTTCATGTCCAAAGGTTCAAACTGGGCGGGAGGCTGCCGACTGTGCTGGTGTACATAGGTGATATGCTGGGCCAACCTGGGAATAGTGGAGGCAAGGAGGAACACTCTTTTTGGTGCTATGCACCCTGTGCCCCAACTCTTATCTTCCTCTTCCCTGGGCTCCATTGCCTCAGTGTGGCAGGGAAAAACATTACCAAGAGTTTCAGCCCAGACCCACCATTTCCCTAAGAATTGTGGAACCATTTTCATGAGAATTTGAGGGCTTTCCAATTTCTCCTCCCTCCCAATCATCTCTAAGATATGTCTCTTTGAGTGTTGAGCTTAATTCACCGTAGGTCATTGTCTCGGTCAGGGCGGTCCTGGATTAGCCAGAGAAGGTCAAATCGAGAGAGGAGTGCGGCAGGAAGCTGTATGTTCTGTTCCAGGCTGCGGCGAGGGTTGTAGCGCCCATAGGCAGGGTTGGCAGCAGCCAAGATGGAGCAACGGGCATTGAGGGTGGTTAGAATGCCTGCCTTGGCAATGGAGATAGTCTGTTGCTCCATGACCTCATGGATGGCCGTGCGGTCGGCCTCAGCCATCTTGTCAAACTCATCGATGCAGCACACACCCTGGTCAGCCAGTACGAGGGCCCCACCCTCTAAGGTCAGTTCTCCAGTTACAGAGTCTCTCAGCACAGCTGCTGTAAGCCCCACGCCAGAGGAGCCGCGACCTGTTGTGTACTGGCCTAAATGGCAGGGTCAGGAAGACAGGAAACAAGCAGACATGTTTAGCAAAAGGGAAAGGAACAAGGAAAAGAGCAAGAATAAGGCAAGGACACAAATAATGGGGACAATGAAATGAGGCCTGCACTGATCTAATCTACTTGCTCAACCAGGCCTTCTTGGGTAAAGATCTATCTCCCTTCCCCAACCCTCTCCCACCTTTCAAATCCCCAAAGAAGAGAATAAATGTGGTGATCCTATTCTTGTTTCTACATTTACCTCCCTCCCTGAGTCTGATTACTCACTGCGGGGGGCCAGGCGGTCAATGTAAGACAGGAGCTGAGACTTAGCCACACCAGGATCCCCCATCAGGCAGATGTTGATGTTGCCTGGAAAAAGAAAGCCCCTGCGACTGTTCTCTTAATGCAAGTTGTCCAACAGAGAAAATATTTCTGAAGCCCACCCCGCTCCCATACTCAGGATCGTTTCTTCTGATCCATTCTGGTGCCCATGAAGCCAAGATGCCAAGTCTTGCCTTCCCTCGTCAGAGCCCCCCCCCTCATTTCCTCTTACCCCTGATTTTCATGCCCCGAGGAGACTGGTCCACACCTCCCACCAGAAGGAGCAGCAGCGCCTTCTTTACATCTTCATGCCCATATATTTCTGGAGCAATGGAGGCTGCCAGCTTTTCGTAGAAATCCTCCTCTGAGGGCAAAGTGAAAATTAGGAAAAAAAGTGCTACGAAGAAACATTCCTGGTCTTTCCCCCAGCTCTTCACCTGCAATTTGCCTCAGCTCCTCCTTGCTCAGTTCTCCAGACCCAGACTCATCATCCTCACTCTTACTCATCTTCACAATCCGATGGGCTTCCAAGTAAGTTTCTGAGAGTAAACCCTTGAACAGGAAAAGACCATGATATGAAAGAAGCCCACATTATTCCTTCAGGAAGGAGTTCCCGATAAAACCCTTTGTTCATTTTGTTTTGCTGTTAATAGTTTTCTCTGTGGGTGTGGTGAGAGTGAGAGGGCAAGGGGGAAAAGGGAACATTCCCTCCCTTCAAACTCCCTTTCTTACCTGTACCACCTGTCGGAACCCAGAGCGCAAGATTGGCAAGAAGATACCAGTGACACTGATGTGGTCCCCAGGCTGGGCAATCCGTGTGTTCTCTCCTTCTACCAACACCGTGATGCTACGAGGGATATTTCCCACGGGCACTTGGTCACTCTGGGGGATAAGGGTGCACAGGCAAGGAAAAAGAAACATAAGGCCCTTTAGGATCTAAGCTCCTGCCTAGGGATCCCACTCTCCTACTTCTTGACCCACCCTAGCTTCAGACCAGCCAACAGGAATACGGAAGCAGAGATCTCCTTTACCTCTCCCCAGCTCAAAGTTTCAGTTAAATATCCCTTCTGCTCTAGGTGACTTCTCTGCCTCACCTCCTCCTCTTCCTATTCTTTCTTTCTTCCACTTGTGAGTGACTATAGTATTCAAATCGACTCCCAAGCTCCATCTCCCCTGGGCAACACCCCCAAAACTCACATGTTCTTGCATCTTCATCTCCTGGAATTTTATGAATTTGGAGCCACGTGTCTGTAAATATAGTCGCCCTCCTGAACGGTTGGTCTGGCACTCTTGGCTCGGGCACATAATCAGAGGCATGAAAGTGGGAGACTGGATCTAGGATGTAAGAAAGCATCAAAGGAAGTCAGAAGAAAATGAACCACTCTGAGTCAGTCACTTGCATCATGTTTTATCATCACAGAACTGTCAAGAATATCTTGAACTATTCTGGGATAACAGTTGACAGGGATCAAAAACACAAATGGATGGTCTACATACCAGAAAAAGAATGAAAGGTGAAAACAGATGTATTTTACAGTAAACGGAGAAAAGAATAAACCTCATAGACAGAAATTCTTACGAAAAACACTAACAAGTGCATTCCCGTTCCCTACTTCATACATACCGGCTGGTAGGTCTCTGCCCCACACTGGTCACAAGTGTAAGTGGCCACCACCATTCTGGGTTTAACTTCAGAGACACGAGTGACAATTCCACGTACAGTTACCAATTTCCCTACAGAGTCAGCCCGCACTTCCCGGATCACACGAGGCTTATTACTACTTGGGCCTTGAAAGTACAGTTCACTGAGAGAGAAAATAGTCATTAGCAAGGTCCTGAAGAACAAATCCCCACACCTTTCCCCACTGCGATCACTCACAATCTGCGCATGAGTTCAGGAGGGTACTGGTTCTGGGGGCTTCGGGCTGCCCCAGGGTCCCGGCTCCGCTGCTCCATCATCAGTCGGTGCTCAATGTAAACATCCAGGACATCTTTATTTACCACCTACAGGCAAAGGAAGGAAGATGGGAAGAATGAGGGGCAGGATGGGGCATAAAGGTCAGCAGGCAGAAATCATCCCTCCTTCCTGCTAGCTCAGAAAACAGAAAAGTTCTTTGCCCTGAATTTTCTTGCACTCACCTCCCTCTCCTTGTACTGAGGCAGCAGCTCTTGAACAGAATCAGCAAAGAGCCTCGCATAGCGCTTGGTGTTCTCACAAATTGAATCTACCAGCTCAGGGTCCTCCTCGGCTACATCATCTAGGTCTATGTACATTGCCACTTGTTCCCGATGAGCCAGTCGAACCTGGGGTGGGAAGAGTTGGGAAGACCCCAGAGTCAAGTTTACTGTGCTCATGCAAGGACCCTTCACTGTGAGCTCAGGACAGATTCCAGGTCTCCCCAAGGGAGAAATAGTGTGGGACAGCAGTACTCACTTCTTAACCCCCCAAAAGACAGCTCCCCAACTCCTAGAAACACCTCAATTATCACAAATGTAGGACCATATCACTTACCAAGTACCAGGTACCGCACTAAACACATGTCATTTACAGACAGATGGAGGTGTTGAAATAAGCCAGGCCACCTTACAGCTCAAGGTGCCATTCCCTCCAATCTTAGACTTACCAACTGGTTCCCATACTTGAACTGCTTCTTGCCAAACTCGTCATCCTGGTAAAACTCTTGTAGGAATTTCTTCACTTTTTCTATAATGTAAATATAAAACCATGATGATCAACCTTCCTTTCTTTGAGGTACCTTTTTGCAAACCCCCGACAGAAATCTAAGAAACCCACTCTTGTTTAAGTGACTAATTAGTTATAGGAACATTTAAATCACCCCACCCCACGTAATTTTCCCCAAACTGGGCAGAACTCCTTTTCACAAGTCTGTTTTTATCTAAAGAATAAGGGGGCACTTGGCAGTTGAAAAATTGCCCAACACCCTCCTCCTGGGGTAATTTCAGTGTCTGCCTTCGTTAGAAATCTCGGTGCCCGTTCCCAAAGGCCTCCCAACTCCCAGCAGCAAACTCAAGTCTCAAGGTTCTCAGCTTTTCTTCCATAACTAGCATTCCCCGTTTTCTTTCGGTGCCCTAAACCAATGCCACTACTAGTCCCATCCTCCACCCCACCCCCTCGGCCGCCACTGCTTCCGCTCTTAGTAAACAAAGAAGCACATGGGCCCAGATGCCGCCGCCTCACAGCGCGGGATTCCTCCGCCGGGGGAGCCGGTCCGGCAACTGGCCAGCTGGTCCAGGGCACTCCGTCGTCCCCCTCTTGGTCCCATACTACCTCCTCTATGATTCGCACTAAAACCCTTCATTCCAGGCCCGCCCTCGCTCTCGGCAGCCCTCTCGGAGGCTACCGCGCGGAAGGACACTGTTTACACACGGAGCTCCCTCCGAGGCGTCGCGCAACTTCCGCCCGCCTTCACTTCCGCTTGTAGGTTGGACTAAAATGGCCAATCCCCGCGCGCAGCGGCCCGGGTCAGCCCGCCCCCGGGGCTTCGACATCCCGGGAGAAGGCGGTTGCTTGGGAGTGCCGAAGCGCGCGGAAGGTAGCGGGGCGAGCGGGGCCCGACTCTACGCCCTAGATAAGGCCTTCCGAGGTCCCGGTCTCGCCCAGGCGCGATCGTCTCCACTCGAACCCCCAGCGGGACTATCCGCCGCCCCCACTCCTTTCCCGGACACCATCACTAGCTCTTCTCCGACCTCGGGTCTCCACATGCCTCCCAGGCACCGTGTGCCTTAGCCACGCCGCTTCTGGACCCCGGCTCTGGCCTCGCGCGCCGAGCGGCCCCCAGGACCCTAGCTCACATCAACAGGTGCTGGCCGGGAGAGTTCCCGCGCCGGACGTCCCTCCCAAGCTTGCAGACCCTCACCTTTCTCCAGCGCGTAGTCCTTAAGAGCCATCGCTGCTGAGGACCGTGCAGCAGCAGTTGACGCGCTCGGGTTCTCACTCTCCCGTAGCAGCGAACGTTCCCGCTGCAGACTGTGGCTGACCAACCGAAATTGGCGCGAAACGTCGCCCAACACGTGACCGGCGCAGCCGCGTATGGGCCAATCCGATAAGAGGTCCTCTGTCCCGCCCTCTCGCCGCGGGCCCAGCCTGGACCAATCACCAGGCGAACCTGGGCTGAGTGACGGGGAAGCGACGTGGGTGATGAAAGAGACAGGTTGGGCGGGGTGGGGCAGGCGCCGGATTTCCCGCGTCAGAGGAGAGTCGGTCTTAAAGGGCCAGCCTACACGCGTCCCTTTGTTCGGGGCTGCCGTCCCTTTCCTCTCCTTGTCCACTCTGCAGAACGGCCATGATTTCCCAGTTCTTCATCCTGTCCTCCAAGGGCGACCCACTCATCTACAAGGACTGTATCCTTGACCCACGAGTCCACGGGGGGAGGCTGGGGTGGGAGTAGTGTCCCAGAGCTAGCTTGTGTCTCCGGCTCCTTAGCTGTCCTTCAACCGGTCAGTCCGCGGGGACAGTGGAGGCCGGGATGTGGCCGAGCTCTTCTACCGGAAGCTGACGGGACTGCCTGGAGAAGAGTCCCCGGTTGTCATGGTAACCACAGGGGGTTGGAGTGCTATTCTGGCAGGTTCGGGTGGAGGGGACGCTTCCTCCCCCTCGGGGCTGTGTCCTTGAGAGCTTCCCACTGGGGTGGGGGCCGTGCATTCCTCCAAATAATATTGAGGAAAGTTTATTGAGCGCTAACGATATAGCAGGCACAGCTCCTCGCATGAGGAAGGGACTCTCATGAACCCCACTTTACACTTGGGGAGACGGCCCTTGGGAGGTTTCTGATTCGCCCGAGGTCGCACTGCTGGGCAGTTGGGGAATCGGGGTACCAGCTAAAATCTCGTGGGCCCTTAAGCACAACTCCCTTCCTGACGCTTTCTCTCCCCCCCCCCCCTTTTCTGCCTCAGCACCACGATGACCGGCATTTTGTTCACATCAGACACAGTGGTCTCTACTTGGTGGCCACGACTTCAGAAAACATTTCTCCCTTCAGCCTCCTAGAGCTGCTCTCTCGGTGAGGAGGGCAGGGCGGGGCAGCTGGGTGTTGGGGGCGAGAGGAGGAAGAGAGGCACACGCCATTCTTTTTCTCAGGTTGGCCACCCTCCTGGGCGATTACTGCGGCTCCCTGGGAGAGGGGACCATCTCCCGCAACGTGGCCCTCGTCTATGAACTCCTGGATGAGGTGTTGGTAAGGGTCCGAGATGTCCTCGGTTGGCCCTGTTCCCTAAAGAGCTGTTCCTTGATGGTGAGGCCAAGGCCACTCCATCTCACCTCTTTGCTCCACGGGCCCCCCTAAAACGGCTCTTCCCCGTCGGTAGGATTATGGCTATGTGCAGACCACATCCACAGAGATGCTGAGGAACTTCATCCAGACCGAGGCTGTGGTCAGCAAACCCTTCAGCCTCTTCGATCTCAGCAGCGTGGGCTTGGTGAGTAGAGGGACAGAGGACCAGGAGGGAGAAGGTTCGGCCGGGAGTGTCAGACCTGGAGGACTGATTGCTTCGGGTGCTTTGCAGTTTGGGGCTGAGACACAACAGAGCAAAGTGGCCCCCAGCAGTGCAGCCAGCCGCCCCGTCCTGTCCAGCCGTTCTGACCAGGTGAGGGACGCTAAACAGGTTCAGACCCTCTGATTCTGTTTTAGGGGATCCCAGAGTCCAAGATGCCTGCCTATCTTCCCACCTCTCCTAGATTTGGATAATCCAGTCCCTTCCCATACCTCGTGTCCCCCACCCTGGCCCTAGCGTCCACCGCTCTGTCCATTTTAGAATACAGGCTGTTCGGCCTCCAACTACCCAAATGCCCTCTCTTCCTCAGAGCCAAAAGAATGAAGTGTTTTTGGATGTGGTTGAGAGACTGTCCGTACTGATAGCATCTAATGTAAGTTTGGGCCCCCCGCCCTGGAGCTGGGGTCAGGTAGTATCTGGCAAACACATTTGGGGAGGTCATCTCTGGGCACTAACGTCTCTGCCACTCCAGGGCTCACTGCTGAAGGTGGATGTGCAGGGGGAGATCCGACTCAAGAGCTTTCTTCCCAGTGGCTCTGGTGAGAAGTCTGCAGGGTGGGCCTAGGGTTGGGTGTGGGACAGACTTCTTGGTGGGGTTTGTGGTGGTATTTGGTGGCCTTTTCTGATGTCCTTTTTTTCTGGCAGAGATGCGCATTGGCTTGACAGAAGAATTTTGTGTGGGGAAGTCGGAACTGAGAGGTGAGAAAAAAGTGGGTCTTTCTCTCCTACCAGAAGCTTCATGCAGAGAAGTTAGAGACAGATCCCTATCCCATCCCTGCTCTTCTCTCCCAAAATATGGCTTAGCAGAGGAGTCTTTCTTTCTAGGTTATGGGCCAGGAATTCGGGTGGATGAAGTCTCATTTCACAGCTCGGTGCAACTGGATGAATTTGAGTCTCATCGAATACTCCGCTTGCAGCCACCTCAGGGCGAGGTCAGGATGGGCTGGCCTAGCATATTCCATCTACCCAAGGGAAGCGAGGCAGTTCAGGTGTGAGGGGACCAAACTGATCTCCGTTTCTCCCTCATCTTAGCTGACTGTGATGCGGTACCAACTCTCAGATGACCTCCCCTCCCCGCTTCCCTTCCGGCTCTTTCCCTCTGTGCAGTGGGATCGAGGCTCAGGCAGGTGAGACCATTTCCAGTTCTAGAATTTCTCTGGAACCCACGTCAATAGGTAGATTTATTGTGGAGGTATGGTGGTTAGTGGTATAGGTTACAAATTAGAAAAAGGCACCCTCCCTCCAAGTGGACTCAGCCCCGTGAACACTAGTGACTAACAGAGTTGAGTAGATTTCAGCCCTTCTCGCCTTCCTTCAGTACATGTATGGGGGCTGGTGAGATGCCAGTAGGATATGGCTAGAGCAAGCATGTCAAACCCGCGGCCAGTAGGCCGCATGTCTCGTTTGCATGCCGGCCACGAGTTTGACATGCTTGGGCTAGAGTAACGGTGTCGTATTCTCTCATCCAGGCTCCAGGTTTATCTGAAGTTACGATGTGACTTGCCCCCAAAGAGGTATGAGTGGGGGTAGCCAAGACTAGTTCAGCTATAGGGAGTAGGAGAAAGGGCCCAGATAGATACCTGTCGCTATGGCTTTCAGATGCAGCCACCAGCCTAGGAATCAGTTTAGTTAGAGGCTGGAGAGTTTGGGAAGGGGGTGGGTGGAACTTGTGGTGAATTCCAGCTGTGACATTAATGAAGCGTGGAGACAAGTCACTACCTTTCTGGGGCTGACTCTGTTCCTTTCATGTTTGCAGCCAGGCTCTCAATATCAGGCTTCATCTTCCCCTGCCTCGAGGGGTGGTCAGGTTAGTGTGTGTGCATTATGGTTTTACCAGCTTCCCTGGACAACAGGATGGCACTGGGGAGGAGAGTATATACTGCGGGGGTGGAAGTGGTCTGCCCCTGAGGCAGTCGGGCTGAGCCTAGCACCTTTCCAAACTCTAGCCTGTCTCAGGAGCTGAGTAGCCCAGAGCAGAAGGCAGAGCTGTGGGATGGAGCCCTTCGCTGGGACCTGCCTCGCGTGCAAGGAGGCTCTCAGCTCTCAGGCCTTTTCCAGGTATCAGCTGCTGATTCTCTAAGGCCCACTTCTCCCTCCATTTTCAGCCCCAACTCATGTCTCCTAATATAGTTGCTGCGTTGTTCCCACTAATATAATCACCTTCCTGGCCCCACGGCTCCCCTCCCCACCTTCCTCTCTGTCTTCGGCACTCATCCCTCTGCCTCTGTCCCCCACAGATGGAAGTCCCAGGTCTGCCCGGGCCTCCTGGTCAAGGACATTCCACCTCAGCCCCTCCTCTGGGGCTGGGCCCTGCGAGCCTCTCCTTTGAGCTTCCCCGGCACACGTGCTCCGGCCTCCAGGTTCGCTTCCTCAGGTTGGCATTCAGACACTGCAGCAATGCCAACCCCCACAAGTGGGTGCGACACCTAAGCCACAGTGATGCTTATGTCATTCGGATCTGAGGCTCCCCAAACAAGGACATGGGCAGAAAAGACGGTGGCCTGTGTTTCAGCAGGAGGACGATACTGTCTTCTCCATCCTTCTGGCCTGTGGTTATGGATCTGGCTGGAAGAGACCCAAGTCCTAGAGACCACGAGGGCTCAACAGGTTAGATCCTTCCATTGTATCGGACACAGGAAGGACTGAGGTGAATCAGAACTTATAAATCAAACTTTTATTACGAGGAGCTGGCTGTACAATATCTAAAAAGAAAGTTAAGGTGAGGGAAGCAGATGACTACTTCCTTCCACCCAGCGTGTGTGTGTGTGTGTGTGTGTGTGTGTGTGTGCGCGCGCAGAGAGAGAGAGAGAGAGAGAGAGAGAGAGAGAGAGAGAGAGAGAGTGAGTCTTGGGAAGAGAAGGTTGGCAGATGTGTGACAGCATTAAGGGGCAGGCTGAGGCGAGCCAGATCCAGGGGGCTGGGAGCCATTAGCCTTTGGAGTCCCTGGAGCTGGAGGAGGGCTATCTCCAGCTTCCTGTTTTCCCCCACAGAGGGCACTGCCCCCAAGTGGGGAAGGGGCTGAGGACTGGGGAGGGACTGGGGAAGGGTGGGAGGTGGGGGGGCCTCCTTTGCCGTCCCCTGTTGGGGGAAGAGAGACCACTATGTACTTCTGGACACTGCCGGGGCCAGAGGGGGCAGTGCTGGGGGGTGCAGCTGTGGCAGTGGAGACCAGCTTGACAATGGGCTGCACACTGGGGACCGTGGTAGTGACAGGAGAGGTGGTGGTGGAGCCTGAGCCAGGGGCTGAGGTGCTGAGGGACAGGACCTGGGAGAAGAATGTAAAGTCAGTGTCTGTTATCTTGCATCCTCACCGCTCCCCAGGCCTGGGGGAATACCTCACTTGCTCCAACCAAATAATCAATCCTCTGATTCATCCTCAGGGGGAGAAGCTATGGCCTTCGGGGCCCCTGGGAAGTGCTCCTTCTAGCTCCTGTTTTGGGCCCAGAGGTGACTGGGCTCTACTCTGGGGTCTCTCAGGACAGCATGGTGACATGCTTCCCATCATCCCTGGTCCCATAGGGCTCTACATACCTGTTGGGTGGATGAGGCACTAGAGGACGATGACATTACAATAAACTTGGTGGGAGGAGGGGAAGGCTGAGGTGGAGCAGCAGCTCGTGCAGACACCAGTGTCTGGACGGGCAGTGCAATGGAGCCAGGGACTTTCAGCAAGCCAGGGGTCCGAGGGCCAGGTTGAGGGGCCTGAGAAAGGGTCAGCGTGGGTCGGGGCTGTAGGAGGAAGACGCAAGAAGAAAATGTCAACATCTAAGAAAAAGGGCTCGTCTTGCTCCTGAGTTGGTCTCACTGGGGTGGGGGTTTAGCTGCCTCCAAAACTTTTGACTCGGAGGGCCCCGGGTTTTAAAAAATTCATGCTCAGCATGGGCATGCCGTTAATTCCACATCCCAACGCAAACTGGGGCTCTGTCCCGCCCCTGTTATTCTTCATTCCTCCTCCCTGGACTGTCACTGACCTGAGTGATGGTCAGAGTGGTCCTGTTGACCTGTTGAGCCTGCAGAGCAGCTTGTGCCCGGGCTTTGACCACATGGGAGCAGAGGAGGGGCCCAAGGGACCCAAATTCTGCCCGATAGGCATCCTGATTGTCAGGTGGTGGGCGCAGCTTTGCCAGAACAGGGGCACAGTGCTTCTGTAGAGATAAAGCAAAAAAAAAAAAAGGCAGGTAGGAAGAGGGTCGGGATTCTCAGAAACATGGTGAAGGCATGAAAAAGGCTATTACCATTTCAGTATGTTCTTGTTGAAGGCCAAACTGCTGGCATAGCAGTGTGTATAAGGAATGCTGTGGTTTTTCTTAATAAGAAAACATAGGCACCAACTGGTGTGAACAGAGAACATGCTAAATACCCTGGTAATATCTGAGAGGTAGTTTTGGTCCATAGGGCATTTGCTGTACACAGAATGGGCCAAAGTGATGCAGAAGCATGAAGGGTAGTGCAGTCTGGAAGCCTTGAGATTTAAGACCTCTTATTTCTTATTTAACTCCTTTGTGCCTCAGTCTTTTCCATCTGCTAAATAGTATTGGACTCTGAGGTTGCTCTGAATATATGAGGCAAAGATGGGATAAATGAATAAAAGACCACATTCTTGCTAAACATTGTACCTGTGTGTGTGTGTGTGTGTGTGCGCGTGTGAGAGTGTGAGGGGGGGAGGGAGGATCAGTGGGAAGAAGCAGGGGGGCGGGGAGGGGGCTCTGGTCACCAGGAGGAGGCTCTGCACGTGGTCAGCTCCAATTCGGTCAATGTTGCTCAGCACAGGGCCATCCAGGACACTTCGGATCCGCTCCCCCTCCTGCTGCAGCCGTGGCAGAATCAGAGTTTTAATCACCTGTTGGAAAGGAAGAGGAGAAGCCAGGGCCCTGGGGTCACCACAGAGTCTCCCAGGTGGTGGGCTATTGCCCACTATGACTTCATGATGCCTCCCTCCCAAGTGCTTCCCCACTGACATCATGTCCCAGCTCGGCCAGGCCTGCAATGGAGCCGTAACGTGTAGTCCATGGAGTCTTCTCATCCACCCAGCTCTGTAAGGGGATGGAAAATAAATCCAGGTAAATGGGCCTGAAAGCCTAATTGGTAAGGACCCAAGTCTCATAAACACACTTTCCTTGTAGATCATTAAGACATTACAAATATATATGGCATACGGCTCAAGTCCCATTCCCAATCCCTCTGCCCTCTGCCCCTTGTTTTCAATTTCCACCCACAATTGACCCACCACCACTGCTCTCATTGTCCTGGTGACAACCCTGAGGTAGAGATGTGAAAGGGCTTATGATCCTTATTCTGGCTCACCTTGGTGAAGGTCTTGGTGATCCGGGACTGGATGTTGTTAGTGGTTGTGCTGAAATGCTTGCAGATCTGGGCCACCAGGCGGGCAGCAAAGTCCCGGAGTGCCCAGTGATTGTCCACATCTGGCCTCAGACACAACTGTCTGCTCACGATGCAGGTCATCACAGCTGGAATCAATTCATGCACCTGAGAGAAAAGTGATAAGGCAGCTAATTATGGTTACTGGCTTACTGTTGGTGGCGGTGAGGTCTCCAAAGCCTGGGATAAGAGGTGGGTAGGCAGGACCACTCACGTATTTTTCTAGATACAGCGTAGGGTTGTCCATCAGTGCCTTCACCATGCGCATCAAATAGATGAGCAGGGCCAGGTTGTTCTGCACCACATTCACACGGACCTATAGGAGGGAGAAGTGACAGGGCAGGGAGACACTTTAGATGAGCTTCCCCTGCCAACTCCTCACCCCCGGGAACCTCATTCTAGGGCCTTGACCACATGGGAGCAGAGGCGGGGTCTGAATCCTCTCACCCCCTCTGAGATGAAGGTGCTGAATCGTGGCAGCATCTGATAGAGCCCTGGGTCTGTTGCGATGCTCTGAAGGGCTTCCTGTGGGAGGAGGGGAATGAGTGAGGTGGGGCAGACACCACGGGGAGAACCTGTGAGGCCTCCAAGAGAAGGGTCTGCGGTAAAGGCAGGGTGGCGGGGCCTCACCGCTCTCTTGGCTTCACATGACCCCACACAGGCTTCAGTGATCTCCTTGTAGTACAGTTGCTGCTCCACAGACAGCTCATGGATACTTCGGGGCTTTAATCGAAAAGGGCCCCCCTCCAGGAGGGGTGGTGCCTTCTTCTCTTTCCCTGTGTAAATTGGGAAGATGGCCTTGAAAAAGAAAGCTCCAGAAGCGGCCTCAGTATCAGAGAAACCTTGACCCTCTACTCACCTACCCAGGGAGACCTGGCTTCCCTTACGCTGCTTGGTCCCTTCTGGGGCTTTCTGGCTGACCTCACCCAATTCACAGTGACTATCTGGCTTTGGGGAAAGCGCCGAAGAGGCCTGGCCTAGCAGTACTGACCTTTGCCATCAGCTGGAGCAGCCCCTTGACCTTTGCTTTTCAAGGGTCCATCTTCCTCCTGGCCTGGCTTTGCTGACTTCAGGGGTTCTGTGGCCTCAGCCTTCTGCTGCTCTTTGGGAGCTGGTGGGAAAGCAGTCAGTTGCAAGAGTGTTGAGGTAGAAGGAGGGGCGGGGGTGGGGGTGGGGAGAGACAGAGGGATGGGCTCTGGGCAGGGAGGTTACCTGGAGGTGGATTCTCTGGGATAGCTGGCTGGCAGCCTTCAATGCTCAACCAATGAGCTGTGAGGAAGGAAGGTATCAAGTTGAACTGCAGATGAATACTAGGGAGTCACTCCACACTAAGAAACATGTGTTTTCTTTCCTGTTCCCACTTCCTGCCACTCACCAGGGATCTCACACTGAGTGTTTCATCCTTGTGAGTCTCCTTAAACCCATAAGCATTGCCCCTCCTTTCCTTCCCCTGCCCCCCGCTCTCCTTTCCCCCAACCTTTGAGGCAGACGTCCAGGGGCACCCGGGGCAGAGGGGTATTGATGATGTCACTCAGGTCAACCTCCTTCTCCTCATAGAAGTAGAGTTCCCGGCCCCCACCAGAGGCGAACCGGAAAGGAATGAACTCTTGAGCATGGAAGCCATACAGTGGCTATCTCAGGAGAGAGAGAGAGAAAGACAGCAGGATGAGAAGGGGGCCCACGGGAGGCCTGTTCTCACCCCCTGCCCATCTCAGTCCTGTGTGTCCCAATCACCTCCACGTTCTTTAGCTTCAGTGCATAGTCAATGTCACTGGTGGTGAGCTTCTGCCGCTTCCCCATGTGCATGAACTTTAAGGCATCCTGGGTGGGAGAACAAATGTCAGCCTGAGACACCGAGGAAGGGGCCTGGGCATCCTCCTCAACACAATGCAGGGCTGGGGGAGGGGCCAGATTACCTGTGCAATCTCCTTGATGCGGTAACTGACTTCATCTGCCAGCAGCTGACAGGTTTCCTCCTGAATCTGGGCGATGCCCATCGATTCGGCCACCACCTTCATGGACTCCGAAG
Organism: Myotis daubentonii; assembly: GCF_963259705.1. Classification (NCBI taxonomy): domain Eukaryota; kingdom Metazoa; phylum Chordata; class Mammalia; order Chiroptera; family Vespertilionidae; genus Myotis; species Myotis daubentonii. The sequence continues at coordinate 36,364,145 of NC_081843.1, read as the reverse complement.
GCAGCACAGTGTTGCTGAGCTTCAGCTTCTTCTCCTCAGCCATTCCGGAGCTCTTCCTCCCTCCCCTGAAGGGTGATGCCCCAGGGTGGAGAGATGGGAGATCCTGGGGGGAAGGGGTGGGCAGAAGAGATAAAAAGAAATGTGAGACCCAAAGTAGAGGGCTGTCTGCTCAGGAGAGGCCACAACAAACGGAGGACAATGAGGATGTGAGGAGGGAAGAACTCGTGGTACCTTCTGTCCATCCCCGCACGAGTCAGCATTGGGTGTAACAGAAGGAGGTAGCAATTCGATCCAGTTCAACATAATTTATTGAGCTCTGACTCTATGCCAGGCACTATACACGTGAGGCACAGTAGGAATGATCTTGACCCTCAATTTAAATACCAGCCCTAGCATTACTGTGCTGTGTTTCTAGGGCAGGTTACTTCAACTGTCCCTGCTTTGGGTTTCCATATTTCCATAAAATACGGAAGACCCTTTTTTCCTAAGATTGTTTTACACATACTTTCCTCTCTCTTGTCCCTTCTTGCATTATTACTTGACACAAATACAGTTCTGGTTAAATACAACTTCTCACACCCTGACCCTATATGCTTGTACAATTCAATATGATGAGAAAAATACACAACCATCATGGCTAATTGCCACTTTAAATTCATGGCCACAAACTTCAAATGGGCCCTTAATCCTGCCAGACAAGCATAGTGTAACTCACTGACTCAGTCTCCCTCTGTCCTGTGTGACAGCCTTTCTCCTTCCCCACTTCTGACCATCAGAAGGGACCCCCAGGCTTTCACCATGTCCACCCACCGAGTAGCACTCTACCCACATACCTGCCTTCCCACCTGTTACTACAGAGAAACTGGTCATGCCCGACACCACCTCCAACATTGTTCCAGTGTTTGTCCCATCTCCCTCTGTCATCAATTTCTCAACCTACCAGATCATTTCCATCGGCCGACAAAATGCAGTTATTTTTCCTAGCTTAAAAACAGCCTTAAAAAGAAGGAAATTCTGACACATGCTACAACATGAATGAACCCTGAGGACATTATGCTGATTGAAATAAGCCAGTCACAAAAGGACAAATATGGTATGATTCCACTCGTGTGAGGGTCTTAAAGTAGTCAAACTCAGAGTCAGAAAGTAGAACGGTGGTTACTAGGGGCTGGAGGAGGGGGAATGGGAAGTTATTGTTTAATAGGGACAGAATTTCAGTTTTACAATGTGAAGAGTTCTGGAGATGGATTGTCGTGATGGTCACACAACAATGTGAATGTATTTAATGCCACTAAACTACACTTAAAAATGGTTAAGATGATGGGCTTTATGTGTATTTTACCAAATTAAACATTAAGACAAATCTTTTATTTCACTTTATATGATATACCCCATTTTTTCTCCTCCTTGCAATAAAACTCCCTCAAAAAGTTGTTTTAACTTTGTTTCTAATTCTCCTCTCCGCTCTTGAACCTACTCCAATCAGGCCTTTGTCCCTCTAGGTCCCTGAAACTCTCAAGGTCATGGATGACTTCACATTGCCAAATCCAAGGCCCACTGTCCTCATCTTCTTTCACCTCAAAAGCAGTACATAGCATAGCTGACTACTACTTTCTGAAAACTTTTTTTTTTACTCCACTGTGGCACCAACTTCTGGTTTTCCTCCTACCTCACTGGCCATTACCCTCAGTTTCCTTTTCTGGTTCTTCCTCCTCACCTGCTTAATGTTAGAATGTCCTAGAGCAGTGGTCGGCAGACTCATTAGTCAACAGAGCCAAATATCAACAGTACGACGACTGAAATTTCTTCTGAGAGCCCAATTTTTTAAACTATATAGGTAGGTACATTGTTATTAACTTAATTAGGGCACTCCTACGGCTTAGGAAGAGCCACACTCAAGGGGCCAAAGAGCTGCATGTGGCTCGCGAGCCGCAGTTTGCCGACCATTGCACTAGGTGATCCAGCCAGATTCCTCCATTCCCACTGCAGGTGCCCATCATCTATCACCTGGAGAACTTCAATAGCCCCCGGAGAAGCTCTTCCGGCTTTCACCTGGCTCTTGACTTCTACTCCCAACACAGCTGCCAGAGTGATCCTGTCAAATTATAAGTCAGATTGGGTCACTGTTCAAACTCTGTAATGGCTCCCCATTTACCATCCAGAAAAACCCAAAATTCTTATTATGGTCCACAAGGCCCTCTCTGCATGACATCTCTGACCTCCTTTCCTTCCTTCTTCCAGCTCCACTGCCCTCCTTGCTGTTCAAACCTGAGAGACATGCTCTTGTTTCATGGCCTTTGCTATTCCTTCTGCCTGGAATGCTCTTCCCCAGATGACAGCCTGACTGCCTACTTCCACCGCCCTATTTAACAGCACACTCCACCCACCCTCTTCCTCCCCATGGCATCTAACATCCAATCCATATTGTATCATTTCTTATCGATGATCACCACACCTCCTCCTCCCGCGCCGTATGGACAGAGAGCTTTGTCTATTGTGTTCACTGATGTGTTCCAAGTCAGCAGACTGTTGCCCGAGACACTGTAAATATTCAATACACATTTGCTGAGTAAACGAACGAACTGTGAGGATTAGAGAGATCTAAGCGCTCAATACATATTCGGTACCGGCGTTATCCAGAGGAGCAAGTACAGACCCAAGCTTGGAATCTACTGTCTGGCCAGCAGGAAGGGGGCTCGCGTAAAGCTGGTATTGGGAAAACGGATGCAAAAGTGTTCAGGGCCGACTGCGACTGCGGGATGTCGGTGGGGCTGGGGCGGACGCGCCGAGGGCGTGAGAAGATGGAGACCCAAGAGAATTTGGTTCTTCCCTACACATCCAGCTCTCCTCCTCCACTCTGGTCTAATTTGCCGGGAACACACTTATTCACACATACTCTGCGCCTGGAGCCGGGGTACAGGAGGCGGTCGTGCCCCAGCGTCCTGGCGAACTACGAATCCTTCAACACCCGGCGGTCTCTGCCAGGAAGAGCTCACAGCGCTCGACAGCCCCTCAGGCCGGTGGAGTCGGCGGAAAGCCTTCACCGAGGACTAACCTGAGCGAGAGCCAACAGGAAAACGGGCCCGCGGTCCCCCGGCCGGGGGTCCAGCTCGAAGGAGCCGGGAGCCCACCTCATCCCCCATCATCCCTCCAATGCAAACACATAGAGTCCCCACGCGCACGGACACGCCACCAACCGTCCTCTTCCTGGTCCCCGCACAGGCCCGACAAGGGGTTTAGGCCGGGGTACCCCTCGACCCCCTCCCGCCAGCCGAGCGCCCCAAGAACGAAGAACTCTCACCGCCGCCAAAGCGCCCGCTCAGCCGGCGCTCGGCGCCATGTTGGCCCCGCCCCCTCCAAGGAGCCGGTCCTGGCAGAGAAAAGGAGCCAGTCCCTACCCCTTCTCTGAGCAGGAATAAATTGTCTAGACTCACGGCCTGAAATTATGTAAAAACTCTGTGTCTACAGCTACATGTCAGGAGCAAACACTTCTGTGGCGCTGACTTCTGTGTATCCCCTCACTACCCGGCGGCCAGGACCTTCCGGAGGCGCCACAAATCCCGGGCGGGGAAGGCCGGAGCGACGTGGTCCCGCCCCCTTTCGGGTCGGCACTGCGCGTGCGCCTCCGTGCTGGGCTCGACAAAGTTGCCTCGGAATTAAAAGGGCCCGCTGCCTGCCCGAAGTTGGTTAGAAGGCAAGGGGTGTTAAGTTGTGGACAGCACTTTGTCATGGGACCTGTGCCGTTGGGAATATTGCTTTTCATTTTGACTGCATGCGTCCCAGCTTGGGCTGGGGCGCCGAAGGAGGAGGACGATGACACAGAACGCTTGCCCAGCAAATGCGAAGGTATCTGAAAGGAATAGCCCCTTTTGGCATCCCTCTGCCCCACCTCCTTTGTTTGGGCCGGACCAAATGGACCGTGATGGGTGGGTCGCTCAACCTCCTTAAAGACCTGAGGGAGGTTTTGGTGGAGTTTCGCGGAAGTCGAATGGGATCAAGGGAGGGAACCTATAGTGGTTTCCAAAATCTATGGCACTACAATTCCCATGAGACATCCAGAGAGAGCCCGCTTTTTCTGGCTGGTTTGGGCCCCAATGGTTTGTGGGAATTGTAGTTCAGAGACTATTCGCCCAGGACCACCACGCTACTGAGCATCTTCTGTGTGTTTTTCCCAAGCCACTAGACCTCATTCTGGAGATCCTGCAGGAGCGGGATGTTAGGCTTACCTTGTGGATATCCTCTGCTCCACCTCGGCAGAGACACTCCCAAATTACAGGTCCCGCGTTCTCCTGAAGGGGCTTGGGGATGAGTAAATCAGCCCTTGACGCTCATAAATGAAAGAGGAGGCCACACAGAGGTTCCCCATAGGTGTGAGGCTTTCCAAAGGGTGTGTGTGTGCTGTATGGATTTTACAGCAAGCAGTATCTTCTGTGGTTGCACTATTTGTGGGTCCCAGCTGGTGTTAGGCAGTTATTTATTGGGCTCCTTCTGGATGCACAATAGCAATAGAGAGCAATAATAGGGAGAAGGCATTTCAGAACTGGGCCATTGCGTGCACTGGTTCCCTAGTTTGTTGCCTTCCTGACTCTTCTTCCCTGGATTCTTTTTCTTTTAACCTGCATTTCAGTACCGCTGTTCCTCAACACTTGGACCTAATCTCTACTCCCCTTTCACTTGTGCCCCTACTCCTCTGTCAGAATTTCTAAACACAGACCCAATCTTGTCAGTCCTTGCTTTAACACCTGGGCAGGCTTCCTGCAGTGATTAGAGTACAGCCAACATTGTTGTTAGGGCAGAACACACATTTCTTTGTTTTATGCCCCCCCCTTTCTTTCTTTTCCACAAACTCCCACCCCCAAAATGCCCATGCTGAAGCCACACTGTACTCAGCAGCTAGTGAGCCTGCCTTATCTTTTCCCACCTCTGCTTCTCCCTTTGCCTGGAATAACCTTCTCACTTCTGCATGTTGTTCTCCAAGATCCAATTTAAATGTCACCTCCTTTGGAAGCCTTCTTTTCGTATTTGTCTCCTCTCACTGTATTGTACCCGTGGAGGGAAAGAGAGTACCTGTGTCTCCCAGATCTTAGAGCAGTATCTGGCATGTTTTAGGCACTTTTGTTACTTGCTCCTGTGTTTAGTTCACTTGGCACTTCTGTATAGGCCACTCCCTTTCTTGGGACCCATAATGTGCCAGGTCACATGCTAGGTGCTGGAAAGACAGTGGTGGAACAGATACAATGCTCACCCTTAAGGAAATCCCAGGCTAGCAGGAAGTCAATATGTAACCATTGGATGAATTTTGCATTTCCTAATGAGATTAAGTCTCTTGGTCTTTTTAAAAAATATATATATTTTTATTGATTTTAGAGAGGGATAGGAAGAAACATCAGTGATGAGAGAGAATCATTGATCAGCTGCCTCCTGCACACCTCCTTCGGCGCCCCAGCCCAATCAAGCCCACAACCTGGGCATGTTCCCTTGACTGGAATCGAACCTGGGACCCTTCAGTCCGTGGGCTGATGCTCTATCCACTGAGCCAAGCCAGCTAGGGTCTTAATCCCTAGGGTAGGAACCATCACACCATTTTGCCATCTTTTTTTCTATCCCCGACTGCATTGGCAGTGTTTCATGGATAGGGATGGTGGGTCTTAATTGCTCTCTATTGCTATTGTGCATCCAGAAGGAGCCCAATAAATGACTGCCTAACAACAGCAAAGACTTATACACTGCTCACTTCGTGCTGGCACTATTGTAAAGGCTTTACATGGATTGATTTAATCCTCACCACACCCCTATGAGGAGGTACTATTATTATCTCCATTTTAGAGGTGAAGAAACCAAGGCACAGCAGATTGCTACACAGCTTACTAAGTGGCTGAGTCAGGACTGTAAATCAGGCTGGCTCCAGAGTCTGCATTTGAAACCATCACGCTCTGCTGCTTTTGCTCATCTGCAGAATGAGTTGCTGGCATGTTTGTTTATCTCTCATGTCCCTTTGGACATCTAGTGTGTAAGCTGCTGAGTCTGGAGCTACAGGAACAGCTGAGACGCACTGGACGATCTCGAGAGGTGCTGGAGCTGGGGCAGGTGCTGGACACGGGCAAGAGGAAAAGACACATCCCTTACAGCGTTTCGTGAGTCCTTGATGCTCCTCCACCTTTCAACCCCCGAAAGAGCTCTGGGAGCTCATACAGTATTCAAGGAGTCTTTGTTTCCCCTCTTCCCACAGAGAGACAAGGCTAGAAGAGGCCTTGGAGAATTTATGTGAGCAAGTTCTGGATTACAGTGTTCATGCTGAGCGCAAGGGCTCACTGAGATATGCCAAGGTCAGACTCCTCCCGGGGCAGGATCCCACTGCTCAGGCCTATATCCTCTGGAGCCTCCCTTCTCTAGCCTTTCAGTGTCCCCTCCTCATCTTTAGACTCCCACATCTCACCCTCATGGAACTTACCCTTCCGACTCTGGTGCTTGACAAAACTGATATGGTGGGAAGGGACAGGAAGAAGCTGAGGTAGTGGGCTGGGCTGATCCCAAATTCCCATCTCACAGGGGCAGAGTCAGACCATGGCAACGCTGAAAGGCCTGGTGCAGAAGGGGGTAAAGGTGGATCTGGGGATCCCTCTGGAGCTGTGGGACGAGCCCAGTGTGGAGGTCACATTCCTCAAGAAGCAGGTAGGTTAGGATACAGCCCAGGGAGGTGAGAAGGGAACCTGAAAGGGGAACTAGATCCTAGGGAGGTCTACCTCTGAGCAGGGAGAAGAAGGCAGAGTGAGGACTGTCATTGATTGACATGCACCCGGAGCATATCAAGAAGTAATAATGGAGACTAATAATATGCATTACCACTTACTGAGTACCAACCATGTGCAAGTTTGGAGCCATATACATTTCAGCTGCTGCCTCATTTTGCCCTCACAACCACCTAATTACCATTTCCCATCTTACAGACAAGGAGCTGAAACTTAAGAGTTTAATAACCTACTCAGTAGAGGAGGTGTTAGTAAATGTTTATTGAATGAATGGGGATCACACAGCTAGTAAGCCACGTTTAAACTCCTGGCTATCTGCCTCTCCAAGGTGGGGTGGGGAGACAGGTAGTAAAGAGCAAAGAGGAAGGTTCCCAAAGCCCAGCAGAGCAGGTACTCTTCTGACCCTTCCACTTGACCAGTGTGAGAAAATGCTGGAGGAGTTTGAAGAAGTCGTGGAAGACTGGTACTTCCACCATCAGGAGCAGCCCCTGCAGCGTTTTCTCTGTGAAGGTCATGTGCTCCCAGCTTCTGAAACTGGTAAGTGTGTGGGCTGGTCCCTTCCCTGCCAGGCCACAACATCCCCTACCCCCAGGACCAACATCTAACTTGTTTTCTATCACCCAAATTAGCATGTCTACAGGAAACTTGGACTGGAAAGGAGATCACAGAAGGGCAAGAGAAGACCGAAGGGGAGGAGGAGCAAGATCAAGAGGAGGAGAAGGAAAAGGAAGAAGAGATGACTAGCGCACCAGGCCACCCCACGCATGACCCAGAGGACCTTTGACCCTTGTTTTTGAGTCCCCAGGAAGGGCAGGGGTCATGGAGAGGCTCTGAAGCCTGAGCTCCCTCTACCCCACAGCTTTAATGGTGTGTGTGTGTGTGTGTGTGTGTGTGTGACCCCTAAGCTTGTAGTTGTTCTCTCCCATCTGGTCTCAGGCAGAATCCTGATGGTACAGCATGGCATAGCTGTGGGGAGAAAGGTGTGAGCAGTAGGTGGAAGCCCCACCCCAACGGATGAGCCCTCTGCCTGCCATCTAGCTCCCTCAGCTGTAGGTGTGGAGACGACATTGAAGGCTTTCCCCTTTAATTATCTCTACTACTTCAACCCCCACCCAGAGGTCAGCAATGGCATAGGAGTTGGGGGCCTTGGGGACGTCACTTGGCCTTGTTTAGACCCTTACAAGGATGAAGCCAGAGGGCATTCTCTGCGACTTACATCTCCGAAGGCTACGTGCCAACTGACTGTGACCGCGGAGGGGGCGCTGGATGGGGATGGGGTGATGCTGATAAGTTAGGCGGAGTAGGCACTTAGTCTACTTTATATTCATTCCACCGATGGCCCGCCACATAATTTCACAGGTGCCAAATTTTCTATATCGCTAGGAAGCTTTCTTTTTTTAAAAGTATCGGCTGCAACCAACATTTCCAGCGACTCCTGTGCACACATCCTAGCTGGCTGATGTGGCAGCGCCCCGCCCAGCGAACAGGGCTGCTGGCTGCCGTCCCGTTAGAAGCTAATGGTGCTCGGTAATGCTGCAGCCCAAGGCAGGTGGCAGGGATCCCAGGCCGAGGACGGCGTTTGGGCCGGGGTCCGGATCCGCGCACGCCGGAGAACGCGGCCGCGTTAGAACGCCGCGGGCGGTGTCGGCTCGGCCGCCATATTTGGGCTTATGGGAGCTCGCAGCGGACAAAATCCTTCGCGTTTTTCCGCTTTCCATTCTTCCCTTAGAACCTTAGAGGCGTAAAACTGGGTCCAAGGCAGAGAGCGGCGTAGGTTATAGAGAAGGAACTAAAAAGGACCTCCTTGGGAGGGTGACGAGTGTGGACCTACCACGAGAGCGTGGCAAGGCGGGGGCCCCGAAGACATTGAAAGACGCGCTGCTTCACGTGGAAGAAAAGGTTGGGCGAGACCATCCTCGGAAGGGGGCTGAGGCGATACCACTTTAAGAGTGAGGGGGCGGAAGGACTGAGACTTGGAGGTGCCACTTAGCGGAGGCTCCGGCGAGTGTGGGAACCCGGAGGGCCCGGACGTTGGCCCACAGCCCCGCTTTCTCCGGCCATGAGCCGTGTGGTGCGGACCGAGCCGCTGCGCGGGGAGCCCCCCGTGCGGCTGCCTGGCGACCCCTTCTCCGTGGTGGTTCTACTTCGGGGCTACGCGGAGCCCGAGGGGGCGGGCGGCGCCGTGCGCGCCGACGGCTCCGTGACCCTCATCCTGCCCCGCGCCTCCCGCCACCGAGAGCCTCCGTCCGAGGGCGGCGAGGCGAAGACCGCCCTGGAGGAGGCAGCCCGGGGTCCCATCCTCGTGGACACCGGGGGCCCCTGGGCTCGGGAGAGGCTCCTGGAGGCCCTGGCGGGGCAGGGCGTGGCCCCCGTCGACGTGACTCTGGTGGTGGGAACCCACGGACACTCGGATCACATCGGGAACCTGGGGCTGTTCCCAAGGGCCGCTCTGTTGGTCTCGCACGACTTCTGCCTCCCCGGGGGCTGCTTCCTTCCCCACGGGCTCGGGGAGGAGCGGCCCCTGCGGCTGGGGCCGGGGCTCGAGGTGTGGGCCACGCCGGGCCACGGGGGCCAGCGGGACGTGAGCGTGGTGGTGGCGGGCACGGCCCTGGGCACCGTGGCCGTGGTGGGCGACGTGTTCGAACGCGATGGGGACGAGGGCTTCTGGCAGGCCCTGAGCGAAGACCCGGCGGCTCAGGAGCGGAGCCGGAAGAGGGTCCTGGGCACAGCCGACGTGGTCGTGCCCGGCCACGGAGCCCCCTTCCTGGTGGTCAGGGAGGCCTGGAATCCAGAGGCAGAGGGCCCCGAGGCCAGAGACGAGGAGCCCCAGGAGACGCCGGACGCCCCAGGAGACGAGGAGCCCCAGGAGACGCCGGACGCCTGTGAGGGCGGCCCTCCCGCCCCAGCCCCCGGCCTGGGAACTGAAGTCTAGGTTGGGAGAGGACCAGTCAGCCAGAGTCGGAGGGGCCAGGTCACTCCCAGCGAGGACAGAGCGCTTCTGCCACCGCTGTCACCAATATCACCATTTTAGCAGCCAAACTCGGACCAAGGACGGACCAGCTGTGTGCCACCTCTGAGGGTTTCATTAACAAAATGGGAGACGATTGGGAGAGTTCTCCCAAATAAAAATTGGAAACTACGTTGAAAATCATAGTGCCTTAATGTAAATAAAAATTGGAAACTACATTGAAAATCATAGTGCCTTCATGTAAATGTAAGGAGATGAAGTATTAACAGTGACAGTTACGCAAATGTAATCAACAGCAAACGGGACACCTTTTGGCTAGTTGCTTATTTCTCAAGAGGTTGCAGGTTGCTGAGAGAAGGTGCAGGGCATGGAAGTAACACCACAGTCATCTGACTTATTCATGAATTTATTCAATGGATAGTTATTTAACTCCTGCTATGTCTCAAGCACCGGGATACAACAGTGAACGAGTCAGGCAAACTCCCTGTCCCTCATGGATATTACATTCTATTGAGACAGACAAGCAAACAACAATAATAGTACTAAATCAAATAACTACAGGTTGTGGTTAGTGATAGGAGAAAAAATCAGGCTGAGAAGGGGATCCGGTTCTGAGGGGTGGGTAGTCAGGGAAAGCCTCTGAGGAGATGATGTTTGATCAGAGAACAGAATGAGGAGAAAGCTGTACCCCTTGATCTGCTTGTGCAGCAGGAATCCATGGAGTTGGAAGAGTGGCGATAAATGAAACTGCAGAGTGACTGAGATCGGAGCCTTGGCTTTTGAGCAGGCCGATGACCTGGGCTCATTTATGTTTTAAAACAAACACTCTTGTTCTGAATGGAAAAGAGGTTAGAGTGGAGCAAGGATTGAATGGGCTGTGGTTGGGAAGCTTTTGCAGTCTTCCAGGTGAGAGAAGTTGATGGCACCTGGCCCATATCCCAGAAGTCCTATTAGGGCTGTGGTCCTCTTCACAACTGTCCCAGTCCCCTTGCCCTCTATCCACAGGTGTGGCAGATGGAGAGGAGGAAGTCCACCTTGTGGATGATGAGCCTCCCTGGGTGGATGCGATCAGGCAGGGCCAAACTGGAGGTCATTTCCCAGGTGTCTACAAAGGCCACGCAGAGGTCAGCAAAGACAGCTCAGAGAAGCCAGTTCACCTGGAGAGTGAACCAGTCACAGCCATACATGGACTTGTAGGGTGTTGACCAGCTTGGTGACCACAAGAGTGCAACCACAGCGGCCCAGATCCTGTCAGTCATCAGATAAAGATGGCCCCAGGCAAGGTGGCAAAGTAGACCCCAGCACTACCACGGTGTGGGGGTCCTGGCCAGGTCCCGGACCATGGAGTGCAGGGAAGCCACTGGTGTGTAAAGGGTGTGCAGGGACCCCTGTAGGCCTTCTAATGCAGCACTATGCTCTGGGCGGTCTCCATAGCCATCAGGGACCCTGTCTAACATGTGGCATGTAGGTAGATCCTCTCGTTTCAGGACTGTGGGGAAGTCGGGTTATTTAGAGCTATGCACTCCTACCTTGGACAAACAAATTCCTGCCCTCACTTTCCAGAACATAGGTATTCTGCTCATTACTCAGGCCTGGCCATTCGGGGCAACACATCACTTTGGCCACACTGATTGTCTTCAGGATGGACAGGTCACCTAAACAAGTCCAGTCTTGGTACTATTAAGGTTTTCGCTAGAGCTAGTGGAAAAGTCTAGTTTTTTCTACAAGACTGACATAGGAGGATGCATCATCTTGTCATTTGTCCAGACAGCCCACTGCTGCTGGAGACTAAAAATGAAGCTAATCAGTAGGGGCAGAAGTGAGCAGTTACGAGAAACAGACCTGATGACAAGTTTGAGTGCTGAAAGTCAGATCCTCTGCCTCGAACTCATCAGTCACCTGACTAATCAACTCCTTTCCTGCCTAAGCTTCTTTGACTGTTTTCAGTTGCTTGCAGCAAGAGAAGTTCTGAATGGATACAGACACGGGTGAAATGAGCCATTACAGGCAGTGAGGATAGTGTGGAGAGAGGGTTAACAGAGGGAAAGCAGTGCTTAAGATATTAAGTTGGGCCCAGAGTGTACGCTTAGAAGTTTCTCTAAAGCTTCCTTTTTGTGAAAACTCTCAGGAACACTTGACCTATATGATTAGATTCCTCTGCTCATAAATATTCAATGGCTCCACATACCTGCAGGACAATCCAAACTTTCTCTTCTGGTCCTTTTCAAGTCAAAGTTTGTCCAGTTTGGCTAGACTGCCTGCTTCCTTCCAGACAAGCCCACATCCTCTTTTTTTTCTGCAGGCCTTTGATTTTGTTCTTTCCCTGTTGTCTTCCCTCTCTTCTCTACTTTCCAGGCTCAACTCAGGTCACCTACAGAAACCCTCCCTGATGTTCCCAACCCTACCTTAAACTCTTGTAATGCAGTCTCTATATTATTATTATTTTTAAATATATTTTATTGATTTTTTACAGAGAGGAAGGGAAAGAGATAGAGAGTTAGAAACATCGATGAGAGAGAAACATCGATCAGCCGCCTCCTGCACATCTCCCACTGGGGACGTGCCCGCAACCCAGGTACATGCCCTTGACCGGAATCGAACCTGGGACCTTTCAGTCCGCAGGCCGACGCTCTATCCACTGAGCCAAACCGGTTTCGGCCAGTCTCTATATTATTCACTTAGCCTGGTGTTGGTAATTTTTTTCTGGAAATGTCCTCTCCCCATGGTTCCCCTTGAGAGCAGAAACTATGCAAGATACTTCTTTGAATGCTACAGAGCTCAGTATTTTGTCTATAAATGTTATGAAATAAATACATGCTATTTTTCTGATCTACCTGGTTAGCTGTTACCTGCTGCCCAGCTCTAACTCCTTGTCTAGGATTTAGATGTCAATCCCTGCCCAGCCTTTGAGAAGTTCCAACATCATGTCCACTTACACAAACAAGGGGGTGTCTCTCAAAGCCCTCCCTATTCACCTTTCTTCACAAGGCTCCAGGCGTCTTGCCATCTCCTGTCATGGCCATTCACGGCAGTGACACACAGATCCTCCATCACTGCCATGGGATGGAGTCCCTCATCATATGGATGAGTTGGCCCATTAGGCAGCCCAAGATTCTATCAACAGTGCAGAAGGAACATCCGGAGCAGGACACCAAGTGCTCCATATCTCAGTGGTAGAAGCCAGAGGGTTTGGGAGCTAGAAGTCTAGCATGGTATGGGGGTCATGGGAAGAAGAATATAACAGGGTAACTAGTAAAAAGCTAACATTTTTTGAGTGTTTACTCTGTGCCACATGCATGTACTATAACCATCCTCTTAAAATAGGGAAATTAAGTGAAGTGAGTTGGTAAATGTCAGAGCAAGCATGTGAATGAAGGCTTCCAGACTCCAATGCCCATTCCTTAATTACTCTAGGGGGAGGTTAATCCCAGGTTATGGACATAACTCTCTAGGTCAGCTAGCCTCTACTCCAAACTATCCCAGATGCACTCATTCCAGCTGTTCCTTCTCTTGGCTGCCATTTGGCTGTGCGTCAGAGAAAGGCCCTGAAGGAGAGCTTTGTTGGTCACATTCCTGGAGAGACAAATGTCTGTGATAAGAACGAAGGCATGCTGAGGGCTAAAAGCTTGATTTTAGGTAGGAGACTATTATAATTTTAACTAAGTGGCTAGATGTATGTATACAATCTATATATAAAAAAGCCTAATATGCTAATTGTCCCTCCAACTGTTCAACTGTTCAATCAGTCGCTATGATGCACACTGACCACCAGGGGGTAGATGTTGTGACCAGTTGGTTAGCTTGCTGCTGGGGTCGGGCTGATCAGGACTGGGTGAGATGGGCCCCAATTGTGCACCAGGACCCCTCAGGAAATGTTGGAGAGCCGGTTTCAGCTCGATCCCCACAGGCCAGACCGAGAGACCCCATTGGTGCACGAATCTGTGCACCAGGCCTCTAGTATGGTATCTGATATAATAAAAGGATAATATGCAAATCGACCTAATGGCAGAATGACCAGTTGCTATGATGCGCACCGACCACCAGGGGGCAGATGTTTAGTGCAGGAGCTTCCCTCTGGTGGTCAGTGTGCTCCCACAGGGGGAGTCCTGCTCAGCCAGAAGCTCATGGCTGGCAAGTGCAGCAGCGGTGGTGGCGGGAGCCTCTCCCGCCTCCGCAGCAGTGCTAAGGATGTCTGACTGCTGTGGGGAGTGGGCCTACGCCGTCAGTTGGACATCCCCTGAGGGCTCCTGGACTGTGAGAGGGCACAGACCGGGCTGAGGAACTCCCTTCCCCCCCAGTGCACGAATTTTGTGCATTGGGCCTCTAGTAATTAACATAAAGATAAAAAGGAAGTTAGAAACCAGGTAGAAGGTGAAGATAACTTTATCAGGAACTTGAAAATTGTATCAGGATACTTCCTGAAATTGAACACTGTATTCACTATCTCAGCCTCGCTTCCACTCTAACCACTCCACTAAAATGGCTCTGGATGACATTACTCATGAATGTCGTAATTGACAAATCCAAACTTCCTAGACACACACACACACACACTGGATTTTGTATTTTTCCTTTTGTAGTAATAGAAAACATAAGAGCTTGTTTGGAGAGAAATTTTTTCTTGTGTTTACATTCCAAAAGGATCAAGGAGTGGATGAAAACTTAGACAAACGCATGATTGGAAACAACCAGAGAGTTATGAATATGCTTTAAAAATCATCTAAAGAATGAATGAATTAGCTTTTATTGTACAACAAACCACCCCAAAAAGTAGTGGCTTAAAACCACGAAGATTATTTCTTAGAATTCCATGAGTCATCTGGACTGCCTTGGCCAGGATAGCCTCATCACTCATCGATGCTTCAGCTGGAATTGGTGGATGGTCGCGCCTCTCTCTCTATGGTTTCTCAATCTCTGATAGCCAGCCCAAGCTTGCTCAGAGGGTGGAAGAGGGATTCCCAGTGTTAGGGCAGAAGCTCCAAGGCCACTTACAGTTCAGGTTGAGGTTTAGAAATTGCACAATATCGCTTACATCACCCTTCAAAGCAAGTCATAAGGCCAGTTCAGATGCAGGGATGAAATACCCTCCACTTCCTGAGAAGAAGCTGCAAAGAATTTCTGACTTTTTTGTTGTTGTTGTAAATGTACTACAATGGGCGTGTGCATGAATTGGTGAGGCTAAAAGTTCACCAACTTCATTGTTTGGTTAAGTCCTTTTTATACTTTCTGCCTTTCCCAGAAGCAGCTGCTAATCACACCACACCATTCCCTCCTCACTCCCAGAAGGGGGCAGCATTTATTCACAGAGAAAGCAAAGACCATTGTTCAGCTATCTCTGCTTCAAGATACCTTACCTGAGAACTCGTCAGCATCTGCACCCAGAGCCACCTCCAGAAGAGAAGCAGTCCCTTGCCCACTCTTACCAGGCATTTCCTTTATATCTTTTTGCTGATTTCTTTTCATACGTTTTCATTCAGTATCTCAGTCTGGCTTCCACTCTAACCACTCCACAAAAATGATTCTGGATGACATGGCTCATGAATGTCCTAATTGGCAAATGCAAAAGACATTTAGTGCTCATTTTACTTAACCATCCAGAAGCACTTGACATTCCTTCTTGAAACTTGCATTCCACACCCTCTCCCTTGGATTCCTAGACCACGCATAGCTCTGTTCTCTACTTAATGCCTACTTCCCTCACAGTCTCCTTTGAGGGCTCTTCTTTTTCCTCATGCTCCTTTATTAATCTAAACAACAAAAAATTTTTTTTTGGTCAAATGTCATTGGTTATAAGAACATTTATGAGAACAAAAAAAATTACAACCTGGCCAGTGTGGCTCCATTGGTTGAGTGTCACTCCATGCACTGAAAGGTCACTGGTTCGATTTCCGGTCAGGGCACGTGCCCAGGTTGCAGATTTAGTCCCCCGTCAGGGTGTGTATGGGAGGCAACCGATCGATATTTCTCTTTTGCATCCATGTTTCTCTCTCTCTCTCCCTCTTCCTTCCTTCCTTCCTCTCTCTCTAAAATCAATAAAAATATATAAAAAATAAAAGGTACAAGGAATACTAATGCAACAAATACCTGTGTCCTCACCACCCAGTATAAGAAAGATGCTTTGTCATTACTTTGAAGTCCCCTTATGTTTTTCTCTAGTTCTATCCCTTTCTTGGCCCTTCAGAGGCAACCACTATCTTTTATTTTAAAATATGTTTTTATTGATTTCAGAGAGAAGGAGGGAGAAGGAGAAAGGGATAGAAACATCAATGATGAGAGAGAATCATTGATCAGCTGCCTCCTGCATGCCTCCCACTGGGGATCGAGCCCAAAACCCAGGCAATGACTGAGAATTGAACCCTGACATCCTGGTTCATGGGTTGATGCTCAACCACTGAGCACACTGGCCAGGCACAGCCACTATCTTGAATGAGGTGTTCAACATTTTCTTGATTTTTTTTGATAGTTTTACCACAATTGCATTTCTACACAATTTTATATTTTATATAAATGAAGGATTAATTTTATACTTTATGTAAATAAATCATATTGTAAATATCCTTCCACAAATTGCTTTTTTCATCAATATTATGATCCTGAGATTTATTCATTTATTGTGGGTAGCTGCAATAATGTGTAGTAATTAATTTTATGGAAAACTACATAATGTTGGAAAAACTAAATATCCACATGCAAAAGAATGAAATTGGATCCTTAACTTAAACCATACACAAAAATTAATTTAATTTTGATGTAGTCCCATTTGTTTATTTTCTCTTTAGTTTCCATTGCCCTAGGAACAGTATCAGTGAAGAAATTGCTTCGGCATGTCTGAGATTTTGCTGCCTGTGGATTCCTCTAGTATTTTATGGTTTCCTGTCTTATGTTTAAGTCCTTTATCCATTTTGAGTTTATTTTTGTGTATGGTGTAAGTTGGTGGTCTAGTTTTATTTTTTTGTGGTCCCACTTCTAGGAATATATTCCAAGAAACTAGAAACACCAATTAGAAAGGATACATGCACCCCTATGTTCATAGCAGCACAATTCACCATAGCTAAGATCTGGAAACAGCCTAAGTGCCCATCAGCAGATGAGTGGATTAAAAAACTGTGGTACATCTACACAATGGAATACTACGCTGCGGTAAAAAAGAAGGAGTTCTTACCATTTGCAACAGCATGGATGGAACTGGAGAGCATTATGCTAAGTGAAATAAGCCAGTCAGAGAAAGATAAATATTACATGATCTCACTCATTTGTGAATATAATGAATAACATAAACTGATGAACAAAAACAGATCCAGAGACAGAGAAGCATCAATCAGACCGTCAAACCTCAGAGGGAAGGTAGGGGAGGGTGGGGGTAAGGGGGAGAGATCAACCAAAGGACTTACATGCTAGCATATAGGCCTAACCAATGGACACAGACAACAGGGGGGTGAGGGCATGAGTGGGGGGGATGAGGAGGTAATGTGGGGATACGGACACATATGTAATAACTTAATCATAAAAAAATAATTTAAAATGAATTAAAGACTTAAAAAACATAAAACTCCTAGAAGAAAACAAAGAGACAAAACTCCTTGACATTAATCTTGGTCATGATTTTTTGGCTATGATACCAAAAGCAAATGCAATATAAGCAAACATAAATAAGTGTGACTACATCAAGCCAAAAAGTTTCTGCACAGCAAAGGAAACAATCAAAATGAAGAAATAATGCATGAAATGGCAGAAAGTACTTGCAAACTATATATCTGATAAGCATTTAATATTCAAAATATATAAGGAACTCATACAATTCAATAGCCAAGAAACAACCCCCCCAAAAAACGATTTAAAAATTGACAAATGGCCTAGCCAGTTTGGCTCAGTATATAGAGTGTCAGCCTGTGGACTGAATGGTCCTGGGTTCTATTTCAGTCAAGGACACATGCTAGGGTTGTGGACTCAATCCCCAGTGTGGGGTGTGCAGGAGGCAGCTGATCGATGATTCTCTCTCATCATTGATGTTTCTATCTGTCTCTCCCTCTCACTCTCTGAAAATAAGAATATATATATTTTTTACAGAGAGGAAGAGAGAGAGATAGAGAGTCAGAAACATCGATGAGAGAGAAACATCGATCAGCTGCCTCCTGCACACTCCCTACTGGGGATGTGCCCGCAACCCAGGTACATGCCCTTGACCGGAATCGAACCTGGGACCCTTCAGTCCGCAGGCCGACGCTCTATCCACTGAGCCAAACCGGTTTCGGCAAGAATATATTTTTAAAAAATTGACAAATAACGCGAATAGACATTTTTCCAAAGAAGGTATACAAATGGTTAACAGATATATGAAAAGATGCTCAACATCACTAATAATCAGGAAAATACAAATCAAAACCACAATGAGATATCACTTCATACCTGCTAGGATGGCTATTATAAAAAAGACAAGAGATAGCAGGTATTGGCAAGGGTGTGGAGAAAAGAGAAACCTTGTGCATTGTTAGTGGCAAAATAAATTGGTGCAGCCACTATGGAATCAGTATGGAGCTCCCTCAAAAAATAAAATAGAATTACCATATGATCCAATAATCCCACTTCTGGTTATCTATTCAAAGGAAATGAAATCCGTATCTCAAAGAGATATCTGCACTCTGATTCTCAATGAAGCATTATTCACAATAGCCAAGATATGGAAACAACCTAGGTGTCCATTGACAGATAAATTGCTAAAGAATGTGTATGTGTACATACATATAAATACACACAGGAATATTACTCAACCTTTAAAAAAAGAAGAAAATCCTTCCATTTGTGACAACATGGATGGTACATTTTTATTTTTAAAAATGAACCTGCCGTAACCGCTTTGGCTCAGTGGATAGAGAGTGTCGGCCTGTGGACTGAAAGGTCCCAGGTTCGATTCCGGTCAAGGGCATGTACCTTGGTTGCGGGCACATCCCCAGTAGGAGGCGTGCAGGAGGCGGCTGATCGATGTTTCTCTCTCATCGATGTTTCTGACTCTCTATCCCTCTCCCTTCCTCTCTGTGAAAAATCAATAAAATATATTTTAAAAAAAATGAACCTGTCTTTTGACCCAGTGATCCCACTTCTGGGAATATATCCTAAGAATCCTGAAACACCAATCAGAAAGGATATATGCATCCTTATGTTCATAGCAGCATTATTTGCAATAGCCAAGATCTGGAAACAGCCAAGTGTCCTTCAGTAGATGAGTGGATAAAAAAGCTATGGAATAGCCCAGCCAGTGTTGTTCAGTGGTTGGGTGTCGACCTATGAACCAGGAGGTCAGGATTTGATTCCCAATCAGGGCACAAACCAGGATTGTGGACACGATCCCCAGTAGAGGGCATGCAGAAGGCAGCTGATCAATGATTCTCTCTCATCATCTCTCTCTCTCTCTCTCTCCTCCCCCCTCTCTCTCCATCTCCCTTCCTCTCTGAAATCAATAAAAATATATTTTCAAAAATAAAAAAATATTTTAAAAAGGCAGTAGTATATTTATACAATGGAATACTATGCAGCCATACAAAGAAGGAAATCTTACCTTTTGCAACAGCATGGATGGACCTGGAGAGTATTATGCTAAGTGAAATAAGCCAGCCAGAGAAAGACAAATACCATGTGATTTCACATGAGGAATCTAATAAACAAAATAAACTGAGGAACAAAATAGGTCCAGAGGCATGGATGCATGGAACAGACTGACAGCTCTCAGAGGGGAGGGAGGAGGGGGAACTGGATGAAAGGAAGTGAAGGGATTAGCCAAAGAATATATATGCATAATCCACAGACACAGACTGCAGTGTGGTGATGGCCAGAGGGGAAGAGGGGCAGGGGCTGGGTGGAAGCGGGCAAAGTGTGTATGTGGGGAAGTGGGGACATCTGTAATAGTGTCAACAATAAAAATAAAGTGGGGGGGGGGGAAGGCATCACCACACCCAAGGTTTTCTCCTGTTATCTTCTATCTGTAGTTTTGTGGTTTACATTTAGGTCTATGATCCATTTTGAGTTAATTTTTTTTAAGAGTGTAAGGTCTGTGTCTAGATGATTCTTCTTTGCATGTGACTGCCCCATTGTTCTAGCACCATTGTTGAAGAGACTATTAAAAATATTTTTATTTATTTCAGAGAGGAAGGGAGAGGGAGAGATAGAAACATCAGTGATGAGAGAGATTCACTTATCAGCTGCCTCCTGCACTTCCCGTACTGGATATTGAGCCCACAACCTGGGAATGTGCCCTTACCAGGAATCCAACCTTGATCTCCTGGTTCATAGGCCGACGCTCAACCACTGAGCCACACCAGTTGGGCGAGATTGTCTTTTTTCTTTTTCTTTATTGTTTTCAAGTATTACGTATGTTTCCTTTTTCCCCCATTGACCTCTCCCCGGCTGTTCCCACCCCACAACACATGCCCTCAACCCCCTACTGTCTGTGCCCATGGGTTAGAAATTATCTTTATTCCATAGTATTCCTTTGCTCCTTCATCAAAGCTCAGTTAACTATGTAGGGATCCATTTCTGGGCTCTCCATTTAAAAATTATCTATTTATTTATTTATTTATTTATTTATTTTTAGAGAGAGAGAGAGAGAGAGAGAGAGAGAGAGAGAGAGAGAGGAAGGGAGGGGAGAGAGGAAACATCAATTTGTTGTTCTACCCATTTATGCATTCATTGGTTGATTTTTGTATGTGCCCTGACTGGAGATCAAACCCAGAATCTTGGCATATTGGGATGATGCTCTAACCAACTGAGCTACCCAGCCAGGGCTGGGCTCTCCATTTTGTTCCATTGACCTATTTGTCTGTTCTTTCACCAATACAATTCTGAAGCTTTATAGCAAGCATTGAAGTAGACTGGGGTCAGTCCTCCAACTTTGTTTTTCTCCTTCAATATTGTGTTGGCTACTCTGCATCTTGCCTATCCATATAAACTTTAGAATAAGTTTGTCAATGTCCATAAAATAATTTGCTGGAATTTTTAATTAGAATTGCATTGAATCTATAGATAAAGTAGGGAAAAACTGACATCATGACAATATTAAGTCTTACTACCCACAAATATGAAATATCACTTGATTTACTTAGTTCTTGATTTTGTTCATCAGAGTTTTATAATTTTTCTCATATAGATCTGTATATAGTTTGTTAGAGTTATACCTAAGTATTTCATTTTTGAGGAGGATGCTAATGTCAATGGTATTATGCTTTCAATTTCAAGTTCTACTTGTTCATTGTTGGTATGTGAGAAATCAATTGACTTTTATATATGAATCTTGTAACCTGAAACCTTGCTATAATCATTGAATAGGTCCATGAGGGTCTTTTTGTGTGTTGTATTTTTTTGTGTGTGTGTGTTAATTCTTTCAAGTTTTCTATGTGGACTATCATGTCATTTGCAAAAAAGTCTGAGGAAAAAGAGGCTAGAATGGTGCCAAAGGGCCAGCTCCTGGTGGGGACAGAAGGACCTGGATCCCAGGAGCCACTGCCTCAGGAGGCTGGTAGTGTACCCGCTGACGATGAAACCTCCAGTGAACTGAACCTGTAGCAACTCATGGAAGATGTTGGGGGAAGAGTTGGAACAGAGGGTGAAGCCACAGCATACAGATGACCAGAGTTCAACATGGCTTCTTTGAGGAGTCCTTTTGTGCTCCTTTGCTCTCTTCCTCCGGAACAGGAGGAGAGCCTCTCAGAAGGTACATAGAGCTGGTATGTGTTGGGGTTAGTCACTGGCTACAAGGTGAATTGACTAAATTAAACCAGTTTATATGTTAACTAAACCGGTTACTGGTTTACTTGGTTTGGTCATCCCTAAGTAGATGCTTCCTTTTGGCTTCTCTCCCTCCTCCTCCGTGTCACTAACATCATTGTTTCTGTGGGAGGCCTGTACAGTATAGGAATCTGGGAAGGCAATGACATCTTAGTCCTGGGTGAAGGACATCGAGAAGAGAAGGAGTAAGTTCAAATCCTGGCTCGCCATTTGCTAGCTGTGTGGCCTTGAGAAAAGCACAGAAACCATTCTGGTTCTTCATTTCATGTCTCAAATGAGTACATCCTATGCCATATAGGGTTGCTTATGTTTAAGTGAGGTGATGCATGTAAAGGCTTAAATTGTAAGGGAAGTAGAGTGGTTGGGCTGGAGGGCAGACCTTGGGTTACAGCTGCCTAACAGTGTTCAGGGACTTGCAGTCATTGAGCAGAAGCACTAGAGGAGGGGTCTTGGGCATGAGCTATGTATTGTAGTTTATATTTGGCAAGAAGGACAGAAGTTGAAGGTGACATCAATTTTTTTTCCTAGATGCATGCAGGCAAATCCTACAGGTACTTTTATTTTTGTGGGCAAGGGAACGAGACGAAGAGGGAACTGGAGCAGATGGCTATTTTTCTTCGGTCCTTGGTGGCCTTTGACCCCTGCTGGCTTCTGAGTCATCGGTGTCTGGCTGGGATTGTTATGGGAAGTGGTGATCCTTCTGTGCAGCTTACTCTAAGGAGGTCGTCACTCAGTCACACTCCTTAGGTCTTTAACATAGAGTATAGGGTCTCTTCCTGGGGGCTCTCGTGGAGAAGGTGGCTGGGAGGTGCTGTCGGTGAGGGTGAGGTTGAGTTGGAGAGGGTAAGGGAGGCATAGAGGATGCTGTCAACCTGTGTGAGAACAGAGAAAAGGGGTTAGAAGTGGAGGGGGAGCTGACCTCATCTTACATCAGTGATCTCATACCTGAGTGCCCTGCTGATACCACAGTCCCTCTATTCTTTCCACCCCTACTTCTCCAAGCTTCTCTCTAATTCTTTCAGGCTCTAGTCTGAGCTACTTACTTTTGGGTCCAGCTTGGAGTCTCTAGAAAAAAATTAAAATGTGCCAGGATCAGAGGCATGGCAGCCAAGGTAGAGAAATGGGCAGAGGGCTCAGTAGTGCGGTCATCTGCTAGGTCAGGACCAGGGTCCATGGGAGGGATGGGTGAGGCATGGGAAAGAGGAAAACGCTGAGGGGCACGTGTGTGGGGAGAGAGTGTGTAAGGCAGAAGGAAGGGCCAAGGTGGAGAGTGGGAAGTGATGGTGGTAGAACTGACCTTTATGCCCCATGTTCTCGTGCTTCTCCTCAGTGTTATGGAAGGATCCCCTGCATGGGAAGGAAAGGGGAATTGTGTCAGAGGCTGGGTAGAAAGGAGTCAAAACCCGCATCAGGCTGGTTCTCTTCGGGGCTCTGCGACCTGCTTGGACCTACTCAGAAGATGTAGGCAATGGTGTGAGGCTCTCAGAAGGAGGCTGCCTGGAAGAGCTTTGAGAGGCAGTGTGTGGTGCAGCCCAGGAGAGGCCCCTGAGTGCACCTGAAGGAGGGCTGTTCTAGGGAACCGCTGTTGTAGGAAGGGGCACAGGAGGAGAAACCAGAGCGGTGAATTCCTGTCCTCTCTGCCTCGGTTAAAACTGGAGAAGGAAAACCAGCGGCGCTCATCTCACAGCCTCGGGGTGGGTGCTCAGGCCTCGGTCCCCAGGAGGAGACACCATCCTGGGATGGGTGAGTAAGGCAGCTGGCAAAAGTCAGCGAGGGAGAGAGGGTGGGAGGGGGTTTAGGGAAGGGAAAGTGTAGAAATGGGAAGAAGGATGGAGAAAAGGAAACTGGTGGGAGGGTGAGGAGGACCAGTGCTCAGGGCAGGAAGGAGATCCCAGCACAGAGGAGAGGAGGCCAGGCTGGGGGCTGAGGGGGGAAGGTGCTCTGAGAAAAGGCAGACGGCAGAGATGATGGAGGCAGATGATTCTTGTGGTTCCTTTGAGCACCTCACCAGGGAAAAAGGCAGAAAGTACAATGAGCAAAAAGAGGAAAAATGTGGGAAAGGTAGATGTGTTCCAGAAGGATGATGGCCAAGATGGAAAGAAAATAGGATGAACAGAAGGAAAAACTTAGGAAGAGGGACAGAGAAGGTGAAAAGAGGATACCAGAGAAAGAGAAAAGGGAGACATTCTGGGAAAGAATCAGAGAAAGTAATGAGATCCTCTGTTCTTAGTAGGAGAAGTGCTGACCTGTTATGGAACATAAGAAAACGCGGATGGGAAAGTCGAGGATGAGAGCAGCTGTGAAAGGCATCCTAGCGCTGTCCTCAGAAGGAGCTTCCCGTCTCCTAAGTCACCCCCCGCCCCCCGAAACCCCTATGTCTCACTTTGAAGACAAACACTCACCTAGCTGGGGCTCCGGTTTGGTTCACAGACCTGCAGAGGAACCAACAGCATGTCAGTGTGCCTTCCACGAACAGCATCTCTCCTGCCTTTCTGCCTCATCCTACTCTGAGGCCATCCTTGGATAAACCAGGGCAGCAAAGCAGCTCTGCTGAAACCCCTGCTGGAAGGGCCTAGGACTCAGAGTGGCACCAGCTGGCATCCTGAGGCTGCCCACACCTCTCCTGCTTTTGTCCTCAACACCAAGTCAGGAGAGCAGCTCTTCTCTGCACCCTGTGCCCCCTTCACCCTGCCCTCGCTCCCCAACGTTCCCTCTGCTTCCTTCCTCTTTTCCTTCAACTCCTTGCAATCCCTCAACCTTCTCCTTCCACTGCTGAGCCTGGCCCACCTTCCCTCCCCTCCCCGTCCCCCCCCTCAGGCACCATCGCTCCTCCTGCTGTGACAAACCAGCTTCTTATGCTTTCCTTTGAGTGGTGGCTGTTTCTCTCTCCTACCTCTGAACCTCAGGGCTGGGATCTGTGTTTACACTGCAGCCTGTTCCTCTCTTCCACCGAGGACTCTGTTGTTCCTCCCCACCTCCCTGCACTCTCCCCCCCAGCCTCCTTCTCAAGTCTCTCCACAGCATTTCCCAAGCATTTGGCCCCAGTTCACACACATCCTCTCCACCACTGCCCACCTTCCTGTGGGGTCTCATCATCCACAGGGACAATCCTCGCAGACACTGGACTCACCCATCCCCCAACTCCAGTGACCTCCACTCCACTCTGCCATACCCTGGACATTATTTTTTTTAATCACTGGGAATGAAAAGTCTGAAATATTAAATGCTAGTATTATTTTGGTGCAAATGATAAGGTAGGGAGATAATGTTATCTCAAATGGCTATGCAATTGTTCTAGTAATATGTATTGATTATACATGCTACCTTTTAACCTACTAAATTCCTGCATATATTTGGGTCTACTAGTATTTTTATCCTGCCTATATTTGAATTTTTTCTTTTCTTCCATTACTTTATCTTTTATATGCTAGCATTGCATCCTTTAATTATTGTAGCTTAATAATTATAAGTGCTGATGCTCATCTAGTTGAAGAATCATTTTTCTCCCTGAACCATGGTCTTTGACTGTTTATGTTCCCTAATTCACTTGGTAGTTTCATCACAGCCTGTTCACCCAAGTTGTAAACATGGGACTTCTGGCTCCCTCACACCTACATCAATCCAACCCCCATATCTTACTTGTTCCTTCTTAACCTTTTCCAAGATCTGTCGCTCTCTTTCCACTCAAGCTGGCACTGCATGCCCTGGTCTAATGCCCTGGTCCCTCCACTGCAGACTGGATGTATCTGCAATACCAAGTGAGGTTGCCATCTGGCTGCTTCACATTGCCTTTGGGATCTAAGGCTTTTGGATGTGATTTACAAGGTCCTCTTTCCCCATCTCCTGCCTCCTCCACAGCACTGAGCTACTTACAGTTCCACAAATGGTTTCCTTCTCCTGAAAGAACAGTGACCTCTACACCATCCTTGCCACTTGCCTGGCTAATTCTTTTTTATTCTTTGAGACTTTTTTGCAGGTGTCACTTCCTCTGGGAAGTACTCCTTGGTTACCCCCTCCTTTATTGCAACTACTTTAGCTCTTTCCAAATGAAGCAATAAGCCCTTCAGGCAACTGGCCCCACCCCTTCCTTCCCCAATTAGTTCCATGAAAGGGTCTCTGCTTTGTTTACTTTTGTATCTCTAATTACAAGTCAGGCCCTAGAAAACAGGTACCCCACCAATGCTCGCTGAGCTCAGTCAACTTCTTGTTTCTTCTTCTCTCTAAATTTTTCATGGCAGACCCTCCCCTCTCCATGAACAAAAAGGAGAGGACGGATGAGAAATGATTAAGTCAAGAAAAGTTGTGGAGAGGGGCTGGTTTAGAGCCATGATTTTCAAACTTGATCACTCCCAGACAGCACTTGAGGAGATCATTAACAACGATTCCCAAGACTAGACCTCATCCCAGCAGGGATCTGCAATCATCCTGGTGCAGGTGATTATGGGAAGCCTGGGGAGAGAGGAGGGTCCTGGACCACTCACCTTTGCTTCTCTTCCACATGAGGTAGACCATCAGTCCTAAAATTGCAATTTTGAGCACAGTGCTGACCACTGCCATGCTGACCACAACTTCCTTACTCAAGGGCCAAAACCCTGATCTCCCTTTGTTCCCTGGGACACCGAGGCCATCTGTGGTGGTGGTGCTGGTGCTGGTGGGGTCCTTGGTGGTTTTCTCAGTGGCTGAGAAGACATGAGAAATAAGCAAATTCTTCCTTAGGGGATTGGAGTATCTGAGTGAAACTGTCACATCCTGTTCCCTAGTTTGGGGAACATTGGGGGTGGGGAGCAACCCTCTGAAGCTCTCACACCAGGAGAGGAGTAACAAGGTGAAATGCTGAAGGCTTATCACATATATCATTCAGTTCAAATCCTGAATCTACCACCGATCAGTGGTGTATTTCATCACCTACAAATAGGGATAACTAGATCACAGGACTTAAAAAACCCATTTATTGTGGTCAAAGACACATAACATAACATTTATCATTTTAACCATGTTTAAGTCAATGTAGTGGCAGTAAGTACATTTACATTGTTGTGTAACTCTCACCACCATACACTTCTTTCTAAAATAAAACTCATCCCATTTGAACAACTCCCCATTCTCTCCTTCCTCAGCCTCTGACAACCACTATTCCACTTCCTGTTTTTATGAATCTGACTATTCTAGACACCTCATATAAGTGGAATTTCCCAGTATTTGCCCTGGAGACAGGAAAACCCATGTTTAAGATTCCATGCCCCACTAAGCAATATAGGAAGAACTATTAGTGCAACACACCCCATATTGGGTTAAAAATAGGTCAGGATAACAAGATGATTCAGTCAATAGGTGAGGTAAGAGGCTAGTGGTTCAGAGAGTAGGCTCTGAGGTTACATTGGGTTCAAAACCCATCGGCACTAGTGGGAATTTGGGCCAGTGTTTAGGCTCTGCAAGCCTCAGTTTCCTCATCTGTAACATAAAGATGATAGCAGTACCTACTGTTATTGTGGGGTCATGGTGCAGACTCACTAGGGCAATGCATACCAAGGATTCAGCCAGACAGTGCACAGTAAGCAGGAACTGCCCTTATTGCTGTTGCAGAGGGACCTCTAACAACCAGGACAGAGGAACAGGAGCAGGATGGAGAAGGGGACAACACAGAGGCTCCCATGTTGTGTGTGTGTGTGTGTGTGTGTGTGTGTGTGTGTGTGTGTGTGTGTGGTGGGGTGGAGCCCTGAGAGAGGCAAGGAAGGTAAAGAGGATTAAGACAGAAAGAGGGAGATGGAGGAGAATAAAGAAATGGGACTGGGAAGGGAGCATTGAGGGTCATGTTCTGGGAAGCAGGGAGATTGGGACAACAGGTGCTGGGGTGTTACCAGGGGTGGAGGGAGGGGTGGGAATTCCTTGGGCCGATATGGGGTCCCTCCTGTGTGTGCCAGGCTGAGCTCATGGCTGTGGGGGGACACAGACGTGGGGCTAGCTGGGGCTCCACCTGCAGACACAGGACAAAGGAAAGCCAGGCCACATCCTGTAAAAGTCAAGTCCGCCTGGAGGACATGGGGTGAAGGCAGGAGGCAGGGCTGGAGCCCCAACGTGGAGCAAGAAGGAGGATAACCGGGGAGCCTGGAAGGTCTGAAGCCTGGGGATGGGGTGGGGCTGGATCTACGGGGCAGTGAGGGAGGGGCAAGGAAGGCAGCCCACGTTGGGGGAGATCACGGTGAAAAAGGTAAAGCTGGCAGAGGCTGGCAAGCAGTCAGGGAGAGGCGTTTGAGAGAAAGGTCAGGAAGAGAGGCGCCTGGACCAGTCCTGGGGGATGAGGGCACCCGTGGCCGGGGCAGCGGGACTCACCTCTGGTGATGGTGAGTTTGGTCCCTGGGATGGACTGCCACACCTTCTCGCCTTCGTTCCGTGTGGTCAACCGGACTTGGCAGAAGTAGCTACGTCCATCCTCTCTCCACAAGTTGGAGATCCGGAGGGAGCCGTTCCTCTGGCCCTTTGCCCAGTTCAGGGAGAGGCGGTTTTTAAAATCCTTATGGATGAACGGTGAGGTGGTGAACGGCGGGGTTGTGTTGTAGATGAACTCTCCATGGAAGTCTTTCCATCTCCAGGATATACGCACGTTGGGGTCGCTGGCTAACTCCCAGGGGTAACAGAAGGAGAAGGGGATGTCGATGGAGCCACCCTCAGGGGCTGAGAGGTGCTCTGGTTGGTGGACTTCATAATTAAGGTTTGAAGTGCATTTTGCTGAGCCACCTGGAGGAGGGAGGGAGAGGGAGGGACTTTGAAGCCACTTGGAGGGACCGAGAAGATAACCCCGGACCATCTGGCACCCTCACCTACGGGCGGAAGTGTGGCAGAGAATAGGACTGGCCCTCTGGCTGGGCGGGTAGAAAGGAGGGTGAGGGATGTGGGGGACCCAGCACTGTGGGACCAGCCCAGCCCAGCTCACTGCTGTGGCAGGTGGGAAGCCTGGCTGGCCACAGCCCCTCCCTGGGGCTCCCCTGGGGCCCTGGTCAGAGCCAGGGGGTCCTGGCCACTCACCAGCCTGCAGAGCTGCTGGCGGCAGCAGGGGCAGCAGCAGGAGCAGCAGCAGGGGCAGACCCATGGCCTCGCTCTCCGCTCTCCTCGGGAGGATGAGAAAACAAGCAGCGCCTCTAGGCCAGAGGGGAGGCTGTGTGGAGGGGCTGCCTCAGGCTAATCTGACCACCGGAGAGGCAGGACCAGGCTCCTTCCGAGGACTGGGAGGTGGGAGCCCTCCCCAAACATGCCTGCCCAGGATGGGCCGCACTTCCGTTTACAATCTGGCTTCTTCTTTTCTGATATTGCCAAAGAGCTTCCCCTGTGGTCAGTGACCAAGAGCCATGATATCGGCCCCCCAGTCCCCACCTTCATGCTGATGGGTGTGGTCCTGACCAGGGCTGCCTGGGGCCTCTCCCCTCCCACCTCAACACCCTGTCTCTGCCAGGGACTTTCCCATCTCCTTAGGAGTCAGTCCCGTCTCTGTCTCTCACTCGCTCTCCTTTTCTCTGCTTCTCTGAGTGCCTCTCAGCCTCTGTTTCTCTCATTGCAGGGGAAGGGGCAGCAGCAGGACCAGCTCAGGCTCTTTCAAGAGAGGAAAGGCAGCCAGGAGTCTCTGTCCAGCTACAGCCCCTGGAAAAGGAGGCGGGAGGTGCTGGTGGAGATGCCCCCAGCCCCAGCCCCAGCCCCACCCAGGTGCATCCAGCTGGCTCTTGGCCCCTCGCCCTCCCCTGTAGTTCACAGGCAGAAACAAGACCCACAGGCCCATTCTGTTCCCTCTGCATCTCCCCCGCGCTGGGATAAGAGGTGAGTGTGGTCTGACCCTTCCATCTCCCCAGAGAGTGGCTTTCTGGAGGCCATGCCTTTACCCACAGAATTCAAGTGTGGATCTGCAGGGCCCTCTGTTCTCACCCTTCGCTTATGAGACAACCAAGGCTCGGAGAGGGTGTGCCCAAGTCCGTGACTCTCAAGTGATGGGTCCAGGACTGGAACTCCACTCTTGCTGAAGCCACAGAGCCTTCTGGATGCTTCCACCTGGCTGCACCACAGAGTCTCCAGGCCTCAGCACCAGAGTGCAGAGCTCTGGGGTGAGCCGCAGGAGGCTGTATTTTTATAACGCTCCTTAGATAGTCCCATCTACCGCTGTGGGAGCCCTGGCTAATCCAGAGTCTTCCATGGACAGAGGGGCTTAAGGCTCAGAGCAGTAATGGGTCACCCCAGGGACAGTCCCTGGGACCATCCCTACTGGAGGGCACTGCCAGCCTGTGACGTGGTGAACGGGGTGAGAGGTTGGGAACTGGGACCTTTGGTGACTCACAGGAGGCTCTGCCCATTGCCTCCCCGAATGAGGTTGCCATCAACTTACTGAGTAGACTGTGGGAGTGGGTGGGCATGATTTCATCAGAGGAAGTGGCCTTGGTTTTCTGGAGATGGAAGCAGCGGACAGACTTCCTTCCTTCCTTCCTGCCTTTATTTATTTATTTAAAATGTTTTTATTGATTGCAGAGGGGAAGGGAGAGGGAGAGAGAGAGAGATAGATACATCAATGATGAGAGAGAATCATTGATTGGCTGCCTCCTGCATGCCCCACACTGGAGATTGAGCGTGCAACCGGGCATGTGCCCTGAGTGGGAAATGAACCATGACCTCGTGGTTCGTAGGTCGATGCTCAACCACTGAGTCACGGCAACCAGGCCTGACTTCCTTTTTAATCAGTTTCTTCCCCAATCCTAACAGGTTTCTTCTACATTTCTCCCACAGTCAGCAAGGCAGTCCCCGCCTATCTCTGTATCTGCTTTCCTTTACCCCCTCCCCAAGGCCTGAGAAGAAATGTTTCCGGTTTTTGAGTCAGGCACTAAACATCCTCTTATCTGAGTCAGGCACTAAACATTCATTGCCTCATTTCAGCTTTGCAGCATTCTGTGGTGGGTGTACTGCTATCTTCACTTTACCCACAGGGATGTTGAAGCATCTTCACTCTGTTGACGAACTCCTTGTCTCTTCTTCCTTGTTCCTTCTACCTGCTGTAATTTAATTTAGTCCATTTCAAAACTTTTCTCTTGTCACCCACATGCCTGAAGGGGCAAAGAGAGGGAACAGTTATCAGGACCTAAAATAAGTGCCCCTAGGTGCAGGGAGAGGGCCTTTGGCGGAGGCAAATAGCAACTCAGGGTAATTCAATAGGGAGAGGATCTCCTCCCCTTGGTCAGCAGATGTCTCCCATGGGCAGGTCCCAGTGGGCAACCAGAGGGCGAAGGCCCCGGGTTATGTGGTCAATAGGAATCAGCCGTCATGCAGGGTGGAGAAGGTCGAAGAGTGGATTTAGGGGGACGAGGAACAAGTGGATAATCTAACATCCCATTCGTTGCATTCTCCGTCATTAAAAAAATTAATAAACTTTTAATGACAAGTTTTAGGTTGAACTGAAAGTATAGTGAGCTTTGAGTAGGAGAATTAACGTGCCCTGATAAAAGCTCTTCCATGGTGTCCTATTATGTGACACCTTTGAAGCCATGGCCTTCACTATCATGCTTGTTCCACTCTCCCTGACCTCTCTCTCCACCCTTCCTCTTGCTCTTTAGGTGCAACCATCCTGCTCTTCTTCCATTTCCTCACACTCCTCACACAGCTTTCCACCGCCAGACACTAGTCCAGGGGTGGGCAACCCCTGGCACGCGTGCCAAACATGGCACACCAGTAACTTTTGCTGGCACGTGAAACCCTCTCTTATAATCTTCCATTTACAATTGTGAATCTTTGTTCTCAGTGATGAATTTTGTTAAGTCTCGCAATAGGAGTAGCCTGAGGGATGAAAGTAGTAGCTCGTGCATATCTCTGAAGGTCACGAAATATAAACCTGATGTAAAATCTCTGTCATCAGTGATGCAGCAGCAAAAGTCCCACTGATAATATCAAACGGAGTCAAAAAACTTTTCTGTCGGACTATCAGTTGTCATGTATACATTAAAAAATAAATGTATTTTTTCATCATCATATACTGTGTTTTTGTCGCTCGAATGAATTTTATTATTTCTTCAAGGTTCTTCACATATGTACACCTTAAGAGATATCAAGTAGGAGTAACATGTTCTCAAAAAATTAGGGTTGGCACGCAGAAGAATTTTGAGTCAGAGATTTTGCTGGTTTTGGCACGCACTCACAAAAAGGTTGCCCACCCCTGCCCTAGTCTGATGTTTGTATTACCTGACATGCTTCCGCTCCCCAATTCTACGTCCACCCTTCAGTTAACTTATAAGACTTTGTTAGACCTCAGTACAAACATTGCTTCCTCAGGGAAGTTTTCCTGACCCCCGAACCAGATCAATGTAACTTGTGATGCAGCTTTGGGGTACCTGGTGCTGTTTCTTCCTAACGTTAATCACAAGTTACCCTTCATGTTTATTTCATTGAATGCTCTCTCCCTGCAGAAGCTCCACGAGAGCCGACTGTGCTTGCTTTTGCTTCCTGTGCCATCCCCTGTACATTGCACAGAGCCTGGCACATAACAGGTTCTCAGTAAATAATTTTTGGGGGGAAAGGTCAGTAAATATTTTTTTAATAAATGAATATAAGCCAGAGAGATAGCCAGAAGAATGGAAACCTATGAGACTCTCTATGTCCTGAGAATTGGGAGCTTTGCTTTACGAGTTTTAAAAAAAATCACCCTAGCCGGCTTGGCTCAGTGGCTAGCGTCAGCCTGCAGACTGAAGGGTCCCAGGTTCAATTCTGGTCAATGGCAGGTACCTCGGTTGCAGGCTCCTCCTTAGCCTGGGCCCTGCTTGTGCAGGAGGCAATCAATTGATGTGTTTCTCTCACATCAATATTTCTATCTTTCCCTTTCTCTAAAAATCAATGGGAAAAAATCCTTGGGTGAGGATTTTTTAAAAAGTGCATTTTTGCCTTTTATTTGTTTTTATTTTAATTAATTTTTTTTAATGTAGCAATCAAGATTTAATTTAGTTCCAGACACAGTGTTATCAGGTTTTACTCATTTTCACCAAATTTCTCCTGTATCATGTTTGGTTGGGAAGCCCAAGTACAATTTATTTTGGTGCCCAACTCCCCTGGGCTTTATGACACACCAATAGATTTGACTATTTTTTTTAAACCCTTTTTTTCTCATGTGGCTCTTTTTATTTATTTATTTTTTAAAATATATTTTATTGATTTTTTTTTACAGAGAGGAAGGGAGAGGGATAGATAGAGAGTTGGAAACATCGATGAGAGAGAAACATCAATCAGCTGCCTCCTACACACCCCCTAATGGGGATGTGCCCACAACCAAGGTACATGGCCTTGACCGGAATGGAACTTGGAACCCTTCAGTCCACAGGCCAGCGCTCTATCCACTGAGCCAAACCGGTCAGGGCAGATTTGACTATTTTTACCCACCACATATTTCTTTACAAAAACAGACCTGGAAAATTCCATTAGGAAAATCGAAGCAGGGTTCCTGAATGTGCTTGCTGACAATCAGTTTTGTTAAATCATAAACTAGCTCAGCAAAGTATTTTGTACCAAAGCAATCTCAGCAGTCCTCATAATTATATCACTTCCCACTTAAACTGTTCCCCAAGTAAAATGCACATTCATTTGACAAGTTAATCAATACTTGAACGGAAGACATTTTGACAATGTCATTATGTTCAGTGTTTATACCTGCCTTGAACGCTTGTTCATAAGGGGGAAAGAGTTCCTAATATTTTTATAACTTATCTTCTCATTATCCCAAATAATTTGCTATTATACCATATGAGGTAGAATCTCCCTACACTCCTGTCTCAATTGAGGGGAGAAAAATAGATAAGAAATTCGTGAAAATAACTAGCTTATGAAAATGCTTGTTTTTAGGAAAGTTGGGATTATTAAAAAATGGCACAGGATTGGGAGTTAAAATATCTGGGAGACAAAAGCTCTTGGCTCAGTTTTGACACTAACTCTTTGACTTCATGCAGGTAACTTCTCATCTAGGTCTTCAGCAACCTCCTCTGTAAAGTGAAGAATTTGAATGATCTTACATTCCTTTCTCTGTCTAAACATTCTCTAACACTGAGTTTATGAGTTTCTTTGGGTTATGGTCAGAATTCTACAGAGTTCAGACAAAGGTAACAAATTTTAAGACAGCAGGAGTTATTTTTGCATGGCCAGTAAGCCTTTTAAAACCCGAGTCTTCAAATTGAGCTACCTTCATAACCCTCTTCTTAAATTTAAATATTGTTTCCTGTCCTTTCTACTTTCTTATGTGTCTCCACCACCTCCCTACACACACACACACACACACACACACACACACACACACACACACACCAAAAACCCCAAACAAACAAAAAACCCCAGAAAAAAACCCCCACCCTCTTGTGTTTTCTTCCTTTTGAATTCTTGAAAGACAGCATATAATCACATGTTTTTCTTTGGCTGCCTCTTGTCACCCCGTTTCCACTGTTTGAGCTTTTCTCCAAGTAGGTAGATGCAGGCAGTAAAGATGTAGTTGAGAGAGAAGGCTGCTAGACCCACTGGGCTGAGTTGGGCAAACACAGGATACACCCACGTACCAGTCTCAGAGTAGACCCATAGGACCCTGCTAATGTAAGGAAGACCGGCAGCAGCCAACAGGTGAGGCCTTTCTTCTTCAATGGATAGCAGTGTGGCCTGAAGATGACTTCAGCCAGGGAGAAGGGGAGTGTGAACGTGTGCATGGCATGATTGAGCCACACTGGAAAGATATCATCTAGGGCCGTAGGGTAAATGAGTTCTCCATCGTAGAGAAAGAGGATCCAGAAGGACAAAAACACAAATGTGGATACAGGAAAAGCCAGTGCGGTGAAAAGCAGGTCTCTGAAGGCAATTATTAACTTAATGTCTTTTTTCCCTTTAATTCTCTTCAGCACATCTTCCAGGCAGGCGACCCCATAGAAAATGGCCTGCAAGAACAGATTAAGGAATGTCAAGTACTTCTACTGGCCACCATTTAGAAAGATTTTGGACATCTGCTTATTCCTTCCTTTTTGTGAGATGTGATAATTGAGGAAAATATACCAGATCAAGACAAGGAAGTGGTATGCACATGTAGAAGTCCTCGTCATGGCTTGCTCTGACCAGGAAGCTGTGAACGTCTGAAGTGGCTTTGGTCTGGCGTCCTTGTGCCGGGTAAGGGCTGAAGTCCTGCAGCAGGCAGGGGGGCGGCGAGGCAAGCAGCCCTTGGCTCTTGTCTTCTTGAGGGAAAGATTTCAATCAAGAGACAAAGTGTTGAAAAGCAACCAAGAACTTATTGACCACAGCAAAAGAATATTTAGGACAGCAAGACAAGGAAGGGCATGGAAGAAGCAATAGGAGCGCCGAGGCGGACTGCCTTCGCTCCCTGGGAAGAAGAGAATGGGGGCCTTGGAGACAGGTCCAAGGGGTTAGCCCTGGACGAGATGCTGCTGCCCGTGGCTCCCTTGGTTGCAAGTCTCATGGAGTCCCTTAGAGGTCAGGGGATGCCTGCCTGTGGGAGAAGGAGAGAGGGAAGGGAATGGCACTGGAGTGCTCCCTGGAGAGGGAGAGAGAAAGAGAGAGGACCCGTTTTTGCCTTTTAAATGGGAAGGTAAAAACTGTGAATAAATAGCAAAAAGGTTTCTTTTGTTCTTATGAAAGAACTCTGTAAAAACCGGAAGCTGACACAGGTTCAAGTTCTTAAGACCCAAGCTGTGAAGATGTGGATGTGACTGAGACACATTGTGCCATATTAAGGTAAAATAACTCCCATAAGGAGGGCAGGGAGAGTGGGAAGTTAAGCGGGTACGTATGTATCTCACCTTTATTCTTTAGCATTATTTCACCAGCGAGGCTAAAACTTTACAAATTGCTATAATGCAGTGTTTTTTTTTCTTTGACATTTGAATTAATTAATTAATTAATTAATTAATTAATTATTTTTAAAGCAAAAACAGAAATATATCATTGGGAAAGTGTATCAAATGACTAACCCAAGAAAGACCCTCTTTTATTTTTTAAATTGAGATACAATTATCAAATAACATTGTTAGTTCCAGGTCTACCACACAATGATCCAATGTATACAAATATTGTGAAATGATGACTACAATAACTAGCTAACATCCATCATCACACATAGTTACAAATTTTTTTCTTGTGATGAGAACTTCTAAGATTTACTTTCTTAGCAACTTTAAAATATACAATACAACATTTTTAAGGATTTTTAACTCATATTTAATTACAATATACTTGTAATGATGACACCTCACTCTCTAAACATTTCTGTTACTCAACATAGGAGAACTATTTGTAGGTACTAAATTCTATAGGTGGGAAAATCAGTATGACTAAAATGATTATTAAAATTCTACTTCTAGATGCTCAAACCACACTCCAGCAAGTGGCATAGTACAAAACAATGATGAATTATTAATCACAGTTTTTCAGTTAGTTCATTGATTTGAATGTGGTAAAAGTTGAAGGTTAAAGTTGAAGGTTGACCAACTAGCTCTGAATAGAGCAATCCTCCTGAGTCCCAAGGTTCTCCAGTGGACCCCATTCAGTTGCCTTCATCTGACTCCTCCAGAGACGAGGTGCTGATAAAGTTCTCATGCAATACTGTATTATTTACTACTAGAGGCTCGATGCACGAAATTCGTGCAAGAGTAGGCTAGGCCTTCCTTCCCCTGGCTGCTGGCACTGGCTTCCCTCCAGCACTTAGGACCCGGGCTTCCATCGCAGCCCCAGCTTCGTCCGGAAGGATGTCTGGAAAGACATCTGGTCTAACTAGCATATTACATTTTTATTATTATAGATTATTATAGTAGACTAGTGGCCTGGTACATGAAATTTGTGCATGGGGGGGAGGGGTTGTCCCTCAGCCCAGCCTGCACCCTCTCCAATCTGGAACCCCTCGGGGGATGCCCGACTGCCAGTTTAGGCCCGATCCCTGCCTGCCTGCCTGATTGCCCCCAACTGCCTTTCTCTGCTGGCCTGATCGCCCTCTCCTGACCTGATCGCCCCTAACCGCCTTTGCCTCAGCCCCATTACCATGGCTTTGTCTGAAAGGACGTCCAGAAGGTCTCCCGGTCTAGTTAGCATATTATGCTTTTA
The DNA here is from genome assembly GCF_963259705.1 of Myotis daubentonii. Taxonomy (NCBI): domain Eukaryota; kingdom Metazoa; phylum Chordata; class Mammalia; order Chiroptera; family Vespertilionidae; genus Myotis; species Myotis daubentonii. The sequence goes on along the minus strand of NC_081843.1, from coordinate 36,327,563 downwards.
TTAGTATAGATAGTCACCATGCAGTCATTACATCCCAGGACTTATTTATTTTATAACTGGAAGTTTGTACCTTTTGACCCCCTTTATTTATGTTACTCATGCCCCTCCCTCACCTCTGATAACCTGTATCAGTGATCTAATTTTTGTCTTGTTTTTTTCAGATTTAAGATATAGGTGAGATCATATGGTAATTGCCTTCCTTTGTCTAACTTACTTCACCTGCATAACATCTTCAAAGTCCATCTAGGTTGTCGCAAATGGCAATATTTCTCTTTTTCTATGGCTGAATACTATTCCATTGCCTATACATGCCATATTTTCTTTATCTATTAACCCATTGATGGACACTTAGCTTGTTTCTATGTCTTGGCTATTGCAAATAATGCTGCAATGAACATTGTGGGCCCAGATATCTTTTTAACTCTGTGTTTTCCTTTCCTTTGGATAAATACCCAGAAGTGAAATTGCTGGGCCATATCAGTAATGTTTTGTTTGACTGAAGTTTGACTTTTGTTATTCTTTTAGGACATCAACTATATTTCCTGAGCTATTACATATTTGAAATGTTTGTTGCCTTTGTAGCTGAATAATACTTTAGCTAAGTGCAAACTTCTGAAGTTTTTTTAGTTTGTCAGCTTTGCAAGCATTGTTCCACTGGCTTCTAGTGTTGAATGTTTTTGTTGTTTGTTTGTTTTTTGGTGTGTTTTGTTTTTGTAAATATTTTTTTAATGATTTCAGAGAAGAAGGGAGATGGAGAGAGAGAGAGAAACATCAATGATGAGAGAGAATCATTGATTAGCTGCCTCCTTCATGCCCTCTACTGAGGATTGAGCCCACCAACCCAGGCATTTGTTCTTGACCGGAATCAAACCCGGGACCCTTCACTTCTCGGGCCAATGCTCTATCCACTGAGCCAAACTAGTTAGGGTTTAATGTTGTTTTTGATTAATTTAAGTCAGTGGTTTTGAACCTTGGCTGCACATTGGAATCACCTGGGAATCTTTTTAAAATCCTGATTTCTGGGCTTCATCAACCGGAAATTCTGTTTCTTTGTTACTAATGTTGCGGCCCCACCCCATAACAAAGAAACAGAATTTCTAGAGGATGAGGCCCAGAAATCAGGATTTTAAAAAAAGATTCCCAGGTGATTCTAATGTGCAGCCAAGGTTGAGAACCATTGATTTAAGTCAATCTAAGTTTTCCTCTTGTAAGTGACTTAAGCCTTTTTTGCTTAAATGCTTAAAGGATTATTTCTTTATCTTTAAAAAACCAGTGATTTTACAAGTGATGCCTTGAAGCTGGCTGTTTTGTGTCAGATTTCCTGGTAATGCATAACAACATGGACTTCAAACATGTAAAAGAAATGGTCTAAATAACAAGTTGAAAAATCCACAATTGTGTGAATTATGACATGGATTCAGTGCATTAGAAAGGTCAGACAAGGGGAATAACGGGCTGAGAGGCAGAGCTTGCAGGCTTGATCATCACACTAGCTTCTCTGTCCACACAGCCCAAGGCAGAAGCATTCAGGTGGGGCAGATGAAGGAGAGGAGGGAGTCCACCTCATTTTGGACAATGAGCCGCACTGGGTGGATGCTGTCAGGCAGGGCCAGGCTGGAGGTCATTTCCCAGGCATCCACAAAGGCCACACGGAGGTCAGCAAAGGCAGCTCGGAGGAGCCGGTTCACCTGGAGGGTGAACCAGTCACTGCCATACACGGACTTGTAGCCAGTGTTGGCCAGTTTGATGACCACCAGAGTATGGGGCTCCCGGGCCAGCAGCGCAGCCACAGCTGCCCGGATCCCTGCCAGTCGCTGCACAAAGACGGATGGAGGGAAGGTGGTGAAGTGTGCGCCCAGCCCCAGCACCACCACGGTGTGGGGGCCCCCAGCCAGGCCTCCCAGCTCCTGGACCACAGAGTGCAGGGAGGCCACTGGTGTGCGGAGGGAGCGCAGGGGCCAGCCGTGGGCCCGCCAGTGCAGCACTATGTTCCGAGTGGTCTCTACGGCCATCAGGGGCCCTGTCTGATACGTGACGTGTAGATCCACCGGCTTCAGGGCTGTAGGGAGGACAAGAGAAAAGGCTTAGGGGTTAATATAGGACTGTATTTCCTGGTTTAAAAATTTAGCACCATTTTCCTCCATCATTCTATGGCCCAACCATTGATTTTGCTCTCCTTAATCTATAATATTGTCAGTGACCACCTAGTTACCAAGTCTGAAGACCCAGTTCTCAGTCCTTCATCTCCCTGGCTCCTTGAGCATTTTGTCTTATTGATTTTCCTTTGGAATCCCTTCCCTTTCTTAGCAGTGTGTTGTCACTCTCTACAGTCTCCTTGCAGATCTAACACTCCAACTCAGATTCATTCACTGGTTCCACCCCTGTATAAAGGCTTGAGTCAGGCTAGAGTTTCAGGGTTGCCCAGTTTATGTCTTTGCAGAATGGTGGCCAGCCCAGGGGGCCTGAGACTCCTGAAATACAGTCTGTCTGCTTTGTCATGTGCCCTGGCAGAGAGCTATACACACCAACAGAAAAAGGCCCTTACTTTCTTTGCACGAAGTCTCTACCTGCTCGCCCCACCGTGTGCTCCATGGCTGTGTGGGCACAGAGGGGCACCTTTCTCTAGTCCACAGAAAGGTGCCAGATCAACTAGCACAGTCTCTGGTTTTCCCAGACTCTGTCATGAGCTTCCATTCATCTTTAAAAACAGCTTTTGGCTAGAAAACTCACCCACTCCACCCGGCCATGAGCAGAATTGTCCCAAAATGATCCTGGGAAGTCACTCAACGTTGATGAGACATCGAATTAGTTGGGAGTAGAGCTCCCTTTTTTTCTAAAGGGAGGGGCTGCATCCAGGCTCACCCTCCTGGGCGGTGGGAGCGTCAACCCTTCAAGCAGGAGTCAACGTCCCACAGGCCTCAAGGTCTCCAGGGGGAGGCAGCAGGTGTTTTCTAACTTCTGTGAGCAAATGGCAGCCCACATGTATCTTGTGCCAAGAAGTTTGTAGGTAAGAAGGAAGAACTATGGCATGCGTGTATGTGTGAGGGCGGGGGGGGGGGGTCTCCTCCACTAGAGCACATAGACCCACCCTGTGGGCCCCACGCACCTCTCTGTAGGATGGTGGGAGGACAAGTGGGGGACGGGGCTGGGAGCTGATGCTCTTCCTCTCCTTGACTCTCAGGTTGCCCCTTTCTCCAATAAAGCATATCCCTTCATTCCTGTTATGTTATATTGTGGAGCTTGTGCCTGAAAGGCAGAGACCCCGTGTGACATTCTCACCTCCTTGAACATCTATCTTCAGAGGAATAAATACCAAAGTCTGTCTGAAGCTCAGACATCTAAATGCACTTCCAATCCCATGTCTTCAAATGCCTCATCCACATGCTCCACAGAGACCCCGACCCCCACCTTTTTAATCCAATATGAAAAGGTATAAAATAAATATGTCATCTTCTCCCACTCCTGTCTCTTGCTCCCATATCTAGTAAGCATGCCAGTGACTTTTATTCTGAGTTCATTTTATGGTTATCCATAGTGATCTGATCACCTCCCTTCATTGCAGAGCCAATCAGTTAACAAGACTGTGAATTTTTCCAGCATATTACTTCCTTTACTGCTGTTACTCTATTTCTTGTACCAATTTAGCCTCTCTTCACCTCACATGTTGACCATGCAATTGTCTTATGACTTGTCTTTGATCTTTCTTTTTCAATCCAGTCTATCCAACAAACCAAAAACTGCTTAAAAACAGTTGGTGTCTCCCAAATGTCACAAGACAAAACCCCTGGTTTCTCTACAATTATTTTCTTAAATTCCAACTCTATTCCTCCAGTATCCCCCAAGCAACTAATTAGTTCCAGCCAAGGCTATCTATTCATGGTTCATCAAACATATCTACTCTCCTGTTAGAGCTTCTGATTAATTATTGAGATTATGCATAATCTGGGCATTGTTTCCCATCCCTTCCTTAAGGGAATCAGGTGTCCTGTCCTTTTATATCACTCTCCTGAATCCAGGTAGATGCTTTATGCCTTCTCAAAGCCCTGGTTCTGCTCTTTTTCTCTTAGGAGTTGTGCCCTCTCCCCTCACGGCCACTCACAAGGCACAGTGTCACGCAGATACTCCCACCACTGCCGCAGCGTGGAGTCCCCCATCATGTGGACGACGTGACCAGCCAGGCAGCCCAGGATGCTGTCAACAGTGGAGAAGGAGCGGCCAGAGCAGGAAAGAGAGTGCCACACTCCTCGGTGGAAGAAGCCAGAGGGCTTTGGGCCCGGGATCCCAGGATGGCACAGTTGTTTGGGAGACAGCACTGTAAGCAGTTGTTTGTAAGCAAAACAATCAGTGGACACAGAAGAAAACTAAAGCTACAGGCACGGGGTAAGTGCTGCCTTTTCTGTAGGCCCCAGTGTTACTTACCAAGGCTCCTATCGCTCTCCTTGGCCACCCAGATTGGAGAAATACCCTGAGGGAGGACCTTGTCTGTCACATTCCTGAAGAGAAACCAATTGGCAAGAAAGGAATCCTTAATGGAAATGTGTTATAGGAAGGAATCTTGGGCTAAGGTGAAATGGGGGTTCTTGGGGAAAAGGAAGTTCTCAAAGTCAAGGGCACCTGTCCAGAGTCAGGGCTTCTGGGAAACAGTGAGGGCTCTAGGACTAGAGAGGGGCTAGAAACTAGAGTTCAGGGATCCAGGCTTTTTGAATTTCCTGGCCTCAGGATTTCATCAGTGTGGAAAGCAGATGTTTTAAAATGTACCTAGGAGTCTGGTGTGACTCAGTGATTGAGCATCGACCTATGAACCAGGAGATCATGGTTCTATTCCCAGTCAGGGCACATGCCCAAGTCCTGGCTCCATCCCTAGTAGGGAGCATGCAGGAGGCAGCCGATCAATGATTCTCTCTCATCATTGACATTTCTCTTTCTCCCTTCCTCTCTGAAATCAATAAAAAAAATTAAAAAAATGTACCTAGTATTTTGGTTTTATTTAGATATGGTAAGGTCAATAGATCAGGAGATGATCGCCATGGAAAAAATAGTGGTACAGTCCTGAGACGCGGGGACATGATGCACCATGCAGGGCCACATGGGGGAAGCACCAGGGTTGGTCAAGAGGCATAAGGAGCAGGAGAAAATGTGGGCAAAAGTCTTTATTGTGTTTTTTGCAGGAAGGAATGGATGAGGAAAGGTTAACAGCTGAGTAGGTTTAGGAATGAATAGTTTGAGTAATTTCAGTGGGCTCTGGGCTATAGGGGTAATCTCTAGTTGTCTGGGCTAGGGATGGAACTTGCAACCCAGGTACATCCTAGGTACATGCCCTTGACCTGGAATCAAACCTGAGACCCTTTAGTGTCCGAGCCAACACTCTATCCTCTGAGCAACACCGGCCAGGGCAGATGTCATCTTCTTAACGAGGTCTACCCTGATCCCCCTATTTAACATTGCAACCTGCCCTGGACATACTCCTAGTCCTCACTCACCTCCTCCATATTTAAAATTTCCCATAGTACAGATCTTCTTCTAACATCCTATGTAATGTACTTATTGTTATGTTTATTGTTTATCATCTCTTTCTTCGGTCATATGTAAGCTTTACCAGGGCAGGGTCCTTGTCTGTTTGTTCACTGCTGCTTTCCCAGTGTCTTCAGCAGAGCCATACTCATAAGGGGTGTGCAGTCAGCATTTGCTAAAAGAAGGGATGGACTGATTGAAGAGGTTGTGTCATAGAGGAGAGGGAATTTACTTTCAGAGAGGAGGAGGAGGAGTGCAAGAAAATATTCCTGGAATTTTGAAAGATGTGCAAGCATGGTCTATCCTAAGAGTGTTAGGGCCCTGGTGGCCCATAGAGGTATAACATTTCAGGAAGCAGGTGTGGGATTATTCCAGGGGCTCTGGACCCAGTTGGCGATGCCTGTCCTAGCAGAGCTCAAGACCATTCAGGCTTGGACAATGGACACTTTGAAGTGACCAGTGTGGACAGTTGACTAAAGAAGGGAAGATCCCTCATGGTCAAGTGTCAGTTCCTTGGCAGAGCCCTAGACAAGGAGAACACTCCTCACCAGCCCTGTTGCAGCCGTCCTCAAAATTCGACTAAAGTTGATGTAAAGAAAACACTTGAGCTTGGGTTGCAAATGCATGCCCACTGCACATTTGTCGCATGTGTGGTTATCTGTTTAATGCCTGTATTCCATCAGTACACTGTTAGCTCCTGCAGGATGAGGCCATCCTGCCCTGCTCTCCTCTCCCCAGCACCTCCAGGACTTTGGATGGTATCTAGCACAGAGTTGGGGGTGGGATAAGACTCAAGAGAAGCAAACATCTGAAATCAGATGATAAAAGTTCTAAGCCCTTTACACACATTAATTTATTAGTTTCTTCCACAAGTCTATGACAGTGGTATTATTATTATCCCCTTTACAAATTAGAGAACAGAGGTACAGAAAGGATAAGTAACTTGCTAGAGGTCACATGAATACAAGCTGGCAAACAGTGACAGTTGGAGAAGGGATTCAAACCTCACAGTCTCACTCCGGAGACTCTTGGGTTTTCCTCCAAGCAACATCCTGAGACTAGGATGTCAGTATTGAATCTTAGATTTATTTCCAGTTGACTAATGCAAATGAGATAGGTGGTTCTCCCTTTCTGACCAAAGGGAGCATGAAAATTGGTCCTGGTGCTAAATTTTTAAGTTAGGAGGTAAATGGTAGTGGGAATTTTCCAGACAAGAAGAGTGGCCGAGAGCCTCCAGAGATGGGTGTCTGGTGGAGCTGGCACCTCGGGTGTCTCCAGCTCAGCTTGCCTTGGTGCTTTATCCTCATAGCAGCAGTGATAACTTCCATGCTCTTTGGGGTCACAGAGCACCAGACACCTCACCTGTCAGTCCTCCCACCTAAAACATCTCTGCCTCTGGCTCTAGCCTCTTCTCTTTCTTCCCCCTCAGAGGGGGTGTTCCTCCACTTCTTCTCTTCCCCATCCCACCCCCACCCTCAGCCATCTTCTGGGACCCTGTTTTTGCTTCCTTCTTATACTGTCTCTACTGGAGACCAGATACCTGGGTGTCCCATTTTAAAAAATGCTTCCCTCATCCCTGGGGGCTCTCCAGCACCAGCCCTGCCTCTGATCTCAAGGCCAGAAGGGCTCACTGTGAGCAAGTCTGTTTTCATGGTCTCCTCTCCCTCAATCCCATTCTCTGTCCACCCAGGAGGCTTGCTCCCTGAGACTGAGGACAATTCTCAGCCTCTTTTGCTTGGCTTACAGGCTGCAGCCTCTGTTTCTGTCTCATTCAGTGAAATCATATCCATCCTCTCTACTCTCTGACCATACATGCCGGTGACTTCTAAATCTACATCTCTCCTTGCAGGGGCCATCAGAAGGGGGGAGGGGATTAGGACACTTCTCCTTTGCCAGGGGTCTGTGGTTCCTCCTTAAGTTTCAGCTAAATTGTCACCTGCCCTTACCGTCATAGACCAGATGGGGTGCCCTTTCTCCATGTCTTCAAACCAGGCAGTGCATACAGTTAAGCACCTATTACACTTCATGTTTTAAAAAGGCATGCATCTCTTCATTGAAAATGTGTAGAAGGCAGGGAAGTTGATGATTATGCATAAGTAGTCAGCACTTGGCATGGGCATATAATAGGTGCTCAGGAGGTGTACATAGTAGGAGTGAATAGAGAATGATAAGGGCAGGGACTCAGGCAGAAGACTCGTAGGGACCAGGATTTAGGAGTTGGGGCAGTTTCCAAGAATGCTTGGTTTCTTACCACAGCAGCAGGGCCTCCTCTTGTGGTGTGGTCACATTCCAGTAACGTCCACTTGAATGTCCCACCAGTGAGTCGCAGGGCAGGGTGGGTGGTCGAGCGCAGAACCAGAGCTCCCCCGAATCTTCATCCCTATAGTGACAGGTAGACTCTTCCTCCCCAGTTAACAGGGGGTTAATATTGCAAGTCACAGTTTCTTCATATCCTGTGGGTCCCCGAAAATAGCCCATGAAATCGACTGTGGCCCATTGGTCCCTCCAGATTCTTCGAAGAACCCCAACTGCCTCACTGGAGTGGATTAGCCGAACTTGCACCTGGGCCTGCCCAGACCAGAAAAGGGGGAAGGACAGCAGGTATGTGCCGTTCTCTAGATCCTGGACATCCCCAGGGACCCCTGCCTTCAAGTCAGGACCCAACAGCTTTGTCCTAAACAGATCCCCACCGTGGGTCTTGGGCCTGCCCCTATGGTCTCTGGCAACAAGGATGGCCTCCAAGTAGCCTCCCAGGGCATAGCTGGCCTGCGCAGGACCCTTCAGGTGGTAGGTGGAGGTCTCAGGGCTGGTGGAGGTCAAAAGGTCCCCCCCATCTCCTGGAGTGAGAGGCCAGTGCAGAAGGTGGGTCAGGTCCGAGAGCTTCTGGGGGAGAGAGCCAGAGGATTTGCGGGCAGGGCGAGGCCTTGGGGACAGAGGGACAGCACTATCAGGCCAGGAAACCCTGATATACAAGATCTGTGGGGAGAAAAAGAGGAACCAGTCAGTGATTTTTGCCTCTTCATATTTTTTTCTGTAAAGAAGTTTTCAATTTACCAAACTTAGTCCTCCTCTGCTTGGTAGGTCTCAGGGATCCTATCTGCCTTCCTTTTTGCTGCTTCTGACCCAAAGCTGTTGTCTGAGCCATCACCACACACATCTGCAAATACCATCTCATGTTTAAAACCATATTTCTGTGAGTTTTGCTAAATCCCAGAGAATAAATAACAGCTCTGACTGCTGGTCCCTACTGGCTTCTGCTGACCACCTGCTTACCTCTGACACACACATTCCACTGCCACCAGAGGGGGTCCAGGCTTGGACCCACCCCCACCCCTCATTTCTAGCCCTCCCCACTCCTTACAAGTCCATCTTCTCTCTGGACTCCAAAACCAGAGTAAATCCACCTTCCCCTTCTATTTCTCTTTCCACAACCCCTGTCTCTACTAGACATGTCCAACCTGGACTTAGAAGGAGGAACAGTTGATGGAGTGGATATGAGGGGTCCTGAGGCACAAAGGTGAGCCATGTGCAGAACGAATGGGGTTTGGGGGAGGGTGTAGGCTGGGTCTCCAGTTCTCTTCAGCCCCCAACAAAAATCCAAGTCCCAGGTAAGCACAAACCTAAGTTGGCCTTGTTTCACAGGAAACACCCATACGGCTCAAAATCATAGTACAAGTGCTTAGCAATTCTTCCCAGGGAAGGAAGTTAATCCAGTTAGAAGGCCCATCAGCATTTGGTGGTCTCTAGCATTTATCTACCCTGCGTCTGATTTATTTTCTGACTACACCTTAGCATTAAGGATCTAGACCCTCTTTCTCAGAGTTCCCTCACAGCATAGACATTAAGTTACATAAACACACTCCTGGCCATTAGATATTACCAGGTCTCACACGGGTCAGGGCACTAGGGATGCCCAAACACCTCTCCTTACATTTCTCCCGGATAAAATCAACACAAACAGGAAACAAATACTTTGGAAGCCCATCAGGAAGGGAGAACTGGTACAGAGGGGAAGGGGCAGAAGGAGAAATTTCCTTCATGCCAAGTATTGAGACCTATCCTAGGGGCCCTTAACTAAGTCCCTGGAATTTGAATTTTTCTGTGTCGTATCACAGGAGTTGCTGGTGCAGTTTGTGACCGAGAACTGGGGTGGCCACTGTCTGACCAGAGACCAATGTACCATGCGGTCAAGAGACATATGCAATTGGGGAATGAGACATGATATGATGGAGAACCACGAGAGCCCACCGATGACTCTGGGAGTGGCTTGGGATTAAGCCCTTTATCCACAGGACCTATTGGAGCCACCACCCCTTCTTCAAGCCAATAGCCAGTGAGATGGTCAGCAACTGTGATCAAGAAGCAATGTCCACTTCACGCAGGTTGGTGATAGGAAGGAACCTGCTTACTTTTCAGTCTCTTGGTTTTTCTTCCCAATATCGAAGGGAAAATAGAGGGAAGAAGAATGAGAAAGGTATGTGTGAGCAGAGCATGCCTCTCTCTCCAACTCAAATCAGCGGGCGCTTTAGCTGAACTTGGCAAGAGGGGAGGAGGGAGAAGGGAAGGAGCTTTAAATAGGACATAAGGTTGAAGTTGCAAATGAATAGCACTGAGTCTTAGACAGACAAACTCGACTGATATAAGAACTGAAATTGACTTAAAATGTATGGAATTAGACTGAGATGTGGTTAAGGAAACTCAAGGGAAGGATAGCATTTAACAGACAGTTGATGGCAACAATGGGAAGAATTAAAATTATTTCAAGTTTATACTCCAACTAGGTCCTCCCTAAACTGGCTGCATGTTCTTTAGTAAGCACCGGCTTCTGGTCCCTGCAGGCACATCGTGGTTTATAGCAACTGTCTTGAAGCTATATTTTAACTGCTTGGGCTTCAACAAGCAAAAACTGGGCATCTGCTATTGACTTTGATCTAACGATCTGTTCCTAAAGCTAGAGTTAGATTACCAAGACAAGAGAGCATAGGGGTTTGTTTGTGTTGTATTCCAAAGTATATCACCTCCACCCTAGGTCAGGTTGAGGGGGCTCATCTCTCTAGAGGTAGATAAGAATTGGTTAAAAAAAAAAGGGGGGGGGAATGCAAAGAAAAAGGTGACATATAAAGGCAGTAATGAAGGAGAGGAAAATGGACTAATTTAAAAAGCATGTTAAAATATTAAAAGCATAGTTGAAACCTTCTGAAGTGACTAGCGAACAATGGAGAGAAATATCATGCCAGAAACAAACCCTCTTCTACAAAGAATGATGTGACACTGAAATATTTTTGCCGATATTGAGTAACACAGGTTACTCAAATACTGAAAAATGCAAAAATAGGAGAAAGGCAAATGTGTTAGGTAGGAATTGCTTTTGGCTGGTAGTAACAGACACTATCTTCAGTGACATAAACAAAGGAAGGTTTATTTTTCTCACAGTAACTGTCTGGAAATAGACAATTGGTGGCCTTAGTTCAGTATCTTAAGGATGTAAGGGCAAGGTCTTTGTGATCTTTTGACAGTTGTCTCCTGGTCCCAAGAAGGCTGCTGGAGCGCCAGCCATCATGTTTACTTTGGGATCAGCAGGAAGGAGGAATGATATAGCACCAAAATAGCTTAAAAAGTCCTATATTATTACTTATGTTTCATTGACCACTCTTGCCTGTAGTGGAGTCTGGACATACAATCTTCCCTGTTTTCCTTACTAGGCACAGGTTTGGGTTAGTAGGGAAGAATAGGAGAATATTTCTAGAATGAGGCAAAAGCTTCAGAGCCACCAGATGTAGTTCAGGAATCTGCTGAAGATGAAACCAACATGGGCTGAGACAGAAACTACCTCCCTGGAGGCATGTTTCATGGGACAAAGCGATTTCCATGCAAGAGGCAGTGGCCATAGCCTTTGCACAGACCACAGAAGACAAAGATATGGTGATGGATTTTGGTCCATCGTGCCACTTGCAGAACCCACAGTGTATGCAGCAATTGGATATCAGGACCATGGAACTTAGTGGGGAACAGGAAATTAAGAAGTTTTAAACATACATGATAGGGGGAAGATGGACCCTTCAAGTAAGAGCTGATGCTGAGGGTCTTGTTACTGCACATTTTCACATGCTTTTTAAATTTGTTATTGCAGATTTTCACATTTTTTGAAAGGAAAGCAATAGCCCACACCGCTTCCTCTGCAAGAGGAAGCAACATGCAGAGGTGGATGTCCCCTGCTGCTGTTGTACGCGCAGGACACCATCCATCACTCTCAGTGGGAGAAGTTTCCCAATAAAATTTAAGCTCATAAGTTGTTCTATGCAGAGCAACTAGTAGTCTGGTGGGGCTAAAACCAAGAAACTTTTCTCTTCTTTGCCTATTGACTTATCTTCAGATACCTCTGAAGCTCAGCTTTGGTCTTTGGCAAAACCAGAGGTTGGATTATACTACGTACAGGGCTCTAGGAACTTTGTTTTCTGGTTTGCTGCTCAGAAGAGGGGGAATTTGCCATCATTTTCTAAATCAAGTGGGTGTGAGTTTTGTGTGGTGATAATATAAGATTCCTATTGACATGGAGGCCCTTCTTGCTTCTTTTCTCTCTTCCCCCATTTCTGAACTCTCAGGACCTGCATATGTGAAACACTGATTCTGCATATGTGTGTCTTTTGTGCAGATCCAGCTCTCCTAAAGGCAGGTTTCCAAGTGTCTAGATTTGGGGAGAGTGTTTCTGACTGACACTGTTGGTTGCCTATCCAATATCCCATTTTTATTTGGGGTAGAATAAAGCTAAATGTGATACATTATCATCATGCAATACATTGTTATTGGTCCAAGCCAATAATGACGTTCACATTCCACATTTTTTCAATTTTCTCTAGAGTTTCCCAGTTCTGGCTAGTAAGATATGAGGAGAGATCTGAAGAGAGGTATCAGAGACAGCTTCCACTCACCTAATAAAAGGGACCAGCTTGCTGCCCTATTTTATTTCCACCTGGGATGTGGATTCGGTGCCTGGAGATGCATCAAACATCTTGCAATAAGAAAGGAAAGGCCATTTCAAACCTTGTTTGTCTTCCACTCCCCACATAATCCTGGTGCTGAGTGTCACAGGAAACACTAATATCATGATAGGATCTCTGGCTCTTTCTTTGTGTCATGATGCTGAGCTGGCACAGTGTGGGATAGGAGTGCTCTTGGAAGCCATTCCTATTCCAAGACATTTAGCTATAACTTAACTATATGCAGGAATGATGGAAAATCACATTAAATAAAAACTAAATGTTCCTCAATTCAAACTTACTTTAATGGGCTCTAAAAAAAAAAAAAAAAAGAAAAGAAAAAGAGAGCCTCTGACCACTCCAACATCCCCTGACATGAAGGAAGCTGTAATAGAAAGATAATGACCTTACCAAGTTGAGATTAAAATATTTTACTATGTAAATTTTACAAAAACACATGACAGTGTTAGCATCCTTCCCAAGGTCTTGGAAGAGATCTATATAAATGAAGGACTCTGAAACTTGGCTTCCTGGCAAATATACCTCAGGTTATGACTACTGCAAAGCCAACTCTGCCCCCAGTCGACTGCAACATGAGATACCATATTTTATAAGACACATCTCAATTTCAGAAATGTTCAAGTATGAAAAAATAAACATCTTAGAATTGACAAAATATGGTATTTGCAACATATATAATAGACAAAGGATTAAACCCAGAAAACAGGAGGAATGAACACAAATCAACATGAAAAAGATAAATAATTCAATACAAAAATGGGCAAAGTATATAAACAGGCAATCTATACTACACTGAGTGGCCAGATTATTATGACCACCCCATCAGTACTTCATTGACACTTCCAAAAATACTGATACAGACCTGAGTTGGACTAAAAATAAGAAAGGATATTTTGTCCTTTGTTCAAATGGTTTTCCTTTGTAAACACATAGATTTATGTATTTGAGTTTTCTTTTACTTGTTTCCCTTAATTATTCCTGGTAAAGCTCCTTTTTTTTTTTTTTTTTTAAAGAATTCAACTTTTTTAAAAAAGCAGAACCAAGAGGAAAAGGAAACTTTTACACGTGCACCAGGTAGGAAGAGGGAAGAGGGTATCCTTAGACAAGGTATGGAGGTAATAGTGGCCTTTTTAGTTTTAAGAACTGGAAAGAGCCAGGAGAATTAGGACAGAAATATAACAATTCAGGGATATAGAAAGCATAGATAGCTTAGGTTTCTACTTTCCCCTCTAATAACTCTTTTGGGCTAGTGTTTTGGATACTCTTACAGCTGCTTCTACCTGATACTATGTGCTCATTCTCTCTCTATGAACTAGTCCCTCCATGACACTTCTGTTCATGGATTAGAAACAGGAAAATGGAATGTCGAAATGGAGAGCCTCTTTTGCCTAGAAAGTAACTGGTTCATGCTCTATGGATAGACAGAGACAAGTGGAAAGAGGCATACTTACCCAAATTGCAATGACTGATCCCACAACCACAATCTTGTGCCACTTGAGCTGCTTGATAAATAGGTCTGTAGAAGCCTGGACTTGTTTGCTAGACATCTGGTATGTGACCAAGACACTAGGTAGATAAAAGTGTAAAACCAGGAGGAATGACATCATAAACATGATGAAATAAGAGTTTCCTACCATTTACCTACTCAAAGAACATCAACTCTGGTAATCATCCATGGATGAGAAGGCTTTTGTAGAAGTTCAGGTAGCCAGTGGAGAAGTTGCATCACACCCTTAGAGCAATTATGATCCAGCAATTCTAGTCATGTCCACAAAAATCTTATGTGAGAATGTTGATAGCTGCCATATTCATAATATTCCCAAATTGAAAAAAAAGTAAATATCCACCAATGGAAAAATAGATAAGCAAGTTTTGATAGATTCATAAAATAAATAGCACTCAGCAATAAAATAAAACAAGTGTCTGGCCTGTGTGGCTCAGTTGATTAAACATTATCCCAGGCACTGAGAGGTTGTCGGTTTGATTCCCGGTCAGGTCACATGCCCAGGGCACATACAGGCTGGATCCTGGGTAGGGGGCATGAAGAAGGCAGCCTTGTTTCTCTCCCATTGATGTTTCTGTCTCTCTCTCCCTCTCCTTCCCCTCTCTCTAAAATCAATAAAAATATTTAAAGTAAAATAAAACAACTGATAAATGCAACAACAAACACAAAAGGTACATATTACATGATTCTCTTAATAATAATTCTAGAAGCAACAAACTAATCTATGATGATAGAAATCAGAATAGCAGTTGGCTCTAGTGAAAAGAGTTGACTGGAAGGGTGCATAAAGAAAATTTATAGTGTTCTGTAATGTCCTTTATCTTGAATTGGGTGATGATTATATGAATACTTACATTTGTCCAAATTAATTATACACTTAAGACCTGTGAATTTGACTATATATAAATTATATCTCCATAAAAATGAGGAAAAACAAAGATTAGAGAAGGAAAATATGTGTATTCATATAACTCATAACTAACTTCTGGACAATATTAACATAATGGAGGTGGTGCATGGGGTAAGATTAAGGGATGTGATAGTATTTGTATTGTTCAGGAGTGAATATACAGATATTGATAGACTTAAGAAAACAGGGGTAAGTAAACATAAGTGTAACAACATAAGACTAAAATTAGAGCCTCCTCAGACTATTCCAAAAAATCAAGAGGAAGGAAGACTTCCAAGCTCTTTTTACAAGGCCAACATTATCCTAATTCCAAAAACAGATACTCTATAAAGAAAGAAAATTATAGACCAATATCCCTGATGAACATAGATGCTAAAATCTTCAACAAAATATTAGCAAATCAGACCCAGCAAAAATAAAAAGATCATACACCATGACCAAGTGGGATTTATTCCAGGGATGCAAGGTTGGTACAATATTTGCAAATATTACCATAAAAAAAATGAAGGATAAAAATTAGCCCTGGCTGGTTTGGCTCACTGGATAGAGCGTCGGCCTGGGGACTGAAGAGTCCCGGGTTTGATTCCGGTCAAGGGCATGTACCTGGGTTGCAGGCACATCCCCAGTAGGGGGTGTGCAGGAGGCGGCTGATTGATGATTCTCTCTCATCGATGTTTCTAACTCTCTATCCTTCTCCCTTCCTCTCTGTAAAAAATCAATAAAAAATATTTTAAAAATTATATGATCCTATCAATAGACATGGAAAAAGCACTCGACAAAATCCAGCTCCTATTTTTATTTTTATTTATTTATTTATTTTTTAAATATATTTTATTGATTTTTTACAGACAGGAAGGGAGAGGGATAGAGAGTTAGAAACATCGATGAGAGAGAAACATCAATCAGCTGCCTCCTGCACACTCCCTACTGGGGATGTGCCCGCAACAAAGGTACATGCCCTTGACCAGAATCGAACCTGGGACCCTTGAGTCTGCAGGCCGACGCTCTATCCACTGAGCCAAACTGGTTAAGGCAAAGCTCCTATTTTTGAAAAATTCTCAGCAAAGTTGGAATAGAGGGATCATCCCTCAACATAATTAAAACCATATATGACAAACCTACAGCCAACATTATACTCAATGGACAAAAACTAAAGGCATTTCCCTTAAGATCAGGAACAAGACAGCGATTTCCACTTTCACCACTCTTATTCAGCATAGTACTGGAAGTCCTAGCCACAGCAGTCAGACAAGAAGAAAAAATAAAAAGCATCCAAATTGGGAAGGAGGAAGTAAAACTGTCATTATTCACAGATGACATGATATTATACATATAAGACCCAATAGACTCCACCAAAAATGATTATATTTAATAAGTAAATTTGGCAAGGTAGTAGGATACAAAATTTATATCCAGAAATTGATGGTGTTTTTATACAGCAATAATGAACTCTCAGAGAAACTAAAGAAATTATCTTATTTACTATTGCAATAAAATATAAGATATCTGGGAATAAACTTAACCAAGGAGGTAAAAGACCTGTACTCAAAAAACTATAGGATATTGAAAAAAGAAATAGAGGGAGATACAAACAAGTGGAATCATATACTGTGTTCATGGATTGGAAGAATTAACATCATTAAAATGTCCATACTACTCAAAGCAATCTATAGACTCTATTAAAATATCAATGCCATATTTCACAGAACAAACATTTCAAAAATTTGCATGGAACCAAAAAAGGCCTCAAATAGCCTCAGCAGTCTTGAAAAAGAAGAACAAAGTTGGAAGGATTGCAATATCATATATCAAAATATACTACAAACCCATTGTAATCAAAACAGCTTGTCCCTAGCCAGTTTAGCTTAGTGGTTAGAGTGTTGGCTCATGGACTGAAGGGTCTCGGGTTTGATTCTGGTCAGGGGCACATACCTTGGTTGCAGGCTTGATCCCTGGTCGGGGTCAGGGCCTGTGTGAAGGGAACCAATAGATGTGCCTCTCTCACATCAATGTTTCTCTGTTTCTACTCCCCTCTCTTAAAAAAAAAATCAATGGAAAAAATATCCTTGGGTAAAGATTAACAAAAAAAAAAAAACAACAAACAAAAACAAAACAAAACAAAACACACACACACACACAGAACCCACACCAAAAAACCCACAAAAAACCCCAGCCCAGTACTGGCACAAGAACAGGCATATAGATCAATTATACAGAATAGAGACCCCAGAAATCAATCCATGCTATTATGGTCAATTAATATTTGACAAAGGAGGCAAGAGCATACAATTGAGTAAAGACAGTCTCTTCAACAAATGGTGTTAGGAAAATTGGACAGATACATGCAAAAGAAGAAAGAAAGAAAGAAAGAAAGAAAGAAAGAAAGAAAGAAAGAAAGAAAGAAAGAAAGAAAGAAAGAAGAAAGAAAGAAAGAAAGAAAGAAAGAAAGAAAGAAAGAAAGAAAGAAAGAAAGAAAGAAAGGAAGGAAGGAAGGAAGGAAGAAACTAGACCACCAACTTACACCATACACAAGAACAAACTCAAAATGAATAAAAGACAAATATAAGTTGAAAAAAATCATAAAAATCCTAGAAGAAAACATAGGCAGTAAAATCTCAGACATCTCACAAAGCAGTATTTTCACCAATATATCACCTAGGGCAGTGTTGGCAAACCTATGACATGTGTGTCAGAGATGACACGCGAACTCATTTTTTTGGTTGATTTTTCTTTGTTAAATGGCATTTAAATATATAAAATAAATATCAAAAATATAAGTCTTTGTTTTACTATGGTTGCAAATATCAAGAAATTTCTATATGTGACATGGCACCAGAGTTAAGTTAGGGTTTTTCAAAATGCTGACACACCGAGCTCAAAAGATTCACCATCACTGACCTAGGGCAAGAGAAACAAAGGAAAAAATAAACAAATGGGACTACATTGAACTAAAACACTTCTGCACAGCAAAAGAAATCATCAACAAAATGAAAAGTGACCCACTGTATGGGAGAACATATTTGCCAATGATACATCTGATAAGAGGTAATTTCCAAAATATATGAAGAACGTATACAACTCAACACCATAAAGACAAACAACTCAATAAAAAATGCGCAAAGAACCTGAATAGACACTTCTCCAAAGAGGATATTCAGATGGCCAATAGACATATGAAAGAATGCTCAAAGTCACTAATCATCAGAGACATGCAAATTAAAATGACAATGTGGTATCATTTCACACCTGCCAGAATGGCTACAATCAAGAAATCAACAAAGAGCAAGTGCTGGTGAAGATGTAGTGAAAAGGAAACCCTACTACACTGCTGATAGAAATGCAGGCTGGTGCAGCCACTGTGGAAACAGTATGGAGTTTTCTCAAAAAATTAAAAATGGAATGCCTTTTGACCCAGTGACCCCACTTCTGGGAATACATCTAGGAACCCTGAAACACCAATCAGAAATAATGTATGCATCCTTATGTTCAGAGAGAGCAGTGTTATTTACAAAAGCTAAGATCTGGAAACAGCCCAAGTGCCTATAAGTAGATTAGTGAATAAAAATGCTGTAGTACATTCACATAATGGAATACTATGCTGCTATAAGAAGAAGGATCTCTTACATAGATGGACCTGGATGTTATTATGCTAAGCAAAATAAGCCAGTCAGAGAAAGACAAATATCACATGATCTCACTTATATGTGGAACACAACAAAATAAACTGACAAACAAAATAGGTCCAGAGGCAAGAATGAAAGGAACAGATTGACAGATCTCAGAGGGGAGCAGATTGGAGGGACGGGAAGAGATTAACCAAAAAACATACACTCATATGTGTACAGCCCATGGACACAGACAATAGTGTGGCAAAGGGCTGGGTTGGAGTGGGGGCTGGATGGAGGGGGCAAAGTGGGAGAAATCTGTAATACTGCCAACAATAAAAAAAATAAATTAAAAAAAGACTAAAATAGAATGTAAAATGTTCAAATCATCAGAAAAAAATTGATTCATTCATTGGAAAGCAGGGAAAGAGAAATAAAGTATAATAAATGAGAAATGTGAAATAAGTTGGAAGAAATGAGTCCTAATTTATACGTGATCATGGCAAAAAATGTAAATAGACAAAGGAGTACAATCAAGAGCATCTGGTCTCGGTGGACATCTCACTGAGAAGAAGGGACTGTGTTTACCACACCCAACCTCTCCCAAACTAAAAGTGTCCTTTTATGGAGAAATTATCTTCCTCCTCCTCTGAGGCTGGACCTCAGAGAAGGGCAAGATTACGTGGGGGCAAAGGCAGGCACACTCCTAGGTGTGCTTTGGTGGCTGGTGACATGTTCAAGTACAACAAGATTGAAGAAGGACCAGGTGGCCCAGGAGCAAATCCCAGGAGGGCCCAGGGGACTACTTATATGGGGCCCAGAGGCTCGGGGCTTATCCAGGTTGTCTCCAGTCAGAGAGAGATGTATGTATTCCCTGGAAACCTGGCCTGGAGCTTGAGAAGCAGGCTTTCCACTGTCCAGCATGAATCCTGGGGGTGGCAAAGAGCTAATGCCACTTGACTCAGTGACCACCTGGCTCCAGTTTGGGGGACTATCAAGCTGAGGATAAACTGAAACTGCTTTTGACCCTCTGCATTTAACTTCTGCCTGTTCTCTACTGTAGAGCTGCAAAGAGCCCTGGGCTAGGGGACAGTATAGCAAATGAGTGGTGTCACCAGTATCATTGTACTTTTCCTTATTATTGTCACCAATAGCATCCGTGCAGGGATTGAGTAAGATATGATATGCAAGTGTAATTAAAATTATGAGGCCCCCCACCCTGGCCAGTGTGGCTCAGTTGGTTGAGTCTTGTCCCATGCACCAAGAGGTTGCTGGTTCGATTCCCAGTCAGGGCACATGCCCAGGTTGCAGGCTTGATCCCTGGTAGGGAGCGTGTAGAAAGCAGCCAATCAATGTTTTTATCTTTCTCCCTCTCCCTTCCTCTCTCTCTCTACAAATCAATACAACGTATTTTTTTAAAAAATTATGAGGCACCATAAAAATGCAAAGCAGTAACAACGCAGGAATACAGTATAGTAGCAACACAGGCCACCTGGGCAAACTTGGTGGCTGGTGACATGTTTAAGATCCACCCAAATGAGGATGGAAGGCAGGAATAAATGTATGAAAGAGATTCCATCCCCCAACTGCTATTAGCAAACTCCAGATACACTCCATGTTATTTCTCCTTTTAAAAAATTTTTTATTTTTATTTTTTATTGATTTCAGAAAGGAAGGGAGAGGGAGAGAGAGAAACATCAATGATTGAAGAGAATCATTGATCGGCTGCCTCCTGCATGCCCCCTACTGGGAATTGCAGGCAGGACTATTTCTTTTCTTGAAACACTGTTGGTGGGACCTTAGCCTCCAATTCTACCTACCTTCTCACCCCTCTCACCTCTTTTAAGCACCTAGAAATTTCACCCTTACCTTCTTGTATCTATAATGTTGTACAGACATCCTTAAAATCTAAAAGCCACCAACAGCCTGGCTGGCGTTGGTTGAGTGTGGACCTATGAACTAGGAAGTCAAAGTTTGATTCCTGGTCAGGTCACATGCCCGGGCTGTGAGCTTGATCTCCAGTGTGGGGCATGCAGGACAAGGATTCTCTCTCATCATTGATGTTTCCCTCTCTTTAATAATAAAAATAAAAGTCACCAACAGGGCTCTAATAAACCCAGTCATCCTGCACTCTTAGGCATCTGCTTCCAGCATGAATACCACATCATGTTTATTCAACATCTCAAACCAAAGGCAAATAATAAGAGAACTTAACTTAGGGCAGAGACAGTGATCACCTCTCTGACTTCATAAAGCAGCTGCTGCCTACGCTTTTATTCCTCGCTATCATTTAGTAGGGAGCTTACTTCCTCTTCAGCACTTACTTCTTGTGGCTGATGGAAAACCCAGGAACCCAGACCACTCTTCCTTCGAAATCCAGACATCCTACCACTCAGTTGATCCTTTTCACTCCTGGACTCGGTTACAGGATTCATATACTCTCCAACGCAGCCTTAGGACCTAAGAAGATACATTCAGCTAGAGAAGATCAAGAAGAGGAATCAACCTAATCGCAAATGATGCACCAGGCAGAGTGACATCATAACTCAAATCCCAAAGGGATGCCAGCAAAGCCTCCGCAGGGAAGTTTGTTCAGCTGATGGGTGAATACGTTACTACTGTAGATACACTTGAACTTACTTTTGGAATTTGGGTGGCAATCAGTGTACATGATTCCCCAACCAACAATGCATTCAGGGCCATCTAGATGATTACCTTGCATCAGGCAGTGGTCCATTGAGGCAAAAAGGGAATGGGCACCATAGTGGCTGGGGCTGCTGCCACTGCCCACTGTCACCTCCCTCTCTCCTTTGCCCCAGTACATGAATGAAAATGAATATTCAGGAAAAGCATGAATTGGGCTACAGAACCACAGGGCCAGTGTTGGGCCTATTGCTACAGCACTGTGATCCAAGACACCTTAACCCTCATTGCTGGACCTGCCCATTTGGACACTGGTTACTGGCTTGTGGAAGGTGGACATCCAATATCCTATCCTAGAGATACTCCAAATATTCTCAGAATAAAAGATTCATTTCATCCCCTCTCAGCCATGAATCTACTCCCAGTTCTCCTTCAAGATTTCCTGTGCTAATTGTCATCTCTGAGGTCTCCTTATTCATTATATTTAAGTTCTCAGCAGTATTTAAACTGTTGACCACTTTCTCCTCCTTGAAGTCCTATCCAATATTGTTCTTTTTTATAACTGCCTGAGTCTCCTACCTTCCTGACCACTCAGATGCTGTCTCATACTCAACATTCTATTTGTTAAGCCCTGCACACATCTCTTTCTCAAAGCCAGACCTCATATCTCATGCCCTTATTGTATTCCACACATTAAAACCAGTAATTTGCCCAGATTGTGATTTTATTTTTATTTTATTTTTAAAGTTTTGTTGTTTTTTACGTAGGGGTAGGATACTATATTCTTTCTTTTTTTAAAGATATTTTTATTGATTTCAGAGAGTAAGAGAGAGGGAGAGAGAGATAGAAATATCAATGATGAGAATCATTGATGGGCTGCCTCCTGCATGTCCCCTACTAGGGTTCAAGCCTGCAACCCAGGCATATGTCCTTGACTGGAATCAAACCTGTGGTCCTTCAGTCTGCAGGTCGACACTTTATCCACTGAGCCAAGCCGGCTAGGGCCAGATTGTGACTTTAATCAATACTGGTTGCTTGATAATCACACTAAATGCCCTATTCCCTAAACCTGCATCCACCCTTTCATCCTATTTTGCTCTCATTTTCTTTCTGAAATCTAAGCCTTCTTACCTCATTGCAGGATACTTCTCAACACTTCCTGTTCTTTCTCTCATTCCTCTATAAAGTCGTGATTCTTCTCTTCATAGCAATTCACAGGGTAACATCCTGCTGATGGCACCTGCAAACACATGGATGATGTGGCCACTCAAGTGCCCAGAATAAGGTCAAATGTGGGGAAAGGGCAGCTGCAGTAAGAGAGAACCACACTTCTTAGCAGAATAAACTTAGAGGCAGAGAACACAACAGCAAAGAAGAAATGTGGGAATAAGGCTGTAGGCAAGAGGAGCTTAATGACTGTAGAACAGTTTGGTCCAAACCCCCAGACGAAGAATAATAACTTCCTCTTCCCACTTGCCATGTGAGCAGTAAATTTAGCCTTAAGTTTTCTAGCAGCAAGGTCAAAGCTAAAGGATACAAAAGGTTTTCTTTCCCAGGAAAGTAAGACACAACTTTGTTAACTCCCTGTTAACTACACGGTAGAAGACACAGGGACGGGAGTTGAGTTGTTTTGGGGAGAACTTGAGATAACAAGGTCCCTGAGGGGAATGGGAGTTTGGCTGAGTAGGATCAGAGTTGCCAGGGCTAAGGGAAGGGAGCGAGGCTCAGGAGACTGCAAGGTAGGGGTCCGGCCTGCTGGTTTCTTTTCAGGTCAGCAGGTTCCATGACAGGCTATGGTCACTTGCAGCTGACTCTTCCCTGAGTGTTCAGGCAAGGCTGGGTGCCAATATAAAATAAGTACTCACCTAAAGCCATAGCCAGGTGATTTCCGGCATCTACCTTGTCCCAGAGTATACATTGAAAGGCCTGGCTCTAGCCCTGCTACTAGTCCAGGGAACAACTTTGAGCGTGGTATATAAAGTCCTCAGGGATCCTCTTGTTCAACTCTGCCATCCGACCTCTTGCCTCAGCCCATTCCCGACTTGAAAATATTGTGTAGCTTTGAGCATAACTGTTTCTCCGCTTGGAGTGCCCTTCTGTGACTCTGTGCCTAGGTAATCCACGATCTTCTTCTGAAACTCAACTCAGGTATCTTTGTGGAAATCTTCCCTAGACCACAAAGGCTGAGCTACATGTCTGTCTTGTACATTCTCATAGCTCACTTCTATTATAGCATCTAACATATGAACCTGTAGTTACCAGGCACATAATCACACACTCTGATTAATCCAAGTTCTTTCAAGAAATGGAAGCCAATTCTGGCTGATTAATGAGTAAGGGGTATTAATAAAAGGACCTTGAGTAGCCCACATACTGCTGGGAGACTGGAGAAGCAGGCCCAAATGCTAAGCTTCCAGGAACTGTACTTTATGCCACCAGCACCACTGATGTCCTACTGAGCAGCAGGAGAAATTCCTGCTATGGTTTACATTGTACCAAGGATGCCCTTTCCATGCCAGGAGCCGGTTCTTGCAACCACCACCACTATTGAAAATTAGGTGCTGTCCTAGATGGTTTTGCTCAGTAGATAGAGCATTGGCCTGTGGACTGAAGTGTCCCAGGTTCGATTCCTGTCAAGGGCATATGCCCAGGTTTTGGGCTTGATCCCCAGTACGAGGCATGCAGGAGGCAGCCATTCAATGATTCTCTCTTATCATTGATGTTTCCATCTCTCTTTCCACTCCCTTCTCTCTGAAATGAATAAAAATATATTAAAAATAAATAAAAAATAAAACTAGGTGCCTCTGTGACCACCCTCACCAGCAAAATGGATTCTGGTGGACCTCATTTTTCAAGTTACTCATGTCTGAATCAAGGGATCTGATATTATGAAGCCAAGAGAAGAGGTGGTTTCAGCAAGGAAGGAGTGGCCCAATGATGAAGGGGGGAAAAAAATCAAAAGGTAAGAATTGAAAATTGTTCATGGGATTTACCTCCAAGAGGATCTTATTTACCTTCGTGAGAATAGTTCACCTTTGCTTGATTAAAGGAAGAGTGGATTGAGAAGTGAAAGGGTGTGAGGTACTATTTTTGTATTCTCTTTAGCCTGAGGGTAGAGTCCATTGAGACTCTAGTTTATTCCGGGCTCTCCTATTAGATTTGCCACGTCGTATAAACCCTTGACCATGTCTTATCTCCTTTGCAAGGCTACAAAACAGATGCTAATGAATTAGACACAAACCCACACAAATGACAAACTTTCATAAAACTAAAAACATACAAATGAGTACCGTAAAACTAGGGACATGTATGTAAGATTGGTGGATTGTGTCAATGTTAATATCCTGGGCAGGATACCGTGCTGCACTATATAGTGTTGTAAGATGTTGCCATTGGGAGAAACTGAGTAAAGTGCATGAGAGATTTCTGTATTATTACTTACAACTGCGTAATCTGCAATCACACCAGTAAAAATGTCCCCCGAAGTGAACTAAAAAGAAGGTATGTAAAATATTTCATTTATGTAAAATCTTTCATTAATGTACACAAGGATTGTCTCCTAGGGCTATCAGTAATTAAACATTGGGGTAGCCCCTCTTCTCTGGATCATTGTTAGTTCGGAGTCCCTTTGTCGCTCTGATCCTCTTCACAATTCCTATGGCTTCCATTCACAAAGCCCCAGAATCCACAGCAGCGCTCAGGTGGGACAGATGAAGGAAAGGAGGGAGTCCACCTCGTTTTGGACAATGAGCCGCACTGGGTGGATGCTGTCAGGCAGGGCCAGGCTGGAGGTCATTTCCCAGGCATCCACAAAGGCCACACGGAGGTCAGCAAAGGCAGCTCGGAGGAGCCGGTTCACCTGGAGGGTGAACCAGTCACTGCCATACACGGACTTGTAGCCAGTGTTGGCCAGTTTGATGACCACCAGAGTGTGGGGCTCCCGGGCCAGCAGCGCAGCCACAGCTGCCCGGATCCCTGCCAGTCGCTGCCCAAAGACGGATGGAGGGAAGGTGGTGAAGTGTGCGCCCAGCCCCAGCACCACCACGGTGTGGGGGCCCCCAGCCAGGCCTCCCAGCTCCTGGACCACAGAGTGCAGGGAGGCCACTGGTGTGCGGAGGGAGCGCAGGGGCCAGCCGTGGGCCCGCCAGTGCAGCACTATGTTCCGAGTGGTCTCTACGGCCATCAGGGGCCCTGTCTGATACGTGACGTGTAGATCCACCGGCTTCAGGGCTGTAGGGAGGACAAGAAAGGACGTTTACGGGTTAATATGGGATTGTGTACCATCCTTTCGTACAAATGAAAATATTAGTCCCCACTTCCCAGGACAGAAGCATTCTGTCTCTAAAACCTAATGCACCCCTGCCCCCAAGTTTCAAGGTTGCCAAGGATCTCATTACTGTCCTTCCAAACACCTCTGCAGTGTGCTTTTATTTCTCTACAGTATTTGACTTCCCTCTGCTGGGTGACCTCTTTTACAAACCTCTGCTTGCCTTCTGTAACCCTACATCACCCCATTCGCCCGCCCCTCTGGTCACTCTTTGCTCAACTATTTGCTTCATGTTTTCCTTGCACTGTATACATGAGGCATTCCCTAAAATTCTGTCATTATCATCCACTTTTCCTTACTATCTATATCTTAGGGAATTCATTCATTTCTACCTCTTCAGTTTTTGACTAAGAGCTAATGGCTTGCTGAGCTTCGATTCCACACTTCCAATTTCCCAATCAATGTTTTCTCTCTAATGATCCGCCATGGCCCTGAACTTTGTACATTGCCTTGACAAATGAATCTACCATTTCTGCACAAATCTCTCTCCACATCCTGAACCTCCCACTACTGCCCCACACCTGTCAGCTATTGTTGTTGGTGACTCTCTAATGTTTTATTGTTTTTTCCTTAGCTTTCCATGGGGAGGCCTTTAGTCATAGCTGATACCTCTGTGTCTCCATCTGAAGTCAAATAACTCATCAAATCCTATTTATTATTCATTTTTAAGGTTTCCTATGTCTAACTCCTGCATCCAACTTTTAGCTCAGGCTCTTAGTAACGCTTGGCTACGCGAATCTTTACAAGTACAAATTGGCACTGTTCTGGCACCTTTGTATACAATGTGACAAAGAGACCAATGTCCTCGCCCTCATGGAGCTTACTGTCGAGAGAGAGAGAGAGAGAGAGAGAGAGAGAGAGAGAGAGAGAGAGAGAGATTTCCTGTGTAGAAGGGAGGATGGAGATTTTGAGGAACTTAAAGAAGGATGGTGCTCCTGGAGCAGAATGTATGGCACCAGGGGAGGTTAGAGATATAGGTGCAGTCTGGTCATATAGTCCCTTACCATCATGTCAATGATTTTTATCTTTGTACCAAGGAAAATTGGAGTCCATTGAAGGTGAGTAGCATGATGCAACTTACATTTTAAAAAGCTCATGCTTGCTCCTTTGTGAAAACCTGGGATGGAGGCAGCGGTACTAAGAAGTGAAATGGGAAGCCCAGTTTAAAGGACTTTTTAACAGGCCACGATGGAGAGAAGTAATGATAGAGGCAAGAGGGTGCTGTACCTTAGCTCTCTAGAACTTATTCATCCTGAATCATTGAAACATATATTTTTTTATGTAGACAGGATTAGAAAATTAATTGGATACCAATTTCTGGTTTTAGCAATTGGGAGATAATGATACTTACTATGCTTTAGGAAGTCTGAATTATATTTTAGTGACTGGGGAAGGAGGATGATGATCCAAAAGTTAGTGCTATATTGAATTTTTGTATGCTTGAGAGCATTAGCATGGAGATATCAAATTGGTATTTGGAGTTCAGAAGGTAAGTATGGACCAGAAAGGTAAATTTGTAATTCATTATAATTACATATGGCATTGGAGCCATAGGAATGGGCAAAATCATTTAAGAAGATGATAACAAGGAAGAAAAGAAGAGGGTCCAAGAATAACTTCAAAAAATTTTATTATTTAGATAATGGGTAGAGGAGGAGGAGATTGAAAAGGAAAGACCAGAAAAATAAGAGGAAAACAATTACAAGTAGTGATAGGAAAGTCAACATAATAAAATGCTTCTAGTTGAATAGGTTATATTTCTCATTTATTCAATTAAGACAAAAATCCAAACCAAACAACATAGGCTGTTGAAGCTATGAGGTTAATTTGTTCATTGTTGTTGGGCATATAAGATGGGGACTTTTGGCAATATCAAATAATTTACTTTGTATTTACTATTTGACACATACAACTACTAGGAGTCTATCCTATAGAACTACTTCAACAAATAACAAACACCGTATGATGAGTAATTCATAGTAGCATTGTTTATAATAGCAAAAATTTGAAAAGGACCAGGTGTCTAGAAATAAGGAACGTTCATACAATGAGTCTTATACAGCAATAAAACAGAATGTACTGATAAAGAGATATATCCCAAATATAACAAGAGGGGGGAGAGGTGCAGAATATGCTATGCTATGTGTTACCTTTTGCTAATGATGCATTGTGATACCCATCATACCCTGATGAAAACAACTGAAAAAATAATGTAAAAAAGTTTAAAAAATTATCATGAGAGAAGAAGGAAAGCATAGGAGATTAAAGAGATAGATTAGGACTGATTCTGGACTGCGGTTATTTGTGAGTAAAGATAGCAGAGATATGAAGCTCTGCTTTTGCCATTCTCAAGAATTGGTGGTGTGCTGTCTTTGGAGATTGTCATGTCATGAATTTGTCATGTCTATGTGAATCCCCCTTGCACAATTATTAAACTTTTATTTTCTCCTGTTTAGAAAGAGAGAGTTGGTGTGAACATGGGTCAAAGTCCTTTGGCACTCAAGGAGGAAAACTTTAGTGAAATACTTTCTGCTTTTGGCTGAGGCTCTAAAAACTGACTTGGAGCCCAAGCTGGTTTGACTCAGTGGATAGAGCATCGCCTGTGGACTGAAGGGTCCCAGGTTCGATTCTGGCCAAGGGCACTTCAAGCCAGGTGGGTGAAAGAGGCAGCCGATCAATGATTTACTCTCATCATTGATGTTACTATCTCTCTTCTCCTCTCCCTTCCTCTCTGAAATTAATAAAAAAAATATTTTAAAAAGCTGACTTGGATCATTTACCGATCCATAGAAGTTCACTGAAAGGCAGATAAGTATTTTTGGTGGCTTCATAGGCTGGAACAATGGGGATTGGAACTTAATATTCACCAAGGGAGAGAACCTAGTGTAATATTCCATGTACCGGGCTAGAAACTGAAGAACTATACTCTGGGTGTGGATGTGTATTGTACTTCCAAGGATTATTGAGATGGCCCACAAAACTTCAAATTTTATTCCTGAACTGTAAGCACTCTTAGCTATCTGCCAGAAAACTCTTTTTCAGAATAAGATAGCATTGCCTTAGGTCTTACGTTATACATAAAAGTATTTTGTCAAATAAACATCCAGAAAAACCATCAAATATCACAAAACATATGATGAGGCAAAACAAAACACAGCAGGGACAAGAGAAAATGGGGGGTGGGGGGGGAGCCTATGGGACCTCCAGATACTGTAATTATCAGTTACAGATTGTAAAAAGCAATTATCCTTACTATGTTCAAGGAAATAAAAGTCTAATTTTAAAATCTCAGTAATAAACCAGAAACTAAAAAAGAGATATTGGAGATTTTAAAAAGAGTCATCTAAAAATTATGGAAGTAAAAAATACAGTAACTAAAATTTAGAATCAATGATTGGATTTAATAGCAGATTTGACACAACTGAAGAGAAAAGTAGTGAATTGATACACAGATTGGGAAGAAAAGCCCAGAATAAGTAAAGAGGGGAAATATGAAGAACACAGGAGAGATGACACAGAGAACAGAATGACAAAAATAAAACATAATTTAATTGGAAACCCAGAGAGAAGGGGGAAAAATAGGAAGAGGTAATATTTAGGAATGGCTGAGAATTTCCCAGAAATATTTAAAGATGAAATGAAGGGCATCAACCTATTGTTTCAAAGATCCCAACAAAGCCAAAGTAGAATTTGGCTAAATAAATAAATAAATAAATAAATCCTTATCTAATCACACTTGATTGAAGATATAAGAAATTAAATGAAAAGTAAGAGAAGAGCCCTAGCCGGTTTGGCTCAATGGATAGAGCATTGTCCTGCGGACTGAAGGGTCCCAGGTTTGATTCCAGCCAAGGTCACATGCCCGGGTTGCGGGCTCGATCCCCAGTAGGGGGCGTGCAGGAGGCAGCCAATCAATGATTCTCTCTTATCATTGATGTTTCTATCTCTCTTTCCTTCCCCCTTCCTCTCTGAAATCAATAAAGAAATTTTTTTATAAAGTAAGAGAAGACAAAATTACCAATGCCAGGAATGAAATAGAGGCTATCACTACAAATATCAAAAGTATAATAAGGAAATACAACAAACAACTTTACACACATACATTTGACATCTTAGATGAAACTAACCAATTTATTGAAAATTACAAACTATTATAACTCGCCTAATATGTAATAGATAATTTGGATAGCTCTATAATCATTAAGAGAAATGTAAGCAACTTAACCAAATACAGTGTGTGCACCTTGTTTGAATTCTGATTCAAACCAAATCTAGTACAAAATGATAAACAACGCATATAGTAACCAAAGAAAGTTGATACAGACCTTAAGGAAACATCATTTTTAGAAATAAGAAAGGTTTCTTCCTCATGATAAAAAGTTCAATTTGCCAGGAATTTGTAATGATTCTAATAATATGGCATTAAGTAAATATAGCAAATTTCAAAATAAACTACCTGGGAAAACAAATTCACAATCATTCTGGAAGGTTTTTTTTATATCTGTCTCTCAGTAATTGGTAAAATAAGTAGACAAATGATTAATAATGATGTAAAGATTTGAATGACATGATTTTAAAACCAGTCCTGTTTAGACAATAAAGCTATCAATTGCAGATTATATATGTGTAACATTTACAAAACTGATTGTTTACTGAGCCACAAAGTGAGTCTCATCAAATCTCAAAATATTTAAAATTTAAAAAATATGTTCTCTGGTCACAATGCCATTATATTAGAATTAATAACTAAAATAGTATTAGTAGAAAGGATATATCATTTTTAAATATCTCAGCAGAAACCAAATTGAACTACAGATTCAATATAATCATAATGAAAACCCCAACAGAATTTTTGTTTTGCAATTCCACAAGTTGATTAAAAGATCCATATGGAAGCACAAAGGGGGGGGGGGGGAAGCACCAAGACTCTTTAAAAAAACAACAAAAATGTAGGTTTTGTCCACCAGAAGTCCAAAATTATTACCACACTATAGTGTTGAAGGCTGGGTGATATTGGTACTGGTATAGACAAATGGATTCCTTAAACAGAATTGAGAGCCCCCACAGGGACATATGGACACCCAGTTTATGATGAAGATGCACTGCACAGCTATGGGGAAAGGATGAACTTCTCCGTCAGTGGTGCCCAGCCAATCATATATCCAAATACCCAAAACTTTAAAAAATAGCAAAGGTGTTCTCTCATCCCTAATCAGAGAAATTCAAATGAAGACCACAGGAGCCACTGCTTCATATCCATAAATTTTTCCAAATGCTAACATTTGATCGTATCAAATGCTGGCAAGAATGTGGAACAACAAGAACCGCCTGTGAAAGAGTAAACCAGTAAAACCACTTTTTAAAGATTGGCAGAATCCAAAAAGTCTCCAAGCACACCTACTCTCTGATTAGCAAAACCACTGCGAGGTGACAGCCTACAGAAACACATGCTCATGTGGACTGTAGTTACTTGAACAAAAAATATTTGTAGCAGCATTTTTCATGATAGTCCCACCAACAATAGAATGTAAAAGTGTAGTGTATATGAGGTAAACATACAATGAAATACCATATAACAGTGAAAATGAGTGAACTATAATTACATGAAAGTATATGGGTGAATCTTAAATACATAATATTAAGCAAATGAAACCAGTGATAACAGGATTTACAGCATACCTTTTCTTTTATATGAAGTTGAAAATCAGGCAAAATTCATATATATTGTTTAGAAGTGCCTAATAAGTTGACAAAACTATAAAAACCAAAGACATAGCCCAGCCAGTGTGGGTCAGTGGTTGAGCGTCGACCTATGAACCAGGAGGTCATTGTTCGATTCTAGTCAGGACACATGCCTGGGTTGCAGGTTCGATTCCTAGTAGAGAACATGTAGGGGGCAGCCAATCAATTATTCCTCTCATCATTGATGTTTCTATCTCTCTCTCTTCCTCTTCTTTCCTTTCTAAAATCAATAAAATATATTAAAAAATAATAAATTTGAAATATCAATATGAATTCATGATTTTTAGTGTAGCTATCTATCATCTATCAATCATATATCTACATCTTCTGAATGTTAAATGGCCTAGAAACAATGTTACCCCAATAATAATGAATACTTACAGTACCCAGATATTAATTTTTCATTTACCATGAATCCTTAAAGAATCAACAAATTCCAAGTCTGGGCAGAATAGTACATAGCGAACTTGGAATACCTCATGCCAGAAATCAAGGAAATTTTCTAATGTTGGAGGTATATCAAAAAGGACATAGGAGCCACCTTGGTAGAGATTGTGAAAATTTGAATATTAGAGAAAATGATGAAAGAAAGTATTTAGAGAAAAGAATGATTTTATAGTAAAATATTGGCCAATTACAAACCAAATTTATAAAAATCCATGTATCTATAATGATACTCAAAAAATAGTCATTTGTCACCATTTTAAACCAGATCTCTTCTTTGTAAATTGATAATTAAAGATAGTTTAATTTTTTCTTGCCTTTTTGGGAGAAGTTATCTTTCAAACTAGCCTATTAGCTCCAGTTAATGTGAGAAAGCATTATTTTTTTTAAAATAAAAGACCATCCCTAACCATTTTGGGGCCTGCAGACTTGAAGGGTCCCAGGTTCAATTCTGGTCAAGGGCGTGTGCCTTGGTTGTGGGCACATCCCCAGTAAGGGGTGTGCAGGAGGCAGCTGATCGATGTTTCTCTCATCGATGTTTCTAACTCTTTATCCCTCTCCCTCTGTAAAAAATCAATAAAATATATTTAAAAATAAATAAATAAAAGACCAGCCAATATGTATACAAAGAATAATAAGAGTTAGAAAACCACCCTTTGGTAACACTTATACGATGAATGATAAAGGCAATAATTGTTTGTTGTGTTAAAATCATAATGACAATGATTAATGGGAATTTCTGGAATTCATACAATGCCAAAATAACACCACTAGATTCCTTTCTGGTCCCAAGGGGAAAACATACTGCACTGTGGAGGGATCAGCCTTAATCCCCTTATCCAGTGGTCATTCCTCTCATCACTAATGATAAACAATCAGATACTATGCAAACAGAATTTACATCATTTATGTACATGCTTAAGTTCAATCTATCCAGCCTTGAACTTTCAATTCTAGTTTATAGGAAATGCAAGAAATAGAGGACAAACTAAATGTCACCATAGTGAAGCAATCAAAAATATCCAGAAGGTGGAACATTTGACAGGGCAGCTGGCCCTGACTTTTCCATAAAGGAAAGTGAAGAAAAGAAGGACTGGCCTAGATGTAACGAAATTAAGGGACAAAACAACCACATCCAGGAATGGATCTTGGCTTTGAAAAAAACGATTGTAAAGAATTTGATTATAAACTGGATATTAGATTTCAGAAAGTATTATTCATTTTTTTAATTGTGATAATCTTATTTGGGTAATGTTTAAAAAGATTCTGTTTTTAAAAGACATTGGAATATTTGGCGGTAGAATGTCAAGATGGCTGTAATCGACTCAAATGCTTAGAATATTAAAGTAAAAAGTAACATGTATATGCCGATGGGAATGTGATGGAAATAATGCTGTTGGGGAAGGTGATGTAGGAGGGAGGGGGAAATTGGTAGGCAAGATGTCCTTGAATAGATCTAGAACTGAAGTAGAAGGATAGGAGCATGGAGAATTCACTTTCAAAAACATGTAGGAAAACAGAGGATACTAGTACCGATGCCCGTAGGAGAGGAGATGTGGTGGAGGTATATCCCTGGAGGTATCTCCCTACAGAAAGCAGATTAGTGACTGCCTGGGACTAGGGTGGGAGGACAGGGAGGGGCACCGGGAAAGGGAGGCAACTGTTAATGGGTATGGGTTTAAAGTCCTACAATTGGCTCCTCTCTGAGGGGGCGTGGCTAGGCCCTGGGGGGCGTGGCTGGACTCTAGGGCGGACCCAGCCAGCTTAAAACTCTGCGGAGTGGCGGCGTCCCGCTCTGTAGTGGCTGTTAAGCGCGGAGCATGGAGGAGTGTGCTTGCCTCTGCGGCCTGGGCTCTTCTCGGGGATGTCGGTGTTATCAGGAGTCCCAGGGCCCAGCTGAGATGGCAGCGGCCGAGGCAAGCAGTGTCTTCAGGAGTGCCAGGGCCCAGCTGAGACCGCAGGGGCTGAGGACAAGCCGGCCCCGGCAGAAAAGCACCTCAAGGCGGACACGGCAGCGGGGTGCTGTGCAGGGAGTGGAGGAATCGCGAGCCCCATGCCGCCCCCGCACTGCTCGCTGCAGGACCTGCCGGTGGAGATGCTGGTGGAGATCTTCGCCTCGCTCCCGGGCACCGACCTGGCCAGCCTGGCCCAGGCCTGCACCAAATTCCACCACATCCTGCACACCGACAGCATCTGGAGACGGCGCTGCCGGGAGGAGTTTGGCATTCGTGAAAACTTGGAGAACCTGGGGATGATCGGTATGTCTTATCGAGAAGTCTATGCGAAGATGTTCTCATACAGAAACCTTTTGGGATTGTGGCAGCTAGATGATAGCTATGGGAGACTGCTGAATGTCGTGGTGGACGGCTTAGGCATTACTGGTTGGACGTGCAGGCCTTCCAAGAACACCCATGTGTACGGCCCACTGCAATCCGAGCCCTCGTTTAGAATTCGCCTGTCGGAGGGGAAATCAGCCGCGGTGGAGTACATGGACCACATCTACAGCTTTTACTACAGCCGCCACCTGCAGAGTCAGAAGGACAGGTTCAGCATCCAGTGGGTCAAGAGAGACCACCGAAAGGATTCACCAACGCGGCTCAGGGGAGAACGGGGGCTGGTGCTGTTGGAGAAGGACAGACGGCTGTATGACTGCCTGACCTCATACCGCCGCGTGATGCTGTCGCAGGAGGACAGACAGCCGCATCGCTGCCTGGCCTACCGCCGCCTCTCCCTCCCGCCGAGCCACCCGGACGACCTCATCAGGCCAGGCCTCTTCCACGGCAAATACGATGGCTTCGGCCCTATGATTGCCCTGCTCAGCTTCCATGGGAAGTACGCCAGGGTCACCAAGATCACGGGAGACTCCATGGGGACGTTAGAGATCCACCTCAAGCGCCGCATCCAGCTGCCAGATGGGGAGATCTTCCGCAACTTCAACGAGCTCTCCCGCGTGGTCCAGGAGATTGACGAGCAGGTGATCTGGGAGCAGCAGCAGCAAGAAGACAGGACTGAGGAAAGCGAGGGCCATGGCTGGCAGAGCCCTGCCCAGCCCAGCGTCGGGGAGTCCGGGGCTGAAGCTTCGGAGGAGCAGCCTGTCCCGTTTGTTCTGCCAGCGGGCGTGCGCTCAAGACTCCACAACTACCCCCAAACCTGCAGGATGTGTTTCTATGGCGTTTACATTGGTACCTTAGATCCCTTCACCTACCCCGGGCGCTTCCCTGGAGTCTTCATCCTGTTCGATGAGAACCACTTGGGGTTCATCGATCTGGAGATGAAAAACTTAATCCTGTTTGGCAGAGTCCAGAACACCTTCCAGAATGTGGAGGCACCATCTCCACAGGACTTCCTGGAGATGCTCTCAAAAATCAAATAAATATCAAAATATAAGTCTTTGTTTTACTATGGTTGCAAATATCAAAAAATTCTATATATGACACGACACCAGGGTTAAGTTAGGGTTTTTCAAAATGCTGGCACGCCGAGCTCAAAAGATTCGCCATCACGGTGTAGGGGGACCCAAAAAAGCTCAGATATATTTCTTCTCCCAGCAAGGAACCTCTCTTCCCAGGTGTGTGGACCTGATATTGAGAGTTCTGTCCCAATTCCCCGCTTCCCAACCCGCCCTACTCTGTATTGAGGAGGAGGAGGGGGAAGGAAGGAAGAAGTAAAGCAATAAAAAGGGTCCAGGAGAAGAGCCCTTCAGTGTACATAGATGCCAAAGACTTCTGTTGGGAAGTACTCTGTCCCGCCACCTAGGAATGAACAAAGCTCAGTTGGAGTCTTGAGTCAGAGGTGTCCCCCGAGGAAGATGAGCTGGAGCTGCTGGCATCTTCATCGCTACTGCTGGAGTCTGAGGAGCTGCTGCTTTCTGCCTTTCCCCCATGCTCCTTCTTTTCTTCAGATCCCCGTGAGGAATGAGAACAGTCCCCATTTGTCTCTGAAGACGCCTTCCCAGGAGCCTGTGGCCCCTGCTGTTTAAAATAGCCCACAGCCTTAGTGCCAAAGCACTAGCTATGCTTTATGGAGATAATGTATCCGTTAGATAAGCTTCCTTAAGGAATGCGCTCTATTGCTATTGGCGATGAATTCAATGTTAATAAATAAACAATATATATTAACTGGGATGTCTTTAAATAGAAACACACATAGAGCAGGGTGATGTACTGACTGATGGATGGGTAATCTGTGGCCGGGGGCTGGAGGGAGGCTGGCCCTGCCTTTTGGCCGAGGATGGTGTTTTTGTGCTTGCTGGTGCGTGGAGTGTTTCTGCTGTATTGTGGAACATGAGGGGAATTTGCTGTAGGCATGTAGTATCTGTCATTTTAGTCAGAAAGTAATTTGTTTTTAGAATGCCATGAAAAATCTATACTTACAGATAATAAAAGTAGTAGATTATGCAATAGAAATATGAAGAAAAAGAATTCAAAGTAACGTATACACTGATTAAAATAAAATTGACTCCAAGAGGGATCTGAGTTTCCATTGCCACCTGGCTGCAACATGGCAGAAAATGGTGGAGTGAAGAAATGCTAGTTGGCACTGTAACCGCCTGTCCTTGGTGTGGAGCTGAAATGACGCCTTCACCCAGTGGCAACAAGGCCATGGAGCTGGTTCTCCATTTTCACTGGGGTGGTAGCAACAGAGCCCCAAAGCGAGCTGAACATACACTCCACCTGGACCTGCATGCTACACCCAAATGGTGTGAGTGCTTGTTAAAAAGAACAAAGACCCACAGTCTCACACCAGAATACCCAAACTGTCCAGGAAACAATAGAAAATTACATATCATCCCAAGAACCATGGTGATCACAAGTTGAATGAGAAAAGACAATCATGCCAACAAGATTACTCAGATGTTGGAATTATCTGATAAGGACTTTAAAAGCAGCCATTGTACAAAATGCTTCAATGGGCCATTATGGACACTAATACCTATTAGTAAAGCTAAAATGTAAAAGATTGACATTCCCAAGTGTGGGTGAGAATATATAGGAACTAGAAGTCCTATCCAGTGATGGTGGGACTATAAAATGATACAGTTTGGAGAACGGTTTGGCAGTTTCTTAACAAGTTAATCATATGTATTCACCTGCCATCTGATCTAGCCATTTCACATTAAGGCAGCAGTTCTCAACCTTTGGGGGTCGAACGACCCTTTCACAGGGGTCGCCTAAGACCATCGGAAAACACATATATAATTACATATTGTTTTTGTGATTAATCACTATGCTTTAATTATGTTCAATTTGTAACAATGAAATTGGGGGTCACCACAACATGAGGAACTGTATTAAAGGGTTGTGGCATTAGGAAGGTTGAGAACCACTGCATTAAGGTATTATTTACTCAAGAGAAATGAAAGCATATCCCCATATAAAGACTTGTGCACAGCCTTTGCTAGTTTGGCTCCGTGGAAAGAGCGACGATGGCCTGTGGACTGAAGGGTCCGGGGTTCAATTCCAGTCAAGGGCACATGCCTGGGCTGCGGGCTTGAACCCCTGTAGGGGGCGTGCAGGACGCATCCAATCAATGATTCTCTCTCATCATTGGCATTTCTCTCTCTCTCCCTCTCCCTCTCTGAAATAATAATAATAATAAAGACTTGTGCTCAAATATTCATAGCCACTTTTACTTGTAATAGCTAAAAATTGGAAACAACCCAAACGTCCATTAACAGATGAATGGATAAACAAATAATGGTATATGCATATAATGGAATACTTCATAGCACTAAATAAGGAACCAACTATTGCCACACTCAGAAATGTGGATCAATATCAAAAGTAATTATGTTGTATGAAAGGAGCCACACACAAAAAAGGGTATACATTGTATGGCTCTACATAAATTAAGTTCTAGCAAATGCAAACTAAGCTGAAAAGTCAGAAAGCAGATGTGTGGTTGCCTGGGGAAGAGGAAGGGTAGAAGGCAAGGATTAGCAAGGGCCACCAGAAAAGTTTTCTGCCACATGGATATGTTAATTATCTTTTTTGTGGAGGTTGTTTTCCAGGTATACATATATGTTATAACTTACTAAATTGTACACTTTAATATATTCTATTTATGACTTGTCAATTACACCTCAATGTTTAAAATAAAGAACCTCAAATTCGTTCTAGTGACTGAGGATGACAATATGGCAAATTTCTAAACTTTTTAAAAATGTCTAAACTTCTAGGAAGACAAGAATGCATCTGAACTACCTGAGATCAGAGATAATATGCTTAGGTGGACTGTCCTCAAAAAACATGGTAAGCAGGAGCCACAACTAGTCTGTTGC
This sequence comes from Myotis daubentonii, assembly GCF_963259705.1. NCBI lineage: Eukaryota > Metazoa > Chordata > Mammalia > Chiroptera > Vespertilionidae > Myotis > Myotis daubentonii. The sequence continues at coordinate 36,289,599 of NC_081843.1, read as the reverse complement.
TAACTTTACAATTGAGCTCACAGAGAATATGACCACTGAATAGTGGGCCCAGTCCAGCTGTCATTCAGGCCAGCTTTTCGGTTCTACCTTCCCACTCCTCAGATATCTTTGAGACTTGTAGTAACTTTGTACTGGCTGCTTGGATATAATTTTATTTAAAATAACTGATAGAGATGTTGTGTTTGTTTTTCTTTTCTAAATGGGAGGTTATTCACACATCCTGTGACAATTTTCTGTTCTCCATTCATCTTGACTATTTAGAGAAATGGTGCACATGGAAGGTTTGGGATGGTGTTAATTTAACTCGGGAGAGGCTGAGGAAACAACATACATTCCACAGAAGTCACTTGGGTTTTAGGTAATAGGAGAACCACAGCTTTTTTACCAGGAGTCCTACCCTGTCCCCGCAGGGCCACTCACAGGGCACGGTGTCACGCAGATACTCCCACCACTGCCGCAGCGTGGAGTCCCCTATCATGTGGACGACGTGGCCAGCCAGGCAGCCCAGGATGCTGTCAACAGTGGGAAAGGAGCGGCTGGCGCAGGACAGCGAGTGCCACACATGCCCGTGGTAGAAGCCAGAGGGCTTGGCGGCAGGGAGCCCAGGACTGCACGGGGGTCGAGAGGGGAGGGCTACAGAAAAGGAAAAACCAGAACACAACTAACATTTATTATTACAAAATTCTGGGCGCTCTTCTATGTGCTTTACATACATCATTCCATTTACTTTTTTGCAAAAGTCCATGAAGTACTATTCACGAAGGCCCTGAATTGTTAAGCAATTTACCCATGGTCAAGAATAGTGACGGGCAGAGATAGACTTTTACCCAAGAAGTCTGACTTTACAGCACAGATTACTAACCATTATGCATACTGCCCTGGCAGGAGGACTGGGGCTCAACTCCCAGTCAAGGACTAAAACCCCCTACGTCTATTCCCCACCCCACACCTGCCCGGTCCCCAGCAATTGCCAGCCCCACTCACCCAGGCTGCTGTTTCCTGGGGCTGCCCTTCTGATTCGGATTGGAGAAATGCCCCGAGGGAGCACCTTGTCTGTCACTTGCCTGGAGAAACACCAAGAGTGAGCATTGAGGGGGCTGAGCAGGTGAAAACTGGAATCCAGTATAGGGATATGATGGTTGACTTATAATTTCTACTCTGCCTAAGTCCTAAAAGAGTTTGAGGTAGCTACAATACAATGAGCACTTTTATAATGAAGCAATTACAATCAAGAATCAGAAAAAAGGGATGGAAGAAAGAGAAAATCTTAGCAGGAACCTGGACTTCCTGCAATCAGCCTACCCACGAGCTCTCAGTTTACTAACAGGCCAGGCAACAAAAGAACATCCAAGCTGGACCATGCAGTGCTTCTCTGATAAAGAAGGGTACCCAAGCCAGGAGAAAGAAACTCTCTCTTCCTAGCACTACATTCAGAAGGAACATGAGCAGAATAATTTTTGTTACAACAAACTCGGACAGTGGAGATCATAATCCCTCACTACGGAAGTGTGGGCCGTACCTAGCGCTGCCCAAGGGCACAGTGTGGAAGGAGGGGGTGTGGGGGAGTAGTTTTGTGGTGGAGAAACACTGCCAGCCAGGTTAAAGTCCGCACTCAGAAATCACGGCGGTGGCATGTACACTTGGTATAATGTGATGGAAATGTAACCTGGTCTCTGTGACCTTCTTCCTCAAAACCATAACCCGCCTCTAATCATAAGAAAAACATCAGACAAATTTCAATAGAGAGGACTACTACAATATAATTAACCAATACCCCTCAAAACTGTCAAAGTCATCAAAAATAAGGAAAGTATAAGAATCTGTCACAACCGAGAACCTTGACGACTAAATGTAATGCAGGATTCTGGATGGGATTCTGGAACAGAAAAAGGACATTAGATTAAAATAGCAATGTTTTCCCTGGCCGGTTTGGCTCAGTGGATAGAGCGTCGGCCTGTGGACTGAAGGGTCCCAGGTTTGATTCCAGTCAAGGGCACATGCCTGGGTCGCAGGCTCGATCCCCACTAGGGGATGTGCAGGAGGCGGCTGATCCATGATTCTCTTTCATTGATGATGTTTCTATCTCTCTCCCTCCCTCCCTCCCTCTCCCTTCCTCTCTGAAATCAATAAAAATATATTTAAAAAATAAAATAAAATAGCAATGTTTAACCTTCTTTCATCTCATGACAGACACAAATTAATTACTACAATTCTGTGACACACCAAAAAATGCTATTTTTTTTTTTTTTTGCTGATCTGACAAAAAAAAAAAAGGTATAATTTTGATTCATTCACGCTGGACAGCTATTGTTATTTGACTGTTATTTTTTGTTTGTTTGTTTGACAGTCTAAGGGAAAAAAGGTCAGTGCCCCCGACTAGTCAGGTATTGTATGTTTTAAAAATTATTGCAGCTCACCATTGAAAAATCACTGGGTTAAAACTAAAGAAACCTAAATAAACTATGGACTTAATAATAATGTATCGATATTGGTTCATGAATTGCAACAAACATACCACACTACTATAAAATGTTAATAATAGGAGAAATTATGGGGGAAAGCAGATAGGGGAATCTCTGTACTATTTCTTTGTAAATCTAAAACAGTTATAATTCATAAAGTCTAGTAGTAAAAAAATTCCACAGAGAAACAAAAATATTTGTCTATGAAAGTCTTATGCCCCAATATTAACAGCAGTTTGATTCATAATTGCTAAAAGTGGAAACCACCCAAATGTTCAAGAGGCAAATGGATAAATAAACTGTAGTATATCTGTACAATGGAACACCGTTCATCGATAAAAAAGAGAAAATTACTGATATGCAACAACATGGATGAATCTCAAAAGCATGTTACTGAGTGAAAGAAGCCAGATACAAGAGTACAAACTGTATGATTACATTTTTATGCAATTCTAGAAAAGGCAAAACTAATACCTGCTTTCAGAAAGCAAATCAGTGCTTGCCTGGGGCTGGAGGTGGATGAGGAAAATTGACTGTAAAGGGACACAGGGAATCTTTAGAGGTGGTGGAAATGTTCTATTTCTTGATTGTGGTGACAGTTAATGGGTATAAACATTTATTAAAACTCAGTGGATAGAGTGTAGGATGCAGGCTCCTCCCTGGCCCGGGGCCCTGGTCGGGGCTTATGCAGGAGGTAATCAATCGATGTGTTTCTCTCACATCAATATTTCTCTCTGTCTTTCCCCATCTCTTCCACTCTCTTTAAAAATCAATAGAAAAAATCCTTGGTTGAGGATTAAAAACAGAACAAAACAAAAAATCTCATTGACCTGCACATTTCAAACAAAACTATTTCTTTTTAAAAAAATATATATTTCTTTATTGATTTCAGAGAGGAAGGGAGAGGGGAGAGAGAGAAACATCAATGATGAGAGAGAATCATTGATCGGCTGCCTCCTGCATGCCCCCTACTGAGGATTGAGCCTGCAACCCAGGCATGTGCCCTTGGCCAGAATCGAACCTGGGACCCTTCAGTCCGCAGGCTGACGCTCTATCCACTGAGCCACACCGGCTAGGGCCAAACAAGACTATTTCATTGTATATAAATTATACTGTAATAAAGCAGATTAAAGTTTTAAAAAAAATTTCACCAAAACAAAAACTCAGACAATCCTGTATAATAAAGAGCTAATATGCAAATGGTCATCACACCCTTGCACCCTTGTGCCAGAACTGCTCAGACACTCAACACTGGAGAGAGAGGAATGGGACCAGCCAGGCTGCGGCCCGGGAGAGGGACAAGCCGCCCGCCCTGCTGTCCTGGGCACCTGCAGCTGCGGGTCGGGCGAAGCCAAGTGCCCACGGTCCCCTGTGGCTGCAGCGGGCCCAGGCGAAGCTGGCTTGGGTCCTGGGTGCCTGGGACTAGCTGGTGGAGGGAATCTTGGGTCCCAGGTGCAGGGCAAGGCAGAGGCGGTTAGGGGCAATCAGGCAGGCAGAGGTGGTTAGAGGCGATCAGGCAGGCAGGCAGAGGGGTTAGGGATATAATCAGGCAGGCAGGCAGAGGGGTTAGGGGTGATCAGGCAGGCAGGCAGGCAAGCAAGCAGTCAGGAGCCAGCGGGTCCCGGATTTCGAGAGGCAGTCCGACATACCCTGAGGGGTCCCGGATTAGAGAGGGTGCAGGCCGGGCTGGGAGAACTCCCCCTCCCCCCCCACTTCCCTGTGCATGAAATTCATGCACTGGGCCTCTAGTAGGAATATAAGTTGCTGAGGAGGCAATAATGAAATAAGTAGCTATTAAATAAGAGTAAATATTTGAGTGTATGAACTGATGGACGACAGTTCCAGTGAGGCTGGAAATGCTATTGGGCAATCTTTTTGTGTGTTTCCACCATTCCCCAAGTGTAGGACATTTGAGATTGGGAGAAGCATCTTTCTTACCTCATCTTTCTTCCTTCACTTCCCAGGCCCGGGAGAGAGGGATGGGGCAGCACCTCCTAATCAACAGGAGCTTTCTTAACATTCACTTTTTTATCAGGAAATATGTCAGTCTCTGCACCCATCCTCACTTCCTGCTCTCTCTACTCAGGAGATCTGACACATCTATCTGCTACTGCTACCTCCTTCCGCATCTTTTAGATTGTGCCCCCTTTTCTCTCTCTCAGAATATAAACATAATCACATCTGCTCCACTGAATAAACTGCCTCTTCCATGACCTCTTCCTATAGCTACAACTCTGTCAGGTTCCTTTCCTTCATAGGACAACTTCTTGAACGACTCATCTGCCCTTGTTATCTGCCTTATTTTCCTACCTCCTACGCACATTTTAAAATTTACTTTTTTGTGTACACAACATCCAGCTCTACAGGATCTTAACGTTTTGCCAGGTTTGAATTAGATCTTTCTTTAGAAATGAATAGATCAACAGATAAAATTAGAAATAATGTTAAAACTAAATGTTGGGGAGGGTGATGAGAAACTGGACCTCTCAGACATTGCTGACGGGATTGTAAATGGTAAGGCCACTCTGGACAATAATTTGGTAGTTTCTTATAAAACTAAATGTCCACTAATTGTACAACCCAGCAATCACATACAGGCAGCTATTCCAGAGAAATGAATAAAAACCTATGTATGAATATTCATGGAAAGTTTACTCATAATAGTAAAAAACTGGAAATAACCCAAATGTCCTACAATGGGAGAATGGTTAAACAAACGTATACAATGGAATACTAGGCAGCAAGGAAAATGAATGAGTTATTGATACATATAACAACTATTTTCTATTGTAAGTACTAATTCTGTATTAATTATGTATGTTACAGATATAATCTTCCAGTCTATATCTTGACTTAAACTATGTTTATGGGACTTTTTGTAATGGAGAAATTTTTGATTTATATAACACCTAATTTATAAATATTTTTTATGATTTGTGCCGTTTATTATATCTTAAATAATATTTTCCTGACCCAAAATAAAAACAATATTTTCTTTTTGAAGTTTTCCTTTTTTTTTTTTTTTTTTTTACATTTAGGTCTTTAATTTTCCTAACATTGATTTTTATGTATATACTCTAGAGTTCAAATAGAATTATATTCTTTTCTATTTATTTACTATTCAACATATTCTCCATTGGTTTGAATACCTATTATGTTTAGGTAAAGTTAGTTATCTTCATGGATTTAGTCTATTTTATGATTTATTTAACTGTGCCTAAACAAATGAAACTATGCCACATTTCATGTCAAGAGACCTACCTACAATTATTTCACACAAAATGTTAAAATATAAAGAGAAGAAAAAATATATACTATGAAAACACTAAACAAATGAGAATTGTTATAATATTCATAGTATCAAAATTAGAACTTAAGACTAAAAGCAAGAAAGTAACATGAGTAATTTACCATTAACATAAGACAATCACAAAGTTGAATATACTTAACAACATAACCTTGAAAAGTATAGATTGAAAACAGCCTGAATCACAGAGAAATAGTCAAATCTACAAACACAGTATGATACACTTATGTCTAAGCTAATAGATTGAGCACTCAGAAAAATTAGTGAAGATATACATGTTTGGAATAAAAATGTCAACAATCTAAATCAAATAGGTTCAGAATTCCATTCTGGAGAAATAGAGAATACAAATTATTTTATTTATTTTTAAATATATATTTGTATTGATTTCAGAGAGGAAGGAAGAGGGCGAGAGAGATAGGAACATCAATGATGAGCGAGAACCATTGATCGGCCACCTCCTGCATCCCACAACCTAGGCATGTGCCTAACCGGGAATTGAACTGCAGCCTTCTGGTTCATAGATCGATGCCCAATCACTGAGCCACACTGGCTGGGTGAGAATACAAACTATTTTTTAAGAAAATATAGCCCTAACCTGTTTGGCTCATTCGATAGAGCATTGGCCTATGGACTGAAGGGTCCCAGGTTTGATTCCGGTCAAGGGCATGTACCTTGGTTGCGGCACATCCCCAATGGAGGGTGTACAGGAGGCAGCTGATCGATGTTTCTCTCTCATCGATGTTTCTAACTCTCTATCCCTCTCCCTTCCTCTCTGTAAAAAAAAAAATTAAAAAAAAATCAATAAAATATATTAAAAAAAGAAACTAAACATAATTCCTAAGTAGTTCATGAATTAAAGAGAAAATTACTGTGTAAATTACAAAACATGTGAAAATGAATAAAAATGAAGTTTCCATATATAAAAATTTGAAGAATATAGGCTAAAGCTGTACCCTGAAGGAAATTTATAGCCTTAACTATTTTTATCCCATATAAGGAAGATTGATAGATTTGTGAATTGTTTTGAATCATGAAATTAGAAAAAAAAGAAATAAGGGGCTATAATGAGGTATTCCACATATGCTTGCATAAGAGGCTGTTCCCATTGGGCGCTATCACAGTTACTCCTCACCAGATTCCATCCCACTCTGCTTGAGGCTGCTGGATGCTCCAGCAGGCCTGCCCCAATTTTCTGCTTAACACAGGGCTGCTTGCCTAAAAATCTACGATTTCAATAGGCATACTGTCTCTTTTGGTTATTACCACTGATAGGAGTATCTTTTCATATTAATAAATATAATTGTATAAAATAAAAAAGAAATAAATCCTGAAATAAATCAAAGGAACACATATCAAAGATATAGTAGGAACAAATAAAATAGAATGGAGATTCATTTTTCTGATAATATGGCAGAACCAAGTATTCACACCAACCCTTACACTGAGAACCACTAAAAATTCTGAACAAAAAAATTTTTTAATGTTTTTAAAAAATAGATTTTTAAATAATTGAAGATCTAACAAAAGAAGGAATTTTTATGTATTTATTTATTTTTAGATGAAAATCTAAGTGCAGGCAGGAATCCTATACTAATAAAAGAGAAAAATGGTAATTGGCGTACAACCGATACCTTTTTCGTTGGCTAATCAGCGAGATATGCAAATTAACTGTCAGCCAAGATGGCGGCTGGCAGCCAGGCAGCTGAGAATAGGAGGCTTGGTTGCCCCAGCGATGGAGAAAGTCAAGGATCCCCGCAGTTGCGGGGCTCTGAGCTCCTGAAGCAACAACTCCAAAAGATACAATGTTTCAATTATAGAAGCTAAAAGATGGCGGTTAATTTGCATACTCAGGCTCCAAGCAGAGCGAAGCCAAACAGCCCTGAAGCAGCAGGGCAGAGAGGCCTCAGGGCCTGGGATCAGCGGAGCCGAGAGGCCTCCCAGCCCCGGTGATCAGCGGACTCGAGAGGCCTCCCGGCCCCGGTGATCAGCGGAGCCGAGAGGCCTCCCGGCCCCGGTGATCAGCGGAGTCGGAGGCCCCGCGATCAGCGGAGCCGAGAGGCCTCCCGCCCCAGTGATCAGCGGAGCCAAGAGGCCTCCCGGCCCCGGTGATCAGCGGAGCCGAGAGGCCTCCTGGCCCGGTGATCAGCGGAGTCCAGAGGCCTCCTGGCCTGGTGATCAGCCGAGAGGCCTCCTGGCCCGGTGATCAGTGGAGTCCATAGGCCTCCCAGCCCCGGTGATCAGCGGAGTCCAGAGGCCTCCCGGCCCGGTGATCAGCCGAGAGGCCTCCCAACTCCGGTGATCAGCCGAGAGGCCTCCCAGCCCCGGTGATCAGTGGAGTCCAGAGGCCTCCTGGCCCAGTGATCAGCGGAGTCCATAGGCCTCCCAGCCCCGGTGATCAGCGGAGTCCAGAGGCCTCCCGGCCCCGTGATCAGCGGAGTCCAGAGGCCTCCCAGCCCCGGTGATCAGCGGAGTCCATAGGCCTCCCAGCCCCGGTGATCAGCGGAGTCCAGAGGCCTCCCGGCCCCGTGATCAGCGGAGTCGGAGGCCCCACGATCAGCGGAGCAGAGAGGCCTCCCGCCCCGGTGATCAGCGGAGCCGAGAGGCCTCCGGGCCAGGGATCAGGGGAGCCGAGAGGCGTCCTGGCCCTGGGATCAGCGGAGCAGCGAGGCTTCCCAGCACCGGGATCAGTGTGACAGGGTGCGGAGCCCCAACCCTCTGATCGGCCCTGCTCTGTGCATGACAGGAGTGGCGCTGCAACCTCCCTATGGACCCTGCCTTGAGTGTGACAGGGGGTGGTGCCCCAACCCCCCAATCGGCCCTACCCTGAGCATGACTGAGGGTGGCATGGCAACCTCCCAATCCGCCCTGCTCTGTGCATGACAGGAGGCGGGGCCCCGACTCCCCAATGGGCCCTGCTCTGAGCCCGACCAGGGGTTACACCTAGGATTAGGCCTGCCCTCTGCCACCCAGGAGCAGGCCTAAACCAGCAGGTCCTTATCTCCTGATGGGTCCCAGACTGTGAGAGGGCACAGGCCAGGCTGAGGGACCTCCTCTCCCAACCCCGAGTGCACAAATTTTTGTGCACCGGGCCTCTAGTTTAAATAAATAAATGAGGCACTCAAGACACTTTTGCCCTGAGGTCATCTGCTCTGCCTTGAACATCTTATCTCTTATCTTTCTGGAGAATTCCTATTTTTTTCTTTAAACCCCAGATCAATTGTAACCTTCCTTAAATGGATAGCCTGACCAGTTTCTTGTGGTACATATCTGTTTAGAAATGTCTGTCATATAATAGGCCCGCAACAAGCAGCTGTTGAATGAGAGTATAAATAAAGGAGTGGTATACTAGTAAACTGGGGAGGGTCATTGTGTCCCAGGGACAATATTTAGAAAGAAGGATGTGGCTTCCTGTTGGTACAAGCTTCCCTACTCTTATGTTTCCTTACCATGCCAGCAGGGCCTCATCATGTCGAGTAGTTACATTCAGGTAACTTCCACTTGAGTGCCCAACTAAAGAGTTGCAGGGCAGTGTAGAGGGCTGAGCACAGAACCAGACTTCACCCGAATCCGTATTTCTGTACTGGCAGGTAGGCCCTCTTGTTCCAATGGACAGAGGGTCAACATTGCAAATCACAGTCTCTTCAATGCCTGTGGGTCCCCGGAAATACCCTCTAAAATCAACAGTGGCTCTTTTCTCTCTCCAGATTCTTCGCAGAACCCCAACTGCCTCGCTGGAATGGATCAGCCGCACTTGCACCTGGGCCTGCCCAGCCCAAAGAAGGGGGAAGGACAGCAGGTATGTGCCGTTCTCCAGATCCTGGACATCCCCGGGGGCCCCTGCCTTCAAGTCAGGACCCAGCAGCTGTGCCCGAAACAGATCCCCACCGTGGGTCTTGGGCCTGCCCCTATGGTCTCTGGCCACAAGGATGGCCTCCAGGTAGCCTCCCAGGGCATAGCTGGCCTGCGCAGGACCCCTCAGGTAGTAGGTGGAGTTCTGGGGGCTGGTGGAGGCCAATAGGTCCTTTTCTTCTCCTGGGCTTGAAGGCCAGTACAAAAGATGGGTCAGGTTGCCAAACTCCTGGGAGACAGACTCCAAGAGGGAGGGCTTGGGGACAGGTTTAGAGGCACAGCAAGGTGCTGGGGGCCGAGGGATGGTGCTGTCAGGCCAGGGCATCTTGACGTAGAAGACCTGTGGGTGGAGAAAGGAGAATCTATCAATGGTTTATGTTTTCTGCACTTTCCTTCAGGGAGGAGATTTCCACTCACCAAAACCAGTCCCCTCTGCCAGCAGTCCTATCCTGCCTGCACCAAGCTGTCTGTCATTCACTAGCCTCATCAGTGTCTGAGTCATTATCCAGTTAGTTAAAAGGAGCACCTCCTGTGAAGATGAAGTTATATCCCTGGATCTCAATTGTATCCTTATCTCAGCCTTATTCCCTCCACTACCACCCTCATCCCCACGCAACATGCACAGAGATATGTGCAGGCCTACATCTAATTGTCGTATCTCTTGCTTACCTCCCAGAACCTGGCATTCTGATGAAGTGTCCTCTTTTTTCTTCCTATTCCCTCTCTCTACCATCTCACCCCCACCATCTCCAAACTAGATTTCCAACAGAGAACTGGGGGTGGGCAAGTCCATTACTCAGTGCTGTTGAGGGTTTAAAAAGCATGAGGTTAGAGATCGTTTCTTAGGGAGCTCCCGCTCTAATTGGGCTCAGTGGACAAAAGAAGCAATTCGACCACAGAAACTATTGGAAAAGTAAGAGGCTGTAGAAAGGCAGAGACAGAGGTGATGGCTGGAAAAAGAACCGATATATGGTAGGTTCTTTTCTAGGAAGACAGGGTGTTTGCTATGACAAAGAGTCTCCTCCGGGGGCCCAGCGCTCTCTGGTATCACATCCCAGGAAACACAAAGTCACAAATACAGACCGGAAGAGCAGTAGAGGGAGGCCTTGTGTTGTGTGGTGGATACGAGAGTGGGCCTATGTGCATGACCTACACCCACCAATAGTCCCTTCTATTCAAGCAAGTGTGATTCAGAAAAGAAGCAACCAGTGACACATCTCAAATTCCATGGCAGCATATGGAGGGTGTGTTTGAGGCTGAAATCTCAGTTTTGATTGCTGGAGGAGAAAACACTCGCAGGACTGGCTCCTCTCCGGGCTGGAGAGAAGCAGGGTTCAACATCACAGAAGCTGGGCTCAGATGCAGTATTATGCGGTTTCTTGGAATGCTTAGCCCACACAGGCCAGTGGTGTCTTGGAGGAAAGTATACCTGGCAAGGTGTCTGGTCCTGATGGGGCCTGTTTACAGACCCTCATCCTGGGCTGGGAGAATATCAGGGGAGCACTGAATTGGCAGATCACAAGTCAGAATGGCTTCTTGTCCATCTTAACAAAGGGCAGAAACGTGCCGGTGAACATGTTTTATATTCTCAGAGGCAGAGACTGTTTTGCCTCCTGTTGCTTGCAGCTTTGCCACCACACAAAGTGTCCTGAAAATTTGAACTGACCAGCAAGAGTGGCCAAGCGTTCTGTTACGGCAAATTTGAACAGAGTTGAGAAAGACCAAAAGTATCAGTTCAACATGAAAAGAATTATTAGTTGGGGGAGGTTACATGAAAAGAATGATTAGTTGCTTGTTTTGTTATTCCTATGTCATATGCACATTATATATATTCTTTGGCATGTGAAAAATGTTTCATAATAAAAACAAAAATTGTAAAAAATTCTCTGCTTAATTTCTTTTTAACCAAAAAGGAACTATAAAAATAAAAATACAATCTGTCAAGGCAGAAATAAAAGAGAAATCTTCAGAAGTAACATCTTTAAGGTGGTGACTAGAAAACCCTGAATCCTCTTTCCCCCATGAATTCACAGATTCAGCAACAATTCAGTCACTGAAAGGCTTTTATACCAGGTGAATAGGAAAACAAACTTACCAAAGTGGGAGGAGATTCAGGACACCCCTGGTATGCTGTAATATGGTCAGGAAGAGAACCCCAGCTCCCAGCTTCTATCAGCTCTAGTGTCCCAACTTTTCTGTAAGGGTCTTCAGTGAACTGGTTTCTGGCCTGCCAGTTTGCAATGCTGATGAGACCAGCACAACCTAGCTGCCTGGGAGAGAACAAGGACTACTAGCTTAAGCTGGTAGTCACCATAGCTCCTTCCCCCTGGCTCAGCATGGCTCTCTATGCTGGTGGAAGAAGCCAGTCACAGAAAGACAACTATTGCATGATTCCTTTTATATGAAGAATCTAAAATTGTAAAATTTGTGGAACTGAAGAATGGTGTTTGCCAGATGGCAGGGAGAGGAATAAATGGGGAGTTATTGATAGATCCTCCCTTCGCCCCAACTGGTGGGCGGAGTATGATGTAACCTGCAGCCTAGAGATACCTGAGCGACTAACCATGTACCTTATATGGACTATACATTGGACCACCAATCCACACCTGCCAAATACCCTAAGCCCTTGTCCTATAAGGACCCTACATTAAGCCACCAATCAGCGTGCGCCGAGTACACTAAGCCCCCATTCCTTCCCATTCCGTCCTGCAAAAGGCATGCCCACCCCTGCACGTGCTGCTGTCCTCCAATTGGGAGATAGCCCGGCAGGTCTCTTGGCCCTAATAAGGCCTGTAATCCTGGTTTTCGGCTCCCAACTGTTCTCACAGTTATTAGTTAACAAGCGTAACATTTTAGTTAAGCAAGATAAACTCTACAGGTCTGTTGTACAACATTGTATCTAAAATACTGTATTGTATACTTTAAAAATTCTTAAGCAGGCAGATCTCATGTTAAGAGATAATAAATCTTATAATAATAAAATAAAATTTAAAATATTTCTTTTAGCCCTGACCAGTTTGGCTCAGTGGATAGAGCGTTGGCCTGCGGACTCAAGGGTCCCAGGTTCGATTCGGGTCAAGGGCATGTACCTCGGTTGTGGGCACATCCCCAGTGGGGGATGTGCAGGAGGCAGCTGATCGATGTTTCTCTCTCATCAATGTTTCTAACTCTCTATCCCTCTCCCTTCCTCTCTGTAAAAAAATCAATAAAATATATATTTTTAAAAATATATTTCTTTTACTCAAAAGACACTATTAGAATGAAAAGCAGGCATGACACAGAGCTGGAGAAGATATTTGTACCATGCACAACAAATGAAGGAGCTTGTATTCAGAATCTCTAAAGAATTCTCATTCTGTCTAATAATAGACAAACATGGTAATTGACCGTACCTTCACTACGCTTCCCATCGGCTAATCAGTGTGATATGCAAATTAACCACCAACAAATATGGCGGCTAATTTGTATACTGCAGGCAGTGCAGGACAACGCAGCTGCCAGCGTGAGCCGCCATCCCATGCCACAGGCTAGCCCCAGAAGCTTCCCCAAAGCCAGTGATCGAAGTGAGATGGGGGTCTCCTGCCCAGGCCTGACACCTCTGGTGGAGGCGTCAGGCCTGGGCAAGGGGCTGATCTGGCAATTGGAGGGTGATGGGGGTTGACGCCTCTGGCTGAGGCATCAGGCCTGGGCAAGGGCAGAGCCGGTGATCGGGGGGAGATGGGGGTCTCCTGCCCAGGCCTGAAGCCTGGGCCAGAGACATCAGGCCTGGGGTGCAGGTGGGGGGCCAAGCCGGCAATTGGTGTGAACTACAGAGGAAACACCTTTTCTGACCGCTCATTGGTTAAGCTCCCTGTATGCCACTGGTAATATTCTTAGTAACTTGGGTAATAAGAATCCAAAAAGTGATCTAGGGTTTTTCACCACACTCCTGGTGAAAAAAACAAAGGTCTGCTGCTGGAGGGCTAAGAAATGTCATATCCTGCCCTAGCCAGTTTGGCTCAGTGGATAATGCTTTGGCCTGCCAATGGCAGGGTCTGAGTTCAATTCTGACCAAGGGCATGTACCTAGGTTGCAGGCTCCTCCCTGGCCGGGGCCCAGGTCAGGGCTCATGCAGGAGGCAACCAATCAAAGTGTTCCTCTCACTTTTTAAAAAATATATATATTTTATTGATTTTTTACAGAGAGGAAGGGAGAGGGATAGAGAGTTAGAAACATCGATGAGAGAGAAACATTGATCAGCTGCCTCCCACACACTCCCCACTGGGGTTTTCCCATAACCTAGGTACATGCCCTTGACCGGAATTGAACCTGGGACCCTTGAGTCTGCAGGCTGACGCTCTATCCACTGAGCCAAACTGGTTAGGGTGTGTTCCTCTCACTTTGATGTTTCTCTCTGTCTTTCCCTTTCTCTTCCACATTCTCTAAAAATCAATGGAAACATATCCTCAGGTGAGGATTAAAAAAATAATAAAGAAATTATTATTATATGAAAGATACATCTTGAAAATGCTTAAAGAAAGTTGTTATTTTTTTTTTTTTATGGTGAAGGGACTGAAGTCTGTGTTTATGAAAATACCTTGCTGGCTGTGGTGACTGGCAGTGGGTGCAGCAGCGGGGTGATGGGGCTGGTGCCTTGCCCTGATCAGCCCGGTCACCTCCCACAAAGGGTGGCCAGACTGCGGCTTAGGCCCGCTCCCCAAGGGGAGCAGGGAGCGGGCCTAAGCCGTCACTAGGTCATCCCCTGAGGGCTCCCAGTATGTGGGAGGGGGCAGGCTGGGCTGAGGGACACCCCCACCCCAGTGCACGAATTTCGTGCACCGGGCCCCTAGTAGATTAATAAGAAAAGACAAACAACCTAATTGTTTCACAGAGGAAAGTCAATGACCAATAAATATATGAATAGGTGCTTAGCTGAATTAGTAAGAAAAGGATTGCAAACTAAAACCACAATGAAATACCTTTACATATTCAAAGAAAGGTTACAACTAAAAGACAATACCAATGTTAGTGAGGATGTTAAGCACTGAATCTCTCATTGTGCTGGTGAGAACATAAATTGGGAAAACCACTTTGCAACACTGTTTGTCAGTAGGTACTAAAGCAGCGGTTCTCAACCTGTGGGTCACGACCCCTTTGGGGGTCGATTGACCCTTTCACAGGGGTCGCCAAGACCATCGGAAAACACATTTTCGATCATCTTAGGAACTGAGACACAGCTCCTCTATCCATCTCCAGGCGGGTCTGCCCACATGCAGATACGCCCACATACGAGTACCCGGCGTGATGACATCATCGCACCAACCCCATCACATACACCCCGTACAAATACAGGTGTATGTGACAGGGTTGGCACCATAATGTACTTATGCGGACCAGTCACACATGTGTAGAGAGCAGCTACTGTGTAGAAAGCAGCTGCTGTGTTGAAAGCAGCTACTAGGTTGAAAGCAGCAGTATTGGAGGTAAAACGACACTTCATGAATTATAATTACTGGGTAAATGTAAAATCATGTACTGTAAAATCATCAACTACTGCAAAAAAAAAAATATCTGTACCATGGGAACTTAATCTGGATGCTGATCGGTCTATTTATATTCAGAGGTGGTTGCTGTGAATACTGCCCCCTTGTGATAGTAACAGGTATGTAAAAACAACCACACAGAGAATGGTAAATCATAGGAAACTTTAATGAACTGAATTAACTGAACTATGCCATGTATCATCTTTTGTATTATTAAAGCTATTGTTATATATTATTTTCACTAGCAAACCATCCCATGACAATGGATCGTGTAGAGAAGAACGTTAAGAAAAGAAAATATAGTGAGGATTTTTTACAGTATGGTTTTACCTCAGTAATTACAGCAGGAATTGAAAAACCGCAATGTGTTATTTGTTGTGAAGTTCTATCAGCCGAATCTATGGAGCCGAACAAACTAAAACGCAGTTTTGATAGCAAGCATCCGAGCTTTGCCGGCAAGGATACCAACTATTTTAGAAGCAAAGCTGATGGACTCAAGAAAGCCAGACTTGACCCTGGTGGCAAGCACCACAAACAAAACGTAGCAGCCGTTGAAGCTTCATATTTGGTGGCACTCAGAATCGCCAGAGCTATGAAACCTCACACCATTACTGTTGCCAGCGGCCAAAGACAGTGTTCGAGTTATGATTGGAGACGAATTTGTTATGAAATTGAGTGCAATTTCCTTATCTAACGACACTGTCCGCAGAAGAATAGATGACATGTCTGCTGATATTCTTGATCAGGTAATCCAGGAAATTAAATCTGCTCCACTTCCAATATTTAGTATCCAGCTTGATGAGTCTACAGGCGTTGCAAACTGTTCACAGTTACTGGTTTATGTGAGGTATAGTAATGATGGCGACTTTAAAGATGAGTTTCTTTTTTGCAAACCTCTTGAAATGACAACTACTGCATGTGATGTATTTGACACAGTTGGTTCATTTCTGAAAGAGCATAAGATCTCTTGGGAAAAGGTTTGTGGTGTTTGCACAGATGGTGCTCCAGCTATGCTAGGATGTCGATCTGGATTTCAACGTTTGGTACTGAATGAGTCACCAAAAGTCATCGGAACTCACTGTATGATTCATCGGCAAATATTAACAACGAAGACGCTGCCACAAGAGTTATAAGAAGTAATGAAAAGCGTCATAAGTTGTGTCAATTTTGTAAAGGCGAGCACTTTATTTTCATTTTTTAAAAAAAATATTTTAGTGATTTTTTTTACAGAGAGGAAGGGAGAGGGAGAGTTAGAAACATCGATGAGAGAGAAGCATCAATCAGCTGCCTCCTGCACACCCCCTACTGGGGATGTGCCCGCAACCAAGGTACATGCTCTTGACCGGAATCGAACCTGGGACCCTTCAGTCCCCAGGCCGACACTCTATCCAGTGAGCCAAACCAGCCAGGGCAAGGCGAGCACTTTAAACAGTCGACTGTTTTCGCAACTGCAATGAGTTGGATGCACTGAACGATGCTCTGCTATTTCACACTGAAGTGAGATGGTTGTCGAGAGGAAAAATTTTAAAATGTGTTTTTGAGCTTTGTGATGAACTCAAAACGTTTTTTAAATCAGAAAGCAAGACAGCAGTTCGAAGCACTTTTCGGCGATAAAAGTGAACTGCAGAAAATAGCTTACTTGGTTGAGTTAAATTTATCACTGCAAGGACCAAATGCAACATGCCTCGATTTGTCTGAAAAGACCTGATCATTCCAAATGAAACTTCAGCTTTGGCAAAAAAAAAATTGGAGAAAATAAAATTTACATGTTGCCTACCTTATCTGCTTTCTTTGAGGAACATGACATTGAACCAGACAAAAGGATTATGATGATAATTTCTGTGAAAGAATACTTGCACAAGCTTGCCGACGAAATTTCATCGTACTCTCCAAATCTGCCTGACACCCCATTTGCACTTGCCAGAAGCCCATTCGCAGTCAAAGTTGAAGATGCTCCTGAGACAGCACAAGAGGAGTTCATTGAACTTATTAGCAACGATGCAGCGAGAACTGATTTCTCTACAATGCCAGTCACAAAATTCTGGGTCAAGTGTTTGCAGTCATGTCCTGTTCTGTCTGAGACTGTGCTGCGCCTTCTTCTTCCATTTCCAACAACATATCTTTGTGAAACATTTTCCAGCTTGTTGGTTATCAAGTCTAAATACAGAAGTAGACTTGTTGTGGAAGATGATTTTTGTTGTGCTTTTGCAAAGACTGCCTCGAGAATTTCTGATCTGGCGAGAAAGAAGCTATCTCAACCTTCACACTGACGTTGGCTTTTTACGCATACTGTCGCAAAATGTAGCAATGTAGTTTAACTGTTGTTATATTAAGACTGTTACCCGTGCTACACCATGCTTCAAGACAAAATTTCATTTATTTGTAATTAGAAATAAATATTTCATAATATATAATTACATATTGTTTTTGTGATTAATCACTATGCTTTAATTATGTTCAATTTGTAACAATGAAAATACATCCTGCATATCAGATATTTACATTACGATTCATAACAGTAGCAAAATTACAGTTATGAAGTAGCCACAAAAATAATTTTATGGTTGGGGGTCACCACAAATGAGGAACTGTATTAAAGGGTTGCGGCATTAGGAAGGTCGAGAAGCACTGTACTAAAGGTTAATGTTTGCATATCTTAGAACCAAGCAATTTAGCTGGTTGGTATATACTCAACAGAAAGGCATGCATATGTGCACCAGGCAATATTTTAAATAGTTCAAAATTGAATACAATCCAAATGGCCGTCAATAGTAGAATGGATAAGTAAATTGTCATATATTCATATACACTAGAGTACTAACAGCACTAGAGTACTAACATAAAATGAGCAAATCATGGGTTTACACTACAACATGGATGACTCTCATAAAAACAGAATTGTTAGTGGCGGTGTTTGACCTCAGTTCTTGAGTTCAGCAAAGAAAGAATTCAGAGCCAAGAACTCTAGTGCAAGAAGTTTATTTAGAAAATCACAGAGGTAGAAGAAGTGAGCCAGCTGGGCTGCATGGGCTCAGGAGACAAGTTACAGAAGCCAAAGTGCTATTGGAGTTTAGGAGATGGAAAGTGAAGATACTAGTACATGCCTTGAGGAAATAAGGGGACAGGAGGAAGGTACCAACAGAGGGAGATAGAGAGAGTGCAAGTGCACTGGGTCCCTTGTCTTGAGGATTTTTACCTGTTTTCTAAAGACAGGGACTTTAGGGGAGGACTCAGGGAAGGATCACAATAGAATATTCATCAGCTTTTAGTGTGTCCTTTCAGGATTGGTGGTTTCTACTGATTGGTCTGCACTATGGTAGGAGGTCATTAGTCATTGCATCTGGTTCTGATGTCAGCGAAGGCATCGCTTCTTCTGGTTTTGCTGTGTTTCTGGGTTCGGAGCTGAAACAGAACTGAGGCCTGGGTGTTATCTCTAGTTTGACCAAAACTCTGTGTTGATGGTCAACAGACCAGAGGCTTTGTTCCTAAGATTATTTGATGCTGATGAGAACCTCATTGTCCTGAGGGCTTAATGCTTAAGGGAGAAGGCAGCAGGTGAGGCAGGGTGCTGGATGAGGCCAGTGTGAATTAGCAATCTGTTTCACTTTCCCCATTCTACCTGCCAAAGAATTTTCCTAGCTTCTTACTCTCCTGCCTTTAGAATGAAAGAACACACACATAAAAGAATACATAGTATACGATTACATTTCCATAAAATGCAAAATCAGGCAAAAATAAACTATCCTATACTAATAAAAGAGAAAAATGGTAATTGGCGTACGACCGATACCTTTTTCATTGGCTAATCAGTGAGATATGCAAATTAACTGCCAACTAAGATGGCAGTTAACCGCCAAAAAAGATGGCGGCTAATTTGCATATTGCAGGCAGGATGGTACAGCGCCATCAGAGAGCGGGTTGGGGGTGTGAGTGCCAGCAGTCGCCTGAGACCTGATCCCGCCGGTAGATCCGGAAGCGGGCCGGCGAGGCGGCTGCGGCGTCCGCCTGCACTCACGCCCTCAACCCGGGAGAGTGGGTTGGGGGCGTGAGTGCCGGTGGTCGCCCGGGACCCGATCAAGCAGGCCAGCAGGGCAACTCGCCCCCAACCCGCTCTCCCGCCCAGCAGGGGACCCTCATTTCTCCCCATCACTGGTTCTGCCCCCAGCCCAGGCCTGACGCCTCTATCAGAGGCGTCAGGCCTGGGCTGGGGTCAACGCCTGAGGGCTCCCAGTATGTGAGAGGGGGCAGGCTGGGCTGAGGGACACCCCCGACACACACACACCCAGTGCACGAATTTCGTGCACCAGGCCCCTAGTAATGTTTATAGTTGGAAAGAAGAGAGGGTGATAGTGATAGAGAAGAAGGCAAAAATGGAAGCTTCTGGGGTACTGGTAATTTTTATTTCTTGACTTGTGATGATTACACAGCTGTGTTATCTTTTATTTAATTGAGCACTTATGATTTATATATTCTCATGTATGTTATAATTCAACTTTTTAAAAAGTGGAAATTTTTGGCTGCTGCACCAAGATGTCTCACTCTCTCACAGTGAAAGTTTACTCTGGAAATGAAATCAATACTTTATTTTGATCTGATTTCTTTTTCTTTTTTTTAAATTTTTTTTAAAAAATATATTTTATTGATTTTTTACAGAGAGGAAGGGAGAGAGATAGAGCGTTAGAAATATCGATGAGAGAGAAACATCGATCAGCTGCCTCCTGCACATCTCCCACGGGGGGTGTGCCCGCAACCCAGGTACATGCCCCCAACCGGAATCGAACCTGTGACCTTTCAGTCCGCAGGCTGACGCTCTATCCACTAAGCCAAACCGGTTTCGGCTGGATCTGATTTTTAATGTGGACAAAAAGGGGCCACTTACAAAACCTGACTAGATCGGGGAGGCCTGCATGGTGGGCCTTACAAACTCAAAGACTGAAAGTAACCACAGAGTGAGACAGTATAAGGACTTGGGCCCAAGAGTGGAAAAATGCTCAGTGACCAGGAAGCCAGTAAGATGCGGTAGCTAGAAGGAATATCAGATCTGAATGTCACTACCCCCTCACACTCTGCTCAAAGCAATTGCAGAATTTTATCTCCCTTCTAATAGCTTGCTTTTCCTGCCCTGACATGGAAAATTCCACAAAACTTCCTTTTCCCAAAAGCCTATTGTTTCTTTTTTCATGTCCTTTCAGGATTGGTGGTTTCTACTGATTGGTCTGCACACACCCACTTTGTCCCCAGCTTATAAAAACAGCCAAGCAAACTCAGTCCCCAAGCCAATTCAGAGGACCGTCCTTCCTTTTGTGCTGCCTCTTTTGTGCTCAAACATAAGCCTAATAAAAAAAATCTGTCTGGAAATTTCTCTGGGGTTTCCTCTTGATTTCTATGTTGGGGAACTCAAGAACTCCAGCACCAATAACAACAGGATGATCTGAACATAAGAAGTCCTAACTAAAAGCGAGCTGTGGCAGGTGGTGACATCCTAGGCTTATAGTTTCCTTGACAAAGGTCAGTATTTACTAGAAGTAAGCCTGTCTATCCCACACCCTCCAGGATAAGCTCCCACTGTCCCAGTGTCTGTGTCCATTGGTTATGCTAATATGCATGCAAGTCTATTGTCTTTTTGCATCTAAAATAACATACCCTTTGAGCCCTAGCCGGTTTGGCTCAGTGGATAGAGCATGGACCTGCGGACCCAAGGGTCCTGGGTTGATTCCAGTCAAGGGCATGTACCTCAGAGGCAGGATCCTCCCTGGCCCAGGGCCTGGTCAGGACATGTGCAGGAGGCAACCCATTGATGTGTTTCTCTCACATCGATGTTTCTCTCTTTCTTTTCCTCTCTCTTCCACTCTCTCTAAAACCAATGGGAAAATATCCTCAGATGAGGATTAATGGGAAATAAAATTAAAATAACATACCCTTTGAAAGTTTAAGCAACCCCCTTTTTCCAGACCCTCAGAGTACAACCCATACCACTGAGTCCACAGAACCCCTCATTGTTATTTTGTTGTTGTTTTTAAAAAATATATTTGTATATATTTTTATTAACTTCAGAGAGAGGAAGAGAGAGATAGAAACAGCAATGATGAGAGAGAATCATTGATTGGCTGCCTCCTGCTCACTGCCCTCCCTTAACCTAGGCATGTGCCCTGAATGGGAATCCAACCGTGACCTCCTGGTTCATGGGTCAATGCTCAACCACTGAGCCACACCAGCCAGGCAGAACCCCTCATTGTTATCTTGTTCCCCAAATACCATGTTCTACATGCTATAACTGTTCATTGTTAACCATCCTGTATCCTCCAATTTAAAAGAAGTATGTGTCTCTCCATTTTATTCTTTTTTTAAAAATATTTTTTTTATTGATTTCACAGAGGGAGGGAGGGAGAGGGAGAGAGAGAGATAAAAACATCAGTGAGAGAGAATCATTGATTGGCTTCGTCCTGCACAACCCCTACTGGGGATCGAGCCCGCAACCTGGGCATATGCCCTGACCAAGAATCAAACTGTGACCTTCTGGTTCAGAGGTTGACGCTCAACCACTGAGCCACGCCAGCTGAGCTCTGTTGTGCTCTTTATCCAATCTCAAAGATTTCCCTGCTCTGATTTCTTCCACCTCCCTAGTTTACCACCAATGAATTTCATGTAAATCCCTCCCCCCTTTCATGTAACATCTCCTCCTTTGATTCTAATGTATAAAGTAAGCTATAAAACGGCCATTCTCTGGAGCATTTTCTCAATCCATTGAGATTTTGCTTCCTGCAATTGTCAGTTTGGCTCAAATAAATTCAGAAAAATTCTCTACAGGATTGGACGTTTCTTTTGTCAACATTAAAAAAAATTAGGGTTTCCATACCAAACCCCTCCGTGCTATTAGAATAAAGACCAATTTGTGA
This sequence comes from Myotis daubentonii, assembly GCF_963259705.1. Taxonomy (NCBI): domain Eukaryota; kingdom Metazoa; phylum Chordata; class Mammalia; order Chiroptera; family Vespertilionidae; genus Myotis; species Myotis daubentonii. The sequence continues at coordinate 36,267,560 of NC_081843.1, read as the reverse complement.
ACTTGCTGTCCTGAGGTTAAACCACTTTTAAGAGAAACCAGAAATTCATATTTTTATGTGAAATATCATACTGTTTAAATATCAATAACTCATTCAATTGTTTTAAGCATAAGTTGAAACAGGCCAGAAGAACTAGTGTCGGAGAGAACCAAGATGGCTGCATAGGTTAACGCCGGAGATTGCTGCCTCGAACAACCACTTCAAAAAACAACTAAAAGACGGAACTGACATCATCCAGAACCACAGGAAGGCTGGCTGAATGGAAATTCTACAACTAGGAGGAAAGAGAATATCATACCCAGACTCAGAGGAGGCGCAGTGCTGAAGTGAAATACTCAGGTGCAGAGTGCGCGCGAGGAGCGGGCTGGCGGCAGAGGGCGCGGTTGTTGTTTTCAATCGGGAGGGTGTTTCAGACTCTGAGCTCCAGATCCGGACGAGTCTTTAGGGACCCAGACTCAAACGGGAGAAGTGGGACTGTCTGACTTCGCTCGGAACTCGAAGGCAGCTTTCTCTCCGAGGTTTGCAGCGGTTGCTGGGACTCTGTGAGGCAGAGCCCCTAGGGGCAGAACTGAGAGCAGCCATAACTGCTTGCTCCAGCCCGCCCTGTAGGTTCCCCGGAGACCCACCCCGCCCAAGCCCTGCGCAGAGCCATTTGCCGGATAGCCTCAGGCAAACGCTAGATTAGCACCGCCCTAGAGATCCAGCACAGAAGCTCTCCCACTGCAGACACAGCGGACTCTCATAGCCAGTTGGCCTGGAGGTCAAATCACCCCTGGTATTGCTGACAACAATCAAGGCTTAACTACAACAAGACTGCGCACAAAGACCACTAGGGGGTGCACCAAGAAAGCATAAAAAATGCGGAGACAAAGAAACAGGACAAAACTGTCAATGGAGGATACTGAGTTCAGAACCACACTTTTAAGGTCTCTTAAGAAATGTCTAGAAGCCGCCAATACATGTAGTGAGATCCTCAAGAAATCTAATGAGACCCTCGATGTTATGATAAAGAACCAACTAGAAATTAAGAATACATGGACTGAAATAACGAATACTATACAGACTCCCAACAGCAGACCAGAGGAGTGCAAGAATCAAGGCAAAGATTTGAAATGCAAAGAAGCAAAAAACACCCAACCGGCAAAGCAAAATGAAAAAAGAATCCGAAAATACGAAGATAGTGTAAGGAGCCTCTGGGACAGCTTCAAGCGTACCAACATCAGAATTATAGGGGTGCCAGAAGATGAGAGAGAGCAAGATATTGAAAACCTATTTGAAGAAATAATGACAGAAAACTTCCCCCACCTGGTGAAAGAAATAGACTTACAGGTCCAGGAAGCGCAGAGAACCCCAAACAAAAGGAATCCAAAGAGGACCACACCAAGACACATCATAATTAAAATGCCAAGAGCAAAAGACAAAGAGAGAATCTTAAAAGCAGCAAGAGAAAGAAACTCAGTTACCTACAAGGGAATACCCATACAACTGTCAGCTGATTTCTCAACAGAAACTATGCAGGCCAGAAGGGAATGGCAAGAAATATTCAAAGTGATGAATACCAAGAACCTACAACCAAGATTATTTTATCCAGCAAAGCTATCATTCAGAACTGAAGGTCAGATGAAGAGCTTCACAGATAAGGAAAAGCTAAAGGAGTTCATCACCACCAAACCAGTATTATATGAAATGCTGAAAGGTATCCTTTAAGAAGAGGAAGAAGAAGAAAAAGGTAAAGATACAAATTATGAACAACAAACATGCATCTATCAACAAGTGACTCTAAGAATCAAGTGAACAAATAATCTGGTGATCATAATAGAATCAGGGACATAGAAAGGGAATGGACTGACTATTCTGGGGGGGAAAGGGGTGTGGGAGATGCGGGAAGAGACTGGACAAAAACTGTGCACCTATGGATGAGGACAGTGAGTGGGGAGTGAGGGTGGAGGGTGGGGTGGGAACTGGGAGGAGGGGAGTTATGGGGGGAAAAAAGAGGAACAAATGTAATAATCTGAACAATAAAGATTTAATTAAAAAAAAAGAACTAGTGTCATCTGTTGGTGGTAGGCAAAGGTGAAGGATGTTGGCCTGGTTTTCTGATTAGATCGCTAAGATAAGCAGGCGAGCTTCTGTGCTAAATTCTCAGATACTGAGTTTTTTCACAGAGCTATCCATTTATTCAAATGTATATCTTATTTTTTTCAAACAGCATGTTCTGATTATATAGATAAAATATTTGTTCAAAAATATGGAAAACAGGAAATTCTGAACAATAAAGTTGATGTTAAAATGAAACAAACAAAAAAAAGAAACAGGCCAAACAAAATGTACCTATAGCTACATTAAACCCCCAAACTCCAGTTATGATCTATGGGCAAACAGGGAAATGCCTTCTCTTACAGGTATTCATAGCTTCTTGTCACAGCCAAGTTCTTCCAAAACACCACAAAGGTCACTCCAGCCAACTCCCCACTCGCCTTTTGGACAGGGATTTTTTTTCTTGAATCCCTAACTTTTTCTGTGCTTAAAAAGCAGGACTGGACACCACAGACTTCTATCTCATACACTGTGACAGAAAGGGTTAGAGAGCTAAAAACAATGTGAATTGCTCCCTTTCCCCTCCACTGGGATTTCCCTGGAACAATCTCTTCTGGGTTTGTGTTTCTAACTCCTTAATAGACCCCAACACCCAATCACTCACCCTTCTCCTAAGGGTAAGGCTTCACCTTGCAATTGCTGCCACTGGAGTCCCACTGAGGCAGACGGAAGGAAACTGAGAGCTCCCTCAGTCCCCTCTTCTGGATATCAGGCAGTAATCAATTCAAACTTGAGGTTGCACAAGGAGAGAACAAATGAGCCAGCGACAAGAGGTAGTGGAGCAAGGGTAGTACTCACCCAAGCCAGGACGACCAACACCACAGTCAGAAGAATCTTGGATTGCCCCGTGAATGAACCCATGGCGGTGTAGATTTTTCTCCCAAGTAACCAGTATGAACCATGGATCTAGGTGGAATATAAAATAAAAATTTAATAGGCTTGTTAAGTTACTGAGTTACTTCTTGTAACTTTCCAAGAGAGGTACATGTTCTGCCTGATACTATAAACTATTCCAGACCCTGTGTCTTTCAAAATCCACCTTTCTAAGTCCTAGGTTTCCCCCAGAATTTAAAGTCTCTTTTTCTGGACTTTGAAACAATTGCAGCTTCCAGTGAGCAGTGTCTAGTAACATTCCATTCTGGGTTGTCATGTGTGCCTCTTGGTCTTTGCACTAATGACCTCTTTCACAATTGGGTTAGCTAATATTTCACCACACCGCCAAAAACATCAGTGAGAGAACATACGTTGTCATTCACTTGTAAATTTTCATAAAATATATTTGGTGTTAATTGTAGTTCTTCTATTGATATATAATATCTCCAGAAGCAGGGATGGGGAACCTTTTTATCTGCCAAGGGCCATTTGGGTATTTATAACATCATTTGGGGGCCATACGAAATTATCAACTTAAAAATGAGCCTAAAATATTTGGTCAAACATTTTTTTAAAAAATACATTTTATTGATTTTTTACAGAGAGGAAAGGAGAGGAAGAGAGATAGAGAGTTAGAAAGATCGATGAGAGAGAAACATCAATTCAGCTGCCTCCTGCACACCCCCCACTGGGTATGTGCCCGCAACCAAGGTACATGCCCTTGACTGGAATCGAATCTAGGGCCCTTCAGTCCACAGGCCAACGCTCTATCCACTGAGCCAAACTGGTCATGGCTTTGGTCAAACATTTAATTAACTCACCCTTAGTGCCTTAGCAGAGCTAGACCAAATGGTTTCATGGGCCTTATGTGGCCCGCCAGAGGCTCAGAGATTTCCCACCCCTGCATAATAGGAGGACTTTAGCATGAGGGACAAGAGGGCATCTATCTATCTGAGAGTGTCAGCATGGGTTATTCCAGAGGGTGATGGAGAGGTGACAGGTCTGAGTCAGAGTGGATTTCAGCGTGTCGATGCCCACTGCCCTGAAATACATACAATGAAATAATGTAAGGTTAAATAAAGAGCTGGAATATCAAATCTGAAGAGAAATACAAATATGCCAAAACAATGATCAATGGGAGGTGGGAGTAGCCAGGGAGGGGTCAATCAGGGGAAAAAGGAGACACATGTAATACCTTAAACCATAAAAAAGAAATAAAACAACAACAATGATCATTGTTATTTGTGCAAATTAGATTCTAAGACTGAATCAGCTGGAGTAAAAAGGGCAGTACAAACCATATCAGAATTTCCTAACCTCCAGTCACACACTAGGAATTTCATATGATTTTGCAATATCCATATCCTGTCTACACTATTTTTTCTTAACATTTTCCTTTAAACTTACTCATTATAAAAATTCAGACATTCATTTTGAAGAGAGAAGCAATAATACCTACAAAAGATAGGTGTGGGCCCTGGCTAGTATGGTCCAGTGGGTTGGAGTGTTGTCCTGTGTTACACCAGCACGGCCAACGGTGAACCTGAGGAGGGGTGGTGAAGGATTGAAGAAAAGACAGACAAGAAAACACAGCTGGGGCTCGGTGGATCTCCCCTGCCTGGATGAGGACATGAAAGACCCAGCCTGCAAGCGGATGCTTTATTTTATAGTCTGATTAAAACAAGGGTAGGAAAAAAACCCAAGATGGCGGCATAGGTAAACACCGGAAATTGCTGCCTCGCACAACCACTTCAAAAATACAACTAAAAGACAAAACGGACATCATCCAGAACCACAGGAAGGCTGGCTGAGTGGAAATTCTACAACTAGAAGGAAAGAGAAAAGCACACTGAGACTCAGAGGAGGTGCGGTGTGGAAGTAAAGAGCAGAGGTATGGAGGCGCACGTGAAAAGGGCTGGCAGCTGAGGACATGGTTGTCTTTTTCAATTGGGAGGGAGTCTCAAGCTCCTGACTGCTCTGAACTCCAGTTCAGGGAGAGTATCTGGGGACCCAGACTCATACAGGAGAAACTGGACTGTCTGGCATCAGTCAGAACTCGAAGGCGGCTTTCTCTTAGAGGTACTTGCAGCGATTACCGGGACACTGAGACACAGAGCCTCTTAGGGTAGGACTGAGGAGCAGCCATAGCTGCTTGCTCCACCCTGTTGATCCCCAGAGACTCTGCTCCACCCAAGCTGTGCGCAGAGGCTTTTGCATATGAAAGGCCTGGCCCTTTGCAATCTGAAAATTACCTAATAAACTGCAGCTGGGTCAGAGAAACCCAGAACTTCCAAAAGAAGGCCCAAGGCCCCACAGCAGCTTGCATTGCTTCACAGCTGGGCTCCTGATGGGCAGCCTCAGGAAGAGGCTAGATTAGCACCTCCTTAGAGATCCAAGTGCCAGTGTACCCAGTGGTCAGAGTGGGACCATCCAGATTACAATTTCTCAGATCCATAGGGGACACACTCAGGGGGCAGACTCAGTGAGCACCAAAGCCCCACTGAAGCAAGTCTTGCCCCAGAAGGGTGTCTCCAGCACAGAATTTCTCCCACTGCAGACACAGCTGATTCTCACAGCCAATTGGCCTGGAGGTCAATTCCTCCCAGTGATACCTACAACAATCAAGGCTTAACTACAACAAGACTGTGCACAAAGCCCACAAGGGGGTGCACCAAGAGCGTCCACCTCAGGTAATTGGGAAGGCTGAGCCACTGGGCCCTATAGGACACCTAGCACAGAAAGCCACTCTATCAACACAGGGAAGCATAAAAAATGCGGAGACAAAGAAACAGGTCACAAACGACACAAATGGAGGAAAGCAAACTACTGGATATAGAGTTCAAAACCGCACTTTTAAGGTTTTTCAAGAATTCTCTAGAAACTGCTGATAAACTTAGTGAGACCCTCAAGAAATTTAGTGAGACCCTCGAGGTTATGAAAAGGACCAACTAGAAATTAAGCATACACTGACTGAAATAAAGAATATTATACAGAGTTCCAACAGCAGACTAGCGGATTGCAAGAATCAAGTCAAAGATTTGAAATACAAAGAAGCAAAAAACACCCAACCGGAAAAACAAAAAGAAAAAAAAATCCAAAAATATGAAGATAGTGTAAGGAGCTTCTGGGACAATTTCAAACGTACCAACATCCGAATTATGGGGGTGCCAGAAGAAGAGAGAGAGCAAGATATTGAAAACCTATTTGAAGAAATAATGACAGAAAACTTCCCCCACCTGGTCAAAGAAATAGACTTACAAGTCCAGGAAGCACAGAGAACCCCAAACAAAAGGAATACAAAGAGGACCACACCAAGACACATCATAATTAAAATGCCAAGAGCAAAAGACAAAGAGAGAATCTTAAAAGCAGCAAGAGAAAGACAGTTACCTACAAAGGAGTACCCATACAACTGTCAGCTGATTTCTCAACAGAAACTATGCAGGCCAGAAAGGAGTGGCAAGAAATATTCAAAGTGATGAATACCAAGAACCTACAACCAAGATTACTTTACCCAGCAAAGCTATCATTCAGAATTGAAGGTCAGGTAAAGAGCTTCACAGATAAGAAAAAACTAAAGGAGTTCATCACCACCAAACCAGTATTATATGAAATGCTGAAAGGTATCCTTTAAGAAGAGGAAGAAGAAGAAAAAGGTAAAGATACAAATTATGAACAACAAATACACATCTATCAACAAGTGAATCTAAAAATCAAGGGAATAAATAATCTGATGAACAGAATAAACTGGTGAATATAATAGAATCAGGGGCATAGAAAGGGAGTGAACTGACTATTCTCAGGGGGAAAAGGAGTGTGGGGGGTGCGGGAAGAGACTGGACAAAAATTGTGCACCTATGGATGAGGACAGTGGGGGTGGGGGTAAGAGCAGAGGGTGGGGTGGGAACCGGGTGGAGGGGAGCTGTTGGGGGAAGAAAGAGGAGCAACTGTAATAATCTGAACAATAAAGATTTTAATTTAAAAAAAAACTAAACAACAAGGGTAGATTAACATGTATACAAATGTGCTTGTTTTGGCAACACTTGCTGCACCTCCCACAACCCATTAGCTACTTAGGAAGGAATTAGGGAGGGCTACAAGGTCAGGCTTAATTACGCTAGGAGAGTTCTGCCCTCCAGGCTGGGACTTGCTTGTGGCCCTGCCACAGGTCAGCCCGAGACTTGACCGTAGAGCCGTTCCCTACATTGTCCCATACACCAAAAGGTGGCGGCAGGTTCTATTCTTGGTCAGGGCACATACATAGGTTCAATACCTGGTTGGGAATGTGCAAGAGGCAACAGAATGATGTTTCTCACATCTATGTTTCTCTCTCTCTCTCTCTCTCAATTTTTTAAAAAGTAAAGGTGTGTGTATGTATGCTATTTATGAAAATTTCAAATTACAGAGGAGTATAAGGAAATAACAAAATTCCCACCACTCAACTCTATCACATCATAGCACTTTGATTTTGGGTAATGTTGAGGCAATATGACCCCAGTTTAGCCATGTGTTCTTAGTTTGCAAGTTTCTTTTTTTTTTTTCCCCTCAACCTCTTTATTTTACAGATAAAGATACGAGACCCAGAAAGGTTATGACCTCTTCAAAAACACATAGCTAGCTGAAATGTTCCAGAGCCTACAAACAGACCAAAAGTTTCCTGATACCCCATTTTCTTTCAACTTTCCTTCTCATGTTTTAATTATTTTTCTGTTCTTTGTGTCTTATTAATTTTTTTGCAAGTTTTTTTTATTTGTGTCAGTTTCAGATGTACAGCATAGTGTTTAGATCAGCGGTATTCAAACTGTGAGTTGTGACCCCTTTGGCGGTCGAACGACCCTTTCACAGGGGTCGCCTAAGACCATCCTGCATATCAGATATTTACATTATGATTCATAACAGTAGCAACATTACAGTTATGAAGTAGCAACGAAAATAATCTTATGGTTGGGTCATAACATGAGGAACTGTATTTAAAGGGCTAGAAGGTTGAGAACCACTGGTTTAGACAATCATATATTTTACAAAGTGTTCCCCCCAATTTTTCCAGTACCCACCTGGCACTGTACATACTTATTACAATACTAGGGGCCCGGTGCACGAAATTCGTGCACTGGGTGTGTGTGGGGGGGAGTGTCCCTCAGCCCAGCCTGCCCCCTCTCACATACTGGGAGCCCTCAGGCGTTGACCCCCATCACCCTCCAATCGCAGGATCGGCCCCTTGCCCAGGCCTGACGCCTCTGCCAGAGGTGTCAGGCTTGGACAGGGGACCCCCATATCCCCCTGATCACTGGCTCTGGCCCCCGCCCAGGCCTGAGGCCTCTGGCCCAGGAATCATGCCTGGGCAGGGGACCCCCATCTCCCTCTGATCGCTTGCTCCACCCCCCGCCCAAGCCTGACGCCTCTGACCCAGGCTTCAGGCCTGGGCAAGGGGACCATCATATCCCCCCAATCCCCGGCTCCGCCCCCCGCCCAGGCCTGATGCCTCGGCCAGAGGAGTTGACCCTCATCACCCTCCGATCACCAATCACCGGATCGGCCCCTTGACCAGGCCTGAGGCCTCTGGCAGAGGTGTCAGGCCTGGGCAGGGGACCCCCAGCTCCCCGCGGTTGCAGGCTCCGCCCCTGCCCAGGCCTAATGCCTCTGGCCTAGGCGTCCCGCCCGGGCAGCGGGGACCTGCAGCTGCAGCGGCCCCGCAATCGTGGGCTCCGCTTTAGGCCCAGGCAAGGGACCCCTAGCTCCCGGGACTGCCAGCTTCGACCGTGCCCAGCTCCCATCGCTGGCTCCACCCCTACTTCCTGCTATCACTGGCCAGGGCGGCAAAGGCGCCTGATTCTCCGATCATGACTGGGGGGCAGCTCTTAGCTCCCCCCTGGGTTTCTGATCACTGTCAGTGGCAGGGGGCTTCTTCCTGCTTTCCCTTTCGCCTCCCTGCATTGTGCCTACATATGCAAATTAACCACCATCTTGTTGGCAGTTAACTGCCAATCTTAGTTGGCAGTTAACTGTCAATCATAGTTGGCAGTTAACTGCCAATCATAGTTGGCAGTTAACTGCCAATCATAGTTGGCAGTTAACTGCCAATCATAGTTGGCAGTTAACTGCCAATCATAGTTGGCAGTTAATTTGCATATAGCCCTGATTAGCCAATGAAAAGGGTATCGTCATACGCCAATTACCATTTTTCTCTTTTATTAGATAGGATTATCCTATATAATAAAGAGGTGATATGCAAATTAACTCTCACACCCTCACAAAACAGCTGCCAATGACCAGGCTGGCAGGGGGGTTAGTGAGGGATGACCAAACGACTGAACAGCAGGCTACGTGGGGCAACCAGGCCGCCAAGGGGGCGGCGGGCAGTTGGGGGCAATTAGGCTGGCAGGGGGGGCAGTGAGGGGTGACTAGGCTGGCAGAGGGGAGCAGTTGAGGGCAACCAGGCCAGCAGGGGGTGGGCAGTTAGAGGCGATCAGGCCAGCAGGCAAAGGCAGTGAGGGGCAATCAGGCTGGTGGGGGGGGGGGGAGTTAGGGGCGACCAGGTAGGCAGGCAGGTGAGCAATTAGGAGCCAGTGGTCCAGGATTGTGAGAGGGATGTCCAACTGCTGGTTTAGGCCTGATCCTGGGGATTGGGCCTAAATCGTCAATCAGACATCCTCCAAAGGGTCCTGGAGAGGGAGCAGGCTGGGCTGAGGGCTCCCCCAGGCCCCATGAATTTCATGCACCGGGCCTCTAGTTGACTATATTTCCTATCCAGTTGACTGCTTTATAACTACCATTTTGTACTTCTAAAACCCTTCATCTTTTCATCCCCAGAGCTCTCCCATTTGGCAACCATCAATTTGTTCTTTGTATCTATGAGTCTGTTTCTATTTTGTTTGTTCATTTATTTTGTTCTTTAGATTCTATATATAAGTGGAAGTATATGGTATTTGTCTTTCTCTAAGTGATTTATTTCACTTAGCATAATACTCTCTAAGTCTATCTTTGTTGTTGCAAATAGTAAGATTTCCTTCTTTTTATGATATTTTAATCTGAATATTTATTTTGTCTTCTGCTACTTTTCTGAATTCATTTATCAGTTCTAATAGTTTGCGTGTGTGTGTGTGTGTGTGTGTGTGTGTGTGTGAAATCTTTAGGGTTCTCTATATACTGTATCATGTCATCTGCAAATAATGACAGTTTTACTTCTTCCTTTTCAATTTGGATGCCTTTTATTTCTTCTTCTTGCCTGATTGCTGTGGCTAGGACTTCTGTGCTATGTTGAATAAGAGTGATGAAAGTGGATGTCCCAGTCTTATTCCTGATTTTAAGGGAAACACCTTTAGTTTTTCTCTCCATTGAATATGGTGTTAACTGGGGGTTTGTCATATATGGCCTTTATTATGTTGAGGTATATTCCTTCTATTCCCATTTTGCTGAAAGTTTTTATCATAAATGGGTGCTGGATTTTGTCAAATGCTTTTTTTGCACCTATTGATATGATCATATGATTTTTATCCTAAATTTTGTGTATGTGGTGTACCATGTTAATTGATTTGCAGATATTGTATCAACCATACATCCCAGGAATAAATCCCACTTAATCAAAGTGTATGATCTTTTTAACGTACTGCTGAATTCAGCTTCCTAATATTTTATTGAGGATGTTTGTATCTATATTCATCAGAATTTACTTTCTTTTTTTAAAAAATATATTTTTATTTAGTTCAGAGAGGAGGGGAGAGGGAGTGAGAGATAGAAGCATTAATGGTGAGAGAGAATCACTGATTAGCTGCCTCCTGCACACCCCACACTGGGGATGGAGTCCGCAACCTGGGCATGTGCCCTGACCAGGAATTGAACCATGACCTTCTGATTCATAGGTCAGTACTCAACTACTGAGCACATTGGCAAGGCAGAATTTACTTGCTTTGTAGTGTATTTATCTGGTTTTGGAATGAGGATAATGCTGGCCTCGTAAAATGAGTTTGGGAGTCTTCCCTCCTCTTGACTTTTTTGGACTAGTTTGAGAAGGATAGGTGTTAATTCTTTGAATGTTTGGTAAAATTCACCTGTGAAGCCATCTGGTCCAGACTTTTTGTTTGTTTGGAGTTTTTTTTAAATTACTGTTTCAATTTTGTTGGTTATAATTGGTCTGTTCAGATTTTCTGTTTCTTCTTGGTTCAGTTTGGAAAGATTGTAAATTTCTAGGAATTTATTCATTTCTTTCAGATTGTCCAATTTACTGACATATAGTTGTTCATAATATTTTTTCATGATCTTTTGTATTTCTGTAGTGTCAGTTATTACTTCTCTTTCAATTCTGATTTTATTTATTTGGATTCTCTCTCTCTCTCTCTCTCTCTCTCTCTCTCTCTCTCTCTCTCTCGTCTGGTTAAGGTTCATCAATCTTTTTCACCTTTTGAAAGAACCAGCTCTTGGTTTCATGGATCTCTTGTATATTTTTAGACTCTATTTCATTTATTTCCACTCTTATCTTCATTATTGTCTTACTTCTACTCACTTTGGGTTTTGTTTGTTGTCCGTTTTCTAGTGCCTTTATGTGTAAGGTGAAATAACATTATATTTTTCTTGTTTCCTGGTGTAAGCCTGTATTGTTATGAGTTTCCCTCTTAGAACTGTTTTCACTGTGTCCCATAGATTTGGGGTTGTTGTTTTCATTTTCATTTGTCTCAAGGTATCTTTGATTTTTTTTCTTGATTTTATTAACCCATTCATTGTTTAGCAACATGTTATTTAGCCTCCATGTCTTTGTGTGTTTTCAGTTTTTTCTTGTAATTGATTTCTAGTTTCATACCATTGTGGTCACAAAAGATGGTTGATAGGATTTCAACCTTATTAAATTTATTGATACTTATTTTGTGTCCTAACATTTGGTCTATCCTGGAAAATATTCTATGTCCACTTGAAAAGAATGTATATTCTACTGCTTTGGGGTAAAATGCTCTGAAAAATATCAATTAAATCCATCTGGTCTAATGTGTCATTTAAGGCCACTGTTTCCTTGTTGATTTTCTGTCTGGAAGATATATCCAGTAATGTCGAGGGTAATTAAAGTCTCCTACTATGACTGTATTTCTGCTGATCTCTCCCTTTATGTCCATTAAGATTTGCTTTATATATTTAGGTGCTCCTATGTAGGGTGCATAAATGTTTACAAGGATTATATCCTCTTGCTAGATGGATCCCTTTACAATTATGTAATACGTATTCTTCATTGTCTCTTATTATAGCCTTTGTCCTAGTCTATTTTATGTGATAGAAATATTGCTACTCCAGATATTTTCATATCTGTTTGCATAAAACATATTTTTCCATCTCTTTACTTTCAGTCCGTATGTGTCTTTCGTTCTGAGGTGGATCTCTTGTAGACAGTATATATATGGGTCTTGTTTACTTATTCATTCAGATACCCTATGTCTTTTGTTAGAGTTAAAAGCATAATTTTATTTAGATGTTGCTTGTACCTAATCTATAGTAAAATATACAAACAGATAAAAATTGCTTAATAGGAGGTTTTTTAATACCACTTTAAATTCTGTTTATAACAGCATTGGTAATACTGCAGGGTGACAGATATAGTACTCTGGTTTAGAAAACAAAAAGTATTTGCTACTCTGGCTGATACATTCCCACTAGTCTTTAGTGGATTAAAAGTGGCTAGGATTCACAACCTAGCCATTTGGTGCTCAGAAAAGATTTTGATATTCTAAAAACTGAAATGAAAATGTTAATTCCTTAACAATATACTTTTACTAAAAAAATATAAGTATACCAATATTATGATTTGGTTTGGGGCTAGCAATAGAAAATCAACCATATCATGTTTGTGTTGCTAATGTGTGATACTGAGTGATCCTCTCATCTCCTCTGCCTAATTTATATGAGAAAAAAGTTTATAAAAAATTAAATTAAGATCTCAACAGCAGTCTTAAAATATTCAGTAAATCATGTTATAAACAGATGTGCTGTCACCAGCCTTTATTGTGCCACTTATGGAGTACAGGTAGAGTAGATTTAGCATAATTCTTAAAGGCCCTGGGAATTTTGGAATGATAAATGAGCACTGGCTTCAACTTAAAGTGGCCAGCTGCATTAGCCCACAACAAGAAAGCCATTCTGTCCTTTGAAGTTCCAACGCCAGGCATTGACTTCTCTCTAGCTATGAAAATCGGCATCTTCTTCTAATACAAGACCTTCATCTACATTAAAAATCTGTTTTTTGGTGTAGCCACCTTCATTAATTATCTTAGCAAGATCTTCTGAGTAACTTGCTACCTCGATACTTGCTGCTTCATCTTGTACTTTTATATTATGGAAACAGCTTCTTTCCTTAAGCCTCATGAACAAACTTCTGCTAGCTTCAAACTGTTCTTCTACAGCTTCCTCAACTCTCTCAGCCTTCATAGAATTTGAGAGAGTTAGGGACTTGCTCTGGATATGCTTTGGCTTAAGGGAATGCTGTAGCTGGTTTAATCTTCTACCCAGACCACTAAAACTTTCTCCATATCAGCAATAAGGCTGTTTTGGTTTCTTATCATTCATGTGCTCACTGGCGTAGCACTTTTCATTTTCTTCAAAAACTTTTCCTTCCCGTTCACAAATTGGCTGTTTGGTGGATGAAGCTTACCTTTTGGCCTGTCTTAACTTTTGAGAGGCTTAATCATTTCTAGCTTTTTATTTATAACTAGAGGCCTGGTACACAAAATTCGTGCACGGAAGGGGGGGGGCGGCGTCCCTCAGCCCAGCCTGTACCCTCTCACAATCCAGAACCCCTTGGGGGATGTCCAACTGCCAGTTTAGGCCCAATCCCCCAAAACCAGCAGTCGGACATCCCTCTCGCAATCCAGGACCACTGTCTCCTAACCGCTTGCCTGCCTGATCACCCCTAACTGCTCGCCTGCCTGTCTGATCGCCCCTAACCACTCTACCTGCCTGACTGATGCCTCTAACCACCTCTGCTTTGGCCCCCGCACTCGGGACTTAGGCTTCGTCCTCCGGCTGGCTGCAGGCAACCAGGACCTGGCTTCCCTCCCTCTGGCCAGCCACAGGCACCCGGGACCCGGGCCAGCTTTGCCCGGGCCGGTTGCAGGCACCCAGGACCCCAGGAGGCACCACCTGGGCCACAGCTTTGTCAGGAAGGACATCCGGAAGACGTTCAGTCTATCCGGTCTAATTAGCATATTACCCTTTTATTAGTATAGATGAGAAATGTGTAAATCTTCCTTTCACTTAAATACTTATTGACCATTGTAGGGGTATTAACTGGCCTAATTTCAATATTGTTGTGTCTCAAGGAATAGGGAGTCCTGAAGATAAAGAAAGAGATGGGGGAATGGCTAGTTAATGGAGCAGGTAATAGATACATTTATCGATTAAGTTCACCATCTTATATGGTAACAGTTTATGGGACCCTAAAACAATTATAATAGTAACTAGAGGCCCAGTGCATGAATTCGTGCACCAGTGGGGTCCCTTGGCCTGTCCTGTGGGATTGGGCCAAAACTGGCTCTCCAACATCCCCCAAGGGGTCCCAGATTACAAGAGGCTGCAGACCAGGCCAAGGGACCCCACCAGTGCATGATCAGAGCCAGCAAGCAATGCAGGAGGTTAGCCAGCCGGGGAGGGACTGCAGGAGGGCTCCAGGGCATGTCCAGCCCGTCTCGCTCAGTCCCAATCGGCCGGACCCCAGCAGCAAGCTAACCTACCAGTCAGAGTGTCTGCCCCCTGGTGGTCAGTGTATGTCATAGCGAGTGGTTGAGCTGCCTTAGCATAACATTAGCATATTATGCTTTGATTGGTTGAACGGATGACTGGATGACTGGACACTTAGATATTAGGTTTTTATTATATAGGACAATAGAGATCACTGATCACATATCACCATAACATCTATATTAAAAGCATATGCTAATTAGACTGGACATTCTTCCAGACAACCTTCCAGATGAAGCTGGGGCTGCAAGAGAAGCCTGGGTCTCAGGTGCCTACCTGTGGCTGGAGGGAAGCCCGGGTCCCCGGTGCCAGAGGGAAGCTGGTGCCAGCAGCCAGGGGAAGGAAGGCCTACTCTTGCATGAATTTTGTGCATGGGGCCTCTAGTATATATAATAATGAAAATATTTGAAATATTACAAGAATTACCAAAATATGAAACAGAAAAACAAAGTGAGCAAATGATGTTGGGAAAATGGTGCTGATAGACTTGCTCAATGCAGGGTTGCCACTAAACTTGAATTTGTAAAAAAAAAAAAAAAGAAATGCAATATCTGTAAAGTACATTAAAGTAAAGCACAGTGAAACTAACACAAATTATACTAAAATACATATGGGGGAAACACTAGGGACAATTTATAATAACCTCACAATATACTACTTTAAAATGTAGAATTCATAAACATAAAATTATATTAATTATTTTCTCCATTTGTTCTGGTAAATACTTTTTGAAAATAAAAACTGAAAATCCAAAATATTCACTTTTCCTTTTTTTATGTAACAACTAATTAGGAAATGCCTACGTTTAAAATTTAGAATTAAATTTTGAGAAAAATACTGCAAAAACATTCTAAATAGGATTTTAGTTCTTTTTTAAAAAAATAATTTTATTGATTTTTTTTTACAGAGAGGAAGGGAGAGGGATAGAGAGTTAGAAACATTGATGAGAGAGAAGCATCGATCAGCTGCCTCCTGCACACCCCCTACTGGGGATGTGCCTGCAACCAAGGTACATGTCCTTGACCAGAATCGAACCTGGGACCCTTCAGTCCCCAGGCTGACGCTCTATCCAGTGAGCCAAACCGGCTAGGGCAGGATTTTAGTTCTTTACCATTCTTTTAAAGGTTACATAACACATTAGAGCAAAAGTTTTTTTCAGTAGTCATAAAATCAAGTTGAAAACAACTTTTTGATTAAACTATAGGAAGACAACGAATAAACTGAGGCAAGAGAGTAAGAGTCTAGGAAAATTCCTAGGTGAGTGGAATCAGAAAATGAAGATAAAATAATTAAGCAAGACCAAACAGGCAACTAGTGAATCACAAGACCTCATCTTCCTTAGCAAAAAAAAACACTTGAGAGCAAATGGTTTATACCTCTCCTCCTTAAGTAGAGAATAAATAGCTAAAATTGCCCTAGTCCAGGAGATAGATAACAGAGACCCAACGAATGCCATTTGTGCCAGCCAAACCCAAGGACAGATGAGGTCAGGGGAACCAACAACAACAACAACAACAACAAACAATTAGAGCCAGACATACCCAAGGTGGCAAGGCAGTAACGCTGACCAAAGAACAATCCCAAACTCCCCAGTACACTCATTTTGACGCATCAGCATATTAAAGAGCTCACCTGGGAAGCTGAAGAATATTCTGCTGAAAGTCTCCCCTGTGACCTTCCCTAAGATCCTCCCACCTTCCACACCCTCCCCACCACCCGCTGCTGCCCTGCGTAAGAGAGATAAAAACCCTCCAGGCAAAGGATGCCAGCGCTGGCTCTCTCTCTGGAGCACGCTCATGCCTTTCTTCTCTCTCCGGTATGCATATTTACTCTTCTCTCCTAAATTCTCAGGGTCCCCAAAAGACTTCCAACCAGGGGAACAAGGGGCAGCAGCAGCTTGTCCTGGACTAAGCCCCTGAACCTGTCTCCAAGGTCCCTTTTCTCTAACTTTTCAGTGAGCTAACAGCAGCTCAGTGTGGCCCACTTCTTCCCTATAACATTTCTAGAGAGCCATAGAAGAGCACTGCCTAGGGCCAGGCTCTCTCCGGTTGCTTCTTCTATCCTAAACCTTTCAGTTAGCCCAAAGCAGCCCTGCCTTGGCTCAGACCTCTGTCACCGTGACTCCTGTTTCTCAGTGACTCCACGCAGCCCCGTGTGGCGCACTTCTTTCCTACGATGTTCCTCGAGAGCCAAAACACCACCGAGGTCCTGGGCTCTCTCCTGTTGCTTTTTCTATCCTAAGCCCGCCCCTTGTTTCACTGTCCCCAGCTTTAATAAATGTACTCTAAAATCACCTAAACTCATATTGTGAAAGCTTTCCGGCACAAAGTAAAACACCCACACACTCCTGGGCAGCCTGAGGCAGACCTGCCCTGGGCCTGGTCCCTGTCCTGTGGCATTCTTTGGTGACCCAGATGGGACCTGGAGTTTTGTTCTCTTTACTCTCTCTCTAATTCACCTTTCCTGTCACTTCTCATCCTTGGTGTGGTGGAAACTTACATGCCAACTGCAAAATAAGTGTTTCATTAAAACGTGCCTCATCAACCCTGAGATAGAAGGTAAGCCTGTCCCCTGGATACAGAGTAATCTGCCCACATGACCGTCTTCAGGTGACACCTGGGTGATGGGGTCCAGTGAGTCAGGACCCGATGATCCCTGACTCGCTGGACCCCATTTTGCAAGTATGGAGTTGAGTCCCCTATCTGAGCAGATTAAATCCATCCTCGGGGTATCTACTTCCAAGATCATTGGTAAAGCCACCCTCAGAACACAGGGTAAACATGCCCACAGGACATTTATCTATTAGGG
Organism: Myotis daubentonii; assembly: GCF_963259705.1. NCBI lineage: Eukaryota > Metazoa > Chordata > Mammalia > Chiroptera > Vespertilionidae > Myotis > Myotis daubentonii. Next base: position 36,250,070 of record NC_081843.1, on the reverse strand, counting down.
ACCTGACTTCCTTTACCTGGTTCAAGGTATATTAATCAGGCTCCCCCAAAATGCTACTATTGTGCTTCATACTATAACTCCTGGTCCTCTATCTGGATCATTTATTACACTGATTTTGACAACTTCATTCTTGTCATGGTACATCTTATCTTCTGTCACTGGTTTATCTTTCTCCCATTTAAACAACTCTTTGGGATGTTACATACGTAATTCCTTGAACTGGGGCTGACACTATATTTGTTTCTACAGTTCATTCATAACCTTTAAAGTTTTGAGAGTCTCAACAGATTTTCCTGTTGGGTAATTAGGAGTGTAAACAAGGGTAAGGTAATTGAAAGAAAAAAAAAAGCCACTTTAAAAAATAACAGCTGAAGTCACCAAAGCTTAATATCTCCCCTCACTCTTCTCCAGACTCTTTAAAAGTTGTCAAGGACAAATAAAAAATCTTGTCTTCTCCACAATTATTAGCAACTAGTGGCCTGGTACACGGATTCATGCACACTGAAAGGAAATTAATTAGAAGAAATATTTTAATATCGCTATTCTTCCTTTCTCTATAATAGAAGTGTCAACCAAATTCATAATCAACAATGACAGATTGAAACACATGCGTGCAATTGGCATCAGCGAGAGCTTTGTGTGTAGGGAGCGGCTATAGGGTCAAGCCTCAGACTGACCTGTGGCAGAGCTCTGCCCTCCAAGCACAATAAAGTTTGACCTTATAGTCCTCCCTGGGCTGTGGGAAGTACAGCAAGTGCTGCCAAAACAAGGCTTGAGTAACAAAATAGATTTGGAACTCACAAGAACATTGTAAACATGTTAATCACTCCACTTGTTTTGCTTTGTGGGATCCGACTATAAAATAAAGCTTCAGCTTACAGGCTGTGCCACTGTTTCCTCATCTAGCACAGTGATCCTACCTGGCTCTAACTCTATTCTCTTGTCTGTCTTCTTTAATCCTTCACCACCCTCCTCAGGTTCAGCCCTGGTCGTGCTGGACATGGTTCAGTATGGGACATGCATGAGTCAATGTAGCCTTTTATATATATAGAATACAGTTGCTTAATTAGACCTGCTTTCTGATATAGCTAAACTTTTTTCAGCCCAATGAAGCACCCCAACTTCTCTTTCAGGTCATTATCAGCAACACAGCAGTAAATATCAACACAAAGCAGATTACTATTGTAGATCACACAGGGAGAACAAAGGGTGAAATATTTAACTGCAGCAGTGTTTGACTATATTCTGCGCAGTGAGAAAACCTGAAGTCATTTTCAAGGTCCACCATTTCTTACTTCTTTTCAGTCAGGTCAAGTTTCTAAACTTTCTAAATCTCCATTTTCCAGCTAATGAAAAGAAAATGGGATTCCACCGAGTCTCCTATCTACCTACTCCAGGACTTCTGTGAGGATCAAATGAGATGAGGCACAGGAAAATGCTTCACAGACATTTGGTTAAAGTGTAAATGTTTCTACCTGGCTATAAAGCTCATTGTGTTCCTGGGCTGAAGAAACTGCAAGGAGGCTAGTCACTAGGGCAGTGGTTCTCAACCTTGGCTGCACATTAGAATCACCTGGGAATCTTTTTAAAATCCTGATTTCTGGGCCTCATCCTCCGGAAATTCTGTTTCTTTGTTATTAATGTTGTGGCCCCACCCCATAACAAAGAAACAGAATTTCTGGAGGATGAGGCCCAGAAATCAGGATTTTAAAAAGATTCCCAGGTGATTCTAATGTGCAGCCAAGGTTGAGAACCACTGCACTAGGGAGAGGAAGCTGGGCGTTGCTACATGACATCATTACCTGGCACCCACAGAGACTATTTCTGGGTTGGGCTGGGCTGTGGGCTGCATTTTGTGCCATGGGGTCTTGGCAGTGTTGGCTGCAATTTGGTGGGCTGTGGCTCCGGGGTGGTGGTGGGGGCCTGCCCCCTTGGAGGAAGCTGAGTGTTGCTTTGTTGGCGCCAGGTCCGCAGTGCCATTTCTTTGTAAATGGCCAGTGCACATCACGGCAGCTCCTGCATTGAGGTTCTGCCCCCTGGTGGTCAGTGTACATCATAGCGACTGGTTGGATGGTTGGAGGGACAATTAGCATATTAGCCTTTTATATATATAGATACTGTTTATGTGTATGGTAAAAAAGAAAAACTATCCCAAATATTTTTTCCAGGATTCTATGGTCTGAACAAAAATATTTGATACTAAAGCTAGTTTAAGTTTAGTTAATGTCTTTTAGAGTGATTAACATGATATATGTTTGTTTTACCTGGGATTACAAAAATAAGTTCATGTTAGTTATCTCTGCTACAAAATTTGTCAATAAAATGGTTTGGGTAATAATTGACTTTAAAATCTCATGTAGTTGTTAAGAACTAATAAATAAATGTAACTGAAATGAAAAGTTTTTGGTAAGCTTTTTAGTAACAATCTATATATATAAAGAGGTAATATGCTAATTGGTCCTAACAGTGTCCCAGTCACGACCGTTTAACAGGCTGCGCGCACACAGGAGCTGGTGGGCGGGGACAGGGGTGGGGACTTGCATCACTGGGACATGAGGCTACCGCGGGGGGCGGCCCCCCCAACAGAGGCGCGCACAGGCCCACCATGACACCTGACCCGGAGGGGGCATCAGGATGGGGGCAATTCCCCTCGCCCCCCGTGCACAAATTTTGTGCACTGGGCCTCTAGTTATATATATGTCTAAACATAGTTTTCTAAAGTCTATTAGTAACTTGAAACTTTTGAGTTTATCTTTCTCCATTCTAAAAACTATAGTTTTACTAGCCAGTATTTATGTTCATACCTTTTATTGTCACTTTGGGTAATAAATAATTTAGTGTTATTTCATAATGATATAATCTTTTTGGTCAAATGTATTTGACAAACTTCCCAGGGTTGAAGTTTTAACAGGAGACTTTTTCTTAACCTAGAAATAGCTTTAAGTTATTCCAATGTGCCCCTGGAATACCTCAAGGATTTGTTCTTTCTCCTTACAAAAGAGAAATTTTAGACTAATCAGGCCTATTTGATATGTTTGAAGTACATGGGAAGCTTTGTCAAATAAAGAAATAATAACTATGTTCTATTTGTATACATATATTTTTACTATTAAAGTAGATGTTCTAGAGATTATATAAAAAGTCTGAAGTTTTTGTCAATTGCATTATAATCAAATCTACGGTCATTGCCTTATTCTGATGCTTCTAAATTATAGATTTCTGAAAAGTAAATTTTTAAATGATCCCTTCAAATTAGACAAACATTTATAGAACTCTAAGGAATAACTGAATTTACACTTCATCTCATGACCAACCTCCTGGTACTGGAAGCCTCATAATCAGTCATCAGCTGTATTGACCAGGTAAAAAAGAGACAAAATGGGTTGTGCCAGCAGCATTCCCCAAGATTACCCGCTAGGGTGGCTCCTTAACAATTGATTGACCTTTAAGGGCAATGATCAAAAGGAAAAAAAATCATCCTTTTCTGTTGTAATGTCACCAGACCTCAATACAATCTCAGGGACAGGGAAGTCTGGCCTGTAAATGGAACACTGAATTATGACACTATCCTCCAATTAGATTTGTTTTTGCAAAAATGAAGACAAATGGAGTGAAAAACCTTATATTCAGATATTTATGGCCCTTTACCAAGATAAGGATTTAAGGAAGTCTTCTAGGATATTCCTTAATTGTCACAATGTCTTATGAGTTAAAGCTCACCTTCCTCACAGCCCCTGCAAGAAGCTGGCTTCTGTCTCTCGTAGATAAAACAGAATCCATCCAGAGGGTGGAACAGCCTGCTTCCCAGCTCACTTCACTGCCACCACTCAAAGTACAGCTGCTCTATTATCCATGAGTGAGTGAGGTCATGTGGTGTTTTTCCTTTATTGACTGGCTTGTTTCACTTAGCATAATGCTCTCCAGTTCCATCCATGCCATTGCAAATGGTAAGAGTTCCTTCCTTTTTACAGCAGCATAGTATTCCATCGTGTAGATGTACCACAGTTTTCTAATCCATTCATCTACTGATGGGCACTTAGGCTGTTTCCAGATCTTAGCTATGGTGAATTGTGCTGCTATGAACATAGGGGTGCATATATCCTTTCTGATTGGTGTTTCTGGTTTCTTGGGATATATTCCTAGAAGTGGGATCACAGGGTCAAATGGGAGTTCCATTTTCAGTTTTTTGAGGAAACACCACACTGTCTTCCTTAGTGGCTGCACCACATGATCTCACTCATTCATGGATAATAGAGACCATTATAAACTTTTGAACAATAATAGATACAGAGGCAGAGCTGCCTCAAACAGATTGTCAAACTGCAGCGGGAAGGCCGGGGAGGGTTGGGGGGCAGGAGGTAGGGGGGTAAGAGATCAACCAAAGGACTTGTATGCATGCATATAAGCATAACCAATGGACATAAGACACTGGGGGATAGGGGAGTCTAGGGGACTGTCTAGGGCGGGGGGAAAAAAATGGACACATATGTAATACCCTTTGTAATACTTTAAGCAATAAAAAAAAAAAGTACAGCTGCTCCATATAACCCCTCCTCCACTACAGAACTGCTAGCACTCACCCTAACTTGTAGCCCTGTCACTACCAGGAGGGGAACTCAAAATCATCCAAACCCTAGCATGTTGTCTCTGAGGGAAGTAGCTAACAGGAAGCCTGGTAAAGAAATTATTTGGATACATGTTCCCTTTTTTATGTCTGATCTGGCCCTTTGCAAACAAAAACTCGGTTGGTTTTCCAAAGATACTAGCAAATTCACACAGGGGTTTAATCACACTGATTTACTGAAACAGGTAGAATAAAATGTTCCCCAAAATTGCACCATCGAGTCAAGCCCTACCAGAACAAATTGCTCTATCAAGTTAAACGCTGCCAGAATTATGGCAGTTATCAACCGGTAGTTCTAAAACAGTGGTCTAGGAACTACCCTGACTTCTTTTAAATGTTTTTTATAAGCATTCTTTTTTTATTATTATTAATCCACACTTGAGGATATTTTTCCATTGATTTGTAGAGAGAGTGGAAAGGAGAGGGAGAGACAGAGAGAAACATTGATGTGAGAGATACCCCGATTGGCCTCCTGTATGCACCTGGACCAGGGCCAGGGAGCCTCCAACCAAGCTACATGCCCTTGACTGGAATCCACTGAGCCAAACCGACTAGGGCTAAATTTTTTTTTTTTTAATCCAAAGTCAAGCCATCAATCACAGCTCATTAATGACCTTAAAAGCTTTGAGAGTTTCAGGAACTAGCTGAGAAAGTCCCTTCTTGCATCTCATAATAAGTGCTGCATAATCCCAGAATGATTCGAGTTGCTGAGTATACTGGGACAGCCGTATTCCAAACAAGTTTAGAGCCAGCCAACCGACACCCTGATTTAAACCCCACCTTTGGGGCATAGATCCTGAGGCCCTATCTCAGTGCTCTCACCCTCTGAAGAACCTCAATAAATCTGCCTTTGCTTTTATCAGTGTCCCTGGTCTAAATTCTTTTATATCAGGAGATAAGAACCCAAACTCATCGGTAACATTATGACCTAATGGAGTGATTTACAGACTGTTCTCTTTCACTGCTGCACTGTAAATGAAAAGCAGTCATAATAGAAGATGCTAGGGCTTATTCTGATAAATTTGCCAGTCATCATGCTAAATCAACATTGCATATACAGACTGGGGGAGATGCACACCCAGATCAGGACCCTAATTAAGTCTATCAAACTGGGACAGATGAAAAACCAGAGGAAAAGGACCGCTGGACCTATATACTAGTAGTTACTTCTCTCATCTCATAGAAGGGATGACAAAATATACTATTAAGCCTTTTAATTATGACAAAATAAAAGAGGTTACTTTAAAAAGAAAAGATTGAACTCCACCCTTTTCCCGGTATGATTAACAAAAACATTAGGAAATTACACAACATCCATCCTGTGTCTGTTAAGGGCCCAGCACTTCAGGAAATGCCTTTTATCCGGGAGGCAAGCCCAGTCAGCCTGAGAAAGTTACACAAACTAGCCTTGGGACTGCAGATCTGCACTGAGCAACGGATAGAGATAGCTTTCAGTGTTTTTAGCAACCAAGACAGGGAAGAGGAAGAGCAAAAAAGCCACCAGATGGAAACAAAAGGCATAATTACTTGATAGCCGCAGCTTTAAATCCTTTGCTCGCCCTGTAGACAAGAAGGACACCTAAAGGAGTGCCTACGACTAACTCGGGACAGACTACCTCCAGGACCATGCCCCATCTGCACCGGGAAAGGCCTTTGGAAAAGTCCTAGGCTTCTAAGGGAGCTTAGTGCCCCAAACCAATGATGTTTAAAACACCTGAGAACTGATGGTGCCTGAGGCCTCCTACTGCCCCCACCGGCCATCTGAAACCATCACACCGGAGGAGTCTCCTGTGACTGATGTGACAGGTAAGCCCATTCATTTTTATTAGACACAGGGACTGCTTACTCTGCTGACTCACTCACCAGGGCCTCTTTCTTCCAAAACCCATTGGATCACTGGGGTGAATGGGCATCCATTTCATTCAACCCCTCGGCTGCTGCCTCAGGAATCTCACTTTTAGTCATACTTTTCTTGTAGTTCCAGGGTGCTCTATTCCCTTATTAGTTAGGGAGGGACAGCTTGTCTAGTCTAGAAGTGACCATAGAAGATAATAAACTCTCATTGTTACTCCTGATGGCCAACCTAACTTCTCACCCTGAACCAAAAATTAATAATATTCTAGAACAAGCTTGTCAAACTCAAAGGCTAACGCGGGCCAAATAAACAAGGTTTAAGTTTACGTGGGCCACAAAAAAACAAAAGCTTCAATTTTCATAGAAACGTAGGTTTATTTCAATAGAGACATGCTGAATACAAAGGGCTAAAATAAACAAGTAGTCGTCAACATAAAATAATAGAACATTTTAATAAAAATTAATATTTTTTCTTGAACATCAACTTACCAGACACCGAATAACCGCACAAATGAATAAGCTTAACTCAAATAAGCCTATTTTCCTTGTTTTCCGAAAGCGAAATATTTCCTGTTGCGCACACCAAACAAGTCAGTACAAGACTGATGTGGCAATCAGCTGCTAAAATATTTGCTGCTAGTATTAGTGGAGAGAAATGGTGTGCCTGCGTGTAAGGCACGTAAGGAAAATGAATGCAACACGATTATAGTCATCAGTCATTAGCGAACATCGTAGTTCGTTATTAATAATTATGTATAACAGGATATTGTAAAAATGAAGTTACGAAATTTTTATTAAAACGTTTCTTACAGACCATTATATTGGCCGGGCTGCAAAAATATTCATTGTGGGCCATGAGTTTGACATGCTTGTTCTAGAATCTGTCCTCTTCTAAGTCAATCCTGAGGTATGGAAAACTGGAATACCAGGCAGGGCAATGGGAGCAAAACCAGGGGCCCCCTACCCTAAAAAAAGACAGCACCCTTTAAGACCTAAGGCCATAAAAGGGATCGACCCTCTCATTAAATATACACTGAGTGACCAGATTATTATGACCACCGCATCAGAACAATGAAGTGAATTAGTTATGCAAATAATAATAATAATAATAATAAAACATTGAGAGTATTTGCTTAGGAAGTTTTCAATATTCAGTATTTTTGGAAGTGTCAATGAAGTACTGATGGGGTGGTCATAATAATCTGGCCACTCAGTGTATATATAAAGCATGGGCTTCTCAGGCCCTGCCAGTCCCCAAGCAATACCCCTCTCCTCCTAGTACAAAAGCCAAATGGCAAATTCCAGTTTGCGAAAGACCTAAGGGCTGTAAATAAGATCGTAATGCCGGAACATCCTATAATTCCAAACCCATACACTATCTTAAATCCCAGGAGAAGCCAAATATTTTACTGTATTGAATTTAAAGGGTGCCTTTTTCTGCATCCCCCTTCATCCTGATTCCCAGTACTTGTTCACATTTGAATGGCCTAACCCCCAAACTAGGGAGACCTGCCAATGTTCACGGACTGTACTCCCCCAGGGCTTTAGGGACAGTCCCCATTTGTTTGGAAATTCTTAAGCCAAGAAATTAAGAGAACTCCAGTTGACCAACAGGCCCCTCCCACAATATGGCGATGATACTAATTTCTAGTACTAACGCAGAAAACTCAGATAAAAATCCCATCCTGGTATTTACTTCCTCGTAAATAGAGGATATAAAGTATCTCCCCAAAAGGCCCAAATAACCTTCCAGGGGTCCCATATCTGGGGTACCTACTTACCTCAGAAGCCCAGGCCCTGTTACCTCAAAGGAAACAAGCCATACTGGCTCTCAGCATCCCAAAAGGTAACCAACAGCTTGGAGAATTTTTAGGAATCGCTGGCTTCTGCCACCTGTGGATCCCAGGTTTGGGGCTAAATGCTAACCCTCTAGAGAAGGCTTTAAAAGAAGAGGACAAAGGGCCAGTAGACTGGACCCCTGAATGCCAACGTGCCCTTGAGAAATTAAAAGTGAAATTGAGCAGTGGATCTGTTTAGTCATGCCAAATTAAGAAAAACAGATTACTGTGCTCACTTCCGCAGCACATATACTAAAAGTCAAACGATACAGAGAAGATTAGGATGGCCCCTGCACGAGGATGACACGCAAATTTGTGAAGCATTTTATATTTAAAACAAAAAGGAAAGAAAAATGGGTTACTTTGCATATAGCGGAAAGGCAGGAAATAACATGTGGAGTCCCCACCCAAAATTTCAATTGGACTCCTAGCTTACTTTTCAAAACGCTGGATGTTGCTATAGTAGCCGGCTGGCCACACTGCTAACCAGCTGTAGCTGCCACTGCTCTCCTGGTAGGAGAGGTCAATACACTTACCTAGGGCAGGCACTGAAAGCCCCCCATCAAGTAAATAAAGGGTTATCAATGGCTCCCGGGAGGAAGGCTTAAATAAATAGCAGGCTCTCCTTGACTCTCCTGAATTAACCCTAAAGCCTTGCCAAACTCTCAATCCACTACGCTCCTAGTAATAGGAGGGTAGCCCACCAGGTCACACACCAATGCATAGAAACTACTGAACAAGTCCAGCAGGCCTGACCTAAAAGACGAACCTTTACCTAAATCTGAAGCAGAATAGTTTCCGTATGGCAATCATTTTGCACAAAATGGGGTCAAAAAGGCAGGCATGCCATTGTCGGTCTTCAAGAAACAGTAAAAGCCTGCCCGCTACGACTTCGGACCAAAAAGCTGAACTCACAGCACTCACTAAGGCAGTGGCCCTTTAAATACAGTTCCTCATGTTGTGACCCAACCATAAAATTATTTTCGTGGCTACTTCATAACTGTAATGTTGCTACTGTGATGAATCGTCATGTAAATATCTGATATGCAGGATGGTCTTAGGCGACCGCCAAAGGGGTTCGTGACCCACAGGTTGAGAACCACTGCACTAAGGCCTTACAACTAGGGGAAAACACCTGAGTTAATATCTACACTGACTCAAAGTATGGGTTTCTCATATTACATGCCCATGCTGCTATTTGGAAAGAAAGAGCACCTTGAACAGCTAAAAATTCCCCCATAAATCATCATATAGGACAGTGATGGCGAACCTATGACACGCGTGTCAGAGGTGACACGCGAACTCATTTTTTTGGTTGATTTTTCTTTGTTCAATGACATTTAAATATATCAAATAAATATCAAAAAATAAGGCTTTGTTTTACTATGGTTGCAAATATCAAAAAATTTCTAGCCCTGACCGGTTTGGCTCAGTGGATAGAGCGTCGGCCTGCGGACTCAAGGGTCCCAGGTTCGATTCCCGTCAAGGGCATGTGCCTTGGTTGTGGGCACATTCCCAGTGGGGGGTGTGAGGAAGGCAGCTGATCGATGTTTGTCTCTCATTGATGTTTCTAACTCTCTACCCCTCTCCCTTCCTCTCTGTAAAAAATCAATAAAATATATTTTTTAAAAAATTTCTATATGTGACATGGCACCAGAGTTAAATTAGGGTTTTTCAAAATGCTGACACACCGAGCTCAAAAGGTTCGCCATCACTGATATAGGAATTTATAACTCCTGGCAACTGTAACACTTCCCCAAGAAATAGCAACGATACACTGCCAGGGCCACCAGAAGGGAACACAGATATAATCAAAGGCATTACATTGGTAGATCAGGCAGCTAATATAACAACATGGTCTTCCTCAATCACCCTAAAGGCAGCTCTGCCCCCTGACCTCCCTCAGCCACCAGAAGGCCCCTTCTACATCACCAGGAAATCTCTTGGGCCTTAAAGAATGGATTCTCTAGAGATGGGCAGGCTGGATATCAAGGGATAATAAACATTTGTTACCTCAAACCTTAAAATGCTCCATGATGGCACTCACATAAGGAGAGGTGTTCTTGCTATCCTTGTCTCCCAGCTGGTTATGATATGAGAGCGTTACGAAGCAGTACAGAATGTGACCCAAGGATGTACTTTGCTCCAAAATAAGCTCGAGTTGCCTTCCTCCTCCTCCCCTCCTGGCACCAATACAAACCGGGATACATACCCTGGGAAAGGGTGGCAAATCGATTGCACTCAGATGCCTCCTAAAGCTAGATGTAAATATTTCCTAGTATTTGTCAACACTTTTACTGGGTCGATTAAAGCCTTTCTACCAGAACACAAAAAGCTACTAAAATAGCCAAGTTAGAAAAATCTTACCTAGGTTTGGACTACCAAGAAGCTTCCAGAGTGACAATGGACCCTCTTTAGTAGCCCAAATTACCTAACAGCTAGCTCAAGCGTACGAATCAACTATCGCTTATACTCATCATGGAGACCTCAATCCTCAAATAAGGTAGAAAAAAGCTAATGAAACCCTAAAAAGGACTCTAGCCAAGCTATGCCAAGAAACGTGAACTCCTAAAGAAAAATGGCAAGCTAGCCCTTTTGCACTCACCTGTGGCAGAGGCCTTTCTCAGGTCTTCCAGCTGGTGTCTTACACCATTCATCTAGGACAGATAAGTTCAACCAGGCGACAAGGTCTAGTTAAAAACCCGGAGGGACGACTGTCCTAAGTCCCAGCTACAGCCCAGATGGAAGGGTTCACATCAAGTCCGACTGAGCACCCCAACTGCAGCAAATCTCCCAGGGACATAGCCAGTTCCGTTCACAGATCTCAAATTAAACATGCTTCCTGTGAGTCCCCACAGAAACCACAAGCTCAGACCTACTCTTGTTTTTTTTGTGTGTGTGTGTGTGTTTTTTTTCTGAGACCTACTCTTATGAACCCTCAAACTCCTTTTCAATAAACAAGAACCTGTTACAAATAAGTCATGTAATGGCTGGGCCTTAGTGTAATCGTCTTCCTCGTATTTCTGACACTCGTTCTCCCAGCCTGTGGGTATGCCCAGCCTCCATCCCCCAGGAAGAGAATTTTTCTGTCCTTGTTGGATTTAATCCTTATCAAATAAAGTCCCAAGTCCTCCCCGCCACTCAAATTATTCACATTTTAACCAACAATATTTATCCTTCTTGTTTTCATATCCCTACCATACTCAAGACCCCTATGAAAAGAATGGAAGAGTAATACACTACTAAACGTTCCCAATATCGTTGCTGATGGAAATGAACTTTCTGATTGCTGGATCTGCCATAAACAGCCGACCACAGGAGCCCTCCCTCCTCAGTTTTCAATCTACAGCCCTCAACTTAAATCTAACTCTACTAGCAGGGTCCCAAAATAATTTTGAAAAAGCTAGTACTTTTTTAGTAAGCTTCCTTTCCGTTTCTAGCAACTTTTCTTGCACCAACCTCATCCTATTTGTTAATCAGACTAATAACTGGTCAGTTTTGAGGCTCTTATGCAAGACCCTTACAGAACTCTGCTGTCATTATATTACATCCAACAAATATATCAATTAACTTGAACAAAATAATTCTGTCCTCTCTCTGATATATCCAAAGATTTCTTCTAACAATGTTTCCTGTACTCCCAATCTGACACACTGGTGTCCACTAAGCTACAGGGTCCAATCAGATGTCTAGGAAACTAATTCTCAAAATAACCCCCCAGAACATTTGCAGTTATTGACAAGGAGAAACTAGTGTTAACTGGAAACTTGTTTACCAAGTCCCCACAGCACAGAAAGCCCCCACAGGGCCAAGGGACCTCCTTGTAAAAGGAGAATCCCCTTACCCCTGACTTTAGGGAGGACACCTACTGAGGTCCACGTTTTCTTTCTTTAAAAAAAATATATATTTGAAGGAGGATCGCACGAGGCCAAAGAAGTAAGGGATTATAAATTTACTAGAGGCCCTGTGCATGAAATTTGTGCATGGGGCTGGGGGAGGAGAGAGTCTCTCAGCCCGGCCTGCATCCTCTCACAATCCAGGACACTGCATGCACCAATGACCATACTTTTCATACAGGTGAAAGGCATCTTGCTGCTGTATGGGTAGCTACATTTTTTTTTGCCCTGATTATAAAAAGTAGTACATAACATGATCCTTCTGAGGCAGTAGTACCATTTTCCCCATCTTATGGGTGGAAAAACTGAAGCAGAGAGAAGTTAAGTAATTGGCTGTGTTACACAGTTATAAGTGTCAGAATCAAGGCTAACCGCAAAATGTTCAAGCCAGAGTCCATGCATATCATCACTGCATCATCCTGTTTTTTTCAGTGTTAGGGTAGGGTAGGGTAAAACCTTGCAGGTTTTAATTTTTAAATCTAAGAGATTGTTCCCAATATATAGGGTAGGGTCCCTAGGCCTGGCCATCTATGGGGTGACCAGTGGGCAGGGCAATCGTGGGGCCCCTGCTGGCACCCACCTTGGCTGGTGTCCTGTTGCAGCTTTCTGGCCTGCCCCACCCCCCTGATCACCGCCACCAGTCACTTCCCTCTCAGGGGGAAGACGCTCAGTGCAGGAGCTTCCCTGGTTGAGCGTCTGCCCCCTGGTGGTCAGTGCATGTCATAGCAACCGGTTGTTCTGCCATTCAGTCGACTTGCATATTAGGGTTTTATTATATAGGATTAGGTCATCTGAATACCAAATGGGCTGAGCCCCAAAATAGCGCCAGCCCCCAAAGACAGGGTGTCAGAGGTTTTTAAAGGACTCTAGGCAGGTTTTTTTTTCTGGGTGGAGAATTCTCTGTTCAGGCCTGGATTCTGGGAAACTCTGGAGGGGAGAGATAATAATCTTAGCAAGTGGAATGTGTTCTAAGCAAGTGGAATGTCCATTGTGAAATGGCCTAAAGGTCAGTTCCCAGGGGAGGGGATATTGGTTCAATTATTTGATCAAACCTAACAATATTTTTATTGATTTCAGAGAGGAAGGGAGAGATAGAAACATCAATGATGAGAGAGCTCATTGATCAGCTGCCTCCTGCATGCCTCACACTGGGGATTGAGCCCGCATCCCTGGCATGTGCCCTGGCCGGGAATTGAATTGTGTCCTCCTGGTTCATAGGTCGACACTCAACCACTGAGTCATGCTGGCCGGGCTGCAGGTAGTAAATCTGCCACTACTGTGAGTTTCTTAGGCAACATGTCTTTCCCCCACTCCCCACCCCCAGACGTAACACCCTGGTTATTGTACAGTAATTATGGTTTTTCCTATTTTGTCAGCCTGAGGAGCAACCATCCTCTATGAGTTAAGCAAGATACACCATTAAGAAGGAAGACTTGGAACTACAGGGCCTCAACAAAGGATTTACAGCAACTTTGGGATGTGATGGAGATTTCAACATGGCTTATTTTGGCTTCTACTACGTCAAAAGCATTGTTCCTATCTATAAGGTTCCAACCTTGGAGTTTTTGAGAAAATTTGGGATTGGTCTTCTAGTGGGCACAATAGCCTCAATCATTAACATCCCATTTTTTGTTGCCAAAAGTAGAATTCAAGGGCTTCAGCCAGTTAATAGAGAGATCAATACAGAGCCTGTTTTAAAACAATGGCAGCAGTCTATCAGGAAGAAAGGATTTTAGCTTTGTTCAAAGGCCTGCTTCCCAGGATTATGAGACTTTGACCAGTGGTGTAGTGATGCTGCTGGTTTATGAATGCAGCCATTCATGGCTTCAGGAGAACTTGTGATTGCCTATGAAGTATATTTACCCCTTGAGATAATGCACATTTTCTCTACAGTACCTTGAGACTATTAATCAGCTAAGCTGATGCAATTATAAATTATACAATCCTATATAATAAAAGTGTAATATGCTAAGTGTCTGACTGGACGACCATTTGGTCAACCGCTTGACCAGTCACTATGATGTGCACTGACCACCAGGGGGCAGACACTCAGACTGGTAGGTTAGCTTGCTGCTGGGGTCCGGCCAATTGGGACTGGGCGAGAGGGCTGGACATGCCCTAGAGCCCTCCTGCAGTCCTTGATTGGCCCTGATTGGGACTGGGCAAGATGGCCTCGATTGGCCCCAATCGCTGGCCAGGCCAAGGGACCCCACCCATGCACGAATTCATGCACCGGGCCTCTAGTTACATATAATTATAAAATGAAAAAAATTAAGAACAAAACTTATTTTGATACTTCAAAAATTATCTCTAGCCCGGCCGGTGTGGCTCAATAGTTAAGCATCAACCCATGAACCAGGAGCTCACGGTTAGATTCCCAGTCAGGGCACATGCCTGGCTTGTGGATTTGATTCCCAGTAGGGGGCATTTATGATTCTCTCCCTCTCCCTTCCTCTCTCTGAAATCAACAAAAATATATATTTAAAAAAATTATCTCTAGACAATTTGAGGCTGTAGTTATGGCTATATGTGTCATAAAATTGTAAGAAGAAGAATATGAAACCATGAGGTATGTAAACTGAATATAGAAAAATAGTATAGAACTCAGATATGTTTCATAAAAGCAATATAAATTTTGTGACATGTTTTAATTACACTGCTTCACAATAAAAATTCATTGTATTAATAATCGTTTTTTCCCAAGAGGCCAAGAAATGCTTAAAGGAAAAAAAAGCCAAAATTTAAACAGTTTTTATCAGAATAAACTCTTCCATAAATAATATTTTTGGAAGATAATATTATTTTTTGTTTAAGAAGATATTTTTATTTTTTAAATTTTTTTTTTTATTGATTTCAGAGAGGAAAAAGGAGGGAGAGAGAGACAGAAACATCAATGATGAGAGAGAATCATGGGTCAGCTGCCTCCTGCATGCCCCCCGCATGGGATCGAGCCTGCAACCCAGGCATGTGCCCTGCCCAGGAATTGAACTGTGACCTCATGATTCATACATAGGTCGACACTCAATCACTGAGCCACACCGGCTGGGCAAGAAGATATTTTTAAAATGCACTAAAATGGCCTTTTAAAAATGTTGACTTTGATGTTAAAATGTAAATTTGTTTGGTTTTCTAGTAATAATACACATCTCAGCTTTATTTTCCTAAATCTACTTTATAGTTTGCACTATTGTTTAAAGCAGGCCATACTTTGAAATCCTGACATTTAAAGTCTATTATGACAAATAGAAAATGTGAAGTTAACAAAACAACAAGAAAGCCCACTGCGTGGGAAAACATATTTGCTAATGTCATATCTGATAAGGGCTTAATCTCCAAAATTTATAGGGAACTCATACAACTTAACAAAAGGAAGATAAACAATCCAATCAAAAAATGGGCAAAGGACCTAAATAGACACCTTTCAAAAGAGGACATTCAGAAAGCCAAGAGACATACGAAAACATGCTCAAAGTCACTAATCATCCGAGAGATGCAAATCAAAACAACAATGAGGTACCATCTCACACCTGTCAGACTGGCTATCATCAACAAATCAACAAACGACAAGTGCTGGAGAGGATGTGGAGAAAAAGGAACACTCGTGCACTGCAGGTGGGAATGCAGACTGGTGCAGCCACTATGGAAGACAGTATGGAGTTTCCTCAAAAAACTAAAACTGGAACTCCCATTTGACCCTGTGATCTCACTTCTAGGAATATATTCCAAGAAAACAGAAACACCAATCAGAAAGGATATATGCCCCCCTATGTTCATAGCAGCACAATTCACCATAGCTAAGATCCGGAAACAGCCTAAGTGCCCATCAGTAGATGAATGGATTAGAAAACTGTGGTACATCTACACGATGGAATACTATGCTGCTGTAAAAAAAAAAAGGAACTCTTACCATTTGCAACGGCATGGATGGAACTGGAGAGCATTATGCTAAGTGAAATAAGCCAGTCAATGAAGGAAAAACACCACATGATCTCACTCATTCATGGATAATAAAGACCATTATAAACTTATGAACAAAAATAGATACAGAGGCAGAGTTGCCTCGAACAGACTGTCAAACTACAGTGGGAAAGCCAGGGAGGGTTGAGGGGCAGGGGGGTGGGGGAGGGAGGTAAGAGATCAACCAAAGGACTTGTATGCATGCATATAAGCATAACCAATGGACATAAGACACTGGGGGGTAGGGGAGGCCGGGGGATTGTTAAGGGCGGGGGAAAAAAGGAGACATATGTAATACTCTTTGTAATACTTTAAGCAATAAAACAATTTAAAAAAAAAGAAAATGTGAAGTTATATTAAACTACTTTCCTTCACATAGTTAGTTCCCTTTGAAAACAAGTTTTGTTGCTGAAATATGTTCATGTTAAATCACAAATTCGAACCACTCCTTGGGCCCATTTGTACTGTCTGTATTTGCATCTAAATACCTTTGTTCAGGACTCTTATCTATGCCATTCTTAAAATGAAGGTAAAAGTAAAAGTACAGCCCTAGCCAGTTTGGCTAAGTGGGTAGAGTGTCAGCCTGTGGACTGAAGAGTACTGGGTTTGATTCTGGTCAAGGGCACATGGACTTGATCCCCAGTCGGGGCATGCAGGAGGCAGCCAATCAATGATTCTCTCTTATCATTGACGTTTCTATCTCTCTCTCCCTCTCCCTTCCTCTCTGAAATCAATAAAAATATATTGAAAAAATAAAGTAAAAGTACATTTCCAGATTATAAGTGACAGCCTGGGGTTAGGGGGTGGAAACTCATGCTCTAGGGCCTGGTTAACTGACCCATGTGGTGGTGCCTCATTCTCTACATATGAAGGGGTGATGAGCTGTGGGTGTAGAGAATGGTTGGGAGTGGCCAAATAAGAGTGATCTAAGAAAAAAATGAGTGATCTGTAACATCCAATGTGTGAAACGTACTATTTGGGGATAGGAATCTCTCAGAAGACATTCCATGGTACACACTCTGAGACAACCTGTTGTAAGTCTGAGCTCTTTGTCATATGCCATCATTTCCACTCTTAGCTACCATTTCTGGCTTTTGTAACCTTTTCACCTTGTGGATTGTGACATCTATATGCTTTTGCTTCTTTTGACACCTTTACTCTTTCCTTTTGTCTTCCTTCCTGATTTAGATGCATTTTATTTGTTTCTCTTGCCTTACTGCTCTGGCTAGAACTTCCAGAACTATGTTGAATAAAAGTGGTAAGAGTAGGTATCCTTGTTCCGGATTTTAGAGGAAAAGCTTTCAGTTTTTCACCATTGAGTATAATATTGGTTGAGGGTTTGTCATATATGGCCTTTATTTTATTGAAGTACTTTCCTTCTATTCCTATTGTCTTGAGTGTTTTAATCATAACTGGATTTTGTAGCTTATCAAATGCCTTTTCTGCAGCTATTGATAAGATCATTTGATTTTTATCCTTTCTTCTGTTAATATGGTGTATTACATTGATTGATTTACATATGTTGAGCCATCCTTGTGCCCCTGGAATGAACCCCACTTGAAGAGGGCCTCTTTGGATTAAAGTAACTGTGTTCTGTTTCCTTCTTGGATTTAAGGATCTAGTTCGTTCTGTAGGTTTGGAAAATTACCATCCACTACAGTGGGGCCTTGACTTACGAGTTTAATTCGTTCCAAGACCGAACTCGTTAAGGAGCTCATTAAGGAGCTCGTTAACTCAAATTACTCTATCAACTCAATGCAAAAAATCGGACGAGAGACAGCTGGTATCTCAAAAAACTCGTTAGTCGGGACACTCATAAGTCAAGGCCCCACTGTATTTGTTTGAATAGGCTCTCCATTTGTTTCTCCCTGTCTTCTGGTATGCCTATTATTCTTATACTAGAGGCCCAGTGCACAAATTCGTGCACAGGTGGGGTCCAGTCAGCCACAGGAGGTTGGCTGGTGGGCCCCGCCCCCAATTGGGTTTTGGGGGGCTGACCCAGGGGTAGGGCCAGCCGGGGGGAGGGGCCACGGGAAATTGGCTGGCTGGAGGGAGGGCCGGTTGGCTGGCCACAGCATGTGTCATAGCGACTGGTTGTTCCGGTCGTTACAGTCATTCTGGTCTTTCTGGTCACTTGGCTTTTATATATACAGACTAGAGGCCTGATGCACGAAATTTGTGCAAGGGTCTCGGCCCTTGCATCAATAGCTTCATCTGGAGTGTCATCCAGAAGGACATCTGGTAGGTCGTTTGGCTGTCCAGTCTAATTAGCATATTACCCTTTTATTAGTATAGATTGCTTTTTCTGATGGAGTCAGATAGTTCTCATAGAGCTCTTTCTTTTTTTCTTTTTAATTTAATGCTCAGGTCTCTCTCTTCTTCCTTCTATGTCATTTCTAGATTCATATCTTTGATATTACTTCATGTGATTGACTCTGTTTCCTATGTTCATTTCTTGATCTCCTTAATTGAATGCTTCATCTTTAGGATGTCTTCTGGTTCTTTTTTAAAGCTTCAACCTCTTCGGTAAAGTAATCATTTTGTTCATTAATTTGTTTTCTGAGTGCTTTAAATTGTCTGTCTATATTTTCTCACATCTTGTTGAGTATTTTGAGAATTGAAATCTTGAATTCTGTCTTTCATATCACGTATTTCCATGTGTCCCAGTTTGCTTTCTGGAGATTTTTCATTTCCTTTTTGAACTGCCTCACTGCAGTGGTTATTCATGGTATTTGCTGGACTCCTTCTCTGTGTAGGCATCTATATATTACTAGAGGCCCAGTGCATGAAATTGATGCTGAGAGTGATAGGAGGAGAGTTTTGAGAGTCTGTGGCTCCATTTTCTTGTTTGGAACACTGACTACCTGACAGCAGACAGCTGCAGCAGAGCTTCTGCACTGTGTCCTTGCCCAGGTATCTGGCTGGCTCAGCCAAATCTCGCACCACTCACTCCTAAAGGAGTCCTGACCAAGACTCTTTTCCTCCTGGCTGAAGGGAGCCCCTGCTACAGACAGCTTTCTCTCCTCTTCTGGCTGAAGTCCCTTTAACATTTTGTATAATACTAGTTTGGTAGTAATGAATTCCTTTAGCTTTTTCTTTTTGGAGAGCTCTTTATCTTTCTGTCCATTTTATTTATTTATTTATTTATTTATTTATTTATTTATTTATTTATTTTAACTAGGGGCCCAGTCACAAATTTGTGCACCTTGAAAGGAACTGTGGGCCACGAGGCTGTGGTAGGCACAGGGGCAGGTCTCGGCCCCTCCTGCACAGCCCCTCCTGCTGCGGTCCCTGGTCCTCTGTCTGCCTGCAGCTCTGCTCCCACTGCTGCTGCTCCTACATGCTGAAGGCGCCGGCCCTGCTCGCACCCACTGATGGCACAGAGCTATTAGGGCCAGTGCTGTCAGTGGGTGCGAGCAGTGGCTGCTGCCCTGATCACTCCTCAGGAGCAGGGGGAGGTGGAGAAGCCCTCAGGGGCAATCAGGGCTGGCAGCCACTGCTCGCAACCCCTGATGGCACAGAGAGATTGGGGCCAGCGCCAGTAGTGGGTGCGAGTGGTGCTGGTGCGGGCAGTGGATATGAGCAGTGGCTTCAGCACCAGCTGCAGGTGTGAGCACCGGGCAGGACTACAGTGCACAGGAACAAAGAATTTTCAGTAACCACCAGAGGCTTGCTCTGATGACAGTGACTGGCGCCCCGCCTTAGTCTGGCACCCCCGCTCACCTGCTCCACCATCCCACCACAGCCAATGCCCACCATGTTCTGCACTCTGCTGCCTGCTGCCAAAACCTGCCATGTTCTGCGTGTGCCCCCTGGTGGTCAGTGCACATCATAGCAACCAGTTGTTCTGCTGTTTGGTCTATTTGCATATTAGCCTTTTATTACACAGGATGAGGTCACTCATTGTATTTTATTTATTTATTTATTTATTTATTTATTTTTAATCCTTACCCAAGGATATTTTTCCATTGGTTTTTAGAAAGAATGGAAGAGAGAGTGAAAGACAGAGGAATATTGATGTGAGAGAAACACATCTATTGGTTGCCTCCTGCATACACCCCAACCAGAGACCGGGCCAGGGAGGAGCCTGCAACCTAGGTACATGCCCTTAACTGGAATCAAACCTGGGACCTTCCAATCCATAGGCTGACATTCTATCCACTGAGCCAAACTGGCTAGGGCTCCTGCCATTTTAAATGATAACCTTGCTACGGAGAGTAGTCTTAGCTGTAGGTTCTAGCTTTTCATCACTTTGAATATTTCATATATTCTGGCCTGAAATGTTTCTGTTGAGATATCAGCTGACAGTCTTATGGGAGATCCCTTGTAAGTAACTAACTGCTTTTGTCGTGCTGCTTTTAAGAGTCTCCCTTTGTCTTTAACCTTTGGCATTTTAATTATGATGTGTCTTGGTATAAGTCTCCTTGAGTTCATCTTGTTTGGGACTCTGTGTTTCATGGACCTGTGTGTATTTTTTCTAGAGAAATTTTCAGTCATTTTTCTTCAAATAGTTTCTCAATCTCTTGCTTTCTTTATTATCCATCTGTTATATCCTACAATGCAGATGTTGTTTTGCTAGGTGTTGTCATAGAGATCCCTTAAACTATCCTCATTTTAAGAAATTTTCCTTTTAGTTGCTTTGATTGGGTGTTTTCTGTTACCTTGTCTTCCAAATCACTGATTTGATCCTCTGCTTCATCTAATCTGCTGCTGATTCCTTCTAGTGTATTATTCATTTAAGATGTTGCATTCTTTATTTCTGACTGGTTCATTTTTGGTTTGGTTTTGTTGTTGTTTTTATTAATCCTCACCCAAAGATATTTTCTCCGTTGATTTTCAGAGAGAATGGAAGGATAGAGAGAGAAACGTCACAATGTGAAAGAGACACATTGATTGGTTACATTCTACATATGCCTGGACTTGGGCCAGGGATTGAGCCTGCAACTGAGGAACATGCCCTTGACTGGAATCGAACTCAAGACCCTTCAGTCCTCAGACTAATGCTCTATCCACTGAGCCAAAGTGGCTAGGGCATGACTGGTTCTTTTTTATACTTACTATGGTTTCTGTGTCCTTTTTTTATATTAAAGCTTAGTTTTTATTTAAATTTTTTAATTTAAGTTCTTTATTATCAACACTAATAAAAGAGAAAAATGGTAATTGGCGTACGAGCTACCCTTTTCATTGGCTAATCAGGGCTATATGCAAATTAACTGCCAACTAAGATTGGCAGTTAACTGCCAACTAAGATTGGCAGTTAACTGCCAACAAGATGGTGGTTAATTTGCATATGTAGGCACAATGCAGGGAGGCGAAAGGGAAAGCAGGAAGAAGCCCCCTGCCACTGACAGTGATCAGAAACCCAGGGGGGAGCTAAGAGCTGGGGGGCAGGGCAAAGGCGGCCCTGGGGCCGCCTTTGCCCTGCCCCCCAGCCATGATCGGAGAATCAGGTGCCTTTTCCGCCCTGGCCAGTGATAGCAGGAAGTAGGGGTGGAGCCAGTGATGGGAGCTGGGCACAGTCGAAGCTGGCAGTCCCGGGAGCTAGGGGTCCCTTGCCTGGGCCTAAAGCGAAGCCCACAATCGTGGGGCCACTGAAGCTGCAGGTCCCCGCTGCCCGGGCCGGACGCCTAGGCCAGAAGCATCCGGCCTGGGCAAGGGGCCGATCCTGCGATTGGAGGGTGATGGGGGTCAACGCCTGAGGGCTCCCAGTATGTGAGAGGGGGCAGGCTGGGCTGAGGGACACTCCCCCTCACACACACCCAGTGCACGAATTTCATGCACCGGGCCCCTAGTTTAAAATATTACACAAGTCTCCTTTTTCTCCCATTGACCTCTCCCTGGCTGCTCCCATCCCCCAGCACATGCCCTCACCCCCCTACTGTCTGTGTCCATTGATTATGCTCATATGCATGCACACAAGTCCTTTGGTTGATCTCTTACCTGCCTCACCCTCCCCTCCCACCTTCCCTCTTAGGTTGGATGTTCTGTTCGATGCTTCTAGCTCTCATTTTGTTCACCAGTTTATGTTGTTCATTATATTCCACAAATGAGTGAGATCATGTAATATTTATCTTTCTCTGACTGGCTTATTTCACTTAGCTTAATGCTTTCCAGGTCCATCCATGCTGTTGCAAATGGTAAAAGTTCCTTCTTTTTTACAGCAGTGTAGTATTCCATTGTGTAGATGTACCACTTCTGTGTCCTTTTTTATGCTTACTATCTCTTTGTTGAAGTTCTCACTGAGTTCATTCATTCTTCCCCTAAGTTCAAACCATTGTTTTGAACTCTGTATCTGATAGGTTGCTTGCCTCCATTTCTTTTCTGGGGATTTCTCCTGTTATTTCATTTGAGATACGTTTCTTTGTCTCCCTATTTTGACTGCCTCTCTTTATTTGTTTCTGTGTATTAGGTGGATCTGCTATGTCTCCCAGTCTTGGTATGGTGGGCTTATGTAGCAGTGTCCTGTGGGACTTAATGGCACAGTCATCCTGATCACCTGAGTTTGGTGCACCAGGATGTTCCTTTGTGGGTTGTGTAAGTCCTCCTGTTGTCGTTGATTCTTGATTGCTGTTGGTCTGTCCATGGGTAGGGTTAACCCTCAGGCTGGCTCACTATGAGGATTGACCCCAACCACAGTGCACAAGCTGCTATGTCAGAGCTGACCTCTTGAGGTGGAATTTGCCCCGGCAGGGTCCGGTGCCTGCTGAGATTTCCCTTTGGTTGTACTGCTTGTGGAGCTAATTGGATCAGGCTCAGTTGTGGTCTGAAGCCTGCCACTGGGTGAGTTGGCACTGGGACTTCTAGGGAGGGACTTTGGTGCAGGTTAATGTCAGACACTGCTTATGACTAGTTCTGGCCTTCCTGCTATGAGCTACAAAGTGATCCACAGTTTGTGGCTGCCTCTTCAGGACTGGATGCATGTAGGAGGGGCCAACCTGTGTACCAAGGCCAGATTCCATAAATACTGAGCCAGGAGGCAGGTCAGCAAAATGCCCTAGGAACCTTGAGATTCACCTCCGCCTGTCAGCTGCTTGTTAGGCTCAGTCACTGAAAGAGCCTCTGGCAGTATGTGAGTTGCTTGAAGGCTTTCAGTGAGTCACTAGGTTGATATAGATTCAAACTCAGTGCCAGGGCTGGGTCTGTGGCCACTGAGCAGAAGTCTCAAGGTACACCAAGGAAGGCCAGCCACCAAGTGCCTGGGGCCTGCAGACCTTTGTGATAGGGCGGGAACTCAAGGAGTCCTCAGGAGCCCTTCTTTACCCCAGCTCTCAATCTGCCTGGTCGCTTAGTGTCATTGACTGGCTGGCTCTGGGCAATGGCCCTCCTGCTCACAATGCTATTCTTCCTCTGAAGTCACATTTCCCCATCCTCACCTATCTCACTCCAAGATTCACTTTTTTTTTTTAAGCTAGAAATAGGAATGAAGCCAATATTTTTTTCAGGGCCTTTCAGATCCCACTGCAAATTGCTCCTGCTATCTGCCAGCCACCATGCCCTTCTTTTCACTTCTAAACAATGTTAGCTCCTGGCTTAGTATCAATCTCTTAAATTCACTACCTGTCCTAACACTCAGCGATTTCAAAATACATGTAGGTGAACCTTTCAACACGATGGCTTTTAAGTTCTGTGAGCTGCTCTCCACCGATGATCTTGTCATCCATTCTTTTTTTTTTTTTTTTTTTTTAAATATATTTTATTGATTTTTTTACAGAGAGGAAGGGAGAGGGATAGAGAGTTAGAAACATCGACGAGAGAGAAACATCGATCAGCTGCCTCCTGCACACTCCCCACTGGGGATGTGCCCGCAGCCAAGGTACATGCCCTTGACCGGAACCGAACCCGGGACCCTTGAGTCCGCAGGCCAACGCTCTATCCCCTGAGCCAAACCGGTTAGGGCTTGTCATCCATTCTTTATCAGCCACTCACTCTAGGCCAGTGGTTCTCAACCTTCCTAACGCCGTGACCCTTTAATACAGTTCCTCATGCTGTGGTGACCCCCAACCATAAAATTATTTTCGTTGCTACTTCATAACTGCAATTTTGCTACTGTTATGAATCGTAATGGAAATATCTGATATGCAGGATGTATTTTCATTGTTACAAATTGAACACAATTAAAGCATAGTGATTAATCACAAAAACAATATGTAATTATATATGTGTTTTCTGATGGTCTTAGGCGACCCCTATGAAAGGGTCGTTCGACCGCCAAAGGGGTCGCGACTCACAGGTTGGTGACCCACAGGTTGAGAACCGCTGCTCTAGGCTCACACTTGAGTCTCCGTCTTTAAACTCCAAATACCCCATCTCATCCCCTCTCTCAGGCAAGGAGCATGGTTCCCACTTCTTAAAAAATTTCACAGACTCCCTCATTCATAATCTATCCACCTTTCAGCATCTGCATTCATATAATCAGTCTGCCTCTCTGTCACCATGGATGACCTGCCTATACTCATATCCAGCCCTTCTCTGGAACTCATCCTCTCTCACCTTCACAAAGCCATCGCCCCAGGAGTTCTCCTTTCTCTCTCTCTCTCTCTCTCTCTCTCTCTCTCTCTCTCTCTCTCTCATTACAATGGCTTGTGGCCTTCCAAAAGGCCAAGGTATATAAACAAATATGCTATATCTATAGTATTAAAATTTTATGGAAGGGTAACAATCTATATATATAAAAATCCATTGACCATAATGCCATAATGACTGGATTGACCAGTTGATATGATGCCCACTGTGGCCAGTGAACCAGCCAGATCAGAGGGTGGGCCCAGCCAGCCAACACCCCCCTCCCGCCCCCATGGCCCTTCCCTCTGGCTGGCCCCACACCGATCAGCCCACAGCCCCTCCCCCTGGCCGGCCCTGCCCCTGATTGCCCCCCCACCCTAATAGGGGGCGGGCCTGCCAGTCAACCTCCTGCAGCCCCTCTCCCGGGCAGCCCCACCCCTGATGGGCCCCCACCACCCCATCGGGCCACAGCCCCTCCCCCCAGCCAGCTATGCTCCCGATTGGCCCCTGCCACACAAATCAGGGTTGGGGCTGGTTGGCCAACCTCCCCCAGCCCAACCCCCAATCAGCCCCCCTACCCCATTAGGGGGTGGGGCCCACTGGCCAATTGCCTGCAGCCCCTCCCCCCAGCCGGCCCAGCCCTGATTGGGCCCTGATCAGGGCAGGCTGGCTGGCCAGCCTCCCCCCATCTCCTCCTCCCAACAGGCCCAGCCTTGATCTGCCCTGATTGGGTCCAGGCCAGCAGGACCCTACCCATGCATGAATTCATGCACTGGGCCTTTAGTTAGGTAAATAAAATCTTAAAAGCCTCCCAAGGGCATAGTAATTTTAAAAAGGTTAACAACCATTAATTCAGAGGCAAAATCCAATTCCTATAGGGCGCTACATAATCTGGCCCCATTACGTACCTGAGCTTGTCTCCTACTACTTTCCCCCCTTGATCATTTAGCTCCAACCACATTGAGCTCTTGGCTGATTCTTAAGCACATCATGCATGCACACACACACACACACACTCCCACTCCACCCCCACCCCCCACCCCCACACACTATCTAAGCTTTTGCATTCTCTGTTATCTTTGCCATGGACACTCTCTCTCAGGTTTCCTCCAGGATGATTCCCTCACCTCCTTCCAGTCTTTGCTTGAGTCAATGTCTCCGCAGAGAAACCTACCATGACCACCCTGTTTAATACTGTGGCATGCCCCGCTTCCTTCTACGCTCTAGATTTCATTTCCCCTGACCTGCTTCTGCTTTTCCCCTATAGCACTTATTATCTTCTAACATACCATTTCATTTTCCTTTTATGCATGTTGCTTGTTTTCTGTCTTCATCCACTAGAATATAAACTCCATGAGGGTAGAGATCTTTGTTCCATCCACAACTCCTAGAACAGTGACAGTGCTGGGCACAGAGTAACTCTCAATAATGAAAAAAATAGAGAAAAAGTTAAGTCCTAAAAGGAGCTATACATTCAGTTGAGTTAAATTCTATAACTGGGGAAAAAAGGAGACCATGGCTGAAGATATGACACATGACCACGTTATTAGTTCTGTCTGGGACTCCCCCTCTTTAGGGTCATAAAAATAACTAGAAATTAAGGCATGTTAAAGCTGTCTCCGGAGGTTAGCCTAGGACGAGAAGGACTTCTTGCCCGGGCCTCACATTCACAAAGAGCCTCAAATGTAGGTTTTGAACGTTCTCTCTAAAGGGGGTTGGTTATATATTCAGCCAGAGACACACACACAAGAAAGGGAGGAGACTTTCAGTTTACAACTTCACTAATGTCTCATTATAGCATTCTGTTGTGTGGATTAACTTGGAAAACTTGTAATTATTGCATGACTGTCAAAATCATAAACCTTTGTGTTAAAAGCATTCATTTGTTAATTGTAACTATTTTAATTATGCCACAATTTTGGAATTCTGTGTTTGCTTCTCTTTGGTTTTTCACATGTTGCTAAATTTGAGCAATGGAAGTGGCCTGGGCTTTAATAGACTTTGTCGCCTCTTGCCAGAGAGAAGCAAGGGAGTAGACAGCACATTATTACATGAGCTCCTGGTGCTCAGAGGTTACCAGGCCCAGACACTCAAATGCCTCCTTCCCTTCTGGCTCACCAGCGATTCCCCAAAATATGTACTTCCAAAGCATTCCTTCCCCGTTGCTTCATTATCCCATAATACTCCTGGGTTAGGGTGGAAGTAAAAGAGGGAAAACCAGGGGGAAGAATTACTCAGGAGTATTGGCCCAGGTCAGAATGCTGCCATGAACCATTATAGGAAGGGGACGCCCACTCTCTCTAGTTTTTGTGGCTGTGATGGTTTGTTTTATGAGTCCATTTGGCTAGGCTACGGTACCCAGCTGTTTGGTCAAACAGCAGTCTAGATGTTGCTGTTAAAGAAAATCAGAATGTGTCACACAAAATAACCCTCTTTAACAAAAAATTCATTTTGAGCTAAAAGGTAGTTTTTTTAAATAGTAGGTGCAGGAGGGACACTCTGGTCACCCCCCTTTTCTTCCTGAAAGCAGATCAAACTCTCATGTGGACGATGTCCTCCTTATATCAGGAGGAAAGTAATGTTCTTATCATCAAGGACGGGAAGTTGAAACCTAGAGAATCCTGTTAAATAGGCCTTATTAAAATAATTCTTACCTTCTTTGTCCTCCCCACATAGTTTAGTCACATTTCCACAAGTGCTTGTTCACCCTAGTATAAAAGTCTTTGGGTTTTGCCACTTCTTTGGGCTTTCATTTCCTTATGAAGGCCCCTGTGTCACATAAAATTTATATTAAATTTGTATCCTTTTCTCCTGTTAATCTGACTTATGTCAATTTGATCCTCAGGTCCAGCAGAAAACCCTAAGAGGGTAGAGGTAAAATTTTGCCTCCCATACACTGTGAAGGTCTTAAAAAAAAAAAAAAAGATATGATGAATACTTAATTTTAAATGAAGCAGATTAGCTTCCGTACTGTAGGTGGGCCCCATCCAATTGGTAAAAGATCTTAAGAGAAAAGACAGAGGTTTTCCAGAGAAAAAGGAATTCTCCTCTAAACTGTAATAACATAGAAACCCTGGCTGAGTTCCAGCCTGCTGCCCTGCAGAATTCACTCAAAATCACACATGAACTCTTCCCTGAATTTCTAGCCTGCCAGCCTACCCCACAAATTTTGGACTTGCCAGCCCCCACAAGTGCATGAGCTAATTCCTTAAAATAGCTCTTTATTTCTCTCTCACTCTCTGTAGAACCCTGACTAGTACAATGGTTAACTTATGGCTAATTTCTGTTGGTTTTGTGTCTTTACTGCCTCCTTTAGCATTCTCCTTCTCTTCAATACAGATTTTTTTCCCACAGGAGAAAATAAAAGTTTTTAATATATGCACATGGAGAATACATATAGGCATGAAAAGTCCAAAGACAGTGAGGCAACATTGGATATATAAGAAATTTTGGACAAAAGAGAAAATAGGGTGGAGGGACAGAGTATTAGATTTTAGAAATGAGAACGAGCGATTAACGAGAAGTTGAGAAAGAGTGAACATACATGGCAGGAAAATTCTTGCTAGGCAACTCAGAAACAATGGAACACAGGGGGTATCTAGCTAATAAGCCCCTGCCTGAAGCCCTCTTATTTGCCATAAATAAAAAATTTACAGTTTCTAAAAAGAGGGCTGCAATATATAAAGTTAGTGTTACCATTTGGGGAGAGAAACACTGAAAAGGTTAAGAAAAAAAAAAAGCAGGAATCAAAGGTTTATCTTAAAAAAACTTTTGCTCCACACAGAATCTTTAAGAAATAGAATTATTATTGCCGTAGCCCATTCAGGTTGCTATAACAGAATATCAGAGATGAGGAGGATTATAAAATAGACAAGTATACAAAACGTATCTATTGTTCTTATTGAAATAAGTTAACACAAAGCAGAAAATGTGGTGTTAGTTTTCTTCTTCCTCTTTCTCTGTGATTACCAGGGTACCACCGAGCTTTTTTTCAGTTTGGGCACGCTCTTGGTTGCCTCTTTAATCCAGTTCCCCTAGCAGGGTGCTTCTTCCGAAGGATTGCCTACAAACAACAGGTATGACAGTCCTGCCAGTCTCACTAACTCGGCCCAATCTTTCGCCAGGTTATTAGATAAGTAGGGAATAATGAAGGGATTCTTCATTACATGGATTCCTTCCAACTTCTCAATAAAATTGTAGGAGGTCAGTAACAAGCATGGAGAAGGCTGCACATTCATCTTCTCTGTAGGGGGAAGCTGGGCATAAAGCTTTATCTCTTTGGCTTCAGATGGCTTCTAACTGGTTTTCTCTTCCCATCTGGCTAGGGCTTCTTTGATTGTTGTTGCTTTTGCCATTCCTCGATTGCTGCTGTCACTCCAGGTTTTTTGTTTGCTTGGTTTTTGCTTTGAAACTAGACCTCTTTGTCTCTCACATACAAGCTCCTTTCTTTTCCCTAGTACTAGTTACTATTATCAAACAGCCATCAAAAGACTTCCCAACCCCAACTGTGCCTCTCTTAGTTCTCTTAACCCTGACATATCCATTCAACCAGCACTTTTCAAAGACTACAGGGGAATAGTCACGTGCTTTGGGCATGAAATGTTGAAAACATCACAGCCCTGGCCTCCATGCCTCTCAAGGTGTAAGTGAGCTAATCAGGCAAACAAAGAATTGCAGTAACGTATAGTAAGTGTTACACTAGATATATGAGCCTCTTAGGTACTGGTGGGACAAGGTGAGTGTGTTGAAAGAGGGCCAAGTTGTGGGTAAATGAAGGCCTGTATGGTTTCCAATCAGGATGCTTTAGTAGGCTGAGAGAGGGAGTATTGAGATCATGTGGAAATGGCTTGGACAAGAAGGCCAACTCTGCCACTAGGATGGATGGATGTAAGCACATGATTTCACATATCAGAATTTGTTCCCTCCTTTTCAAAAGAAGAAAGTGCCATGGAAGGGCAAAGAGCAGAGTTAGAGAGCATGAAGCCAAAGAAAAAGAGTCTCTGAAACCAGAATGAAGTCCTGGAAATGCCTGGGACAATACAGAAAAAAAACAACACAAAAGGAATCTACTTTCAGTTTAGCAATGTGCTAGATGCTGGAATTTCAAAGGCACATGAGGTCCTATGTTCAAAGAACGCATAGTCTAAGACAAGTCGTATGAGCACTCACCAGAATGTTCTTCCCCCGGGGAGAAAATAAGGGCGCGATGTACTCCCTCGGGCCTCTGTTTAGCTGTCACCTCATCAGAGAGGCTGATCCTCTCGCTTGATATAAAATAGCACCCACACACTCCCCTCAACCTTTCATATCCTCCCACTCCACCTTTTATTTTTAACCTTTTTATTCAAGTTTATATTATAAGTATAGTTCACTAAATTTTCACAAACTGAATGCACACAAAACTACAGCATCCAAATCAAGGAACAGCATTAGCAATGCCCAGAAATACCCATCTTGTCCAGTCTCAACCCTTCCCCCATGGATAACCACCATCCTGATTTCTAACACAATAAATTAGTTTTGCCTATTTTTGTACTTTACATAAATGGAATCACACAGAATGTACTCTTTGGGGATTGACTTCTTTCACTCAACATCAAGTTTGTGCAATTCATTCAGGTGATTGTGTGTCATTTTCATTCATTCATTCTCATTGCTTTATAGTGTTCTGTTGCGTGAATATGACACAACTTATTTGTCCATTCAATCATTGATAGGCATTTGGGTAGTTTTCAATGTTGAGTTATTAGGAATAAAGCTTCTATGAACATTCCAGTACATATCTTTGGGTGAACATTTCTGTTGGGTATAGACCTTGGAGTGAAATTACTGGGTCACAGACTTACATTTTTTTTAAAAAGATTTTAAGAAATTATTAAATCTTTCATGTATTAAAAACAGTGTGTAGATGTGTACTCATAGGTACAGACTTAGAACTTAAGAAATAGAATATTACTGCTATCGTCCATTCAGGTGGCTACAACAGAATACCAGAGATAAGGGGGCTTACAAACAGCAAGCATTTATTTCTCACATTTAGGGAAGCTGGGAAGTCCAAGACCAAGGCACCAGCAGGTTCAGTGGGAGCGCTCACTTTCAGGCTCATGGGTTGCCATCTTTTTGCTGTGTCCTTACGTGATGATAGGGGGAAAGAGACTGTGGGGTCTCTTTTATAAGAGCATTAATACCATTCATTAGGGCTCTATCCTTATGACCCAAGCACCTCCAAAAGTCCCCACCTCCAAACACCATCACATTAGGGATTAGGTTTCAACATATGAATTTGAAGGGAAACACAAACATTCAGTCCACAGCAATTATCAATATTTTTAAACTTTTTGTACTTCTCTCTATCTCATCCCCCTCTCTATGCTAATAGTAACCATTATTCCAAATTTTATTATTTCCTGGATCATTATCATTTTGAGATATATTTCCCTATTGTGAGTATGTGTGTGTATGTGTATGATCTCCCTAAATGATACATTATTTAGTTTTTTATGTTTTTGAACTTGGTGTAAATGGAACTCTGCTTTATTGTTCTTCATAGCACTTCTCACCAATTAACATTTATTTTCTTATTTATTTATTGTCTTGGTCACCCTCTCCCTCACAGCTCCTTGAAAACAAACAAAAATATGTCTTGTTCTTACTATTGTATGTCCAGTTCCAAGAAGAGTGTGTGGTACATAGAAGGTGCTCAATGAACATTTGGTGAATGAAATAATGAGAAATTTTGCTTTCTATATGACTAGTATGATTCAAGCTCTTTGTGAAAATGAAACAATTCGAATGATGGCTAATCAGCATTGTCCTGCTAAAGGCAAGAAAAATGAGTGCAGGAAATTCAGTAATAGTAAATGTAGATTAAAATAATAGGAAACATAGTTGGCCCGTGGAGCAATGGAAAAAGCATCAGCCTCAACGTCAGCAAAGTTAGACTGGAATCTGGCTCTGACACTTGCCAGCAATGTCCCTTAGAGCAAGGCTCAACTTCTCTGGAGTTTCCATTTCCTGGATTGCAAAACGAGAATACTATTACAGAATATGTAATGTGAAGATTAGATGAGTTCATGGATCAAATGCTCTGAACAATAAATTATACTATAAACTGTCATCAATACTAAGACCAGGAAAGGCTTTGCGAAATAAACATCTCCACAAAACTCTCTCTTTACATCTTCCTCCAGTTTAAATTTTATATTATAAACATAAAGGCAACTTCTCTAATTAACTGTCTCCTCAAGCAATAGTACTTTATTATACAAGAAACTGTATAATTCAGTTGTTATTATGTTCACAAGGTTGTGCAATCATCATCATTATGTAATTCCAGAACATTTTCATCACCCCAAAGAAACCCCATGCTTATTAGCAGTCACTCTCGATTATCCCCTCTTCCCAGCCTCTGGCAACCACTAATTTGTTTTCTGTCTAATTTAGATGTAAAGAGAATCACACAATATGTGGCCTCGTATGTGTCTGATTTCTTTAACTTAGCATAATGTTTTCAATGTTTATTCATGTTGTGACATGTATCAGTACTTCATTCCTTTTTTACAGTGATAATTTGCATTTATGGATATGTCATTTTTAATTTATCTGTTCTTTTTTAAAATATATTTTATTGATTTTTTACAGAGAGGAAGGGAGAGGGACAGAGAGTTAGAAACATCGATGAGAGAGAAACATCGATCAGCTGCCTCCTGTGCACTCCCCACTGGGTATGTGCCCGCAACCAAGGTACATGCCCCTGACCAGAATCGAACCCTGGACCTTTGAGTCCGCAGGCCAATGCTCTATCCACTGAGCCAAACCAGTTAGGGTTTATTTATCTATTCTTATGTTTAGGGATATTTATATAGTTTC
Source organism: Myotis daubentonii (assembly GCF_963259705.1). Taxonomy (NCBI): domain Eukaryota; kingdom Metazoa; phylum Chordata; class Mammalia; order Chiroptera; family Vespertilionidae; genus Myotis; species Myotis daubentonii. Next base: position 36,217,530 of record NC_081843.1, on the reverse strand, counting down.
CATTTGGATGGTATTATAAATGATGCTGCTATAAACATTTGAGTATAAGCTTTTGTGTGAACATATGTTTTCAGTTCTCATAGGTGGCTGTCTAGGAGTGGAACTGCTAAGTCATACAATAACTCTGTATTTTATTTTTCCAGGAACAGCTGATGTTTTCCACAACAGCAGCACCAATTTACAACCCCACCAGCAATGTATGAGGGCTCCAATTTCTCCGCACCCTCTCCCAACAAGTACTTGTTTTATTTCTAGCATCATCCTTCACTTTACCTACCAACACTGCCTCAGTCACATTAGTATTGCAACAAGTCTAGAAACTATTTAAATTAAAACACAACATTCCTACGTGACACCCATATATTTAAAAAGTGGTCCAGCCCTACCTAGCCTGTTTGGCTCAGCCTGCAGAAGGAAAGGTCTGGGGTTCAATTCCGGTCAAGAGCAGGTACCTCGGTTGCAGGCTTCATTCCCTGGTCGGGGCTCCTGCAGTAGGCAACCAATCCACGTGTCACGTCAATATTTCTGTCTTTCCCTCTCTCTTCCACTCTCTCTAAAAATTAATGGAAAAATATCTTCGGGTGAGGATTAAAAAAAAAAGGACTCCAACCTGGCCAGCATGCCCCAGTGGTTGAGCATCGACCTGTGAACCAGGAGATCACGGTTCTATTCCCGGTCAGGGCACATGCCTGGGCTACCAGCTCTATCCCCAGTGTGGGCTGTACAGGAAGTAGCTGATCAATGACTTGATGTTTCTCCTTCCTTCCTCTCTGAAATAAATAAAAAAATATAGATTTTTAAAAACACTCCAAAGTACTGTTTCTAATTTTTTCTGGCAGAGAGTATTCAGTATTGAAGCTGTGTTGCCCAGCGGGGGATTCAATTCACCATCACAGGGCTCCTCACAGAATCCCAGGAAGAAACAGTTTGGGGAACAAATCCTTGTATTAAACAGAGAGCTGTCTGGAGTAAGGGTAAGGGTAGTAGTTGAATAGCTTTTCACATGCATGTCACGTCATTTCACTTTATTCTCTTGCTGTGGTCACCCTCGTGGACAGTCTAGCGAGGGCAAAATATCTCTAACGCTCAGCACACCGGGTCCCATTCTCCTCCCTCCGGCCCCGCCCCTCCGGTCCACTCCTTCGCCAACACGTCACCCTCCTACTCGCGCTCAGAGGGGCGGGGACATGGGTGTTAAAGGGGCTCTGCGACCAATCCGCGTGCGTCTGGGAAAGCCCGATGACGTAGCCAAGCTCCAATCCGCATTCTGGGGGTGGGGCTGAAGTCCGACGGGCGCCACGCAAGGCAGGAGGAGGAGACACCCTGGTGGAAGCACGTGACCTGGGTCTGGAGCCGGAAGCTTCCTATCTGGTAGGGAGCGCCCCCCATCACCTAAGGCAGCGATGGTGAGTGAGGGCGCATGCGCCGGAGGACGCGCTGGGGGCTCCTTGTCCCTGTCCCCCCAGTCTCTTTAGTTGCCCCTTCCTTGGCCGGCAGTCTGTCGTCACCTCCTCTTTGCCCCTGGACGGAGAGGGATTGTTGAGGGCTGAGGAGGGATCTGTGGGAGGTTGTGGTCTGCGGAGGAGGAGCTGGCCACATGGAGAATTGGAAAGGGGGCAGGAGAGAGAGGCCAGTGGGGCTGCGAACGCGTCGGGGGTAGCAACGGTGGGATGTGAAAGAACAAGGGAGCCCAAGAGCAGGGGTGAGGACACATCGAGGTTCAAGATCAGTGCTGCCCTACCTGGTCTGGCTCAGTGGTTAGAGTGTTGGCCCGCGGACTGAAGGGTCCTAGGTTCGGTTGGGGTCGAGGGCACATGCCCGGGTTGCGGGTTGCGGGTTGCGGGTTGCGGGTTGCGGGTTGCGGGTTGCGGGTTGCGGGCCGGAGCCCCAGTAGGGGGCGTGCAGGAGGCAGCCAATCAATGATTCTCTCTCATCATGGATGTTTCTATGGCTCCCTCTCCCTTCCTCTCTGAAATCAATAAAAATATATTTTTAAAAAGAAAAAAATGCCATTCTTTTAAAACATATATTTATTGATTTCAGAGCGAAGGGAGAGAAATATCCATGATGAGAGAGAACCATTGGTTCAGGCATGTGCCCTTGACCGAAATCGAACCTGGGACCCTTCAGTCTGCAGGCCGACCCTCTATCCATTGAACCAAACCAGCTAGGGCAAGAAAATACCATTCTTAAAAAAAAAAAAAAAAAATCCGTGTTGAAGGCCATGTAAAGGGAACGGGGAAAGGGTCTGGAATGGCCCTGGCTTGGGAAAAAAGAACATCTCGGGCAGGTCACGAGAGACTTGGGTTGCAAGTGAAGAGAATCGAGGCCATCCTAGCAATGCTTCTGATTGCATCTTTACCCCCTAGACTTCTGCACTGACCCACGGGCTGGAGCGAATTCCTGATCAGCTCGGCTACCTGGTGCTGAGCGAAGGCGCAGTGCTGGCGGTGCGTTCTGGGCAAAGGGGGTGGGGGTGGGGGAGTCCCCCCAAGTACACATGGCCCGGTGATTCCTTCTAACATTGCCCAGTTGAGACTAATTTCCCGCTATTCTTGGTCATAATTGGTATAGTAAGTTTTTAATAATTAAGTCTCTGGAATCTCAGTATGGTAATTATTCTGAGGTAAAAGGGTTTACTAACTTTACCGAAGTCAGACAACCAGTTACAGGTTTGTAGATAACTTGTATTACCCAAGTATTTATTGAAGAGGCTTTGTATTTTGTTCCATAGTACAATGTAGTGTTAGCTCGCTAGAAGTTTTCAATCTAGCTAGGGAGACAGGCTTAAGGTCAAAAGCTTAAAGCAATGCCAGTGGTCAAGACAACTGAAAGAGTTCCGAAAATGAAGGATTCAACTTGTGTTGTGACAAGGAATCCTTGAAGGACAAAAAATTCAGCTGGGCTTAAAGGAAGAATGGTGTGAACAGGCAGAAAAGGAGAGGGCTGAGATGGATATATTTGCAGGAGTGATGCCTGTTTTGATAGTGGGTTTATGTTGAAAAGTTTGGAAAGGTTTGGGGTAAGAAAAGGATGTGTAAGAAAAGATCTGATTGTGGAAGCCTTTCAAGACTGGGGCAATAGGAGTTTTGAAGGATTTTTTAACAGAAACATGAGCTGATAAAATAGTTGAGCAAGACTGTTCTATTAGGTGTGAAGGTGGGCTGGAAGGGGAGGAATCCAGAAGCAGGAAGGCTGTTGCAGAAGGAAATCTGTGTATGAGTATGGACTGGTGGCACTGAGAGGGAGCAAGGAGAGAAGAGAATTTAAAGGAAGAATCAATATATCTTCATAATGACTAGAGATAGGTAAAAGAGGAGATACTTCTCCATTCAGTACGACTTTGAACTCAAGCTAGCAATGATGGTTCCTTTAACAGGAAATTACTGAAGGAAGTTTACTGGGGAATGGGAGCGGTAAGGGGAATTTTGATGGCTTAACTTTAGACATCAAGTTTGACATAAAACAACAGCAGTTAATATGTATTGCCTAGAGCTGTTTTAAGCACCTCACCAATATTATCTCACATAACCCTCAAGAGCCCATATGATAGATGCTGTTGTCTCTAATTTACAGATAAGGAAACTGAGGTACAGAGTGTCCAAGAGAGCAAAGGGCACTGAACTGAACTTAACCTAGTGGGAGGCTCATCTCAAGGAGGTAGAGAGAAGTTGTGACAGTCACCTGAAAAGAGGAAGCCCAGGCCACTGTGATATGATTACCCAAGGGCAATGTAATGGGGTGGGGTGGGGGGGGATGTGTTTGTGTCAAGGACAAAAGGGATATTTGTTTCAGATTCTGCAAACAAGGCAACAAGTGGGAAGCCAGGAAAAGATAGAGCCTCGAAAGTCAGTGATGTTTGAGAATGTGGTTTTATCAAATAAATGGCATCAGGGAGAGAAATCAAGTTTCAAGGGATTCGACAAGAATGGTCAGTAAAGAAATGGATGAGTCCCAGCTTACCGGGGGAAGCCCAGCATAAGCATGAGAACCAGTATGACATCTAGAAGGGCAACAACATCATAGGAAAGTTTTAGGTTTGTTTCCAAAACGGCTGACCTCGAGGGTACTAGGAAATGGAGAGGAAGAGGGTACCAATGCCAGAGCCAAAGTGGTTCCTGAAATTCTTTCCCAATTCTGTTCCCTAATTTCTGCCATCCTCCCTCCCTGTCTGCATGCAGTCATCTGGGGATCTAGAGAATGATGAGCAGGCAGCCAGCGCCATCTCTGAGCTGGTCAGCACAGCCTGCGGTTTCCGGCTACACCACGGCATGAACATACCCTTCAAGCGCCTGTCGGGTGAGCCCTATCCCCTGCCCCTACTGGTGGTGATAGGAAGTAGGGTGCTTCCAGAGGTGGGGTGCTGTCCTCAGGGAAAAAGCACTGGTCTCCTATCAACCTCCCACCATCTCCCCCTGGGGTCCCTGGTTCTGGCCACTTTCTTCTCTTTGGGATTCACCCCTGCATCAGAAGTATGAGAAAGTAAGAGAAGGGTATTGAATGCAGACGTCCCATCTTCAGATCTCTGAGTGTCAAACCATCTCATTTCTTTGGCTCTTGATCCCAGCCAGTTTGTGTATGACCCCATGGAGGCCATTACACCCCACTAACTCTGTGTTCCCTTCCCTCTCTCGGGGTTTGGGAAGGTGTGTCTCCCCTCCAGTGGTCTTTGGAGAACACACGCTGCTGGTGACCGTGTCAGGACAGAGGGTGTTTGTGGTGAAGAGGCAGAACCGAGGCCGGGAGCCCATTGATGTCTGACCCTGCCAAGGGTGAGGGAAGAGGTGGATTGGGTCCGTGAACCTCTGTGACGAGGAAGATGCAACCTCCTCTTTCTCGGCCTGATGCCAGACCTAAGGCTTTCTGCTCACCCTCTCCCCCACACCCCATCACTTGAAAGGGCAGAGGCTTGGTGACTCTGTGCTGTGTTAAGATGGAGGACAAGGGGGCCTCCCTCTCTCCTAATAAACATGTCTGATGTTCCCAGACCCAGGGATGTGTGTATGGGGGTTGGGAGGTGCTACACCCATGCCTTCTGCCTTTTAAGAGGAAAGTCATGTAATTCAGCCCAAACTGGTGGAGCTAGGCTATCTCTGAGCATATCAAACTGAGAATCAAAAGAAAAAAAATGGGGGAAGGGAGCAGACAGGAGCTATTTGGTATGCATGCTGAAGGGAATCATTCTGAGCTCTGGGCTCTGCTCCTTCCACCAACACACAAACAACAGTCATTCTCCCTCCTGAACAGGCATTTAATAGACTTATTTCAGTTGGAAGCAGTAGTTGGAGAATAAGTTACAGGGACAGACAAAAAACAAAAACAAAACCCACACAACGTAAAGTGCTTCAGGCTGCAAACGTAAACATGAGGGGCAGGAGGAGGCCACCTAGCCACCTCCCCTCCCCTCGGAGACAGGAGGGGCATTGTCTGGGTCCCTTTAGCATCACCACCCTCTACTCTCAGCCCTCAGGAGGGGGAGGGGGGATTTCGGAGGCAGGAAGGACAACTTAATAGGAATGAGAAAACACTTTGTAAACTTAGAACCAGGGAGCAAGGCGGGAAACAAGGGAGCTCTTGGAACCCTTGCCCTGACCAAGGGGTGGGACCAGCCCTCCCAGGAAGTCAGGGAAATACTGTTGGTTTAGTGCTGCAGCCATACCCGCCCATTTCACAGCTTTTCCCTCAGCAGACACAGACAGGCTGCGGCCTCCTCACCCACAGTGGGAGGCATCCCTAAGGAGGCACAGTCTGGAACAAGGACCCCCTCCAGAGGCATTCGATTTCTGGGAGAAGAGCCGCCAACGTGCTACTTTACAGGCTCCACCACCAGGACTTTGCACTCGCGCTTGGCAATCTTGTCCAGAGAGAGCACAGCCTTTTCTGGGGGCAGGTAGAGGGGGCGGCCGACTGGGGAGGCCACAGGGGGTGTGATGGCCCTGCGCTCCATCACACTGCCGGACCTGGAGGAAGGCAGAGAACGTGGGCTCTAGTTAGACCTCAGGACCGCTTCCTGCTCCCGCTCTAATGCCGGCCTCTACTGAGTCCAGTGGCTCCCCTCCCTCGGTTCCGTACCTCATGAGGTGGCTGCGGGAAGGCTGTTGGTGAGAGAAGGACTGAGAGCGGCCCAGGCTAGCCTGGTGCCTCTCCACCAAGTCCCGGACAGCTGGGCTGCTGGGACTGCTCTTTCGAGAGAGGGGCCGGGCCTCGGGTGGAGGGTGGGACACACTCGCAGTGAATTGTAGCTTCAGTTTCATGTGCTGGCTCAGCTGGGGTGGAAAGACACAGATCAGCATTCCCACTTGGCTTCCAGGCCCCAGACCTCCTTTCAAATCACCTCTACCCTTGGCAGACCAATATTGGACCTAAATCCCACCTTCCTTTGGCCTGGCTTTAGTGCCGTCCATTGTATTTCCTCTCCAGCAGCTAGCAGCCCTGATGCCTCCTATCCCAACATTCTGCATCACCCACCACACCGTCCACCCCCTCTCCAGTGGGCACCTCCCCAACCCACCTCAAAGAGCCCTGTCCTTAGAGCCTGGAAGGCTACACTGAAGGTGAGGGCACTGCCCTTCCGGGAAAAGCCAAGGTTGTTGAGGGGCGTGTGGCAGACAATGGAGTCTAGGGCAGCCTGCATGGCCCGCCGGTCCTCCTCACACAGCTGCTTTCCTGGGGGGCAGAAACAGCGACCAGTGAACATCTGTATAGTGTTCCTCAGCAAGGGGCTTCCATGAGCACCGTCTTGATTGATCTTCAAAGTCACCCTGTGGAGTAAACTGAGTATATCTTTTGCCAAATGTTATAAATAACAGCTGATATTTATTGTGTGCTGAGGTCTATTCTAACCACTTCATAGTCACTGAATCTTTAAAAATCACCATAACATCCTCATGGTGGGGGAGGGGGGAAGAGCAGTAATATTTTCTCCTTTTTAGGGATGAGGGAGCTGAGGTTCAGAGAGGGCAAGTAACCACCCAGGGTCACACAGCTTGTAAATGATGGAGGTAGAAATCAAACATACCAGGGAGCTAGCATCGGTGCCCGTGCTCTTAAATCATCCTGCCTCGCTGCCTCTCTCAATTTTCTGTCTGTGACACGAGCCAAAGCAGCCTGCCCCATGTCACCCCCCTCCATGGCTTCTTCCTTTCCCCTCCCCTCCTTCGGGACAAAGGCCCAGCCTGGCGGCACCCTACCAGCCTGTGCGTGCTCCGGGGTCCACACGAGCCTCACAGCAAGGAAGTCTTGGAGATTGTTGAGCAGCGTGTAAGTCACCGTGAAACGCTCATAGGTCCGAACTGGGGACTCACAAGAAGCAGTCATCACAAAGCACGGGCGGTCCAGGCGAATGCTGGGCAGGCTGGAAGCAGTGAGAGGGGAAAGCAGGATGTATGTGTTTTGAAACAAAGGTGAACAGGGTGGTCCCACCCAAGGTTCCCACACACTCACCGGTAGTGGGTGTAGATGCTCTGGGTGAAGGGCAGCTTTGGGGTGGACCACTGAACCACAGCAATCAAGGGGACTTCTAGGCCCTGTGGGAGGAGCAGAGGGAACCATCATGGGTAACAGAGATCCCCTCTCATCTTCAGGTAACACCCTAGCCTCTCCCTCCCACTGCTTTTTCATTTTTTTGTTAATCCTCACCCGAGGATATTTTTCCATTAATTTTTAGAGAGACTGGAAGGGAGAGGGAAAGAGAGAGAAACATCGATGTGGGTTGTTTCCCACATGAGCCCCGACCAGGGCCGGGGATTGAGCCTGCAAACCAAGTATGTGCTCTTGCCCGGAATCAACCTCAGGACCCGTCAGTCCACCAGGCTAAACCAGCTAGGGCCCACTGCTTTTGCTTTTGCTTTTTTTAAATATATTTTATTGATTTTTCACAGAGAGGAAGGGAGAGGGATACAGAGCCAGAAACATCGATGAGAGAAAAACATCGATTCAGCTGCCTCCTGCACGCCCCCCACTGGGGATGCGCCCGCAACCCAGGTACATGCCCTTGACCGGAATCGAGCCTGGGACCCTCCAGTCCGCAGGCCGACGCTCCATCCGCTGAGCCAAACCGGTCAGGGCCCACTGCTTTTTCTTAACCTGTTTCCTTGAAATCACCAGCCCCTTATACTCACCTCCTTGGCCCCTGGAGGTGGCTGCTCACCCACTCGCAGCTGAAACAGGAAGTTGTGTTCCTCTAGGGCACTGAGTGGGCAGGGGAAGCAGCCAGAGGTACCAGGAAGCCGACAGAAGGAGCCCATGGAGACCTCCCCGGATTGGTGACTAGTTCAGAAGAAAGGGGACAGAGCTGGGTCTTTCCAGGCCAGAGCTCTCAGCCCTGCCCCCAGCCCCACCACTTTGCAGCCCTGCCCCTTCCCAGGACCTCACCAGACATTGTCCACCAGCAGCACAGAGCCATCAGGCATGACAGGTAGATAACTGGCATTGAAGTTTGGGAGAATACGAATATCCCAGATGGAAATTTCCTCTTGGGAAGAGCTGTTCAGCACTGTCGAAGGTAACCAGCACAGTGATTATCTGGACCCCTCAGACCCCACCTTAATCCCCCAAAATGAACCTTTCCCCCGAGTCTGCACAGGGTAACTGCCACCCAGTCATTGCCCTTGCTGCTACCCAACACCTTAGCCACCAATCTGCTCACCCTTGAGAACAGTCAAGTGTTTTCCAGCCACAGTGAACTGCCGGCATTTCAGAACTGGAGGGGGCAGCAGAGTCAGCAGGGTACTCACTGCGGGAGAGGGCAGGGGCAAGAGCAAGAATTGATGGGCTGGGCCTGGGCACAGACCTCACCTCCAACCCACAGTTCTAACATTTCTCTTAATGCCGCTCCGGCATTTTCTCCCTGCGTTCTCCCCACCTTGGGCCTTGAAAGCACTCTGCTCTCCCCGGAAGGTCTCCCCAGGAAATCGGGTCTGCAGCAAGCGCAGGTAGCCTTGGTCTCTGACCTCTGGTGCCTCAACCTCCCGCTTCCACACAGTCACTACAATCTGAGCAGAAGGGACACAGGGCCACAGTCAAGAGGAGAGGTAGCCAGCCAGCCTTAGAGAGGACATCTGAAGGAGGAGAAGGGCTTCACCCCTTGCCAATCTTACCTTGGCCTTAGGTGTCCCGGGGGGCAGTCTATCCAGTGAAACAGTGAGTGGGAAGATGACCTCATCTGTGGACACAATTGGCTCTTCCACAGGCAGCTAGGGGTGTGAAAGGGGTGGAGAGGTCAGGAGAGGGGCAGTTCCCCTTAAGAGGTGCCCAGTTCCCTCCTCATCCATCATCTGCCCCCAGCTTCCCCCTGATGTCCCCCTGCTCTCCGGTCTCTGGAGCCCAGCAAATCACCCCTGGTCCTGTGCCTGTCATCCCGGGTCCTCACCGTGGTCACTCCCCCTGAGGTAGCAGGGCCCGGGCCGTGGGTGAGAAGGGGGCTGCAGCCTCGAAACAGCCCCCCACCGCCCGGATCCCCGCCCCCTGGGGGTTCAGGATCCTGGTCGCCGGGGCCACCGCCGGCGCTGACCGAGGCCAGGGCTGCCAGGGCGGTGGCCAGTTCTGCCCAGGCCCCTCGGGAGCCCAAGCCCGGGCCGCCCCCGGCGCCGGAGCCCGCGCCCCCCCGGCAGCGAAGCACCAGCAGGAAGCGGACAGTCTCCCCCAGGTAGAGGTGGTTGCGCCGGGGCAGCGCCCGGTACCGGCCCGGGTCCCCCGCCAGCTCCGCGCGCGGCGGCAGCGGCACGGCCGGGAAGTACATCGAGTAGTCGCACTGGGACTCCATGGGGGCGAGGGCTGCACGGCCGGCGGGGAGTCCCGGCACCCGCCGGCCCAGAGACCCCCCGGGGCCGGGAACCGGGACCACGAACCCGGAACCGAGACCCCGCGGGGCCGGAGCCGGGCGCCCGGAGAATGACTGGAGAAAAGCCGGAAGCGGAAGGGAAGGGGCGTGGCCTGAGGCCCCGGAATCGGTGAGTGACGGGACCCTGGAGGAGAGGGGCGGGGCGCGGCGGCCGCTAGATTGCAGCAAGAAGGATTCAGGAGAGACTCTAGACAGGCTTTTTGGAGAGTATGAAAAAGAACCCTCTCCACCCCCCGCGTCTCGCATGAAGGTGCAGCATCCCCTTCCCTTTCTGCTCGACATAAAGCAAGTCCAAGTTTCAAATTATTTATTCATTCAACAAACATTTCATAGTGAAATGGGCGTAGCTCAGTAACAAACATTTCATAGAGACATGGACGGATTATTCCAGTCCACCGTGTCCCAACCGTCCTCTGGCTTAAATCATGGTTTGCTCCTCCAGGGAGCCTTTGAGTGCTACATGGACCTGCCAGGGGGCTGGACAGGGGAAAGGGCAAAGGGGGGTGGAGGAGTGCTGCTGGGAGCTGAACAGCTCGAGTCCTTGGCACAGCCTGGAGGACTCTGAGCCCACATCCATGCCAGGTTCCAGTCGTCCTGCAGGGAGCAGACTTGCTTTCTCAGGGAAGCAGACATGTCCTCTGGCTGTCCCACACTGGTCACATGTGTCCGGTAGCTCAGCTGCTGTTTAACCTAAGACTCAGTGGTCTAACGCCTAGGGGGTGAGTAGCTTTGAAGTCTTGAAGGGCAGAGAGACTTTTGGAGGGAACTGCTTGGCATCTAGCTTGTCCTTGTACTGTAGCTCTGGGGTAGCCAGGCGCTCACACTCCTCCTGGTCTTGGAGGCTCAGTCCGCTCCGAAGTGCATAGCCCAAAACCTTACCTGACCCAAACTGGAAAGGGCGGAACCGACGGTCAGTGATGTATTTGGGGTCTAAAGCCTCACCACCCAGCAGACAATGTTTAGCCAGGGCCTCTCGGCGAGCCCTGAGCTCTGCCACTGCACTCTCCAGCCGACCCTGGCCGTATTGTTTTATTCGTGTCCACAGACTGCGGTTGAAGTGAACATAAAGAGCCCAGTCCAGATTGTTCCAGACTCGAGCCCGTGCAGTTAGTTGCCTGTCCTCAGTGGTCAGTCCACCATTGCTGACAGCATTTCCGCCCTGTTCACTTCCAGCCTGGGCATTGTGCATGAAGCCCACCACATCATCTAGACCCCAGCACAGGGCATCTGCCAGCAGAACCAATGACTCATCAAAGTACTCGGCCACCAAGACCAAGTCAAAGACAGAGTCCAACCAGGCCAGACTCCACTGGACGAAGGATGAAGACCCCAAATCTAAAGCAGCGGGGCTGGACGTCTGGCTGTGACCATCAGCAGTGGTGGGAGCAGGATGGAAGAGAGCATTGGGATCCAGGGTGTGGGCTCGAGAGCCAGTGCCAGAAGGCAGGACGTGCAGCTCTGGGGGGTTGGGGTCTCTAGGGAGATGAGGATATCCTCTCTTGGTCCTCATCTCGGGGGGGAACGGGAGGCCAAAGTCAAACCATAGCAAGTTGCGCGCATAATGGTCTCCACGGGCCCCAGGTCGGTAGAAGGCTCGAGGATTAGCTAGGAAGGCAGCCAAGGAAGGTGCCTTGCGGAAGGCTGATGAGGTGGATTTATAGTAGGAGAAGGCAGAGCGGGCCAGAGCCGCTGGGTCTCGGACAATGGAAAAGAAGAAGCTGTCAGAAGGCATGACCTGAAGTACCTGCAGAGGAGAGAAAACAGTCATGGGGAGAAAGAAGTGGACCAGGAAGAAAAGAAGTGTAAGCCCAATGCCCGAAGATCTCCCAGCCGCCTGACAGCTCTGACAGGAACCCCCAACTTTTTTCACCAGCTGACAGATCTTGGGCAAGTTACTAATGTCTCTGAGACTCAATTTGCTCATCTACAAAATGGGGATACTTCTATCTTCCTTCCGAGCTCATTATGGATTAAAGAATAGGAAGGAACCTGGAACGTGGGAAGCTCCTGGAGAACATGTATTTTCTTTGGCATTACTGTCTGCCTTGGTCAGTAAAATCTCTAAGAAGCAAACTCTGTGTTCACTTCTCCAACAAAAAAACTATTACGAGTCTACCCTGGGACTCTTGGTCCCTGCTCCAAAAAAGAAACTGGGCTCAGGCCTCTTCAGGGGGGGTGGGGATCACTGGCAGCAAAGAGGGAAGAAAGGGGCAACCATAATGCTGTCTCAGGTATAGGTGTCAGGTGGGCAGACAAGCCCAGGATGGCTGAAGGACAGGGCACTTCTGGGACTCCTGGGCATCTTGGAGAGCAAAAGACACTTCTGGACTGGACACCGGGGAGCCATGGTCACCTTGTAGGGAGTTGCCCTGAGGCCTGGAACATTGGACTTCGCCTCTCAGCAAGAAGGAAGGTGGGAATCAGGTTGAGCCAGGCAGGTGCACATTAGAAACCAGCTCCCGGGCTCCCTGAAGGGTTTCTGCCTCTGAATGTGACTGTCATTGAACCTGACTCTCTGACACGATGTCCTCCAATCTGCTCTGCTATTATGGTCAAGTCTGCAGGGCAGAGCCAGTGAACTGTGTCTCTTTGAAGGAAGAAGAGAACAGTGCAGAGAATAATCTGTGGCATCAGGTGGACCTAGAATAAAATCCCAATTCAGCCATTTACCAGTTGGGTAACTTTGGGCCGTTTATTGAACTTCCGCCATCTATAAATTAGGGTTAACACTTACCTTGAAGAATGTGGAAATACATGGAACACGATAGGTATTCAGATGAATGATGGTGACAATGAAGAGCCTCATCCTAACCTTTGGAAAAACCTGCCTCAAAGGTCATTGTCATTGCCTCACTCCCAGTAGTGGGCTCTCCTTGCCCATTCGATCACACTCATGTTCCTCAGCTGCTTTCTCCAGCTCCTACTTAATCAGCAGTGGGTCTGCAACCCCCCCCCCCCCACACACACACACCCCTTACACACACATCCACACCACCACGTCTTTGCTGATATTTTACTCCCTCTAAGAATGCCTAGTGTTCTTCTTACTACAAAATCATGTCCACCCTTTCCTTTAAAACCTGCCTCTCCAGAAATCCCCACCTTTTTCTGATGAATATTCTCACAATTCCAAATACAAACATGTATATGCACATATGTCACGGAAGGCACTTTGACTTTGGAGCAGATGGGCCTGGGTTCAAATCTGGCTAAGAGATCAATCACTTGGCTTCTCAGAGTCTCGACCTCCTCTTCTGTATAATGGAGGCACTCATAATGTCTTCCTGGCAAGGCGATGGTAAGATTAGTACCCAGAATTCAGGAAGTATTCAATAAAAGTTAGTCCCTTTCCTTACGTTTTCATTTGCACATTGACTTTCTTCCTCCAAGAACTCTCAGGTTTCTGTGTGTTCAGATGAACACGTGAGTCCATGTACCTGTCTCCCCCTTTAGAACTGAGGCTGAGGGTGTCAGGGCTGGGCTATGGCTTGGCATATACCCGATTCTCGAAATCTGGCAGACATGGTGAGGGGAGTGAGAGGAAGATAGGTCAGAGGGCAGAGGCTAAGCAGAGATCCTGGTGGTATCAATGGAAAGGGGCTAAGAAGGGAAAGGGGCACCTAGAGGGAGAGTTTGGGGGGTGGGATTCAGACTTGGCAGAGTGCTGACACCAGCTAGATAAATTGGTCAAGGAGGGAGACTGGAGTATGCATCAGATGGGAGCGGGCAGGACTTCAGCTCTCAGAAACTACTGGGGAAGGGATAGCTGAGGGGAGAATAGGAAACTTCACCTTTGTGGCCCCCTGTCCACCTTTTGGGTGAGGTGACTCCTGGGCCCCCCCCCCCCCATGCCTAGGGCCTTCTCCACTGATGGTCTTGGCCACAGGCCTGATCCCATCTCTCTCCAGTCCCACCCACACCCTCGACACCTCTCACCTCTTTCAGGTTGAACCTCATGTGATGACAGAGGATGTGGAAGGGGGACTGGGTGCCTCCACCCTGAGGGTGGTAGCCTTTGACCCAAGAGGCCTGGAAAAGCCTCGGGTAGCCAAACTGGTAGCGGGCAGGGAGGGCGAAGCGCAGCCCACGTTGGTCCCCGTAGCGGTGAAGCAGGCTTAGCACAGAGCTGCTCCCAGATTTATGCGTCTTCAGGAATACTAGTCGCTGCCGGGGAGGACAGGTGGGAACAGCCGGTCCTGGGGATGGGGCCCAGGGCTGTCGGAGCTGCAGCCCAGGTAACCTGGGGAGAGACGGGAGGGTAAGTACCCTGTCCCTCACCAGCAGGTGGATGGGCGTCTTGTGGAGCAAGGACAGAGGGTGCAGAGCCTCCTCCAAGTTCCCAGGAGTCACAGCCCCAGATAGGATTGGGAGGAGCAAGTGGGGGGGCGGGAGAGGGGCAGGGATCTATCAGGCATTGGGACAAGATGAAACTCACCTCCTTTGGAAGGGCCCACCCCAGAGCTGGAGGGCAAATCCGATGGTCATGAAGACTCCCAAAGCCACCCCCAGGCTCCGAGGCCCCCAGAGGCGCATGGTCCTGGTAGGAGACAGAGGGCCCATGTGGCACAGGGAAGGGTGACAGAGCGAGGGCCAGGCAAAGAGGCAGAGACAGCTGTGCAGCCACAGAAGGTGCAGATTCGAGATTGGGGGTCATTCCCCAGGCCTGTTTGCAGCCCTGGTTGAGTCTGCCCCCTGAGTTAGCAGATTTTTGCCTCTGTCAGCGTCTAGAAGGGAAATGAGGGGAAGGAGGGAGTCTAAGGAGAGGGTAGAGCCTTCTCTCCTGCTGTTCCAGCGAGGACTAATTCAGAGGAGGGTGTTGGTGAGGGTGTGTGCTCTCTACACCCAGATCTAGGTGGCCCCACAACTACTCCTCTGCCGTCTGCCTCCAGCTTCTCCAACCGCCTATAGTTTCTCCCCGAGCCTCCGGGGTTTGGAAGGAAAGGAGGGAAAGAGAGAGACCCTGCAAGAAAGATCAGACCAATCTGTTCAGGACAGTGAGGTGGACATCGCCAGGCCCTGGCTCCTTCCTGAGCTTCTGTCGGGATGAAGAGTCTCATTTGGAGGCTGAGAGGGAAAGCCATAAGGAGGGAATGTGGGTCAGGCAGATGAACCCAGAGAGGTGAGGCCACAGCAGTGACTTTGTAATGAGTAAGAGGCAGTCATCTGGTCTAAATTCAAGCATCTCTTTTCCCTCTCAGCACAGGGCCCACCCCAGTGTGGGAGGGGCTGGGGGAGATGTAGGGTTATTTACAAAACCCAGATCCCCAGACACCCCCCCCTCCCCACACACACACACACAACCCACCCACCCCAATCCCATTCCCACTTTTCAACCTCATCGGTGCACCCAGAGGAGACTGAATGGGTGGGGCTGGAGAAAGATAAAGATACTGATAGACGAGCATTCAGTTTGGAATTGCTTCCCAGGCCCCAGTTCCCTAATCAGCTGGGAGTCTGACCCACCCCTTCAGATTACAACCCACAACCACGGGCCACAGCCCTTCCAACAAGCCCGGACAGCCCCCTTCCAGGACAGGCAGGAGTAACTCCAGACAGAGAAACCCATATTTGCTACTTAAAGACCTGCCCCCTCTGGCATCCTTCCCCCAACACAGCCCCCAGGATCTAGCCTTGCACTAGGTTTCTGTGTCCAGATTCCTTCTATCCCTTCCACCCATCCCTGTCTCCTCCTATTACCCTCAATTCCAGCCCTCTGTCCCCTCCAGCTTTGGTGATAACCCCCCTCCCCCAAGACTCCTCCCATAAATTCTGGAGTCCTTCCCCTGGCTGCAGCCTCGATGTCACTTGCCCACTCACCAAGCCTCCTGAGGAGCAGCAGGGTAATCAGGATCGGGCCTTCCCCAGCCACCGCCCGGTTCCTCACTCTGCTAAACTTTCCCCATAAACTTTCTCAGCGCCCAAGCTCCTCCCCTCTCCCTCCCTTTGTCTGGCCAGTCCCGGCAGCTGCTTCAACTTTGATCAAGTCTCTGGGTCTCTCCCTCCCTGCATCTTTTTTTTTTTTTTTTTTTTGGGTCAGGGCACATAGCCTGCCCTTGGAAGACACAATTTCTGCCCTCCTTTCACACTTAAGAATCATTTATACCTTTTCTTTCTCTGCTTTCTGCAGAACAAACTATTCATTCAGGAGACAGAAAGGAGAAAGTAACAGACAAGAGCTGAAAGCAGACTTTGGCAAGAACTTGTGACAAGGCAGCCAGAGGCTGACGCGGGCAGAGAACAGGAGCCCCGTTCTGAAGGCAGGGGGCAGCAGTGTGGTCTATTAATGATGCTTCGTTTTCCAGGAATTTTGCCTGTAACAAGGTGCTTCCTCACACAGCTCCTATCTGGTCCTCACGTTCCTCCCCATCTTACAAAGGAAGGTTCTCAGATCCAGAGGGTGAAGCACTTGCCCAAATTCAGTATCGGGGACGGGATCCAAGAGAGGCGAGAACAAGCAGAAACGAGCCCTTAGAGAGGCTCTGGCGCCTCTGCCAGGAGCCAGGGCTAGGGGAGGGCGGTGAAGTTACAGAAAGTCACACTCAGGGTCCAATAAATTAGTTGTTTATTTGTAAAATGCAAAACTTGTGAAGGATGTGGATGGCAGAGGCCATGATTTTTTTTTTTTTTTTTTTTGCGTTTTAGTTTAAGAAATTGGTACTGAAAAAAAACACATAGAACCAAGGACCAGAGATCCTGATACACATACCCAAGTTCCCTGCCCTGCACCCTATCAGCATCCAGCTTTGTCCATTCCAGAGACCAGGTGAACCCACCACTCCCCACTTCCAACTTCCTTCAAACCCTACCCCCCAACCGTCACTCTAAAAATCTTCCCTTTCTCCTCCTTGGGGCTGACCACCAGAGCCCAGACTTAGAGGCTCAGTTGGAGAGACCACAGCCTAAATAAATACCCCCCGCCTCCCGACCCGGATACCAAACGAAAAAATAAATATGTGAACACCCACCCAATCCCAATGGGAATCTCCTGGATTTGGGGCCCTAGCCATTCACCCAAAAAGTCCCTTCTCAACCCTCTCTGCAGCCCCCTTCAACTCCTCCCCAGATCCAGCTGAGAGGGGAGGAGAGAAAGGGCCATGAGCCCCTCTGATGCCAGGGCACCCTTCCCCTGTTATCGAGGTCCAAGCAGGGCCAGGGCTGAGAGGAAGAGAATGAGAACGGGTTGGGTGTGAAAACCAACAGATGTCCCCCCAGTCCTGCTCCTGCCCTGGTTTTGGCGGACGATGAAACCTCCTTTGCGGCCAGGAGGACGAGGAGGCCGGGCTGGGGGGCCCACAGCTGCTGCCCCGGCCATCCAATCATCTGCATAGTGCGGTCCTTCTCCAGAGCCACTGGCATCCTCATCTGGGGGGGGGGGGTGTTCAGAGACAGACAGGGATGGGTAAAAGGGGCAGTATGAAACAGATAGACACAAAGAGGGAGGAGAGAGATATAGGTAGGTAGATCGGAGGAGGGAGACAGACAATGACAGGAAGGCGAGGATAGAGAAGTCAGGTAGACATGAGAATGAGGAAAGGCAATGGGAGACAGAAAAAAAGACAATGAGACAGAAAAGAGAGACAGGCAGATGGGAGGAGAGAAAATTAATGTTCTTGCCTTGCTTCTCTGGCAAATTCTACTTTGGGAAGCCACCCAACCCTGCTTCCTGGGGGGGGGGGGGGGCGGAGGGGGGGACAGGGTTGGGAGGGTGCCTACCCTCCCCAATCTCCCACAGTCCTTTGCCCACTGTTCTGTAAGAATGTTTTGGAGACTCCTCAACTGGAATGTGAACTCACAGACAGAAACCTTCTCTCATACTGGTCTTCTATCCCTAACCTTTGAGGTAAGGGTTCCATACGTGATTGTAAAATGAATGCGTGAATGAATGATAACAAGATGGGAGGGGAGGGACTCAGAAAGCAGTGGGCGGGTCCAAGGTCCAATCCCAAGCAGCCAGAGGAGGGAGCCCATCAGCGCCCTCCTCCCCCCCCCCCCCCCCCCACCTCACCCTCCCATCCCCGGGGTATCAGGTCTCACCCCAGTCCTCCAGATCTAGGTCGCGTCCCTGGGCGGCTGCCCTCATCCTCACTGTAGCTGACCGGAGTTGCAGCCGCTGCATCCGAGTCCGGAGGTCGGGGTTTGAGGTTTCCGCATCCAGCTCGGGATTGTTGAGCTGCTGGGTCAGGGGGCCTCCGACTACCGGCAACAAGTACCTGCGAGCAGAGCAGCCCTAAAGGCTCCCGCCCGCCCTGTGGGTCCGCCCCCGCCCCCGGATTTGGGCTTTGGCCCGCCCACCAAACTGCTCTCACCGGCCCCGCCCGGTTCCGGTCCAGCAGGGCGCCGCTTCCTGGGTGATGTCCAATGCCATGCGGGGGTCCCCGCACACCGCCAGGGGCAGCCCGGCCCAGAAGCCCCGGGCCCGGTCCAGCCGCTCGCGGAGCTCCCACACCTGGGCGCGCAGGGAGAGCAGGTGGAGCTGCAGCGCGTGCCCACCCACCCACCCCACACCCACACGCCTGCCCACCCACCCACCCCACACCCCCCAGCTCACCATCCGGGGCAGGCTGTTGCCCGCAGCTGTCGTGGGCTGCTCCTCCTCCACCCCTGCCGCCGCGGTCCAGCGCCGGCCCACTTCTTCCATGGGTGCCAGGGCTCGGTGGGCACGGGCCATCGCCTTCGGGGGGACCCCACATTCCTGAAACACCTGTGGCACAGGGATGCCCCACAGGATGAAACCGGCACTGAATCTCCATTCCAACACCTAAATCTCCCAATAGCCCTGTTTCCACCTACAGTGCCTCTCTGACCCCCAACCCTGTCTCACAACCCCAGGCCACTGCCTCCATCCTTCCCTCTCCTGTACTAGAGCTGACCCCCATACCACCCCTGCCAGCCCCCAGGCGGACACTCCCACGCTCCTCGAGTTTCCTGTACCTGGGTGGACACCCCTACACTGTTTTCCTGCAGGTACATCAAACCTTCTGAGATCTTCACCCCAATGGCCTGAGCTGCCAGCTCAAAGGAAAAGGGGCCCTGGATCTTCTCAGCCAGGAACAGGAGACCATCTTGAAGGAGGGGGAGAAAGCCAAGGGTGAAATGGGGGGGAAGGGAGTGGAACAGCAGGGAGGTACTCATTAAACTAGGAAGTTCCCACAAATCCTGACCCGGACAGCAAAGTGTTAGATGGGGAGACTCAAGATCTCTACCACTCCCTCCCCCCTCAATATGGCTTAAAAATCCCTCCCAGTCCATCCCACTCACCCTTACAGGGACCAGCTTCTCAGGCTTTCCTGAGTCCTCACCCAGATAGGCCCCCCAGTCAGGGTCCAGTCCCCGGCTGCTGAGGCAGCCATGGGCCACGTTGAGGCAGAAGCCCCGGCAAGGCGGCAGCAGGGGGACCCCGCGACAAAAGGGGCAGCCAGTCAGACGCATTACAGCCCGCCTACAGCCTTCGGACATGGGGACCTGGGGGCAGAGAGCTGGGCTATGTGATCCACAGACACCGAGGCTGCCCTCAGCCACGCTTAGTGCTGCGCATGGAGAAACCAAATACCCCACCCTACCTTCCCATGCCCCATATGGAGAACCGCTGGGAATGGCTAGGGTTGGTGACCCCATGTAGCAGCAGGTGAGACCCCAAAAGACTGTGGAGAGAAGTTCCTCGGGGCCAGATTGTAGATACTTCTTTTTGGGAAGGATGGGACAGTGGGGTCTGAGAAAAGGTTTAAGGACAAGAGTGGGGAAGGATGAAACTGAGGATGGAAGAGGTAAGTCTGGAGGTCAGGGAGAGAATGGGTGGTAGAAAGAGAGCCTTGAAGGCCAAGTCAGGAATCTGGCCTTCAGTAGCAGGAAAGGAAGAGCCAGATGAGTCATCCCTGAGGCATCTGGAGGAAACTGGGGGGACCAGTACTCCCATTGCAGAATGTTATGGAGATGAGCAGAACCGCAGAGGCTGACAGGAATATGAGTCATCAGAGGGCAGGAGAGGTGAGAGCAGATCATGAATCATGACACCAGGGAGACTTCCCTCTGGCCCACCTCCTTCCTGGTTCACCCTGGGGTTCCAGGGCCTCAAGGCTAATGTGGGAAAGCTCCATGTCTCTCCTGCCAGCTGGCATCTGACTCTTCCTCATGGGGCATCTCCTTTTCCCTCCCTGAGCCCCACCCACACTCAAGCACCCTCTAACCTTAAGTGCTTCACTGACCACATCTCTTCCAGTCTCCAAGCCCTGGATAAAGGCCCGGGCAGCCACCATGGCCCGGGTTATCTGGGGGAGAAGAAAGAAGGTGAGAAAAACCATAGGGTTGTCTTGTCAGTCAAGATCGGGGCCAAGAGACTATACCACCGGGATGAGCAGTGGGGGGTAGTTTGTGGAGTTATCTTGGGGTGGTTAGGATTATCAGGTGGTAAAGTAAAGCAGGTGCAAGAGTCTCAAAGGAATTATAGTCAAGGTGAGCTTGTCTTGGGAAGAGATGGGAGGGATTGTTTTACAGGGCTTGGAGATAATGGGACTGTGCATCAGGACAAACACTGAACTTACAGCCAGAAGACCTGGGTGTGAGACACAGCTCTACCATTTACTGGCTGTGAGACCTTAACTTCTGGGAGGTTGTTTTCTCATCTGTAAAACAGGAATACTACCATCTACCTCCCAGAGTTACAATGGCAATTAAATGAGATACTATAAAATGAAAATCCTTCTCAAATACCAAGTGCCTAATTCACATTTAGTTGAACCAGAGGAAGTCAAGATATTAGAATGAGGAAAGAGTTGGCAGAAAGGTGGCTGGGGGGCAAGAGTGGGTGAGTGGGTCAGGGATGTGTGTGAAATTTCAGCACAGGATGAGAGTGGGAGACATACAATTAAAGGAAATCAAGGAGCACTGGGTCAGGCAGGGGTCACTGGGGCTCTAGATAGTGACCACAAGGTCAGAGATGGCTGACATGCAGGATGTGGGGATCACCAGGTCGGGGGTGACTGGAGCATGAAGGGGCGGTCATTCAGTTGGAGGTGAATGCACAGTTTAGAGGTCACTAGGTCAGAGATGGCTGAAACTCAGGCCTTGAGACCCCTCACCTGCAGGCGGAGGCGACGGGGTGAGTCCCCGAAAGGCTTCAGAGAGTCATCAGCAGAGGAGGCAAGGCGAGTGAGGCAGAACAGGTATTCAGGGGAGAAGATGTACTGTGGGTGCAGCAGGGGGAACATTCTCTCCAGGACCTGCGTCCAGAAATCCACCAAGGCGTCATCTAACCCCTCACCAGACTTCTCATAGTAGTCCCGCAGCCGAGAGAACAGGCCGCTGAATAAGGGGGTATGCTGGGAATACAGGCGGCCATAGGAGCGGTGGAAGAGCAGGGCCAGGGAGTGCTCAGCTGATGAGAGCATCTCCCGAAAAACCTCTGTGGCAAATGCAAAGAAAGCGGAGTGAGGTGGGATGAGGCCAGAGAAGGATGAAAAAGTGAAAGGGCAAAGGCAAGAAGAAAGTGGGGAGAGAAAAGACAAGTGAGTTAGAAACTCAGCAAATCTCAGACTTGGGCAGATTGAGAATGGGGTGGGGCAGGACCCTGGAGAGAGCCTGGGGTGGGGTTGGGGGTGCTAAGACAGGGCAGGGGTGCCTTAGGGATGGAGTAGGAAGTGAGGACAGGATACTTGCTGGGATCATGAGCACAGCGAGGAGCTGTGTGGCCAGGTTTGGGGACCTCAAGTCCTCACCATCAAATGTTCTAAGCCGGGAAGCCAATGTGTGAACCAGGAAGGAGCCACTCTCCTCCACCAGGCCTCGGAAAGTAGCCTCAGTGTCCCAGGTCAGCCTCTCCTCTATTTCACTGGAACAGCAAGTATATTCTTGGGGACAGATCCGGAGGTGCTCACCTAGACAGAGGAGACACAAGGAATGGTGGGAAGTGATGTGGTAAAATTCCTTCCTTTTCCTGCCTATCTCTGGGGGGCCATCCCTCCTCTTTCACCTGTCTGGTTTCTTTTCTATTGTCTATACACACATTCCTACTTGACCCTATTCCCACCCTATTGTCCCCTCACCCTTCCCCAGTCCACTGCCATTGGGCATGGGATCAAACAGTGGGCAAAATTAGTGATCAGAGGGCCCTCAGGCCACCGTCCCCAGCATGGCACCCCCCAGGCCTCTAAGGACTTACAGGACAGCTTCTATAGGAAGAATGGGGTTTGCAGGGGTGGGGTTACTTGGTAAACAAGAAAGTATTATAGAAGTGCTCTTAGAAACAGCGAGGAGAACAAATTGGGCTGTAAAGAAAGAACCAGAGAGATGGGTGCTACTTACTAGAAAGGGATTTGGGGTGGGGGTGGCGTAAAAGAGCTACTATGTGAACAGGAGGGTTATTGTGCTCCTGGTAAGGAAGTTCAGGAGGAGAGGCGATATTACTATGGGATAAAAAGATTACAAAGGTCACTCTGAAAGGGAAGAGTTATTGTGGGACGGGGAGGACCCACCCTCGACCCCTCCCTCGCCCCCAATTCTCTAGTCTTCCTCTATTCTCCTCACCTGAGATCAGGGCGGGAGGGAGTAGGCTTAAGCTATATCCCCGGGCCCCCAGAATTTGCCGGGTCTCCGTGCAACTCCGGATGACCTTTGCCTCGCTCCCGGGTCCAGGACCAGGACCGGGACACAGAGGTAGCAGCAGCAGCAGAAGAGTTCGCAGTGCGGACATAGCTGCTGCGACCCCGGAACAGCACAGGGGGTCCCACGGAGGGAAGAAGAGCTGCCCGAACTCGGGAAGCCGGTTCTCCGCTGCAGGACCGTCCCGCCGGCCAGAGAAAGAGCGCGACCTCGGGAAACTGAACACCGAGGAGGATTGCTGGGTCGGGCAGCATCAACCGAGACAATGGGAGAGGCGAGTCGGACAGCGGGAGGGGCCCAAGGCGGGGCCTTACCAATGATGGCAAGGAGCCGGCCTCAGGGGCGGGACCAAGGGAGAAACTAAGCCAATGTAGTTGGGGGAACTCGGCAGAGGGGCGGGATTAGGCTGAACTACGAAGGTTGGTGGGGGGCGTGGTCTTTCTCGGGGGCGTGACTACCCGGTTCGAAAGGCGGGGCCAGGGCAGACCCCCAGCCTATGGTAGTTGATAAGCCAGAATGAAGGGGCTACTACTGGTGAACTGCAAAGCCCGGCCAATGGTGTGTGTGGCGGGTGCGTGTGCGTGCGTGCGTGCGTTTGTGTGTGCGTGTGTGAGTGAGTGTGTGTGTGTGTGTGTGTGTGTGTGTGTGTGTGTGTGTGTGGTGGGGGGTGGGGGGCGGCGATAGTGGAAGCAGAGGGGCTGGGGCCGGGGTGGAGCACGGTTGAATTGGGCCGCTGGAGCGCCTAAGCCCACGTGACTGGGCAGCACGTGGGAGAGCCGGTGGCCGCTCGAGGCCGCCAGAGCGGCGTGACAGGAACGTGGTGAGCACGAGCTCGCACACGGCCAAGCCTCGCGACAAATACCGTTGGGCTCGCGCCTGCGCACAACGCACCTCGCGCCTTCCCGCGTTTTTCTGGATTCTTCTGCCTCCGGAAGGGAAGCGGCGGGCGCCTGTGTCGCAGGTGGGGTGATTCCAGCGGTCAGAGGGACGGACCCCAGGCGGTGACTTTTCCTCAGCCCCACTCAGCCAGAAGTCGCTATAGGGGCCCAGGCAGTGAGGTTCCTCTTTGGCCTGAGAATACGCCCCCTACCTCGCGGTCCTCCCCCGCCCCCACCCGCACTCCCCGCCCGCCCTCCGGTCCCCTTCCTCCTCCATGCCTTAGTGGCCTCTCCCATTTCCAGTACCTGAAAGACTGATAGTCTCGTGAGCGTTTAGAAGGCTCCTCAGCCCAAAGAAACTTATCCCAGGGAGGGTCGGAAGTACCATCATCTGGGAAAGTAGAGAACGCGAACTTTCCTTTATTCCTTCAGCATTTATGGCCCTATTCTAATGGCGCCTCCCCCCCACCCCCCCAATTCGTTAAAAATGTCCCATTCCATTCCGTGTGGAATCAAGTAGTACTAACTTTCTAGAAATTGAACGTCTGGGTGCTTTTCGATTTTTATGTTTGTTTGTTGCGTGCTTGCCAGGCAGTTTGCGCTTCCAAATCGGGAGTGGGGTCCGCTTTCAGCTGCTCTGGCGCGTGCCTTGCTCTGGCCTTGGGAAGCCGCTCGGGCCCCCGGTCTGCATCTGTCTGCCTTTACTGCCCTGGTGCCTTAGGTCAAGGCTGTCTATTGTGTGTGTGCCGCCCACCCCACCCCCCGTCCCCCCAGTTCCGAGCGGTTCCCTTGGAAAGAAAAGGGGTAGCTGGGAGGATCGGAGCCATTTTCTCTCTCTCCTCCTCCAGCGGGACCACCATGCCTACCCTTCGCCCTGCCTCCTCCCGGCGCCATAGCTCCTCCTCCTCCTCAGGCAGTATGTCCTCCCCACTGCAGCGAGCCATGGGAGGTGGACAGAGGAGCCTGTCTGCCTCCAGTTTGTATGTCAATGCGCCCTGTGATGACAGGGACTCGGACCAGACTTCAGAGGGGTGAGTGGAGTTGGCGCAAAAAATTGTTACCTTGTCTGGCTTTCGCCTGCGCAGTCGGCAGCTCTCCCTCTGTCGTTTTACCGACGCCATAGTAGAAGGTGCTCTGCTGGTTCACAGCAGGGCCCCGGTCCAGCGCTGCTGGCAGTTTTTATCTGTCCTACACGTTGCAGGCATCAGGAGTAACACATGCTGGTCTGAATCTGTCCCCCAGCTCGGCAAACCCTTCTCGAACACGTGTGTATATTCCACGCGGGCAGCCTCTGGTGGGAGCAGGGACGCAGGGGAAGGGGAAGACGCAAGTTCTTTGTTGCCTGACATGTAGTAGGCAACTACCACTTTGCAGTTGGTGTCCTTCAGTGCCTTTATTTGGGGATTTTATATACAGGTCCATCTATCCTTACTTGTTACCATTTTTGAGCTTTTCCTGTGAAGGTTATTTTTTTTAATCTTTCCAGAAAAAAATAATCCTATGCAAACATCCGATTTATCCCCTGGTTATTTCAGTTGACTTCCTCCAAATCATTTCTGTTTCTGACAGTACTGCTATTGAGAACCAGATTATATCTATGTTATGGGAACTTAATGGGAATCAGTAAGACATGTGAATTTGTTTCAAGGGGTGGAATTTAACTTCAGGCCCATGTTAATCTCCTGTTTATGTATGAGTAATCTATGACTTCCCAAGCCATGCTCACTTGTCTCCACACAGCAGTGATCCCTCTGCCTGCTTAAGTAAATACCAGTTTATTTTCTTACTAGAGGCCTGGTGCACAAAATTCGTGCACATGGGATAAAAATTCCACAGTAGGGGGTGTGCAGGTGGGGTCCCTAGGCCCTGGCCAGCCTATCGGGGCTGTCTCGCCCAGTCCCCATCGGGGCCGGGGCGGCCGGGGTCTGGGGGCCTGCCTGCCACCTGGTGGGGCCTGTCTGACCGGGCCTGCGGACAGGGGGAGGGATGGCGGGAGGTTTGCCAGCCGAGGGAGGTTGGCTCCTGCATTGTCAGTGTGCGTCATAGCGACTGGTCGACTGGTCGTTCGGTCGTAACAGTCGCTGAGGCTTTTATATATACTGGTATAGATTTAGAGACTATTAGTAAAGGGTTTTAGGTCCTCATTCTTCATCGCCATTGCTTTATTCAAGTGAGTTTTCCTTTAAGAATTTGTCCTTACTGGTTAACAGTAAGCTCATGTCTTCCTGAAGAAAATCTGAGTATATTTTTCTCATGGAGAAGGGGGTACAGTTAGAAATAAAAAGAAATTATAATTTATTTACCCTTTCCTGTGGAGGAACTGGGGTGTTGTATTTAAGGAGAACCACATTCCCTCATAGGGATAGTGATTCTTTGTCAGCTGATGAAGGCAGTGACTTTGAAGACAGCAGGAGACACAATATGAAGAAGAGAGCAGCAAAACGACCACTCAAAACAACCCCTGTGAGTCAGTCAATTTTTTGTTTTCAAATCTGGTCTGGAAAGCAGCTAAAGAAAATCTCGAAGAGACTCAGGAGATATGTTTGATGAAAGGACAACTTGTTAAAGAGTTTTAAGAGCCTGGCCAGTGTGGTTCAGAGGTAGACCATGGACCCAAGAACCAGGAGGTCACGGTTCGATTCCTGGTCAGGGCACATGCCCAGGTTTCAGGCTTGTTCCACAATAGGGGGTGTTCAGGAGGCAAGCCGATCAGTGATTCTCTCTCATCATTGATGTTTTTATCTCTCTCTCCCTCTCCCGTCCTCTCTCTGAAGTAAATAAAAACATTAAAAAAAAGAGTTTTAAGAGACAGAGTAGGAAGAAGGCAACTTTTGAAGAGAAAAGAATAAAAGAGAAGGGTTATTAGGATTCAGAGGAACAAGAATAGGGCTAAGGGGCTTTTTAAGAGAAAATTTTCACAATATAAAAATTATCTCAGATCTAAGCAGTAACTCAAACTCTGCTGTATAATTGGCAGCTTAAGCCTACCTATGTGATGATGAAACCACATGTTAACGTCACTTTTAAAAAATATTCCTTATTTCTTTATACTTATTAGGTGGCAAAACATCCTAAGAAGGGGTCTCAAATGATACGTGGTCATAGCCAGAAAGAACCAGAGCCACCAGCCAGTGATCTCTTTGATGCTGTGAAAGGTGCCAAAAGTGACATGCAGGTAAAACAGTGTCTCACTCTGTTTCTTGATACCATCACACCCTTTGTAGGGTGAAAAGATAAGGACAAGTGTCTACAAACTTGATTTAACGTGGACATTTTAGTGAACGTAATCTGTGTCAGGAAAGACAGATAAGATCCTGAAGTGAAATAAGGGAGACCTTAGATGAGAGAGATTGTTCCTTTCCTAACTATCACAGAGCAGTGAAGCAGGGAGAGGCATTGGATAATCTAGAAAGAGAGCTTGGATATGGGTGGCAACTTGTTCACCCTTATCACTTTTTAGTTTCACTGACAGTTATACCTAATTCCTTTTTCCCCTCCTCACATTTTTAAAAAAATATATTTTATTGATTTTTTACAGAGAGGAAGGGAGAGGGATAGAGAGAAACATTAATGTGAAAGCAACATCGATCAGCTGCCTCCTGCACACTCCCTACTGGGGATGTGCCGTAACCAAGGTACATGCCTTTGACCGGAATGGAACTTGGGACCGTTCAGTCTGCAGGCCAATGCTCTATCCACTGAGCCAAACCGGTTAGGGCTCCTCCTCACATTTTTTATAGCTGATTATAATTCTGTTATCATCTGAAAGTATATTAAACATTTTTTAAGTATGTAAAAAATTTTAAATGATCACCCAGAACTCCAGCCCTAGCTCAAGAAATGAAATAATAGTGCTATAGAGACCCTTATATATCTTCCTTCTATCCTACCCTCACAGTCCCCTCACCACCCAGAGATAACCACTACAGTGAATTTTCTATTAATCATTTCCTTGTCTTTACATTAAAGTTTTATCACCAGTAAATGTTCTGTAATTTAAACAAATGAATCATTCTTTATATAGTCTTCTGTAACTTAATTATTTTAATTGTTTGAGATTCACCCATGTTAATATGTAATGTAGATTTTTAGTTTTTAGAAGCTTAACATTTTCAAGCATTGCATTTTTCTATTTATATTTTTGTTATTTATTTCTAACGCCATTGCATTGTAGTTAGAAAATAAGGTCTTTGAAACTTGGGGACTAGCTTTATGACAGCATTTAGTCCTTTTCCAGAAACTATTTTACTTGTGCTTGAAGGATGTGTGTTCTCCTGTTGTTGGGTCGAGTGTTCTCTTAGGTGAGATCAAAGTGTTAAATGTGATACTGTTTTGATATTTCCACCGTTAGTTTAAGGGGGTTTTGAGGGTTTTGTTGTGTTTTTTTTTGTGTGTCTGTTTGATATATCAATTACAGAGATAGTTGTGTAAAAAGGTGACTTTTTCAATTACACTCTTTGTATTCATACCCATCTTTGCCTTAAATATTTTGAGGCTTTGTTTTCTGGTAAATCAAACCTTTTATTGTATTACTAGGGGCCCAGTGCATGAATTCATGCACCTTGAAAGGAACTGTGGGCCATGAGGCTGTGGTGGGCAAAGAGCAGGTCTCAGCCCATCCTCCGTGCCCCCCCCCGGCCCCTCCCACCACGCCCTCGCTCCCAGTGCCATTTCTATGCACTGACGACGCTGGCACCGTTTGTACCTGTTGACGGTGCGGAGCCTTTGGGGCTGGTGCCAGCAGTAGGTGCAAGCGGGGCTGGTGCTAGCGGCAGGTGCGAGCTGCAGCTACTATCCCAATTGCCCTTCAGTGCTGGCAGTTGCTGCTCACAACTGCTGATGGCCCCGAGTGATCAGGACTGGCACTGGGCACTGGCTATGGCTGTGAGTGGCGCCAGCGCCCCCGCTCACCTGTTCCACCATCCCTCCGGGACTGATGCCCACCATGTTCTGCATGCGCCTCCTGGTGGTCAGTACACGTCATAGCGGTTGTTTGGTTCTGCCTTTCAGTCTATTTGCATATTAGGGTTTTATATATATATTGACATTCCTTTATCTGTAAACATTAAGACAAAAAATTGTTTTGTATTAACATGTTTACTTTAGCTTTATTTTATTTATTTTAAAATATATTTTTATTGATTTCAGAGAGGAAGGGAGAGTGGGCGAGAGAGATAGAAACATCAAGGATGAGAAAGAATCACTGATCAGCTGCTTCTTGCATACCCCCTACTAGGGACCGAGCCCGCAACCCAGGCATGTGCCCTTGACTGGAATCGAACCCAGGACCTTTCAATCTGCAGGCCGATGCTCTATCCACTGAGCCAAACCAACTAGGGCTAGCTTTATTTATTTATTTATTTATTTATTTATTTTTAAAATATTTGCCTAGTGTTTTTTCTACCTCTTTACTTTCTATGTATGTTTGGAATTGTCTTCTGCATACAGCATATATCTGGATTTAATCCATTCTGTCCATCTCTCCTTTCACAAGAGAGTTTAATTCATTTTTATTTATTGTCCCTACTGATATATTTGAATTTATTTCTACCATTTTATGTACTTTCACTTTATCCTGCCTTTCCTCTCTTTTTTCCCCTTTCCTTGCTTGTTTTTGTATTTACATCTTCTACAAATACTTAAGCACATTTTAATTCCAATTGCCCCTTCCAATTTACATGCTAGTGTACAGTGTTTTAGTTGTATCTATTCTTCCTCTCCCAGAAAATGAGACATTATTTTATACAATATTTGTTTATATTTACCTACATTTTTATCATTTTCTTTGTTCATCATTCCTTCTAAAATCTCAAATTTTTCATAGAAAATCATTCTCTTGTTTTCTAATGTTTATCCCTTAAACTTTCTTTTAGTTTGTTAACAAACTTATTTCTTTGCTTGTATAAAATGTCTTTACTTTATTCTTCAAAGATTCTTTGATGTGTATAGAATTCTAAGATGACATTTTTTCTCTTAGCACATTAAAAATATTATTCCACTGCCTTCTAACTTCCCTTATTGCTATTGAAAGTCAGCTATCAGTCTAAGTTGGCATTGCTTATTACAGGGGTCCTCAAACTACGGCCCGCGGGCCACATGCAAATATAAATATTGTATTTGTTCCCGTTTTGTTTTTTTACTTCAAAATAAGATATGTGCAGTGTGCATAGGAATTTGTTCATAGTTTTTTTTTTAAACTATAGTCCGGCCCTCCAACGGTCTGAGGGACAATGAACTGGCCCCTGTTTAAAAAGTTTGAGGACCCCTGGTTTATTACAACAATTTGTAAGGATGAAAATGTTCTGTATTTTCTCCATTATAGTAACCATTAGCCACATATAGATATGGATTTTTAATTTTTATTTGATTTAATTTTAATAGCCAGATATGGCTAGAGGCTAATGTATTTGTGCATATCTAATTTGTAAATGTTTTTGTTTGTGTTAAATGCAAATCCTTTGTAAGTGATCTCTTTTTGTTGGGACGGTTTTTAAGATTTTTTTTTTTTTTTTTGCTTTTGTGTTATGATGTTTTATAGGATGTTTTATAGGATGTTTGAGATCCATTAGTGTCCAGGCTCTGAGGACTGGTGTCTTTCAACAACTACAGAAAATTCTTTTCAAATATTGCCTCTTCCTTATTCTATTATCTTCTTCTAGAATTCAAGTAGATACCATTAGAACTTCTCACTATATTCTCCATGTCTCTTCATAGCTCCTTCACTATTTCTGTTGGTCTCTGGGCTGGCTGCATTTGGATAATTTCTTTTACTTAATCATCCAGTTTACTCATCTTCTATTCTGCTATGTCCAATTTGCTTTTAATTTATTAATTGAAGTTTTAAATTTTATTATATTTCTCCAACAAATTTTGTTTGTCCCTTTCAAAATTAATTGTTCTTTGCTTCTACTTTCAAGCTTCTCTTTTATTTCTTTAATCATAGTAAGCATAATAATTTTATAATCTGATAACTTCAATGTCTAAAGTCTGTGAATATAATTCTGCTGTCTGTTTTTCCTGCTGGTTCTTACTTTCAGTACCTTGTTTCTTTACTAGGTTTTACTATGATCCACTCATTTTCTATGGAGCTCTGTATGTTGGAATTCTTTAGAGGCCTGGGTTAAAGTTGGGTGTGTTTTTTTAAAATATATTTTTATTGATTTCAGAGAGGAAAGGAGAGGGAGAGAGAGAAACATCACTGACGAGAGAATCATTGATCGGCTGCCTCCTGCACACCTCCTACTTGGGATGGAGCCCGCAACCTGGGCATGTGCCCTTGACCAGAATCGAACTTGGAACCTTTCAGTCCGCAGGCTGATTCTCTCTCCACTGAGCCTAACCAGCTAGGGCTAAAGTTGTTTGTTTATTTTTTAAATAGATTTTATTGATTTTTTACAGAGAAGGGAGAGGGATAGAGAGAAACATCGACGAGAGAGAAACATTGATCAGCTGCCTCCTGCACACTCCCTACTGGGTATGTGCCCGCAACCAAGGTACATGCCCTTGACCAGAATTGAACCTGGGACCCTTGAGTCCACAGGCCAACGCTCTATCCACTGAGCCAAACCGGTTAAGGCTAAAGTTGGGTTTTTAAGAGAGGAATCTGCATTTAACTGGGGATACTCCACATTCACTTTTAATTAAATTCTCTAATTGAGATTATTCTGATAATATAGATAGTATGAATATGGACTGAAAATCTAGATCTGAGAGCTGGTTTATGGTTATGAATTCTCAAGGGACAGTTATTTTTTCTCTCCACCTCACACTAAGGTCATAGCTGGCTAGTTTTCTTGTCTTCTTCTGACCTGTAGGTTTATTTCTCATTCTTGCTTTCATAAGGATGTGACTCTTTGCAGGACTTGGCTTTATGCAGGAGCCTCCTTTTTGAAGTACTTTTCTTGGAAAGTGCTTAGTTTCAATCTCCTATGCTCTGATTTCTATGTAGCCATCTGGACAGAAAGTCAGGATTCTCAGGGTTTAATAGAAACCTTCAGGACAACAGTCAGTTTGCTTATCTCTAAGGATTGCTACCTTCACTTTATTTTTAGCCATATGGAATTTCACCTTTCATTCCAGTTCAGCAATAAATTTTAAAAGAGTTTTAAAACATTTAATCAGAAATTTAGATGCTTCACTTGGGAAGATCACACAGGACTTATAGTCTGTCATAGTGCCAAAAATATAAATCATCCATATTGTTTTCCTAGTCTTTGGTGGATGAGTGGCTGGAGAGCTACAAGCAAAACCAGGATTCAGGATTCCTGGAGCTCATTAACTTTTTTATCCGATCTTGTGGCTGTAAAGGTGAGGAAACTCCTACCCCTTTCTGGTCTCTAGTCTTCTGCTCCTGTGTTATGAAACTTCCATTTAGAAGAGTAGGATTAGGCATTTCCTAAATGAAGAAAGAAGGTTAAAGCATAAGAAAAGTTTCACTTATTTAACTATATTGTTAACTGGTAAATAGAGATCCAGTAGGGAACTATATTGGTTTGGAGACGAGACCTTTTATGGAAAAATAATTAATCATACTAATAATATTCACAAATTAAAATGGTCCCATCAGATATCTTTTAGTCTTCCTCTCTCTAGATGAAATATTATTTATTTATTTTTGTTAATCCTTGCCAGAGGATATTTTTCCATTGATTTTTAGGGAGAGTGGGAGAGAGAGTGAAAGACAGAGAGAGAGAGAGAGAAACATCCATGTGAGAGACACATCAATTGGTTGCCTCCTGCACGAGCCCCGACCAGGGCCTGGGTTGGGAAGGAGCTTGCAAACAAAATACATGCCCTTGACCGGATCGAACGCAGGACCCTTCAGTCCTCAGGCTGACACTCTATCCAAAGCCAAACTGGCTAGGGCTTATTTTCTTATTCCTATTTCTCAGCCACTTCAGAGCATATTTCTTCACTGAAGCTATGGGCCACCAGAGGCCTTGACCTAATTTATTGGGCCAGGTAGTCTTAGGCATGTTGTATTATAAGAATCCAGAATCTGTTTTTTGGGGGGGAGCGGAGCGGAGGGGGAATTTTTTATAACTGCAGTTTTCCACTGCTTGATTCCTTTGGGTTTTCTAGAATGGTTGCAGATATACAGTTACATGATAGCAGATTTGGGTCTTCTGATTCCCCACCTAAGTTCTTTTCAGTATATTCCCTAGCGCATCTTCAGATGTGTATAAAAATAGTCATGGTGTTCAGTTATTTTCCTTGTAAATACCTCATTTCTTCCATTCCTTAGGCACTGTGACCCTTGAGATGTTCAAGAAGATGTCCAACTCGGAGATCATCCGGCACCTAACAGAACAGTTTAATGAGGTGGAAAGAGAAGACCAAGATCATTATGCCACTCATTTCAAAGCACAAGACTCATTATCCCCTTCTTTCGATTCTGGGAAATGTGATAGCTTTTAGAAGTTCAATCTTGTGGGGTCAAAAGGGATCCATAGATATTATCTGAATATGCCTCTAGATTTGAGAAATGAGGTATAACAGAGTTAATATATTTACTATACATTGGGTTTTTAAAAGATGCTTTTATTGATTTTTAAAGAGAGAGAGATAGAAATATTGATGAGAAGGAAAAAAATGAAAGAAATATCAATGAGAGAGAAACATTGATCCGCTGCCTCCTGTGGGCCCCCTACTGGGGATCGAACCCACAACCCCAGGCATGTGCCCTGAGAATCGAACTAGAACCTCTTGGTGCATGGGTCGCTGCTCAACCACTAAGCTACACTGACCTGACTGTACATTGGGTTTTGGCATCCAATGTCCCTATGGCTTCATAGACCTGGTAATAAAGTTCCCATTCTTTTCAAACCCTCTGTAGGACTCAGGAGACTATCCTCTGACAGCTCCAGGTCCGTCCTGGAAGAAGTTCCAGGGTAGTTTCTGTGAATTTGTGAGAACATTGGTCTATCAGTGCCAATATAGCCTGCTTTATGATGGCTTCCCTATGGATAACCTCATCTCCCTGCTCACTGGCCTGTCAGACTCCCAAGTCCGAGCCTTTCGTCACACTAGTACCCTAGCTGGTGAGCACTCATTTTACTCTATAAATGTTCTCCTGTGGATTGTTAGGACTTTCTTCTGTTCTCCAGTCTTGGATCTTCTTTTGTACTTGCATCTTAGCTCTTTATTTCAAGGCCATGCTTCTTTTATCCCAATTCCAATTTAGTTCTTACTAGTGGAGTTGTACAAAAGGGTGGAACACAGTGACCATTTCCAGCTTTACTATGTTTCTCATAACTCACTACTGGGAATATGCTGAGTATTTAAAAAAGCCAAATAGGGTTAGGGAGAAAGAAAAGTCCACCCTAGAATAGTCTTGGGATTTGAGGGCCACACTGCTCTAGTTTTTCATTTTCACTGCTTTTTATTCCCTTATTTTTTTTAACCTACCCTCTCTCCCCTGACTTAAGTAGTGATTGCCTTATCTTGTTTTTCCTGACTCAAAGCCATGAAGCTAATGACCTCTCTGGTAAGAGTAGCCCTCCAACTGAGTTTGCACAAAGACAACAGTCAGCGTCAGTATGAGGCCGAACGAAATAAGGGTCCAGCACAGAGAGCACCTGAGCGGCTGGAGAGCCTATGGGAGAAACGCAAAGAGGTGAGAAGTGTTCCCTGCCTTTTCCCTCCCTCTCTTCCATCTTTCATTCACTGTTGCCACAGCCCGCCTTATCAGTCCCCAAGCACTTTTCTCTTGGAAGGCACAGGTCCCCAAGCACCCTTTCAGATCATGAATAATGGAGACTGGCAATAGTTTAATAGACCCATCCTGTCAGAGGTCTTTGCATGCTCATCTTGTTTCTGGGATGTGGGCTCAATTATTATAATTTCTAATTTAGAGTAAATTTTAGAATTCTCTATAATTCCACTTTTGCTCAGTTTCCTTTGTCTGCATTCATTATCAGAAGTATTTGGGTGTTGTGCCTACATATCATGCAAGGAGTTAAGTTCTTGTCAAGTATACAATAAACAGGTCACCACAAGATTACTAAGGCCAACCACTGATGTGGAGGAGCCAAGTTTTTAAAGAATGGAAAGGGTACAGGCCTTTCAGTAACTCCTGAGTTTAAATTCTGTTCCAATTAGTTACTAGCTCCATGGTCTTGTGTAACACCTCTAAGTTTCAGCTCCTTTTCTTTAAAAAGAGTATAATTCTACCTTTTAATGAAGATTAAATGAGATAAATAAGTTGCCTAGCCTGGCACTTTAAAAAGACCACTGGAGGACATAAGCCCTAACAGAATCTTTAACACTGATTAAACCTTTAAACAGCTGTATCCATTATGAGGTTAGACACTGATCCCCTGCCACATACACACACACTCCCTTGGTATCTGAGACTTCCCCACCATGAGGTGGTAGAACTCACCAGTCTAACTATACCAATTGATCATTTTCCCAAGCCTGCCAAAGATTTCATCTGTGCTAAATCATTAGAGAAGGAACCTTTTTATTTCCCTCATTCTTTCTTTCAGCTTTCACTGTGAGTATGCTCTTAAATCTTGTATGTATTAGTTCTATCTCAAATCTTAGGCACGTTGTATTATAAGAATACACTAGTGTCTTTTTCTTTTTACTTCTCTATGCTCTTGCTTCATCAGGTATCCCCCTTTTTGTCTTTAATCTCTTTCTCCCCACTGTTTCTTCTCTCCACTTATATGTAGCCCTTGAATCATTCTTTCATTCTACTCTTCTTGAGAAAGTATTTCCTAACTTTATCTTTATATCCACCTAAATCCGTTTTGCTGCCTAGCTTCCATTCTCATTTTTCTCAAACCAGTGACTTTCTAATCCCTATAGCCAATGAGCTTTTCTCAATCTCCCTTTTCCAAACTTCTGTATAATTTGGTACCGATGATCTACCTTTCCTCCTTCCCCCCTCCCTCTCCTTTTTCTTTTAAATTTGAAATTTTCAAAAATTCAGAAAACTAGAGACACTGCTAGAACAAACACTATATACAAATTATCTAGACTTAACAACTAATATTTGCTCATTTGGTTTTTTTAACTATTTTATGTAAATTGTGGACATACTGGTATTTCTACCTAAAGACTTAAATATATCTTCTAAAAGATGACATAGTTATACATAATCCCAATACCATTTTCACATCTAAAAATACTAACAATGATTCCCTAATAGATTCTAATTCCAATTTATATTAAAATTCCCCCATGTGTCCCCCAAATGGTTTTTATATTTGATTAGCTATAACCATGATTTAATTAAGAACTATGTGTTACATTTGGTTGTTATGTGTCTTAAGTCTCTTTTAATC
This sequence comes from Myotis daubentonii, assembly GCF_963259705.1. Taxonomy (NCBI): domain Eukaryota; kingdom Metazoa; phylum Chordata; class Mammalia; order Chiroptera; family Vespertilionidae; genus Myotis; species Myotis daubentonii. Next base: position 36,181,924 of record NC_081843.1, on the reverse strand, counting down.
TTAAACAGAACCTTTGCCTCTCCCCATTTTCCTACAATATACATATTGACTTATTGAAGAGCTAGTGTTAGTTATCTTAAAGGATGTTCTTTTATAGTTCTGATACCCTGTAATCCTTGTAATTCTCCTTATAATTCTTTTTCTTTGGTATCTATTATTCGTCAGTCTAGGGTTTCTTAATAGTGGCACTGTTGACATTTGCAGGGGCTGTTCTGATATTGCAGGATGCTTAGCAGCATCCCTGATTTCTAGCACTAGATGGCAATAGTAACCCCCAGTTGTGACAACCAAATATGTCTTCCAGTATTGCTAAATGCCCCTGGGGAGGGCCTTCAGTTCAGAACCATTGATTTAAATTTACAAGTGGGGAACCATTTTTCTGCCAAGGGCCATTTGGATATTTATAACATCATTCATAGCCATACAAAATTATCAACTTAAAAATTAGCTTGCTATATTTAGTCAAACAATTAACTCACCCCTAATGCCTTGGTAGGCAAGACCAAATGATTTCCTGGCCTTATACGGCCGGACTTTCCCCACCCTTGATGTAATCTCTTCCTTCTCATTTTTTGCTACTTCCACATCTTCTATCAAACAGACTACATTTACTAAAATTTCATTTTCTCACTTGTTGTTAGTCAAAAAAAATGTAACTACCAGCTAGGGCCTCTGAATAGCCAAAGATGGTAAAAATAGCCAGGTGCAGAGGGGGATACTACTGTTTCCAAACATAAGCCTCTGAGGTAGCAGTTGACTATACAGTTTCTTCCAGAATTAGGTTTAAAAGGAACATAAAATACCAAGGTTCCGACTCTTCTGTAATGAATAGAAAATAGGTGTAAGCCATACTTTTAAAATATTTTTGTGGCCTTGTATTGCTGGCGTACAAGAGAAATTGACCTGTTCCTTCCTGTCCTCCAGCTCCAAGAGCACCAAGAGGAGATTGAGGGGATGATGAATGCCCTCTTCAGAGGTGTCTTTGTACATCGGTACAGGTAGGTTAATGGGCTCTTCTCGTTGAAGCAGCTGGTCCTTGGTTAGAGAGTCTATAGAAGTAACAAGGCCCCCTCCTTAACTCAGAATTATTTGTTTAGTCTTAGAACTAATGCAGCTAGAGCAAAAACTAACAAATATGTTAGATTAGTAAGGTTTAGTTTATCCCCATCTACAAAGGATCTTATAAGCTCTTCTGGGAAAGAAAATAAGGGGATAGGGCTTTGCTGAATATTCTGCTCCAACTTTATCCAATACCTTCCCTGTCTCCCATGTCCTGGGGCTAGAGACTTGAGAGGATAAGAGCAGAGAAAGAAAAGGCAGGGATTTTCTGAGGGTGTACAGCTTGACAAGCCTTTTCCAACCCCAGCCTGCTGTTTCACTATGCTAAAGGTGGGGAGTTTTATACTGTTTAAAGGCGGGTAGAATTAAGTAAAAAAAAAAAAAAAATCATCTGTATTTGTTTCTCACTCTTATCTAGATTTTAGCCTGTACCTTTTCAGAACCCTTTAGCTAATTTAATCTTTTCTTCAAGTGGAGGTAAAACACACACTATTGGGCCAATGGTTAAATTAACTTCCAAAATCAGTTTGTAAAAGGGGCAGGGAGGTTAAGATCAACTATTTTATGGGCTGGTAACAGAAGGAAAATGTTTACTTTTTATCTATCATATTTACATCGGGAAGAGTTAATGAAAGGCATGGTACATGGTGTTTAGTCAAGAAAATAAATTCTATGACAGGGAGATTATCTGGTACGATGGAAAGTGAATTTGGAGAGAAGGTGATAAGGGACAATTTATCTCTCTATGCCTAGGGATGTCCTTCCTGAGATTCGTGCTATCTGTATCGAGGAGCTCGGGTCTTGGATGCAAAGCTACAGTAGCTCTTTCCTCACTGATAGCTATTTAAAATATATTGGCTGGACCCTGCATGATAAGGTGAGAATTGAGTCAGTTGCCTTTCCTCTATTCCCCTCATTCTTTTCCCTGCCCTAAGACACTTCAGCTTTTCTTAGTCCTGCCACTTAGGTGTCTCACTAGTCATCGGTGACCAACCCATCAAGGCCCTGAACCTTGTCTTGCGGAAGTAAGATAAGAAGGGAGAAAGACCTATCCAGGGAATAAAACACCGCAAAACCAGAGGAAAGGGGAGAAAGTAAAGAACGTTATTGATGGGTTGGTAATGCAGGTGCTAGGGTGATAACCAGAGATCCTTCTCATTGTGATTGCTGAGTTCTGCTGTGATCCTTTTATTTTTTAAATAATAAGATAGCTGTTCATTATCTTTTAGGCGCCTCAGACTCCTTGGTATAGAGGACACTGAGGCTCAGAATGAGTAATTTGAGGCGGGGGAAATACAGAGGCCCAGTGAGGGTGAGCAGAGGAGTAGTCAGTCATACTTCCGTTTTCCTCAATAGCATCGGGAGGTTCGTCTGAAATGCCTGAAGGCTCTGAAAGAGTTGTACAGCAACCGGGACTTGACTGCACGCCTAGAGCTCTTTACCAGCCGCTTCAAGGTAAAATTGGGACAGTACTTGTGTGCTTGATTCCTTCCTGTGGCTCTCATTTCCCCACCTCATCTTTCTATTTCTGTTGCTTAGATATACTAGTATCTGTAGCTATCCCAGCATCTGCTTCTACTCCCTTTCTTTAGGAATCTCAAATTCTAAAAGAACATGATTCGGCGGGTGGATACAGTGAGGTTTCGATCAATGTTTTCCTTCTTGCAGGACCGAATGGTTTCCATGGTCATGGACCGAGAGTACGATGTGGCAGTGGAGGCTGTCAGATTGCTAATACTTATCCTTAAGTGAGTCCTGGGGAGTGGGGAAGCAAGCATCTCAGACTCTTACCTTTCCATCAGACAGGTCTTTCCAGGGTACTGTCCCTCCATCTAGCATAGGTTGACTCTTCCTTATGTGCAAGTTAAAAGACATAGATCATTTCTAAGTTGTAGTAATTCCAGGGGGAAATTTTTCTATCTTCTCTCTCTCCATACTCCTCTGACTTCCACACTTCATTTAAAAGTACTTTGTGAGTTAATACTCATTGTTTTTGCATCTTTTTGTTTCTATCCTTAGTTGTGCTAGAAGACTACATCCATATCCATCTGCTTTTTCTCCTTTGCTCTTGACAGGAACATGGAAGGGGTGCTGACAGATGCAGACTGTGAGAGCATCTACCCTGTTGTGTACGCCTCTAACCGAGCCCTGGCCTGTGCTGCGGGGGAGTTTCTGTATTGGAAGTGAGTGGGGCTCCTTTCATGTGTTTCTTTAACACCATCCTCTGTTGTTTTCTCTCCCTCACCTGCTGCTGTTCTTGCTAAGAATGCCCCATACCTATTAAAGTCTCTCTGAGTCTTTTTCCCTCTCAACTCCTTAGGGCTTTCCTTAGGTCTGCACCTCTTTTCTTTTCATACCTCTCCTTGGTTTACTAGTATTTCTTCCCTCTATGGTGATTATTTCTTCCCATGCTGTGCCTTTTTCTTGTGTCCATTCAACCAGGCTCTTCTACCCTGAATATGAGACAAGAACAGTGAGTGGGAGGGAGCGGCGCCGAAGTCCACACGCCCAGAGGACTTTCTTCCACCTCCTGCTGTCCTTCTTTGTGGAGAGTGAGGTGATGTATAGGAAGGAGTTGTTTGGCTATTGTCCATAAGAGCTGCAGATAGAAAAGGATGGGAGCTGGCACCATAGGAAGGAGGGACATGGTGCCACTTCTTAGAGTTTTATAATTTAGCTTCAGTAGCTTAATGTATACCTTCTTCCACAGCTCCATGACCATGCTGCTTACTTGGTAGACAGCCTGTGGGACTGTGCAGGGTCTCAGCTGAAAGACTGGGAGAGTCTGACAAGCTTGCTGCTGGAGAAGGACCAGAGTTCGTATCATATGGTAGCCAGGGGTGGGAGGTACCTTTCACCTCCTAGTAGGAAACCAAGAGATATTTCTTTCTTGTATTGTAAAAGGCAGAGATGTAATGGGCAGTGGCGGCACAGGGGTGGGGGAAGATGTGGAGATGGAAGGTGGCTAATCTATGATTCTGTGTTTTCATCCTCCTGCCAACCCAGACCTGGGCGATGTGCAGGAGAGCACGCTGATAGAAATCCTTGTGTCCAGTGTTCGGCAAGCTTCAGAGGGTCACCCGCCTGTGGGACGGGTCACTGGGAGGAAGGTATGGCATGAGGGGTGGAGTGGGTTGATTGGCAATATTACATCCAGACAGGTATTATCCATCTTTATCCTTTCTCTGCCCCTCAAAGAATTCCATTTCCAGGGGGGGGAAAATCTGAAGGGAGCTGAATTCTCTTTTCCTTCCTAAATAGATAAGATTGTGGGGAAGAGAGAGACACATACATGCCCTCTGGACCCAGTGTTTCTCCACATCTTTCCCACACCCCCAAATGACTCTAATTCCAGGGCTTAACCCCTAAAGAACGTAAGATTCAAGCGGATGACAAGGTGAAGCTGACTGAGCACCTCATTCCCCTGTTACCTCAGCTCCTGGCCAAGGTAGAACTGCCCCACTGTTCAGCATCTGGGAATGACAGGGTGAAAAGAAAATGGTCTCTCGCGAGGAGAAGGAGTAAGAATTAACAATATATTAGTTAATAAGTTGGTCTCCCTCTCAATCACAGTTCTCAGCTGATGCAGAGAAGGTTGCTCCCCTGCTCCAGCTTCTTAACTACTTTGACCTCAACATCTATTGCACCAGGCGCTTAGAGAAGGTGAGGAGGAAGATGTATTTCCTCTACCTTGCTGCTTCCCTGGTAGGGCCAAAGGTTCTACTGCTAGTATCTGGTTCTTTTCAAAAAGCCTGGGCTTCAGAAAAATCAGTCTTCCCTTTCTTAGGTATCTTGTCTTTGAAGTTTAATACTTTCAACCCAATTTCTTACCTCCCTCAGCTATACTCCCCTCCAGAAGAGTGGTCCTCCCCAACTTTCTAACAGCACTAGCTTCTGCCCCCTTTTTTCTCTCAGCACCTGGAGCTGTTTTTACAGCAACTTCAGGAGGTCATGGTGAAGCACGCAGACCCAGCAGTGCTTGAGGCTGGAGCTCATGCCCTCTATCTGCTCTGTAATCCTGAATTCACATTCTTTGGCCGAGTGGACTTTGCCCGCAGCCAACTAGTGGATCTACTCACTGACCGTTTCCAGCAAGAACTTGAAGAGCTGCTGCAGGTAGGAGTGGACTGAATGACAGGACACACCACACTCAAGTGGGAGCGGGCCTCAGGCAGGGAAACTGGATCAGTGAGTTCCTGGGAAAAATCCAGTTATGGACCTTCTTTCGTCCTCAGTCGTCCTTCCTAGATGAGGATGAGGTATACAGTCTGGCAGCCACTATGAAGCGCCTCTCTGCCTTCTACAAGTGAGCCTCTTCCTTCCTCTTCAGTTTCTTCTGTTTTCTACAGAGTTGACTCTTCTTGTTCTGTTCTGGTATAACACTTCCCTTTCCTTTTTTCCCCCTCAAGTGCTCATGACCTAACTCGATGGGAGCTCTATGAGCCATGCTACCGACTCCTCCGGAAGGCTGTGGACACAGGAGCGGTTCCTCGCCAGGCAAGTAGACAAGTTGGAGATGTGGAGGCAGAGAGGAATTTTTAAGGGCCCCATTCTTAACTCTCTCAGGAAATTCCAGTTCCAGAGATGTGGATTAGACCACAAAGGAGGAAGATCACATGTGCATTGTCCTTCCATTTCACTCTTGGAAGGTGTACTGTACTTTCCAGTGCCTAAAAACAGCTATCCTTCCGGTTTCCTGAGAGTCAAGGATAATAAAACTGAGAGATTATAAAGGACTTCAAATAAATTAGGGAGAGGTGACATTTTTACTCAGGATAATAATATCTGAAGATTGTCTGAAACCGCTTCTTTTCTACCAAAAAAAGGAATTAGATCTCCCCTAATCTCATTTTTTCTCTTCCTTCCCCCTTTTGCCTCTTTTTACTGCTTTGTGTGTACCTCTCCCTTCTCTCTCTCCCTTCCTTACTCTATCTCTCCCCCTCCCTACCTTCCCCTTACTCTCCTGACCCATCCCTCATTTTTGTAACATTTGGTTGTTACAGGTGATCCTGCCAGCCTTGACTCTTGTCTATTTTTCCATTCTCTGGACACTAACCCACCTTTCTGGATCAGGTGCTTCCCAGGTGAATATGGGTCTGAGTAGGGGGAATGGGAATGAAGGAGCCTGTGTCTTCATTCTTTCCCCTGAGGCCACTGTCTCCACAGAAACAGCTATTGACTTTGAAGGGCAGGATGGTAGCCTTCTGTGAACTCTGCCAGAGCTGCCTCTCAGATGTGGATCCTGAGATCCAGGAACAGGTGAGCATTTGATCAAGTGGGACCAAGGAGACAAGTCTTTCTATGGTTTGAGGAATCCCTTTCTAAGGAGAAATTAGTTGTGTAATTTTGATCTTGATCAATGTTTTGTCCTTTTTAAGCATTCTTTTTTTCTCCCTAACAGGCTTTTGTCTTATTAAGTGATATACTCATCATCTTCAGCCCGCAGATGATTGTGGGGGGACACGATTTCCTTAGGCCCCTTGTCTTTCTTCCTGAAGCCACTCTCCAGTCTGAGCTAGCCAGCTTCCTCATGGACCACGTCTTCATCCAGCCTGGAGAAATGGTCAAGGGTATAGGGATTCTTTACTTGGGGCTCAGGAAGGGTCTAGGGCTTGGGCCTGCCTCAGGCAAATAGGACAAGAGGCCTAAATCTGTGATTCTGATATTTCCATTCTGTATTTGATATGAGCCAGGTCATTCCCAGGAGGATCATTTACAGATAGAGCAACTGCATCAGCGGCGCCGCCTCCTGGCTGGGTTCTGCAAGCTGTTGCTTTTTGGGGTGTTGGAAATGGATGCAGCCTCAGATGTTTTCAAACACTATAACAAGGTACAATGAGGCACCAAGCTGATCACAGGCATGAATGCAGACACTGTAGCATTACAGAAAGGAGAGTGGGAGAGATTGTGGTATCACGGTTAAGGGAGAAGTAGGAGGGAAAGGGCAATAGGAGTTTAGAATAAAGGAACAAAGAAAAGAGATTTCATAGTAAATAATTTTGGGGGGAAGGTATTTGGGAGGAAGAAATTCATTGGAGGAGACATATCCATTTCTGTGAACCCAATCTATGGAATGGGGTAATCTAGGAAGGAAAACAAAGAATGGAAGAGGGATCCATTTTCACATGATATCTAGATGTGAATCTCAAGTTTCCTCAACCCACCATTGCATTGATTTCTGTTTAATGAGTATCTATGTGCCAAACACCAGTCCAAACACTAAGAGCAAAGCCGTGAACAAAATAGACAAAGTTCCTTGTTCATGGAGCTTCTCGTCTAGGAGTGTGAGAAAACTAGTAAAGACTTAAATGCTGGATAAGAGTCCGCACTAGCAGGCTTACTATTCTCCAAGAAAGGGGCTCAGAGCAGAGTTTCTTCCCTTATTTATTTGCCTAAACTCTGATTTATTTGGGGTTTTACACCTCTTGGCTAGAGATAAGGTCTAGTCTAAGTTGTTTTATACGTAGATTGGTTTCCCTAACTGGTTGACTTTTGGAAGGAGACATAATTAGGAATGTGAAGAAGAAACAGTCTTCTCTTGTAGTCAAACACTATCTTCTCCATTTCCTCTCCCTCAGTTTTACAGTGACTATGGTGACATTATCAAGGAAACATTAACTAGAGCAAGGCAGATGGACCGAAGTCATTGTTCCCGAATCCTGCTGCTGAGCCTGAAGCAGGTACTTCCTTCTGCCTAGAGTGCCCAAAACTATGACATGCTCTTCCTATAGAATACAGGTTCTCTGTCCACCCCCAGCCCTTTAGGATATGAAATCCTTAAGAGCAGGAACTTTCTGATTTATTTTCACTATTGCTTTACATGAAGGTCTCCTTCATAACTACTAGACACATAGAAAGTTTTTCTTTTTTAATCCTCACCCAAGGATAATTTTATTGCTTTTAGAGAAAGAGAAACATCAATGTGAGAGAGAAACATTGATCAATTGCCTCCACAGTGCACCCCGACGGGGGATCGAACCCAAAACCTTTTGTTGCAAAGGACAATGCTCCAACTAACTGAGCTGCTCGGCTAGAGCTGAAAGTATTTTTTAACTGACAGGCAGCTTCCACCCTAACTCAATAGAAATTTAACTATTAGTTGGGACTTAAGAGTACCAATAATAAAGTGATAGGGAATTTCTAGTTTTTTTAATCTGTTCTCTTTAACCTCCTTTGGTTGCTACAGACAATTTTATTTATTGTTACAGAGCAGGGGTGAAGGCTCTCTCTGCTGCAGGGGTCAGGAGTAGGGATAGTGTCTGGGAGGAAAGAAAGAGTAAATGTAAATGACAACATCCAAAGTCCTTTAGAATTTCTAGGCAAAGAAGGGAATGCTCTGTTTCTCTATTTCCACCTGTTCCTCCATTTCCCAAATGTATCCTGTCTCCTGGACACAGTTGTACACAGAACTGCTGCAGGAACATGGGCCCCAGGGCCTGAATGAGCTTCCAGCCTTCATTGAGATGAGGGACCTAGCACGGAGGTTTGCCTTGAGCTTTGGACCCCAGCAGCTACAGAACCGTGACCTTGTGGTCATGCTGCACAAGTAAGCCAGTATTAGTTGGAAGTCAGTGCTCTTGAATGTTCCTAAGAGGGCTAACCCAAAGCCTTCATCAGGGAGAGCTGGGAGTAGGTCCTGGGGGGAGGATAAGCACATTGAGAAGGAGCAATCGAGTTGGTAGATGGGTCGCTGTGGGAGACAAGCTGGGGACAGGAGGAGGGTACACTTGGACAGCTCTGCGATGGAAGTGGGAAGGGACTATCTTCCTAAAATAATTCTGCTCATCCAAGGGAAGGCATCAAGTTTTCCTTGTCTGAGCTTCCTCCACCTGGCTCCTCCGGTCAGCCTCCAAATCTAGCATTCCTGGAGCTCCTTTCAGAGTTTTCCCCCCGACTTTTTCATCAGGACAAGCAGCTACTGTAAGTTATGGATGAGTGGATAAAGAAGTGGATTAGGGAAAAAGGGGATGGTGAGGGCCCAGTGATCACTTCAGCTTCTTCATCCCACCCCTTGCTTAGACTGTCCTACCTGGAAAAGTGTCTGCAGCGTGTCTCCCAGGCACCCAGCCAGCCCTGGGGTTCAGTCACCACTTACTGCCACTCCCTCAGCCCTGTAGAGAACACAACAGAGGGCAGCCCTCAGGGCTACCCCCACTCCAAGAAGAGGCGCATTGAAGGTAAAGTGCAGTGTGTGTGTGCTGTGTGTATAGATATCAGGGTCCCCAGCACTACTTCCTTTATTGCCACTACCTGGATAAGAAGCATATGGTCTTTAGCCTCCTTCAAACTATTGCCTTTGGTTAAATAAAAAATATTTCATTGAACATCTACTGTCATTAAGGGTACTAATTTTTATCAGGGTCTATTTCGCCAACTGAAAATAGCAAACCTCTATGAAAAATCAATTAGAAAGTAATGATGAAACCAAAGATTGAACTAAGTAATCTGTACATTTGCAGTGCCCTTTCCTAACATTTTTTATTCTGTTATTTTACAAATTTCAAATATTTTTACACAACTTTCATGATTTTTTACCTTCAGATCACTACCTATCATATAATTTACCTAAGGTTTTTTCTTTAAACTGATTTTCTTATATAGTCTGATCTTAAGTGATATCCTAGAAATCACAAGTTTGGTGTGCTAGTATGTTTTCTAGTGTACATTTAAAAATATTAGTCATCATTGATTGGACTGTCAGGCCTTGGAGGGAAGGTAGGGGAGGGTGGGGGTAACGGGGAGAGATCAACCAAAGGACATACATGCAAGCATATAGGCCTAACCAATGGACACGGACAACAGGGGGGTGAGGGCATGAGCGGGGGGATAGGGGGTAATGGGATAAGGACACATACGTAATACCTTAATAAAAAATATATATATATTAAAAAAATTAGTCATTCCTCACTCTCCCCATCCCCCAACCCTAGGCAAGACCACTAATCTACTTTGTATCTCTGAATTTGCCTGTTTTAGACATTTCATGTAAATGGAATCATATAATATGTGGCCTCGTGTGTCTGACTTCTTTCACTTAGCATAATGTTTTCAAGGTTTATCCATGCTTTAGCATATATCAGTACCTCATACTTCTTTATGGCTGAATAACATTCCATTGTATAGATAGGCCACATTTTATTTATTCATCAGTTGATTGACATTTGGGTTGTTTTCACTTCTTTACTTTTATGCATAATGTTGCTGTGGACATTCATGTACAAGTTTTGCATGGATATATGTGTTCAGCTATATCTAGGAGTGAGATTGCTCAGTCATATGGTTACTCCATGTTTAATGTTTTGAGGAACTACCAAACTGTTTTCCAAAGTGCCTTCATCATTTTACAATTCCAACAGCAATGTATGAGAACCCCAGTTTCTCCACACTCTTGCCAATATTTGTTATTATCTGTCTTTTTTATTTTACTCATCTCCCAGTGGTAATGAATTGCGGTTTAATTTTCATTTCCCTAACAACTAATGATATTAAGCATCTTTCATATGTTTACTGACCATTTGTATTATTTAGAGAAATATTCTAATCCTTGCTTCTTTTAAAATTGGTTTATTTGTCTTTTTATTGTTGAGTTGCAAGAGATCTTTATATATTTTAGATACAAGTCCCATATCAGATATGATATTCTAAGATTTTCTCCCATTCTGTGGGTTGTCTTTTCATTTACTTTATGGTATCCTCTGAAACACAAAAGTTACTAATTTTCGTGAAATGATAGACTGGAGGAAGGAGGAGAAATGGCCCGATACTGGATATATTTCTAAGATGTCACTAATAGGACTTCCTGACAAACTGGATGTGTGATGTAAGACAGAGGAGTTGAGGATGACACCCAAGAATTTTGGCCTAACAGTTGGAAGGATGGCATTGATAATAAGTGAGATGGGAAGGCCATGAGTGAGATCAGGGTTTTGGTATTAGCCATGTTATTACAGGTGGAGATGTTGGACAGTCAGCTGGGGATAGGAATCTGGAATTCAGGGGAGAGGCAAAAGCTGGAATGAATTTGGGAGTTTCTATTTAAGATGTGAACTTGAATGGCTAAGGAAGCCAGTGAAGGTGGAGCAGAGGAGGTGCCCAAGGGTTGAGTGCCTCCATTAATAGGCTGGGGAGATTAGAAGAACCCACCTGGAGGCCCAAGTTTTCCTCTCAGGGGTTACAAGCTCATGGGTGTGGCTCTTTCCTGTTGTCCTCCACTTAAGCTAGTAGCAGTTCACTTTCCAGGTTCTTGGTTTCTTTGTGCAAGCACGGCCATAAGAAGGAAGGTAATGGAGATGTGAATATTTACATGGTGGCAGCTGGAGATGGAAAGAGCTAGATATGTGTACTTCTATAAGCCTTGTTAGTACATAGGGCTACACTCATATTTTAGTCATAACATAATGAGGCCATATAGGTTTTCCATTCCCTTCTTAACTTTTTCTAACCAAATCCTGGGCAGATCTTGAAAAGTAAGAACATTTGTGGCAGTACCTGGTCTTCAGTTAATAAATGGACATCTGCTTCTTTTCAGGCTCCTCCAGGCAGCACAGAGAGGACATCTCTTCATCCCAGGAGGAAAGCCTACAGCTGAACAGCATCCCCCCCACACCCACCCTCACCTCCACAGCTGTGAAGGATCGGCAGCCCTTGGAGGGGCTGGAAGAGATGGAAGAGGAACGCAGCTCAGAATCAGAGTTTACCCAACGGTGAGGCTGAGGGAGAGAATCTGGGTGTCTGATTTGCCACTTTGGTGTCTTGCCATCTCTGTCTTACTGTGTTTGTTCTCCCCTACAGCACTCCCTCATTCTTGGGTCCTTATGCAATCCTTTCCTCCTCCTCCTCCTCCTCCTCCTCCTCCTCCTTTTTTTTTTTTTTTTTTTTTAGCTTTACATTTTATCTTTTTCCCTATACTCTGAGCTTTTCTCCTCTTTAATACTGGCCACCTTACCTCCTCTTTTTACCCTTTACTTTTATTTACTGTCATTGATCCTACATTATTCCCAACAGCCAACTCCTTTCAGGCACCCAGAGGTCAAGGTTCTTGAGTCCACGGCATTCCCAGACTCCATTCAACCCTTCAGGTCCTGGTCTGGGTAAAAAGCTGAGCCGGTGAGCTTTTCTTTTCATCTTCTATCTTCACTTCAGATCTGTTACCCACAATGAAGGGATTCTCCCCTTATCCAATGCTTCTATGCTGATGCTTTTTGGAATTGTTTTAGCCACTGAACATTTCCTTCTAATACAGGGGTGGGCAAACTTTTTGACTCGAGGGCCACAATGGGTTCTTAAACTGGACCGGAGGGCCGGAACAAAAGCATGGATGGAGTGTTTGTGTGAACTAATATAAATTCAAAGTAAACATCATTACATAAAAGGGTACGGTCTTTTTTTTTTTTTAGTTTTATTCATTTCAAACGGGCCGGATCCGGCCCCCGGGCCGTAGTTTGCCCACGGCTGTTCTAATATAATGTGGAACCCTAATATGTAAAACTAATAAAGGTAGGGCTGCTGATTAAAGCAGGAATGGGAACCTAAAGCCCTGCTTTATTTACTGCTTACCCCTGCTCCCCTGGGGTGCCTCTGAGACACTCTCCGGGGCCTTTAAAGAGCACTTTGGAAACCTCTACACCCTTGCCCTCAGACTCAGCCTTATGGAAGAGGACGAAGACAGAGGAGAGGTAGAAACTCAGCATGAGTCAGGTGAAGAATGGCAAGATCTAGACGAGGTGAGTGGACCCAGCATTCCCTTCTCCCTCTAGAACTAGAGGCAAATATGAGAAAGAGAAACTAGAGTGATTCTGCTCTATCAGTCCTAATGATGCCTTTGTCTCTGAATGTTACTTAGGACTTTTTGAAAGTATCACAGAGTAAAGGAGGGAGGTTTGTAAGTTGCTTTGCGTTTTGCTAGGACTTTATCTTTATTAAAGAAATAGGGAAAATAAATTTTAAAATACCAAAAAGTACTGGAATAGCATTCCCACTCTCAATCTCCAAATAAGCATTCTTCCTCTGAATCTAAGAAGTGAAAGGAGTTCTAGAACTAGAGCTAGAAGGTCATCTAGTCCAACCTTGCAGCCCATTCAATAAGTCTCTTCATAATGTATGAGCACAGGCACGGCAACATGGGCATCCTGCCTTCCTTCCTGGCTTCTTAGAGGGCTGCCCCAGTCTGTTCCTCCACTCACTCCCTTTTCTACCCCAGCCTGATTGCTTCCCCAGGAGGAAATGCTGCCAGTCTAGTAGGAAAAGCATGGTTTCACCACTTTATCAAGTTAGCTCCTTAACCCCTCTGAACCTCCTCATCTTTAAAATGGAGCTTTTACACAAAATTCAAAATGAAAAAATACAGAAAGGATTATAAACTGAAAAGGATTATGTGTCCACTGCTGATATTATTCTGCTCTCTTATCTGTTCTTTGAAGAGGGAGAAAGAATGGAATTAAGCAGAGGAACGGAGGTCTTATGCTCAGAAGGAAGAAATAGACAATGACATATTTAAACCAGAGACTAGAGAGCAAGGTGTCTATTAAAATTCTGTCGTCTTTCCTAAAATCCCCACAGGGAAAATTCCATTCTCAGGTTCCAAAATGGAATGAATTTAAGGGACTTAGTCTGCAGAAGAAGAGGCACTTCTCTGATGACTTTGGGAAGTCTAGGTTTGAACCTCCTGCCCACCCTGCTTTTGCTAATCTTCCCTTCCTGGCTGCTTCAGAGACCTGTTGCAGCCCTTACACTTGTTATTGGACAGGAAACCTTGTGATTGTTTGCAATGTGATGGGAGTAGGGAAGGACCTTTCTGACTTTTGACCACATTCTCTCTAGCACTCTTCTCCCCATGAGCCTGGGCTGGACCTCTTAGACTCTACAGAGCTGAACATTGAGGTGAGTGGCCCCAAAACAGACTGTGGAAGGCAGGGTAAGAGGAGTTGTATGTCCTTGGGAGATTCTGGCAGGTAACTTGTGTATCTGTCAGATAGGTGGAAAGGCCACAGCCCATGGCCTGCCCGCTCAGCTGTGTCCAGAGCTTTAGGAGTAGCCCTGGGAGGGAGTCAGGAGGGCAGTTGTCATCTGTAGGACCAGGCAGTCATATCTTTGCCCTTTGCCTTTCTTGTTTCTCATTACAGGATTTCTGACATGACTCTGCGCCCCTCTCCATCTCCACCCAACACCTCAACAATATAACCACTTGGAAAAGGCAAACAGGAAAAGGAAGCAAAAGGAATCATTACTTCCAGGCCCTGCCCCTGGTCTCTGAGGGAAAGAAGAGGTGGGCTTTGCCTTTCTAACCTATGCTTTCCCTGATGTTGTTGTCATAGAGAAGCCTTAAGTCCCATCCTTCCTAATGCACCATGGCTCTGTCCCTCTGTGTTTGAGCAGAGTGCCTATTCCCTACTGTGTTCAGAGGGGTGGGGGCTTCACCTCAGTATTTGAGTTGAATGGAGAGAGCCTAACAGTGTTCCTATATTTTTGGAACATCTTTCCCAGCCTCTTTTGTGCCTGATTATTAGCTCAATAAACATGTTTGCATCAGCTGGTTCTCAGGTGTGGCTTGAGATTATTAAACTGATGGAGATCAGGTCTGTGCTAGTGTCTTAAATGGCCCTGCCCAGCCCCATGGCCCAATGTGTAAATATGACACTGCACACACCCCAGGTGCTCAGTAGTAGTATACTGGCTCTCAAGGATCTATTGCTTGGTAACCGAGAAACTGGGTGGGGCAGAGAAGTTCGGGAGAGACTGGCTGCCTTTGACTAAGTTTATCTACTGAGAAAAATTTAGGCTGAAGAGGAAAGGTATTAAGTATCCTGATAGGCTGGAGGGCGGACCTTTCTGTCCCATCCACTCTGAAGCCAGGCCAGCCCATCCCACATCTCTTGGCATCCTTCACGTAAGGGTTCTTTCCATGTCCTCATCCCCAAAACACCTGTAATAATTTGAAATTTTATAGACTCTCAATACTGAGAGATAGGAGGTAACTTAGAAGTTATTCTAAATATCCAACCCTAAAATCCAAGCCTTTGACATCACCTTCGCCTTCATCCTTGCCTTCCCCAGGTAGTTCTCATCAAGTCCTGTCAAGTCATTCTCTAAAATGTATCTCTGATCTATTTCTTTTTTCATTGCAGCCATCATCTCTCTCCTAAACTGCCATAAAATAACCTTTGGAAATTGGCCTCCTTGAAACTCTGACTTGTTTCTTCTTATCCTCTGGTCTCTCTTTTCCCTCTGACAAGCAATCAAATATATGAAGACACTGTCACTTTCTACTTTGCCTATTTTCTTCTGTGGTTTAAGAAACCCTTCAGTCTCTCCTTTTATTTTTATGCTTATTTATTTATTTTTAAAAATATACTTTTATTGATTTCAGAGAGGTTGGGAGAGAGAGAGAAACATCAGTGGTGAGAGAGAATCATTGATTGGCTGCCTCCTGCACAGCTCCACTGGGGATCGAGCCCGCAACCCCAGGCATGTGCCCTGACCAGGAATCAAACTGTGACCTCCTGGTTCATAGGTTGATGCTCAACCACTGAGCCACGCCAGTTGGGCCAATCTCTCCTTTTAGATATGATTTCCAGTTCTTCCCTGTCCTGGGCATCTGCTTTAATTTCAAGTTCTCACTGTGGTCTCCTAGGCTGAAGACTGCCATCCAGCTAGTGGTCTCTGCAAAGGAACCATGACTTCCTGTGATCAGTTCACTCAGCTAAACCCATTTCTTCCATCTTCCCCTTTCCTTCCCCCTACTCTCCCTCCCAGATAAAAGCTGGAAATTGGGTTGGTGAGTCTCCTTTGGAAAGACAGCCTACCAGAGTGCTTAGTGATTACAGCATCAGCCCATGCACTGGTTAGCCTACCAGTAACCTGGGGGCAGAGTGGGGGGAGCACTTGACACATTCAGAGATCTTTAGCCTGTGTTCAGTTGGAACAGCTCCAGGGAAAGGAGCCTTTTCTATGGGATCTGGGAACAGAGTGGGAAAACTGAGTTGATGATACAGAGATCACTAAGGATCCAGGAGGGAAAAGATTCCTGAGTTATTTAAATACCAGCCAAGCTGAGGGTACTTCACAAGCTCAAAAGAGAAATTTGAAAGCTCTGTAAATGTGGAAATATGTATACAGCTAGAGAGCCCACTGTAATGGATTGAGCTCCAGCCTTTGGATCTGTGTGGTATACCATGCTCCCCAAATCCTTTACCACTATTGATAGGCAGGGTTCTAGGTCCTCTCCCCGTGAATATTGGATCCATGATTGCTTAATAGAATGTGGTAGATGATGCTGTGCCAATTTCCAAACCCAGGCCTTAAAGAAACGGGCAGCTTCCATGCCGTTTCTTGAGATAATCACTCTTGGAACTTGGTTACTGTGCTGTGAGAAAGTCCCAAGCCGCCACATGGAAAGGCCATGTGTAAGTGTTAAGTCAGCAGCTCTAGCTGAGGTCCCAAACCACTTTCAGCATCAAGCACCAGACGTGTTCACATGTGAATCAAATGATTCCAACACCCAGCTTTTGTCTTCCAGCTGAGGCCCCAGGCATCACAGACCAGAGACAAGCCACCTTTCTGTGTCTTTTCCAAATTCCTGACCCATAGAATCCTTGAGCATGATGAAAGGATGGTGCTTACACCATTAAGTTTGGGTGGTTTGTTATGTGACGCTCGTAACTGAAACAGAACCTTAGCGTCTTAAGTATCCAAATATTTGGGCATCTTTATCAGTTAAAATTTTGTATATATTATATAAATATTTACTACTTGTTTTACTTACACATTAAAAATATAATGGATGATTTAGTGATGAAGTAAATGTTTCTAAATATTTTATTGGTTAACAGTACAAAATACCTTTATGTGCTAAAAACATCATAGAGCAAAGTGAGAAACATTTTTTAAATCATAGCTTAACATTTCTGATTCTAGCTGAAGTTTATTTTGATAGTTTTAATGACCTTCATAACTGAAGAGTACATCTCAAAAACTTGGAAATCCAAATGGAATTGGTGCTTCTTTAGCTGCATTTACTGTTTTAATAGGTGAGCCAAGCCCTGGCCAGAGTGCTTAGTGATTAGAGCATCAGCCCTTGCACTGAAGGGTCATGGCTTCAATTCCCATTCAAGAGCACATATCTGGGTTGTAGGTTTAATCCTCGGACATGTCTCTCTCTCACATTGATGTTTCTCTCTCTCTCTCTCTCTCTCTCTCTCTCTCTCTCTCTCTCTCTCTCTTTCTCCCTTTCTCTACCCCCCCCACCTCTCTTCCACTCTCTCTAAAAAAAAAAGTAATGGAAAAAATGACCTTGGGTGAGGATTAAAAACAATAATAATGAAATAATAAATGAGCCAAAATCCACTGAAATTCTTTATTTGGAAGACTTGTAACAGGTCAGAAAATGATTTCCAAGTACAAATAACAGCGTTCTTAGAGGGGATACACATTGTTTGGGACCACAGAACCACTACATACTATAGCACATAAATTGCAGTCCATCATAATAGGCTGTGGGTTTGCCTCTCTTACTGTAGAATGCTGATCTTATTAGAGGTGACCCATGACATTTGGATCCCAGTGAGGGTGTCACTTAATAGTAATAAAAGTTAATTTCATTTATCTTAAAAAATTAGAAATGTTAATCATTTTTTCTGCATGATACCAGTGGGTATTTTGTATATCACCCGAGGTAACACAGCCCACCTTGACGACCACAGTTTGAAGGATTTTGTGCCAGTCGGCTCCTTGCCAGCAGAGGCAGAGCTGTGGGCTTCATGAGCAGCAGCTCCAATTGGTTAGGCCCAGGCCAGGCTGGAACTGGGCTGAGGCCAGCTCAGGCAGCGGGGGTGGAGGACCCTGCACAGGCTGAAGCTGATCTGGGTTGATAAGTGACACCAAGCAGTGCTTTTCAGGAGAGTATCACTGCATTGGCTGTTAGCTTACAACCGAATAAAGGCTTTTTCAACTCATATTGTGACCATGAACTCTGCCAGAAGGTGAGTTGTTGGTATTCTCTCCTAAATTATAAAGTGAAGGCTTGTTTTTTTCCAGATTGCTGAGAAAAGCCTTCAGTTAATAGTAAGTTACCATCCTTTGAACTCCAAACAACACTGACTCCAGAGGTTACAGGATGAAAGAAGAATGTGTTTGGATGACATAAGAGGATGGGGGAACGTTTATTTTCATACATAGACATCAATTCTTCCTTGAGCTCCATAGTTGCTTCCCTGGGGATAGGGTTGGACATTGCGATCCTGGACAGAATACACAAAAAGAGTCTTAAGCACAGAACACCCTGTGTGTTGAGTTGGAATAGCTGGAGAAATAGGCACTAAAGAATGATCAGAACGGAGCAGAGAAATAGAAGAGTGACAAACCCACCAAAAATAAATTCCAGGAAACTAAAGAAGGCCTCCAGTGGGCAGATGAGCCTAGAATCCTGGGGAAACTTGAAGGAAGATATATTTAATTTGATAAGTAGACAAGAGCCAGAATTGGACTGAGTGGTGTAGTGGAATGCCGAAAAATGAAACATTTGTGTGGTTGCAATAGCCTCTCACATTACAGGATGGGGAAGCTGCCAAATCTAGGACCTTTGCATAGGTTCCCCACTGATGGGGTGGAGAACTGCTTTTTTTAAAAAAAAAAAAACCACACCTTATAATCCAGTTAAAATTTTTAAACTATGTGTGGGAAAGGCAGCTCAGCATGGTTGTTAATATTGTGGGTTCTGGAGCCAAAATTTTTGTCGAGTTCTAGCTTCACGGTATATTAGCCTCGTGGCCCTGGGCAAGTTATTTCCTCATAAGATGATTGTAAGTGTGAATCGCTCACAACAAATATAGCACATAATATACACTCAGATGTTACCTCTTAGTTTTTATATTACTTTGATGCAAGAACATAAGTGACCTTTTCACAACATTTAAAATAATGTAAAAATAAAATGGAGCAGCTATGAGTCTCACTGTACAAACTCAAATGAGGATTGTCTCATATGAAAGGATGGTCACCAATACTCAGGGCTACAGCCAGGCATGAACAAAGTGCTACACCTTCTTAACTACATACTCCTCTCAGTTACACTGTGAAGCACAGTATGATTTCCTGTGGGGATATTACTTTCCTGGGAGGTGAAGTCGCTTTGTCTAAGCTTGCAGAGCTGGGAAATCGTAGCTCTAATTCAAACCCTCCTGAGCCTTATTCTAGACACTGACCACAAGGGCTGTTTTCACTGCAACTGGACTTGGGTTGTGGCTGAAGGAATTTCACCAAGAAGGATTAGATCAAGAAGTGGCTACCAGACTTGTGTTAGCTAAGCTGTGTCTCCAGCCCAAGAGGGATGAGGCCAACAAAGCAGGCTGATGACTCGGGGCTTATGTTGCTAGGCTGAATGACCTTTTGCATCACCAGAGCTCAAAACACAAGAGTGTTCGGGATAGCCAAGAAAGTTCTGAAGAGGACAAGGGCCCTAACATATATCACAACATAAAAGCATTCTACATAGGGCCATGTGATAATGAAGCAGGGCCATGTGATAATGAAGCAGGAATAAGAAGGGGGGACATCTTGGAAAGAGAATCCAGAAGTAGGTCCACTTGAATGAATTTATGATCAAGATAAGCATTAAGAAACAGTGGGGCAAGAGACTATTCAATAAGTGGTTTGGGGACATCTGCCATTCTGCCTAAATGTTACCCTATTTTACAGCACCCCCACCACCCCAAGTTAAACTTCTTTATGGGCTAAAAATAAACCCTCACAGTCAAGAATAAAAAAGCTAAAATTATTTTTATAATTTGGCCTTTCTAAGTAGTACATAATATTTAGAAATAATAAAAGATTGACAGTTTTAACTTCGTGAAAATTAAAATGGAGAGGGGAATGGGAATGAACAGGCTGATGAAGGAGAATTTTGATGTTTTCTAGTCTATATTGTTTGAATCTTACACAATGAGAACTTACTGGGGGGACATTGTGGCTTACAGATGGAAGAAAATGGAAAATGTTGGTGAGTAGTTAGCTTTGTACCGTGGCTTTTAATCCATCGATCACCAAGTATCAACCCCCCCTTATGTTCTTAGACTGTGTGGGGTTGAATAAAGGAGCCACCACAAGAGCCTGGCATCTGAAAGATGTTTGTCCAAGAAAGAAATGTCCCTTCAGGGACAGCTTCCTGGAGGTGGTAGAATTTGAGTTGGGCCTTGCAAAATGGGGAGGATTTCAGAGGGTGGGAGACAAGAATCTTCCAAGCTAGGGAGGCTGAGGCTGGCAGGCCAGGTGCCTCAGTGCTCCGCACCCACACTGGGCTGGGCCACCTGAAAGTGAATCAGCTTTGCACAGGTCTCCCACCCGGTCAGGGGAGCAGTAGTGGAGGAAGTGGTGAGAGCAGGTCTGAGTCAGGTTAGGAGACTGAGCCTGAGAGAAGGTCAAAGGTTTGAGAGAATGCTAACGGGGCCGGGAGCAGTCTGGGCCCTCCTGAGCTAGGCGCTGAGGTGTGGATGGGGTGACAGAGTTTACCCAAAAGACTGACTTGATTTATGGCTAACATCACAGGATTAAACATGCTGAATCAGGCAGGTGGGCAAACCAGGCCTCAGAGAGATGACAACAGCCCTGAGCAGGGCCATCTCATTTCTTTCTTTAAAAAAAAAAAAAAAAAAAATATATATATATATATATATATATATATATATATATATATATATATATATATATATATATATATATATTATTGAATTTAGAGAGCAAGGGGGAGAGAGAGAGAGAAACATCAGTGATGAGAGAGAATCATTGATCGGGTACCTCCTGCACATCCCATACTGGGGATGGAGCCTGCAACGTGGGCATGTGCCCTGACCAGGAATCAACCGTGACTTATAGGTTCATAGGTTGACGTTCAACCACTGAGTCACACCGGCTGAGCTCATGTCTTACCACACACTGGACAAGAGAGCTTGTTGGCTGTAGCCCTGTGCTCACCATAGTACTTTCATCCTAGAGTCAAGCTCAGCACAAGACAGGATGCAATCATTTTTATCACTTGTCACTGCTTATACAGCAGATTTCTGTAAATGAACATAAACAGAGAAGCAATTTGGGGGTGACACTGGAAAAAGATGGCCTGAGTCAGGGAGATGGCAGCAGGAGTGGTGTGTCAGGTGGTCGGAGCCCTCGGGCTGGAGATGTAAGAGGAGTCACAGATGACTATGCTTTTGACTTGAGCAGTTGGAAGTCAGTAATCCTCAGCTGTGGGTGGGGGAGGCTGCAAATGGAGCGGAGTTCAGTTTGGGGCTCGTTTGTGAAGTTAGGGGAGAGGGAGGTCTGGGCTGGAGATTTAAACGTGGGATGGCTGGGTATATAGAGAGTGTGGAAACGCACTTCGGGTGTCCTCAGTGGGTAAGCGATGGGTCAGGTGGGCTGGGCTCCTAGGTAGCCCCGGCTGGCTTTCCTGCTTAGAGGTCTTCCTCTTCCCATTTTCCTCCCCCTTCGCTGGGGAGGGTCTGGGTCAGAGCCTTCTTCCTAAGGAGAAACTGGGGCCCCTCCCTTCTGAGGAAATGGGATTCTTTTCAGGTCCCTTTGCAGTGTTCTCCCCTCCCCACCCCACCCTGTGCCCTTCCCCAAGGCCTGGAGAAGGTTGTTACCCACAGCCAGGGCTGTGAAAGGAACCTGAGCCGCCTGCCCTGCTCAAACTAAAGCACAGAATGGGGATAGAAAAAACCTTGTCACTGTCACTTTAATTGTCCCGAGGGAGGGGGCCCACAGCCCTGAGTTCACCAGCTGAGGTGGACCAGAGAAGGAAGTGGAGTTGGGTTGCGGAGAGCGCTGAGCCCAGCTGCTCCTGGGCCTGCTCACACATGAAAACTTCCTGCCATGAGAGCGGAAGCACAGGTGCCGTCCCCTACACGACAGCCCCCTGAGCCTGGGCCAGAGGGGAGCCATGGGCAGGCCCCGGGCCCTGGTCCTGCTCCTGGCACTGCTGACGCTCTGCATCACTGCCGGTGAGTGGGGGCTGGAGAGAAGCAGCGGCCATGGGGATGCCGTGGAGACCCAGCCCGGGGCCTTCCTATGTCTGTGTTCCACAGGGACCCCTGAGGTGTGGGTGCAAGTTCAGATGGAGGCCACCAAGCCCCTGTCCCTCACTGTTCGCTGTGGATTCCTGGGATCTGACACTATCTCTTTGGTGACTGTGAGCTGCGTGGGGGCTGATGGTGCTGGAGGGTCCAAGCTGGCTGTATTGCACCCAGAACTCGGCGCTCAGAAGTGGCCTCCTGCCCACCAGGCCCACTGGGAAACCAGAACCAGCGTCTCCCTTACCCTGGAAGGGTCTGAGGAGAGAAGCCTTGGTCCCAACACTACCTTCTGCTGCAAGTTTACTTCCTTCCCCGAGGGCTCCCAGGAGGCCTGTGGGAACCTCCTCGTCACAGAGCAAGGTGGGGCTGATGAGGGCTCAGGGAGGGCAGGGAGGAACTCCGGGCATCGGCCGGGGATCTGGTACGTCTCTCTTTGTGCACAGGGCTCCCTGCCCCTGCTTCAGCCCCTATTCTACGGGCTGACCTGGCCGGGATTTGGGGAATCTCAGGGGTCCTCCTCTTTGGCTGTGTCTACCTCCTCCACCTGCTGCATCGGCAGAGGCACTGGTGAGACCCAGCCCCCGCCGGGCCCAGTCTAAACCCTCACATCATTGGGCTAGCCGTCCGCTTGTGTCTGACCCTCCTGACTCTCTCCCAGGTCTGTCACGAAGCTTCAGCCAGCCCTCAGCAGCCCCCCGACACAGACACAAGCAACGGTGAGGACCAGGGATCGCTTTGGAGCAGGGACCTGAGTGGGCTGGAGCTGGGGGCCTGGGGTGAAACCTCCACTTGGGCCTTTTTCTCTGCTATCCCTGCAGGCAGGCAGCCAAGCCTCCCTGGCCTCTCTCCACATCCCCTACGCCACCATCTCCACCAACCACCTCTGCCAGGCAGCTATGGACACGGTCCTTCCACCCCAGCCATTGTCCAGGTGGGAGCCGATCCCCAACCACCCTGCACAGCATCCTGCCCCTTGGGCACCTCTGCCAGCCTCTGCTCGCAGCAGTTTCATCTCCGTTGAGAATGGACTCTATGTTCAGGCAGGAGAGAGGCCTCCCCACATCTGTTCCAACCTCATCCCTTTCCCTGACCCTCTGGGGCCCAGAGCCATGGAGGGGCGTTTAGGAATTTAATGAGAGGGCCCCCAAGTTCACTCCACCGTCCTCCCCTCCCAGGCCTCTGGGGCCCCTTCCATTGGTGTTTGCGCCTCTTATTAAGCCTCTAATAAGTCCACACATACCCAGCCAGGGCCCACTTGCTGCGGATGTGGCCAGTGTGTGTATGAGAGGTGACAAAACCCATCCCAGGTTGTTTCCTGCTTTCAAGTCCCCAGCCCTCCCAGGTGATGTCAATAACTACGTCAACAAAAAATGGTTTATTCGACTGGGGTCTTGGCTGGGCCTTTTCTTCTTTGGGAGCTGAAGAGGTTAGAGGCAGTTTCAACCCCTGGGAGGCAGGAGCCAGCTTAGAAACAGAGGGAGGAGGCCCTGGGTACGGGAGATCTCTCCCCTACCCCCACCCCCACACCAGATAGGAGTTTCCTGGGGCTGGGGAAGCCCTGTCAGGCTGGTGGCTCCTGGCCCTGCAGACCTTGCTGAGGTGTCTGATGGCCCAGCCAGGACAGTCCATGTTCACATCCCACCATGGCCCAGGACAGCACAAGGGCTCTGGGGCTTCAGCCTGAGAAAAGACCCTGTGGTCTGACCTGGTGACCCTACAACAGGGCTCCCTGAGATGGCCTGGGGATGAAGCCCTGATACCCTCCCCTCCCCCCTCCCCTCCCCTTCCCTCCCCTCTCCTCCTGCTCCAGAGTTGATACTCAGAGGCAAGGGGCTCATCTCCTATCTGCCCACAGTAGCTTCCTCTTGCTCCTCTCCTGCTACTAGGGCAGCAGGACTACTCGCCACTGGCCCCTGACAGACAGGCCCCTTCGACACAGGGACTGAACACACCCTCCCCACCCACTAACCTTCCCATCCAGGAGGTGGCTCTCCTTCCGTCAACAGGCCCAGCAGCCCGGCCTCATCACGTTGGCCACATGAGACAACGTGGTGAGAGAGCTCTGGAAGCCAAGAGGCTCCACGGGAATGTGGCAGATTCCTGGGAGGCGGGGGGACAATGTAGTCCTGGAGCCAGGCTCAGCCTACACCCCCAACCAGGGTGAACACTAGTTCCGAGGGCGGCGGGGACACCTCGCTCAGCCTCTTCCTTGGTCTCGCATGTGAGAATCCCAGGCAGTGCGCCCTGGCAGGCTAGGAGCCACCCCTCTACCCCTGTCTGGCTCAGGGAGGAGCCTGCCCAGAGGCTGTGTCCAACCACAAAAGTTTCTAGCAACCAGCGTACTCTTCCAGACATGCTCAGAAGTGGCCTTCCCAGAAGCCAGGCCCGTCTAGCCACCAGCTCCACACTGCACTAGGAGGAGGATGGACCAGACAGAGGGGGTTGGAAGGGGTCATTGGGCCTGTCTCCCTCAGCAAGTCCTCCTCCTCCTCCTCCTCCTCCTCCTCTTCCTCCTCCTCCTCTGAGAAGCCCTCAGCACTGGTCTAGCCGGCTCAGTGGTCCCTGCAGGGCTGGGATTTGAGGGAGAAAGGTGGGGTTGCTGCAGAGGTCCCCGAGGAGGTGAGAGAGATGTCAGTGAGGGAGGGAGTAGCTCAGGGCCCAGCAGTCTCGGGATCATGTTGGGAGCAGGGACAGAGGTTTGGGGGGCAGTGAGGCTTGCAGGAAGGGAATGTTCATGGAACAGGGGAGCTCTGAGGGACCCCAGTCCCCAGCCCAGCTCCCAGCCAGACCACTTGCCTAAAATTGCGTTGGGGGAGAGGTCCTCAGCCTGAGCCTGTCTTCCACAAACACGCTCGGGAGGCCACAGCCAGCCTGCTCCCGGTGGCACGTAGAACCCAAACCCTGCGGACCCAGGAAGTCTTCACAGCTGGCTTGCTCCCCACTGTACACCCCAAGTGCAGACCCAGTGGCGCTGAAGGGACCAGCTGGGAGAACCATGTGGCCCTGCATCAGCCCGGGGGATCAGCAGCGCAGGCTCCCTTCTCAGACCCAGTCTGGGAGAACAAATGTGGAAATCGAGGCCCCAGAGAGAGAGAGGACCTGCTGCAGGGGACAGGCCTGGATCGGCCCCAGCGCCTCCACAGACAGGCATCCGGGAGGTGCCCTCGGCCATAATCCAAGGCTCGCTCTTGGAACTGACCTGGGTTTGAACCCCAGGGCCTGTGGGCTTAGCTAACCTCCCCGAGGCTCACCGTGCTCCCCTGGCACATATAAGGGTGATGAGGCTGGCGGAGTGAAGACTGTACACCAGGGCCAAGTACCAAGCAACTTGGCCCGGAGTGTCTGGTTCAGGACTTACACAGGCCCAAGGGGTAGGTATTTTCAATAAACCCAGCAGACACGGAGCCTGGACGGCTGAGGAGGAGGGATGGGGCGGGGGTTGCGGGGGGCGTGGGGGGGGGGGTGACGCGGGGCTGTGCAGAGCGACTGACAGGGACCCTTGCAGTCCGGGCTGCGGGATGTGAGCCGGCCCCCGCTGGCACCGCTGGAGGCTCCCACCCGCGGGGCTGCCCTCGAGGGCACCTGGGGGGTCCTTCTGCGAAGATGCGCGCTCTGCCCAAGAGAACGGGATCCTGGGAGGCGTCTGGGGGTTGGCAGAGCTGTGTCCCACTGGCCACCGCGATCCCCACCCCCTCCGCAGCCGGTCTCGCAGCCCCGCCCTTGCCCAGCAGCGGGTGACCGTCTGCACCGAGGTCCGCTGCTCCTCCAACCCCAGCGCCCTCAGTGCGGTCCAGCCGCGCGGCCCTGAGCCGCCCGCCCCTCAGCGGTCTCCGAGCCCTTTTTTCGTGGTCCAACCCCAGCTGCTCTCGGGCTCCTTCCCCCCACCCCACCCCCCCGCCACAGCCCTCCCCCAGGTCCCAGCACCGGTCCGGGAGCTTACCCCCTGCCCTTCGCCTCAGCTCCCTTTAGTGCCCCCTCCCCCCACCCCGTTCACCCACCCACTGCTCCGTGTGGTCCCTGCGGTCCCTGCTGCTCTGAGCTCTGAGCCCTCAGCTGCCATCACCGGTCCGGAACCCCAGGTGACGCCCAGCAGCCGCCTTCCCCGCCCACAGGCCCCTCTGGAGACCTGCCGGGGAGCCCCAGGCCCAGAAGGGGAGCTGGGACCTGGATGCCAAGACCACCCGCCCGGGATGCGACCTCAGGCCCCTGTGTGCCCGCGGATCCTCGTGGTGCAGGGTGCGCTGCAGACCCTGGGCACGTGGTGACCTCACCCCCTGCCCCTTCGGGGCGCCCATCCAGCTCGAGCTGAGAGGTGGCCAGGAGACTGCGACAGTGAATGGCATGGGTCTGGGGCCTGGAGAGAAGAAATCAGAGAAAGGGGTGTCTGAGGACTCAGCCAGCAAAATGCAGGAGAAGACTTCCCGGCTAGGAGGAGGTCGGGGCTAAAAGGGACAGAGTTGAGCTCAGAGTCGCCTGGTTTGGACCTCTCCCAGACCCCGGAGAGAAACCACAGGCGGTGGCCCCAATGCCAATTCTTACGGGAGGAGACACACAAATACACAAGATTCTAGGTCTGTGGGTCCAGGCTGGTCAGGGGAGACCCTCCAATTTCCAATCTGGTGATGCAGCTGGGCCACCTGGAATTCCCATAGCTGGGCCGTTCCACAGCTTCACTTCAGCATCTGTGAAATGGGTCAGCTAGCTCACCTGGGAACTGGGCTGTTTGGTAAATACACAGACAAACATTACAATTGTTAGAAGATCAGGGTGCTATGAAAAGGAATAAGGGGACCTCTCCGTGTAGACATTTAAAATAAAACCTGAGGGTAAGTGGGAGCTGTCTAGGCAAAGACTGTGAGGAGACTGTTCCAGGCAGGGAAAGACGAGCAAAGGCCCTGAAGCTGAAAAGAGCTCAGCATTGCCAGGGCCCAAAGCAGCTCAGCGCGTTTGACACAAGGTGAGTGCGAGCAGCAGGCAAAGCCTACGGAAGGGACCATGATTTTATTGTAAGAGCGTTATTATAAAAGCCTGGGTGGGTTTGAAACAGAGCAGTAAAATGATCAATTTACATTATTATTATTATTATTATTATTATTATTATTATTATTAATTAATTTTTTTAAAGACCAATCTGGGTAGAAAATGCCTGTGTGGGAGGCAGGGCAGAAAAGTGGGAGGAGGAACAATTGGGAAGCTACTGCAATCATCCAGGTGGGAGATGGTACCCGAGTCAAGGATGGTAGAATGTATAGATGGAAAGAAGTGGGTGAATTCAAAATATGTTTTGGAGCCAGAGTTGTTCCTGGCTGCTGGGAGAGGGATCAGGATGCTCTCAAGGGTGATGCCCAGTTTTTCAGCTTGAACATCTAGGTAGAAGAAATTCACTGAAATGGAAGATTGATAGGAGCATATTCCAGGGAATGGGTGACAGTCAAGGAGCCAATTAAGAGACAGCTTAGCCGAAACCGGTTTGGCTCAGTGGATAGAGCGTCGGCCTGCAGACTGAGGGGTCCCGGGTTCGATTCCGGTCAAGGGCATGTACCTGGGTTGCAGGCATATCCCCAGTGGGGGGTGTGCAGGAGGCAGCTGATCGATGTTTCTCTCTCATCGATGTTTCTAACTCTCTATCTCTCTCCCTTCCTCTCTGTAAAAAATCAATAAAATATATTAAAAAAAAGAGAGAGAGACAGCTTAAGTCGAGATGCCTGAGATACAGATGAGGTGGGGGCATGTCGATGTCTCCTCAGAGCTCAGGCCTTGTCTTAGGAAGGGACAAGATATTTATATGAAACTAGAGGCCCAGTGTATGAATTCGTGCACCAGTGGGATCCCTCAGCCTGACCTGCGGGATCAGGCCAAAACTGGCTCTCTGACATCCCCCAAAGGGTCCTGGATTGCTAGAGGGCGCAGGCCAGGCCGAGGGACCCCACCGGTGCACAATAGGGGACTGGGAGGGATATGGGAGGTTGGCCAGCTGGGGAGGGACCACGGGAGGGCTCCTGGGCATGTCCAGCCTGTCTTGCTCAGTCCCGATTGGCCAGACCCCAGCAGCAAGCTAACCTATCAGTTGGAGTGTCTGCCCTCTGGTGGTCAGGGCACATCATAGCAAGCGGTTGAGAGGCCATAGCATATCATTATCATATTATGCTTTGATTGGTTGAACAGACGACCAGATACTTAGCATATTAGGCTTTTATTATATAGGATCTTGATAAGAGAAATCAAAAGTTACACATAAATAGAGAGCTATATCATGTTTATAGATTATAAGGCTCATTGTTAAGAGGCCAATTATCCCCAAATATATCTACAGAATCAAAGGCTTCTTAATCAAAATTTAAGTAGGTTTCTTTGTAGAAATTGACCAGCAGATTGTAAAACTCACAGGAAAAACAAGAGTACCTCAAAATACTAAAACAATTTTGAAAAAGAGCAAAGTTGGAGGACTCATACTATTGGATTCAAAATTTAAATACAGGTAAAGAATTCCAAGGGTTTGAGGAGATGTGAGCCAAGAACTGTGGATGAAGACCAAATATATTTTGCTTGTTTGAATGACCAAATGCATACTTTTTAAACTTATTTTTTAAAATAAAATTTTATTTTTCAATTACAGTTGATATAGAATATTATATTAGTTTCAGGGGTACAACACATTGATTAGACATTTATGTAACTTATGAAGTGACCACCCTGGTAAATCTCATACCCATCTGACACCATATGTAGTTATGCCAATAGTATTGACTATATTCCCCAGGCTGTACCTTACATCCTCGTTAGTGTTTTTATTAACAGGCAACTTTCACATCTTAATCCCTTCCCTTTTATCACCCATTCTTCTAACCCCCTTCCATATGGTAATCATCAAAATGCTTTTTGAATATATGAATGAAATGTTTCTGTTTGTTAATTTATTTTGTTTTTTAGATTCCACATATAAGTGAAATCACATGGCATTGTCCTTCCCTCTCTGACCCATTTCACTTATAATACCCTCCAGGTCCATTCCTGTTGTTGCTGATGGCAACATGTCATTCTTTTTTATGGCTAATATTCC